>NC_138200.1:51653638-54053638 GCF_964194105.1 Spermophilus citellus | reverse complement strand
TCAGTTCTGACCTCTGATGGAACTGGAAACTACAGGTCAGGGCACAGGCAATATACAATCAAGTCCAAATAAAAACTCTGGACACTAAAAGCTTGGGTGAGCCTCCCTGGTTTGGCAGTTCTCTGCAAGTTGTCACTCACCAATGAACTGAGAGGAATACTTCCATAAAGATGACAGAAGCTTGGCTTTTAGCTCCCTCTTGCCCTCTGTGTCTCCCTTCAGTTGGTTCTGATTAGTATCCCTTTGTTGTAACAAATTTATAATCACATGCAATTTCTAGAGTTCTTTGAATTTTAGCAAATTATTCAATCTGAGGAGAAAGTGGGAAAACCTAAATTTTAAGCCAGCTATCCAAAGGGAGAGTGACCTGGAGACTTCTAAACTTTTGGCTGATGTGTGAAGTGAGAGTAGCCTTGGCTATTCCCTTAGTCTTGAGTTTGGCAATATATTAAATTTAAAATGTTTTATATTTTTATTAGTTTTTTTTAAATACACAAAGGAATAAAACAATATTTAAAAACCACAAAGAAATTACAAAGTTTTTGGATAAACTAGCTATAGTCTCCAATTCCTGTCTCTTCCACATCTCTGCTTGCTTCCATGTTCTCTTCTCTATTGCTATCAGCTCTATACTAAATTTTAAGCTTTGGGTATTTTACACTAATTAGCTTGTCCCTTCCTCTCTGTCCCCAATCTGTACCTATACACACTATTCTTCTGAATGAGCCATCTAACTAACTTGCTCATAGATTTAACCATTTCTTCTGTTAGTTTCAATTTCTATGAATTTGATACTATTTGCTCTACATACTAATTCTTAGGTTTCTGTACTTGTTTTCTAGCTGTTTTTCCTCTAATGAGGAAATAAATAATAAATAATTTTAGAGAGCAATGCATGGAAAGGTCCTACATATATGAATTCTATCCCCCTCAAAGACTTTTTTAAAAAAAATTTTTTAGTTGTAGATTTATTCATTTTTACATGGTGCTAAGGATTGATTGAACCCAGTGCCTCACAGGTGCTAGGCATGTGCTCTACCACTGAGCCACAACCTCAGCCCCCCAAAGATTGTGATGACTGTGTCCAAATTTAAGGAAATAACTTTAACAAATATAAAGCACCTGACACTTAAACAGGTACTTAATAAATATTGGTTTTCCTGTGATTTAACTATACTATAGGGTAAGATAATCCAAATCCTTAAAGAAAATACATTCCAGGAAAGAAATGCTTTATTTATTAACAATGGCAACCTCTGCTAATGCTCTTAAATTTTGAAAAGAGAGAACTAGTCATATCTGGCATCAGAGGAATAATTCTATTTCAGTTAAGGAAACTCAAGAAAAAAAATTTTGAGTCACATCAATCCCATATAATGATGAAATTTAATCTGTTCAGAAATTATTTTCAGAACAAAACTGAACAGCTCAGAGTAAAACTTATAAAAAGGCTTAAATTATACCTGATGAAACAATTCCATGTCGATTTCAGCTTCTGATTTCCAAGAGTTTTCATCTGGTTGAAATAAAAAGAGTGACTTACTAAATTTTTGAATAACTGTTTTACTCTGTGGCTAAGATTGTATCTTTATAACAAAGTGAAAAATCTAACAATCTACTAATTTGCCTACTTACCAGAAACATTTTCTTGGAAAATAACTTTAGTTCCTTTCAGAAAGTTCTTGCCAATTAAAAACACTTCTTCCTCTCCTTTCACTGAACAGCTATGTAAGCTTTTTTTTAAGATCTCTGGCACTCCTGCTGGTTGAGCTGTGGGTATACATAAACATTCCATGAAAAGAACCATCAACATTTACTTCTTACCTAAAATCAACATGCAATTATATATTGAGTTCTAGAAGTTTTCTTTGTTCACCCTGAATTTAATGTCCTTTACTCTACAACTTACAGAGGACAGAGGAAAAAAAAATTAGAAAATATATAAATTTCTAACAACTATTGGAAGATATTATAGAGCTAGATAAGTGCCTAAGATGAGGTTTTCATTTATTATATATCATCTTTGCTTTCTCATTTCATGAATGATGAACCTGATGATGTATTTGTCTTAATAATATTTTTTAAAAATTATAAGCTTGTCCCAGTCTTAACCTTTAAATGTCAGCTGTACTATACCATTACATTATAGTATCTCTGAGTAACAAGAGGTATGTGGGTGGTACTGAGAGTATATTAAAAGAACTAGGCACAGGACCCAGAGACCCCAAACCAAAAGAAAACCTAAAAACAGACTAAGCCCACTTTTGGATCAATCATTCTACCAGGATGGTTTTCCGAACCAGGAATCTTGAGATGAAAAAAAAGATGCACTTGTTTTTCAACTACAAAGATGAAATAAACACTACTAAAATTAACAAAGACAAGTACTAAGGAGCTAGAGATAATAAGAAAATTGCAATTAGCCTAACAAACTTCTTTAGGCCAGGATTTCCCTAAGAAAGTGTGAGAAGTTGAGAGGGGAAATATGGAGTTAAGCAGAGCTAAACAAAAGGATATCTCTAAGCTTTTCATACTGTGATATGCTCTATAAATATCCGAAGGTGTCCTTACTGACACCCATTAAGGACTAGCTGTCCAACCAATAGATACAAATAAGTTTCAAGTACTCAAGAAACTTCAGGTTATCAGAACCTGATTGAAAAAATTACACTGTCACAGATTACATTACTTGCTGTTTTAGCAAATCTTTACAACACATGTGTTGCAAAGTCAAACAAATATTGCTCATCTAACTTGTTAATTTATAAATTAATGAGACTTTTCACTATCTTTGGAAAATTCAACTTCAGTTCTTTTAAGATATTTACATATTTTATTAATAGTTAATTTTATTTTTATAATAACATAATGTGCAAAGTTGTGTTATTATACAAATGTTTACTGTTCCCCAGGCCTTTCTTTGTAGGAAGGCTATAATTCTTGTCCCACTCACATCAAGCTTAGTCATATGACTTGTGTGGATAATGAAATGTGAATTGAAGTAATGTGCCAAATCCAAGAGAAAACTGAAATGGGTGAATAGTGGTATCCTGGCAATTCTATATTCTATCAAATAAAAAATTAACTAATCAATTTACTTAAAAGTAATTTTTTAGGGGAGGGACTACTGTGGACTGAACTCAGGGGCACTGGATCAATGAGTCACATCCTAGCCCTATCTTGTATTTTATTTAGAGACAGGGTCTGAGTTGCTTAGTGCCTTGCTGTTGCTGAGCCTGGCTCCTGCCTCAGCTTCCCAAACCGCTGGGATTATAGGCATGTGCCACCATGCCTGGCTTAAAAACAAAAAATATACATGACTATATTGTCTGCAGAATTCTTTTTTTTAATATTTATTTTTTAGTTATAGGTGGACACAATATGCTTATTTTATTTATTTATATGTGGTGCTGAGAATTGCACCCAGGTCCTCACATGTGCTAGGCGAGCGCTCTACCACTGAACCACAACCCCAGCCCTGTCTGCAGAATTCTAAAGATGTTATTAAGAAAACCTATATACAAGAACATAAGGGTAATTTTTATTTCCCTCCAAGTAGTAAGGATTTAACCCAGGACCTCTCACAACATGCTTGGTAAGCACTATACCATTGAGCTATATCCACAGCCCTCCATGGCCATCGTTAAACTAATTCAAAGCACGAAATTGGTTACCATAGAATATAGAAGGCATTTTGTATTGATTTATTATAACATAATAAGAAATATACTTTCAAATCATATAATTTATCAGTAGGATATTGGCATTTAGGCATTTAATTGGTTGTGTGTGAGGGGGTGTACTAGAGATTGGGTGTGGGGGGTGTACTAGAGATTGAACCCACTGGAGATTTTACCACTGACCACATCCCCAGTCCTTTTTTATTATGAGATGGGGATCTCACTAAGTTGCTGAGAATCTTGTTAAATTTCTAAAGTTAGCTTCACAAATTGCAATCTTCCTAACTTTAGCCTCCCAAATGGACAGGATTACAGGAATATAAGCCACCCAGCTTCAAAGCTGGATTTTTTTTTTAAAGAGGTCTATTTTTTTTCAGTTGTTGATGAACCTTTATTTTATTTATTTATTCATATATGGTGCTGAGAATCGAACCCAGTGCCTCACATGTGCAAGGCATGCGCTCTACAACTGAGCTACAACTCCCAGCCCCAAAGCTGGAATATTTTTTAAGGTCACAATGCATAGCATAAATCCCGGCATTTGTCCTTCTTTCCAATCAAAGACTCTAGATATAACACCAAGTATGTTTCTCCTCTCCTCCCTTCTACCTTCATTACCTTGAGCCCCTCTTCCTTTTTTACTTTCATCTCCCTGATTCCTTCTATCTCTCATTCCAATTCCAATCTTGCTTAGTAGCCTATTTCCTTTTCACCTCCCCCTCTATTCCAATTGCTCAAACCTGCCCCCAAAGGTTATATTCATGCAAATAAATATAAGCCAGAAACATAATGGAACAAATATTTTTTTATTTTTTAAATATAAAGATCTTTTTGAATCTTTTGTACCACTGTATTAATTATTTATCCTTCCTCTTCCCTCATATGCACCCCCCACACTGCCTAATTTCAAACCTCAAGCTTCCTAAAGTGGTTAGAATAAAATTCAAATTCTTTAGCTCAACATTCAATTGTCTTTATGAAAGAGAGCTTGTTTAGCTCTCTAACCTTAAATCTTATGACTTTTTCATGCATATCTTTTTGTTCCAATCTTAATAGTTTTTTTCAATCCCTCCAAAAAAAAAAAAAAAGAAAAAAAGAAAAGAAAATCACATCCTTTCATGATATATGTTTATATGAGGATATTTTTGGGCTCAAGTGATCATCCTGCCTTAGGCTCCCAAGTAGCTGGGACTGCAGGTGCATGCTACTGTTCCAACCCTTGACTACAGCTTTTAAAATTTCAAATTTTACATGACCACAAGATGGAGTATATGAAACATCTAAAATTTAGAGATGTCTTAAAGATTAAAAGAAAATTTATAAACTCTCCATATATTTAACAGCTACATATTTTCTTACTTACTACACAAAATCGGAGAAGAGGGTGTTTGCAATGTCAAAGTAGAGCCATCTTTCCTTGTGATATTAACTCGAAAAACCAATCTGGCACGAGTGCTTTTTTTCTTGGAACCAGCAATTCCTATTCTGGCTTCAACATCAGCATTCCTCAACTTCAAAATTCCTACACAGTCCACACTAACACAGAAAAAAATATATTAATTGACATTTTGTTATAACATAGTACAACATTCCTAATCAAACAAGTTTTCTTTTAAATATTTTTTAGTTGTAGTTGGACACAATAACTTTGTTTTATTCATTTTTATGTGGTACAGAGGATAGAACCCAGGGTCTCGCATGCGTGAGGCACGCAAGTTCTACCACTGAGCTACAATCCTAGCCCCAAGTTTTTTTAAGAGTATTTATCTATAAATTCTCTGAACATGTAATATAGTTCCAAACTCAAAAAAACACAGAAGTATAAATTCTGAACATTCATAGTTCCTAATCTTCTCAATATTTTGTTTATAATAATGGAAAAATAGTAGAGATGAAAATCACTATTTTAAAATCTAAACTGAAGTAATCAGTGGCTTATAAGAGCCTATTTCTTTTTCTTTTCCATTTTTTCTCTTTTTTTAGCTTTTTATTATTCTGTGTTCCTATTTTCTTACAATGAATGTTTTCTTTTTTCTTTTTGGTGGTGCTAGGAATCAAAACCATGGCCTCACACATGTTCAACACTTGCTCTACCACTAAGCAGCATCTCCAGTCCCTGTTTTTATAATCAGCACCTCTCTTACTTTCTTCCTTTACTAAATACATTCACTTTTATAACTTTCAAAAGCTACCAGTCAAAAAAGCAAATCTTAATATTTCTCAATAACTAACCTTTCATCAATCTATTCAAAGCAGCTTTCAAAAGGCAAGTGGTGGAGAGCTTGCCTAGCAAGTATGAAGCAGTAGGTTCAATCCTCACCACCACATAAAAATAAACAAAATAAAGGCATTTGTCCATCTACAACTGAAAAAAAAAAAAAAAAAAAAAAAAGAGGAAACTGAAAACCAAGTAGAGAAAAATCTGTAACAGCTATCTATTACAAATAATTACAACCCAGGTTTGCCCCAAATCAATATATTTACTAGTGGCATGGTTCAATTTTAGGACTAAGGATCTTTTACAAAAAGCTTAAGAAAAAAATAAAAATGTAAATCTTTAATTCTTCAAATATTTTTCAGGCAGTGCAAATGCACAAGACAAAAAAATGCATGACCTTAGGATTTAATTTTTTTTTAAATAAAGGAAAATAAAAATAAAAGATGAATTTAGACCAGCAATATGCTTTTCACATCAAAATGGGTCAAGACAACGCATGGTTTATGTTGAACTGTTTCTAAAGCAAACATTAAGAGCAGAATTTAGAAAGGCAAATTGAATTGTTTATGATTTTTATTTTCAATTTTAATATTATAAGTCTTTTTTTAAATAACCTTATTCATTTTTATGTGGTACTGAGGATTGAACCCAGGGCCTTGCACATGTAAGGCGAGCGCTCTACCGCTGAGCCATAACCTCAGCCCCAATATTATAAGTGTTAATAAGTAAATATCTGTAATTTTCTAAAAATCCAATATTTCACTTGGTTTTCATTTCCCTAGCTTTCACCACAGCAATTTCTCAGCAAATAGCAACAGAATTAAATTTAACTCATTATCATTCTGTAGTAATTTTTAAAATTTGTATTATGGTTTGAATATGAAGTGTCTCCTAAAAGCTCTTATTAATGCAACACTCAAAGATGACATGATTAGATCATAAGAACTATAACCTAATCAGTCCATCCTAGTTTGAAAGGGCTGGCTGCATGGTGACTGTAGGCCAACAGGGTGTGGCTGGAGGAAGTGGGTCATTCAGGAGGTACCCTGAAAGGGTGCATTCTTTTCCCTGTATTTCTTAGCTCATTCTTTCACAAGTGTGTGCACTCATGTGTACTCTCTCTTTTTCTGTTTCCTGATCCCACCATGAGTTAAGCAGCTTTCCTCTGCTAGGCTCTTCCCCCATGGTGTGCTGCCTGAAAGCAATGCAATTGCTGTTAGTCCAGAGCAATAGAGTCAGCCATCTATAGACTGAAACCTCTGAAACTGAGCCCCAAAGAAACATTCTCTTCTCTAATTTGTTCTTATTAGATATTTTGGACACAGCAACATAAAAGTTAACTAAAGCAATTTATAATATTTAAAATATTTCAAGAAAATACTTGAAATCTTCTTTTATACACTAGAAACTAAAACTTTGCCGTAAAATGAAAGTGTAACATACAATGAAAACTTTTTTTTTAAGTTGTTGATGGACCTTTATTTTACTTATTTATATGTGGTGCTGAGAATCAAACCCACTGCCTCACTCATCCTAGACAAGCGCTCTACCACTGAGCTACAACCCCAGCCCTGAAAACATTCTTATTTTTTTTTATTTTTATTTTTTTGTGGTGCCAGGGATTGAACCCAGAGCTTTGTGCATGCAAGGCAAGCACTCTACCAACTGAGCTATATCCCCAGCCCTGAAAACATTCTTATTAAGTACTTACGCAAGTGTCATGTTGTTGCTAGGATCAAGGCCAACTTCTATAACAGTGGTGCCTTCAATGTCCACTTCTTTGCAGGGAGTTGTATTTCGTCCAGTTACCCTGCAGGCCTGATAAAATCCATGTGGTTTCACTCGGCCAGAGTCATTGCCCACAAACACCTGCAACACTACTGGTTCATTATGGCCTTCCAGCTGGAACCAGATAACATGTAGCAGAAACACTAATTAACATTTCAAGTAAGGTAATTATAAAATATAATATTTAAGCCCTAATTCTGTATTTGTAACTGGATTAAAGAAATAATTTAAATCCTCAAGAAAAACAGAGGTAAAATATTTTTATAATGGAGAGTTGGCTAAGTTTCTGCAGAAAACTGTACTTTTAATTCACAATAACTACATTTCAATTAAAAAATTTAGATGGTAGAAGACCTAAATTATCATTTGAAACTTACTTGTACCAGCAGATGAAAATGAACACACACTCCTTTTGATAGCATATAGTTACTCAGGACATACCACCATCATTCATAGAAAACTGTATTATGGGGCTGGCTTTGTAGCTCAGTGGCATAGAACTTGCCTAGACCATGTGAGGTACTGGGTTTGATCCTTAGCACCACATAAAAATAAATAAAATAAGGTTTCTGTATCTATCTACAACTAAAAAATTAGAAAACTGTATTATGTTAGTGGCATCATTTTCATTATCAAATGAGTATATGTACTAAATTTTTACTAAAGCCGTAAAAAAAAAAAAAGTGTTTCAAGTGCAGCTGAATAAATAATATGGAAATGAAGCCCATTTTCAAAGACAAGGTATACATATACACGCATGCATATGTGCATGCACACACACACACATATACACACACACACCATCATGAAATTCTGGGACAAAACACATTCAAAAAAACTAGCTAGTTCAAACTAGAATTCATGGATCATTACAGGTCTCTAGAAAAAGTTTTCATAAATTATAATAAATATTTAAAATCAGAATAAATATTTAAAATCATTTGAGAGCAAATATTTCCAATCTCAATTCTTGATAAGGCTTTTAGTTAAACACTAAAGCTGATGATACAGAACCCAGAAAATCATAAAGTAATTTGTACTACATACACTAAAGTGCTTTAAAAAACTTGTACGTTTTTTCTGTCCCAGTATAGTGGTATATTTGTGAAATTATAGTCATATGAGGCAAATAATCAATCAAATAATAAAGTACTCAAATTGATAGTAAGTGCTAACATGTAAAGGGATGTAATATTTGTTGAATGAATAAATAAATAAACTTTTAAGGTCAGTCTATTCATTCTCTATCATAGACAAGAGGACTAACATCTAACTAGCTAAGTACTTAGAAAAGCATAACTTAAAAGTCAAGGCAAACCGGTTTTTAAAACCATTGACCAAACTATTGAACTGCTGAACTGTCTGACCACACAAATATTTATCTAATGAATAACTCAGATTTATCATTTGCTGGTTACTTGTCCTTGGTTTGAGGACTGAGGGATGAATTAGGGAGGAGCCAAGATTAAGTAAAGATGATATTGTACATGTGACTATTAATCAACCTTATAAAATGGTCACAGGCAAATTTCCTAATTCTGAGTATCAACCATAATTTCTTTCAAGCATAAAATGAAAGGTAACCCAATTCTACTCTAATCTTGAAGTAGAGTTCACCTAACATGTTCATACAAATGGTGTTTAATAAGACTTTTCATGTAACTAGCCAAATTTCCCCTCAGTACAGTATTTTGCAAGGGGTAGGGACAATTGTTAAAACATCCCTCATCTCCCCCACCTATTTATTTTTTGCTTATTTTATGTTCAAAGAAACTTTCTTCTTTCTCTATTTTGTTGTTGTTGTTGTTGTTGACATTGTAGGAGTTTGAGCCCAGGGCAATTTACCACTGAGCTACTTCCACCGCACCTTCTCTTTCTTCTTCTTCTTCTTCTTTTTTTTTTTTTAAATTTTGAGACAGGGTCTCATTCAAACTTGTTATTTTCTTGTTTCAGTCTCCCAAAGCACTGGGATTACAGGCAGGCACCACAGTGCACAGCTAGAACTATTCTTTATATCAAGATATCCCAGTCAGGCCTGTAGTACACGCCTGTAATCCCAGTGGCTCCGGAGGCTGAGGCAGGAGGATGGCAAGTTCAAGGCCAGCCTCAGCAAAAGCGAAGTGCTGGGCTGGGGATGTGGCTCAAGCGGTGGCGCGCTCGCCTGGCATGCGTGCGGCCCGGGTTCGATCCTCAGCACCACATACCAACAAAGATGTTGTGTCCGCCGAGAACTAAAAAATAAATATTAAAAATTCTCATTCTCCCTCTCTCTCTCCTCTCTCACTCTAAAAAAAAAAAAAAAAAAAAAAAAAGCGAAGTGCTAACCAACTCAGTGAGACCCTGTCTCTGAATAAAATACAAAATAGGGCTGGGGATGTGGCTGAGTGGTTGAGTGCTCCAATTCCCAGTACCAAAACAAAAACAAAAACCAACACACAACCCAGGTGCTGAATTTAAACCTTTTTTTACTTTTAATCTGAGTTCTGAAAATATTAAAAAAAAAAAATATATATATATATATATATATATATATATTTTTTTTTTTTTGGTACTAGGGATTTAACTCAGGGACACTCAACCACTAAGCCATATCCCCAGCCCTATTTTTGTATTTTATTTAGAGACAGGATCTCATTGAGTTGCTTAGCACCTCACTTTTGTTTAGGCTGGCTTTGAACTCACAATCCTCCTGCCAAGGACTCTGGAGCCACTGAGATTATGGGCTTGCGCCATCATGCCCAGCCGAAAAATTATTAATATTTAATTTACAACCTATTTTTAAATTAAGACTTATTACAAATAACCAACTCTTCTAGGTTGAATAGTTCTGATTACTTTAGCCATCTCAAAAGTCTTATTTTCCAAGTCTTTAATAATACCCATTATATCTTTGCATTCACTTTAAAATTTCTGCTTTAATATAAAATTTGGGATGAATTTAAATCCAGTGTAAATTTTAAGAGAAAGATAATTCATGATTTATAGATATTTTACTTTTGAGAACATAGTCTCACCTTTCATTCAGACTAACACTCAAATGGTATCAATGTGATATTTGGTTTAAGGTCCAATTAGCCTTTTACTCTGTTTTCAATTATATATATAGATAATAATTCTAATCTTCTGTTTTAGACAGCTTTTGCTGGGGTTAAAAACAAAAAAAATTGGTAAAACTGGAGAAAATTCTTCATACATTACTAAATAAAATAAACACCTTTACTGTAGGAAAGCCTTGCTGTGTTCTATCTTTTACTGAGCCACGACTTCCCTCAGTCAGGTACCGAGCTCGGTGCTGGGTCTCAGGTTGTACAACTATCTTCAGCTCCTTTCCCTCACTTTTAACTGGATACTGTCCACACAACATAGGGCTCTTCTTTACTCCAGTTCCTTTTTGGTTGTCCAATGTTCTGAGAAATTGAAGCACAACATGAAGAACATATCAAAAACGGTTTTCTATAAAACTAAGATAAAGGAAGAAACAGAACAGGCAATAACACTTAAAACAACTGCTTAGCTTACTGACAAAGTACAGCCTAAAAGAAGGTACATTACATAACTAAAGTATCTTCAAAAATTTTTCAACAAAATTTAACTGTGATGTAAAAAAGAAAGTTGGACAAGAAAAAGAAAGAATGCATGTGACCAGCTGGAAGAAGGAGGAAGATTGCATACAATAAACTATGATCCATACTTACACACTTCAGTCAAAATAAAAATTTTAAAAATTATACATATATGTGAGTTCCTACATATAGTTAAAAGTAACTATCATTACTCTCTTATCAGACTTCCAAAGGGGGGAAAAAAGAAAAATAAACAGGAGCAGCAAAAGACAAAACTAAACCAAACCTCCAATACACATACACATACAGAGCCCAAAACAACAATGACAGTATATATAGCATATTCTTTTGAATCTCTTTCTCAGTAAGTCAAAATGATAAAATTAGAATTCAAAAAATCAGTGATTAAATTTTTAATGGGAAATTACTTTGCTCTAAATAGTATTTCCTAGAAGTATGGTTTTTCAGAGTATTTTTATTTACTTAAAATGATTAAAGCTCTCAATAAAAATGTTATAATCTGGGCTTTATAGCATCAACAATCTAACTTCATAAAATTGTGCTTTAAAAATTTTTTGTTAATAATGCATTTGTTATGTGTAACTATGTTAAAAAAATATTCCAAATAGTGGTTAGGGTAGCATATATAATCTGTAAAGTTGCTAAATCACTGCAAATATGTAATGAAAATAAGAAGAAAACAATACTGTTAGATATTTTTTTCTTTTGAGCAACATAAAATGCATTTAAAATTATCCATGTATATTTTTAAATAGTCAGGGTGTATAATACTTTTTGACTCGAATTGAAGGTTCAGAAACCAGAAGACACAGAGGACAACATCTCCTCCAAAAGTAACCAGATCCCAGGAGGAATATTAGGACTTCAAACACAGAAGAACTAAACAGCCTTAAAACTCTTTTAATATCTACCCAGAGGGCGTAACCAAGTTGTTGTCTCAATCATTGAGAACAAAGGAAAGAAAGGCAGTACCCTCAATAGAAAAGAGGACAGGGTTGACAAGCCCCTTGGCTAGGAAATGGGCAGAAGAATGAAGAAAGCAGCAATGGAACTGACATAGAAATGCAGTAAAAGGAAGAGTTCTCAGGGCAAGTGCTATGCTTAATTGTCAGGTTCAGGAACTGAACAAATGTTTGTTGATAAAGGCAAATAAGAAGAAGAAATGCACAAAGAAAGGAAAGCAGAGGATCCTAACTGGACAAGGAATGCCATTCATGTAACTTTGACATAATGAACTTGAAGATTACCTGTGTAAGTCATTTTAAAAGGCCCTGGAAGAATACTTTCTATGAACAAGAGGATCAAGTTGAAGCTGGAACAATGGGCAATAAACCCTGATTTTCTTTTCATCATTCTGGATAGAAATTCAAACATTTGGTCTGAATAGTATAAAATTCCTTGCAAATGAAATTCTATAATAATACTGTTTTATATTCATCTTACTATTAAATAAAAAAATTCATTTATTAAAATATGTAAAACATCCCCCACATATACACACAGAGGGACTAAAGAATAATAAAGCTGATTTACTAGATTATTGACTATTTTCTTGTATTTTCAAATATTTGTAATTTATATCTAGCAATTCTATAATAAAAAAGGGAAAATTTTAGTTGGAAATATAAAGAAAATGAGTATGACGTTAATTAATTTGTCCAGTATAGGATTTTATGTTTACTTAAGCTAGTCAAGTTTGAAATGTAAGGGTAAATAAATGGAAATAGTGTTACTAGTCTAGAAAAACAAAATACCTTATTTGGGATGCAGACTGTTGAGTGAGTTAACAAAATATATGTAATAAGGCTTGAAGACAAATAGCAGGCACTCATAGTGGTGCATGTTTGTAATCCCTGCTACTCTGGAGGCTGAGGCAGGAAGATCAAGTTTGAGGTCAGCTTCAAAAATTTAGCAAGACAATGTCTCAAATAAAAATAAAAAGTGCTAAGGTTGTAGCACAGTGCTTAGTGTCCTTGAGTTCAATCCCTAGTAGGTTGTTTGGGTGGTTAGTTGTATAGCCCTTGGCTAGCATGTGTGAGGCTCTAGGTTCCATCCCCAGTACCATACAAGGGGAAAAAAATGTAAGCACATTGAATTAAGCAATTTCTGAAATGACAGTTTTTCTCAAAACTTGTTTATATCTCTTAAGTTTAAACAAAAAATATGCATATTTAAACCTATAGACACGTAAAACAATGAAAACATTAACTGATTCTTGAAGTCATTACAATTTTTAAGGCACAGTGGCTTAAGCAAAAATAAGAAAGTAGCAATAGTTATATAAAATTTTACCTACCCCCCACCCCTACATTTGGTGATGCTGGGGATTGCATCTAGGGCCTCTCCCATACTAGAAGAGCACGATTCTTGGGACTACACTCTAGGTTGATATTTTATTTTATTGTTATTTTATTCAAAATAACAACTAAAAAAAGAAAATCCACTGTTCTGACTATTGTTGCATATTCTATTCAGGAGTCTTAAAATGACATTCTTTTTCCCTTGTGCCAATCTTTTTTTGTTATCTTTGACACAAAAAATAATTTCCACTGTAAAATGCCTAAAATAAGTTTCATAATACACGGCATCATATCTTAAACTTCTCAGGAATAGTTAGAAGAGATATGGACTACTGATTCTCAAAACATTTAGTTGAATTTCAGCATGATATGGCTAGCAATATTTAAATACTGAAGAGCTTTTTAATAAGTTTGTTTTTACAAACTCTTAACATTTTAGTTATAAAAAATGGTATTTCCATTTTTATCAAGATTTCTATCTTGAAGGTCAATGAGCTACAATGTATTCCAAAGAACATTTTTTAAATACTTAGCATTATATGAATTGCAAATTATAGCACATTAATTCTAAGGCTATATAATTTACCTCTCAAAACATTTTAAAATTTCATATTTTTAACATCTTTTTTGTTATTGAAGAATATGGGTTACCAGCTTGGGATGCTCTGAAAAATTGTTTTCAAGGCCCATTTTTCCATACATTTTATATATGGCTTCATCCTTTCCTCCTATAGTTCTTATAAATTCAAATTTTAAACTTCTTCATCATTTCCATATGCTAGTGTCAAATAATTTTCCATTACCTAAGAAGCTGGACATTTCTTCTTCTGCTTGATGGAGTTTCTGCTCCATGAATTATTTCATGAAAGATTTTGTCTTGACCAATGTCATTACACTTTCCCTGGGTAACCTCAAATCATTTCTAAGATATATCTATCATACAAAAGCAGAAGCAAAAAAGATGTAGGTCAAGTTCTCTTTAATTAGCAACTGCAAATCACTATGTTGACTATCCCTAAGTCAAATTTTTATTTTCTCTTAATGTAGAATTTTAACATCTCTTCTAGTATAAATATGAAAATCTCTCACTGGAACTTTATGAGACCTTCTCCATTGAAACCCAAATAAATATATGTACATATATTTAATGATTTTCATGAACCTTTTAGATCTGTGCTACTAGTCACATTTACTTAAATGATGTGTGATATTCATTGTTTTAGTGTCTTATTCTCTATATAATATTTCTACAGTTATTATGTTCTGAAATTCTTGAATCTGTTAAATGGCAACATTTTAGGAAAGGATATACCTTGCTTCTTTTAGGAAATTCCCTAAACTATACTTTTTCTAAAATGGAAAAGCACTTTTATTAAACTATATCACTCCATAGGAATATTAAATTTAAAAAGTGTAAAAGAAATCAATATATTAATTCTTGCTTAAATGATGGATATTACTTTTTAAATGTACAAAGGGAATATTTAAGGAAAAGTCTAAACATATCAAGAATATTCTCTATAATAGTCAAACAGATTTTTACTGAGATCAATGATATCATCATGTGGGAAACCAATCTAATGTTTCTGGGCAGCTACTTGTGACAAACTGAAATTGTAAGGGATTATGGGTCAATGAAAGGATCATAATCATGTCTCTGACTCCCAAAAATGTAATTCTTAAAATCCAATGATTAAATTTTACTAAACTATGTTGAATAAATTGTAGGAAAATTTAATTTAAAAAATCTAGCAGCTAAATTTTATAAATTAAAGTACTAAAAAAAAAAAGTTTAAAATAAGCCATACTAGTCTGTATTATAGCAGTGAGTACCCTGTAACGTAGCTATTGAAACACATTTATATAGTGAGAAGTATGAACTGGCATGAATGAACAAAAACTCAGAATGTGTACCATGATCTGTACAGTATCTTCTAATAAGTTATCCAGAATCATAGAAAAAGTAGTCGTGATTTTCTTTAAAAAAAAAATAATAATAATAATAATCCTGAATTGACATAACTTATCCAAGAAAAAAAAGTTTAAAACATATGAACCTCAATGACTAGAATCAAATCATCAATTTAGTTTTTTCTAATTTTCATCAAGTAAAAAAGGGGGGGGAGATAAAATCTAAATCCTCTCAAAAATGTAATGGAGTGAACCATATGAACATACAATCTCAAAGAGAACACAAATTATCTTTTGGAGAATGTTTTTGTATTGGTTTAGTTAGAGTCATTACACTGCTACTTATGTCAATAAGTAAAAATATTTTAAAATTATTTTAAAATACAAATTCATTTGAAACTTGGAAGTTATTTCAAAACAGATTATTGGTATTTTCTACTACCTATCCTCATACTAATATACCTAAGGCTATACTGTTATTTTATTTTTTCTCTAGTAAAACTTGATAAGTTTAAGTTAAAATTTTCATGTATTTCAATGATAAAATTAGCACCTCTGCTTTATATGCAAACTTGAGCTGAGCAATTAAGTTGGGAATGATTTATTTTTTTGTTTTGCATAATGGTGATAGAACTTTAAAAAATGTGAATACCAACCCATTTCCAGCTTTTGAGTTGCCTTTGTTGTCCGTGGTAAGCTGAGAAAGCACATAGTGAGGTGCTTTGGCACTGTCGGCATCAAATATATCCATATTAGATTCTTCACAATCTCGTCGTTTGACCCCAGGCCTCTGCTTTGGATTTCGTTTTCGTGATTTACGAGGTACCTCAGTGTTATCATTGTAGGAACTGGTGCTCATGTTACTGAAGTTGGAGGGGGAATCCTCCATCCACATACTGCAGCTCTGCTCAGATTCCAATCCACACCCCTCATCCTGGCAGGACATCCGACTGTTATCCAGCAAGTCCTCGGGTGGTGGTGAGATGTACAAAACTGTGTGCCTCTTCGGGGTTGATGGATGCTGCTGAACTGTGTTACTGGTTAACTGCTTTTCACTTACCCCTCTGTTACTTACCCCCACGGCTGAGGAGCAGCTCTCCACTTGCATAGCCTTGCTGTCGGTGACTGAGGTAGAATAAATGGTAGGGCTGGAAGAGGTGGTAAAGGAGCTGCAAGCACCGCCCATGGAGGAAGAGGAGGGAGCTGAAGAAGCATCTGCAGTGTATAATTCAAGAGTAAATATACTATACATGTTTTCACCTATGCTGGCTAGCAGTCCCATTGAATATGTGATTTGTGAACTGATTGTTTTTCCCCAAAATGAATGATTGGAATTTGGTAACATTTTAGAATATAAATGCTTCAAGCAATACAAAGCCTAAGAAATGAATTTTTTAAAATGTCCAAATAGCATTATTTTACTTGTGTTATAATTGATAAAATTTTTAAATCTAATTTAATGTTTTAAGCTGTAAAGCAAGAATAAAATTTTTTTATTGCCTCAGCTGGTCGTTCTGTTGAATTTTAATCAGTTAAGGTAATAAAGAAAACCCCAACATGAAATATATGTTTGTGGTCCACATTCAATGCCAATTAAATAATTCATTATAGAATTTGAAAAGTGGGACTGTGCTTAGCCACAAAATATTAAAATAAGTTTCTAACCTATGAAGCAGAGAACTACAGGTCATTTTTAATGCAGACACTCCCTGCTTCAGAGGCAAATCCTGGAATAAAAATATGAGAAAATAAATGAGAAGAGCTGCTGATTATTCCAGATATCAATTATAAAATGAAAAATAAATAGAAAAAATATATAATCAACTGAATTGGAGACAAAATGGAACTGGTACCATCACTATCATTGGATGTAAAATCTAGAAAAATAAAGTGAAAAAGGTTTGATTTGGAACATGCCAGGTTGTATAAGAAAAATCAGTTAACCATTGAGAGTCTACAGAAGATGGAAGTGACAGTTCAAAACCATGAGCTCTAAAAGACAGAGATCCATCACTTAAGATGCATGAAAAGCATAGTAAGGGCTGATTAGTAGATGGATTTCTTGTACAAAGTACTTGATTATGTGCTCAAAAGTTGGTTAACACTGTCCATTTCCTTACCCCTTCCCTTTAACGATCCTGCTTATTTGGAACTATTAAAAAAAATTCCTAATAAAAATGAACAATTGGCTGAAGTCTTAACAAAAAAGGGTAAAGTATAAAAATCTCTGGAGAGCATCAGAATTAATTCCTATTAAAAAAAGTTTTTTTTAATTAAACTGTTTATCAATTCACCTAGCAAAAAAGGTGATTTAGTAGATATTTTCAGACTGTGAGACAACTGGCAGTCATACTGAAAAGATACTACAACTGTAGCTTTTAAAAAGCATAACCTTAGAGTCACACTATTTTGTTAGGTTGGCAGGTGTTACTGGTAAAATTTTACAAATACCAATTTATCTTGTACAAGATATGGAAAAGTTTATAACTGTGCACCTCAAAAATAAAAATAGGTCATGTGATGGACAACTTAAAGATGTTTAAATCTAAAATTAATTTGTATCCATAGTCATCAATGTCACAGTTTTAAAGTATACTTTAAAATTCAAAACTATGATGTATCATTAATGAAATTATAATATTCATATCAATTATAGAGAGTAAGATGTAAGAATGCCAATATTTAGATACTCAAAAGTCAAAGATCCATTTTTTTTCCTTTAAAATCTCTTTTTTTATTGAAAACATGTTTCAAGCCAAGCATGGTAGTACACCCTTGCAATTCCAGCTACTTGAGAGGTAGGAGGATTGATGCCAGTGTGGGTAACTTATGAGACCCTGTCTCAAAATTAAAAAATAAAATAAAAAGGACTAAGGATGTAGCTCAGTGGCAGAGCATCCCTGGGTTCATTCCCCAGTAATACTTCCCCCACCAAAAAAAGAGAAAGAAAATATGTATCAAAAACACTTAAATTATTTGAAAGAAGTACAACCACCCAGAATTTTTCATTGTTGTCAAAACTGAAGTGCACAGTAATTAATATTGGCCACAGAATGTGATCAATTATAATTCCACATTGAAATACTTTACCCAACTACAATTGCACCAAAAAACCTAAGTAACTAGACGATACCAGTTCCATTTTCCTGTTTGTATCCTTGTCAAATGCAGTAGCTGAAATTAGAAAATTCAGTCACTTTTAAACTGCATTCCAATTTAAAGAAAAATTTGTCAATTTTGTATCATGCATTAATGCAATGTTTTCTTAGTAATAAATATTTTAAGATTTGTAAAAACTACAAAATCTAGATGCTAATGTCAGTGACAGTTTAGGAGCTGATTTGTAGCCACTTTGGGTTTAAATATAAAGTTTTTCCATTACTTTTTGAAAAATACTACAAAACTCATTTTAGAAAAAAAAAATAGAAAAATATGTCTAACATTGCTCCATCTGTTCCAACTATTGGCAAAAATTATTTTTTTTTTGTGTGTATGGCCTATATTCTTTTTTTTTTTAATATTTATTTATTTTTTCTTAGTTCTCGGCGGACACACCATCTTTGTTGGTATATGGTGCTGAGGATCGAACCCGGGCCGCATGCACGCCAGGCGAGCACGCTACAGCTTGAGCCACATCCCCAGCCCCTGGCCTATATTCTTAATGCTCAGAAAAATACAAGTAGGCAGCATGCAGTATTTGCAGTAGAAGACACAAAGCATGCAGCATGAATGTGGTGAACCTGCATTTCTATAAAATGGCTTTACCCCACCCATTCTTTTTTAATGTGTCATGCACATTAGAGGGCAGAATACGAACATCACAGGATCCCTGTCCACAAGTGGAAAGCATATGCGAAAAACAATGAATTCAAAAGCAAGTTATGTGGCTGTGATATTTTGTGTGTGTGTGTGTGTGTGTGTGTGTGTGTGTTTTCATACATAGTTCCTGACTTATGGCTCCTAAAACTCCTGTAATTTCCTAAGTGGTAGAATAATAAAAAGTACCTTAGGTTAAAGTTACAGTCTTTTGTTTGAGAGTGATAAAAATGAAAGGTAGTGCTATGTTATTTATACCAAGCTCCATTCTGCCACTCCTGAGTTTTTATTAATAAGGTGATTTTTTTCAAAGTTTCTAGATAAATACAGGATTGGGGCAGAGGGGACAGCTGCCTAGAGAACCCACCAAATGCTTGTAGGGTACCGGAAGAACTCAACAATTTCATTCTCCTGTCACCAGTGAGGAGAGGGCACTGAAGTTTTCATGAATAGTCAATTACTTAATCACGTCTACATAATAAAACTTCCATAAAAATCTAAAAAGACTGCTCCAGGGGCTTCCAGGAAGGTGAAGAATACATCCTCAAACCAGGAGAGGCACACCTAAATTCCACAAGGGCCAAAGCTTTTTTTTTTTAGCTCAATACTCTTCCAAACCTTACCCTATGTATTTCTTCATCTGCTACTCATTTATGTCCTTTAAAATATCCTTTATAATAAACCAGAAACACAAGTGTATGCACAAGTTCTGTGAGCCACTAGAGCAAATTAATTGAACTCAAGGAGGGAATCAATAGAATATTGATCTACAGTCAGAAGCCAAAATTTTATTTATATATAATTATTAAGTTAAATTGACAAATAAATGTAAATTGAAGAAAAAAAGACTTACTAGTCAAAGCCCTTCAAGCATATAATATCACAACAGCATTATCTGATATAGTAAAAAGACAAAGAGTTTAAAGGCAATTGCTATTTCTACAGAGTGTACCAACAATTTTCTTCTTTCAAACTACATATAAGCCAAATTACCTACTTGTATATTCACCCATAAATAAAAATATCTTTAATTCTATCCTATTTAAAACATAAATATAGTAGGATGCAGTGATGCCTGCCTTACTGTAACCCTGGCAGCTCTGGAGTCTGAGGCAGGAGGATCAGCAACTTAGAGAGGCCCTGAGCAACTAAGCAAGATCCTGTCTCTAAGTAAAACATAAAAAAGGACTGGGGACGTGGCTCAGTGGTTAAGCTCTACAGAGTTCAATACCCCCCCCCCAAAATTTTTTTTTTCAAGGCCAATCTCAGCAATTTAGAGAGACCCTGTCTCAAAAACTAAAAAATAAAATAGTGTAAAGCACCCCTGGGTTCAATCCCAGTATTTACTAAATTAATATATAAATGAATAAATGGAAAAGTTACAGAATGATATCAAGAACATTTTAGATTTCTAAACAATAATTGTAAATTTACTTAAAATATTGCCAGCCTCAGCAACTTAGTGAGCCTTTCTCTCAAAATAAAAAGTTTAGGGCTAGGGATGTAGCTCAGTGGTAGTGTGTCACTGGCTTCAATCACCAATCGCAAAAAAAAAAAAAAAAAAACCACAAACAAACAAAAGCTATCTATCTATAAAGAGCTTTCACTGATTATATTACTAAATAAAATAGCATTCTATGGAACTAAAAGCTAATATAATCCTGCCCCATCTATATATTCTTTATTTATAAGTTCCTATAAACAAAAATCTAATTACTTCTTCCCCTTTCACCTTTTTGATGCTGGTCTTTATATCTGTTAAGAATGTGGAATCTATATTTAATTGATGCATCTTAAAAATATAATTCCAACATAAAAATGTTTTAAAAATTGTTTTTATATCCTCATTGAGCAGAATAATTACAGTGTATTTCTGCTTCATAACTTCATAATTTCATTTGTTTCATTTGCCAATCCTTTATAAACCTAAGAGTTTTTCTTGACGTTTTTCTTAAAATTATTCTCTTATTTTAGTAGCATGTGAATGCTTACTTTTTTCTTTTGAAAAATAATTTCTTTTGAGAAATAATTATCTTTGAAATAATTTACATAGAATAATTTTATTTTTCCACAGCATTTTCTGCAATCCCAGAAGATACCATGAACCAAAAAGAAAACTGACAGACCAATCTATAATTTACTAATAAAAATTTATAATCTCAGAAGAATAGATTAATGCTTAAATTTAAAAGGGAAGGGAAGCATTATACCTACAGTATCCTATATTTAAGTCTAACAATTTCAATATTAGCAGTAGCCAATTATCACACCAAATCCTAGTAATAATGGTGAACTTGAATTAAAAACATAGCTTCTTTTCAGAAGTGGTAGAGCTACACTATCCAGTGTAGCTCAATGGTAAAGTGCTTTCCCAGCATGTATGAGGCCCCAGGTTCTATTCCTAGCACCAAGGAAGGAAGGGTTCCAGGGATGGAGATAAACTGATGGAATCACTAAGGTTCACTCTGAATATTGAAAGTAGCTGGAGGGGGATATACAGATTATATCTACATGGACTACAAGGATATCCCAGGATTTCCAAATATTATTAATTAATTTGATAAGAATGATAAAATATTTTAAATGGCATCACATATAGGAACCTATATATAGTTTATATATCCCTTGCTTAAACTATATTTAAAAATTAACAACTATTAGTTCTAGATGTGTCAACTATAAGTTACTTTACCACAATATTTTAGTGCTTAAAATGCAATGAGATTATATTTTATATAGGACTAACCATACTTTTTACAGAAAGCTCTGAAATTAGAAACATTTTTTAAAGTTCTCAAAAGAAGTAAATACCTTTCATTCATTTAAAATATATGAAAAAAATGACATTTAACTAAGCTTCCAAAATCAAAGCTGTTCTCTAGCATTTAAAAATAATTATGCACGTATATCTATAACTTTTCAACATCTGTGTAAAATCAACTTAGTGTTCTTAAAAAAAAATTAAAATAAAATCCATAAAATTTTTTAAGTGTGTTAGGTGAACCAATAGTGGAACGGAGAAGGAGTAAACTATTGACTATTCACAAAAACCCAATACAGGATATTTGGAAACAATTCCTGATATAAAACATATTGTTGAATCAGTTATTCTTCATAAGGATTATATTTTTCTTACTGGTAACAATGACTTCAAATCTAAACATCTTGTCTGATAAAAGTCACCAGATATAAGGACATATTTTCAGATTAAAGAAGAAAGATATTCAGAGAAAAAAATTATAAGGCCAACATTCATCTTGTCAAGAGATTAAAATATCTAGAACACACAAAGTGGCTGCAAACCTGCTTTGTCAACACCTTACATGCCAACCTTCATTTTCTACTTTTTTTCTTCTTATTATAATATTAATGTAAAGTTCAAAACTTTACAAAAAGGTTTAGTTTCAATCAGTATCAATCCACTATTTAGAAACAAACAAAAAAATAAATGAAACAAAAACAAAAACAAAAATAGGAAGGAAGAAAGAAAGAAGAAAAGACTTATGAAGAAGTCTGAAAACGAGACCGACCTATACCCTGGGTGAGATTGGATGGGTTAAGTGTCTCTGGCACTATTTGTCTTCACTATTGACAGACACTGTCACACAACCCACCACACGATGCCTGTCTCTGAATGGCGAAGCTAGAATGCAAGTTAAGTGTATTAATAGAAAAAACAACTAGCATCCCAGCATATAAAATAAGCAATCCAGATTAATTAACAAAAAAAACTGTAGGATTGATCATTTAATTTACATGTTTAAAGCAATTTCAATTTCCCATTTATACTTTTCCCACCCAACATAAGTTTACATGCTACAATAAGCAATGTTTTAAAATAAACTTTAAAAAATTAAATCATTAATATCCAAATAAATGCATATGGGAAAATTTCCTACCCAAATTTTTTGTTAACTCATATTCACCAATTTGTTCTTCTGTTTATACATGCAATCTAATCCATAAGTCAGAATGCTCTCTCTCTTTCACGTGGTTTTTAGACTATGCTCATACCTAAACTCTCTTAGAGAAAGAAGATATGTTCTGAATAATACACTTAAGCAGTAAGAGATACTGTATTTTAGCAGCAAAAGAATCTTTTTCTTTCTTAGGCGTACTGATTCCCACATAATTCCTTTTCCTTCCATCAAAAAAGTTACCAATTTGTAATTTTAAATTATATATGCCTCTATGCATAAAACGTCTGATCCAAAAGCTCTAGTTTAAAGAACAATTACACTACTATTGAAGCTGAATAGTTTGCTAATGATTTACTGGAGACCATCTTTTTATTTCCCAGTCCATCAAACTGTAATTCAGGGTTCTAATGCTCTAAAATAATTATTTTTCTGGTTTTTAGTATAAACTCTCCTAATGCAGTCATGTACCGTGTAACATGAATTTTCAATTAACAAAAGACTGAATAGTCAATGGTGGTCCAAATACATTACATCATCCAATGACATAGCTGTCTTAGTATGTGTTAAATACACGCTAATGTTTGCACAATGATGAAACTGCCTTATGATGCATTTCCCAAAACTTATCCCCACTGTTAAGTGATGCATGACTGTAAGTTTTGGGTTTTTTTTTTGGGGGGGGGGGGTTTCCTAGTGCTAAGAATAGAACCCAGGGTTTCACACATGCTAGGCAAGCATTCTGCATATAAGCCATATTCCCAGTCCATGACTGTAATTGCCAGAATGCAATATATACATAGATATTAATTAAAGAATGATTCCTGGAAAATAAAATTGTTTTTTTCTGACATTTAGTGAAATGTTTTAAATGAATCTGTTGTGCCACCACACAAAAGAATTTAAGCACAGTGTAAAACATGTACTAGGTATACATTAAATTACATGTTATTTGTTTTTTTGTAACACTGGAGATGATCCCAGAGCCTCACATACTAGGCAAGTGCTCTAACTGCAGCTACATTCCCAGCCCAATAATTTGATTTTTAGTCCTTTTCAAGCTCTTTCCTATTGAAACAGAAAGATGTTTTCTATTATCCAGTGACTAAAGTACTACTGGGAGCACTGCTGGTCAATAGTTGGTCAAGAGACTAAATACCAGAAGTAACTCTCTACCTCAAATAACTTCAAAAAAAGAAGAAGAAAGAAATTACACTAATTGTCAAATACATTTATTATACTGCCAATGACCCAGGTGTAAGTAAAAAATTAGACAGCCAACTTTAGAATTATCTTCCTTCAGAAACTGTCTGTCCTTCCTATGACTTATCATACTCTATCAATGTTCTTTACATACAAGGGTTTCTATTGACTCTGTACAAAAAAAAAAAAAACCTTACATAGTAAAAATAATGGCATTTATAAATCTAGTTTATGTTTTTTTAAGTATTAGAGATTAAATTCAGGGTCTGGCATATGCTAGGCAAGTGCTCTACCACTGAGCTACTTTCCCAGCATTTTTTTCCCCCTTAGTGGTACTAAGGCACGAACCCAGAGTTACTTATCAATGAGCTACATCCCCAGCCCTTTCTATTTAATTTTGAGGTAGGGTCTCACTAAGTTGCTAAGGCTAGCCTCAAACTTGATATCCTCCTGCCTCAGCCTCCCAAGAAGCTGAGACTACAGCCATGCACCACCATGCCCAGCTAAACGGTATCATTGTTAAAAAGAAAACATATCAAATAAACAAGTAAAGCTCTTTTGTTATATGAATTATGTCAATGTCTTTGCTTATATTATGTTATTGGTGAGATAAAAAATTAGCTCACTTCTGGGCATTAATTTTTTCTTCTTTTCCAGAATTGGGCATCGAGTACCCAGGGCCTTGCACATTCTAGGCAAGTCTTCTACCACTGACACTGAACTACATCCCCACCCTAGTGTGTTAACTTCTTAAGTGCAATTATACAAAGCACATAAAAAGCGTCTATTTTATGTAAATATTTGTCTTATAAATGGTTAAGAATCTGACCAGTTTTCAAATGCATTTCTACGTGCTGGGATATAGCTCAGTGACAGAATTCTTGCCAAGCATGTATAAGGCCCTGGGTTCAATCCCAGGCAAAAAAAAAAAAAAAAAAAAAGTGTATACACACACACATTAACTAATTAAAATAAAACACTGTTCTACAAACTCAGGTAACACATAAATGTGTACTCTTTAATCAGAAACTGAATAAATAACAATTATTTATAAAAATTACTGCTAAACAGTCAGGCACGGTGGCACACACCTATAATCCCAGCTACTTGGGAATCTTGAGTTAAAAGGATCACAAGCTTGAGGCCAGCCCAGAAAACTTAATGAGCCCCTATCTCAAAACAAAATAAGAAGGGCTAGGAATGTAACTTATTAGTAGAAGACCTGAAATTGCATAGCAAGTACAAGGCCATGGGTTCCACCTCCAACACAGAGAGGAGGAAAAAAAAAAGTTGATGCTAAAAATTAAAAGGACAATAAAAGGGAAATATTTAGAGAACACAGCAATAACAATCAAGATTACTTTCTAATAATAATTATAATGTGGATAGCCACCTGAATAAGCAGCTGTTTCTAAACTAATGGTTATGGCTCCAAGTTTGCTTATACTTTTCATTCTAATAAATCTGTATATACACACAAGCTATTTTTACATGTAAGTATGTATATTTATATTTACTATGGAATTTCAGAATATTAAGATCAAGGCAGAGTAGAGATTTTTCAATCTACTTGTGAAACATATCTGTAACTAGGATCTCATTTCCTTCTTAAATGGTCCAATTTTCTAGGCAAAGTAAGAGTGTCCATATGACATCAACTCACAACATTTTAGCTTACAACATCAATAATTAATTATCTTTCTTATTAATGGCTTTATTTACAAATAACATACTAAGTGGTGAAAATTCTGAAATATATTAACCCAGAAGGCAAATTTACTCTTCAAATATAGTCAATTCAAGAATGAAATTCAAATCACACAGCATTAAGTACTTTCTAGTACAAGGAAATAAGTTATAATAAATTCAACAGGATATATAATGCTGTTGCTATTAATTAGTTTTTTAAAAACAATATTCTTCAAAAAATCATATTTCCAATTTTCAAGTCCTAACACTTCTAGGAAAAAGGCATGGCTTTTTCAACTTAATCCTACAGACTTCTTCATCCAGGATATTATGTTCCCCTAAACCAAATGATAGCACACAATGTTAAATTCCCTCAAGAAAATGGCATGGAGTAAAGAACTAAGACTTCAGCAATAAAGAAGAGGTGTACTTTTGGCTAGAATGACTGAGATATGATTATATACAATGATATGCAAATTATCTAGCACAATTCCAATAACAAAATGGAAACTCGAAAATAATAACATTTTCTTCACCCCAATTTTTGTATGTTTTTGTTGTTATGGATGATTTAGAAACTCCTTTGAGGTTAATTTAAATGATTGAGAGGTCTAAAATGAAAGATGGCTGTTCTTTGGTTACCAGACATTAATTTAGTTGTCAAGTATTCTCTTTTACAGTGTAAACGGCACTCAATTAGGTTCTTTCAACATAGAAAACACAGATTATACACTTCAGATTTAATAATTGCCATGGCACAGAATTCAAAGCTCTTTTTTTTTTTAATTCAAAGCTCTTTAAAAGAAGTTTATTATATGGATCACTTTGTGTAAAGTTATAAACTTAAATTTTAGCCTTAAAAACCTACAGTGATCCAATTATTAGAGATATTCAACACAGATTTCTATTATACATGCTTTGACTGGGTCACCATACATCTTAAAAACTGTTTGGAAGTATACTTCTAAAAAGAGCAATAATATATAATTTTGGAAATAAAACACCAAATTTATGAAAATAAAAAATTATAAACTAGTTATGAATATTCTATGAATCATGAACTATAGTTTATTTAATTCATTACTTAGCTCAAAAATTTGAATAAAAAATTTTTTAAAGATATGAAAGTCACCTTAGCACAATATCATATTTTGTTATAAACTTGTACATATAGTAAGATATACCCAAATGAAGACAGTCTGGGATAGGAATAATTTGATTTCTTAAAATTTCTTAAAATGAACTAACAGTTACTGTTGACTTCTGTGAAAGAATTCCTATTACAAATAAATTAAGTAAACCCAAGGATAAAAACTTGAAAGACAACACATTAAAAGTAATACTTAATTGTATGGCATGTGAATTGTATCTTAATAAAGCTGTTTTGTTTTGTTAACAAAAACCTGCCACACCTCATTTCAAAACCACAAATTCTGGTACATAACTGTTTCAATTCTCCTAAATATTACCTCAATTTTAGTTCTTCTTAATCTATATCACAATAGGATTCTCAAAAAAAAAAAAAAAACAATAATGTCTTTTTCTCTTGGTCAGCTCCTTATATTGCCCACCCCCCCAAAAAAAACCCAAAATACATCAATTCATTTGGATACGCTTTTTATTTAGGAAAAATGGCCCCAGTTTTAACTACCAAGAATCTACAATAGTGTTCAAAAAAAAGTTTTAGTTCTAAAGTTTTTATTCACTAATATACTGAACCTTAAACTCTCTACTACCTTTACAAGAGATAAAGGGGAGGCAAACAAATTTTGGACTGATGGCTACATCTTCCCTATTCTGAAACTTAGCTCCACTGAAAGGAAAGAAATTTCCCCTGGGATTCATAGGATCAAAAAGATGTTATTGTTGAGAGCATGTAAAGGTGTAAATAGCATAGAAGCAAAAAAAAAAGTTGAGAGACACTCCATTACTCAGTATTCTGGATTGTGGATTAGCAGCATATTTATTCATGCACTCAGTAATATGTGCAGGGGGAAAAAAATCTACATTGGTGAATCTGAGAAACATGTTTGTAATAATTAAATAACAAAGAATGTCCATGAACACCCATATGCCCAGCCTCCATATTTTAAAATTTAAATTGATTTAAAACTCGTGAAACACAAACCTTTATGGCAGAACTAGAAGTCTGTTCCCACCAGGCCCTCATACCTGATAGCAGCCAATCCGGCTCCTTCAAAATTCTGAAGAATTAACTATATAAGAGTCATCATTTTTATGCATTTCATATTTAAACAGCAAAAGCTACATTGTTTTTAAAATTCACAGAAATTTAAATTAATGTGCATTTCCCTAGACATCTAGTCTTTTGGCCAGGAAAACATTGAATAACTTGGTAATATACTCCAAATCTCTCTTTTTTTATATCACCAAGGGCATTAATATGTCAAATAAAAATGTGACTCTAATGATTTATATAACAGGTTTCCCTATAATAATTATTTTGTAATTTAAACCCTTTTAATCTCTAACAGTATAAAATACAGAAATCATTCTACCAATATGACATTAGAATACCAGAATAAACTATATTGGTTACTAAAATTAAATTATATTTAATAAAAAATTATAGATGATAGTTTTATAGATCACCAAAGCTTTGTATGAATAAAATAAAACTACCAAGGTGACCTCTATACTCTCTTCACCATCTTTATTATGTCAATAATTTCAAGATGATAAGAATTTATTACTTTGGAATACTCCCTTTGGTCAAATCTCTTATTTTCATGATTTTTCAACTCAAAATTTCAATCTAACTTTATCTGAAGATAATTTTCTCAACTATATTGGGGGTGAGGGTAACATTTCATTAGTGACTTAAAATTAAGAACTTGTAATATTTACATATAGGAATTTTTGAAATTTAGTTTGGTATTATTTAAAAAGAAGAGTTGTTCTTTTCCCAAACCTAGCTAACATTTTTTTTCAGTTTTTAAAAGGAACTGGATCTACTATAAACAGATGTTAAAAAGCACAGAAGAAACAGACTTTTAGTTCTATACAGATTCAACATGTCTTTAAAAAACAATCTCAAAAAATACAAAAGAAATCAGTTAGTCAATTTCTACATGTGGATTTAAAGTGAAATACTTTATAGAAATATTTTATTTCACATTTTATAATTTGATGTAATTTTTAAAACTAGATTTAAACTCATCAAAAATATTTAGAGCCATTTTATAACCCAGTGGATATAATGTGAACCAGGTCATTTTCTCAATTTGATTACTAAAAAGTTGACAAATTCACAATTAAATCCACAGAAACTGTTAGAAAATGTCTGGCAACACATGAACAGTGAGCAGGGCTGATAAGTTTCTTTATGATATTTAAAGTTTTCCTGCCCTCAATCAGGAAGGTGTCATACTGCACTATACAGTTTGGGAAACATTTAAACTACTACCTTCCACTTCACTGTTCTATTTGTGAAACAAAAAGAATTAACTGAAAACAATGGTCCGATGGACTTAAGATAAGAGGTATCCTATTAGGTAAGAAACCTCTAATTAGAAGGACAGATAAAACTTCAGATTATATAATTTTTTTTCAGAACTTCAGATTATATAATTTTTTTTCATTTTTCATATATACTTAGCAATGTATAAAATCCCAACTTAAAATTAGTTGGGCAAGCTAATATTATGGAAAGCATTCATACTAATTTATCATTAATTAAGACTTTTTTTCTAGTAGCTTATCTGTCAATCTTTTATTGCAATTCAAAATAAAATTTGGAACCAATCTTACATAGTTATAAAGTGTATGATTTGAGAGCTGAGTAAAAATAAAACTTGAACAATTTCAAACATTACTTTCTATAAGCTTTCATTGATAGAAGAAATGTCTTTACA
Organism: Spermophilus citellus; assembly: GCF_964194105.1. Lineage (NCBI taxonomy): Eukaryota > Metazoa > Chordata > Mammalia > Rodentia > Sciuridae > Spermophilus > Spermophilus citellus. The sequence continues at coordinate 54,023,657 of NC_138200.1, read as the reverse complement.
TAAATATTATATTTATATTCAAATCTTTGATAATTTTAGATGAATTTAAAATAGAAAAACCACATATATTTTTTAATGTAGAGAAAGATTAAAGTAACATGAACAAAAAAGGGACTTGAGAGACTTGAGTCCGTTTTCAGAATCTATAAAATATTTTTCTCTTTAAGCAGGTGTTTAAAAATAATTGTTAAAAAGACAGCTGAGTGAGGTGGCCCAAACCTATTTTCTCAGTGACTTGGGAAGCTGAGTTATGAGGACCACAAGTTTAAGATCAGACTCAGTAACTTAGCAAGATCCTCGACAATTTAGTGAGACACCGTCTCAAAATAAAAAGTAAAAAGGGCTGGGAACACCAGCACAGTGGTAGAGCAACTCTGGGTTCAATCCCCAGTATCACACACACAAAAAAAGGTTAAATAGAAATTCAAATATAATTTTCTAACCATACCTTAGTATTTAATCTATTTATGTGAAGCCAACAAAAATTTTAAACTAGTTCCCATATTTGAAAATAAGCTCCATTTTAGAAGATGGTACTTATTATTTTCTGAAATAATAATTACATTAAGAAAATTATATTGAAAAAATTTAAGTTTAAAGGTATACATTTTAAAACCTCCTAAAACAAACCCTCAAATCACACTCTTTTTGATATGAACTTTGCCAGCACTGTTCATGTTGGCCAGATAATATCCTAGGTTTCTTTTAAGAAAGTAAAATGAAATGCATACCAGCAGCAACTACAGCTGGAGGAGGCGAGCCTGCCTCACCACCACTTGTCTGACTCATTGATGCTACAGATGTTTCACTAGACGGAGGTAACTGTAACTCCTTTGGGAGAAGATCATAGACAGATTCTGTGGAGAGAAATGAAAGGAGAAAAACAGTTTTAAAGAGTCATTTAACAACCTAATTACATGCGCATGAAATGAGTATCATTTCTCTCACAAGAATGTTATTCACAAAAAAAAATACCATATCATGAATACTATTAAAGAATTATTAGCATTTTTTTTCTTTTAGTATAATTTTCCTTTCATTCTGCTTCCTGACTTTTTGGCTTTATTCCCTGGGTTCAAGAGAATCTCTAGAAAGTTATTAAATTTTTTAAGTAATTAAAACTAGACAGAGAAAATATGTTAAACAACCTAAGATTGTCCAACTATTCCTTTGTAATAGTACAAGTGTAACTTGCTATTCTTTACATATAAGATGGAATATAGCATATATCAGTTTTAAATTGGCTTTTCTAATTAGTCCATTAGTCTGGATCTTTCACTCAATACCCATTAGCAAACAGTATTTTAATCCACCACCATCATAATTCGTTTTTCATGTCTGAAAAAAAAAATAAAAAAGGAATGTCATGCCCAAGGAAATACTTCCTATTTTCTGAGGCATCTCTGACTCTGGAAAGGCACAGGTATGCAATGCTTTTAAATCAGGGAGCTTATAAATATCTATTTAAGATTATGATTATTTTTGTATCCCTGATTAAAGAGTACTTTATCTATAGAATGTATTTGATAATAATTTAATTGTCCATAAAATTAAATTTGTATCTGTTACTTTAAAATTGTTTTCTTGGGGCTGGGGATGTGGTTCAAGTGGTAGCGTGCTCGCCTGGCATGCACGGGGCGCTGGATTCAATCCTCGGCACCATATAAAAAAAATAAAAAATAAAGATGTTGTGTCCACCAAAACCTGAAAAATAAATATTAAAAAATTCTCTCTCTCTTAAAAAATTTGTTTTCTGATTATCATTATATATTTTTCAGCTTGTTATATGTTGTTATGTGGAAATAATTTTTAAGATATTGTCTAAAGGTACTAAAATCAAAGTTGGAAGGAACTTTTGAAAGAGCAGTTAGAAGCATATGCCTATTTTCAAAAGAACTAAGGCACAAAGGCCCAATATTCCAAGAAACCCAACACTCCAATAAGTAAAGATTATTATCTGCATGAGTGACAAAAAAAGTTAGCACTACTAGACAGCTTATCCTTGATAACACTTTTAGTTAACTGATTACTAAATTCATAAATACTTTGGTCATCACAGATAAACACTAAAGGATGTACCCTAACTTTGATATGGATAGGGATAAGGAAAAAAGTCAAGAAGGGAAGCTAAAATCAGAAGTTGCATAGTTAAATGATTTTCATTTACAGTAGAGAATAAACTTAAAAAACCCTATTACCTAACACTTGAAATGTTCATCTTCACAGCATCTGGATATTCAGCATCTGTCTAACTGAATATAACATGCCTGGTTGCAACTTTTCAGTTTATTATATGTTGCTAAACACCTTAAGGAAATTACTTCTAGCTTTCAAATAATACAGGAGAAGGGGAGATAGAATCTAATTAAATGACATTATCAACAAATATTTATTTTAATATAGTTGTCTTTCTCACTCCTTGAAAACAAAACGTTCTTTAGATATGCCAGGCATGGTATAGTATAGATATAATCCCAAATACTAGGGAGGTTGAGGCAGGAGGATTACAAATTTAAAGCCAGCCTGGGCTATTTAGAGAGACTCTGTCTCAAAGTAAAAAAGGCAGTAGATATAGCTCAGTGCTATCACACCTGGCTATGGAATTTCCTGAGTACCCTGGGTTTATCCCCATGTCTCTGGGGACTGAACCCAGGGACACTTAATCACTTAACCACATCCGCAGCCCTTTTTTAATTTTTATCTTGAGACAAGGTCTTGTTAAATTGCTGAGGTTAGCCTTGAATTTGTAATCCTCCTGCCTCAGCCTTCAAAGTAGCTGGGATAACAGGCATGTGCCATCACACCTGGCTATGGAAATTTCTTTTAAATCTGCTTCCATAGATACCGAAATATAAATTATGCTGTAAACACTATTGTCTTGTGATCCTAAATTCAAATAATCTCTACTAGTTAATGAAAAGAACTACTGAACAAAAGAACACAGGTTCTTTAATTCTATGAAAATGACAGTCTTAAGTAAGCACTAGTCATTTCATATTACATCACAATATCTATTTTTGCTATGTTATCTTTTAAATTAGTTTAGAAAGATAAGGAAACAATGAAGGTTTATAAAAAACAAAATATTTAGAAACAGAATGGGAAATCCATAATGGAAAGACAGTTTCTGAGAAAAGATTTCTTTTACAAAAGTCAGTAGTAAAATCAGTGGGGGGACATGGAGGGCGAAAAAATAAGATTTCTTTCTGGAGTGATAAAAATGTTCCAAATTAGATTACTCTGCAAATATACTAAGTGTATTCCTTTAAATGGGTAAATTTTTTAAAAAAATTTTTAGTTATAGATGGACACAATAACTTTATTTTATTTATAAGTTTTTATGTGGTGCTGATGATCAAACCCAGTGCCTCATAGGTGCTAGGCAAGCCCTCTACCACTGAGCCATAACCCCAGCCCTATATGGGTAAACTTTTATATGTAAAGCATGAATCAATAAAGCTGGCTGTTTTAACAAAAAGGGAGAGAAAGCACAAATGAGAATTACCTAAGAGCAAGCAGTTTCTGATAAACTTCATGGACATTTGTAAAAAGCAAAATTGTGAAGAAGGCCAGATTACAAACCAATATGTCCTTTAAGGCTATTCTACTGAGGGCAAAGAAAATGCTGTAGGCAGAGTTATACTAAATTCACTAAATTAAGTGATGAAAATCTCAAAAAGTTTTTAAACAAGATGAAGAAGTGTCAACTTAATAAAATAGATGAGTTTTAACAAATAGCACTCAAAAAGTAAAAGTTCAACCTGAGGGAGGTTGGTTATTATACCAACAACTTGAACAAAGATTTCAAACCTGGAAATGAGAGAGGTTTAAGAAGGATATATTGTATATTTCATAATTCATCACAAATAATGATTAACTAAAATACATACCCCTAAAGGAATAAGGTAAAATTTACTGAAGATTATATAGCTGGTCAATGGGACTGAGGTTGTGGCTCAGTGGTAGAGTACTCGCCTAGCACGTGCAAGGCCCATGAAAATAAATAAATAAAATAAAGGTATAGTTAAAAATTATATATATATATATATATAAAATGGCTGATCAAAAAGTTCACAGCAGCTGGGCACAGTGGTGCATGTCTGTAATCCCAGTAACTCGGGAAGCTGAGACATTCAAGTCCAGCCTGGGCAATTTATCAAGACCCTATCTCAAAATTAAAAATAAAAAGGACTGAGGTTGTAGCTCAGTGATAGAGCACTTATTTAGCATGTGTGAGGCTCTGGATTTGATTCTCAGCATTGCATATAAATAAATAAAATAAAGGTCCATCAATAACTAAAAAAATATTAAAAAAAAAAAAGACTGGGGATATAGCTCAATGGTGAAGCACCCCTGAGGTTAAATCCCTAGTACCAAAAAAAAAAAAAAAAAAGTTGCACAGCACTTATATGTGTTCATTTTCCCCTGCAGTTTGTTAAATCTAGAAGTTTTAATTTTGTTTTCTACGGGAAGTCTTTCTTTAGCCTAACAATTGAGCTGGTTGTTTTCTTACATGTTTTTCTCTATTAATGTTGGTAATAATTTGTGTAATAATGTTTAAACAACTCATCTATGGTTCACTATGAATTTAAGTTGACCAAAATTCCAATGTAAGTACATTACTTAAGTATTAACATGGCAGAAATACATTTAATGCAATATAGTAACTCCATTAACATAAATTATTAATATAGGGTTTGAGAAAAGAAATTAAGCAGAAAAGGGTACAGATTCAGAATATCAAGAATTTGTCTTAGGGCTGGGGTCAAGGTTCAGTGCCTAGCATGTGTGAGGCACTGGGTTTGATTCTCAGCACCACATTTAAATAAATGAATAAAATAAAGGTCCACCAACAACTTAAAAAAAAAAAGAATTTGTCTTTTATCGGTGCAACAGTGCTGAGCATAGGGCAACTGGAAGGAGGAATGAAGGAAATGAAACCCCCATTCTCAAATATTAAGAACAAATTAATTCTTCCCAAGTGGAAAGGGTGGAAAGGCAACAATATAAAAATGGGTTGACATGGCTGGCTTGCTTGTTTGGTCATTCTGTAAACTCTAATTGATTCATTTATGTCACCAATTATTTCTGGATCAATTCAGTCTTTATTCTTCAACACCAGCAATGAGGGAGTGGACGAATTTCACTATAATACACCATGTTCAAAGTATACAGAAATTCTATCCTGAGGGCACAGAATAGTAAGAGAGAAAGAAAAAATTGATAACTTAATAGTTAAGCTTTTTTTTCAGTTGGGCATACTGTGACCACCTACATGCCATTCTCTGCTGCTTTATTCTGTTATTTCTTGTTCCAGGAAGATGTGAACCCCTGAAACACCCACACTTCCTCTCACTTTTTACTAAAATATATACTTTTTAAAAAATACAATAGAAGTAGAACTATTCATGGACAGGGCACAGCCTCAGAGAGCTGCTACAAATAGGATAATTTTTCAATAGGATAATTTTTGTTAAATTGTATACCACTAATGCTGCTGGTTCACATCTATACAATGATTTTTTTTTTTAAAGTCATAGTTGGACACAATACCTTTATTTTATTTATTTATTTTTATGTGTTGCTAAGGATTGAACCCAGGGCCTCGCTGTGCTAGGTGAGCCCTCTACCACTGAGCCACAACCTCAGCCCTATACAGAGAGCTTATATATATTTATATATATTTTTAAATATATATATATATATATATATGGAAAAAAGCAATATATAAGATGTTTGGCTAGGCCCGATGGTTCATGCCTGTAATCCCAGCAATTTGAGAAGCTGAGGCAGAAAGATGAAAGTTTAAGGCCAGTGAGACCCAGTCTCAAAAATAAAAAAGTCTAGGAATGTAGCTCAGCGGTAAAGCAACACTGGGTTCAATCCCCAGAACCACAAAAAAGGGGGGGGGGAATTTCTGTTCACTTATTCCAGGAAGAAGGAACCCTAAGATAACTGAGTTGCACCTGGGGTGTTAGTGTGAACTCATGATAGTATACAGGTATGTATATGTAGGCTGAGCATCACTAATCAAAAAATTCAAAATGCTCTGAAACTTGAAACAGTGACAACCACAGACTAGAGAAAATAAAATCAAGCAAGTTTTAAATAATGCATAATGAGTTTCAAGTACAAGATGGGACCCCTAAAGCTCAGGAAATAATGCCAAAAGTTAAGAAAGGGAATGGCATCAAATTAAAAAAAATTTTGCACAGCAAAAGAAACAATTAGAAATGTGAAGAGAGAACCTACAGAATGGGAGAGAATCTCTGCTAGCTATTCTTTGGACAGAGGATTAATATCTAGAATATATAAATAACATAAAAAACTTAACACCAAAAAACCAAATAACCCAATTAATAAATGGGAAAATTAATTAAACAGACATTTCTCAAAAGAGGAAATACAAATGGCCAAAAATATATGAAAAATATTCAACACCATTAGCAATTAGGGAAATGCAAATCAAAACTACAGTGAAATTTCATCTCACACCAGTCAGAATGGCAGTCATCAAGAATAAAAACAACAGGGTTGGAGATATAACTCAGTTGGTTGAGTGCTTGTCTAGCAGGCATAAGGTCCTGGGTTCAATTCCCAGCACCACCAATAAATAAATAATATAAACAACAAAAAATCTGGAGGGGATGTGGAAAAAAAGAAACACTACTATTGGTGGAACTATAAATTAGTACAACTACTATGGAAATCAATGTGGAAGTTCTTCAAAAGACTTGGCATGAAACCACCATATGACTCTGCTACATCATTCCTCAGTATTTATCCTAAATAATTAAAGTCATGGGGTTGGGGCTGAAGCTCAGCGGTAGCGCACTTGCCTGGCATGTGTGAGGCACTGGGTTCGATTCGCAGCATCGTGTATAAATAAATAAAATAAAGGTCTAGCAACAACTAAAAAACATATTTAAAAAAATTTAAAGTCATCATACTAATACTTGTGCATACCCATGTTTACAGCAGCATAATTCACAATAGCCAAACTATGGAACCTAGGTGTTCAACAACGGATGAATGGATAAAAGAAAATGTGGTTTATATACACAATGGAGGTATTTGTTTGTTTTAGTTGTAGATAGACACACTACCTTTGTTTATTTAGGTTTTTTGTTTTGTTTTGTTTAATGTTGTGCTGGGGATCGAACTCAGCACCTCACACATGCTAGGCAAGCGCTCTACCACTGAGCCACAACCCCAGTCCCCACAATGGAGTCTTATTCAGCCATGAAAATGAACCAAATTGTATCATTTGTAGGAAAATGGATGGAACTTGAGACCATCATGTTAAGCAAAATAAACCAGACTCAGAAGGTCAGGAATCATGTTTTAAATGTGGAAGGTAGAGAGACAAAAGGAAAAAAAAGATGTGGTGGGATCTAGTAAAAATCAAAGGGAGATCAGTATAGGAAGTGGGGCGGGGGCAAGTGTTGGAGAGTGATATTGGCCGAATTATATTGTTAGAGTGTGTGCATGTAAGAATATGTAATGAAAAATCCCATGATGTACAACTATAATGCACCAATAAAAAATGTGGAACTAATTAGAACAAATGTTTTAAAATATGGAAAGGGAGGGAAGTACAGGATATTAAATAAATACAGAAGAGGGAACATTTAAAATTATCTGTAGAGAATCAAACAGAACTCCACATATGATGTGATACCTTAGGTCAATTATGAACACCAAAATAGTTATTTAGCAGAAAGATTTCAGAAAAGAGAGAAGTTATAAAAACAAACCTAAACAAGAAGAGTATTTGTATTTCAGCTATTTCAGTTTTTCAAGTAATTCAGTTAACTCCCTATAACATGGGAATTATGAGGAGGAAAAGGAGATTAACCTACTAAAAGCAGGGAGAGGCCATGTTATGAAACAACTCGAGTATGATGCTAAGAATATAAAAATTATATTCCACAATGCATATGGAGCCTGAGGATGTTAAGCAAAGAACTAATAAGCTCAGATTTATATACTAGGGATATGCACAATAGTCATAGAGATGCAAATCAGTAAGGTTTTTATAATAACAAAATAACAAATTTCTGAACCAAGGTAGTGGTAATAAGAACAGTGACAAAATATAAAGATGTTTAGGAAATAGGCAAATTGAACTGGATGACTGGTTGGAGAGCAAAATGAAAGAAAAAACGAATTCTAAGTAAGTCATAAGAATTCCACCTCAGGAAAATTGATAGAAGGTGAAGCCATTTCCCATGATAGAGAATACAAGAGGAAGAGTACATCAGGAAAGATGGTGAATTCAGTATTTTAAAAAAATATTTATTTTTTAGTTGTATTTGGACACAATACAATACCTTTATTTTATTTATTTATTTTTACGTGGTGCTGAGAATTGAACCCAGGACCTTGAACGTGCTAGGCCACAACCCAAGCAGGGTGAATGCAGTTTTAAATGATGAATTTGAGATGCCTATGGGGCATCCAAGTGATACATAAATAGGAGAAAGATCAAGTAATAAATAGGAGAAAGTTCTAGCAATTGATGCTGCTCATTATATATCCTGCTTTTACTTTGCTTTGGGTTTGTTGTTGTTTTGTTTTTTTCCCTTTACTTTTGTTTTTATACTAAATCTGTCTTGGAACTAGATTCATTTCTTTATAAAGTTACTGATAGTTATTTGGTTTTTTGTTTGCTTGTTTGTTTTGTTTAATTGTGGTCTTGGGAATTGAACCCAGGGATGGTCTACCACAGACCTATGTCCCTCAGCCCTTTTTATATTTTGAAAGGGTCTCCCTAAATTGCGGCACAACTTTCCTGCCTCAACTTCCAGAGTGGCTGGGATTACAGGTGTGTGTCACCACGCCCAGCTGTCTATATTATGTACACACACACACAAAAAAACTTATCTAAGAAAACTTATTCTTAAATCTCATTCAGATAATAAAGAAACTACTAATTCTTAACATAGGGGCTGGGGTTGTAGATCAGTGGTAGAGCTCTTGCCTATCTGAGGCGCTGGGTTCAATCCTTAGCACCACATAAAAACAAACAAACAAACAAACAAATAAATAAATCAAATAAAGGTGTTGTGTCCAACTACAAAAAAAAAAATTCTTAATGTACTCAGTTGTGAAAGAGACTTCAGGAAAATTATACTTTTCATAGTATTTCAGAAATACTGCCAATAAAAGTGAGGTAAAACATGATTATATCAGAAGTGAAGAAATACTACCTACTACAGAATGAAGTACATTCATTAAATATTCTCATTTATTTATTCATGTACTCATTCATTCAACAAATATTTAACTGATGTACACAAAGCAGTGTCCTAGGTTCTGGGAATATATCAAAATAGACCAAAAAACCTGATTCAGTGAACATTTCATTCTAATGGGTTTAAATTATTATGATTGCTTGTTTGCCTGCAGCTGTGGTCTGAATGCTAATATACTTCCAAAATTCATGCTGGAACTTAAAACCCAATGTGTCAGCATTAAGATGGGAGGACATTTAGGAAATAACTCATGAGGGATCTGCTACCATGAATGGGTTAATGTCCTTATTAAAAAAAGAGACTGAATGACCTGGGCGCAGTGTCACATGCCTGTAATTCCAGCAACTCAGGTGGTTAAGACAGGAGGATCAAGGCCAGCTTCAGTAACTTTATAAGACCCTGGCTCAAAACAAAAAACATAAATGTAGTTCAGTGGTAAACAACTCTGGTTTACCAGTATCCCCCAAAAAAACAATAACAACAAAAAGATTGAAGGAAGCTGCCTTGCTTCTTCCAGAACGTAAGGAAAAAACATTTACCCCTACCAGCATGTGAGGATACAAGAAGGTTCCACCTTAGAAGAGAACAAGCCCTTACCAGACACCAAATTTGCTGGTTTCATGATCTTGGACTCCCTAGCACCCAGAACTATTTGCAATAAATGTGTATTATTTACAAATTACCCAGTCGAAGGTTTTTTTGTTACAGCAGCCAGATGGTCTAAAAAACATGCTAAAGAGAGAGGGAGACTCCAATTTCTTTTCTAACTTTACTAAACTCACATTTAAATGCATTATTAATAAAATGAGCATTTCTGAAATATAAGCAGCAGAAAAATAATCTACATTTATCTTAAAAACTTTACAGTACACACTTAAAATAGAATTTCACTAAACGTTTACAACATCAATACTGAATAGAGATCTGTTTTATAACTATCTTAAATAAATCCTTTTTTAAACTAATCACATATGTATGAGCATACATAATACTGCAAATGAAAAGAAACAAGTAGAATTAACATTTTAATTCTTTTATGTATATTATTGGCTTTGTCTTGAAAAAGCAGTCTAATTGTCGTGTATGATGGCTCATGCCTGTAATCCCAGACACTTGGGATGATTTACAGGAAACAGGACCATAGAACGAGTATTTTTATAAAGCTCTACAGGTGATTCTGGCTGAGTCATTAGTTTAAATTATGAAATTCAACCTCAGAATGAAAACGGACTGACCTTAGTTTATTACCTCTTTAATAAAGAACTGATATTGAGGCTGAAGTAGGAGGATCACAATTTCAAAGCCAGCCTCATCAATGTAGTGAGGCCCTGTCTCAATTTAAAAAAATAAATAAATAAAATAAGGCTGGGGATGTGGCTCAGTGGTTAAGTTCAATCTCTGGTACAAAAAAAAAAAAGTACTGATACTGATTTTTTTCTGAAGACTAGAAGAAAATAGCAACAGGGATAAACCACCTTATTCCACAGATTATCTCAATTTTTAAAACCTTGAGGAAAAAACAATTACAATAACATATCAAAAAAAAAAAAAAAGAAAGAAAAAAGAAAATCAACGTTATGCATCTTTCCTGACCAAAATGACAACTATATCACATGGTGGTAGATGATTTTAGACTGATATTTAAGATTTCATACATGTTTACTAAATACCTAAAGAAACTAACATAGATCTTGTTATCTTGAGTCTGAGAGAAATTGTCTATTAATTACCTCTGTTGGGCAAAGATCAAAGATTCTTAATGAGTAAAACTAACCCACTGACAACATGTTATTCTTTTGCATCCCCTCCTGGTCATTCTCTGGTACAATTAGTCCTGGTCATTCTCTGATACAATTAGTGTTTGTTCTATGAAAGCTTAACACTTTCTTACCAAAAAAAAAAAAAAAAAAAAAAAAAATGTTAGTGCTATATTAACTAGATGTTACTATATTGATGAACAAGACTTTTTAGGATTCTTACAAATATTTTTTAAATGTCATTTTACTATAGCAATTGAGAGGTTAACTTGTATAATCCTCTGTGTTACAATGCAATCTGTAAATAGAAAAAAGTTCTAAAAAATATAAAATTATTTTAAAAATAAATGACAGTACTTATAAAGTACTTTCATATGAATAATACTGACAAATGAAAAGTGTTTTGATTATAAAGTATATAGGAATATGCATAATTATTACTAATTTTATGTCAATTTTAGAATCAACTTCTAAAAGTTTTAATTTTTTACTAAAATATAACATATACAATAGTAAAGTATAAAAATCTTAAGTCTTGAACAAAATTTTTTAAAGTGAATACACACATAACCATCAGCTGGCAGATTAAGAATTCTCCCTCATGCTTCTTGAAAGACCATCACTCCCTAGAAGGGGTAACCAATCTTCTGACTTCTATCACCATACAATTTTGTTTTTTGAGTTTTACATAAAAGGAATCATGCAAGATATTGGTGCAGACCAAAAAAAAAAAAGCCACAAAGCCCTGTATCTGCCTCAATTTAATGATTTTTCTCCAAGTGCTACAATTTTATGCCTATTTCTATGACTAGTGATTTGGGATTTGATAGCAGATATTGAGAATTTTATCTTATTCTATGCTGATTATTTTAATACTGATATAAATATTCTTAAGCTTTGTGTGATATTGTTAAGTTCTAGGGAAAACAGTTTGATCCTTTCAGGTTTTGCCTTTGTTATAGTTTAGATTATGAGGTGTCTCCCAAAAGCTCATATATGAGACAATGAAAGAAAGTTCAAAAGTGAAGTGATAGGGTTATTAGAGCATTAACCTGACCAGTGCATTAATTCACTAGTAGGGATTAACTGGGTGGTAACCACAGGCAGGTAGGGTGTGGTTGGAGGAGGTGGGTCATGGGGGCATTCCCATGGGGTTTATATTTTGTCGGTGGTTTGGGGAGCAGGCTCTTTCTGCTTCCTTATTGTCATGTTCTGAGCTGCTTTCCTCCATCATACCCTTCTTCCATGATGCTCTGCCTTACCTTTGGCCCAGAGCAATAGAGTTGGCCATCTATGGACTGACACCTCTAAAACACTAAGCCCCCAAATAAACTTTTCCTCCTCCAATTGTTCTTGTCAGGTATTTTGGTCATGATGATGATGACAAGGCTGACTAAGACAGCCTTTATGCCTTCTTAGGCAAGACAAGAGTGTTTTGAGTCTAATGTTAATCCCCACCCCCCATCTCATATTTTTTTTGGGGGGTGCTTTTTTCAATGTTTGACATTTCAGGCAGGAGGGCAAAATCTAGTCTCTAATCTTAGTTTACAGCAGAAATCATTCTGTTGTAATTTTAACCCATATCAATATGTTCTTTTCTTTGCTCAGAGAAAATAAGAGTATTCATATTAACATGTTCCACTTGACAGCCTTTAATAAATTTGAAAAATTATTAGGTTATTTAACTTAATATTCAAGAATATTGTATGTGACCTATGTAAAAAATACTGGCTTAAGCCAGCCACAAAACAGTACATCTTGGCAAGCTACAAAATTACACATATCCTTTATACTCCAGGTAAAAGAATTTAAAGCAAATTAAAGACATTAGTGGGGTGGAGATGTAGCTCAGTAATACAGCACTTGCTGAGCATACATAAGGCCCTGGGTTCAATCCCCAACACCACAAGAAAAAGATACAGTCGTTTCTATCCTCAAAGACCTGAAAATGTAGTTGAAATAAGTATATACACAAACCCTTGACAATAATTATAATTAAAGACCAGAGACAGGAGGGAAAGGTCTTGAGTAATCAATAAAAGATTCTTCGAAAAGGTAACTTCTGGGTAAGATATAATAAAGTCAGCACAACCTATCATACAGCAATCAATAACAATAAACAAAACAGACTCAGAAACTTTCTAAAGCCTAGTTTGATAGTTCATAGCAGCAACAGTGAAGACTAGGCTATTAAACTTTATAGTTATGTTAGCATGATATAAAATAACATAAAAATACTAATTAAACATTTATTGAATGAATATTTGAGTGCCTATTTTATGACTCTGCAGACTTATCTCTCCATCTCCATTCTCATCTTTCCTACACATTGTCATTGAGATACAATAATTTTCATTCCTCCACCTGTATTTCTCTATAAATGCCACTGGTTTTGCCTGAAACACTGACCTTCCTACAGCCCCTTTCAACTCATACCTTTCTAACCAGCTTTTCCTGATCACTTCAATCTTAGATATTCCTCCTATGTATTTATCTTACCAGAATATTTATCACATATTTTTCAGTAACTGCCTATTAGATTATACATATCACAAGGACAATGGATAAGTCAGTCTCATTCACAGTTTCCTCAGCAAACAGCACAGTGCTTGACACAAACAGGCACTCAATTGATGAGTGTATGAATGAGCAAATAGATACTAGGAGCAGGATGCAGTGGTGCATGCTGATAATTCCAGCTACTCAGTAGGATTACAAATTTAAGGTCACCAGGGGCAACTTGGTGAGACCTTGTCCCAAAAAGGCAGAGGGGGGTCTTTTTTTCTGGCTGGAACCATGGAGGGTGCCAAAGAGAAGAAAAAGAAGGTTCCTGCTGTGCCAGAAACCTTAAGAAAAAGTGAAGGAATTACACAGAGCTAAAGGTAAAGCCCTTGAGGAAAAGTCTGCCCAAAAGATGCTTTGAAAGGCAGAGGAAGCATATCTATGAAAAAGCCAAGAATTACCACAAACAATATAGGAAGATGTACAAAACAGAGATTCAAATGGGCTGGAATGGCAAGAAAATCTGGCAACTTCTATGTACCTGCAGAAACTAAGTTGGCACTTGTCATCAGTATCAGAGGGATTAATGGTGTGAGCCCAAAGGAAAACTTTTTCGCCTTTGCCAGATCTTCAATGGCAACTTCATTAACCTCAACAAGGATTAAATTAACATGCTAAGGATCATGGAACCATATACTGTATGGGGGTACCCAGACCTAAAGTCAATGAATGAACTACAAGCATGGATATGGCAAAATCAATAAGAAATGAATTGCCTTGACAGACAATGCTTTGATTGCTCAATATCTTAGTAAATATGACATCATCTGCATAGAGGATATACACTGTTGGGAAATGCTTCAAAGTGGCAAATAACTTCCTGTGGTCCTTCAAATTATCTTCTCTAACAGGTGGAATGAAGAAAAAGACCATCCATTTTGTAGAAAGTGTAGATGCTGGCAACAGGGAAGACCAGATCAACAGGCTTATTAAAAGGATGAACTAAGGTATCTATCATGGTATTTTGTAATCTGGTCAGTTAATAAAAGAGGGGGCAGCTAGGAATACAGCTCAGAGGTAGACACTTAACTAGCACATGTGAGACCCTGGGTTTTTAAGTAGAGGAGAAAAGATAAGAGGGAGGGGGGGAGGAAGAAGAAAGAAAACAGACACTGTGGGAGGACATAGGTTGCTGAGAGACCATCTAAGGAAAAAAAAAAAAAAAGAGGAAAAATGGGAAAAGAAGCTGTGGGAAACCAACCTCACAAGTGACTGAGTTAACTCCCCTGCTGGGCAGCACCCTGCTGCTAGACTGCCCTGCTCTTCTAGGGTTCAAGTGACTTGTGTCTTCCTGCCTGGGCCTGTCTTCCTACAGCCCCATGGGTGGAGCTTTGCTTACCTGTTCCCTTTGTAATATTACCCCTTTCCCTGTTTAGGATAGAATCTTCCATGGAAGTGCCTTGTGTGTGTCCCCTTCTCTTACTGTGCCCTTGGTTGTGGCCTACCTAGATGTCAGTCTATCATGAAGATAGACTCAGCCCCCTGAAATCTGACCCCTTGCCTCATCTGAATAGCTTCTCCTCAATAAAAGGGGTCAGCACGTGTGCGCTCTCTCTCTTCCTGCAGACCCTTAAGGTCAGAGAAGCCCTCACAACGACCCCAAAGAGCCACACTGAGCCACATCCCCAGCCCTTTTTTTTCATATTTTATTTTGAGACAAGGTCATGCCAAGTTGCTTAGAGCCTCACTAAATTGCTGAGGCTAGCCTTGAACTTGTGATCCTCCTGCTTTAGCCTCCCAAACTACTGAGATTACAGGCATGCACCACCACACCTGGCTGGAATCTGTCCTGAAGGTAGACTATCCATGTGACTTGTGTGGTTATTTTGAGCAGCCCAGAGAACAGAAACCCAGCAAGAAGCCTGAGGAAATAAGCTAGCCGAGCAAGGTGGTGCTTGCCTGTAATCCCAATGTCTCAGGAGGCTGAGACAGGAGGATCATGAGTTCAAAGCCAGACTCAGCAATGGTAAGGCGTTTAGCAACTCAATGAGACCCTGTCTCAAAATAAAATACAAAATAGAACTGGGGATGTGGCTCAGTAGTTGAGTATCCCTGAGTTCAATCCCTGGTAGCAAAAAAAAAAAAAAAAAAAAAAGTGAAAATACCTTATTTAGCTCAAAAAAGGAAGAACTTGAAAGAATACATGTACTTGATATGGCAAAATGTACTTCTTGATATTTTTGTCAAAGAAGTAGCAAAGGAGCGATGAAGGCAAATGGTTTAAGGCCAAATGGAAGTAAGTGGACTTCAACTTGATAATCAGAGCTTGGCTTCTCTTGACAAATCACAGTCATACAAACTTGTAATTCCAGCTACTCAGGGGCTTGAAGCAGCAAGCAGGATTGCAAGCTCAAGGTCAGCCTGGGCAATTTAGTGAGACCTTGTTCCAAAATTTTTGAAAAATTTTAGACCTCTCAGGTTTTGGTCAGAAATGGCCAACCATGGCCCAAAAATATTAAATGTCAAATTCCAGAAATAAACAATTCCTATATTTTAAATTGTGTACCATACTGAGTAGTACGAAGAAATCTCACCCTGCCCATCTCCAGGAATGTAAATCATCCCCTTGTCCAGCAAATCTACTAATCACAGTCTTTTATTCAAGTAACCCTCATTTTACTTAATAATGGGCCCAAAGGGCAAGACTAGAGATAACAGTGATTTTATTACAGCATATTTCTAATTTCTAAATAAAACTTTTTTTCCCCCAGTACTAGGGACAAAACCCAGCAGCACTCTACCACTGAGCTATATCCCTAGCCCTTTATTTTTCAAGCTGGAGTCTCACTAAGTTACCTAAACTGGCCTCAAAGTTGTTACCTTTCCTATTTAGCTTCCTGAGTAGCCGGGATTATAAGTATGCATCAACCACACCCAAACTTTATCATGGGTAGGTACATGTAGGAAAAAACATATGTATTGACACTATTCATGGTTTCAGGCATCCAATGTGAATCTTAGAATTTAACCTCTCCTGATAAGTGGAACACTACTATATACCAATACTGGTCATAATAAATAAGAGGTACGTAGCATGTCATAAGGAAAGAGCAAAGGTAGTCAGAACGGGGCTTTCAATCATAATCACAATAGCTCAATTACATTTTTTGTGTGATCTTGGGCAAATTACTTAATACAGGAAGACTTTGTTGTCTCATTTATTATTTTTAATATTTTTAAACACTGATGGACCTTTATTTTATTCATTTATTTATATGTGGTGCTGAGAATAGAACCCAGTGCCTCACACATGCTAAGCAAGCATTCTACCACTGAGCCACAACCCCAGCCCTGTCTCATTTATTTAAAAAAAAAAAAAAAGAGGTAACACCGATCTTGTAGAGTTGTGAGCACTACCAATAATGTGTACAACACATCTAAAACTATTATATTAACTGGAGCTCTAATAACATAAATGAAAGCTATAATGGATTCCCTGAAAAGGGTATGCAATGAGGAGGTGATATGGAGATACTGCATGGGCATTATTTCGTGTTATTCCAAGGGCAGATAACTAGCTCATGTCCATTTCAAGATGACTTTAATATTAATTCAAAATACACAGCTTTCCTTTCTACTCATCTTATACTTCCTTCAGGACCTATCTTGACTATAGGTGGGTTCAGTCTGGCCTTCAGAATGTTTTAAAACATTTTTAATTAATTCCAAACATTGAATTAACATATTTTACATAAAAATCCAGACTTTGGCTTCTCTTGACAAATCATAAGATCTGGCAATATTAACCCTATATTCCCACAAGAAAAGCTGGAGCTATTCCCTTATATTGTATTCTTCAGTTATAGAAAATACCTTTTAGATCATTGCAATGATTGGCCTTACATCTTAGACACTGGAGTTTTCAATCTCTACACTAGAGTTGCACAGTTGTAATCTGTTTATGAAATGGGAAGAAAGGAAGACAAAAGATGAATCTTTCCCGAAGAAACTTAGTAAAAGTTAAAAGACTAGAATAGCAAGTAGTTTCAACTTTCTTGAATTCTCCCCAAAAGCAAATTTAATGAAAAAGAAACTGCCTACAGGGGTGGGGTTGTGGCTCAGTGGTAGAGCTTGCCTAGCATGTGGGAGGCACTGGGTTCGATCCTCAGTACCAGATAAAAATGAATAAATAAAATAAGGATATTGTGTCTATCTACAAATGAAAAAAAAAAAAGAAGAAAGAAACTGCCTACAATATCTTCTAAATGATAAAATAAGGATGCTGTACATCCAATTTAAAAAAAAAAAGAACAAACTTTCATAGAACTTATCAGATTCATAAAGAGCATTAAATCAGTAAAAGATAATTTCTTTTTTAAAAAGAAAACATTTGCCATACTTAAAAGAATTAAAATTTGGGACTCAAATACATGTACATGCATATTCAAAGCATGTGTACAGTGGTGCTATTCACAATAGCCAAAAGGCAGAAACAACCCAAAAGTCCATCAATGGATGAATGGATAAATAAATCAGGGTAACCAAACAAAATAGAATAGTATTCACCCTGTTGTGAGCTGATACAGACCAGCCATGTTTGTGTCTTTCACCAATGCCCGAATTTATTGGGTAAAAATAAATACACAAGCTACAATTTCATTGTCTTTAAAATTCATTAAGTATTCATGGCTCACTTGGTATCCTGACCATGGCAATCCCACATTATTTTATTCCACACCAATCTTTTTTTTTTCTTAGTAGCAGGGTCAACCCAGCAGCTTAATCTCTGAGCCATACATATCTCCAGCCTTTATTTATTTATTTATTTTTAATTTGAGACAGGGTCTTGCTAAGTTGCTTAGGGCCTTGCTAAATTGTTGAGGCTGGATTTGAACTTGCAATCTTCCTGCCTCAATGTCCAGAGCTGCTGGAATTACAGGCATGCACCACTAAACCTGGCCAAAGGTAGCAATTTTTATTAGCACAATGAATTTATTTATCAGTTTGTATTTTATGATTGTGCTGTGCAGCTGGGATTTTTGTTTGATTTTTGTTTTCTGTGAGTTCTATATGAACATTTGATTTATTTGCTAAGACGAGTTATCAAGTCATTCTTCCTAAGCACTTATACTCAAAATGGAATGACTTCATGGTAAACTGCTGCTTTCTAAAATGGAATAACTCAGGGCTAGGCACAGGCTGCTCTCCACACACCCATAAAAAGGAATAAAAGGTGGATAAATCTCAAAACCTTATCATAGCATGAAGCATAGCTCAGTCATAAGAGTATCTGCCTAGCATGTGTGAAACCTGGATTTGATCTCCAGCACCACCAAAAATAAATAAATAAATAGAACATAAAAAATTTTAATTTTCTGAATAAAAGAAGCCAAACACAAAAGTCACATATTGTATAATTTCATTTTTATGAAATATAATAGATAAACCCCAAACAGGTAAATACATAAACAAAGAAGACAGACTGGTGGATTCCCCGGAGCCAGGAACAGGAGAAAGAGGGGATGAGGAGGAGCTGTTCAATGGGTATAGGGTTTTTCTTTTTGGCTACACACCAATGTACATTTTAAGATGTTTCGGTTATGAGAATTTATGTGAATTTGAATGCAATTTTAAAAAGTTTTGTTAATTCCTTATGTGACCACCAGGTAAAATATGCCAACAAATTCAATGGGATCTCTTCCACAAGGAAAGAAAATCTCTGACTACCTCCCGAGTACCAAATGCAATGCTAGATTCTTTAAATTCATATTATCTCAGCTAAGTTATTAATTTGTCACAATAGGGGGCAGGGAGGTATGGGTGTAAGTACCAACTGTCCATTTGAATCCCAGCTCCACAGGATTAAATACAATAATAAAATTGGACAAGCTGGACTAAATGCAACAATCCAAGAATCCACTGACTCTTATAAAGAATTAAACAAACATTCATTATTAATTGAATAAATGTTCATTATTAATGTACTATAATTAAGTATATTATAGCTAATATAATAAATATAAATGTTGTAAGACATTACCAATATAACATTTTAGTCTTGGGGGGGCTGGGGTTGTGGCTCAGCGGTAGAGCACTTCCCTTGCACGTGCGAGATCCTGGATTCAATCCTAAGCACCACATAAAAATAAATAAGTGAAATAAAGGTATTGTGTCCAACTACAACTAAAAAATAAATATTTTTTTTAAAAATAACATCTTAGTCTATTTCCTATTGCTTTTTTAAAATAATAATAATTAACTAGCATCATAGTTTTGTTTTGGTGCTAAGGATGAAACTCAGAGCCTCTCTTGCTCATTCTAATCACACACTCTACCACTGAGCTACATTCTCCCTCATCACACTTTCATATCTTCCTTTTAAAAAAATATAACATTCAATCACAAGACATTTTCTTCTATCATTATTCTCTAAATACATGATTTATAATATAGTGTCATTTATGAAGATTAAACTAAAGATAATAACCAAGCTTCCTCTATTTTCCCTAACTGAACCTTGAAGGATTTTAATAAGCTAAGAAAAAATTTTTAAATAACTAATTTATCTTAGTTATAAAAATTATCTTGATGGAAAAATAAGTATCTTATGTTTTAAATGTTGTTTATTTAATAAACTGAAAAGTTAAAGTTGAGATTCATACTACTAAAGAAAGCAGCAGAGCAAGGATTTGAATCCAGACCTGCTGATTCCAAAACTTATATACTTAATCAGAATACTATAGATTATAAAATGATTTGGGTATGGTTTTATCTAATAAAACAAACAAGAACAAGATAAAACTAAAAGATGTCAAGTTTGAAGTATTCACTGAAATATGTAAGAGCTGAAGAGATTTAGAAATAGAAGACAAGCTGAGAGTGATGATACATTGGGAGTGGCAGTACATGCCTGTAACCCAGCAACTAAGAAAGCTGAGGCAGAAGGATTTCAAGTTCGCCACTAACCTCTGCAACTTAGGGGCAATCTTGTCTCAAATTTAAAAAATAAAAGTAAAAAGAGTAGGGGGTATAGTTCAGGAATAAGCAGTCCATGTTCCTAGTTCTAGGTTTTAAAGGAGAAAACCAAAACATGCAGACTAATAGTCCCATGGATTCTTGATCTTCCTCCAATCACTTCAGGAGTGTTTTATTGTTGTTGTTATTGTTGATACTAGGGATTAAATTCAGGGGTACTTCACCCTGGATCTATATCCCCAGTTTTTTTCATTTTTTTTTTTTTTTTTTTATTTTGAGGCAGGGTCTTACTAAATTGCCAAGGGACTTGCTAAATTGCTGAGGCTGGCCTTGAACTTGTGATCTTCCAGCTTAGGCCTCCAAAGTCACTGGGATTACAAAAAAAGTATTCCTTGTCACTGTACCTAGCAATAAGTCTCTCCAAGCCACTCCCCCACATTGATCATTCTTGGCAAGTGACAGTTTATTTCTTAACAGAGAAAACAAACTTGAGGTCATGAATTTACCATACTTCCTTTCCTTACCTTGGTGCCTTTGGATCCAAGGAAAGAAGAAACTCTGGATACTAGATTCCCTTTTCCTTGGGCTCCAAAACTATTCCTGACCTTCATCTTCAACTTCACACCACAAAAGATTCATATTTTCGGTCTGGGGTTGCAGCTCAGCGGTAGAGCGCTTGCCTCGCATGTGCGAGACCTTGGATTTGATCCTCAGCACCACATAAAAATAAGTGAAATAAAGGTATTGTGTCCAACTACAACTAAAAAAAAAAAGAGATTCATATTTTCATTATTTCCTAGCTTCTACCCTTTGGTTCTCTTCACAACCATCCTCCACTTTCTCTATTCATTTACTAATCAACTACTACTTGACTTCTGTTCATAAACTCCATTCAAATTGTGGTGTTAGCGGGCTGGGGATGTGGCTCTAGCGGTAGCGTGCTTGCCTGGCATGCGTGCGGCCCAGGTTCGATCCTCAGCGCCACATACAAACAAAGATGTTGTGCCTGTCAAACTGTGGTGTTAGCAAGAAATTCCTAATTAACTTATTTCCACCTTCTGACACACCTTACTAGAACAACTTTCAGGAAATTCCTCTTCCACTATCTTCTGTTTCTTTTCTTCCTTCATTAGCTTCTCTTTAATCTACCCTTCTCTCAATGCCCCTTAAGTTATTTTGGTGGTTTTCTTTTCTCTTTTCTCTCAGTGTGGTGCTAGGATCAAACACAGAGACTTGCATACAAAGCACTCTAACACTGAACTATATCTTCATCTTTCCTCTTTCAATTTAGTTGGCTTGCTTTTCATCTCCACACCAACCAAATTTAGGATCATGATACTCTTACTTGTATTCTCAAAATTATTTTGTTAAAAATGTAGCTGTGCTACAATATCAGAGATTTGAATTAAAGTTCTTCATTTGGTAAATGCCATGTTATTTCAGCTTCCTCCTTAGATTTTTTTTTTTTTTTTTTTTTTTTTTTGGTACCAGGGATTGAATCTATGGGAGCTTAACTACTAAAGCCACATCCCCAGCCCTTTTCTGTATTTTATTTAGAAACAGGGTCTCACTGAGTTGCTAAGTACCTTGCTAATCTGTTGAGGCTGGCTTTGAACTCATGAGCCTCCTGCCTCAGCCTCCCAATTGCTAGGATTACAGGCATGTGCCACCCATGCCCAGCATCTCCTAACGTTTGAATGCAGTATATACCAAAAAATAAGAGAACTCAGTCCCATTTTAAAAGGTGACAAGTTGAAATAAAAATTCTGATTAAGATTTTTTTTATAAATTCATGTATTCATATTTACCAGGGATTTGTACATATATGATATGTTCAAAACACATCAGAATAGCCAAGCACAGTGGTGCATACCAGTAATCCCAGCAACTCAAGAGGCTGAGACAGAAGGATCACAAGTTCAAGTCCAGTCTAGGCAACTCAGGGAGACCCTAAGCAGCTGAGTAAGGGCCTGTCTCAAAATACAAAGGGTTGGGGATGCTATAGCTCAATGTTAAATAAAGTGTCCCTGGGTTCAATTCCCTATAAAAAAAAAAAAAAAAAAGATACATAAAGCTAATTTATTCATATTTGCCACTAATGTAACTAGAAAGAAATATGTACTTAAACCTGAAATTTGCTTGTTTCTTCATAAACTAAATAGCTATTAATGTTGAATTTTAAAATGATTAAAGCCAGGGGCTGGGGTTGTGGTTCAACGGTAGATCACTCACCTAGCGTATGTGAGGCCCTGGGTTTGATCCCCAGCACCATATATAAATAAATAAAATAAAGATATTGTGTCTACCTACAACTACTATTTTTTTTATTTTTATAATATATATATTTTTATTTTTATTATTTATATATATATATATTTTTTTTTTTTTTAAATAATTAAAGCCAGCCACAATGGAACACACCTGTATTCCCAGCAGCTCAGGAGGCTTAGGCAGGAGGATCTTAAGTTCAAAACCAGCCTCAGAAATTTAACAAGGCCCTAAGCAACTTAGTGGGATTCTGTCCAAACAACAAAAAGGTCTGGGGATGTAGTTCAATGGCAAAACACCACTGGGTTCAATTGTCAACACAAAAAAATAAATAAATAGGATTAAATTCTTAAATTGCTCAGACAGGGACAGGTGGGAATCCATTCTTATATTCACATCTTTTTGCATAATGTCAAGTTCCCAAGCATACACCTTATTATATTCCAAAAGTAAATTATTCCATTCCATAGAGAAAGTACTCTAAAAAAATTTTTTTAAAGAAATCAAAGGGCTGAGGTTATGGCTCAGAGGTAGAGTGCTCACCTAGCATGCATAAGGTACTCAGTTCGATACTCAGTACCACATAAAAATAAAATGAAGATATTGTGTCCACCTAAAACTAAAAAGTAAATATTTTGATTCAAATGTATGATATGTCAAGGTCATTGTACTGTCATGTGTAACTAATTAAAACAAATTAAAAAATACAAAAAAATGAAAAAAAAAAAAAAAGAAATCAAGCACAGTGCAATGGCACACGCATGTAATTCCAGCAACTCGGGAGGCTAGAGGAAGATCAAAAGATCAAAGCCAGCCTCAGCAACTTAGTGAGATCCTATCTCAAAATAAAAAACTAAAAATAAAAAAAAAAAGGGCTGGGATGTATGTGGCTCAGTGGTTAAGTGTCCCTGGGTTCAATTCCTGATACCAAAAATAAAAAAAAATCAATCAATCAATCAAAAACTGAATAATACAATACTTAAAATTAGCACAATTACTTAGCTTTAGGTGAATCTTCACTAACAACTCACCCACTATATTGGAATTATGACACATCACTACTGAAGAGACAAAACAAAACAGCAAGCTCATAACAATGAGACTCACAAAGGCAGTTTACCACTATCAATGAAACCAACAACTAAAAGAAAATTCATTTCTGTTAAGGATGCATACCCTAGAAAAGACACAAGCAAAATTCCAATAGATTAAACGTTTATATTTTAAAAGCCAAAGATTTCCAGATGTTATAATACATTAATTAAATGTTGGGGCTGGGGATGTGGCTCAAGCGGTAGCACGCCCGCCTGGCATGCGTGCGGCCCGGGTTCGATCCTCAGCACCACATACCAACAAAGATGTTGTGTCCGCCGAGAACTAAAAAATAAAAATATTAAAAATTCTCTCTCTCTCTCTCTCTCCTCTCTCACTCTCTTTAAAAAAAAAAAATAAATAAATGTTATTTGCCTGCAAAAAACATACCCTTACCTCTTAAGAGTTCTACACTGAAATATCAACATATATTATAATAGTAATAATATTCATCTTTTAACTAGACTATATTTTAAAGAAGAGACTGAGGGGGGTGTGTTAAAACATGAAAACCAGCCAGGCACCATGGTGCACGCTTGTAATCCCAGTGGCTCCGAAGGCTGAGGCAGGAGGATTGTGAGTCTGAAGTCAGCCTCAGCAAAGGCGAGATGCTAAGCAACTCAGTGAGACCCTGTCTCTAAATAAAATACAAAATAGGGCTGAGGGTGTGGCTCAGTGGTCGAGCACCCCTGAGTTCAATCCCCAGTACCCTCGCCCTAAAATTTAAAAAGATGAAAACCATAAATTTCACAAAAATTGATGTCCTTTAAATTTTAAAGTCACCTATGCCTGTAGTCCCAGCTATTTGGGAGGCAGAGTGAAGAGGGCCTCAAGTTCAATGTCAGTCTCAGTAATTTAGGGAGGCCCTAAACAATTTAGTGAAAGCCCATCTCAAAATAAAATATAAAAGAGCTAGGGATGTAGCTGAGCAGTAAAGTGTCCCTGAATTCAATCCCCAGTACCAAAAATTAATTAATTAATTATTTTAATAAGGTACTACATTTACCCCATCAAATCCAAAAAACTTTTAACAAATCATTAGAGGGAAAATGAATACTTAAATAGAAAATTGGCTATAAGATAAAAATAGACACATTTTAATAGATAAACAGTTCAATCTCTACCTGAAAAAATAGTCAATCTTAATAGCTAATTAAAAGAATAAGCAAAATATGAAATTGTTATTTTTTTAAAGATAATACTTGAGGGGTTACTCAGTGGTAGAGCGCTTGCCTAGCATGTGCGAGGTGTTGGGTTGGATCCTTAGCACCACATAAAAAGAAATAAAATAAAGGTATTGTGTCCAACTACAACTAAATATAAATATATAAATAAACAAATAAATATAAATGTCTTTAAATACAGATTAAAAAATGTTGGGCTGGGGTTGTGGCTCAGTGGTAGAGCACTCCTCTAACACATGCGAGGCCCTGGGTTCAATCCTTAGCACCACAGAAAAATAAATAAATAAAATAAAGGTATTGTGTCCAACTACAACTAAAAAATAAATATTTTTTAAAAATGTTTACTAGCATAAGTAGTATTTTGCTGTTATAAAGTATATAAAAATAGTGTTCTAACCAATAAAATGAAGTAGTCAGACCCCACTAATATTCTGTTTATAGCCAGTCACCTAAATGCTTCCTCATATAACTGACATTTTTATTTTAAAGGGATCAATTGCTGGGCTAATATATATGAGGGCATGGGTTCAATCCTCAGCACCACAGAAAAATTAAAATTAAAAAATAGAAAAGGGGGCTGGGACTGTAGCTCAGTGGCAGAGTGCTTGCCTAGCATGGGTGAGGCACTGGGTTCCAGCCTTAGTGTCACATAAAAATAAACAAAATAAAGGCAAGCTGTTCATCTACAACTACAAAAACTTGTTTTTTTTTTAAATAGAAAAGGATTAATTCAAATGCTCATGAATATTAATCACAAGACTGAAATAACTAAAAAAATTTTTTTCTTCTAGACTTAAGAATCTTATGACTAGGGGCTGGGGATGTGGCTTAAGCGGTAGCGCGCTCGCCTGGCGTGCGTGCGACCCGGGTTCGATCCTCAGCACCACATACCAACAAAGATGGTGTGTCCACCGAGAACTAAAAAATAAATATTAAAAATTCTCTCTCTCTCTCTCTCTCTCTCTCTCTCTCTCTCTCCCCCCTCTCTCACTCTCTCTTTAAAAAAAAAAAAAACTTTAAAAAAAAAAAAGAATCTTATGACTAAAAGACTAATTTCTAGCAGAAAAAATAAGTCTTAAAAATATTCGCTGACCACAGCTGCCCATGCCTGTAATCCCAGCAGCTCGAGAAGCTGAGGCTGGAGGATCGAGAGTTCAAAGTCAGCCTCAGCAAAGGTGAGGAGCTAAGGAACCCAGTGAAACCTTGTCTCTAAATAAAAAATACAAAGTAGGGCTGGGGATGTGGCTCAGTGGTTGAGTGCCCCTGAGTTCAATCCCTGGTACCAAAAAAATAAAACTGGGCTGAGGTTGTAGCACAGTGGTAGAGTGCTTACTCAGCATGTGTGAGGTACTAGGTTCAATCCTCAGCACCACATAAAAATAAATAAAGGTCTATTGACAACTAAAAAAAAAAACAAAAAATATTCTTCACTTTTAATACAATTATTCCAAAAGTATTAGTATGATACTAATGAAATCAATAATACAAGTAGGTTGTCTCAAATCAGTGTTTTAGATGCTACTTTGCTCCCGGAACCCTGCAGAAAATGAAGGGCAAAATAATTTATATGCAGTATTTTTTTGCACATGGAAGATATATACATTTTTTAAAACCAATCTATAAATAACATTATTAAATCTTATTTCCCATTGGCATATTTTTAAAGATGATATTTGCTCCTGGAAATATGATAGTTAAAAAGTTACATTCAGGTCTAGAGTTGTAGCTCAGTGGTAGGTCACTTGCCTTGCACACATGAGGCACTGGGTTCGAATCTCAATACCACATAAAAATAAATAAAGATATTGTGTTTATCTACAACTAAAAAAAATATTAAAAAAAAAAAGGTTACAAGATTCGCTGAGCATGATGGCACACGCCAGTAATCCTAAGGGTTCAGGACGCTGAGGCAGAAAGATCATGAGTCCAAAGCCAGACTCGGCAATGGTGAGGCACTAAGCAACTCGGTGAAACCGAAACAAAATAGGGTGGGGGATGTGGCTCAGTGGTTGAGTGTCCAAGTTCAATCCCCAATACCAAAAAAAAAAGAAAAAAAAAAGAAAAGTTACAAGATTCAGCCAGGAGTAGTGGAACAAGTCTGTAGTCCCAGCTACTTGGGAGGCTGAGGCAGGAGAAACACTTGAGCTCACAAGTTCAAAATCAGACTGAGCACCAAACACAGCAAGACCCCATCTCAAAATAAATAAAAATAATTTTTTTTTAATTATAAGATTCAATTAATAGTTGTTGTGGGGTAGGTTCATAGGAGTGATCCTCACATACCCACATCACTTCACTTTACTGAAATCCCAGAGAAAGCACACCACGTAAAAGACTTCAAAAAGCCAGATTATATAGAGCTAAAGTTGGATTAAAAAAAAAAAAAACACTATCTCCAGTTCTACCATCACATTATATAAGCTGGTTACTTCTGTTGTGTGGAGCACAGACTTTCCAAAACCCTTATTAATGAGACTTGTTCCAAAAATTAATCCTCCCAAACACAAAGGGAAAAATACAAATCCTGCTGATAAAAATTATATTTTTTGATAAAAGCAAGAGGAATCATCTTCTATGCCATAAAATTTAAGGTCACATTTCTAGTTTTGTCAACTATCCCTGATGGTTCCATTAATTTAATCATTCTAGATTTTATTTTTTCACTCTTGAATGGAGATATAATATTGCCTAAGAGAACTTTTTCTCATTAAATTACATAGTTACACATTTTGCCCTAAAGCTACCTCTTTCAAGCTTCAAGACAACTTTCTGATTTGAGTATTCTGAGTTTAGTAAATAAATCCTCAATTTTCATCTTATTTATATAAACTATCTTTACAGATTAAAGAGTTCCAATTCTTTAAAGGCCTAAATCTTCATCTGTAGTCAATTTAATGCAGTTATTAGCCCAACTGAAGATTGGCTACGTGGTTGTGTGCAACTACCTTACAATCCATTCAGACTTCCAATACCCTCCATTCCTTCTCCTAAGAACATAGAGTACGGGTACTGTGGCTCACACAGTGAGGATCCCAGAGGCTCCCAGAAAGCTCAGGAGGCTCAGACAGGAGGACTGCAATTTCAAAGCCAGCCTCAGCAAAAAGTGAGGCGCTAAGCAACTCAGTGAGATCCTGCCTCTAAATAAAATACAAAGTAGGGCTAGGGATGTGGCTCAGTGGCCAAGTGCCCCCTGAGTTCAATCCCTGGTGCCAAATAAATAAATAGGATACATTCCCTGCTTTGAGAATCTTAACATCTGTTATGGTTTAGATATGCGGTGTCCCTCAAAAGCTCAAGTGTGAGACCATGAAAGAATGTTTGGAGGTGAAATAATTAGATTACGGGCTGGGGATGTGGCTCAAGCGGTAGCGTGCTCGCCTCGCATGCGTGAGGCCCGGGTTTGATCCTCAGCACCACATACAAACAAAGATGTTGTGTCTGCCGAAAGCTTAAAAAAATAAATAAATAAAAATTCTCTCTCTCTCTAAAAAAAAAAAAAAAGAAAGAAGAAGAAAAGAAATAATTAGATTATGAGAACGCTGGCCTAATCATCGGATTAATCCACTGACATGGATTAACTATGTGGTAAATGAAAGCAGGTAGGGTGTGGCTGGAGAAAGTGGGGGGGGGGTGACCTGGGGGTTTTTATATTTTGTCCCTAAAGAGCAGAGTTCTCTCTGCTCCCTGGTTGCCATGTGCTGAACTGCTTTATTCTGCCACAGCCTTTCCACCCATGATGTTCTACCCAGAGTTGGTCAACCATGGGCTAAACCTCTAAAACTGTGATCTAAAATTTAAAAAAAAAAAAGAAAGAAAGAAAAGTTTTCCTCCCTTTAAGTTGTTTTTGAGAGATGTTTTAGTCACAGTGATGAATAGTTGACTAAAACCATGTCCCATTATATTTTCAATAATAAAAACTGGACTACACTAGGTATTTTTTATGGTTTAATTACACCTATGTCTGATTCTAATACTTTACAATTATCTTATGATTTGGACTTCTTTTCCTGAACAGATGTATACACTGCTAACCCTTATCCTTGTGGGATATATTCTGAGACCCCCAGAGGATACCTGAAACCACACATAATACAAAACTCTGATTTTGGGCTGGGGTTGTGGGTCAGTGGTAGAGAAATTGCTTAGCATGTGTGAGGCCCTGGGTTCGAGTCTCAGCACCACATACAAATAAATAAAAAACAAAGGTCCATTTATAACTAAAATAAATATATATTTTTCTGATTTTACTACATCTTTTCCTATAAGTATATAATAAAGTGTAATTTACAATAGATATTAATAATTAATAAAATAATAATTATGACAATATGCTAAGATAAAAGTTATATGAAGCCAGGCATCGTGGCACATGCCTGTAATCCCAGCAGCTCAGGAAGCTGAGACAGGAGGATCTTCAGTTCAAAGCCAGCCTCAGCAAGTGGAGGCACTGAGCAACTCAGTGAGAACCTGTCTTTAAATAAAATATAAAATGGGGATGCAGCTCAGCGGTCAAGTGCCCCTGAGTTCAATCCCCGGTACAAAAAAAAAAAAAAAAAAAGTTAAGTGAATATGATCTCCCTGTATTGAAAGAGTAAAGACAAATGTAATATTTTCTAGCTGAGTACAGTGGTGCAGGCCTGTAATCTCAGCAATTCAAGATGGCAACTTTGAGGCTAGCCTGGGCAGCTTAGTGAGACCCTGTATCAAAATAAAAAAATTAAAAGGGCTGGGGATATGACACAGTGGTTAAGCACGCCAGGTTCAATTCCCAGAACCAAGAGAAAAAGAAAAAAAAAGTTAAAAGGGCTAGGATAAGGCTCAGTGATATAATTCCCTGGAATTCAATCCTCAGTACCATAAAAAATTAATAATAAAAATAAATAAAATTTAAATTTGGGGGGTTCTAGAGATTGAACAGGGCACTTTACCATTGAGCTATATCCCCAGCCTATATTTCTGTTTGTTTTTGTTTTTTGAAACATACTCTAACTTGCTCAGAGTTTACCCGGAGGCTGAGGCTGGCCTCAAATTTGCAATCCTTCTGCTTCAGCCTCCCAATTATCTGGATAAAATGTAAAATTTTTTTAATATTTATTTTTTAGTTTTAGGTGGACACAATATCTTTATTTTACATTTATGTGGTGCTGAGGATTGAACCCAGTGCTTCGTGCATGCTGGGCAAGAGCTCTACCACTGAGCCACAACCCCAATACAAATGTAAAACTTTTTTAAAAAAGAAATTTTAACCAGGCATAGTGGCACCCACCTATAATCCCAGCTACTTGGTAGATGAGGCAGGATTTCAAGTTTGAGGTTGACCTGGGCACTTAGCAAAACCCTATCTCAAAATAAAAATTTCTGGAAAGGGCTAGGAATATAGGTCAGTGGTACAGTGCTTGCCTAGTAAGCATGAGGTGCTGAATTCAATCCCAAGCATGACAATCAATCAATCAATCAATAAATCCCTCATAAATCTATACTTTGCTACTTATAGAGTAACATAAGAATGATATGAGTTGGGCCAGGCACAGGATAGTAAGCCTATAATCCCAGCAACAAGAAACTGAGGCAGGAGGATCCCAAGTTCAAGACCAGCATCAGCAACTTAACAAGGGCCTAAGGAACTAAGTGAGACCCTACCTCAAAAACAACTAAAGACAGGGGGATGGAGGTATAGCTCAGCAGTAACGTAATCCTGGATTTAGTCCCCAAAAAAGTACCAAAATTAATAATAATAAAAAAATATCTGGGGCTGGGACTGTGGCTCAGCGGTAGAGCACTTGCCTCACATGTGTAAGGCACTGGATTCAATCCTCAGCACCACATAAAAATAAATAAACAAAATAAAGATATTGTGTCCATGTATAACTAAAACATGTTTAAAAAAAATTTTTGAGATGGTTGAGGTGGTGCATACCTGAAATCCCAGCCCACTCAGGAGGTTGAGGCAGGAGGACCACAAATTTGAGGGCAGATATGCAATCTAACAAGATTTTGTCTCAAAATAAATTTTTAAAAAATGGGCTAGGGATGTAGGTCCAGTGGTAGAGTTATTTTCAGTTCAATCCACAGTACTGGGGATAAAAAAGAAGAAAAGAGCTGGGCAGGGTTGTGCATGACTATAATTCCAGTAACTCAGTCGGGCTCAGGCAGGACAATCCTGAGTTCAAGATCAGACTCAAAATTAGTGAGGCCCTAAGCAACTTAATGAGATCCTGTCTCAAAATTAAAAATAAAAAGGTCTGGGGATGTAGCTTAGTGGTAAAGCACCCCCAGGGTTAAATCCTTGACACCAAGAAAAGAAAAAATATATGAAAGAACAAAAAATGTATTACCTTTATGCCCATTTTTAAAATACAATGTTACCTTTTAGAAGGCTATGGTGGTAAAAAACAAAACTTAAAATTCATCTTCGTAATTCTAAAAAAAAAGGCAAAATTAATCTATGATAAAGAAAAGCCCATCAGTAGTTCTCTGGGGTTGGAGTGAGCAGGATTAACTACAAAAGAATAAGAAGTAGTTTTACTGTTCTATACCTTGATTATGTTGATTGCACAAACACACACTTGTTAAAAACTCACAGAAGCAACCCCTATGGAAAACAGTATGGAGATACCTCAGAAAACTTTTAATAGATCCTCCATTTGAACCAGCTATTCCACTACTTAGTTTATACCCAAAGGACTTAAAATCAGCATGCTATATAGTGACACAGCCACATTAATGTTTATAGCAGTTCAATTCACAATAGCTAAACTATGGAACCAACCTAGATGCCCTTCAATAGAGAAATGCATCAAGAAAATGTGGTACATATACACAATGGAATATTAAAGAATGAAATTATGGCATTTACAGATAAATGGATGGAACCAGAGAATATGATGCTAAGTGAAATAAGCCAGTCCCAAAAAACTAAAAGCCGATAGTTTTCTCCGATAAGCGGATGCTCATCCATAATGGGGTAGGAGGACAAGGAAGAATGAAAAAACTTTGTTTGTGTAGAGGGGAGTCAGGGGAGGGGTAGGGTTGTGGGGTTGGGAAGGCCAGTAGAAAGAGACAGACGTTACTACCCTATATACATGTGTGATTACACTAGTGGAGTGACTCTGAACCATGTACAGCCAGAGTAATGAGAAGTTGTGCTCCATTTGTGTACTATATGTCAAAATGCATTCTACTGTAAAATTTATTTATTTATTAAAAAAAAAAAAAAAACTCACAGAACACCAGGCATGGTGGCACACTCCTGAATTCCAGCAACTGGGAAGCTGAAGAAGGATGACAAGTTCTCAGCCAGCCTCAGCAACTCAGCAAGGCCCTAAGCAACTCAGTGAGAACCTGTCTCCAAATAAAAAATAGGTAGGGATGTGTGTCAATGGTTAAGCATCCCTGGGTTCAATCCCTAGTTCCAAAAAAAATAAAAATAAAAACTCAAGGAACATTTAAAATGAATGTACTTCTGTACATTGAAGAAGAAGAAGAAGACACAAGAATACTACTGAGGAGAACCAACAAAATGTACAGTGTCATGCAAAAACGAACCAAAAGATGGAAAGGGTAGATTTAAAGAAAAAGGGAAAGGAGAACCAAAGTAAATTAATAAAACTCCATGAGAAATAAAACTATTCATATTGTATTTTATTTTTTTATTTTTTTTTTAAAGAGAGAGTGAGAGAGGAGAGAGAGTGAGAGAGAATTTTTAATATTTATTTTTTAGTTCTCGGCGGAGGATCGAACCCAGGCCGCACGCATGCCAGGCGAGCGCGCTACTGCTTGAGCCACATCCCCAGCCCCTCATATTGTATTTTATAGTTTTCAAACCCTTTCAACATTATTTCAATTGTATTCCCCTTAAGTCTTAATTAAGTAAGCACTGATAACATCTCTAAAGGACTGCTTTTGTGATTTCCCGTAGGGTCACAGGGTAAAACTAGAATTAGAACCCAAATTCCTAACACAGAACTTTCAGAAAGTTCCAGAAACGAAAATCAACCATAGCAAGAAACAGAACTAACTCCTAATGCTCCTATTAGTAGTTTCTCCTATTGATCATCTCTTCTCAAATTAATCTATGAAATAGCCAGCAGAAATAAGAATCAATAACTTCCATAAAAGTATTGCCAAAGAAATCAAGAGTCCCAACCACCTCCATTTCTAAATTCTCCTTAAGTGGTGGCTTCCACTTAACCCTGCTTCTATGTTTTACCTGAATCCCACTATCAGCCAAGAATGAATTTCAACTAGCCATCTGCTTCAGCTAAATCTTAAAAACTATCAAAGAAAAAAATGATTTGTTGATTGTGAATGTTAAAATTTTCCTCCAAAGGGGTCATCATCATATTTTTACTGATTTCTATTGTGTGACTTTTCATTACTTTAGGGAAACTGCTTATCTGAAGAATCCTATACAAAATATTCTTTTTATACCATCTAAACAGTAGTGTAATCTTTAGGGTCCAAAGTACAAACACCCATTATCAAATGTTTGTGCTACACAAATCCATACAAGATCATAACTCTAGGGTAAAACTGTTGAGGTTCAAACTGGGCACAGTGGCACACAACTGTAATTCCAGTGGATTGGGAGGCTGAGCCAAGATGATCAAAAGTTCAAAGCCAATCTCAACAACTTAGTGAGGCCCTAAACAACTCAGGTGAGACTATCTAAAAACCAAAAAAAAAAAAAAGTAGTTAAGAACCCCAGGTTCAATCCCCTGGTACAAAAAAATAAAAGTTGAGGTTCAAATTCCATCCTGGTCCACTAGCTATGTAATCTTGGAAAATTAATGAAAACTCAATCAAATCCCTCTGTACCTCAGTTTGCTTTAGCAGGGCATGGTGACACACTTGTAATCTCAGCTTCTCACAGGCTGAGGCAGGAGGATAACAAGTTCGAGACAGCCTGAGAAATCTAGCAAGAACCAGTATCAAAATAAAAAATTTAGTAAGCAATTCAGTGGGAGAGCACTTGCCTCACATGTGCAATGCCCTGGCTTCCATTCCCAGTATAATAAAAAATGAAAAAGAATTTTAAAAATATTGCTTAAGTAGATTTTTTAAATTAAAACTAATTTTATAAATGTAATCAACTACTTATTTCACTGTTAAAAACTAGTCATATTTTCAAAACTAATTACCAAATTTAGTAAAGTACTAGTCACAATGTTTTTTGAAAAGGAAATAAATGTTAGACATTTATGGCTGGAAAGCAATAATAACCATCAACCTATTTATCTTATAGGCTGGGAATGTAACTCAATGGTACAGTGCACATAGAGTGTGTTATCTAGCATCCATATGACCCTGGGTTAATCCCCAGTACTACAGGAAAAAAGAAGGAAAAAAGGCTGTGGGTATAACTCAGTGGTACAGTGGTTGCCTAGCATATGGGAGGTCCTGGGCTGGATCTTCAGCACCACAAAAAATAAACAGAAGAGGAAAGTATCCATTTTAAAAAAAGTTAGTAAGGTCAGGCACAGTGGTGCATGCCTGTAATCCCAGTGGCTCGGGAGGCTGAGGCAGGAGGACCGCCAAGTTCAAAGCCAGCTTCAGTAATTTAGCAAAGCCGTATGCAATTTAGCAAAACCCTGTCTCAAAATAAAAATAAAAAATAAAAAAGGGCAGGGGATATGACTCAGTGGTTAAGCTGCTGGGTTCGATCCCCAGTACTAAAAATAAAATAAAACAAAAAGTTAGTAAGAATCAACCAGGTGCAGCAGTGCACACCTGTAATCCCAGTGACTGCAGAGATTAAGTCAGAAAGATAGCAGGTTCCAGGTCTCAAAATAACAAGTAAAAATGGATGGGGAGGTTGGGGTTATACCTCAGTGGTAGAGCACTTACATAGCATGTGTGAAGCACTAGGTCCAATCCTCATTACCACATTTAAATAAATAAAGGTATTGTGTCCATCTACAACTTAAAATATATATATATATATATATATATATATTTTTTTTTTTTTTTTTTTTTTTTAATTGAATGGGGTAGAGTGCCCATGGGAGCAATCCCAAGTACCATAAAAAATAAAACAGTTATTAAGATTAAAAATAACTAAATAAAACAAAACTGGAATCTCACTCATGTAACATATCTTCAGTTCAAATCATTAGAAATATAATTTTATCACAGCATCAGGATTTATTTATATTTCAAAGCTAAACCCATTATCTATGGATAATTCATAAGGAAAATTTCTACCTTTTCATTCAACAACATTTATAATTAGCATCTTATACACCTTGTTATTTTTTTAAACTTAATTTCCAT
Source organism: Spermophilus citellus (assembly GCF_964194105.1). NCBI lineage: Eukaryota > Metazoa > Chordata > Mammalia > Rodentia > Sciuridae > Spermophilus > Spermophilus citellus. Next base: position 53,988,350 of record NC_138200.1, on the reverse strand, counting down.
TAACACAACAGCAAATAAAAAACACATGAATCTCTTTAATGTAACTTGGAATAAATTGGTAGCCACTAACAAGAAACATTTCTATTGAAGAATGTCTTTTACCTCATTAATATTAACAGAACTATCCTGTGTCCACTAAGTAATCAGGTCCAACTGATCTCTTATATAATTTTTTTTTGTTTTTTTTTAAAATATACATATATTTATTTTTTAGTTTTAGGTTGGCACAATGTCTTTATTTTATTTTTATGTGGTGCTGAGGATTGAACCCAGTGCCTCATGCATGCTAGGCGAGCACTCTACCACTGAGCCACAACCCCAGCCCCTGATCTCTTATATAATTTAAACCTTTTTATTTTATTTAATTTACTTATTTGGAGGGGACTGAACTCAGGGGCACTTAATCTCTGCGCCACATCCCCAGCCCTTTTCTTTGTATTTTATTTAGAGACAAACTCTCACTGAGTTACTTAGGGCCTCACTAAATTGCTAAAGCTGGCTTTGAATTCCAGAGCCTCCTGCCTCAGCCTCCCCAGCCTTTGGGATTACAGATATGCACCATTATACCCACATGATATATTTTTTTATAAGTTCCTCCTATTTCCAATAGAAAATATAACCTAATGAATCTACTTTTCTAATAAAAAATGGCCATTTTTATATGTAATATTGATCACAATAGGAAATGTTATTCTGCATTACCACTTTCAAGTTAGGGGACTACTACAATTACACAGAAGAGTTAAGAGTGAATTAGTGGGCTGGGGATGTGGCTCAACCGGTAGCGCGCTCAGCCTGGCATGCGTGCGGCCCGGGTTCGATCCTCAGCACCGCATACAAACAAAGATGTTGTGTCCGCCGAAAAACTAAAAATAAATATTAAAAAAAAAAAAAAAGAGTGAATTAGCTACTCAGGAGGCTGAAGCAGGAGGACTAAAAATTCAAGGAGCCTGGGCAACTGAGACCCTGTCTTAAAATTAAAAAGACTAGAGAAGTAACTCAATAGTAGAGCACTCCTTGGGCTGGGATTGTGGCTCAGGGGTAGAGTACTCACCTGGCACAGGCAAGAAGCTGGGTTCAATCCTCAGCACTACATAAAAAATAAATCGGGATGGGGATGTGGCTCAAGTGGTAGCATGCTCCTTTAGCATGCATGAGATACTAGGTTCGATTCTCAGCACCACATAAAAATAAAGATATTGTGTCCACCTAAAACTAAAAAATAAATTTTAAAAAATATTAATTAATTAATTAATTAAAGGTATGTGTCCAACTACAACTAAAAAAAATATTAAAGAAAAATAATAGAGCACCTCTGGATTCAATCCCCAGAACCAGGAAAAAAAAAAAAAAAAAAAAGAATGACTCAAGCCTGGCATAGTAGCACACCCCTGTAATCCTAGAGACTTAAGAGGCTGAGGCAGAAGGACTGCAAATTCAAAGTCAACCTCAGCAATGAGGCCCTAAGGACTTAACAAGACACTGTCTCAAAATAAAAAAATAAAAAAGGGGCTGGGGATGTAGCTAAGTGGTTAAACAACTCTGGGTTCAAACCCCAATACCAAAAAATAATAAATTAAGATCAGACCATGAACCACATAATTAGAACACAGATTTATATCCATTTATTTTAATAAGCAATCAAATTCTGGTATTAAATGAAAATAAAGAAATCAAGTGCTGGGTATATGGCTCAAGAGCAGAGCATTTGCCTAGCATGTACAAAGCCCAGGGTTCAATCCCTAGTATTTAAAAAAAAAAAAAAATGAAGCAGAATTTAGGCAGATACAAAAACAGATGATAGGGCTGGGGTTGTAGCTCAGTGGTAGAGCGCTTGCCTAGAATGTGAGATGCCACTGGGTTCAATTTTCAGCACCACATATAAATTTAAAAAAGGCACATTGACAACTGAAAATAAAAATTTTTAAAATACAGATGATAGGGAGCTGGGGTTGTGGTTCAGTGGTAGAGTGCTCACCTATTACATGTGAGGCACTGGGGTGATAAGAAAGAAAAGAAAGAAAGAGAGAGAGAGAGAGAAAGAAAGAGAAAGAAGGAAAAAAGAGAGAGAAAAAGAAAGAGAAGAAAGATAAAAAGAGAAAGAAAGAGAAAGAGAGAAAGAAAAGAGAGAGAGACAGAAAGAAAAGAAAAGAAAGTCATTAAAAAACAGATGACACGGGGCTGGGGATGTGGCTCAAGCGGTAGCGCGCTCGCCTGGCGTGCATGCGACCCGGGTTCGATCCTCAGCACCACATACCAACAAAGATGTTGTGTCCGCCGAGAACTAAAAAATAAAAAAATTCTCTCTCTCTCTCTCCCCTCTCTCACTCTCTCTTTAAAAAAAAAAAAAAAAACACAGATGACAGGAAATCAGAGATATGGATTTTATTGGCAAAAAGCTGGGGTGAACTAGGAATGATTTTTCATGTTATGAACTTAATTGTTTCTATAATTATATTCTTAGTTTACAAGTATGGATCCATTCAGATAATAAATACTAAACAAGAAAATAATTGAACATATTTTTTTTTTGGGGGGGGGGGGTACCGGGGATTGAACTCAGGCACTCAACCACTAATCCCCAGCCCTATTTATTTTTTTAAAGAGAGAGAGAGAGAGAGAGAGAATTTTTTAATATTTATTTTTTAGTTTTCAGTGGACACAACATCTTTCTTTCTTTCCCCCCTTCCTTCCCTCCTTCCTTCCTTCCTTCCTTCCTTCCTTCCTTCCTTCCTTCCTTCCTTCCTTGTGGTGTTGAGGATCGAACCCAGCGCCCCGCGTATGCAAGGCGAGCACGCTACCTTGAGCCACATCCCTAGCCCTATTTTTGTATTTTATTTAGAAACTGGGTCTCACTGACTTGCTTAGTGCCTCACCATTGCTGAGGCTGGCTTTGAATTCGCAATCCTCCTGCCTCAGCCTCCCAAGCTGCTGGGATTACAGGCATGCACCACATGCCCAGCTTAATGTTAGATATTTTTGATAAATCTAGCTCTCATAAGATATCTTCATATGTATCATTATGTAGGTGTTTTATGGTCCAACTACTTTAACATGGGTCCTTGCAAGAGAAATAAAACATGTCTGATGGCAAGTTAAGAAATACTCCATGAAGACATGACTGGGGATATAACTCAGTGGTACAGTACTTGCCTAGCATGCAGGAGGCCCTGGGTCCTACTCACAATACTGGAGTGAGGGAGGTGGAATTCCATAAAGCCAACAAAACATTGCTATATTTCTAGGGTTTTCAGTTTGTCTATAATTCTACATACATGATAATCAAACAGATTGGCAATAGTTGGAAAAAAATAGTTGTTTTCTCCTAAGTCATTATATCATCTCTTTAAAATCATGGCAAGATTATATCAGACTGCCACTGAACTTTTACTTAACCAATTCTTAATCCATAATGTTAACCAATTCTTTAATCCCTTCTTGAATCCATAATGTTATCCCTTAGGCTTTCTTTTCAAATATTTTTTTAGTTGTCAATGGGCCTTTATTTTTATTTATGTATTTACTTATATGTGGTGCTGAGAATTGAACCCAGTGCCCCATGAGTAGAGCAAGTGCTCTACGACTGAGCCACAACCCCAGCCCTATCCCTTAGACTTTTAAAAGCATTTAAAGGTTAGGGCATAGTTCAGTGGTTGAGTGCTTGCCTAGCATGCCCAAGGCCTTGGGTTCCATCCATAGTACTGCAAAAGAGGATAAAAGAAAAAAAGCATTTAAATTTTTTATTCTATTGTTTTTCTCTATTTTCTTCAATTTGCTTACAGTTATTTTTCTTGTTCTTTGATTTTCTGTCTTATTATCTTACACCTCTATATTTCTAGAATAACCTCTTAATCTATTTGTTTGTTTTTGTTTAGTTTCATTTCATTTCCTAGTTTTTTTTTTTTTTTTTGGGGGGGTATGGAAACAAAGTAAAGCAAAATGGGTATTTTGCGGTACAGAATAAGAAATGATAACTTCTCTGTAGCTGAATTTTTTTCTAGGTACTTCAAAGAAGATCCCTAGATTCAGAGGTTCAACTCTGAATCTAAGTGCAAACCATTTTATTTAAAAATATATATATACACAAGCTATGTTCTTTTAAGATAAGGAAAATAGCTGGGCTCAGTAGCACACACCTGTAATCCCAGCAGCTCAGGAGGCTCAGGCCAGGAGAATCGCCAGCCAGTTCAAAGCCAGCCTCAGCACCAGCCAAGCACCAAGCAACTAAGTAAGTAAGTCCCTGTCTCTAAATAAAATGCAAAATAGGTCTGGGGATGTAGCTCAGTGACTGACTGCCCCTGAGTTCAATCCCTGGTACCTCCCTCCCCCGCAAAAAATAAAATCTATAGTGTATACTTTTGTCCAGGATATTCTGCATTAAAAATACAAATTGTTTTTAATATAATAGTAACAGCACCATTTTTATTTTATTAAGAGGGTTACATGTTAATTCTGAGATCATTAGTAACATTGTTTTAATGGCCATATATTATTATTGCATTAATTAACTAGACCCCTTTTGCCAGTTAAGTAGTCACCATATTAAATAAAAAGATGGTAGCAAGCAAGAAGGACCAGCTCTTAAAAACACGTTAGTTATAGTATATGAGATATATGCTATTGTTGGTATTTTTTTCTCCAAATGGTAGATATTTATATCTATTTCTAAAGCTTAATAATACTCAATTATAGATTTTCTAACTTGTTTTCCTAAAAGAACTTAAATATGGAAAATGTGTATTCTACAAAGAAAATGAACATATTTTATATTAATTACTTAAATTCCTCACTCTGAGCTTGTTTTTAGTTACTAGAAAGAAATCTAGACTACTGATGTAAAGTTTGCATAAATATTACTAGACAATACTTGATATTACATAACACAAGGAATTTGTACAGTACAGTAGTTTAAGAACACAGACTGTAAAGGGAAAAGACTTAAGTCAGAAACATGGCTTTTTAACATACTAACTATGCGACTCCAGGTAAATTACTGAACTTCTCTATGCCTTCATTTCCTCATCTCTATAGTAGGATAGTTTCTAATAATCATTTGAAACTTTTATAAAAATTCAATTAGTTAATATATGTAAAGTTCTTGGCACATGGTAAGCACTCTATTGATGTTTGTTGTTTAATAATTTTTTAAGGGCTGGGGATGTGGCTCAAGCGGCAGCGCGCTCGCCTCGAATGCGTGCGGCCCGGGTTCGATTCTCAGCACCACATACCAACAAAGATGTTGTGTCCGCCGAGAACTAAAAAATAAATATTAAAAAAAAAAATTCTCTCTCTCTCTTTCTCTCTCTCCCTCTCACTCTCTCTTTAAAAAAAATAATAATAATAATAATTTTTTAAGTTAGCTAACATTTACTGAGCATCTACTATATACTAAATTAAATATTTTACATGAACTCCCCTAGTATAATCTTCATAACAACCTAGGATGATGATACTATTATTGCCCACATTTAAAGATGAGAAAATTAAAGTATAAAGATTAAATGAAGTCCCACACAGTGGCAGCTGCCTGCAATTCAAGCAACTCAGGAAGCTGAGGCAGGAGGATCACAAGTTCAAAGCCAGCCTCAGCAACTTAGTGAGATCCTAAGCAATTTGGGGAGACTCTGTCTCAAAACAAAAATGAAAAGGGCTGGGGATGTGGCTCAGTGGGTAAGCGCCCCTGGCTGGGTTCAATTCCCAGTATAGGAGAAAAATAAAAAATATCAGCAATGAGTATGTGGGAGTTCATATCTGTTTTCTTTACTTTTATGTATTTTTCAAGCCCAAATTAAAGGTTAAAAAATAGCAATGAGGTAGTACAGATTAAATACTTCATTAAATAAGCAAACAACTTTCTTATATCATCTCAGGTAAAAATTCAAATAGGACATAATATACCTGATACTTGCATGTTTTGCATTTTATATATAATCTGTAAAAGGGTGGTCTTAAATTGTTGACTAGCCACTAAACCAAAATGAAAAATCAACAAAGAGGCAAAAACATGTAAACACTTATTAAGCTTATATGTATTTCCATCAACTCATTAAAAATGTTTTAATATTTAACACTTTTTTTAATAATTTTGTTTATTTTATGTGGTGCTGAGGATTGAACCCAATGCCTCAAAAGTGCTAGGCAAGCGCTCTACCACAGAGCCACAATGCCAGCCTCAAATAATTAACACTTTTTCTTCCGTATATCTCTCTGCTGCCTAATAACCTCTATGATTATAACACTGATTTGTTGCCCAGGAAATAAATGAGATGTTACACACAAATATGACTCCACAACAGAAATCTGCTTCTTTAAGAGACACTTCTAAAAATTTCTTTCTTCAGATTAGAGTTTCAAAAATATTTGATACAAGGCACTTTTTAAAAAATATTTTTATTTTATTTTTTTAGTTGGACACAATATCTTTTCTTTCTTTATTTTTTATGTGGTGCTGAGGATCGAACCCAGGGTCTCGCACATGCTAAGCGTGCGCTCTACCACAGAACCACAACCCCAGCCCCACAAGGCACTTACTTTAATACACACTAGCTCACTAAACTAGAGAGGTATCTATCTTAATAGAAAGAATATTAAAATTTAAACAGGTAAAATCACTTATCCCAGGTCACAGAGCTAACAAATTGCTAAACTGGTATTCAAAGTTAAACTCAATTACAATATTCACTTTTCCCTCACTATATCAGACTACTCTTAAGCAAGGGGAAAACCTACACTCAAATCAGACTTAAATACTGAGGGCCTTCCTCAAGTGGGCCCTAAAGTCACTGCTTGTATATGTATTTGTATATATTTATGTAGAGTGTGTTTGTGTGTGTATACATACTTATATTTCCTAGTGGCACCTTGGCATGGCTAACAAGCACTAAATAAAACAGAGAGCATTGGTTCAGCTACTGTGGGATTTTTCCCCCCAAGTATCTTAATTTCAGCCTGTTTCTCTCTCTCTCTCTCTCTCTCTCTTTTTTTTTTTTTTTTTTTTTGTAGTTGTAGAAGGCCTTTATCTTATTTGTTTACTTATTTATTTTTTTAATGTGGTGCTGAGGATCAAACCCAGTGCCTCATGCATGCTAGGCAAGCACTCTACCATGAGCTACAGCCCCCAGACCCTGTTTCTCATTTCCATAACAGGAAAATTAACATCCTTGCTGTCCAAATCCAGGATTACAAGATTCAAAGATAAATGATAAATGGGAAATCTATAAAACTTATTTAAAAACACAAAGAATATTTGATGTCTTAAAATGCTAAAAACAACACAAAATGAAGTTTTCTAAATTGTCGCTGTTTATCCTACAGATTCCATAAACATTTCCAGGACTTTCTAAAGCCTTTTTTCTAAGCATAACTTAATCATCATCTCTATTACACAGCTTTTCTTATCCTTAAATATAATGTAAAATTACAAAAGCATCAATGTTTTAGTAAATAAATGTTTGAAATATTCAGCATACAAAAGTTCTAAGTTTGGAATTTCCAAACTAAGTATGTGTTTTGTGTCACTCTTCTAGTTATTAACTCACCTTAATGTTTCAGCCTTTTCACATTTGGTTTGTATGTAAAAAAAGAATAAAGATCTGGAAATCTATAGTAGCACCCAACACATAATTTAAAATGATTTTTTTTTCAAGTCTTCTCAAAGCAAACACAACAGCCAAAAAGCATTTCAACATAACAACAAAATACACTGAAACACTTAGCTGCTCTAAAAGAAGGATCAGGCTATTTAGGAGAAAACTACATTGTGTGAGTTTGCAAAGTTTCACACTTTCCCATTTAAATTCCATTTGAGAGAAAGTCTTTGCATACTAACACAATAGGCTTTAAAATGGCACTTTGCTGACCTTCCAATAGTCCAACTCTATGAAAATTCTGTGATGGGTGTAACTTCAAAGAATCTGAAAAACACAAAAAGCATTAAGTACTTTTTATGCTGGATGAGAAAAAAATGCCAAGGATAACATACATCTCTTATATAACTATCATATATTTTTGAGATCTAAGGCCCATACTTGTATATATATTCCCTACAAGAGGAATGCTTAATTGCCTCTACATTGATCTCTAAACTAAACTTATATTTTAATAAAGTATTCGTTTCATGGAAAATTATCTGACGATTACTGCCCAAATGGTGTTAGTGTCTTGACTATTTTTAGCATCCAAGTGTACCACATTAGTCCTTCTCTAAGATTCATCTCTTGATATTGTCTTCCTCCTGGCACTCAAAACTACAATATTTCTTAACTACTTCAAGTAACACTGTCCGAAAAATATCCACAGGATGGTTGGTGACCGCCAACTAAAGTCATCGAAGCAATGGTTACAGTAACTAAGTAGGATTCTGTACACAAACTCAATAGCCAGTCCATAAAGTCCAGTATCTTCCAGAGTAAACCACCTTACTGTCATTCACTTAAACAACTTAAACACATTAATGTGAAGTTGAAGCTCCTGTTTTGTTCGTTTGTTTTGGAGGGGATGGAATCAGGGGATGGATGCATAAAACCAAAAACAAGCAAAACGCTGAATTTCTCAGGAAAAGGGTTCACCTGGCATATTTTTTTTAACATAATGAAATGAACAGTTAACAATCCAGTAATGTCTTTCGCCTCGTCCCAGTGGTTTAAAGAGTGATGAGTGCAGTGGGAGTATTTTGGTTTGATGCCCCTTGCATAGGGAACCTGTTCTGACACATTCTTATGGTGTCCAGTATAGGAATTTAATGCCAATAGAAATCAGCTCAAGTATTAATATTTGAGATGCTGGGAATCCCCTGCAGGCCTTAGCCAAAAAGAGTTTTTAAGTGGGAATCTCTGTCCACTGTCCCCTCCCTGCAAGAAGCCCTTGAACAGCAAAGAAGAGAAAATTCTCAAAGGACAGCGTCCGTGCCTCAGCCTGATACTCCAGAGGGAGGAGAGGAATAAAACTAACCCAGAGAGAGCACCATTATCTTTGAAAAGAGAGGGAGAAGTAAGTAATTAGAATGCCACGGAGGTGGGAAAAGAAAATTCGGGCCCTTTCCAGCGAAGATGACGAGGGAAAGGAAGAACGCCTGGCCGAGGGGGGCCGTCCCGACAAGCGGAGGGAGTGGACTAGGCCAGAGGGAGAGGGGGGCAGAAAGACTGCGCACAACAAGCCGAAGGGGGGTAAAATGGTGACCCTGCCCCCAGAACCGGCCTCCAGCCACGCCGCCCGCTGGGGGGCAACTTTGCCCGGGAGGAGGGTCCCGGTAAGAAGAGCCGTGCGCGCGGATCGCCGCGGCCCCAGCGTGGGGCCCAGTTCGGGGTGATCCCCGAGCGGGGGAGGCCGGCGCGAGCTCCTCGCAGAGGGTGGCCGAGCCCGACCTGCCGCCGGACGCTCAGAGCCAACGGTGCCGCAGACACCCGGGGCCGACGGAATCGGGCCCCGGGCGGCCCGCGGCTCCGCGGGGGAGGGGCCGCCGCTTCTCCGCCTGCCCCTCTACCACCAGCCGTCCCCCGCACCGCTCCCCCACGGCAGCCCGACCGGCTCGCGGGGTCCCGGCTTCGCCGCCCCCGCCCCGACGGGGACCCCCTGGGCTCCCGGGCGCCGGCTCTCCCCGCCCCCACGCCCCACCCCCCCAGCCTGACTCACCTCGCGAGTAAAGGGACTTGGGCGATTCCAGGTCTAGGTCCGCGCTGAGCAATGAGATGAAGTCCGAGGGCATCGCAGCTCGACCCAGCCCGGCCCGAGGGCAGCGGGAGGGGGGGAGCGGCGGTGGCGGCGGCACCTCCTCTCCGAGACCGCGGGCACCGAACCGGGGGCGGCGAGGCGAGGGCGGCTGCTGCTGCCTCCTCCTCGAGGGCAGTGACTTCCACCGAGCCAAGGACCAACGAAACGGCGTCGGGGTGGAGGGAAACTCCACGGGGGCTGATTCCCGGCGAGCCAGGAGAGAGTTCAGGGCGGGGAAGGGGAGGGGGGGAGAGCCAACGGGTCCGTTTCGTGCTTCTCCTCAGCGAAAACTGACGGTCGCCGCCACCGCCGCCGCCGCTGACAGGAATCTGAGCCCCGCCCCCCGTGGGGCACTGCGCAGGCGCGGAGGGGGGCTCCCGAGAGCCGGGAAGAGCCTGGCAGCAGCCGGAGGGCGGGGAGGCTCGTCACGGAACAGCATCAACAAGGGCTTCGCTTCCTGCCGCAGCTGCCCGGGCGGCTGATCCCGAGCCGGGGAAAGGGCCCCGCCGGCAGGGAGGGAGGGAGGGAGGTGGGGAGGCGTCACACGCTGGGGCCCGGAGGAGGGAAAAGGTATTTGCACCGACCTGGTGGCGGCGAGCCTGAGGCGGCCTGCTCCGCGCCGCGGTGTGCGCAGGAGGACACCGACCCGGAGCAGCCGAGGTGCCTGCAAGGGAAGGGAAGAACCCAGCGACTCGCGGCGGCCGAGGCCAGAGTTTCGCAGGCAAATGGAGTTTCGTCGTTTGGACAGCGACCAGCTCTTTGGGGTTTTCATAGCAGTGTCTACAATAAGCTGGCCAAACGACTGTCAAACTCATTTCTTAATTAGGAAATGGTAGACCGTATCCTAAAAACACCAGGTTATTGATTGTTTTTAATTAAAGTGTCTTCTTCCCTCCCTCCCCCCACACACACACCGACTTTGGAGACTGTAATTTATTACTTTAAAAAATATGATTGCGCTAGAGAATCTGAAATTTACTCAAGAGTGGGAAATAAGACAATTTAAAAATTGGATCTGTGAATCCACCTGAATGTTCTGGAGGGGGAAAAAAAAAGCAAACCTAAAACGCTACTCTTCTATACAGGTTTTCATGTTTGAGTTTTGGACTAGACTAGGATGGAGGAAGAGCACACGCACACGTAAATGAGTTTTTGCTATTCTGTTCATGGGGGCCAAAAGTTTCCATTGCAAAAACAAAAATCCTCACCTACACCGCAGACCGTTTCCTGACTCTTAATAGACTTCTGGGAGATTTTTAATCAAGTTATTAAAATATCAATTGGAGCTCAGGGTGTGCATCTTGAGAAAGAAATTTAATCTTGTGTGGAATATTGATGCCAATAACCGCATGGGTAAGGATTTTGAGCTATGTGAGTTGGTTTTGTTTCTGTCATTTTATCTTAACAAAGATCTTATAAATCTTAAAAATCAGACTGTTGTATTATGTACATGTATGTAATTTACAGCCTCTCTCACCCATAAATTTGGGCACTTCATCTGAAATTGGAGTGCTGGGGCTGGGGGAAGAAGGTCTCAGCAAAGGACGCCCCAGTCCAGTTGCCTCTGGGGTGGGCCCTTTACTAAGCTCTAACTGCACATCTAGAATTTATACTTGTGTCATCAGAGCCTACCTATCTTTCCATCTGAAAATCTGATTCAGGTTGCCAAATTATCTTCGCAGAATTCTGTATAGCAGAGAAATCAACACTGTGAACATTTTCCTCCTGTCAAAAGGTAAGAAAGCTTTTCAGAGCCACCCAAAGATGGCAAAGCAGAACAGGCCACTATAGGCTGCTGTAACAAGTCCCAAGGGAAGTCCCTTCATAGCTGGGAAGAGCCATTTGAGAGGGGAAGACCCAAATCTCACATTGCCTAACAAGCCAAGGCCTATTGAAATCCCATATCTTTTGAGTTTCAGTAAACACCTGTTAGAGACCTCCAGGCTCCATTAGTCACTATATGATTTGACAAGAGGAAATTGCAATGCACCAGGCAGAGCCTCAGTACTAAGAAAGCTTGGTGAATCACTAAGCATATTTCTGTGTAATTCCTCAACAAACTCAGAGTATAAAAAAATCCCACATTGTTCTGACCCTAATTAACAGGTCAAGAATTAGCAAGGACTCTTCCCTTCTGTACTTTGCCCTCTTGTGACTTCTTTTTTTTTTTTTCTCTTCTGCTTTGTTTTTATGTTAATCAGATTTCCCCTAATTAGGTAAAAGCGGAATGAAGAAGGGTCCCTGATCAAAAAACAGTGTGACCTGCATGATAATCAAGGTTATCAAAAATAACTATCTGATCACTATTTCTCTAGTAAACTATATGTCCTTCTAGTTCTAATGACATTTCCCTTTGTGGTCATTTGTATCTTAGTTGTGTTCCCTGTTAGTTGGTATTTGAAGTAGTGTGAAAATATTTTAAAAACCACCCCATCATCCACAGTTCTTCATAAAATACTGACATGACTTTATGTAAAATTTGGAAATTTCCTCTCATTGAAAATTACAATAGGATCATAGAACAAAACATACAGCAGATTTAGTAGTTTGTAGAATTCCTTTATATTACTTCCGAATCAGGTATCACATTCCCTAGTCACTTGATTACAATTTCACAAGAACCTGGATTCAGCTACAAGATTGTGTAGATTATGCAATAAAGTCTCACTTTTTGTATTTGTAGTGTGTTTGTACTGGTAGTGTTAACCCCTCCTACATCTGTTTAGGCACTTTGAGAATTGTGTAGCTGGATCTACTCTAAATGAAAGAGGTTCAAATATCAACCACTTGAAAAGGAATTAAATAACTCATACAGAACAAAGTAATGTGTTGTCACAAGATCTACAGAATCTTTGTCATTATAATACAATGAAGGCTGTTAAAATAATTTTAGTCACACATATATTGTAAGGAACCTGCTAAACAAACACAATCTGGAAGGAAAATTTCCAGTGTGATTCAAATAATTGACTAAAAAAGTTTATACTGCAAATTATTTTTGCCCCACCTTGGGAGCGCTCCTTAATAGAGAATTGATAGTGGTGGGCAGCAGCAGTGACTTCATTTGTGCTAAAATTTTTATCCGATTCTTATTTGGTTATGTTTATGTGATACTTTTTACCCTGAGATCATGCTCTGGAAAAGGTTTCTGAAGGTAAAATTAGTTTCTATTCTATTTGCCATTAAATTTAGTATATCCTCACTCTTTTCATCTTCCAAAGTGCCTAAATCTTATAATCAAGCATCTAATTCACTTTGATGAAGTACTTCTGTATTTTATGAATTGATTTGAGTCAGAGTTTGCTTCTGAAGTCATTAGAGATCAGTTTAAGTCTCTCAAGATCTAGAGTGATTACAAATCCTAAGGTGCAGTAAAATCAACTTGAATCTGAAAGACTTAGTGAGGAGTGTGAAAGGAGGTAAATGCTGGAGAAATGCAAACGATGGATTAGGGAGGAGAAATTTTAATAAGAAAATAGAAACCCCTGAGTCCATTAAGCCAAGAAAGGAAAGAAGGTAATGTCTCCAAATCACCCCAATACCAGGCAACTTAAACATATGCAAACTTGGGCTGGAGATGTGGCTCAAGTGGTAGCTTGCTCGCTCGCCTGGCATGTGTGCAGCCCAGGTTTGATCCTCAGCACCACATACAAACAAAGATGCTGTGTCCACTGGTAACTAAAAAATAAATATTAAAATTCTCTCTCTTTAAAAAAAAAAAATATGCAAACTGCAAGCAAGTCCTTTTTCATACTGGCCCTGAACCACCACATTACATTTACTAAGATGCTTTTGCACTTCTGATCTTAGTATTATGGAATTCTAGCTAGTAGCTTCACTTCAACTGTGTTATTTTAAACAAGAATATGAACTAGTAGCCTGGCACGCAGGCATAAACTTGTAATCCTAGTGACTCAGAAGTCTGAGGCAGGAGAATTACCAAATTCAAAGCCAGCCTGGGCATCTCAAGGAGACCCTGTTTCAAAATAAAAAGGACTAGCTCAGTGGTACAGCACCCCTGGATTCAATCCTAGTACCATCGGGTGGGGAGCATGGGAGCATGAATTACTAAAGCTTTTTTATTTATTTATTTATTTATTTATTTATTTATTTTTTAAAGAGAGAGAGTGAGTTTTTTTAATATTTATTTTTTAGTTTTTGGCAGACACAACATCTTTATTTGTATGTGGTGCTGAGGATCGAACCCGGGCCGCATGCATGCCAGGCGAGCGCACTACCACTTGAGCCACATCCCCAGCCCCACTAAAGCTTTTTTAAATTTATTATTATGCTCTCTCTTAATTCAGAGAGAGTTTTTGTTTGTTTGTTTGTTTGTTTGTTGTTTGCTTGCAGTGCTGGGGATCAAACTCAGGACTTTACACGTGGTAGGCAGGCACTCTTTCACTGAGCTACATCTGCATCCCAATTCAGGGAGTTTAAAACCCAGAGATCCAGGGATTTGCTTCAGGTATTTGTGATCTTCCTAAACTGGTATGCAAATTTTTGCAAGCTTGTACCTACATGCATCTCTTTCTTTGGGAAACAAAGGTTAAAAGTTTAGCCATCATAAGCTTTCTGAAAGAAAAATCCATAACCCAGAAAAAGATGAAAAACCATTTCTCTATATGAAGCAAATTTATTCTGCTCTCATTCCATAAACAAATGTCTGTGGAAATTTTAAAATACAAAGATTTTACAAAGACCATGTAAGAAGTAAACAGTGGCCTGGGCAAGGGCAGGGAAGTTGCCCTATAAAAAAGCAAATGCACTATGATAGGTGCTAGGCTAGAAATCTGTACAGGTATCTACAGATAAATTATTCATTTGCTTTCTTAATAGGAGATGAAGAAGGAATGCCATCTCACAGACCACATTCATTCTTTTCCTCCTCCTATCCCCTATAGCTGCTATGTCTGTTCCAACAGAAATTTCCTACAGGGGTTGAAAGAAGCTAGACAGTTGCAGGGCAAAGTCCTGACACACTCTTGTTTACAATGTGATGTATCACAGCTAAGATGTATTGATGCAAATATTCCAAGAAATACCTGGGCTTCATTGAACTTCAGTGGATAGTCAAAGAAATCAAGTGTCTGTGTTTCAGATTTGCAGAGGATAGTGGCTAAATACTCAGGTGAGCACTCTACCACTGAGCCACAGCCCAATATTATTTATTTCTATGGCTTTACAAAATTGTATGATTTACTGAAACTTTGAAATATATTTTCATATCTGTTAAAACTAAAAATATATATATATTTTTAAAAAATATCACACATTGTATGTAACATGACTAAATTGTAAGAATATCCTTTTAACCCAGTAAAAATTGGTGGACAATTTTTGTAGGAATCTAATATGGGTTGAGCTGTGCACCCTCAAAAAAGATATATTGAGGGCTGGGGATGTGGCTCAAGCGGTAGTGCGCTCGTCTGGCATGCATGCGGCCTGGGTTCGATCCTCAGCACCACATACAAAGAAAGATGTTGTGTCCACCGAAAACTAAAAATAAATAAATAAATATTAAAAAAAAAAGATATATTGAATTTTTAACCCCCAGTAATTCGCAGTGCAACTTTACTTAGAAATACGATTGTTGTGGATGTAATCAGTTAAGATGTGGTCGCAATGGAGTAGAGTGGAACCCCAGTCCAAGATGACTGCTATCCTTATAAATGGGGGATTGTGGACAAAGACAGGAGCATGCAGAGGTAGCTAAGTGAAACAACAGCAGTGTTTTGTGGTTTATAGCATAGAGTTCTTATAGATTTATTTCCAAGTATACTTTTGATGTTATAATAGATACAACCACTGTTTTATTTTCCATTTATTTACTGTGAGTATATGAAATAAAATAATTTTTTAATATTAAAAAAAAGATGCAGTGATAAAATAGTTGAATTGGTCATCCACAATTAAGCCCCAAATATCTAAATTAAAGTTATTAGATAAACTAGATTGGCTTTAGATATACCATACTCTACCTGCTATGTATTTGTTTCAGCTGAATGTGGGTGTGGAGGGTGGGGGGGAATGTAGACTGCCCTAAACAGGAGAAGAGACATACCAGAGATTTGCCAACAGATTTTAGAATCTAATTATAAAATATGAATGAGACTTAGAATATTCATTTACTCATTTATTCAGTTTCTCCACCTGCAAAAATTCTACTTTACCTTCGGAGTTCAGCTCAGATATCACTTCCTCTGTGAATTCATCCTGAACTCTTCTACGCCATATTGTTTTCTCTGTTGGATTCACACATGATTTTGTTCAAGCTGGTGGCATAGTAATCATCACAGGGAATTAACAGTCCATGGGTCTCTCTTTGATACACCATGAGCACTTGGTTGTGCAGTACCTGGAAAGGTAAAATAAATAAAACAGAGGGCTGGGATACAGCTCAGTGGTAAAACACTTGCCCAGCATTCATGAGGCCCTGGGTTAATCCCCAACACTACAAGTAAAAATATAAATGAAGTCCAATTCTTGCCTTAAATAGCTTATAATTGTGCACACATAACTTTAGCACCCACACAGAATGAAATAAACTCTCTAATTGATGTTTTAGTAGGAATTTGACAGTGGGTACACAGATTACTAGAATGGAAGAAGAGAAGAAAGGTAAGAATAGAACAGAGAGGGGCTGGGGATGTAATTCCTGGTAGAGCTTTTGCCTAGCATGGATGAGACCCTAGGTTTTATCCCCAGTATTAAAAAAAAAAAAAGAAAAAGAAAAGAAATGGGCAGGGGGGAAAGAATTTGGTTCTTTATCCTATAGGCATTGGGGAGTGGTTGAAATTTTTTGAAGAAGGCAATGACCCGACCAAAAAGCACCAGAAAGTTCCAGTGCAGCAGTGTGAGGCATAACATGGCAGCTTTGAACCTGGATACAGAGAACTGCCTAAAGCCAATTATGACCTAAAGAGAAAAGAGGAAAAAAATGAAAAGAAGGAATTATATAGGTAAGACATTATATATGTGTGTATAAATATATATATATATATAAATATAAAATATATGTATATATATTATGAGACTTAGAATATTTTTTTTAAAGAGAGAGTGAGAGAGGGAAGAGAGAGAGAGAGAGAATTTTTAATATTTATTTTTTAGTTCTCGGCGGACACAACATCTTTGTTGGTATGTGGTGCTGAGGATCGAACCCGGGCCGCACGCATGCCAGGCGAGCGCGCTACCACTTGAGCCACATCCCCAGCCCCGAGACTTAGAATATTTATTTACTCATTTATTCAGTTTCTCCACTGCAAAAATCCTACTACCTTCAGAGTCCAGCTCAGATATCACTTCCTCTGTGAATTCATCCTGAACTCTTCTAAGCAATATTGTTTTCTCTGTTGGATTTCCACAGCATTTCCATATATATATATATATATATATATATATATATATATATACATACACACACACACACACACACATACACATATATATGGAAGTAGAATTAAAAAAAAAAAAAACCAGTAATTGCTCATATGTTGAGAGTAAGGGATAGAGAGATGACTGAGACAGGAATGGCAGACGATTTTTTCCACCAACAGGCCCTTCATTGTTGGAGTCAAATAGCTTAACCCACCAAAAAATTACTTAACAGAGAAGCAAACACCACTACACATGAGTCACCCAAGAGACTTTAGCCTTTATAGTTGTTATCTGGAATGGCGGACTCTAACCAGAAAAGCAGTGATCTTAGACTTATTCTTTACCTGCAGGTAATCCAAGTAAACTTAACCTGCTGACACTCAGTGAAAGAGTAATTGATAAGAAACAAGCCTGCATGAGCGTGAATTCCTAGTTTTCACACTAAACATACTTAAGCATTAATATTTAAACCACTACATGCTGACTTTCTTCTCTCTCTGTTTTTTTTATTGTTGTTTGGTACTGAGGATTGACCCAGGGGCTCTTAACCACTGAACCACAACCCCAGCCCTTTTTTTATGTTTTATTTTGAGATAGGGTCTTGCTAAATCTTTAGGGCCTTGCTAAATTGCTGAAGTTGGTCTTGTACTTGTAATCCTCCTGCCTCAGCCTTCCGAGTAGCTGGGATTACAGTTGTGCACCACTGCACCTAGCTAATGCTGACTTTCATAATAACTAAATGTGGAAGAAGTTCACAAATCCTAACAGTCAAAAATTCTCCTGAGAAAGAAAGAAAAAAAAAAAAAAAGGTAGTTGAAACAAAAAGCATCTATCATGTCTTTGAAGAGGATCAATTTGCAAACCTTCCACTCATGGAAAACTTGGGTAATAATGAGTCTAAAGTTTACTCTGCAAGGCCTGGACCAAGGACCAACACATTTAAAAAAGCAGGTACAGAACAAGCTGAAGGTACTCTGAGCACATAAGGAACCAAAGTCATAAGGGAAGGTACTCTGAGCACATAAGGAACCAAAGTCATAAGGAACAAGTAGATCATCTGCTCTTCATATGTCTTAGGGCTTTTTTGGTGCAAGATAAATATAAAAAAGAGGAAAATTCAAAAAGAAACATTCAAAAAATCATTCAGCCTTAGTGCCTGAGGACCCGAGTTCAATTCCCTGCACCAAAAGAAAAAAGAATCAACAAATAAGAGAAAAACATGAGAGAAAAATTCTATGGTTGATCTAATAGGTTTCCTTCTAGGAGCAAAAGGGAAGATGTAGCCTGCATCACTGAGTATATCCAGTCTACCCTGAACCCCCAGTCAGACTTGATCTTCAGTGTTGGGGGCCGTCTTTTGTCATGGCTGTCCAGTGAATTCTAATTTCTTCTGGATAGATTTGTTTTTTCTATGTTGTACTCACATGCCTCAATGATTAAAAGCTTCCAAAGGAATATATGATCCAAAGAAATATCTGATGTTTATCGTGGATGCCACATATACCTATTTAAGTTTATTGGAGGCAATTTGATAAAAAGAAAGTGAACCACCTTGGATCCCAGGGTGCTGAGTTTTTATTTTTAACACCTACTGAGCACTTTCACAATGCCCAGCAGACATTTCCACTTCTCCAGAGTCGTGTGACTTTCCACCAGGGAGTTTTTGCTTTCCCTCTGGACTTAATCCCGGGTAGAGTAAGACTGGAGCTACTGGCACCACCTTGCCACAAAGAGTAAAGAGCTTGTGTGCAGTGGACTAGTCCCCACAAAGCAGAACAAAGAAAAGGGAAGAGAGAAAGGCCAGAATCTGAAAAAGGAAAGAAAAGTCACTGGAGTTTCCAGAGGTAGTCACACCTGACTTCAGGTAATCAACTGATAAATTCCTCATTTCTGCTTAAGAGGTTTAGGATTCTGTTTTCCGTCATTTGGGGGTAAGAAACTCTTATCTTGATAGGATTTGTCCAACTTTATGTAACTTTCTTGGGTCTCTGTCTCTTCTCTGTGAAACTAGTAGGTTAGATTATTTATCAGGTAAGGATGGTGTTTGGCTGCTAGTGACAAACACGGGTGGCTTGGAGGTTTTATTTTTCTCACTCAAGAACTCTGGAGTGAGGCCATCCGAGGCTGGCCTCACAGCCCATGATGCCATCAGGTACACAAGCTTTCTCCCAACTTTTAAAAGTAGACATGTGCTCATACTTAGGTGACTGTCACCTCTAGGCATCATGTTGGCATTCTAGGGAAGAGAAAGGAAGGGCAAAGGGCAAAAGAAACAATTCCATTCCCTGGAAGACACACACAGTGGCTTTGATTTACATTTCATTGGACAGGACTGTGTCACATGTTTACTTTATCTAAAAAGGAAGCCTAGAAAATGTGTGTTTTATTTTACTTATTTATTTTTTATTTTTTGGTACTGCAGGTTGAACTGAAGGGTGCTGTAGCACTGAGCTATATTTTTTGTTGTTTTTGAGACAAGGTCCACTAAGTTGCCTTCGTGAGACTGGCCTGGAACTTGTGATCCTCCTGCCTCAGCTTCCTGAGTCACTGTATCCAGCATATGTAGGATTTTATATGTAGGCACATTGAGACTCTCAACAAAAATGGAAATCAATCAGTTGGTAAGGAAGTGGAGAGAATGGATGCGGTAAACAATTATATTTTCTACCAAAATACTACATAATAGCAAAGGTAAAGGTAAACTCCTTCTTTGGAATTCTACAATTCTAGATTTTGGTCTTCTTTTGTTTTGTTGTACCTACTTTTTTTTATTTTTTGGTATTGGGGATTGAACCCAGGTCCTCAGGCATGCTAGGCAAGTATTTTATCACTGAGCCATATCCCCAGTTCTCCTGATCATTCCTTTATGGAAAAGAGCTAAAGATTTTGTAGAAAGGAGGGCATGTTTTTAAAAGTAGAGGTATATCTCATACATGAAATGACCATAGTTACATGTGAGATATGCTACTATAATTAGAAACTCTTCACATTTATTATCTTTCCCTGAAACTTTAAAATTCCTATCTTCAGGAAACTTATTTTTATAAATCACAGATATTGATTGATTCCTTCATTGTTTTTTTTTTTTTTGTTGTTGTTGTTCTGGGGATTGAACCCGAGGGTACTTAATCACTGAGCCACATCCCCAGCCCTTTATATTTTTGGAGACAAGGGCTCAATAAATTGCCGAGGCTGGTTTTGAACTTATGATCCTCCTGCCTCAGCCTCCCAAATCACTGGGATTACAGGAGTGCACACCATACTGGGCTGTTGATTCCTTCTTTAAGTGAACTAATTAATCTGGCTTTTCCTTGTAATTTCAACTCTTTCTCAAATGATTTCTTTCTTTCTTTTTTTTTTTTTTTTTGGCTGTGATTGAACCCAGGGCCTTGTGCATGCAAGGCAAGTGCTTTATCACTGAGCTATATCCCTAGCCCTCTCAAAGGATTTCATATCTTTGTGTTTTAGCTCTCCAACTAAATTGTAAACTTCTCAAGAGCAATGCCCAACACTTAGCATAATGCTGAATTTGTAGTGAGCAATCAATAATGTTTGAGAAATGAATGAATGAATGAATAATTAAAATCTGAGTTTCTATTTCTTTTTTCTCTTTAGAACTCTGTCCTCAATGCATGCTTGTTAACTGACTGCCTCTCAGAGTCATTACCAAGGCAATTTGTATCCTAGGCAGCCAGCTTTAAAAGCCTTGTATTTTCTACCTTCAAATCCTCTCCACCCTGATATATTCAGGCCTTCCAGGAGGCCATGAGTCGGCTCTGACCACATCCCTTCTCATAATTGTTTCACCTGGGCCCCTTCCCATGTTTGCAGATTAAAGTTTTACCTTCAGTAAATTCTTTTTTCTAAATTAAATTATGGACACAGCCATTTCTTCTTCGTTTACTAAGGTGACAGAAAGCAGCAGGTAACATGTTTAGCAGGGTTTCTTTCTTTTTTTAAATAAAAAATAAGTTATGGGGTTGGGGTTGTGGCTCAGCGGTAGAGCACTTGCCTTGCATGTGCAAGGCCCTGGGTTCAATCCTAGCACCACATAAAAATAAATAAACAAAATAAGGGTATTGTGTCCACCTACAAATATATATACATATATATATAATTAATAAGTTATGTCAGTTATGTGTAAACACTGAAAAAACAATAAGCATTCATTGTAAAAACTAAAAAATATAGCTGTGAAAATATATATTAAAAAGTTAGGCTGGGAACCCAGAGTGGTAACACAAAACTGTAATCCCAACAACATGAGTGGCTGAGGCAGGAGGATTGCAAGTTCAAGGCCACACTCAGCAACTTAGTGAGACCCTGTCTCAATATAAAAAATAATTTTTGACACAACCAGGTGAAACTCCACAACATATACAACTGCAAAAATGGTATCCTAATTAGAATAAGTTATACTCCATGTTTGTATAAGATGTCAAACTACACTGTACTGTCATATATATCTAGAAAGAACAATTAAAAAATAATTTTTAAAAGGGGGAGCTATAGATGTAGCTCAGTGATAAAACAACCCTGGGTTCCATCCCCAGGACCAAAAAAAAAAAAAACTTTTGTAAGTATCATTGAGATGAAATCCTTGTAGCTTAGGGCCTTGCAAAAATTATTCCTTTTGGATACATTCCTCAGTAAGATTTACTCTGATGACCACTAAGGAGAAATGATACACATTTCGCATAAAATAGAAAAGAGTAGAACAAGCCCACAGTAGCCTTCATCGTTATTTGGGGACTTAAAATATGTTTGGCTTGCAGGTTCCAGGGCTTACTCAGCATAACCTAATGCAGTGGTTTAATATATATTCTGTAGCATAACACCTGGAAATCTGAGCTCTCTGCACAACACTGCAGAAATGCTGATAGAAAACTTAAAATTACAGAACATATAACTTCATGCTAACTCAGATAACATCCTATTGCAGCTGCAGTACAGACCAGTACAAGGCATCTGTTTAAGAAAAACACATCAGAGAAAAGTTCATCACTGAGGAAGTTTGGCGTTCTAAACTGGAATAAGGCTGGCAAGATCCAATTTGGTAGAGCTCAAAAACCAAGTGTCGGGGAAAAAAATATTTTGATTTGAGTCTCTACTCTGACACTTATTAATTGCATAAATTTCTTTGCCACTCTGAAACCTTAGTCTCCCCATTTACGAAATGGGTTTAATAACAGTATTTTTTTTCCTTATGAAAAAATGAGCTGAATTGTGGGAAAATGCTTTGTAGAGTGAATACTATCTATAACACAGATGTTGCCAGTAGTTGTTGTTATAGTTAATGAAGTGTTGAAAAATTCAGCCTTTACTTTCATCACAAAAGTTTGACAGCATGAATACAATCCTAAATATAAGAGAAAAAAAATTTTTAATATATATATATTTTTTTTAGTTTTCGGTGGACACAACATCTTTGTATGTGGTGCTGAGGATCGAACCGGGCCACACGCATGCCAGGCGGGCCTGCTACCACTTGAGCCACATCCCCAGCCCCTAAGAGAAAATTTTAAAGGTACAAAGCAACACATAAAAAATGTTAAAAGAAAACTAAGTATCTATATGACATTAGAATAAGGACAGTTCTTTGGTTTTGGTGCTGGGAATTGAACCCAACAGTGCTTTCCCACTGAGCTACATCCTCAGTTCTTTTTGTTTTTCATTTTTGAGACAGGGTCTCACTAAGTTGCTGAGGCTGACCTTGAACTTGCTATTCTCCTGCCTCAGCCTCTTGAGGCACTGTGATTATGGAGTATCATAGCACCTAGCTGATTGATGTTTTTTCTTGTATTTAGAGAAGATGGGAGGGGAGGGGATGGGGGATAGTAGAGGATAGGAAAGGCAGCAGAATACAACAGACACTAGTATAGCAATATGTAAAACAGTGGATGTGTAACTGATGTGATGCTGCAATCTGTATAAGGGGTAAAAATGGGAGTTCATAACCCACTTGAATCAAAGTGTGAAATATGATATGTCGGGGCTGGGGATGTGGCTCAAGCGGTAGCGCACTCACCTGGCATGCGTGCAGCCCGGGTTTGATCCTCAGCACCACATACCAACAAAGATGTTGTGTCTGCCGATACTAAAAAATAAATATTAAAAAAAATCTCTCTCTCACTCTCTCTTTAAAAAAAATATATGATATGTCAAGAACTATGTAATGTTTTGAACAACCAACAATAAAAATTAAAGGAAAAAAATAAAAAATAAAAAAAAGATATGAGGAAAGAAAAAAAATTAAAAATTTCTGCTTTAAAAAATAAAAATAGAATGGGAAAACAGATTTGGGGGAGGAAGCCAAGGGAGGTGAAGTCCCATTTTATTATACATACTAGCAATGTGATTTATGACTTGATGTTGACCTTGGTCACACTGGCTGAAGAGTAGAAAAAAAAATAGGGTCTTGAAGTTTTAAGAATGAGCTGGGCTTGGTGGCACATGCCTGTAATTCCAGTGGCTTGTGAGGCTGAGGCAGGAGGATCATGAGTTCAAAGCCAGCCTCAGCAATGGCAAGGTGCTAAGCAGCTCAGTGAGACCCTATCTCTAAATAAAATACAAAATAGGGCTGGGGTGTGGCTCAGTGACCAAGTGCCCCTGAGTTCAATCCCCAGTGCCAAAAAAAAAAAAAAAAAAAAAGTTCTAAGAAAGAGAAAATGAGAACTTCCATACATTGCTGGTGCTATTAGAAGTTTTTTGTTTTGTTTTTTTTTCTAGTGGAAGTATTAATTAGAAATAATAAAACAATGCTTTGGTTAGAAATTTGATTTTTTTTTTTGTACTGGGGATTAAACCCAGTGGCATTCTACCCTAAGCTATGTCCCCAACCCTTTTTATTTTTGAGACAGTGTCTTGATAAGTCGCCCAGGTTGGCCTTGAACTTGTAAACTTGCGAATCTCCTATCTCTGCCACCTGAGTTGCTAGAATTACAGGCATGGGTCACTGCACCCACAGAAATGTCTATATTTTTGACCTGGCAATTCCACTTCTTGGCTTGAGAAATTCTCATTTGTAAAAGAGGATATGTTTATTGCAACATTATTTGTAATATTGAAAAACTGGAAAGTGGGATGAGATCATTTGAAACCCTGGACACTTTGGTATCTGAAACTTGATCTTTTCTTTCCTTTTTTTGGCAATCCATAACTCTTTGGTAACATGTCCAAATAAAATCCCATCTTAAGCCTGTTGGAGATGATTTTTCTGTTACTTGCAACTTTATTGAGTCATGCCTGATATCTGTAGAGACTCATCAAGTTAATCTAATTTGATACTCAGTTTTTTATTTAAAGGAAGAAAGTAACAATGACAAGTAAAGCCCAAATGCTTGCTCTCTAGGCCTTGAGGTCAATTAAGCCCCGTAAGCTGCATCTCTGATCTGTACAATGGATAAACTTCCAAATGAGTCTGTTGATCAAAGTACAAAACCAATGCATGAAATGAAACAAACATAATACCTGAGATAAAAGAGATAAAAGAAAGTGTTTTATGAAATGATGTCTTACAAAGCTGTATATTCATATCAGTCAGCTCAAGGTGAAGATTTTTCTTTCACTTTGTTTACTTTAAAAGAGGAACTATTTCAAATATTCAGAAAATAGATGCCATTTTTCCACCACCCACATTTAACAGATGCCAACATCACCTGTATTTTTTCGTGTTTTTAGAAAGAAATCACATTATACATAATACTGAAATCCAATTCCCTATCCTCTTTTCCATTCTCCCTCCTCATGGTAATCACTATTTTTTTTAGATACCAGTGATTGAACCCAGGGGCACCTTAACCACTGAGCCACATCCTTAGCCTTTTTTTTTTTTTTTTTTTTTTGTATTTTATTTAGAAACAAAGTCTCTCTGAGTTGCTTAGGGCCTTGCTGAGTTTCTGAGGCTGACTGAATTTGTGATCCTCCTGCCTCAGCCTCTGAGCTGCTGGGATCACAGGCACATGCCACCTTGCCTGGCCAGTAACCACTATTCTGAAGTTGGTGTGTGTCATCCTCCGTTTGTTTTTTTATACACACACATACATAATTGTTTATATATAAAATTGTTTGAATTCGAATTTTTTGTTTACTAGAAAGTTTGGATGTCTTTTTAGATGTTTATCAACCATTAAGTTTCTACTTCTATTTGTTTCCTTTGCTCATTTTATCATTTGGCTTATCTTTTTTCTTATTGAATTGTTGGAGTTTTTTACATATCTTGGATACAAATCCATTGTTCCTTATATGTGTTACAAATACCTCCTCCCTATCCATGGCCTATCCTTACCTTGGTTTATGGTGTCTTCTGTCAGAACTGTATAGGACATTTGAAATACCTTGGACATTAAAGCCAGGCTTTAATTATGACACATTGTGGGATAACTCAATTGAGAGTTAAACATTTTAGGAGATCTGATCAGAGATCACAAAGTTATTCCAACATGGGAATGAATAATTGCCTCTAAAATAACTGAAGAAAACTTCTATTACAGGACCAAGGATATGCAGGGTACTCAAAGCTATGTGGGGATTGAGTCCAGGGCTTTGCACATGCTAGGCAAGCGCATTCTACTACCGAGCTACATCCCTAGTCTTTTTTATTTTTTGATCTGGAAACAAGGCTAAGTTTCCCAGGTTGGCCTTGAACTTGTGATCCTCATACCTCAGCCTACCCAGCAGCTGCACTATTCTCATTTTACAGATGAAGGAACTGAGGTTCTATTTTCATCTCCAGTTTAGAATTCTCATTCCTTATAAGGAATATTAAAATACAAAACAACTGGTGTGGTATCAATATACTTAAATCTAAACATCACTATGCATCATTGTACATATAAACAAAAGCTATAAATAAGGGTAAATGTTTTTTAAAGCCCACTTAAAAGAATACTACCAAAAATACATTTTTGTATGCTGGGGATTGAACCCAGGGGCACTTCACCACTGAGCTACAGCTACAGCCCTTTTTTTTTTTTTTTAAAGAGAGAGAGAGAGAGAGAGAGAGAGAGAAATTTTTTAATATTTATTTTTCAGTTATCGGCGGACACAACATCTTTGTTTGTATGTGGTGCTGAGGATCGAAGCCAGGGCCGCACGCATGCCAGGCGAGCACGCTACCGCTTGAGCCACATCCCCAGCCCAGCTACAGCCCTTTTTATTTTTTATTTTGAAATAGGGTCTCACTGGTTGCTTAGGTCCTCACTAAATTGCTGAGACTGGCCTCAAATTTATGGTCTTCATGCCTCAAATTTATGTAATCCCGAGTTGCTGGGACTACTGTCGTGCACCAATCTGTTGATCTACAAATAGTTTTATATAAAATATAGTCACAAGGGCTGAGGGTATAGATCAGTGGTAGAATACTTGCCTTGCATGCTAGGCAGGTACACTATCACTGGTAGATTTAATCCCCATCGCCATCAGAAAAAAAAGGAAAACTAAAAACAAAACAAAGAAACAAAACTCATTGGGCTGGGGATGTGGCTCAAGCGGTAGCGCGCTCGCCTGGCATGCGTGCGGCCCGGGTTCGATCCTCAGCACCACATACCAACAAAGATGTTGTGTCCGACGAGAACTAAAAAATTAATATTAAAAATTCTCTCTCTCTCTTTCTCTCTCTCCTCTCTCACTCTCTCTTTAAAAAAAAAAAAAAAAAAAGAAACAAAACTCACACATAGTTAATTTTCAGTGTTTGCAAAGGATTGGTTCTAGGATCGGTCCCTCTACTTCCATACGGAACCCAAAATTTGAGTATGCTCATATCTCAATATGAAAAAAGGTGTTAGCATATCACCTACACACACCTTCTTATGTATCTTATCTTACATAAGTATTCTCCTGTGTACTTTTAATCATCTCCAGATGGTTTATAATACAGAATACTTTAATGCAATACAATTAAAGTGCTTTGTAAATAGTTGCTATACCATGTTGCTTAGCAAATAGTGACAAGGAAAAAAGTCTGTATATATTCAGTACAGACACAACCACTGTAAGCCTGACTGTTTTTTTTTTTTTTTTTTGGGGGGGGGTACTGGGGATTGAACCCAGGGTTTTTTACCTGTGAGCTACATCCCCAGTTCTTTTTATTTATTTTTTAAATGTTGACACAGGGTCTCTCTTAGTTGCTCAGGATGGCCTTGTTCTTTCTATCCTTCTCCCTCATTCTCCTGAGTCACTGAGATTACAGGTATGTATCCCAGACTCTAATTACATTTTGATCTGTGGTTGGTTGAATGGCTAAGGAATCCACAGAAATGGAGGGCTGACTATAAATGTATGTCTCCATATAGGTTTATATACATATACACACATACATGAATGACTGTGTATAAATATAATGTGTGTGTGTGTGTGTGTGTGTGTGTGTGTATAATTTTCAACAACCTGGAAGGGGGCAGTGACTAAGTCAGTCTTTATCTTTATCTGCAATTTTTTTTAAAGGAAAAAAAATAAAAGAAGCCAGGTATGGTGGTACACACCTGTAAACCCAGCAACTCAGGGGGCTGAGGTAGGAGAATCTCAAATTCAACAGCCAGCCTAAGCCACATTCCCTAAACACTTTGATGAGACCCTGTCTCAAAAAAAAAAAAAAAAAAAATTAAAAGGTCTGGGGATGTGGCTCAGTGGCTAAGCACCCCTGGATTTAATCCCTGGTAGGGAGAGGGAGAGGGAGAGGGAGAGGGAGAGGGAGAGGGGGAGGGGGAGGGGGAGGGGGAGGGGGAGGGGGAGGGGGAGGGGGAGAGGGAGAGAAAAAAGAAAGACTGGAGGTAAATATAACAAAATTCTAGATGGTGGAAATCTGGGTGTTTTTTTACAAAGTTTTTTGTACTTTTCTGTATTTTTTAAGTGTCTTAAAATATGAAAGATTTCTACAGGAAAAAATGGGAAGGAACTACACCAAAATAGTCATAGCAATCATCTCTCCATCTTTCCTTCTGCTTTTCTATAATTTCTAGTTTATGTAATAAGGAAATCTATAATGTGAGGGAAACCACCAAATAATTTTGTTTTAAAGTTTTATTTTTAGCAAATTTAATCCTAATATCAAGAGGTAGTTGATGTCAGTGAACAATCAACACTGAACCATTTTATGCACTTTTATAAGCATTCTTACTAATGCACTGCCCTGTACCAAATATCTATAATGAAATAGGTAATAGGAAAGCCCATATTGTCCCACAATAGTCCCCTCCCCAGACAAATGTGTTTAAGTCTTCTCATGAGTTTGGATCATGTGGACATGAGTCATAAACAAGATGTCATTTATTCTTTAAGGAACAGAACATATATTTGTCTGCACGTGTGCACATTCTTAACTATTGAATTATGGTTACTGCCCAAAGACAATTGACACATTCAAAATTAGTAGAAATGAGGTATTAAATGGAATTAGCTAGGGTTCTTCTCACAATTTGTTTAATCATTCATTGCATTGATATTAACAGTTGGGTAACAGCAGGTGTGAGTTGGTAAAATGACTCTAAATCACAGTCACATGGGGGAAGTTAAAAAAAATTGTGCATCATGTGAAAACCATTTTACTTTTGTATCTCTCTGAACAACAGAAGCTTGGGTTTCCATGTCTAGTGACAGATTTATTTTAGCGTAATTGAATAATCGGAGTTTTCCACTGCCAAAAACTTTTATCCACTTCATTACTTAGAGGATTAAAAGAAAATGTGATCTGGTGTTCTATGAAGTTTTCTCTTCCCAGGGACCCAGAGAGGGAACAACTGGGAACTCATGACCCTGGATGTTATCTGTTTCCGCTGCATCTGACTGAGCACAGTATAGACTAGATCACTGCCAAGAGCTTAAATTCTGCCTCTCACCTTTATTGTTCCAGAAGGATTGAATTTTTTTTTAAATATTTATTTTTTAGGTGTAGATGGACACAACACAATGCTTTATTTTTATGTGGTGCTGAGGATCGAACCCAGGTCCCGCGCGTGCTAGGCGAGTGCTCTGCCGCTGAGCCACAATCCCAGCCCCAGGATTGAATTTTAATACTAGGGAAAGAAACCTTAGAAATCACTGAATCTCTCTGACTTTATAGGTGAAAAAATTAGGGCACAATTTGGGCAGGAACTATGAAATTAAACTTATGTGAATATTATGACCCAGCAATTCCACTCTACTCTTCCTATTTATTTATTTATTTATTTTGGTGCTGGATTGAACCCAGGGCCTTGGGCTTGTGAAACAAGCATTCTACCAACTGAGCTATGCCCCTAACCCCAGCAATTCCACTCTTATGAGATACTGAGGAAAAACCCAAAGAAACATACAAAGATGTTCACTGAAGCATTTTCCTGTTTGTAGCAGAAAAATAAAAATAAAATTGAAACAACCATAATATCCATTCATAGAAGAATGGCTGATAAAATATAAAGTAGTCATATTGAAAAGACTATGTACTAGATAAAAGGATTGAGCTACATCTACATGGACAAATGCTAAAACCAATTAGTAAAAAAGCCAATTTGCACAATCGGTGAAAGTATATATTTATATTTATATAAAAACTCATACAGTACTATTTTTACATGAGTATAATATGTGATATTTGATACAATATTTAATGCAAAAACCTTCTGAAAGGTATAAACCTCTGTCCAATACAGTAGCTACTAGCCACATGTAGCTATTTAAATTTAAATTAAGTAAAATAGTCATATTAGCCACATTTCAAATATTCAGTAGCCACATGGGACTTGTGGTTGCTGGACTGAACTGCATAGATACACAACATTTCATAATTTCTGGTGGATCTATGGAACAATACTGGTCTAGAAAAAAATATGTGCCAAATTGATAAAATAACCTTGCTGGATAGTTTTGGTGAAACTAAGAGTGTTGTCCAAAGACCACTATTGAGTAATTCCTACCATGAGGGTCCATTTAGGTCATGGATGGAAGGGTAAATGAATGGACAGATTAATTCATTCTTTCATACAAATGTTTCATTTATTCTGAATCACTTATTTATTGTACATTAAGCCCTGGTTCAGCTTTGGAAAGTAGTTCAATCTGATGCCATCCAGTCCCTGATGACAGAATAGGCAGGTACCTGTCCTCAACCAAGCACCAAATACCTTTTTTTTGTGGCAGACTTGGTGTGAGACCTGGGATCAATGATGAATGAAACAGTCATGGACCCTATCCTCATAGAATATAATCCACAGCAGGATTTCTTAAAATTATGGACTTTTGGAATGAATAATTGTTGTGAGGAACTATTCTGTGCACCATAGGATGTTTTACAGCATCCCTGGTCTCTTATTAAATACCAATAGTACCCACCCCTTGTTATGACAACCAAAAATGTCTTTGGACATTGCAAAATGTCCTCTAAGGGACAGAACTGTCCCCAGTGAGAACCACAGGAAAAGACATGAATAAAATTATAGCAAATTATTAAAGGATGGCAAATGTGCTAACCACTGTAAAGGAGATGTAAGGACACTTTGAAAGTACTTACCAGGGGCCTGACCTAATTTTTTAAGTGGTAGATGAGGATGCTCCCTGAGGATGAGACAATATTACCTCCTCTTTTGGCCAAACTTGGACAACTTGCCTGCCACAGACACAATTCTGAATAACAAGTCTATGCCAATAATCCGGGGGAAAGAAAATCAGATGTCAATTTCCCCTAGGAGGGGGCTGGGGCTGTCGCTCAGTGGTAGAGCACTTTCCTAGCACGTGTGAGCACTGGGTTCAATTCTCAGCACCTTATATAAATAAATAAATAAATAAAATAAAGGTCCACTGACAACTAAAAAAAAAAAAAAAAATCCCTGGGAGAACAAAATTAGATTGGAGTTGTTTTTGTTGTTGTTTTTTGTTTTTGTTTTTGTTTTGCATTTTGGGAATTGAACTGAGGACCTCCAGCATGCTAAATTCAAGCTCTACAACTGAAGCCACACCCCCAGTCTCCCCACTTCGTAGGCTGGTTTTTGATGCACAATTATTCATTTCAGGCCTTACTATCTAAAGTACACTCAACTGGCACAGCTTGGGCAAGCTGCCATAAACTTAAGACAAAACCAGCTAGTAAAAAATGGAAGTCAGCTCACAAACCTGTGATCCTGATCACAGATCTGGGCATCATAAATAATAGAGGAGGGGTTGGAGCTTTAGTTCAGTGGCAGAGTGCTTGCCTAGCACTTGTAAGGCCCTGAGTTCGGTCCTCAGCCTTGAAAACAAAAAAAAAAGAGGAAAATGAAAATCAGGATTTACCTTATTTCTCAAAAGAATTTGGACAAAATTTCTGCTGTCTCCCTCCAAGCCTATTTAACAAAAATAAATCCTCCTAGAAATGGAAAAGACCTGTTAGATTCCCAGGTGCCTCTATCCCCAGTGGCTATGTAGGTAGTCAGGCATCCCCAGTTGTAAGATGTGATCAGATTGTTCCCTGTTCCTTTCCTTAATGAGACCAAAAGGGATTCCTTGGATCTATGGCATCTGTTTTAATATATTGAGAATTATGTTTTAAAAACATCTTTGCATCCTACTATAACTTTCTCATTTTTTTTCTCCCCTGAAAAACAGTGGGCCTATTTTGAACAACCAACAATAAAAAAAAAAAAAAAAAAAAAAAAAAAAAAAACCAAAAAACAAGGGGCTGGGGATGTGGCTCAAGCGGTAGCGCACTCGCCTGGCATGCGTGCGGCCCGGGTTCGATCCTCAGCACCACATACCAACAAAGATGTTGTGTCCGCGGAGAACTAAAAAATAAATATTAAAAAAATTCTCTCTCTCTCTCTCTCTCTCTCCTCTCTCACTCTCTCTAAAAATAAATAAATAAATAAATAAATAAATAAATAAATAAATAAATAAATAAAACAGTGGGCCTAGACTATGAGAGGGGGAGCTTTCTGACCTGTTGCCCTACTACTTCTTTTACAGACAAAGAGATGAAGGTCCAGAGAAAGGACATATTTGGCTCAGATATGAAGCTATTTATGGCAGAGTCATTCTGGAACTTTCTCTCTCTCTCTCTTTCTCTCTCTCTCTCTCTTAGTACTGGGGATTGAAACCTGGGGTGTTTTACCACTGAGCCACATCCCCAGTCCTTTCTATTTTTTATTTCAAGACAGGGTCTTGCTAAGTTGCCAAGGTTGACCTTGAACTTATGATCCTCCTGCCTCAGCTTCCCAAGTTTTTTTTTTTTTTTTTTTTTTTTGGTACCAGTAAATGAACTGAGGGGCACTCAACCACTGAGCCACATCCCCAGCCCTATTTTTGTGTTTTATTTAGATTCAGGATCTCATCAAGTTGCTTAGCACCTTGCCATTGCTGGGGCTTACTTTGAACTTGCAGTTCTCCTCTCAGCCCTGAAACTACTTCTTTTTTTTGGGGGGGGGGTGGGGGGGATGTGCTGGGAATTGAACCCAGGGCTTTGTGCATGCAAGGCAAGCACTCTACCAACTGAGCTACATCCCTAGACCTCCTGAAACTTCTTGATCTCCTCTTTCCCCTGCATTTGGAAACAAAGGACCTTATATTAATTTATATATAATAAACATACTCATGTGTATATATGTATTTATATGTACATAAAATGCATTTATGCAGTGCAATGTGAGATTCTAGAACAGAAAAAAAGACATTAGTGAAAAAAAAAAAGTGAAATCCTAATGAAATTTAATTTCTTTTTTTCTTTTTTTTTTTTAATGGTACTGAATATTGAACTCAGAGACATTTGACCACTAAGCTACAACCCCTGGCCCTTCTAATTTTTTACTTTGAGACAGGGTTTCATTAAGTTGCTTAGGCCAGGCTTGATCTTGTAATCCTCCTGCCTCGATCTCCTGGGTAGAAGTGAACTGAAGAGTAGTAATGCATGAATATTGGTTTCTTAGTGTTTTTTGTTTGTTTGTTTACTGGGGATTTAATAGGAGAACTTGACCACTGAACTACATTCTTAGGTCTTTTTATTTTTTATTTTGAGATTACAGGTGTGTACCACTGTTCTGGGTAAAGCCACTAATTTTTTTTTTTTTTTAAAGAGAGAGTGAGGGGGGAGAGAGAGAGAGAGAGAGAGAGAGAGAGAGAGAGAGAGAGAGAGAGAGAGAATTTTTAATATTTATTTATTTATTTATTTTTAGTTCTCGGCGGACACAACATCTTTGTTGGTATGTGGTGCTGAGGATCGAACCCGGGGCCGCACGCATGCCAGACGAGCGCGCTACCGCTTGAGCCACATCCCCAGCCCCTAAAGCCACTAATTTTAAAACATGGTAACAAAGGTATACCAAGGGGCTGGGAATGTGGCTCAGTGGCAGAGCACTTGCCTCACAAGTATGAGGCATTAGGTTTGATCCTCAGCACCACATGATGGACACAATACCTTTATTTTATTTATTTATAATAAAATAAAGGTATTGTGTCCATCTACAACTAAAAAAAAATTTTAAAAAGAAAAAATTTCTATCCAAACAAGCTTAAACAACACATAAGTGTTTAATAAAACAACAAAAAGAACTGAAGCCTTTCCTTTCTGCCTTGTGATTCTGCTTTTAAATTCTAAGCACATTTAATAACTCAGTGTGTATCTCTTTCTAGGTATGTTCTTTCATGTTTATTTAAACACACATACACACACAAATTCTAATTTCACCCTTCCAAATAATCATATGAAGTTGACACTACAATCAAATGAGGAAATTGAGGCTTGGCCTTAACTGAGGTTAAGTCAAATCCATGCTCTTCCCAGGGCCCAATAAGTCTCAGTGAGTAGGCAAGTGGGAGCCTGCCTTGTAGGCCCCCAAGTCATGCACTCAGGAAAGGACTGCATTGCATCTGCCTGGAGGACAGGGACCTC
Organism: Spermophilus citellus; assembly: GCF_964194105.1. Taxonomy (NCBI): domain Eukaryota; kingdom Metazoa; phylum Chordata; class Mammalia; order Rodentia; family Sciuridae; genus Spermophilus; species Spermophilus citellus. The sequence goes on along the minus strand of NC_138200.1, from coordinate 53,954,434 downwards.
TGGATGGCACCCACAGACTAGCACAGCCCTCCTCCTTCCCTCTATCCCTGCTGGCCATGAAGGCACTGCTGGCCATGACCAGGATTGTTGTAGAAAGTAATGAGTGTGATTTTGGACATGTTTCATGTTGCCATTGGTGAAGAATGGGAAGCCAGGGGGTTGTTTTCTGTAAATATCAGGAAACATAGGGGTGTGGAATTTCATAATGTGTTACAACAAGCCCATCCTGATGGGCCCACTTTTTGGGTCTTCAGAGCTGAAGATTCCAAACAAAATACATTTAGCTTTCTCTCTCAAAGCAATGTGCTCCACTTGCCAGGAATGGAATTTTCACACATTTAAGGTCAAAGTGAAATTTCTGGGAGGGATCTCAGTGAATCATAAAGCCAGTCACCACTTGCAGGGGCTCTGAATAGGAGGAAATTTGAACAAGAGTATGCTGAGTTTTTCACCATTGGCCCATGGGCAGTTCAGGATATTGAGCCCTGTGTGACCTTCCCAACAGAAAATCCACCTTTGGGTCCATTAGCAGAGTGGCACTATGAATAATTCCCTGGCAAAACAAATGGTGTTATCCTTTAAAAGGGAGGAAACTAGCCCCTGTATCATTAGTCCCTGCTCATGCCAAGTCCTGCATTGAGCACCCACGTGCTCTCCCTGAACCTTTGCACTACTCTTACCGTCCCTCCCACCCCACCCCACCCCTGCCCCACCCCCATTTTATAGTGAAAGAAACTGAGCCCAGAGAATAGAGGTGTCTTGTCCAAAAGTCAAATTCCAAACTCAGCTGAGAAAGGATTTCAACCCCAATCCTTTGAATTTGATTCCAAAGCAGGTGTTTGTTCCAAATGTTTCAAAGTAATTTTGCAAACAAACTATATATTTTAATCTCCTAAATTAAAAAATAAATAAATAAATTGCTTTCACAGCATATGCTATTCCCCACACTGTGGTTTATATTCTGAGACCAGATGGTAAAACAAAGCCCAACAACCGTCCCTTCCAACATTCACACAAGTTCTGGTCATACTTTTCTACACTCAAAGGGGATCTAAATAAATTCAAAGTGATGTCCAAGGCATAGATTCCACATTTCAAGTGTGGTATGTGTTTACTTTGAACCTGAATTTCTCTAATATTTGCCCCTTTCTCTCTTTAGTGAATAATCACGATATTGACTAAGAAAACACTTATGTTTTCCTTTCCAATACTTTATTATGAAAAATTTAAAACAGACAAATTAAAAGACTTGTCTAGGAAATACTCACATGTATACCACCTAGATTCTTCTATTAGCATTTTACTGTGTTAATTTTTTTATTGTTTACAACATGTGCCAGGGATTTTGCATGGATTATCTCAATCCTTTAAAAAAAATTCTTCGAAGCTGGTTACTATTATTGCTCCCTTTTAATGCATAAGGAAATTGAAGCTTCAAAATGTAGAATGGCAGGCAGGTGTTTACAGAGCCACTATCCACCAAACCGCTGCTCCAGTTATATTCACAAAGATGGATGCCAACTTGAGTTGCACTGAATGGAGTTTGATTAGTTTATTTAATGTTGAAGATTTGTTTTCTGAATCAGAGGAATTTCCAGACACAAAATTCAACACTCTAAAATTCACTCTTTTGTTTTTTTGTTTTTGAGTACTGGGGCTGAAACCCAGAGCCTCACACTGCCAAGAAAGCGCTCTACCACTGACATATGCCTAGCCCTAAAACTCATTCTTCTGTGGGGTGAGTGCTACTGGCATCCACTAGGTAGAAGTCAGGAATGCTGATAAACATCTTACAATACAGAAAAACAAAGAATTATCTGGCTCAAATATCATAGTGCTAAGGGTGAAAAACCCTGACTTAGAGAGACTATCAGGATTCTTTCTTGGAAGTTACAGAGAAAGGGAAACCTGAAAGGGAAAGAATGTTCCACAACAGAAGACAGCATCCCAGGGGCGATGTGGGTTCAGGGAGAAAAGATTTACCTGGGTGATTATGGAAGTTGTTAGGCAAAACTATGGGTAGAGAAAGTTCCAATTTACTGAGACTCCTATTCCAAAAGTTAATTTGTAAATTGCCTCTTTGGCATGTCTTGGATCCCCTGCCCTCCTCCCTCCAGAAGGAGGCCATATGGTGAAAATGAAAGGCTCTGGAGACAAAAATCAGAAGACTTGGGTTGAATCCCAACTTTGCAAGGATCAGAATCACTTTTCTAGAGCCTCATCTTCCATTTTTGAGAAACAGGGATGGAAATGCTACTCTTTCTATCACTGAAAAGAGAACAGGTGTATGATCAGGTGTGGCTCTGCAGAGGCTCAAATGTGACTCTGAGAAGTTGAAAATAAGTGCATATTATATCTGAGTAGTTGAAAATAAGTGCATATTATATCATCCAATTTTTGTTTAATATGAATATCTGCTGAGAAAATAGTCACATAAAATGGCTAGCACATATTGTCCTTCAGCAGGGAGAAACACAAAACACAATAAAAATCAAATACATTGCCTTTGGTATTAGGAAATATATTGCGATGCTTAAAAATTATCCTTTTAACTGGGCACATTGGCACACATTGTAATCTCAGTGGGGAGCTGAGGCAGGAGGATTACAAGTTTGAGGCTAGCCTGGGCATCTAAGGGAGGCCCTGTGTCCAAATAAAAAATAAAAAAGGAGATGAGGGTATATCTCAGGGGTTAAGCTCCTCTGGGTTCAATCCCTGGTATCCCCCCCAAAAAAAAATTATCTTCTTCAATAGATACTTAATATATGAGGAAATACTTAGGATGTAATTTAAGCAAAAATGAAAGCAGGATAGAAATTGTACAGACCTATGCTGTCCACTTCAGTAGCTACCAGCCCTCTGTTGCTACTGAGCACCTGGAAAGTGGCTAGTTCCACTTTTGAGATGTGCAAACATGAAAAAAAAATCTCATTAATATTTTCATATTGGGCTGGGGATATAGCTCAGTTGGTAGAGTGCTTGCCTTGCATGCACAAGGCCCTGGGTTCGATTCCCAGGACCACAAAAAAAAAAAAAAAATATATATATATATATATATATATACTTATATATATTAATATTGGTTATATGATAAAATGACAATATTGTGGATATGTTGGATTAAATAAAATATATTATTGAGTTAATTTTATTTACTTGTGTTAATTTTTCTTTAATGAGGCTACTGGAACATTTTAATTTACATATGTGGCTCACATCTGTCGTTTACATACTTCTTTTGAACAGTTTGATATAGATAATATAAACTTGGCTGTAAAATGAAAAAAAATGCAGATTAGAAAAAAAATTGAGTGGAAAAATACCAAGCCTATCACTGGGATTGAATCTAAATGATAAGATTATGGGTGACTTTTTCAGCTTCTTGGCAATTTTCTGGGCTCTCCAAATGTTCAACGGGATGCAGATATCCTTGTGATAATCTGGAAAAGGGAGAAGGAGGCTAGAATCTCTTCTATCCCCAGGGCTACAATTGTTCTTTCTTCAAATGATTATATTGTATAGGACCTGTTATTTTGGGAAATAAGTGATATTCCAGCTAGCCAAACTCTCCTTTGGGCCTGGGTGTAAAGAGGAAGGTCCCATACCCTGCTCCCTCTCCCCGTGGGAACAGGGGCATCTTTCTTGGGTCTTCCCCACGAAAGGGGAACCAAGGGTGTGAAGAGTGTGAGAAGCAGTCGTGGATGCTCAGAACATCCCTGGGCAAGGAAGTGAGTCACCCAGTGAGTCAGCCCCCGCCCTGCTTTCATTTTTGGTATTGTTCCATGTGGCTGCTACTCTTTGTCATCCTTTCCCCCTGAACCACACATGCAGCCTTGAGGTGGTTAAAGCAGATCTAGCTGATAAGGGCTTCTGGGGGCCGAGCACTAAAATGGTCATTCACAGAGCTGCCCATGGTATCACGGGCTCTCCTTTCAAACCTCAGGTCAACCCAGTCAATATGGCATTATTGATCTTTTTTCTTGCAAATCACCTCAAATTATACTCATGCTGTGAAAGTAATAAATGACATGTTAGTACAGAAAAACGCATACCTTTTAAGGTATAACTCAACCTTTAAAACCAGAATAGCTAAGTGAAAAGTCAGTACAGGTTCTTATTTTTACTATTAAAAAAAAAATCAAAAGTACACATTGGGAATTGAACTGCTTTTTTCTTCTTTCTAGAAATGTGACATACAAGTTTTCTGGTCAGTAACAGTCTACAAAATATTATACTGAACCAAAGCTGACAGAGGACCAGTAAAACTGTCTACTGCCTCCTACTCATGCTGAGCTAGAGCAGTGAACACCATTTTGGTAGGAGAGATTCTGACAAGAAGAAGAAATTGTAGAGTTCCTCCCTACCCCAACAGAAAATCCAACCAACTGGCTTACACAGAAAGGGTCTTAAGCAAACGTGTGACCACACATCTGATGTGCTATGACAGCAGGGTAGCTTCAGCTTATTTCGAGCACTCGGCAGACATTCATGGGTGCCAGTAAAACAGGTGCATCAATGTGAAAAGCATTTTTTTTTTAAAGAGAGAGTGAGAGAGAGAGATTTTTTAATATATATATATATATATATTTTTTTTTTTTAGTTCTCGGCGGACACAACATCTTTGTTGGTATGTGGTGCTGAGGATCGAACCCGGGCCGCACGCATTCCAGGTGAGCGCGCTACGGCTTGAGCCACATCCCCAGCCCTGAAAAGCATTTTTGCCTTCATAGCACTAAGGACTAAAAAACACTGCATATAATACTTGGATCTTTAGGTGGATAATCATGGAAGTTTCAAAATCATGTCCACTAAATTAGCCTGAGTTTTCATCTATAATTTTTTTAAAAAATAATCCTTGAAAGAGACTTCAACAGTGGAACTCTATCAGGACCAACAGAAGACAGTGTTACAAGAACTGCATATGTTAAGGCTGGGAGTCGATTTTCACACATATCTTTTAGGTAAAGTACATCTTTCTCGGTTGATCCCTACAGCCAACACAAGCTGTGATCAGAGGAGATACAGAAATCTTAGGACAGGAAGCTGGCTCCAGTAACTCCCTAGATAAATACTCCCAAACAAAAACCCCATTGAGGGCAAAGGACTGAAACTCTGATCCCTGTAAAAAAGAGTGATGAGTGCACAAAGGACTCACGCAAAGACTGATGGGAAGAAGAGGATTCTTGGTAGTGGTTATACATACCAACATGTACTGGGGAAGGGCCCCCAGGTGGAATGGCTACCTGGGCCTGATCCAAAGGAGTTTGATTCAAGCACCTGAGAGGTGACTATTTGAGGAAGGGAGGAATAGTAATACAAGATGGCATTTTAGGAGAAATGGGTCCAAAAGGGTCACAGGGCTTCGGAACAGAATCTTTCCAAGAGGTGCTCCTTTTGGTCATCTTTAGCTAAAGTCTCTTGGAGTCTATTGGACTGGGGACATCCAGAATGATTCCATTCATTGCTTGGAGAATGGGACCTAGTGCCGCAGACTGTTTTGGGAAGCTGATGTAGATAATTTATACAGCCAAGTCATCACTAAAACACTGCTTAACTCCATTCCTCAGCCTTTCATTTCTGCTCTGTAATCCAGAAACATTTCTTAAAAAGCCAGAAAATTTGCAGATGTGAGTAGCATGTCAAATATGTCACCAGTCACTTCATCTTTATGATGCTGTAATGTAGTTGTGAAAGGCACCATGTTAAATCCAAGGATCCATTCCAGCAGCTGTTCTTCAGTATATTTTTCCACTAGAGTAATACGTTCATTAAAAATGGGTGTGTAGACAAGTTTATTCTCTTCTGTGTCTTCAAACTCCTGATAGTACTTTTTCATGGAATTTCTTTGCAATAAGTGGAATTTATCATTCATGACAATGTCCTCTAAATGTCCAACCACAGCATGAAATTATGCATCAGATGCAGAGGAGAAGGACAGCATTAAACTCTCTCTAGTGTGGCCATTGCCAGTGTGCCCCATCCCCTGCACCCCAGGCCCAGCCTGAATCCCACCTGCATCAAGGGCATCTGGGAGACCTCATTGCCCGGCCATCTCAGCACCTCCACACAGCCGGGCCTCCTCATCCAGCCAGACCACTCTGCTACTTCAGGTCCAAATGTCAACATAGGCATTATTGGCAGTCCTGTTTGACAGAGGAGGAAACTGAGAGGTTAAATACTTGGCTGAGGGCTCTCCACTAGGAAGAGGCTTAGGTGAGATTCAAATTCAGGCCTGACTCCTAAGCCTGAGTTCCAAAATATGGCTGGATTCCACTGCTCTGCTTTCCACAGAGTTCTAATCTAGGTCTGCCCTGGACAAGATGGGGAAGTAATTAACTGTTGTCTTCCAAGTTTCCATCACCCTATATAGTTCATTCACCCAGGGCCCTCATATGGTCTGCTTGCTCTCTTAACAAAACATGTCTCTGGGAAAGAGTTTAAGAGTGATATCTGGGACTGAGATAGAGCCTAGCATATATGAAACCCAGGGTTTAATTCCCAGCACTTAAAAAAAAAAGTCTGATATCAGACACTGCAATATGAAATTAGGTCCACCCTTACTCCTTCAAGAAGAGTTCTATTCCAGTTGTGGGGTGAAAGACTAAAAGGAGGGCCCTGGGGTTGTGGCTCAGCGGTAGAACGCTCACTTAGCATGTGCGAGCCACTGGGTTGATTCTCAGCACCACATTAAAAAAAAGTAAATAAATCAAATAAAGGTATTGTGTCCAACTACAACTAAAAAAAAATAAAATAAAGTTTAAAAAAAAAGACTAAAAGGAATTTCTGCCATTGGGAGCACGGAATGTTTAGGGGAAAAACAAAACTCTAGTTCTGACCCCTTCTAAACCACATTATAAGCTATCCTCACCTATCTATTTGGTAGTCCAGTCTTATCTTGAGTTTTTGCAGGGGGTGGGTGGGGCAAGGGCCAGTAAGCAAATGCTCATGTGATGTAGCTGCCACAAGAATGCCACCCCCTCACAGATTCCACCAGCCAAGAGTCATGCCTAGGGATTAAGCATTCTCCATTCTTTTGAATTTCTTGGTAATTCAATGTTTTTAGAGGTAACATATTCACATCGTTCAAAAATTACACACACACACACACACACACACACACACACACAATTGAAAAATATCGCTAGGCACATGTCTTACGCCTATGATCCCAGCAACTTGGGAGGCTGAGGAAGGAGGATCACAAGTTACAGGTCAGCCTTAGCAACTTGGTAAGGCTCTAAACAACTCAGTAAGACCCTGTCTCAAAATAAAAAATAAAAAAGGGTTGGAGATGTGACTCAGTAGTAAAGCACTCCTGGACTAAAAAAGAAAGAAAAGAAAAATATCTTTGACCAAGTCCTTCTTCTACCTAGTTCCTACCTTACCCCCAGTCTCTGTTATTAATTTCTGTGTATCTTTGCAGTTTCTTCATACATATACAAATAAATAAAACACACAAACACACACACACACACACACACACACACACACACACACACCCTTCTTTTTATACAAAAGTTGCAGATTGTATAAAAGTAAAAGTAACCAGGCTAGAGTAAGAACTTGAGTGAAAAGGAGTCTATGGGTATTTTCTTTCTGGGGGCACCAGGTAGGCCTTTTCCTTTTTAAAAAAAGTCCAACTTGATGAAATACAAATACAGTCAAATTCACCCTTTTTAGTGAACAGTTCAGTGAGTTTAGACAAATGCATGTAGTCATGCAGCTACTACCACCATTGAGATGCAGAACAGTCCACCTCCCCACAGTTTTCTTCAGGCCCCTTAGATCATTCTCCACTGCCACCCACAGCCCTAACCTCTTGACACGTTCTTCTCTGTCCTTACATCTTTGCCTTTTCCAGGATTTCATAAAAATTTTATCATACAAAATGCAATTTTGGGGGGTCTGACTTTTTTTTTCCACTTACTTAGCATAATGCATTTGAGATTCATCCCTGTTGTTATGTATGTTGTGTTTGTCACTAGTCTGTTCCTTTTTACTGGTGAGTTATATTCCATTAAATGGATGTATCACAACTTGCTTTTCATAAAGCAGTTGAAGAACGTTTCTGTTGTTCACAGTTTGAGGCTTTAAGAATTCACATATTGGGGCTGGGGATGTGGCTCAAGCGGTAGCATGCTCGCCTGGCATGCACGGGTCGCTGGGTTCGATCCTCAGCTCCACATAAAAATAAAATAAAGATGTTGTGTCCGCCGAAAACTAAAAAATAAATATTAAAAAAATTATCTAAAAAAAAAAAAAAAAAGAATTCACATATTCACATAGAGGTTTTTGTGCAGACACATTAATTTCTTTGGGGTGAATACATAGGAGTGGAATTGCTCTGTTGTTTGGTTGGGGTTTGTTTATTTATTTATTTATTTATTTATTTATTTATTTATGGCACTGGGGATAAAATCTGGATTGTGGCACTTTACCACTGAGCCACATCCTCGTTTTTTTGTGTGTGTGTGTGTGTGTGTGTGTGGGGAGGGGGGACAGGGCTATTTATTTATTTATTTATTTATGGCACTGGGGATACAATCTGGATTGTGGCACTTTACCACTGAGCCACATCCTCATTTGTGTGTGTGTGTGTGTGTGTGTGGGGAGGGGGGACAGGGTTGCCCTAAGCTACCCAGCCTAGTCTCAAACTTGTGATCCTCCTGCCTCAGCCTCCCAAGTGAATATGATCAGAGGTGTGTACCTCTGTACCCTGCTTTTATCTAATTTTTTAATCTCTACAATAGCCCTCTTTCCTGGTCTGCCAGCCTCCTTCCAAGAGGGGAAATCTGGTCATGGCCTTCTTTCCACATCACTTAGCAGATAAGCTGCAGAGATAGAATTCGAACTCAGATCTGAAAACAAACCCCTCCTGCTAGGAACTAAAACATAATGCAGATTTCCTGCCATTATGTTCAAAGGGGCCAAAGGCAACTACAGAATAAAGGCTGAAGGGATTAATAAAACACAAACCTCACCTTTTTTTCCTAATTTTGGCTCCCTTACAAGAATTCTGACTTGTGCTAGGAGGAAACCCTAGCGGGGGCCCCTGTAGACTAACAGTATGCTCTACTGCCTCGAGACTACCAACTTTCCCAAAGGGAATGATTCCTGGTGTTTATCAGTGGGTATGGAATGTACTCTTGAAAGTTTATAGTTCACTTAACATGTATCATCTCATCAGAGAACAACTTCACAAGGGGTGGTCCTGCCTCTCCCTGCAATCCACCCACAGAGCCACCAACACCTGGCCAGCTGCAGGCAGAGGGAACTTATTTGTGAGCCTTCCCCATGTGCAGTGACAACCTGGCAATTCTAAGCACCCGCCTGGCATGCCTGGATTGACAGGGTGATAGCCTGGAAAAGACACGGGCCTAGGACTCCGGTCCTTCCCTTGAGAGTTTGTGGAAGGCCCCCAGGAGACTTGCAGCAAATTTTGGCCCCTTCAACTTCCTGAACAGAAGAGACAGGTACTACCTGGAGGTCAGACTACCACCATGTGCTTGCTATGTGTACAAGGAAGCCGTCTCCTGACTCTGTGCCTTCAGTTTCCCTGTTCAAGAAAGTAGACCAGATTCAAAGACACTGTATATGATGTAATGGTAAACATAGCCTTTCTTGGGTTAGGTGTAGATAGCTCAGTGTAGAGCAACTTGCCCAGCATGCAGAAGGCCCTAGGTTCAAGCCCCAGCACCAAAAATGAACAAAAAAGTAGCCTTTCTTTCAGTTGAAATAGGAGGGATTAAGGAGAAATGTCCTCAGTCCCTTGGCTGCCCAGAGATCTGCCATCCCCAAGCTGAGATGAGATTTACAGTCAGGGAGAAGCTGCTGGAAGCATCTGAGAAAGCTCTGAATCTTATTGATCACACAAGGCAAGTCACATAAAGGGAGCAGAGAGAATTTTGAATTTGGTCATGGAATAAATGGATTCTCTACCTCATACCCATCATAGGAGTGTATCGGTCTCTATGAAGTGGGAACAATAGTTCCTGTCTCCTTAGGTTGTGGGGATGCTGACCTGGGGAGCGTGTTTATCTTGCTTAAGTGTCTCACTGGAATGAAACAAGACCATGGTGTGAGCCAGAGATCTCACATGCATTCCACCTTGCCTACACACAAAGTGACAACTCATTCTGAGTTGTTCAAAATTCAGAACATATTGCATTAAACATTCTAAATGTCCATTTTTTTTTCTGTAATAGGGATTGACTCCAGGGTGCTTTATTACTGAGCAACATCTCCAGTCCCTTTTTGTTTTTATTTTGAGATAGGGTCTTGCTAAATTGCTGAGGCTGGCCTTGAACTTGCTATCCTTCTGCCTCAGGGTCCTGAGTAGCTGGGATTATAGGCAAGCACTGCCAGGCCTGGCTTAGAATTTCTTGAAAACTGAAGAACCCAGCAACTCTGTGCTCACATGAGCAGCTGGTATCAAAGAGCTAGAGATGAGTGGTAGCAGTTTCTCTTAATGAATCAAACACTTGACACTTTGTCATAGTCCCTATCACACCCTCTTACAACTTACCTGTCCACTTCAGTCCTTGAATTGCCTGCCTGACCTATGAAGCATTGGAGTTTGCAATCCTTGATGTAAACACACTCTAATCTGTGAAGAGGTTTTTTTTTTTTTGTTTGTTTGTTTGTTTGATGCTGAGGATAAAACCAGGGCTTCATGCATGCTAGGTGAGTGCTCTGCCACTGAGCTACATCCCCTGTCCTAAGAGATGAAACTTTTAAAGGCTGTTCTTAGGGGGATTGGGATTTAGCTCAGTGGAAAAGTGCTTGCTTAGCATACATAAAGCCCTGGGTTCAATCCCAGGGAAAAAAAAATTTAAAAACTGCTCTTAGGTTGCTCCCTTTCAAATAGTCCAAGATAGGAACATTTTAGTGGCTATAAAGCACTATCAATTCTCTTACTGGTATTCTTCATTAAAAGAAAAAAAAATCAAAGTAGCACCAGGCATAGTGGCACATGCCTGTAATCCCAGCAGCTCAGGAGGCTGAGGCAGGAGGATCATGAGTTCAAAGCCAGCCTTAGCAATTTAGTGAGGCCCTAAGCAACTCAGTGAGACCCTGTCACTAAATAAAATACAAAAAGGGTGGCAGATGTTGCTCAGTGGTTAAGCTCTCCTGGGTTCAATGCCTGGTACCAAAGGAAAAAAAAAATCAAAAAAACTAAAGTAGCCAGGCACAGTGGTACACACCTGTAATCCCAGCAGGTCAGAAGTCTGAGGCAAAAGGATCACAAGGTCAAAGCCAGCATCAACAACCTAGTGAGATCGTGTCTCAAAATAAATATGAAAAGAGCTGAGGGATGTGGCTCAGTGGTTAAGCATCCTGGATTCAATCCCCAGTAGAAAAAAAAAAAAACCCTAAAATAATATGAACAGTTAGAATCTACCTTGTTTGCCATAAAACTAAAATATTGTCATTGTTTATAAAAACAAACCCAAACCCAAATGATTTCCTTCTGAATTGACTCTCAAAGCACAAATTCCAGTTACAAGAAGTAACAGAAAGTGAATTTTCAGAAGTTTAAGCAGAGAGAGGGAGAGAGAGAGAAAGAGAAGGGGAGTCTGATTTAATGACTTCTGTAATCAAATTGAAGGCCAGTGGGAGTGGATATCTGGAACCCTGGGTCAAATGGATTCAGAGACTCTGGTCTTGAAGTCAGAGCTCCATAAATCAATTTCCTTCTCTCAGGCTAGCTTCTCTGAGTACAGGAAGAAACCAGCAAAGGCCCTTCTGAGCTCACATCCTTACTGTGTGAAACCCAAAAGGGGAGAAATGAAGAGGAATATAGAGTATTCTCTTTTCCACCCACTGGAAAAAAATTCTAGGGAAGAATTCCAATTGGCTTGACTTGGTTTCTATTCCTGCTCGTGGGCCAATCAGGGGCCTGTTCCTGGAAGAAAAAAGGAGGGCCTGGCACAGTGCCACCATTAGGTTGCTTGCTCTTTGTGGGTTTTAATGATTTCCAGGTTGGGAAGCTCATCTTTGCAGCCTGTTTTTGGTACCAATTATAGTAATCACAATAGCTCACTATGTTCCAGGCACTGTTTTAATTGCTTAGCATATTAAATGTATATGTATACATGCATATTATCTCATTAATCTTTTCACACACACACACACACACACACACACACACACCGCCCCCAATCCTCCCATCAGGGAGTTTTACAAACGCAGAAACAAAGACATGAAGTAGTTAAGTAGTTGAGACACCTGTCCAAGTGGCAGACCTGGGCTGTGAACCCAAGTAGTCTGGCCAGAAATCATAGGTTTAGTCTTATCACAATTGACCATCTAAGACAATTATACATTAGCCTATAAAAGATTTGTCAAAAATGCCTGTGTGCTAGCAAGGTACAAAAGTATGACTACAAATAGTGCAGCTTTCCATCTGTGAGTGTGGGTGGGGGAACTAGGTGAGAGATCCCCAAGATTCCTGTCATGCTAGCTGCCTGTTCTGCTGGGGAAGTTGGCTTTGATCTACCCAGGGAGACACTGGGCACAGCATTGTTTATCTAGCCCTCCACCAGCCCACTTGGCTCTGACTCCCCTTCTACTGCATTTTTACTTCCAACCAAGTCTTTCTCCAGTGACCCAAACCCTGCATCAGTAATCAGAATAATCATGTTTTGATTTTGTTTTGTTTTATTTTATGTTCCTGGTTCAGACTCTGTTCCTAACAGAATACCAAGAGCACTGTGTTTGTTGATTGTCTGGGTTTTAGAATTCAATTCAATTGAAAAAATGTGTAGTGAGATTCTATCCTGACTATGTGGGCCTGGAATTTTAGCAATAAATGAGAAGCAGATTCTCTCCTAAAAAAAAAAAAAAAAAAAAAAAAAAAAAATTAGGCTACATAAAAAAAAAATAAATCTTTATATCTAAACCACCCTGTTTGGGATTAGGCAAAAGCTTGATGGTCTGGGTCCCTTCAAAGTTCTAAAACTTTGCCCTATGGGCCTCAGCCAGTCTAATAGCTCTATGTTGCTTGAAGCCCTTCTCCATGTCCTACCCCCACTCAAGTGTTTAATTTCTCCACCTGGAGAAATTCAGCTTGTCTATTTTTTTCTAGGGCTCCACACCATTTCTTTAGAATGACCCTTTATCCAAAATTCTTGATAGGCTTGGGCAGCCATGTTTTGTCACATGACTTGCCTCCTGACCACAGCTGATTTGTTCTGACTTATCACCTGACCCAGGGCTACTCATCCAATCAACTTCTATTTGCTTGAGATTCTAACCTAAAAGGTAAGAAAGTGAGTAAGGATGGCTGGCCTAGAGGAGGAGGGTATCCTAATGTTGAGGTGTGAAGCTTACATCAGGCATAATCCTAATAAGAGAGGAAAGACAGAGAATGAAGTCTACAAAGAGAAAGAAGCAGAGATAAGACACCATTGGTGAGGCATTGCTATGAGAGAGGAAAGGAGGAAAATAGGAGAGTGATGACCAATTATCAGGTGGGGCCCCAAATCCTGGACTTGGGTGACTTGTGGACCTTTCAATAAACCTCCCAATTCATTTGAGTAAGTTTGACATGACCTCAGTTTCTTGCAAAAAGACAAACTATGACTCAAATATCTAAATATTTTGTCCATGCCACTATTATCACAGTAATTATAAAGGGCAGATATCATTTTTCCTATCCCCAACAGCTGGTGATACCTTTTTACTCATCTTTCTGTCCCCACAACTGAACCTTGCCTCTCTGCCTAGCACATGGTCTGTGCTCTATTAAAGCTTAATAAGGGCAGGACTGTAGCTCTGTGGTAGACCATGTGCTAAGCATGAGGCTTTGGGTCAGTCCCCAAGACCAAAAGAAAAAAAAAAAGATACAAAAACTTGATGAAGGATGTTTCCCTTCTCTAAATTTCTCTGCCTGGCTTTCCAGTCTTCCCCCATCTGGCCCCATATCTAACCTCATTTCCCACGACTCCTCACTACACACCCTTTGCTGTGGTTAAACCAGTCTCACCGAGAGAGATCCAGCTCATTTCTTTGGGCCTTTCCTCATGTTGGAATGCCCTCCTCCCCCTTCTTCACCTATTTATCCTTCTAATATGAGCCACCTCCTTCCCCATTCACTCCTCAAATATTTATCAAGTGCCCACTCTATGTCAGGCATTATGCTAAGTGCTGGGCTCCGGTGGAGAACAAAACAGATACACATTCTGCCACCATGTTGCTTACTGTCTCCTAAACCTTCTCCTTGAAGCTTCTCCAAAGCCCCACAACCCATGCATAACCCCCACTCATCTGTTTCTTCTCTTACCTCTTGTAAGATTAATTCTTAGGACCTCACACCACCATTTATTAAGTTTCTCTTGAGTTTATTTTGCCCACCAAGCCATCTCTTACCAAATGGATTTTATGTGTCTTGAGGGCTTGAACCAGAAAAAAATTTAAAAAATATAAATTAAAGAATTTATATTTGTGTGGCTCAGCACTGAGGACACAGTAGGCACTTAAAAATTACTCTTTGCTGCCTGCCTGCTTGATTGGAAATGCCTCCTGTCCTCCTGGCCTGGAAAGTGGAAGGACAGGGAGTTATTTGTCTGTCTTCGCCATCCCAGGAATAAACATTCTCCTGGGTTTAGCTGATCCCAATAACCCTGGCCATAAGGCACCATCTAAATCCAGGGAAGAGATGAACAAATAGAGGTTTTATTTGTTCTGTTTATTCCCGGGTGCTCTGGGGAGGGCTTTGCAGACCTCCTCACCACAAACCCATGCTAACAAACAAGAAGCCACTTTTCTGGCAGCCTCCAGTACAGCGTCCTTTTACCTATGTGTCAACTCCCTTGTCTCCAGCCCTTCTGAAAGACAGCTTTCAGCTCTGTGTCTTTACTGGGTGGGAGGGAAAAAAATAGGGGCCTAAATTTCATGCTCTCCCCAGACATACAAGCAAAGGTGGTTCATTCCAGACTGACCCAGCAAAACCTCACCACAGAATCTCTCTGCACAAAGAAAGTGCCTTTTGGAAACACAAAGTTACTCTTTCAACTAAAGAAGGGGAAAAAATAATCCTCCAACCAACCCCCAACCTGCACTTAGCTAAGATCCTGAGGTTGATGGTAGGATCCAAATGAATCATTTCTCTTTTCTCTTTGCATCAGTGACAGACGGCTATGAGTACTAGGTCCCCAGAAGAGGCCTCATGCCATGTATATTTCTAATTCTGACTCCCCCTTTTTTTTCTTTTTCGGTACTGGGGATCAAACTCAGGAGCATTCTGCTTCTGAGCTACCTTCCTGGATCTTTTATTTTATTTTAAGACAGCGTTTTCCTAAATTGCCCAGGCTCCCCTCAAATTTACAATCCCCCTGTCTCAGCCTCCTGAGTTGCTGGGATTACAGGCAAAGCCCCCACTACACAGGCCCTTTTCTCTTATAAGCAAGACTGTCTTCACTAATGCAGGATGGGAATTGGGTTCAACCCAGGTGGCTGAGTCCAGAATCTTACAATTCTGAGACAGAAGCTCTTGTATGGTTGTGCCTCTTCCATCTAAACTAGCTCCTTCTCTCTTTAGGACTCTGGGACTGAAGCCAACTTCCTGGGGTCACTGCCCCTGGATAAACTAGCTCCTTCTCTCTGTCCCCTGTTTGAGAGGCACCACCGTGCCTTCAAGAGGAAGTTTTCACTTGGGTATCCTAAGTGATAACTATTACCACTTTTTGGGGGGTGGGGTTCCAGGGATTGAAACCAGGGATGCTTAACCACTGAACCATTTCCCAGCCCTTTTTATTTTGAGACAGTTGCTCAACTAAGTTGCCTCTTGCTAAATGACTGGCTTTGAACTTGCGATCCTCCTGCTTCAGCCTGGGTACTACCACTTCTTGAGCAAAGGCCTCCTAAGTCCTGGCCCTTGCTTAGACATACTTTATATGTTTTTCAGTGGATTCTTAAAAGCAAGGAAGAAAACAAAAAATCCTATGAGGTAGGTGCTATGATTGTTTCTATTTTTCAGATATATATTTTTCATCCACAGCTGGCAAGTGGCTGAGGGAGCTCTGGACTCCAAAGCCCAAGCTCTTAATCACTATGTAAATGGGTCTCTCTTCTCACCTTTCCAAGGACTCCTCATTCTCTAAAGACTGAAGGAAATTCCATCTTGTCCCAGATATCTGCAACCCATTCTGAGCCCTCCCTTATTTGATGTACTTCCTCTTTGTCAGCAGGCCATTCTGAAATAACCATTTATTCATCGATAAATTTTGAGAACCCGTATACACCAGGCACCATTGTAGGACACATAGCAGGGAACAAAACGCACACATTCCTTTTGTTTGTTTGGTTTTTGTACCAGGGATTGAACTCAGGGGCACTCAACCACTGAGCCATATCCCCAGCCCTATTTCGTATTTTATTAGAGACAGGGTCTCACTGAATTGCTTAGCGCTTCGCTCAATTGTTGAGGCTGGCTTTGAACTCATGATCCTTCTGCCTCCGCCTCCCAAGTCACTGAGATTACAGGCATGCGCCACTGCACCTGGCCTAACCCACAAGTTCTTAACCTTATGGATTTTATATTCTAGTAGAGGGTGAGACACCCTGAAGAACATAAGTATATAAAAATATCTTAGAGGGCTGGGAATATAGCTCAGTTGGTAGAGTGCTTGCCTTGCATGCACAAGGCCATGGGTTCAATTCCCCAGCACCATACACACACACAAATATATACGTGTGTGTGTGTGTGTGTGTGTGTGTGTATATCAGTGGTAGAGCGGTTGCCTAGCATGTGTGAAGCACTGGGTTCGATTCTCAGCACCACATATAAATAAATAAAAGCCCATCAATGACTAATAAAATATTTTTAAAAATAAAAAATAAATAAAGATATGTGTCCATCTTTTTAAAAAATATATCTTAGAGGGTAATAGTGCTTAAGAGAGAGGGCAGAGAAACGATAGGAAATGTGAAAGAAAAGGCACACTTTTTAGACAGGGTGGCCTGGGCAGACTCACTAGAAGGTCATACCAGACTTAAGATCAAATGGAGATAAAAGTGAATTATATTGAAGGGGGAAGGGCAGCCATAAAGGCATGGAAGCAGGAGTGTGCGTGGTGTGTTCAAGAATGACAAGGAGGAGGCCAGTGTGGCTGGAGTAGAATCAATTGGGAGATCAGAAAGGGAGGCCAGCCTCCAAGCTTGGAGATTGTTATGAGAATGCTGGCATTTTACTAAGAGAAGGGGCTAGAGCTGGATTTTGAGCAGACTTGCATCTTAATAGTAGCCCTCTGGCTGTTATGTTGGGGACAGGCTGAAAGGGGAGAGGAGGGAACTGTGGGTAATCTAAGTGAGAAGTGATGCTATATATAGCTTTATATATATATATATATATATTTTTTTTTTGGTGGCAGGGAGAAATATTGGGGATCAAACCCAGGAACTCTCTACCACTGAGTTATATCATCAGCCCTTTCTAGTTTTTATTTTAAGATAGTCAAAATTGGGGCTGGGGATGTGGCTCAAGCGGTAGCGCGCTCGCCTGGCATGCGTGCGGCCCTGATTCGATCCTCAGCACCACATACCAACAAAGATGTTGTGTCTGCCGAGAACTAAAAAATAAATATTAAAAATTCTCTCTCTCTCTCTCTCTCTCTCTCTCTCTCTCTCTCTCTCAAAAAAAAAAAAAAAAAAAAAAAAAAAAAAAAAAAAGATAGTCTAAATTGCTGTGGCTGATCTTGAACTTGTGATCCATCTGCTTCAGTCTCCCAAGTAACTTGGATTACAGGTGTGCACTGCCGTGCTGGGCATGATGGTATATTTTAAGCCACAGAATTGAGTGAAACCATCAAAAGAATAAAAGTAGTTTAAGAAGAGTATCTAAGAACCACTCCCTGGATCACAAAAACATGTTGAGATCAAAGATATAAGGCAGGACCTAGTTTAGTGGCACAGGCCCCTAATCCCAGCAACTCAGGAAGCTGAGGCAGGAGGGTCACAAGTTGAGATCAGCCTCAGCAATTTAGAGAGACCCTGAATCAAAATAAAAAGGGCTGGGAATGTAGCTCAGTGGTAAAGTACCTCCTGGGTTTAATCCCCAGTATGAGAGAAGGTGGGGCAGAGAAAAGGAGAGAGATAAAGAGGAAGCAGCAAGAGAGAAGCAAGAGGGAACTGATAAGAAGAAACTCAGAGGAATATTTCAAGGAAGAGGGGAAGATCAATTGAATCCAGTGCTTCTGATTGACCCAGTAACAAGAGTAATGAAATTTGAGCCCTTAGGAAAAAAAATGCTTAATTAAATAGTTCTTTTGCTTAGTTCAGATGTATATTGGCCTAGATGTCTCAATAAATTGCAAGCTTGAGAAGGGCAGGGATTATGTCCTGGAATTCTATACTCTACTCTTCTCTCCCCACATCCCTCCCACTCTTTCTCCCAATCACTCTCCACCCTGCAGATTCCCCAGTTTGGGTGGAATCTGAAGGTGGACTCACCAACCAGGGGATCCTTGGACCTTGGCTCTGAGCTAAGGCAGAAGGGATAATCAGAGGGTGGTAGAAGGGGAAAAGGCAGGCACCTATGAAAAAGAAAAATAAATTCTGCCTTTAAAACTGCCTTCAGCCTTTTGTTGTTGTTGTAAGGAAGCAAAGGAATATATCTTGGGGCTGCATGGTTCCTCGGTTTAGGTCATTAATGAGCCTTTTATAGTTGGATCCTCCTGCAGTCTAGACTAGGATAGAGGTTGAGAACTAAATTCCTCTGCACTGAGTTTTCCTCTGGCAGGTGAGGGAGACAGGCGTGTCAGAGCCTGGGAACCAGGAGAACAGAGAAGGGAAAAAGATGGCTGGGGAAGGATTCCCAGGGGTGGGGCAGGGCTGAGGAACCTGTTTTAAGAGGAGTGAGGTCTAACATTAATTTTTGAAAACTTTTTATTGAAGTGAAATAGTGTATACCACTAGATGAATTTTCACACACTGAACACACCCATGCAACAGCACTCACATTAAGCTACAGAACATTAGCAAGCACATCAGGAACCCCCCTAGGAATCTTCTCTTCCAGTTGTGACTCTGCCTGAGGGCCATCACTATCCTGATTTTGAACAGCATAGACTAGTTTTGCCTGTTTATAGTCGTATATCTTTCATTCTTATTGCTGTACACTCTCCCATTATATGATTATGCCACAATCTACTTATTTCTTATGCTCATGATGAATATATATGTTGTTTCCATCTGGGGATCGTTACAAACGACACTGCTGGAAACATATTTGGATATATCTGATGTTTAATTCTCTCTCCTCAATAGTTTATTTTTTAAATATTCAAACATAGAAAAGTTGAAATAATTGTACAGCGGACATCTATCTATGAACCACTTGTATTCTAAATTAACATTTTATTATATTTGTTATATCGCTTAATCTGTCCTTTACCCACCATCTGTCCATCTTTTTTGGGAGGAGAGGGTACTGAGGATTGAACTCAGAGGCACTGGACCACTGAGCCACATCCCCAGCCATATTTTTATATTTTTATTTAGAGATAGGATCTCACTGAGTTGCTTAGTCACTGTGCTAAGCCAGTGACTAAAACGCATTTTGAGGGCTGGGACTGTAGCTCAGTGGTAGAGCACTTGCCTACATGTGTGAGGCACTGGGTTTGATAGTCAGCATCGCATAAAAATAAACAAATAAGGGTATTGTGTCCATCTACAACAACAACAAAAAAAATTTTTAATGAATTTTGAAGTAAATTGTACACAGCAGTATACTTTATCCCCAAACATTAACAAAGTTCAATATTTATTTTTGGCTGGGTATGATGATACACGCCAGTAATTCCAGTGACTTAGGAGACTGAGGCAGAAGGATTGCAAGTTCGAGGTCAGCCTCAGCAATTTATTGAGGCCCTAAGCAATTCAGCAAGACCATCTCAAGGACTGAGGATGTAGCTTAGCAATTACATGCTCCTAGCTTAAATGGTTAAATCCCTGATCCCCCCCCAAAAAAAAACAACACTAGGGATGTATCTCAATGGTTAAACACCTTGGGTTCAATCCCTAGTACCACATATGTACACTTACACATATGTATGTATTTATGGAGTTTTGTTTGAAGGAGCATTTATTCAAAATGCAATGCTTGTAATATTAATTGTACCATTCAATGTGTTAAAGAAAGCATGGACCTTTGTAATTTATATCCATCAAAACGTGTCATTAGGGTTGGGGATATGGCTCAAGCGGTAGCGCGCTCACCTGGCGTGCGTGCAGCCCGGGTTCTATCCTCAGCACCACATACAAACAAAGATGTTGTGTCCGCCGAGAACTAAGAAAAAATAAATAAATATTAAAATTCTCTCTCTCTCTAAAAAAAAAAAAAAAAAAAAAGTGTCATTAGTATCATCCAGAAAGTTCCTTCATGTGCCTACCCAGTTTCTCCCACAAGTAAGTTCCCATTTTTTTCACCATAGGCTAATTTTGCCAGGTTTAGAACTTCATATTAATGCAGTCTTACATTATATTCTCTTTTGTCAAAGCCTCCTTTCACTAAGCATGTTTTTTAAATTCCTTCATGGTGTTACACAAATAACTACTTTGTTCTTTTAAAATGCTGAGTAGTATTCCATCATATGACTATACCATAATTTGTTTATCCATCATCCTATTAACTGACATCTAGGATATGAAGAAAAATTAGTCTTTTGTGGATGCACACTTTCATTTATCTTGGGTAAATAACCTGGAACTGAAATTGCTGGGTCATAAGTATTTATTAAGTTTCATACAAACTTTCAGACTTTTAATTCAATATGGTTGTATGTACACTGCCACCAACAATACAGAAGAATTAAAATTGTTCAAAACATCTTTGTCAACATTAAATTTAAGCTATTCTGGTAGGTATACAGTAATACCATATTACGTGTTTTTCGATATATTTTTTTTTAATCCTCAGAACCACACACACAAAGAAAAAAAAAGAAAAAAGAAAGAAATATACTTTCATTATCACATTTATCTATTAGGTTTTTTTATACTTCTTTGCATTTTTTTTTTTTTTTTTTTTGGTGGTGCTGGGGATTGAACCCAGGGCCTTGTACATACAAGGCAAGCACTCTACCAACTGAGCTATTTCCCTAGCTCCTTCTTTGCATTTTTAAGTAAACACTGTAGACACATATGTTAATATTTCATAGTCTATATAGAATTTATAGACTATGCCTATAATCTCAGAGGCTCAGAAGGCTGAGGCAGGAAGATTGCAAGTTCAAAGCCAGCCTCAGCAAAAGTGAGGCGCTAAGCAACTCAGTGAGACCCTGTCCCTAAATAAAATACAAAATAGGTCTGGGGATGTGGCTTAGTGGTCGAGTGCCCCTGAGTTCAAACCCTGGTATCCCCCCAAAATAATCATGCCTCTTAAAATGTTATGAGTTACGCATATATATGAACTATAAACTTCACCATTAAAATTTTTTCTTTAAACATTCATAGAGTTTTGGGGGTTTTTCTAGGCAGGGGTAACTGGGGATTGAACCCAGGGGTGATCTACCACTGAGCTACACCTCCATCTTCAGCCTTTTTTATTTTTTTTTCAAGTAACAGAGATTGAACCCACGGGTGCTTAACCACTGAACCACATCCCCAGCCTCAGCTCCCAGGTCCCTGGGATTATAGGTGTACACCACTGTGCCCAGTGCTAAACATTTATAAAATTTTAACAAAATTAATTTTAATAAAATTTAACAAAATGAGGGGAAAATAATTTTTATATTTACTTTTATACTTATTATTTCTGGTACTCTTCATTTATCCTGAAGATTCAAGTT
This sequence comes from Spermophilus citellus, assembly GCF_964194105.1. Lineage (NCBI taxonomy): Eukaryota > Metazoa > Chordata > Mammalia > Rodentia > Sciuridae > Spermophilus > Spermophilus citellus. The sequence goes on along the minus strand of NC_138200.1, from coordinate 53,932,646 downwards.
TCTGTTATCATTTCTTTTCACCCTAAAAAGCTTTCATAATAGTATAAGTCTGCAAGTGATAAATCATCTTAGTTTTTGTTTATCCCAGAATGTCCTGTATTAATTTTAAATAGTTTCCTGCCCTGGATTATGCTGCAGTATCCTTCTCCATTTCCCAAAACCTTTAAGAAAAGTCCATTCTACACAAGAGCCTTGTTAATGGTGCTGAGGTGGCAGGTAGAAAAAGAAATACCCACTTCAATTTGATGGGTCTTACTTAGTGCTCAGTGAGTACCTTCAGGCCTTTGATCCTCCATCAGGACTCTTAGATATCTTGCTTTTCAGCCAAGAAATGTGAAGCCTCGGTAAGATCTTCCCTCCTGTTTGGGCTTATGGGGTCTCACTGACTCCATGATAGCATTTAGAAAAGTAGCTTGTGAGCCAAACACTGCCTGTGTGCCTCACAAACAGGTAAACATATCAAAAGAAAGAGCTGACAGAAGCCTTCTCTCACCATCAGTGATGCTCGTGGGAAAAGAAGTTTTCCTGAAAACACATGGATCTCACCAGAGCTAGGCATGCTTGCTATGGATGATATAGAAGCTACTCCTAGTTTTACGTAGGAAGAGCCCATGCATATCTGCAGGGCCAAGACTAGAGTAAGTCAAGTGAGTTATTTCCCTCAAGTGCAAAATTTAAAGTGGTGTCAAAAAACTCAGTAGTCAACAAATATATGAAAAAGTGTTCAACATCTCTAACAATTAGAGAAATGCAAATTAAAACTACACTGAGATTTCATCTCACTCCAGTCACAATGGCAATTATGAAAAATACAAGTAACAATAAATGTTGACAAGGATGTGGGGGAAAAGGTACATTCATACATAGTTGGTGGGACCAGTGACACTCCACATTGTGTACCACAAGAGTAGGATCCTAATTAGAATAAGTTATCCTCCATGGGGCTGGGAATGTGGCTCAAGCGGTAGCGCGCTCGCCTGGCATGCATGCGGCCCGGGTTCGAACCTCAGCACCACATACCAACAAAGATGTTGTGTCCGCCGAGAACTAAAAATATATATTAAAAATCCTCTCTCTCTCTCTCTCTCTCTCTCCCCTCTCTCACTCTCTCTTAAAAAAAAAAAGTTATCCTCCATGTATATATGTCATACAGTATGTGTACTGTCGTGTATATCTAAAAAGAACAAATAGTAAAGTGGAAAAATTGGGGCTGGAGATGTGGCTCGAGTGGTAGCGCACTCGCCTGGCATGCGTGCGGCCCGGGTTCAATCCTCAGCACCACATACAAAGATGTTGTGTCCGCCGAATACTAAAAAATAAATATAAAAAATAAAAAATAAAGTGGAAAAATTAAAAACCACTCAGAAGTCAGGTGTGATGGCACATGTTTGTAATCCCAGAGGCTCAGAAGGCTGAAACAGGAGGATCCCAAGTTCAAAGTCAGCCTCAGCAACTTAATGAGGCCCTATGCAACTTAGCAAGACCCTGTTTCTAAATAAAATATTTTAGAAAAGCAACTGGGAACATGGTTAAATGGTTAACTTAACTCAGTGGTTAAATGCCCCTGAGTTCAATCCTCAGTACCAAAAAACAAAACAAAATCTCAGCAATCAAAATAAATCATGATAGTGCAAAATTAATAAAAACAAAGTTAATGTGAAAAAACCATGATGTACACAATACTTTCAAATAAGTCAGCCTGCCTGACCGTATCCACACAGTTCTCATCATTTGCTACCCCTACTTCCAGTCCTGTTGGATCCTGCCTTTTCTTAAAGTGTTAATACTTGTTCATTGTGGTTTTTTTTTTTTTTTTTTTTTTTTTTTTTTTTTTTTTAAAGAGATGGGTTCTCTCTATGTTGCCCACGCTGGTCTTGAGCTCCTGGGCCCAAGTGATTCTCCTGTCTCAACCTCCCAAGTAGCTGAGCCTACAGGTGTGCACCACAAGATCTGGCTTCATTATGGATATTTTTGCTTTTATTTTATTTTTAAAAAACATCATATACAAATGCCATGATCTTGATTATTGAGATTTTTGGTGCTTCCTTATGTTTTACACTTTCATTATCCTAGGGCCATCAGTATGGAGCTCTTTAAAATCCTTCCTGCTATACGTATACATCATCCCCACCAAAAAGAAATCCCTCTAGCATACTTTAAGGATAACTTTTTCTTTCTTTTTTTTCTTTTTCTTTTTCTTTTTTTTTTTTTTTGTACCAGGGATTGAACTCAGGGGTGCTTAACCACTGAGCCACATCCCCAGCCCACCCCTTTTTTTATATTTATTTTTTAGTTTTTATTTCACAATATCCATATTTTATTTATTTATTTTTATGTGATGCCGAGGATGGAACTCAGGGCTGCACACATGCTAGGCGAGCGTTCTACAGCTGAGCCACAATCCCAGCCCCAGCCCCAGCCCTTTTAATTTTTTATTTTGAGACAGGGCCTCACTAAGTTGCTGAGGCTAGCTTTGAACTTGCAATACTCCTGCCTCAGCCTCCTGAGCCACTGGGATTATAGGCATGTAACACCGCATTGGCTCAATGATAGCATTTTTTTCATACATGAAAATGAAAGGCTTGCTTACTTACACCAAAAGCAGACGAATGTGGGTTTTGGGTTCACTTAGTAGTTTTTTGTTTTTAAATATTTTATTAGTTGTTGGTGGACCTTTATTTATTTTTATGTGGTGCTAAGAATCGAACCCAGTGCCTCACACACTCTACCACTGAGCCACAACCCAGCCCCAAGCAGTTTTATAAATAGGAATTCTAACAGGTTTCTGGATTCCAGAGTAAAAATTCATCAGTTAAAGTGATCTTAAATTTCTTCATTTCAATATGAGAGACTAAACCAGGTACAGTTTAGTCAGTTTAAACATGCTACTGGGGAGACTAAGGTGGGAGGTTCACAAGTTTGAGGCCAGCCTGGGCAACTTAGCAAGACCCTATCACAAATTAAAATACAAAACCAAACAACAACAAAAAAGGGTCAGGGATATAGAACCTTACACATAATAAGTACATACTTTCCACTAAGATATACCCCAGCCTTCAAAAATATAAAATAACATGGCATTTAAGGTAAATTGTAGTCCCATTTCACAGAAAAAAAAAGTGAGATCCAAGGACATTTAGTGACTTGATCAAATTGATATTGGTAATACATATCATAACTTGGATCCTCAATCTAGGGTTCTGGGTTAATCCATCACTTCTATTACTATTCCATGCAACAGGATTGAATGAAGGGGAATACATATTTCATAAATGGCATACATTCTGATAATCCTCTGCCATAAAATATCAGATCTGAGATTCAAATATTTCACCCATCTCAAGCTTTGGCTACATAATGAATGCATCAATGTGCATTCTGAAAAACATTGCAAAATATACTAAAATTTTTGGATTCCTCAACCGTATTCTTAGTTTCTTATATTGATTTTGGGGGATTGTACTGGGGATTGAACCCAGGGACGCTTTAATCACTGAGCTACATCCCTAGCCCTTTTATTTTTTATTTTGAGACAGGGTCTTACCAAGTTACTTAGGGCCTCACACAGTCGCTGAAGCTGGTCTTGAACTTACAATCCTCCTGCCTCAGCCTGTCAGGTCACTGGGATTACAGGTGTGTGCCATGATGCCCAGCAGAACTTTATTACATTTTATGACTGAATAACATTCCATTCTGTGTAATGCACATTTTGTTTATTCTTTCATCAGTTGAATGATCGGCTTGGTTTTACACTTTGGTTATTGTGAACAATCCTACTATGAATGTATGTATACAAATTTTTGTGTGCAGATATGTTTTTATTTCTCTTGGTAGGAGTAAAATGGCTGAATCATTTGCTCCTTTACACTTTTCAACAGAATAATGTATCATTATCTATTGCTGCATAGAAAAGTATCCCAAGATAACAATAATTATTATCTCTTACAGTTTCTGTGAGTAAAGAATTTGAGAGCAACTTCAGGTCTCTCATGACGTTGCAGACAGATGCTGGTCATGGTGGCAATGGTCAAAAGAAAAGACTCAGCTGCAAATGGAGGATTTTTTTTTTTTTTTTTTTTTGAGTGCTAGAGATTCAGGGCCCAATACATGCTAGGCAAGTGTTCTACCATTGAACTATAAACTATATCCACACACTGTCTATTTTACTTTGAGGCAGGATTTCACTAAATGCTTAGGCTGGTCTCAAACTTGCAATCCTGCCTCAGTCTCCTAAGTAGCCTATGTTACAGGTGGAGGATCCATTTCTAAAGTGTCTCACTCAGTCAGGCGTGGTGGCACATGCCTGTAATCCAGTTATTCAGGAGGCTGAGGCAGGAAGATTGCAAGTTTGAAGCTGGCCTCAGCCTTAGCGAGGCCCTGAGCAACTTAGTGAGACCCTGTCTCAAAATAAAAAATAAAAAGGGGTCTGGGGTTGTAGCTCAGGGATAGAGCGCTTGCCTAGCATGTGTGAGGTGCTGGGTTTGATTCTCAGCACTGCATATAAATAAATAAAATAGAGGTTCATCAACAACTAAAAAAAATGTTGAAAAATTAAAATAAAAAGGGCTGAGGATGTGGCTCAGTAGTTAAGCACCCCTGTGTTCAACCCCTGGTACCAAAACATAATAATTATAAAGTGGCCCACTCACTTAACTGGCAAGTTGGTGCTGGCTACTGGTTGAGGGACTCAGTTCTTCTCTACATGGGCTTCTCCACAGAGAGGCTTGAGTGTCCCCAATGTACCTGGCTTCCTCCAAACAAGATATCCCAGAGATCAAGACAGATGCTGCATATCTTTTAAGACTAAGCCTTGGCTGGGGATGTGGCTCAAGCGGTAGCGCGCTCGCCTGGCATGCGTGCGGCCCGGGTTCGAACCTCAGCACCACATACCAACAAAGATGTTGTGTCCGCCGAGAACTAAAAAAAAAAAAAAAAAAAAAAAAAGACTAAGCCTCAGAAGTCACACACTGTCACTGTCACCATATTGTATTGTTAACGTACATCAACGCTAATTCATGTGGTAGGGGACTAGATAAAGGAGTAGATACCAGGAGAGGAGAGGATCATTAGAAACCCATCTTGGAGACTAGCTTACAAATAGGTTGATTTCAAAGTTCTAATCTGTTGTTCCTGAGATGAGCAAGTTTATATGACAAAAAAAGTACATGTCAAAGTTTATAGGATCCTGACAGCCCTGGAATTTGTTTCCTCTTCTTGCATAAAACAACCTGCAGTAGAGCTTCTACCTTCAGCTGGATAATTTAAGGAGAAGGATCTTGAATGTACTATGTTATTAGGAACTAGATCAAGAACTCCAAGCTGGAATGCCACCATTGGAGTAATGCACCCTGGCCTTCACCTCTGTAAGATCAACCCTTTGTCTCTCTATCTATAACATCAGAACCTTTCTGGAATGTTGTTTGGGTTATTTAATACAGTATTCAAATCCACCTTCTACCCTGAAAAATCAGCAAGTACTTACTAGGTATCTACTGTGTACCCAAGAGCAAATCCCAGGATCATTTGAGACTACTGTAGATGGATAAGCCAAAAATGCCCAGGCATGACCAAAATAGATTGTTGTCAGACCCACCTGTCCTGAGGCTTCAAAGGCAAGGAACCGAACAGGATTTCTTTCTTTTTCTTTGAGTTGGCATTCAGAGAAGTCACAGTCACAAGAATGCTTTTAGATTTATTTTCATTTAGAAAATTCCTGAGGACATGAAAGACAAAGAAAGATTGAAGAATAATTCTAGATTAAAGAAGACTAAAGGCGCCTGGCAACAAAATGTAAAGCTTATCCTGGATTAGCCCCTGGACTGGAAAGAAAAATAACTATAAAGTACATTAGTGGAAATTGGTGGAACTAGAACATGAATTATAGATTAGATAATAATATTAGAGCAATTTTAACTTTTTCTGAATTTTATTATATTGTATTTATATAGTGAAGCATATTTTTTGCAAGAAATACACATGAAATTAAAAAGGGACAAATGTTTCTAAAATTTAACCTTCAAATTGTTCAGGAAAAAAGCCTACAATAAGTTGGCCCTCTATCTCTGCGTGATTCATGTCTTTGGATTCAACCAACCGTAGATGAAAATATTAGAAAAAATTTCATCTATACTGAACATGCACAGACTACTTTCTGTGTCATTTCCCCAAAACAATACAGTATAATACAGTCTAACAATTGTATATGGTATGAAATATGTTGTTAGGCATGAAAATAGATAATTTAAAATATATAGGAAGATGTGTGTAGGTTATATGCAAATACTATGCCATTTATGCAAGGGAATTGAGCCCTTATAGATTTTGATATCTTTAGGGGATCCTAGAATCAATCCCCTATGAATACTGAGAGATGACTATATGCAAACACGTGTGTGTGTGTGTGTGTGCATGTGTAGACAGAGGGAGAGAACAGATGCATCAAAGGTTAATAATGAATGAGGGCTGGGCATGGTAGTGCACACCTGTAATCCTAGCAGTTTGGGAGGCTGAGGCAGGAGATTCCTGAGTTCAAAATCAGCCTCAGCAACTTAGCAAGGGCCTAAGCAACTCAGCAAGACCCTGTCTCAAAAATAAAAAATAAAAAGGGCTGGGGATGTGGCTCAGTGGTTAAGCACCCCTGGGTTCAATCCCAGGTACTAAATAATAATAGTAATAATAATAACAACAACAACAACAATAATAATAATAGGATCTCGGTGAAGGGCATACTGAAGTTCTTTATATTATATTTGCAGTTTTTCTGTAAATTTTAAATTGTTTCAAAATAAGAAGTTCAAGAGAAAAGAAAAAAGACCCTCTTGAAGCTCTTCCGTCAAGGACAAGACAAAATGTGAAAGGTAAACGGAAGTCAGATGGTCAGTTGTCACCTGCATGAATGCGCTGCCACTGTCTTGGTGCTGGAGGTGACAAGTGTCTGAGTGTATAACTCATAGATGTCAGGGACCCCAGAAATACCAAAATCTTTCACTGATCTTGGAACCCCAGAGTCAGCCCTTGAGAGTGACAGTCTCAACACATTCTAACCCTTCCCTTGGGCCTGGGAACACTTTAATGGTTCCCCTCTATGTGGCCCCAGGCTGGGAAATAATACCACTCACTTGAGCTTTCTCCTCAAGATTGATTTCTTCCTTGCACTGAATTGTGGCCTGGGCCAGAAGATGAAACTTCCCCTACCCCTTTCAGGTCAGAGGCAGCCTGGCCAGGAAACCCGGGGGGCAAAATTCTCAATATCTCCAAGAACATCTCAGACTTCACTTATTTACTCTGACCTGGCCCAGAGAGAAACCTCCCCAAGATGCTACTCAGTCTCAGATGTTAGGGCCCCTTTCTCGACTCTTATTCCACTGGAGAGGGAAGGGGCAGGTGGAAGCCCCGCTGACATAAGAAACAGATGCTCTGATCAAGTACCAGAGAATTCCTGAGTTAAACACACTGGCCCTTCAGCCTTCAGAACTCACTCTGAACTCTATAAAATAGTTTCAATGCCAGCCCAGCCTGGGTATCACCATCTGCCTGCCAGAGCCAACCCACTGACTTCCAATTAGTAGTGAGAGGAAGCGCAGAGGGCACTCAGCCCTGGGGCTTCAAAGAGGAGGAGGTCAGGGAGATTCCCCAACAAGAGAATCAATCACAGAGCGCCTGGGGAGAGAGATCTTTCTAGTTCTCATGAAAGTGGTTACTGATTCTGATGGCCTACAGCCCAGACAGCCTCCTCCTGGGGACAAAGAACTTTCTCTGCTGGCTGTCAAGCATGTGGGGGGAAGATCAGCCTCCTGCTGTTTACCATTCACAGGCCTTCCTGATTACCTGAGATCAGGCAAATAAATCACAGGCCCCAGCACATAGCAAATTTTCCATAGCAAACGCTTTCTTAGTGCTTACCAAGTTCTGTCCTCAGCACTTTATAGACAGTAACTCGTAATCCCTCTAATAACCCTATGACCGTGGTGCTCATTTGACAGATGAGGAAACCGAGGCACAGAGAATGTGCGAGTCAGCTTTTCATTGCTGTAACAAAATATATGACATGATCAACTTCAAAAAAGGAAAAGTTTACTTTGACTCACAGTTTTGGAGGTTCCAGGCCATGATCAATTGGCCCTGTTGTGTTGGGTCTGTGGCAGAGCAGCAGATCATGACAGGGAGCCATATTGGAACAGCCAGCTTACATCATGACACCAGGAAGCAGAGGGGGAGAAAAAGCCCAGTTTCCCACAATCCCCTTGAGGCCACACCCTCAGTGACCCAAGACCTCCCACTAGGCCCCACCTCTTAAAGGCCCACCTTCCAGTGGCCTCAAGCTGAGGATCAAGCTTTAACATGTGGGTCTGTGGGGGACGTTCCAGACCCAGACTGTAGCCAAGAGGCTAGTAACATGCCCAAAGTCATTGGCCTAGTGAGTAATAGAGCTGACTAGGTGGGAGAAGGAGGGAAAAAATGTTGAGATTGGGGAGAAACCTAGTGTCCCCACAGTCTTCATCAGTACCCAACCCCCAGCTACTCAAATCAGAATCAAGTCCCAGTGTTTACTACACAATTGTGGTTTCCCTGTTGGTCCATAGTTCTGTCCTTAGATCCTTCCATGTGGAAATTCCAGAACCCTTATTGGGACCATGCAAGGTCCTTTATTTGGAGAAGGAGTAGGGGAGGCACCTTTCCCTCAGTCAGTGGCCTTCTTTCCTCATATAATGGTCTCCAGTTTCCTTTTCCTCTTCTTCTTCTTTAAGGATCTGATATCTTTTTCTTCTTCTTCTTCTTCTTTTTTATACTGGGGATTGAATTTAGAGGCACTCAACCTCTGAGCCACATCCCCAGCCCTATTTTGTATTTTATTTAGAGACAGAGTCTCACTGAGTTGCTTAGCACCTCGTTTTTTGCTGAGGCTGTCTTTGAACTTGTGATCCTCCTGTCTCAGCCTCCTGAGCCACTGGGATTACAGGTATGCACCACTGTGCCCAGCCTGATGTCTTTATTTACACTGAGTTGTAATAAAATATGCCACTTCTGAAGGCTTATTATTTTCCCTCTCCTACCACCAATCCAGATCCATTTTCTTTTTCTTTTTTCTTATTTTGGTACTAAGGTTTTCACCCAAGGGCACTTTACCACTGAGCTACAACCTCAGGCCTTTTTTGCTTTTTATTTTGAGACATGGACTTACTAAGTTGCTTAGAGCCTCGCTACATTGCTGAGGCTGGCCTTGAGTTTGTTGTCCTCCTGACTCAGCCTCCCAGGTCACTGAGATTATAGGTGTGCGCCACCATGCCCTGGACCCAGATCCATTTTCTAGTCTTCTGTGCCCCTGGGAGTCTGACCCCTGGGGTCTGACTGTATTACCCAGGTCCCTTTGCCCTCTGGCTTTTGGCTGGGTGTGGCTAGTGGGGGGCCTCCTGGGAAATTGAGGTCAAGAGGAGAAGAGCAGGGAGATATTCATGCCTGCTTCAATCTGTATCACTGGGCAGTAGCTAAACCTCTGGGGCCCCAGTCCCCTTAAGGTGGCCCCTCTCAGCTCCACGTCAGTGCTCCCTTCCACCCTCTGCCCTGGGGAACTGACAGCTTCCTGCTGTGGCAAGGCCCAGGGTGCCTCACCCACCTTGCTGGTTCCATTTATCCTGCCCACTTCACTGTAAATATCCCTTTCACTCATTTCTTTCTTTTTTTAATTTGTTTTTTCAGTTAAGCACTTTTGAATGTGCCTTCTGTTTCCTGCTAGGACTCTGTCTGAGACAGAATGCTGCATTTTTATCAGATACAAGGTCCCTATTTGGCTTCAGCCAAAGAAATGAAGCTTTAATCATAGAATTTGGGGCAAAAGAGAGTCCTAAGGGAGAAGGTATTTTTGAAGGGGGAGGCATGTGGGTGTTTCTTAGTGCCTTGAAATCCAACTACATCAAGGCCCGGAAGCTAGTTTCTCATTAATTTTATTCTCTTTAGCCTCCTCATCCGGACAAACGGCTGTGTTCCAGACATACTGCTCAGGATTGTGGGAACCCAGGATGATGGAGACCAGGCCCTGGGTCCCCAGAACCTCATTCTCAGGGACACTGGGTCCAGAGTGGGATGAGTGCCCTGGAATGAAATTGAATATGACAGGCAGCCAAGCGGGGCAGGGCTGTCGAGATAAGGGCCTAATCAGACAGAACAGTGGGAGAACAGCAGACAGAGGCTCTGTTCCAACGCTGGGGACCTGGGAGGACCTTGCGGGAAGGGGGAGGAGGTCACACCGGACCTTGCAGGGCTGTGCAGCAAGCAGGCCCATGAGTGGAACTCAGCCCAGAAGCCATAGCAGGCCCTTCTCTGTGGCCTCCTCCGATGCCCAGGAGTTGTATTTGCTCCCCCTCCCCCGGACTCCGCCGGGAAACTTCTTTCCCCATTCAGCTTCCACTGGCCAAGGCTTACCATGTGCCCACACTGTGCCAGGCTTTGAGTACACACCGCCCTCTGATGATGAGCATTTTGTAGCTAAATAAACTGAGGCTCCGTTCAAGTGAATTGTCCGAGATTTTATAAAAAGACACTGCAGGAACCAGGGTTTGCATTCAGGCTGTCTGCCTCTGAAAGACAGACACCCTTGAACCACTGAATGATCCACCTTTACTTCTAACTCTTATTATAAGAGTAGCAACATCTACAACCAGTGGCTAGGGGTAAGTGGAGTATTTTGTATGGAATATCTCAGTTCATCCTCAGTGTGCCCATGAGGAAGGTCCCAGGATGATCCCACTTTACAGGGGAAGACTCCACAAGGGTTGACATCACCCCATGAAGGACGACAGCCAGGTAGAGGTGGAAATCGGTGTTTGAACCCACAGGAGTGGCTCTGGGCATGAGTTCCATGTTAAGTATATTCACATTGCTGTGCAGAGACCCCTTCCAGAAGGGTCTCATCTTGCAAAAGGAAACACTCCAGCCGTCAAACAACTGCCCATTCTCCCCTACCCCAGACCCTGATAACCCCAGACTACCTTCCGTTTCTATGAATTTGACTATAAGATACCTCATATCAGAGGAATCATATGATATCTGTCTTTTTGTGACTACTTTATTTCATTTAGCACAAGGTCCTCAAAGGTCATCTGTGTTGCAATATGTGTCAGAATTTCCTTCCTTTTTAGACTAGAATAAAATTTTCTTGTATGCATACATCACAGTCTGCCCATCCATTCATCTGTCCATGGACATTTGTGTTGCTTCCACCTTTTGGCGATTGATTTGTTGTTGCTGTCATTGTTTATTTATCTAGGGGATGGTACTGGGGATTGAATCCAGCAGCAATCCTTTTTATTTCTTATTTTGAGATGGTCTTACTAAGTTGCTGAGAGTCTTGCTAAATTGCTGAGGCTGGCCTTGAACTTGTGATCCTCCTGCCTCAGCCTCCTGAATCCCAGAGATTCAGGTGTGCATCTCTGCATCAGACCACTTTTTGGCTATTGTTAATACCTTTATGAACAAGGATATACAGATACCTCTGCTTTAACTTCTTTTGGGTATAATGTACACAAAATATAAAGTACACAAAAGTGACATTACTGAATCATATTGTAATTCTGTATTCAAATTTTTGAGAAACCATCATACTGTTTTTTCATAGTAGCTATAATATTTTATTATATCCTCACCAACAGCGCACAAGGGTTTGAATTCATCTACATTGTAGTCAACATATAATTATCTGATTTTTTAAAACTTTTATTTATTTATTTATTTTTACACATGGTAGGTAGACAAGTGCTATACTGCTGAGCTACATGCCCATTCCTTTATTTTTTTGTTTTGAGACAGAGACTTGCTGAGTTGCAGGGGCTGGCCTCAAACTTGAGATCCTCCTGCCTTGGCCTCCTGAGCTGCTGGTATTACAGGCATGTACCACCACACCTGACTCACACATGCTAAGCATGAGCTCTACCACTGAGCCACACCCCCCTACACATACACAATTTGAACACATCAGATATAGTTGTGTCAATGTCCCTTTCACGATGCGGAACATTGCCATCTATATTGCTATCTTCCACTGTCTTCCTCCTATCTCAGCTAGGACCTCCACTCTATCCAGAGACAACCACTATTCTGAATTTTTAAATTTATTTTTCATTTTTATTTTTGGTATCAGGGATTGAACCCCTGGGTGCATAACCACAAAGGCACATCCTCCAGCCCTATTTATTTTTCACTCTGGCACAGGGTCTTGCTAAGTTGTTCAGGGCCTCTCTAAGTTGCTAAGGCTGACTTTGAACTTGCAATCCTCCTGCCTCAGCCTCCCGAGTCGCTGGGATTATAGGTCTGTGGCACCATGCCCCGCTCTGATATATATTTTTTAAAATCTGTTCTAAAAGGTTAGGGGTGGTAATCTGTAATCCCAGTGACTTGGAAGGCTGAGGCAGAAGGATTGCAAATTCAAGACCAGTCTCAGCAGTTTAGCAAGAACCTGTCTCAAAAACAAAACAAAACAAACAAACAAACAAAAAAAAAAAAAACAGGCTGGGGATGTGGCTCAATGGTTAAGTGCCCCTGGGTTCAATCCCCAGTACCAAAACAAACAAACAAAACAAGAACAACACAAACCTCTTCAAAGACTTCAAATAAATGAAATAAAAAAGAGTTGCCCTCCTTCTTCGTTCCTGGCTTCTTTCATTGAGTATGATGCATTTGCCATTTTCCATGCTATTGTTTGTCCATGCTGTGGTTTGTCCTCTCTCTTTCCTGGTGGGCAATATGGATGCATAGGCCACAGTTTGTTTCTCTCTTCTCTTTGGATAGATCTGTGAGTTGTTACCAGTTTGCACTATTATAAATAAAGTTGCTGTGAATATTCTTATGCAAGTTTTTTTTTGGTCATTTGTTTTCATTTCTCTGGGATAAATATCTTTTTGAGCATTTGTGTGTCTATTGGTGCTCAGATCCTGAAAAAAAATTTTTTGATAAATGAACAGAGCCACAGAGCTGTGAGGTGGCAAGAGTCATCTCATATAATAAAGTGCAGCTACTTCCAAAGTTGAGCACGAATGCCAAAGGCAAAGGCTGAATAAAATGAAAGGACATCTGAGGTAGGCACTTAAGGATTCAGTTAAGAATGTTGAAAGAGGACGGACTTTGAAGAAGAGCCAAAATGTAGGGACAACCAGTAGGCTTCCTCCTGCAAGGGACAGAGACTTCTCTCCCACACACTGGCTGGACAGGGAGTCCTGAAGGGTGTCCCTGCTGGCATCCCAACTGGGGAGCTCTGTGGGGGAGGAAGCCCAGCTATAGCAAAGATTATGATGTCTGTGGTTCATCAGGGAAATTTTTTATGATGTTTTGTATCTTGTTGACAATTATTCTTAATACCCTTTGTTTTTTCCTCCCCAAATGCACTTCTGAATTGCTACACTGAGAGGGCTTGTCCTGGCCAGGGGTGATCCAGAATAGGAGCCAATCCAGCAATATTTTCTCCTTGGCTCTAGAAGATGTTTGTGTGTAGTTAGAAAAATTGGGTTTCTGCCAATAACTAGCCATGTGTGCCTTTGTCTCTGAAGTTCCTTCTAGCTCTGAAGTGTTATGATACAACAAGGATCCTTCTTTTTTTAATATGTTTTTTTTTCTTATTACAAAGGTATATGTGTTCACCATAGAAAGTTAGAAAGTACAGATCGAGATGCAGAGGGAAATAGAAAAATCACTGATAAGTTCACAGCTGGATGCTAACTCTTATTAACATTCACTATTTCAATTAACAAAGACTTATTGAATGCCTGCTATTGAATGAGCAGTTTGAAATAAGTTTTTCTAGGCTATTGGGATTTCTTTTTCTTTTTTTTTTTTTTTATCTTCTTCTTTTTTTTTTTTTTTAAGAGAGAGAGAGAAGAGAGAATTTTTTTTTTTTTAAAGAGAGAGTGAGAGAGGAGAGAGAGAGAGAGAGAGAGAATTTTTTTTTTTTTTTAATATTTGTTTTTTTTTTAGTTCTCGGCGGACACAACATCTTTGTTGGTATGTGGTGCTGAGGATCGAACCCGGGCCGCACGCATGGCAGGCGAGCGCGCTACCGCTTGAGCCACATCCCCAGCCCCAAGAGAGAATTTTTCAATATTTATTTTTTAGTTTTCGGCAGACACAACATCTTTGTTTGTTATGTGGTGCTGAGGATCGAACCCGGGCCTCACGCATGCCAGGCGAGCGCACTACCGCTTGAGCCACATCCCCAGCCCCAAGGGATTTCTGTTTTAATAAAATCATACTGATTTTGTAACCTGCCTTTCATTTAATAGACAGTTGTGAACATATTCCCATGTTGGTAAATATTTTCCTCCAATGTTCTAGTTTTTTATGGTAATAAATACTTTTAGAGCCAGATTTTTCTTTTATACCTTTATTTTAATGCAGAGCTGAGGATGGAACCCAGGGCCTGCCTCACACATGCTAGGTGAACCCTTTACTGCTGAGCCACAACCCTAGGACCCAGAGGCAGATTTTGAGCAAATTCATAACCATTTCTTCAGGATAATTTCTAAAATTACAATCCTATGTTAACTAATAATCTAATAATCACACCTATGAGGATTTGGGGAGGCATTGCCAAAATGACCCACATCCCCTGGCCTTTCTTTATATTCTTTCATCACACATACACAACGGGAAAGGGTTGAGAACTGTGCTGTTCATTTTAGCAGGAGTTAGCTGCACATAGCTATGTATATTTAAGTTTAAGTTATTTTTTTCAATACCTTTATTTTATTTATTTATTTTTATGTGGTGCTGAGGATCAAATCCAGAGCCTCGCACTTGCTAGGCGAGTGCTCTATCACTGCTCTATCAACCCCAGCCCAAGTTTAAGTTAATTTAAAAAATAAAAATTCAGTCCCTCAATTTCAGTAGCCACATTTCAAGTGCTCAGTAAGCATATATAGCTACTAATTGACATCACAGAGGACGTTTCCATTTCCTCAGAAAGTTCTACTGGACAGCACTGGTCCAGAATAATATTTAATTAATGTTAATTATCATTATTTTGAGGTGGAGAAATTTGGGGTGATTTGATTTTTGTTTTATTTCTTGACTCTTTTATAATGAGCATATATAAATTATATAATGTATAAACACATATATGTAAAAATATAAGTATATTTTATCTACAATTTAATAAATATACATTTAAGACGCACATAAATATACAGCTGGTATATATTTATATGCACATATTTCATGTTTAAAAAAAAACCCGAGGGGCTGGGCTACAGCTCAGTGGGACAGCACTTGCCTTGCAGGTGTTAGGCACTGGGTATGATCCTCAGCACCACACAAAAATACATAAAAAAATAAAGATGTGAAAAAAAATACTAAAAAAAAAAACCAAACAACATTGAAAGGTTATCTATAGGGTGACTAAAAGTTACTCCCTTTAGTCACCCTGTAGATATGTTTGCTTATGGGAATTCTTCAGGGCCCTTATGCCGGGTCATTGGGTTTGAATTGTGATTTTCTTCCTAGAGCTAGTGCTCAGTGGAGATGTATTAAGAATCTCTCTACAGCTGGGTACATCTTCAATCCTAGCCCTGGAGAGGCTGAAGTAGGGAGAATGCCTTGAGCTCAAAGTTCAAGACCAGCCTGGGCAATATAGCAAAGACCCTTATTTACAAAATAAAATTCTATATAAATTTCCTTACAGATGCATAAAGCAATTCTAGAAGGATACCTAAGAAATTAGGAATATTATTTAGCTATGTCATGAGGACAAGAATGGGAAAGAGATATTCTATGTGAATGTATTACCCATCTAAAAATAGATTAGCCAGCATGGTGACACACACCTATAATCCCAATGGCTCAGGAGGCTGAGGCAGGAGGATTGTAAATTCAAAGCTAGCCACAGCAACTTCGGGTTGTCTTAAGCAACTTAGTGAGACCCTGTCTCAAAATAAAAAATAATTTTGGAGCTGGCTTTGTGGCTCAGAGGTAGAATGCTCACCTAGCATGAGGCACTGGGTTTGATCCTCAATACCACATAAAAATAAAACAAGGGTATTGTGTCCACCTACAGCTAAAAATTTTAAAAAAATTTTTTTAATAGGGCTGGGGTGTGTGGCTCAATGGGTGAGCACCCCGGGGTTCAATCCCCAATACCAAAACAAACAAACAAACACATAAATAAATATTTAAAAATAAAGATTTTTTTTTTAACATTCCCCCAGCCCTTTTTATTTTGAGACAGGGTCTCAGTTAATTGCTTAGGACCTCGCTAAATTGCTAAGGCTGGCTTTGAACTTGCATCCTCCTGTCTCAGCTTCCTGAGTTGCTGAGATTACAGGTATGTGACATAGTGCACAGCTAGATTAAAGATATTTTTAGAATTATCTTGTTTTTTTTGTTTTTTAATTTTTATTTATTTTTAAAAATATTTTTATTAGTTGTTGATGAAATTTTTTATTTTATTTATTTATTTGTATGTGGTGCTGAGAATCCAATCCAGTGCCTGACACGTGCTAGGCAAGTGCTCTACTACTGAGCCACAATCCCAGCCCCTTGTTTTTTCTTTAAATGGGGATTAAATCCATGGGCACTTTACCACTGAGTCATGTACCAGTTCTTTTTTTTTTTTTTATTTTGAAACAGGGTCTCACTAAGTTGTTTAGAGCCTTGCTACTTTGCTGAGGCTGGCCTCAAACTTGCGATTCTCCTGCCTCAAGCTCCTTAGTTGTTGGAATTACAGATATTTGCTACCACACCTGGCTATATCTTGCTTTATTAACTACACAAAAAATATACAGTCATTTAAAAACAAATCTAAGGGGCTGGGGGTTGTGGCTCAGCAGTAGAGCGCTCACGTAGCACATGTGAGGCCCTGGGCTCGATCCTCAGCACACATAAAAATAAATAAATAAAATAAAGGTACTGTGTCCAACTACATCTAAAAAATAAATATTAAAAAATATTTAAGGGCTGGGATTGTGGCTCAGTGGTAGAGCACTTGCCTAGCGCGTGGGAGGCACTGGGTTCAATCCTCAACACCACATAAAAAGAAAAATACATAAAATAAAGGTATTGTGCTCATCTACAACTAAAAAACAATTAAAAAAATTAAAAAAGACTAAGAGTAAACTGTGAAGTTCTTTTCCTTTTAGGTTACATTTGGCAGATTGGTGAGAATCCCTCCAGGTTTGGGTCTGTTCTGACAATTATACGTATCTTTATTATATAGATAGGATTGCAGGCACTTATGCTCCACGGTGTACTTTTTTCCAGTACCAACATCTCTCAGGCATTTTATCTTGTTGTGCATTCGTTCTTTCTCTACCACCAGAATCCTCCCTCTCTTCCTGGTGGTAAAAGCTGGGAAAAGAGAGCTTCTTCTCCCGGCCCAGTACTAAGGATTGAACTCAGGGTTTGCTTTACATCCCCAGCCCTTTCTGCTCTTGCTCAGTTGCCAAAGCCTCTGCCTCCGCCTCCCAAATCGCTGGAAGTATAGGTGTGTGCTACCATGAAAAAATCCCAAGAGTTTTTTCTCTTACTCTCCAGGCATCTCTTGATAACACTTCCACATCTCCTTCGAAACCTCCTGTTTCCAAATGATCGCTGAGCTGGCACCATTGGACTAGTTCAGCCCCACCCATGCTGCCAGTTGCCACCTCCTAAAAGCCAGATATGGAGGTTTCTGGGTTGGGCTTGCCTCTCCAACTTTGTGGAGGCACTTTCTTCTTGCCTTCCCCCTCCCCCAGGGCCCTCGTTGTCCACACCTTTCCAAGGCAGAGTGGGTGAAGTAAGGAGCATTTCCAAAGTACCAGGTGGAGCCTGAGTTAGGAGGGAGGTAGGGATGTGGACACCAGTCCCCTAAAGTCATGATAGGTCCGTCTCTCCTTCTTCCATGTAGTTGACAGCAACACCTATACTGAGTCCTCTGTCTAATCTCAGTTCCAAACCTTCTTCCAGCCTCCACCTTGCTGAACACATTCCTACACCTTCCCTACCTTCTTTGCATTTCTGAGATGGGTATGCCTTGTTGACCTTGGAGAGTCTGTTCCCCACTCCTTCACTGGGTGCCTGAGTGCTCTTATCTTCCACAGGGGAGTGAGGTAAAGAACATTTCCACAGGACTGAGTGGGCCTGGGTGGGTCTAGAAAGGAAGTGGGGACATAGGGTATGAGTCACTTACAGGTGTCTCTGATGCTCTTGGAATTTACCACCCAACACTTGGACCAAATAGAGAAACTCCAGCTCAGGGCTTTGTACAGATCGGTAGGTAGGTGTGTCCTCTCACTGGGAGGTTCAGTGACTGGTCTAGTCTCAAAGTCATCTCTCCTGACCCTATTGGACTGGAACCAGGAAATCCTTGAAGATAGAAAGGGATAAGTGATTGTCTGGGGCCTGGGATGGGAACACGGGGAGTGACTATTAGTGGATATGGAGTTTCTTTTTGGAGTGATGAAAATGCTTTGGAATTAGATAATGGAATTAATTGGTTACTCTGTAAATATACTGGGAAAAAAACCCCACTGAGTTGTATACTCTAAATGGGGTGAATTTTATAGGATATAAATTATATTGCAATAAAAATTAGAGGATTAAAAAATATTGAGATCTACTTTATATGTAATAATGTACGTAGGATTAAAAATTATTGAGATCTACTTTATATGTAATAATGTATGTTTATTTTTCACAAATGCCTCCCACCACCACTCCAATCAAAATAGGAAACTGTCACCTAAAAAAGTTTTCCTGTGCCCTTCAGTATGTTTTTCAACAAAATTGACCAGAATAGAAAATGTCAGATTTTATCATGCATATTATTTCATGAAAGTTGTGTTTCAGTTACATTTAAAGATATATACAGCTGGGCATGGTGGTGCATGTCTATAATCTCAGTGACTCAGGAAGATAAGATTGGAGGATTCCAAGTTCGAGGACAACCTGGTCAATTTAGCAAACTCAGTCTCAAAATAGAAAAAAGGCAAGGGATATAGCTCAGTGGTAGAGTGCTTGCCTAGCTATTCAAGACCCTGGGTTCAATCCCCAGTACTGCAAAATAAATAAATAAACAAAAATAAATAAATAGATAAAGAGATAAGGTAGCAAAACAAAATAATAAAATACCGAAATTCCCTGTTGAGACACAAAATATCACACAAGCCGTTCATGGTGACTGTAGAAATGTTATTCACTCCTTCTGAGGGCTGCCTTGTGCCAGGTCCTATGCTAATGCATAATCTCATTTCCTCCTTATAGCCATAATCTACAACATGCCCCATTTTCTCCACCCTGTCAGACCTGGAAACTAGATCTATCTGGTTCCAAAATATACTCTTCAGAATACCTGTTTCCTCATTATGGGCTTATGATTCCTTTTGAAGAGTCAAATTGTGGAAGACATAGGATTTGTCAGTCACTCTAAGCTAATTCATTCACACACAGAAAAATACTGGAAGTAAGAGGGAAAAAATAATATTAGTAAAACATAGTCCTCCCTCCAAGGAGCTTACAGTGGGCACAGGCACCCACCAGAGAGCTACAAGCACCAGAGGGGCACAGTGATGTATGCTCTGTAGCCATTGTGAGCAGTCCATTGATATACGTCACCATCTGGCTTTTCTGACCCGCTTTCTCCAGGAATGCCGTCCCAGCCTTTTCCTAACAGTCCTGGACAATCAGGCCGGGTTGAACCTATAAGGCCTAGTCTTTTCTGAATTGTTCTCAAAAGTCCTGAGACCAGGAGTGACAGAGCACTTGCCAGTATGCAAGAGTTCCATCCCTAGCACTGGGGGTGGGGGGAGTACTGGGATCTGAAGGAGCATGGGGTAACACACAGTCCTGTGCTGTGGGCCCTGGGGTCTTTCTGGAGACACTGGCCTGTCTAAAGTCCTCCTGCTGGCTCCAGAGGAGCAGGGACAGGATTTCTTTGTCATGAGGTCCTTGAATCCTGGGTGCTCCTCCATGATACAACGGTAGCCACCATAAGTTTCTCATTTCAAAAAAATTCAGAGAGATGCCATTGGTTCTACCTTCCTGCCAGCCTTAATAGTTTTAACCCTAGTTGATTTGTTGCTAGATAATGAGCTTGTTTATCTCAGGATCCAAACTCCCTCTTTCTTCATTAGATTCCTTGGCATATAAATCTTGACCATTGGGGAAGAACTTTAAAAACTGCACAGCCCCATGATGTGAACAAGCTCTTGCAGTCCCAAAGGAGACCAGTTTTCATCCAAGGTGTAGCTAAAATCCAGGAAGCCTCTGTGTTATTGGGACCTTCTCAACGTGCTGAAGTTGTCCTACCATCCAGAAATATTTCAGAGAAAAATTAGAATCAGACAGATGTAGGACTGGATCTCAGCTCTGTCACTTGTTAACTATGCGACCTTGGGCAACTTACCTAACTTCTCTGAATAGTTTCCTCATCTAGAAAAATAAATAAATAAATAAAAACCAAAACAAACAAGGCAAGGCTAATAACTTTAGTCTTGTAGGTTATTGTGAGATTAGATGGGATCAAAGTATGCGGCTGGCACTTAACACCTATCTATTCTGTCTCTCGTCCTTCCTGCCAAGAAGGTTGACAGACTGAAGAGAAAAGATCATCCAAGCAACTTGCTCTTAGGAAAGATTTATTTATTTATTTATTTATTTTTGGCAGGGTGGGGGGTGGGGGGGTGGGGAATCAGGAATTGAACCCAGAGGCACTTAAGCACCATGCCACATGCCCAGCCCATTTTTATATTTTATTAGAGACAGAGTCTTTGCTGAGTTGCTTAGGGCCTCACTAAGTGGCTGAGGCTGGCTTTGAACTTGTGATCCTCCTGCCTCAGCCTCCTGAGCTGTTGGGATTACAAGGAGTGCACTACTGCGTCTGACAGGATACGTGCTATTTTCATTTTCCTAGGAGGGTTGATACTGGAAACTCTGGACAGGGAAGAGCATGGTAACTTTGACCTTTGTAAAATGTATGATGTGAAAATTTCTATGGGTCTTAATCACCATGCATTTGTAATAAATTATGTATGTACAGGGAGAAGGGATTTGTCTGTACCAGGTGTGTTCACTTGGAAAACAGTCCACATCTCTCTTTTTTTTTTAAGAGAGAGTGAGGAGAGAGAGAGAATTTTTAATATTTATTTTTTAGTTCTCAGCGGACACAACATCTTTGTTGGTATGTGGTGCTGAGGATCGAACCTGGGCCACACGCATGCGAGGCGAGCGCGCTACCGCTTGAGCCACATCCCCAGCCCCCAGTCCACATCTCTCTATTCGTACTGTCACCGAAGAGGTCCAAGGCACCACAGCCCTGCTCACTCAGGCTACTCATCAGCCTCTCACGGGTCCCTTCTTCTATTCTTGTTCTCTCCAATATGCTCCCCTACACAGAGACTGGTTCTAAACATGCAAATAGTGCCCTGCTCGATACTCTCCATAGTCTGCACACTTGCAATAAAATCCCCATTCCTTTCCCAACCTATGAATTCCCCAAATGGCCTAGCCCCGCCCACCTCTTTACTCACTTCCTATTCCCCCATAACTCCCTATGCCAGCCACTTGTGTTTTTGGGCTCCTCAAGCAGGCCAACTTGTTCCAGCATCAGGGTCTTTGCAGCACCTGTTCCCACTAACTGAAGCTCTCCTCCTTCAAATGAATGCTCCCTTTTCAATTCTGTACTATCCTTTTATCCACCAGGGGTATATCAAGACCCCCAGTGGATGCCTGAAACCTTAGTTAGCTCTGAACCCTATATGTATTTTCCTATACATATATATCTATGATAAGTTTAATTTATAAGTTTACTACAGTAAGAGATTAACAACAATAATAGAACAATTATAACAATATGCTATATTAAAAGTTGTATAAGGGCTGGGGCTATAGCTCAGTGGCAGAGTGCTTGCCTAGCATGTGTGAGGCACTGAGTTTGATCCTTAGCACCACATAAAAATACAATAAAATAAAGGCATTCTGTCCATCTACAATTACAGATATTTTTTGGAGGGGTACTGGGGATTGAACTCAGGGGCACTCGACCACTGAGCCACATCCCCATCCCAATTTTGTATTTTATTTAGAGACAGGTTCTCACTGAGTTGCTTAGTGCTTCCCTTTTGCTGAGGCTGGCTTTGAATCTGCGATTTTCCTGCATCAGCCTCCCAAATCACTTGGTTTACAGGCATGCGCCACAATGCCCAACTTACAAAACAAAAATTTTTAAAAAGGTTGTGTAAATGTGATCTCTCCAAATACCTCACAAGTGAATAATGGGTGGGTAGCATATACAGTGTGGATACAATAGGCAAAGGGATGATTCATATTCTGGGTGGGAGAGAGTAGGACAGCATTTAATTTCATCATGCTACTCAGATTTCTGCACAATTAAAAACTTGTGAATTGTTCATTTCTGGAATTTTCCATTTAATATTTTCAGACTGCTGTTGACCACTAACTGAAACTACAGAAAGTGAAACCAAAGGTAGCGGATAAGGTGGTGGGGCAGGGGTGCTAATGCATTCAGGTTTCAGCTTCTATCCCATTAAGATATCTTTGATCATGTCCCTACCACCATACCCACTGATCATGTTATTTTCATCCTTGCATTTGTCACTACCTAAATTTTTCGTATACTTAATGTGTCTTATCACCATTTACCCCAGGGGCCTGCACATGGCGAGCACACAGTCCTTATTTGTTAAATAATTGAATCCCTTCGTCTCACCATGGACGAATAAATCAGTGATGTCAAGGTAAGGTCTCTCTTCATATTAGAACTTCGAATATGTAAGTGTCTAGACAGTCCTTTTATTTTTGGCATTTTTGGCAAAGTGAGTTGCTTCTGGAATTTAACAAACCAGACAACGCCTGTCTCCCTAGAGCCTCATCCAAAACGGTGCCACTTCTTCTCGAATCGGCTAAGACTCCTGTGGCCTGGACCCCTCTGTAATAAAAAGGCATGGATGAGACAAAGGTTTTATAAATCCCACTGGAGTATTCTGCTGCCTGAAAAATTGGAGTGTTGCTGGACTGAAGCCTTCAAACAGAGGCAGTCCAAAGCTAGAAGGACCTTCTCCTTAGCAGACTGGACACATGGGATTAATTTAGGCAGGAGCCAGGCAAGAAATGCTGTGAAAGCTAAACAAGGTAGATTTTTAGATCCCGATTGAAGAGAAAGCTGGTGCAGAACATGAGGAGGAATAGGAAGAACTTTTCCTTAGCTCAAGGGATCTTAACCTGGTAGGGCTGACAAAAAATATTTAATTTAGTGTATATGTGTTTTAGGGAGAAGAACCATAGTTTTTCAAGTTTTGTTTTTATCAGGGTTGCAACAGGATCTGTTCCCCAAAAGGTTAAGAACCACAGTTCTGGCAGGCATGTAATTAGGCTAGCGAATCATCATCCTAAACATGACCTGAACTCAAACAATCACAAGAAAGGAAAAGTGTTTCATGCTCCAAAGAAAACAAAGCCATTTCCAACAGGAATTGGCTGTCACATTCTCTGCACTTGGAAAAAAAATCAACAGAGCATCCGCCCAGCCTGCCCAAGACCCATCCCTTAAGCCCAGGTCTCCAGGGAAGGCAATGATCCTTTGTTTTCCAGTCTGTGGGCAACTGGCTGGGCAAGGAGCCAGAGGGGAGAGACCTCTATGGAAGAAAATACCACCATGTGCCAAGCTGTGCCGATTAGAAGCACTCCCAATGGTGGGTTCTGGTTTTGCTGCGACTGAGTGCCCCAAAGACCCATCAAGGGAGAAACCATGTGTCAGCTGAGGACCCAGAGTCCTCTCTTGCTTTTGTCACGTGGCTCCAGCCAGGGTTTGGGCTGCTTTCCTCTGTTGGTGCTGTAAGCAGCACGGTATTACTCATGGGGCTTGGTACTATTCTAAGTAGATTTGGGACCTTTCATAGTTGGCAAGTCCACAACTCTCCCTGGGGACACCTCAGCTATCAGATTGGAGCTCCTGCTTATTCAAGGCTGTGTGGTATTTGGTATTTAGGATACTCCCTTCCCCTGGTCCTTCTTGCCTTTGTAAGGGGAGGACCTGGGACATGGCAGAGATCCCAATAAGCACTGGAAGGAGCCCTGTGAGCGCACAGGCAGCCGGAGCCAGCATGCTGCGCCGGCACTCGGTATAACCTCCAGGGAGGGCGCAGTCCTCACACGTCCTGGCTTCCAAGGCAGGCCCTGGGTGTCGGCCCACAGCCAGCCTCTGGGCTCAACCTCTCGCCAGGAGCCTGGAGACTCACTCAGTCCCTCTTTGTGTATGCATATGCTCTCTTCTTAATATGCCCCAGAGGGGATTCTTGGTTTCCTCCTCCCAAACTGTCCCTCCTGCAAGTTCCCATCTCCACAAATAGCATCTTCAACGCCCTGGGACCCATTCTTTGCGTCCCAGGTCAAACAGCACCTCCTCCTTAGAAAGACCTTCCCAGGCACAAGATCCAAAGTGCCCCCATCCACCCACCTACCAACATGCCCTCGTTTGGGTCAGCCTGTTTATCGATCAGATTCTGTAATTATTGATTTTTATTCTTCTGCCTCCCCACTCAAAATGTGAGGTCCACAAGGGGAGGAGTAGCTAATACACTCCTCTTGAATCTCCAGATTCACTCTGCAGCCTTCTCCCCGTCTCTCTGTGTCTTAGGCCAACTGATTGGGACCATGCCAGGTGCCTGACTCAGTTCTCCAAATGTCCATCCTTTATGTGTTCTAATGGGAGGCACAAGGAGACAGAATTGGAGGACAACAAAGTCATGTGGCCCTGTCCCTCCACAGCTCCTGTCTGCGACCCTCTGTGACAGCTCATGACAGTAACTTTCAGGACCAGGGCAGCAATGGAGGTCATCTATCTACCATTAAGCCTGAACCGCTTTACCACACCTTCAACCAGATCTGTCCACACCCTGCCCTTGCTTCCGCAAATGGTCACTTCACTACACTCTCTTCAATGACTCCTTTTGAAAGTGTGTCATGTTAGCTGTCAGGATCAATGTAAGTGACAAATGCATTGACCTCTGTTGTCCCCAACAACGAGCTGGGGAGTGTCTGGCATGTCTTAGGTACTTACTACATGTGTTTTGAATAAATGATAAGGATGCTGTGTTTTTATTTATTAAGACATAATTCACGGGGCAGGAAAGTTGATGGAATGAGATGGACATCATAACCCTAGGTACATGTATGTATGGTGTGACGCTATATCGTGTACAAACTATGGAAATGTAAAGTTGTGCTGCAGTTGTGTACAATGAATCAAAATGAATTCTGCTGTCATATATACCTAATTAAAATAAATTAATTAATTAAGAAAGATACAATTCACATAAAATCCATCCTTCTAAAGAATACAACTTGGTGTGTTTTAGTATATTCACAAACTTATAAGTTATTAATTCTAAAACATTTTCATCACCTCAATAAGGAACCCTCCAGGGCTGGGCATGTAGCTCAGTGGTGGAGCACTTGTTTAGCATATATGAGGCCTTGGGTTCTATCTCCAGCATCACACACACATAAAATGAAACTCCCATACCTGGTAGCAGTTACTCCCCATTTCTCCCTTTCCCCAGCCCCTGGCAATCACTAGTCAACTTTCTGTCTCTATAAATTTGTCTAAACTGGACATTTCATATACGTGCAATCATATTATAAATGGCTTTCTGTGATGGACTTCTTTCACTTAGCATCATGTTTTCTAAACTCACTCATGCAGTAGTATGTATCAGGGTTTCATTTCTTTTTATGGCCGAGTAATATATGGATATGCTGCATTCTACATTTGGGCTATTATGAACAATGCTGCTGTGAACATTGATGTACAAGTTTTTGGGTAAGGATTATGTTTTCAATTCTATTGGCATATACCTAGGAGTGGAATTGCTAGGTCACATGATCAGTCTACGTATTAACTTTTGGAGGAAGGATAATGTGCTTTAAATTTCTGTGTATCTCACAGCAGTACACAGTACTTTCTTTATCCTGTGGTCCCAGGTATTGACATCTGTATGGAAAAGAACCCAAACTGATGAGGATATGGAACAAAGGAAGTCTAAAACACTGAGGATCTACTCTCAGGTATACATTAGGAGATATTTTACACATATGCACCAGACTATGGAGACAAAAATGGTCAGAGTAGTATTGTTGGCCCAGAATTGTAAATAACTCAATGTCTGTTAACAATAGATTGGATAAATACATTGTGAACTGCACATCAAAGAAAATAAATGAATTATAACAACACATAAGAGTGTGGATGAACCGCTCAAACATTGTGTTGAAAGAAACAAAAAAAGAATACATACACTATAATATCATTTAAATGAAATTCCAAAACAAGGAAAATTGAATCATGTGGTTTAAGGTGGAAAAACTATTAAAAGTTATTATAACAACAACAACAAAAAAAAAAAACCCCAGGATATTTGGTTACCTCTGCCTGTGCAAGGGAAATACATGTCAGGGAGGGGCACAGGAAAGTCTTCCGGGATGTCAACAATTTTCTAGTTCTCATCCTGAGTAATGGATACGTTGAGTTTGTTTTGAATTAATTGTAACTGTATATATGTTCTTATCTATATATGCTCTATTTTGAAAGTTTTATTTTACATTTCACAGGACAGAACAAAACTGGGGCCAAGAAGTCAAGAGGCCTGGATTCCAGATCAGGTTTACCACTACAGAGCTGTGTGATATAGAACAAATCTAACCCTTGTTTCAACTTTCTCTCTACAATGGGCATAACAATAACAACTGACAGTTACAGGCCGTACACACCATGCTAAGAGCTTCTACATATAATTTCTATAGTCATTCTTTGTCTCCTAGGTACAAGAAACACATAATTGAAGCCAGTTTAAGCAAAAGGTGTTATAAGGATTAAGGGGCTACATAGGGGCAGGGTGCAACAGAGAATGGACCCTGGGGGTTCCATCTTTTATTTCTGATTTTCTGTCCATAACTGCTGTGTTCTCCTCTCTTACTATAAATGTCTTTGCATCCAGTTAATATGTAAGAAAATGGCCACAACACCCAGGTTTGTATATTTTCCATTCAAGACACCAGTCACACTGGGCCTGGAATTACTTGGTTCATCAGGGACAAGATTCTTATTGCTCTAGTTTGGGTCTAGTGTCCCCCTCTGATCTCATCAACTGTGGCAAACAGGCAGAATCCCATTATGCAATATGGGACATACACCATGAAACTAATGGAGAATATGTTGGTTGGCACTCAGCCCACAGAACTCTAATTCTGTCAATCTTAAGAGACCAATTCCCTAAAACAGGAGAGTAAGAAAGAGCTGGACAATGCAACACCAACTGTTATTTAATGTGATCCATATAATAACCCAATGAGGTAATGTTGACATGCTGGTTGTTCAGATGAAGACTGAGAATGAGATAGGGCCCAGGGTTTCTCAACAACAGCCCTGAGGACATTTTGGGCTAAATAATTATTTGTCGTGGAGGCCTGTCATAGTATATTTAGCAGTAGCCCTTGCCTGAACCCACTAAATGACAATGACATCCCTCTGGTTGTCAAAAATTTTTACCATTGAGCTAGAGCATGTGCTTAGCATGCATAAAGCTGTGGGTTCAATCCACAGCACTAAAAGGATAGAAAAAGTCTCCAGATGTTACTAAACATCCTCTGGGGTTTAGAATCACTAAAACAGGCTAAGTAAATTGTGCAATACCACTCCAGGACAAGAAGTCAAACCCAGGTTGGTTTGACTCTAGTCTGTTTTCTTAGTCACTGTCTCTCTTATGAAAATAGCTAACTTACCTCACAAGGTTGTAATGATGATATAAATGTGAAAGAACTTTGAAGAATGAGATGGACCACAAATATATTATGTATGCAGGTCCTAATCCAGTTCTGTGGGTCTATGTGCCCTCTCGACAGGATAGGACTTGAAGCTGCTAAAGCATGAGATTCCATGGGTCTGGACACCAACCAACCATATTCCCAATTTGGTTTCAGGACGAGATCTCCCTTTAAGTCCTCTCCCTCATGAGAACTGATATTCTAGGTTCTTACCTTTGTGCATCTGAGTCTGCTCTTTGAGCAATGACTTATGGTAATATCCCTTGGCTGGGCTTCCTTGAAGAGCCAAGACTATCTCCAGATTATTTGGTCCTCAAAATCCATATACTTGAGCCAGGCATGTAGCTCAGTAGTAGAGTGTTTGCCTAGCATGTGTAAGGAAATGGATTCTATTCTCGGCACCACATATTAATAAAACAAAAATCCATTGAGAACTAAGAAACCCATATACTTTTCTCTTACCATCCACTGACAAAATGTATTACATCTCTCCATCCATTAATAGGAGGTCTCAATGACCTAGGTTGCATGAAGCTCTGGTTACTTTCTTCCAAATCAACCTTCCCATAACTAAAGTTCATCTCTTTTAGATTGTTTTTGGACAAAGCCCTCCACGTACAGAGGGGCTGTTGGGGTTTGTTTCTGTTTTTTTTTTTTTTTTTTTTTTTTTTTTTTTTTTTTTTAGTATTGTGACATTCTAAAAACGATAGAGTTCTTTATGTGTGAGGGTCGAAGGCACTTCCATTTAAACCAAAAGGGGAAGGGTTTGTGAGATAAGAGAGGACACTACATTCCTGCACACTAGTGACAGGAAAGCTGTTCAGTGAGCTTCTGGGAATTATTAAAATGTATCCCCACAGCTTCATTTGGATGCCTAATAAAAAAAAAATGACCATTGTATGCCATCCAAATCCTTCCTGTCATGATAAAAACAGTTTGTTTGAGGTCTGGTTATATTTTTTTAATGTAAAAATTTAAAAATTGAATTATAACTTATAGGCAGAAAAGTATACAAAGCGTACAGCCCAGTGAATTTATCCCAAAGTAAACACATTCATGTACCTACCACCCAGACTGAGAAACTACTAGCATTCCAAAAGCCCCCTCAGGCACCCTCCCAGTCACTATCCCCACCCCTTCCTAAAAGTAACCACTGTAATTTTAATTCTTATGACCTCCATATTTTTATATATCTGATGGCCCAGATAATTATCTCTGGAGGCCAGAGTTAATCAGAAGCTCAGAGGATTGTTTCCCTGTGAGTCATTTCTCTTAATAGTTTGAGTGAGGATGCTTCCAGCTGCAAGTAATAGAAACCTCAACCCAAATGGCTTCAACAACAGGAGAATTTATGATCTCCACATAAATGCAAGTCTTGCTGTAGTGAGAGCTTCAGGGTGAATTGAATGAGCAGCTTGAGTCAACAAAGACCCATTTCTCAACGTGGCTGTCCTTGGTATTTGCTTCGTTCTTGGGCTGGCAAGAGGATAGCCACAGCAGTTCTTTTTTGGTGGCTCTTTCTTTGGAAACTTCTCCCAGATGTCCCCTCCCATCTCAATGGGTTGAACTAGGCCACATGTACAACCCATCAGACCAGGCAGATGGGATTGTTCTGACTGTCTTAGATTTGTCACCTGGGCTGGGATGGGACATTGAGAAGTCCATTCTGAAGCTCCATATGGAGAGTCACATAATAAATGGGAAATGTCTGCTTCTATTTATAAACATGCTTTGTATTGTTAAATGGTGAAAAGGGTCATAAAACAGTACAGAATATGGCTGAACATACTGTTGAAGATTCAAGGTTAGAGGTATACAGTAAGTAACCCTGTGAGGAAAGAATAAATTGACCATGACAAAATAAACACAACAGTTCGTGCCCTCTCTCTCCTCTGAACAATGATCTTCTCTGAATTGCCAGTTTGGGTGCTGAGTCATAAACTTATGTATATTTTTAGCTTTTTGGGATAGTGTCTTACCACTTATGCTAAGCATGGAACATGTTTTAGTATATCCCTTAGGGCAAATCTTTCTTCTTCTTCTTTTTTTTTCAGTACTGAAGACAGCCTGAGGTACTCTACCACTGATCTACACCCCCAGCTCTATTTTTTTTTTCAGACAGGGTTTCCTTAAATTGCTGAGGATGACCCTCAACTTGCCATTATCCTGCCTCAGCCTCTTGAGTTGCTGGGATCAAGGCCTGGCCCACCGAGTCCACTAGCTTAGGCCTTCTTGAAAATGAAATATTTTGTGATGTAAAGATCCAACAGGAAGCTGGGCACAGTGGTACACGCCTGTAATCCCAGCAATTTGGGAGGCTGAGGCAGGACTATCGCAAGTTCAAGGCCAGCCTTTATCACAAGTGAGGTGCTAAGCAACTCAGTGAGTCCTTGTCTCTAAATAAAATACAAAATAGGGCTGGGGATGTGGCTTAGCAGTCGAGTGCCCCTGAGTTCAATTCCCAGTACTCTCTCCCCCTGCAAAAAAAAAAAAAAAAAAAAGACCCAATAGGAGCTGGTTGGTGGTGCATGCCTATAATCTCAGGGGCTCCAGAAGCTGAGACCAGCCTCAACAACTCAGTGAGACTTTTTCTCTAAATAAAATACAAAAAGGGCTGGCGTTGTGACTCAGTGGTTAAGCCCCCCTGGGTTCAATTCTGGTTAAAAAACAAAACAAAACAAAAAAACAATAAGAAGCCTCTATTAATTTGTTCTATCAAGGTCAGATCAAGGTTATAGAAATTCAACAGATGTGCTCTTTTCAACCATACCAGCAGAGGGCACTTTTTTTCAGTTATGTTGCTGAAACCCAATAGATTCTGAACATTCACTGTGTAAGGAACTGCACTGGGCACAGTGAGGTGACACAGAATCTCTGCCCAATAGCTGCAGTCAAAGAAACTCCAGTCTAGTTGTGAAAACTAGCACACAAACTATTCGGGTGCCAAACAATGAAAATGGTATGACAGGGTCAGAAGTTGACATGGAGACAGTGAGACTTGGGCTGGTATACAATTTAGCTGGGTACAATTTAGCTAAATTGACCTGGCATATATGTTGCCCATCTCTTGCCATTCTCTTCATGCCTGTGGCAGACATTAATAATAAATATCAATGTAGCTCTACTGCCAACCAAGCTCAGGCCCAACAAAGTGCTCAAAGAACACAGGCCAATAAACTGAAACCAGAATTCATGACAACACCCATCTGATAGCAGGGAAAGGGTGGGAGTGGGTGTTGGATATTAGCTCATGGAAAAGAACTATCAAGGGAACTAATAAGGGAAAGAACAAGGTGGGCATAGAAGACCGCAGAAGTGGCCAAATGAGAGTATATTAGCTAGAGAGAGCTTTCTTACATTCCACCAATGAACAGGGAAGATTTACCACTAGTCACTTACAGGGCTGGAAAACTGACCTCCTGTGGTCAGGCCCATTCCCCACTCAACTTCTAGTATAGAGGAACAATAAGGAGACACAGGCATCAGCTGAGCACAGCTAGTTCCTTTATCTAGAACTCATTTCTCCAAGGGCAAGAGCCCAGCAAAGCTTCCACTTAGAAGTTTAAAAAATGGGAAAGAACTAATCTCCCCTAGCAGAAGACCTGCAGCACTATTTAACTTTTTGAACTATATATATATGTATCTCGTACTGATTCAAATTACATTTTATTTATCTTTTTACCATACGATTTATTTTTATTTTTTTAGTCATACATGATAGCAGAATGTATTTTGACATATAATACATACATGGACTGTACATACATCAATCATAATGTCTATTCTATTCTGCTGCCCTTCCTATAAAATTACATTTTAAGGGCTGGGGATGTGGCTCAAGCGGTAGCTCGCTCGCCTGGCATGCGTGCGGCCTGGGTTCGATCCTCAGCACCACATACCAACAAAGATGTTGTGTCCGCCAAAAACTAAGAAATAAAATATTAAAAAATTCTCTCTCTCTCTTTAAAAAAAAAAAATGAATAGCCTGGAAAATCCCTTGTGGTAGCACACATCTGTAATCCCAGTGACTCAAGAGGCTGGAGCATTGCAAGTTCAAAGCCAGCCTTAGCTATTTAGCCAGCCCTAATCAACCTAGCAAGATCCTGTCTTAAAATAAAAAATAAGGGCAAGGGATATAGCTTATTTGGTAGAGTGCTTGCCTGGTATCCACAAGGCCCTGGGTTCAATCCCTAGCACCAAAAAAATATATACATACATAAATAAAAACATAAATGAAAAAGAGCTGGGGTTGTAGCTTAGTGGTAAAGAACCCCTAGGTTTGAACCACAGTACCAAAAAAAAAAAAAAAGGGCAGGGGGCTGGGGTTATAGTTCAGTGTTAAGAGTGCTTGCCTAGGGCTGGGGATGTGGCTCAGGCGGTAGCACGCTCGCCTGGCATGCGTGCGGCCCGGGTTCGAGCCTCAGCACCACATACCAACAAAGATGTTGTGTCTGCCGAGAACTAAAAAAAAAATAAATATTAAAAGTTCTCTCTCTCTCTCTTTAAAAAAAAAAAAAAAGAGTGCTTGCCTAGCATTTATGATGCCCTGTGTTCAGCCCCAGTAACACACACAAATATAAGAAGAAAATATGCTGATGTGATATTAAGTGGAAAGAACACAATATGAAATTGTATTTACACCATGAAAACAGTAATGCATAGAAAAAGCCCTAGAATAAAATAGATAAAAGTGTTAAAGCAATTCCCACTGCTTTGGGTGCTGGGACAACTGCTGACCTTTTTTTCCTTTTTCAATTTTCTGTGTTTGTAAGAATTTTTTTTTTGTTGTTGTTGTTGTTTTTTTCCTTTCTTTTTTTTGTTTCTTTTTAGTTTATTTTTTTATTGGTTATTCAAAACATTAAAAGATTGCAGAATCACATCTGTTACACATCCACATTTTTACATAATGCCATAAGAATTTTTTTTAAATTCAACTATCAAACCAACAAACTTACTTATATCCAATTCTAGTCTTACCTAGGGAAAAGAATATCTTGAATATAAATTCTTACTCATTTCATAAAAATTCACCAGTAATACTTTTCCAAAATAATTCTATTGTCGAAGAATATTTTTCTTAATGAGAAGCGGATAGCAGAGTCACAGATTTGGACATATTCTCACTACATGTTCTCTAAAATGGGGATATAATAGCATCTGCCTCTTGGGCTTGGTTGGGCATTAAATGTATCATAATGCATATAAAAGCCTTTAACACAAATGAGGCAGCATTGTAAGTGCTAATGGAAGATTGTTAAAGCCAGACAGCCTAGGTGCAGATTCTGACTCATTACTTATTCACATTGTAACACTGGACAAGTTTCATAAATTTTTATGACTCAGTTTCCCTTTCTGTAAATTGGGGATGATAAAAGTACTTGTTTTATAGAATTGTTACAAGGATTGAATGAGGTAATACCCATAAAGCATCTAGCGAATACTATTTAAGTATGAACTTCTGGGGCTGGGGATGTGGCTCAAGCGGTAGCCCGCTCGCCTGGCATGGGAGCAGCTCGGGTTCGACCCTCAGCACCACATACAAACAAAGATGTTGTGTCGCCGAAAATTAAAAAAACTGCTCCATAACAAAGACAGCACTTTGATCTCTTCCTATCAATTTCAATATTGGAAGAGAACTCAGAGAAGGAGGAGTGCACTTACTGACCTAGTAAGGCTCAAGAGCTTCTAAGAAAAATAGTCCCTTGCCCTGTCCTTCTCTCCCCAATGCCTGATTCACAGAAAAATACTTTTCTCAGCTCTTTTAGTCTTTTCTCCTGGTATTTATCGCCATGCATCTAAAGGACATGTTTGTCCTATTTCTTGAATTTTCCATTTTAGACGTTTTATTGAGCTTGGTGAGATTGTTATGCCATGCAGGCTTCTCCTTTGTTCATCCTCCTAAGATAGTCAATAATTTTTATTAAGTATTTACATTAGGGTTATTGTTAAGTACAGTTCTATTATCCCATTTCCTTTCTTGTGTATGTTCTATTGGAGTATATAAATTACTTTTTTCACATCTTTCTATAATGTATCATTCATGGGGCAAAAAACACACGTGACAATCTATCAGTTGCACCCCACCCCAGCACCTTGGGCTCTCTCTCCTGGAAAGCTCTCTTCTTATATTCACCTTGGCTGTTCATGTTCTGTTCTCTTGGGCTTCTATTTGACCACTCACAGTGGGAATTCATTTCACTTCTCCCATTTCCAACATAATGTATCTTCTTCTTTCTCAGCATATACCCTATAAAAACTTTTAAATATTTATTTAACTTCTTCATTTTTTTGTGGGTATATCACTCAGAAGCTAAGAAAGGATACAGGAGGAAATTTCTTGATACCTCACATGTTCAAGGTGACTTAATTCTACCGTAAACCTTGACTTGTAGTTTGCACACAGAATTCTAGGTTAGAGTTTTTTCAGGGCAGTGATTGTCAAACCTCACATTCCCCTAAATCAATGCTTTTTTTTTTTTTTAAATTTTTTTAGTTGTCAATGGACCTTTATTTTAATTATTTATTTATATGCAATGCTGAGAATTGAATCCAGTGCCTCACCTATGTGAGGCAAACACTCTACCACTGAACCCCAGACTGAAACAATGTTTTAGTTGATCTGTGGCAGGGTTGAATATTATTTTTAAATGTTCCAAGGAGATTACACAATAAACTAAACTGAATCCACTTAGCCTTCCTTCTTGGTCAACATAACTTGGGCATCCAGAGGGGCATACAAGCCCCTCCTCTGAAGTCAGTTAATGAAGGTACTTAAATATATACATACACACCAAGTAGGTGATGATAGCTTCTGTTTTGGGTAACTGATTTCCCTGAGAAAAATAATCCCTGAGCCACAACCCCAGCCTGAGAATTAAGTTTTAAAATGCTGGTATAGATGCGATTGAGTGAGCTTTGAATACAAAGTATAGACATTATTTAGCTAATTGTTAATTCATGCTATTAATTATCAGATTGAAATAAATTATATGGACATTCCTTACCTCAAATTTTCATAATTGGAATCACAATCTTCTACCTCAATCAATTGGGATCTGTTGAGACCTTACCAAATATTCAGCATCAGGAAGAGTGCTGTGATAATGAATTCTTATTAGTATCAAAGATTAAACATTAGATTCAAATGCTGGTTATAATGGGGCTATCCTTTCCTGTTACTAATCCTCAATTCCTGTGGTAGTGAAATAACCAAGCCCTAATGAACAATCTTTTATCAGTAATCTGATATAATGTTAGAAGGCTATCAGTATGTTTTAAAGGCAATTATAAAAATGGTTTATTTCCCTTATTTTATTAACATAGTCACCAGAACTTCAATCTCCATGTTTAATTTTCTCCAACAGTTTATTTCCAAGAAAAACAATCATTTGAAGCCTGGCATTGCAGATAATAAAACATTACCACCTTATATCGGCTTCTCTTTAGCAGATGATTTCAGCAGAAATAGAAACCCAAATGGTCTACCGGTTCACATTCATTACATGGCAAAAGCCTTGATTTTTGTGTCTTCAGATTATCATATGAGCAACTCACTTCCAGCAAAGAGAAGCAGCAGCACGAATACTGAAGAACCAGAGAACTCCCACCAAGTTTCACTAAACACAGGATTAACAGATACAGGTGAATTTCCTGCTTCTAAGTTACTTTCATCCAGAGCACCTGAGGACTACAGAACCAATATTTCTACTTAAAAAAAAAAAAAAAAAAGAAAAAGAAAAAAGGAGGAATAAAAGTTTAAAAAATAACTGTAGACAGGGCAAGAAAAGGAAAACAGTATCTTTATTGTGTGTAATTCTAACAAACATTCACTGTGTGCACATTCCAGCAGAGACAGAGATCTTTGTTCAAAATATGCTGAAATAAAATAGGTAAACAAATTCCATTATTGAATACACAAAAGGAATGTTAATGTTACTCATTCACAGTCCAGAGTGAAGTAAAAAGAAAGTTAAATAACCAAAATAATGTTTTGCCCAAACAGCAAACATAGGTGACAGGCGTGGGCAAGGAGCAGCTACTCAAACTTGTAAGTAAGATGTTGGGGGCTGGGGATGTGGCTCAAGCGGTAGCGTGCCCATCTGGCATGCACCGCAGCCCGGGTTCGATCCTCAGCACCACATACAAAGATGTTGTGTCCGCCGATAACTAAAAAATAAATATTAAAATTCTCTCTCTCTCTCTCTCCCCTCACTCTCTTAAAAAAAAAAAAAAAAAGATGTTGGATACAGGGTAGGTAATTTGATAAATGTCCTTCTGCTTTTGTGAAATCTCTGTCCTTGAGCACCCCACAAATTCTAAACAGGACTTTTTCAGAGCACAGCAGCCAAACGAGATTAAGCCAATATTTTTGTGATAGCTGTCAACAAACAAGATGGTTTAAAAAAAATCGATTTCTTGTTGAGACATTTAGAAATGTCTAAATCCATTTCTCTTGGGGTGGAAGGTAAAGAACATTAATGCTCTGCATTTCAATCTCTTAAAAATGAAATTTAACCACGTAGATTTCACTTGATATTTTAAGTATGAGATTCTATAAGGAATGATACAACTGGCCTATAAATCATTTTTCCATTATTCCCCATCAGAACTAAATGAATATAAACCCAACAGTGTACTTATTTCACAATATAAGATTTATGAAAACTATTTAAATAACCCTACAGGCTCAAATGATAGGTTCCAATGGATTTCTGCTTATGCTTAAGCTGTCACACGAGCAGATTTAAACACAATATACACTTTGTCCCCCATTGCCTTCTTACCTTTATGAATACAGAAGTCATCTGGAAGTGAAAACCAACTCCCAAGGGGCTGAGAAATTTTGGAGAACGGGCCCTACATCCTATATTTTTGTAACACAAAATTTGTATCATTTCCTCCTTGCATTCACCAGCCATTATGTATACAGTACAGTGTGCAGCAGCAGCTGGCCCTCCTCAGGAAAAAACACCAAAAGAGGAACACCCCAGGCCTAGGGGGACACTGTCAGCCAACAGGGACTAGCTCCATTTGCTCTCAGAGGGGATTCCATGAGCTACTAACACCAAGATTGTGTAGAAAATTCAAATCTAGTTCTTTGAAACCAAAGTCCTTTTGGGTGGATTTGGCTATTGTGCTGTATAATTTATAGTTTAGAAAAACTTTTGCAAACTCACTCAAGAGCTACTTTTCACCTGGCTGCTTATGAAGACAGCAAAATTATACAGTAAATGGACTTTAAAATTGTTTTTTTATAATACAAAGTGACATAGTATTAGCAGTACTTCAAAAGAAGCCCTGGGTTCTACATGGATTTCAAGGACAATAGAGACAAAGTCTGAAAATCTTTTCCCTCTGGCTCTTAGTAAAAAAGTAAGTCCACATATAAATGGGGGGAAAAATCAATATGAAATAGAAAAACACTGTCTGGTGTTTCCCCTAGAAATATCAAAAACACCAATTTTACTTAAGACTATAGTTCTTCTAGCATTTCTTGTAAGCCAGGTGTTTTTCACTCAATTTTAGATACTGCCAAAATACTTTACAATTGATCCAAGTTATCTTCTAGCTTAGCATTAGCTTTGAGGATTCCATTTCCAAGTCCTCAATACTCCTTTGTTCTTTACCTCTATCCCAATCCACTCCAAGTAATCATGCAACTTAATTATTATAGCAATTACATACCAATCCTTATTTAAGACAACCCTTTCTTGTCTTTAAATGGAGGTGCATCAAGTCATACTACTTGTTACATAATAGCCAACTATTTAATGCATTTTCTTAAAGTAGCATCTTATAATACAAATATTTTCTAAAGATAAAAGTTTGATTATATCCATATCAGATATATAAAAAAAGTCAGCCAGAAATAACTCCAAAATATCATATCCAAGTATGCAAGAAAAAGATTAATATTATTTTGATGAATTCTGAATTCATTCAACTGCTAAGTCACAGGATATAAAATCTGGGTTGAACTTTTTCTTAAATAGTTTGTATGAGCAGACTTGGTTTACTGGTCAGTTTCCTGTCTCCTCAAGTACTAGGCAAACTGGAAGGGAGGGAGAAGATACTGAGCAGCATCTACAGTCCTTCTTGAACCAGCTGCTCCTTACTGGAAATGACAATGGCCCAGAAGCAGACTAATAATCCTCAAAGAATAGAGAGAAAAATCACCATAGCTACTGACACAAAACAGCCAGTATACTATCTATTTAGGTGCTTCCTT
The DNA here is from genome assembly GCF_964194105.1 of Spermophilus citellus. Lineage (NCBI taxonomy): Eukaryota > Metazoa > Chordata > Mammalia > Rodentia > Sciuridae > Spermophilus > Spermophilus citellus. The sequence continues at coordinate 53,894,629 of NC_138200.1, read as the reverse complement.
GTGGTGAGGGCAGTAGGGGGAAAGAGGAGTAAAAAATGCCAGAGGAATACCTAGCCCAATAAGAAATAGTAAATAATTCTAAATAATAACCTACTTTTCAATGAAACACACATCCAAGGAAGGGGAAAAAACTGCCAATTCTTTAATCTTAATGGAAAGCACAAAACCACAAGTTGGAGCCATGGAGGTAAAATACAGATGAAATGGAAAACTGCCTTTTGTCATGATCTCCCACTTTCAAATGACATTTTATATGGAAGTTATTTTACTCGGACAAACAAAAGATCAAACTGAAATCTCTTACTTGTGTAAAACTGGGAACCAAAAATTGCTAATCGATAAACAAAACAGCAGCAAGAATCCCTGGTAGGCTCTACAGACATAATTATACACTTATATTTTACCAATAAAATAAAGGTAGAAAAAGAGAAAGACGGTTAGAAATTAGTGACAAATCAAAGAGAAGATTTGGTGTCATTTCTAAACTCCCATCTTAAAGTAGTGTTTTCAAAAGATTACTCTGAACTTGCCAGGGTTCTGTCACCTCAATTCATCCCTCCCTTCCTTTGGCTTTTCTCACCCACAAGAAATCAAAGGGAGGCACATCTTTGTTCAGCATCCCTTGAAATGAAAAGGGGCTGGGAGTGGGAGGAGCTATCAGCTTATATTAGCCTGCAAGGGAGATAACCACATAGTTCTTTCTGCTTTTAACAAATATAAAAAGGAACAAGATCATTTGGCAGTGTGTTTTAACAGATGTGTACCTAACTTCATGAATAAACTCCTTGTGATAATAGAATTATCAGAATTTTAAAAAATATTTACTTGAAAGAAATATGGGAAAAGAAAACCTTCAAAATTAGAGTGCTGCCTTGGTAAGAATGTATAATATGCATTCAAATTACTGGAAAGCAAGCATTTTTTCCAAAGAATAATGTCACTATGACATATGAATTACAATCGTTAACACAAATGTTTGAAATGTAAGGATACTGTGGAAATAAGTGAAGAGAAGAAACATGGCAAAGACACAGGACAGTGAGCAGGTAGTTTGGGAGTAAGGCTCTCAGAGATGAAGGACACTGGTCCCAGATTGGAGGTGGATGTCTGGTCAACTGTCTTGGCTCCAAGGGGGAAGAATACAACCGGCAGGATTCAAGCAAGAGGACACCAATATAGCCCTCACAGCAAGTCCCCAATTTTTACTCCCAAGTGGATGTGTTTCCCACACTTCAACACGGTCTCCTCAGGAGGATTTACTTTCCGCCACGTAGTAACGATACAGGAAACCTACGAGAATAGCGCCTATGACGGGGAAAATCCAATATGCCCAGCAACTAGAAATAGGAAGAAAAAAAGCAATGAAGTTGTGAATATTTTATACCAATCATTCACTACCTTTCACCTTTCACATTTTAATATTTATGTAGGCAAGAGCCTTTGATTTACTTTGAGAAATTTAACTGCTTTTATCACATAGTAGCATATATTTCTATAGATATTTCTATAAAGACAGAGTGGTTATTTACACTATGGATAGTGTAAATTTTTCTTTGTGCTTTTGTTTTCCATATAGTCTGTAAATTTTTTGGTTTTTTTTGGTGGTGATGTTGGGGATAGAACTGAGGGCCTTGTGTATGCTAGGCAAGTGCTCTACCATTGACCTACACCTCCAGTCTAAATTAATATTTATAAATATTTAGGAAAAGAGAATAAGATACATTTCATAAACATATAGGTATTCATATATCTATCCCATTATAAATCTAGAAGTGACACTATCAAATTGTAAACAGTATTCTTATGTATTTTAAAAATTTAATCCTCATGGCCAAGTGTGATGGCACATACCTATAATCTCAGTGGTGTAGGAAGCTGAGGCAGGAGTATTACAAGTTTGAGTCTTGCCTGGTCAATTTAGTCAGACCCTGTCTCAAAATAAAAAATAAAACATCTGGAGATGCAGCTCAGTGTAGACTACTCTGGGTTCAAATTCTAGTACCTCAAAAAAAAAAAATTCCTTAAATTAACACTATAAAACCAAAGGACATACATGCATACAGAACATCATTGATAGTTCTAAAGAGATAAACAAATGACCCTTGGATTAAGAAGTACTACAGAAGACTTCTCTTAGAGGAGTTTTGGAACAGTAATAATTCTCTTTAATTCTTTTAATAGAATTTAAAAGCATTTCTAATTTTTAAGATGTAATTCTTCCATGATCCAAATGACCTGGCTGCCCCCTCAACTTATGACATATCCAGATTTGATATTAAAAGGTTTCCAAGTCAATAAAACCAGTAAGGTTCATGGCAAAATGATTCTCTTTGCCTAAGCATGCCTAGCACTTTGTACACTGAAAAATAGCAAAAAGCTACTCTTGAACATGTTTAGAATTTTGGCCTTTTAAAAAAACAATCAAGATGGCATGTGTAATAGCAATGTGGCTGTTAATGTCCCTGTAAGAAAAATGAATTCAGACTTCTTGAAGAGCAACCATGAAAGACTATGTCCAAAGGTAGGAACCTTGAGTAAACTCTGAAGAAAAACTCTTCAGTACAAAAGACAGAATGGTTGACTACCAATTCTAATAAAATCTTCCCATTACTTAACAGCTACTGAGAAGAGAAGCAGGGGAAATGCATTTATACTGCACTGAAGGAGAACTAGATTCAACAATAACTTCATGCCATAAGATAGAATTTTCTTCTTTGGATATTTATCCAGGTTATTGCATGTAATTACTGCATGTAGTTATGATACACTTATTTTTTTTCTTTGTAGTATTCTACTGTATAGATACATATGAATTTATTCATTCATTTTATTAATGCATGAATATGTAATTGTTTCTAGTGTTTGAATACCTTGAATAATGCTGCTATGATCATTTTTGTATGTATTTCCTGGTATACTTGTCACATGTTTCTTTTTTTTCTTTCTTTCTTTTTTTTTTTTTTTTTTTAAGATATAGTCTTGTTATGTTGCCCAGGCTAGTCTTGAACTTCTGGTCTCAAGTGACCCCTGCCTCAGCCTCCCAAATAGCTGGAACTATCAGTAAGTGCCACCATATCCAGCTTGTGCACATATTTCTATTGAATATATACTTAGAAATGGAATTGCTGGGTTAAAAATTATTCATATTTACTAGATAATGTCAAATTGTTTTCCAAAGTGATTGTACACATTTATATTGCCATAAGAGTGCTTAAAAGACTTAGTGATTTGCTTCCTAACCAAGTCTACTAATTTTCAGAATTTTATATTTTTAACAAGCTAGTAGGTGTGAAATATATCTGTGATTTTATTTTTTGGTACTAGGGATTGAATCCAGGGGCACTTAACCAATGAGCCACACCCCCAGTCCTTTTTGTATTTTATTTAGAGACAGCGTCTCACTGAGTTGCTTAAGGCCTCACTAAGTTGCTGAGGCTGGCTTTGAGCCTCCTGCCTCAACCTCCCAATCCGCTGAGATTATCCTATAACACCACGCCTGGCTACCTATAATTCTTTTTCTTTTTTGGTACTAAGGATTAAACTCGGGGGCACTTTATCACTGAGCTATATCACCAAACCTTTTTATTTGAGACAGGGTTTTACTATGTTACTAGGGGTCTTGCTGAGGCTGGCCTAAACTTGTGATCTTCCTGCCTAAGCCTCTGGGGTCACTGGGATTAAGGCATGCACCACCATGTCCAGCTATACCTATGATTTTAATTTGTATGTCTTTGGTGATAAATGACATTAAATTTTTTCCATATGCTTATATTTGTGTTTTTTCTTCTGTAAAGTCATAAATCTTTTTCTCATATTCTATTAATTTTTAAAAACTTCATTTGCAAGAAGTCTTTATGTATTCTATTAATAATTCTTAATCAGTTTTATGTATAGCATAAATCAACTACAAGTTTATATCCCTATATTTTCAAATATTTGTGGTACTGGGCAATGAACCCAAGATCTACCACTGAGCTATACATCCCCAGCCCTAGTCACCCTCTTTTTAAAATTTTGAGATAGGGTCTAACTAAGTTGCCTAGGCTGCCCTCAAACTTGGATTCTACAGCTTCAGTTTCTCAATAGCTGGGATTACAGGCTGTGCCATCATGTCCAGCTATTTTCAAAATCTTTATGTAGCACTTGGCTGAATCAAAGTCTTTAGTTTTGAGGAAACTTAAATTACCAATAATACGTATTTTTATATGATGCCTTTTACTTCAAATAAAAGAATTGGTATTTTATAGAAGAAAAAAGACATTTTCTGCCTAAAATCCTTTGAGATCTCCAAAAGACAGAGCAGACAGTATTACATCATCTCTATGATTCTTTATAAGCCAAGGATTCCACAGTCATCTCAAGTAGAGACATTTATGGGATGGTAATTTACACATTTCAGAGCTAATAATACCCTTTTACTAAAAATACTGCAAGGTATATACTGTAAGCAAACTTCTGAGAAAACCCAAATTCCTAAATATGACTCTAATAAATCTTTTCCTGTTTAAAATATAATTATAGCACCTGTGAGGGTTGACTGAAACTTAAGTGTGAAGTGGAAGTCACAAGGTAGGATGAACAGCACACACTCAGGACCTGACTTCATAGGTACTTGCCCTTGCATATTGGCCTCTTAATAACTATGACTCCATCTTTATGTCATCATTAGATTTAAAAATAACTCAAGGTGTGAATCTTTTAGATTATTGAAAATGCTTGAAACTGTAAAAATTAATTTTACTGCTGTCAAAGAACTATTAAATTTGTAATGACTTTTGACCAAAAATGAACTAGCTGTCATACTGTACTTTTATTTTGTGTTTGCCCAGACTAGTCTTGTTTTGTGTTGTTTTGTTCTGGTACTGGGGACAGAACCCAGAGGTGCTTTACCACTGAGCTATGCCCCAAGCCTTTTGTTTTACTTTTTTTTTAGACAGGATCTTGCTAAGTTGCTAAGATCCTCAGGTGTACACCACTGCTCTTAAGTGTGTTATACATGAATATTCATGAAAGAATCTCTTGTCAGACATTATATATAAGGAAGTCTTTTAATGGGATACCAACCTTTTGCATGTATCATTTTTCGAAGGATCCTTAAGAAGATACATATTCAAAAATAACAAAAAGAAAAAAGATTAATACAACATGTTGAGTCTTCTTGCATATTTATATAAATTCTGTAGCTAATAACAGAACTTTATCTTTCATGCATTTTGATGTTATGAAACCTTAAGCAATAGAAGGACCATAAATTTTATTTCTAATAACATACTGATACTCTCCAGTGAATAATCACTAATGAAACATTTTTAGAAGTAAAAAAAAAATTGCTAATGATACACACTTATATTGAAACATAATACAATGATAGGCCTGGTTCAGCTGGGCTTGCTACTGGCTGTAGCTAAGATCACATTCTCTAAAAACATGGTAAGAACATATAACCTGTGAAGTGCTCTAAGATCAGGCAGATGACTGCTTGTGGTTTACAGAAATGAACTGGTTTACTCTATGAAATCATAATAATATGACTAAAGATCTTAGGGTTTATTTCACAGTAAAAAGGAAGAGACAGCAGTTCAAAGGAAGAAAAATACCAAAATAATCTTTAAAACAAACTTTAGCAATTAAACTAATATACGTGATATGGATGAATTGTCAAGCTAAGAAGCCAGACATATATAACCACATATTTAAGCCTGCTTACATAAAAATATCCAGAACAGAACAATCAATAGAAGCAAAAAATAGATTAGTGATTGCCTACAGCTAGGGTGGGAAAGGAAGAATAAGGGGGCAGACTGGAAAATGACTGCTAATGAGCAGAGGGTTTACATAATGAGTTTCTTCTAAAATTGTGATTATGGTTGCACACTTCTGTGAATATACTCAGAACCATTGACTCATACATTTTTTTTAAAAGAAATTATTTTTTAGTTTTTTGGTGGACACAATATCTTTATTTTACTTTATGTGGTGCTGAGGATCGAACTCAGTGCCTCATGAATGCTAGACAAGCACTCTACCACTGAGCCACAACCCCAGCCCAACTCTACATTTTAAATAGATGAATTATATGGTATGTGAATCATCAATAAAATTGTTATTAAAATTATTTTTACTCCATTTAAATATCATGTGACATTAATAATTCCATTAATTAGCTACATAGTATAAAGTCCTGCTAACCTATTGCCAGAGGACAAAAACCTATTAGCGTAGGTTGCTATTGCTCAGAGTAACATCTTTGAAAATATGCAGAAGTGGGGCTGGGGATGTGGCTCAAGCGGTAGCACGCTCGCCTGGCATGCGTGGGGCCCTGGGTTCAATCCTCAGCACCACATAAAAATAAAAAAATAAAGATGTTGTGTCCACTGAACACTAAAAAGTAAATATTAAAAAATTCTCTCTCTCTCTCTCTCTCTCTCTCTCTAAAAAAAAAAAGAAAATATGTAGAGGTATGCAGGGCATGTATATAGTGTATTAAATCAGCTTAATCACGATTTTCAATAATCTCAAAGAATTTCCAGGAATCATACATACTGGACAAGATACACTTTAAAGCAGTCCATGAAGTGAGTATTAATTTCTTGTATACAAAACAATGTTATGCAAATAAACATATGCCCCAAATCTGAAAGAAATTAGCCTATAGGCAAATAAAACTTCCAATAAAAGGCTTTAGATAAACCATACTAATATATACCATACCAAACTTCTTTGAGCACTTGATGATTTTTATTATCTGGGACATTTCTGTTAGTATAATATGGATTGGGCCAATTAAAACATTAACACAAATCTCACCATTATGTATAATTTTAATGCACCCATAAAAGATATGAAAAAAACACATTACAGGTCAATCTTTGAAAATATTACTATCTTATAGTTTGGGAGGCTGTAGTAGTATAACGTAGATGTAGAATCTATAATTACATAAAGTAATATAGAGTTCATATACATGGATTCTCTGTATGTCAACACTTTTAGCCTCTAGGATGAACCTTAAATAACACAATAAGAAGAAAAAAAGAGAACCAAGACCATAACACTATGGTAAATAACTAAAATAACTAAAAACATATATGGTGTTTATTGAATTAAAATGCTCCTGTTTTAACATTAATTCATCTCTGAAGGCAAAAAAGGCCAAGCTGCCCAACATTTTGGAGAAAAGAGAAGAGAAACAAGCACCTATTCCTTTTAGAACACTGACAAACAAGTAAATTCCAAACTACAGTGGTCCCACTTTTAATCAACTGTTAAAGAAAGAAATCCAGTATTACGACATTATTACAAGAGAGCAGATCAAACCCAAAGTTCTAGCATAAGCTCAACCAGGTAATTAATACACGTTTCTTTAGTTTCCAAAGATTTGGAATACATCTGCAAACAAAAAAATTGCTTAAGTCTTCTATGATTTTAGCTCAAAATTAATATAAATTAACAGTTTAAAACTGGAGAGCTGGGATTGTGGCTTACTTGGTGGAGTGCTTGCCTGGCATGTGTGAGACACTGGTTCAATTCTCAACACCACATATAAATAAATAAATAAAGGTCAATTGACAACTAAAAATTTTTTAAATAAATAAATAAATAGATGAAACTGGGTCCTAAAGTTCAAGGTTCATTAGGGTTTTTTCCCCCCCTTAATATTTTCAGTTGTAGATGGACACAATACTTTTGTTTATTTAGTTTTTTTACATGGTGCTGGAGATCAAACCCTGTGCCTCACATGTACTAGGCAAATGCTCTAACACTGAGCCACAACCCCAGGCCCAAGATTCATTAGGTTTTAATCACCACATAAAATAATTAAATAAATAAATTAATATACAAATAAATACCAAAGATGGGCTTTGTAGGTTAAAAGGAAATATTTTATAATACCTGAGTAAACTGCATAAAGCTGCTCATAACTGAAATTAAGGCTAAGTATCTTTCAGGTCAATGCTAAAACATTTTTCTCATTGGAAAATAAAAGGCTCATATTAGAAGAATTTCAATCCTAACATAATATTTAATTATTTTCACACAATTTTCTTTTTTTGTGGTGCTGGGGATTGAACCCATGGTGTGAGGTAAACACTCTACCAACTGAGCTATATCCCCACCCCTTGGACACAATTTTCTGAGCCAAAGGTATTGTAACAAAATCTATGTGAACTTTTTTTGCAGTAATGGGGATTGAACCCAGGGCATTGTGCATGTTAGGCACTCTATCACGAGCAACATCTCCAGCCCTTTGGTTTTTCATTTTGAAACAGGGTCTCACTAAGTTGCTGAAGCTGTTCTGGAACTACCTAATCTCCTGCCTCACTCTCCCAAGTAGCTGAGATTACAGGCAAGTGCCACCATGTATGGCTACAAGAGCAAAGAAAGGAAATACCATTCTCTCATGTCTTGGAGATTGAAGGAGCATGTGTTGAGTTCTCCCTCTCCCATCAGCTCTATAAAGGATTGTTTTCCCAAACACTCTTCCAAGAGGTCTTGCACCTCAAGTACTGATCCAATCTGACATAGTTAAGAAAATGACAAAGAAATGTCACATCTAGTAATCCCATGGTGTCAGCAGAGGAAATTCTGCGTATGAGAAAACATTAGAGAGGAGCACACACACACACTTAAGGAATGTGGTGTACCTTCTCATCAGGACATAAACTCAGGAAAGAATGAGCCAATTATAATTATAATGTGTTAAAATACAGAGGCAAGGCATTATAAGCATACCTTCAACCTATAATAGTTTACATTTAGGCTTTCAAAAGCTTAAATACAAGGTGTATAAAGCGTATAAGGAATTTATATTTTAATCCCTAAAGTGGATGGTTGCTATTTCAAGAAGATTCCAAGCATATAAAATTGGAGGAAGCAATGTTAAGCCACAGAACACCTTTAGAAAATTTAATAGACATTTGGGTGGTCTTTTATAGTTTTAGATTTAGTACATTTCAGTAACTGTAGGCAAAAGTTAACTTATGAAAAAAGACTGGGAATTTTGGCTTCAAACATACGAGAATGAATTTTACCCCCATTAATACCATAGACCTTGTACCATAAACCAACACTATGTGAATTTTAGTATTAGTTGTATTTCACACCTAAAACATTTGAAAACTGAAAAGTACATGATTTCAACATTTTATAGTTCTAACTATGATGCTGTGGTATGAATCTTGGGGACAGCCTTCTTACAAAAATATATGAGTCACTACAAACCATTTCTTTCTGGATGAGAATACAGTTTAACAATTACTGCCTTGCAAACTATATCTCCTGAGTCAGTCTGGTTATGTAAAAAATATTTCCCTGGGCTGGGGATGTGGCTCAAGCGATAACGTGCTCACCTGGCATGTGAGGGGCGCTGGGTTCAATCCTCAGCACCTTATAAAAATTAAATAAAGCTGTTGTATCCACCGTAAACTAAAAAAATAAATATTAAAAAATTCTCTCTCTCTTAAAAAAAAATTTCCCTGTAGGTAAGGTAAAATTAAAAAACAAAAAAATTCCATGAAACAACTTTCTATACAGCCCTCTTAAGAACGTATTGTGCTAAGATATGCAACACATTCGTAGAGAAAAAAATTGTAATGCTCACAGAACAATTTCTTTTTTTTAATATTTATTTTTTTAGTTGTACACAATACCTTTATTTTGTTTATTTATTTTTATGTGGTGCTGAGGATTAAACCCAGGGCCGCGCAGGCACTAGGTGAGCGCTCTATCGCTGAGCCACAACCCTAGCCCAGAATGATTTCTTTTGAAACCTAAGAAGTGAAAAAAAACTTATAACACTGGACAGCTATTTTGAAAAGCATGTTATCTTAATCCCTGTTTTGCAAAACTACATATCATTTCTAAACAAAGCTTCCCAAAATGATGTTAATCCTTCATATAATTCTTGACAGGGCATTTTGTTTTATAACAGTGGGTTTACAATGACATTCTATGCTTTATTCTAAAAAAAAATATGTTACAAAACACAAATGTCAGACAAAACAAGGAACAATGAGCTGGGCCTGATGGTGCTTGCCTGTAATCCCAGTAACTCCAAAGCTGAGGCAGGAAGATCTTATATTTGTGGTCAGTCTCAGCAATTTCTCGAGGCCCTGTCTCAATAATTTTCAAAGTAAATTGAGTAGTAGGTGTGGTGGTGCATGGTTGTAATCCCAGTGGCTCAGGAGACTGAGGCATAAGAATCTCAAGTTCAGGGCCAGCCTCAGCAACTCAATGAGGCCCTAAGCAATTCAGCGAGTCCCTGTCTCTAAATAAAATATAAAAAGGAATGGGGATGTAGCTCAGTGGTCAGGCACCCCTGGGTTCAATCCCCAGTATCAGGAAAATACTAAACAAAACTAAACAAAACCAAAATCAAAAACAACAACAAAACAAACAAAGAGAAAACGATTAAACAACCAAAGTTCTTTAGTAAACAGCAAGCACTATTCATCTAAAGGGCATCTGCATGCCCATTCTAAACTTTTAAAAAATTAGATAGTAAGTTGATAGGAATATTAAAGAATTCTTTTTTTTTTTAAAAAAAATGGCAGACTAGTGGCTTCTAGCATGCTGCTTCTTTCTTTTTTTTTTTTTAAGAGAGAGTGAGAGAGAATTTTTAATATTTATTTATTTTTTTAGTTCTCGGCGGACACAACATCTTTGTTGGTATGTGGTGCTGAGGATCGAACCTGGGCCGCACACATGCCAGGCGAGCGCGCTACCGCTTGAGCCACATCCCCAGCCCCTTAAAGAATTCTTAAAAGTAAACTTCTAGTTTAATGTAACTGCTATTAATTTGAATGATGGTTTGAGTGTATCCCTCAAGAGTTAACGTATTGGAAGCTTCTTCCTCATTAGTAGAGGTCCTAATGGAAGATCCGTAGGGCATTGGGGGCATACCCTTGGAAGAGATCAATGGAGTTCTCATGAGGGTCCTGATCTGCCTCTCTCGCTTTCTGCCTTGTCATATGATCTCACTCTCTCCATCTCTTTCTTTTACTATCCCCTCCCCTCCCCTTACACTTCTACCAAGAGGACTTCACCACAATTAAGCTGATTCTGATGCCATCACCTTGAACATCCAGACTTATAAGCTAAATAAATCTCTTCTTTTTATAAAGTATCCAATCTCAGGTATCTTGTTATTATAACAGAAAATGAACTAATATAGTAACCAACTAACTACATTCATAATTATAAATGACGTATATTTTAAGTATTTCTTTCATAAAAAAGGAGGTAAAATGTTATATATGTATTGTACATTATATGACAGAAAACTGTATTTGCAAGAAAAATCAGCATGAGGAGGGAAAAACTATATCTGCCTTTAAACATAATTATAGATTGATATTTACTATCTTTAATTAATTAATTATTTTATTACTGGGAATTGAATTCAGAAGCTCTTAATGACTGAGCCACAATCTCCAGCTCTTTTTATATTTTATTTAGAGACAGGGACTCGCTGAATTGCTTAGGGCCTCACTGAGTTGCTGAGGCTGGTTCTGAACTCGTGATCCTCCTGCCTCAGCCTCCTGAGCCACTGGTATTACAGTCATGTACCACCATGCCTGGCACTAATTTTTTCTTTTAAATATTTTTTTAGTTGTAGGTGGACACAATACCTTTATTTTCATTTATTTATTTTTATGTGGTGATTTTATGTGGATAGAACCCAGTGCCTCATTCTTGCTAGGCGAGTGCTGTACCACTGAGCCAAAAACCCCCTAAATTTGTTTTGAAGGTGAGCTTCCATAACGAAAAGTAGACCAGAAAAAAACATTAAGTCAAATGCAAGGAGAAGATTAACACTTCTCAGCATGGGAGTTAATCCAGCGAGGAAGATATTCAAAGACAAAACAGTTCTTAACTCTTATAAGTTATCTTTGATGTAAAGAAGAAAGACTTGTTTCAAGATCTGTGAGTTTCTAAGCTTTTAAAATTTTATATTTCAGGGCTTTCAACTCAGGAATTATTATCTAACAATAAAACAATGGTGGCCATGGACTGTGTTGTAGTAAAAGCAAAAGAAAAGTAGCTTCTTAAAAAAAAAAAAAAACAAACAACAAGGAAATGATTCCTGATTTATCCTCTGCAATAGCAACATTTTGCGTACTTTTTTTTTTCCTAAGGAAAGAGTGTGTTACAAAGAGGACATACAGAAATAGAAGCCCATAAGGCTGAAGTAGGCTTAAAGAAAAATCACTTCCTCACAGAGGTTCACCCCTAAATGAAGAAAAAGGAAAGTAAGGGGCTGGGGATGTGGCTCAAGAGGTAGCGTGCTCGCCTGGCATGCGTGCGGCCCGGGGTTCGATTCTCAGCACCATATACAAAGAAAGATATTGTGTCCGCCAAAAACTAAAAATTTTTTTTTTAAAAAAGGAAAGTAATTAATAATATCAACTTCATTTCCATTTCTTCGTGAATGTTTAAACCAGAGATAGAAAAATGAAGAAGAAAGATACGTACATCCTAGACACCAACGTTTCTATTTAAACCTCTGTAAGAAAGAAATCTGAAGGATCAAGAATTTCTTCCTGGAACTGAAATCAGGTTGGAAGACTCTTTGAAAGTCTACGTAGGTGGCCTTGAAAGGTTTCCAAAAGGCTTCCTTTGCCTGATCAAAAATGCGGCACTGTGGCTGGAAACACACAACAGCCTGACTCTACTTAGTAGAGACATGTCCCTTGGGTACAAGTGACATGGGGAAAATAGGCTTGCCAACGGAGCCTTTAGTCATTCTTTAACCCAGGAAGGAGCTAACGTATATTTGGAGACTTCTTTTATTACAGAATTTAAGTGAGCTGAAATGGTTTCTTTTCCTGTACTTAAAACAGTTATAATTCAGCTAACAAATCTCTAATTAGTTCTTTGACCCGCAGACAATGCTTTCCACGAAGAGAATTAAAATTTCTTAGGTTTTCATAAAAATGATAGGCTTATCATTTAGCAAAATGTTTGGTGCTTGCTTACTTATCATCTGGGTTACTTAAAATGCAAATTACCAAACCCCATGTCCAAAGCTCTTGAACCAGCAGTAGTGGAAACTCAAGAAATACATGTTTTATGTGTATTTTCATGTTCATTCCATGGGAATCCAATTTAGGCACTACAAGAAACAGAATATGTGGAACACTGCTCTCCATTCTGAAGAATGGTCCTAACTATACTATCAAAGAAAGAAAAATAGCAACAAGAAGCAATTTACAGACTTCTAGACATAGTAACTGCAAAAATATTTTCCTGCTACCTTAATATAAAGGGTGCCTCATGGCTTGTGCAGAAATGGGTTATGGCTCTTAGATAAAGGTGTATCTCTTATAAAAATAGGAGTATTCCTTGGATCAAATACTGACCTCTAAATTTTCTGGATACATTCAATATAATAATTAAGCTCATTCTTAGTTCAAATTTTACCTTAATACCACATGTGAAGATTCAAGAATGGTAGTGCATGTGTGAGGAGGGGACAACACACACACCATCAGTGCTTAAAATGTGTTTGAAGAGCTAGGTTCAGTGGCACATGTCTGTAATCCCAGCTACTCCAGAGGCTGAAGTTGAAAGATTGCAAGTTCAAAATCAACCTGGGAAATTTAGTGACACCCTATCTCAAAATTAAAAAATAAAAAAGATTGGGGATATAACTCATGAGTAGAGCATTCCTGGATGCAATCCCCAGTATTGCCAAAAAAAAAAAAAAAAAAAAAAAAAAAAAAAAAAATAGAGCTGAGGATATGGCTCAGTGGCTTAACACTTGCCTGGCATGTGAGAGACTCTGAGTTGAATTCCCAATATTATGAATTATGAATTCCCCTTTCATAAACAACTCAATGGTTCAGAGTACTACAGTATAGCAAGACAGAGGAGTTAATTTATATAAATGTTCTGGATTGCAAAGCAACAGATGGCAACTGCCAAGTAAGCGATCTTTTCAATTGAAAAAATTCTTATATTGCTGTGTCAATCTCATTCGGTAATTATGGTTCAATGAGGAATGCTATAAGAAGCTAGAAAGAAGACAAGGGGAGGTTGTGTGGTACCCATAATGTTCTAAGTAGCATCTATAATGCTGTCCCTTTAAATCACAGGGTGGACTAACAATTACCTAAAGGACAGGAGTCAAGGGAAATATAAGAGAATACGGGAGTTGGAAGTACTCAGCTTGTGGGAAGCAGAAAATGCTTTCATATTTTCTTCCTAGAATGTCATGCAGAGCACATTAAGGTTTTCAAATACACAAGTATTTAATCTTGTTTTTGCTAAAATCAGTAAATAACTGGAAAGGGGGTGAGTCTATTTGGGGCTACAAAATAAAATTTTTAAAAATAAAAATTGGGGGGGCTGGGGTTGTGGCTCAGCGATAGAGCAACTTACCTAGTACGTGTGAGGCCCCGGGTTCGATCCTCAGCACCACATAAAAATAAATAAAATAAAGGTTGTGTCCAACTACAACTAAAAAATAAATATTAAAACAAAAATAAAATAAAAACTTGGGAGGGGCTGGGGATGTGGCTCAAGCGGTAGCGTGCTTGCCTGGCATGCGTGCGGCCCGGGTTCGATCCTCAGCACCACATACAAAGATGTTGTGCCCGACGAAAACTCAAAAACAAATATTAAAAAATTCTCTCTCTTGGGGCTGGGTATGTGGCTCAAGCGGTAGCACGATCGCCTGGCATGCGTGCGGCCCGGGTTCGATCCTCAGCACCACATACCAACAAAGATGTGTGTCCGCCGAGAACTAAAAAATAAATATTAAAAATTCTCTCTCTCTCTCTCTCCTCTTTCACTCTCTCTTTAAAAAAAAAAAATTCTCTCTCTCTTTAAAAAAAAAAAAAAAAACCTTGGGAAATAAGAACAGAGAGGTCGCTTTCAATAACTTGAAAGATAAAAAGATAAGATAAATAACTTAAAAAAGAAAATTCTTTTTCAGACAGAAGCAATTATTTACAACTGTTCTAAATGAGGCATGGGTAAAGTACTTTTCTATAACTGAATCCATAAACTAATTTCTTTCAAAACCACACATGGCATACTTTGGAGTTGCAATTTAAAAAAAAAGAAGAAAGCATACAGAAGCATTAGCAAATTGTTTCCTATTGTGTAAGACCCAGCTATTCATTTTTCCTGAGAGTTACTAAATCCAAATTCCTGAAAAATAGAATTTTTGCTTGGGAAAAACAAACACGTTAAAAAAACCAAAACAAAACAATTCTACTTGAATAAATAGAACTACAAACACTTGAAATACAAAAGACAAATCGGATAACATCTTACCTTGTTACCACCTTCAGGTTTAAGGTCACTCTGTTAAAAAGAGGAAAACAATGTTTTAAGAAATATCCAAATGGACTAAGGCAGAAGAACCTCAAGTTCAAAGCCAGGCTCAGCAAATTAGCAAGGCCCTAAGCAACTTAGCATGAGCCTGTCTAAAAAGGCTGGGGGATGTAGCTCAATGATTAAGTCCCCCTAGGTTCAATTCCTGGTACCAAAAAAAAAAGAAAGAAAGAAAAGAAAAGAAATATCCAAATGAACTCTTAATATGTGCTTGCTTCTAACCTTGAAACATGAGACTACATTTGGTGGGCAGAGAATTCCTAGGAGACCTACAGGTCTGAAAAAAAGGAATGGCACCCCACCCTTAGCATATCAGGGTCTCCTGTTAGAATAGTATGTCTAGAAGGCTTAAAAGTCCATAGATGACGAGCCTAGTGGTGTATGTCTGTAATCTCAGTGGCTTGGAAGGCTGAGGCAGGAGGATCTTTTAAGTTTAAAGCCAGCCTGAGCAACCTAATGAGGTCCTAAGCAATTCACTGAGACCCTGTCTCTAAATAAAATATAAAAAAGGGCGGGGATATTGCTCGGTTGTTAAGCTCTTCTGGGTTCAATAAAAAAGTCTGTAGTTAGTTATCTTTTTAGCTAGGGACTTGTAAAAACAACCACACCTATTTTAAGTGCAGCTGTTGCTAACTACAATACAATAATCAAAAAACCAATAAAAATAATCCAAAATCAGCTCCCTTAGCTTTTCAAAGTTACTATTAGCTGCACTCTAAGGCAGGATGATAATGGAGAAAAGTCAAGCCTAATGAATGGTTAAATGAATTTCTATTTTAATAATTCTTTCTCTCATGCAGTTCTATGGCTGTTGCGTCACTTTCTCTGCACAAGTGCTTCTAGCCCCCTAATAGTTCTTACCGGATGGACGTCACCGATGTAGTACTGCTTTAGCATTTCTCTGGCATCAGAGGAATGGCCTACATCTTCAAAGCTTTCAGTTGAATCTGTACCAGCTTGTTCTAGCAAAACCTCTTCTCCACCAGGATGCTACAAGAAAAAGATATTTACTGAACAGGGGAGTGTCTGAAAAGAAAACCCATTTAAGTTTCTTTCCTGTCCTCCTTCCTCTTCTCTCCTTTAAATGGGAGTAATGGAACAAATTGACATTGTGTACCTATAAAGATGCAATGAGAAGAAAGCAGCATAATTTCTAGCAAATTCTGGCCCAAACTGCATAATATGGATATTATTGTCAGGAAAGATAAGACAAGTGCAAACTGACCAATAACCTACAGCGTGGCCTGTGATTTTCAAAAACGCTGAGGTCGGGCTGGGGCTGTAGCTCAGTGGTATAGCACCTGCCTCACATGTGTGAGGCACTGGGTTCGATCCTCAGCAACACACAGAAATAAATAAAGATATTAAACAAAACAAAACACTGAAGTCATGAAAGTCAAGAAAAGACTGAAGAAATGACTATTGATTATATAACTCACTCTACCACTGAGTTATATAATAGCCCTTTTTATTTTTTATTTTGAGACAGAGTGTCAATAAGTTGCCCAGGCTGGCATCAAATTTGTTATCCTCCTGCCTCAGGCTCTGAGTAGCTGAGATTATAGGCATGCACCATATGACTGGATAGATTGATTCCTTTTGCCAATAGTATTGAGACTACTGCAGAAAACCAAATGGGGAGGGACTCTAGGGTATACGAAATTCTTTATTGCAGTCTTCAATTTTAAATTTACAATTTTTTCTAAATAAAAAGTAAATAGGGGGCTGGGATTTTGGCTCAGTGGAAGAGCACTTGCCTAGCATGTATGAAGCACTGGGTTTGAGTCTCATCATCACATATAAATAAATAAAGGTCCATTGACAACTAAAAAATATTAATTTAAAAAAATAAATAGCACAGATGAAGTAAATTCTATAAATATAAGATATTTGAACACAGACAAGTTATTCAGAAATTGAGATATCTGGGGTGGGGTGGGAATATGAAAGACAGTAGAATCAATCAGACATTACTTTTCTATATTCATATATGAATACAAAACCACTGTTAACTCCACATCATGTACAACAAGAAGAATGGGAAGTTATACTCCATGTATATATAATATGTCAAAACACATGCTACCGGGCTGGAATTGTAGTTCAGTGGTAGAGCGCTTGCCTAGCCTGTGTGAGGTTCAATCCTTAGCACCACATAAAAATAAATAAATAAACTGGGCATGGCGCATGCTTGTAATCCCAGTGGCTTAGGAGTCTGAGGCAGGAGGATCTCAAGTTCAAAGCCAGCTAAAAATAATAATAATAATAATAATAATAATAAAAATTTAAAAACAAGTCAAGAGCTTTGTAATGTTTTAAACCAATAAAAAAATTGAGTCTAATGTATGAAATATGATATGTCAAGAGCTTTGTAATGTTTTGAACAATCAATAATAAAAAAAAAAGTTCAAAGCCAGCCTCAGCAAAAAGCAAGGTACTAAGCAACTCAGTGAGACCCTGTCTCTAAATAAAATACAAAATAGGGCTGGGGATGTGATCAGTAATTGAGTGCCCCTGAGTTTAATCCCTAGTACTCTCCCCCATAAATAAATAAGTAAAGGTATTATAGCCACCCATAACTTAAAAAAAAAAAAAAAAAAACACACTCTACCATCAGGTATAACTAAAAATATATAAAAGTTATTTTTAAAATGAGATGTCTTAGTAGCCTTATTTGTAACATGGAAATTTTTTAAGAGTGCCTATTTCAACAAGTGTGTGTGTGTGTGTGTGTGTGTGTTTCTGGTACTGGGAATTGAACCCAGGGATACATTAACCCTGAGTTATACCCCTAGTCCTATCTATCTACCTACCTACCTACCTATTTTTTGAGACAGGGTCTTCTTACATTGCTAAGATGGGCCTGGAACTTGTGATACTCCTGCCTCAGCCTCCCAAGTCACTGGTATAAAAGGCATGTTACCACCATATGTGTCTGCTAATTCAACAATTAGTCTGATTACTTAATTAGATACAGAAATAAAATATTCTGTACTTAAGAAAAGCAAGGTACAAGAAGATATTACACTATTACTTATGACTAAATAGAGTAGATACAGAGATGCTTGTATTTGTACACAATATCCCTGGAAACATTGAAGAGAACTTGGTGGCTAGGAGACAAGGTGGAAGGAAGATTTTTCACTATGTATACCTTGAAATTGTTTTACCAAGTAAAATATTATCTACTCATAAAAAATTTACTTGTTTTTAAAATTATATTTAGTAGAGTCTAACTTAAATACTCAATACATTGACTTATAATTGGCCAATTCAAAATTTACATTATTCAACAAAACAAATCCAAAATTATATTTCTGAAATATGAAGTGATTCTCTTTGGTGGAGGTGTGGGGGGGGCATTCCCAGGAATTGAACCCAAGGCTGCTTTACCACTGGGGTACAACCCCAGCCCTTTTTATTTTTATCTTGAGATAGGGTCTCACAAAATGGCTTAGAGTCTCACTAATTTCTGATGTTGGTCTCAAACCTGTGATCCTCTGCCTCAGCCTCCTAAACAGCTGGGATTACAGGAGCTATTGTGCCTGGTTGAAGTAATTCTTTTTTATTAGTTACTTTTAAAATAATAACTAGTTAAACAACAATAATGTAACGATTAATTTAACATAAGTATATGAACTTTAAAAGTGCTGGGTAAACTGGTTCATGGACATAATCCCAGCTATGCAGGAGGCTAAGGCAGGAGGATCACAAGGTTGAGACTAGCCCAGGCAATTCAGCAAGACACTGTCCCCAAAACAAACAACAAACAAAGGTCTGGGGATATAGCTCAGTGCGAAGCACTCCTGGGGGTTGGGGGGCAGAACTCTGAAAGTAACCTCCCAAACCTTAATTCACAAGCTTACTAAGGACAAGAACAACTTCTATTTTGGTCCCTTAAAATATCTCCACCCAAGGGTATTTAAGCATGCTATTTGAAAGCAAAAGTAAGATAGCCACCATTCACTTGTTATTATATCTGAAACCTATCAGCTCTGTTTCATCTTAAAATGAAACTAAGCTATTAGTTTTGGAATTACATCCCAATTGCTCTGTTTGTGTCTGAACTGTGCAAGATACTATTCCCTCATGACACATACCAACAATTATTTTGCCTTTCATAGGAAAAGAATAACAAAACTTGTAAGTGGCTTGAGCTATTTCAGGGAATAATAGAATTTATGACTTCCTACACAGCTCCTTCTATAAAGTACCTACATTTTTACTAATCATCACAAATAAATAAATAAAGAGCAACATTTTTTAAAAATAGATAATTTGGTACATAAAACTTCATTGTTTTTCTTGTGCATTCTCTTTTTTTTTTTTTTTGGTAGGATTCTTGTTTCTTTTTTTTAAATATTTTTTTAGTTTTAGAAGAACACAATATCTTTTCTTATTAACTTTTATGTGGTGCTGAGGATTGAACCCAGGACCTTGTGCATGCGAGGCAAGTACTTTACCACTGAGCCACAACTCCAGCCCCTCTTGTGCATTCTTTTTATACAGTTTTTATTGAGTCCTTACTATTTTACATACTAGGTAGTGATAAAGAAAAGGTTTTGTATTTTTACAAAAGTGAATCCATATACTACATGCTGTTTTATAATCCACATTTTTTCACCGAGTCAAGAGGTTGGAATCAGAGTGGTCCACAAACAAACAAAAACAGTTTAGTAATTCTTGCTCTAAAATGTGACCTCAATATTGATGGTTTAGAAAAGCAAAAAGTGCCAGAACTCTTGATTTCTACTTTAGAACATAATCATCTTCAGATATTATTATCTAAAAATCAAATGACAACAAGGCTGCAGTGTGCCACTGGCATCTCAGCTGGAGGAGTGTACTAGGCCTGAGACTACACCAGAGATCAGGGCAAATTCAAAGATGATGCCCTGGCTGAGGGGAATGAGAATGCCTTGAGATGAACTGAAGATGTACCCCAGGTAGAAGAATCACTGCAACCCTGACTAGGCCAGCTCTAGGAGAAGATGACTGGTGGAGCAGCTGTTCTACTCCAGTGTTAGCCTCTGGATAGTCCTGCTCACAATTATCATCACCTTCTGCCCAGGCATGACCTGCTCTTATGTGTCTATCCTGTGGCAAAATGACAAGAAGCTCACCTAGGAGCAAGCATCTGATATCAGGTGCTAATCTGAAGCAGAATCTACAAGGGAAGACGGAAGCTATATTCCCAGTGTTTCTTGCCTTGAAAATATTATTTCAACCACCCAGAGGATGGCTTTTAAAAAAACTTAAAAGGAAAACAATGCTATCCTCTCTTATGATGGCCTGATGCCTAAGGACACGATGAAAAGAGATGTAACAAATGCCCTGCCTGTGATTCTTATTGATACATGTATAAATATAACATTCTTAGGCTTTTGTGACAAAGCTTTATTTCTACTGACCCTCTGTTTTAAGATTATGCTGCAGCAAAGAATAGAACTATTCACATTAGGTGTATTCTGGTACTTCCTTCCATTGAATGACATCTTATGGTTAATCTCAGGAATACAGAATTAAACAAAATAAGTTCCAAAATATTATACACAGTACGATACTACTAAAAAAAAAAAAAAAAAAAAACACACACACACAACTACTCTTGAGTGTATGATCAATAATCTGTGACAACTGTGCTAAGACCATGCAATAGAAAAAGGACAGTATTGGGCTGGGGATGTGGCTCAAGGGGTAACGCACTCGCCTGGCATGTGTGGGGCGCTGGGTTCGATCCTCAGCACCTCATAAAAATAAAGATGTTGTGTCCACTGAAAACTGAAAAATACTATAAAAATTCTCTCTAAAAAAAAAAAAAAGAAAAAGGACAGTATCTTTAATACATAGTTATGTGGAAATTGTACATTTACATGTAAAAGAAAGAAAATGAATCCCTAACTTCTATAATATACGAAATTAACTCAAAGTGGACTAAAGATCTAAACGTTAGACCCAAAACTATAAAACAAAAGCACAACTAACAGAAGAAAAAACAAATGGGACTACATAAAACTTTAAAACTTTTACGCATCAAAGAACACAATCAGCAAAGTAAAAAACAAAACAAAAAAAACCACCCTGTGGAATGGAAGATAATATTTGCAAATCATACATCTGATAAGAATATATAAAGAACTCTCAAAACCCAATACAAATTTGAATAACCCAATTTTAAAAATGGGCAAAGAACCTGAATAATCATTTCTCTAAAGATATAAAAACAGTAAACAAGCTACTATTAAAAAAAGAAAGAAAGAAAAGGAAGAGAATATGGGGAAACTAGAATTGTTTGCTCAGGACTGCAAAATGGTATAACAAGTATAGAAAATGATATGGTGGGCTGGGGTTGTGGCTCAGCGGCAGAGCGCTCGCCTAGCATGTGTGAGGCCCTGGGTTCGATCCTCAGCAGCACATAAAAACAAAAAAATAAAGATATTATGTCCATTTACAACTAAAAAATGAAAATATATTAAAAAAAAATGATATGGTGGTTGGGCTGGGGTTATGGCTCAGGAGGAGAGTGCTTGCCTAGCATGTGCGAGTCACCAGGTTTGGTTCTCAGCACCGCGTATAAATAAATGAATAAAATAAAGATCCATCAACATCTAAAAAAATATTTTTAAAAGTATTTTTGAAAAAATGATATGGTGGTTCCTCAAAAAATTCCAAGTAGAATTATCAAGCCAGGCATAGTGGCTGAGACCTATAATCCCAGCTATTCAAGAGGCTAAGGCAGGATGTCAAGTTCAAGGCCAACCTGAGCAACTTAGTGAGAATCTGTTCTCAAAAAAAAAAAAAAAGGGGGTGGGAATGTAACTCAGTGGCAGAGTTCTAAATATTATACACAGTATGATACTAGTTTAAAAAAAATAAATTCCAAAATATTATAAGTTCCAAAATATTATACACAGTATAATAGTTTGCCTAGCATACTCAAGGTCCTGGATTCAATCCCCAGTACCACACACGTGCATGTAAACACATGAACACACACAAAATAGAATTACCATATGATGCAGCAATGCTAATTCAGCAGAGGACCACCTGTTGGGAAGAAGCATTTCCAGTGCACTATCATTGCTTTTTCTCAATTTGAATAGTGGTTTCAAAAACATGTTGACTTAGTGAAAATTCACTGAATGTGCTTGTAGGTCTTGTGCATTTTTCTGTTAGTTTTTAAAAATATTTCTTACAAACCATGCTACTGACCTTTGAAAAGAGGAAACACCTGGGTTTGTTTACTGACTGGACACAAGGCAGAAGGGTTTTTTTTTTAGTTTTTCAAATTTTTTTTTTTTTAGCTACAGAACACTTTCTTCAAGCAAAATTTTGGATGGAAGCCCGGTGCACACAATCAACTAGATGTGATTAAAGTGCTGAGCAATCTTTAAAAGTCAACTAGAAAACAACTGACATACATAAAAGAAATAAGACTAAATGTTAAATTAAGTAATACCAGCAGCAGACACACAGCAGTAGGTTTTGGAGGAAGAAGAGTTTAATTTCTGTCAGGCTCAGTTTTGAATAATAGCAGGAACTAAGTTATAAAGGCTAACAGCCTGCAGGTCTTAAAAAAACATACTTGTAAACCATTAATACATAGAAATATGCTGCAATAAATTTAATGCAGTTTATCAAAATTTAAAATGTATCAACAAACTGGTCAGATAAGAAAGAAACTAGGATAATGCACAAGGAGTTCCACTCATTAAACTGATTCCAAGAACAGGCTAACAGGGCTGGGGATGTGGCTCAAGCGGTAGCGCGCTTGCCTGGCATGCGTGTGGCCCGGGTTCGATCCTCAGCACCACATACCAACAAAGATGTTGTGTCCGCCGAGAACTAAAAAATAAATATTAAAAATTCTCTCTCTCTCTTTAAAAAAAAAAAAAAAAAAAAAAACAGGCTAACAGAGATAAGAGTATATATTCCAAGGTTTGATTTTGGAGACCTGCTTATCAACAGGTTTGGTCTAACAAGTTCTGTTCTGTAAGTATCAATAAATGTAGTCTTGGCTTACAAGAATAAATAGGAGTAAACTGTCATGACATTGGGTTAGGCAATGTTTTCTTCAAGACACCAAATGCACAAACAAAAGAAAAAACAGATAAACTGGACTTCATCAAAATTTAAAACTTTTGTACTTCAAAGAATACCCTCAAGAAAGTGAAAGAGATAATTCACAGAAAGAGAGAAAACAGTTGCACTTGTATCTAGAATAAAGAACTCTTAAAATTTGCCAGGCACAGTAGTGCATACCTGTAATCCCAGAGATTTAGGAGGCTGAGATAGGAGAATTTCAAGTTCAAGATCAGCTTCAGCAATTTAGTGAGGCCTCAAGCAACTTAATAATCCCAGTGGTTCGGAGGCTAAGGCAAGAGGATCAAGAGTTCAAAGATAGTCACAGCAAAAGTGAGGCGCTAAGCAACTCAGTGAGACCCTGTCTCTAAATAAAATACAAAATAGGGCTGGGGATGTGGCTCAGTGGCTCATTGCCCCTGAGTTCAGTCCCTGGTACCCCCAAAAAGAATGAATTTCATGGTATAAGAGTTATCTAAAAAAAAAAAAAAAAAAAAAATGTATTGCTTAAAAAAAAAATAAGCCCATGGCAAACCATTATGAAACAGTGGCAAACGTGTCAAAGAGATCAAGGAATGGACTGGAGATATAGCTAAGTTGGTAGAGTGCTTGCCTTGCATGCACAAGGCCCTGGATTTGATTCCCAGCACTGCATAAATAAATCCTTTATAATTCAGTCCCCACTCCTTTTAGATGTTGATTCAACAAAGAAAAATAGATGCCTACTTCAGAATAGGGGAAAACCTTCCCATTACTGGCTTATGTGAAGAAAACAATAATGCTCCATTGGGAGGGACAGATTGTGTAATAACATATTCAGTTCAACAGCAAGCCAAAGGGAAGGTTTGAAACACACACCAAGGAATTTTCGTATTACTCAATATTTGCCCTATAGGTGACCTCCACCATTTAAAGTTCTTAATACACTTTCAAGATGGTGATATAATACCAAAAAAAAAAAAAAAAAAAAGACTTATTTACCTTGTTCTCAGGAAGGTCAATGATGCCAGTTCAAAGTGAAAAGCTCAACTTCTAATCATAAAATATGTAGATACATGCAACAATACTAATGCTGATGAATTAGAAAATGCTGATGTCAGTGTTTTAAAATCAGAATATACTGCTTCTCATACTTGAAAATTGAGATATTTAAATGAAGACTCACTACTACCTCATCTACAACTATATTCTTCTTTTCTTTTGTTTTTTGAGATAGCCTCACTAGGTTGCTCAGGCTGTTCTCAAACTCCGTAATTCATGCCTTAGCCTCCTGAGTAGCTGGGAGTAAAGGCACTTGCCACCGTTATCTAGTAAACAAATATATTCTTTTTCTTTTTTCAGTGCTAGGGAACTGAGTCTTGTGCATGCTAGGCAAGTATTCTACCAACGAGCTACATCCCTGGTCCTTTTAAATTTTTTATTTTGAGACAGGGTCTTGCTAAGTTACCCACACTAGCCTTGAACTTGCAATCCTTCTGCTTCAGCCTTTCAAAGCTGGACCAACTGTATTGTTAATAAAACTAAAGAGAGTACTCAGAAAGAGTTTATGGAGTGCTTGCCTAGGATATATGAGGCCCTGGGTTCAATTGTCAGCACCACATGTAAATAAAATAAAGATCCATTGACAACTAAAAAAGATATATTTTTTAAAAAAAGAATAAGAAGAAAAGGAAGAAACTGAACCAGGATTTGGGACACAAAGCTAGCATCCAGCTCTTAGGGGGAAAAAAAAACACACACTTTCAGATCAATAATAAGGCAACAACCAACCCTAATAAAAAGAACGGGCAAGACTGAACACACACCTCACAAAAAGACATATATAAATAGCCCATGAAAAGATTCTGAACATCATTAGTCATCAGGGAAATGAAAGTTAAAACCATAATTTTATATATATCAATTAACATGTGGAGGGCTGGGGTTGTAGCTCAGTGGTAGAGCACTTGCCTCACACATGTGAAGCCCTGGGTTCGATCCTCAGAACAACATAAAAATAAATTAAAGATATCGTGTCCATCTACAACTAACTTAATATTTTTAAAAATATATATTTTAAAAAAAGATGTGGAGAAACTAGAAAATTCATGCACTGCTGGTGGAAGTGTAAGTGATGTAAACTCTTTGAGGAAAAACTCTAATAGATGCTAAAAAAGTTAAACAGACTTAATCTCACTCCTATTAGTTTTATTACTAAGTATTCATGGAAACATGTACACACAAAGATTTGTACACGAAACTTCATATCAAACTGGAAACTATCCAAATGTTAATCCACAGGTGAATGGATCAACAAATTTTGATATATTAGTGATTTTTTTATTTGTTTGTTTGTGTACTGGGGATTGAAGTCAGGGGCACTCAACCATTGAGCCACATCCCCAGCCCTATTTTCTATTTTATTTAGAGACAGGGTCTCACTGAATTGCTTTGCACCTCACCTTTCTGAGGCTGGCTTTGAACTCATGATCCTCCTGCCTCAACCTCCCAAGCAGCAGGGATTAAAGGCATGCGCCACCAGGCCCAGCAAATTTTGGTATATTAGTACAATGAAATAAAAAGCAATAAAAAGGACCAAATTACCAAAACATAGGAGGAAAAAAAAACAGATGAAAGACGTTAGAAATATATATCCTATTCTACATGTTAGAAATCAAATCAGTGATTGTATGAGAAGAAAAGCGTTAGAAATGTTCTATATCCTTATGGTACTTACATAGGCGACATTTGTGAAAACAAATTAACTTTATATTCAAAATCTGTACATTTTTATTGTCTGTACATTAGATTTCAGTAAAATTGATTTGAGAGGAGACCCCAGATTGCAAAATAATGATAAACCACAATGTTTAGCAATAGGAAACTGTCTAAATAAATTATAATCCATACAATAAATTCTATCTAGCTGTAATGAAGGAAAATTCCAGGTACTGTCATGAAAAGTTCCCTGAAACATAGTTAAGTGAAAAAAATCAAGGCACAAATCAGTGTGTATACCTTTCATGTGAAAAGAGAGTAACTGCTGGTCTCAGATACTTAAAAGGCTGCGGCAAGAGGATCATTTGAGCCTAAGAGTTTGAGATCAGCCTAAGCAACATAGTGAAATCCTGTCTTAAAAAAGTAAAAAGAGATGGGATATAGCTCAGTGGTAAAGTGCCCCTGGGTTCAATATCCAATGCCACAAAAGAGAATACATGATCTTTATGTATGTATCTGTACATATTTTTACATATAGGTATATGCAAGGAGGACATACAATTCAAATAAATTCTTGAGATTGAAATAATTTTACTTTCTTTCCTCTGTACTACTTTTCCCTTTAATTCTCAACTCTTCAGCAAAAATAATCTACTCAAAAAATAATGTTTCAGGGACTGAGGTTGAGGCTCAGCGGCAGAGGGCTCACCTAGTATGTGCAAGACCTTGGGTTTGATCCTTAGCACCATATAAAATTAAATAAATAAAATAAACGTAGTGTGTCCAATTACAACTAAAAAATAAATACTAAAAATAAATAAATAAATAGTGTTTCAATGTCACCCCTCATTTAAAAATACTTCAGGGATTTTTCATTACACGCAGGATCCAATTCCATATTTATGTGATTTTTCCCCCTAACTACTAAATAGTGGAAAGACAATAATGTATACTATCTTTATTCATGATTTCAATAAAATAAAGCAACTCAGCCAGACCCCATCTCAAAATAAAATACATAATAGGGCTGGGATGTGGCTCAGTGGTTGAATGCCCCTGGGTTCAATCCCTGGTACCAAAAAAAAAAAAAAAAAATAAGATTCATATTTTCCCACATTAATCCTAATTCCCAAAACCTGACCCAAGCTTGGTAAAAAATTTGATATTACCCTTTTTGTACATCTATAATTAAACCTAACATGACTTAAATTCAGGTACACAAATATGAGTATCTTATTTTTTTTGGTACCAGGGATTGAACCCAGGGCCACTCAACCACTGAGTGTATTTTATTTTGAGACAGGGACTTGCTGAATGGCTTAATTCTTCACTTTTGCTGAGGCTAGCTTTGCACTCAAGATGCTCCTGTCTCAGCCTCCTGTGCCTGGCTATGAGAAAGATAATTTAACTATATTACCAATTCTAAATTATCACAAACTCTAATAGTATCATAATCTAATCACAGCTATTCACTTTAAAAAATGGCAATCTATAGATGTAGGATATTAGGATCATAAACCTCTGTCTAAGGAAGCATGGAAGTGACTTTGAATTGTAAAAAGAATGAAAACCAATGTTAGGTCTTTCCCTTCTCATTTAATAGCAACCCTATTCTTCTAGATCAGCAGACCAAAAACCTTGAAGTCATCCTTGACTCCTTTTTCTTTTCTCAAATCCAGTGCATCATTAAATCCTGTTGGCTTTACCATCCCAACACATCCAAAGTCTGATACTTCTCACTACCCCCACGACCACAGTATAGTCCAAGCTACCATTCCTTGCCTTAATTACAACAGCTTCCTAACTGTGCCCCTCAATTCTGCCCTTGCTTTCCTTCATTGTTTTCCCAACAGTGATGTTAGAATGAGCCTATTAAACCATTAAATCACATCATGTCATGCTTCTGCTCAATGATTTCTGCTCTCAAAAGAAAAGCCAGTCTTCCTAAAACCTGCGAAGCTGTACGTGATCCACCATTCCCTAATCATTTTGACCTCATGTGCTACTAACCAACCACTATGGCCTCCCTGATTCCTCAAACACACCAGACACACTACCACTTCAAGGCCTTTGGATTTGCTTCCTCTACCAAAAATGCTCTTCCTGTAGATAACTCCCTTACCTTTCCTTGGCCTTTACTCTAGTCATCTCCATAAAGCCATCTCTCCTCACCACATACACACACATTCAATAATCTTCTTCCCTGAAATATTTTTCCTCTTAGCACTTACCACTATCTAACATAGTATATATTCTGGTTATTAACTCTTCCTCCTAATGTCTGCATCCTACAGACTAAACTCTATAAGGGCATGTTTATTTACTACTGTAACCTCAGTATCTAGAATGGTATCTGGCACAAAATAAAGGCTTAATATTTGTTTAAGTGGGGCTTGGGTTGTGGCTCAGTGGTGCAGCATTTACCTAGCATGTGAGGCGCACTGGGTTCAATCCTCAGCACCACATTAAATATAAATAAGTAAATACAAAAGGTCCATCAACAACTAAAAAAACATTTAAAAAATATTTGATAAAGTGAATGAATGAATGAATGAATGAATGAGCTTGACAGGAACAAAACAGGGAAAGACTACAGAACGAGTAAGAAAAGCCAACTGCCAGCAAAGACCTGTAACCCAGCATCAACAGAAGCCCTGCATACCATACATTCTAGCTAGCTACATCAGCAAGTACTGTAACAAGTTTGAAACCACTACTTGAGATTATTGTTATCTACAAGCACTAAGTGTTCCTTCCAAATTCACTGTCTATTCTAAATCAATCAAGGAGAAATTCTGGGAAAAGGAAACCACAAATGAAAAACATGACTGCCTACCCATTATGAACTGTTTATTTTTTTTTAAATATTTACTTTTTTGTAGTTGTACACAATAACTTTTATTTATTTTTATGTGATGCTGAGGATCGAACCCAGGGCCTTGCACATGCGAGGCAAGCACTCTACCGCTGAGCCATAACCCCAGCCCCCCATTATGAACTGTTTTAACATAAAACTTATTAGGCAAATGCTGAAAGACATACCTAATGCTAAAATTTGAATACTACATAGAAAAGAGAAATCAAGGGATCTATCTAAGCTGGATTGTCATAGATCAATTATACAACCATAATTCCTGAATCTGTTTCTGGTACCCCTGTTAAAATAAAGATCACTCCTATCTAAGTCACTCTCAACTAGTTGTTCTGAGAATATATCTCAAAATTTAAAAAAACAAAAACAAAAACAAACAAAAAAAACAAGGACTGGAGATGTAATTTAGTGGCAGAATGTTTTCCTAGCATGTACAAGGCCCTGGGTTCAATCCCTGGTACTGGGGGAAATACAATTGTATACAATACAAATGCAAGAAGTTACTAAATTCTTGATTTAGCTTATCCACTAGGTAGAATTAGTCAAATAACATCCTCTTGGGCTGGGGTTGTAGCTCAGTCGGTAAGTGCTTGCCTTGTATGCGTGAGGCACTGGGTTTGAACCTCAGCAACACACAAAATAAATAAATAAATAAAATAAAGATATTAAAAAACAAAACAAAGAACATCCTCTTACAAAATTATTAATTAAAAATTAACAATTTCTCCTGTAGCCCCCAAATTAATAGAAAAAAAATTCTACTAGTATATTTGCCTCAGAAAGAGAACAGAACTGAATTTTTTTCTCAGAATAAGATTGTAATACAAGAAATTAGGGGCTGGGGATGTGGCTTAAACGGTAGCGTGCTGGCCTGACATGCGTGCGGCCCGGGTTCCATCCTTAGCACCACATACAAACAAAGATGTTGTGTCTGCCGAAAAACTAAAAAATAAATATTTAAAAAAAAGTAATACAAGAAATTAATCAGGGGCTGGGGATGTGGCTCAAGCGGTAGCGCGCCCGCCTGGAATGCGTGCGGCCCGGGTTCGATCCTCCAGCACCACATACAAACAAAGATGTTGTGTCCGCCAATAACTAATAAATAAATAAATATTTAAAAAAAAAAAAGAAATTAATCACAAGGTATAAATGCATTATAAATCTATTACTCAAAATAAAATTATACAAATACCTATAAAATTACACACTCTCACATCAAAGCCAGCCTCAAACTAATCTTCTTTTTCTTTTTTCTGGCAGCTGGAGATTGAAGCCAGGGGTGCTTTACCATTGAGTTATATCCCCAACCCTTATGTTAAGACAGCCTCTGGCTAAATTGCCCAGGCTGGCCTCAAACTTGTGATCCTCCTGTCTCAGCCTCTCAAGTAACTGGGATTACTGGGAGGTGTTCTCCTCCCTCACTGGCTACAAACTAATCTTTGCTGGCTAGCTGGTGGACTTATTCAAATAACATCCTTTACAGTTGAGGAAAATAACTGTAAAGGAGCAAGAGAACTTTTTCTGGTAATGAGAATGCTCTAATTCTTAACTGAAATTGGAATTACGTGAACAAATACATGTGTCAAAACTCATCAAACTGTACATTTTAAATGGACACACTTATAATATGTAATTTAAATCTCAGTAAAGTTAAAGTAAATGAAAAAGTCTGACCTGTTTCTTTAAATAAAAAAGTCACAAACCATTGAACAATGATCTCAGAGAGTTTGTACAATAAGATCCAATACAACAGATGGAAGATTTAAGGGACAAAGCCTAAGGCAATGGCCAAAAAAAAAGGTTCTCACGACCTTCTTGCCTCAAGGTCAACTCAAGGTTTGTGAGTGTGTGTGTGTGTGTGTGTGTGTCCCAGCAGCATAATCTATGAATTATAAAAAAAAAAAAAAAAAAAAAAAAAAACTCAGCTTCTTCTCAAGAAGTAAACACTTCTCCCCAAACGGTATTACTTCAAAACGCATACTGGAAAGAGCACAGGTACGGAGCACTTCAGACCTGGGTTCAAATGGATCTAGGCCATTAAGGATGTGACCTTGAGAGTCCCCAGCCTCTCTGAACCTCAGTTTCCCTCTGTGTAAAATGGACCTAACGATGGCTTAGAGTTTAATACAGTACACAGCAAGGGTCAATACATAAGTATCACGTGACATTATGTAAGGCGTGAGAATTTGGAGCTGGTGGAAACGCACGCAGATCTAAGACCCCCCTCCCCTTTCCCCGCTTCCTTATTAGTGTCGCGGCCCTTTTCACACACCTTATCGCCCTCAGCCAGGCCTCATTTCCTTCCTACGCACATTACGCGTAGCCTTTTCACCCCTCACCCCAGCAGCTGCCACGGGCCTCCCACCTCCCGGGCCCCACCTCATTGAGGAAGCGGGTGATATCGTAAACTCGCCCGTGGATCACCAGCCATAGTTCCTTCGAGGAGTTGCGTTTTGTCACCTCCTCCAATCGATAATAGGTGACGGAGCTCTCGCCGCCCTGCCCTTTCCCATCACTGCCGCTAGCTTCTTCAGTCGCCATTGAACCCGAGACACCTCCTTTCCGTGGCAATCTGGGTTTCTGCAGCTAACTTCCTTGAGGCAGAGCCCGCGCTGGGCCCTCCTCGGCTTCCGTAACCGGGTGAAGGCCTGGTTCGAGATCCAACCAGCCAATCAGAGTCGTCCAGCCCTTCCGCTCTTACCAATCAGACGTCGTGACTTTGGAACCGCGCCTAACGGAGGCCTGTTGATAGGTGTAAGCTCCGGAGAGGTTCTTTCACCAGGCCCGCCGTTCTGCGGAGTCCTGAAGGAGAGCCGTGTTTCCTGAGCCCCGCTTCCCTTGCCTTTCCCCGGGATCCCTCTGAGTCACACGAAGCTCGTCTTCCCCACTTTTTTTTTAATATTTATTTTTTAGTTTTAATTTTTGGCAGACACAACATCTTTGTTGGTATGTGGTGCTGAGGATCCAACCCGGGCCACACGCATGCCAGGCGAGCGCGCTACCGCTTGAGCCACATCCCCAACCCACTTCCCCACTTCTTGATCAGCCCTTCTTCAGCTCTGGGTTTACATCTTTGCTGCGTCCAGGCAGTTGATGTGGCGAACCTCGGCACAGTCTCCTCGCCAGTAAATGAGCAGGATAACCTCTACCTTACCAGAGGAGTTTGGCAAATTAAATGGGGGGGGGGGGCGTCCGTAAAGCGCTCAGCACATTTATTGCTACATAAATGACAGCCGTCATTAGAAGGGTAGGGCGACTGGCCTGAGACCTTAGGACAGCGATTGGGGGCAGAGTATGGAGCCTCCTAAGTTCCTACCACTAGTAAGTATCTGACAGTTAAGCGAATTCTTTGGTGATCAGCACCTGTCTACGTATTTTAGTTTCTACCTGATCTAAAATACAGTTCACCTCAACTGTCCCTGAGGTTCTCTCATTTTGGAATTCCAAATTTGGTTATATGTAGTGTTGTGAGCTACATATTTTTAACTCCTATTGTAACTGACAGCTTGATCATCCTAAAATGTCATTTTCTTCAGATCACTCACAGCCTAATGTAATTTAGGTCTCTCCACAATACATTCACGACCTCCTTTAGAAATATTTTCTACCATTCCCTTTATAACTAGGGCATCAGCCACTGACTCCTAAACCTACTGGTTTTGTTCCCATATCCATTGGATATCCCATCCCATATCCACCCAGTTAAGATATCCTCTTCCTCCCAATGCCTACTTACCTGTCCTTTTTCAGAAAACACTCTTGCTGTTCTGAGCTCCATTGAGTCCATCCCCTTTTAGTATCTAAGCATATACTATTTTACGAAACAGACTATCTGTAAATTTTAACTTTCCAATATATTACATCCCTTATTAGACTGAAACTATGTGAGCAATCCCATATGGTTCTTAGGATCTTCTACAAACTCTAGATTCAAATATCAACATCATTTCAGGAAGATTTACTGCATCACAAGTCCTGTGATAGGCTCTGGCAATAGAAAGGTAATATAAGAAACAAGCTCTCCAAAAGAAACAAAAACATCACACATATGTGTATATAATTCCTAGAATAGAGACTTACACCAAACGCAATGGGACAGCTCTCAAAACATGTTGGTTAAATGATGAATTCACACTAAACCCCAGTGCATGAGGCTTGTGAGAAGGCTATGTTAAAAATGCAGATTCCCTGCCCCATTTCCAGAAACTCTGGTCCAAAAGGTCTAAGTATAGAACCAGAAATCAACAGGTTTTTTTTTTTTTTTTCCCAGTGCTGGGGATTAAACCCAGTGCCTTGTGCATGCCAGGCACATTCTACAAACTGAACTATATCCCCAGCCCAGAAATTAACCTTTTTAATAAGGATTTCAGGTAATTCTTATGCAGTTTATCTGTGGAAAGTGAGTTCAGTTTTGTGTGTGTGTGTGTGTGTGTGTCTGTGTTTGTTTTGGTCCTGGGAATTGAACCCAGGACATTTAACTACTGGGCCAAGTCTCCAGCCCTGCTTAATTTTTATTATTTTTTATTTTTATTTTTCCAAGAACAAAGGTTTAACTTTAGTTTTCCATTTATTTATTTATTTGTGTGTGTGTGTGTGTGTGTTGCTGGGGATTGAACCCAGGGAGCTGGGGATGTGGCTCAAGGGGTAGCGCGCTCGCCTGCTTGCGTGGAACCCGGGTTCAATCCAATCCTCAGCACCACATACAAACAAAGATGTTGTGTCCGCCGAGAACTGAGAAATAAATATTAAAGAAATTTCTCTCTCTCTCTCTCTCCTCTCTCTCTCTCTCTCTCTCTCTCTCTCTCTCTCTCTCTCTCTCTCTCTCTCTCTCCCCCACTCTTTCTTTAAAAAAAAAAAAAAGGGATTGAACCCAGGGCCTTATGCATGCGAGGCAAGCACTCTACCAACTGAGCTATACCCCCAGCCCTAGTTTTCCATTTATTTTGAAACAGGGTCTCGCTAATTTGCTTATGGCCTTGCTTAGTTGCTGAGGCTGACTTTAAATTTGTGATCCTCTTGCCTCAGCCTTGCTGGGATCAAAGGCATGTACCACCATGCCTGGCCTGACCCTACTGTGTTTTTAAAGACAGATGGCCATGCACAGTGGCATGTGCCTATAATCCCAGTGACTCACCAGGTTGAGGCAGAGGATCTCAGGTTTGAAGCCAGCCTGGGCACTTAGTGAGACCCTGTCTCAAAAAATAAAAAATAAGGCTGGGAATGTAGCTCAGTTGTAGAGCACTTGACTAACCTGCATAAAGATGTGAGTTCAATCCTCAGAATCACACACACAAAAAAATTTAAATGGTAAAAATAAATAATTTTTTAAAGGACTGGGATGTAGCTCAGTGGTAGAGCACCCCTGGGTTAATCCTCAGTACAGAAAGAAAACAATATAGACAGACAATGAAAGAATAGATTGAGAGAATCTCTTGGGTAAAGGGAGAAGTTGAAGAAATATATTTGAAGTACAGGAAAAGCAAATGAAGGGATGCATTTATAGTGGGAAGAGATTTCTAACTGGCAAGAGCAGTGGTTGGTGTTTCCCCAGGAACTGGGAACCCATAAATATGATAGTACTCCATTTATTCCAGTTTTTTTAAAAATTTGTCATTTTCAACAAAGTTTTTCCGTATCTTTTTATTTCTAAATATTTTGTTTTTTTATACTACAAGTGAAATGATTTCATTTTTCAAACATTTGCCACCACTAAAGAGAAGCATAATTGATTTTGTACACTGACTTAATAGTTTATGACTTAATAGTTTATGACCTTGCTAAGTTCACTTACAGTTCTAGTAGTTGTTTTGTAGATTTCTTAAGATTATCTAGGGCTGGGGATGTGGCTCAAGCGGTAGCGCGCTCGCCTGGCATGCGTGCGGCCCGGGTTCGATCCTCAGCACCACATACAAACAAAGATGTTGTGTCCGCCAAAAACTAAAAAATAAATAATAAAAATATTCTCTCTCTCAAAAAAAAAAAAGATTATCTATATAACAATCATGCTATGCTAACAAAGACACTTTACTTTCCCCTTTCCAATCTGAATGCCTCTGTTTTCCTCACCTTATTGCACGGTTTAGGACTCCAGTCCAATGTAGAATAGAAATGGCAAGGAGATCAAGAACAGCCAGAGAAATGAAAAGTTTTGCTCTGTTTATGTACAATGAAACGAAATGCATTCTTCTGAAAAAAATTTTAAATGTTAATATAAAAAGAAAAAAGAAATGGCAAGATGAGCATCCCTGTTTTGTTCCTGATCTTGGAGAGGAAAGTATTCAGTCTTTCAGAATGAATTATGATTTGTCAGTAGATATCCTGTATCAGCTTGAGGAAGTTCCCCTATCCTCCTAGTTTCCTGAGTTTGTTTTATTTTTGTTTTGTTTTTATCAGGAAAAGGTGTTGAATCCTGTCAAACATATTTTGTCCATCAATTGGACTGATGTGATTTTTTTTTCCTTTACTGTGTTAAGACAGTAGCTTACAAGGATTGGTTTTCAAAAACTTAATCATCTTTGCATTCCTGAGGTGAACCTCACTTGGTTATGACATTAGTCTTTTTTGTAAATTGTTGGATTCAATTTGCTAATATTTTCAAAGGATCATTGCACTATATTCACAAAAAATGTTTATAGTTTTTTCTTCTTGAATGGAAGAAAAAACTATCAAAGAAAAAATTTCTTCAATAGTTTTTTTTTGGGGGGGGGCGTATACCAGAGATTGACCCCTGGGGCACTCGACCACTTAGCCACATCCCCAGCCCTATTTTTTGTATTTGATTTAGAGATAGGGTCTCACTGAGTTGCTTAACTCCTCACTTTAGCTGAGGTTGGCTTTGAACTCCAGATCCTCCTGCCTCAGTCTCCCAAGCTACTGGGATTACAGGCATGTGCCACCGCTCCTGGCTTGGTGGTATTTTTTCCAAACTTTTTGAAAATATGTACTGAGTAGCTTCAGCTAAGCACTGGGTCACTTAATCAGAACTCTTAGCTCAGTGCTTTCCACAGAGTCCTCAGTAAATGCTAACTACTTTGGGGTGTAATTTCTAGATGCTGAAAATGAGACCTTGTTCTTAAGGAAAATTCCGAGGAAGATGGCATTTACATTTAAACAATTTTAAACATATTTAACATTGCTGCTTCATTCACCCCCACTTCCACCCTGGTCCTGGGGATTGAACCCAGGGGCACTTTACCACTAAACTACATCTCCAGCCTTTTTAGTTATTTAGTTTGAGACAGGGTCTTGCTAAGTGGCTGATGGTGTTGGTAAATTGCCAAGGCTGGCCTCAAACTTGGGATCCTCCTGCCTCAGTGTTCCAAGTAGCTGGGATTGCTGGCCTACGCCACCAAAGCCCACTTTACATTGCTTATTTTACATATTAGATAGTTCTCTCCTGAAGCTGTCCAAGTGTGTACTCTATAATTCATGTGTGTGAGAGACACTGCTCCAGGGGAGTCATTATTTCCTTGTAGATGATTATACTGCTTTTGTGTAAATAGTGGAATTAGAACAGGGAACTGTTGAGATGAACCCTGTGCATGCTCCTTGTGAACAGAGCAAGAAGCAAGGATTCTGTCCATTTTTTTGCAGACACCAAGCACACCTACTAAGTGTTCTCATACTCTTTTATGTTGGGGGAGGAGGCATTCTCCTTTCCTGTACCAGTAATGAAATACAATGACATGATTCTCAAATTTGTTCTTGTCCTTCTCAAGGTATTATCCCCTGGCAATTTAGTCTCTTCCTTTCTTAAAAAAAAAAAAAAAAACAGCATCAAGCTGTCCATTATTCTCTTTCCCTTGCCAGGGTCAGACTGAATCAGCCAGTATCCTGGAGGTATCAGAAAGCTGATATAAAAGTAGGAAACTAAATCTCCAGGATATAGCCTCAGGGAGGGTTTGGTTGCCAGCATGCTAATTGGTTCCCAACCACAGTCAACCAGACCTCTCCAGCCTCTTTTGGGGTGAAACACCATAGGAAATGGACTCTTCTTGAGTTTCCCCCAAGACCATCCTGTTAAGTCCTATGCCAACGGGGCCCAATAGCCTCCTGTCCCCAGCCCAGCCCAAATTTTAGAAATGAAAGAAACTACTATGAGGACAGCCATTGACAAAGATGGTTTCATTCCTGCATTGGCTGCCTGGCTTTAGAACATTGATTCTTCCTCTTTGCAGTGTTTATTGAATAATAATTATTATTATTATTATTTTGACGATGATGATGATGATGCATGTGGCATTGGGGATCAAACCCAGAACATTGCAAATGCCAGGTAGAGCTCTACGACTGAGCTACAATCCCAGCCCTTTTTAAATTTTATTTTGAGACAGGATCTGGCTAAATTGCCCAGATTGGCCTTGAACTCTGGATCCTCCTGCCTCAGCCTCCTGAGTAGGTAGGATTGTGCACCATCAGATCTGCCTTAGCTTATTTTTAACAGATAGTAAATACATCCATGTTTTGAAAAGTAAATGTATGTGTTTATAAATATGTGTGTAAATAGCTATCTCCAGTTTCTAACACGTAACTACTAGTTTCTTATTTATCACCCATATCTCTTCCCTTTTTATACAAAACTTATTATGCATAGCTTATTATACATACTTTGTTTATATTGCTTTATTCACACAACAATTTCTCTTTGCATGGTGGCACACAACTGTAATCCTAGAGACTTGGGAGGCTAAAGCTGGATGATTACAAGTTCAAGGCCAACCTGGGCAATTTAGCTAGCCGGACCCTGTCTCAAAACAAAAAGCCAGGCTCCCACTCCTGTCATCCCAGTGGCTGGGGAGGCTGAGGTAGGAGGATCGAGAGTTCAAAGCAAGCCTCAGCAAAAAGCAAGGTGCCAAGCAACTCAGTGAGACCCTCTCTCTAAATAAAATAAAATACAAAATAAAATACTGAGGCAGGAGGATCATGATACAAAATAGGGCTGGGGTTGTGGCTCAGTGGTGGAGTACCCCTGAGTTCAATCCCAGTACCCACCCAAAATAAAGAAAGACAAAAAGAAAGCAAAAAGGGTGTGACTCGGTGATAGAGTACTTACATAGCACACACGAGGCCCTAGGGTCAATAACCAGTACCACACAAAATATTTTTTTTCATTTCACACTCACAAGGATGGTTATTTTTTTTTTAAAGAGAGAGTGAGAGAGGAGAGAGAGAGAGAGTGAGAGAGAATTTTTAATATTTATTTTTTAGTTCTCGGCGGACACAACATCTTTGTTGGTATGTGGTGCTGAGGATCGAACCCGGGCCGCACGCATGCCAGGCGAGCGCGCTACCGCTTGAGCCACATCCCCAGCCCCAGGATGGTTATTTTTTTTTATGTTTATTTTATTTATATGTGGTGCTCACAGGATTGAACCCAAGGCCCCAAATGTGCTAGGCAAGCACTGAGCCACAACCCCAGCCCCACAAGGATGGTTACAATCAAAAAGACAATAACAAGTGTTGAAAGATATTCAGAAAAATTGGAACACTCATATGCTGCTGGTAGTAATGTAAGAGTGCCCCTGAGTTCAATCCCTGGTACCTGCCCCCCAAAAAAGAAGTCTGAATTAGTAGTTAGGGAAAGGTCATGAAGAGAAGAAGGGAGTGACTAAAAAGCATAAAAAGAGGGCTGGGGTGTAACTCAAAGGTAGAGTGTTTAGGCCATGGGTGCCCAAGGCTCTGGGTTCAATCCCCAACACCACAAAAAAAAACAAACAGAAAACAAAAACAAACAAAAACTTGCAATACCTCTGAGGCGTGGTGCCAATGAGAAAACGGATGCAAAAAAGAAAAAAAAAACTTTGAAATAAACTCTTTTTTTTAATATTTATTTTTTAGTTTTTGGTGGACACAACATCTTTATTTTATTTGTATTTGGTGCTGAGGATCAAACCCAGCGCCCCACGAATGCCAGGCGAGCGCTGTTACCACTTGAGCCACATCCCCAGCCCTCATAAAACTCTTTATAGTGGAAAAGATTCTTTTTGTTAAAGATAATCTCATACACAGACTAGATGGCTGTCATTGTTTCTATTATAGCCTTTTGGGTAAAGCTCACTCTGAAAAAAACATATTTCCATAAACACAGTTTTCTTTAGGCTGGTTTTGCCCTCTGTATATTCCTATTGCCTTTGCTCCATGGCATTATCTAGTCTGTTAAGGATCAGTAGCAAAGCACACAAAGCTTCTTAGTGATTTAATTAACCTACCTTTAGTGGAGTTTTTTGTTGTTTTGCAGGGGTGGGGTGGGTAGTACTGGGGGGTTGAACCCAGAGCTTTACCCATGTGTACTATGTCATTGAGTTCTTAGTATATTTTAAAACCAGCTTTAGCCAGGTGCAGTGGTGCCCAGCAGCTAGGCTCAGGAGGCTGAGGCAGGAGGATCATGAGTTCAAAGCCGGGGCTGGGGATGTGGCTCAAGTGGTAGCAGGCTCGCCTGGCATGCGTGCGGCCCAGGTTTGATCCTCAGCACCACATACAACAAAGATGTTGTGTCTGCAGAGAACTAAAAAATAAATATTAAAAAATTCTCTCTCTCTCTCTTTCTCTCTCTTAAAAAAATGTTTAAAAAAAATGAGTTCAAAGCCAGCCTCAGCAACAGGGAGGTACTAAGCAACTTAGACCCTGTCTCTAAATAAAATACAAAATAAGGCTGAGGATGTGGCTCAGTGGTTAAGTGCCTCTAAATTCAATCCCCAGGAACCCCCACAAAAATAAAAACCAGCTTTATTTAAATATCTTTTTTTTGGGGGGGGGCAGGGTACTGGGAATTGGAAAAAAAAAAAAAGTTCCAGGCCAGCCTCAGCAACCCAGCTGAAGGAGAACTGGGGATGTGGCTCATTGGTAGAGCACCCCTGGGATCAATCCCCAGTACCAAGAAAAATAAAACATTTATCTGAACTAATGTACTCTTTATTAACCATTGATTCAAGTAGGAACTTCTTGTGTGTGTAGCTAAAGAAGTGAGGTGGTTATGAATTAAGTAATAAGTCACTTAAGTGGTAGCAGGAGAGGAATCAAATTTAAAAATTTTTGAATCAATAATATTCTCACTTGATCCTAAAGTTAAAAAGAAAACAATGAAACTTAAAAGGAAAATATCTTACCCAACTTTTCTACCCAGTTTCCATCCCTTTCACTCACCCACCCCAGATAATCAATTTTATTAATTGTGTATATATCTTTCCTGAGTTTGTTTTTGCAAATGCAAGTTAGTATTTCTATTTAATATAAAAGATAACAAACAACTTACAGTTCTGCATCTTGCTTTTTTTAACTTAAGGACATATCTTAGGAATGTACAGATATCAGTGCTTGTCTCACATGCCCAAGATCCTTGGTTTGATCCCCTGCACTGAAAAATAAAAAAGTTTAGACATTAACGCAGAGAGAACCTCCTTGTTCTTTTTTGACAGTTGCATAGTTTTCCACAATTTTACAGTTTGATATGAATGTGACACAGTTTAACTAGTTTTATGCTGATAGAGATTTGGATTGCTTCCAGTGTTTTGCAATTTCAGAGATTACTGTAATTAATGAACTTGATCTTACATAATCACACACACACAAGAAGAATGGGACTTCTAGGTCAAAGGCATATGCATTTGTAATGTTAGCAATTGCATAAATTTATTTCTCACTGGCAATGCATTTGAGTGCCAGTTTACCCAACCCAACATATAGGTATTATTAAAGCTTTCAAAGTATGCCAATCACATTTGTATCACATTGCAGGGTTTTTTGTTTGTTGGTTGGTTAGTTTTTGGTTCTAGGAATTAAACCCAGGAGTACTTTACCACTGGAGCTATATCCCTAGTTCTTTTTGTGTTTTTATTTTGAGACAAGGTCTCGATAAGCTGCTTAGGGCCTCCCTAAATTGCTGAGGCTGGTGGCAATCTTTGGCTCCTCCTTCCTCAGCCTCCTGAATGGCTAGGATTACAGTCATACACCACTATGTCTGGAGTAACTTCTCATTATAGTTATAATTTGCATGTATCTTCTTATGTTTGAGGGTGAATATCTGTTTCTATGGTTTAA
This sequence comes from Spermophilus citellus, assembly GCF_964194105.1. Taxonomy (NCBI): domain Eukaryota; kingdom Metazoa; phylum Chordata; class Mammalia; order Rodentia; family Sciuridae; genus Spermophilus; species Spermophilus citellus. The sequence goes on along the minus strand of NC_138200.1, from coordinate 53,853,600 downwards.
AGTCAGAAAGGATTTGACCAATCTTCTACTCAGATAAAGTTCTGAAAAATAATCCTAATGGCCAAGAATTTTCTTGAATTGAGATGAGTTAATTTCTATACGCATGCACCTGACTGTCTTAGAGGATATTCCCTCTCCCTGGATGGTCTCCCCAACCCTAACTTCATGTATTGGTCTTAATCTAATCTAGATTTAAATGCCAGAACCTAAATGAGGCTTTGGCTAGTACCTCGTCCTAGTGGCCACCTCTCTCTTTTAAAAAAATTTTTTTAAATATTTTATTAGTTGTTGATGAACCTTTATTTATTTATATGCGGTACTGAGAATTGAACCCAGTGCCTCATACATGCTAGGCAAGTGCTCCACCACTGAGTCCTAGTGGCCACCTCTCTAACGCATCATTCTATTTACTTTCACGCCATAGAATTCATGGCTACATGATATTTTCTGACATATGTGTCAACTGATCTCTGTGTTCACTATTGTATCCTCAGTGTGTGATATTGTGCTTGGCACACAGTAGGTACTTAATAACCATCTATTGAGTAAATAAATGCCCAACTTCTGGAATGAGGGGAAAGGGTGAAATTTCTAAAGAGAGTTTTTTGATATTGGAGTGTGGGAAAGAATTTGACCTTGCTACTTGGTTGAAAATGCCTACAGGCAGCCCTACTGCTTTATTTCCAGAGCATTTTAATTTTGTGCTAACTCTGAGCTGTGGACGTGAGACCCACCCCCGGTTAAGTTCAGGTTAGGTTTGGGACACTGAAATGAAATATTTTCTTTCATCCATAATCACTGAATCAAGTCCTATAAATCAAATAGTTAAGACGCAAAACACAAACAAGGTCATAATTTGTTTCTTCCTGCCCTCTGTTTTTCTTGGCATGAAAAAACTCAGGGTTTTCCAGACTAGAGATGGGTAATGACATTGGAGGGTGATTCATTGAAAGTGGTCTAAATAACTGGCCTTTTATTTCTTCTCATTCTTTCCCCTTATTGTCCCAACTCATGTAAGGAAACACATTGAATAAAATAGCTCTTCTGCTGATAAAGAACTTTCCATTGACTCTTTGTTCATTTGCATCTATATGTTCCCATAATCAAATTCTTGGAACTGAACGGACTAACATGAGAAAGAATAGATGTGAGGGTATATCTGGTAGAGAAGGAAGGTCAATGGCCCTGACTAGTGGAAATCTTGTCTCTTCCCACCTTTTCTTACCGAAGCTGCCTATCAAGACCCTGGCCACATAAGCAGGAGGCAGGTATGACTATGGGCAAGTCTGACAGCCTCAGTTCTTCATCTGTTAAATGGGTGCTATCATACCAGACCTTCTCTAACAAGCATCATTACTTTCAACTGAGGCCAGGAGAAAGGGAAGTGGTAAAATCAAAAAAGCATTTAATAGTATATATACATCACAATATTAAGAGAAACAACAGAATACACTATTTTTATCTTCTACACTATGCACTTCTATATTATTTGAATTACTTGTATAAAAATTTTACAGGAATAATGAGCCAGGTAGGGTGGCACATTCCTGGAATCTCAGCAACTCAGGAGGCGGGGGCAGAAGGATCATAAGTTTGAGGTCAACATGGACAAATTAGTGAGGCCTTGTCTAAAAATTTTTTTTGGATTGAACTCAGAGCACATGACCACTGAGCCACATCCCCAGCCCTATTTTGTATTTTATGTAGAGACAGGGTCTCACTGAGTTGCCTAGAGCCTCACTATTGCTGAGGCTGGCTTTGAAGTCGTGATCTTCCTGCCTTAGCCTCCTGAGCTGCTGGGATTACAGACGTGCACCACCATGGCCCAGCTTGCCTAAAAGTTTTTGAAGGGCTGGGGATGTAGGTCTGTGGTAAAATGTCCCTTGGTTCAATCACCAGTACTTAAAAAAAAAAAAAAAAGAAAGAAAGAAAGAAAAGAAAAAAGGGTAGAAAAAAATAGTTAGAAAAAGTTTAGACAGTAATAAATCAAAATGCTAAAAGGTAGTTCAAGAGTTGAGAGTCGTAGTTAATTTTACCTTTCACCTTTATGTTTTTCTATATCTTTTTAGTTTTTTCAAAGATCATACATTCCTTTTGTAATTTAAAATAATAATAAAATGTATTTTAATTTAAATTGGTTTGTGTGTCCCAATCTCCTGCACATCTCTGTGGAAGTGAAACAATTTATTTTCTAAGAGGTGGGCACAGAGGATAAAAGTGGGAGGAGAGAGGTGGGGGACAAATGTGACTATGATCCTGGTCAGATGAGGCTATGGAAAAATACCAGGGATGCCACACCCTCCACATGGCTCTGCTGGAGTCTAATTTTGTGTGTGTGTGTGTGTGTGTGTGTGTGTGTGTGTGTGTGTGTGTTTTCCTACCACCTGGTCCTGGGGATGAAATTCAGTGTCGCCTCTGCAAGGCAAGCAGCTCTACCACTGAGCTGTATCCCAGGCCACTGTTGAATCACCTCTGTGTTGTTCCTGCCTGCCCCTTACCATATGAAATAAAAGTTTGTTTCTCCTGCTGATATAAGTAAATCTAGCTTCCGTGCCTTTATTGCAACGTACCTCTGAGCACTCCACTGTTCCTGTGAGTTCCCTAGGAATTGCTCCTTGCTCTTGTGACCTTAATAAGAAAGGGGGAGAATAAGAGGGTGAATCTGTGGGTTGGTGGTTCTTGAGGATTTTTTCTTTTTTGGTACTGGGAATGGAACCTAGGGGTGCTTTACCATTGAGCTACATCCCCAGTCCTTTTAATTTTTTATTTTGAGACAGGGCTCACAAATTTGCTTAGGGTCTCACAAAAATTGCTGAAGCTGGGGCTGGGGTTATAGCTCAGCAGTAGAGCGCTTGCCTCACACACATGAGGCACTGGGTTCGATCCTCAGCACCATGTAAAGATAAATAAAATAAAGATATTGTGTCCATCTTTAAAATTGCTGAAGCTGCCCTTGAATTTGTAATCCTCCTGCCTCAGCCTCCGGAGTTGCTGGGTTTAGAAGGATGCACCAATGTGCCCAACTTCTTGTTGACTATAGGGATTCAATTAATAGCAAGCCTTCTCCCTTCCCAGCTCTAAACTAATTGAGGGAGAAAAGAAAGCCAGAAAATGAATTATCTTCCAATAAAGGCTATAGGTTGGAGCTGGGCATTAGTGATGCACGCCCATAATTCCAGAGGCTTAGGAGACTGAGACAGGAGGATCATGAGTTCTAAAGCCAGTCTCAGCAATTTCGAGGGGCTCTAAGCAGTTTAGGAAGACCCTTCTCAAAATAAAATATATAAAGGGCTGGGGATGTGACTCAGTGGTTAAGGTAACCCATGAGTTGGCTGAGTGTGTGTGCTAAACAAGCTTCCTGTTTATAGGGGAGTTTTGGTACCAGGGATTGAACCAAGGGGATCTTAACCACTGAGCCACATCCCCAGCTCCCTGCTTATTTCACCAGCCCCAGGCAATGACAGAGCATGCTCCTTCCCAGCATCGCCCACCTCCACCCCGCCAAAATTGGGAATGACCCAGGACCTCACGCATGCCAGGCTAGCACTCTACCATTAAGCCCCCTCCCAGCATTTTGATCCTAGAAGCCCAGAAAGAGGAAGACACCGAGTGGTTCATGCCCAATTTTTCTTAATACCCTCCTTCTCCTATGTGCAGGATAAAAGGGTGAAGAGCAGCCTGGGTTACATTGGTTCATGACCCTCCACAGTGAAGGAACTATCTGGAGTAGGAGGAAGCATTTTCCTCTCTAAAGTCCATACTGTTTCTTGGATCATAGAACATTATAAGACTGTGAAGCAAGTTATAAACAGTCACTATCTCAGGGGCTGAGGTTGTGGCTCAGTAGTAAAGCGCCTGCCTGGCATGTGTGAGGCACTGGGTTCTATCCTCAGCACCACACATAAATAAATAAATAAAGGTCCATCAACAACTGAAAACATCTTAAAAAAATAAAAATAAATAAAAATAAACCACTATCTCAGAAAAATGCACCTAGGCACTGTGTTATGGAAATAATTGCCTGTCGGCCTTTCCCTTTTAGGAGCCCCAGCTTCTGAGAAATTGTTCTTACTCCATTCTGTGTGAAGGCAGTAGGGCTGCCTACTACCTAATCCTACATAATCAGTATGTTCTGCCTCCCTTTGGTGACAGGATGGGCCACGTGATCCGATCTACCCAATCAGAGAAGCTCCTTTATTTGGCCCTTTGTTTCAGGAATCAGGCATGATTTAAGGAAACCAACAAGAGAGTTAAGCAAGGTGGGGGCAGTTAGGGAAGACTACTGCTTTAAGAATACTAAAGTGGAAAAGAAAGAAGGCTGGAGCTGTATCTGCCAAGTGGAAAGATTCAGTCTGAAGAATAGAGCCCAACAAAGCAGAAAGGTGCCTTAAGGACATTATTGAACACTTGCATCTAGTCACAAACGAAATCTGGTGTCTTGGTTACAAGAGCCACTAAATTCGCCTTTTCTTCTTTTAAACTCCCAGCTCAAGTTAGTGTGAGGTGGGGTTCTGTTCTCTGCAGCGCATACTCACACACAGAACTTGGCCTCCCTCTCCAAGGAGTACTCAGACTGCCACAAACCTCCCCTGGATCTTATGAGTCCCTTCTCTTAGTGGTGCCCATTTTAAGTTGAAAAACTGGTCAAGTATTCTAGAATATTCTAACAGATTTGGTTGCTGCATTTGTAGCAGCAATACTTGCCTCTTCACATCCACCCTCTTTCAGCTTGTCCACAATTTGGAAACCATAATGAAAATATAGCTTGGAGAATGTACGGCTTAAGAAAAGACAAATCACAGGATGCGTTCGAATGCAGGAAATGCTAGAGAAAGAGTTTATTTACCTGAGGATGGAGAGATTAAGTCCGACTATCCTCTTTTTCTTTAGATGTGGTAGATGAGAGTTGCGATGGTAAGAGGAGAAAGAGAATCCCACCTAAACCAAAGAGGATGATGTTTGGGCAAGTTAATCCGAATAAAAGCACTAGGAAGGGGCTGGTGGGGGGATGGCTCAATGGCAGAGCACTTGCCTGTGAGGCACTGGTTCAATCCTCAGCACCCACATATAAATAAGTAAACAAAATAAACGCATCGTGTCCATCTACAACTTAAAAAAAAAGTGATACATGTCACTTGGAGAAACACCATACACTTAAAAAAAAGTGCTAGATGGGCTGGGGTTGTAGCTCAGTGGTAGAGCACTTATCTTGCATTTGTGAGGCCCTGGGATCGATCTTCAGCACCACATAAAAATATTAAATAAGATAAAGATACTATTTAAAAAAAAAACACTAGAAATTTGATGCAAGGGGCTGGGATTGTGGCTCAGCGGTGGAGCGCTCACCTAGCACATGCCAGGCCCTGGGTTTGATCCTCTGCACCACATAAAAAATAAATAAATAAATGAAATAAAGGTATTGTGTCCATCTACAACTAAAAATTTTTTTAAAAATTAAAAAAAAAGAAATTTGATGCAAGATATTAGGAGAATCTGTGTGATAATAATGCCTTTTTTTTTCTTTTGGTATCCTTATTGAACTTTGGGTGCTTAACTGCTGAGCCACATCCCTAGATCTTTTTTATTTTGAGACAATGTCCATGCTAAGTTGCTTAGGACCTTGCTAAATTGCTGAAGCTGGCTTTGAATTTGTGGCCCTCCTGCCTCAGCCTTTTGAGTCTCTGGGATTGCAGGCATGTGCCACCCCCACCCAGCCTAACCTTTTACTAAGCATTTCCTTTGAGCTAGATGTTGTACTAAGCATTTTACATGCATTATAGCAATTCTAGGTGATGGGTACTATGCTTACAACCATGTTACAGATGGTAAAACTGAGATGGGTTAGGAACTCGCCAAAGGATCTTCCAGTTGATGGAGTCAGGATTTGACACCAGGGCCATCTGAACCCTGTCTTCCTAACCACTTTGTCCTTCCTCTCTAGTTTAAGACAGGTTTGACTCTAGCTCTGTCACATGCTAATTAAGTAACCTTGAGCAAGTCATCCCCTCAGCCTGTTGCCTCAAGTGGAAAATGCAGGGATTATACAAAATCACTTTCCCCACTCCCTTTCAACTCTAACTTAATTCCAAAAGTTTAAAGATCTCCAGTGCCCCAACTAGGATTTGTATTCTTGAGGGTTCCTCCCCTCCACCCAAGACCCTATACATTGGTTTTCCCATGGATTCAGGATAAAAAATCTCCTTGGGGTTATGTACTTTTTTGAAACGGATTCAAAGGCAGAGGGATTGGAAAGCCTTCTTCCTTGCTGAGTGAATCAGCATCCCGTGAGCACAGGTGACAAGTTCTGACCCGTCCCTTCACTGTGTGATATAAACCCAAAGGTCATGGCTCTGAACTTGAACCTGCTTTCACTTCTTCCTGCCTTTTTGTGGGTTTTCTGATAAGGTGCTCTAAGTCAGCTGTGACGCTGTTTTTCTCTCCTTGTGTACACAGTCCCCAGGGCATACTCTCTGCCTGCAAACTCCCCAGCTGCTTCCAGCTCTCCCTCTGCCCACAGCCCTTTATTGCTGCATTCCAACAAATTAGCCATGTGACAGAAGATTATTTTTAACTTCAATAGAGCAGCTCCCTCTCTTAATATATCATGCTTGGCCCACATTCCCTCGGTGAAAAGGGCAATAGCGGCTACTTCTGAGAACTTTTAATTACTTCAATTGTTTGCAAAACTCTCTTAGAAGCTTGGGAAAAAAAGCTATTTCTTTCACCTTTCCCTTCCAGTCCTCTTCTCTGGTTTTCTTACTGGTTATTTATTGTTGAATTCAACCTTGGAACTTACCAGGGCTCCCCAAATCCCTCTCATCCCCTGCCTAGCTGCTGCCTGTTTTCCATAGAAGGGTTTTTAAAGTTCAAATCCAACTGGGAGAGAGAAGGGAAGGCAAGTGGCAGAGTGACAGAGACCCCCCCCCACTTCAGTCCCATACAGAACCCCAGCAGACAGCAGGGTGGGGGTGACTGGAGGCATCAGCAGCACTGAGCATTAAGTATTTCCCTAGGTCTCAGACAATCCAAGAGGTCCTAATAGTTGGCCTTTGACACTAAAACTGGGCCTTCTACCTTTAAGTCATCTACACAGAATCATGAACATCTCAGTTGCCACTGGATGAACCAAGGCCCTTCTCCAATTTTCCTGAATTTTCTAAACTCCAGATACTTCTCAAATCTCAGGAGGCCATGTGCGCAGTATGACAAAAAAAATTATTGGGAGATTATATCTCCCACCTCCACCTAGAAGATAGACAGAGTTACATTCAAGTATCCAGAATTGAGAAATGTGTAGTTTCTGATGCCTGAGTTTTGCAAAGTCATTCACACAGGTTATAATAGTATGTGTATCATTCCAACTGTTTCTCTAGTATTATGTATTTTGACACAAAGTGAACTGTAAAAAGATTCAGGGTATAGTGGTGCATGCCTGTAATCTCAGCTACTCAGGAGGTTGAGGCAGAAGAATCACAATTGACAATTTAGCAAAACCCTGTTTCAAAATAAAAAAGTGCTGAGGATATACTTCAGTGGTACAGTGCCCGTGGGTTCAACCCCAGTACCTTGGGGTGGGGGTGAGGGATTATAAAAATATTGTTTATAGCCGGGGGCTTGGTGGCACATGCCTGTAATTCCAGCCACTCAGGGGGCTGAGGTGGAGGATTTCGAGTTCAAAGCCAGCCTCAGCAAGTCGAGGCACTAAGCAACTCAGTGAGACCCTGTCTCTAAATAAAATACAAAATAGGGCTGGGGATGTGGCCCAGTGGTCGAGTGCTCCTGAATTCAATTCCAAGTACTAAAAAAAAAAAAAAAAAAAAAAAAAAAAAAAAAAAAACCAAAACAAAAGATAGTTTATGTGTGAGTTGTGTGTGTGTGTGTGAGAATGGGTACAATTGTGTGCTGGTAAAAGGGAGGAAAGAATGTTGCAAGCAGTGGAAACAGCACATGAAAAGCTGTTAGGTAAGAAAAAGCACAGTGTGCTGGGGGAACTGAAAAAAGATCATTATGACTGCCATTTTGACTGCCATTTACAGGCAGCAACACAACTTAATTAGGACCATACAACTCAAGTTTTTTATGTTTTTTAAATGAGGTATATTTACATAAAATGTCAACATTTTAGAGTTCAGATCAATGGGTTTTGTCAAGTATAGTCATATAATCACCACCCAAATCCACACTGAACTTTCCCAGCTCCTCAGAAAGTCCCCCAGTACCCTTTTCGGGTCAATGGTGTCCAGCCCCAGGCAACCACTGTTCTGATTTCTATCACCTAGATGCATGCATCTTGTCTGTTCTTGACTTGACAACATATAAATAGCATCACACAGTGCAGAGTGCTTTCTATTGTGTCTAGCTTCTTTCTTCCTTCATCATGTTTTTGAGATTCAACTCTGTTGTTCCACCAGTTTCACCCTATGTAGAACTTTTCGGTTAAGTTTAGCAGGAGCCAGGCATGGTGGCCCAGGCCTGTAATCCCAGGAGGCTGAAGCAGGAGTATTGCAAATTCAAAGCCAGCCTCAGCAATTTGGCAAGGCCCTAAACAACTAGTGAGATACTGTTTCAAAATAAAAAATAGAAAAGGGCTGGGGATATGCCTCTGGATTCAATCTTCAGTACAAAAAAAAAAAACAAAAAAAAAAAACAAGAATAAGTAAACTAGTAAATTCAGGCCAAACCAGGACAATTTCATTAATGATAGATTTCCCCAGAGAGGGCTATAGTCAGCTGCCACAAACCTCGATAATGCTATTTAGACATGGCAAGGTGCTTTTGATTAAAAGAAGTTGACCACATGCACTTTACTGATTGACTTATTATTCTGCATTGAGAAGTTTATCCTGCAAATAGATATATTCACACATGTGTGACATGATGTTTGTGCAAGGATATGAATGCATTATTTGTGAAAGCCAAGGATTAGAAACAAATTATATCTATCATAAGGATCTGATTAGATAAATCATAATGAATCCAATGGAACATTTCACAGTCATGAAGAACGCCCCACTGTTAGAAAGTTCCTTGTTTTGAAATGAGATGATCAGAGTGAAAAAAGCAAGATGTAGAATTGAATATTTTCATCTAATTACTCAACAATATACTTATTGAGCAATTGCTATGTTCCAGGCACCATTCTATGTGCTGAGGATACATTGTACAAAATAAAATCTCTTTCCTTATGCGGCCTCCATTCTAGTGGCAGGGGTGAGAGAGAAAAAAAATTTAAAATAACACTACACTACATAATGTATAAATGAATCAAAACTTTATATAGTACCCCATAAATAGAATAATTTTTATGTTTTTATGTATCTGTTAAATTTTTAAAAAATTTTTATCATTGGTATTTTGTGGTTGTTGTTGTTTGTGTTTTTGTGGTGCTGGGAATTGAACCCAGGGTCTAGCACATGCTAGGCAAGTGCTCTAGCACCGAGCCATATCCCTAAATTTCTTAAAATTTTTAAATGAAAAATACATTTGTATAGTGTGCTATCATTAATGTAAAACAGAAGAATAAAAGAGAGAAGAAAACATAAATTTGTTTTTTTTGGTATGTACAAAATTTCTATTTTAGAGAAATATTGTAGAAACTGGTAGAACTGGAGAAGGAAACAGGGAAGCCGGGCCATAGATAACACAAATTTCACTTTACACTTTTTACATCTTCTGATTTTTTTGAGATATGTGAATGCATGACCAAATCCAGAATTAGTGAATACAATTACAGTTTTGGGTTTTTTTTTTTGTTTTGTTTTGTTTTTGTTTTTGTTTTTTAAGCTGGAAGAAGTAGTTGGCAGTATTTCCAAGCACCTGGGCCTCGAATTATGGGAAACGCCCCACTGTTTTTGAATCAGGACAGAAGGAAAGGGCTGACTTCCAGCTGTCACTCACTGAAGTCATGAACCAAAGCCACAGCATCACTCTAGTAAGTAAAAGAGGCACCAAAAGGACAGAAGGAAATCAAATCAGTCTTGGGCATATACATTTTTATAAAAGGCTTAGACAGCTCCTTCCTAAATTTGCATTCATATCAGGAGAGAATCATTTCAGGAAGCGAGAGTTCCTCTCTTCAAACCACTTTGGACCATCCCATTCTGGTATGAATCTCACAGAGCCAAGCTCATTTATGGGGAACATCTGTGTGGGGGAAGAGTGGTGATAAGGGCCATAATAAAAAGATCACATGAAACGGAACTTGGACACCTTCTCTTTTTTCCCAGCTTCCCTTGCATTGTTCATTTGTTTGGTTATACAGGAAGGAAGGTCTGTGAAATCTTTATGACTGATTATTTGGATTTATTCATGTGATATGAAAGTGGTATATAAAAGAGAAACCTGACTGAAATGTGCTCTTTGTCAATGTCTGAGTCCCAGAGTTGTTGGATGATGGTTTCATGATAACTGTGTCCTTGTGGCCTATGGTCACCAAAATGGTGGTGGTGGGGGGTTGGCTTTGAGTAACAATTTTATATAATTATTCATCTTTTTTTTTCTTTCTTTTTTTTTTTTTTTTTTGTTTTTTGGTGATGCTGGGGATTGAACCCATGGCCTTGTGCATGCGAGGCAAGCACTCTACCAACTGCACTATATACCTAGCACTCCATAATTATTCATCTTAATCCACAATAATTTACTCTCCTTAAAAATCTTATTATTTTCTTATATTTTGGTATCGAGGGGGTTCCTGGAACCAATACCCCTTGGATATGATAAATGATTGTATTTCTATTTATTCTTTAAAATTTATCAAATGTCATATAAATTTTGTTGTATTCATCATCAAAAATAAAGGAAGTCCAGGCACAGTGGTGCATGCCTGTAATCCCAGCAGCTCAGGAGGCTGAGATAGGAGATCACGAGTTCAAAGCCAGCTTCAGTAAAAGTGAGGCCCTAAGCAACTCAGCTAGATTCTCTCTCTAAATAAAATATTTAACAGGGCTAGAGATGTGGCTTAGTGGTTAAGCATCCTGGGTTCAATCCTTGGTACCAAAAAAACTAAAAAAAAAAAAAAAAAGAAAAGAAATATATATATATATATATATATATATATATATATATATATATATATATATATATATACAGAGAGAGAGAGAGAGAGAGAGAGCGCGCACGCGCATTTTAGCCTAGTTAATTTGTGGGGGGAGGTACTGAGGATTGAACTCAGGGGAACTGGGCCACTGAGCCACATCCCCAGACCTATTTTGTATTTTATTTAGAGACAGGGTGTCTCACTAAGTTGCTTAGTACCTGATGTTACTGAGGCTGGCTTTGAACCCATGATCCTCCTGCCTCAGCCTCCCAATCTGCTGGGATTACAGGCAAGCACCACCTGGCCAGGCTTTAGCCTAGTTAATTATTGATAGGAATGACAAAAAAAGTCATAATATACAGGGCACCTACTATATGCCAGATATGCTAGATGCCTTACAAACCTTATATCATATCTCACACAACCTACTCCCAGTAAAGACTTGTATTAACATTTTACAGATGAAGGATTTGAGGCTCAGAAATATTAAATACATTAACCAAGGACACCCAGGCAGGAATTTAAACTCAGGTCTTTCCAACTCTAAAATCTGCATTCTTTGTGCTCCTTCCCTGTGGTGTGAGCCTGCATTGTTATTCAACTTGGTTTTTTAGCTGTTTCTGGAAAGTTCAGCTTGCAAAAGAATTCACCCCCCTCCCCCTTGGGCTGAGTCAGGAGCTATAAATGGAGACATCTCCTTACTACTCTCTTCATCTACTAACCCAGCCAGTTACCTGTTCATGCCAGGCTCCTTGAACACACTGGTCCATGGACAAGGCTTGGGTATTAGATGATTCCTGGCAAATCATCTAATCATCCCCAGAAATTGAGTTCTTTGTTTCTGTTGAGTTATGACCAACCTCAAGGAGATTACCACATAGTATTATGCTGCAGTTTGATCATACTGGTTTATAAAAACCAATTATGAGGTTGAGAGAATAGCTTAGTGGTAAAGTACATGTCCAGCATGCATAAAGCCCTGGGTTCAATCACCTACACTTCAAAAATGCATACATATGTACACACATACATATATACATTAAAAAAAAAAAAAAACTGGGCAGGGTGGTATATACCTGTAATCCCAGCAACTCTGGGAGGCTGAGACAGGAGGATGGCAAATTTAAGACCAGCCTCAGCATTTTAGCAAGGCCCTAAGCAACTTAGTTAGATCCTATCACAAAATAAAAAATAAAAAGGGTTAGAGATGTAGCTCAATGATAAAGCACCCCTGGGTTAATTCCCAGTACCAAAAACCAACCAATCAAACAAAAAGAAGCCATCCTGAACTCCTTTCATTCTTAAAAGAATTCAGAGAGGAAGAGACTCTAATTATTCCCAACTGACAGAGGAAGATACAATAGTAGATGTTGGAGAACACAGGTTGGTGGTGTTAGTAGTTAGAGCACTGCAGTGGAGAGGAATATTAAGGTACCACATGTACCATAAAATTATTCAGTATGTAGTCTTTTTAGATTGGCTTCTTTCACTTAGTAATATGCATATAAAGTTTCTCCATGTTTTTTTCACAGTTTCTTTTTTTATTTTGAGACAGTCTCAATAATCTGCTGAGGCTAGCCTTGAACTTGAGATCCTCCTGCCTCAGCCTCCAGGGTAGCTAGGATTACAGGGATGTGGCCACCACACCCAGCTGTTTTCATGGTTTGATAGTTCATTTCTGTTTAGAGCTGAATAATATTCTATTATCTGAAGTGCCAAAGTTTATGTATTTACTTACCTTCTAAAGGACATCTTGGCTGTTTCAAAGTTTTCACAATTCTGAACAAAGCTGCTTGCTATAAATGTTCATATACTGACTTTTGTGTGAAAATCAGTTTTCAACTCCTTTGGGTAAATATCATCGTGAGTGATCATTAAATTATATGGTAAGAGAATGTTTAGGTACTGGTGATTGAACCCAGGAGCCACATCCCCAGTCTTTTCTTAAATTATTATTTTGAGACTGTGCCTCACTAAATTGCCCAGGCTGGCCTTGAACTTGTAGTCCTCCTGCCTTAGTCTCCTGAGTCAATAGGATGAGAGGCATGTACCATCATGCCTCTCTCAAGTATGCTTAGTTTTAATAAATAAACAGTCAAACTGTAGCAAAGTGACTATACCATTTTGTATTCCTATCAGCAAAGAATCGAGTTCTTGTTGCTCCACATCCTCACCAGCATTTCATGTTATCAGTATTCAGGATTTGGGCCATTCTAACAAGTGTATGGTGATACTGTTGTTTTAATTTGCATTTCCCTAATAACATAATGTAGAACATTTTCTCTATATATTTATTTGCCATCTGCATATCTTCTTTGTCAGTGGTTGAGCATCCCTAGGTTCAATCCTCAGTACCCCCCCCAAAATTTATTTGTATATTTTGGATAAAAGTTCTTTATCAGGTATATGTTTTACATATACTTCTTCCCAGTTTTGGCTTATCTTCTTGTTCTCTTCACTGTGTCCTTCACAGAGCCTAAGTCTTTAATTTCATTTTTATTTATTAATAATAATTATTATTATTACTTATTTATTTTTTAGTTGTTGACAGACTTTTACTTCATTTATTTTTCTTTGGTGCTGAGAATCGAACCCAGTGCCTCACACACGCCAGGCAAGTGCACTTTCACTGAGCCACATCCCCAGCCCCTATTATTATTACTATTATTATTATTATTATTTTGGCACCAGGGATTGAATCCGGGAGTGATTAGTCACTGAGCTATATCCCCAACTTTTTTTTTTTCAGTTGTTGATGGACCTTTATTTTATTTATTTTTATGTGGTGCTGAGGATCAAACCCAGTGCCTCATACATAGTAGGCAAGCGCTTTACCACTGAGCTACATCCCTAGCCCTCCTCAACCTTTTTTATTATTTGTTTTGAGACAGGGTCTCACTAAGTTTCTTAGGGCCTGTCACAATGGACAAAAGATGTGACATCTGCGGTGAGGGGAGAGATAAAGAATGTCCATGTGCTTCTGCCCTTTTTAATATTTTATTCACTCAAATCACTTAATGTGATTTCACTCCATAGGTTTTTTGTTTTGTTTTGTTTTGTTTTTTTAGTTATAGGTGGACACAATACCTTTACTTATTTTTATGTGGTGCTGAGGATTGAACCCAGGGCCTCACACATGCTAGGTGAGCGCTCTACCACTGAGCCAAACCCCCAGCCCACTCCATAGGTTCTTTTTTTTTTTTTTAAAGAGAGAGTGAGAGAGGAGAGAGAGTGAGAGAGAATTTTTAATATTTATTTTTTAGTTCTCGGCGGACACAACATCTTTGTTGGTATGTGGTGCTGAGGATCGAACCCGGGCCGCACGCGTGCCAGGCGATCGCGCTACCGCTTGAGCCACATCCCCAGCCCTCCATAGGTTCTTAATCAAGGAAATGACAATCCTTGATGTTCTGCACTGCAATCGACAATAATCACTTCACAACAAACAATTCTAGATTAATTCATTCACAGCAAACAATTCTAGATTAATTCTAAGTACTGCAAACACTTAATCATGACAGGCTTATAACAGACAGTCCCTCTGCATGCTAACTTCAAGTGTCAGATCAAAAGTCTCAACTCTTAGTCTTTAAGTCCAGCAGATGCACACTCACTCAGACCCTGGTGATCAGATCAGGAACCAAGGCAGGTTTCTCCTGGGGTGGAGCTGACAGCTGGTCAAGGAGAGGTCAGAGGGAGAAGTTGTGGCTCTCACCAGGGTCAAGATGTAGCTATAGAGTTTGAAAGCAGTGAGAACAACACAGATGTTTAGGCAGACCAGAAGAGTCGGAATGTCAGTCCAGGTCCTCATCAGGCTCTCAGGCTTGTGTGTATCAGTGTCGGCTGGCTGAATGTTCATTTGCTCCAATATTTATATCAAAATTTGGGGCTTTTAACCTCCCTTTCAATCCCTATCAGCTGCCACCAGACTCTCATTTACCCTGGGGTTAAAACATCTGGTCTGGTGGTCTCCACCCTGATCTTTTTGCCTTTCTCTCTTATCTGGCGCCTTTCTCTCTTATCTGGCACCTTTCAGAGACTTGATTTTAGCAGGGTGGTGAGAAGTGACTTGTTTAGCCTGAGGGCCATACTAGAGGGCTCCATTAGGCCTACCTGGTGAGACTGCAGGTCTCAAACTGGAGTTTTAAAATGGAGTTGTTTAGGCTCAGGCCTAAGGTCATGCTGACAATGTCTTACTAAATTGCTGAGGCCGGCTTTGAATTTGCAGTCCTCTTGCTGCAGCTTCCTGAGCTGCTGGGATGACAGGCATGTGCCACCTAAATCTTTAATTTTAATGAAGTCCAGATTATCAATTACAGATGCTCCTCAACTTACCATGGAGTTACATCCTAAATAACGCATCATAAATTGAAAGCTTCAAAATTTCTAAGCTTCCGTCATAGCTGTTGGCTCCAGAATCACATGATCTCTGCCTGATTAGCACCAGTAAAATGGATGCTTCACATTCTGCCTCTCTCGCCATATAACCCATAGTTCTAATGTCTCACACAAGTGGAACTAAATCACAAACAGAACAGTAGCTCCAAGAGTGTTTGAGAAGTCTAGTATTTAGTTTTCCAGCTTCTATAGTTCAGGAAGCAAGACAGAAATGGGGTTAGAAAGGGTTTTGAGCAAGTCAGTCCAAAGTGACTGCCATAACTTGCCAGGTGCTGAGTCCTGTGAACATGCCTGATCTCATTTCATTCTTACAAGAATCCAGTGAGGAAGAGACTATAATTATCCCCAACGAACAGATGAGGACATAACAGTAAAAGTTGGGGTGCATGGGGTAGTGTTAGTAGGGCTTTAGAGGATTAAAAGAGGGTGCCTTTAAAGAAAGAAGTAAAGACAAGGGACAGCTGCCTAGAGGAGTTGGGGTGGAAGACAACAGCCCACAAAAATAAGCATCAGTTCCAAGGTGACAAAGGACAGCCAGAATGAATTTGAGAACTTGCAAGTATTCCTGCCAAAGAGATTCCAGAGTCCCTGCCTATTCCATAAAGCCATGCTGCCCCTAGTGGGAAGAGCCAGAACTCTTCAACACAAGACCTCTGGACACCCCTGGTTGCATTCCCACAACCCTATTGCATCTGTGATACAGAACACAAGGCAAAAGTAAAAAACTCATCAGGGAAGGCTTCCGGGAGAGGCGTTTTCAGTAGGCTAAAGAAGAGAGGCACAGTATTAGTTCATTTATGGCTGTGAGAGGGCACAGGGTTTCAGATGAAAGAATTCACACACCCTCCTGCCAAGACTCAGAAGCTGAACTGGGCAGCCACTGTAGCATTGCAAAGCAATGCCCTTGACTAAAGATGAAAGAGGTGAGTCAGTGTTTGGGAAAAAACAATAAACAAACTGGTGGGGAAGGGAATTGGTTTCAGAAGGAGATCATGTGAAAGCCCTTATTGTGATTATTTTTTTGAAAATGTCAGTGCAGTACGTAATGAAATTCAATTTGGAGCAGTGTGACTGTCTCATACAGTAGGCCCTGGACATTTTCTAACAAATTATCCATGTGATTCTCATACCCGTCTTGATTTCCCATCCTGACATCCATTCCTGGTCTCAGTTCTCCTTCCCTGGGACCTAATCTAAGATTCTGGAATGTGGGAGTTGGACTCCCTTGTAGCATCATTCTTTTCTGGAGACATTACAGTAGAATCAAAAGATAAGCCGGGTATGGTGCTGCACACCTGTAATCCCAGGGGCTCTGAAGGCTGAGGCAGGAGGATTGCAAATTCAAAGCCAGCTGCAGCAATTTAGGCCCTTGGCAACTTAGTAAGGCTCTGTTTCAAAATTAAAAATGGACTGTGGATGTGCCTCAGTGGTGAAGCATCCCTGAGTATAACCCTCACTACCAAACAAAACAAAAAACAACTCTATCTGAGGAGAAATAAATCTTAAGGAAGTGTGCCTTTTGGTGATGGGAGACTTCAGAATAATTTGAGCAAGGGGTGGCCATATTCCAGAAATGTGGTTGTATGAATGATTCTTATTTTGTCTAAGCTTTGTTAAACAATATTATTAACTGAAATTTGGGTTTGTTTTGTCTTGTTTTGTTCTGTTTTGGGTACTGGAGATTGAACCCAGGGGTACTTTATCACTGAGTCACATGCATGATCCAGTCTAATTCATCTTTTGACACTTTCACCCCCAGCACACCTGACATAGTCTAGCAAGTGCTCAATATATATGAGCTAGAGGCAGGATTGTGACACAATAACCATTTATTTTATATATATATACAATCAACTACTTCTCACAATAGATACTCACAGCTTGAGGAAAACAAGTGGATGAAATGAATCTGCTCTCTTTATGTAGTATCAGGGTCATGTGCAAGGGTCTTGGAGCCAGGTATGGTTTTGAATCCTGCCTCAGCCACTTATTGGCAATACAACCTTGGACAAATGTTAATAGTTTTAAGAATTTAAAGGGCACCTGTGGAAAGAGCGCTGCTATGAAAGCATAAGGAAAAACTGTAAAAGTTTATGATTCCGATATTTACAATATATATACTGTATGTTTTCTAAAGGTGGATGGAGGGTGAGATTTTCAAAGAGCCCAGCTTCTTGCTAGAGTACCCAGAGCCCTCTCACCCTCTCCGGCCCCTCCTGTTGAGCAGTATCTGTAAGAACAGATACTTGTGGTTAAAAGTTAACTTCTGTTTATTTCTCTACAACTGCCTGCTGTTTAATTTGGCTAGCCTGGGGAAGATTCTTTCGTAAGCCTGTATGTAATTTCTGAACACCAGACCTACGACCTTTATACACATGCTAAACATTTATAGAGTGGGAGAGTACTTTTTCTCCATCAGTGAGTTGAATAAATACCAACGCATACCCCCACCCTCATCCCCCCAAAAGTATTCTTTGATCTACACTAAAGATAAACTGGTAATAATTCATTCTGATCTGCTAAGGGTTATAAAGCAGATTCTTTGATAAAGCCAATTAATTTCAGAGGGCACTGGGGCTTGTTTCTTCCTGATGCTGATTTTGATTTGTAAAGCCTTAGTATTTCAGAGATGGAAAGAGAACTTTAAAGACTACTTTATTAAACCTTCTGAATTTATCAGATTACAAAACCAAGCTTCAAGCTAGGTATAGTGGCAAAGCCTGTAGTTCCAGCAAACATGGAGGCTGAGGCAGGGGGGATTGCCAAATTCAGGCCAGCATGGGCAACTTAGCCAGACCTTGTCCCCAAATAGAAAATAAAAAGGGCTGTGATGTAGCTCAGTGGTAAAGTTGCCCTGGATTCAATACTCAGTTAACTAAAACAAACACCCCCCCACCACACACACACACACACACACACACACACACACACACACACACACCATGCTGCATAGAGGAAAAGGCAGTTTAGACTCAGAGAGAATGTTAGTAAAAGAATCATACAGAAAATGTTTTGTTACAATTCCTACAGTATTCAAAAATTTCTGTAGTAACTGCTTTTTGTTCTTTGTGATCCAATGATCCAAGGACGACAATATTTTCAACCTTGAACTGGAAACCTGTGGACCCTAATCCTCAGTTTAGCATTGACGTCAGAGATATTTGAGAGTCACTGCTGCCCCCTGCTGGAAATTTAAAACCTCACAGGATCTCAAGGTTATATGGGATATTTGTTAATAGTTTAAAAATTAGAAAAGCAATCATTCTTTAGGTTAAAATTTTAAACAGCATGAAAGGGTGTAAAGAGAAAATAAAAATCTCTCTCTCATCAATTCCATTTTCCAGTGCTAGTTGTCACTAAAAATTTTTGAACGTTCACAATTTTTCTATTAATGTATAAGTATATATATATATGTGTGTGTGTGTGTAAGCTTTTTTGGTGTGTGTATAACTTTTGTATACAAATAAGACAATATTGCACATAGTTTTATAACTTCTTGCTTTTGTAATTCAATTTAACTCATACAAAAGCTTCCAAAGTTAAAAAAAAACTGAATATTTTTTCAAAGCAGTATCTATTGACAAACTTTATTCATTTTGATGAAGGCATAATATTCATTGCCAGTGTTATTATAAATTATTCATTCCATCTTCCTTTGATGGAATTAAAAAGTAAATCCCTAGGGGCTGGGACTGGGGTTCAGAGGTAGAGTACTTGTCTAGCATGTGTGAGGCACTGGGTTTGATCCCCAGCACCACATTAAAAAATAAACAAATAAACAAACAAACAAACAAAATAAAGGTATAGTGTGTACAACTTAAAAAAAAAGTAAATCCCTATAAGAGTAAGAATTTTATTATCTGATAATTAGAATAATGCTCAATAGAATGTGTCTAATGAATGACACATTTTCCTAGTTTCAAATATTTCTGCTCAAAAATGCTTCCCTTGCTGGGCACGTGATGCACTTCTGTAATTCCTGTGGCTCAGGAGGCTGAGACAGGAGGATCAGGAGTTGAAAGCCAGGCTCAGCAAATGCAAGGCACTAAGCAACTCAGTGAGACTCCATCTCTAAATAAAATACAAAAAAGGGCTGGGGATGTGATTCAATGGTTGAGTGCCCCAGAGTTCAATCCCCATAACCCCTCCCACCAAAAAAAAAAATGCTTCCATAGCTGGGTGCGGTGGTGCACACCTGTAATCCTAGCAGCTCAGGAAGCTGAAGCAAGAGGATTGCAAGTTCAAAGCCAGCCTCAGCAATTTAGTAAGGCCCTGCGCAACTTAACAAGACCCAGTCTCAAAAGAAAAAATAAAAGGGTTGGGGATGTGGTTCAGCGATTAAGCATCCCTGAGTTCAATCCCTGGTACCAAAGAAACAAGCAAACAAATGAACAAAAGATGCTTCCCTAAATATCCTTACACCTATGTTTTTGGTATAGGATAAGGTCAGTAGAAAGTATAGGTTCAAAAATATTGAATTTTGACAGATATTGCCAAATTGGCACTTTTTTCTTGTTTTCTTTAACTATTTATTTATTTATTTTTATTTGGTGCTGAGGATTGAACCCAGTGCCTCATACATGCTAGGCAAGCGCTCTACCACTGAGCCACAACCACAGCCCAAATTTGCACTTTAAATGAAAAGTGAATCCAGATATTTAGCAATTCTATCATTCCCATAACTGATGGGCCATCAAAACCAGAATCTGCTGGGTGCAGTGGAACCCACCTGATATTCCAGCTACTGGGGAGTCTGAGGCAAGGAGATCCCAAGTTTGAGACCCTGACTCAAAATAAAAGGGCTGGGGATATAGCTTAGGGGTAGAATGCCCCATTGTGTTCAATCCCCAGCATCCCCCAAAATAAAGTGAAATAATGAAAAACCAGCCTCTACCTCAGAGCAAAGCCTTTCCAAGAAAGGGACATGACCTTTGTCCTTGGAAAAACCCACAGAGCACTCCTAGGCACATTCCCACCCTGCTAAGTTGTTTATCTACAAATAACAGGAGAGATCTGCTGCCCCAGGTGTCCCTGACTCAGTCAGGCTAGGTGTAGATCCATAGCAACCCCCTAGCAGCCACCAATCAGCATGAGACAGGGAAATACCTGGGATGCCAGATGAGCCTCCCAGTAGTTTATGGTGGTTGATAACATTGGGAAACCATGTAGTTCAGCACGTACACCCCTCTTGGCTCAAACCAATACCCCTTTTGTTCTGACCAATCACCCCTACCCAACTTGTTCCCGCCAGTGAATGTGCTAATCATGTTTTAGAGTTGTTATTTGATTTTCCCGCGGTGTGTGATGATTTGCTATGATGTATGTGAAGTCCCTGCCCTCTCCAAAAAAATGTATAAAAATGCTGCAAACTCTGGGCTCGGGGCCTCTCAGCATCACCAGTTGCTGTGTGTGCGCGCGGAGGACCGAGCTAGCTCGCAATAAACACCTCTTTGCTGCTTACATGGATCTTGGGTCTCTGGTGGTCTTTGGGGGTCCTGATTTCGAGCATAACAATATGTAGTTCCTTTCTGTGTATCTCCCTCTTCATTATGGTTCAGCAGGTGGACAAGGAGTAGGAGTCTAGAATCTGAATATTGAATAGCTCCACCAGTGATTCTGATCCACATTCAGGATTGGGAATAGGCACATAATCTACTCATTTCTTTCTAAACAGCAGCTCCTGTTATGCTCGAATTCGGGACCCCCAAAAGATCACCAGAGACCAAGATCGATGTACGCAGCAAAGAGGTGTTTATTGCGAGCTAGCTCGGTCCTCTGCGCGCACACTGGTGACGCTGAGAGGCCCAGAGCCCAGGGTTTGCAGCAGTTTTATACATTCTTTGGAGAAGGCAGGGACTTCACATACATCATAGCATCTCTTAGCAAATCATCACACACCGCGGGAAAATCAAATAACAACTCTAAAACATGATTAGCACATTCACTGGCGGGAACAAGTTGGGTAGGGGTGATTGGTTACTACAAGAGGGGGATTCATTTGAACTGATTGGTTTAAGCCAAGAGGGGTATTCGTGCTGAACTATGTGGTTTCCAAACACGTTATCAACCACCATAAACTACTGGGAGGGTCATCTGGCATCCCAGGTATTTCCCTGTCTCATTCTGATTGGTGGCTGCTAGGGGGTTGCTATGGGTCCCCAGCTAGCCTCACTGAGTCAGGGACACCTGGTGCAGCAGATCTCTCCTGTTATTTGTAGATAAACAACTTAGCAGGATGGGAATGTGCCTAGGAGTGCTCTGTTGGTCTTTTCAAGGACAAATGTCATGTCCCTTCCTTGGACAAGCTTTGCTCTGAGGTAGAGGCTGGTTTTTCACTCCTATATCCTAATCCCAATATAGTTATTCATTTATTATTCACCAGATGCTTATCAATGCTTATCAAGTGTCTACTAAATGCTAGACCCTATCTCTGTCTCCCAGAGACAAGATTGTCCTGCGGGGTGCGGTGTGCATTTCGCCACTTTCAGGGGTGGTGGTGCTGGGCAAGTGGGTGAGTTTATTGGTGTACGTGTTGGCCGCTGGCTAGGGCTTGGGAAGAGAGCCATGTGTGGGTGAAACTCAGGAATCCTGTAGCACTACAGTGGCAGAAATTCTTAAAAGGCCCAACCCTGCCCTTGGTGACATACATCTGTCTAGCAAATATGGAGCCATCACCAACCACTACTTGGTACCTGATACAAAGGGTCCCTGCATGCTCATGTCGGGGTAAGGCCTAGAGTTTTCCCTTTGGGCCCTTCTAAATCAGATAAAATACAATGCAGATGAAATCCAGGTGGGAAACATGCCAGAGACAGCAGACAGATTGCAGCCATAAAAAGAGATGACAGATTTCACCATCACTCACGACCCACCCAAATGTCACGTCCTCTGGGCTCTTTCCCTGGCAGTTCCTGCTCCAAGTGGGTGTTGTTTCCATGTACTCCATGGCACTTAAAATATAACCACAAAAGGAAAAAAGATATACTCCTGTTGCTCCCTGAGGCTTCCTGTGTCAGAACTTAGAGCTGCTTTTACTGTGAGATCCCATTTGATCCCCCCAACAATGCTGAGAAGTGAAAATGACTAGACCCACAATTTGTTTAGTAGAGTGGTCTTCGCATTCTTTTTAAAAAACCTGCCTACCCCATTAAATAATTTAGAAAAATTAGGTATCTCTAATAAGAGGTACACATGCATATGGCTATTTAACTTATAAAGAAGGTAGAATTGCAGAAAACACAAAAGGAGTTTTTTGTTGTTTTGGTACCAGGGATTGAACTCAGGGGCACTCGACCACTGAGCCACATCCCCAGCCCTATTTTGTATTTTATTTAGAGTCTCACTGAGTTGCTTAGGGCCTCGCTTTTGCCAAGGCTGGTTTGAACTCACCATCCTCCTGCCCCAAACTCTCCAAGGCTGGCTGGGATTATAGGCATGAGCCACCACTCCCAGCTACTGTTATCTTAGCCTTTGAATTTGAATCCTTTTTGTCACTTTCATCAGGGTTTAGCCCTGCCTTCTATTCCCACTCCCCACAAAAGAATTTGACTGGAATGTTGGCACCCACCAGTAAGCCTTATGGTCTTTATATTTGAAAGAGGACCTGATGGGGCCTATTAGTGTTTCTAGCCTTATTCTCATAGTGTGATCTTTATGTAGGAAGGAGATATTAACTGCATCTGATTACTGGGATTGCCTCACAATTGACTATCTATTCTTATTTATTATTGTCTCAGTTTTACAGTTGAATAAATTGAGGCTTCAGGAGGTTAGGTGACATGCCCAGGATATAAAAAGTACATGTCTGAATCAGACCTGAATTTTTTTTTAATTGCTTGGTTTTTTTCTTTATTGTGAATTATTGTTGGGAAAACATATAACAGCAGCAGCACCCCAGAGAAAAACCCCAGCATGGCGTCTAACGACCCTCTTTCTCCTCTTTGTTTCTTTCACTGGCGCGAAACGTTCCCACCAGCGCCAATGTTCAAACCCTGCTGGTGGGAAGCTTTAGTCCCAATTAGAATTAACTTCTTGGGCTCTGGAACTGACACATGAAACAGCTTGCCAATAAATGGGCGACCTGTTATCTACCTCAGCCCTGCGACCTCTCCTTAGACCTATATAAACACACAGCCTTTTGTAATAAACCTTTTGTAATAAACCTCTTTGGTGATCTGTGTCGTGTGGTGTGGTGTCTTCCAGTCTTACAGTGGTGCTGAAACCCGGGAGACAGTGTGCTCGACAAACCGAGCCCCATCTCTGCCACCGCCAACACCAATGACACATTTCGCCCTTGTCTGTCTTTTTGGGCGCGGGCTCCCTGCACTCACCACTGATCGGGTCTAGGTAAGGTTCCCCCTCCCCGGCTCGCCAACTCCCTTCAGGTTAGCAGCTGGAGATGGACCGTGATCATCCGGCACTCTCCTGATGCCCAGTAGGGAGGAGGGAATGCACTCCATTAAGACCTTCACTGGTCGCAGTGGACCCTCTGGTGACCCACTTCCCTTTGGGGCGTGAGGCTTCTGGGTTTACACAAGAGAGGCTCCCTGGTCTCTTCCTTCCCCGCCAGAGCTGTGTTCAGCCTGGAGCTGAACTTCTGGCCCAGAGCTGCGTTCTGCTGGGGCTCTGTCTTTCCTTCCTTGATTCTCTCGTTCCGGTGGAAAAATTTTCCTGACGTCAGGTGCCTTGCGGCCTGGACCTTACAGGGTCACACAGACTGCACTTCATCGGTGACTACCGAGCTGTGCCCTCTGTGCCTACTCGCAGTGGACTGGTCACTTCAGGGACGCCCAGGTGTTCCTCCATCTGCTCTACGCTTCCAGGAAGCTTCTACGGCCGGGTTAATTCTTTTTCTCCCTTTTCTGTCCCTTCCTCCACTCTTTAACCACGGGTGCCTCCTCGCCTATACCGGAAGCCTCACCACTCAAGTGTCTCCTTAAGAATTTGGCTACTCCCCCCCCCACCTCAAGCCCAAAATTCTTATCAGATTCTGTACCCAAGATTGGCCCACATATCCACTAGATAATGACAATCATTGGCCTCCAGAAGGCTCGTTAGATCCAAATTTCCTCCGGGACCTTTTAACTATTGCCAGCGCCTAAAAGGGTAGAAAGAGTTCCCAGGCCTCCCCGTCCTGCTTTCTGCTCTCTGTTCCCAACCTTCCCCTCTTCGCCCTGCCTGCGCACTCCCCACTCCTCTTCCTTCGCATCCGAGTCCCCTCCCTGCTGCCTGCGGCCTTGCCTGCGCACTTCTCCTCCTCTTCCTCCGTGTCCGTCCTGTCTGCTGCTGCCTGCTGCGCGCTTCTAGTCTGCCTGTGCGCTGGTGCTCCACCTTCCAAACAGGCGGGTAGTGTGCCCTCGGTGGCTTGGAGAGGCCTCGGGATCCCAAGCCTTGGGATCCCACCTCAGCCAGCGGGAGAGCCGCTGTCCTTCACCTTCATTGCGCCACAGCAGCTTTCGCGGGAGCCCCTGACTCGCGTCTCCCTTTGCCGCCCAGTTCCAACAGGCAGGCAGGATGGGTCCCACCTGGCTGCAATGGGTGGGATCTCCAGATCCCTCAGAGCCTCTCCCCCTCCCCCCACTCTGCTCACTTCTTCTACTGATAAGCCCTTCCCCCCACACCTGTCAGTGCCTCACTGATCCCTCTTATCAGATAACTCACAGTTCCTTTGTTCTCTCAGGGAAGTAGCTGGTGCTGAATGGATAGTCTGAGTGCAAGTCCCATAACTGAACCTAACTGGGACTGCATGCAAGCAGTTTCTAATAAGGTAGTTAACTTTGATAAACTGAAGGACATTACCCAGAACCCTGATGAAAATCCATCCTTATTTCTCAACCGCCTTACAGAGGCCCTAATCAAATACATTAAGCTAGATCTTGAGTCTCCCATCAGGGCTACAGTGTTAGCAACCCATTTCATTACTCAATCAGCTCATGATATTAGAAAAAGCTCAAATGAGCTGAGAAGGACTATCAGACCCCTATCTGAGATCTGGTGAAAATGGCTTTTAAAGCAGGCTCCATTGCAGAAAAGAGGGTAACACCCCAAACTCAGGTCTTGACAGCAGCCCTGAGGCCTACATCTCCAGCAAAAGTTTCAGAGGGGAACCAGCATTCCTCTCCACCAGAGGCTTGCCTCAAATATGGATGTGAAGGTCACTGGGCTCGCCAATGCCCAAACCCACAGCCTCCTTCCAGGCCATGCCCCACCTGTAAGCAGACAGGACATTGGAAGATTGACTGCCCCTGGCTGGCCCTTCCTTGGCGCCTCTACGCAGGGGGTATGACCAGTCAGGCAGTCCCCTCTCCTGAACTTTTGAGGTTTGCAGAAGACTGAAGAAGCACAGATTCAAAGACCCCCTCAGCCCTCTCCGAGCCCAGGGTAATGCTCCAGGCAGCGGGTAAGTCCATAACCTTCCTTGTGGACACGGGGGCTACCTATTCTGTCTTGCCTGCCCATTCTAGGCCTCTGTTTCCTTCCCAGGTCTCAGTTATGGGGATTGATAACAAACCCTTCTCCCCAAACAGATCTGTAATGCTGGCCTGTGCCCTGGAGGGACACCCATTCACTCACTATTCTGGTCATTCCATCCTGTCAGTTCCTCTCCTAGGCAGAGATGTTCTCCAATTATTAGGAGCCACCCTCCAATTACACCCCAAGAATACTACCACCCATCTCCTTTGGCCTTTAACTCTTACCCTCTCTAATGACCTGACAGTACCTACTGTGCCATTGCCCCCTGATCCCTAGGTCTGAGACATCTCCATGCTGGTTATTGCCTCCCATCACAAGCCAGTCTATACCCAGCTGAAACACCAAACTAAACTTCCTTGTGTTCCCAATTTCCTATCTCCAAAACCCATAGGGAGGGATTTAAGCCCATTATACACCGGTTGCTGGCCCAGGGACTCCCAATCCTTACTGACTCCCCCTGTATACTCCTATATTTCTGGTATGCAAACCCTCAGGAGCCTATCACTTAGTCCAGGAACTCCACCTAATTAATGAGGCAGTTATTCCTAGCCACTCGGTTTCCAGCCCTCATGCTTTTCTTTCTCATATCCCCCTTTGACCATTCACTTTACTGTCCTGGATCTTAAAGCTAATGTCTTTACAGTGCCTCTGCATCCTGACTCTTATTACCTCTTTGCCTTCACATGGGAAGACCTTACATTCTTTAGGTTTCAACAGCTGACATGGACAGGCCTACCCTAAGGCTTCAGGGACAGTCCCTACCACTTTGGTCAGGCCTTGACACAGGATTTAACTGTTTGTGATTTGGGGATAGCACTCTCTTACAGTTGGATAGAAGCCTTCCCTACCTCCAGGAAAACTGCTGACACTGTCGCCTCAATCCTCATTGAGCAGATCATTCCTAGGTTTGAACTTTCTGCCTCCATCCAGTCAGACGACGGTCCAGCCTTCACTTCTCGGATTGTTTAACTAGTTTCCAAAGGCCTTAACAGCAATTGGAGGCTCCACATCCCCCACTGACCCCAATCCTCGGATAAGGTTGAGAGGCCTAATGGCATTCTCAAGGATCATCTCACTAAACTTGCTTGAACTCAGACTGTCCTGGCCCAATCTTTTGCCATTGGCCCTCTCCCAAGTTCGGGCAACCCCTAGAGCCCCCTCAGGCCTTAGCCCCTTTGAGCTGTTCTATGGATGCCTTTCTTAATCAACTAAAACTTTCCTGTCACTCCTCCTCCACTTGTGTCCCACCTGCCCTATCTCATGCTTCTATACAAACTCCTAAGAGAACACGCACACTGGTGTCTTCCTGCACCATCTGTTACTTCTGTTCCAGCGCAATCGGGAATTAAATCGGACCCTCTTCAACCGGGTGATGCAGTTTTACTTCGAGAGCTACATTCTCAGTCGTTGAAACCTTGCCAGACAGGACCCCATACAGTCATATTTCCACCATGCTGGGGCCCACCAAACTCAAAGTTTCTCGCCAACCCTCTCCTATTACTAATCATTAATCTCTCTCAAGCTTCTATCCCAACCCAGAGATGGCGCTTCTACATCCAAGCGACATGGCAACAGGATGGCACCATCCGCTCTCAGTCTATGGGCCAAGGCGATTGGCCTTTCACTGGCTGTAATCGGGCCCTTAATGTTACTGGATTCAACTGGGCCACCTCATCCCACTTATGTTCAGCAATGCTATGCTTCATAGCAGATCAAACTGAGGAGTCCTGTTGAAGCCATATCACCAGGAGGCCGCCCCACCTGCTGATGACAAGACTACCCCAGAGGAGCCTCAAGAGTCACCTCCTAGACCTCCCCTTTACTCCTGCTCTCCACATCCTAACTATCCTCTAAAGCTTCGTCTGTCTCATGTAACCGCCCATACTCCACCATGACTCCCACTCTTCTAAGTGGTATTTTCACAGTCATCACCATTTTTCAGGGGACATCATCGTCCTCCTTTTAAAGCATTCCAAACAGCAGTTGTTAGACTCCATACAGGATCCATATGAGCCTAATGTCAAGAATCCACTACAGTATTCATGGCTATGACTACTTACTGAAACTGTAACCTTCTTAAATCTAACCCTCCCCGCCATCACACCAACTGATTGCTACTTATGCGCCCCTCTGACTCGACCATTGCTTGCAGGGGTTCCCTTGAACTTCTAGGCTTCTGACCTCTCAAATGTCTCCACTCCATCTGCCCGCCATTCTCTCCAAACCCTTTCACCCGATGCTCCATTATGGGAGCCCGAGGAGTCTAACCATACTGTGATTCCCCGGCGCTGCCTCCTGGGCTTGGGTGTCTCCCCGTCAAAGTTTTGCCACTCTAACATCACCTTTAACTTCACCCTCTATGCACCACCTGGCTCATTCTTCTGGTGTAATGGTTCTCTCATCACTATCTTATTCACCAACACCTCTACGCTATGTATACTGGTGACGCTTGTCCCACAATTGACTCTCTATACCCCAGCTGAAGTGCAGGCCCTCTTGTCTCCCCCAGTGAGGAATAAGCGGGCTGCTTTCCTTCCAATACTGGTGGGTCTCTCACTGGCTGTATGTGCAGCGGGAACCGGAATTTCTGGTGGAGCTCTAGGACACTCCTTATGGGCTGTACAGGACTTAAGTTCTAAACTTGAACAAGCGCTCACTTCTACGGCAGAATCTCTAGCATCCTTACAAAGGCAGGTCACATCCTTGGCTCAAGTTACTCTTCAAAATCGACGAGCTATAGACTTACAGCCGAAAAAGGTGAAACCTTCTTTTCTTGAGGGAAGAATGCTGTTACTACATCAATGAATCAGGCCTTGTGGAAACTAATGTAGTCAAGCTCACTGACTTGGCTACCTCTTTGAAAAATCCACCAAACCAAAACCCATTTGCCACCTTCTTTTTAGCCCACTTCCAATCGTGGCTGTTGCCTCTTTTAGGGCCCATATGTCTTCTTTTCCTGATGTGTCTGTTCCTGCCCTGTCTGCTTCACTTCCTACAGGGCCAATTACGGAAGATCTCTAACCAAACTTTCAACCAGCCTCTGCTTAGGTACTACCAGCCTCTGATGACCGATGAGCCCCCAACCTCTTCAAGAGAACAGCTCACTCATTGGCTGAAGCTCACTACCAGGCGCGATGGAATGCAACGGACATCGGACAGTGGGAGACAACGAGCCTGGAGAACCTCTTAATCTGCCATCCTGGATTTTTGAGCCTTTATGTCCTTTTAAGCCTCCTCATGGCCCTTGGCCTCTTCTCTGTCAGTCCCCCGACATGGAACTTCTGCCAAAAACTGACATTTGCTTTAATTTTTATCTTCATCCTGCTTTTGTTTGCTCTGATTTTCTTCAGGTGCTGGTGACGCCATGTCAAGGCAACGCTTCCAATATTTCCTAGAGTCTCTGTTACAGGACCAGTGGCTGATACCAACTATTTCCTCCATCCAGGACTGGTTCGACACCATGGACGACTTGTGGCTTCAGGGAACTTTCATAGACTTCACCCCTACGGAAGTAGCAGTCTACAGCCACTGGGTTTTATTTCTGGTTGCCATGATATCCCCAGACCTGGCCCCCCGAACATTCCTCCACTTCCCCTTCTAGGCCCTACGCCGCCCCGGCACAGCTGGAAGCAGCCAGATCTGACCAATGACGCCCCAATTCCTAAGAAAACAAAAAGGGAGGAATGTTGGGAAAACATAACGGCAGCAGCACCCCAGAGAAAAACCCCAGCATGGCGTCTAACGACCCTCTTTCTCCTCTTTGTTTCTTTCGCTGGCGCGAAACGTTCCCGCCAGCGCCAATGTTCAAACCCTGCTGGTGGGAAGCCTTAGCCCCAATTAGAATTAACTTCTTGGGCTCTGGAACTGACACATGGAAGAGCTTGCCAATAAATGGGCGACCTGTTATCTACCTCAGCCCTGCGACCTCTCCTTAGCAACCCCAAAGAAAAAGGTATTTATGTCTCTTGTGTGGTTATTTCGTGCAGCCCAGTTAGCCCAGTTTAACTAGAGTGACCCCTGAGCCTTTTAGTCATGAGAACAGAAACCCGGCAATGGGGGTAGTGTGACTGGGAGGAGGGGGGAGAAATTAGCCAAACATTAAACCTCTCCCAATACATCCCTTCCCAGTAATAATGGATCCTCGGGGCTGGGGATGTGGCTCAAGCGGTAGCGCGCTCGCCTGGCATGCGTGCGGCCCGGGTTCGATCCTCAGCGCCACATACAAGCAAGGATGTTGTGTCCGCCGATAACTAAAAAAATAAATAAATAAGTTCTCTCTCTCTCTAAAAAAAAAAAAAAAAAATAATGGATCCTCAGAGAAAGAGCAAACTTTCATCCCTTCCCAGGTTCATCCCCAGCATCTCCACCAAAAGCAAACATTTGCCCCTTCCCAACCCCAATGGGTCCTGAAGAAGGAGGCAAATAATGAAACGCTGGGCCTCAGACTTTTACCCTTTCTCATTGCAGATGAGTCCTGGAAGGAGAAAAGCAAATAGTGAAGCTCTGGGTAACAATGGGTCCTGGAGGAAGGAAGATAAGCAGTGAACACGGAGTTATGAGCTTTTCCCAGTGACACTCATTTTCAAACTTTTTACAACTGCTTTCTTGAGTTAAAATTTGAACCTGCTCAGCTAGGTCCCTGACTGTCCAAACCGCACATCTGCAGTCTCCAGTGATTACTTTGCCCTCATGGTAAACTATAAAACCCAGACTCCTTCTGCAACCCGAGGGCCATTTCCTATACCTAGAAAATGAGTCCTCCCATGCCTCATGATTGACTTTGCTTACAGAATAAAGGAAAGCTTGCTGACAGGAGGTCTGCTTCCTGTCTCCTGCCTCTGTCATTTGTGGGCCATGCGCTTCCAGGCTTTACCACTGAACCAAATCCACAGCCCTTTTTATTTTTTATGTTAAGACAGGGTCTCGATAAGTCTCTGAGGGTCTTGCTAAACTGCTGTGACTGGCCTGGAACTTGCTATCCTCCTGCCTTAGCCTCCCAAATCAGTAGGATAACAGGCATGTGCCACCATGACTGGACTAAACTATGCAGCTTCAAAATGACTCCAAACACTTCAACTGTTCATATATGAATAATAGGTTGTGCTGTGATTTAAAAGCGGAGTGTATTCTCCTGTATGCTCCAGATGTGCATCCCTAACAGACCCCATATGTAAGAAACTGGAGTGAACTCCCTATCCCCTTCAGAATATGACCCCATACCTCATCAGACCCCATATGTGAATTACCAGCCTCAATTTCATTGTTATGGGCTTTATTGTGTTAGTCAGATTTCTTTTACTGAAACAGATATCTGAGATAATCAACTTATAAAGAGAAAAAAATGATTTTGTCTCACAGCTTTGGAGGTTTCTATTATGATCAACTGGTGTCATTGCGTTCGGGCCTGTGGAAAGATAACACATCATGGCAGAAGCATGTGGTCATACTGGAGTTGTTTACCTCACAGATGTAATGGGAAAGATTGAAAAGAAGAGAAAAGGGAGAGGTTCCACACTCCTTGCAAGTCCATATCCCCAGTGACCCATGAGGCCCTACCTCTTAAAGATCTCACCACTTCCAATAGTATTGGGCTGGAACTGTCCCTTTAACACGTGGGCTTTTGGGGAACATTTCAGATCCAAACCATAGCACACATGCAACTCAAGACTTTGACAGACACTTAGAGAATTTATACCGTGGCAGGCCATAATCTGTCAGTTACTCATTTAAGGACCAAGAACTCATCCTACAACAGAGCCACCTACTGTTAGACTTGGAGCTACCCTCCAAAGTTGTCTCCCTAACACTGCCACCACTCTCTATCCTTGAGAGGTCTTGCATGGCAGAGAATGTCTGTTGTGATGAATGCCATTTCTTTTGAGAATCTGCTTTGATAAAGGTGCCCTTTGAATTTTAAGTAGACTTTACTTTTGTTTTTTTACCCCTATTCTTCTTCTTCTTCTTTTTTTTTTAAATACCTTTATTTATTTTTATGTGGTGCTGAGGATGGAACCCAAAGTCTTATACGTGCAAGGCAAGAGCTCTACCGCTGAGCCACAACCCCAGCCCTAGACTTTACTTTCTATAGAGGCCTTCTTCCATTCTAAATTGAGCAACTAGATGAATAATTTTTTTTTTGAGAGAGAGAGAGAGAGAGAGAGAGAGAGAGAGAATTTTTATTTATTTATTTTAGTTTTGGGTGGACACAACATCTTTGTTTGTATGTGGTGCTGAGAATCGAACCCGGGCCGCACGCATGCCAGGAGAGCGCGCTACCACTTGAGCCACATCCCCAGCCCTAGACGAATAATTTTGGAATGCACCTGGGGATGTAGCTTAATGGCAGTACACTATGTTTAGCATGTGTGGGGTGAGTATTGGAACTTGCTATTAGGTTGAGGTACCTTGTCTTGCCAATGCATTCTCTGTGAGATTTGTTTTCATTATTATTTATTTTGGTACTGGAGATTGAACCCAGGGTAGCTCTACCACTGAACCCACATCCCTACCGCTTTAAATTTTTTATTTTGAGACAGGGTCACTAAGTTGCTGAGGCTGGTCTCGAATTTGCCATGTTTGTACCTCAACCTCCTGTCTCAGCTTTCCAAGTCGTTGGAATTATAGGTGTGGGTCACTGTGCCCAGGTATTTTCATTAATTCAATTCATCATTCATTCTTTTCTTGTACTGGGGATTGAAAGAGGAGTGCTTACTCACTGAGCCACATCTCTAGCACTTTTTAAAAAGTTTTTTTAATTCATTTTTAGTTGTAGTTAGACACAATATGTTTATTTTATTCATTTATTTTTATGTGGTGCTGAGGGTCGAACCAGGGTCTTGCACGTGTGAGGCGAGAGCTCTACCGCTGAACCACAACCCCAGCCCTTTAAAAAACTTTTTATTTTGAGACAGGGTCTCATAAAGTTGTTTAGGGCCATGCTAAATTGCTGAGGCAGGCTTTCAACTTGCAATCTCAGCCTCCCTAGCTGCTGGGATTACAGGTGTGCCACCACACCTGGCTAAATGTTCTACAAAACTTTTAAGTAGCCTAAACAAAACAACTTTCCTTCATCCATATACTGGGGTGCTATGTAGCTGTCAAAGATACTGTAGAAAAATGACATGGAAAGATGTTCATTGCATGTTTAATAAAAATGAAGGCATAAAAGAATACGTGTAGTACCATCCCATTTTTCAAACACACACACACACACACACACACACACACACAAATAGGCATTAGTACCAGGCTCAATGGCACATGCTTGTAATCCCGGTGACTCAGGAGGCTGAAGCAGAATTGCAAGTTGGAGGCCAGCCTCTACAATTTAGCAGCACCCTTTCTCCAAACAAAAAACAGAAGGACTAGTGGTAGAGGACCTCTGATTCAATCTCAACTACCTGGAATGGTAGAAGACATTGGAAGTCTAGAAGCCTAAATGTCAACTTTCTTTTCATGTGGGATTGTGGGTGATTCTTTTGCTTATTTTATTTATTTATGTATGTATTCATGCATGTATTTATGTACGCATGTATGTATGTATGTACTAAATTGAACCCAGGGGCGCTTTACCACAGAGTCACATCCCCAGCCCTTTTATTTTCTGAGACAGGGTCTTGCTAAGTTGCTTAGGGCCTTGCTAAATAGCTGAGGCTTGTTTTGAACTTGCTTATTTTATTTTTATTTTTTATTTTTTGGTATTGGGGATTGAACCTAGGGGCACTCAACCACTGAGCCACATCCTCAGCTCTTTTTATATTTTATTTAGAGGCAGGGTCTTAAGTTGCTGAGGGCCTCGCTAAATTGCTGAGGCTGGCTTTTAACTCACTATCCTCCCGCCTCAACCTCCCCAACCGCTGGGATTACAGGTATGAGCCATAGTGCCCAGCTGAACTTGCTTATTTTTAATGTTTGGTTCGCCACAAAATGTGATATTTTGTGAATTTTGAAAATTATATATCTAATGGTTTTTGAGGTTCTATTTCTTGACCTTGCTTGGGCTTACATAGGCTTTATAAATTATTTGCTAAAATGTAAATTTGTTTATTAAACTTTCATCTGTCATGTTCCTTTGCACACTTTTCAAAGTGATTAGTCTGCATGTACTTACTTTTCAGTATCTTTACTGAGTCCCACGTCTCCAGCATCGAATTCTTAAGTTTGGAGAGGAGCTCCCGGGTCTCGGTGGTGCGGACTTCAAGCCCCAGCAGGCATTGCGGCGCGTACTTAGGGAACTACGGAGGCCGGAAGGGGGGCTGGGGCCCCCGGTCCTTTCCCTCCCAGAAGCCCTCGGGCGGCTTGAAACACCGTCCGTATCATGGCCGCTGGAGCCGGGACTGCGGGTCCCGCTTCCGGCCCGGGCGTAGTGCGTGACCCATCGGCGTCACAGCCGAGGAAGCGGCCCAGCCGGGAAGGCGGGGAGGGCGCGCGGCGATCGGACGCGATGGCGGGAGGAGGCGGGAGCAACGACGGCAGCGGGCGGGCTGCGGGCAGACGGGCGTCTCGCAGTAGCGGGCGGGCTCGGCGAGGGCGCCACGAGCCGGGGCTGGGGGGCGCGGCGGAGCGGGGCGCGGGGGAGGCACGGCTGGAGGAGGCGGTGAATCGCTGGGTGCTCAAGTTCTACTTCCACGAGGCGCTGCGGGCCTTTCGGGGTAGCCGGTACGGGGACTTCAGGCAGATCCGGGACATCATGCAGGGTGAGGGCCTGGCCGGGGAAAGGAGAGGTCTGTGAGCGCTGGGTAGCGGGTAGGGGTCGTCAAGCCAACGATGTCTTCTTTCTCAGCCTTGCTTGTCAGGCCCTTGGGGAAGGAGCATACGGTGTCCCGGTTGCTTCGGGTTATGCAGTGTCTGTCACGCATTGAAGAAGGGGAAAATTTAGGTATGGCTATATTTGTGTTCTTCTCTGGGCTTGCTTTCGTAGGGTTTTGTTTTCAAACTTATATTCGGAAACTGAAGGATTCCGGGTTAAGGTGCACTGCTGTTTCCATCACGGTGATCTTTTTCATTCTATAATGGGTGTATTCCCTGGCTCTAGGTTTCTCCAATTAAGGTTCTTTTGGTTGCTTGTGTGTGTGTGTGTGTGTGTGTGTGTGTGTGTGTGTGTTTTCTCCCACCTGTTAATTGTTAATACAACTTTGTTTATGTCAAAAGTGAGTTATATTAATACGGACATATTTTCCCCATGTTAGAGAATTTTTCAAAGTATGAGCACATTTTTTTTTTTTTCCTGAATTGAAATTGGTAGGTGTTTAGCAAACTGTGTTGAGTTTCTGGCCACTTACATCTGAGGAGGATGTGTTATCCTGAATTTGAGAGGCAAATGAATATGTTAAAAAATAATTTAGCCATCTTGAGAAATATTAAATGATGTCACTTTAAACTCATTGATTTGAATTTGCCCTTATTACAAAAGCCTGTGGCAAGTATGTCAGCAACAAAAACGAAAATCTTCATATATTTGCATGATCCTTTGCCATAAATGTGTATATTTTTTGGACATAATTTCCACTCTTAGAACAGAGCTTAAAGTGAAAACTCTGCTTTGTCCTAGACTGTTCCTTTGATATGGAAGCTGAGCTCACACCATTGGAATCAGCTATCAATGTGCTGGAAATGATTAAAACGGAATTTACACTGACAGAAGCAATGATCGAATCCAGTAGAAAACTGGTCAAGGAGGCTGTAAGGCTCTAACTCTTCTTTCTTTCTTTTTTTTTTTTTTTTAATGTTTATTTTTTAGTTTTTGGCGGACACAATATCTTTGTTTGTATGTGGTGCTGAGGATGGAACCCGGGCCACACGCATGCTAGGCGAGTGGGCTACCACTTGAGCCACATCCCCAGCCCGCTTTCTTTTTTTTTAAAGGCAAAAATCAGGGGTCTTTGAGGACACAACTCTTAATCTTTTCTGGGTGGGATAGAGGATGAACATAGATGTTATCTCTTTAGATGTACCCTTTCCCACCCAGATTTGAAATTTATCCTGCTTTTGTGATTTGGTGGTCTTCACTGTGGCCCTGGCAAGGGGAACCACTGTTGAGAGCCACAGCCGAGTGGGATGGCGCCCGGAGTTCTCCTGGAGACTCTTTGAGGGCTGAGAGAGTTCCCCGGGGAGTGCGCGTGGAATGCCACTGGAGTTCGGGCAATAAAGTAGTTCCTGTTTAAACCTACAAGTGCCTCATGGCGGCTCAGTTATTTGTGCCCAGCCAGACTGCTGCAAACCACAATACCTAGGAAGTGGGTTGGCATTGAAGACTGACATTTTGGAGGTTATTGTACCATTCAGGAGGCTGTGAAAGGGTCACAAGTATATCTGATCTAGAATTTGGTCACTCTTGTTTATAATAAACCAAGGGGAAGCCAGGACCTTGGTGCATGCCTGTAATCCCAGTGACTGAGGAGGCTAAGGCAGGAGGATCACAAGTTGAAGGTCAGCCTGGATAATTTAGCAACACCCTGTCTCAAAATAAAATGAAAAAAAAATGACTAGGGTTATAACTCAGTAGTAGAGTGCTTATCTAACTGGCCCTCGGTACTGCAAAATTATAAAGGGATGTGGCTTAGTGGTCAATTAGCCCTGGTACCACTCCCCTTGAAAAAAAGAAAAAAAGAAGAGGATGGTATCCCCAAGGTGGATATGGAGTAGAGGGAGAAAAACCTTCCTTTACAAGGAAGATACTGGTATCCTGAGACTGTTAAAACAGTCTCCAGTTCCACAGAAATAAATAAAATAACCAAGGGGAATAGCTGGGTCTTTGAAATGAGGGACTGACTGTGAACTCTTTCTTGCAATTGTCTGAAAAAAAGAGGTATGGAGAAAATTCTCTTTGAACAGATAAGGAGTTAGAGCTTCTGGGATAATAAGCCAGCTAGAAAAACAGGAATGATAGAAGAATGAATGCTAGAAAGCTGGCAAGGGCAATTTTCTTGAAATCAAGAGATGGAGTATCTAGAAAGTTGGAACTATCTGTGTGTTATGCTTCAGGTAACTACAAGTAATAGAATTTATTCGTATTGAAAAACATAGAAATGGCTGAGGGAACCAGTCAGAAAAAGATTTTTCTTCTCCATTAACCAAAATTGGAGACAAGGAAATGCAGAGATGGGGATTGAAGTATTGCCTTGGTTGAGTAAAGTATGGAAACTGGAAGAAAAAAGCACTCCATACATAAAAGGATGGGATCCTTCGGGCGCAGTGGTAATCCAAGGCGCCCAGTGGCTTGGGAGGCTGAGGCAGTAGGATTGCTTCAAGGTCAGTCTCAGCAAAAGTGAAGCGCTAAGCAACTCAGTGAGAGATGAAAACTCTGCTTTGTCCTAGGCTGTTGTCCTAGCTGGGGATGTGGCTCAGTGATCAAGTGGCCCTGAGTTCAATCCCTGGTACCCACCCCACCCCCAAAAAAACCCAACAAAAAATAGGGATGGGATTCCAGAGGTTGATGTGGGTAAAGGAAGAAAACTTTCCTTTGCAAGGAAGATACTGATACCCTGTTTTAAAAAAACAACCAGTATACATGGGGTGCAGATATTTTATTCAGTTAAGGACCTTAGGTAGGAACTACTTTTCATCTTGAGAAGAATGCTTATATAATACTCACTTCCAAGGAGGAGTAATTCCAAGAATGGGGGTTTTTGTATGGTTTAGTCAGGTTAGTATTGTGCGAAGATGCCAGAAAAGTCATTAACTGCCACAGTCTGGCTGGGCACAAATCACGAGCCACTCAAGCAGGAACAAACTTTATTTCCGAACTCCGCGAGAACACCACCCACGCAGCCCTTCCATCAATACCACCCGGAACTTCCCCAACCAACTCCCCAGGAGGCGGACAGCAGGGGTCTATATACAATTGAATATACACAGCTAATCTTAATCATCATCATCTCAATGGCTCGCTGGCATCACCTCTCAACCACTCCCTTCTGGCAAAATGCCATGTGTCATCCCGACTCGCTGTGGCCCTCAACAATTACCAAGAAAGGAGAAATCCATCCCTCCTTTCAAAACAGGTAAGCTTTTTTTTTGAATGGGAAGAAATGGTACCAGTTCAGAGTAACTCATGTAATTTCTTTAGAATACAAGGATTACAGATTTGCCATCTGACCCCTCTTCTAGAGGAGGGTGTGTGTGTGTGTGTGTGTAGTTATAAAATTTTATTATTTAAGTTCATAAGTCTCCTGTTTTGGAGCTTCATTAGGACAGTCTATCAGCAAAATTTAAACTCACTTAAAACAGTCAGCTGCTGCTTAATGTGATGGTGAATGCCTATAATCCCAGCAACTCCATGAGGCTGAGGCAGGAAGGTTGAAAATTCAAGATCAGCCTTGAAGATCCTGACTCAAAATAAAATAAAAAGGCCTTGGGTTTAATTCTCAGTCCCTAAGTCAAATATTTTTCTTATGTTGACTTCTTTCTGCTTTTCAGTTCTTTGCCAGGTTCCAGATCTCTTGCTATATGTCCTGTATACTGTTACTATAGTATAAACAAATTACTCCCAAGATTTAGCAGCTTAAAACAATAAATAGTATCTCTCAGTTTCCAGAGGTCAGGAATCTGGTAGTGGCTTAGCTGAATGGTTGTGGCTCAGGGTTTCTTGTGAGGTTATAGTCAAACTGTAAACTAG
This sequence comes from Spermophilus citellus, assembly GCF_964194105.1. NCBI lineage: Eukaryota > Metazoa > Chordata > Mammalia > Rodentia > Sciuridae > Spermophilus > Spermophilus citellus. The sequence continues at coordinate 53,815,078 of NC_138200.1, read as the reverse complement.
AGTTGCAGTCATTTCAAGACTCAGCTGGGGTAGGGGGTTGGGTTGCTTTCCTAGAATGTGTGACGTACTGGATTCCATCCTCAGTACCACATAAAAATAAATAAATAAATAATAAAATAAAGGTATTGTGTCTATTTACAGCTTTAAAAAAAAAGACTCAGTTGGGGCTGGGGATCTGCTTCCACGCTTATACACATGGTTATTTGCAGGATTCACAAAGACCAAACCAACTCTGGTACAGGGTGTTAATGGGACTATGCAGGAGGTGGTGATCACTAGGGACTATTTTAGAAGCTGAAACCACAATTGCCTTGATCCCCTAGTTACTTAATGATACTGTATCATTTGTCTTTTTAGTTTGCTTTTTTAGAAGTTTCTCATTTAGTCTATAATCTGTTAATACTCATCTTTAGGATAAGCTAAATATCAGTGAGGTTTTTTTTTTATGCATTTAAGCTTTGTAAAGTGTCACAGTAATTTTTTAAAAGTTTATCAAGTAAGTTAACTTCTCAGTGCATGTCTGGGATCTCTGAAGTCTCTGAGGCCTTTCCAGAGGGCCCATGAGGTCAAACTTGTTTTCATAACAAAACCAAGATGTTATTTGACTTTCAAGCATTGACAGTTGTACCCATAGTGCCAAAACGTGAAAGGTAAAATTACTGGCTCCTTAGCATGCTCAAGGCAATAGTAAATTATATTAGTAAGTGTTGTATTCTTTACTGCCAAATGAAGTTTTTAAAAAACTACCAGTTTCACTGGGCACAGTGGAGTTTGGGAGACTAAGGCAGAAGGATTGCAGATTTAAGGCTAGCCTCAGCAATTTAACAAGACCCTGTCTTGAAATTTTTTTAAAAAATCATTTAATTGCAATAGGGGATAAAGATGATATTTGACACGGTGTTTTTTGTTGTTGTTGTTGTTACTGAGGATTGAACTCAGGGGCACTCACTGATTCACATCCCCAGCCCTATTTTGTATTTTATTTAGAGACAGGGTCTCACTGAGGTGCTAAGCGCCTTACCACTGCTTAGTTGGGATTATAGGCATGTACCTCCACACCCAGTCTTGAAATTTTAAAAAAGGGTTGGGATCCGAGTTCAGTGGTAAAGTGCCCTTAGGTTCAATCCCCAGTACCAAATCACCGGTTTCAGTAAGAATGTTTTTACTCTAGCAATAAAAATTCTACAATTTTATTAAATCTAGACCCATGAGTAAACATCTTTTTGGTATTTTGTGTGGCAAAACAGGGAGTCTATCTGCAATATTTCTGTTGCTACCAAAACATGATGATTGTCTTCAGGAAAAGCACTTGTGTGAGTGTTTGAGTTGCATGTGGAACTAGGTGCTCTTTTTCCAGAACACCATTGTTACGTGAGGGAACAGCTAACAAACTAGGGTTATTCAGACGTGGGAATTTGGCAGTCATTTTCTTTAGAATGAGAAAGTGAACCTGTCACTCAAAAAATAGTTGACAGTGTTTGTTCCCAGTGGGAAAATGCAAGCTCCAAATGAAAATTAGAAAGCTTGTATTAACATGATTGATACCTTCCAAATACTTAGGCTTTTCTGAAGATTATTGATATTAACAACTGTGACTGTGATTTTAAAAATGTTTTTAATGAATGTGTCAACATTTGGAAGATCTACATAACTCAGTGAACTAATGTTTTCCAAGCAATGGTGCTTGGTGTTACAAACCATTCATGGATGAGAGATCCACTTAAAGTACTGGATAAACTGATGGATTTCAGTGTTATAGATAAAAGCAATTAGAATGCTCTTTCCAAGTTTATTTCTGTACAAAGACGGGTTATTTAATCTACTAAATCAAATTAACTACAGATTGAATATAGCTGCAGTTATGAGAATCCAGCCATCTTCCATTAAATCAGATATTAAAGACTTGCAAAAATTTAAATAATACCATCCTTTTCGTAAAACTTCTAAAAAAGTTCATTAATTTTTCGTAAATATGTTATTTATGTTAACCTATAATTTTTTTTTAATGAATTAATAAATATTTTAAAATTTTCTGTTTTATATTTTTCATATGGTGAATATCAACAGATATAATCCCCAAAAGCTCTTTGGGATCCTCATAAACATTTAAGAATAGTAGAAGGGAATCGTGAGACCAGAAAGTTTGAGATGTGCTTCTGAAAGCTGTGAATTATAATGAGACTACATTGATTTTTCTCTTCATAATAAAAAGAGAGATTGCTTAGATTTTTTTGAGAACCAGGGAGAACAACATTTATGGCATATTTTCTTAGGAAAGATTTTTCATTTATTTATTGCTTCATAAATTTATTTGTTTCTCTTATTTGTTGCTTTTTTGTTGTGTAACATTTTTCCCTTGCACCTTTGGTAGCAGGATCTTGATTCTTTCAGGGCCTTATTCCGTTTGTAGTGCTGGTACATCAGACACATCAGACTACTTTCTTATTTATTCTATTTGTTTGTTTGTTTGAAGTTGCTGTGGCTATCCTCGAATTTATGATCCTCCAGCCTTAGCCTCCTGAATTGCTGGGATTATATGCATGTGCCACCACACTTGGCTTCTTTTTTTGGTACCAGGTATACAACCCATAGGTGCTTAACCACTGAGCCACATCCCAGCCCTTCTTTGTATTTTATTTAGAAACATGGTCTCTCTGAGTTGGTCAGGGCCTCGCTAAGTTGCTGAAGCTAGCTTTGAACTCATGGTCCTCCTGGCTCAGGCTCCTGAGCCTCTGGGATTACACATGTGTGCCACAGTGCCCAGCTTACACTTGGCTTATTAGAACTATTTTTTGAAACAAAAGCATTATCAAGGCCTTTTAAACATTATTACTTCCCAGATCCACCTCATTTTTTTAGTATGTGCATTATATTATTTCTTTAATCCTATGAGTTTAGTCCTATTATATGCTTTTTGGCATTTTTTCCCCAACATTTCTTTCTCACTTATTTTGAAAATTGCTTGTAATATCCTTTTTGTTTCAGTTTGTCAGAGACCACTGATAGGGCTTTTTATTTTTTATTTTGAGACAGGATCTTGCTAAGTTGCCCAAGCTACCTCAAACTTGTGATCCTTCTGCCTCAGCCTCCCAAATAGCTGGGATTTCAGGTGTCACCACTACACCCAGCTTAATTTCACTTTTGAAAGCATTCGCATTTCCTCTCTTGTTTTACAAATTAAATATGGGAAGACCTGTGTTTCAGTTCTGGGGAAGGTAGAGGAAACACATTCACTCTCTTCTTTTTCTCCCTCGTAATGCTACTATAGATTTTTAAAAGAATACATGGAGCATCTCTGAGGATTCTGAAATGTAAATGGTAGTGGATAGCTGGGGGGAAGAAAGACCAAATTTGAAGTTTCACCAAATCAGTGTTGTGTAGTTCAACATTCTGCCCCTGTGTATCACTTGGGATGGACTCATGCAGCCTAAACCCTAGAAATGCACTCCAGATGTGAATAGAAAGAACTCCAAGAGATGACCTCTCTTTCTAGTTTGAGTAGAAGGAGTGAGTCAATGTCAATGTTGGTGGAAGTAATCCACTTTTTTTCCTTTTTGTTTGTGATACAGTGGATTGAACCAGAGCCTCATATGTGCTAGGCAAGTACTCTATCTCTGAGTTACATTCTTATCTATTTTATTTTGAGATAGGATCTTGCTAAATTTTCCAGGCAGGCCTTGAACTTTAATCCTCCTGCTTCAATCTCCTGTTCAGCTGGGATTATAGGCATGCACCACCACACCCAGCCATTTTTGTTTTATTCTGTTTTCTTTTCTCCAATCTGGCCCCCAGGTAATGCTATCCTGGTATCTACAGTGTCTAGTAGTGACACTGGCAGCAGGGCAGACACCTAAAGCTGAGGGAGGACAATATTTTCTCTTACTAGAGGAATTTTGATTTCCTAGAACTTGGAATAGAGTCCATCACTTTTACCGTCTCTAACCTGCAGCTTGGCCCTGGATACAGATGTTAGTGTGTGACAAAGTGGGGAAACTAAAATAAATGCAAGTCTGGTTCAGAATTTGAAAAGCAATCAGTATAATCCACCATATTGTCTAAAGAAAAAAAAAAATTTCATATGATCCTATCAGTTGGTGAAAAAAAAGCATTTGACAGAATACTCTATTTTTTTAAAAAAATATTTATTTTTTAGTTGACACAACACCTTTATTTCACTTGTTTATTTTTGTATGTGGGCTGAGGATCAAACCCAGGGTCTTGCATGTGTGAGGTGAGCGCTCTACCGCTGAGCCACAACCCCAGCACCCAGAATATTAATTGACGGTAAAGACATTTCAGCAGCTGGGTGCTGTGGTGCACGCCTATAATCCCAGCAGCTCAGGGGGCTGAGGTAGAGGATCTCGAGCTCAAAGCCAGCCTCAAAAAAAAAAAAAAAAAAAAAAAAAAAAAAATCTACAAAAAAATCCCACAACTAATGTACTTAATGGTGAAAAACAGAATGCTAAGATCTGAAAGAAGGGGCTTGGGTTGTGGCTCAGTGGTGGAGCGCTTGCCTAGCATGTGTGAGGCCCTGGGTTTGATCTTCAGCACCACATAAAGATAAATAAATAAAGGTATTATGTCCATCTACAACTAAAAAATATTTAAAAAAAAAAAAAAGATCTGAAAGAAGGCAAGGATGTCCATTCTCATCACTTGTATTCAACATCATACTGGAAGGCCTGTGTGATGAAATAAAGCAACAAAAAGAAAGAAGGCATACAGACTGGAAAAAAGGAATAAAATTGTCCCTTCTGCAACTGACTTGACCAGGTAGAAAGCTCCATGGAATATACCTAACTATAATTAGTTTGTCAGTGTTACATGTTAACAAAATTGGTAATATTTTTATATACTAGAAGTGAACAATTTAAAATAGAAATACCGAAATAATGCCATTTATAACAGCTGCCAAAAAGGAAAAAAGTAAAAACTTTGATATAAGCCTAGCAAAACAAAGTATTTTGGATGTGGGAAATACAAAAAATTGATGAATAAAATGAAGACTTATTTAAATGACTAATGGAAGACTTGTTATTCAGTTTTCTCCATTTGATTTGTAAATATTCATATCATAATTTTAGCAGGACTTTTTATAGACTAGCTGATTCCCAGAAGTATGTGAAAAGTCAAAGGAACTAAAGTAACCAACAGAATTTTATAAAAGAAAAAAATTGGAGGATTCATAATACTTAATTTTAAGAATAACTATAAACCAGTCAGAGCAAAGAAGTTACAGTACTCATGAGCATAGAGATGCTATGTCTGTGTTTTATTTGTCTCTAATAAAGTGGACCAGAAGGGAGAGTTCAGAAACAGACCCACACAAATATGACTTATTTATTTTTTTTTTTTTAGAGAGTGAGGAGAGAGAGAGAATTTTTTAATATTTATTTATTTATTTTTTTTTAGTTCTTGGCGGACACAACATCTTTGTTGGTATGTGGTGCTAAGGATCGAACCCGGGCCGCACGCATGCCAGGCGAGCGCGCTACCGCTTGAGCCACATCCCCAGCCCCGAGAGAGAATTTTTAATATTTATTTTTTTAGTTCTCGGCGGACACAACATCTTTTGTTGGTATGTGGTGCTGAGGATCGAACCCGGGCCACACGCATGCGAGGCGAGCGCGCTACTGCTCGAGCCACATCCCCAGCCCCATGACTTATTTTTTGACAAGGATGTGAAGGCACTTCGGTGGAAAAAGGATAGTTTTTTCCAACAAGTGGTGTTGAAACAGTGGAAAGTTCATATGCAAAAATGAACTGTGAACTCAAGTACATGTTATACTAAAATTAACCCAAAAACAGATCATAAGCCAAATGTAAAACTTTAAAACTTATAGAAGAAAACATGAAGGAATTTTCCATGTCATGGTTAGGCAAAAAGTTTTTAGATATGACAACAAAAACATAATCTACAAGAGGAAAAATGGATACTTGGACTTCATCAATATTTAAAGCTTTTGCTTTGGGGTAAACGCTTTTAAGGAAAAGACAAGATACAGATTTCAAGAAAATATTGGTAAATCATATTTGATAAGTGACAATATACAAAAAACTTTTTTTTTTTTTTTTTTTTTTTTTTTTTTAAATTTGGAGGGAGTACCAGGGATTGAACTCAGGCACTCAACCAATGAGCCACATCCCCAGGCATCACTGAATTGCTTAGTGCCTCACTTTTTGATGAGGCTGGCTTTGAACTCATGATCCTCCTGCCTCAGCCTCCCGAGCTCCTGGAATTGTTTTTAATAGAAAATAAGCCTATATAATACTACTTTTTTAATGTTCAAAAGCCTTAATAAAAAGAATATAGATGTGAAAAAGGCACATGAAAAGATGTTCAACCTCATTTAGTCATTAAGGAAATACAGATTGAAACCACAATACCAATTAGTATTTCTAAACTTTAAAAATAACAATAAAAATGCTATATTTCAAAACATGTTGCACATGATAGATACATATTGTTTTTGTCAATCTGAAAGAAGTGCTGTGAGTATATGGAACAATTGGAACTCCCATATATTGCTGATAGAACTGCAGAATGGTTTAGCTACTCTATACCATAATAGTTTAGTTTTCTTATATACTTTCCATAATGACCCAGCAATCCCACCCATGGATATTTACCTCAGAATATAAAAGTTATGCTTACATCAAAACCTATACATGAATATTAGCATCTCTATGCGTGAAGACCAAAGATTGTAAACAACCCAAAGGTCTTTCAATGGATGGATAAGTGACAGTGTGTCCATATGGAATACTTACCAACAAGAAAAAAGTGAACCTGGATAGTACAACCACATAGATGGACCTCAAAGGCATTAGAGTGTGAAGAGCCAGTTTAACCTGATAGTGGTACTACCATCTGATTCCACTTATATGGCATCAAAACAGCAAAAAGATCAGCAGTTAGAGAAGAGGACAGGATGTGACTACAGAGGAGCTGTGTAGGAGGCTTTCTGTGGATCTCAGTGGTGGTTATGAGAGTGTTATTTTAATATTCAGAACTGTGCTGAGTGTGGTGGCACATGCCTGTCACGGAAGCAGGTGGATTCCCATCTTAGCAGAGGAGCAAAGCTTTAGGAGTGGGCATTACCCAATGGAGTGGGCTGCCTTCTTGTTCCTTTGTTTTCTTTCTTTTTTTTTTTAATGATTGGATTTTTTTTTATTTTTTTAAGAGAGAGAGAGAGAACAGAGAGAGAATTTTAATATTTATTTTTCAGTTTTCGGCAGACACAACATCTTTGTTTGTATGGTGCTGAGGATCGAACCTGGGCCGCACGCATGCCAGGCAAGCGCGATACTGCTTGAGCCACATCCCCGGCCCCTTCTTGTTCCTTTGTAATACTGCCCCTTATTTTTTTTGGATAGAAAGTTCCATCCAACCTCCTCTTGTGTGCCCCCTATATAAAAATAAAAAATTCAGGTGACTATTTCTCTTTCCAATGGACTCCTAAAGTCGAGAGCCATCATCGGACCCTAAGAGAAAGGTATTTTCTGTCTGTAATTATTTTGTGCCGGGCTGGGGATTGGCTCAAGCGGTAGCGCGCTTGCTTGGCATGCTTGTGGCCCGGGTTCAATCCTCAGCACCACATGCAAAACAAAGATGTTGTGTCCACCGAGAACTAAAAAATAAATATTAAAATTCTCTCTCTCTTTCTCTCTCTCCTCTCTTCTCTCTTTAAAAAAAAAAATTATTTTGTGCCAACCCAAATTCACCTGGGGTGACCCTGAATGATTTAGTTACCTGCAGTTAAACACCCCTAGGTTCAATCCCTGGTACCAAAGGGAAAAAAAAATCAGAACTCTCGGTATAAAACAGGTTGATTGTTGATTTTGCTGTGTGCAAGTTAAATTAACAAACGTAATAGGACTTTTAGGATTTATAAAACGTAAAAGCTTGTACTTCAAGAAAGTAAAGATAATCTTAGTATAGGTTTTCTGCTGAAAATTATGTATAAGTGGACATGGTTATCTGATTAAAAGGAGAAATTTATTTTGTAGCTTTTCTAGGTAGCACGAATTTATGATCATGCCTGCTTATTTAAGAGCATTTGACACCAGATTCTTTATATCTTGGATGGCTATGTTTAGTGTGTTGAGGATGAAATCACCAGAGATTGGTACTTAATGAATTCCCTTGTTAGTCCTCCTTCTCTTATCCTGTATCTTTCTGTACATTCTTCTTCATAAAGATTGAAAATATTTGTGGAAACCTGGTGTGGTGGTGCATACCTGTAATCCCAGCAATTGGGGAGGCTGAAGCAAGAGGATAACAAGTTTGAGGCCAGTCTGGGCAATTTAGCAAGACTCTGTCTCAAAATAAACAGGGCTGAGGATGTACCTCATTGGTAGCATGCCCCCAGATTCAATCCCTGGTACCACATACACACATGATGAAAAGACCTGTAGAAAAATTTTGCTTCTTTTTTTAATGTGATCTTTTCAAAATATCTGTTTGTATATGCTCTCTTTAAGGGTTTAAAGTGACTATTTTATCCTGTTAAATAACTCCAAATGCCCTTCATTTTCTGTTTTTTTTTTTTTTAATTTTTTTATGTTCACATAAATTAAAATTTCATTTTTAGGGGCTGGGGTTGTAACTCAGTGATTGTACGCGTGAGGCACTGGGTTTAATCCTCAGCACCACATTAAAAATACATATACATATATTCTTTTGGGCTTCCTTTATGAAGGCTCTTTTTCTCTGTGGCTGAAGAAAACTTCTCGTTCTAGGGGCTGGGGATGTGGCTCAAGTGGTAGCGCGCTCGCCTCGCATGTGTGTGGCCCGGGTTCGATCCTCAGTACCACATACCAACAGAGATGTTGTGTCCGCCGAGAACTAGAAAATAAATATTAAAAATTCTCTCTCTCTCTCTCTCACTCTCTCTCCTCTCTCACTCTCTTTAAAAAAAAAAAAAAAAAAAAAAACTTCTCGTTCTACCTGGAACTTTGTCCTTTTTATTTACCACTTGTGGATGAGCTGGGTTTCTTGTTTTCAGTAATTCCCTGAACACTAGTTATGGTGTAAAAGCCTTGTTTTTTAATTCTCCTACAGAACTGGCCTCAGGCCTTTCCAGGATGTAACTGAATATGATCCTCAAACTTGTGAACCCTGTCTCAGCAAACCCTATAGTCAGCAAGCCACTTGTCCCCCTCCACTCCCCTACATAGTAGATGCTCCCTCCCCATCCACCCATTACTTCTAAACTCTTGCAACCAAAAGTAACAGAAGCAATTGTTTTGTGGATTGGAGGAATCTAGAATGACTCCTGTCTGTTTTGTCTTTCCTTAGGAGGCCCTATTCACATTGGTTAAATGGTCTGTAATCCAGGGGATCCCATGCTGCTCTATCAGCAATTTAAAAAACAATCCATTGTAATGTTGAAAAGCTACTATTTTATAAGCTGAAAGAGACAGCTTACAGTAGTTCACAACCCTTAAACAATTACTCTTGGTTTTTAAGTATAGGAATTTGATATGATGTGAAAAAGTTCTTGGGTAGGTAAGGCTCAGCTTTACTTTTAGTACAGTTTATTTTGATATTTGATATTCTGATAAAATCTTTCATTACAAAAGTAAAAAAAAAAGTTTTTCCCCCTTTTGTAGGCTGTCATTATTTGTATCAAAAACAAAGAATTTGAAAAGGCTTCAAAAATTTTGAAAAAACATATGTCCAAGGACCCAACAACTCAGGTAAATTTCATATATTTTTCCTCCCATGATTTATATCCATCTTATTGCTTTTTATGGAACAATAGGGAAAGGGCTCTTTGTCAGGTATATTATCACCTTTAAATATGAAGTGTCTATAGCATGTTGTCTTTTATATCCAAACCACTCAGATTCAATTCAGTATCTGAGATTGGCTTTTCAAAATTTAATTTTCATTAGACAAATTTACATAAGCCATTTACTTGTCTCATTTCTACCTGGTTTGTGACAGAACATTTATTAGGCTGATGAGCTTTGTAATGTTCTAACTTTGTTTACCTAAGTGCTAATCCTGTAGATTTGAGGATATTCTGTGTTGCAGAGAACTTAACACCTGTTTTCTGGGTGTCAAAAACTCATTTGGTCCTCTGCTCTTACTTTTTTTTCCTTTAGAGATTTAAATTTTATTTTTTGAAAAGGTAATGTATACATAATATAAAATTCAAAAGGCATAACAAAATGTTTAGTGAAATTCCCTCATTTCTGACCCTTTCCTGTCTGTTCCCCTCAGTTTTATCCTTTCACAGATTTGCATCTGCAAGCACATTTGTGTGTACAATCATACACATGTACCCATTTTGCCTGTTCCCATCCACATGTGACAACATATTTTATGTGCTGATATTGAACACTTTTTAATTTGCTTTTTTTCACTTAATAAATCTTGGAGTTCTGTGGTAGCACATAGGAGCTCATTTATTCTTTGTTTTGTAGCTGCATAGTAATTCATTGTGGCTGAGCCATGATTTATTGACTAGTCCTTTGTGCTGGACTTCTCTTCCTATATGCATACCAGTGATTTTCATTGACAATGATGCAACTCATCATTGAATTTTTACTGATGTTCTTTTCCTTTCTCGTGTTCCATACACTATCCTTTGTGTAGAAGCTCAGAAATGATCTCCTGAACATTATTCGAGAAAAGAACTTGGCCCATCCTGTTATCCAGAACTTCTCTTATGAGACCTTCCAGCAGAAGATGCTGCGCTTTCTGGAGAGCCACCTGGACGACACAGAGCCCTACCTCCTCACGGTGTGCCTTGACCTCTCCTTTCTTCCTAGTGATGTGCCCTTGAGGATGTACAGGGAATTAGAAAATTAAAAGTGAGCTGTGTGCAGTGTCACACACCTGTAATTCTAGCAACTCAGGAAGCTGAGGCAGGAGGATTCAAAATTTGAGGCCTGACTTAGTGAGACTCCACCTCAAAATTAAAAATAAAAAGGCTGGAGATACAGCTCAGTGATAGGTTGCCCCTGGATTCAATTTCCAGTGCCACCAAAAAAAGAAAAAGAAATGAAAATGTGTGAAAAAGATTTTGAATTATGTGTATTATTTCCGTTAAATAATTGCCTTAAAAATATACAGCAGAGGGGGCTGTGGCTGGGGCTCAGGTGTAGCGTACTTGCCTGGCATGTGTGAGGCACTGGATTTGATTCTCAGCACTGCATATAAATAAATAAAAGGTCTATGAACAACTAAAAACATTTGAAAAAAATATGTATAGCAGAGATACTGACAGGCAAATGGAACATAACTGGTCTCCCTCACCTCCCATTTTTACCTCCTTTACATCCAGTTATTCTGTTGTGGTTAAAGTAGAACATTTACTTATATTCTACTGTGGTTCCCACAGGAGATGAAATTTGAGCAAAGTTCTGGGGGAAAAGTGTGATTTGGTCCATGTGGCTTGATGGATTTCTTAACAGGAAGAAGGCATGGAGAAAGGTGTGATTGGAAATTTGATATGGTCAAAAGGGGCCAAATGAAGGTGATCTTTTAATTGGATCAAAAAGATAAGCATAAAGAATTGAAGTAGTGAGGCTCAGACAGCACTGGGAAGAACTGGAATCCAGGCTGTCCTATGGTGGACCATAGTGAAGGAACACAGGATGAGAAGCTTTTAAAAAATAAAACCCCAGGATTTTCAGAATTTTGAAAATACCCAATCCTGTAACAGTAGGTCTGTCAGGCCCATGTTAAGATAGTGTCAGTGATCAATGCTAGCAATCTTTTGGCAATTATCGAATTATTTGTAAAGCAGTTAGTTTGGGATATTCAGTGAGTAAGTGTCAGGATACTAGAGCCTGGCCTAGTTGTGTTCTAATCCTTTGCATTCCAAGTAACTGGAAAAAAATTCTATCACTATGTGTGAGGCTAGAACTCTCAGCTCTTAAGATACCACACATTACAGATATCTATATCTGAATCTGAATGACATTGAACGTACTGGACCTGTATAAGGCTTAATTTGAGGGAGACAGACGAACAGTGAGAGTTAGAGCAAGAATGGTGTGCTTGTGGCTTCATGTGTAGTATAAGGAGGTTTTTTTTTTTTTTTTTTTTTTTTTTTTGGTACTAGGGATAGAACCCAGGGGCGCTTAACTACTGAACCACATCCTTCTTATTTATTTTGAGACAGGGTCTAAGTTGATTAGGGCCTTGCTGAGTTGTGGAGGCTGGTATTAAATTTGCAATTTTACGACCTCAGACTCTTGAGCTGCTGGGATTACCGGGTGTTCCACTGTGCTTGGCAGAATAAGTTGTCAACAAGGCAAAATATATTTGTGGAAATACAATAAATTTTATACACGTATTAAAAACCAGCCATATAAACATTATTATACGGCATTTGAAAAAAGATGTTTGGCTTTTTTATATGATTCTAAAGATATACTTACTTGGGAGTCAAATAGAATAGGGCTGAGATTGGAAGGATAGGAGAAGAAATGTAGAATAAAATTATTTGGTGTCTGAAAGATTAAAGACTTCTTTCAGTGTCAAGAGGGACAGCACAACTTGACTTGAATTTTCCTTTAGGGTAGATAACTATGAGCCATTTGTGGAAATGTAACTTTTTTGATGAAGGAAAAAAGAAAGCAGTTTGACATGATTCTCATTGGTCCACTCTGTTTTATGTCTTCCTTCAGTTTATGTCTGGATTGGATTTGTAAGTTTGCATATTGAGGATGTTCTTGGTGAAAGGAGACTAATGGAATTCTGTGGCTTCCTTTTCCTGATGACATCCTTCCTTTTTCAGATGGCCAAAAAGGCTTTGAAATCTGAGTCTGCTGCCTCGGGTACAACGAAGGAAGATAAACAGCCAGCACCAGAGCCTGTGGAAAAGCCACTCAGAGAGCCTGCAAGGTGAGCGAACTGCCTTTTTGTGGTCTTGGGGAAAACACTGAATAGGATCAGTTCCTCTTGGTTTTTTGACCTACTAACATGTCATTGGATTACTTGTACATGGCACTCTGGGAGATAGAGCATACACTGTGGAGAAAAATGTGAATATCAAAGAAGGGATGTCTGGGATTCATGACAGATGTTCCTGATTGGCTCTTCCTCAAAGTTCTGTCTCCACTTTTCTCTCTCTCTTTGCCATGCCCATATCCTGTGAATACTTATTTCCTTAATGTATTAAAAAAGCAGTATTCAGAAGTGTGAGTCAAAATCTCAAATTGAATGGGGGGCACATTAGATATCTCTCTTCCAGCCTATGTATTAGTCCATTTTGTGTTGCTGTAACAAAATACCAGAGGCTGGATAACTTTTTATATAAAGGTTGGGGGGGACATTTATTTGGCTCAGAGTTTTGGAAGTTTGAGTACCCCCATCATGATAGCCTTCTTACTCTAAAGTACTAAAGTAGTGCAGGTCATCACAAAGCAAGAAATAAGGAGCTTGAATTTGTGTGTATGTCCTCTAGTCTCTTTCCCTCCTCTTAGAAAACCATCAGTATTCAGACACAGGGACTGTAGCCTGATGGCCTTGCCTAATTCTACTCACTTCTGAAAGGCTCTACCTCTAAACCTCATAGTCTGATTAAGTTTTTACCCTCTTATATTGTCAAAATGGGTTAATTTCCACATGAATCCTAGGAGACATAAAGTCATATCCATACATAGCAGCCTAGTAAGGACATAGCAAAGTGGATCCAAACATAATACAGTCCAGGGCATGGGAATGGGAAGGAGAAAGGATGTGCTTTTTACCATCTGGTGATTGGTGCCCCATAGAAATGTCCAAGCATGCCCACACTTCAGTGGTTCAAACTTTGTGTAAGAGGTCCATTTTTTTCTTTTGAGATTTCCCAATTGTTGAATGTTGATAGTTCGTTTTATTTTTTATTTCATACTGGGGATTGAACCCAGGAATGCTCAACCACTAAGCTACATCCCCAGCCCTTATATTTTATTGTGAAATGAGGTCTCACCAAATTGAGGAGGCCGGCTTAAACTTGGCAATTCTAACTTCTTCTTCTTTTTTTTTTTTTTTTTTTTTTGTGGTGGTGAGGATTGAACCCAGGGCCTTGTGCATGCAAGTCAAGCACTCTACCAACTGAGCTGTATCCCCAGCCCCGGCAATTCTAACTTCTTTTTTAATATTTATTTTTTAGTTGTAGTTGGACACAATGCCTTTATTTTATTTATTTTTATGTGGTGCTGGGGATCAAACCCAGGGCCTCATGTGTGCTAGGCAAGCGCTCTACCACTGAACTACAACCTCAGCCCCAGTTCTAACTTCTCTCCCAACTTGCTGGGATTATAGGCATGCACCACTACAACTGTCTCTGGCTGACAGTCCATTTTAAGGTGGAAAAAACCCCTTCTTACCTGTAGGCTGCCAGTTTGCCCCTTTCCTGACAGTTTTTGCTTTAATCACACAAGGTATTCTAAATGATAGATGAATTTTTTTATAAAAGGCAAGTCTCTCACCGTTCCAAGATAGCATAGTACATGTTCTCTAACATCTGGTTCTTAAATGTGTGTAGAGACCAATCAGTTATCTCTCATACGAGGGTTGGACTGGAATAGCTGGAAGAAGAATTGAGATTTCAAGGTGAGATTGTTCGATTACAGTGGATTGCCCTCCTGGACTTGTGATACATAGGCAGTATTTGGAGCTCTTACAGGAGAGAAAGCTCAGTTTATAAATAAAGTGTGTGTGAAGCCAGCCACTACCCCATTTTTTAACTGTTGAGTCCTTAACTTAAGCAGTCCTCTGTCTGATTTGAAGCCTTACACTCAAGAAAAAGTTGTGCCTGTTTGAGCACCAAAAATGGTGAAATTGATCTTTGTTTATTTACTTTATTCACAGGCAGCTACGGAATACTCCAACCACCTTTGGAATTATGACTCTGAAGGCAGCTTTCAAGGCTCTGTCAGGTGCACAGGATTCAGAGGCAGCCTTCTCAAAACTGGACCAGAAAGATCTGGTACTTCCTAATCAAGCGTCCCCATCATCACCAGCCCTCAAAAACAAGAGACCCAAAAAAGATGAAAATGAAAGCTCAACTCCTGTTGAAGGTGAAGGTGGCTCAGAACTGCAGCCTAAGAACAAGCGCATGACTATAAGCAGATTGGTTTTGGAGGAGGACAGCCAGAGTACTGAGCCCAGCACAGGCTTCAGCTCCTCCCAGGAGATCATTCCAGCATCTCCACCTAAGCCCACCGCTCTCAACCAGCCCCGCCCTGGGGAGAAGAATCCCAAGTATGAAGACCTTCTTTGTAGGAGTTTTGGGGCTGGTTGGCGGTCCTGGTTGGGCCTGGTATTACTTCCATGAATGAAGTAACTTTCAGTGGTGAAGTTATTCACCACCAAGGCTTGCTCAGACTGCTAGAATGTGACTTGGGAGCAGTCCCTGCCAGTTCTGAAGGCCCATATGTAGGCAGCCCAGCATTGTACTAGGGCATGAGGGAGGATAGATGGAGGGTTTCTGAGCCTCCTCTCCATCACTGCTTTTGTTTTTAGCAAACATCTAAGTGCCTTGACTACTAAATATTAGTCTTGTTTGTTAAAGAAATTTGTTTGGATTGGGCCATGTTATTCTTAAAAGAGACTTAATGAATACTTAACAGTTTTGCAACTTTTATGAACATTTTAAACTTGGCATATTCAGTAAATACTTACTAATCTTCCACATCCTGCTAGGTACTGTGGGGCAGTGGTTATAACATTTTAATATTGCTCCCCATCATGACTCCCAACCCAATATGGCTTTTGAGTTTTGCTGCCCTTTGTGGATCCACTCTCCAGGTAAACTAGTCTGCTTGCTGTCTCTGGAACATTGTCTATTTCTACTACTGTACTTTTGTTTCCTATCATTCCCCACAGTGGAATATCATTTTTCCATCATTGCTTGTTAGAATCTCATCCATCTTCAAAGGGAAGGGAAGCTGCTGTGGATTGATTAAGGGCTTTCTGGGGCCAAGTACTTTAATGTATTATCTTACTGAATCTACAATCCTCACTCTAAGATGCTATATTAGTCCCACTGCGTAGATGAAAAAAGCTTAGAAAAGTTGGGATCTCACCTGAAATCAGAGCTGAAAGTGGGAAAACTAGGATTTGGGTTTTTTAAGCCAGATTGATCTTGACACAAAAGCCTGTATGTCACATATACCAAGTTGCCTCTCAAAATTGCCTCCTCTATGAACTCTTTCCTGATCGCTCCTGCTATAAGAGATCCACTTTGCTGATCCACATTGCCATCTTCACCCCTGTTCTATCTTGTTTGAGGACCCATGCTCTGGCTTTATTGTAAGCTTCCCCAAAGGGCTAAACATCTAATAAGTGATTTCTCCTCAGGCACAAATTATTTGGATTTGGATATGAGTCAGTGGCTAGCAAATGGGCATAGTTGAGGAGAGCTCTACATACATTGTTCTCATTTATTCCTCACAGAAGTCCTATACAGTGTAGGTATTGCCCCCAGGAACAGATGAAGAAACTGAAGTGCAGGATTGCAGTGTTTGTAAATGGGAAGATTTGTGAAGGTTTCAGACATACCCACTTATTTCATATGTCAAGAGCATGTGAATGAAGTATGGTGGGTACTCTAAAGCAGGGGTTAGCACAGTTGGAGTCACCTGCCACTGGTCTTTGCAAATAAAGTTCTAATGGAACATAGCCATACCTATCAGTCATGGATTGTCCATGAGTTGACTCTGACCCTGAGTTAGGTAGTCACAATGGAGATGGCAAAGCTGAAAATATCAGCTGGCCCTTTATAAAAAAGGGATCCAGTGATCTTTGTTCTAAAGGATGTGTGAGGTGCCATGGGAGATCTGGGGAAGGATTGATGAGCCTGCTCAGCAAAGTCCTGTGGAGCAAATCTTGCAGAGGAGCATTGAGCTGGCCTGGAAGACTCGAGTAGGAGGTCATCAAGCACACTGAAAAGGAGAGGGTTCTAGGAAAGCCTTCCAGGCCCAGAAAGCCTGGCATGCTTCAGAGTGGTCTGTGTAGTAACTGATAAGATAGTGCAGTGATTGTGAGAGAAGGGAGGAAGAAAGTTGGATGGGCAGATGGGCCAGACCTTGGTCTGTCAGGCAGTTTCTCATACTGAGCTTCAAGTTGCAAAGACTTTTAAAATATTTTTTAAAGTACTTATTCTGCTGAATGTGGTGGTACACACCTATATATCCACCTACTTGGAATGCTGAGGCAGGAAGATTACAAGTTCAAGTCAGTCTAAGCAACTTAGTGGACCCTGTCTCAAAAAATCAAAAGGACTGGTGATGTAGCTCAGTGGTAGAGTACTCCTGGGTTTAGTACCCAGAACTGCAAAACAAATAAAAAAATTGCCAGGCTTCTGACTGCTGAATTAGAAAAGGCAAGAGAATGCTCTGTAATATATATACTTCTATAACCATGTCCCAGATAGACTTCATCGTAACTAATTTGCAGGCCTGAAGGGATACTACTGAGGGCTTTTGAACAGGCACAGAGTAGGGAGAGAGGCTGGAGACAACTGCCAAGGAGCAGGGAATATTGAGGAAGCATCAGGGTGAAGAGGCAGGGCTGGGAGATCGCCTAGAGTGCAAGGTCATGACTCCTAGCTTTTTATATCTTCCACAGCACTTCACGTAGCCAGTGCTGATTAGGTATTAGCCAAGTAAATGAGGCAAGTATCATGGGCTAGACCTTCTCCCTTAGTTTGTTTTATAACATTTATAGCATTCTCAGCCTAGAACCCAAGTACAAAACTTAGCAATGAGCAGCATAAAGTGGCCCCAGTTGCTCAGGACCACACAGCCATTAACAGTAGAACCCTAATCTCGGCTCCCACAGCAAGAGAAGTAAGCAGAGGCAGCATGATGTTATCTTCTGCAAGAGTCTTGAAGCCTCTACAATGAGTCCTGAAACATTCGTGTGGGTGGTAATGCTGAGAGTCCAGAGGAAGGGGAGATTGTTAAAGTGACTGCAGGAAGAGGGGACAACTGGGGAAATGATGGGCCAGGAGGGAATCAGTTTTATGCCAGCACTGTGACAGGAAAGCTTAAACTGTGACCTTCTGGCTTTAACTTATAAGTAGTAAATAATACAGTAATGTTCTGAGACGGAAAAACCTCATGAAACTTTTCACTTTATCTGAAGCAAGTAATTCTCAAATAATATTATGGGGGATAAGATCACAGTAAATAATCTACCATTTTTATCAGCCACTTGGTTAAGTAATTTCTTAGAAGACTTATGGAACTCAGGGTGTTTCAAGCCTGCATTTATTAGCTAAATTACTTTTATTTGCTACTCACCTGCAAAAAAAAAAAAATATATATATATATATATAATATATATATATATATATATATAATTTTTGGTACTGGGTCACATCCCCAGCCCTTTTATATTTTTTTGAGACAAGAGTGTCCCTAAGTTGCTGTGGCTGCACTAAAATTTGCAATCTTCCTGCCTCAGCCTCCTCAGTTGTTGGGATTATAATGTACCACTGTGCTGGATACAAAACAGATTTTTTAAAAAATATTCTTTAGTTATCATCAGGCCTTTATTTCATTTTTTTTTAAGAGAGAGAGGAGGGAGAGAGAGAGAGAGAATTTTCAATATTTATTTCTTAGTTTTCAGCAGACACAACATCTTTGTTTGTATGTGGTGCTGAGGATCGAACCCGGGCCGCACGCATGCCAGGCGAGTGCACTACCGCTTGAGCCACATCCCCAGCCCCAAAACAGATTTTTAATAAACATTAAAAATCAGTTTTTTTTTTCCCAGAGAGGAGACAAATTGTCTCTAATATCTGTGTTAACATCTGTAGGTCATTTTTATCTACATACATTCTCTTCAAAACAATTCAGACACTCCCCATGTTTGTTTTGTAGAACACATTAAGAACATATTCTAATTCTGAGGTCAGCTTTGTGCTGTATTTTGTTCCCAGAGCAATTATGTTACTAATCAGATAAGCACAGTTAAAGTTGATTAAAAGAGAAAAACTGTAATTTTCATTTGGTAATTTGGGTTTTTTTTTTTTAGCTGTGGTCTTTTGTGTTTTCACACAAGTACTAATTTTGTGTTTAAAGGAAGGATTGTTTGCTTATCACTCTAAATTTTGAGGATATAATTCCTTTTTGGCTTGGATAATCCCAATATTGTCTTAACTAGTGTATCTCTAGCCCATGTTAGGGGGTGTGTTACTGTGCAAGTGTTTGTGGTAGATAAATTAAGGCTGACTTTCAAGGAGCTTGTGGTTAGAAGCACACTATGAAATAGTTTTTTATAAAGTGGAAACATTTCTGTGGGGCAGAGAAATGGGGCCTTTTGGTCTGAGTTAGGGTCAGTAGATAGAGGAAGAGGTGTCATTGAAAGATGGCCGAGTTTACTGGGCAGGCAAAGGACTCCTAGGCAGAGAGAACAGACTATGGAGAGGCAGGCAGGTGCAGAGCTGGTAGGAGAAGCAGCAGAGCAGCCTGGCTTTGCTGTAGGGCAAGTATTGGGGGACCTTTGATAGGAAACTGTCTAGGGCCAGCAGACTACATAGGCATTTAGGCTTTGCTGGTTAGACAGAAAAGCCATCATGTACTGGAGAGGGATGTAGTAATTTTAAGTCAATTTTATAAGGGGAAGAGGCTAGTTTAATACTGGCATGAGGCACCTTGGGCTTGAATTAGGGGAAAGGAGAGGGACAGGAAGTCAGTTTGAAGTTAAGAAAAGAGCATATCCATGAAGGAGAGGAAAGAGTTTGCAGCTTCTACTTCGAAGAATAGGGACCTTGAAGACAATCAAAACCAACCAACCAAAACAAAACACCAAGGAAGAGAACAGAAATTGAGGGGATGCTGAAATACTTGGTGCTGAGTTAGAGGGGTGCTCTTGCAGCATGAGGGATGTTTATGTTGAGATGCCTGGCCAGTCCAGGGGAAGGGACAGGAGTTGTATATAGGTGAGTTGTATATAGGTGAACCCTAAATGAGTGCCACAAGTGAGCCAAGATCAGAACGTGGGGTGACTGGGATGAATATTTCATACCTTGTCCTCATTGATCTCCCCTCAGAGTATCCAAACGCAAGTGGAACAGCTCCAATGGAGTTGAAGAAAGAGAGACTTGGGTGGAAGAAGATGAACTGTTTCAAGTTCAGGGTAAGCTACAAATTCCCTGTGGTCCCTCCTTAATATTTGCTATGATTCTCATCATTCATGTTCCAGAAGCTGCTGTCTCCAAACTAGAAAAAGTAAGTTCCTGACCTCATTTGATTTCATGAATAGTTTTATGTCCTTTCCTATTAAACAATGGAGACCGTTTTAATGAACCCTAGGGTATTTAATAAAGACAGTAGAAAGGTCATTGCTGCATTCTTTTTTAAGTAAAATTAAAAAAAAAAAACCTCTTATCTGTGATTGTGTGTGTGTGTGTATAATATATGGTAATAGGCTTTACTTTTCCCTAATTAATACCCAAATTAATAGCATTTGCATTCGAATCTCTCCCACCACGTATTTTAGATTCTGATGGAGATACATGAGTGTTAAATCTTCATTTGGGGTTTTCTAAAGACTTTCTTTCTTTCTTTCTTTTTTTTTAGTATCCTTTTGTTTACCTCCGTTATTTAGGACAGTGACATCTGCTAAGGCACCCACTCTGGAAAGTTTCATGTTCATACAGAATTGTCTCTTCTTGAAGCTTTTCTGTGGCCTCCCATTGCCTGAAATGTCCTGTGGTTTATACTTTTATACCCTCCTATCGCTCTCTGACCTTTTTAAAAAAAATCATCTTGGTGCATTTTTTTTGATGTCTGACCTCTTTTTCATGGGAGGATCAAGGACTTGAAAATTTGGGCATAAAATAGTAAAACTGTTATTTCAAAGCATCGGTTAGCAAAGGGTTATAAACTAGAAATTATATATGTATATTTTTTTTTTAAAGAGAGAGTGAGAGAGGGAGAGAGAGAGAGAGAGAGAGAGAGAGAGAGAGAGAGAGAGAGAGAGAGAGAATTTCCAATATCTATTCTTTAGTTTTCGGTGGACACAACATCTTTGTTTGTATGTGGTGCTGAGGATCAAACCCGGGCCGCACGCATGCCAGGCGAGCGCTCTACCGCTTGAGCCACATCCCCAGCCCCTATATATGTATATTTGATATATATATATATACATACAGATACATCAACGTATTATGTATGATTTTCCCTCAATAATTTTAAACAATGATAGTCTTAATTTAAAAAGGCTGAACTCCATCATTAACCAACATTTATTGGAAGACTGTAAAGCACTTGATTTGTAACAGATTCTCATGGGCTGAAATTACTAATGTTTGCAAAGGACAAGAATAAATTATCATTTAGTGGTGTCTTTTCTTTCTCAATGTTTGTGAAATTTGAATCAAGTGTTCCCTATGGGGACACTTGTTTTCTTCTTGTGATTTGTGCAGAGAAAGGTAAACTCTAACATGAGTCTACTTTTAATGTTTTCCAGCAGTACCAGAGGAAGATAGTGCAACCAGTATAACAAAAAAGCAGGTAATTTAAAATTCTCTGATACAAATTTCGTGATTAGAAAAGAGGTAAAACAATTCCCCTTCTTATAGGCCTCAACTACCCATGCCTCTGGTAACCAAAGTTTTTTTTTTTTTTTTTTTTTTTTTTTTTTGAGATAATTCAAAGAAGGATTGCCAATGGACAATAGTTACTCTCTAGAAAAAAATTTGGAGAGTCTGACATACTTTCTGGATCACATACATTTTTGAAGTTTGGAAAACAGAAATGATTATTAGTCGAGAACGAGATGGCAGGAAATTTACCAAATGTCCAATCTGTAGCGTTCATTTACTATCTTAATCATGTTTTAAGAACATAACTGGGCCCAGTGGTACACACCTGTGATCCCAGTGGCTGGGGAAGCTGAGGCAGGAGGATCACAAGTTCAAAGCCATCTTAGCAACTTAGCAAGACCCTAAACAACTCAGGGAGACTCTGTCTCAAAATAAGGGCTGGGGATGTGGCTCAATGATTAAGTGCCCCTGAATTCAATCACTGGTACCAAAAGGGAGAGGAAAAAAAAAAAAAAACCCTCCTTTTAGATTCAGATTATTCTCTCTGGATCAACCAAGATCCTACATGCTAGGCAAGCATCTGCCATTGATCTACACCCCTAGCTCTCTCCTGTGATTCTTGAATTTACCTCATTACTATTTTGGAGAACATGTGAATAGAGACAGGCTTTGATAACTCTTGGTTTTCTTTTGCAGAAGTGGACTGTAGAAGAAAGTGAGTGGGTCAAGGCTGGAGTACATAAATACGGGGAAGGAAACTGGGCTGCCATTTCTAAAAATTATCCGTTTGTTAACCGAACAGCTGTGATGATTAAGGATCGCTGGCGGACCATGAAAAAACTTGGCATGAACTGAAGCAGGCTTTCATTTTCCCAGGATTCACAGGAGCATGGTTCCTAATAATAATCCCTGCTGTTTCTTTCAGAAGCTGGGCTGGGATGAGAATTGTGGGCAACCTTCTTCAATATGGGGGAGGTCCCAGGTCCATTTCATTACTTTTGAAGATCATGGAGCTAAGAACTAAGAAGCAAAGCCAAGCCTACCTTGTGTCCTTGGCAGAGGTGACAGGCACAGCTTGTACAGTGCCACAATACCATTAGTGTTTCCCTTCTTTAGTGGTTTGCTTAAATTTAAATCCCCAGTAATCTGTAGAATCTTCTAGGAAATGGTGGAGTCTCTTGGAGTCACTTATGATTTCATGACCTGTTAAATCCAGCAACAGGAGCATCATCTGGAGTGAACTTGTTGCTCGTAAAGTTTTGGCCTTCTGATGCAAATGCAAAGGAACTCCATTGATTTTGAGCCCAGGTTGATGAGAGATCAGTCCTTGTGGAATCATTTTAAAAACTGTTTAGCCACCTGTGAAATCAACCATAGATCTGACTGCCTTGGCATTTGCTTTTAATATGTGCTGTGCTACATTGGCAGGTTTATCCACTTCTCATGTGGTTGAACCAGTGTGTTTTCTTGGTAAAATGGTGATTGTAGATAAGCTTAGCCCTCTAAGTCCCACCTCCCTTTTCAGTTTCCTTCCTTATGCTGGACTTCGAAAGCTTAAAAAAAATCCTGATTGAATATAAATACCTAATTCCATTCTTTGTGAACCGGTTGCTTCTGCCTATTCCCTAATTGTGCTGTGTTAGTGTCTTGCACTGGAATTCAACATTCCCTTCTCCTTTTGTACTGTGTTGTGCTTGCTGTCTCTCTCTGACATCCTTAAAGATTGTCTTTTTAGCAAAAACTTTCAGAAAGTGTTTTCTGTAATCTTTTTTTAAAATATGAGAACTAATTATTGTCCATACTTGTAGCATTCTTCATTAAAGTCTTGCTTCTCTCAAATTTAAGTAGTTGTTTAATTGCAGCACAGCATGTTTTCACAGAGGTAGTGAAATTGTGAACAAACTTTGCTGAACTACATACATTGATCAAGAAACTGAAGTTAGCCAGGCACAGTGGTGCATGTCTATAAACCCAGCTACTTGGAAGACTGAGGCAGGAGGATTGCAAGTTCAAGGCCAACCACTGAGTTTAATCCCTAGCACCATGAAAAAAAAAAAAAAAAAAAGCTGTTGTCAAACTGTACTGGATGTTCTAATCCTTGGAAGCCATGTCAGACAATGTGGAAGTTTCCTCTTAATTTGTCCATTTCCTCATGTAACATGCTTTTTGGGGGACAGAAGAATTTCCCCTTACTTTCTTTTGAGTGAAAGGCAAAGCTTCAAGATATGCTAAAATTTTTAAATTTATCATTTAGTTACAAGTTAGAAACTTTGCATAGCTTTATTATCTTTTACTGTGTATTCTGGGGTTTGATCTGTTTTTCTACCAGCTAAACCCAAATGAAGGCAGGGAAAAGGTGAAAACTTAAGCTCCTCTTGGCCTAGCTGCCTTCTGGTTATAGTGAGTTGTAGTCTCCCTCCAAATTGGATTAGAATCCAGAAAGCTTTCCTCCCCTGACTCCACCCCCCCATCATTTAATGGTGATGCATTCAGGGAAGCAAAGCATCTTAATCAGTGTGTATCAAACTTGGAAAATGAAGCCAGGCACTGTGGTACATACCTGTAATTCCAGCTCCTCAGGAGGCTGAGGCAGGAGGATCACAAGTTCAAGATGAGCCTGGGCAACTTAGATCCTGTCTTACACAGGGCAAGTGATGTGGCTCAGTGGCAGAGCACTGCTGGGTTTAATCCCAGTGTCACAAAAAACAAAACCAAATACTATAAGAAATGTATAGTTCCGTTAACCTTTTTTTTCATATAACTTTAGTGTTATTTTTATTATGTTGTTATTGAAATGTGTACCAATATAGGACTCTGCTTATGGCTTCTTTAGAAGTATAAAACTTCACAAACTGATGATTATTTAGCTGAAGCCAGTTGCTGCTCCCGACATGAGTGGTGTAAGTACTATGGTGGCAGCAGGGCTTGGGTACCTATGCCACTGTTACTGACGTGCCCCAGGCTCTCCTGCCTTGACTTCAGCAAGTCCACTGCAGAACCACTGTGCCTCCCTAGTGCTGGGATGCCATCTGATTGTGGCTGGAACTGAATCACACTTATGAGGTCTGTTCTCTGCTTATTAGTTGTAAAGCTTGGAAAGTTTAGACATTAGAATATAGAAACTGACAGTCTGAAAAACACTGTCCTGGAGGTTAAGAGCATGAGCCCCCATCAAGGTACCAGCCCTGTCAGCTCTATTTGTTGACTGTGAGCCAGCCCCTCAAATCTGAATGTCATGTCCTCATCTCTAAGACGATAGATCACAGTACCTCAAGTAAGATGCAGGTAAATTTCTTAGCTCAGTGCCTGCCATGAAGTCAGTGGATATTTGAAGTCATCAATAAAAGAAAGATTGAGGATTTGGACAATAGTCTTGAAGTGGATTCTGGATGGCTTTTTTTTTTTTAAATCTCCTGTCCAGTGCTGAAAAGGTTATGAATAAGAGATGAAACAAAGTCAGAGGATTTGAACAGTGTCATCATTAAATGGGGTTTGGATAGCTTTAGATGAATGTGTCAAGTTGAAGTCAAGGAAGAGGACTATAAAGTAGAAGGGACTGGCTGCTGCCTTTGTCACTCTATTCATCCATTTAAACTTTTGCTCACACATGTTATGCTTTGCTCTAAACTGTAGTTCTAGGTAGAAAACTGTTGAAACACATTGCTCCAGGTATTTTATAGGAGCAAGAGGTATCACCTGGTAACATGTAATGAATTAAAAACAAAAACCAAAAAAACCTCCAGCCAACCTTTTTCAGTAAATTTAGATGGTTGTAAATGAATTTTATCCAATATTTCATCCCCAAGAAGCAAGAACTGAAATATGATGGCCTAAGGAATGGGTAAAAATCCGATGAAGTAGTAGATTCTATCACCATGGAGTAGGTCTATTAAACCACTTAATTTTTGAGGCAAAAGAAAAAACTCTTCCATGAGCCAAACATGGGAGTTCTATGGTAGTTCTATCACAGCATATTTATTTTAGCCCTAAAATTGGCTGAAATGTAACCTAGGTTAATGATTAGCCCAGTGGTTATCAGAACTACTTGGATCCACAGGGCTTCAAGCAGTTCACCTGCAGGAGTCTACAGAAAGCAGCATGTCCCCTTTACTCCTTGGGGCTTGGCTACTGATTCTGAATCTAGTGATATCTGCTAGGAGCCAGAAGACAGAACCCTTAAGAGGCTCTGGGGACCAACCGCTCTTCCACAGAGCTGATCGACATGACTTTGCTATTATGATCCCTCCAGGAAGCACAGAATGCTTTTGGCAATTTGCCCACCAGACTGGATACTTCTATTTCAGTTATGAGGTACTTGGGTTTCTCTGGCCATACTGAGGACTATTTTTTCCTTTTGTAAAATGAGTCAGGTTTAGATCAAACCAAATTCTAGCTATCTATTATGCTGTGATCCACACTTGTTGAAACAGACCTGTAGTTAGAGGGAAACTCTTGGTGAGAGCTGGAGAATAATTGCCAATGGTAGCTCAAACATATGGCTTGGCTTCTCAAACTGGGGCTGCAGAAGTGTGCTCAAAGCCATGGGACAAATTCCTGGAGAGGCAACCATTGCATTGATTTGGATTTGGGGATGAGAGGAGTAAGGATACATTTTAAAATATATTTTTAAAAATTGATATAGGAGGGCTAGGGTTGTGGCTCAGTGGTAGAGCACTCGCCTAGCACGTGGGAGGCCATGGGTTTGATCCTCAGCACCACATAAAAATAAATAAAATAAAGGTATTGTGTCCATCTACAATAAAAAATATTTTTTTAAGAAAGTAGATACTGAGTCCCCAGCATGTAAAAATCAATAAAACGTGAATATAGTACAAAGCTGGATGAAAACACATGAAACTTGCAGACTGACTCAGAAGTTTAAAAGAAAGCTGCTCTACTGAATGGGGTTGGGGGAGCCACATCTGCTATACTAGAAGCCTTTAGAGGAAATTCTGGCAGATTGGAGAATCGCTGGCTCAATCTATTTCTTTTAGCAAGGTAAATGTGTTCAAGTTACTTCTTTACAAGTACTTTTGCCCATATTGTGATCTTACACCACATTGTTCAAGGATAATGAACAGTCAGTATTAAAGTTAGAGGCTGTTCTTTTCTTCTTTCCTTCCCACCTCCCTCCCTCATTTCTTCCTTCCTCTGGGATTGAACCCAGTGGTGATCTACCACTGAGTTATATCCCCTCCCTCCCTCCCTCCCTTCCTTCCTTTATTGGATGATGGTGGGGATTGAACCCTGGGGTGCTTAACCACTGAGTCATATCCCAGCCCTTTAAAAAAAAAAAAAAAAAAATATATATATATATATATATATATATATATATATATATATATATATTATTTAATTCTGAGACAGGTTCTTCTAAGTTGCTCAGGGGCCATGAGGTGACCTTGAACTTGCAATCCTCCTGCCTTGGCCTCCATAATCACTGAGATTACAAGCAGGAACAACTTTAAGGATCTTATTTTTTTATCCCATACTGGAGATTGAACTCAGAGGCCCCCTACCACTAAGCCAAGCCCCTAACTTTTTGTTATTTTGAGACAGGGTCTTGCTCAGTTGCCCAGATTGGGCCAATCTTTGGGTTCTCCTGCCTCACCTGAGTAGCTCGGATCTCAGGTGTGCAACACTGTGCCTGGAGAGGCTGTTCCTTTCCTTTGTTCTTTATCTTAGAAAGCTGTTAACTTTTTAATATAGTAATAGATAATGTTGCTCTTACTCACCCCACTGTAACTAAAAATTAAGTTAACTTTTCAGAGCTTTTTCTTATCTTTGAATTTATATCAGAACAATAGCTACTATAGCTTGGACTTATCAAGATCCAGTTTGGGGACAGGTGTCCATGGAGTGCCCACTGTAGGCATGGGCTGCCAAGCAGCAAATGCCCAAATCTGGGATACCACCAGGGAGCTCAGTAATCAAGCAAGTTCAGCCAAGAACTCTACAGGCAGAATTGTACATATCAACTGCTCCATCCCAGCTGTGTGGCTGGAAACATGTCTGACATTGTAGATTGTTCAGAAGTGGCTCCTCACAACACCATTACTATGACAACCAAAAAGCTCAATTCCAAATTCACCAGAAGGGGGACTGGGTGGCCAGTACCATGCCAGACTGAGAACCACTGTGCTGATAATTATGGGATGTCAATTTTACCACCTAGCTGGCTTCTTGGTGATGTAGCAGGATCTTTCTTCCCTCCTTAATGTCTTGGCAGGTTCAGCGAATACTCGGGATGGCACATGACCGGCATGTTGCTGCCACTGCACATACTCCACAGGGTTTCCTCATAGGCACCTCCCAGGATGTTCGGGGCCAGATTAATTCTTTTGTCCAAGAGACAGGTCTGTTTTCATCCCCACAGCTATTATAGTAATCAGAGGTTTCTATGAAAGTGAGGAAATAATGAGGAAGTACATAGAGATGGTAAAATGGTAGGAAGAAAATTCAGCCATCATCACCAAAACCAGTTTCTTGGAGACCTCTGACATCTAAGACTGTCCACTGGCATTCCAATGGCAATTTGGGAGCAAGGTCTCAAGGTGAACATTATAACCACTGGGTATGAAGCTCAATATCTACCCCCAACCCCTGTACTAGGGATTGAACCCAGGGCCTCTCATGCTAGGCAAGTACTCTACCACTGAACAACACTCTCAGCCATAAATTGCTCAGGCTGGCTTGTAACTTAGATCCTCCTGCCTCAATCTCCTAAGTAGCTGGATTACAGGTGCCTGCCACTGTACTCAGTGGAAGCACAATTTTCTCATTTCTCTAAATGATCAAATTATTAGAAAATAAGAAACAAGTTACAATACAGATTTCCATTTAACAAATTTATCATGGGGACACATTTCTTTCCAGACACCAGAATATTTCAGTCACTTAAAAGCAGATTCAGAAAAAAAGAAAATGCATGGTCATGTGAGAGATCCACACTCCACAGCAAAGCACTTCTCCAGCCAGAAAGTTCCTACAGCCAGATCAAGCTTATTCCACTTTGGACAACACCAGGCAATCTTAGTAACTAATCAAATATACTAAAAAACAAAGACAGATTTTCCCAACAGAGGCATCACTGTGTACCACATGTGTAGGATACTCATTCTGTACTGAAGAATGTTTAGCATCTTTGCCCCCTACATGCCAATAGTGCCTCCCAAACATTTTGCCTTTCAAAATTGCCATGCTTTTATAATTCTACCCTGACCCATGATGCACACAGAGGTGACCAAGTTCAAAAGAACTCTAATAGAAACCCCATCAGTCATTGAACAGACCACGGGGCAGGCAACACTCCAATAGGGTAGTGTTTTTCATTCACAAAGCATCAATTTTTTTTCCCCTAGTTTGAAGTTCAAGGTGGTGTCCCAGCTCTAATGACATACAAGAAACAGGCAAACACCATAATCTTTAATTTCAACAGTCAAGCAGGGTTATCTTAAAAAGATGGGAATTACAGGTTAGGAGAAAGGGAAAACATTGTTATCTATCCAGTATAGAACTGAAGTTACTGATATTTAGCAAAATATAATTATTGGTAATATTTAGTAGACTAGAGCAGTGTCCTCCATGTTAAAAAATGGGATCGGGTACTTCCTAAGTAAAATGAATGTGATGCAGTAGCAATTTAAAAAGGGGAACAGGTATCTCCAGGAAAACCTTAAGATAGGGTAGGAGACCAAAGACTTGGTAACAGTCTAGGAATTCCTACAGGTTATTATCAGCTCTGTCTAAAAAATCAGCAAAATCACTTTGGTTCTGTGCAAGTGTACGTCAACTTTGGAGTCTTCTATGAAGGGCCAGAGATGGACCACAAACAGATTCAAAGAAAACAACTGAACGATACCCTGGATGCAATTCAGGTAATGTTTTCTGTGAGAGAGAGATATCCATGGGAACTAATTTTAAATTTGGAGGAAGGATTAAAGAGTAGAAACCAAACAGGCAGGAGGATGTGAATCCTTTTAACAGATTTTTAAGACTTGGACTCTTTTTATTTTATTTTTTTAAGAGAGAGAGAGAGAGAGAGGGGCTGGGGATGTGGCTCAAGTGGTAGCGCGCTCGCCTGGCATGCGTGCGGCCCGGGTTGGATTCTCAGCACCACATACCAACAAAGATGTTGTGTCCGCCGAGAACTAAAAAATAAATATTAAAATTCTCTGTCTCTTAAAAAAAAAGAGAGAGAGAGAATTTTTAATATTTATTTTTTAGTTCTCGGCAGATACAACATCTTTGTTGGTATGTGGTGCTGAGGATCGAACCCAGGCCGCACGTATGCCAGGCGAGTGTGCTACTGCTTGAGCCACATCCCCAGCCCCTGGAATCTTTTTAAAAATATATATTTTTAGTTGTAGATGGACACAATACCCTTATTTTATTTACTTATTTTTATGTGGTGCTGAGGATTGAACCCAGTGTCTCACACATGTGAGGCAAGTGCTCCACCACTGAGCCACAACCCCAGTCTAATTTATTCCACGGGCTTCCAAACTAAGACTCACAAACCAAATAGGGCCTACTACCTGTATGTATGTATATACACACACAAACTGAGAAATAATCCATATACATTTCACTAGATTTTAGTATATTCACAAGATTGTACAACCATCTCTAGCATCTAATCCAGAATAATTTCATCACCCCCCAAAGAAATTGTACCCGTTAGTCACTCTCCATTCCCCCATAATCTCCTCAACTCTGGCAACCACTATTCTATTGTTTCTATAGATTTACCCTATCCTGTAAATTTCAATACATGGAATCATACATGGGACCCTTTGTGATTGGTTTCTTCCACTCATCATGTTTTCAAGGTTTATCCACGTAGCACATATTAGCACTTTATTCCTTTTTATGGCTGAATAATATTCTCTTGTGTGAACATACATTTTATTATCCACTTAGCAGTTGAGGGAACTTTTGAGTTGTTTCCACCCTTTGGCTACCACAACATTGCCATGAATATGTGCCTCCAAGCATTGTTTCTACCTTGTCTACCTAAAAGTAGAACTGTTGGGTTACATTGTAACCGAAATGTTCCCATTAGCTGTGTATGAGGGTGATTTGGACACATCCTGACACTTATTTTATAGTCATACTGTAGGTATGAAGTGGTATCTTGTGGTTTGAGTTACATTCTCTAATAATTAATGTTACACATATTTTCAAGCGTTTATTGACCATGTGTATGTTTGGTAGTAGGGACTGAGCCCAGAAATGCTTTACCACTGAGCTATATCCCCAGCCTTCTTGTTTTGAGAGGTTCTTGCCAAGTTGCTTAGGGACCAAGTTACCAAGGCAGGCCTTACAATTGTGGCCCTCCTGCCTCAGTCTCCCAAATCGCTGGAAGTGCAAGAGTGCACTACTGGGCCTGACTTTGACAGGGTTTCATTAAACTGCCTAGGCTAACTTTGAATTTGTGATCCACTTTTTTCAGCTTCCTGAGTTGCTGGTATTACACATGCTTGGCTGCATATCTTCTTTAAAAATACTTTGCTCTTATTTATTTATTTTTGGTACCAGGGATTCCCTTTATTATATTTTATTAGAAACAGGATCTCATCGAGTTGTTTGGGACCTTGCTAAATTGCTGAGGCTGGGTTTGAACTTGATCCTCCTGCCTAAGCCTCCTGAGCTGCTGGAATTACAGGTGTGCACTACCATGCTCAGCTTCCTTTGCCCATTTTAAAATTGGATTTTTGAGTTGGGGGTTTGATTCAGGTGTAGAAAACTTGCCAAGTATTCACAATTCCAGCACCTCCACTCCTGCCAGTAATTCTTTTTATTTTTTGTGGTACTGGAGATTGAACCTAGGTGCATTCTATCACTAAGTCACACCTCCCCGTCCTTTTTATTTTGAAATAAGATCTTGCTAAATTGACAAGGCTGGCCTCAAACTTGAGATCCTCCTTTGTCAAGCTTCCCAAGTCACTGGAATAATAGGCATGTGCCACAATGCCCAGGTTGTAGTGTTTGTATTGTAGAGTTGTAAGTTTTACTTACATAACCTGGACAGGAGTCCATATCAGATATATGATTTGCAGATATTTTCTCTCATTCTATGGGATTTTCATTCTTTGTTTTCCTTGTTGTTCTGGAGACTGAATCCAGGGTCTTGTGCACACTAGTCTTGTGACCTACCACTGAGCTGCAACCCAGCCCTTTCTTAAATTTTGAAACAGGGCTCACTAAGCTAAGCTGCTCAGGCTAGCCACAAACTTGTGATTCTCTCACCTTCCAAGTAGTCAGGATTATAGGCATGTGCCACAGTGCCCAGTTTTTCTTTCCTGATAGTCTCCTTGGTGCACAAAAGCTTAGTTTTGTAAGTGAAAGTTTTATTTTTATTTATTTTTGTGGTACTGGGGGACTGAATACTATTGTAAATGGATGTTTTATTTGAAGTCATGCTTATTTGACAAATACAAGTATCTATGAACTGCTTTTGTGCTGCAGTGGCAGAATTTGTAGTTGTAAGAGATGAGATGGCCAGTAAAACCCAAAATATTTACTGTCTGTCCCTCAGAGTCTGCAGGCAGAAGAAATTACCAAAAGTGTAATGAAAGGCTTAATACATGCTTAAATCTAGAGATCTTCTGGAAAGAGCTTTCTACTTAAAGCACTGAAGCCGTTTCATCATTAAAAAAACAAAAAAAAAATTTTTTTTTTTTGGTTGGGGTGTAGCTCAGTGGCAGAGCATTTGTCTACTACATATAAGGCCCTGGGTTTTAACCCCAGCACTGCACAATGTTTGTGTGTGTATGTGTGTTGGGGATTGAACCTAGGTCCTTGCGCATGCCAGGCAAGCATTATACCACCAACCCAAATCCCCAGTTCCCACAATATTAAAAAAAAAAAAAAAAAAAAAAAGCCACTCTACCACACTGTTGTATAGTCCACTTTTCATATACAGCAAAACTTTCTTTTTTCTTTCTTTTTGGTACTAGGAATTGAACCTAGAGCCACTCTACTGGAGTCATAATCTTACCCTGCACTACCCTCCCTTTTTGAGTCAGGGTCTCACTTGGTTGCCTTTAAATATTAAACTTGTGATCCTTGATTCTCTAGTCCCAACCTCCCAAGTGACTGGGATTACAAAAGTGTGCCACCACACCCAGTTTCAAAATTAGCATTTCTCAACTATAATAGTTTTATAGAGCTGGAGTTTTAGCTTAGCAGTACAGCATTTGCCTAGAATGTGCTGGTTTGAGCCCCAGCATAGCCAAATAAATACTATATCTTAAAATCATAAGGAAATTACTTGACTTTAAGATAGGTTAGTGCTGCTGAGCACTCATGAGGATAGGTGGGGAATGGATCCCTTTCTTTATTTTTTTCCTCCTATAGGAGAGTACACGAAAGGTGCACAACAATGTCTTCCATATGTGGCGATTCTACACCTTGGCACGAATGAGGAAAATGGCTGACTTTTTCCTTGTCCAGTCAAACTACACCTATGTGAACTGGTGGTCAGCAGTTCAGAGCCTTGTTATTGTTCTTTCTGGGATTTTGCAGCTCTATTTCTTGAAGCGTCTCTTCAGTGTTCCAACAACTATCAACACAAAGAAGCCAAAATGCTAAGCTGACTACAGCATCCTGGCTTTTTTTTTACTGGGGCAGCAGCTTTTTCAAAACTTTGGTCAAATCACATTTGTAAAATTATTGGGGGAAAAAAAAAATCAATTTAATATTTTAATTTATTACCCTTATCAACAAAAGCAAAATGGCAATAAAATAATGAAAATGCAAATGTTCAGAGTTTAACTATTTCTAAAATATGAATTAAATGCCAAGATTAAAAAACTTTTCATCATAAAACAGTCCATTAGCCTTCAGTGATTCTACTTAGAAGTTAACAGAAAACCCTGGAAGGGAGAAGAGTAGACAAGGGGACAAAAGCAAATTTGCTTGCAGAGATTAACAGTAGTTGGTAGAGTGCTTTTTGTAGTTTAAAGTATTTTATTTTCAGAGATGTTTCCTTTGGAATTAAAAGTTTTATATTCATTTAAGAAATTATTTTGTTTTACAGTACACATGGTTTTTAAAACTTCTGGCTCTGAAATGTTCTCCTTTATAAAATATTTTAATTCTACAAGAGATTTTGGGGAAGTATGAGGATGAAGGAGCTAAATTATTTCAGGGTTTGTAATTAGTGCTTTTTTGTCCAGTCTAGTCAGGTTGATAAGAGAAATGTTTTATAAAATCAAAGAAATGAACAAAATTACAAACTGGGATCATCCCATCCAAGAAAAAGAAGATAAAAAAGAAAAAAAGTAAAAATATAATCAAATTATACTCATAAGACCACATGCTTACTTAGTAAAAGAAATATATAATATAAAAATAACTCCTCTACCATTTTCTCCAACATCCATTGTTTGCCACGCACTGTGCCTTATGCTTTACAATCATGATTCCTAATCCTAAAAAACATTCTTAGACTGATGGCTAAAGTTTTTTTTTTTTTTTTTTTTAACAGAAGGAAATGAAGCTTACGGAAGGTCAACAACTTATTCATAGCTGTATAGCTGAGAAGTGGCAGAAGTAGGATTTGAATCCAAGTTTTTCTTCCATACCAAATAGCACTTACTGTGTAGAAAAGCAGCTGACTAAATTGCACTCATTATTTTAGCCAAATTCATACCAAAAACCTCAGACATGGCCAACTATTATATAGCAATATCTTTTGTGAATTAATAAATAACAAAGAAAATCCATTGTGTTCTTACCATGAGTCTGGAAAACAGTGTTATCACAGATAACAATAATACTATATTCTTGTCCTCAGTTCCAATAATTTAGAAGCTATTACTCAGAACAAGAAGCCCCCTGATTCAAATATAAAAGTATTCTATTTAGTTACAAATACAAATGATCTAAAACCCCACTTTTGAGTCACTTCTGTATAGTCAGAATCAGCCTGCACCTGTCAGTGATAATGAGAATATTAAACTAAGAAGTCCCTGTAGAGGTCACAGTGCTGACAAAATTCAGCATGATGGCGGCGTCTGCATAGACACAGGAAACAAAGCTAGGCCCTTCAACACAGATGTTAAGTTCTTTCGATGACTTCATTTTAAGTCAATGTCTCTTCATGCCGTACATATTCCCCAATGTCTGCTTGATGAAATACCACAATCGCCATGGGGTCTACTTTTCTGCAGTCTTGTGTAGACTTTGCTGCTACCCCAAAACCCTGGGATTCAAAAGAAGAGACACTAATTCACTCAAATCATTCAATAAGCCCATGATGAGGGCTGAAAATAATAAAAATGAGAAAAAACACAATTCTTGTCCTAGAGGAATTCAAAAGGTGCTTAGAAATTAGTTTCTCAGAAGCACAAATTGAAAATACATCCTTCTTGAATAAAAAGACACTTAGTTTTTGTAATAGCTACCATCTTTACTTACCAAAGGGATGTCTGCCATGGAGTATACCACCACTCCCTGGTACTGAGAGGTGTTTTCAGTAATTCGACCCAGACCAGATTTCAACACATGGTTTCCATAGAGGAAGGACTGCTCTGCTCCAGGCTTTATCCATACTTTATACTGTAAGATAGAATTAAAATGCAAAAAAAAAAAAAAAAACACACAGTAATAGTTATATCCCTGTGGATAAGTCAGCTGCTATTTTGTGATTATTTCTTTTTTAAAAATATTTTGCTTTTTAGTTGTAGTTGGACACAATATCTTTATTTTATTTTTATGTGGTGCTGAGGATGGAACCCAGGGCCTCCCACGTGCTAGGCAAGCACTCTACCACTGAGCCACAACTCCAGCCCCTGTGATTATTTCTGAAAACAATTTTGGGGGCTGGGATTGTGGCTCAGCGGTAGAACGCTGGCCTAGCACCAGGCGGGACCCAGGTTCGATCCTCAGCACCACATAAAAATAAAGGCATTGTGTTGTGTCCACCTACACCTAAAAAATAAATATTTTTAAAAAAATTAAAAAAAAAAGAATTTTGGGGAAGGGGTAGGTGCATTTTTTTCCCCTCAAATTGTTCATCCACTGAACAGAACTGCCAAAAAGTTTTCTCAACTCCCATGGACAGTTTCTTTTTCTGAATCCCAGTACCCTCCTCATCACAGCCATTTATCTGGTTTCTGATCTTGAACCGGATCTGCACAGGCTTTTCTACTTTGCTAGAGATTACTATACTATGCAGCTGCATGGCCACGCAGCAAGACTTTAAAAAGTCTCCTTGTGCTGGCACTGGGCCAGGTACTCTCAGGTACTCCACAGGAAAACAGCTGCCCAATGATTTGCGTTCTTTTTTTGTTTTTTTGGTACCGGGGATTGAACCCAGGAGTGCTTTGAGCTGTTGCCTTTTTTTTTTCCTTTTGTTTTGAGACAGGATCTCACTAAATTTCAGAGGCTGCCTCGAAACAGGCATCCTACTGGCTCAGCTTCCCGAGTTGCCGGGATTATAGCGTGTCACCATTCTAAAGTGCCTCTTAACTTTGATCTCCTTCCCAGTGACGAAATGGAAAGCATCCCACAAACCTTGGCATAGGGTGCAAGGTAATCCAGAGCTGTAATGTGCAAACGGAACTTGTGGGTCTTAGTGAATTTTCCAAAGCAGGTCCCCAGCGATACTAGCTTGTCCCCGGAGATATTGGCGGCCAGTTTCAAAATCTTCTCACTAATGGGATAAGCAGGAGAAAGGTTTCGAGTTAGGGAGGCTGAGGGGACGCAAGCCTCCACTTTATCCACACTGCCCGCTCAGCAACCCCTCACCTCACGTAGTACACCCGGTCGTTGTGCAGCCTGAAACAGTAGGTGCCATCCGGCCTGTCGACCAGCAGCTGAAGATTCTCCCCGATGCTGAGGGTAAAAAGAGGACTGGAGGCCGCGCCCGAACGGATACACCCCGTACCGCATCCCCACTCCACCCAGGGTCCACCGCGCACACACTCCCTCGTCCGCCCCATGTGCTCCTACTATTTGGCTATCTTCTCAAACATTACACGGGTCTCCTCCTCAGTTAAAGGCCGCATTTTCCCGCTAGGTTGAAACACCGGATCCTCGTGCTCCGCTGCCAGGAACGGAAGTCGGGTTCCGGCGGTTCCCTGGCAACCCCAAAGCCTGCCTCTCTAGCCCCGTCCTGCACTAGTGCCCCCTAACGTGGAGGACCGCCGAGGAAAGAAAATCCTCCAGCGAAGAAACCATAGAGACAGGAAATGTGACCCTGTTGCTTCCGGCCCTAGGCGCTCAGCCTCCTCACCGGTCTGGACGGGAAGTGACGCAGCTGCCGGGAAGATGGCGGCTGCAGCGACTCTCCCAACTTCATCCACGGCCACGGCCTCGGCCACGGCAGCGGCAGCGGCTCTGGGAGAGGTGGAGGATGAAGGACTCCTGGCATCGCTCTTCCGGGACCGCTTCCCCGAGGCTCAGTGGCGGGAGCGGCCCGATGTGGGCCGCTACCTCCGGGAATTGAGCGGTTCGGGGTTGGAGAGGCTGCGGCGCGAGCCCGAGCGCCTGGCCGAGGAGCGGGCACAGCTGCTGCAACAGACACGCGACTTGGCTTTCGCCAACTACAAGACCTTTATCCGTGGCGCGGAGTGCACTGAGCGTATCCATCGCCTCTTCGGCGACGTGGAGGAGTCGCTTGGCCGCCTGCTCGATCGCTTGCCCAGCTTCCAGCAGAACTGCAGGTGCAGCCGCCCGGCCCTAAAGGAGTCTCTAGTTATGAT
Organism: Spermophilus citellus; assembly: GCF_964194105.1. Taxonomy (NCBI): domain Eukaryota; kingdom Metazoa; phylum Chordata; class Mammalia; order Rodentia; family Sciuridae; genus Spermophilus; species Spermophilus citellus. Next base: position 53,777,859 of record NC_138200.1, on the reverse strand, counting down.
AGCTGACATTTAGGATGACAGAGATAGCTAACACGTTGCGCATACTATGTGCCAGGCTCTCCTCTGAACACTTTATTTATCCATTTAAACCCACGATAGACTTCGAGGTAGATTACTATTTTACGAATAAGGAAGTGGAGACGTAGGTTAGTGACTTGTTCATTAACACAGCAACTAAGTTTTCAAGTCATAATTGGAATCCAGTCCTTGTAGGACTTCTGTACTAAATGAAAAGAATCCATGCAAAGCATTTATCATTGGGTCTGACATAGAATACAATAAATGCCAACTTAATATATGTGCACACTTATGTAAATATGACAACAGCTCAGATAGGATGCCATCTGTGTCAAAACTTCCAGGGATAGGAAGCTGACTAGAAAATCCTCCCATTTGGGGGCATCAAAGACAATCAAAATTTCGTTTTTGAGCCATATTGTACTTCCTTGGGTCACAGTCCAGTTTTTCTAAGTTCTAGTCCAGCCTTTTATGATTCAAGCTTAATTTTACTTTTGATCCTTTGGATATTTGACAATAGCTTTTGTATCCTCCACGCCCCAAAATAGAGAAGGGACTTCATAAAGCAAGTCTCTGCAGTTATTACAGGGAAATAACAAAGTAGAATGTAGTGGGAATTAAAGTTGAACAGTAGCATAGGAGAGTGAAACCTGAGGGAACTTGGGGCAAGATTGTGTCTTATAGGCTAGTTAGTGCTTTATTATGAAAATAATAGTTTTAAAGGAATATTTGTCTCTTTTACTCTGCCACATTTACATTGCATCAGGTCTGTGTTAAGTGCTTCACATGCATCATCTCACTTAATTCTGGCATCATTTGAGGTAGATTGTATTAATGGTGAAGCACAGTGGTACATGCCTATAATCCCAGTCACTTGGGAGGCTGAGGCAGGAGGATTGCAAACTGAAGACCAACTTTCGCAACTTATTGAGGCCCTGAGGACTTAGCAAGAAAAAAATAGGAATGTGATTTAGTGGCTAAGCAACCCTGGGTTCAAAAAAAAAAAAATTTACCAATGAAGAAACACTTCTGGAGAGCCTAAGTCCCTTGCTACAGCTACTTAGTTCCCCTTTATGGGATCTGGAACAGTCTAATCCTCTGTCTGCCAGTCCATGGCAGCTGATTCAGATCTATCATTTATTAGTTATGTGATCTTGGACAAGTTGCTTCCCCTGAGATTAAAAATTCCCTCAAGGGCTGGGGATGTGGCTCAAGCGGTAGCACGCTCGCCTAGCATGTGTGCGGCCCGGGTTCGATCCTCAGCACCACATACAAACAAAGGTGTTGTGTCTGCCGAAAGCTAAAAAAAAATAAATAAATATTACAAAAAAAAAATTCCCTCAAGTACATTTATTTACTTTATAGGTTTGGTTGTAAGGATTAAATCAGGTAAGCCATCTAACCCAGTGCCCAGTTTACAGTCAGTGCTTGGTAATCAGCTAAGGTTTGGGGGCAGAGCATTAAGGGACTAACATCATCCTGTTTGTAGGAACTTTGTGAAGGAAGCTGAGGAGATCAGCTCCAACCGACGAATGAACACCCTGACCCTAAATCGGCACACAGAAATCCTGGAAATTCTGGAGATCCCTCAGCTTATGGATACCTGTGTCCGGAACAGCTACTATGAAGAGGCCCTGGAGCTTGCAGCCTATGTACGGCGATTGGAAAGGAAATACTCCTCCATTCCTGTCATCCAGGTAGCCTGCTTGCCCAGAGTATTCAAGCTGAATTTTTTCTCCCCAGTACTGGGGATTGCCCTCAGACCTTTTTTTATTCTTTTAGGACTGGGGATTGAACCCAGGAGTACTTCACCACTGAACTATGTCCCTACATTCCCAGCACTTTTTATTTTTTATTTTGAGACAGGGTCTCATTCAGTTGCTGAGGGTCTTGGTAAGTTGTTGAGGATGGCCTTGAACTTGGCAGTCCTCCTGCCTTTGCCTTCTAAGTGATTGGAATTATGAGAGGGCCATCACAAGTGGCTAAACTGATCTTATGATCATTAATGTGGTTGTGACTGAACTATTAGATAAAAACCTTTGCATGTTTCACATCAGTTTCTGTCAGGCAGGCAAGCTTGAGCAGAAAACATTCATTAATTGATTCATTCAAAGATACATGTTTGAATCAGGTGCCAAGCACTGATCTAGGTGCCAGGATTGTGGTTGATCAAAGTAGTCAAGGCCATGGCTCTCATGAAGCTTACATTCTAGTGGAGGTCTGATAATTGACAAATAATATGATTATTTCAGATAGTGGTAAATGTCCAAAGAAAATAAACTAGGGACCAGCCAGCCACTCTGGGGGCTGAGACAGGAAGATCACAAGTTCAAGGGAAGCCTCAGCAACTTAGTGAGAACCTGTCTCAAAAAATAAAAGAACTGGGCTGGGGATGTGGCTCAAGCGGTAGCGCGCTCGCCTGGCATGTGTGCGGCCCGGGTTCGATCCTCAGCATCATGTACAAAGATGTTGTGTCCGCCTATAACTAAAAAAAAAAAATAAAAAATAAAAATAAAATAAAAGAACTAGCAATGCAGCTCAGTGGTAAAGCACCCCTAGGTTCAACCCCAGTATCTAAAAAAAAAAAAAAAAAAAAAAATGCAAGCAAGGGAGTTATGCAACCAGATCTATTTTTGTAAACCTGTCCTGCCAGTATCAGCTTTAGAAATACATTTTGTATATCAGGAAAACCATAGGAAGTTTGTCTGAAATGTTCAGGGTTAGTGGAGTGGGTTCCAGAGAGTGTCTCTGTATGTTGTTACTCATTCCTTGTTTTGTCAGGGCATTGTGAACGAAGTGCGCCAGTCCATGCAGCTGATGCTGAGCCAACTAATTCAGCAACTGAGGACCAACATCCAGCTCCCTGCCTGCCTCCGCGTCATTGGCTACCTACGGCGCATGGACATCTTCACCGAAGCTGAGTTAAGAGTAAAGTTTCTTCAGGCCCGAGATGCTTGGCTCCGTTCCATCCTGACTACAATCCCTAATGATGATCCCTATTTCCATATCACAAAAACTATTGAAGCCTGCCGAGTCCACCTCTTTGATATCATCACACAGTACCGTGCCATTTTCTCAGACGAGGACCCACTGCTGCCAACTGCCATGGGGGAGCACACTGTGAATGAGGGTGCCATCTTTCATGGATGGGTGCTGCAGAAAGTTTCACAGTTCCTGCAGGTGCTGGAGACTGACCTTTACCGGGGTATAGGAGGCCGCCTGGACTCTCTGCTGGGCCAGTGTATGTACTTTGGGCTGTCATTCAGCCGGGTGGGGGCTGATTTCCGGGGTCAGTTGGCTCCTGTTTTCCAGCGGGTGGCCATCTATACTTTCCAGAAAGCAATTCAGGAAGCAGTGGAAAAATTCCAGGATGAGATGAATTCCTATACCCTCATCTCAGCTCCAGCCATCCTGGGCAGCAGTAACATTCCTGCTGCTGTGCCAGCCACTCAACCAGGGACACTGCAGCCACCAATGGTACTTTTAGACTTCCCTCCCCTTGCGTGCTTCCTCAACAATATTCTGGTTGCCTTCAATGACCTGCGTCTCTGCTGCCCTGTGGCCCTGGCACAGGATGTCACTGGTACCTTGGAGGATGCCCTTGTTAAGGTGAGCACATTCATTGGTTTTCTCCTATCCTGGGCTGCCTTTGGTAACAGATGGCCTGACTTTTGTGATAAACCAGTTTCATATGACAGTGGTGTCCTTGGAGAGGTTGTGTAGTTTTGTAAGTTTTTCTAGTTGAGAAGCTTCTGCTTTGTGGGAACTGGAACCATCACCATTCATGAAGTGGTTCACCCGAGATCATGATTCAGCAATATATTAGTTTTCTACTGCTATATAACAAATTTCCACAAATTTAGCAACTTATAATAGTATGTCTATTATTGCCAGTCGTAGTATCCCTGGGTCCTGTTCAGGGTCTTACCAAGTTGTAGTTAAGCTGTCTAGGCTGTGGTAGCTCAGGACTTCCTTTCAGGCTCATTCAGGTTGGCAGTTTTCATTCCTGACAGTTAACAAAAGTTTTTTGACTGAGATCCTCAACTCTGTGGTGGGCTGTCCCCTCCACAGACAGACAGCTCATAGCATAGATGTTTCTTCCTTTTTTTTTTTGGTACCATGGATTGAACCCAGGGGCACTTAACCACTGAGCCACATCCCCAGCCCTTTTTTATATTTTATTTAGAGGCAGGGTCTAAATAAAATATTGCTCAGGGGCTCACCAAGTTGCTGAGGCTGGCTTTGAATTCATGATCCTCCTGCTTCAGCTTTCTAAACTGCTGGGATTACAGGAATGTGCTACCACTCCTGGCTATGGCTGTTTCTTTAAGGCCAGCAGGAGAGCATCTCTCCTACTTTAGTCTCTTCTTTTAGGTATATTGTTTTAAAAGGTTCATCTTTCATGTATAACTGAAAAGAACAAATTAAAAAAAAAAAAGTTCATTTGATTAAGTCATACCCATCCAGGATAATCTCCCTTTTGATTAATTCAAAGTTAACTGCTTCATTTTCTTGGATCCATCACAGACCTGGTCCAGCCCCCAAGGATATCAAAAACCATGTATTCTCTGTATAATTTCATGACTCTTCCACTAGAGCTGGACACTACACCAGTAATGAAACAAGTTGGGTAAGAAATACATTAGGAAGATGACAATTGCAAAGCTTGGCCACAGTTCTGAGTTTAAACAAGATAGTATTGTTTGCAATGAAAACCTGAAGGTTGAGCTGGGGATACAGCTCAGTTGGTAGAGTGCTTGCCTCGAATGCACAAGGCCCTGGGTTCAATCCTCAGCACCACAAAAAAGAAGAAAAAGAAAGAAAACCTGAAGGCTGCACATCTGTGCTCCATTTCATGCACTGTGCCAGTGATTGATGGTATTCTTGTCTTTTAGGTAACTAAAATAATCCTGGCCTTCCATCGGGCAGAAGAGGCTGCCTTCAGCAGTGGAGAACAAGAGCTCTTCGTCCAATTTTGCACTGTCTTCCTGGAAGACCTTGTTCCTTATTTAAATCGTTGTCTTCAAGTCCTTTTCCCACCAGCTCAGCTAGCACAGACTTTAGGTAAGAGAAAGAATTTTTTAAAAAACTTTTACAGGTATGTAATTTGTTTTTTAGTAAATATACAAATATGTACAATAGTCACGCCATACAATTTTATAACATCTCCAACACCTCAAAAAAGATAATTTGTGCCGACTTTTAGTTCCTCCTCAATCATATCTTTAGCCCCAGGCAACCTCCATTCTGTTTATTTCTGTCCCAGTTTATTTTTGTAGTGTTAGAGATCAAACCTGAGTCCTTCTGTTTGCCCACAAGTCCTCTACCACTGAGCTGCATCCCCAGCCCCAGAGAAGGGTTTTTTGCTTTGTTTCTGTGGTACTGGGGATTGAACCCAGGGGTATTCTACCACCAAGCTATGCCCCAGCCCATTCTTGAAACAGGATTTCACCAAGTTGCTGAGGAATTATAGGTGTAAACCACCACACCCAGCATTAGAGAAGTGTTTTTATTATTATTTAGGGTTTTTTTGAGGGTCGTTCTGGAGACTGAACCCAGGGTCTCAAGCATCCTAGGCAAGCATTATGTGGCCAGCCCCAGAGAGGAGGGATTTTAAAAATATTTTTTCCCCAGTTTGCTTTCTCCTCACTTGCTTTCATCCTCATCCTGGTGGAGCTGGGGGTGAGGGAGGCACAACTCCGCAAAGGGTAGTAAGTTAGTGATCACACTGGCGAAGAGTGGCTGCCCTCCATCTTGGCCCTAATTTTTCCTTGGGACTGTCCAGGAATCTGTGCTAAGTAATCTTTTTGCTCTGGCTCCATCCACTGTTCCCTATGCTATTCCAAATTACCATTGTGGTCTTGCTTTACAGTTTAGTTTCTTGTCCCACATCACAAAGATGGTCTTTGCTGTATTGAAATATGTAATTTTGAGCCAGGCTTAATGTCCCATCCCTCTAATTCCAGAGATTCAGGAGGTTGAGGCAGGAGGATCAAGTCCAAAGCCAGCCCCAGCAACTTAGAAGAACTTGTCTCTGAATACAAAAGGGCTGCAATGTAGTTCAGTGGTAAAGCAGCTCTGGGTTCAATTTCTGGTACCAAAAAGGAAAAGAAAAAAAAAGTAATTGGTGTGTGTTTCTTACTCTAGTATTTTTTTTCCCTGTGACTTCTGTATTTGATTTTATTAATAACGTTTTTTTCCATTTCCCTTTCCCTACCATCTGGGGCAGGCATTCCACCCACTCAGCTTTCCAAATATGGAAACCTTGGGCATGTGGACATCATCCTTATCCAGGACCCTCTCGCCTTTATCCTGCCTAAGAGAGAGGTGGTCTTCTCTCTAGATGACAAGGAGCTAGCATCCAAGCTCACAGATTCTGCACCGCAGCCTCCTGCTGAGGAGCCGATTCTGGGGTCTGCTGCTGCTGCTGCTGCAGCCTGCCACGCTGGTGGGCCAGAGGAGATGGAGACAGTAGAGTCGCCGCAGGGGAAGCTGAGGGAGGGGGGTGCGTTGCTGGCCGAGGCGCCTAATACCGGGTCTTAGCCGGTGTTCAAGTCGCCCAGGATGGGGAGCAGCTTGTGGTGCGTGGGATCAGAAGTTCCAGCAACTCGGGGCATAGAGTCGCTGTCGGTCAGGGCTGCGTCGCCAGGAACGGGCTGCGAGGTTGTTCACAGGGACAAAGAGGGTACTTCCCAGTCGCTCCTGTTTGTGGGTGGAATTTAACAATAAAGCTGGACGATAGTCACGACCTGGCTGCTGGTCCTCTCGCTGATGGTCTCTCCCAAGGTGCACGGCAACTACACTTCCCGGCGTCCCTGGCGGCAGCGGGGCGGGGGAAACGGCCGGGGGAGAGGGTTCCTGCTGGTGAGGGCCATGGGTCGGCTGTTGAACACGCTGCCGCTGTTAGGAACGCTGCGGGCGCGTGGCTGCCCAGGGACCGGCCGGCTATGCGGGGCTGGAGCGGGTGGCGCCCGGGCCTGCAGCTCCACAACGGACCTGGAGGGCCCGGCGCGCCAGCGCTCCTACTGGCACTACGTGAGACGTCTGTTGTTAGGAGCGCCGCAGCCGCCGTACTTACACGTTTGCCAGATCGGGGACCCGGTACTGCGGGCGGTAGCGGCCCCGGTGGAGCCGGCGCAACTGGAGACCCCGGAGCTGCAGCGGCTGGTGGAGCGGCTAGTGCAGGTGATGCGGCGCCGGCGATGCGTAGGCCTGAGCGCGCCGCAGCTGGGGGTGCCGCTGCAGGTGCTGGCCCTGGAGTTCCCCGAGGCGCTCTTCCGCGCCTGCGCGCCGCGCCTTCGCGCGCTCCGCCAGATGGAGCCTTTTCCGCTGCGCGTGCTCGTGAACCCTCGTCTGCGGGTGCTGGATAGCAACGTTGTCACCTTTCCCGAGGGCTGTGAGAGCGTCGCCGGCTTCCTGGCCTGCGTTCCCCGCTTCCAGGCTGTGCAGATCTCAGGTGCGGGCGGCCGGGCAGGGGCGGCTGGGTAACTTTGCGCTTTCGCCCTGACAGTGGAGGCGGCGGCACCGGAGCCCACAGAACGGTCTCTGCGAAGCTCCAGGGAGTGTGCAGACTTGTTTATAGTTCGTCTGCAGTGCCTCCCTTGGGAGCAAAGCAGGACCCGGGAGCGCTAGGGACTCGGGAGTGACGGACTGGTGGGGAAGGAGGCTCCTGTCAGGTCAGGGCTCCCTCGGGACACGGGTTGGGAGGTGCCCTAATTCCGCAGGTAGTTGCCCGTCCAGCCTGGATTTAATTCTCTTTTCCTGTCTCCTCCCCTGCTTCTCTCTCTCCCTCCCTCCTTCCACATGCCCCACATTCGTTCCCTCTCCCTCTCTCCTGCCCCACTGTATCTGTCAAAATGGGTTTGGAGAAGTGGAACCCAGCGTTGCCAAGCCCAGGGCAGTAAACCATCCGCCTCTGTCATACCATAGATGTTTTGTAGAATGGTTCTCTGAAGGGGTTGGGATGACTGTTGGCCAAGAGGGTCAGAAGGTGTCTCTTTATTTTCTACTGTACCAAGCTAACATACCTTTGATAGGAAGCAACACTTGACAAGTGAGAAGAAAGGAGGGCATCTTAGCGAAAGAATTTCTCATTGTCCGCCTCATATTGAGCCCCACAACCTTATTATTAGAGGGGGAACTAGGTATACTTGGGAATGGGCAGAATTGAGGCATCTTCTCTAGGAGGGGTAGGGGCTGCTGTCTATATTTGCTTACTTATGTTGCCTCTTGTAAATAGGAGCAAACAGGGCAGGGGGCAGGGAACAGCACAAGGAGGTTGAGAATGATGCAGTTAAGCATGTCCTCACCTCATCTGGATCAGCATGTAACTTTCTTTACAGGAATGGACCCAAGAGGAGAACAGGTGGAGTGGCAGGCAAGAGGGTGGACAGCCCGCATTATCCAGCATGAGATGGACCACTTGCAAGGCTGCCTGTTCATTGACAAAATGGACAGCAGGACATTTACAAACATCCACTGGATGGAGGTGAATGACTGAAGCTTTCCTGCTGGGGCTGAGGATCTGGAAAGACTAAATGCAAATACCTGAATTTGAGCTGGGAATATCTTATTTGCCTTCAACTTGGTATTGGTCCTGATATGAAAGAAAACAGTGGACTTCCAGAGCATATTGAACTGAGTTAGAGGAAAAACTTAGAAATGTTTATTCCAGTGAGGTTTGGACAAAATATTGCTACAATTTGAGAAAAATAACCCCCCTGAAATGGATGTTTCTTGACATTTTTGTATGGAGAGAAGAGGGGCAAGTACATAACCATTCTCAACAGTGATATCATAAGACCTGTATAACCTACTTCCAAAGCCAAGATTTCATAGTAACACAGTTCCCAAATATTAGAAAGCTGTGTTTTAAAATGCAGGTAAGGGGGCTGAGGCTGTAGCTCAGTGGCAGAGCACTTGCCTAGTATTCGTGAGGCACTGGGTTCAACCCTCAGCACTGCATAAAAATAAACTAATAAAGGCATTCTGTCCATCTACACCTATAAAACAAAAAGTTAAAAAAAATGCAGATAAGGCATTTTTCTGAGTTTCTCTGAGTTCTTTTTACAAAGGGCTTGTATGTGTCTGACTTGGAGAGTCCTTGTTTGCCTTGGATACCAGTTGCTTATAAAAGTAAAACACAGGACAGAGTGGTCCCAATTCAAGAAAGTGTTTAATAACATTATTAATGTAAATACGTATCCACATTTTAACAGGTTCAGATAGTTTAGGTCTCCACCTTTCTTTCTTTTTTTAAGATGGCATCTTGTTGCCTTGCTCAAGCTGGGCTCAAACTCCCAGTCTTCTTGCCTCAACCTCTGAAGTAAGTGGGATTATAGGTGTGCACCACTGTACCCAGCTCAGGTCTTTTACCTGCCACCTTTAACAAAGTTAGGGAAAAGTTTGCTGCTAAGATCTGTTGAACAGCGGGTACTTGGCTCATTGGTTGGGTGGAGGCCATGGAACAGGGCTGGAGGTGGGAATGACAACTGATAGGGAGTGAGCCCCTTCCTGTCATAATTAAGATAGTAATGGAAAGCAGAATTGGTACTTAGCTGTTTACCATGCTTATTTTGAAAAAAATAAATTAGCATCATACTACCAGTGTTTAACTTTTACGAAACTGTTGAGTTTTGTCAAGAGGTGAAGGAATTCCAAAAGTATTAGGTAAATTGTCTAACCTCATTTTTATGTTGAGGTTTGAGGTATTCAAGTTTTTTTGTTTGTTTTTATTTGTATTGCTGGAGGCTGTGCACAGGCTCTACCACTGAACTATACCCTTAGCCTCTGAAGCAGGTGTTCTTGTAAAACAAAATCCTCAAAATCAGTGTACACAAATGAGGGCTGGGGATGTAGGTCAATGGCAGGTCAGAGCACTTGTCTAGCATGCGGGAGGTCCTGGGTTTAATCCCCAGTACTGCAAAAACACAATAACATGCACGGAGGTGCATGCCTGTAATTTTAGCTAGTTAGGAGGCGGAGGTAAGAAAATCACAAGTTGGAGGCCAGCCTGGACAACTTAGTGAGACAATCTCAAAAACTAAAAAGGGCTAGGCATGTAGCTTAGTGGTAGGGAGTCCAGTAAATTATTTAGACAAGCCCAGGAAAAACCCACTCTTGTTTATAGTTTTCTCTAACTTTGGAGCAGGCTGACAGGCTGAAGATGCAGTGAAACTGGAGAAGAATCACCACCAAGCACTGCTTCCTTGTAGTCTGAGGGTCATAGCCCTTTGGTGATACCTTTGTGATGGTCAGTATCAACAAATCCTTGCATTTCCAATAAAGAAAATTTCTCTCACCAAGGTAGGTATTGGCCACAAAAACCACACACATGTACCAGTAAGAATCTTGAACTTTTTTGGGTATCAGGGATTGAACCCAGGGGTGCTACATCCCCAGCCTGTTTTATTTTTTTATTTTGAGACAGGGCCTCACTAAGTTGCTGAGGCTGGTCCCCAACTTGTGATCCTCCTGCCTCAGCCTCCCAAGTTGTTGGGATTATAGGCATGTGCCATCATGCCTGGTCCCACACAGGTTTTAAGAAAAGAATTAAGGCTGGGGATGTAGCTTACTGGTAGAGAATGTGCTTAGTATGCTTGAGGGCCTGCATTCAGTCCCAATAAAATAAAATATAGATGAATAATACCAGTTTTGGAGGGAAGAATGGCTAGACCATCCCTTCACAGTCTGTTTCCTGACAGGCTTTTTCCATGTGGTTGTCAGGGTGAAGCTAAAAGTGCTGTGTCTGCTCCATATCACACAGCATTTCTGGGACTGCCAGCTTTGGAACTTTGGTGTCTACTTCAGGGGTCACCAAGTCCACTGGCTGCCTGGTGGGCAACATAAATGAGTGGGGAAAGGGAACTCCTTTTAAACAGGGCAGCCCCTGCCCAGGGATGTAGGCCTAGTTTTACCTCCAGAGCCAGAAATCTGCCTTTTTTTTTTTTTTTTCGGTACTAGGGATTGAACATATGGGTGCTTTACCACTGAGCTACATCCCCAGCCCTTTTATTTTTGAGTCAGGACCTCACTACATTGCTAAAACTGGCCTTGAACTTGGGATCCTCTGGCCTCAGGAGTTCAAGTCACTGGTATTACAGGTGTGTGTCACCACCCAGAAAAATCTACATTTTTATGTCAATTTTTGATTTTTTAAATGTTGGCAGCAGACCAAACCAAACAGCTGCAGGTTATGTCTGACACGTAGGCCTCCCACTTTGCAGTCTGTGATCTGGACACTGGACAATAAGAAGAGCTGACCAGGTCCCTTAAATACCCCCAGCCAATCTTCTGAGCCACCTTACTGGAGAGCAGACCTGAGAACTGTAGAAAGTGGCCAGCATTCCTGCTTGCTTCCTACTCTGCTGAGGAGAGGAGAGGAAGAAGCAAAGAAAATGAGAGCATGTTACTGGAAGCAAAAGTGGCCTTCAGGTAGCCCCAGACAAGTCAAAGATGAGACCACTCCAGTGGCTCAAGAAGGGAAAAGGATTTATTAGACCATCTCCAGGACAGGGACCCAGGGCAGTGGCTGGGTTCAGTGTTCTTACACTCGGGAGGGTGGGGCTGGGGGGGTGGGGAGGCAGCAGTGAAGATGCACCTGCCTTCTCTCCTGATCAAAACAGCTTTGTGCTCACAGAAACCATCTCCTCCTCTTGCAAGGAAGACACAGGGCTCTGGATGCAAACCTAGGAGGGTGGGAATGGCTTTTCTTACTCTTCATCAGTCTGTTCTCAGCCAAACTTGGCCATAAAAGTAACTGGGGCCTGGCTACTCCCACTCCTTGACACTTCCAGGGGATTTTACCTTTATAAACAAGACAAATCAAAGCAGCATTAATTTAGGGAAACAAAAATAAAAAAGACATGGAGGGGCAGGAAAAGGAACTGGTCAGCATCCAGAAGAGAGAACTAGGAAGAACCAGTATCCACTGTGTGCCAGACCGCAGCGGAGCGTCATCTGCTGTGGAGGCGCTTTTCTTCCTGCTCCCTGGCTGGCGGCCAGACAGCAGAGGAGACACTGTGGTGACTTTAGGACGAGCCCTGGAGCCCTGTCTGGCCACCAGTGTAGGGAGTACCGTAGATGTGCCCCAATCAACCTCCCACCTTCACCTTCACCCATGTGAAGAAGCTTTTAACTCTCCTGTCCAAAGTCCTCTGAGAATTTCTTCACTTTCAGGAGGTCATCTGCATTCACTGTGGGCCGGGTGGTGGCCAAAGACCGGAGCATGTCCGACTGTAAAGACAAGAGCATACTGCTGAGAAGCAGCCAGGCTCCAGATGCTAGGCCTCCCTCCTTGCACAGCTATGCCATCTAGGGTAGCAAGGTCATTGCCCAGTGCAGAACTCCCTACAGTTGCTAAACTAGAATCAGCCTGTGACAGGCAGCATAGTGAGGCAGCACATATCATTTCCAGAGGTCTGATCTGAATGAATCAAGGCTCCATCCTATCATAACTCCCATTTTTTAATTTTTTGCCCATCACACCAGGATAGAATGAGCACTGCGACTGGCAAGACTAGGAGATGGATAGGGCCACACTACCTGGGTGAGAGGCTGCCTCTGCCTCTGCCTCTGCCACTGCATTAAATGAAACCTTGCTGACATACTTTTTCTGGTTTCTTCTGGACCAATTAAGCCAAACCTCTGGGATGACAGTTACATTATCTAAACTTTACTCTTTCTACTAAAGTATATATAGTTTATATACTTTAGTAGGATATATAGCCTCTGCTCCCCTTGAGTCACAGCAAGATCCTCAGCAACCCAAAGCTACAAAGGTCACCGTTTCAGAGGAGCCATGATAGCTCAGGCTACGGAAGGAAAGAAGTTCATTTTTCTTCTTGGACCCAGGCCCCTAATTTTCTGGGCTCTATAGAGTCCCCTCTCCCAGCTGTTTACTTACCATGGAAACCACAGGCTCTAAGAGTTTGTCACTAGGAACCTCCATCCAAGTCATCTCTATGGCCCCTGGGTCCCCTGGAGAGCATGGGGTCAGGAGGTCATCAATCACAATGCTAGGGTTGGTGCGGGAAGGACCACAGACCTGAAACCAAGCAGGAGTTTGACAGGCTGGTATAGCTGTTCTTCACTGTTAAGGGACAGTAGAACACCTCAGATTTCTAAAGATGTCCTAAAGAAAGGGAATGGATGGTTTTCTAGGTCATCAGGATCACAAGAATTCTCCTTCAGAATTCCTGGGCTGGCTGGGCATGGTGGGGTATGCCTGTAATCCCACAACTTGGGAGTCTGAGGCAAGAGGACTGAGTTCAAAACCAGTCTCAGCAATTTAGTAAGCATCTTAGTGACACCCTGTCTCAAAATAAAAAGTGCTGGGGTTGTGGCTAAATGGTTAAGCACCTCTGGGTTCAATCTCTGGTACCAAACCAAACAAAAATTCCTAGGCTAGCAGGGTAGAGTGACTACATGCCTGTAATACCAGCTACTCAGGAGGCTGAGGCAGAAAGATCTCAAGTTCTAGGTCAGCCTGGGCAACTTAGTGAAACCCTATCTCAAAATCAAAGAATAAAGGGCTAACTGGCCCGAACATGGTGGCAAAAGCTTGTAATCCCAGTGACTCAGGAGGCTGAGACAGGAGGATCACGAGTTCAAAGCCAGCCTCAGAAAAAGTGAGGCACTAAGCAAATCAGTGAGACCCTGTCTCTAAATAAAATACAAAATAGGGCTGGAGAGGTAGCTCAGTGGTTAAGTGCCCCTGCATTCAATCCCCAGTACCCCCCCCACACCCTCCAAAAAAGGGCTAGCTAGTTATGGTGGCACATGCCTGTAATCACAGTGGCTTGGGAGGCTGAGGCAGGAGGATTGCAAGTTCAAACAGCCTCAGCAACTTAGCGAGGCCCTCAGCAATTCAGTGAGACCCTATCTCTAAATAAAAATATAAAAAAGGGCTGGGGATGTGGCTCAGTGGTTAAGTACCCTTGGGTTCAATCTTTGGCATACACACACATACACATACAAAATGGCTGAGAATGTAGCTCAGTGGAAAGCGTCTCTGGATTCAATCACCAGCACTGTAAACAAAAAAAAAGCTCCTGTACTGAGTGGTCAAAGTGGCTCAGTCTGATTTCAGAGTCCTGATGACAGCATGCTCTGCCAGCCACTGACCTCCAGATTCTCAAATAATAGCCCCAAATGTCTCACCTTCCTTATTAGTGCCACTAAATTTCATCAAAAATGCAGTAGCAATAAAAATGTTTTTTTTTCCATAATACTAAGTGAAGATAGTCAATCCCAAAAAACCCAATGCCAAATGTTTTCTTTGATATAAAGAGGCTGATTCATAGTGGGATAGGGAGCGGGAGCATGGGAGGAATAGATGAACTCTAGACAGGGCAGAGGGGTGGAGGGGAAGGGAGGGGGCATGGGGTAATTAACGATGGTGCAATGTGATGATCATTACTATCCAAAGTACGTGTATGAATTGGTGTGAATATACTATGTATACAACCAGAAATATGAAAAATTGTGCTCTATATATGTAATAAGAATTGTAATGCATTCTGCTGTCATATATAAATTTTTAAAAATTACATAAAAAATGTTTTTTCCCACTTAAGTATATGCCCTAGCAAAACATCCCTCAAATATCCTAAGGCTCTTTCCCTCACCTTCAATTCTTGATTCAAATGTCACCCACCTGTTGCCTGGCCTTTAATAGTGCAACCTGCCTGCATTCTAAACCTCTGGTACTCCTGGTCTACCTTACCCTGCTTATCTCTTCCTCATTACCTGTTAAGGAACTGACTTTTATCTTGTTTATTAAGGTCTACCCCCACATGAATGAAGGCTACTAGAGAGAAGGGAGTTTCATCTGTTATGATCACTAATGACTTCTCAGCACCTAGGACTGTCAGGCACACAGGACCCACAGCAGACACTCAACAAAGATCTGTTGAAGGAGACCATGGATCCTCTTTATAATTAGTAATTGTCAAGCATTTACTTGGCATCTACTCTCACACAACACAGTGCATCTTGGGGAGGCTGCAGAGCTGTGGAAACAGTGGCCCATCTTTTGGCTCCTCACAATCAAGAGACAATCATGCTTAGGCAAGGGCTTCAGAGATGGGAGGGCAGGTGTAGTCCTGCTTCCTGGAACTAGTGGGCACACCCAACTCTTTCCCTTAGTTCTCCAAAAAATTGACAGTGTGTCCTCTGAGCAGCCAGGGAGCAGGGAAAAAAAACAGATACCCCTTGGAGATACTGCCTAAGCCTTCTGATTTTGTGTGTGTGTGTGTGTGTGGTACTGGGGATTGAGGCCAGGGATGCTCTACCTCTGAGCTACATTCCCAATCCTTTTCATTCTTTGAGACAGGGTCTCACTAAGTTGCCAGTTCTGGCCTCAAACTTGCAATCCCCCTGCCTTGGCTTCCTGAGTTACCCAGCCACCACTCACCTTCTTGAAGTGTGTTGCTGACTGCACTTTCCTGACGGGCTGCATAAGGGAGTCCCTCACAATGATGCTGATGTCTGCACCTGAGTAGCCTTCTGTCTTCCGGGCCAGCTCATGGATGTTGGCATCTGTGAGGTTGTGTGGAGTGCTCCCAAGATGCAATCGGAACATCTGGGCACGGGCAGCTTCTTCTGGCAGTGGAATATAAATGCGCTTTTCAAACCTAAAGAGCCAAGTACAGAGCAAGAAATGAAAGCTGATCGCAGAATGGAGTTAGAAGAAGGCACAGCATGGACAGCAAAAGAGATGCACTTTTAGGCCAGCAATGCTGGCACCATAGCCCACAAGAAGCTGGCTTCATAAGGGCTCTGCTCCAATCAGACCAGGGAAGACACCGGAGAATAAGATAAGGGCAAGCTAATAGGCTACCAGTGGCCTGAGGAAGATGTTAGCCCCAAGCCTGTCCTGTGGGAGACTCACCTCCTTCTAATAGCTGAATCCAACACCCAGGGGATGTTTGTGGCACCGAGAACCAGAGTCCCATCATTGTTATTCCCCACCCCTGTGGAGAAAGGGAGACAGAGATGTGGACTATGAAGACACCTGCAAGGGTCAGTCAGAACCATTGGGACAGATCTCAGGGGCTTTGTGAATCATCACCTGAAGCCATCCCTGTGCCACCACTGGCAGGGTCCCAGTTGAAACTAAAGCACTCTGATCTGGCTTTGCTGCTATTAAGAGACCTAAAGCACCATCTGCCACAGGAAGGGCAGAGTAGCGGGGTGGCATAGGTCTCAACAGCTTCTCTATGGTGAAAACTCATTTGAGGACTGAGGATATGATGCCAAGGAGCACTTTTCCTCCACTCCAAGGACAATCACCCAGTTACAGCTAAATCTGGAGTCCTGAACTGACTTTAGGTGGAGTGATGACCCAGGGGCAACCAGACTGGTACGCACCCTGCATTTGGACCAAGAACTCTGTTTTGATCCTTCGGGCAGCCTCGCTCTCATTTTCATTCCGGGACCCACAGAGAGAATCCACCTCATCGATGAAGATGATGGAGGGCTTGTGTTGCCTGGCTAGCTCAAAGAGATTCTTGACTAGCCTGTAAGGGTAAAAAAGGGGTTAGGATCTGGATGCTCCCAGACATGCCCACCCAGGGTTCCAGTTGCCACTTCTCCTGCCTTTCCTGTGAGGAGACTGAAAATTGATGTCAGGGAGAATGGTGGTGACAAATTCTTTGGCAGTAGTGCACCAAAGAAGAACATGCCTCAACACCAGCTTCAGACCCTGGGGCCCAAGCATTAGCTCTGAATTTAGGACAAGTCATTTCTCTTGCCCAAAGCCTCAGTTTCATCATCTGCAAAATAGGAATCAGTGTGGGGAATAAGCTAAATCCTCTGACAGGGGATGGTCAGCTATACTCATCATGGTTAGTTCCATTCCCTTTGCTTCTTGAGTCCTTCATTGCTTCCAAGTTCTCTTCTAGTTACCTACAGGATGGTGTCCCAAACAATAAGCGGGCAAGATTTCACTCTCCTGGCTATTCTCCCTGAATATTAAACAGCAGCTCCTCCGGGAGGTGACTCCAAGGGGCAGAGAAGCTGGACCAGCACAGCTGCCAGGGCTGCCAGGAGAGTGCAGCCCGATGGCTGACTTACTTCTCACTCTCCCCCAACCACTTAGACATCAAATCTGAGGAGGACACAGAGAAGAAGGTAGAGTTGTTGGCCTCTGTTGCCACAGCCTTGGCCAGATAGGATTTCCCTGTGCCAGGGGGTCCAAAAAGCAGTATCCCTCGCCAAGGGGTACGCTTGCCTGCAATAGAGAATAACTGAAGTAAGCCTCCTGATTGGGGAATGGGAACAGAACAGACAAACAAACAAAAAGAACAGAGGGCCTTTAGACACTGTCAGTAAGAAGGTCCTAGAAAACAAATGATTCCAGGAACAAAGGTGTCTAAGGAATTAAGCACCTACTGGAAGCCTAGCCCTTGTTTTCTGTTTTTGTTTTTTGTGAGGCTAGGGATTGAACCAGGGCCTCGCCCATGCTTATGCTCTATCACTGAGCTACACCCCCCAATGCTCTAGCTCTTGTTAATGATCCTCATTGTTCTTGCCAAACGACACTGGCTGGCACTGGTTCCTGACTCTGACTACCTACTAAAATGGGTCAACTAAAGTTTTAGTCACATGGTTGTTTTT
Source organism: Spermophilus citellus (assembly GCF_964194105.1). Taxonomy (NCBI): domain Eukaryota; kingdom Metazoa; phylum Chordata; class Mammalia; order Rodentia; family Sciuridae; genus Spermophilus; species Spermophilus citellus. Next base: position 53,760,222 of record NC_138200.1, on the reverse strand, counting down.
GATGCCACAGTAGATAACTGGTGAGCAGGCCTTGGGGCTTCTCCTTATAGAGCACATGGCAAGTCCAGGCCTGGTCCTCTTGGGCTAAGGAAGCAGATACCATCTGTTCCAGGACATTTCAGAAGGGAAGCTCCAAGCTGGCTCCCTCAGAAGCCTGATATTTTTACACCCAAGCTTCAGGTGGCTCAACTCTTTACCTGTGAACAAGTGTGGGAATTTAATTGGCAAAATGACAGCTTCTTTGAGAGCCTCCTTGGCCCCCTCCAGCCCAGCCACGTCATTCCATCGTATGTTGGGTTTCTCCATCACAACAGCACCTGCACAGGGAAGCAGAACCAGAGTCTAGCCTATGAGCATGAGCCAAGCCAACAGCAGACCCACGCCACATTCCCTCCCATTGCCACAAGGCTTCAGGCCTCTTACCCATCAGTTGTTCTTGCAATTTCTTTTTCTCTGGATTATCCCCTTCACTGTCACTATCACTGCTAGGAAAGGAAACAGAAGATCACAAGCTGGCCCTTTACCCTGGGAGCAGGGAGACCCTCAGAGTGAGGCCACAGTGCTGTGGGTAAGGAATGCCTCTTCCTCAACACCAGTAAGGGACCTTGAAACACCAGAGCCACAGGCTGTCCTACAAGAAACACTCCAATAACCCATCCTCATTTCTTCATTAAGGGAATAAGGATAGAGATATCTGGCCTCTCCTGAGGGTTGGTAAGGGAAATGTGCTTTGGTTAAATTTAAAGAGCAGTCAGTCAAGCCAATGTAGCTTTCAGGTCCCTTTCCTATGGACTTGGACCTTGGTCATGGCACTGACCCCAAAACAGTTCCAAGGACAGAAAGGAGGTAAAGTTTAAATCAAAAGATGAATATGCTCTCATCCCAAGAGTCAGCTCCTATCTTATCATTTATCTGTCATTTATAACTCTTCTATCCCTTTTGGAGACCCTTAGCCTCCTGGTTCTTCTTTGGTATGCTTCTGGTTCTGGGGAACCAGACCACAGGCATGGACTCTCTGCCCAGGAGAGCATCTCACTTCTGATGAGGTAGCTGACACAGTCACCTATTTCCTACCCCATGACTCTGTAGCCCCAAGGGCCCTCGCCTAACTCCAGACACCACTGCGTTTGTGCTCAGCTGACTGGCATTACCATGGTAGGTGAACCCCAGACATGAGATGAGAGGCCACAGAGAGACCACTCGCTGTGAGAGGAGAAACAGAGGCCTTGGATGGGGAGTCCAGACTCTAATCATGTTCTAGCTCAGTGACCTTAGCTAATCTCAGCCTCTCCGTTTTTTGCTGCTTGACCTGTCAGATGAAGATAATGGTTCTCTGTGATAACAGCAGCTTACTATGCACCAAACTCCCATCTAGGGCTTTACCCATATCATCTCCTCTGCTCCTATGGCAATACTAGAAGCAGAGTTCTATCATTTTCCCCTTATGAAATGAGACTAGAGGCATAGAAGTTAAGATCACATGGCAAGACAGTGGAAAAGCCAGGGTTCTATCCTGAGAGTTGAGCTGCAAAGGCCAAGGCTCATCACCCCATGCCATGCCCCTTATCTCTGTATGACTTTTCTATACAGATCCAATAACATAACAGATAGTATTCTGCAAAGTCTTAATGAAAGCAGCTGTTGGCATTATTATTATGAGTGGAAATCCCCATGAGAAGGATGCCAGTGCAGTCCAAGGCAGCATTAGCACCAAGAATAACAGTGACACATGAAGAAGGCACATGCACATGGGGGCTCCGTTCCACCAGGGCCAGCAGTGCGCTCCAGCACACTCACCCCTTGCCCTCACTTTGATTCTCTTTGACTGGCTTCTTGCCGTGTTTCTCTTTGTTTCGTAAATAATCCTTCAGCTTCTCTGCCCGGTCTAGGTACTGCACGCACTTGGCTCGAATGCTCTCCTTGGCCTTGTCACTGTGTGCCTCATCTGCAAAAGGGGAAGCAGAGAATGGCCCCCGTGAGCTTTGTGTGCCTAACCTGCACTCAAGGAGCTCTGACGCTAGAGCGCGCCCTGATGTGACTCACACTTGATAGCGTGGAGGAAGTACTCCACAGCATGCTGGTAGAGCCGGAGTGCCTCCTCGTAGTTCTTGGCTTTATCCTCTTCTGTGGCTTTTGTCACCAGATCAATGGCTTTCTGGAAAAACAAGGCAAATAGCTCAGGCTGTTTCCCAGGAGATCCAGAAAGCCCCTGGGGTCACAAGCAGCAGAATGAGATATGAGGAGAGACAGTGCCAGATCTGTGGATTTATTGATTGCAGTCCATTATATTGCCCTGTTTTTCTCACATCAACTTAGTCCTTAAAGGAAGAAAAGACAAATCAGGTCTTGGCTGGAGATGTAACAATGGTAGAGTGCTTGCTTGCCTAGCATGCGGGAGCTCCTGGGTGTGATCTCTGGTACTGCCAAAACAACAACAACAAAACAATGTCCCTCTTCACAGGGAGTTCATGGTAATTCAAAAAAATATCTTGTCCAGTTCTCTGGAGCGCAGCAAGTGAAAAGCTGACCTAATAGCTGGGGCTTGGGTTTCAAGGAAGAAAACCAGACTAAGCCAGGGCATGGTGGTGCACACCTGTAATCCCAGCAGCTTGGGAGGCTGAGGCAGGAGAATCGCGAGTTCAAAGCCAGCCTCAGCCTCAGCAATGGAGAGGCACTAAGCAACTCAGTGAGACCCTGTCTCTAAATAAAATACAAAATAGGGCTGGGAAGGTGGTTCAGTGGTCGAGTGCCCCTAGTTCAATCCCCAATACCCCCCCCAAAAAAAAAAAACCCAACAAACTAAAAACAGACTAAGTGAGGGGAAACACCAGAAGCAATTGGTTGCTGTGTTGCTCAACAAGGAGGTCAGACACTGCACTGGGCCTTGGGGTTCAAAAGATCCAGCCAGGGAGCAAAGTCTTTCACTAAACCAAGAGAAGGGCTTATGGACACCTCTACATCTTTCTACTGGCCCACCTCAGCTTGCTTCCCTCAGCTGAAAAGAGAAGACAGTTTTCTTGAACTGTTTGAGGATGACACTGGGGAGGGGATGATTGGCCACATGGCTACATATAATACCAGTAGCTCCAGGAAGGAAAATGCTTGCTTACCCCAGAGATGACATGTGCTGCTAGTTGAGGGAAACTCTCCTTTGGAACTTCTAAGAACTCTGTGAGCAATGTCTTTGGGAGTCATCTAAGTCTTGCACATCCCTGGATTGGCTGAACTGGAAACTGGAAGCACCTACACATCCAGTTTTAGAAACCACAGCTTCCCCAACCCACAAGCCTGACCAGAAATCTTTATCTGGTACAGCTCTAGTAGCTAGGCAGGCAGATTCCACTGCAGACCTAGTTCCAGCCACAGCAAACAATAATCCTTGACCAACTCTGGCAGGGTTGTAGTCATAACACTACTTCAGTAAGAAGTCTCTGAAAGAAAGGCACAAAGAGAGCTCTACAAGACTGACAGGTAAAACAGGCCAGACATCCCTTTCCAGGTGTCAACTTCAGATAGTTTAAGAAAACTGACTTTTCTTTTTGGCTGAGAGAAGCAAGATGAGATGGGCCAGTAGGAGGATGTAGAGGGTCCTTACTAGACTGAAAAGACATGAAAAGTGAAGAATGTTGGCTTTGCTCCTTCCTCTGCCTACTTACAGAGGATGCCTAGGAGTCCTGAACCTTTATGCACAATCAGCCAACACACAAATTCTACCTGTCTATTCTCCTTTAGATAAGGCATGGAAACAATATTCCTGTCCTGGTGGCTTCTCCAGAACAAACACCTCAGTTCCTAGTATTTTTTTTTTTTTCACTCTGTACTACTCCTTGCTTGGGTCTGTCCTTTTGAAGTGGGGGCTCTGAAAAAGCTCAAGATATGCTCTGCTCCATGGGGTGGGAGGGCGCTCATCCCAGATGTCCTTGTAGACATTCTTATTAATGCACTGAAGTGCATTAGATTTCTCAGGCAACCAATACTGTTTTTCACATTCAGGATGTAGTTTTAATGAAAAACAGCTTTGCATAACAGGAGGGTAAGGTGACAAAGCTGCCAGTCCTGCCACATCTCTAGTAACAGGTATGGCAAAGAATGAGAATGAAGGAGAAAAGTGACAAAGGTGTGCTAACAGAAGAGCAGGAAAACTTTTTCTGTAAAGAATCAAAGAACAAATATTTTAGAATTTGCCAGCCATACAATCTCTACTCAACTATTCAACTCTGCCTTTGTGGCACAAAAGCAGCCATGATAATATGGGTAAACAGTGAACTGGGATGTGTTCCAATAAAACTTTATTTATAGGCTCTGAAATTTGAATTTCAAATTATTTTCATATGTCATAAAATTATTTTTTTCCAGCAATTTAAAAAATGTAAAAGCCTATGGCATTATGTTAAGCCAAAGAAGACAGCCACATGTTGTATGATTCCATTTAGATAAAATGCCCAGAGTTGGCAAATCTATAGAGAAAGAGAGTGGATTAATAGTTGCCTGAGAGGGGCAGAAGGCATGGGGATTCTTTCTGGAGTGATGAAAATGTTCTAAAAAGTGAGGGGTGATGGTTGCACAACTGTGATTTTACTAGAAATGTTGGGTGATATCTTTAGATGAGTAAACTGTATTGCATTTGAGATGAGTTATATAGATCCCTGTAGCAACCTCTTGAGTTTCTGCTGGTCAATGGTGGGTTCTGGCTTTGGACTCCATCTAATTCCTAGCCCAGTACCCCAATTTATTCCATGCCCGTCCCTCCACCTAGGGTAACCATCCCTCCTCCACCACCAACTATCTGAATGCTACTTATCCTTTGATGCTCTGGCCAAATGCCCCCTTTTCCACTAAGTCTTGTCTGATTCTCCCAAGCGTTTTTCTGCCATTGCTTACTGAGCACTTACAATGTATAAGACCTACAGTAAAAATGCTTTACTTGAATTATTAAACCTAGAGGCATCTCACAACAACCCGATGCTACACTGCCCCATTTTACAGATGTGCAAATCAGAGATTCCAAGATCAAAAGCATAGCCCAAGGTCACATGCTAGTGCGTGGCAGAGCTGGATTCACACCTGGTCTAAGGCCTGAGCATGTGTTTATGTTTTCTGACAGCACCAGGAGGATGGGCCCGTCATTCATCCAAGAGGCGCGACCCAGCACCACCTTGTAAGATCCAGAAAACGAATGAAGGGTCTCTGGGTGAGAAGAGGGGGTCGCAACATGGAAAGGAGCGTGGCTTGTTCGCAGAGGGCCGAGGAGCTGCCAGGGCCTAGGGCAGAAGGGAGTGAGCATCTCTCCCTGAACGACCAGAAGGGACGGGGCCGAGCTTGCCAAGGAGGCGCTCCGGGCCCCAAGAGCAGTTGTACAGCGGCGGTTTGGGGCGCAGGCTGCAAGTAGTGGCCTCCCGGCTCCGCCAGCAGGGCAAGGGCCGGGGACTGGGATGTGGAGACCTCCCTCTGCTCCCAGCGCGTGAAAAGAGAAACGGCGGAGACTGGCCGCGGTGGTCAGGCTGGACAGCGAGGCCGGGGCTCGGAGGTGGTCGCCCGCCTGCCGGCTCCAAGGCCCGCAGGCCCCGCCGCACCGCCTTCGGCCTCCGCAGCCGGCCGGGCCGCGCCGAGGTACCTGGAGGGTTGACGTTGTCATTTCATCTCCTGGGTCCGCCCCACACCCCGCGGCGCTGCTTGCGACCTCGGTCCGACCCCGGGGAGCCGAGGTGCTGGGTCCGGCGCGGGGAGCCGGGCGGGTCGGCGCTGGGCGCAGGGAGGGCGGTCGCTCTCAGCAGGAGCCTAGTCGGAGGGCTAGCGAGCCTTGCGGCCCAGAGCGGTCGGGCCAGAGCCGCGCGGCTGCCTCTAAGCGGCCACGGCCGGCACTGCAGGCACAGCTCCCGCGTTGGACCGGCTGCAGGGCTCAGGCAGGGGCGTGACGAGGGCCGGGGCGGGGCAAGAAAGTAAGGGGGTGGGCCTGGCGGGACCTGGGTGAGGGGCGGGGCCGGGGTAGAACCCGGAAATCCTCGACCCCTTTCCAAAAATAGCACCAGTAGGACACTTTTATTCTCGCAGTAAAAGTAATTTACCAGAACTGATGTTTCCTATATTTAATAGGGCATGGTAATTAATATTTACCCTGTCTGACTTAGGGGAAATGTATGACCTAACTATGTACAGAGAGCCACACACCTTTTGGAGGCTCGGTTTCTGATAACTGTTATCATCTCGGTGACTGTCTAAAGCTGGTTCTATTGTCTTTTAAAGTATTAATCCTACTTTTCTCCATCGGAAGATGATTTTCTTTAATCTCCGATTCTGGGGCTTTACCTAGGTGAACTTCATTCAGCACCGCAGATCGTTCGCTTACGTTTGTTTATTATTTAGTAGGGAACTACTGTGTGCTGAGTTCTTTGCTAGTATCTAGGGCTACAGCAATGATCACAACAGTTCTAGGGGAGTCTGCAGTCTGAGAAAGGTAGTTTATCAGGAGGTAATGAGCGTGTTGAGGCTGATGTGTAAAGGTACATGTACTATGTGAACTTAACAGGTATCTTACTCAAAATAGGGCTCAGGGAAGGGTCCAACTTAAGTGGAAGTTTGAGGGATAAAGGAAAATACATTCTAGGTTGGTAAAACAGCCTAAACAGCCTGTGCAAAGGCTCCATGAGAAACTGGAAGATACTGATAGCTAGAGGGGAGAGTCAAGGTGTACCATGAACAGTTCTTGGGGAGGTGAACCAGGGCAAGGACATTGGCTGTGGTAAAGATTTTGGATTGTATCTTTGTTTTTGTGCTTTTTGGTTTTTTTCCCCATTTTATTATTTATTTATTTATTTTTGGTACCCAGGGGGCCTTTACCACTTAATGACATCCCCAGCTCTTTTATAATATTTTGTTTAGAGACAGGGTCTTGCTGAGTTGCTTAGGCCCTCACTAAATTGCTGAGGCTGGCTTTGAACTCAAGATCCTCTTACCTCAGCCTCCTGAGGATTACAGGTGAGTGCCACCATGCCCAACCCTTTTTTTCCGTTTTAGCCCTGTTATAGAAAACAGATTGCAGGAATGGGATGGCTATTGCAGTGTGAAATTGTTGTAGTACAGAAGAGAAGGAGGGAGGGACGTGTGGAGGGCTACAGAGAGAAGCAAACAGAATGACAGGTTTTGGAAGTGAGTTGGATATGGGGTATGAGGAAGGGCAGGAGAGGAAAAGATGACTTCTGGTTTCAGCACCTGGACTGCTGATGCTACTGAGTTGGGGAATAATGGACAATACAGATTTGGGTGTCAGGAAGTGAGGAAGATCATGAGTTTGAGGTGCCTTTGAAAGATCCCTGGATGAGGGGTGAGACCTCACATCTGGAGTTATCTGAGCATAGGTGGGAATGGAAGCTGTGGGAGCTTCTAGGGAGTATAGGGTATAATAAGGAAAGCCTAGAACAGAGAGCTTTAAGGTTTGTTGACCAAGACTTGAGACCATAAGCCTGCAAAAGCAGCTCAGAAAGAGCTGGAGGTAGGACAGCCAGAGGAGTGTCTTGAAAGTCAAGGGAGGAATGTCTCAAGGGGTGGAGTGCCGCAGTCCGGCTGGGCACAAATCACGAGCCACTCAAGCAGGAACAAACTTTATTTCCCAACTCATGCGAAGGCCACCCCACAAGGCCCTTCCAGGCACATCACACACACCCCGAACTCCCTCCACCGGAACTTCACCAACCAACCTGAACTCCCCAGGAATCCCCGGGAGAACTCCAAAGTAGCGGGCGCCTGAGGTGGACAGCAGGGGTCTATATACAATTGAATACACAGCCTGTTTCAATCCAGCATCATCTTAATGGCTCGCCTCTCAACCATTTTGCCAGGGGCCATTCGACTCAGCTGTGGCTCTCGAAAGTATTGATAAAGAGAGGGGACAACAGTACCTAATGCAGCTGAGAAGGCAGACAGTGGTATGTAAGCAAGATGAGGGTGATGGATGAGGAAGTGGGTGGGGAGAAGGGAGAAAAAAGGGAGTGGAAAGCAGTGGCCTTGGTGGTTGGGTTACTAGTTACACTGAGAAAAAATCAGAAATGTCAGTGTGAACTCATGGGGTCTAAATATGATCTATAAATAGATGATATAGGCATATTTGTATACACAACCTTGCACATTTTCCTTACTCTGTAGTAACAAGCATACCAAGCACCCAGATCTTGGTTTCTTTTTATCACCATACATTAGGAAAGCCTTAGGGCCCCACTGAAGATTGGCCAAGTGGAAAATACAAAATGAATCTTTGTTGTGCCAAAAGTTAAAAAAAAAAAAAATAACAGGGACATATCAAAAGGACAAAAGGTTTCAAGGGGCTCCCCACTGGTCAAACCTAGGACAATGTGCACATCAAAATGAGCAGTAGATGAGACTCTGGGGAGAACATGGTCTCACTTTCATGGTTCCTCCAAATACGCAGGACCTGATCTGATAGGCAATATTAGATGAGCCAGGTGGAGGGTCAGTCTGCAGAATAAAAGATCTATGTTCTTTCAGATGCTCAGGCACTTGAGAATTCAGAAAAAAACTGAGGAACTGTTCCAGACTGAAGATACTGATGAGACATGACAACCAAAAAGCAGCATGTGGTACTGGATAGAATCCTGGACTGAAAGTAAAGGGAGGAATTGTTCCTGTGATTGGCATTATCTGAACAGGGTCTATGGAGTTGGTGGTAGTGTTGTATCAATGTTGATTCTTGATTAGGAGGGCTGGATAGTAGCAGGGAGGGCTCCTTGAATTTCGGAAATACACACTACACAATTTAAGAATGGTAAGAGTATCATATGGGCTGGGCTTGTAGTTCAGTGGGAAAGCATTTGCCTTGCACAAGTGAGGAACTGGGTTTGACCCTCAGCACTGCATAAAAATAAAATGTAGAAAAAAGAAAGAGTATCATGTAAGGAAAAGATGAGATAGGAATGGAACAAGTATGAAAAATGTTAACTGGGAAATTAGGGTGAAAGGGATTGAGAAGTTGTACTGGTTTTGAAATTTTCCTGTAAGTTTTAAACTGATTTTTTAAAATGAAAAAAAAATACAAGTAAAATACAAGTCTAAAAGTAATTTTTTAATTTACAGTATAAAGGTTACAAAGGTATATATGTATTTATATATATATATATAATACCCTTAAGTTACAAATTTTCATTGTAATATACAATGCTATATGTTGATGTGCAACTCAAGGGCAAGTGTTGTCTATGCATCTATATAGAGTATACATAAAGCTCTTTTTTTTTAAAAATTAAGAACACAAATACTGCCGTTTTATGGCATTTTTCTTTTAATTTGGTAGACAGAAGATTCAAGAGTTAAATTTTAAACAAGACTTATAAAGTAGAAGTCTTAAGTATGGTATTCTAAAAAGAAGAAAAACAGAATCACATACTTCTAATTATCTGTTGAAGTATTATTCTAGCTTTCTAAGTCTTTGCGTTTATCAAAAATGAAAGTAGTGTGGGAAAGAATACATACAAGTGGATATTATCAGAATTTGCAGAGATTAACCAAAATAAGCCGTAATAGGTAGTGGTTTCCCACATTATTATTATTATTATTTTTTTAAACTGGGGATTGAACCCAGGGGCACTTTACCACTGAGCTACATCCCCAGTCTTTTTTTATTTTGAGAAAGGGTGCCACTAATTTACTCAGGGACTTGCTAAATTGCTGAGGCTGGCCTTGAACTTGAAGTCCTCCTAGCTCAGCCTCCAGAGTTTCAGGGATTACAGGCATGCATCACCACACATGGCTCGCACATTATCTTCTAAAAGACCTCAGATCTGGTACCAAAAAGGAAACATTCTTTGGGCATAAAGATCTTCTAATGATGAACTCATTCAACAAACTGTAAACATAACACTGACATACTGTATTGGAAAAAAATTCTGAAACTAGTTCTTATGATCAGGGCAGATTGCTACAGGTGAGACCATGGAGCCTGGTGATTATGCAAAATTGAAACTTAGTTTAAATTTAATTTCCTCTTCTTCAAATTCTATGAATTCACAAAGGTGAAAAGATAACTGACATCCACTCTAACAGGACTGAGACAGAAGTTCTTCCAACCTAAGAGGAACAGACATTTACACAATACTTATGGGCTAGTTTCAATAAAACAGTCATAAGCACCTGATTTTCAAAGCGCATAGACTCAGAAGGCATGACCTAATTTTTGTGTACAACTCCAGGACACTTCAGAACCAAGGGGAAAGAGTCCCTATGACATTCCCTCACAGATAGCTCAGGTACTTTCTGGGCACAAGTAAAGATATATTGCCTTAAAAGCTGAGCTTATGGATAGAAAGGTACTGTTACTCTATGAAAATTATGGAAAATCAATCAACCTCTTTTATTTCCTTCTGTTAAGCTTTAAATTTCTTTAATTCAATGGATTAATAATGGAGAAACACTCCATATACCATATGTGTGGAACTTTTTAGCAAATGAGATGCTGAAATGATTTAAATGTGGAAATAAATGGGTCAGCATAATTTAAAAATAAAAGTTGAAATACACAATTAGTTGCGCAGTTTACAGTTAAGCAGCATTAAAAAAAAAAAAAAAACCTTTCCCATTGATCCGCTTTCAGCAATAGGGCTTATTTTTATTAGGGATACTGTACACTATTCTATTCTCTCTCCCAAACTAAAGTCTAATTTTATAAAATTAAGCATGAAGACCAATCTACTTTAATATGCTAGGATCCTTTTGTGTTGGTATGGGTCAAAGCCAGAACATCCCTTCAAATGTCTTCCAGATAAGCAGAGCAGTGGATCTGTTGTGGTAAAAATATGAAGTGGTTAATCACTTAGCCACTGATTGATAAAGCGATGGTAATGAGGTGATTGAGAAATAATGGATTATACACTATTTGAAGGGAGGAAGTTTCTTTTGGACTCTTCAAAATGGTTGGTGCAGAACTGTACATTAATAAATACTTGTCAGGTGAAAGAATACATGAATATGTCATTATTATTCACAGTTTCAAACTCTCCAAGTTCCCAAAGAACCTTTTGTGTATTTGTAAGAGACTTCTATCACTCTGAAAGAAGTGACAGAATAATCATTCCAAGGGTGTGTGTGTGTGTGTATGTGTGTGTGTGTGTGTGTGTATAGAATGACTGGGATAAAGAGGGACTCAAGCTGGGTGTGAAAGTGCATGCCTATAATCCCAGCAACTTGGGAAGTTGAAGCAGGAGGATCACAAGTTTGAGGCCAGCTTCAAAAAATTATCGAGGCCCTAAACAACTCTTTGAAACCCTGTCTCAAACTTAAAAAATAAAAACAGCCTCAAAAACAGTGTTGTATCAATGGCCATGGAGACGAGACTACTGCAAAACTGAGAAAGGAACTTGGAGGACTCAGAATTTGGAATTCTAACCTAGTCTTAAAATTCCTAGTCTTAAAATATGTAAGTATCATTTTTATGTTACATTTTTTAGTTTCAACCAATCTATTTTATTTATTTTTTTGGTACTGAGCATGGAACTCATGGGTGCTTTACTACTGAGCTACATCTCCAGCCCTTTTTAAAATTTTATTTTGAGATAGGGTCTCAATAACCAATCTATTCAATTTCAATTCAATTAGATTGCAACTCAAGGATTAAAGTTCATATGGTAGAATTCTGTTGAATATAGTCAAATGGTCACTGGATAGCATGCAATAATTTGCAAAAGGTATACTTATGCATTACATTTAGATATGAATTCACATCTAAAACTAGAATATGCTCTGGTTTAGTCACCTGAAGTGGGAAAGAAGAACATAGGTGGCAAGAGATACGCTCAAGTTTATATATTGAAGTAAAAGAAGGGCTAAAGGTAAAGTTCAGTGGCAGAGCTTATGCTTAGCATGCTCAAGTCACTGAGTTCAACCCCCAGCACCAAAACAACAACAACAACCTTGTTGAAAAATTCTTGTCAGTTAATATCTAGCTGGGCATAGTTGTGCATGCCTGTAATCCCAGCAACTAAGAAGGCTGAGGCAAAAGGGTCACAAGTACAAGGGCAGCCTCAGCAACTTAGCAAGACCCTGTTTCAAAGCCAATAAACAAAAAAAGGGACTGGGATGTAGTACAGTGTTCATAGTGCCCTTGCGTCCAATCCCCACACACACAAAAAAATCTTGCAAGATAATACCTAACAAACATTTTTCTAATTGGCAATTTAGCCAGTGTCAGAGAGACAAGAAAACAGATGTGCTCTATGTGTCTATTTATTGTACCTTATCCTTAACTTGAAATTCTATCCTTTAATAGAACAAATTTATACCACTGATCTACCAGATGTTTCTGTTCTTTTTTTTAGAAAAGGGTTAGTCACCTAAGCAGTAAAATAAATTCCACTCAACATAATTAAAACATAGGAATAACTATATTAACCTAAAACACAGAATCCTGATATAAAGCATAATGACTTTAGAACTGCCATCACAAATTTATTAAATGTGTATGTACCCAACACAAGAAATGATAAAGGAACAGGAGGGAGGGCAGACTATTGCTATCAGCTTTTAAAGACAATATGTGAAAAGACAAAATTATTCTAGATTATCAAACAAATTAAAGGGCACAAAGAGAATGGTGGTAGATGACAGATTTCGCTCCTTTTTAGTGCAGCAGAGGCAGGGAGAGAAGACACAATAACAACTAAAATTTAACTGGGATTTCAGTATACAATATAATACCACCTGACACCAGGTAATATTATACCTGATAGAGATACATAAAAATAATGAATGTGACTTTGGTCAAACTGAACTTGACTTTTATGCAGAATCCCAAATTTAAATGTCTCTTTTTATTACACAGATATTAAGATCTGAGCCAAGCAATTTGCTTTGAGAACAGAGAGATCTGTTTTTACTTCTTCATTCGGTATGAAAAAAAAAAAATAACTTTGGTTATCTAACCAGCCATTTCATCCATGGCATCTATAGCAGACGGCAGCCACATGGAAATGTATGCTGGATATTTGGATAGTTTAAATATTATGTACAATCAATAGCTTACAACCAGTGAAAATAAGAACATAGTTTAAAGTATGTGTCCAAGATAAGATACAAAAAAGTGCTTGAGTCTACCGGTCTTCCCTGAAAGTTTCAAAAAGGTTTAACTATTTAAGTAGGTAGGGCTTTTAGTATAATTTGCATAGCAGCTTAGTAGGTAATTTGCATTAAAAAACATGGACAGATTCTTCCATGGTTTTGAAAATATATCCATATGCATATAAATTAAACAAGAAGACCTACAGTTTCTCACAAAATTAAAAAAAAAATCCATCAAAAACTTTTCTCACACATTTATCCATCAAAAATCATTTACAGTGAAACTTGTTTCTGGTAGAAACATAATCTTGTCCAGATTCCACACAGCCTAAATTTTTTATTTAAAGAATAAATTTTGGTTTATCAGCTAAGTACATTTGATCAGATGAAGAAAAGCTTTGTTACCATTCCCCTTAGGAGGATAAGTGAGGAAAGCAATCAGTAACAATGTTAGCCATCTATTGAATAGTTTTTTGCTTTTTTTTTAACTTACAAAAAAGTAAGAAATAATTCAGTCTCTCTTGCCATAAAGAATTTTCAGTGGGCTGGGGATGTGGCTCAAGCGGTAGCGCGCTTGCCTGGCATGCGTGCAGCCCGGGTTCTATCCTCAGCACCACATACCAACAAAGATGTTGTGTCCGCCAAGAACTAAAAAATAAATATTAAAAATTCTCTCTCTCCTCTCTCACTCTCTCTTTAAAAAAAAAAAAAAAGAATTTTCAGTAACACAGTTTATGAGAATTGCAGGTGATAAACACACACACTATCAGACTTCCTAGTCTAAAAATTACTAAACATACAGGTGAATGGAATTTAAATAATATTTTTAAAAAAATATTTATTTATTTATTAGTTATTGGCGGACACAACATCTTTGTATGTGGTGCTGGAGGATCGAACCGGGGCCGCACGCATGCCAGGCGAGCGTGCTACCGCTTGAGCCACATCCCCAGCCCCTAAATAATATTTTTGATTGCCTACCCATGTCCCAATATTTAATTTGAAACTCTACTAGGTAGGTGAGTTTACAGTCACAACTATCTAATAAATACTTTATAAATTTACATTTTGCATCACTTCATATAAAATATCAGATACTAATTTCCAGGTAAGGTCTGTTTAATCACTTCAGGAAAGGACAATGTTTTTAAAGAGAAAAATGGAGACTTTTATTTTATTTATTTTGTTCCCTTTCTTTTTATGGAAAGAAAGAAGTTTCAGGGAAAGAGGAGGAAGACTTTTTATACACAAACTGGCTGTGTATAGTCATCTGTGCGGAATGTGGAGAAGATGCCTAAGTCCCAAGTCTTGGGGGCCACATCACTCTGCAGTTTCCTTTCTATTCTACACGAGAGCCCTCAACATCCTCAATAATTTTCTTAATTCACAATGAAAAAGATGAAATTTTTAATGGTTCTATAAAGAGGTGGAATATAAAAATGCCCATTTTTAGACATTTGAAAATAACTTGCCATATTTTGGCATCTAAATACAAAATACATATATATCAAGGTGTTTCATCATAAAAAGCACTTCATTTATGATTTGAAATTCCCACAACACACTTAATGGAAACAACCTCTATTGACTATGACAAGAAAGCTGTCAAAATGTAAAACAAGCAGCTAAGGGCTCTTGCTCTTGGGGCTTGTTAGTGGACAAAATATATTTTCATTTTATATAAAACTGAAATGATTATTAAAAACTCAATGCTATGACAGGTTTTTGTGTGTGTCTATATATATATATATATATATATATATATATATATATATATATATATATAAAATTTTCCCCCTTCCATTACTAGAGATTGAACCCAGTGGTGCTTTATCATCGAGCTACATCCCCAGTCATTGATATTATTATTATTATTATTTTAATTTTGAGAAGGATCTCATCAAGTTGCTGAGGCTGGACTTCAACTCAAGATCCTCTTGCCTTAGCCTCCCAAGTCACTGGGATTACAGATGTGTGCTACTGCACCTGGTCCTGTGTGGCAGTTTAAACTTGAGCAAAACGAGCTGAAATGCACAATGCCCTCTCTTTCTCTCCTGCCCAAAAGCTTTGTTATAATGTTTAACCACACCTATTTTACAGATCTTGTTGATATTAGTAATGAGCAGGGTGGCTCAAAAATTTCCTGCAGATCTCTGTGGCTTAGACTTTCACATCAACATAAAAACTTCAACCAGATGGCTTTGCTATTGACATCTGTGAATGTGTCATTCAACTTCTCACCATAACATGAACATCCAAGCTCTTACCTGAGCTTATTATTTGTTGAACTTTTGCTTCCAGCAATCAGAGATGGACCTTCAAAACATTTTCCCCCTGTCAATTACATATATATCTCAGATGGAACCATCACAGGTTTCTGAATTTTCAAAACAAAAAGCTTTTGGGCTGACTACAGTGGCACATGCCTATAATCCCTGTTACTCCAGAGGCTGAGGCAAGAGGATCACAAATTCGAGTCCAGCCTGAGCAACTTAGCAAGATCCTGAATCAAAATAAAAAGGGCTGGGGATGTAGCTCAGTGGTAGAATGTTCCTAGATGCAATCCCTGGTACCAGGGTATGTGTTGGGGGGCACTCCTGAAAGATATTCTTGTCAAAATTTTCATTTCCAGTTTTAAGTGGATCAGATCAATCATTTTTGGAGTTTCAACACCTATTTGAAGCTGGGGGTAGGATAAGTATCTCTCTATAAGCTCTAAATACTGTTAATCTCACAGCATAGGGTAAGAAGGAACTATTTATATGGGCAGAGGGAGGACAGTGGGGTTACAGCATCTGCTAGAATGTCTGCTCTCATGTGGCCCACTTATTGGTCAGTATGCATTCAAACAAAATAGCTCAAGTTTTGCATGAAAAGTTGTGTTTTCTTTCCTTTTTCTTCCCACCCCATTTGGAGTACCACCCTCCTTCACCCTCTATAGTGCTCACATTCCTATGTGGCACTCTGGATAAATCTAGAAAATGAGAACTATTCCTGGACCATTGTTCAGAGACCACAGAGCATATCTAAGTCAAAGTTTCCTCTTCTTCCAGATTCAGGGACTGTTCTAATCTTGACATTTTATATAGATATTATACTACTTAAAAATGTTTTCAGAGACATATACTCCCTTCAAAATTAGGGAAAGTAAGCTGAATATGATTCCTCAGACCCACAAAAATCAGTGGTCTTACAGCTACTCTGTCCTAATGATGACATCTGACAACACTCAATAAAATGAAAGTAACTGTGCCATTGTCTCATCACCCTGCCCTCTACACAGGATGTGTTATAGCACTCTGCTGCCACAAAAGAGGGCCAGGATCCTGTATGGGCTCACACAATCCAAAGCAACTTGACATGATGCTGTGCTAAAGAACTGGCTTCACCAACAAAGCTTACTCTTTAAACAAGCTAGTTCTTCTGGATTTATTTTCCTCAAACAAATCTTTCACCAGAAAAGATGCCATTAAGAAAGTCCACCTCAAAGACCACGTCATTAAACTAGGAAAAATAATACATCCAGAGTGGCAGTGATACCCAATTATTTAAATAGTGACTCATAAAGTTCCACTAACCCTAACCAAAGGCACATGTGGTGATAAAAGATGGCTTAGCTTAAAATGAGGATTTTTCTTTTAAAATAAATCTTATAACATCCCCTGGCTCCTACCAAATATAAAATCAGAAAAAAATAAAACAAGCAAAAACTTTTCTTCCAAATAAGTGGTATCCCAACTTGCTTTTCAACTTGGTCACCACCAGAAAAAGGAGTACAAGGCAAGGCTAGTCAAATTTGCAAGTTCTGAGTCCTAAAGGTAGCACTTATGAATGGCAAAGCTGGTGATAAGGTGGGTAGTGATGAGCAGATGGGATGTAGCAAGAGCCAGCACAGATGAAAGAACCCTTTGGTGATACAACTCAGAGACTTCTTAAGGTTGAAAGAGTAGGCTTTGATAATACACTACAATAAAGCATCCACCATCTGGAATGACTAGGAAGCAATAACTGTACACTAGCACCTGGGAAGGGATAACCATCCTAAGTGAGACACCAAGGTTAAGCCTAAAACAAATTTTACAGGAAGAAAAAACACACGCACACACAACACACACACACACACACACACACACACACACACACCCCCGCAGCTCTTGGTTGTTTGATTATGTCCAAAAACGAAAAGAGCCACCCATTTTTAACAGGAAAAATAAACCTGATTACTTATAAACCAAATTATAAAATGAGATGTCAACAGCTTCATTTTGGAGCTTATTAGAGTCTTTGAATTTCTGACCAAAGTAGGCTCTTCTTTAAACCCAGTTATGGTTCCGCAGTGATTTGCAGGTCCTTGGGAAGGCACTGTGCTGGAGGAGAGAGCAAAGAGCTTTCTTTTTGTGCTTTTTCTTTTTTTTTTTTTTTTTTTGAGGTGGAAATACTTCTTGTGACAGTCAGGGTTCTTTTCTGACTTTTTGCTGCTCATACAAGCAGTCCCATGCGAGTGACTTTGGCCGACAAGAAAGTGTGCAACACAAAAACAATCGGCTTTGGACAAGAGTGCAGGTCCACCGTCTATGGAGAAAAGACATTAATTATCATATATCATAAAGGACATTAATTATCATATATCATATATATCATTATTTCTATTAAAAAAGAATATATATATATTCTTTTTTCATAGAAAAAGAATAAACAAATTTAGATGTGATATTCTTGTCATTCTACTCCCACCCATTCACTGACCCTGGCATTGGAGATTAACCCAGGGGTGCTTTGCCACCCAATTATATCCCTAGACCTTTTAAAATATTTTTGAGAATAGGTTCTTGCTAAATTGTCAAGGCTAGCCTTAAACTTGTGATCCTCCTCTGCCTCAGCCTCCTGAGTTGCTAGGATTACAGGTGTGCACAACCTCCGTGTCATGTTCTAGTTTTTAAAAAGAACTTAAAAGGTCTAGGGTATTGCTCAGTGATATCTGGCACGTTCAAGCATGTGTGCACACACAACACACACACACACAATAAAAGAAACTTAAAGAATGTGCCACTTTAATGGAAACTCTTGGGAACTTTTTTATTTTGAGGCAGGATATTGCTAAAATTTTCCAGGCTGGCCTTGAATTTGCAATTCTTCTTATTCAGCTTATTGAGTAGCTAGGATTATAGGCCTGAACCACATGTCCACTTTTTTTTTTTTTTTTTTTTAAAGTACTGGGACTGGGCACAGTGGAGCATGGCTATAATCCCAGTGACTCTGGAGGCTGGGATAGGAAGATCACAGGTTGAAGACTAGTCTTAGCAACTTAGTGAGACCTTGTCTCAAAATAAAAAATAAAAAGGGCTGGGGAGGGCTGGGGATGTGGCTCAAGCAGTAGCGCGCTCGCCTGGCATGCATGCGGCCCAGGTTCAATCCTCAGCACCACATACAAAAAAACCCAAAGATGTTGTGTCCGCCAATAACTAAAAAATAAATATTAAAAAATTCTCTCTCGGGGCTGGGGATGTGGCTCAAGCGGTAGTGCGCTCGCCTGACATGCGGGTGGCCCGGGTTCGATCCTCAGCACCACATACCAACAAAGATGTTGTGTCCGCCGAGAACTAAAAAATAAATATTAAAAAAAAATTCTCTCTCTCTCTCCTCTCTCACTCTCTCTTTAAAAAAAAAAAAATTCTCTCTCTCAAAAAAAAAAAAAAAAAAAGGGCTGGGGATATGGCTCAATAGTAAAGCGCCTCTGGGTTCAATCTCCAATACCCCCCCCCACCTAAAAAAATGCTGGGAATTAAACCCATGGCCATGTGTGTGGTAAGCAAATGCTCTTCCACTGAGTTATAGTCTTGGGTTCATCATTTAAGATTTCCAGCCATGGTTTTTCATTTGGAAGTAGAAGCACATTATCTTTAAGATCTTAGTTCTAAAATTTCCGGATTCAATGTTTCCAAACTCACCACCTACCGTGACTGTGTCAGGGGACATAAAATTTCATGTATGAGAAGACTTACACTACTAGCTCAATATTGACAAAAAAGGCATTACTTTACTACTTTATCAAAATTTATGATTTCTGAAGTATACCTGACATATCTTTCTAGTAGTCCTTTTAAGAGAAATCATGACTTCCTGTCCTTTAAAGCACAGAGAGATCCAGAAAGATGATAGTTGTGTGAAGAAGTTTCTTTCTTCTTTTTTTAAGGGGGGGGGGGGGCGGACAGGGTACAAGGGATTGAACTCAGGGGCACTTGGCCACAGAGCCACATCCCCAACCCTATTTTGTATTCTATTTAGAGAGAGGATCTTGCTGAGTTGTTTGGCACCTTGCTTTTGCTGAGGCTGGCTTTGAACTCGCGATCCTCCTGCCTCAGCCTCTCTAGCGACTGGCTGATATTACAGGTGTGCGCCATGCTACCACATCTGGCTGAGAAGTTTCTTTTTTTCCTGATTAGCAGGCTTCTGTAGCAACTGAGCCACTTTATTACTCAATTCTTAGGCTAGGAATGTAGCTCAGTGGTAAAGCACTTACCTTCATGTTTACCTAGCATGCATGAAGTTCTGGGTTTGACCCAGCACACACACACACAACTAATAAAGGTATTACTTAGCTTTTATACCAACAAACTGACAATTACAGTAATGGATAGAATTATGTATCATGACAAAGACCTCTTTCTTAAAATGGATGTTTCTTTTCTTTTTCACATTTAAACAAAACTTTTTAAAAAGAGAATGATTTTCCAACGGGAAAAGAAAACTACAAAAAGCCAAACCCAGCTTTGTAATCCCAGCAACTTAGGAGTCTGAGTCAGGAAGATCTCAAGTTAAGACCAGCCTCAGGAACTTAGCAAGATCCTGTCTCAAAATAAAAAATAAAAAAGGGCTGGGGATGTGGTTTAGTGGTTAAGTGCCCCTGGGTCCAAACCCTGGTACCAAAATAAATAAATAAATAAATACAATAAATACAATAAAATAAAAAATAAAAGAGCTGGGGGTAAAGCACTCTGGGTTAAATCTCTAGTACCAAAAACAAACAAACAAACAAAAAACCCAAACCCAATGCTATATTGAAAACTGAAGAATAATTTCCTGCTCCAAATGGAATGTCAGGCCATAATTTTATATATAAGAAGCATTGAGAAAGAAGGAGAAGACCTATTAGTATATACATATTTTTCATCAACATTCTTACCAGTTCTCCCTCAGGACCACCAAAATCCAAATAGAGATTTCTGATGCCATCATCAGCAGACATTTTTAGCCGTTCAAATGGGTAGCGGTATAATATGGTGCTGGAGCCTCCATTTTCCCTTGATATAGTGAACCCATTTTCATAGTGGACAGTGAATCTTACCTCTTGGCCATTTAATGTGCAGCCTGTCAAAGACCAGAAAAAGGAAAAATATATATATATATGTGTGTGTGTGTGTATGTGTATATACACATAGTCTCTTCTTTAGTTGTCAAGTAGAAAAGGATTTTCTTGACTACAAAAAGGGAGAAAGAATCTTTTCTTTCCTTCTTTCCTTCCTTCCTCCTCCCTTCTTGGTACTAAGGATTTTTTTTTTTTTTAAAGAGAGAGTGAGAGAGGAGAGAGAGAGAGAGAGAGAGAGAGAGAGAGAGAGAGAGAATTTTTAATATTTATTTTTTTTAGTTCTCGGCGGACACAACATCTTTGTTGGTATGTGGTGCTGAGGATCGAACCCGGGCCGCACGCATGCCAGGTGAGCGCGCTACCGCTTGAGCCACATCCCCAGCCCGGTACTAAGGATTAAACTCAGAGGTGCTTTACCACTGGGCTATATATCCCTAGACATTTTAAAAATTTTCAGACAGGGTCTTACTAAGTTGCCCATGCTGACTTCAAACTTGTAAACTTGTGAACCCACTGCCTCAGCCTCTAGAGTCTCTGAGATTACAGCACTGTACCTGGTTAAGAATCTTTTCATGAAAGATGGCAAGCTTTTGCAAACTATGTAGGTATGTGTGGTCCTGAGGAAGTAAGAGGTGGACGTTATGGTGCGTGTCTGTAATCCCAGTGACTTGGGGGTCTGAGGCAGGAGAATCACAAATTCAAGGCCAGCCCCAGAAACTTAGCAAGACTCTGTATCAAAATAAAAAGTAAAAAGAGCCACAAATTCAACTCAGTGGTAAAGAACCTCTGGGTTCAATCCTTGGACAAACAACAACAAAAAAAGATACACTATCCATACTCTCAGACACTTCATAAAAACAAAGACATGGACTTGAAATCCCTAATGTGGAAGGCAGACTATAGAGAATGTGAGTAAACACCAAACTGAATAAGGCCAAAGTCAAGGAAAGGTTTCCTGAAAGAGATGGGCTCCATAGAATAGATAAAACTGGATGGGTAGAGAGAATTAAGAAGGATTCAACTAAGTGAGAAAGAGAAAAGAGCAAAGGCAGAGATGCCTTTTAGGGGCAGTAACATGATTCAGTCGGTATTTGGGAAGGAGATAATGTTTATCAAAGGGAAAGACTATGCTCAGTGAAAGTCATGCTGTCTTCTCAAAGATAAAAATCAAAGATTACATCTAAATTGACAGGAAACAAAAAACTTTGATCATCAAAACTAGCAAACACCTTATATCAAGACTCCTAAGTCTATTTAGTCAAAGACTGAGAAAAGATTACTAGTGTGTGGGGGCTACAAATGAGAGACTCTCTGAGACTTGGGAATTAGCACAGCTTAAACTGAACTTAAAAACATTTAAGGGGGGCTGAGTTTGTGGCTCAGAGGTAGAACACTCCCCTGGCATGTGTGGGGCACTAGGTTTGATCCTCAGCACCACATAAAGGTATTGTGTCCACATATACCTAAATAAATAAATAAACCAAAAAAAAAAAATTTAAGGATCAGAATTGATCTTTGTTTGATCACTTTAACTAGAAAGAATGGCTCTTTAACAAGCAGGTCATCATACAAGTCCAATATATTCTTTCACTGGATATGCAAAAACATTCAGTGAGTGAAGGAGAAAGGAGAAAGAGAAAGGAGAACAGATAAATATTGAAGGTGTTCCACTCCAAATAACTCAAAAGGTTTAGACAATAGACTTTAAAATTAACCACTTGGAGAAATAATCCAATGCATTAATCTCTAAATGAATGGATGAGGGGTTTAGAGGAAGAGATAGACATCACTCAAGGCAATCAGGATATAGTCCTTTACCATCCCAAAAGCTACAGGATACTCTAGAGTATGGAGGACTAAAGAAAACAGAGAAACAGTCTTAGTTTAGGGGAAAAAAAAAAAAAAAAGCTCAAAGAAAAAAGGATCACCCAAGTCCTTGCCTTTCTGACTGGAGAAAGTTCAGTGTAGGCATGGAATCAGATCAGATGATTACAGTTAGGGAAGGCAATCTGTTAACTCCACAACAAGGTTGTTGTACAAGAGATTTCTTACATGTTCTATTTTGAATTGTTTCTTCTCAGGAAGGAAGGAAAGAAAATGTGAGTGTGCATGTGTGTGTTACTTTAAAATATTGTTTATGATTATCCCAACCTTGAAAAGGAGAAGTAAATATTGTATTGAGTATGTGTAGGACTAGATATTGGGTTTTAGTTTTAAAACTTATAATTCAGCCTGGTGTGGTGGCACACGCCTGTAATCTCAGTGGCTGGAGAGGCTGAGACAGGAGGATCCTGAGTTCAAAGCCAGCCTCAGCAAAAAGTGAAGCCCTAAGCAACTCAGTGAGACCCTGTCTTTAAATAAAATACAAAAATAGGGCTGGGGATGTGGCTCAGTGGTGGAGTGCTCCTAAGTTCAATCCGCAGTACCAAAACCAAAAAACCTTATAATTGATACCAGATACCTTTTTTCATTGGTGCATACTAATGATCTAGAATAGTGGGTTTCATTGTGGATACCAGATACTTTTGAAGGAAGAGTATGGACTGATCATAGAAATGTTGTGCCTCATAAAATTAAACCATTTATTCCTAAATTGTAAATCAAACAGTTGAGGCAATGGTGATTTACTGCCTGACACTCCCCACCTTCACCCACTATGATGAGACAATACCTTCAATACCTATCTGCATGCTAAAGTAGGGGGTCAGGATTTGAGGCTGATTAACCAAGGACTGTGCTGTTGCAACTGGCTTATTATAATCATACTGATGTCTTAATTCAATTTACCATCCATTCCTATTTATAGGTAACTCAGTAAAAAACTCAAAATACTGATTTTTCTTAATAGAGTACCAAAAATATAAAAAGACAAACAATAGCAGCAGTTGAGGACAATTGCTAGACATCAGATATTAAAGTTTAAAGGACGTAAAAGATTACTTTTGAGATAACCAAAGGAAGGAGGTAAGCAAAACAGTACTCAGCAGTAAGTTCTGTGTTCCTTTTGTTGAGTACAATTTGGGGTGATGTTGGTAAACAGAACTGAAGATAAGGAAAGCAACTTCATTAGCCTGGATTCGAAATAATTAGAAAATACACGTATAGACTAACAGTCCAATGGAATTGTGAATTATATCTTTACTAATTTGCACAGCCATTAATTAATTAATATTTCAACTCCTTGCTCTCACAGGGCAGAAGGGAAGACAGACTGGTAATGAAAACCAACATACAATAGTGGAAAAAAAATTTTTTGTGTTCTGTATTAGGTAGCACTGTGTTTGTTAGGTGCTAGGAGACATAACTGAGTAAAAGATGGCTTCTGTTCAGACAAGCAAGAAAGGAAAGTTAACATGGGCATTGTACAATGATGTAAGTGCTACAAGAGAGATGCACAAAATGCTGTGGAAGGACAGAGAGGGGAAGAGAGTACCTGGGGAATTAGAAAAGGCTTAAAGAGAGGTGTAATTCAACTAGATCTTAAAAAATAATGATGAACCACAGAGAACCAGGAATCATCCAAGACCAATCATTTCCCCCCCATTTATGCGGTACTGAAAATTAAAATAGCACATCAAAATTTCCTTTTTTGCAACTCAAAAATTTTTTTTTTTACCTGTCTGAGATTTTATTAGCAGGACTGTAGCAGCTAGTTGCAGAAGAGAAGGGGTGGGGGAGGGAGGGAGGGAGGGAGGGAGGGGGAGAGAGAGAGAGAGAGAGAGAGGGAGGGGGAGGGGGAGGGGGAGGGGGAGGGGAGGGGGAGGGAAGGGAAGGGAAAAAGAGGGGGAGAGTAAGAGAAGTAAAGTAAGGGCTGGGGATGTGGCTCGCCTGGCATGCGTGCGGCCCGGGTTAGATCCTCAGCACCACATACAAAAACAAAAGATGTCCGCTGAGAACTGGAAAATAAATATTAAAAAATTCTCTCTCTCTCTCTCTCTCTCTATCTATCTCCCTCCCTCCCTCCCTCCCTCTAAAAAAAAAAAAGAAGTAAAGTAAGAGAGAGAGAGGGAGAGTAAGAGAGTAAGAGAACAACTCAAATTTTTGAAAACCAGAAAATCTAATTTATTTACTCTAATTATTACACTCTAATCAAACTACCCAATATTCTCTTCACATCTCTTCCAGTTCCTGAGTTTTATTTCATGGATTTCAGAGTTCTGAAATTCACAGGAAAACCTGAGATCTATTGATATTTCTTTGGGTCAAACAGAAAAGTAAAACTAAAGTATACTGAAATCATTTATGTACATCTTAATGGCATAGATTCTTTACACACACACACACACACACACACTCACACATACACAAAGTAGAAAGGGATGCAAAAGAATAAGGACATTGGCTTGGATTGTGGCTCAGCGGTAGAGTGCTTGCCTAGCACATGCAAGGTCCTGGGTTTGATCCTCAACACCACATACAAATAAATAAAATGAAGGTATTGTGTCCAACTACAACTAAAAAACAAACATTTAAAAAAAGAGAATAAAGACATCAGAGAATTCATACATAAGCTATTCAAAATCACTGGTATGCAGTCCAAGCATGCCTAAAATTACCATCATGAAGAATAAGATAAAATTTATGCCTATACTGACTCTGTGTCATAATCAGTCCCTATTGTAGCATTCTCAGAAGGATCCCATTCATGATATACTTAATAACTGCAGGTACATTTGAATGCAGGTATGCTTTGTGATTCACTCTGAATTTCCCTGAGATTGTTATCTCCTTGTTGTTCTCTTTCAAGCTGGGAAAATCTTACACCTAGGAGATATCTCCATTTTGCCACACTTTTTGTTTTTTCTGCAGATAACAATGTCCAGACTCCTTGCCGCCTAAAGGGAAAGCTACTTCTGACCTCCTACAAGATCCTCTCACTTCTGACCTGTGATTGGGGTGGATCTTCTGGGCAGAGGGGAAGGTCATTTATCATGAGGATTCAGTCAAGTTATGAAGTTGCTTTATTAGCATTTCTGAACTGACTGTATGAGAGTCCACTGAATCTTTGAGACTTTTTTTAAAAATTTTTATATCAGAAAGACTCCTGTGTCAAGGTTGGGTTAAATTTTTGCAATGGGTCCACTGGGAGGTGCGTGGAACTCTCAAAAATTTGCTCCACAGTTGCCTGAGAGGAAAAAAAAAATGTAGCCCTGAAAGAGACTAAAACCTCGAACTTCAAAAGATTGTGAAACGAGCAATCAAGACAGATCATTTTAAACAAAGCTCTTCAATGAGCATTTCCCTGAAGCACATATAATCTATCTGTACTTCAAAAATCTGACTTCACATTGAAAACTTAAGTTATCAAACTAATTTCCCAAATAATGGTTTTATTGAGCTGCAATTCACATATCATACAACCAATTCACCCTTTGAAGTGTACAACTCAGGAATTTTTTGTATATTCAGAGTTGTAAATATTCATTTATTTTTAATTAATTTTTTTTTTATTTGTAGATGGACACAATACCTTTATTCTATTTATTTTTATGTGGTGCTGAGGATTGAATCCAGTGTTTGACACATGCCAGGCAGGCACTCTACTACTGAGCCACAACCCCAACCCTTCATTTATTTTTAATTAACAAAGAAAATGTATTGGTTTTCCTTTTGGTACTGGGAATTGAACCCAGGAGCACTTTACCACTGATCTACATCCCCAGCCCTTTTTATTTATTAAATTTTGAGATACAGTCTTGTTAAGTTGCTGAGCCTGGCCTCAAACTTTGATCCTGAGCAAGTCCTGATCCTGAGTTGCTGATATTACAGGCCTATGTGCCACTGTGTCTGGCCATATTGGTTTTCATTTAAAATCTAGAGCTGTGGGGCTGGGGATGTGGCTCAAGCGGTAGCGCGCTCGCCTGGCATGCGTGCAGCCCAGGTTCAATCCTCAGCACCACATACCAACAAAGATGTTGTGTCCGCCGAGAACTAAAAAATAAATATTAAAAATTCTCCCTCTCTCTCCCTCCTCTCTCACTCTCTCTTTAAAAAAAAAAAAATCTAGAGCTGTGGTTGGGATTATTATTAAAATAATCTGTGAGACTTTTAATGCCCTAGCGAAATAAATAAGAATATATGGAGGCAGAACTTAGTCACTGATATTATTAAAAAGCTCTCTAGGTATTTCTATGGTACAATCAAGGACGGTGAATGTTGATACATAGCACGAATACTTGGTGTTAGTAATATGCTAATCCTTTTTCTTCTTCCTGGTATTATGGACTAAATCCAGAGGCTTCTACCACTGGATTACATCTATAGCCCTTTTTATTTTTTAAAGCATCTTTCTAAGTTGCCAAAGTTAGCCTTGAACTTGGGATCCTCCTGACTCAGGCTTCCCAGTTGCTGGGATTATAGGTGTGTGCCTCTGTGCCCAGTTCTTATTTATTTTTACTTCTATACTCAGTAAATATTTGCTGATCTAAAGAAGTGAGAAAGACTGAACCTGTATGTCCATTAGGTATCTAATATGGTCATAAGAACACATCATCATGAGAGGGAAATGCATGGGCTTAAAGTACTGGTCTTAGAGTCAGAAAAGACCTGTTCAAGCCCCAGTCATATTGACCCTAGTTCCTGTTAAATGAAAAGCAATCTGGGACATTTATATGTATGCATACAGTTACAGTAGTATATATGAAACAGTACCCCAAATTCATAGAGACTGATAATGAATGGCCACAAGAGGGCACTTTTACAATGGAAAGGGACAACAATTTTATTTTCTTTAAATGCTTAACTTGAGTAAGTGTTGAGCACATACTTTCAACCTTTTGAAGAGAAATTTTTATTCCAAGTTCTTTATTATTATTATTGCCAGTACTAGAGATTGAACACAGAGGAACTCTACCATGAGTCCTTTTTGTTTAATTATTTTGGTATTGGTGATTGAACCCAGAGGTGCTTTATCACTGAGTGAAATCCCTAGCCCTATTTCTTTTTATTTAATTTTATTTTTGCACTGAGTATTAAACTCAGGGCACTAAACCACTGAGCCACATCCTCAGCCCTTTATTTAATAATTTTTTATTTTAAATGTTGAGATGTGGTCTCAGTAAGTTGCTTAGAGCCTCGCTAAATTGCTGAGGCTGTCTTTGAACTTGTGATCTTCCTGACTTATCACGCATCACTGTGTCTGGCTTTTATTTTTTATTTTGAAACAAGGTCTTGCTAAGTTGATTAGGGCCTTGCTGAATGGCTGAGTTTGGCCTCAGACTTGCAATCCTCCTGTTTTAGCCTACTGAGTAACTGGGATTATAGGTATGTGCCACTATTCCTGGACAAATCTTTTATTTTTTTTTCTATAGTCATGAGTTTGCCAGATGCTCATAGTAAGAGTGTTTATTGATAACTTAGATTCCAAACTTCTTAACTAGAAAGTCAATGCATCTAGTACTTACTGAGTCCTTAAACTACCAAATGTGGATTAAAATGATTGGCAATAAAAATGCCATTTGAACACAGGGTGTAACAAATGTGCTTAAAGCCATATGCCAGGTCTCGAAAAACTGCTTTTGATACACAGACACCAGGTTTCTTTCTAATCATCTCCATTTTTAACTGCCACATTTTAGTACATCATATAGTTTGGCACATATGACAATAGTTGTACTTTAAAATGAAGCCTAACAGTTCCATTTAGTTACTATTAGAAACAAAATGTCAGTATCCTGCTGGGCGAAGTGGTGTACCTCTGAAATCCCAGAGGCCCAGGAGGCTGAGGCAGGAGGATCATGAGTTCAAAGCCAGCCTCCAAAACTTAGTGAGGACCTAAGCAACTCAGTGAGACCCTGTCCCTAAATAAAAATACAAAAAGGGCTGGGTATGTGGCTCAGTGGTTAAGTGTCAGTATCATACTGGGTATAGTGGCATATGCAAGTAATACCACTGACTTGGGAGGCTGAGGCAGGAGAATTGAAAATTCCAGGCCAGTCTCTGCAATTTAGTGAGTCTCTGTCTCAAAATAAAAAATAAAAAATACTGGGGATGTAGTTCAGTGGTAGAGCAACTCTTGGTTCGATACTGGTAAAAAAAAAAAAAAAATCTAAAAAGACAAAAAACAAAAAAGTCAGCATCTCTACCTAAAGAGATTTCCTTGATCAGTTCAGCAGCAGCATGGCAACCCTGAACCAGTATCCTGGTCCAAGTGGAAAGATCCCGATGTGTCTCCACCCTGAAGAGATGCATCTCAATGCCCTGCCGAGAGCCTGTCCTGGTGGCAAATGTAAGGTCAGATCCAAGGGAAGGTGATCGACATCCAGAGCCAGAATGAACCAACCTAGGACCAGAATGGAGCAGAGATCAAAACTAATTAGTGCATTATAGAAAGAATGTCAGGGATTTATGCTCATTGATAAACAGAAATTTATAAAAGCCAGCAACAGTTTTCTAATAAGTATATTTCAAAGCAAGATAGTAGATACTATTTCCATTTTCTCCTAAAATGACCCCTAATGATTGACATCTGAAGACAAGATACTGTCTTTCATAAAGAAAACACCACAGTGGCACACGCCTATAATTCTAGTGAAGTGGGAAGCTAAAGCAGGAGGATTACCTGTTCAAGGCCAGCCTCAGCAATTTAGCAAGGCAAGGCCCTAAGCAACCTAGTGAGACCCAGTTTTAAAATAAAAAATAAGAAGTTCTGGGGATGTGGCTCAGTGGTAAAGTACCCCTGGGTTCAATCCCTAGTGCCTGCCCCCACAAAAGGAACTATGTATAAACAGAAGAATGAATAAAGAAAAATTCTATGCTCTATTCTAAACAGTGGAATATTATTCAGCTTAAATATTATTCAGTGAAATCTGCCACCTGGATGAACTTCAAGACATTATGTTAAATGAAATGAGTGAGTCACAAAAAGACAAATACGACACCATTTTATTTATATGAGGTATCCAAAGTAATTCCAGAATTCTAATTTTTTTTGAAAGCTAGAATGTTATCATTGGCAACAAATATTATCACTATTTTTCATGACAGTCTCATTTTGGTCATTTTAGAATAAGTGTATGGCAGTTAGTAGGTCTTCCAATTAAAAAATGGTGATCTATGAGGAAAACATCAAGTTCAGCTCACTACTCAATCATACATGTGCTTTTCCTTGAGACAATAGCAGATCATACTTCAGTATGAGTCAGAATTGTTCTCTGGGGCCAGGTGTGGATGACAAGGGTATCCTACATATTTAGTTTGATTGGATATCCCAAGTCAGACATTATAAAATAGTTTAGGAGATTTTTTCCTACAGATTTGATTATGAAATATTTTGGGCAGGAAATCTAATTCAAACCAGCTGCTGGACTCTCATTGAGCAGAGTTGGTTAGGATACATTGCCAAAAGGCCCCTCTTTGGGGGATGCCAGATGAGCTCATGTAAAGGCATTTTAGCAGTCTTTGCTCCATACTAGCATGTGCACACACTAACTCAATTTTCTACACTGTAAAATATTTTTTAAAATATTTTTTTAGTTGTAGTTGGACACAATACCTTTATTTTATTTATTTTTATGTGGTGCTGACGATCGAACCCAGTGCCTCCTCGCATGTGCTAGGCAAGTACTCTACCGCTGAGCCAGAACCGCAGCCCCTACACTGTAAAATATTCACTTTCTTTGAGCACTTTTTCTGTTCCAGTCAAAGAAAGCTTATAGGAAAATTTACTACAAAATCCACAGCACTTATGAAACCAATATAGTTTTCCACCTGCATCATATACCTGTCTTTAACCTCTTCGATACTTTTTTAAATGGGCCCACTATTCTGACCTCCCAACATGCTTTCACTTTTTAAAAAAAAAATTATTTTCTAGTTGTAGTTGGACACAATACCTTTTATTTATTTATTTATTTGGTGCTGAGGATCAAACCCAGGGCCTTGCACATGCTAGGTGAGTGACACTGAGCCACAACCCCAGCCCAAACCTCTTCAAATTTTAATTAAAAAAAAAAAAAAAAGTTTTCCCTGGTATGGTGGTGCACACTTATAATCCCAGTGACTCAGGAGGCCATGGCAGCACCACATTCTAATTTAGCAAATTTTTATCATCCCCAAAAGAAATCTTATGCATATTCCCACTTTAACCCTTGTAACCACTAATATGCTGTCTTCATAGATTTGCATATTCTGAATATTTCATATAAATGTAATGATATAATATGTGGTACTTTATATTTCAAAGTTCATCCATGTTATAGCATATATCAGAACTTTTTAAATTATGAAACAATATTCTGTTACATATATATCACTTTTTTTCACATGTTGTTTATCCAACAAAGTTTTTGGATAAACTACCATTTATCATCAGTTGACAGACATTTGGGGTGTTTCCATTTTGGGGTTATTGTGAATTATAATGCTATGAATAATGGGTATAATTTTCTATGTGGACATAACTTTTCATTTCTCTTGGGTACATAATGTAAGAGTGGAATTACTGGGTGACTCAGGCTAGAGATATAGCTCAGTGGAGAGTACTTTCCTAGCATGTGTACAAGGCTGTAGGTACCACAAAAAAAGGGAAAAAAATGTTAAGCCTAAAGTTACCCTCTTTGTTTTATCAGAATTAGAGTACAGGACTCTTCCACACAGTCATAGTCACAAGTTCTAAATCTCTGGAAAATATGAACTTAATTGCTCTAATTATTACTACTGAAATATATCCATATATTTTTGTAGGATTCCTGTCATGTTCTCAAAGTAACTGTAAAACAATAACTACAATTTAAGCAGGAGAACTTAGATTTATTGGTAACTTTTTATATACAAAGCATCCTAGGAAGTCCTAAAATGACCAAGTAATAGTTCCTCGCTTCAATGAGATTATAATTTAGTTTGCATAAATAAACTGCAAAGAAACTGATGGTTAAATTCAATCTTCTGCAGTTCTCTTCTTTCCTGAAGAAATTAAGAAAAGCATGCCTCTAATTCTGAGGCTCAAAAGATCCTTTATCTATTCTGCAATCTATGAGCTCCAGCTCTAAATTACAGAGGATACTCCTAGAAAGCTACATAAGAATATTTTTATAAAAAGAACAATACATGTAAAAGAATTTGGCAAGTTGAAGGAGATTCTATATAAAGTACAAGTCTTTTAATGCAAAGAATACTCTTTCTTACATGGATCTTTATCTGTTCAAATCAGGAAATCCTTTGTTCCCTATGGATATTATACCAGATAGTTCTGTCATTTTGCTCTTTCAATATTAGTTTTCTGTGGGGCTCTTTGTGTAGTTATTTCAACACGTGATTCTTCTTTTTTCCCCCTTCTTTTCTTGGCAGTGCTGGGGATTGAACCCAGGGCCTCACCATAAGGCTAAGCAAACAATTTACTTTACTACTGAGTTGCATCCCCAGTTTAACATCTGATTCCTTTTTAAACCCAAGTAAAATTGAATTTGAATGTTTTCTTGTTTTACAGTTATATACTTTAAGACATTCTGCCCTCCAAATCTAAATTTCTTTATTCCTATTCTCTTCCAACTCCCCATGTATGGTATGCTGAAAACATTCTGTTGCTTTAGGTCAAAACAATGTTTATTTGATGGAATCAAAATTATATGTTCTTATATTAAAAAGAGAAATGAAAATATTTTAGCTAAATTTTGTGGTTTATCCATGATACCACATTTGGTTTTAAATGATTTGATCACCCAGTCAAAAGGCTGCTACAATTTTAGTGGTTTTCTACTCAGTCAATAAAATAAAGAAAAAACCCTGTTATCTCTGTGACTAAGCAAATTTTGAAGGGAGTGGTTAGGAAGTTGCTTCAACAATTTAAAAGATGCAAAGAAAAATAAAAGTGACAGGAACAATTTATTCAGAGCTAGGAGATGCAAAATGATAAATAGGTTAAAAATTCTTTTGTCTACATCAACTATCTCACATACTTAAATACTATTTTAGGCACCTAAGATAACAGAACACACATTAAACTTTGTTAATAGATTTAGAATAGAATTTCTTTTATTTACTTATTTTTGGTCTTTAGTCTTACCTTGTAGCAACAAGAGGGTAGCTATGGCATGGAGATGCCCAGGCATCTCTTGTCCATGGCATGCAATCATAAAGCAGCAAGTCCTTCTCAGTCACAGCCATGAGGACAGGTCTCCATTGTTGTCTCCCACCATCTAGCTTTGCCTGTTACAATGGTGAAATCTAGAATCAGATCTAATAATGTCTTTGTAAAAATTTCTTCAGTGATGTACTAACACAGTGGGTCTCCATTTTGTTTCCCTCTCCTAAAAGACCTGAGATATAGAAAACAATCTATCAGGTTTCTTCCCACTGGGAGGGGTTCTCCACTGGGAAGTGTGGGTGGTACATATATTTGAAAAAGCTCCCCGTAGCAAGTTACAGACGATCTAGTGATATGATATAGTTTTCCCCATTCCATAATAATTGATATTAATTATAATTAAAGACATAGTAATTTTTTCAAAATATAACAGTTTTAGTATATCTGATGTTTGAATGACATCTAAGCACAGGACAGAAACTCCTGCTACCTATTTCACTAGTAGGCTAGAAAATCTTCCTTCTAAATAAGTATACATAATCTAAATACCAACATTTTCAAATGCTTTTGATTAAGACATGCAGTAAGAAATAAATTTTACATTGCAATCCAATATACACATACAATATAAGTAAATGTTCTATTTTCCAATATATTTTGGAATATATTCTGAAATAACACTGTATTTTGTGCAATGAACTCTGATAATTTCTTTTATTTTTAAAAAAATACTGATAATGTACATATATGAAAACACCACAATAAATCCCACCATTGTATATATCCACAAGAATAGGATCCTAATTAGAATAAGATATGTTTCATGCTTACATAATTATATCAAAATGGATTCTACTGTCATGTATAACTAAAAAGAACCAATACAAAAAACACTGATCACGATCTACTATGTTGTATTTTGGAAAACACTGATATAAGAGTTCTTTATTATATTTTCAGAAGCATATTTTTCAAAGTGGTACCACTTCATTTGCCTGTATAAAGCTTTGTTATCTACGCAAGGGTCTAAAAATGTAGGAAAAATATGGGTGTGGTGGCACATTCTTGTAATCCCAGGGACTTGGGAGACAGAAGTAGGAAGATCACAAATTCAAGGCCAACCTCAGGAAGACACTCTCAAAACAAAAAATAAAAAGGGCTGGGAATATAGCTCAGTGAAGAGCATCCCTGGGTTCAATCCCCAGTACTGTGGGGAGGGGGTGGCTGGAGGAATAGGAAAACAACTGCGTATGTATATTGTCAAGGATCTACTGGGGGAAAAAAAAAAGCAAAAGATTATGTTCAAGAAAAGCCCTGTTAGCTGGGCATAGTGGTATATGCCTGTAATCCCAGCAATTTGGGAAGCTGAGATAGGCAGCATTAAGTTCCAAGTCAGCCTCAGCAATTTAGTGAAGCCCAAAGGAACTCAGCAACACTCTGTCTCAAAATAAAAAATAAAAAGGGCTGGGGATGCAGCTCAATGGTAAAGCACCCCAGGTTCAATCCTCATTAGCAGGTGCGCCCTCCAGACCCCTGTCCCGCAAAAAAGAGAAAAGCCCTGTCACCATCAACCCTTTTGGCCCTCCTGAGATGAGACCTTTGATCAGGAACTGCTTAACTAAACTGTATTTTAACACAGATTCTTTAGCTCACCATCACTGCCTATTTCAAAGAGATTTCAAGTTGATGAATCACTTGTCTCTTAAAGAGTTGTCTTCAGAGCCACTTTTCAATTTCTTTTTCTAAATGACTTCTGAAGGTAACCTGGACATCTTTTTTTTTTTTTCAAATAATTTTTTAAGTTGTTGATAGACCTTTATTTTATTTATTTATTTATTTTTTTTTTTAAGAGAGAGGGAGAGAGGGAGAGAGGGAGATAATTTTTTTAATATTTATTTTTTAGTTATCGGCGGACACAACATCTTGTATTTCTAAATAAACTTTTACAGAAACACAGTCTTGCTCCTTTATTTTCATATTATTCATGACTATTTTCCTGCTATGACAGCAGAGTCAAATACATAGTTGTGTGCTATCTGGTCCTTTACAGAAAAAGTTCACTCACCCTAGACTAAAATCATGAAAATTACCCTGTGTCAGTAAGGGCAGAGATGGTAATAAGAACCTCTTTTTAATTATACTGTGATGGTGATTACCATTACAGTTAATTCTTCTAGTAGAGGTGATAATTAGCAACAAATAGATAAATGGTAGAAAGGAAAAAGGGGAGGAGAAACAAAAGAGTGGACAAAAAAAGATTTTTTTTTTTTTTAGTGGTACTGGGGATTGAACCCAGTGGCATTCTACCACTGAGTTATTTTCCTAGCATAGACCTTCCTCACACCCAGTGCTTTTTTCTTTTCTTTTCTTTCTTTCTTTCTTTCTTTCTTTTTTTTTTTTTGGATACTGAGGATTGAACCCAGGGGTGCTTTATCACTGAGCAACATCCCCAGCCCTTTTTATTCTCATTTTGAGATAGGATCTTGCTAAGTTGTTGAACCTGACTTTGAACTTAAAATCCCCTTGCCTAACTACCCCGAGTTGCTGAGATCACAGGCATTTACCACCATACTCTACTACCCCGGCTCCTTTTTATTTTGGGACAAGGTATCATTAAATTCCTGAGGTTGGCCTTAAACTTGTGATCCTCTTGCCTCAGCCTCCCAAATTGCACAAATGTGCACCAACATACCTGACTCAAACAAAAGATTTTCAAGGTAGATGTCCAGGACCTAACTGCATGATAAATATTACAGATATATGCAATGGGACAATGGTTCTGACTCTGAATGGGGGCCAGTGAACTCTGTTCTTCCTCCTCCAGCCTACCTGTTCTGCTAGCCAGGCAATGTGTTTGACTTCCTTGCTGCCTCCTGCAGTACTGGTTGCACCAAGCATGGCATTAAGCTCAGCCAACACCTGTGGGAGGAGAGCCATTATGTTGGTGTGGATAGCTATGAACCAGGAGTGTGCTGTGGCTGTATCCTTGCAGCGGAGGATCAACGTGTTCCTGCTATCAGGAGAATGTAGCTCTATCAATCTGTGTAGAAATAGAAAAGAAAAATGTGAGTCAGGTCAGAAGTCATCAAACCTACCAGTTTACCATGTGTAACTGCAAATTTATTTATATATTCCTCAAAGAGAGACACTTTCTCTTAATTTCCTAGAGTACAATTTAAGAGAAAACTACACATGGGAAGATAATCACCAGAAAGACTATTGCATGTACTATAGTATGTTATAGTAAAGGAGCTAAGACAAAGGAATCTACTAGGGTCTTTAGTAGAACACTTCTTGTCTAAGAAATGTTGGGCTGGGGATGTGGCTCAAGCGGTGGCGCGCTCGCCTGGCATGCGTGCGGCCCGGGTTCGATCCTCAGCACCACATACCAACAAAGATGTTGTGTCCGCCGAGAACTAAAAAATAAATATTAAAAAGAATTCTCTCTCTCTCTCTCTCCTCTCTCTCTCTTTAAAAAAAAAAAAAAGAAATGTAAAGCACGCTTGTTGAATGTCATAGGTACATTTGTAAATAAAGAAATGGTATTTTAAATTACTTAGATAATTCTGGTATAAGGTATTGCCAGGTATTACTAGAAACGCAACACCTGACAAAAAACAAGATAAAATTACCATTAATACTATGTGAAAAAAGAAAAAGAGAAATTAACAGAAGAACATGAAAATTTGTAATTACATATTGGTGTCTGGGTAATATCATATGATTAAATCATTTACTGAGTCCTGACAGAAAATATTTAAGAGATTGTAAACACTATAGTTATTCTGCATTAGTTAATGCTTTAACTGAGAACAATCTATATGTCAAAAGTAACTTTTAGAAATTAACTAAAAAACTTTTTTAATGTGTTCTGTGTTCTAATAGTAAATACACATACATCTTTCAAAATGGAAAAATGGAAAGCTATTAGGAGTGTTGCCCCTGGTAGGCTAGAAATTGACAAACTACCAGTGACCAAGGAGAGATCTTTATTTGCTGCCATGAAACACTGTCATCAGATTCTGCACCACTTGTCAAAGATAAGCAATTTACATATACACTATGATTTCTGCCTTGAAGCTGGAATTTATCTTTTGCCAAATTTTTAACCCCTTCACAATTCCAAATATTTTAAGCTGTTATACTTCATATGGCAAACTCATTCTCATTTGAACTCTGGTTGGTTTATCCTCTCTTAAATAAACATTTATTGATCCCCTACTATATGGTAGATACTGTACAAGACACTGGTCTTAGAGCAACCATGTCAAATAAGTAACTAAACAAATAAAATCAAAATAGCATATAATACTATAATAATAGAACACTGCACTAAAGGGGAGTGTCATCTCTGTTTTAATCATTGTATTGAGTTAATAATTACTATGAAAAACTGCTCAAATAGTAATTAAAGTAGCTAAGCTTATTTTAGGGTAAATTTACTTAATGACAAGTAGTTATCCATAAAATACAATGCTAGTTTATTAGATAACATTAGACTATAAGCTAAAAGCAAGGTATTTTATATTTTACTACTTATATTAATCTTTTTAAAAATATTTTTTAGTTGTAGGTGGATACAATACCTTAATTTTATTTATTTGTTTTTATGTGGTACTGAGGATTGAACCCAGTGCCTCACATGTGCTAGGCAAGCGCTCTACCACTGAGCCACAACCCCAGCCCTACTTATACTAATCTTTTTTTTTTTTAGTTGTAGAGGGACACAATACATTTATTTATTTATTTTATGGGGGGTGTTGAGGATCAAACTCAGTGCCTCACATATGCTAGGCAAGCATTCTACCACTGAGCAACAGCCCCAGCTTGACTTATACTAATCTTAAAAAGAAAAGTGGGGTGGGGTTGTAGCTAGTGGCAGAACACGTGCCTAGCATGTGTGTGGCACTGGGTTCAATCCTTAGCACCACATAAATAAATAAATAAATAAACAAACAAACAAACAAATAAATAAATATAAAAAGTATTTCTAAAACTTCCTACATAAGATGGCAATGAAGCATGTACAACTAACTATTCTACTCCTTCCTGAAATCCAATTAAAAACAACAGCAAAAGGGGATTACCTTTTAATCAAATGTTTTGTTTGTTTTTGTACTGGAAATAGAACCCAGGTGCACTTTACCAATGAGCTATATCCCCAGTTCATTTTATTTTTTATTTTGAGACAGGGTCTCACTAAGTTGCAAAGCTTCATTTCAAATTTGGGATCCTTCTGCCTCAGCCTCCTGAGTCTCTTGTAATCAATTTTAATTTTATTTTTAATCAACATGTAATACTTGTTCGGCTGGGCATGGTGGTGCATGCCTATAATCTCACAGACTCAGGAGGCTGAGGCAGGAGGATCACAAATTCAAGGCAAACCTCAACAACTTAGCAAAACCCTGTCTCAAAATAAAAAAATTAAATAAGAGCTGTAGATGTAGCTCAGTGGTAGAGCATCCCTGGGTTTAATCTCTTAGTATCACCTACATACACACACATAAAAGTCCAATTTACAGGATACGATGTGATGTTTCAATACACATACCTTATATAATGATCCAATCATGGTAAATAGCATATTCATCACCTCAACCATTTATTGTTTCTTTCAAAAGCCTTTCCTCTAGCTATCTTGACATATCCATTATTGACTACAGTCACCCTATGTGCAACAGAACACCAGAACTTATTCCTCCATGTAACTCTAACTTTGTATCTGTTTACCTACCTCTCCAGCTTCTGGTAATCATTATTCTACTCTCTAATTTTATGAGATAAACTTTCTTAGATTACACTAATGAGATCATTCGTTGTCTGTGCCTGGCTTACTTTACTTTACATAATGAAATCCAGGTCCAACTATGTTGTCACAAATTACAATCAATTTCATTCTTCTTTTTTTTTTTGTACTGTGGATTAAAACTCAGGAGTGCTTTACCACTAAGCTACATTCTCAGCCCTTTTTAAATTTTTTGAGACACAATCTTGCTAAATTGCTTAGGGCCTCACTAAATTGCTGAGGCTGGCTTTGAACTTGTGATCCTCCTGCCTCACCTTCCAGAGTCAGTGGGATTACAGGTGTGCACCACTGTGTCCAGCAGTTTCCTTCTTTCTTAAGGCTGAATAATATTCCATTGTGTATATGTACCACATTTTTTTGTACCACATTTTCTTTATCCATTCATCTGTTATTGAACACCTAGGTTAAATCTATTTCTTGTCTAATGTGAATAGTGCTACAATAAACATGGGAATGCAGACATCTCTTTGAAAAACTGGCTTCATTTTCTGTTCAGATCTGTTACCCTTTTTCTTTTCTTTCTGAAAAAAGCATCTCACTATATTGCCTAGGTTGACCTTGAAGTTGCTATCCTCCTGCTTCAGCCTCCTGAGTAGCAGGGAATATAGGCATGTGCCACCATGCCTGGCTAGATCTGTTACTTGTTTTTATTTTTTACATTATTTTAGAATTAGTATTATTATTTAGTACTGAATACTGAACCCAGGGGTGCTTTATACAGATCTACATCCCCAACCCGTTTAATTTCTTATTTTGAAACAGGGTCTCAATAAGTTGTTTACTAAAGGGCCTCACTAAATTGCTGAGGCTGCCCTTGAACTTGTGATCCTCATGCTTCAGCCTCCAGAGTTGCTGGGATTGCAGGCATGTGCCACATTGCCTGGCCTGTTACTCCCCTTTTATTGAGTTGTTTTCTTATTTTTGAATTGCAAATTTTATTTATTTTAGATTCTATTCTAGCCCATTTATCTGGTAAGTATTTTGCAAAGACTTTTTCCTAATCTGTGGCTCGTTTTTTCAATCTCTTACAATGTCTTTTGCAGAGAAGATGTCTTACATTTTATTTAAGTTCAACTTGTCAATTTTTACTTTATGGATTGTGCTTTTTGTATTGAATGTAAGAAGTCTTCACCATACTTAAAGAGGATTTTTTTGTAATATTTATTTTTTAGTTATAGGTGAACACAGTATCTTTATCTTATTTTTATGTGGTGTTGAGGATCAAACCCAGTGCCTCATACTTGGTAGGTTAGCACCCTACCTCTGAGCCACAACCTCAGCCCCTTAAAGAGGATTTTTAAAAAGCATAATAATACAAGCTTAGGAAGAACAGGAAAGGAACAACTATAGCAAAATTTTAGAAATTGGCAAAAAGACAAGGGAGTTAAATGACTTTTCAGAAAAGTCTGATAAGTCCCAGTCAATTCATGCTACATAATCCCTAATAGGCTGGGAACTTAGTGGCACCAGTTACCTCCAAAAATGGGAATAAAGCATGCAGCTAATATAAAGTGGCTGGATGTGCCAGACACAGTGGCCCACAGCTGTAATTTCAGTGATTTGGGAAGCTGAGGCAGAAAGATTGAAAGTTCAGGGGTATCCTCAGCAACTCAATGAGACCCTATCTCAAAATAAAAAGGGTGCCAGGCGTGGTGGCACACGATGTAATCCCAGTGGCTTGGGAGGCTGAGGCAGGAGGATTGTGATTCAAGGCCAGCCTCAGCAACTTAGCGAGTCCCTAAGCAACTCAGCGAGATCCTGTCTCAAAATAAAATATTAAAAAAGGGCTAGAGATATGGCTCAGTGGTTAAATGCCCCTGGTTCAACCCCCAGTACCAAAATAAATAAATAAATGAAAAGGGCTGAGATAGCTCAGTAATAAAGTACCCCTGGGTTCAATTCCTAGTACCACAAAATAAATAAAGTGGCTGGTGGAAAGTCTGTTTCAGGGCTGGGGGTTGTGGCTCAGTGGTAAAGCGCTTTCCTAGAATGTGAGAGGTACTGAGTTCGATTCTCAGCACCACATATAAATAAATGAGTAAAATAAAGGTCCATCAACATCTAAAAAAAAAAAATATTAAAAAAAAAAAGGAAGTCTGTGTCAGCACTCCCCATACCCTATGGTCAGAGGACTGCGTATAAATAAATGAATAAAATAAAGGTCCATCAACATCTAAAAAAATATTTAAAAAAATAAAACAAAGTCTGTTTCAGCACTCCCCATACCCTATGGCCAGAGGCTACCCTACCCTCATCTTAGCAAAGGATTCAGTCTACCTTTATCCCACCAAACTGGATGGGAAAGACAGTAATGTCATTAGTTCAGACAATAAATCATCAGGCTGAAAATTTTCTAAAAGGGCTATTTCCACCTGGTTGCTTTGATGCTGTAATCAGCATAATATCCTTTAAACACATGATAAAAGTTCAGTGGCAAAACCACTGACAAGAAATTTCCTATAGTACTCCTACCAACCTACTTAGCACTAAAGAAAGAAATCAGTTCATCCTTCCCTATGCACAAAGTGTTTACCTTCTAAAAGTTTTTCTACCTCATACAGTTCCTGGGATAATTTCTCAAATGTGTCTCCTTTGAAATTCTAAATTCTGGGCTGGGAATGTGGCTCAAGCGGTAGCGCGCTCGTCTGGCATGCGTGTGGCCCGGGTTCGATCCTCAGCACCACATACCAACAAAGATGTTGTGTCCACCAAAAACTAAGAAATAAGTATTAAAAATTCTCTCTCTCTCTCTCTCTCTCTCTCTCCTCTCTCACTCTCTCTTTAAAAAAATTTTTTTCATGATGTGTGTCCCTTTTTTTTTATTAGTTGCTGATGGACCTTTATTTATTTATATGTGGTGCTGAGAATCTAACCTAGTGCCTCACACATGCTAGGCAAGCACTCTACTACTGAACCACAACCCCAACTCTGTGTGGTCTCTTTTATTATTACCAAATATCTCTTAATATTTGACTCATTCTTTTTTGTATTCCTTAAGACTTATAGTTATGGGCTGGGGATGTGGCTCAAGCGGTAGCGCACTCGCCTGGCATGCGTGCGGCCCGGGTTCGATCCTCAGCACCACATACAAACAAAGATGTTGTGTCCGCCGAGAACTAAAAAATAAATATTAAAAATTCTCTCTCTCTCTCTCTCCCCTCTCTCACTCTCTCTTAAAAAAAAAAAAAAATCTATCTTCAAACTGAAAACAGCTCAAGTGACCATCAATACAAAAGAAAAATAAATAAATTCACACTTCCTTTGACAGAGCTGGATAAAATTAAGGATGAAAAAGCTACAAATGGGAATCAACCTAGATGCCCTTCAATAGATGAATGGATTAAAAAACTGTGGCATTTATACACAATGGAGTATTACGCAGCACTAAAAAAACGACAAAATCATGGATTTTGCAGGGAAATGGATGGCATTAGAGCAGATTACGCTAAGTGAAGCTAGTCAATCCTTAAAAAACAAATGCCAAATGTCTTCTTTGATATAAAGAGAGCAACTAAGATCAGAACAGGGAAGAAGAGCATGAGGAAAAGATTAACATTAAACAGAGACGAGTGGGGGGAGAGAAAGGGAGAGAGAAGGGAAACTGTATGGAAATGGAAGGAGACCCTCATTGTTACACAAAATTACATATAAGAGTTTGTGAGGGGAAAGGGGGAAAAAAAAAACAAGGGAGAGAATTAAACAACAGCAGATGGGGTAGAGAGGGAAGATGAGAGGGAAGGGGAGGGGGGATAGTAGGGGATAGGAAAGGTAGCAGAATACAACAGTCATTAATATGGTATTATTTAAAATAATTAAAATACCAATTTATGTAAAAATGTGGATGTGTAACCGATGTGATTCTGCAACTTGTATTTGGGGTAAAAAATGGGAGTTCATAACCCACTTGAATCAAATGTATGGAAGATGATTTGTCATGAGCTTTGTAATGTTTTGAACAACCAATAAAAAAAAAAAAGAAAAAGCTACAAATAATTTTATAGACATTATCTTATTTATACTTATTCATTTTTCCAGTTTCAAATAGGTAAATTATAATTACATATAATGCTGGGATTCTTTGTTATATAGTCACACATGAACACAATATAATAATATAATTTGGCCAATATAATTCCCTCTTTCTGGACCTTTTCCTCTACTCTTCTGATATCCCTCTAATTTTCATGAGATGCCCCCAATCATTCTTCCCCTTTTCCTCTTTAGCTTCCACATATGAGAGAAAACATGACCTTTGAATTTCTGAATTTGGCTATTTCACTTAACACTTTTTTTTTTTTTTTTTTTTTTGGTGGTGCTGGGGATTGAACCCAGGGCCTTGTGCATGTGAGGCAAGCACTCTACCAAATGAGCTATATTCCCAGCTATTTCACTTAACATAATGTTCTCAAGTTCTATCCATTTTCCTACAAATTACACAATTTTGTACATCTTTATGACTGAATAAACTCCATTGTGTGTATATACCACATTTTCTTTATCCATTCATCCACTGATGGACACCTAGGCTGGTGTTTGGCTACTTTAAATTGTGCTGCTATAAACATGGGCATGCATCTATCACTATAATAGGCTAACTTTAATTCTTTAGAATAAATATCGAGGAGTGGTATAGCTAGGTCATATGGTGATTCCATTCCTAGTTTTTTGAGGAATTTCTATGCTGATTTCCATAGTAGTTATACTAATTTACAATTTCACTAACAAGTGTTTTTTTCTCCACATCATCTCCAGCTTTATTATTGTTTTCTTTCTTGATGAATGCCATTCTAATTGGAATGAGATTAAAAAAATCTCAGTGAAGTTTTTATTTCCGTTTTCCTGTTGCTGAAGATATTGAACATTTTTTCATATATTTGTTGGCCATTTGTATCTCTTCTTTTGAGAAGTGACCATTCATTGAGTTATTGCCCATTCATTAATTGGGTTTTTTTTTTCTTTACTGTTAAGTTTCTGAGTTCTTTATGTAATTTTGGATATTAATCCTCTGTCAAAAGAGTAGCTAGCAAAGGTTTTCTCCCATCTGTAGGTTCTCGCTTCATATTTTTAATTGTTTCCTTTGCATGCAGAAGCTTTTTAATTTGATACCATTCCATTTATTAATTCTTGATATTATTTCCTAAGCTTTCAGGGTCCTATTGAGAAATCATTGCCTGTGCCTATGTGTTAGAGTGTTGACCCTACATTTTCTTTTATGAGTTGCATATTTTCTGGTCTAATTCCTAGGTCTTTGGTCCATTTTTAGGTGACTTTTGTGCAGGGTGAGAAATAAGGATCTAGTTTCATTCTTTTACATATGGATAACCAGTTTTCCCAGAACCATTTGTTAAAAAGGGTCTTACTATGCAAACTTTTCAAACTTTTTTTCATTAAATCCTCCTATAATCTTGATTTTATACAGGAGGAAATCAAGGTATAGACAAAACAAATAGGTTGGTCAAAATTAAAAAGCCCACATTCCTCATTCCAATATTTTAACTTTTATAACTGAGGTGCCACTGTCAATAGTTCTACGTACTTTTTCTGCCAAGACATATAGCATAGATATTCACATTCTAGTAATTATACATAATTCGTGCCAAACTATTTACAATTCTACTGTTTTTCTTTCTATAAAAAATAAAGTTAAAATATTGTCATATGCTGGGCACAGTGGTGCACACTTATAATCCAGGCAACTCAGGAGGCTGAGGCAGGAAGATTGCAAGTTTGAGGACAGTCTCAGCAACTTAGCAAGGCCCTATTTCAAAGTAAAAAGTAAAAAGGGCTGAAGATGTACCTCAAGTGGTAAAGCATCACTAGTTTCATTTCCCAGTACCATTAGAAAAAAAAAAATTCAATCCAACTCTCTCATTTTGTAAAAGAGGAAACTGAGGTCAAGAGAAGTAAACTTGCCAGGGTAAGAGTGCTAGCTGAGACAGCCAGATATATAATGCAGATCTCTGACTCTACAATATAAGAATTTTTCTTATTTTGTTTTTTAAACTGAATGGTGGCAAACACACCTGTAGTACTAGCTATCTTGGGAAGCTAAGGCAAGAGGATCATTTGAATCCATAAATTTGAGGCCTGTCTAAACAATATATCACTTGAATCCAAGAGTTTGAGGCCAGTCTAAGCAATATAATGAGACTCCCATCTTTTTTTGACTAAGCATTAAACCCAGCAACACTTTACCACTGAGCTAAGTCCCCAGCCCTTTTTATTTTTAGCACGGTTTCACTAATTGGTTAGAACCTCACTAAGTTGCTGATGCTGGCATTAAACTTGTGATCCTCCTGCCTCAGCCTCCTCAGTTGCTGGAATTACAGGCATGTGCCATGTGCCTGGCTCAAAAAAATACCCGTTTTTTTCAATTATAAAGTACTGTAGTTTTTTTTTTTTTAAGTTCATAGTTTTTGTTGTTGTTGTTGTTTTGTTTTTTAAAGCAATAAGCTTATAGAAAAGTATAAAATGAATAGAAGTCCCAACTTTCCTTCTACCCTCTATTCCCATTTCATTGCC
The DNA here is from genome assembly GCF_964194105.1 of Spermophilus citellus. NCBI lineage: Eukaryota > Metazoa > Chordata > Mammalia > Rodentia > Sciuridae > Spermophilus > Spermophilus citellus. The sequence continues at coordinate 53,715,450 of NC_138200.1, read as the reverse complement.
TAGGGGTAAGCACCATTAACAGTTTCTTGTGTGTCTTTTCAAAAAATGAATCTCTCATATTGAAGCTTTCCTTTGTATAATTTAGTTAATAGAGTCATGTATGTATTTTAGCAAGTCCTTAAGTTGGCAAAGCTGAAAGTACCATGTTGATGTTCTTGTTAGGTACAGCTCACCTGTTTTCCAGATCCGGCATGCTTAGGTTTCTAGCAGCAAAGCACATTTTGAGAGGGATGACCTTCCTGTCCTTGGTGCTGTTCTGGTGTTTCGGAGAACCAGAGTCCTCACTGCCACTAAAGCTTGGTGACTGGGGAGCTGCACCCTCCCATGGCAGATCTGATACTAAGGATGGCTTCTTGATATATGGTGTTACTTCTCGGATGAATTTTACTATAAACAAATATCAAAGAAGAATTTTAGTATTTTTATTTCCTATGAAAAATAAGAACCAAATTACACTTTTTTTTTCTGCCAAGACATAGTATAGATGTTCACATGTTGATGAGTATAACCAAAGTTATGCATAATTCCTTCCTCACTACTATTCTCACACTGTTTTTCTCTTCTCTAAAAAGAATACTATATGGCAAGTTAGTAATATCATCATAGGAATAACCTTGATGATATATCACATATAGGCAATATCTAGAACAAAGTATAAAACAAAGGTCAAGAGCCATGAATCTCCTTGAGATAGATTCAGTGCCTCCTATGACAGTAACGTGTAGCTTTAGACTTAACATTTATAGACTTCTCAGTGCTTTCACCCATTGGTTCACTATCTACTGAAGCCCAAATGAGACAAATTTAATCTCTCTTCCACATGAGAATCTTTCACATATCTGAAAGACAGATTATATCTCTCCCTTCTCTGTACTAATCTAAGTATATCAAGTTCAATTCAATTCAGTCAACATCATCTACTAAGAGCCAGGAATTAGGTAGTCATCAAGTATCTAAGAAGAAAGGAAGCATGGATTCTGCTTAGAAGGAATGCCCAGTCTACTGGGGAACAACTATGTAAAACAAACAAATCATTGCAGTTCTGAAAAAAATAGACACAAAAATTAAATATAGGGGCTGGGGTTATGGCTTAGCAGTAGAGCACTCGCCTCGCATGTGCAATGCAAGGCCCTGGGTTCGATCCTCAGCACTACATATAAATAAATAAATAAAATAAAGGTACTGTGTACAATTACAAAAAAAAATAAGTATAAATAAAATATATTCAAGATAAACACAAAGCAGACACAACTGATCACCTTGCTTATTCAAAATACCCTATTTCCATGAAAGTAGCCCCAAATTAAAATATGGCTTTTAGTAGATAGGAAACTTTTTTCTTTTTTTGGTACCAGAAACTGAACCCAGAGGGACTTAACCACTGAGCAACATCCTCGGTCCTTTTATTTTTTATTTTTGAGACAGGGTCTCACTTAAATTACTTAGGGCCTTGCTAAATTGCTGAGGATGGTCTTGAACTTGCAAACTTCCAGAGTCACTGCAATTAATGGTGTGCCCCACTGTGCCCCAATAGGAAATTTTTTTCTTTTTAAGTTCAGTTTTAGGACTCATAAAATACTTCTTTTATTTCAGTCATGACTGTCAATTTTTTAAAACATTTTTTATTTTTTGGAAGTAGTTGGAAACAATACCTTTATTTTATTTATTTATTTTTATGTGGTGCTGAGGATTGAACCCAGGGCCTCGCATGTGCTAGACGAGCACTCTACCGCTGAGCCACAACTCCAGCCCTGACATGTCATTTTTGAGGCACAGTATTCTTGTTTTTAAAAAGTAGATAAACTGAAGATCACTAAAACCTTAAATAGCTTAACAGCTGAGGCTGTGTATGGTGGTGCACGCCTGTAATCCCAGCAGTTCAGGAGGCTGAGGCAGGAGGATCTCAAGTTCAAAGCTAGCCTCAGTAACAGCGAGATGCTATGCAACTCAGTGAGACCCTGTCTCTAAATAAAATACACAACAGGACTGGGTATGTGGCTCAGTGGTTGAGTACCCCTGAGTTCAATCCCTGGTACTGCCCCCCACCCCCCAAAAATAAAATAGTTGAAATTCCAGCTACGTTGTCATGAACTGAAATCGAATTCCATGCTTGTATAAGTTTATAGGATTGAACCCAACTACTGTGTGTAATTATAAAACTCTAATAAAAAAATTCCAACTACTTGGAAGGCTGATAGAGTAAGATAACAAAGTTTGAGGCTAGACTTAGCAATATCCATTAGACTCAGCAACTTAGTGAGACCCTGCCTCAAAATCAAAATAAAAAGGACTGAGGATGTAGCTCAGTGGTAAAGTACCCCTAGGTTCCACTTCCAGTACCAAAGAAATAAAATAATTAATTAAATTTTTTTTTCGTTGTCTACGGACCTTCATTTTATTTATTTATTTATATGCAGTGCTGAGTATAGAACCCAGTGCCTCACTCATGCTAGGCAAGTGCTCTATCACTCAGCTATAACCACTGCCCTAGTTAATTAAAAAACAAAACAACAAACAGAAAAAAAAAAAGGCTGGAGGTTTTATGGTAGAATATTCCTGGGTTTAATCCCTAGTACCATAAGAAAAAAAAATCGAATGTGAATAAATCTATCATCATTACCTCTGTTGATATAATACATATTATATCATTATTCTACTTCTTTCAAATTCCAATGTGATAGATCATTAGAGTAGCATCATAGTTACTGAAAACCTAAATAGATCATTGTCAATGCTTATCAATATCAAAATACCTAGTATTAATTATTTTGTAGCATTAAAAGTTATAAACCTCAAAAAAAAAGAAAAAGAAAAAAGTTATAAACCTGTGAAACTTTACTATTAAATAGATTAGTATATATGAAAAATAACTAGATGTTTCTAAAAACCTACCTAACAACTATCCTTAAAAACTGTCTCTCTTTTGAATAGGTAATATAGGTTAAATATCCCTTATCAGAAATGCTTGGGAACAGAAGTGTTTCTGATTTTGGAATATTTCCATATACATAATAAAATATCTTGGGGATGAGACTCAAATCTAAACACAAAATTAATTTAGGTTTCATACACATTACATACACAGCTTAAAGGTAATTTTATTTACAACAGTTTAAATACACCTGCATTTTGATTGTCACATGAAAAGGTGGAATTTTTTACTGTGGTATGATGTCTGAGCTCAAAAAGCTTCAGATTTTGGAATGTTTTGGATTTTGGAATGTTTTGGATTTTGGGTCTTTGGATGAAGGAAGATCAAGCTATACATGCTCACAAAACAAAACTCAAAACTTCAGCCCACCTCTGAAGGCAACCACTATGTGGTCTTCCAGAGAGATGCTAGATATGCTAAGCATATGTAAAAATAAGACATACATTTGTGCATCTCTATATGATGTACACATATTTCACACAGTGGCAATATATATGCTCATTGTTTTCCATCTTGCTTTTTATATTTTATGATACTGACAATACTATTCCCTATTTTTCTTTGTCTTTTATGACCAGTCAACAGCTCTACCACACTGTGTGGTGATGGAGACATCTTTGGAATTAGACATGGTTCAAATTCTAACTACACTTGTCTACTTTAAACCTATGTGACCTCACTTGACTGTTCTGAGGTCCCTAAATAAGCAAAATTTCTAGGCACACACTAAATATTCAATAATTCGTAGGTGGCTTTCTTTTTCCTTCCCTGACTTGAGCAGGGGTGCAGCCAGTGTATCCCTTGAGCAGCTGACTTGGGCTTTTCAAGACATAATTTAACCCTGTGCTTTCAATAGATTATTTTGTTTATTTATTTTTTTTAATGTGGTGCTGAGGATCAAACCCAGGGCCTCCCATGTGCTAGGCAAGCGCTCTACTGCTGAGCCACACAATAGATTATTAGATCACAAGAACTTGGCAGAAATTCCTAAGGTTTCTAATGCTTTTTGAACATTTAAGGCACTATATCAACTATTGGGCTATCAACTGGGAAAAATAAATACATTCTAAATGTCTATCCTAGAGTATTACAGTGATTAGAAAAGAACCTTTAGGGGTTGGAGATGTAGCTCAATGTGTGAAGTCCTGGGTTTAATCCCCAGAACACGGGGGCAGGGAGAAGGAAAAAAAAAAAAAAAAGGAAGAAGGAAGAGCTGGGTGCAGTGGTGCATGCTTGTAATCCCAGCAGCTCAGGAGGCTGAGACAGGAGAATCTCAGGTTCAAAACCAGCCTCAGCAACTTAGTGGGGTGTTAAGAAACTCGGTGAGACCCAGTCTCTAAATAAAATACAGAAAAGGGTTGGGAATGTGGCTAAGTGGTTAAGTGGCCCTGAGTTCAATCCCCAGTACCAGAAAAAATAAAATTTAAAAAAAGGAGAGGGAAGGAGGATGAGAAGGAGTAGAGAGAGGAGAGGGAAGAAGAAAAGGGAAAGAAGAAGCAGGGGAAGAAGAAGCAAGGGAAGAGGAAGAGGAAAAAGAAGAGGAAGGCTTCCTCTCATCCTGAAAGTGTCACCTCTCCTAGTTAGAATGACAAAAATATACATGTACTGTACACATACTTGAAAAGATGCTAAGAAGCACTTTTATCAAGATAGTGAAGTGTTTAAAGATAAATATAGGATTACGTTTTAAAAGTATATCCTATATATTTGAAATTTTGTGTTTATATTATTTATTTATACCAGTGATTGAACCCAGGAGCACTTAACCACTGAGCCACATTCCCAGCCTGTTTTATATTTTGAGACAGGGCCTCACTAAGTTATTGTGGCTGCTTTTAACTTGTGAGGTTCCTGCCTCAGTCTCCTAAGTGGCTGGGATTACAGGAATGTGCCACTGTACCCAGCTGGGTATATTATTTATTAAAAAAAATTTAAGAAATGAAGAAAACTTATTCTGAAATCTTTCAAACTTTAAGTGTGGAAGCTGCCATAAACTGAAATCTTGTTTGGCCTTCAAAATTTTTAATGTACTGGATGAGCTCCCTGATCCAACTGATTCAAGTTCTAATGAATAAGGTTACAAGGAGTTCCATGTCTGAGACATTAGACAGCATCTGATTTTAAAATGCATGCTGTTTATGTGCCTTTTTAAAGTTTATCCTGAAAATCCTTCATACTGTAGATCCAGGCTATGGTTGTTAAGTATACACATTACCTACCCTCATAAAAACCAGCCTCATATGATCATTATTTTCTTCTTTTAATATTTTTAGAATACCTTTATTTTATTTATGTTTATATGATGCTGAGGATTGAACAAAATGCCTCATGTGTGTGAGGAAAGTGCTCTACCACTGAGCTACAACCCCAGCCCAGCCCCATTTTCATCTTTATCTCTTATTGTTTTCTTTTCTTTCTTTCTTTTTTTTTTTGGGGGGGGGTACCAGAGACCAGAGATTGAACCCAGGGGCACTTAGTCACTGAGCCACATCCCAGCCCCCCCCCCCTTTTTTTTTAGTTTTTATAATTTCATTTTATTTATTTATTTATTTTTTTTGGTACTGGCATTTGAACTCAGGGGCTCTCAACCACTGAGCCACAACCCCAGCCCATTTTTTTTTTTTTTTTTTTTTTTTTTTTTAGAGACAGGGTCTCACTGAGTTGCTTAGCACCTCACCATTGCTGAGGCTGGCTTTGAACTCACAATCCTCCTGTCTCAGCCTTCTGCAGGCATGTATCAACACACCCAGATCTTATTATTTTCTTAACCCAGTTGGGATCTTTAAGTTTAAGTGAAACTAGACAGGTCAAACAATGTGGGGTACCATTACTCCTTTTGCTTTTGCAAGCAAGCTTGTTTCTGGGTTACCTCAAGGCAGAAGATGTGGCTTTGCATTCTACACAGGAATGAATTATGCTGACATCACTGTTAAAGTATTCTCCCAAGAAGTTTTCTCCTCAACCTCATCCCAAGCTCCCCACACCCTAATCGGCAATCTGATAGCCACCAAAAACATTAGGGAGGAATTACTTTACTTTCAGTAAAAAGCCTTTTACATTCTCAATTTGCAGGTTTTTTTCAGTTCAAGTCTCTTAGCCAATTGGGTTTTGAGCAGACTGCATTCTAGGACTTGGTGATATGAAGCTTGAAAGGATTCCGAGTGCCTCTAATTTTACTATGCTTCAATTTAAAGTTATCAACATGGGCTGGGGTTGTGGCTCAGCGGGAGATCACTTGCCTTGCACGTGTGAGGCCCTGTGTTTGATCCTCAGCACCATATTAAATAAATAAATAAATAAAGATATTGTGTCCATCTACAACTAAAAAAATGTTAAAAAATAAATAAAGTTACATAACACATTCACCAATTTATTGAACTCCCACTGGGTACCATGAGCTCTTCAGGCACTCAGCACACACCAGTGGAAAAAACCTGCAAAGCCCAAACAAATATAAAGTCCAATCAATAATGCAATTAATAAGTTAATGATATTCTAGAGAAATGAAAACATGTTCAAACAAAAGCCTGTACAGAAATGTTTTTAGCAGCTCTATTCATAAGTTACAAAACTGGAAACAACCTATATTTCTTCCAATGTGTAAGTGAATAAACTTAGAGCTCTAAAACAGAATACTATCAGCAATGAAAAGTAATGAACTATTGATGATACATCAGCAACTCTGATGAATCTTAAAGGTATTATGCTGAATGAAAGAAGCCAGTGTCAAAAGGTTATATAATTCATGATTCCATTACTGAAAAGATATAACTATGTGAGGAAGACCAGATCAGTGGTTTCCAGGACTGGTGGGCAGATATAATTATAAAGGTATAACATCACAGTTTTTTCCAAGTGATGAAAATGACCTGTGTCATGATTGTGATGAGGGATATAAGAATTTATACATGTGTCAGAATGCACAGAACTGAAGCCAGCACAGTGTGCATACCTATAGTCCCAGCAATGTGGAAGCAGGAGGATAACAAGTTCAAGCGAGCCTGGACAACTTTGTAAGACCCTATATCAAAATAAAAATGAAGAGAGATAGGGGTGTAGCTCAATGGTAAAGTGTCTCTGGGTTTAATCCTTAGTATCCCCCAAAATAAAATTCACAGAACTATATACCTTAAGGGGAAAATGTTAATTTTACTGTTTAATCATGTTATGGTTTGGATATGAAGTATTCCCAAAAAGCTCCTGTGTTGATGTAGGAATGTTTGGTGGTCAAATTAGATTGTAAGAACTGTAACCTAATCAATCTATCCTAGTTTGAATGTACTGACTGGTTAACTGTAGGCAAGTGGGGCATGGCTAGAGGAGGTGGGTCAATGGGGGCATGCCCTGGAAGGATTCATCTTCCTTGTGGCTCCTTTATTTCCCTTTTTTCCATTACCTCTGCTTTCTGGCTTCCATGAATAGAATAGTGCTCTTCCACCACACCCTTCCGCCATTATGTTATGCTTTATCTTGGGCCCAGAGCAAAAGACTTGGCCGACCACAGATTAAACCTCTGAAACTGTGAGCCAAAATAAACCTTCTTCCCTTTAGCGATCGTGCTACTGCTTGAGCCACATCCCCAGCCCTTTAAGTTGTTCTTGTTGGGTATTTTGGTCACAGTGATGCCAAGCTAACACAGATAATTACAAAAATTTTAAAAATAAATAAATTATATAGTAATGTTACAAGACGTTAAGTATTATGGAAAAAAGAAAGTAAGTAAGGGAGGGGTAAATCAGCAGTGAAAGGGGGTCAGTTTGCTACTTTAAATATCATGGTTAGGGTAAGTCTAATTAAGAAGATTTTTCAACAAAGTCTTGAAGGAGGTGCAGGAGTTGGTGAAGTGGATATTTGAAAAAGCATTCCAGGCTGGAGTTGTAGCTCAGTGGTAGAGCACTTGCCTGGCATGTGTGAGGCCCTGGGTTCGATCCTCAGCACCACATAAAACTAAATAAACAAAATAAAAGCATTGTCCATCTACAACTAAAAATATTTTAAAACAAGAAGAAGAAGAAAAGGCATTCCAGCCAGAGTTGCAGTGTTAAAGTAGTAAGGAAAACCAGTATGACTGAAGCAGGGTAAGTAAGAGGGTCAGAGTAAGTGGAGTCACAAACGTAAGTGGGAAGTAGAATCTGTAGGGCCTTTTAAGTCATTGTAAGAATTCTGAATTTTATTCTTTTTTAATTTTTTTTTGGTACTGGGGATTTAACCCAGGAATGCTTTACACTTTATCACTGAATTACATCCCCAGCCATTTTAATTTTTTTATTTTTAAGCTGGGGATGGTAGCACATGCCTGTTATCTCAGTAGCTCAGGAGGATGTAAGCTACTGGGACTGTGTCTCAAAATAAAAAATTAAAAGGGGCTGGGGATGTGGCTAAGTGGTTAAGCACCTCTGGGTTCAATTCCTGGTACAGGTCTCCCTAAGTTGCTTAGGGCCTTCCTAAGTCACTGAGGCTGATCTTGAACTTTTTTGATTCTCTTGTCTCAGCCTCCCAAATGCTGGGATTACAGGCGTATATGCCCAGCCTCTGGGTTTTATTCTGAAATGGGAGGCCATTGGAAGGTGTTCTGTGTGACTACTGTGTTGAAAACAGTGAAAGAAGGCAAGGAAGTAGTGAAGACCAGTTGGGAGGTTATCAGAGTTGAGGTGATAGGAGTTGGAGGGTGACAGGAATGGAGGTGCTAAGAGTTAAGCAGGGGGGATAGGAAGGGCAGCAGAATAAAATAGACATTATCATTGCTGTATGTATATAGGTGACTGTAGGACCAATGTGATTCTGCAACCTGTACAATCAGAAAAATGAGAAATTATACCCCGTTTGATTCAAATATATGAATTGTCAAGATCATTGTACTGTCATGTGTAACTAATAAAAAAAAAAAAAAGAGTTAAGCAGATTCTATGATTCTATTGCAGGTAGATCTACTTAGATGTCTCAACAGGTTGGATAAGGGGGTTGAGTGTCAAAAAGGAGTCAAGGATGATTTCAAGATTTTTGTCCTGAACAAATGAAAGGATAGTGTTGCTACTGACAGATTTAGGAGAAAGATCAGGAACTTGAGATATACATTAGATAATCAAGTCTCATATACACTAAACATGACTCTGCAGTCCAGGAAACAGGTCTGGGCTAGAGACATATATGTGAGAACTATTAGCAATGGTTGATATTTAAAGATATGAAACTAGATCAGATCATTGTCTTTCTCAAGGTCCCCACAGGAAACGCAGAGAATAGGGTTTAATAAAAAGACAATTTATAAAGGTGGGGGCAGAGTACAGGAAAACACAAGGGGAAAATAGCATGGTACCACAAGACTATTAACAAGCCAAACTAAGGTGACTTGATACATTAGGAGTTGAGGGGATAACTACTCCAACACCACTCTAACCTCCTTTTTTCTGCCCAGTATCCTGCTGGGGCTCCACACTGGCCCAATGCAGCAAAAACTGAAGACCTGGGAAGCCTGTCAAAATGATCAATTCAGGGCAGCCTCCTGGGACAGAGAACAGGTAGATAGAGGAACAGAAGTTGACCTAGAGAGGCAAATGGAAGACTCCAGCATAGTCACCAAGGACATGAGCATGGACCATAAAGAGGGCATTCTACTGCTAGAAGGCTCGGAAGAAGAGAAGGAATGCCAGAAGAGACAGGTAGGGAGGCACAGTCTCACAAGAGATAAGGAATCCATAGAAATACTAGTCTAAAATAATACCAAGTTTACCCAAACTGGGAAAGCCCTGTCTTGACCTGACTAACCCTGACATGGCTCCTCCTTCTCTTTGTCATTCCTTGAGAAAAAAAAAAAAAAAAAAAAAAAAACCAACTAGGTCAAGTTTGCTGTTTCTATTTCTTCTTTCACTACTTAATCTCTTTCTGAATCTGTCTGTACTCACCAGTGTTTTCTTACCCAAACCAAAGATTCTTCAATCTTTATGCTTGATCACTTCAATATCTACGACAATGTACAACTCTACAGATTGCTTTTTATTCCTCTTTCCCAGACATTTAATTTTTATTGCTTCTTTTCTCCTTCTATCCTTTCTACACAATGTGGGTATAGGTTCTGATTTTAGCAGTTTCTTCTCACTTTATCCTCTTGTCTCTGGCAACTTTCAATCCTAGATTTCTGGAACTATTATCTCTCCTTGGCCCCAATTCCTTCTAACTGGGTGCTCTTCCAATCCTTTCAACATAGCCAAATGTGAATTAATCTTCATTATCCTTAATCCCCTCATCCTGTGTGAACTGTTTTAGTTATCAGCATTAGCATCAACATCTTTCTAGTCACTAAGAATCTGAATGAGTGGTATGGTAAGCTTAGTATAAGGTAATCTGTATTTTATTAAAGGTTGTCCAGGTGGTTGATTTTCATGCTCACTCAAGATTGGGAACTGCTTCTCAGAAACTTACAGAACCTCAGCATTATTCTTTTAATGCTGAGTAATGTTCCATTGTGTGTATGTATGTGTGTGTATATATATATATATATATACACACACACACCAAAGTTTCCCTATCCATTCATCTACTGAAGGGCATCTGGGTTGGTCGTACAGTTAACCTCTCCCTAGCAACATATCTAATCAGGTGCTAGACTATCTCTTCCCACCCCTGAAATTATTCTCTAACCTACTGACTTCCCTCAATTTCCATTGCCATTGTGCCTCTGGATCATCCAGGTTGTTATAATGGTTTTCTTCTGTAGGCCTTTGGTAACTGTGGTAAAATATATACAAACTAAAAATTGCCATTTTCATTATTTTTCACATGTCAGTTCAGTAGCATCACCACCCATCTCCATACTTTTCATTTTCCCAAAATGAAACTGCCCTATTAAGTAGTGACTCCAGGTTCTCTTCCACCTAGTTCTTGACAACCTCCATTCTACTTTGTGTCTTTATCAATTTGACTATTCTAACTACCTGATAGAGGTGGAATCATACTTGTCTCTGTCTTTAATGGCCTCTTAGCTGATCTCCTTGCCTACAGTCTCCCTGTTCTCATTCCTTTATACAAGGTTGCCAGGTTGATTGTCCTGAACCCAAACACATACCAGGCCACTCCCTATTTCAAAGAACCTCTGTGGTTTTCTATTGATTAAAACCAGGCATGATGGTGCATACCTGTTATGTCAGCTACTTTGGAAGCTGAAGCAGGAGGATCACAAGTCCTAGGGAAGCCTCAGCAACTTAGTAAAACCCTGTCTCAAATAAGGGGTAGGGGTAGTCAGAATGGCAGCTATCAAGAATACAAACAACAATAAGTGTTGGCGAGGATGTGGGGAAAAAGGCACACTCATACATTGCTGGTGGGACTGCAAATTAGAGTAGCCAATCTAGAAAGCAGTATGGAGATTCCTTGGAAAATTTGAAATGGAACCACCATTTGACCAAGCTATCCCACTCCTCATTTAATCACAAATCCTGAAAAAAGCATACTACAGGAACACAGCCATATCAATGTATATAGTAGCACAATTCATAATAGCTAAACTGTACAACCAACCCAGATGCCCTTCAGTAGATGAATGGATAGGGAAACTTTGGTATATATAGACAATGGAACATTACTCAGCATTAAAAGAATAAAATCATGGCATTTGCAAGTAAATGGAAGAAGTTGGAGAATATAATGCTAAGTGAAGTAAGACAACCCAAAAAAACAAAGGCCAAATGTTTTCTCTGATATGACAGTGCTGATTCATAATGGCGATGGGAACATGAAAGGAATGGAGAAACTTTAGATAGGGAAGGAGGGCAAGGGAGGGGGCAAAAGGGTAGGAATGACAGTGGAATGAGTTAAACATCATTACCCTAAATACATGTATGAAGACACGAATGATGCGAAAATACTTTGTGTAAAACCAGTGACTTAAAAAATTGTGCTCTATATGTGTGATATGAAACAAATTGCATATTCTGCCATCATGTATTTATTAGAATAAATAAATAATGTAATAAAGAAAAAAAGTGGGGTAGGGGTGTAGCTCAGAGGTATAGAACTTGCCTAGCATGGTTTAATCTCCAGTACCTACCCCCCACCCCCACCCCAGGAAATGCAGTCCAAACTCTTTTTAGTGTAAATTAATCTTTTCAGTCAATTCTGTCTTATCTTCTTACTACTTAAACTCTTTGCAAAGGAAAACCCCTAAAAAATTTCAAGGATAAGTACTGGCCACCACAAGTAACTGAATTACTTGTAGAAAGGTATATTCTGAATTTTCCTAGGTGTGTCCTTACTCTTATTCCTTATTTCTATGAGTCCATATCTTACACATTTTCCAAAGCACACCTCAAATTCTACATCATCTGTTAATCCTAATGCAAAAGTAGTAGGAACTTACTAAGATCTAATTGGGCAAGCCAATAATTTCATATATCCAATAGGACTGCATCCATACAATTCTAAGCAAAGTTGAAGAAAATGTACATAGCAGGTTCAAACTCACAATTCTACATTATTTGAAGAAACTTAGCACAGCAGCTGATGTGCTTCTGATATTGGTCAGACGAGACATTTCCTCATTATAGGCCTAAAAGTAGAGAAGAAAATTCCTAGTACTATGTTATTAGCCCTGCAGAAACAACAGTTTGAAGCTGTCATTTTAGTACCAGAGTTTTCTGATTTATTTCTTCCAGCCCCCTTTCTTCCTTTCCTTTTAGTTCTTTTTCTTCTAGGTCCCATGAATGGTACTCTCACAGATATCCTTAAGGTTATTTATGAAGACTTAAGTCTCAGAAAAACTTTACCTTTCTCTGTGCAGAGGCTATTGAGAAAAGTTTGGACACGATGTCATACATGCTTTTTTTTAGACACATGGGTGTACACATATGGGTTTTGAGATACTATTTAAAATTTATTGCTTAGATAGGCACAGTGGCACACGCCTGTAATACCAGCACCTAGGGAGGCTGAGGCAGAGGATCAAGAGTTCAAAGCCAGACTCAGCAAAAGGAAGGTGCTAAGAAACTCAGTGACAGAGACCCTGTCTCTACACAAAATACAAAATAGGACTGGGGGCAGGGGGATGGCTTAGTGGTCGAGTGCCCCTCAGTTCAATCTCTGGTACCAAAAAAAAAAAAAGAAAGAAAAAAAAAAAGAAAAAGAAAAAGACTTAGGATAATTCTAAACCCAGGCAGCAGGAAGTGAACAAGAATAGGGAAGACATCCCTCTGCTTCTCCTTTTCTTTTTCTTTGGCTTCTCCTCCCCCCCACCCCCACCGCACTCACTTTGGTACTGTATATTTAACTTATATAGTCATTTTACCATGGAGCCACATCCACAGCCCTTTTTGTTTTTTTATTTTGAGACAAGGTCTCACTAAGTTGCTTAGTGATTCATTAAGTTGCTGAGGCTGGCCTTGAACTTTCGATCTCCTTGTCTCACCTTTCTGAGCTGCTGGGATTACAAAAGTATGCCACCATACATGGCCCCATTCTTCCTCTTAAAGTTGAAACTGGCAAAGAGGTTATAAATCACCCATCAGAACCAAGATGTACCATGTACAGCCTCCTCTGTATCTCCATTCACTGGACTTGTTTCTTCCCTTATCAGAAGTCTGAACATAGTCAATAACACTCTCAGCTGACCTCATCCTTTTCTCTCACATAATTAAATTTCTGAAAATACAGAAGGAAAAAAATAATAACATCCTACATCTGTAAAGGCAGGAGATCAAGATTTGGGGGACATACATAGAAATTTTCAGCAAAGATTGTTTTATGCAAAATTATTTCATGTTGGCAAAAGTGCTGACCTGGACATGTTTCTGGGAGTGTAAAATGATAAATCCCTTTGAGAAGCAATTTGGCAATATTTATCACGAATCTTTAATATTCCATTAACCAGTAATTTATCCCTTGAAAAGGCTGTTCATTATAGCCTAATTATTTAAACTAAGTACCCAATAATTAGGGAATGCCTAAATAAATTGTGGCAAACACACAATGGAATGCTACATATTTTTTTTAAAGCTACTGGAGTATTTTTTTTAATATTTATTTTTAGTTTTTGGCGGACACAAAAACTTTGTTTGCATGTGGTGCTGAGGATCAAACCCGGGCTGCACGCATGCCAGGCGAGCGCGCTACTGCTTGAGGCACATCCCCAGCCCAGAATGCTACATATTTTTAAAAGATGCTTAGAAGAATTTATAAAACATGGGAGAATGTTAGCTCCTGTGTTGAGTAAAGGACTACAAGTCTGGAAGAATGAATGTTATTTTATTTTATTTATTTTATTTTAATTGATTTATTGATTTGTCTGCAGAGCTGAGGAGTGATTTGTGGTATTAGAAAAGTGAGCAATTATAGAACAATCACCAGATCTCATACCTAACATAAATATGAATGTTTACTGATGTACCAGCATTTCCAAAGTCCAATTTAATTCAGCAATTACCTTTTAACTCTGTGAAGTTATAGGACAATCACCAGAATCTCATATCTAACGTAAATTTGAATCAAATTTACTAAACTAATGTACCACCATTTCCAAAGTCCTATTTAATTTAGCATTATTGCTTTATCATTTAACTCTGTTAAGTTTTTAGCTCTTTTCTTCTAGGTAGGTGCCAGGGAGGAAAAATAAGGAATGAAGCATGTCCTCAGAAGCAACATATGTGCTTATAAGATGTGATTTCAAAAAGCAATTGTAGTTTATGTTGGTCCTGGAGTTTACAATTCAGTTTATTATCCATCATTCCCTGTCTATTTCAAAACCATAACCAAGTCAGTAAAAGGAGAAGAAAGATTCTTTTTGAAGATTTCAAACTACTATGAGGATGACAATAGTAGATAAATCTCTACGCTATAGTGAAGTAAGTCCAAATAAACAAAAAGCAAGTTAGCTCTGAAATTTGTCTCCAGAAATTAAAATTTCAGGATTCAAAAATTATAGCCTTTAAAAAATAATTTATTTATTTTAATTAGGTATATGACAGCAGAATTTATTTTGATTCATTGTACACAATTGCAACACAACTTTACATTTTTATGGTTGTACACAATATGGCGTCATACATGTACCTAGGGTAATGATGTCCATCTCATTCCACCATCTTTCTGCCCCCATACACCCTCCCTACATTATGGCCTTTTTAATGAATTTATGTAAACTGGCAAAAAAAAAACAAAAAACTTTTTAGGTCTCAAATTGTAACCTACATATTTATTACTTTGATACAAAAGTATTAGCTTTCACACTTTCACATATACAAATATAAAAAAACAAGCTAGATTGAAATAATTTGGGGTTTGGACTGTTCACTGCATAATTTTTCCTTGGTACACTTATTTAACTACTTATGTAATATGTTCAAGTAGTTGTGGGTTATTTGTAAAGTAAATATTTCTTTCTTTCTTTTTTTTTTAATACACAGCAATACTAATGTCTATTTTATTCTGCTGTCCTTTCCCCCTTCCCCTCCCCTCCCCTCCCATCACTTCTCTCTACCCAATCTTCTTTTTTTTTCTCACATCGTCAAATATTTCTTAAATGAATTTAAAAAAGCATTTTTCTTTGGAATGGTTCCTCAAACAAATAGAATATGCAAGGTTGGCCTTGAACCTGCTATACATCCTCCTGCCTGAATCTCCCAAAATTGTTGAGATTACAGGCATGTGCCATGGCACCTCGCTTGCCATACACTCTATATGTAAGATCTTCTTGGTTGCAATCTACTCAGCTTAATTTGCTATTAAAACAAATCTGCAGCCAGGAGTGGTGGCGCATGCCAGTAATCCCAGTGGCTGGGGAGGCTGAGACAGGAGGATCAGACAGGAGTTCAAAGTCAGCCTCAGCAAAAGCAAGGTACTAGGCAACTCGGTGAGACCCTGTCTCTAAATAAAATACAAAATAGGGCTGGGGATGTGGCTCAGTGGCCCTGAGTTCACCCACCCCCACACACAAAAAAAATCTGCCATTGGAGAAAATTCTTCTTAATTAACTACTATCATCTTCAACACATAGCTGATGGGTGAGATTTTTGTTCCTGCAGTGATATAAAAATGCAAAGCTATGGGGCTGGAGTTGTAGCTCAGTGGTAGATCACTTTCCTAGTATGTGTGAGATACTGGGTTCAATTCTCAGCACAATATAAAAATAAATAAAGGCACTGTGTCCATATGCAACTTAAAATTTTTTTAAATGCAAAGTTATGAGGAAAAATGGATTAAAACATTGTAAGCATTGTAAGTAACGAAAGTCTTTACCTAACAAACCTAAGGTATGTGCTTTTATCTATTCCTAGGATAAATAAAAGGGAAAAAGTTTTTACTTTTAGAACTATTTCCCTCTTTTCAACAACAAAGAGCTATCCCACAAAGCATGTGGGATATTTAAAAATGTTTTATAGGGGCTGGGATTGTGGCTCAGCGGTCGTCTAGCACGTGCGAGGCCCTGGGTGGGTTCGATCTTCAGCACCACATAAAAATAAATAAATAAAATAAAGGTATTGTGTCCAACTGCTTCTAAAAAATAAATATTTTTAAAAAATGTTTTATATACAGATTTTGTCTCCAAGTTTGTTTAGCTAAGGAAGGAAAAAAAATACATACCCCCCCAAAATAGGTCAACTAATAAAATAGAAATTACAAGGCAAATTTTGATATAAATAAAATGCTATACAAAATGAAATAACTGAAAAATACTTATAAAAATAACATAACGTTTTTTTTCCACCAAAAGAAAAAACTTCAGCAGTTGAAGTGCAAGGAAATTATTAACCATATTTTTGCTGCTAAGTGGATGTGCCCTGGACTAGCTGGATAAACCGGATGGTTTGTTTTAGATCAGCACCCTGAGTGATAAACTATAGACGGAAACACAATATTAATCTAGCACAATAGCTGTGTTCAAGGGGTCAGCAGCCACTCCATCCTGAACATCCACTCAGAGTCACCACTAGGGAATAAGAATGTCATCCAAGTTTCCGTATCTTTAAACATTTTGTAATTTTAAAACTGTACAAAAGAACTGTTAGTAACTGCTTATTTTCATTAGGGATTTTCTGACAAAATTGGCAGAATTAACTGAGTTGAGGAAGAGAAGAAAGACAAAGATGTGTTCATGTTCTTTCTTTCTGTTACATAACACATGACTAAGGAATTCAGCTGTAGAAAACTGAGAACCACAGATAATAGAAACCAACTATTGAGCCACCCATAGTGGTGCACTCCAGCAATCCCTGTGATTTGGAAGGTTGAGGTGGGACAAAGGCAAGCTCGCCATCAGCCTAGACAACTTAGTGAGATCCTGCCTCAAAATAAAAGTTTAGAAGGGCTAGGGTGAAGCTCTGAGCCTTCAATTGCCAGTATAAATAGAAATTAACTATTGAATGTTGAACTATAGAATAATATTTTGCTCAACTCACATCAAGTAACTATTCACTGATAATGTTATAAATAAATAAAGCTGTGGATGTTGCTCAGTGGTAAAGTATACCTGGGTTCCATCCCCAGTATAAATAATAAATAAAGAATGGAATTATAATTCATAGGATAAAATTAAAATCTACAACTCCATACTGATGTAAAATGTAGCTGAGTGGTTAAGTGCCCCTGGGTTCAATCCCCATTAAGAAACCACACCATACCATACCAAACGAAACAAACAAACAAAAACTCACTATACTAATAAGTGTTTCAGGTAAGATCCATTGATTATTGCTTAATATTAGTGGTTGAAAAGTTTAAAAACTAATAGGATTTTGCCTTGTCTCAACATATGTCACCCAAGATATTTATCAATTAAAGGGAAAAACAGTACTTTATGTGGAGAAACCTGACAGTAATCAAAAACATATCAATGTCACCTCCATCAAGATACACTAAGAAGGATATGTCACTTCTGTGGGTTTTTTTGGTTGTTGTTGTTGTTGTTGTTGCTGCTGCTGTTGTTTGTGATACCAAGGATTGGATCCAGCAACTCATGAATCCTCGAAAAAATCTGACATGAAAATGTTTGATTTTCTTGCAAAAGAGTATATATTTGCCATCAAAAAGCTTAAATAAGTTATGGGCATCTTCATCTTAGAAATACAAAAATCTGGGGATTGGGGATGTAGTTCAATGGTAGAATGTTTACCTACCAAGGTCCTGGGTTTGATCCATAGCATTGAAAAAAAAAAATCTGGTTTCTAAGATTTTATTGGGTACACACTATTAAATAACTGAGAAATGTACAACCACATGGGAAGACCCTTTAAAATACCACTGAGGGGCTGGGGTTGTGGCTCAGTGGTACAGCACTTGTCTAGCATGTGTGCAGCACTAGATTCGATTCCCAGTACCTCACATAAAGAAATAAAGGTCCATTGACAACTAAAAAATATTTTAAAAAATACAACTGAAATATTCACTATCTCAGAGATCTAAAGTTGCTCCTGAGCTTGCTTTATTACTGACTCCTATGTGACCTTAAGCTAATTTCTTAATCTCTCGACTTATATTATAATCATCTATGTAATAATAACTATTATATTGATATCACATGCTCTTAAGAGTCTCAACTAAATATAAATTATCACACATGCAATACTATCTGTTCTGCCTTTGGGCAGACTGCTTATAATTCCAGAGGCATATTAGAATATTCTGAGTTGACTTCTCCAGTGATCCAGACATTAAACTAACATCTCCTACTCCCCAGTGCCCTCATGATGGCCCTGACCTAATTTTCTTTTTTTTTTAATATTTATTTTTTAGTTATTGGCGGACACAACATCGTTGTTTGTATGTGGTGCTGAGGATCGAACCCAGGCCACACGCAAGCCAGACTAGCGCGCTACCGCTTGAGCCACATCCCCAGCCCCCTAATTTTCATTAAGTAATTTAACCCTTCTTAATATCAACCAACTATAGTTACGCGATTCATAATATGGCATTTAGGCTGGGTGCAGTGGTACACCTGTAATCTCCATGACTCAGGAGGCTGAAGCAGGAGGATTATTTGTAAATTTGAGGCCAGCCTCAGCAACTTAGTGAGACCCTGTCTCAAAATAAAAAGGGCCATTTGTGGTTTTCTTTTGCATTCCTACCTTATACAACACCCAAAACCCAAATCATCTCCCCCAAACCATACTTTCTTCTTTTTTTGGGGGGAAGGTAGCAGGGATTGAACTCAGGGACACTCAACCACTAAGCCAAATCCCCAGCCCTATTTTGTATTTTATTAGAGACAGGGTCTCTGAGTTGCTTAGCGCCTCCCTGTTGCTGAGGCTGGCTTTGAACTTGCAATCATCCTGTCTCAGCCTCCCAAACTGCTGGGATTACAGGTGTGTGCCATTGTACCTGGCATTGCCATATTTTCTTATTTCTAAATCACTCAAGGTGGTTAATAGCTTCAGCAGCTACTAAGTTAGAAACCCAACAGTACCTTTAGCTCTTCTGTCTACATCAGCTCTTCAAATGTGAATACAGAGGTAATAGATCAGCAAGCGTCATTAAGCCTTCCTTTAAAATGTCTGCTCTATTCTCCATCTTTACTGCCATGTATTACTTCCAAATGGAACTAGATAAAAAACCTCTTTCCATGGGTCTGGGGATGTGGCTCAAACGGTAGCACGCTCACCTGTCGTGGTTTCGGCCCAGGTTCGATCCTCAGCACCACATACAAACAAAGATGTTGTGTCTGCCGAAAACTAAAATGTAAATAAAATATTTTAAAAAAAGTTAAAAAAAAAAAAAACACCTCTTTCCAGTTGCCTGACCATCCTTCCTAAGCCATCTTTCACACTACAATAAGTTAAACCTCTAAAGCACAGTTCTATTAAGTATTCTCTCACTTAAAAACCTTTAGCTTTGCCTAGGGTAAAAAAAAGTTCAGGGGTTGGGTCTATAGCTCAGTGGTGGAGTACTTGCCTCACACATGTGAGGCACTGAGTTCAATCCTCAGAACCACATAAAAATATATAAAGATACTGTGTCCATCTACAACTAAAAAATAAATTTAAAAAAAGTTCAAAACTTCTTAATATGCATAAATGCTTTTTTTTTTTTTTTTTTGGTACTGGGGATTGAAAATGGCTGGTTTATCACTGAGCCACATCCCCAGCCCTTTTATTTATTTTGAGATAGGTCTCAATAAGTTGCTTAGAGCCTCGTTAAATTGCCAAGGCTGGCTCTGAATTTGTGATCATCCTGCCTCAGCTTCCAAAGTCCCAGGCATATACCACCATAGCCTGGCTCATAAAATACTCTGAATAATCTTTTTAGCCTCTTTTTTTTTTTTTTTTTTGCCATTCCTTCCATGCTTTAGCAGCTTGGATCTGTCACTGCAATTTTTTTTTTTTTTTAAAGAGAGAGTGAGAGAGGGGAGAGAGAGAATTTTTAATATTTATTTTTTAGTTCTCGGCGGACACAACATCTCTGTTGGTATGTGGTGCTGAGGATCGAACCCGGGCCGCACGCATGCCAGGCGAGCGCGCTACCGCTTGAGCCACATCCCCAGCCCGTCACTGCAATTTTACTTATGTCACTGGGCCTTTACTCACTGTGTTCCTTGTACATGGAATACTCTTTCTACTTCCCAAGATTCTATCTCCATATTCTACTTGTAGCATATATGGAATTCAGCATTTTGATTA
Organism: Spermophilus citellus; assembly: GCF_964194105.1. Lineage (NCBI taxonomy): Eukaryota > Metazoa > Chordata > Mammalia > Rodentia > Sciuridae > Spermophilus > Spermophilus citellus. The sequence continues at coordinate 53,694,924 of NC_138200.1, read as the reverse complement.
TGAGCACCAGTTCTAATATCAGGGCTGGGTTCTTTAAATTACATACTAGCCCAGTTACCTTATTATCTAATTTTCAAAATCTAAATTACTTAATTTGTACCAGAGGGATTAGATGATAGTCTGGTTTGTCAATTAAATTAGATAATTCACATAAAGTACATAGATACTATACACATACCATGATGGATATTTCAGCCATATTTGTTTTCTCAATACCAAACTGAGTGCCTAGGACATGATAAATGTTTGAAAAACATAAACTGAGCCAGGTACAATAGCACACACCTGCAATCCCAGTGACTCAGGAGGCTGAGGCAGGAAGATAACAAGTTCAAAGCCAGCCTCAGCAATTTAGTGAGGCCTAAGTAACTTAGTGATAGTGTGACCCTATAGATAGATAGAATGAAGAAGAATTTTTCAATGTAATAAATGTGTACAATTAGTGGGTTTTATCTTATTTTTTGGTATTGGAGATCTAACCCAGGGGCACTTTAGCACTGAGCTACATCCATAGCCCTTTTAAACTTTTTTATTTTGAGACAGGGTCTCACTACATTGCTGAAGCTGGCTTTGAATTTGTGATACTCCTGTCTCAGCCTCCTGAGGTGCTGGGATTACTGGCATGGCCACCACACTGGGCTAAGGCTGTTTTTTAAAAGCTCCTTTTAGTGACTATGATACATGCTTAAATGGGACTAAAAAGTGTGTACAGGGATTAATACAAACCAATTATCAGTATCAGGACATCGATTTTATTTTATTTATTTATTTTTTTAAAGAGAGAGTGAAAGAGGAGAGAGAGTGAGAGAGAATTTTTTTTTAATATTTATTTTTTAGTTCTCAGCGGACACAACCTCTTTGTTGGTATGTGGTGCTGAGGATCGAACCCGGGCCGCACGCATGCCAGGCGAGCGTGCTACCGCTTGAGCCACATCCCCAGCCCAGGACATCGATTTTAAATAGAACATGTTTTATTACATTTAAGTAGATATTATTATCATCATGCTATTTTATTAATTGTGAAAAATTCATGCTATACTAGGAAAAAAATATATACATAAAACTTTTTTTAAAATTTTTTAATTTTTTTTTTAGTTTTTGACGGACACAACATCTTTTATTGTTTGTGGTGCTGAGGATCGAACCCAGGCCGCAGGCATGCCAAGCAAGCACGCTATCGCTTGAGCAACATCTCCAGCTCTACATAAAACTTTTTTTTTTCCTTTGGTGCTAGGGTTTGAATCCGGGCAGGGCCTTAAGCAAACTCAGGAACTTTTGAAATTTGGTACTTGAAAGAAAATCTCCTCAAAACACTCTTACAAGGAATGATAAATGAAAAAATACTTTTTAAATTGCACATTTACAAACAAGTATAAAACGTGTTAGCCAGCTTTGGTAGTGCACACCTGTAATCCCAACGATTCAGGAGGCTGAGGCAGAAGGACTGCAAGTTCAAGGCCAGTCTCAGCAGCTTAGCCAGACCCTGTCTCAAAAAATAAATAAGAGGGGCTGGGGATGTGGCTCAAGTAGTAGCGTGCTCGCCTGGCATGCGTGCGGCCCGGGTTCGATCCTCAGCACCATATACAAACAAAGATGTTGTGTCCGCTGAAAACTAAAAAATAAACATTTAAATAAATAAATAAATAAGAACTTGGGTGTAGCTTAGTGGTAGAGGACCCCTGGGTCAAATGCCTAGTAAGCCCCCCCGCACACCCCCACCCCTACTAACACATAGAAAAAAATTTGTTAGCCACATAGATCTTACTTCATGTTACTTAAAAAAGGTAATTAGGCATCCTTTTCATATTTTATTCCAAATATTATATACAACCATATATTACTATTCATTTGATCTACCTAAATGCTTGTTAGATCTACATTTTCATTATCAGTGTGGTAAAAGACTGTTCACTAATAAATTACAATAGTTGTAGGTTAAGAAAGGCCAATATCTTTTTCTAGAATTGGTAAATTTATAATATTTCTTGCTTTTTACAAAGCATACATATTTCCTAAAAGATGATAACAAATTCAAGCCAGGTGCACTGGCACATGCCTGTATTCCCAGCAACTCAGGAGCCTGAGGCAGGAAGATTGCAAGTTCAAAGTCAGCCTCAGCAATTTATCGAGACTCTCTAAATAAAATTGAAAAAAAAAAAAGAAAAGAAAAAACCAGCTGTGGCTGTGGCTCAGCGCTCCTGGGTTTAATCTCTGGTATGTATACAACACACACACACACACACACACACACACACACACACACAACAAATTCTAATTCTAAAATTCCATGACAAATATTCTTGTTAAATAATATTCAGATGATACTATAGAGCAGCTATGTATGTGTGGAAGTATGTCATTGCAAATAAAAAAGTGCAAGGGATGTGCCTCTGGATTCAATTCCCAGTACCAAAAAAATCTTTAAAAAGAAAAGGGGGCTGAAGATGTAACTCAGTGGCAGAGCCTTTGCCTCCATGCACAAGGACTGGAGTTCAATCTCTAGTATTGCAAACAACAACAAAAACCCCCAAAGTACAAAAGCTGACACATCCCATGTTTTCAAAATAGAGGATAGCATTATGCAATCTCCACTTCCCCTACTCATTTAATGTTCAGTACATACCAAAACAAAGTTAAATGCTTTGTTTTATAAGGATAATTTCATTTAATCTCACAACAACTTTATGAAACAGATACATTGTTATTCCCATTTTGCAGATAAGGAAACGGGTCTTAAGGGAAGGTTAAAAAAATTTATTATGTCACTCTGCCATTAAAATAGCAAAGATGGAAAGAAAAATCATGCATGTAACCACTACTATATTAATGAACAATTACACCTATTATAACCACTATTATATAACTATATACAAAATTAGACAAAGTAAAAAGGTTAAAAAAAAGAATGCTCAATTTTGGAGAGAGAAGATGGAGTGGAGTCAACCAGGAAAAGTTTCACATAGGAGACCCTGATCACTAAAAGACAAGTAGAAGTGCTCCAGGAAAAACAAGGTGGATATGAGCATGTCTGGCTTGGCTTACAGCATGTAGAGACAAAGACTCAGAAGCAAGGAGGAAAATTAAACATTCAGAGAAATATAAGTAACTATGAAAGGCTAGAGTGCAGGGTTCAAAGTGAAAAGTAGTGCTCTAATTTTGAAAGATTGCTGATATTCAGCTAAGGATTATCAGATATCACGAAAGATGGTCTTAGCTGTTAGGGACTATTTATCCTTAAAGAGATACAAATATAAGTATATAAAAGCAAAGAAGTGGGGCTGGGGTTGTGGCTCAGAGCTGGAGTGCTTGCCTAGCATGTGCAAGTGCTGGGTTCGATCCTCAACACCTCATAAAAATAAATAAAATAAAGGTACTGTGTTCAACTACAAAAAAAAAAAAAAAAAAAAAAAGAGAGAGAAGTACACCCCAAACTATAAAGGATCATTTCCCTCAAAGTAAAGTTTGAAATTACCACTAAAACACAGACCCCACAAACTTTAAAAGAAAATGAACAAATATATATTTTTAAAGAATTTAGCTATTTAAGAAAGGGCAAAACAGACCTCATCCATCAAACACATCACAACCTGTGAGCAGGATACTAGGATAAAATGTGCAAACATGTTCCTGCCCTCAAGTAGTAACATGTCATCTAGTAAAAGCACTCTTTGTTCATTTCAAAAATACCTGCACAGGTTATCCCAAATTTGGTCATAACCTTAACCTACAAATCTAAGTAAAACAAACAAAGAACAGAAGCCACACTGGAAGTCATTTTTAATTCAACTTTTTTTTTTTCAGGGTAGAAATTAGAAGTTTATTAAAGGACAGCAGAAAAGACTTCTCCCGGAGGAAGAAGGGGACCCAAGAGGTGGAATCCCTTTAATTCAACCTTTTAAAAATTATTATTATTTCAAATTCATGTTTAAGTGTAACTAAAGAATAATTAAAAAGCATTATGGGGCTGGGGATATAGCTCAGTTGGTAGAATGCTTGCTTCGAATGCACACGTCCCTGGGTTCAATTCCCAGTAACTAACACACACACACACACACACACACACACACACACACAGCATTAGGGTCCTGCTACAGTTTGGATCTTGAATGTACTCCAAAGACCCAATAACACCTGTAGTGTTATTGGGATGTGGTAGAAGCTTTAGGAGGGGAGGCTTAATAGAAGGAAGTTAAGTCGTTGGGAAAGTGCCCTTGAAAGACATGTTGGCCCCTGGCCCCTCTTCTTTCTCTCTTTTTGTTTCTGGCAGCCATGAGGTGAGTGGCTTTGCTCTACCCCATGCTTCCCACTACAAGGCTCCACCTTGCCACAAGCCCAAAAGCAACAGGGGTAACTGACGTGGAATAAAACATCTGAAATGATGAGCCAACATAAACCTTTCTTCCATAGGAACTGTTTATCTCAAATATTTTGTTATAATAATGGGAAACTGACTAGAACAGATATTTATATTTGAAACAGTTAATAAAACTACCTTAAAATAAATACATACAAAGCTGGGCATGGTATTGCACTCCTGTAATCCCAGCTACTCTAAAGGCTGAGGAAGGACTGCCAAGTTAAGGTTAGTTTGGGCAACTAAGTAAAATCCTGTCTCAAAAATAAAATCAAAAAGGGCTGGGAGGCTAGGGATGTGGCTCAAGCAGTAGCGCACTCGCCTGGCATGCGTGCGGCCCGGGTTTGATCCTCAGTACCACATACAAACAAAGATGTTGTGTCCGCTGAAAACTAAAAAATAAATATTAAAAAATTCTCTCTCTTAAAAAAAAGGGGGGCTGGGGAAGTAGTTCAGTGGTACAGGACTTGCCTAACATGTGCAAAGTCCTGGATTCAGGGGCTGGGTTATGGCTCAGTGGTGGAGTGCTTGCACGTATGAGGCACTGGATTCAATCCTCAGCACCACATAAAAAATTAATTAGTTAATTAATTAAGGGTATTGTGTCCATTTACAACTAAAAAAAAAATATATATATATATATATTAAAAAAGACCCTGGATTCAATAACCAGTACTACAAATCACATGCATGCATGCACACGTACACACACACACAAGCATGCACGCACGCACACTGTTGGGCACATACTTGAAAGAAAAAAAAAAAAACAGAAGTTGTTTCTCTCCAAAGTGTCCCAGAATATTACCCTTAAGACTGGATCCAATTAATTACAAGATTTCTTCTTTTTATTTCATTACTTTAAAATTAAATAATTTTATCCTTATTGCTTTTTTTTAATTACAAAGGAATTGTAAATATATTCATGTTTGCACATAAAGTAGTATGTAACAGAATAGATGAAAGGGCTCTGTGAAACTTACTAAAAAATCACTGAACAGCATGAAAACAGAATGCTGTACTATAACTATGACCATTATAAAATATTCCATACTATATACACATCCATTACAATATAATAATGTATTTTCTCATTCTATAAAATGATCTAAAGATACTGTATCATTATAAAAAAGTCTAGGGAATGGGAGACTCTTTAATTTTAAAAAGTACTTGATTATCTTGTGATAAAAGTTTATTTAAAAAAATTAGATAGGGCTAGGTTGTAGCTCAGTGGAAGAGTGTTTGCCTAGCATGTGCAAGGGTCTAAGTTCAATCCCTAGCATTACACACACAAAAATCATAATGAAATAATATCAAAATTAGATAATAAAAATGAAAATGTCCAAACATCAAACTTACCAAAGCAGAGATAATTTCAAGGTGTGTGTGTGTGTGTGTGTGTGTGTGTGTGTGTGTGTGGAGGGGGCTATCTCCAAAATTGTGCCCTTTATATGCGATCTTGCTAACTTTTAGTCTTTTTATCTTCTGAAGTTGCACATATTCCTAGTTATTTGGCTACCTTAACAACATTCGGGATGAATACTAAACTAGCATAGTAGGTAAGGTAGTAGGCTCTGGGGCCAGACTGCCTATCACATCTTGGACAGATCTCAATGTCTCAAGCTACTTTAAAAAAGGGAGGCAACAACAGTATCTCCTTCAGAACTGGTGAGAAAATATGTTGTAAAGCCCCTGAAACAGGACCTATCACACTCTAAATGATCAATAAATCTTAGCTATTAAAAGCACTACCCATCTTAAGAAGAGCTGCATTAATTCTCTTTAAATATGACAAATATTTTGTGTCTAAAGAAACTAAGATTCAATGACAATGTCTCTAAAACCAACATGTCCTCCAATAAAAACAGTCTTTTTATTCCTTTTCACTTTGGTAAACACACGCTAAACTTCTTCACTGATACTTTACTTCTTTTCATCCTCTCCTTCCAAATGATCCTCCATCCAAAATGTATAAACAATAAATATTGCAGTTCTCCCAACAGATATTGAAGTTTCTATCTTTGTTTTAATTAAAAAAAAAAAAAAAGCCCACCAATGTCAAGTTTCTTTAGATTTCCAGTAACATTTCAATCACTAAGGAAAATTCCAAACTGACCTCAGCTCTGCTTAGGGTGTGATATGATCAATCTCTGTGCAGCCCTAATGTAAAGGACCTTTTCCCAATATTTTTCATTCCACAAAGAGTTCACCTCAAAACACTGTCAAACTGGCCAGAGTTGATTCTGTTGCCATTAAATGTAGAGCCCAAACTGATCAGTGTAGGTAACAAAAATATTTAAACAATGGAAACAAAGTTTAGATAAAAAGTAGCAGTACAACCATAAACTAAAAGTAAGGAAAATATAGGGTAATTGTTAGCAAAACAAAAATCTAGCCACTCACTATGATTATACTGTGGAAACCTATAGAATTTGAGAAAAAGCTACTGGGAGGCTGAGACAGGAAGACTGAAAACTCAAGGCAAGCTGGGGAAAGTTAACCAGACTCTGTCTCAAAAATAATAAGGGGGGGGGGGGGGCTGGGGATGTGGCTCAAGCGGTAGCGCCTGGCATGCGTGTGGCCAGGGTTCCATCCTCAGCACCACATACAAACAAAGATGTTGTGTCCGCCGAAAACTAAAAAATAAATATTAAAAAACAAAATTCTCTCTCTCTCTCTTTAAAAATAAATAAATAAATAAATAAATAAATAAAATAAAAAGGGCTGGTAATGCAGATCAGAGGTACAGCACTTGCTTAGCATGCCTAAGACAATGAGTTCAATCCTCAGTACCCCCTACACACAGAAATTTCTATATCTTGTACCAATAAAAGATTAGCTAATGATTGGTAATAATAGTATATTTACTAGAGATTAGCAATAATGATTGCTAAACAAAAAGCTGAAGTCAAGAGCAAAGAATACTTACACTCCTATTATTATTATTATTATTATTATTATTATTATTATTTGGTGGTAATAAGAATTGAACCCAGGGTCTCAATGCATAGCAGGCAAGTGCTCTATCCTAACCCTTTTTTTTTTTTATTTTTATTATTGTTGGTTGTTCAAAACATTACTTTTGGTACAGGGGATTGAACCCAGGGCCACTTAACCACTGAGCTACATCCCCAGCCCTTTTTATTTTAATTTTTGAAATGTTGGTTTTAGAGACATTCTCATTGAATCTTAGTTTCTTTAGACACAGAATATTTGTCATATTTAAAGAGAATTAATGCAGCTCTTCTTAAGATGGGGTAGTGCTTATAATAGCTAAGATTTATTGATCATTTAGAGTGTGGTAGGTCCTATCTGAAGTGCTTTAGAACTTGTTCTCTCACCAACTTTGAAGGAGATACTGTTGTTGCCTCCCCTTTTTAAAGATAAGTAGCTTGGGTCTCACTAAGTTGCTTAGGGCTCCACTAAGATGCTGAGACTGACCTTGAACTTGTGATCCTTCTGCCACAGCCTTCCCAGCTGCTGAGATTACAGGCCTGTGTCATCGCACAGGCTCTTTCCATCACTTCTTATTAAAAATAGTTGTATATAGAACTTGAGTGGGATTAAAAGGATTCATGGTAATACAATGAGTTATTTTAAATAACACACTGGTTAAATTTTTTTTCTTTTTAAATATATTTATTAAGTGTAGATGGACACAACACAATCAATGCCTTTATTTTTATGTGGTACTAAGAATTGAACCTGGGTCCCGCCTGAGCTAGGCGAGTGCTCTACCGCTGAGCCACAATCCTAGCTCCATACTGGTTAAATTTATTTTAAAGAAGCATTTTTATAAACTTTAGTTTGATTTGAGGAAAAAGTTACTTATCCCATCTCTTCCTCTTTCAAATCTGTCTAATGTTACCTGAACCTTAATGTTCTTTTTTGGGAGGCCACTAGGGACCATACTTGTGAATATGAAAAAAGGTTAGGAATGCTAGGTGCCAGGAGAAGAAACAAAAGAAGACATTATTCAAATAAAAGAAAAAGTCATTATGTCACCCCCACCAAAAAAGATGACAGAACATACATACAAGGATCAGTGGACAGGACAGGGAAGGAAGAAGATAAAACTGGAGTCTATATCTTTTAAATATGAATTCCAGAAACAATCTCTCTTCCAGGATAAAGTACTTAAGATTTATTCCTTTGAACTCTAGGGAAGCAAACTGGATCATGCACATGAGAACTCCCCTTTTTCTTAAAGGGATCTACTCTGTAGACATAGTCACTTCAAAATACAATTTAGGGAAGTAAACATCAAATACTACAGAGGCATCAGTAACATCACAGAATTTCTTGGAATGAGTAATTTCCATTTCCACTTCACAACTGCATTCAACCCAAAAGTCAAACTAGCATTTTGAATTAAATAGAAACATAATATGCCAAGAAAGATGTGGTAAACTGAAGAGTAGAAAAATGCTTGCCTAGGTCATAGACCATTTAATTGGAATGGATTACTGAAGACGCCACTGTTCCAAATTTATTGAATAGATCATTTGAAAATATCTTCCCTCAATTTGAGACTGAACATTTTAAAATGTGTTTTAGGTTTTCTAAAACTTAAATCCACAGCAAATAATTTTGGTTATGGGCATTAATTGGAGATCTTTTCTTTCCACAGAGCAAAATTAATGAATCATCTGTCCCTGCAAAGAATTTGTGACTGAAAGAATTTTAAATCCATGCTAGGAAAGGCCTGAGGTGCTATGGGTAAAAGGGACTGTGGCAAAGTTGGCCTTCTTACAAACTACTGTCTCAACATGTTTTTCTTTTGAGAGGCAATAAAATTCCAAATATGGAAGAAAAACTGACAGCATATAACCCAATGAATCTCCTGCCTAGTGGGAGATTCCTGGTGCTCCTAGTGACCCTCCAAAATCAACCGCAGCTGAGCAGCAATGCTGATATTTTCTTCTGCTTCCTCATACTCTAAAGCAAATGAAAATCCTCACCAATTTCCATTTATAACATCAAGGAGAAGCTCTCAATAAATAATGGGTTCTTTTCTTTTTCTTTTTTTTATTTTATTGTTGGTTGTTCAAAATATTACATAGTTCTTAATATACCATATTTCACAGATTGATTCAAGTGGGTTATGAACTCCCATTTTTACCCCGTATACAGATTGCTGTGTCACATCAGTTACATTTCCATTGATTTACAAATTGCCTTTCTAGTGACTGATGTATTCTGCTGTCTATCCCATTCTCCACTATCCCCCTCCCCTCCCCTCCCCTTCTCTCTCTCCACCCCCTCTACTATAAATCGCTTCTTCCACTTATATAATTTTTCTCCTACCCCTCCTTTCCTCTTATATGTAATTGTGTATAACCCTGAGGCTCACCTTCCAATTCCATGCAATTACCCTTCTCTCTCCCTTTCCCTCCCGCCTATCATCCCTGTTTAATGTTAATCTTCTTCTCAAGCTCTTCGTCTCTACCCTGTCCTTGGTTACTCCCCTTATATCAGAGAAGACATTTGGCATTTGTTTTTTAAGGATTGGCTAGCTTCGCTTAGCATAATCTGCTCTAATGCCATCCATTTCCCTCCAAATTCTATGATTTTGTCATTTCTTATTGCAGAGTAATACTCCATTGTGTATAAATGCCACATTTTTTTAATCCATTCATCTATTGAAGGGCTTCTAGGTTGGTTCCACAATCTTGCTATCGTGAATTGTGCTGCTATGAACATCGATGTAGCAGTGTCCCTGTAGCATGCTCTTATTAGGTCTTTAGGGAATAGACCTAGAAGGGGAATAGCTGGGTCAAATGGTGGTTCCATTCCCAGCTTTCCAAGAAATCTCCATACTGCTTTCCAAATTGGCTGCACCAAAATAATGGGTTCTTATTGCAATAAAAAGGGAAGGGAAAAGACTATGGAAAGAGTTTTAAATAGGAAAGAGAAGGCAAAAATCCAAAGGTTAACACCATTTTCAGAAATTCCAATAATGCATAAAATTCATGACCTACATTTAGTTTGAATAGTAACTATCATACTATGTTCCATTTTTAGCTCATAAGAAGTAGGAAGGAGTGTTTGTTTAAAATAATGCAAACTGGGCTGGGGATGTGGCTCAAGCGGTAGCGCGCTCGCCTGGCATACGTGCGGCCCGGGTTCGATCCTCAGCACCACATACCAACAAAGATGTTGTGTCCGCCGAGAACTAAAAAATAAATATTAAAAAAAATTCTCTCTCTCTCTCCTCTCTCACTCTCTCTTAAAAAAAATAAAATAAAATAATGCAAATGACTATGCAGTTATGGAGTATGCTTTCTCCATAATCCTCTACATAAAAGTAGGGAAGGTCAAGAGCAATGAAAAGGTAGAGCAAAGAGAACAGAGATGGGGCCAGCAGAGACAGTAGCACTTAGTCACACAGTAAATAACTGTAATGAAGTTTGCCTAGGTCACGATTAAATCTGATACGTTCTTTAGGGACTGTAGAAAGGTTGGGGAGGAAAATGCTAAACATCATTGGTACTCAGTAATAGCTGAAATTTTAAGAAACAAATGACCTAAATATCAGGTATACACAATGGGGATGAATTAGTTGATGTTGCTGCACTGACCTATTCCTAAACTAGCTATCACCAGTTTCTTTAGACAGGAAGACTGACATCTTAAAGAAAATTTCCATCCAGGTATTAAGTATAGAAAGGGGGAAGGGAAAATTAACACTTTTGAACAGCTATTTCATGCCAGGAATTTTATATAACATTTTTCATAACTTTCATGATCACTTGGCTTAAAAAAATAATTGAGCCTTAAAGAATGTTACATTTCTGACATCAGAGATTCCCTTGGGTCTGATCTGCTCAAGAGTCCTTTTATTTGCCTTAGAAGATAGACAATCTCAGGCTGGGGATGTGGCTCAAGCGGTAGCACGCTGGCCTGGCATGCATGCGGCCCCGGTTCGATCCTCAGCACCACATACAAAGATGTTGTGTCCGCCGAATATTAAAAAATGGATATTAAAGATTAAAAAAATAAAAAGAAGAAGATAGGCAATCTTGGCCTGTTCTGATTGCTGTACTTTGGTCACCTGTGGGTTTCTGGATCTTTTGCTGTCTCCTGGACCATAACAGGCCATTGATTTCCTAGCTCTTGCCTTGACTGTAGCTCCCAGGGTATGAACAAACTTGTTGAACAAACTATTACTAATGGGGAGAAATTACTGGGAAGATGTCTTAGAAAAGGCAAATTAAAAACAGAAGCAGAAGCAGAATTCTACACAATCAGTACTAGTAACTCTACCATCCTCACTAGTGGAAAGGATGAGGAGAGTCCACAATAATGGTTATTTCAACAGTAAATTAAATCTCTAGAATTTTTATTATTTGCACCGACAGCTTTACCTCTCTATATTTTGTTCAAGCAAATATTAAAATTCATCTTCCTTTCCAAAGTAAACACAACAGATTGGTGCAATTCACTCTCCCCTCAGAGAAACCAAGAGAAACCTAAGACAAAATATTTTAGAAAAAGTGCCTCACACATGCTAAGTAAGCACTCTGCCATTTTGTATCATTTGAACATGTATTTATTTGTAAAGGTGAATACCGTTTGGAGAATGCTAATTCCACCCCCACCTCCAATACTGATGATTGAATTCAGGAACACTCTACCACTGAGCTACATCCCCAGCCCCGCTAGCTTTATTTACTTATTCATTTGGTACTAAGGATTGAACCCAAGGGTGCTTTACCATTGAGCTACATCCCTACTCCCTCTACCCTGCCATGTTTTTGGAAATTTGAGACAGTGTCTCAGTTACTTAATGCCTTGCTATATTGCTGAAGCTGGTCTTGAACTTGGGATCCTCCTGTCTCAGTCTCCTAAGCAGTTGGGATTACAGAAGTGGGCCACTGGAGCCAGCTTGCCACTGGCATTTTCCAAAATTAAAATAACATTAGAAATATGCCCAAAATGCAAAATTTAACAAAAAATGTCTAGAATAATTAATAGGCAGTTTGATATATGTGTTTGCTGGAGTTCAAATATTATTTTCATGTTCCCATCATTGCCCTCTGGACATGCCATTCCCTTCATGTGGAATACCTTCATCTTCTCCACTTCTTACCCATTCTATGTACCACTCTTCTCTCACCAGACCCAAAATACATTTCTAACATCACTTGATCCTTTATTATAAATTCCCTCTGCATTTATCTATCACTTGTAATGTACAGAATAATTTGAATTCTTTATGTGCTGTTTATTTGTATTTATAAGATCATTTTGTTACTTCTTAAAAATAGGGACTATGTCTGGGAATGGTAGTAAAGACCTATAATCCCAGTACTTGGGATTGTCTCAAAAAACAAAAAATACATAAATAAATAAATCAGGAGTGGTAGCATGCACCTGTAATCCCAGCAACTTGGGAGGCTGAGGCAGGAGGATCGAAAGTTCAAAGCCAGCCTCAGCAACTTATTGAGACCCTGTGTTGACATAAAATATAAAAAGGACTGGGGATGTGACTCGGTGGTCGAGTACCCCTGAGTTCAATACCCAGTACCATAAACAATAAATAAATAAAAATTTAAAAGGGTTGTAGATGTAGCTCAGAGGTAGGCCTCTAAAATGTAGGGGCTCATAGGTATTCAGTATGTGTTGATTAATCACCTTCAGCTTTGTGTCTCACATGAAAAACCAGAGGAGACAAAGACTGAGAATATTAATTGGATGACCTCCAGGCAGATGCAACAACAAAAAATTCAGGACAATTTTCCTGAACATGAAGCCAATTGTAACAATAAATTCTGTTAGTCTTTAGACGAGCTAGCTTTTTTACCCAAACTGATTCACCAGAGAGGCAGTCTTATAGTGGATAATACCAAAAACTGTGAAATCTGATGAGTAATCTTATCTCTACCACCTACAAATGCTATGACCTTAGGCAAATTATTTAATGTCTCTCTCCCTTTCTTTCTAATTTTTCAATTTCTCCATATTTAAAATAAGGATGAAGGGCTGCGGTTGTGGCTCAGTAGCAGAGCGCTTGCCTAGCATGTGTGAGGCAGTAGGTTCAATCCTCAGCACCACATAAAAATAAAGGCATTGTGTCTATTTATAACTAAAAATTAAAAAAAAAATGAGGATGAAGTCCAATGTAGGAATATGTGCCCAGAGTCCCAGCTACTTGAGAATCTGAGGCAGGAAAATCACCTGATCCCAGGATATGGGACCAGCCTGTGCAACACAGTGAGACCCTGTCTCAAAAGCTAATAAAATAAGAATTATGTTACCTGACTCACAGATCTGTTAAAAGTTGTGATAATGAAGCCAGATTCAGTGGCGCATGCCTGTAATCCTAGCAGCTTGTAAGGCTGAGACAGAAGGATCCAGAGTTCAAAGCCAGCTTCAGCAACTGTAAGGTGCCAAGCAATTCAGTAAGACCCTGTCTCTAAATAAAATACAAAATAGGGCTGGGGATGTTCCTCAGTGGTCGAATGCCCCTGAATTCAATTGATGGTATAAACAACAACAACAACAAAAAAAACTCGTAGTAATGAATTGTGTGCTTTGGCCCATGACTGTAAGTAATCCTAGGTACTCAGGAGATTGAGTTAGGAGGATTATAAATTCAAGGTCAGTATGGGCAATTTAGAATTTGCCTCAAAATGAGATTAAAAAAAAGTTGTTTTAATGCATATAAAGTCTTTAACCAAGTAAGCTATCACAATGGTCATTATTATCTATTTCCATTGTTTCAATTTTTTTTTAAATTTGCAATTTAAGCCAGATGCAGCAGTGCACACCTGTGATCCCAACTGTTCTAGAGGTTGAGGATCCTAACTTCAGGGCCAGCCTGAGCAAGATTCTATCTGAAAATAAAAAAATAAAAAGGGCTGAGGATATAACACAGAAGTAAAACATACCTCTGGGTTCAATCCCACTACTGCAAATAAATAAATGGATAGATAAATAACTTACAATTTAAATACAAAAATTATTTAAATTCTATCGCTCAATGTCTGCATTGTTATAGTACAAATAAGTTTGCTAGCAATGATCCCATTCTACATTTCAGTTTGGTGCATCTGCCACTATTCACTCATCAGGAGTGGGCTCGTGATCCAAGCCTAAACCACATCTCCATCATCTAAGTAACAGAGATAGACCCAAGGAGTAAGCAAAACAGAGTTGACCAGAGTCCTTCCCTGAGATGCAAGTAGATGCTAGAAGAAAAAGTTTTTCTTTACAGTGCTATTATTTTTATTATTTTTTTTTAAAGAGAGAGAGAGACAGACAGACAGAGAGAGAGAGAGAGAGAGAGAGAGAGAATTTTTAATATTTTTTTTTTTTTTTAGTTCTCGGAGGACACAACATCTTTGTTGGTATGTGGTGCTGAGGATCGAACCCGGGCCGCACGCATGCCAGGCGAGCGCACTACCGCTTGAGCCACATCCCCAGCCCCTATTTTTATTATTATTATTTCTTTACAGGTGCTATTAAGTTAGGGCAATATATTTCTAGAATTGCCAGTACCATTTTAGCTGACTATACAGAATTAGACTCTCCACAACAGGAACTATTGCAGGCCAAGATAATTTGAGCCTTTTGAACCCACTGCACCTAAATCTAGATCCATCCCCAGTCTCAGGAGTTACATGAGGCAATGCATTCCACTTCTGTCCACTGTACCTAAATCTAGATCCACCCTTAGTCTCAGAAGTTATGTGAGACAATATATTCCATTTATGTTTAAATTTATTTAAAGGAGCTGGACACAGTGGTTTATGCCTATAATCCCAATGACTTGAGAGGCTTAGAAGGAGGATTGCAAGCTTGAGATCAGCCTCAGCAACTCGGTAAGGCCCTAAACAACTTAGCAAGATCCTGTCTCTAAATAAAAAAGGGCTGGAAATGTAGCTCAGTGGTAAAGTGCCTCTAGGTTCAATCCTAAGTATCCCCAAAACAAATAAATAAATAAACAAATTCACGAACTTAAGGGCTTCTGTAACCAAATAATGCTTAATGCTACTTGGGAGGGTGACACAGGAGAATCGCTTTAAACCCATGAGTTCCAGACCAGCCTGGCAACGCAGCAACATTGTGAGACCCTTTTCCAAATCAACAATAAAACCTATAAATGTCTTTTTTGGTAAAGATTTTTCTCTATCCTAGCCAGGCATAGTGGCACATGTCTATAATCCCAAAAGCTCAGGAGGCCGAGGTAGGAGGAGTTCGAGTTCAAAGTCAGCTTTATCAACTTAGCGAGGCCCTAAGCAACTCAGTAAGATCCTGTCTCTAATAAAATATAAAAAAGAGGGATGTGGCTCAGTGGTTAAACATTTCTGTACAAAAAAAAAAAAAAAGACTTTTCTCTATCCTAATTTATCTCTAATTTCAAGACCTGAGCTGTGGTCTATATATGTTTATTATCCTAGCTAGAAAAATGAAATAATAATTAATACTTGCAAAGTTGCTAGGAATTCATAGAAAAGTGATGTTCAAAATACTGTAAGTGGTGAGAATAATTATTATTCACTTGGCATCAAGTGTTTTTGAAAAGCTCCAATAGCACCCTGAACCCAAACAAATTTATTCTTGTTTTTCTTTTATAGCTATCTACAAGATTCCTAAATCTCTCAACTAATATGGTCTCTTATTTAATCTCTCATGTCATCTTCTAATGTTTTTAAAATAATGTAATGGATGCCTGTTGTTTATGTCTGCCAAGTATCCATTTTCCTTCTGGCAACATCAGCTTCATTACCCTTTGAGAAAACCCACTTTCAGTTCATGTGGCTCAAGATCCAAGGTAAGTTCCTGATCTATGCTGGCCTATTAGAACATTCAATAACTGATGTCCATATGATGTTACATGGATGACTCAGGTCTAGAACTTTTGGTTGAAATGACTGAAAAGGAGATATCACAACAATATCATGCTCTCCAAATTGATTATGGATTCAATATAATTTTAAGCAAAATCCCAAAGGATTTGAGAATGATTAAATTATCCTAAAATTTATCTGGAGAACTATCTATAACAACAAAAAAAAGTTTCATTATTTTTCAGAATTTCTTGGCTGATATCATACACTTCAATGACCAGATATTAAGCATTAAAGCTACAATATATAGTGTGCTATATTACAAAACACTCAAGTAGAATACAATAGAAAATCAAGCATCAGCCTAAGGAATATAAAAAAATAAGTGTATAAAAAAGGTATATTTCAAATTAATGAGGAAAGAACAGGTCATTCCTAGGGTAACAGACAGGCAGCATGTGTATGGTATCTCACTCCAATGCAGACATAACTCAGTACAGCATTCATTCCAACTAAACCCAGAGATGGCTTCAAATCTTTACATAGCACTTCATGCAGCCACCATCAATCTTATCTGAGTTATTCTGCAAGAGGATTATTTGACAGATAACTGGTTGTCTCAGCATTATCTATTTGGAAAAATAAATAAAGCTAAATCTCTACTGCATACCATATGATAAAATAAATTCTACATAATTTAAAGAATTAAAAATTAAGCCATAAAGTGAAACATCAAAACTGCTGCAAAAGATACATAAGCTCTAAGATGAGGGTAAATGGTGGGTGCAGAGGCTCATCACTCCCTTAGTTTGACACTTCTGAGACCCAGCTGCTTAGCTGTTTCTGGAGTCCTGAGACTGGGGGTACAATAACTCCATGAATTTTTTTTTTTAAGTAAGATTTCTTTTTTTTTTAAAAAGAGAGAGTGAGAGAGAGAGAGAATTTTAATATTTATTTTTTAGTTCTCGGCGGATACAACATCTTTGTTTGTATGTGGTGCTGAGGATCGAACCCGGGCCGCACGCATGCCAGGCGAGCGCGCTACCGCTTGAGCCACATCCCCAGCCCAGCTTTCTTTCTTTCTGTTTTTTTTTTTTTTTTTTTTTTTTGAGAGAGAGAGAGAGAGAGAGAGAGAGAGAGAGAGAATTTTTTAATATTTATTTTCCAGTTTTTGGCGGACACAACATCTTTGTTTGTATGTGGTGCTGAGGATTGAACCGGGTCGCATGCATGCCAGGCGAGCGCGCTACCGCTTGAGCCACATCCCCAGCCCACTCCAAGAATTTTGAATAGGAATCCGTGTTTTGAAGCCCAAAGAGCCTTGAGTAAAGCACATGCATATTCTTTTTTTTTAATTTTTGGAAGCTGATAAACTCCTTTTACTATAAATAAACAAATCCATACATTTTTGTAATCTAACTCAATGAAAAATTGAAGCTCCCATTTTATAAATTGTAACATTTTATATACATGATGGATAAACTGAAAAATATACCACTCAACATTCTCTTCCCTTTGAGCCATCAGGATTACTTTTCATGGGAGATTGTGGCTCAGTGGCAGAGCGCTTGCCTTGCACCACATATAAATAAATAAATAAATAAATATTGTGTCCATCAAACTAAAAATAATATATATGACAGTGGAATGCATTACAATCCTTATTACACATATAATGAGCAAAATTTTTCATATCTCTAGTTGTATACATAGTATATTCACACAAATTCATGTCTTCATACCTGTACTTTGGATAATAATGATCATCACATTCCAACATCATTAATTATCCCATACCCCCACCCTTTCCCTCCAACCCCTCTGTCCTATCTAGAGTTCATCTATTCCTCCCATGCTCCCGCTCCCTATCCCACTATGAATCAAATTAGCCTCCTTATATCAAAGAAAACATTTGGCATTTGTTTTTTGGGGAATGGCTAACTTCACTTAGCATTATCTTTCCTAACTCCATCCATTTACCTGCAAATGCCATGATTTTATTCTCTTTTATTGCTGAGTAATATTCCGTTGTGTATATATGCCATGTTTTTTTAAAAAATATATGGAATGCTTTACGAATCTGCGTGTCATCCTTGCACAGAGGCCATACTAATCTTCTCTGTATCGTTCCAATTTTAGTATATGTGCTGCCGAAGCGAGCACTAAAAATAATATTTAAAGAAAAAAAAGATTACTTTTCATGCTGGGCATAGTGGCAGACACCTGTAATCCCAGTGGTTTGGGAGGCGGAGGCAGGAGGATTGAGAGTTCAAAGTCAGTTCAGCAATTTAGGGAGGCACTAAGCAACTCAGTGAGACTCTGTCTCTAATAAAATACAAAATAGGGGTAGGGATGTGGCTCAGTGGTCAAGTGCCCCTGATCCCTGGTAACCCCCCCCCAAAAAAAAAAAGATTACTTTTCATAAAGCATTCTAAAATTATAAATTTAAAAATAAGAAAGTCCAAAGATGATAGGAAGAAAATGTTGCAGAAAATCCAAAATAATAATTTAAAAAACTGTGCACCTCAGATAGCTGTTAACTAGTTATATGTCAAAGCATTCTAGTAATGTCTTAGGACACTGAAAATGAAACCAAGTTTTAATTATGTAACTCTTATTTTTCTAAAAGGCAAGTCTACTGATACCATAATCACTGGCAGTTTGTTCCTATACAAAATTATTTCATAAATTTTTATACCAAAATAAAAAACATATTTTATGAAGGAATCAATGCATTTATATTTATTACTCCAGGCAAAAAAATTAAACTCAACTGAATAGGTCATCATTTCTCCAGAGAAACTCAAAGCTCCTTTTTTTTTTTTTTTTTTTTTTTTTTTTAATTGGTTGTTCATAACATTACAAAGCTCTTGACATAACATACTTCATACATTGGACTGAAGTGGGTTATGAACCCCCAATTTTACCCCAAATGCAGATTGCAGAGTCACATCGGTTACACTTCCACAATTTTACATAATGTCCTATTGGTCATTGTTGTATTCTGCTACCTTTCCTATCCCCTACTATCCCCCCTCCCCTCCCCTCCCAACTTCTCTCTCTACCCCATCTACTGTAATTCATTTCTCTCCTTGTTTATTTTCCCATTCCCTCACAACCTCTTGTATGTAATTTTGTATAGCAATGAGGGTCTCCCTTCACTTCCATGCAATTTCCCTTTTCTCACCCTTTCCCTCCCATCTCATGTCTCTGTTTAATGTTAATCTTTTCTTCCTACTCTTCCTCCCTGCTCTGTTCATGGTTGCTCTCATTATATCAAAGAAGACATTTGGTATTTGTTTTTTAGGGATTGGCTAGCTTCACTAAGCATAATCTGCTCTAGTGCCATCCATTTCCCTGCAAATTCTATGATTTTGTCATTTTTTATTGCTGCATAGTACTCCATTGTGTATAGATGCCACATTTTTTTTTATCCATTCATCTACTGAGGGGCATCTGGGTTGGTTCCACAGTCTAGCAATTGTGAATTGTGCTGCTATGAACATCGATGTGGCAGTATCCCTGTAGCATGCTCTTTTAAGGTCTTCAGGGAATAGTCCAAGAAGGGCAATAGCAGGGTCAAATGGTGGTTCCATTCCCATCTTTCCCAGGAATCTCCAAACTGCTTTCCAAATTGGCCGCACCAATTTGCAGTCCCACCAGCAATGTACAAGTGTACCCTTTTCTCCACAACCTCTCCAGCACTTGTTGTTGTTTGACTTCATAGTGGCTGCCAATCTTACTGGAGTGAAATGGTATCTTAGGGTGGTTTTGATTTGCATTTCTCTGACTGCTAGAGATGGTGAGCATTTTTTCATGTACTTATTGATTGAACTCCTTTCTTTATAATCTAGAAAAAAAGACTCTTTAACAGAAGGCCATGCTCTCATTTCATGTGATTAAATGTAGTAAAGTGTTTATAAACTAAAATCTTTCTTCTTAAACTTTGCAGACAGCAGATATAGTAACATTACCTAAGTGCTTTATAACAAAGCTAAATGATTAAGTGTAACCCTCCAAATTATTCCATTTTTTTCCACTGGTAATCATATTTTTATTGCCCTGAATAGAAATCCCATAGTTTTCTCTATATCCAATCTTCCACCATATCCTACCATTTATTCTTTTAAAACAGTGACTCAGTTTTCTTTCCCCTGCTTCACCTCCAGAGATAGGTAACCAGGAATTGAACCCAGGGGCACTTAACCACTAAGCCACATCCCCAGCTTTTTAAAAAATTCTTAATTCTGGCACAGGGTCTCACTAAGTTGCTTAGGACCTTGCTAAATTGTTGAGGCAGGCTTTGAACTTGAGATTCTCCTGTTTTAGCCTCCTGAGCTGCTCGGATTACAGGTGTGTGCCATTGTGCTTGGCAAGTGACAATTTTCTACACCAATGTCTCTGTCGCTACAGAACTGTTTCCACAAGTCTCAAATCTCTGGGTACATAGGGACCTGGAAGGAGGCTCTCTAGGCAGGAAAAGGTCTCCAGTGGACTCTGCATCCTTTAGCAAGAATCACCCATTTTGTTCTAGGATTAAATCTTCCTGTTTGCCATAGGGTTTAAGAAAAAAGGCTGGCTTCTGGGCTGGGACTGTGGCTCAATGGGAGAGTGCTTGCCTGGCATATATGAGGCCCTGGGTTTGATCCTCAGCACCACATACAAAAAATAAATAAGATAAAGGTATTGTGTCCATCTATAACTAAAAAATATTTAAAGGAAGGAAGGAAGGAAGGAAGGAAGGAAGGAAGGAAGGAAGGAAGGAAGGAAGGAAGGAAGGAAGTTTGGCTGTTATCTATGAGGACCAAATAACTCATCATCATAGAATTGAGTTAAAGGTAACAGATGGACAAAATAACTATTTATTTATTTATATGTAGTGCTATGGCTCAACCCAGTGCCTCACAAGTGCTGGGCAAGTACTCTACCACCGAGCTATAACCCCAGGCCCAGTAATAGCCTTTTAATGAATAATTCCTTCACAACATGGTTTAGTGCGACAAATTTAATAAGATAGGAAACATCTTAAAGGCATTGTTCTTTCCAGTTCATTTATGAACTAAAAGAACTAGGAAAACAAAAACAAAAACAAAAACAAAAAAAACTTCCTCTCTGTTCCTACTGGAGTCACTCTCCCTCTCCAATGGTTATCACCTCTGGTTTGGATCACTGTTTACTACAACAGCTGTAGTTTTGTCTACCTTTGGTCTTTTGTCTTTGCTCTGCATCCAGTGCATATACTGCTGCCAACCCAAAATTCTGTTCCCATCATGTCACTTCCTGGCTCAAAAACAGATTGCATCAGTTCTCCACCCCTCTATCTCTTCAACCTCTCTCCTACTCTGTTGGCTTTTTCTCCTTGCTGTATAAATATGTCCCAACTCTTTCCCACTTAAAACAGAATACGAAACAAACAACCACAAAAGTAAACCTTCCTTCCATACATTATCCAACTATAGATCCGGCTTTTGCTTTTGTTTTTCTTTTTTGCTGAGCTTTTTTATTTTTGAGCAGTGCTGGGGATTGAACCAAGAGTTTCCCACATGCTAAGCAAGCATTCTACCACTGAGGTACACCCCCTACCCCTATTTGCTGGGTTTTTTAAAGGAATGTTCTACTCATTGTTTGCACCCTGCTGAAACAGCACTTATGAGGACTCCCAGGATCTTAGTTCTCTAATTATCATATCCAATGAACTTTGTAACTAGATTCTGGTTTTGTTTTGTTTGTTTTTTCTTTAGACACAGTCTGGCTATATTGTACAGACTGGCCTCAAACTCAAGATTTTCTTGCCTTAGCCTCCCAGGTAGCTGGGATTTAGTTCTCAACTCTTGCCTGTTAAACCATCACTGTATCAGTGTCTCCCAAACTTCCTCCTACCTCCTGGGCCTTACCTTTCTACATTCCTCTCCCTTTAATCTGGCTTTAAATGTAAGGGTTCTGCCAAAGGTCAAATGTTCTCTCTGATATGTAGATGCTATCCTACAATAAGGGGGTGTGGAATAAAAGTTCAATGGATTAGACAAACGGGAACAAAGGGAAGGGAGAGGGGATAGGAATACAAGACACTGGAATGAATCTGACAAAACTTTCCTATGTACATATATGAATACACCACAGTGAATCTCATTATCATGTACATCCAGGGGCTGGGGTTGTGGCTCAGTGGTAGCACGCTTGCCTAGCATGGGTGAGGCACTGGGTTCTATTCTCAGCACCACATATAAACAAATAAATAAATAAAGGTCCATCAATAACTAATAAAAATTTAAAATAAAAACAATAATAATAACATCATATACATCCACAAGACTGGGATCCTAATTAGAATAAGATATATTCCATATTCCATGCTTGTATAAATGTATCAAAGTAAATTCTACTGTCACATGTAACTAAAAAGAAAAACAACAACAACAACAAAAAAAAAAAAAAAAAAAAAACACCCACAAATGGAGATTCTACAGGATTGCATCCTGGCCCTACTTCTCTTTTTCATCTGCATTATTATCTCATGACTTCACACTTCATGGCTTCACTTGCCACCTGTATCCTGACATCTCATAAATCTTCGCTATAGCTCTCTGACATTTTTCTCAATTACAGAATTATACTTCCAACCAGCTACTGGCCTTTTCCACCACGATATCACACAAGTAACACAAATTCAACATGCCTAAAACCAAACCTCTTATCTTCACCCCAAACTAGTTCCTTCCTGTTCATTCTGGTCTCATAATTATCCAGTTTCCCAAGCCAGAAGTCCAAGACTTACCCTCCACTTCTTTTTCTCCTTAAGATCACAAACATTTAGACTTCTTGTTTCTCTTTAATATTTTTTCATCCTCTCAGTATCCCAGCCAGTCTCACTCTCATGACATTGCAATAGCATCCTAACTGCTTTCCCTTATCTCATGTCTTGAGCTCCATACTCCATTAATCATAGTCCACTTTTTACACTTTCTCATCTAAAGCACTTTGACGGCACTCTGTAGGCCTATACCTTTTTGACAGTAAAGCCATCAGTAAAAATTTGAGTATATTTTCAATGATTAAATATCTATTAATGCACAGATATAAAACATATATAAATGTAGAAATCAAGAAAGAGATAGAGATGAAATAAGTACACAAATATATCCCTGATTAAGCCATTTAACATTAGTACTGTTTGACTCAAAGTGCAAAATATTCTTAGAATGAAGTTCATTATTAATGACATAATATGCATATATATCTATATTTCAAATAGTCTTCTTGACAATTTCATTTTTCAGATTGACTTCCCAACAGATATAATTACCTTAAAATGTGTTAAAGAGCCCTCATTAGGGGGGCAAAAGACAGCTCTATCATTTTGTTATTGTTTGCAGTGTGAGAATTATCTTTAATCTATGTTTGTATGTTTATGTGTGTGTAAATCAGTAAGCCACACATTCATTTTGTGAAGATTAACTGAGCAAAAAGCAGATAATAACTTAAGTCCACTCAAGTAGGGTCAAGTAATCCATATAAACTGCAATACGACAATAGCAGGCAAATTATTAACATTATCACTATCAGCTCTTCTGTTTTGTGAAACATCCACTCTTCCCTTGAAACAAAACCTTTTATACTGAATTTGTAATGGTACCACCTATGAGGCTGAGAGAGCCAGTGCAGTAAATATTAATAAAGTCCAGTTTCTTCTTTTTGTCAACTTGCAAAAAAAATGTATATAAACTGTATTAGAGGGGCTGGAGTTGTGGCTCAGTGGTAGAGCACTTGCCTGGCATGTGTGAGGCCCTGGGTTCAATCCTCAGCACCACATATAAATAAATAAAATTTTAAAAATCCGTTAAAAAAAACTGTATTAGAGACCACTGCTTAACACTGCATAGCACTGGATGATCTGGCTTCTGCCCACTTCCCTGCCTTCTCTGCTTTACTTCTCTGAACAGTGACTTATCACTTTCTTACTTTCAACATGTTCTCTCATTGGACATCTACCTCTGTTTCCCAGACAACGTGTTCTCACCTGTATTAATGCACTTACTTCAACCTGCTATAATTGGTTTCTTTTTTTTTTAGAGAGATGAGAGAGTTTTTTTTAATATTTATTTATTTTAGTTCTCGGCGGACACAACATCTTTGTTTTGTATGTGGTGCTGAGGATCGAACCCGGGCCGCACGCATGCGAGGCGAGCACGCTACCACTTGAGCCACATCCCCAGCCCTATAATTGGTTTCTTACCACTTAAAAGTCAGAGATTACTCCCAATTTAAAATTCTCAGCATCTACCACAATAGCTTGTTTGCAATTGATACTTAATACTGACTGATAAATGAAAAAGGTCCAAATTCTGGCTGGCCTTCAAAGTCTTGTATTAATCTAGCTTCAATCTATCCAACCTTACTTTCTTCCCCTAAGTCCATACCAATTAGCCCATCACTTCATTTCCTTATCATATGTCATACTAATTTTGACTTTTGCTCAGGCTATCCCATAAGCTTGCTTGGACTGACTTCCATCTAGAGAAAAGCAGTCTGTCCCTCAAGTCTCAGGTCAAAACTTCCTCAACTCTTCGATTCCTCAATTGATCATTTCCTTCAGAGATCTCCACAGAGTGAGTACTACACATTTTAGCAATTATTCTCTAGGTGCTAGTCTTCTCTCCCCAGTTTCACTCTAAGTTCTCTGAGGCCAGGAACTGTCTTTACCTTCTTTTGCATTGATCTCACAGCACATCTGGCTGTGTGGTTATAGATGTGGGTGCCACTGTACAGGGCAGAAAGCAATGGACTAGGTATTAGACCAAGCTCTACACCAGTTCATTATGTAATTATTTTTGGAGGGAGGGGGTACTGGAGACTGAACTCATGGTCACTTTACCACTGAATTACATCCCCAGTCATTTTTTTTTTTTTGAGACTGGATCTTGCTAAGTTGACTTCAAACTTGTGATCCTCCTGTCTCAACCTCCAAATCAATGGAAGTACAGGCGTGTGCCCCAGTGCCCGGCTTGTTAGGTAATCTTAATTAAATTAACATCTCTGGCTGTTCATTCCTCATTGGTAAGATGAGGCTTTACTTTTTGGGGGGTACCAGGGATTAAATCCAAGGGTGCTCAACTACTGAGCCACATCTCTAAATATTTTATTTAGAGACAGGGTCTCACTAAATTGCTTAAGATCTTGCTAATTGATGAGGCTGGCTTTGAACTTGCTTGCAATCTTCTTGTCTCAGCTTCCTAAGTCTCTGGGATTACCAGGTGTGTGTCATCACACCCAGCAGTAGGCTTTACAATTTTTAAAATGATAGGCAAGATATATCTTCTTGTCCAAAGGAAACATTACAATCTCTCCCCTAAAAAAAAAAAAAAAAAATCAAGAGAAGCTGGGCACGGTGCTCACCTGTAATCCCAGCAGCTCAGGTGGCTGAGATCGCGAGTTCAAAGCCAGCCTCAGCCAAAGCAAGGCACTAAGCAACTCAGTGAGATCCTCTCTCTAACTAAAATACAAAATTGGGCTGGGGATGTGGCTCAGTAGTTGAGTGTCCCCGAGTTCAATCCCCGGAACAACAACAACAAAAAAAAAAGTAAAAAAGAAAAATCAGTTGAGATCTAAATTAAAGCCTGGTTATGATTCCTAAAAATGCTCTTCGAATTTTTGTAACCACTCTGTATTAGAATCAATTGACTTCTGATATTTTGGTGATAATTTGGAGAGCATATTTTAACATAAAAGGAAGGGATTCTCTTTAAGAAATAATCAGGCCACAGTGGCAGCTTCTCACATAAGTACGCCTAATTATCCAAATGAAACAAAGTAAGGCTAATTAAAGAAAGAAAGAAGTACAGAAAAACAAACATCCTTTTACTTTAGTAGTTCTTTAAGAGATAACTAATATGGGCTGGGGTTGTGGCTCAGTGGTAGAGTGCTCACCTAGCTCATGTGATGCCCTGGGTTTGATCCTCAGCACCACATAAAAATAAATAAATAAAGGTATTGTGTCCATCTACAACTAAAAAATAAATGTTTTTTAAAAAGCAATAACTAATGAATAAACATGCAAAATCTCAAAGAAAATATAGGGGCTGGGGCTATAGCTCAGTGGTACAGTACATGTGCAAGGCCCTGAGTTAAATCTCCAGTACTCCTTCTCCCTAAAAAAAAAATGTAAAATGTTCTTCCTAGGGGACTCTTAATTTTTCTAATATGCAATAAAGAAATCAACCGTGTGGGAATCCAAACCGACTTTAATTTAGGAGCCTAAAAATGTCAGTGGCAGGGCTGGGGCTGGGGCTCAGTGGTAGAACGCTCACCTAGCACACGTGAGGCACTGGGTTCGATCCTCAGCACCACATAAAAATGAAATAAAATAAAGATATTGTGTCCACTTACAACTAAAAAATAAATATTAAAAAAAGTCAGTGGCATTTTTTTTTTGAGAGAGAGAGAATATTTAATATTTATTTTTTAGTTTTTCGGCGGACACAACATCTTTGTTTTGTATGTGGTGCTGGGGATCGAACCTGAGCCAGGCGAGCGCGCTACTGCTTGAGCCACATCCCCAGCCCGAGTCAGTGGCATTTGTTATAAGTCAGGGACTTATAACACAAAAAAAGGCTTTATTAAATGTGATGCTCAAAATTTCAAATAATTTTAGATACAAAAATTTATTTTCAATTCTGAGGTTAAATTTCATACCAGTCAATTTCATCCATACATTTAACCATTTTCTTTTCAGCAGAGTTGATAACAGTATTTTTAGAAAAATATTCTGGCAGGGGATGTGGCTCAAGCAGTAGCGCGCTCGCCTGGCATGCGTGCATCCCTGGTTCCATCCTCAGCACCACATACAAACAAAGATGTTGTGTCCACCAAATACTAAAAAATAAATATTAAAATTTCTCTCCCTCTCTCTCTCACACACACACTTTCTCTTTAAAAAAAAAAAAGTGATTTTTCAATAAGTGAGAATTGCTTCAAAAATATTTTTTTTCTCAAATATCAAACCTTACAAACTGTACACTTTAAATAAACCATCTTCCCTAACCTCCCCTGGAACCTTTTTATTGTGTAGCCTAATTCAAGTTCAGTTAATTTCACAGCCTTAAATATATAAATTCTAGGGCCTGGGGATGTGGCTCAAGCAGTAATGAACTTGCCTGGCATGCACGGGACACTGGGTTCAATCCTCAGCACCACATAAAAATAAAATAAAGATGTTGTGACCACTGAAAACTGAAAAATAAATATTAAAAAATTCTCTCTCAAAAATAAATAAATAAATAAATTCTAGAAGCTTTCTGGATAAACCTTAATCTAGAGTAAAGGAATCAGCAAATTCAATATATAGTACCTGACAGGTGAATACAGTTACCCCATTGAGCCTAGAATCTGCATTATTAATACAAAGGCTATCTAATCTGCATACCTTTATATCAATGCTAACCGTCACTAGCTACAACTACAAGTACACACTTAATAGCAAGTCTTATGGTTTTGAGTACTAAGTGTAAATAAAGGAAGAGGAAAAATCAGATAAAAAGGAAACTAAACGAAAATTTAAGGACAAAACATTACCCTATCCAACAGAGAGAAGAAAAACAGGAACACAAAATTAGAAAACGTTGTCAGCATCCAAGAAACTCAAACTCATTCTTAACTCATTCATCTAAAACAATTCTTAACATATACATTTTTTTTTTTCCTGGTAAAATGAAGTCTTGGGTTTTAACAACTTGCTCTCCTAGTTTAGAGTGTATTTGTTAATTCACAGCATACCTTCATGACCAAGTCCTGCCTTCTTCAGACATTTTGCTATTATTGTTCATGCTGTATTTCCAGGGCCTAATAAAAGCACTAAACACATAAATCGTCAAATGAATAACAACTCTTAGAGGAAGGTATTATTACCACCCTGGTTTTACAGATGAGGAAACAAAGGTGTAACAAGATGAAGTAATTTGACTAGGAATTACAAACCACTAACCAGAAACAAACCCAAGTCTAACCACAAGTCCTTGCTTATACCATACTCTTAGTGGGCTATTGGCAGCATAACTTCTTTTTGTTTGTTTATTTAATTTTTTGGTACTGAGAATTGAACCCAGGGGTGCTTTACCACTGAGTTTTTTATTTTTTGAGACAGGGTCTTGCTAAGTTGCTGAAGCTGACCTCAAACTGTGCTCTTCCTGCCTCAGCCTCCTCAGTCACTGGAATTGCAGGCATGTGTCACTGTGCCAGACCAGAAAAACTTCTTAATATCTGGTACTTCAGTGTCTTACTGGTGACAGACAGCTCTCTCTTCTTAGGGAAGGCTCAATTTAACCTTTTCCTGGGCATTCTCAATCTCTGATTCCCCTTAGGGACCCATGTAGACTTCTCTCTCTTTTATGCTGGGCTCTCTCCAGACTACTAACTTTAACAGTACTTTAGCCCTTTGCTCTACTTCTGTCAACTCAAAGCTTATTGAGGGTAGGAATCAAGTATGTTGAAGTGCTCTGGCTCATAATTAAAGTTGATTTGCTGCTAAACATCCTATTTGCAAAGGACAAGCCACTATAAGAGAATGGTCTGGCCCAAAATGCAAATATTGACAAGGAGGAGAAACTCAGGCTAGAAATTTCCTTCTTGGATTCATGTAGCTCTTCTCCTTCATGAATAAAGAGTCTATGAATTTCTCTGTAACCCATCAATAATGGCCCCCCCCCAACAAAAATATAAATAAAACAAAGATATGTG
The DNA here is from genome assembly GCF_964194105.1 of Spermophilus citellus. Lineage (NCBI taxonomy): Eukaryota > Metazoa > Chordata > Mammalia > Rodentia > Sciuridae > Spermophilus > Spermophilus citellus. The sequence goes on along the minus strand of NC_138200.1, from coordinate 53,666,043 downwards.
TCCATCTACAGCTAAAAATAAAAAATAAAGAGCAATTGTTTTATTAAAAAAAAAAAGTTCAGATTTTCCAGGTGTGCTAGGCACACCTGTAATCCCAGCATCTTGGGAAGCTGAGGCAGAAGGATTTCAAGTTCAAAGCCAGCCTCAGCAATTTAGCAAGGCCCTAAGCACCTCAGCAAGACCTTGTCTCTAAATAAAATTTTACAAAGGGCTGGGAATGTGGTTCAGTGGTTAAGCATCTCTGGGTTCAATCCCTGGTACAAAAAAAAAAAAAAGAGTTCAGTTTTCATCCTTCATCACTCTGCATTCCCTTACACTGCCACAGTCATACTGTTTACCCAAACTTTTACCTATCTCTGAACTCCTAACTTACTGAGGGCAGGAATTGAGTGTCCTCAAGTGCTTCTGGCTCACAGTAAACTAATAATAAAGTTTATTATAGGGCTGAGGATGTGGTTCAGTGGTAGAGCACTTGCCTGGCATGTGTGAGGCACTGAGTTCAATCCTCAGCACCATATAAAAAAATGAATTAATTAAATTATGGTATTTTTTTAAAGTTTATTATAAACTTTTTGGAATACCAAAAATGTATTCTACCTTTAATCAATCTTTATGTGTGGACAAGTATGTTGTCTCTAATTGACTGTACCATTCCTTTGCTAGAATGCTTTCCTTGGACAGAAGATGCAAATTAGAAAACAAAATCACTACTAATCCTTTCCCCTTGGAGGAATAAGAGGAAAGAGTCAAATAAATGTTTGATGGATGAATAAATGAACGAACAATCCCTAAAAATTCCTGAGACAAAAAAGAACCCTTTAGCTAGGTTCAGTAACCTCTGGCAACCAGAAACTAGCTTTCCTTCACTTGGGGGTGGAAAGAATGTGCTTGAAATTCCCTGCCCACACCACAAAAACAGCATCACTGTGCTACTGTACTATGTTAAGGCAACTTTTTCAAATATTGAATGAAAGGACAATATAGTGTGAAAATTTCAAGGGCTAAGAATAAACTTATTTATTTATTTATTTATTTATTTTGGCAACAGGATCTCACTATGTTTGCCAGACTGGCCTCTCTTAGGCTTGTGAATAGCTGGAACTACAAGGTATATCACCAGACTCTATCCTGTAAAAGTAGTCTACCTGAATAGAACAACATCTTTCAACATTGAAAGTTTGGGTCATTAATTACTGTTTTCTGTGATTTTGTGAGAGCAATTTTATTTGTATAACCCTACACTTAAAAAATACAACATCATAAATCCACCATACTGACTTAACACACCTATATGAACAAGAACTGCTTGACTTATACAAAATAGGAAAATAGAACCTATGTGTTAGGTAAAAAGGCATTCAATAAATATGCTATTATGCTGTCATCTGTAAACCTTTCTAAAAGCACATGTGGCCTATTTTAGACTAATGAATACTAGTAAGCATTTATTACATAGTTTTCATTTCACTGGTATGAATACCAGGTTCAAATTATATCTAAACAAAACCCAGGTTTTGTTTGTTTTTACATGGGATGTGAAGGGTTGAACTGTCTATCCATTTAATACTATATGAGTTGTATGAAATTTCGTATTCTCGCTTGAAGAATTCATAACAAGTGTTTAGCTAAACCAATTTCAGGATACATGTTTTAGAGTAGAAATTTTTTTTACACAATCTGTAATTAAGTCACGATCTGTTATTTTACTCCTTTTATTAACACTACTTTCTGAGCAATGTCTAGCTCCACATATAAGTAGACTAGGATATAGTAAAGCTGGGACACTGAAATTTCACAATTGCAGCACATTAAATAATTTCTTTGCAAATTAACATTTTCCAATTATTTACAAGCAGATTTATGTTAAAATTGGGGGGGATATTTTGTCGTTAGACTTCTGGCTTCTCAGTTTATAGAAGACTGCTCCCTCCCCAACCCTGTCCCCTAGCAGTTCCCTCCCCTGCCAGGAATTTCTCCTGACTCATCTTTGCCCATCTTTAACCATCACTTCCTTGGAGAACTGGCTCAAGATTCAGCTCTTTGAAAAAGTCCACACTGGGTATGCCCATCTCCACCAACTTAATTCCTAACTTTGCATTCCCTTGGCACTTATACATACTTTGCACTACAAAAATCGAAGTCCTCTCTCTAACTTATTTTGCACTTTTTCTATCATTTCCCCAACTAGAGACCAAGAAGGAACAGCATCTTCTTTTATATTATCTTTTACAAAGCCAACAATAAATGCTTCTGGAATATTTGAATCACCAGTGAAATATTTGAATCATCAGTTTTTCCATATTCTTCATTTTCATTACTCTATTACCAATGACAGGCATGAGTCCGTGAGGAGAGGAGAGTTAATTTTTTAATTTTATTTTTTGAGGGGCCTCAAACATGTTAGGCAAGGGCTGTAACAGAGCCACATCCCCAGCCCCGATGATGGGATTTATTTTTGCTTCATCCCACAAATTCATAATAAAATATCCAAACACAGATCATATACATACTTTTAAGGTAAAGAATAATCTTGGCTATCCAAACATTTCTTGTGATGTACCATTTCAAGTTTCTTATGAAACGTCTCCTAGTCTTGAAGCAGCATGCCTGTCAGCGGTAGGAAGCTGGCACCAGTCTCTTGCAAAAGGGGCAAAACTCTAGTTGGCAGTAAACTTTCAAACACGTGAGCCTCCACTGTTAAACAAGGCTCATTAACCACACAAACTTGCTGTTTCAGCTCTCTGGCTTCAATGAAGTGCTATGATCTCCTTTAGTTGTTGTTGAGAGCCAATGATGGGTTAAATTCCCATAAATTAACCAGCACTTTGATGGTTTACCCAAGCATACCGGTGGCATCGGAGTGAATGGCTCGCTTTCTTTCTTTCTTTTTAATAGACCCGCCCGCCTGAGAAGCCAGAATGGAGTGAAGAAAAGAGCCAACCCGGCATTTCTTAGCAAGCAAAAGGAGAACTACAGAACTGGAGCCGATCGGCCTCCTCCTAGTTCTTAGTGTCAGCTTATCGTGCAGAGGGGGGAGCTTCACAAGCTGCTGCTCTTTGCTAAATCTCAGTCGAGTTCCTCGGGGGCAGCAAGCCACACTTAGGCTAAGGCTGCCCAACTTTTCCTGCAAGGAGCATCAGTTTTTCCATACTCAGAGACCCAGAAAGGGGGGGTTGCAGTGAGGGGCGGAGGGAACCGGTTCGCCCCGCAAAGGGTAGCAGAAACAAAGTACGCGCGGGTGAGCCTAGGCCGTCGCGGCCGCCCGCCCGCCCGGCCCCGCTCACCCGCCCGGCCCCGCTCACCCTCGAGCAGCACCTCCTTGCCCGCGCGCTTCAGCGCCTGCACGGCCTGGTCGTGGGTGGCCTGGCGCAGGTCCGTGCCATTCACCGACAGGATGGCGTCGCCCAGCTGCAGCGCCCGGCTCTGGTCGGCCGCCAGTCCCGGGAAGATCTTGGAGATGAGAATCGGCATCCGGTTCTCGCGGCCGCCCTTGATGCTGATGCCCAGGCCGCCCGCCTCTTGCTTCACCACCCGCACCCGGCGCACTGGCGGCGACGCGCCCGCCTCTCCCGTGGGGCCCCGAGGCGGCGCGGGCGGGCTCGGGGGCCCCAGGCCGCGGCTCGGGCTCCCAGGTAGCGAGTCGCCGGCACCGCCGCCGTTCGGGAGGCCGTTGAAGGCGGCCGCCGCCGGCCCCAGAGTGGGCTCAGACTCGGCCGCCGCGGCGTCGCCCGTCAAGCTCAGACACTCCCCGCTCAGCTCGGCCACCACTCGGACCCAGCGCTCTCTCAGGAGCAGCTCCACCAGCCCCGCTTTAGTGGCCCGTGTCCACACCGCCATGGCCGGCCCCGCTCCCGCCGCCTCAGTCGCCGGAGCTACCCTCATTCTAGTCAGGCAGCCTCCGCGCTTCCCCCTTCCCGCCCGAGGGGGCGGGCCCAGCCCCTCCCCCGCGGCGATTCACTATTCATGAGGGCCACGCCCACCTTCCGGAGGGACGCGGAGAGGCCGGTGCTGAAGCTTCCGGGAGGTAAAGAAGTTGTCCGGTCTCTCTCTCGTTCACATCCCCAGCGCGATGGTGTTCTCACCTTCTCCCTCCGTTTGTTCCCCACATACCCCCAAATTCCTGACCTTTACCAAAAGGGCTGTTTGGACACGAAAAGCAAAATCAGCATGGAGCACATTGAAAGCTTGCAGGACTTGGGTGGTACGTTTATTCTTGCTTTGACTGGTTCAATCCATATGTACTGAGAGCTCAGCCGGTTTATCTCCCAGCGCTCCTTTTGAGGCCTGGGAGATAAACTAAATAAAATGTACCACAGCTGAGGGCTTGTGGTCTTGTGGGAGAGAAAAACAGAACCAACCAACTAGGTGTAATACTATGTGGTTAAGAGACTGTAGAAAACTTACCCAGAGCACAATTAAAAGAACATTTGGATGGGCCTGGAGTCAACTTCACAGAGGTAACAATGGAGGAAATAGTTAAAGCTGCAAGGGTTTGAAGGTGTGAATGCAAGACTTTCTCACCCTGCTTTGTAACATGTAAATAAAGACCTGGGGTCTTGTGTCCATAAGCCCTGCAGCCACAATAGGCAGGCCTCGAAGATACTTGCAAAATGGTTTAGGGTTTCCAGAGGAAATGGTTTAGGGTTTCCAGAGGAACAGACCAATGGGATATACAGATATATGGAGTTATCGTGAAGGATTGGCCACAAGATTACAAAGGCTACATCTCACAATCTGGCATCTGCAAGTTTGAACCTCAAGAAAATTGGTTGGTGTACTTCAAATCCAAACCCAAAGGCCTACTAACCAAAGACAATGATGTAAGTCTAAAACCAAAGGCTTGAAAAGTGGGTGGGGAAGGTGGTGTCTATGATGTAAGTTCTGGTCCCAGTCCCAAGGACTGAGAACTAGGAGCACCCAGGTCTGAGTATAAGCGGGATGTCCCAGCTCATGCAGAGTGAATTGGCCCTTCTCTGCCTTTTGGTTCTATTTCAGCCCTCCACTGATTCCTTGCCCAAGTTGGTGAAGATAATCTTCTTTATTTGGTCTACAATTCAAATGTTAACCTCATCTAGAAATACCCTCATGAGGCTGGGGATGTGGCTCAAGGGGTAGCGTGCTCGCCTGGCATGCATGCGGCCCGGGTTCGATCCTCAGCACCACATACAAACAAAGATGTTGTGTCCCCGAAAACTAAAAAATAAATAAATAAATGAATAAATATTTTTTTAAAATAGAAATACCCTCACAGACACACCCAAATAACAGTTTATTGGCTATCTAAGCATCTCTTAGCTCAGTCAAGTTAACACACAAAATTAACCATTGCAGATGGTTACTTAGGAAGATGTCAGAATTCTAGTGTGAATAAAGTATAGTGTTAAGTGGAAGTGATGGGACGAGTATGAGAAGCTTCATGTAATCAAATATTGAAGAGTTTGAAATGGACTATAGATATGACTTTCTTAGCCTAGGGGCCATCATCACCTTTGCTGGGGCACATGTAGATAAGCATCTCAAAAAAATGCATGCAAAATTGGTCTCTAAGATATGTTTTGGAACCTGTGACTTTTAATCAATTCACAGAGAAATCCCATGACCAAAGGCCATAAGCCACCACTGTACACATGGCAGAACCTGCTAGACTTCTGTCTGAAAATATGAGTGATGTATGTAATCTACTCGCATTTCAGCTCCATGGGATAGAGGAGCTGAGGAAACTGAAGACCAGAGAGTTAAAGATTCTGGCCTGAAGTCCACATTGAGGAAGCAGACAAACTTAACTCTCCCAGTCTCCTTGTTCCAGTGCTTTGTTCACTATAGAAATCAGACCTCAAAAATCAGAGGTTCAGAAATTACACTGTTGAGGAGGCAAGCTCTCAGCAAATCATGAGGTCAATATGACCTCTAACTTTCCTTTCTTTACCAGTAACAGCAAAATCCCCAAGATTTTATTTGGACAGGAACAGGGGCAAGCAGATGGAGCGTGCACCAATTCCTGCAAAGGGGACTGTTTACTTGCTTGCTCAGGAAGTACATATTGAGGCTCTTAAACCATAGCCATGTACCACTCTATAAAAGCACATTCATATACAGACAGAAACTTCCAAAGAGCCTCCTGTACCAGAAGTTAAAACAATAAAAATAAAGGCTGGGAAGCATCTAGAACTCAAATGAAAGAATTCAAAATGAGATGTTATCTTACCAAAAAAATCATTATTGCAGAATTTTCATTGTGATTAGTGGAGCAAGATTTTCTAAGCAGCAAATGTCAGCCAAAGCTCAACCCTCCAGTCCTCTCCTAAATCAACTGCAAGTGAAGGCAGCCAACTACTAGCAGGTTCCAATGTGCCCAAGTGCACCTGCAGTCACAGACATGGCTTTGCTCCAGCTGAGGCGTGAGCCCCCAGAGGCCTGAGTTATGTGATTTTCTGCTTATTAGAGAGCATTTGGCAGCTGATTCCTTAGAGTACGAACACTATTTTTAACACTTTTGCATATGTCATCACCCAGGGGTTGGACACTTGAGGACACCTTTATTAGCAAAAGGGAAGTGCTGGAAATTCTTCCCAAGAGTATCAAGGGCTTTTTGTCAATAGAGTTGGAGGAAGCCTCCTATCTAATAGTAAGGGCACTTACATAAGATAATAAGTTATATAATAAAATATTTAACCCTGGGAGCACAGAAGGTAAAGGAGTTTGGTGTTTGGATTACTTGAGTGTTTCCTTTAAAAAGTTATTTAAAAATCTATCCATTAAAAATTCCCAGTCTATCTAGTGAGGCCCTAGGCAATTTAGCGAGATCCTGTCTCAAAATAAAAGGGGCTGGGGATGTGGCTAAGTGATTAAGCACCCTAGGCTTAATCCTTTGTACAAAAAAAAAAAAAAAAAAAAAAATCCCAAACTATCAAATTGTATTTACATAGGGCCTTCATTAGAATCCAAATGAGCTTTTCCTCACCACCTTAAGGTCTGCTAATGAGTCATTTGTCTCCCAGTGACGTCTCCCACATTGTACTTGAGTCTTTCCTTCCAGATGCCTTCTGCCACCTTCAATCACTTTCCCACCTGGCAATAGACATGTTCCCTGGCTACACAATTCATTGGGATTTTCCCTTTGAACAATTTAATTGTATGCCTGGATGGTTTGCTCAAGTAGATTATAAACTACAGGAGGGCACAGACCACCCATCAACTTATTTTTACTCCCCACTATTCCAGAAATATTGCCTTGCTAAGAAGGAACTCAGTAAACACATGACTGATTGAAATTCAGTGCTTTCTATGCTACATCTTTTCAAATAATTCCCCTGAAGGTTATTGGTTCCTTGCAGGGTGAAAAATTACCATCTAGGAAATCTCAAGTAGTCAATGGAAATCTACTTACTGTGGATAATGCAATCTGAAATAAAAAGGGTACACATCTGTTTCCACAGTTTCCTAAGGACAGCAAGAGAAGCTTAGATAATTCTTTGAACAGGCAGGTTATATTTTATCTACCTCTTAAAAAGGAAGTGGCTTAGATAATTCCTAATAACCTTTCATTCTGGTCACTTATCAGTATCTATTCCCCTCTGCTCAAGCTGTTATCTTACTATTTCTCAGAACTGGCAGACATCATTGCTCCTTTAAAATAGGTTGAATTAGCTCTCTGGGTTCCATAATTTCATCCTACAATTCTATGATTCAGGCTGTGATTTTATGTTCTCTTGAAACACAGTGTTCAATAATTTTTCCTTCTCCAACATAGTAAAAATAGGGTACAGCATAATAATTAAGAATGTGGGGGCTGGGGATGTGGCTCAAGCGGTAGCGCGCTCGACTGGCATGCGTGCGGCCCGGGTTCGAGCCTCAGCACCACATACCAACAAAGATGTTGCGTCCGCCGAGAACTAAAAAATATTAAAAATTCTCTCTCTCTCTCACTCTCTCTCCTCTCTCACTCTCTCTTTAAAAAAAAAAAAGAATGTGGATTCAGGGGCTGGGGCTGTAGCTCAATGGTAGAGCTTGCCTACAATGTGAGAGCACTGGGTTCAATACCTTGTATAAATAAATAAATAAAATAAAGGTCCACTGACAACTAAAATTTTTTTTTAAAGAGAGTGAGAGAGAATTTTTTAATATTTATTTTTTTTAGTTTTCGGTGGACACAACATCTTTGTAATGTGGTGCTGAGGATTGAACCGGGGCCACACGTATGCCAGGCAAGCGCGCTACTGCTTGAGCCACATCCCCAGCCCTAAAAAAAATTCTTAAAAAAGAAAAAAAAAATGTGGGTTCAAATAAGTTTGGCTACTTATTAGCTATATAATGGTCAAAGGGCTGAGGTCATGGGCTTCAGTTTCTTAGAAAAATTCAGATACCTTCTGCTTCTAAGGGATTGTGAGGGTTGTCAACATGCTGAACAGCATAGTACTATCACAAGGCACCAATCCCATTAAAAAGTACCAGCTTCGTGTTGGGGTTGTGGCTCAAGGGTAGAGCACATGCAATCATCAGCATCACGTAAAAATAAGTAAAATAAAGGTAATATGTTCAACTACAACTAAAAAATAAATAATAAAAAAAGTATCAGCTGCTATTGTTAGTAACTGTTGACCTTGACCAGAAACAATAAAACCTTTGGTAGAAACTCTCCAGCTGAGATTCTATACTTATCTAGGAATGGGTCTGCCATAATACCATTTAATTCTAGGTATAAAGGGCAAATGGCCAAATTAATTTCAGTAACAAACAAGTCTTGTATAAAGCTACACTTTTGCTGAAAGGGAACATACATTGCCAAGAGTCCGTCAAAGAAAAGAATTAGTGGATGTGGGGCTGCTTCCAAGGTTTGAGTGTTGTGTAATTTCATAAGGAAGGAGAGCTCCAGGCAAAATTGCAGCCTTTAGCAAGCCTGAAGGTCACTGCCACAAAGGCTGCCTGACGCCAGACAACAAAAGCAGGAGCTGCTCAATTACTACTAAGAAAGAGGCTAAAGGGATTTGAAAATAAACTTATAAAATAACCAATCCAACATCCAACTTTGAAAAATTATCCACACATAACTCTTCCCTAGTTAGAAAACAGTGAATCAATGATCTCTTTTAATGGACAGTACTATATTGCCTTCCAGGAGAAATATCCCACAATGGTATTTCTTCTCCAGTACAAACACACAGTAAAAAGAAAGGTGCATATATGCTTTAGCTGATGCAAGCACATTTTAAAATCCATTCTGCCAAGATAAATCACTATCCATCTGAAACCCGCAAAAATGGATTAACTATCTCATGCATTATGACTATGAAAACCCACATCTGCTAACCACATTCCTAATGGGAAGCAGCTGGTTGCAGTGTTGAAGTGCTGTGATTCTTTTTAGGAAAATATTAGCAAGGACATACCAGCCAGTTCAGTTTCATGGAATCCACATTTAGTTATGGAAAATCACCAGTGCTTTTTATTGACAATTATGGAAATTACATAATTTGCCATGAAATTCAAATAAGGCCTAAAAATAAAAGTCTACTTTCCCTCATCACCAGTTGTGACAGTTTTCAGTGCCTCACAACTTTACAGTGTCTTTTCTTTTTTGGTGGTGGTGGTAGTACTGGAGATTGAACCCAGAGCTTCATCTTTGCCTGGGCACTCAGTGTCAGCACTGAGCAGCATCCCCAGCTCTTCCTTTTGAGACAGGGTCTCACTAAGTTGCCAGGCTGTCTTCAAACTTGTGATCCTCCTGCCTCAGCCTCCAGAGTAGCTGGGATTACAGGTTGTGCCACTGCTCCTGGCTACAACTAACTTTGTAGTCTTACAGTCAGTTTCTATTCTCATTCTTCACATACCATTGAACACCAAGTCATGTTTACTAACACGTATGGTATTTCTAGGCTTTAGGCCACAGCTTTGACTCCCTCCTGGAGTCAATTTGTGCAATACTATTGTGAGGGTTGATGGAGCTCTTTGGGAATCAGCTGCAAGATATGGATATGCCTCAGATAAACAATTGACCTTTGAGCACAATTCAGCATTCATCCTTGAGGACATACAAAGCTCCTGAAACCTTTCCATGGACAGTTTCTTCTTCAGAAAAATTATGCTAAATTATGCCTCCTCCCACTGCTGAATTCATAGGTTGAAGTCCTAACCCCTAACCCTGACCATATTTGGAGACAGGGTCTTTAAGTTAAAATGAAGTCATTAGGGTGGCCTCTAATCCAATATAACAATACTATTATCTTTATGAGATTAGGGCACAGACATGCACAAAGGGAAGACCATGTGAAATCAGGGAAAAGATGACTTATCTACAAGCAAAGGACAGAGGTCTCAGAACTAATCCTGATATACTCTGTCTTGTTTTGTGCCTTCTGTGCTGAGAATGCTCTAGGAATTCTTTTTTCTTCTCCCACCTTGCTATTCACCACACAACTCCAAGTGATTAGCTCAAGGACCACCTCCCATCTCCAACCTGAACTAACTCTGCTGGTGAAGTGCCCTTTTCCTGTGCTCGTCTCTAATGCAACATTATTGATCTACTTGTTTCTCAACTATGCTGTGAAATTCTTGAGTGCTAAGACTATATATTTCATCTGTTGTTGGTGCAAAGCATATAGAGGGCACACAATAAATGTATCTTAAGTTCTAAAACTAAAGACTCTAGACTGACTTAAAGCTAAGCCTAAATATCTAGATCTCTGCTGTCCAATATGAAAAGCCATTAGCACATATGGCTATTTTTTAAATTTTTTTTTTAGGTATAGATGGACACAACACAGTGCCTTTATTTCTATGAGGTGCTGAGGATCGAACCCCGGGTCCCGCCGGTGCTAGGCGAGCGCTCTACCGCAGAGCCACAATCCCAGCCCCACATATGGCTATTTAAATTGTTAAAATAAAAAATTTGATTCCTGTGTCATAATAGCCACATTTCAAGTGTTCAATAGCCACATGCGGCTGGTTACTATCTTATTATCCATGACAGATATAGAATATTTCCATCATCATGGAAGGTTTATTACAGTGTGGCACTACATCATAAAATACCTTGAAATACAAAAGGCACATTAGAAAAAGTAGAGAAGGGGCTGGGGGGTATAGCTCAGTTGGTAGAGTGCTTGCCTCACATGCACAAAACCCCGGGTTTAATCCCCAGCACCACAAATAAGTAAATAAATAATCTAAAAAAAATAGGGAAAAGGTTATAAATATGCAATTTTTAAAAATACCTTTTTAAAAATTTATATGAAGTGCTGAGAATTGAACCCAGTGCCTCACACATGCTAGGCAAGTGCTCTACCACTGAGCCACAACCCCAGCCCCAATAAACATGCAATTTATGCAACCAAACAGGCAGCCAAAAAAAGTGAGCAACTTCATTAATCAACAAGAAAATGTAAGCTGGGCATGGTGGCACACACCTGTAAACCCAGTGGCTCTGGAGGCTGAGGCAGGAGGACCACAAGTTCAAAGCCAGCTTCAGCAAAAGTGAGGCGATAAGCAACTTAGTGAGGCCCTTTCTCTAAATAAAATACAAAATAGGGCTGGAGAATATGGCTCAGTGGTCAAGTGGCTCTGAGTTCAATCCCTGGTACAAAAAAAAAAAAAAAAAAAAATTAAAAAAATTAAAAAAATTAGAAGATGCAAGATAAAATGAAATACTATTTTCATGCCTTTGAGAAGTCAAATTAGTCTATCCATGCATTGGAAAGGTGTAAGGAAATGAGTACCTCCAACCACTGCCAATGAGAATACAGCCAGTCTAAAGGGCAAAGAAAATGGACACAGTTTAAGCTAGCATTCTCACACCCAGGAATTATTTCCAAACACCCCAAATGAGGACTAGGAGACAACGTACCAAGTTGTCTGTCACAACACTATATGGTTAACCAAAAGATTGTTCATATAATATTAGAACTACATCAATGCTCAGGCAGACAAAGAAATGCTTCAACACCTTCTCTGCAGCCTCTGAAATGGAAAATTCTTAGTGTACCACACCTGCTAGTCATCATATTTATGACCTGGTCCCTTCAACTAAAAGACAGTCAAAGAATAATCCAAAGAGTACTACCATGGTCTCTAACAAATCACTGTATGATTATAAGGGGGGAAAAAATCAATTTCCTCATGGTTTCCTCTTCCGTGAGTATACAAACTGCAGCTGCTTTCCCTACCTCCAACAACTAGAAAAGCTCCACTTTTCTCTACAGTATAGATTGTAGTTCAAAACAAAATTCCACTTAAAGTTGTTGTTGTTGATTTTTTTTTTTTTTTTTTGTACTAGGGATTGAACCCAGAGGTATTTTACCACTAAGCCATGTCCCCAGCTCTTAATTATTTTTAAAAATTGAGACAGGGTCTCACTAAGTTGCTGAGGTTGGCCTCGAATTTGTAATCCTCCTGCTTCAGTGTCCCAAGTCACTGGGACTACAGACATGTGCAACTGTGCCCAGCTTGAAGAAAGTTTTGATGCTCAAAAGAAAGCTTAAAAAAAAAAAAACCAACAAAACAAAACAAAAAAAAATCAAAAAGATGACTTCTAACTTTCTTTCACTATTCTGAGATTTTAGTTTTTCTCAGTCTAATTTGTATATGTATATGCCTCCAGGGTAAAGCTGAGTTATCCAGTCAGATTACTAACCAGTACATGGTAAAAATAAAATTCTAAAGCATTTGAATCCAGTTGGAAGAAACACTATTCCTAGACTGGTCTTATATCAAATCAAATAGAACCAAGTATGAACAGCACCCTGCAATGCCCAAAACAAACATAATAGCAAAGATGAAACTACTTAAAACATCCAGTTTACATAACTCCCCAATGTGTGGGAAATGTGTACTTGAGTGTTCCTCTGACTTAACACTGGCTTGTCTTTCATACTTCCCAATTTTTCTAACTTGCCCCAGTTGGTTTTTGCTTAATTTTATCTAGTTTTCTACTTAAGAACAATTTCAAGGCCCAATGCTTTTTTACTTCCTATACCATTTATGGAAGTCCAAGTCATAGGCTGGAAGCCTTGCAAAGAAATGCTTTCCACTTTCAGTTTTACTTCTTCACTCAAATGATCTTAGGCCTGTCAGAAATAGATCCTCTACAATCCAGGAGCTTTTAAATATGGCTAAGTGGGCTGGGGGTGTAGCTCGGTAGTAGAGTACTTGCCTAGAATATGTAAGGCTCTGGGTTTGATCCCCAGTACCGCTTAAAAAAAAAAAAAAAGGGTCAAATTGCAAACTAGACTCCAGTTAATAATAATTTCCTGGATTTAAAGCTTTTTAAACAGTGAAAGTAAGCAAGTTAATATTTAAGGCATCTGGGCTGGGGATGTGGCTCAAGCGGTAGCGCGCTCACCTGGCATGCGTGCGGCCCAGGTTCGATCCTCAGCACCACATACCAACAAAGATGTTGTGTCCGCCAAGAACTAAAAAATAAATATTAAAAATTCTCTCTCTCTCCTCTCTCACTCTCTCTTAAAAAAAAAAAAAAATATTTAAGGCATCTTAGCCTCCCTGTCTTCACATTCAATGTAAACCAATGACTTTGGTTTCAACCACATGAAACTTTTTTTTTTTTTTTTGGTGGTACTGGGAATGGAACTCAGGACCTGCATTAATATGTACCCAAGAGCTTTTATTTTTTATTTTGAAAAATTTTGAGGGGTTGGGGTTGTGGCTCAGTGGTAAAGCAATTGTCTAGCACAGGAGAGGTATTGGGTTTGATCCTCAGAAGCATATAAAAATAAATAAAGGTATTGTGTCCATCTACAACTAAAAAAAATTTTTGGAATTTTTTATTTTGAAAAATAAAACTTAAAAGCTCTGTTAACCAGGCTGTCCCAAACTTATGATCCTCCTGCCTCAGCTTTCTGAGTAGCTGAGATTATTGGCATGAGCCACCATAACCCAGCAACTCATAACATTTTTTTTTAGCAAAGCTGGGATTGACCACGTTATTGGAAAGGTCATCAATAATCCACTCTAACACAGACTGGCAACAGTGTTATAGAAGAAAACTTATTCAAGAAGAAATTATTTTACACAGTGATCAAAGAAATTACAGCTGTTTCTTTAAATTACTTCTATCACTGTAAAACCTATACAGATGGGACAGAAAAGTGCCAACTATTGTAAACCTTGTTATCTGTGCCCTCTTGTCAAATGGGATATATTGTCCTTTATGTCACAAATGATTAGGCTATTTGGCTCTCTTCTAAGCTGTTAATTCTCCTCCCACACATCTGCCTTAAATTCCCTTACTTATTTTCCCTTTCCAGATTGGAGGGTGTGGCTCACCTTGGCAAAAATGTTTTTTACCAGCACTTCACTCATGATGCCATCAGAACCCACATACTTTTATGCCTGTACCTCAGCCCTCCATCCCCCAAACAAAAGCATACATACTGGGTTTCCACAGGCAGGCAACAGAATACATCCACTGAGATGGGAAATGTATTTCCTCCATTCAGGTTAACTGCGGTTCCTCATGTTCTAACTTAAAGATCACACTGAAACTAGTCAATCATAAAAATGTCAAAGCAGGTAGAAAGGAACAGAAAAGGTGACATATACGGTTTTTCTCGGGTCCCTACCTCTCCTCCTCCTCTCCAACAAAATCCCTAATGTTTTCTTAGCTTTTGATACTGACATATGATAGGTGAAAAGATGGGTAATGGCTGATTTTTTTCCCTTTTAAATAAAATTAACAGCTGACTGCAAAAATGCATTTATTTTTCAATGGATCTTTCTCTCATGATGCTGCAGCTAAAATTCTTCCTTGAACCTAAGGCTGATTATTGCTGTTAGTGGTGAGGCTATCTTTAATATGTAACCACAATCCCCTGCCCTCCAGGGGATACCTTCTCATGCCTTTGCATAGGTTGCATATTGGCAGGAAGTGACCTTCAGCCCTCTGAAGTTTCGGCACATGGTAGGAAATAGAGGGACAGATCACCTTTTTTTTTTTTTTTTCCTCTGAGATCTAAAGAACAAACAGGAAACTGGAAAAACTAGATGAGTTGTGGCTACTCAGAACATTATCCCCATTGCAGGAAACCTCCACTCACTTTTATCCAGTGAAGGGAAACTACTGTCCATTGTTTTAGAAGATAACATTAATAATGACTTGTTCTAAAGAATAACTTTGTTTTATTATCATGATTTGTGAAAAGAAACAGGGTAGACAGTTCAAGGAAGGACACAGACAGTGCCCTGTTCTAGGTTCCAAATTTCTTCTTTTTGATGGGTGGTGGGAGCTGAGCGATGATGTCATCCAGGGGCCGTTCTACTGCCACAAGTGTCCTTTCATCCAAAAGATCCATGAAGAGTAAGGGCTGCAGAGAGATGATAGTAAGGCCACCAGGAGTTATAATCAAGGGCCAGTTCTGAATAGAACTAAAAAGTTAGCCTCATTCAAAGCTTGATGAAATCAAGTCTAACAATTTTTCCTGCACTCAAAACAGTCAGGAAGTTGTGAGCTTTTAAATGAATCCATCCATTAAAAAAATCTGACTGTGGAAAAACTCTCAGTTGGCTCAAGTAGCTGTAGCATCATAAGCTCAATGGATATGTTTAATATACAGTAAAAAGACTTGCCATAAAAAGAGAAAATCACAATTAATTCAGTGACTTCCATTTGCTTAAAATTCATGTCAGGAACATTCTCTAATAGGAAGTCAAGTTGAAAAACCAGCTTTCACCCTTAAAAGACCCCCACCGGAGCACCAACATCATTTGAGATAAGTATTGAACACCTGCCTCTAACTTAAGAACAATGAAAAAGAAATGCTTCTAACTTACTAAGGCAAGAACAACGGAATCGAGACACAGGGACAGAGGACCTCAAATGGTCATTTGTCCCTCCCAAACCAGGATTTCTACATATAAAGTGAAGGTGTTCTTGTCTTCTTATTGTGGAGCTTATTGAATTTTGATAAAACCAGGAGGAGTCAGCCATGCAACATACAACAAGATATTTTACCTTATATATTTTAGAAATTTTAAAGGCGTGGGCTGTGCGCCTCCGGAAGACATCTGATTCATTTGTGGGAGGAAGTGGATTGTAGAGTAAGGTCTTGTCATTTGGAAGAGGCTAAAAAGAAAAAGGACACTATTTAAAACGTTACTTTTATTTTTTATTTATTTATTTTGGGTACCGGGGATTGAAATCGGGGACACCCAACCACTGAGCCAACATCCCCAGCTCTATTTTGTATTTTTATTTAGAGACAGAGTCTCACTGAGTTGCTTAGCACCTCACCATTGCTAAGGCTGGCTTTGAACTTGTGATCCTCCTCTCTCAGCCTCTCAAGCCACTGGGATTACACACAAGCACCACTATGCCCGCCTAAAATGTTACTTTTATTGAACTTGCACAGACCAAAGGATTGTAGTGGTTTTTCAGGCCAACACCATCTTCCAATTACCATGTTGATTATTCACTACTTCTGTATTTTACCACTATTTTCCTTACTTTGGAAAGACAGTTGTGGAACTATTCCAGTCATACCTCAGAGGAGGCAAGAGAGCACTTGGTACTCCACGAGATCAAAGGACCCAGCTAAGGCTTTTGGCTAATCTCACCAGCAACACTTTGTCAGAATGGAATAAATCAGCATGTGCAGAAACTCAGCCCACACAGGATTTGTGCTTTCTAGACTCTTCCCCAACAAGATCACAGACTTGCTAACTGACTGAAGTTCTCCCCAGGTGAAACCTCAACACAAACCACTCCCAGTGATGTCACTGACACCTCAAGAGATGGCCTCTGGCGAAACAAATGATACTGCCATCTCTGACTTCTTGGGAAATAACTGTTCCCAGTTTGAGGAAGTGATGGACTTATCACCAAGGCTTGAGAAAAAGCCATCTGGACCAAGTTACAGGGAAGCATGCGAGTAGGAGGGGCCCTTCCTGTATCACTCATCTTGCAGAAGGCACTTGTCAGCCAGCTCTGCTTCCCACACCCAGAGGACACAGGGCCCACGAGATGAATTTCAGTGACACATCCCTATGCACACCTCCTTTAGAACCATCTGCTTGTTTCCCCATGCTCCTTCCACCCCCACCTTCATAGATACACCAAAACAGCCAATGTTGGTTGTAATCTAAGCCCAAAGCGCAGTGCTGGCATGGCCATAACCCATAATGCTCCTAGGAAAGAAAGTCTCTGCCCAGTAAAGACATGTATATTTGGGGGCTAGGGTTGTGCCTTAGCGGTAGAGCCCTTGCCTGACATGTGCGAGGCCCTGGGTTCGATCCTCAGCACCACATAAAAATAAATAAAATAAAATAAAGATTGTGGGCTGTGGCTGTGGCTTTGCAGTAAGTAGAGTACTCGCCTAGCACATGCAAGGCCCTGGTTCAATCCTCAGCACCACATTAAAATAAAGGTATTGTGTCCAACTACAACTAATAAATAAATAAAGATTGTGTCCATCTACAACTAAAAAAATTTTATAAAGGGCTGGGGCTGTAACTCAGTGGCAGAGCACTTGCCTAGCATATGTGAGGCACTGGGTTCGATCCTCAGCACCACATAAAAATAAATAAAATAAAGGTATAAAAAAATAATAAAAAAAAAAGACATGTATATTTGGGGTAAATCAAACAGCAGCTTTCAAAGAATCATAGTCACAAAGAAAGGACTTTTTTCTGACTGAACTTTTCTCAAGACTTTAAGACCAACTCCTCCCTGCTACAGGATCTTTAGCCAAGGGATACAGTGGTCAAAACATCTAATTTAACGAAACCATGCTATTCAGCCACCCTAGGATTTTGAGTTGAAATAAGTTCGTCAAATCAATGATGTTCCCTGATGACAGTGATCTTGTGAATACCAACCCAATCACTTTTCTACTTAAGTTTGTGTGCTTACTAGCAAAGTAGAGAAATAATCACATCAACAAACACCAGCATACAAAGGGTAACCCCTTCCCTGAAAGCCTCCCAACAGTGGAAATGCAAATGAGGAAATATATCAAAAGCTGCTTTCCACCAAAGAATATAATAGGATACTTAATTCTGATTCTTTCTCTCATTAGTCTCTATGAATTTGAAGATTCCTAAGTGAAAAACATTCAGGGGGGGATAGTGCAGAACTCACCAACGACTTATCAATGATGCAGAACATGTAGGCATCATGGAGGAGGATGTGCATTGGTCTCTTGGGATGAAAACTGATGTGTGTGATGGGAGTATCTCTTTGAAGCCAAAGATGGTGAAACCCCTGTTTCTGGATATTCCGGCTCCACTCTGTGTACTGTTTTTCTGGGATACTGTACTCAAATACCTGATGAAAGTAAAGATTCAGAGGGAATGTAGCTCAGTACCCACAAAAATCCAAAAGGGCCATAACCTTTATGGGTCTTAGCCCTGATTCCTGAACAGAAAATATCTAAACAATATTTGACTATACCATATTTAGTCTTATGCTTTCCTACCACTTGTTTTTAAATGTAAAGGTAAACTACAGAATAAGAGAAAAGAAATTATCCTGCAATCTCCCCCACACACTTTTTTTTTTGATATGGGGGATTTAAACCAAGGGTGCTGTACTACTTGCGCCACCAAGCCACATACCCAGACCTTTTATTTTTAGGGTACTAGGGATTGAATTCAGGGGCACTTGACCACGGAGCCACATCCCCAGCCCTATTTTGTATTTTATTTACAGACAGGGTCTGAGTTGCTTAGCACCTTGCTTTGCTGAGGGTGGCTTTGAACTCTCAATCCTCCTGTATCAGCCTCCTAAACTGCTGGGATTACAGGCATGTGCTACCACACCTAACTATTTTTTGAGACAGGGTCTCACTAAGTTGCTTAGGGTCTCCTAAGTTGCTGACGCTGGCTTTGAACTTGCAATCCTCTTGCTTCAGTCTTCTGAGTTGCTGGCATTATAGGCGTGTGTCTCGGTACCCAGCTACCCTGAAATCTTTTTTTTTTTTTTTTTTTTTTTTGCCTAAGTGAAAGAAGTTTTATTGATAAGCAGGTAGAACAGTCACAAAAATACAACATGCAACACACACACAAGAACTGGAAAGTTGCCAGACAGCCCCCGCTCTCCTTCCTGATCTTCTATTTTCTCTACATTGACTCTCTCGGCCTACTGCTGGTTCCTGCTCCCTTGTAACTTTGGCCCATCCAGTTCAGATTTGCCTTGGAGCCAGTGAACTCCTATATCCAAGGAGTTCAGAGCCAACTACTATTTGACCAGAATTTGTCTTTTTGTCCAATTCTTGGGCAAGAGTCTGATTAGCCAAGCTCCCCTGCCTTTGTGATCTGTGGCTGCCTCTAATCTTGTTGGGGAGTGGCAGTGGGGGCAACCCTTCGATCTTGATATCTCACTTCCTGAAGACAAGAACAGGCTTCAATTTGTTTTTCTTCTTCTTCTTCTTCTTTTTTTTTTTTAAGAGGTAGTAGGGGACTGAACCCAGGGGCTTCCTACTACTGAGCATCCCCAATCCTTTTTAATTTTTTATTTATGAGAGAGGATCTGCCTAAATTGATGATGCTGGTCTCAAATCTTGATTCTCCTGCCTCCGCCTCCCTAGATCCTTGGATTACAGGCATGTGTCACCACACTCAGCTGGACTTCAGTTTCTTGCTCACATCTTTTCAGAGACTTTTCATGCATATAATAATAGTGTTCTGTACCATACTTTTTTCATTTACCCTTATACTGTGGAGACTGGCACCTATCGATACTTACACAGATCATGACCCCCTTTTTTCCATGTTTTTAACAGATGTAATATTTGTACTTATTTATGGACTACAGTGTTGTAATTCAGTACATATACAAAATATATAATAATCAAATCATTGTAATTAGTATTTCCATTTCCTTGAACACCATTACTATGTGTTGGGATTCTCTATGCTCTTCTAATTATTTTGAAATACAAAACTTAACTGTTAATTGTGCCCCTTTGAAGAACATAATCAACAGTAATAATCCACTCACTTTATGGATTAATCATGATTTACTTATCTCATCTGCTTAAATGGACATTAGGTTGCTTATAATCTTTGGCTATTCCAAAAAAGGCTGCAATTTATTCTTTGTCTTTTTTGCACAACTGAACACATAAAGGAAAAATGCTCAGAAGTGGAACCTCTGAGTAAAAGTCTATATGGACTTAAAAATTCTGAAGAAACTGCCAAAATGTACACTAATTTATGCAATGCATCAGAGGGTTCCTTCGCTCATAACACTTTGTATTTTATTAACTCTGTAATCCTTGCTAATCAAACAGGTACAAAAAAAATTCCCACCAGTTTTAATAACTGAAAAAACTTAAGGGAACAATGGATAGTAAAAGATGTCAGGTGGACAAAAGCAAGGCTGTACCTTTACTAAACTTCAGCCTTCGGTCAAGGACTCAGTGAGAGATTTCAGTTTTTGGACATAGTGTGTGTGTCTGAGTGTAAAAACTGCTCATCACATACTAAGTAGCATTTGCCTAAAGGTCTACTCAAATATGCTCCCTAGATCACATTTAATCTTTCTAAGGTCAGGGGGATATATGATGATGTTTCTTATCATCTCCACTTTACAGATGAGACAGAATATTGATGATGCCTGATTTCCTCACCTGCACAAGTAAAAGTGGATTATACATTCTTTAATCACTTTGAATTCTCAAAATCTTGTCATCTCATATTCAGTTTAGGACCTGAGCCCATGTTATCTATTAGTCTAAAATTAATACTGAGTGGAATGAGCACATCATAATTCCTCCACCCAGGCTGGGATTGTGGCTCAGTGGTAGAGCGCTGTCTTGCATGTGCAAGGCACTGGGTTCAATTCTCAGCACCACATATAAATAAATGAATAAAATAAAGATCCTGGGCTGGGGATGTGGCTCAAGCGGTAGCGCGCTCGCCTCGCATGCGTGCGGCCTGGGTTCGATCCTCAGCACCACATACCAACAAAGATGTTGTGTCCGCCGAGAACTAAAAATAAATATTAAAAAAAAAAATTCTCTCTCTCTCTCTCCTCTCTCACTCTCTCTTTAAAAAAAAAAAAATTCCTCCATCCTCCTGTTTCTGTGCTCTAGAATCTGTTTCACCATGCAAACTATGCCCATCAAAACAATAGGTACTGGTAGCCTAAAATGAGTCCAAGTCACACACAGAAGCTTCTCTTCACACAGGACAAATAACTGTATGCTGTGCCTTCTGAGAAAAGATCCTTCAACCATTACCTCAGCTTCCAGGTTACTATCTAGTAGAATGGAATTAGAAGCACTGAATTTTCTCTTACCTGCTGGTCAGAATGAGCGATGACAAGGTTGTTAGTAATGGGTGCAATGGCCAGAGCAGTCACTGGAAAATTATAAGCAGGCACTGTGCAGTGAAGCTGGGAAAAAAATAACAGAAAGAAAGAACAACTCTTTAAGGTACCTTCCCTCAAGAATGACTAGATGGTGTAGGTCAGTTTTTTTTCGGTGTTTTTTTGTTTTCGTTTGTTCATTTACTTATTGGTACTAGGGATTGAACTCAGGGGCACTTAACCACAACCCCAGCCCTTCTTTTGCATTTTATTTTACTAACAGGGTCTCACTGAATTGTTTAGGGCCTTGCTAAATTGATGAGACTGGCTTTGAATTCTCAATCCTCCTGCCTCAACCTCTCTAGCTGCTGGGATTATAGGTGTGCACCATGGTGCCTGGCTCATTTTTATTTTTTTGATGCTAGGATTAATCCCTTATACATGCAAAACAAGTGCTCAATCACTGAGCTACACCTCTAACCCCTGAGTAGGTTTTTTTTTTTTTAACTGCTCCTTGGAATTCAAAAGAATTCTAAAAAGTTTCCATAAACTCCAGGCATTTCACTGTCAATAAACCTTTCATTTTTAAAAAAAAATTTGGTGCCAGGGATTAAACTCGGGCACTCGCTCACAGAGCCACGTCCCAGCAGATTTTGTATTTTATTTAGAGACAGAGTCAACTGTGTTGCTTAGTGTCTTGCTTTTGCTGAGGCTGGCTTTGAACTCGTGATCCTCCTGTCTCAGCCTCCCAAGATGCTGGGATTACAGGTGTGTGCCACTGCACCCAGCTTGACGACTTCTTCTTTTTTTTTTTTTTTTTTTGTGGTGTTGGGGATTGAACCCAGGGCCTTGTGCATGTGAGGCAAGACTCTACCAACTGAGCTATATCCCCAGCCCCTTCACTTTCATTTTTAATGTATGTCCGATATTTAGAAAACTGATAGCATCTGCAGAAAATTCAAGAGGCAAGCTTTTCCAACCAGGTGTGGTGGTACACATCTTTTATCCCAGCTACTAGAGAGGCTGAGATAGGAAGTTCTCAAGTTCAATGTCAGCCTTAGCAATTTAGAAAACCCTGTTTCAAAATAAAAATAAAAAGGTCTATGGATGTGGCTCAGTGGTAGAATGCTTCAGGGTTCAATTCCCAGTACCACCAAAAAAAGAGTAAAGCTTTTCCCTCAGAGTAAATTTGTCTGAATGAATTCCTCATAAATATGCCACTGAACAGGACACCTACAGCTCTAGTCTCCACTGGGTTTAAAATAAATCAATGCCTAGGGAGGATATTTATGTACAATTGCAAAGTACACATGCACTAAAGAAGGTTCTTTTATTTTTGATGCTGGGGATGGAATCCAGGGCCTTTCACATATCAGGCAAGTGGTTTATCAATGAGCTACTCCCTAACCCATAAATACTCTTTGAAATGGCAAGCGAAGCTCAAAGGTAAATTTTTAGTACATGGCAGGAACATGTAATAAGGGTTAAGTTCTGTATGCAGTAATACACAAATCTATGAAATTGTATTTTGGTGTCTATAAACTCTAATGCTTACTGTAAATTTTGAATAGTTCTAATCTGATTTTTGTGAGGAAGATGAGGACTTGTAAGGCATAATTTGTGACTTAGTTTTTTGTTTTGTTCTGTTTTGTTTTGGTACTGGGGATGGAATTCAGGGGCACTCAATCTCTGAGCCACATCCCCAGCCCTTTTTTGTATTTTATTTAGAGACAGGGTCGCACTGAGTTGCTTAGCACCTTGCTTTTTGCTGAGTCTGGCTTTGAACTTGCGATCCTCCTGGCTCAGCCTCTGAGCTGTTGGGATTACAGGTATATGCCACCTCACCCAGCATGAATATCAGATTTTCAAATTTCTATGCATGAATAGTTTTGTCATTTCTAGTGACTGATTTTAATGTAACAGAGCATGACTTCTGAATTTCAACAAAGTAAATCAAGAATCTAAAATAGGATAAATTTTTGGTTAGGAAAAAAGTCTAAGATGACTATTGTAGTGCATGCTTGTAATCCTAGCAATTTGGGAGGCTGGGGTAGTAAGATTACAAATTTGAGGCCAGCCTTGGAAATTTGGCAAGACTTGTTTCAAAAAATAAAAAAAGGAGGCTGGGGTTGTGGCTCAGTGGTAAAGTGCTTGCCTAGCATGCTTGAGGCACTGAGTTCGATCCTCAGCACCACATAAATGTAAAAGAGAGATATTGTGTCCACTTAAATACATTTAAAAAATTAAATTAAAAAGGGACAGGGATATGGTACAGTGCTTGCATAGCATGTGTGAAGACTTGGGTTCAATACTCAGTATTGCAAAAAAACAAAACAATAACAACAACCCCCCCCAGACTGCTGCTATGAAATCCTACACTCACCTTTAGATGCTTTACATTGTACACATGGACTCCAGCACTAGTTCCTGATGCTGCTAGCCAATTACCATCTGGACTGACTGCCAAAAGACACATGGCCTCCACTGTCCCTGTGAGGGCAAGAGAACAATTAAGTCTGTGAATTTACAATGTCCACAGCCAGCGTTGCCCTGGAGATGATGACAGAAACCAACAAGACCAACAGAGTTTTAAATCACTGATAGGATAATCTGTTGAGTTATTGCAAATTAGTCCTGAATTTTAACTTGTCTAGTTTTTAACTAGCCAATCCTCATGTAAAGAGACCAGAGAAATAAAAATAAAGACATTACTTGCTCAGATCTGAGTAAGACAGTTTCTGTGCCAAAATATATGCTACATGAACCCCCTGCCCCAAACAATGAAAAAGCTTTATAATAGGACATATACCAGCTGCTAAAGAATGGGTGGCAATAACAGAAAGCATGCTAAAAGTGTCAGTCTAATAAGTTTTATTATAAAAATCATAGGTACTTTATAAATACTATCAGTTTAATTTATCTGAACCCTAATGGTATGCTTCTGGAACAGCTTATGAACAGGGAGAGTTAAAGTTCAAAGAGTTGACTTCCCAGGCTGATGGAGACTACATGATAATGAAGCAGGTAAAAGTGAAGGGATGGGAAAAGCCCATGAGAAGTATCCAATTATCAGTTTTAAGCTGCATGCTAAATTTAAGGCTACAACAGTTGACTCAGTAATAGTCACAATCACTCATGCATACTCATGCATGAAAAAATAGTTATAAACATAAAATGAACACAGGTAATGAAACTATAGACAAAAGGATATCTTCACTTTATACAAACAACTAACCAAAATGTAACATGTCCACAAAATCCCTACATTCAAACACATTGGAAAACACCAAAAAATTAAGGGTAGTTATTTCTGGGCGTCGGGATTAAAGATGATTTTAACTTTTTTCTTTCTCTGCTAACAAAACTCTTTAAGAAGCATGATGAGGGCTGGGGATGTGGCTCAAGCGGTGGCGCGCTCGCCTGGCATGCGTGCGGCCCGGGTTTGATCCTCAGCACCACATACCAACAAGGATGTTGTGTCCGCCGAGAACTAAGAAATAGATATTGAAGGTTCTCTCTCTCTCTCTCCTCTCTTAAAAAAAAAAAAAAAAAAAAAAAAAAAAAAGAAGCATGATGAGGGCTGGGGATGTGGCTCAAGCGGTAGCGCGCTCGCCTGGCATGCGTGCGGCCCGGGTTCGATCCTCAGCACCACATACCAACAAAGATGTTGTGTCCGCTGAGAACTAAAAAATAAATATTAAAAATTCTCTTCTCTCTCTCTCTCTTTAAATAAAAAAAAAAAAAAAAAAAAAAAAAAAAAAAAAAAAAAAAGAAGCATGATGAAACTTCTCTGGCCCCAAATAAGGAAATCAAAAATCCAGCGAGAAAAGAGTAGGTGTGAAGAACATTTCAGATCTCATCCAGCATCTTCATCTGCCAGATACCCCCTCCTACTTTAAATTGCAAACATGTGAGTGAATGTATTTGCTGGGTGGGAAGAGCATGCAGGAACACCCAACACTGAGGTCTATGAGGAAAAAAAGTTATATTTGAAACTCTAACAACTCTCCCCCGTGGCTAGTTAACAAACTCCCACCTGACTGAGGCTGGAAAGTATGGAGGTGCTTGAAGCTTCCTTCCAACAGCTGAAAGATGTGGAGAGACCCTTGATTTGATGCCACAAAAAGCTTTTTTGCATCTTCAGAAAACATAATCTGAAGCGCAGAGCGAAGGAACGCAGGCATTTTGGAAACCTTTGGGAGAACCAACAGCAAATACCAATGAGAAAGAAGGTAGATCAACAGCCCAACAAAAATAATCACATCCAGGCTTAAAAATCACCAACATTTCCCATCTCGAAGCAAGCCAATCAACTAAGGGCCTAGAGCACTAGTATGCCTACTGTAACTGTGTGTCTCCCTTTTCATCATGACAGTAAATGCTCAATTTCCTGCAATGGAACAACTAAGCTATATGAAATTACTAAGCAGGAAAGCATAAACTTTATTGCTACCTTTAGCATTTTCCTACCCCTCTCAAAAATATAAATCAATTCAAAATGAAAATAAAAGACTATTTTGTAACAGCTGTCTCCAAATAGCTTTTCACTGAGCAAGTATTCTCATCTAATTCATTTTCACCTCATACAGAAATCACACATCTAGGAAGTTTCTTCTTATGCAACCACATATTTCAAGTATCACTTACCCTTTTGAGGTTTATGTTGTCATGTTCATAATTCAGCCGATAGAGAAAAACCCGAGACACTGTGGAATAGGCTATCCAGCTTCCACATGGGGAGATACAGCTGCAAATAATGTTCTCAGGGCCCTGACAACAGTGGGAAGCAAGACTGAGAGTGCAAAACTTAAGACAAGATTCAGTAACATACATCCTCAGGCTTTTGCCCTCTGGATATTTCCACAAATGCCTACACATAATCCTCATAAATTTGTGTCACTCTTATTTCAGAAGCAGAGAATCTAACTGATGTGACTTCGATTTCCAAATCCAAGAACAAAGGTCTATCATACTGCACACTTACCTTGCTGCTTTCGGTAACTCAAAAGTAGCCTCACACTAAACCTCAACTTGAGAAACCTGAGTAGGGAAGCATTTAATGCAGAAAAGCTTGGAGGGATAGTACTGACTTTCTGTTTTGCCTGTTACACCCCAATTTTAAAATCTATAAGAACAAATGAAAAATATTTGGAGAAGAAAGAACAAAAGTACCATGTAACATTTACAGAATTTTTTAAACTCTGTAAGAACAAATGAAAAATATTTGGAGAAGAACAAAAGTACCACATAACATTTACAGAATTTTTAAAAATTTTTAAATTTTATTTGTGCCATCTAGAAAACAAAGTGATATTTTCCTTCTTTCTTTTTTATCTTGCAGTAATGGGGTCTGAACCCAAGGGTACTCTATTATTGAGCTTTTTATTTTCTGAGATAGAGTCTCACTAAGTTGGCCAGGCTGGCATTGAACTTGCAATCCTCTTGCCTTAGCCTCCCAAGTAGTTGTAATGACAGGCATGTGTCACCATGCCTGACAATTTCTGTGTGTGTGTGTGTGAGAGAAAGAGAGAGAGAAAGAGAGAGAGAGAGAGAAAGATATGGAAGAAAGGCTACAAAACTAACCAATAATTTCAGAAAAGGAGAATAAAGAGGTGGTATAAAATATAAACTACTGATATTGCTTGCTTTGTTTTTCTTTGGTTTGTTTTAGGGGTGCTAGGGATTGAACACAGGACTTGGTGCGTGCTGGGCAAGCACTCTTGTCACTGAGCTCTATCCCCACCCCTTAAATTCTTTATAATGAGACACTAATACAAATATTTGTGTCATTCAAGATTTTTTAAAAAGAAAGCCCTATTAATGTAAAAAGGATACATATAGGCCCAAAGGTGGAAATTTTTTCTGCATATATAAGAAGTTATTGGCAGTGCTGATCTCTAGGAGGGTATAGTGGGGGTGTGGTGAGGGGAGGATCATGTTTCATTGTACATCCTTTGTGCCATCTAGCTATTTTCATAACAATATCAAGAGAAGCAAAAATACACAATTTAAAAAAAATAATCAAATCCAGTGCCTCACACATATGAGGCAAGCGCTCTACCACTGAGCTACAACTCCAGTACCCACAATTTCTTTTATACATTCATTTAATAAATACTGAATGTTCAACTTATCCTCACAAGAAATTCAGCTCCGGATTTCCTTCATTTAAATAAGTTTTAGAATTTATGATGTTTTTGACATGAACCAAGTAATCCTCAAAATTCAGAATGGGAAAAACATTCTGGATTTTAGGGCCTAAATACACAGGGCCTCCTTACCTTTGTCTTGAGATGTAGTAAATGATCTGCATTTTTAGAGAGTGGAAGGGTATCACCATTCTTGCCTGAAATAAGAAAATTTGCCTTTTTCTTATCAAATGAAGATTATCTGTACAGTGTTTTCTCCTTAAAAAGTCATTTCTTGGTAGAATGGACTCTCCTAGTTGGAGGCACACAGTTTTATGGATATATGGAAAGAAAAGCAGTGACTACTTCTACCCTATGATACATCATCAAACATCTGAATCTCCATCCCCCAGTGGCATGCTGGTGGGTAGAAGAGAGTTTGTGTGGCCTCAACTTGACTCCACTTTAAATAAAAGGACTCAAATACAGGACACAAAAAATTCTACTAGGTTGTCACTCCAGCAAGATCCATGTGACCTTTGTTTCAATGCAGGACTGTCCCTATCCATTTTTTTTTTTTTTTAAACTGTTGCTATCTCAGTCAAGCTAGGACAAATAGCGACCCTACAATCCTTACCTAATGACAATGTCTATATAGAAGTTGAAAGAGATGATCCAGTATCCTATTCAAGATTTTTTTTTTTTTTTTGTATCAGGGATTGAACCCAGGGATACTTAACCACTAAGCCACATCCCCAGCCCTTTGTGCTTTTTTTTTTTTTTTTTTTTGTAGTTGTAGCAGGACACAATACCTTTATTTTATTTATTTTGCTGAAGATCAAACCCAGGGCCTCACATGTGCTAGGCAAGCACTCTACCACTGAGCTACAGCCCCAACCCCTTATGTTTTACTTTGAGACAAGGTTTTGCTAAGTTGGTTAGGATCTCACTAAGTTGCTGAGGCTGGCATTAAACTTGCGATCTTTCTGCCTCAGCCTCTTGAATTGCTGGGATTACAGGTGTGCACCACCCACCCAGCTCTTACTCAAGATTTCTACACTATAATTTGTGTTGCTTGTTCTTGCAGGAGGGAAAACCGTAAGTTTCCATCAACACAGAAAAATTTACTCTTTCCATAAGCAGAACAACTATAATTCTGATTTTTAGTATTTTCTCTACAGTTATCTTTCTTTATTCTGTTTTTTTTTTTTTTTTTTTTTTTTTTTTTGCAGAGTTGGGGATCAAACCAGGTCCTCCGGCAAAATAGGCAAGCGCTATCTATCGCTAAGTCACACCTCCAGTTCTATGGTTTTCTTACAGGGGGGGAAAAAAATTTCTTCCCTCTTACCTGTTGCCACTGTGGATCCCAGTCGCCAAAGTTCCAAGTGATGAGCAAACTGAAAGAGGAGAAGCTGCTTCTTTTTTGAACAAGAAATGAGACATCGCTGTATCGAAGAATTGAAAAGTTATAAATAGGCCAGGGTCATTTGATGCCTCAGTACCAGGCGCAACAGCAACTTTTTAGCACATTTTGAAATCCACTGACTTGATAAACATTTTGTTAACTACTAACACAGGGCCTGTCCTAGGATTTGAGAACATGACAATGACTAAAAACTATTACTGCCCTCAAAAAGCTTCTGGTTTAAAGAAGCTTTAAACCAGACATGGTGGCACAACTCTACAATCGCAGCTACTTAGGAGCTACTTCGGGAGGATAGGAAGTTTGAGGCCAGCCACAGCATTTAGGGAGACCCTGTCTCAAAATAGAAAAAAGGCTGGGGATGTAGCACAGTAGTAGGACACCCCTAGGTTCAATCCCCCAACACCACAATGATAAACAACTACACTACAGTATGCTAAAGAGTTTAACATGCCTGAGCACAGCATTCAATGGAAAAAAGTAGAAAGCAAGGCAAGATGTTCTAAGTAGGCTGTACCTACTATATGAAATAGTTCAAAGGTCAAAGAGCATTCAAGGGAATAAAAACACACTTTTCAGAATGGTTAGACTGTTTGGGGTGGGGGTTGTACAAGTACGTGAAAGGAGAGGTGAGGAAAAGTGAAGGACCAGTCCAAGATCAAGACAGGTAAATATGCCACACTAAAGAATTAGGTCTCTCTGCTGTAGGCAGTAGGGACAACCAAATGCTTTGAAGCATGGAGCAATGAATAGAGTTGCTTTTTAAACAGATCAATGGAGAAGAGGCTAGAATGACCCAGATGGAAATGAAATGAGATCATTAAGGAAGCTACTGTAAAGGAATCCATATCAGAAAACGTACTAATCCAAACTAGAACAATGGCAGCACAGACAAAGAAATAGCTTGATTCAAGAGATAATAGCGGGGCGGGGGATGTGGCTCAAGCGGTAGCGCGCTCGCCAGGCATGCGTGCGGCCGGGGTTCGATCCTCAGCACCACATACAAACAAAGATGTTGTGTCCGCCAAAAACTAAAAAAATAAATATTAAAAAAAAAAAGAGATAATAACGACTATGTCCACCTCATCAAATCATTAAATACATGTAGTTTTGTATATCAAATGTATCTCAAGAAAAATGTATAGGGGCTGGGGATGTGGCTCAAGCGGTAGCGCACTCGCCTGGCATGCGTGCGGCCTGGGTTCGATTCTCAGCACCACATACAAACAAAGATGTTGTGTCTGCCGATAACTAAAAAAAATAAATATTAAAAATTCTCAAAAAAAAAAAAGAAAGATGTATATATGCATGTATGTGTATATGTAAATATACACACATATAATGACAATGAGGAGACTTAGTGAAGTTGGTGATGAATGGAATGTGGAAGCAGGTGTCGGGGACTACTGACTTATGAAGATGGCACTATTTACCTAGAAACTCTAGAAGCCTAGATTTTACTCCTTTCACCAAAAAATATAGAGTCCACCCTCAAAAACAAAATGAATTATCATAAACCACAATTATTTGGGAAAAAAATTATTTTCCCAGAAAGTGAACTAGGGTGATGCTATTGTCTCAAAAAATGTCTTTGCAGGAGGCTTGCATAAGAAATAGAAGAATGAAGAAGGGGGCTGGGGATGTGGCTCAAGCGGTAGCGAGCTCGTCTGGTATGTGTGCGGCCTGGGTTCGATCCTCAGCACCACATACAAAGATGTTGTGTCTGCCGAGAACTAAAAAATAAATATTAAAAAATTCTCTCTCTCTCTCTCTCTGTTTTTTAACTTCTTATTTTATTAGGGTCTCTCTCTCTCTCTTTAAAAAAAAAAAAAAAAAAAGAAGAAGGTAGCTACAGCAAAATCCCACAGTTTACCCCCACAAGTATGAGCTGTGTTCAGTCTTATAGGACATAGGGTCAGGAAGATGTGGGGCCAACAGAGGGTGAGATGATACTTACATGAGGAAATGTGATTTTTCGGAGAGCAGCATCATAATTCTTCACCTCCACCTTCTCCATGAGAGGACGAATAACCAGGTGGGTGTCGGTTCCTGGGCAAGGGGGAGGTAAGGAGATTACAGAATGAGAAGTTATGTATGAAAACGACCAGAGCTGAGCAGAGTAAAGCAGCAGCCTGACAGACAGCAAGACCCACCTCCAGATATCAGTGCGGTTGGGCTGTGGGCCACAGCACGCACATCGTGTGTGTGGTGCTGGAATGGTTTGGTCCGCACCCACTGCTTCTCACTGCTATTGGAAGTCACAGAAACCAGCTGAAAATGGAATATTGTGCCCTCGGCTGTGCCCACCACAAAACTGTCTTCTTGCTGAAAAATTAAATAATGAGGCAGGTACACGTGAACAAAACAGGGTCCAGATGGAAAAATATTCCATAAAATTTTTCTGTCTAGGCAGCTTAGAGAAAACTCATACCCAGAATTAGAAAGAAGGGAGGTTCCTGGGGGCTTTTTCCCTCTGGAAGCTAGCAATTCCACTAGAGGAGCAAGGTCATATGTAGGTGACAATGCGCCCCCTATTGGCTAAATTAACAATCAGCACTTCCAACTGTTAAGTTTTACAGCCACACACTGCATGTTTCAATCAATAGGCTACACACAGGAAGGACAGTGCTCACATAAAAATTAAAAATAGAGCTAAAAATTTCATATAACCTAGTGAAATTATAGCCATCAAATGTTGTAGCATGAAACATTACATGTTCATGGTGATGCTGGTGTAAACAAATCTACTGAACTGCCAGTTGTGTAAAAGTACAGCACATACAATTAGGTATACTAGTTGTGCACTGTAAGAAGCTGTACTTACTATCGATTTGTGTAAGTATATTCTATTATGTTCACACAACACCAAAATCACCTAACAATGTATTTCTCAGAACATTTCCCTCTCATTAAGCAACACATAACTGTATATAAACTGGGTTCACTATAAGAGACAAATAAGTGAATAAACTAATCAAGAAATACAGCAGCCCTTTATAAGAAAATTTAAATTATAAACCACAAAAGAGATACCTGAACAAAGAAATCCATATCACGTTCTTTATTTTATTTTTTTTAAAGAGAGAGAAAATTTTTAATATTTATTTTTTAGTTCTCGGCGGACACAACATCTTTGTTTGTATGTGGTGCTGAGGATTGAACCCGGGCCGCACGCATACCAGGCGAGCGCGCTACCGCTTGAGCCACATCCCCAGCCCATACCACGTTCTTTAATAGGAATGTTTAACATGATAAAGACATCATCATAAAGAAAATACAGAAGTTATATATGATGCAATAAATACACCAATTGTACTATAAAAATAGACTTTCATTTAAAACTAGAAAAAGGTGTTTCTAAAATTCATGTAAAGAAATAAATAACAGGGCTGGGGATGTGGCTCAAGCGGTAGCGCGCTCGCCTGGCATGCGTGCGGCCCAGGTTCGATCCTCAGCACCACATACCAACAAAGATGTTGTGTCCGCCGAGAACTAAAAAATAAATAAATATTAAAAATTCTCTCTCTCTCTCTCTCTCTCTCCTCTCTTTAAAAAAAAAAAAAAAAGAAAGAAATAACAAAGACCCCCAAAACCCAAACCCATAACACAAACAAAAATCCTAAACAAGAATACTAACAAGATTGCTGGGAATATAGCTCAATTGGTAGAGTGCTTGCCTTGCATGTAAAAGGTACTGGGTTCAATCCCCAGCACCACCAAAAAAACAAACAAACAAACAAACAAACAAACAAAAAAAAAACCCCAAGAATAGTAATAAGGTTTTGTAACCAAAAAAAATTGAAAATAGGGATTCACTTAAATATACTTGTACATCAACATTCACAGCAGTATCATTCACAATAGCCAAAAGAAGGAAATAATGCAAATGACTGAAATAACCCAAATGGCCATTAACACATGAATAAACTGATATGGTGTATATATATACACACAGTGGAATTACTCAGCTTTAAAAATAAATAAAAGCTAAATAGCCCTTATTTGAAATGCTTGGGACCAAGTGTTTCAGATCTCAGAATTTTTATACTTTGGAATATTTGCATAGACTTTACTGGTTGGAATTCAAAATTCCCAAATGCTCCAGAATCCAAAACTTTTTGAGTGTTTCTCTTTATTAATGGCAGAGAGACACTAAGAATGGATAGAAAAGTGACTTGAACTTGCAATCGTCCTGCCTCAGCCTCCGGAGTCCCTGGGATTAGAGGCATGCACCACCATGCCCAGCACTACACAGTTTTCTAATGCCCCAAAATAAACAGGAAGCATGAGAGCAGTTATACAAAAGGAAAATAGTACTTCTCAAGATTCTTCTAGGCTGCTTGTACCCATCTACAAGCAGACTAGATTAATTAGGAAAGAGGGGTGCCTAAAGAAAACCTTGTGCTGATCTTTTAGAGAATATTTTCTAGCATTAGACACCATAGAAATGGTATGGGTTTTCAGGTGCATTTTCCCAACCTCATCTTCTTCTAGTACAACATCCAGATAATGCAAGAGTGTTTGGGGTGTGTCACTGACGCATACCCCACAGCCCTTCCATCTACACATTAATTACTCAAAACTGGGACCCTACTCACGTCTGCTACAGCAATGGACTGCACATCAGCATTTGAGATGAGATGGCTCTTGACAAGTGTCCCAGTAGCTGAGTCCCAGAACTGCACTTTCCCAGCAGAGTCCACACTTATGACTGTGCCATCGGACAAAAAGGCCACACCCCATACAATACACTTCCGCTTAGACACACCCATGTACTGCCTGTCCACGATCATCTTACGAACAGCGCTACCTGAAAAAGAAAAAAAGCACACCTTTGGATTTAACCCATTTCTCCTTCAGTTTTCAAAAACCACTTGTGGCAGGCATGATATAAGTTAGTTGCCTGAACATAGTAAAGAGTAACCATAGTGAATCCAGCCTTGAAACTTCAAAATGGTTACCTGAAGAGGAGAGGGGAGAGAGGAGGGAGAATGAGGGCAAGATAGAGAACACAAATCCCTTCTGGGGAGGTGAAATGGAAAGAGACACATGGGACATTCACTTCAATCTGGCCCACTGCACACACATATTACACTGTGCTCTTTCCTAAAACTTCACACATGGGAAAGGGAGAGAAGGCAATGTTGACAAAATTTGGGGAACTAGAAAGCAGACTGGATGGTAACTTACTTAGTAGAATCCTGAATCTAAGACCCAACTGAGTTTCCCAACTCAGCCATGGGAAAACCAAGAAGCCATCTAATTTCTACTACAGAATTCTCAGAAATTGAGAACTCTAGACATTCTAAACACAGAGGTGAAAGCAGATGCTCAAAGGAGCAATAGATTGAAAGTAAATGTAAGAAGCTGGTGGAATTCTGAGAAGCCAGGCAACTGCCCAAACTCCATCTGAGCAGAAGTCTGGAGAGTTACTTACTCTTTGAAGAGGGATATAGGGAACAACTAAAGGGGGAGTATTGTTTGAAAAACAGCATTAATGAAAATTTCTAATTGAATGCCAAGTACACCAGTTTTCTTCTCCTCAGAATGCTTAACAGCCAAGCCTATACTCACTAGGCAGGAGAAGGAAAAACCACGTTTGGGGGAATTGCTCAGTGGTACATACAGCACATGTTCAGAAAGCATGAGGCCCTAGATTGAGCCCCAGCACAAAAAAAAAAAAAAAAAAAAAAAAAAAAACTTCTGGGGATAATTAATGGTTCAAGAGAAAAGATCTAAAGATCCTGATTTTAGAAGTTCCCCCAACAACCCAGCCAGATCATCCTTTAGGGAAGCCAACACTCAGCAGGCCCCACTGTTGCGGAGGAGAACAATGGAACCCAAGAAAGCTTCTAATATGCAAGGCAGTGGCCAAACGGACTAATGGAAGCAACAAAAAATGAAATGAGGAAACAGAAAGCATAAAGAATGCTTGACAAACAATATCATTAATAGCCTTAGAAAGAGAAGAGTTCATTTGTAGTAAAAATAAAAGAGAATGTTACAAAAAAAGAATATTCAGGGCTGAAATGCAACCAGTGGTAGAGAGTCAACCTAATGCTGGGCGCAGTGGCATACGCTTGTAATCCCAGTGGCTTGGGAGGCCGAGACAGGAGAATCACGAGTTCAAAGCCAACCTCAGCAATAGCAAGATGCTAAACAACTCAGTGAGAACCTGTCTCTAAATAAAATACAAAATAGGGCTGGGGATGTGGCTCAGTAGTCGAGTGCCCCTGAGTTTAATCCCTGGCACAAGAAAAAAAAAAAAAAAAGAGAGAGAGAGAGTGAGTCAGCCTAATATGCACAAGGCCCTGGGTTCAATCCCAAGCACCATTTAAAAACTGTTTATTTTTTCATGAAACAAAAGAAATGGAAATAGCTAAACAAAAAATTCACTCAAGGGGCTGGAGAAGTGGCTCAGCAATAGAGCACTTGCTTGGCATGTGAGGCCCTACATCTAATCCCTATCATTGCCAAAAAAAAAAAAAAAAAATCACTAGAAGGATTAAAATATAAAGATGACACCAGATATGGTGGTATACACCTGTAATCTCAGCAACCACGGAAGGGATATTTGCGGGGCCACGACAGGAGGATCATAAGTTCTGCATCAGCCAATTTAGCAAGACTGTCTCAAAATTTAAAAAGAGCTGAGGATGTGATTCAGTGGTAGAACACTCCTGGGTTCGATCCCTAGTACACAAAAATAAACAGTAAAGATGACAAACTTATATTGAAGCATAATTATTAAATTTCAGGATAAAAGGACAAAGGGGGATGAGGATATAGCTCAGTGTTACTGTACCTGTTTAACATGCACAAAGCCCTGGATTCAATCTCCAGCATGGAAAAAAATAAAAATAAAAAAATAAAGGAGATACCCTAAAAGTTCCCAGAAAACAAACAACCCAACCTCAAGTGTTCGTATGTATAAAGGATCAGCTCTCAGAATGGCATCATATTTCCTAACGTGGAAACAGGGAATCCTCTCCAATGGAGAAGCAAAAGGAACAAAAAAAAAAATCTGTGAAAAATCAAGTTTCAGATCTCATGGTGGCTAAGACAGATGAGAATAAATCAAAAGGTCCAAGATAGATACAATCAAGAACACAAAAGTAGCCGGGAAGGTGGCAAATGCCTGCAATCCCAGCAACTCAAGAGGTTGAGACCACAAGTTCAAGGCCAGCCTTGGCAACTTAGCAAGACCATTCCAAAATTTTTTTCTAAAAAAGACTGGTAATGTAGTTCAGTGGTAAAGCACCCCTGAGTTCAATCCCCATACCCCCTACCCGCCCCCCTCCAAAAAAAAAAAAAAAATTAGCTGAAAAGAAAAATCCCAGCTGTGTTGGATCTTAAATTTCCCCATCTGAAACTTTTTTGCTTTTTTTGTACTAGGGATTGAATCCAATACATGTGCTAGGTAAATACTGTACCAGTAAGTTGCACTCCCAGTCCACAACTGAAAGAATTCAAGAATAAACTCTTAATGCCAAAGAGGAAGAATATTATGCAAAAAAAGTCTACAGGAAAGGAAAGGTAGTTTACTATGTGAGTAGTATCTATACAGTCAAAATTACGAACACATTGACTGAATACTAATCTCAACAAAATTACATCATAAGCATATGGGGAGATAAGGAGAAAATGTGGGTATCTAAAAGGGTGGAAAAAGAGGGCTCAGTTGTAGAAGTCAGTAAATAATTGTTAAAACTCCAAAAAACAAAATATAGCATTGTAAGCATGTTACGTACAGCATAAACACCAAAAGAATCGGCCAAGAGTCTCACTGGTTGCCTCTGAGGAATGAGAGAAAGGACATAGGGGGTCTCCTGCTTTTTTGTAGTAAGTCATGAATATTTTGACTACATGCTCATATAACTGTTAAAAAAATGTTTTTTGAACTTAAGCATTGAGGAAAAAGAAAAAGGAAACGTTTTGCTTCCATATCTTGGGAGTATAGATGTGCCCATGTAACAAGATTCTTTTTTTTTTTTAGTTTTTCGGCGGACACAACATCTTTGTATGTGGTGCTGAGGATCGAACCCGGGCTGCACGCATGCAAGGCGAGCGCGCTACCAATTGAGCCACATCCCAGCCCCATCACTAAGATTCTATTAGCCAATTTTTCAGGCCAAGAACAAAGAAATCCTGGATCTTTACCTTTCTGATCTCATGTCTCACCAACTATGCAACCAAGACCTTACATTCCATTTTTACCAAAGACTGGGATATATAAATAGGCATTCTACTGATCATTTATACTAAATGTAGAATTCATTACGGATGAATTTTACTGTGAATTCTTATGATGAAAAAATAATGCATTCCGCTAAGCAGCAAAGCAATAATAATCCAAGAAAAGAGTGAAATGCCTGGTAGATGTCTCACTTTGGTGTTTTTTTTTTTTTAAAGAGAGAGTGAGAGAGGAGAGAGAGAGAGAGAGAGAGAGAGAGAGAGAGAGAATTTTTAATATTTATTTTTTAGTTCTCGGCGGACACAACATCTTTGTTGGTATGTGGTGCTGAGGATCGAACCCGGGCCGCACGCATGCCAGGCGAGCGCACTACCGCTTGAGCCACATCCCCAGCCCAGATGTCTCACTTTGCTTGTTTATTTTTTGTTTTGGGGGGGTTGCTTTTCTTTTTTTTTGGTAATGGGGATTGAACTCAGGGGCACTTTACCTCTGATCTACATGCCCAGTCCTTAGTTTTTATTTTGAAACGAGGTCTTGCTAAGTTGCTAAGGCTGTCCTTAGACTTTTGATCCTCCTGCCACAGCCTCCCAAGTCACTGGGATTACCACCGTGCCAGGTGCCATCTTAGGTTAATGAGAAGTTAGGCCATCAAGGTCACTGAAAGCATGACAAGGAGTTACGCTTTTGGAAACTCAGACATGTGAACCTGACAAACAAAACCCACATCCCAAATAAACTGAGAAAAACAATCACCTGATTTGACATCAAATACACTAATGTAGTCTATGGAGCCAGCTGCAATGTGGGTAGCAGAGGGATGCCAGCTGAGACTCAGGATGCGACCTTGGGATTTGTACAATAAAAAAGAAAGTGACATACACATAAATACACAGCAAAAGATAACAGTGATCTTCAGGGCTAGTGTTCTACAGTCATCACTCTCCCATCTATCACACTCCCAACAGACAACAGATGAGAAAAAGTCTGGGATTCACAGTGAAGTATTTGATATTTTAATAATAGATAATGAATGATGCAAGTGTAAATTAATACAATCTATTGAGTTAGTAATAAACTAACAAAATTTAGAAGTGTTTATTTTGGGGGCCCATTAACTGTACTACGAATTGACCAAAAAGAAATACTTGCATAAATGCTCAAAAATATGTCTAAGTCATGTGCTGCATAACGCCATTTTGATCAACAGACCGAATATAGAATGGTAGTCCTATAAGATTATATTGCCGGCTGAGAGTGTAGCTCAGTGGTAGAGTGCTTGCCTAGCACGCATGAGGCACTGGGTTCAATCTTTAGTACCACATAAAATAAATAAATAAATAAAATAAAGGTATTATGTCCATCTACAACTAAAAATAATATTTTCTAGTGACATCAGAGCCATCTTAGTTTATGTAAAGCACATACCATAATGTTCATGACATTATCTAATGATGCATTTCTCCAAATGTAACCCCCATTCCCAATGCTAATCAACACATGACTATATAAAAATTTTCATTGCAGCACTAGTTGTAAAAAATAAATAAATAAATAAATAAATAAGTAAAAATATCCATCAATGGGATTTGGTTAAATAAACTATGGAACACTGTAAAATAAAAAGCCATGCACACTAACATCGCTGCTGACACAGAAGGATGTCTGTGATGTATCAAGTGAAGAAAAACAAGTGCAAAAACTCTTCTGTGTGCACTTATTTAAATGAATACATTAAAAAAAGTCTAGATGATTAGTTTCAAAAATGTTGCCTTCAGAGTGGAATGAGATGCTCATTTTCTATTTCATATTAGGCTAAATGTGTATTATTTCTTAAGAGCATGTATCACCTTGATATTTAAAAAAGAACACTTAACAGATACTAAAAACAAAATAAACACCTGATTAGCAGAGGATAAATATCACTAATGGACACAGATTACATAGAAAATTACTATTCTCTAGAAGAGGATAAGCAACTACACCCTACTGCTGGTTTTTATAAATAAAGTTTCACCAGGGGCAGCCATGCTCATTCATTTAAGTATTAACTACAGGCTGCTCCTTAAGCTATAGTGACAGAGTTGACAGACAGTGAATAGCCACCAAAGCCAAAACATTTACTACCTAGTCCTTTACAAAAACTGCTCCCTGATCTCTGCTCTTCAGGTCAGTGCTGATCCAATTCAACTAGGATTGAGAACCACAACTCATAATAATAAAATTTTAGTTTCAAGATTTTACGCATATTTGGTAAAACTGCACAAAAATAAGTGATAGCTAAAAAACTGATTTCCACAGAAGTGTTAGTTTTCCTGTTTTGGATTTTTTGGTTTTCTGTATCATTACTTCACTATGCTACACAACAGGATGGTTTCTAGTATATTCTCTGTACTGAGATAAAATTAGTATATAGCTAAAATATTACCTGCAGCCGTGGGAAAATATCCCATCCCCAGTGGCACAGAAACATAACTTCTTGTTAAGGCTATTCACTGTCCCACCAAAAACAACCCTTACTTTTCTGCCGATCAAAATTTCTTTCAAACTGGATGTTGTCTGGGGTGATTTGAAATAATTTCACAGATCCATCTTCACAGCCAACCTATTAGGAAAAAGAGGTAGAAAACAGAGAGAAAATAAACATAATTTTATAGACCATACACACACACACACACACACACACACACACCCATAAATACATAGATACCCAAAACTATAACTTTCCCTGAAAGAAAAAAAGAGTGTGAAAGAAAAATATATTAGTATCTAAAAACTGACAGTAAATTCCTGACAGTCTTCATATCCTAGCCAGAAAGCAAGGTGATATTAAGTGTTCTAATCAATGGCCCAATTCCTGCATTTGACATACAACACAAGTAGAATTTTACAGCATATCTCTTAGACATTAGCCTAAATAAAAGACCTACTAACCTTATAATCTAAATGGACGCATTTTAAGATAATATACAAACTAATGCAAATTTTAAAAAACCATAGACACCACAGAAAATTAAATCCCTGCAAACACCTGTGCTAATGGCAATTATGCTCACAATTTTTGAGAAACACAATTGAAATACAGTCACACAGGTTAACTTGCTGAAAAACCTCCCAAAACTTTTTTAATATTTATTTTTTAGTTTTAGGTAGACACAATATCTTTATTTTACATTTATGTGGTGCTTAGGATCGAACCCAATGCTCATGCATGCTAGGCGAGCACTCTACCACTGAGCCACAACCCCAGCCCCCTACTATGCTGTATTCTAAACCAAAATTTTTCATAAAACACAGCACACCAAAACAAAAACTAGTCTCTACATCTCCCTGTTCAAAATGATCATAGCTTGGGAAATACTGAAAAGACTTAGCCCTCTTATTTAATTACCAATGAAATGAGGTCCAAACTAGCAGCAAAAAGAAGGCAAGATGACAACGGAATTTTCACCCTTAATATTAAATACCAATATTGGAATTGGTATTACTGGGACCCAGCTAAGACTCTAGTTACTATGTACCATAACATAACTTTACTCTCCTTCTGAACATTGGGAAGAAAGTTAAGAATAGGAACAAGAGAAATCTCAGTTTGAATTATCAATAGTTGCTTACTGACCAAAAGTTGAGAGCCACTGGGGCTGGCAGTCATACTCCAAATAGGTCCTCCAAAGGCATCCAAGGCATACTTGACATTTAATGCCTGTAAGTCATACTCAAGGATTTCTCCATTGAGTCCAGCACTAAAGAGTCGCTGTCCTTCTGCCCAACACAGAGCTTCTGTAGCTCGAGACTCATGACCTGGGAAAAACTACACAAACACCAGAACTTAACCTGTGATAAATGCATCAGTCATCAGCATTGATTGAGTATAGGCAACATGGTGAAAATTACTTCTCTACAAATAAATAGCGTGGGATTTGTTCTATCAGAAGATCACATCTATTAGGCATTTTGGCTTTTTTTCAGGTTCAAATGTAGTTACTTAAAATTACTCTGTATAATGTTCATTCTTCCTTTTTTTAAAAATATTTATTTTTTAGTTTCCGGCAGACAGAACATCTTTGTTTGTATGTGGTGCTGAGGAGTGAACCCCCGCCGCACGCAAGCCAGGCGAGCGCGCTACCGCTTGAGCCACATCCCCAGCCCTTTCTTCTTTTTTAATTAGAACTAGTTCAATAAAACTCTTTTGCCAGGCATGGTGGTGCACGCCTATAATCTCAGCAGCTCAGGAAGCTGAGGCAGGCTGGTCATTGAATTCAAAGCCAGCCTCAGCGACTTAGGGAGTAACTCAGTGAGACTCTGTCTCTAGATAAAATATGAAAAGGAGCTAGGGATGCAGCTCAATAGTTAAGCTACCTGGGATTCAGAATAAAATATATTCAAGTTTGGTTTGAGGTATCCAATTGTACTCAATGTATCTAATTTCCTAAAAAGAATGCAACTATCTTGATTGGGTGATGGTCTTACTGTAATGTGCATGCATATGAACAGTTTTCCTGTTTTGGACTATTGGTTCTCTGAATTATTCTTCAATAGGCAGTTACAACTATGCTACACAATAAATATCTCAGTTTCTTTCTTTAAAAAAAAATTTTTTTTTAGTTGTAAGTGAACACAATACCTTTATTTTTATGTGGTGCTAAGGATCGAACCCAGTGCCTCACACATGCCAGGGAAGTGCTCTACCACTGAGCCACAACCCCAGCCCAGATCTCAGTTTTTTTTTTATTTTTTAATTTTTTAGTTTTAAGTGGACACAATATCTTCATTTTATTTTTATGTGGTACTGAGGATTGAACCCAGTGCCTCATACATGCAAGGCGAGCACTCTACCACTGAGCTACAACCCTAGCCCAAAGAAATGTTTAAATTTTTTTTTTAAATATATAAAATAAGGATACAAAGAAACACTGTACAGTTGTACAATGTATTTTGTCTGGAATGTTTATAAAACAAAAAAGTTACATTAAGTGCTAAGGCTGTAGCTCAGAAGTAAAGTGCTCTCCTCACATGTATGAAGTACTGGGTTCAATCTTCAGCACCACATAAAATATATAAAGATATCGTGTGTTCATATACAACTAAATAAATGTTAAAAAAAAAAAGTTACATTAAGCTTAAATTGGGGGGAAGGGGAGTATTAGGGATTGAACCCAGCAGTGTTTAACCACTGAGCCACATCTCTAGTCCTTTGTACTTTTTATTTTAAGATGGGGTCTTGGGGTTGAGGTTGTGGCTCAGTGGTAGCGCACTTGCCTAGCATGTGTGAGGCACTGGGTTCAATTCTCAGCACCACATACAAATAAGTGAAAATAAAAGTCCATTAACAATTTAAATATATATATGAAGATGGGGTCTGGGGTCTTGCTAAGTTCTTAGTTAGTGAGGCTGACTTCAAATTTGCAATTCTCCTGCTTCAGCCTCCTGAGTCAATAGGATCATCAATAGGATCACAGATATTTGCCACCACACCCAGCTATTTTTTTTTTTTTTTTTTTTTTGGTGGTGCTGGGGATTGAACCCAGGGCCTTATATGTGAGGCAAGCTCTCTACCAACTGAGCTATATCCCCAGCTCCTAAGCTTAATTTTTTTTTTTAAGAGAGAGAGAGAGAGAGAGGGGGAGAGAGAGAGAGAGAATTTTTTAATATTTTTTTTTTTTAAGTTTTCAGCGGACAGAACATCTTTCTTTGTATGTGGTGCTGAGGATCGAACCTGGGCCACGTGCGTGCCATTTTACTGAATGAATTTCTTTTTAAATATTTGTTTTTTAGGGACTGGGGATGTGGCTCAAGCGGTAGCGCGCTCGCCTGGCATGCGCAGGGCGCTGGGTTCGATCCTCAGCACCATATAAAAATAAAAATAAATAAATAAAGATGTTGTGTCCACCGAAAACTAAAAAATAAATATTAAAAAAAATATTTGTTTTTTAGTTGTAGGTGAACACAATACCTTTTTTTTTATTTTTTTATTTTTATGTGGTGCTGAGGATAGAACCCAGTGCCTCACATGTGCTAGGTGAGGGCTCTACCACTGAGCCACAACCCAGCCCTGAATGAATTTTTAAAAAGAAATTGAGAGTCATTTACTAAATGATAGGACTAGTCATGAACATCACTAACATGGTTCCTATTCTTACAAAATGTGAAGTTTAGCAGGGAAGGACACCAAACAAATACACAAATCATATAATTACACTTGTTATATATGACAAATGGAGAAAATCAAGGATGCAACAAATGTGCACAGAGCACATTTTCACACAGTAGAAAGTAACCTATCTGTGGTTGGCAATGAGAGGCGATTTTTATATTTCTATTAGTTCCTCAGGGGTTTCCTAACCCACCTCTCAGAGTAAGGTACTTTTCCACTAAGGTTTTAGTTATTAATCAGAAATTGTCTATATACTGATCTTTTTTAAAAAATATTTATTTATTTATTTTGAGAGAGAGAGAGAGAGAGAGAGAGAGAGAGAGAAAGAGAGAGAGAGAGAGAGAGAGAGAGAGAATATTTTAATATTTTTTTTTCGGCGGACACAACATCTTTGTTGGTATGTAGTGCTGAGGATCAAACCCGGGCCGCACGCACACCAGGCGAGCAGGCTACCGCTTGAGCCACATCCCCAGCCCTATATACTGATCTTTCTCCCACTTTTCTCTGAGCTTTGGGAAGGAAGGGTTTCTGATGTATGTCTGAATGCTCAGTACTTGCTACTCATTCATTTAGAAACATTTATAGATGTCTAAATTCCAGGAAAGAGGCTGCTGGACATTGAATCCACTCACTCACCCATCTGTTCTCTTGTGAATTGAAAT
This sequence comes from Spermophilus citellus, assembly GCF_964194105.1. Lineage (NCBI taxonomy): Eukaryota > Metazoa > Chordata > Mammalia > Rodentia > Sciuridae > Spermophilus > Spermophilus citellus. The sequence continues at coordinate 53,622,232 of NC_138200.1, read as the reverse complement.
CAGATGTTGCACCTGAAGAAAATCAGTAGTTGGTATCCTTAAAAAAAAAAATAGTGCTGCCTAACAGATCTCAGTATATATCCAAAGGATGTTTTATCTAATTAAATATTCTTTACTTCCAAATGTAGTATAGCATTTAAATCCACATTCTCTCAGACAGCTAAACTTAGAAACACAACTTCCTGTCATCAAAGAGTTTTTGAGGGCTGGGGTTGTGGCTCAGTAGTACAGCACTTGCCTAGCACATGCAAGGCCCTGGGTTTGCTCCTCAGCACCACACAAAAATAAATAGATAAAATAAAGATATTGTGTCCAACAATATATATATATATATATATATATATATATATATATATATATGTTTTTTATTTAAATGTTTCATTTCTTCTAAATTGACAATGAAACAGGTACTGACACCACCAGCAGGAAATATTTTCTTATCAAGTTACAATGGTCCACACAATTTCCCTTCTTGTTGTGGCCAAAAGATCCAATAAATCTGTGTCCAAACGATAAGCAGTGATATGCCAATAATCTAGGTAGGATCTATTTTTTAAAATATTTTTTAGTTACAGGTGGACACAATATCTTTATTTTTTATTTTTATGTGGTGCTGAGGATTGAACCCAGTGCCTCGCACATGCTAGGCGATGGCTCTACCTCTGAGCCACAACCCCAGCCCTAGTTAGAATCTTTCTAATCAACATCACACAGGTCAAAACTCTGAGCTTCTCTATCAGACAATAACATATCATGATTATTATAGAAATTCTGAAGTTCTACAACTACCACAAGGAGTAGGAAATAATTTGATTTCTTTAAATATAAGACTTACAAGTTGTAGAATTGAACTTAAGAAGAAAATTAACATCAGAAACACCAAATCAGGCTCCCAAATGACTTACTTTCTCTTGAAAGTAGTTTGCTGACAAGTTATAAATTTCCACAGTGCCATCTGTTCGTGAAACAGCCAATCTGTTTGACTGGTTATTGTAAGCCACACAACGGATCCCTGGTGGTACATAATTAAAGAAACGTACTCGATGGACCTTAAATTCACCCATTCCTAGGGAGGGGAAAAAGAGTAATTATTGTTTAACATTAAGTGACACATATATTCAGTTTCGTATTGTTACTGTTTTGGATGAAAGGCTCCAACTAAATCTCACTGAAATTCATTCCTAAATATCTAATGATGCTTTCACGCCCCATGCAAGAATCTTACCAATCTCCAGAAAGCTCAGTATAGTTCGAATAAGGATTTCGGCAAATAAACTCCAAAGCGCCCTGCTCACAGTTCCAGAATTCCAACCTCTTAGGGTGGAGTGAGGGATGTTTAAAAATCTGAATTTTAGTAAGCCCCTCTCCCCAATTCTACTGAATGCTGAGTTGGCAAATCACAGACCCAACTAAGGTAGTGACGTAGGGCTGATAGCTAAGGGGAAACCCAGAGCTCCTTACGGGGAGGAAGCGACAGAACTCGGTGATTTACTCTGGCTGTCTGGTCTAGTACTTAGCCGTCAACTACAGGACCAGGGCAGGGACCGGATCAGATCCGCCCCTCTCTCATCCACCTTCAAGGTTAGAAACCCAAAAGTAGAGCACGGAGCATTCGGCCTTCACTGGCCGCGCCAAGAGAGTCAGTCTGAAGAGCGCGCGAGGTCTTCGCCACCCCCTTCCCTTTCCTCCCGGGGTCTACGAAGTAGTCACCACTCGCCTCTGGACAAAGGAATTGGCGAGCTCTGCGGGGCGTCGGCCCCCAGCAGGCCGCACCCGTCGGGACTCGGCTCTCACACCTTCTTCCCACGCCCCTTCCCCGACTCACCGCGGCCGGACGACCGCCTGCCCCAGAGTTCGCCTCTCTCCGCCCCGGCCCCACGTGCGCGCGCGCTCTCAAGCTCTGCCCCGGAAATGCTCCCGGCTTGAGGCCGGAAGTGCGCAGGCAGTGCTCGCGGCGGCGGCGACGGCGGCGGGAGGTTCGGTTGTCGCCCGTTGGCCGCGCGGCGCCGCGCTCGGCGGCCGCCATTGCAGGTCAGGCCGCGGGCGGGGGGCGCGGGAGGCTGCGGGGAGTGAAGCCCGAGTCGGAGTCGGGGGCGAGGGCGCGAGAGAGCGGAAAGCTAGGGAGCCGGGGCCGGGCGGGGCGCGCGACTCTGGGAGAAGAATGGCGAGCCGAGGGGCGGGGAGCGGCAAGGCGGGGGAGGGGCGGCAGGACAAGGGGAGGGAAGCGGGGAGGCAGCACAGAGGTGGGGGTGAACCCACCCGGGCCCGGGGGCGGGAGGGCCGAGAGATGTGGGGGCAGGGAGCAGCGGGGAGACGGAAGGCGGAGGGAAGGAAGGAAGGAAGGGAACTAGCGGGGCGGAGCGGGAGAAGAGCGGAAAGGGTGGCCTAGCGCGGGCGGAGGACGGAGAAGGGGGCGGCGCGGGCCTGGACCTCGAGGTATGTGCGGGAAGGGGCTCTTCCCCGGGTCGGGAGGGAGCCTAGATCGCGAGGCTTGCTGGAGCGGAATGGAACCTGAACCCAGAAAGTAGCGGGAATAGCGACTTTGCGGGGCGGGGGGGGGGTGCTAGAATTGTGAGGTTTGTTCTAAGGGACATTTTAAATCATGTGGGTTGGAGAGGCTGTTGGAAGAGATGAAGATTGGAGGGTGATTGGAGAGCAATTCCAGGTTCTTTTGTGGGTGGAGTGAAGCCGAGAGATGAGTGGGGTGGGGTCCTGGAGAAGCTTAGAATTTCATGAATATTTTGGATAATGAGGGTGGTAGAGGAAGGTCGTTTAAAAAGGAATCTTTGGGAAGAGGGTGAATGATAAGGAAGACAACTCCAATGGGGTGTGTAGAGGAAGACAGTTTAAGGAACTGGAAGGGAAGAATAGTTTCAGTGGCTGGAAAGTGAAGGGCAGATCTGTAAAAGTCTGGGGTAGTTGGGAGCGGGTTGGAGAAGGAGGGGGAGAGCGGATTGAGGAGTTCTAGAAAGTGGACAAGTGGACGGGACTAGAAATAGGGAAATGTTCGTAGCTCTAGTTGAAAGAGTGGAAGGGGGGCCAAGGGTGGCAAAGGTGGGGGGAAATGGGAGGAGAATCCATCAGGAGGAAAACCCTATGGTGGGCTAGAAAGTAAGGGGTTGGGGAGAGAGAGGGTATTGTGGCAATAAGATGAGGAAAGGTTGAGATGGGGCTGCAGAGTAGCAGAAGATGGAGAAAACTGGAGTAACTCAAATCGCCTGAAGCCATCTTTTTCACCCATTGTCTACAAATACCAGTAATTGATTCCCTCCAACATGGGAATCCTAAAATGTGATGGCAAAGTACCACGTGTATGCATAATATGTGCACATGTTTTTGAACACACTCTTCACTAATGAAAAGTTTGGAAGCATTCAGTTTCACCTATCCTCCATAGTCCCTTTTTGGAAGGGAACAAGCATCTCATTTAAAAACAGGATTTTAGACTTAGTAACATAATAAGCCTGTCAAGAGACAATATCCCCTTGGAAACTAAGACCAGTCCCTTCAGTCACAAAACCACAATAACACTGCTAATAAAGGTAATCTGTATTCAGTTGTATGTAAAAACTTTTTCAGTTGTTCATTTGGTGCAAAGGCACATAGAAAAAATAATCATGGTATTCAAAGAAATTACTTTCCAAAAAAATTACTTTCTAAAGCAGTCTGAACCTGGCTGCAATGTATGAGTTGTTCTTATAATGTAAACTCAATCTTATTCTGATGACCTGCTGCTTTTATAGGATGTTTGTAAACATCCTATAAAACATTGTAAACATTAAAACATAATTGTATATTGTAGTGTGAGGACATTCTATTAGACATACCAAGAAAATGCCAAGTTCATTCTGGTAATCAATAGCTTGACCCTAAAGACTTACCTTTTGTGTTGGGCATTGTGCTGAAAGATGTACATCCATTATTTTATTCTTACAACATACTTTAGAGATAGGTGGTTTTATGCCCAATCTATTGGTAGAGAAATTTATAAGGTTAAATTATCCCATTGTCTTAGGATAGGTGGCATAGCATTCAGGTTGATCTGACAAGCATATTGTATCCCTAAACAAAACGTAGACCCTGGGACCAGACAAAAGCTCAATAAGTGCTCTTGGCTTGGCAATTTGCAGATGCATTTTGTGTCACATATTTAAAATTGGTAGAGCACATGCTTACCAGGCTCAAGGTCCTGGGTTCAGTCCTAAACACCAAAAAATAAACATAAAATGGTTGGAAATGTTCTAATGAGAACTTATAAAATGTTTGGCTCTAGGAAAATTTATTTGTATTTAGGTCAAATCATTGGGTCAAAGCCCCTTATTTTTCTACTAATTGTATGTTTAATTAGATGCACACTTCTGCCAAATTTTATTTTGGAAGCAATTCCATTATGAGGATCTTTGATCAGGTTTTTTCCCAAAAGTCAGATGTTAGCAATCTTTTAACAAATAATTAATTATTCAGAGAGCAAAGGATAAGATGATTGAGATTTGTCAAAAGTTAAATGAATCAATGGCATAGAAGGTCCTTCTACCATCTTCTTTTTCTTCACACTAATGAGCAGGACAAAGTTTTGAATTCTGAAAGTGGCATTAAATCAATTTCTCTACATATTGGATAAGATAAAGCAAGCTTGTTTTTTGTTTTTTTTTAGGTACCAGGGATTGAACTCAGAGGCACTTGACCACTGAGCCACATCCCCAGCCCTATTTTGTATTTAGAGAGGGTCTCATTAGTTTTAAGTTGCTTAGTGCCTCACTTTTGCTGAGGCTAGCTTTGAACTGGGTGGTCTTCCTGCCTCAGCCTTCAGAGCTGCTGGGATTATAGACTTTTGCTATCTTGCCTGGCTAAGCTTGTTTTTAACTGCCTATCCTATAGATGTGTTAGCTACTTCTGTGGCAGGTTATAAAGTTACTTATTTGCTATTTTGTAAGAGATGCTGTGAGAATGAGGCTAATAATTGTAAAGCAACCAGGTCTTCTATAGAAGTAGCACAAGAAAGGGTGAATAGAGGAGTTAGAGGCCACATCCTAACTCTGTCACTTATGGGTGAGTGACCATTTGCCTGAACTTCAGCTTTTTAAACCTCTTTCCTCATCTGTAAAAGGGAGTGACAAGACCATTCCTATTCCATAGAGTTGTTGTCAGGATAAAATGAGAGAATTCATTAAATGTTCAGAAAAATTGCTGTGTGTGAAATGAGTTTTGTTTTGTCTTTTGTGTATGTATGTATGTGTGTGTGTGTATAGTAAATAGACACAGTGCCTTTTATTTATTTATTTTTATGAGGTGCTGAATAGCGAACCCAGTGCCTCACACGTGCTAGGTAAGCGCCGGACCACTGAGCTCCAGTGCCAGCCCTGTCTTTTGTATTTTTAATACTCTGCCTGGACTGCTCAATAAGTCCTATGGTAGTGTTTTGACTTATCAGATTTTTTGATAATGGTTACTTCCCAATAGAGTTAGAAAGAAGCCAAGTACAAATAAGACATTCCCAAATTGGTCTGATTCAAGCTTTTGGGTTTTGGTTAGGGTTCGTATTGTGAGTCTGGATTGGTTCTTTGAATGCTGGTTCCTTTGTTGCTCTGATTTGTTCAGGGACAGAGAAGCTTTACCTCCACACTAATTTAAGAACTGGGGATGATGTAGGGCAAATTTAGTTAATTTACATTTCTAGAAGCCCCAAAAAGGGGACTCTTTTTTTTTCCTTAAACTGAGGAATTAAAATGTATGAAGTATTTTTTTTAATTTTTTTTTTTTACAGAGATAGTCATATGGCTAACTTTAAGAATGTAGAATAAAATTTTTAGTATTGAAGAATATTAAAAATTTTGAACATAACCTAGTTCATATGTATTTGCTATAGTGTAGTTTGATTTATTAGCCTAGAAAAATTAAGTAGAAAACTCTTTTACGTCTTATGATATTGGGAGTAAGTGGACATAATTTATTGCAGGGGAAAGAGTTTAATTTTCTCTATACCTTCCCATCTCTCCAGGACTGGACTCTAGTTATGGCTTATGAGACTGTTACCGCTCTGAAATCTGATGAGTTTGAATGATCTTTTTGAAAAGCTACATTACAAATTTACCACTACTCTACAGTTACTTTATCAAACTAGAATTATTGTTTGTAACCATTGGTTGTAGTCAAATCTGGGATTGAACTGTCCTCTGAAGAGACTTGCTGGGGAAGCTCTCCCACTAACTCTTAGTTTTGCAATTGGATACATAGTGTGTTCTTCAAACTGCCTTCAAATGTTGCTTTTGATAGAGCTGCAGTTTCTAAACAAGCCAAATCTTCAATCAAACAACTAGAAATTGCTTTAGTTTTCTCATTGAGACTGAAGACTTTGAAATCCATTTGTTACATAGAGATTTTTCATTGTAATTTTATTGTATTTGTTATTACTAATAGGATTTGACTTGTACACATTTAAGTATTTCTTGTCCAAAATTCTTAGACCAGAGTGTTTCAAATTTTGGAGTTTTTTAGGTTTGGGAATGTTTACATAGACTTTTATTAGTTGAAAATACCTAATATGAACCCAAAATGCTCTGAAATTTGAAACTTATTTTTCTGACAGTGGTGCTTAACCATGGAGCCACATCCCCAACCCTTTTTACTTTTTTATTTTGAGACAGAGTCTTGCTAAGTTGCTTTGGGACTAAGTTGCTGGGGCTGGCTTTGAATTTGAAATCCTCCAGCATCAGCTTCCTGAGCTACTGGGATGACAGCTGTGTGCCATTGCACTTGGCTCTGAAATTTGAAGTTTTTTTGAGTACTGGCATTGTCCTCAAAAAGTTTCATATTTTAGCTGACATAGTAGCACATGCCTATAATAATCCCAGCGACTGGGAAGACTGAAACAGGAGGATCCAAGTTGGAGGCCAGCCTCCATAGCTTAGTGAGACTTGTATCTCAAAATAAAATTTAAAATGGATGAGGATGTAGTCCTACAGTAGAGCACCCCTGGTATCATACTCAAAGGTTTTGGATTTTGGAGCTTGTCATATTTGGGGATAAGGGATGTTCAATTTATATTCTTCCCCACTGGTTTTTCGTTTGTTTGCTTGTTGCCCACTCTCAAGGGACTGGGGACAGACTGAGCTGCAAGTTCTCATATCATCTCTTACCCCCCACCCCATCCTGGGGATTGAACTAAGAGGCACTTTACCATTGAGTTATTTCCCCCTGCCTTATTTATTTATTTATTTATTTATTTGTTCAGATTAGTTAACACATAACAGTAGAATGCATTTTGACACATTGTACACGAATGGAGCACCACTACTTATTCCTCTGGGTATACATCAGATAATATCTCACTAAGTTGCGCATGTTGGCCAATTCTTCTGTTATCAGCCTCTTGAGTTGCTCAGATCACAGGTATTCACCATCATGCCCAGCTCTCACTTTTAAAATTACCTGTACCCTAAAATACGTATTTATAGTCCCTGCTGTCTCCAACATATGTATCCTCAATACGCAGCTATACCGACCTACTCCGACCATGAGGACAATTGCCTGGAAGTCTCAAGGCACAAGAAAAGGAATAATAATATTCAGGTGTTGTAGAGTATTTTAAGGCACTAAAATAGAATTTTTAAATTCATTAAATGGATGCCTTCCCCTACATTTCTTAATAATTGGGTTAGTACTCCCTTGTGTATACATACATTATGTAAGTGTGGCTAGACTATCAGCTGGGTTTGCATTTCATTTATGTGTAAATCAGAAGCATCCCAGATGTTCTAGTGTAAGTCAAGTTTTTGTCAACTTGATTTCTTTTAGGCGCGTTGCTACTTATCTGCCAGTATTGATAGACAGGGCTTTCTCCTTCAGTACTCATTGAAGCCTCACAGATTGGTATGCAACTGCCACCCTATCCCAGGGAACAAATACTTAAAATATTTTTGTATCCACCTCTCCTAAGCAGTCCACACATACCAGTTTCAAGCCTGTGGCCAAAGGATGTAAAAATTGATTTTGGTTGATAGCAAATAGGTTCTGTCTCCTGCTCTGAGCTTCCCACAACACATTTATCTATGTGAACACCTTGTTGATTCTCTTAAGCCACCTTATTTTACTATAACTTATCAAGGAAAATATACAGCATGATCAGTCATCAAGAGCTTATTCATAAGAAGCCTCCAAAATCTGTTATCAAATCAAGTCTCTACCATTTTCTAGATTATAGTTAAAATTTTGATAAAATGCTGATTTGCTTATTCCATTCTGTTAAAAAATACTAGTTTTTTTTTTAGTAGAACTTGGGGTCCTTAAAGCAGTTTTATATGCGTTAAATTTAGTCATCACAGTAGTTCAGTAAGTCAATCTAGTTGTTAGCCCCATAGTCATTAAATGACTTGTGTGTGATCAAAGTGTAGAGATCCATGCTCACAGGCTAGAATCTGAATTTAGGCCTTATTTTGAATTATTACTCTTTTGGCTTCAAGAAACCTGAGAGTTGGATGTGGCATGGTGGCACACACCTGTAATCCCAGCAACTCTGGAGGCCAAGGCAGAAGGATTGCAAGTTCAAGATTAGCCTTGGCAATTTAACAAGGCCCTACGCGCCTTAGTAAGACCCCGTCTCAAAAAATAAAAAAGGCTTGAGATATGGCTCAGTTGATAAGTGCCACTGGGTTTCAATCCCTAATACCAAAAAGATGTAGAAATCTGAGAGTTGGGCACTGTGGTACAGGCCCTGAGTTCCAGGTCTTAGGATGCTGAGACAGGAGGAAGTTTTTTTTGTTGTTGGTTTTTTTTTTTTTTTTTTTTTTTTTTTTTTGAGAGAGAGAGAGGAGAGAGAATTTTAATATTTATTTTTAAGTTTTTGGCGGACACAACATCTTTGTTTGTATGTGGTGCTGAGGATCGAACCCGGGCCGCATGCATGCCAGGCGAGCGCGCTGCCGCTTGAGCCACATCCCCAGCCCCTAGGTATATGATTTATGTCATAAAGTTGTCTTATTGAATGTGACACTATCTACCTATACGCACAGAGTCTGGTCCGTAATGAAAATTCAAAACATGTTAGTTGCTATTTCTGTTTGAAGTCTAGTGAATTAACCATCTTCAATGTTTCCAGTATGTTTGGTGCTCTGAGAGTAAGGGTTCTCCCATCACATAAGACTACTGGCAAGGGCTGGGGCTGTAGCTCACTGGTAGAGCGCTTGCACCACATGAAAATTAACAAATAAAATAAAGATTTTTTTTTTAAAAAAAGGACTACTGGCAAACTGGGGGTGGTGGCACATGCCTGTAATCCCAGTGGCTTTGGAGGCTGAGGCAGGGGGATTGCAGGTTCAAAGCCAGTCTTAGCAATTTAGTGAGGCCCTAAGCAGCTCAGCAAGACCCTGTCTCTCAATATATGCAAAAAAAGTCTGGGGATGTGGCTCACTGATTCAATCCCTGGCATGAAAAACAAAACAAAAAGACTATTGGCAGTATCCCTTTCTCTGGAGATCCAAAATGAAGATAAACACTAATAAACCTGTTTAGTATTTTAATCAGATGCTTACTGAGTTTGAGCAGTTATACCTATTAACTTCCCTCAAGTTGATAAATACTGGACTGATAACCTTCCACTAAACTCCATATGTACATTTGAAAGATTTAGAGATTGTAGTTTTGGTCCCTCTTCCCCTTAATCCCTGTGAATTCAACCCTTCACAAGTGCAAGTGAAGCTATTTGTCTTAAGGCAAAACCGTCCCAACTTTATCTTGTAGAGTACTCCAAACTTGCCACCAGGTGGTGCTATTGTATAAAATGAAAGTATGTAAATGTTGGAATATTTTTATATCAAAGCATTTATTAAAAGTTACACCAGAGGTCAGTTTAACAAGGGCTGGGGTTGTAACTCAGTGGTAGAGTGCTTGCCTAGCACACTTGAGGCACTGGGTTTGATCCCCAGCACCAGAAAATGTAAGAAAAATAAAGGTATTGTGTCCATCTACAACTAAAAATATATATTTTTTTTAAAAAAAGCTTTAACATCATGGGTGCTGTGTAAATGCGTGTAATCCCAGCAGCTTGGGAGGCTGAGACAGGAGTGTCATGAGTTCAAAGCCAGTCTCAGCAACTTGGCAAGACACTGTCTGTAAATAAAACGTAAAAAAAGGGCTGAGGATGTGGTTCAGTAATTAAGCCCCCTTGGGTTCAATCCCTCAACCAAAAAATAAAAGAAGTCAGCTTACTAACATAAATGCAGTGGTGTGTAGCCAGTAATATCAGCAGTTTGGGAGGATAATAAGTTCAAGCCCAGCCCAGGCAACTTAGTAAGACCCTGTCTCAAAAAGGCTTGGGGATGTAGTTCAGTGGTAGAACATCGCTGGGTTCTAAACCTAGTATTGGGGGATAAAAAGTAGTTTACCATTCACTGGTTTTGGCAGAAGGACTTTTTCCAGTTGTGATTTTTAGTTAAAGAAAGGCTCTCTCAACCTAGAAATTAAAGGTAACCCAGTGGTCGATGTGACATTTATATCATCACCAATGAAAAAAATTAAGACCTAACAATTCTTTAGTTTTTTAGAGGCATGCAGAGTAGAAAATAGAGTATCCTTGAGAAAGGCATGTGAACAAGATTCAAGAGTGGTCTCTGTGGTGTGTATCCTGGGTTCATATTCTGTTTGACTTAGTAGCTTTGCAACCTTGAGCACAATTGTGATACCTATTATTTTTCCATTCTGTAGTTGACGGTGATGTGTGTGTGGGGGTGTGTGTGTATGTGTTTAAGATTGAACCCAGGGCCTTGTGCCTTTACCACTGAGCCATATCAAAGGTTGCTGTTGATGATCTCCAGCAACCTTGTCTGAGTGTACAGAAAAAGAAAACTTACCTTTTATGGCATTGGTATGGAACAGAGTAATGTGTTTAAAGCATTAGAAAATGCCTACCTAATACATAAGTGGTAAATACTAGCTGTCATTTTTGTCATTGGCTATCATTTTTTTCCTAAATATTTTTTTTTCTGTTTTTCTCTACAGTTTATTTTCAGTTGTTTTTTAAAGAAGGAAAGCTCATGGTGCAAATTGTTATTTCCAGGTGAGTACATTTTGAGGTTTTACTTAGCTTGAATAATTAGGGCTATATAGGTTTCATGTCTTTCTGGAAGAATCAGGGTCCTCAGGTGCATCTTGCATTGATGTTTGCATTCATATCTATAGTTGAGTGCCTAGCACTGCCCAGTTTCCCAAGAACTTGTGCTCAACAGAGTCTCTTTGGGCCTTGAATGGTGGTGTAGGACACTACTCATCCTTCACCCCTCAAAAATATTGTAACCGCCAGCCCTTTGCTTGCAGTGCGGGGGCTGGAGGCCTGGCAGAATGGGTGCTGATGGAGCTACAGGGGGAGATCGAGGCTCGCTACAGCACTGGATTAGCTGGAAACCTCCTGGGAGACCTACATTACACCACTGAGGTGAGGGGGCTTTTCTTTCCCTGCCTAATGCCTCAGGAAAGCGAGCTACACCAAGGTGGTGCTCCCAGGATCCAAAGTGAGGACTGCCCTCAGGTTTGTTATTCAAGATCTAGCTAATCTGCAGAGCTATCTGCTTGTTCTTCCCCCACCTCTGCAGTAACAGGGAAATTTAGCTTTGGGTTTTCTAGAAAGGTAACATTTCTGAAAGTAGAAATTCTCCTACATGGGGCTAGAAAGAAATAAAAAGGGGATAAGGGTGGGTCATCCACTGTGGCTGATAACAGTGGTAGAGCCAAACCAGGGAATAGAGGTGCTGGCATTGTCTGCCAAGAGCAGCTTTAAAAGGCACCAGAGTTGAATGGCCTTGCCCTGAACCTCAGGCATCTCATTCTTGTTCTGCCTAAGGGAATCCCTGTGCTGATCGTGGGACATCATATCCTGTATGGGAAAATCATCCATCTGGAGAAACCTTTTGCGGTCCTTGTCAAACACGCTCCTGGGGAGCAGGACTATGATGAGCTTAGCCACGAGACTGGCACCCGGTACCTGGTGACGGCACTCATCAAAAACAAGATCCTTTTCAAAACCCGCCCCAAGCCCATTATCACCAACATCCCCAAGAAAGTATGAAAGAACCCCGGATTTTCCCTAGAGAGCGGCCAACTCCTTGGACTCGTGCTCCACTGCCACCTCGAGGACGGCTCGACGGTTCCCTGGGACCACAGGGGGGTCCTATTCTGAACGCAGGCCACCCACTGGGTGTGAACTCGGATCCTTTCCTTATGGCAACTGGTTCTCTTGGTGGAAATCTGGCCCCGTTTCCAAGGAACCCATCTCCTTTTCCATCTTCATCAGGCCCATTGGCATCAAATCCAGCACCTTTCCCTGCTGGTGCTCGTGACCCAAGCATGGCTTCTTTTCCAAGAGGGATGAATCCTGCTGGCACAGGCGCAGTTTCTTTTCCAAGGCCCAGTGGCCTCTTGGGCCCAGGACCAGGACCAACTCTAAACCCTAGAACAGGGGCACTCCCAGGCCCAGGGCCTATGTCTAACCCCAGGTTAGGAGGTCTCCCAGGCCCAGGTCCTATGTCTAACCCAAGAGCAGGTGGTCTCCTGGGAGCAAGTCCTGACCCTAGAAGTGGTGGCTCCTTAGGCCCTGGATCTGTACCCAACCTGAGAGCAGGTGGCTTCTTACCTTCTGGGAATGGCCCTCCCAATCCTAGGCCAGTTAGCCTTGGTCCTGGACCAAGTCCCAATCTGAGATCAGGCTTTTTAGGTACAAATCCTGCCCCTAGGTCAGGTATGTTTCCAGGCCCAAGCCTTGGGCCCAACCCACGAACAAGTGGCATGGGTCCAGGTCTTGGTCCTAACCCAAGGGCTGGTGGCCTAGGCCAAGGCCCAAATATAGACACCAGAACAGGTGGCCTTTTGGGTACAGGATCTAGTCTTAACTTAAGAATGGCTGGACCTCAAGGCCTAGATCTTGCCCCCATTCTAAGAGCAGCAGGTCTTTTAGGAGCAAATTCAGCTTCTTTCTCACAGGCTTCTGGAAACATGGTTGCAAGCCCATCCACCATGGCAAGAGTGCCTGGCCCTGTAGGCCCAAACATGGGTCCTAGCTCTCGTGGAATTGGCCTCCCAGGGCCAAATCCATCTCCCATGTCAAGGGCTCCTGGCCCTATAGGCCCTAATTCAGCTCATTTTTCAAGGCCAGGTGGCCCAATGGGAGTAAATGCCAGTCCCTTTCCAAGGGGAACAGGTTCAGGGGGACTGAACCCAACTGCCTTCTCTCAGTCTTCTGGGACATTGGCTTCCAACCCAGGTACCTTCCAAAGGTCTGCTGGCCTCCAGGGCTCAAGTCCTGCAATTTTCCCAAGAGCCTCTGGGCCACTTGGCCCCAACCCAGCCAACTTCCCAAGGGCCACTGGCCTTCAGGGTCCAAGTCCAGCTGCCTTCCCAAGATCTACTGGTCCATTAGGCCCAGGTCAAGTTGCTTTCCCCAGGTCAGCTGCTGGGCCCTTGGGTTCTTCTCCAGCAGGCCCTGTAGGTATCAACCCAGCTCCTTTTGCAAGGCCAACTGGGACCCTGGGTCTAAACCCAGCCTCCTTTCCAAGGATGAATGGCCCTGCAGGTAAGAATTTGGTCCCATTTCCTAGAGTGGGGAGCCTCCCTGGCACAAACCCAGCTGCTTTCCCCAGACCAGGTGGTCCAATGGCTGCAATGTACCCAAATGGAATGTTACCCCCTTAAACACCACTTTTTCTCCAGGACCACCTTGTTTTCCAGGCACTGTGGTTTTGGTTAGGGACTATCTCTTAGGTAAAGGGTTGATATGGAGCTACTGTCTGAAGAACATAGCTGGGGCTCAAATTCAAATGAGCCATCTTTTTCCTCTGCCTTTTTTTTTTTTTTTTTTTTTTTTTTTGACTGAAAGTGAAATGTTATTTGTGGGGCACTTTGACTTTGGCAGGAGGGAATGATCCTAGCCTCAAGAGAAAGAATCTCCAGCCTTCCAGAAACCTGCTGTGCTTTTGTCCCACAGCTTTCTGCCCCTTGTTTCTTACTAGTTTCTTGAATTGTTCTTGTGGACTTTTCCTCAGGGATACATTGGCCTGCAGGTCCCAATTCGTGTGTATTCCCCTGCTCCCCACTGGAGAATCAGCTCACTGCTTTCTAGAGGTGTGGCATTGGTGAATGAACCATGCTTCAGTAGCTCTGACCTGGGCAGCTTGGACCTGGTCATCTTCTACTGCCAGACCTTTCCTTGGGGGCTTGAGCACAGAGCACAGGGAGGTAGACAACGACTTCACGGACCCACCAAATCAATTTTTGCTTGAGTGGCTGGGCCTGCAGCTCCTTTCTCCTGGGACTTAGAGACAGCTGGATTTAAAGACTCCTCTGCTTATCCAGCTCCCTCTCCACTGGTACTCCCAATCAAAGAACCTCAAGATTTAAACTGATGTGGGTGGGAATATAGGAATTAGGGTGGGGGTGGGGGTGAAGGGGAGAAATCACTGTGCTTCGTTCAGCCTGATGTGAAGGATGGTTGGTGTTTTTCCCACATTGTATCTTTTCTTACTGTTTCTCTAATAAATGGGATGAGAGGGCTTCTGCTGTTAATCCATTTTGTTACCTGTTCCACAGAGAGAGGTTACCTGTTTTTCATTATTTCAGCTTGGCCGCAATCCTCTGTTACCTGCCCCCTAAAATGCTTCCACTCAAGGAGTAAGGAATCTTTGGTTTTTAGCTCACTCATTTGCCAGGTATTTCACCATAGACCCTGCCTCACCTCTACAATAAAAGCCCTCATGGGTGTGTAGTTATCAGCATAAGCCAACTATATTCCCCATGTCAAGTCAGCTATAACAACTTACCTGCTTTCGAGTTCCACTGATTAAACTGTTTCAACTTCAGTCCTTTTGATGCTAGAATAAAGGGCCAATTTTATTAGGTACAAAGAAGTAGTAGCTGAAGGAACCTTACTCTTATGGTTTGGGTACGAAATGTCCCCAAAAAGCTCGTGTGTTAAAAGCTTATTCCCCAGTGCAGCAGTGTTTGGAGGTATAATGTGGTTGTATCATGAAAGCTCTAACCTCATCAGTGGACTGGTTTACTGATGAATGGGGGGTGGGGGGAATGGGGATTGAACCCAGGGACACTGAACCACATCCTTGCTCCTCCCCTCTTCTTTTTTTTTTTTTTTTTTTTTTTTTTGAGAAAGGGTGTTAAGTTGCTTAGAGTCTCACTAAATTTCTGAGTCTGGCTTTGAACTTGCAGTCCTTCGTGCCTCGGCCTCCTGATTCACTGGGATTATAAAGGCATGGCCACCATGTCCAGCAGATTCACAGTTTAATAGGCTATTGGGAAGTGGTGGAAACTTTAGGAGGTGGGATCTAGTTGAAGGAAGGAGATTACTGTGGGTAAACCTTTGAAGGGTGTACTTTGTCTAGACCCCTTCCTCTCTGGATTTCTTTGCTTCCCAGTAGCCATGAGGTGAACAACTTTACCCACTCCCCACATGACTCCCACCATGTTATTCTGCCTCACCACATCCCCAGAAACAGTGGAGCCAAGCAACCATGGTCTGAACCTTATGAAACCTAAAGCTGATTTATGTCAGGGGTTTCAGCACATAAATGGAAAGCTAACAGCAACATTACATGAATCTTTATTTTGACAAATAAGTGCAGTATAAAATTTTTGACCTGAAAAATTAAGGGAAAAAAAAAGGCTCCAAGGCAATTGACAGAAGCAGCCCTTCTTGGTTTCCAGCCACAAACAGAACAGTACCTGTCATGTGACCCAGAAGTGTTCCCATTTTGTGTCCCAGGCTTTGGAGGCCAGGCTCCAGGCTGATGCAGCACCATGGGGTTGTCAAGAAGCACCAGGAGTGAAAGATGCAGCAGGATCATGGAGGCTATGGGCACCCAGTATGGGACTGGTAGCAGCATTGGGGGAGGGGTGAATGTGAGAGTAGCTGATGCAGGGCAGAAGCCAGGCTCACTGCAGCACCCAAGTAGGAACAGCAGCCAGGCCAAGACCTTAAAAAGGGATATGAAGCAGGAGTAGCACAATGATAGCTACAAGGCTGCTGCCATCTGAAAAACTAGTGCTGAAGGTGCCTCAGCAGTCAGTATCAAGAAGACCAATAAACTTGGGCAAAGCTTGGGCTGAAACCCTTGGAGGTCAATGCCATCAAGAAAGAGGTAGGCACCAAGGAATCTGTGGCAATCGATGTCATCAACTCCATGACCTTGTGACAGCAAGAGGAGCTGTAGAAGCAAGTAGCTGCCAAGGAGAAGCATCTGCTGGACCAAAAGTTGGAAAACTGTGTATGATGGTACATGCCTGTAATCCCAGCTGCTGAGAAGGCTGAGGCAGGAGACTCGCAAGTTCAAGACCAGCCCAGGCAATTTAGTGAGACCCTGTCACAAAATTCAAAATAAAAAAAAGCTAGGGATGTAGCTGAGTGGTAGAGTACCCCTGGGTTCAATCCCCAGTACTAAAGCAGGTAATCACAGTTGAAGAAGATAAAGACACTGAGGGAGGATGAATCCTGGCTTGACACCACAACCTGTCACAGCTGCAGAATAACTTGACAGAGAACAGGACTGAGTTGCTGGAAGAAATGGATCAAGTCTGGTGTCAGTACTCTGGAGGAAGAGGAATTTAGGCAGAGTTGACCAGACCCACAGAGCCTCACTGTGGAGTGTGCCATTGATTCCTTTCAAGAGGGGATGGCTGTAGTCTACCCTTAAGGATAGAGGTGTGTTACTGAAGGAAGAAGATGTGCTGGTGAACTTGAACCTGGTAGATAAGCAGAAGGCAGAGAAGAAGCAGTCTATCTGCTTCCCTCATGCAGAGAAGAGAACATGGACTTGGCACAGCTAAAACCTCAGTCTGGCCTGGCCAAGTTCAGTGAGTAGCTGGAGGGGGTGTGGTTACAGTCCCATTTGGACCAGGGCTTGTATGGTCAACAAACTTTGGGAACTGACTGGAAGAGGTCTGGGCTTGGCAGGGCTCTGGTTTGCCTCTGAATACTTCACACCTTAAAAAAAAAAAAAAAAAAAAAACAACTAAGCCAAGGGTGAAGAAAATCTGCAAGGAAAAGGAGGTGGTAATATAAGCTTGCTATCTTTTGGGGGACTAGACTTATACTGGAGACTTTGGTTCTAGACTGCAGGGCCAGGGTTGGTAATGAGTGCTCACAGAAGAGTAGGTAGCCCCAGAGGATAAGGAGCCTGTGTCCCAGCCCCCTTCATTGGATACCACCTCATGGAGAAATGGACATCACCTCCAAGAGTGGTGAGAAGGTGGTAGAGACTGAAGAAACAAAGTGGATTCCCAAGCGGAATAGGACCATCCTGTTTAATGCCACCTTGGAGTTTTATCGTACCTTTGGTGAGATACCCACCTATTGTATGGCTGCCAATCAGAAGGAGCTCAAGGACAATGAGACTAGCAACAATGGTGGCTCTGATTCAGACACAAAAGTTAGAACATTGACTAGAGCAGCCAATCTAGATGAGAAGCCACCACCATCCTGAACCAGGCCTCTATTGTGAACAGAGGTCTGGCCACTGTGTCAGAATAAAAGGTTGCTATAGACAACAGTGTAGAAGTGATGCTGGTGAAGGCCCCCAATAAGTCCCTGTCCTCAAGGTATACTGAGGAAAAATGGCCAGAGAAAAGGAAAACTGGTGGGAGGAGTACCATGGCTTCATGCAGGACTTCAAAGAGGATGACTACAAGCCTGATGTGAAGATTGAGCACATGGATGAGATGGACTGGAAACACACACCCAAGGAGGCTTTCTGGCACCTGTCCCACCATTTCTATGGGAGGGATTCAAGCAAGATGAAGATGGAATGGTGATGAAAAAGCTGAACAAGGATGTGGCTCCCGAAGAGCTCCAGCAACATGCCCTTGGGTACCATGGCTTTAAGAGAAGCAGAAGGCCCAGAAGATACTATACATAAGTCTTAGTGACATCAGCAAGAATAGAAACATGAACACCATCACCAAGTGGAGCTGCATCCCTTCTAATCCCTTCCCAACTTTAAAGTTCCCTTATTTAAAAAGCAGGTAAAAATAAATATGTTTACAAATTATTGTGAAAATAATACAAAAGAAGATTACATTTCTCTCTGAGGAAAAAACAAAATGTGTTCAGTAATATAAAGGCTCTTCCCTTGCAAGAAATGGGGATAAAGCTGAAGACCCAGTTTGGTTTTGTTGCTGAAAAATGTACAAAATAACTTAGAAAAACCAGTCGAGGTCAAACGTTGTGAGCACGATACCTATACTTGTCTTCTTCTGGTCTGAGGAAAGGTGACCACAGTGCAAGGCAGAGCTGATGGTAGGACAGTCAGGAGTTTTCCATCCAGAGTCCATCATCCTGCATTAACCTTCAAGTAAAAGCTGAAGAAAAACAAGCCCTTAGTGAAGTCTGAGCTCTGCAGTTGGCTGACCGGATTTCCTCCATTGTAATGCTCAAAATAGTTTACTTCTTGGCCAGCAGAAGCACGGAAGAGCCTAGAACTGCCTTTGGCAAATGCCTGCTGCTTCCCAGTTATCAATCCTGGGCTTGACATTAACCAGCAGTTTTATTAGAAACTTGAGGTCTGTGTGATATAGCAACTCTTGGCTACACCTGGAAAACTCTTGAGCTCATGGAAGAAGGAGGAAAGCACCAGGGTTTGCCCATCTATAGTTCAGAGCGCACTTTGTTCCTTTGTACAAAAGCACCTGGGTACACTGGAGGATTGCCCCTTCAACTACTTTACCTTAGTGTTGGTTCTGAGAGGTTAGCTGGCTTCCCTGGAAAAGGGCATTCAGAAAGACAGCAAGTAGACAACCCTTAAGTCAAAGGCTTAGTCAATCCCAGGTTCAAACCCAAAAGCTGAACACAGTCTATTGCAAATCACTAGAAAATTGCTTCCCCTCACTCCCAAAGGCAGAGAAATAAAACAGTCCTGGGGCTGTGTGAGAGAAAGCAAGAACCTTAGTATATAGGACCCAATTCCATCTCCTAGTTTGCTTTCTGTTCAAAAGCAAGCAATGGCAGTAGTGACAGTCCATAACCTGGCTGCAAGATTTCCCTGGAGAAGCTGCTGAGGAAATGAACAGTCTCAAAGATGACCAGCTTGAATTCGAGGGTTCACTTTGACAACACTGAATAGCTTTCTGTTGGAGATGATTGTCGAGAACAGTAACTTGAAAGTCATCCATGCTCACAGGCTGTCAAGTAATTGATCCATTTCCAAGATGGTAGCTACTTTGATCAGAGGCTTCCGATATTCTTCCAGTATGTGCAGAAAGCAGTCATGCCTATTGCACAGGGTCCTATAAGAGCCCTAGGTGCCATCTTAAGAAACTTACCCATGATAATGAGGATGGAAGAGGTAACTCATTTCATACCCCCCAAAAAATGTGCCTTTGAAGAAAGTGAAGTAAGGAGGATGTAACATCTAGCCTTAGATCAGAGCTGAAACAGAGAGGAATTCAGGAGGGTACAGATTGAAATACCCAAAACCTCACTTCCTTTTGAACACATAAGGGTTTGATCTTCCTGGTAGTTGGCTAAAACATTTTTATCTGCCCAGCAGAGATCATAGCAAGGTTAAAGTCCATCTAGAAGTCTAAGCAGTTTTCCATGTGGAACACCTTCAGCCCAAGGCTTCCATATAATCCCATGGTCTTTAGCACCAACACACTCTTTTCCTCCTGGCAACATTTCCTTTTTAATAATGCACTTTTAAAAGCAGTTCAGTGCTGGCTTGGCTCATCCATGGGATGTGGAGATGTGGAATGGTTTATATCTCATAAAGCACCATTCCTGGACCCTGTTTTCTGATGCCCAAAGATCAAGCTTCTGGGCCTTGAATATCAGGCATATTCTTACTAGTTGAGGGTTGGGGAAGGAGGGGACACTAACTTGCCTGCCCTGATCTCTCAGTGGAAGTTCTCCCACCACTTCTGGTAATATATTAAGAAGGACTAAGAGGATCCCTTCCCATAGGCTGTTGTTCACTTACCCATCATAAGTTGCCACTCAATAGAACTTATTACTTGGTTTAGCACACTTCTGAATTCCCTGTGGATCCCAGGGGGGAGAAAATAAAATAATTCCCAGAGGCTGTTGCCTGTGTGCAGGAGGAAGCAGGTAGCCAGAAAACATGATCTCCCTTGAACCTGAAGAATCCGTGTCACCCTCCTCTGGGCAAAGCTGCCTAGGCCATATTATAGTCACCATTCTTTGCATTTCAGATTTGTCCTTCGAACCATTAAGAAGCTAAAACAGCACTCCCTCCTCCCTCCCACCCCATCTTTTATCTTTCATTCCCCTTCCCTCCCTGTACCCATTGCACTTTTCCCACTCTACTTGGGGGACTGTGTCACACCTCAGCAAAAGCCAAGCTATACTGCTCTGGCTTCTTCCCACATCGCCTGGCAATGATGGCCAGATAAAGCATTAGGAGGGCCACCCAGTAGCAGCCATACAGGATGGCCCCAGAGACAAGGAAGGCTAGCTCGGTCTCACTGAACAAGTCCTGGCAATAAGCTGTGTAGGCCAGCCCACCCAGAAGAACTGCTACCCAGATGGACACAGGGATGAGGCCAATGAAGTTCACTACAATGGTTTTTCGGCCAGAAGTGCCCCAGCCAGATTTGTTGATGGTAGCAATGGCAAAGATTTTGGCTGGCAGGAGGCTGGACATATAAAGTAGGGAGTAAAGAGACATGAAGATCATCTCTGCATTGCCCCGAAGGAAGCAGGCATAAGTAGCCTTAATAATTCCCACCAGCTGGACTGTCAGCAGGAAGAGAAGAATGTTCCAGATGCGGCCACGGTAGAAAAGCTGTATTACTGTAGCAATGAGGAAGAAGGGAAAGAAACCTGTGACCACTGATTCGTAGGTCATCCAGAGGTGGTGCTTATGGAACCACAGAGAATTGTAGAGCCACTCCCGGAAATAAGACTTGCTCCAGCGGGTCTGCTGGTTGAGCCACCGGAGGTACTTGGTGGGGGTCTCTGTGAGGCACTTGGAGCGTGCTGTATACTTAGTCCGGTAGCCAAGACTCAGGACTCGGTTGGTAAGGTGCCGGTCATCCCCAAAGCTGCATTTGCTGCCTAGGAACTTCTGATGGTACCAGTCCTCCAGGAATTGCTGGAGAAGGCTATTGCGGTACATGCCCAGTGGCCCACTGATACACTGCACACATCCAAAGTAGGACTGGCAGGCCCGCTCCACATTGAAGGCCATCCAGTACCGCACACTGCTTAGGAAGGAGATCCACGAGTCATATTTGTTGAGGATCTGTAAGGGAACAGATATGCTGGGCCTCCTCATCTAAGGACATGCGCCCCAGAGTAGTCATGTACCAGAGATCATGAAGCCTTTCTACCATGAGTTCTGTAGCCCATTTTTAAGATTTCTGGCCACCATTTCTAGTCCCATCAGACCTAAGAAACCCAAGGCTCAGAAGAGCAACCATACTCATCGACTCTCCCCAGCAACAACTCCACCTTCCCACTATGTCATCTGCATTGATTTTTCCAACTAAGCTGCTCTAGTAGTCAAAGCCACCTTCAGTGTCAGAAGAGATTATGTGGTGGTGACAGAAAAGAACTTGAGAAAGAAGCAAAACCCCACCCCAGCCACCTGTTCTGTGCCTTACATAGTTGAAAAGCTTCTGGAAAGACATGATATGTTGCCTGCAGTATCCTCTAGAAGATGATCAGCCTTTGAAGCTTACCAGAGCTCTTCAACTTAAGTTCCTTAAAAGCAAGGGCTTCTGAGGTCCTAACTTGGGAGCTATTTGCTATCCCATCAGCCCAAAAGGAAATACCCTCTGGGATCTGTGACTTCAAAATCCTTCCTGCAGCATGGGCTCTCCATAACTGTTTGGTAATTTCCCCTCTTTACATTGAAAAAGAGCAGGAAAGGAATTGGGTAGCAAGTTAGGTGAGCCCTTTGTTACCAGTGAAAACTGCCAGAAGGGAACCTCCCCCCAGATACTAGCAAGTAAAAAACACCCATTTTCCAGGTATATCCTGTTGGATTAGGAAACAGAAAGAGTCTAGATTCCTACCCCTAGAAATTCCTGGTTACTTCTTACCTGGACATCTCCACCAACTCCCCCTACTTGGGGATCTTCCTCCAGGACTCGAAGCATCTCAACGGTACAGGCTGGGTCCAGCACAGTGTCAGAGTCACACACCTACAAGGGAGTACACAGACCATTTTGACTTCAGGCCTACACACATACCCTCCCCCTTTCACAAGGCTGCTCACTGCCTGAGGGATATGACCCCCTTCCACATGATTTACTTACAGCAGAAAGATCTAGACCATAAAAGGGGAGAGAAGAAAAACAAAGGAAATTAAGGAAAAGGTGAGTTCACATACCAGGCTTGATAGCCTCTGAGCTGAAGAGAGAAACCCACAGTAGACTGGTCTGGGAAGGGGAAAATGCTTACCACTGGGTAAGCTTTTGCCCTTCCAGATCCAGAATCCACAGAACTGGTCTCAAAATATTTCTATGGGGTCCTTAGGCAGAAATGGGGAACAAGCCACTGAAGTCAGACAACAGGCACAGTGGGCTAGATCAGGGACAGCAGACATTCCTCAGAACACTGAGAAGTAGCTCCTGTCAGAGGCTACTGCTGAAGTGATCTCATAGGGTAGTTGTTATCAGTGTCTTTATTTCAGCCTCTGGCTTCTTGGACAATCTAAAGCCCCAGGGTGAGGATCGGTCCACCTACCCATAAGTCCCTCCATGAAACCACAAAATGGCCCCAGACATTCTGTGCTCCCTCATCACAAACTCCATTGGCCAAGGCCGATTGGGACACAGTATGACCAAAGAATGCTCGTTTGGGATTTACTCAGTGGTTGTGGAAGCCAACAATTGCTGCCTCGAATCAGGCCCTGGCTCTCCTTTTGTCAGAAGGCTCATGGCCCAGCAGGGTCCTACTATTAATTGAACTTAGGCTCTGAACACTTACCCTGATGGCTGACTTCTTATGTTTTCTAAAAAGACACTGAATTGGTACAAGAGTCTAGATAAATCATTAAGCAGGGGAATTGGTTTATGGACTCCTAATTGAGCTCTATGGTCACAGTTCTCAGAGTAGAATATCCACAAGTGAAACAACCCTATTCCACAGCCTAAAATCCTTTCATTGAAGATACTTATATATGTAAAGTCCTGGGTTCACTCCCCAGCACCAAAAAACTTAAAAAAGGTTCCCATCAGCCTTCAGGAAGACAGCTGCCTCTGACACCTCAAACTTTCCCAGTTTTCTCTTGTGTCAAAAGAGAAGGTGGCCACAGGCAAATAACAGTAGAAGCTAAGGAGGAACCAGGCACAGTCCCATCAGTGCCAGGCTAGGTTCCTCATATGTGCTCCTTCCCACCTCCTTACCAGACACATCCTTACATCCTGGTCCCCAGAATGGTCCCCAGAAGGTCCCAGCTAGCCTTTTGCCAGAATCAGAGCCTCTCCAGCCTACAGGACAAGCTACCCAGTGCTGCTGGTCTCATTGCTACTTCCTGTCCTCACCCTAACCGATTCTCCATGCTGCTCCACCTCTAGCTGAGCAGGAAAGGAAGAGTCCTGAGCCACCTGGCTTTCCCCACTGGCAGGGGCAAGGTTCTCTCCCACAGAGAGAAAGACACACACCCTCAATAGGGCTGTTGGAGGGCAGGCTGAAATCCATCAAGCTTCACTGGCTCTAGCCCAGGGCTGCCTTAGGCAGTGGCCCCAGGGCCATAAAGAAAAAGGCATGTCTCAGGTGTGGGCCTGTTTGCAGATCCACCAGAGTGCACAGATGACTGGGAAAGGGAACCATGTGGCAGAGCAGCTTTTTTTTTTTGGGGGGGGGGGGGGAGTCCTGTAATTCAAGGGAGTGAATGACCAGCTAGTATGGTTTGAGCATATGTCAGGGCTCAGGGCTTTTTCTAAGCTTTTGAGTTCCCAGGAAGTTTTCACAAAAGTCCCCCAATCCCAGGTGAACTGCAGAATCAAACAGCATTCTAGACTCACATCCTCCCTTCATGGCTGGGAAGGTCCTTGGGTCTAGGAAGACGAAAGAGACAAAGGTATCAACTCTCACACAAGGACATACCCTTCAAAAAAATTGTGCCGAACAAATTGTGCACACTAGTTCTAGGTAGGTACATGAATAGAAAACGTAAATAGTATCAGAGACTTCACCATGCTG
Organism: Spermophilus citellus; assembly: GCF_964194105.1. Lineage (NCBI taxonomy): Eukaryota > Metazoa > Chordata > Mammalia > Rodentia > Sciuridae > Spermophilus > Spermophilus citellus. The sequence goes on along the minus strand of NC_138200.1, from coordinate 53,598,078 downwards.
TCATCAAGACTGAACAGCACACAGATGGCTGCTAGAATAGCTACTATAGCTACTATTCTTTTATGCACTTATGAAACTATGGGCAAAACTCTACAGCAGATGCAGAGAAGGGCAGAAACAGGCACAGGTAGTGTGAATGCTACGAAAAATTCTGGACCAGAACATGGGGTTCTGGGATTTTAGTTTCTGCATGGGACTGAATATATGAGTTTTTTTTTTTAAATATTTATCTTTTAGTTGTAGGTGGACACAATATCTTTATTTTATTTTTATGTGGTGCTGAGGATCGAACCCAGTACCTCAGGCATGCTAGGTGAGTGCTCTACCTCTGAGCCACAACCCAAGCCTGAATATATGAGTTTTAATCTTCTCAATTCTCTCTAGGTTGTGTTATTTGAAAATTGAAGCTCTGTCAACCTCGTCAACCTAATAAAATTTCCAGGCTAGTGTCAGAGACACACTTTGACCAGAAGCTGGGCAGGGTTTGCTCAGGGTTCCAGCCCTGTTAATGGTGCTAAGAAATGAAGTGCTAGATGTCTCACATCCTGAGTCCCTTCACTCCTGCCTCACAGACATGGATTTGACAGTTGGAAGAGTGGGACTTTGGGGCTGGGGATGTGGCTCAAGCGGTAGCATGCCTGGCATGCATGCGGCCCGGGTTCAATCCTCAGCACCACATACCAACAAAGATGTTGTGTCCGCCAAGAACTAAAATAAATAAATAAATTCTCTCTCCCCCCCCCCTTTCCTCTCTCTTAAAAAAAAAAAAAAAAAAAAAAGAGTGGGACGTTGGACTCATAACAAGCCATATTTTTTTTTTTGCTCTTCTCACCCCTATATTGCCAGTGGCCAAAAAGAGAGTATTGCTGAGGACTGAGAGCAGACCTAAGATAGCTGCCTGACTCTGCACCTAACTAGCAGTGTGACATTAATTTACTTTCTATGCTTCTGTTTCACCTTCTATGAACAGAGTTAATAATAGTACTAACCACTAGGAGTATTATGAGGATTAAAATAGCTGATGTGTCTAAAGTGCCCACAGCAGTGCCCACTGTAAGGTAAATTCTGTTGTAACAGTTTTCTGCTCTTATTATTGGAATATCAACTCAAATATCTGACCAAAGTCAAGGAGAGGCAGAACCAAGCTTCTAATCCAGACCTGTCTGACCCCAGGAGAGCTTCAGAACCTTTATGCCCTGTTCAGTTCAAAGGAGGGATATGCACACACATTGGACCTAAATTAGATCTAAAACTCCGAAAGGAGAGCATGCCCCATTGGCCCAATATGTGTCCATCAACACAGTCCTAGGGATTCATCCTTACCTGGATATAGTCCACGGAGTCACCAAGGGCCTTAAAGGCTGTGTACATGACCTCACGCTTGCCTCCCCACTTCTGCATGATGCATGAGAAGGTGCTGGCCCGTACCACTGCCCGCACTCGCTCCATGCCCTCCTGCAGGCTGGCCTCAGTCTCGCCCTCACCGGCCTCATGGAAGTTGCTGCGCCATACAAAGAAGCCGGCTTGTTCAGCGCCACCCAGCACCTCATGGAAGATGTCCAGCATGTAAGCATCCTCCTGGCGATTGCCATCCACCACCATGACCACCTTGAGGTCAGGAAAGGCAATACGCTGGGCTGAACGTAGGCACTTGCGCAAGTAGTCGGGGTCCTCCTGGTAGGCTGCAATGCAGAGCGCCACTGAACGCCGCTGCTGGCAGGACAACTTTATTGGCCGCCCTGCCCTGCGCATGCGCCGATGCTCCAGGAAGGCAAACAGGCTCTGGATGAGCAGGTGCAGGCCCAGGATGGCGCCGTACAGGCCAAAGGACAGGTAGTGCTTTTCTGTGTGGATGAACTGGTAGCCTGTCACATAGGCTGCCAGGATGCCACCCAGCACCGCCAGGGCAAACAGGCTGGTGCCCACCACACGTAGGGCTGTCGTCAGCTTCACCGGCATCTGGCAGAAGGTAGGAGATATAGGGTCAGGCAGGACAGTATTTCTAAACAATAGGAGGGTAGGCATTCTCGGAGTCTGGCTCCAAAAAAGGGAAATGGGCTGCTAATAAAACCATAATTACCACTTACTGAGCATGGCTAAGACCCAGAAGCTAGACTAGTAGGTTCAAATCCCAGCTCTGCTATCTATGTGACCTGTGAGTTATTTCATTGATGAAGGGTGGGCTGCAGTACTAATCTCATAGGATCTTCAAGGGGTGAATGGGTGACATGTGTAAAGAAAGCAGACAAACCAGTTGGGCATGGTGGCCAAGCTTGTAATCCCAGCAGCTCTTGAGGCTGAGGCAGGAGGATTGTGAGTTCAAAGCCAGCCTCAGCAGCTTTGTGAGGTCCTAAGAAACTTAGCTGGAGTTTGTCTCAAAATCAAATATTAAAAAGGGCTGTGGATGTGGCTCAGTGCCCCTGGGTTCAATTCCTGGTTACCACACCACCACCAAAAAGCAGACAAACCAAAGGCCAGCGTTTTGTGACACCCCCACAGATGGCAGAATGGGATCTGCTTGATCCAAAGTCTTCTTTTTTTATAATTTTTTTTAGTTGTAGATGGATACAATATCTTTATTTTATTTATTTTTAAGTGGTGCTGAGGATTGAACCGAGTGCCTCACATTTGCTAGGCAAGTGCTCTACCACTGAGCCACACCCCCAGCTTCCAAGGTCTTAATAGGTAAGCTTAAGTAGGGTGAGCCTGAGGCACTCCTGAGCATAAGGGAATAGCTCTGCAGACAGTGTGGTAGAGGAGTGGAAGAGTGGCAGCCAGTGGCTTATGAGCTACAACCCCTGGAGAGGGTGAGTGACTGCATTCTAGGAGACTGTTCATTGGTAAAGCACAGCACAATGCCCTTGAAGAAAGTGGGGGAGGAAAAGATGAGGTGAAACTGCAGGAAACAAAAAGAGGTGGGGGGTGGATGCAAACAGCTTCCCTTTCTCATGGCAAAATCAGTAAGAGAAACTTCCCAGTGTTCTGCTCTCTCACCTTTTTCTCATTTACTTGAGAGGCAGGAAAGAAAGGAAAAGCCACAGGGAAAGCAAACAAGGGAAAGAAGAGGAAATGAGAGCTGGGGTGTGGGCAGCCCTCCTGGAAGCCCAGCACTGAGGAGTGCCAGAGGGATCCGCAGCCACCACTGCAGCAGCCTGAGAGAGGTGGCTGCTGGAGAGCCCCATCCGCTTGGTCCTAGTGCCCTGGTGGAATCTCCTTGTTCGTCCCTTAGCCTGGCCACTTCTGGAGATGATGCCAGGATGCTGAGTTTCTATTTGCAGCCAAATCAGGGCTCCTAGCATCTACCCTGTGGTAACTTGGCTTGAGACAAGCTCTACTACCTCGTGGCTGCCTGAGCTGTGCCTAGGTTCTCTAAGACTTGGTCTCCCCCCACCCTCAATGGGGTTTCTAATGGTTTCTTGCTTCATAGGTCTCAGGAAAATAATTTCCCTGAAAATGGAAACACGTCAGCCCTACAGTGCTGCCCAGTAGTAAGGCTGATTGTGGCTTCCTCTGGAGCCCAGTGGGGGACAGCAGCATGAAGAAGAGGTGGGAAGGACAGGCTGACAAGGACTGCTTCCTGCCCTCCATTCTGACCTAGGCCTTCTCCCCATGTCCTCTTACCACCTGCCCCTTCTAGAGAATCCATTTCCACCCTGGGAATCCAGACAAAGATGTCTCATTTTCAAGCTTGTTCCAACTCTAGGACTCGCTGAAACGGAGCCCTCCATCCCAACACAAAAACACCTTCCTGCCAGGGGACACACCTTACATAGGAGGAGTGAGGAACAAGCAGTCACGGCCTAAATCAGCCAGAGACTCAGACACTAGAGCCTTCCAGCAGCTTGGATCAAAAAGCTGTTGGCAGACTCGCCTCTCCGGGAAGCTCGGCCTCTCTGCCCCGCCAGGCCGGCAGTGTGCTTCCTCTGCAGGACTCCTAGTCCTCCCAGTCCTTCTTTCCTGCACACGCCCGAGGCCCAGAGCTCCCTGGGCCCCCTGGCCCCCACCCATCACCCAGGAGCGACCCCGCCCCCCCGTGTCCCCTTCTGGAGCTTACAAGATGAGGGGGCGCTGCGGGCCTCACGGCCAGTCTAAGCTCTGGGAAGGGGCAGGAGGTGCCGGGCCCAACCCAGCAACCTGCCAGGCCCTGGCGCCCCGCCTCGGCGCAGTGACGGAGGCTATGCCCACCAGGTCAATGCGACCGCGAAGGCACTCGCCAAGCTTCTCACCCGGCTGGGCTTCGCGTACTGGCGAAAGCGGTGCCGGCCACACCCACGTGCCGGTTTCCCACGACCCAGCCGGGAAGGAACGGAAAACCCAAGGAATCACAATCGGACTAGACCCTGCTCATCTTCCCAGGGCTCCAGCTACCTTGGCAAAAGTGTGTCTGCAGACAAAGGCGGCATCCCCGGTGTCGCCAGTCCCTTATTTCCCCGGGCAGGACCCCTCCCCCACAGGAATTAGAGGCACTACCTCTGTACCCTCCTCTCGGAGGACCCAAGAAGGTCCTGCTGCCGAATTCCCTATGTGCAATCAGGCTCTGGTGCGGTCTCTGGTTGAGGTCCCCTGCCCTTGCAGTCACCCCAAGCCGGCGGAGGCGAGGTGATCCTACAGCCTGGATCGCCAACCTCCACCCCACCCCCATACCCTTCGCTCAGAAAGGGTTCACGGGAGCCGGTCCCAAACTGGCTAACGCGCACTCGGTTTCAAGGGCACGAGGTTGGGGCTTTCCCCCAAACCGGTCCCGCCGACTACTGAAGGAAAACCCTCCAGCCAAAGGCACTCGCTTCCCTACCTCTCTACCCCCCGAAAAAACTTTGAGGGACTGCCTGGTCTGCAGCGTCTCTCCCGCTGACAGGTGCGCCCTGCTGCGGGGCCCTCATGCAGCGGAATGGAAACTTGTGCGCGAGATGGGGGCTCCTTGCCTTGCGCCTGGGCGCCCTCAGGTCCCTCTGAGCCGGCAAAGGAAAGGAAGCTCAGTCTGGCGGACGTGCAGCCGTGGCCCGGCTGACCCGCAGGAACCAGAGCTCTGGGAATTGGTGTTCCCACAGGTGTGAAGACCCTGGCGGGCGTGGATGGGGGAGGGGTACTCCAACCAGCCTCGTGCCCCGCACGGTCGTCCGCCTCCTAATTCATTCACAAACCAGGAGCCGCAAGGGAAGAAGGGAGGAGCGGCTGGAGGAGGAGAAGCTGGAGGAAGAAAGGGAGGAGGGGTCAGTGGGGAAGTGGCTGCAGGAATCGCCGCCGAGAAGCCTGGAGCTGTCACGGCCCCAGCTGGCCACCCAGCTGTGGACACGGTCCCCTGGGGCTCGGCAGAAGGTATCCCCAGAGCCGGGTTCCCAGGGCCCTAAGCGCAGCCCCGCGCGGCCCGCCCTCCGAGGTGGCCGGCCCGCGCTCACCGTGCCGCCGGCTGCCCGCGCTCTGGTGCTCAGCAGGCCCGCGGCGGCTCCATGCCCCTCCTCCGGCTCCTATCGTCGCCGCGCCTCCCTCCACGGTGCGCCGCTGCCGCCGCCGCGCGCTCCGACTGAGGAGTGCCGGCCCTGCCAAGCCGCCTTAAGTACCGAGCTCGTCCTCGCCGGGAGAGGCGCCCTCCTCCGGCCCTGGGGCCGCGAAAGTTGACAAGAGTGGGAGGGTTCCCCAAGGGCACCCCGTTCCCGGCTGGGTCGAATGGAATCCACAGGCCTGCGTTTGGAGGCTTGTGGGGTCTCGCGTGGACATAGATCCTCTGGCGCGCAGATACGCACAGCCTCAGCGCGCTCTTGGAAACTGGTTTCCTCAACGTGGCCGAAGGCAGAGCTGCTCCGCTATTGCCTCGGGGCCAGCTGCCCAGGGTAGGAGGTCATTGTGCCCAATTTTGAACCTGAAGCGTCGCTAACTTTCAAGATAACCCATAGGGACCTCCAGAATTCTTACTCTCCGTCCCCGCCTCCAAGCCCTTCTTTCTAGGTCTTGAAAACCTACTCACTCTTCAAAGCTGGGGAGCAGAACGAATCACCCCTACCCCGGACTTTTACACGCCAAGGGGCTGTTCGTTAAAATCAAAGCAGCGGAACCTTCCTGATGGAAGAGAATAGTTATCAAATATAAAAAGGTTGGTCAAAGAAGGCGTTAACTATTGTTACCAGCTTAGCTTTGAATCCCACAGTGGGGCGCTGATGACATTAAGGCTGTTTGCAAAAGCTGCAAATGGTTTAGCAGGAAGCTTGCAGGTTCCGGTGTCTTAAAGCCAAAACAATTCCTCCTCCCCTTTTTTACACCTTTATTTCGGACATTCATGACCTCCTAAATTCCCAATTGACCTCAATGCCAGCTGGGGCTAGACTTGAGATGAAAGGGAGGGTATAGGGGAAAGGAGGGCATTAGCTGAGGAAAGAAATTTAGAACCAGCTGAAGACCCTGAGCTTTTACATCTCAGGAAAAACTTGAAGGACATAAAAACAATGTATTTGCATATCCTCCAAACACAACTGCGATACTTTCCATCACTTTCCTAACTACAAAAACTTTATAGCAACATGAGCTGCAGTTTATAAGCTGCTCCTCCCAGAAGTCTTAGTGCAGGGGCTTATCTGTCCACCCTCACTCTGGGCTATAGAGCTGAGCATCACAGGCAAAGCCCCCAGGACCTTGACCCACTCCCATTCTGCAGTAGGAAATCAAACCATTTCACATTGCTTGGGAGATGATCACTAAAAAGTTATTTATGGGTTAAGCAGGTACATTAAAAAAAACTACCCTATATACATCTATAACTACACAATAGGTGGGATTCTTCATCATGTACAAACAGGAAAATGAGAAATTATACTCCGTTCATGTAATGATGTATCATAGTGCATTCTACTGTCATGTATAACTAATTAAAACAAATTTAATTCTAGGCACAGTGGCTCACACCTGTAATTCCAGCAGCTCTGGAGGCTGAAGCAGGAGGATCATGAGTTCAAAGCCAGCCTCAGCAAAAGTTCCATATCCCACCACTTACAAATGTGAATTCAGATGTTGTTCAATTGGCTTTTTACACTGGTTCCAGAGGCCAAGCCTCCCTACTTGACTCAATAGAAGATTCATACTGTACTTGCATAGTCGTTTAACTAAATTGCTGAAGGCCTGCTCTGAGCAGAGAAGGGTGCTTCGGTACCCAGAGTTCTCAGGCTAGTTCCTGCCACCTAGAAGGTTATTCATCTTGAAGACAAAGTTGAAAACAGAAAAACAGTCACTATACAAGGTCTAAATATTGGTAAGAGGATCCAACTGGAAAAAGTTGAGAATTTCAGGTAAGAAATCTCTGTGAGATGCAATGGGCTGCGCAGAGTTCTGTGAAAAACTGGGGAAGCTGTTAAGGACATTCTTGAACTGGGAACACCTTTAATCCCAGCTACTCAAGAGGCTGAGGCAAGAAGGAGTTTTGCAAGTGTGAGGCCAGTTTAGGTAATTTAGCAAGACACTGTCTCAAAATTTAAAAATAAATAAAAAACACTGGTAAAGAGAGTGCCCAAGTTCAATCCCTAGTACCAAAACAACCAAACAAACAAACATTCTAGATAGGAAGACTAGTTTATATACAAGAACAGATACAGGAATGGGCAAGGTGCATTTTTGTTTGTTTTTGGTACTGGACATTGAACCGAGGGGCACTTTATCACTGAGCCACATTCCAGCCCCTTTTATTTTTTTGAGACAAGGTCTTGCTAAGTTGCTCATGGGTCTTACACTAATTTGCTGAGGCTGACCTCAAATTTGTGATCCTCCTGCCTCAGCCAACTGAGTCACTGGGATTACAGGTGTGTACCACCACACCCAGCTGGCAAGGTGTATTTGAAGGACAGCAGAGCCTGGATGAAACAAGAAATTTAAACCAAAGACTTCCAACTGTGGCAAATAATGACTTCTTGCTGCTCTGAGGAAGAGGATACTAGGATAGATTGTGGGCACAGTGACCAAACAAGGAGTTTGGATTTTATTGGGTAGGTTATGACTGAGCAAAGTAATGATAGGTCACAAGTGCTGTATGGGGCAGGCTGGGCCAATAATATTTTGGGGGTGAGGACTAGATACATAGGAAATTAAGAGGCAGATAAGCCAACCGGGGGCTGAGAAAGGGCTTTGATGAGCCTTGTGGGTGTTGCCTTTAGGAGGTGATGATGAGGGCTGGCTGTGTCGACCACTGTGTGTGTACAACGAAAGGTACGCAGAAGAAGAGTCAAGAGGAAAGTTTATGCAGCATGGAGAGCTGAAGGGGACTTTCTCAAAGCTGTGGAGGGTCTGAGATAACTGCAGCTCTACAAACAAATATTTCACCTTTCAACTAATTTTCAAATCCAAACTCACGACTCAAATACCTTGCACTAGGAGTCGGCCATTCCAGCTCTTTGTGTCACACAGGTGCTTGAAGTTTGTAACATTGCCAGTAACCAGATACTCCCTCAAGCCTTCGGTTCCACTCTGCTGGCCTCCTAGTAAGGGACTTGTGGGAGGGAGGGAGGGAGGAGGGATTGTGGTTCCTTGGACTCCCCTCACCCTCTGACCTCAGTGCTCCTCCCTGGCATTCAGCCCACAATTTGTAGCAAAGCAAAACTGAATGAGAGCTAGCAGCCAAGCCACCCAGGCTTCCACAATCCCTCCAGGTTTCATCCTGATCACCATAAAAACTTTTAAAGCTAATGAAGATAGGTTTAAAATGGCTTCCAAAGTGATATGAGTAACTAGGGAGGCTAAGGCAGGAGGATCCTTTGAGCCCAGGAGTTCAGAGCCAGCTTGGGCAATATAGAGAGAGCCTGATTCAAAAAAACACACACAAAAAAAATCCCACATACATAACATGGCTTCCATATAGTAGCAGTTTGTTCCCTCCACTGACTAAGGGCTTTCTCTGCAACAGTAGTTAATACATAATTCAAAGAGCCTTGACTACAGCAAAGCAGTTTTGACGAACAAAGTTTTACTTTCATTACTTTCTCCTCTTACTGACAAGTACTCTGCAATCTGTACCCATTTCTAGGTGCTTTATTTGAAGAAGCAATCTTGAGGACTTATCTGTGCTACAGTTATAGTGGTTAGATTTTAACTTCAGCTCCTCTGTCCTTTGATGAGAGAATCTTTATCATTTCAAATCAAGGGGAGGTGGAAGTGGAGTGGTCAGCCCCTACTAAGGGGCCAGGCTCTTTGATCTGCCCTGAAGGTCAAGAGTAGAAGGCACACTAGATTGATAACCAAATATCAAACCAGACCTGGGGCTGGGAATGGTGGTACACTGCTAGGAGCCACAAGCAAATATACGATGTATGGCACCTTTGGTTGTAAAGTGACGCCAGCTAGCCACTGAGATATGATTATGTTAAGATTTACATTCATATGGAAATTGGACTCCCACTGTTCACCTTGGCCTGCTACCGGACTCATGTTACGGGACTCATGGAGAGTTCCCATTGGTTGGGGAAGGATAGTAGGAGGGAATTCCGGGGGAGGTCCGGGGGACCCCCCGGTTCCGGGAGGCGCACGGTTCCCGTAGAGGCCCGCATGGGAGGACCGGGTTTGGCTTGCCGGCGCCTAGAGAGTATCGGCGGCTTTTTCAAAATAAAGTTTTGTTCCTGCTTGAGTGGCTCGTGATTCTGTGCCCAGCCAAAACTGCGGCAGTACACCCCTGTAATTCCATCAATTCCAGAGGCTGAGGTAAGAGGAGCGCAAGTTTGAGGCCAGCCTCGGCAATTTAGCAAGGCCCTAAGCAACTTAGATCTGTCTCAAAATAAAAAGGGCTGGGGATGTAGCTCCAAACAAAAAACAAACTTAGGGTGCTTTTCTTGGAATTCTAAACAGGAAAAAACTCTCAGCCATCTTCCCCTTCTCTTCTTCCCTAGGTAAATGTGGGAAAAAAATCCAGAAGGCAATTGTCAACCACAATGTACCTTCCTGATGAAATACTTTGGAGTTACTAAAAATTATGCTCATGAAGAAAATATAAGAATATGCCAAAACACTATGATGTATAGCTAAGTAATATACAGGATGCAAAATTGTTGATATCAATGAACAAAATTGTTGTATATTAACAGTTGTATATACATTTCTGTTGTTTTCTTTAAAATACTGTGAATTAGAACTGAAAACAGATCTCAGTGGTAGAGCACTTTCCTAGTGTGCATGAGGGTCCTGGGTTTGATCCCCAGTATTGAAAAAAAAATCTCATGAATTAAAAGGCAGAAGAGAAGTTCTCCCCAAATATTAAGGTTTAGGCCTGGTGCAATGGTGTATATCTGTCATCTCAGCAACTCCAGAGGCTAAAGGAGGAGGATTGCAAGTTCAAGTCCAGTCTTGGCGATTTATGAATACCCTGTCTCAAAATAAAGTTTTGTTTTGTTTTTTTAAGGCTGGAATACAGCTAGATGGTAGGGCACTTGCCTAGAATGTTCAAGGCCCTAGGTTCAATCTCAGTGTTCCCCCCACCCACATACACACATACACAAGATCAGGCTTAATATTATATTATTAAGTTGTTGGGATATTTCTTTTCTTTTTGGTATGGAGAATTGAACCCCAGGGTGCTTTACCACTGAGTTACAACTCCAGTCCTTTTTATTTTTTATTTTGAGACAGGGCCTCAATCATTGCTAAGGCTGACCTCAAAACTTGTGACCTAGCCTCAGTCTCCCAAGTCACTGGGATTACAGGTGTGCACCACCCTACCTGGCATATTATTAGGTTTGATAGTATATTAAGATCTGGTAGCTGGACAATTGTTTTTTTTTTTTCTTTTTAGCTTTTTTCTTGTATTCTCTGAATTTTCCATTAATAAGCATATATTTGTAATAATAAGGTATTTTAAACAGTCCAAATCTGAGTTTACAAAATTTCCTTCCGAGCTGGGGTTGGGTGGGATGCAACCTACATGATATATGGTTTTGTGTGAAAAACGTTGGCAACCTCAATCTGTGACAAAAGCAGTGAATGAAGTTGGGAGGATCAGGACATGAGATGGTGGTTGTCTTCATTGATATCCCTCACACTGATCCTTTAAGAGAATTTAGTAGGGGAAAGGGCACACACAGAGCTCTGCCAGCTCCTCCAGCACCTTTGGATGGATTATAAAAAGGCACATGGCTTGGCTGGCATACCCCTGCTGCCTGCAGCCCCCCACTGCCCTCCTCATTCAGGACCACCATGATTCTTTTTTTTTTTTTTTTTTTAAGAGAGAGTGAGAGAGGAGAGAGAGAGAGAGAATTTTTAATATTTATTTTTTAGTTCTCGGCGGACACAACATCTTTGTTGGTATGTGGTGCTGAGGATCGAACCCGGGCTGCACGCATGCCAGACGAGCGCGCTACCGCCTGAGCCACGTTCCCAGCCCCACCATGATTCTTGGTAAGGGAGAAGGGGCATGTTAAATAGAGGATTGATGAATACTCTAAAAGGATAATTTCCCTAAAGAAAGTATTTCCAAGAATGATGATGTCAGAGGTAGTGGCCTCCAGCCCAAGGAAGTCCCAAAGAGCCTCTTTCCTCTGAGTGTTGTAAACCTACCCCATGCAAGTACCCATGTGCCTTTCCACACCCACACAAGCACATAATTCACTATGATGACAAGTACACATATGCACACTCAGTTACCCAAGTGCACACACATTTCCCCCAGACTTTGGAGGAACACAATTCTTTTTTTTTTTTAAAGATAGAGTGAGAGAGAGAGAGAGAGAGAGAGAGAGAGAGAGAGAGAGAGAGAATTTTTTAATATTTATTTTTTAGTTTTTGGCAGACACAACATCTTTGTTTGTACGTGGCGCTGAGGATCGAACCCGGGCCGCACGCATGCCAGGCGAGCGCGCTACTGCTTGAGCCACATCCCCAGCCCCGGAGGAACACAATTCTAATCTACAGCCCAAGTTTCCAGATCAGTAGAAGGGGAACAAATCTCTTAAACTAATGTTCCAATTTCATTTGCCTCCTGTTATAAAAGACATCAGTCATAAATTTTTTGGTATTAGAGATTGAACCCAGTTGCACTTTAACATTGAGTTACATCCCCAGCCCTTTTTATTTTTTATTTTGAGGTAAAGTCTTGCTAAGTTGTTTAGGGCTTTAATACATTGCTGAGACTGGCTTTGAACTTTTGATCCTCCTGTCTGAGCAACCCAAGTTGATGGGATTATAGGCCCATACCACCACACCAGCTCATATCAACCACAGTTTTTGTTTGTTTGTTTGTTTGTTTGTTTGTTGGTACTGGGGATTGAACCCAGTGGTGCTCAACCACGGAGCCATATTCCCAGTCCTTTTTAGTTTTTATTTTTGAGACAAGATCTCACTAAATTGATTAGGGTCTTGCTAAATTGCTGAAGCTGGCTTTGAACTTGCAATCCTCCTGCCTCAACCTCCCAAGCTGCTGGGTGTGCACCACCATGCTGCGCCCCAACCACAGTTCTTAAATGTGCTGGTACTTTTGCTTTTTGTCATCTTCTTTTTTCTTTTTTGGTTCCAAGGATTGAACCAAGGGACAATTAACAACTTAACAACTGAGGCACTGTATTGGATCCCCAGCACCACACAAAAAAACTAAACAAACAAAATAAAGGTATTGTGTCCATCTACAACTTAAAAGGGGGGGGTGCTGGGATTGTGGCTCAGTGATAGAGCTTTTGCCTAGCATGCATGAGGTACTGGGTTTGATACCCAGCACCACAAAAAAACTAAATAAACAACTTAACAACTGAGCTATATCCCCAGGCCTTCAGAACTTTTAATTTTAAAGCAAATGTTTTTCTGGTACCAGGGTTTGAACCCCAGGGGTACTTAACCACTGAGCCACATCCCCAGCCCTTTTTAATATTTTATTTAGAGGCAGGTTCTTGCTGAGTTGCTTAAGGCCTCACTAAGTTGCTGAGGCTAGCTTTGAACTTGCAATTCTCCTGCTTCTGTCTCCCAAATTGCAGGGATTACAGGCTTGTGCCATAGTGCACAGCTCTGTTTTCTTTCTTGATTAAAGACATCATTCATTACTAAGCTGGACTCTCCTTAAAAGCATTTTTTTTTTTTTTCAGTGCTGAGGACTAGACCTGGGCATGGAACATGCTAGGAAAGTGGTCCTACTTCTGAACTAAAGCCCCAGACCCATATAAACATCAAAGAAGAACTAAGAATAGGGACAGACCCCATTGGCTTATGTGTGTTGTAAACCTACCCCATGCAAGTACCCACGTGCCTTTCCACACCCACACAAGCACATAATTCACTATGATGACAAGTACACATATGCACACTCAGTCACCCCAACATGTGTTCTATTTTTAGCAGATTTGGGGGAGCTAGGATAACACACATAAGCCAATGCAGTGATTCTCAGTCTAGGTAATGGTGGCATTAGACTTTTAAAACCTGGGAAGCTTTTTAAAAAACATCAAATGCAGGTGGGGTTGTAGCTCAGCAGTAGAGCGCTCACCTAGCATGTTCGAGGCATTGGGTTCAATCCTTAGCACCACATATAAATAAATAAAAAGATATTGTGTTCAACTACAACTAAAAAGTAAATATTAAAAAACAAAACAAAACAAACAAACAAACAAACAAACACCAAATGCCTAGAACCCCTCTGGATCAATTTGCTTGGATTGCTGGGGGTGGGCCCCAGGCTTGAATATTTCACATTTCCCCAGGCAATTCTATTATGCATCCAGTGTTAAGAATACATCCCCAGGGTTTTCCTTATCTGAGATTTGCAAGTACATTTCTGGCACAGACAGGCCAGCAGAGAGCCGCTAGTCAGGTGGTGAGACCTAGAGCGTGGAAGAAGAGTTTCTACCTATTTTTCTCTGGCACTGCTGCTCCTAGTGTAGGCACCTGTTTGAATTAACTGACTTTAAGAATTTAACACTGGAGGCTGGGGTTGTAGCTCAGGGGTGGAGCACTCGCCTAGCCCGTGCAGGGTGCTGGGTTCTATCCTCAGCACCACATAAAAATAAATAAATAAAATAAAAATATTGTGTCTAACTATAATTTTTTTTAAAAAAAGAATTTCATACTGTAGCCGAGCTCAGTGACACATGCCTATAATCCCAGCAGTTTGAGAGGCTGAGACAGGAGGATCGCCAGTTCAAAGCCAGCCTCAGCAAAAGCGAGATACTAAGCAACTCAATGAGACCCTGTCTCTAAATAAAATACAAAATAGGGCTGGGGATGTGGCTCAGTGGTTGAGTACCCCTGGGTTCAATGCCCCATACCGCCCCTCCACCACAAAAAAAGAATTTAACGCTGAACAAATGAGCTATCAAGCCAGAAGAAAGAAAGTAAAAGGAGAAAGGATGTGGATTTGAACTGGAAATTAGGAATGAAAGCCAGGGAGAAACACAGAGGAGAGCAGGACCAGATGGGCAAGGTCAGTCCCCAGCTCAACAACCTTTTCATTGGCAAAGGTGCTGCCTACTGTCTTCTAGGAGAACCAGTGTGTGTGAGTGTGTGTGTGTGTGTGTGTGTGTCCCTGCCAGCCCTTGGCAAGGGGAGGACAGTTGCCAAAACACCTTGGATTAGCTTTTGTCATCTAAATCACAAACTTCTATACTTTGGTGATCATTCCACCACCCAAAATGGGGAAAGTCTCTAGAGGCTCATAGGGGACCTGAGCAGCTTTATTCTGGGGAACGGAATCCCTGAGAAGACTTTCCTGTGACCTATATGACTGATGCTAGAGCCTCGTTTTTTGAAATCTCTGAATAGTTCCCTTCTGTGGGTTCACCCCACCCAGCTCCTGAAAAAATCGCCATTCCCTCTCCTAGTGAAGAAGCCTACTTTCAGTCTGGCTTTGCTCTAGGATTCATACAGTAGCCATGTGTTTTGAAGTTTTGAAAGTGGTATGTGGTCAAATAAAGGTTGGGTGGGGGGTTTGTTCTAGAGACTACGGAAGTACAGAGTAGGTGGCTTTGTTCTCCCTAGCACTGGGTGCTACCTGTGCTGCACTGTTCCAAGCTGGCTCCAGCTTTTATGGCAGACAGTGAAGATGAAATCTTACATCATTTAACAAACCTCTTAGAGGCCCAGCTGCTTTCCTAGTCTCCCATGGAGAAGTACTCCTATGCTTCATGGCTGCTCTGCAAACTTCCCTCTTCTGAAATAACTCCCACCAGCCCCCACAGTAGCTCAGGATCCAGCACAATGGTTCATATCATGATCTAGAGAATGAAGGAAGAAGTTTCTCTACTCAGCTGAACTCATGCCTCACCTCTTTGGATCTTACTTTTCCCTTCTCCAAAAGGAGGGTCGTTCATCTAGCATATTTTTTTTTTTTTTGCTCTAAAGAAATTGTATGAGAAGGGAGCTATTAATGTATATATGATTTGAGCCTCTTCCAATGGATAACAGTTAAAATGATGCATTGTGAGGCTGTGAATTTAGCTCTGTGGTGGAGGACTTGCCTAGCACGTGCAAGACCCTGGGTTGGATGCTTAGCACCAAAAGAAAAACAAAAGGAGAAAAATAAAAAGTAAAGAAAAATAATTCATTGTAATTCTGAAAATAAAATCTAAGAACTAAAGCCCTGCTTCAGGAGATGAAAGGGCTAAAACAACGACCTTCAGAAAGGACTTTTCTGGGCTTCTGTTGGAGGTTCCTGGGGAAACTTGCAACATTCTCTAAATTGCACACTTGAGAGAGACATGGCTCTCTGTCTCTCCTGTTTTCAGGAAGTCCGTTTTAGATCTCTGTCATTTTGACCACCCCATGGAAGAAGAAAAAAGTCACCAAAGTAAAGGAGCAGGTGGTCTGGAGAACTATAATAAACCTGGTTTCTGGCTTCTGGGCAAACTATAAGGTCAAATACAAGATGTATTTGACTCAGTGTCTGATGTAAGAACACTATTTTTTTAAAAGATTTTTTAAAAGATGGACACAATATTTTTATTTATTTTTATGTGGTGCTGAGGATTGAACCCAGTGCTTCACATATGCGAGGCAAGCACTCTACCGCTGAGCTATAACCCCAGCCCCTAAGAACACTATTTTGAGGGAATTGGGGGTTAACATACCTTGACATAGGTGGTCCATGTAAACAAGCAGATTACTGCTTTCTTTATTCTCACTTCCACTAAGAACAGATGTTTGCAAATTGGAAACAGAGTATCTATTGGGTAGTAGCAAAGCCCAGTGGTTAAAAGCACAGCTTTTGGAGTCAGACTGCTTGGGTCCAAGTACTAGTTTGGCTACTTCTTACTAGCTATGTAATCCAGGGCAAGTAATTAGATCTTTGCGTGCCTCAGTTTTCCCATCTGTGAAACGATAATACCCATCTTGAAGGCCCATCCATGAGGACTAAGAGGGCTAATACGTGTTGAGTGCACTGAAGTGCATACTAAGTTCTCTACAGGGGTAACTACAATCAGGATTACTACATACAAGGATGAGGAGCCACAACCACTGTTCTTCCTGGGGTTTAAAAGATAAATACAATACTCTGAGGGGCCATCAGACCTTATATCCTTGAAAATTTAGGAAATATGGTCACTCTGCTGGGAACACTCCAAACCCCACCAAAAGGCATACCCTACACACTCACAACAGAGTATTAGTTCTGGTAAAAAGCCCTTTTTAATAGACCTATGGAGTTTTAGGATTTCTCCCTGGGTGCGTACTTGTAAGCCAAAGCTGGGACAGACTGCTGCTGATAAATGTACTTGTAAAACATGCTAGTGTGCCCATGTTGGTGGTTTGGGTACACAGAACACTCCAGTTTCTGGAAATTTCCTGATTCTGAATTATTTGGAGAATGTGTCAATACTTTGTTTTGGAGACTGAGCTCACATTTCTGTGTGTGTGTGTGTGTGTGTGTGTGTGTGTGTGTGTGTGTTTGCCCAACTAGGGTTTGAACCCAGGGCCTAACACATGCTAGGCATGCACTCTATCACTGAGCTACATCCCCAGTGCATTTTGTGGGTATTAAAGCAATGTCAGCTGAGGCTGGGGGGGGGGGAATGTAGATCAGCACAGACATTTTGGGGGATGTTTTGGTACTAATATTTAAAATGTTCAGGTCTGTTTGATCCAATATTCCAACCTCCTAGGCCTTATTGCATAGAAACACTTACCTATGCAAAATTATGTTCAAGAATCATTGGAAATTAGAAACAACTGACCATCCATAGACAAATAATTAACCAAGTTGCAGTTCACCCAAACAATGGAAGACATGCCACCACTGTAAAAGAAGGGATCTGTAAGTACTGAGGAGTATTTCCAAGATAGATGACTAAAATATATATACATATATTTACACATATACATATAAGTGTCATTATTTATAATGGCAAAATATGGTAACTTATAAAGATCTGCAGGGATCATGCCACCAGTCTGTTAGTGGTAATCCTGGGGTAAGAGTGGAGATGAAATTGAGGGAATTTCTTTTCTTTTCTTTCTTTCTTTCTTTCTTTTTTTTTTTTTTTTTTTTGATACTATGAAATGAACCCAGGGATGCTTTGCCATTGAGCTACATTCTCAGATCTTTTTATTTTTTATCTTGAGGCAGGGTCTGCTTAAGTTGCTTAAGGTCTCACTAAGTTGCTGAGGCTGGTCTTGAACTTGAGGTCCTCCTGCATCAACCTCCCGAGTTACTGGAATTACAGGCATGCATTACCTTGCCTGGCTAAGACTCAGGCAACTTGGTGCCAAATCCCACCAAAAGGGGAAAACAATAATTTGCTTCTCTGTTCAACAAGATGGTTGTGAGCATCAGATAAGCTCTGGATAGGAAATGAATTTCCAAACTAAGGGAAACACAGACTAACTGATATTGCTAACTTTGTATTCCTGGGGGGCCAGGGAGGTTCACCAGGGGAAGGAGCACAAAAGCTGAGGCCTCAGGCAGCACAAACCTACTAAGTCACTATGAAGAACTGTGGGAGAGACAGGGATGATCTTTCCAATACCAAGTGAGCAAAGCCCCTCCCAGGGCCTGTATGAGGGTCTGCATTCCCTCTTCCCTTGCCAGCACATGTGCGCAGTACAGCCCTGAGCTGACCAGCAAAGAGGCAGCAGCGATTACTGTAAGAACCCCAAATTCCCAACCCCCAAGTGGAGATTCAATTCCAAGCAGAGTGGCGCATGAAGCCAGGGGTGCTCTGTATTTCAGGCAGCAGCTGCATGTGACTGCAGCAGGACTGAGGCTGCAGACAGATCTGCTGTTGGAGAAGCTCTTGGAGGTTAAGGTTTTTGTTGGCGGGAGGGGGCTAGAGTTACAGATTTGGGAAGGAGACCATGGTCAGAGAAGAATGGCCAGCTTTCACAGCCCACCCTGGCACTCAGCTGCTGTTTCTTATTCTCCCCAGCTGAGAGTTTGGATTTCTGTAAAAATCCAAACTGCAGAAGCCTACCTGGTTTTGTACAGGTCAGATGGATCATCCCCAACTTATTCCTATGAATTGATCAACTCTCCCAGGTGGCAGCCATCCTTCACTGCGGCAAACTGCTAGCGAGTCACAGGCAGGTGGTAGGTGATGCTTCATACAGTCACCCTCTCAGACAGAGAATGGGAGGGGGGTGGACCAAAGTAGATCCACACACTTGCTTTCCTCTTTCTTTTTGCTGCCAAAGAAGAGGAACTGTGACAACACAGAGCAACTGAAGCCAAGCTGGGGCTGTAGGGGGGTGAAGAGGGATGGGGCTGGCTGCTTTTGATTGAAGGAAGAAAAGAGTGGCTATGTGTAGTAATATGTATTTTCTATTTAAAAATTTTTTTTGTAGTTGTAGATGGACAGAATACCTTTTTTTATTTGTTTATTTTTGTGTGGTGCTGAGGATCGAACCCAGTGCCTCACGCATGCTAGGCAAGTGCTCTACTGCTGAGCTACAGCCCCAGCCCCAGCCTTGTAGTTTCTATTTTTTTTTTTTAATAGCACTCATAACCTTGGCTTGAAAGCACTTTCCAAAAACAAGCTTAAGGGATTTCAGGTAGAAAAGGTCTGCACCTGTCCCCTTGCTCAGAGTCATCACCTTCCTTACCTCCTTGTCTCTTCTGCTCTCCTCACCTTGAGTTGAGGCTCTTCCCCCAACCCTCACCTCCGGGCCCTTTACCTGGAATTCCTGTCCCCAGCTGTCTCTGGGGGTGCTCCTTCCCACCTTTACTCACTTATCAACTTCTCATCAAGGCCATCTGAGGATGACTTCCTATGATCTCAGCTCCCCTCTTCTCTGACTCCCTGCTTCCCATCTGCCTTCCTGAGGGCAGATGGCCTTACTGTATAGCATTTCTCACACCATTCAACCTCCTACCCATTTCACTGATCCTATTTGTTGTCTGTCTCCTTCTACTGCAGTAGCTGCAAGCTTCCTGAGGGTGAGGATTTGTCTGTTTTGGTCACTGCTGTGCTCTCGGTGTGTGGTGCAGCATCTGGCATATAATAGATCATCAACAGGTTGCTGTTGTTGTGATTTGCTTCCCCTGACCCTAGTCCTTGGCACCTTGGCTTTATATGTGGATGGGTGAGCAGAGCCATAGTAAAGTAAAGGAATAAGAGAGAGATGAACATATGCAGCAGAGGAAAGACAGGAGGATATCAGGAAATGTGGAAAACTGTGTGGAGGTATGATAAGGAGCAAAGCAAGACTGCTGATTAAATAACTAAGGACTTGTAGAAGGGCAAATTTATCCAAGAAAAAGAAAAACAACACAGAGAAGGGAAGATTTCCAGAATGTTCAGAAAGGCTAACCTGAACAAGCAGGCAATTCCTGGGCAGAAGCCTGGGGCTTGGCTAAGGCACTGCTTTAGGCCCATGCATGTCTCTTGTCACAGTGCATTCAGTTGTAGGTCAAGGGTATGGACAGGGGGTGAGGAATGAGGAGGAAGAGACCAGGAAGGGAAAGACGGGATAGGAAGAGAGACAGGTCAAGCAAAAGACCAAGTGGGTGCTACAGGGGAGTGCAAGTGTCTAGCCACTGGATAAGGGAGGGGATGAAGGTGATGTCCAGGAGAAACTCAATGGTAGATGTGGAGAGAGGGCACCAGGAAGAAAGCAGCTTCTGAGGGAGAAGAGATGAGGGGAAGCAGGTGGAAAGACACGCCTCACAGGCTCCACTGTGCAGGGAAATTTCTTGCCATGTGTCCTGGGCCCTTGCAGTTCTATGCCTTTTAAAATTCATTTGTGTTTTCATTATCCTATCGTGTTCTTTCCCAAGGACTTCTCCTCCCTCCCTCCCCCACACCTCTCTCTCTCTCTCTCTCTCTCTCACACACACACACACACACACACACACATACACAAATTTGAAAGAATTGTTTAAAAACTTGGAAAATTTTAATAATTCAGTCATGTTTAGAAGGGTTTCACTAAGGAATCTTCTCAAATTTGGTAACAAAGTCAGAAAGTCACTCTCTTAAATTAAATTAATCAAAATCAATAAAGAACTGATGCTTTTAGCCTCTTGCCAAATAGTTCAAATTAAGAGACATTTTGTAAATAGAAACACAGGGACTAGGATGCTCTGAGAGGCTCTCAAGGTTTTTAGATTAGAGAATTTCTCAGTGTAATCAAAGTGATCAATTAGGGTATATCCTCAGAACTAGAATGCATTTGATGCATATAAATTAGTAAGTTTGATCAATCACTGAGAATATGCATCTGGTTGTCTAAAGTGGGTTTTGTGGACGCTAAAGAAGTCTAAAAAAACGGCTGGGGATGTGGCTCAAGTGGTAGCGCGCCCGCCTGGCATTCGTGCGGCCTGGGTTCGATCCTCAGCACCACATACAAAGATGTTGTGCCCGCCGATAACTAAAAAATAAATATTAAAATTCTCTCTCTCTTTAAAAAAAAAAGAAGTCTAAAAAACAAGCATTCTTAGGTGCATCTGGTTGGTCTAAAGGAGATCCTTCCCTGATGTGAAAATTACAATCCTGATCTTCAAGACATTCTTGATTTGGAGAATAGAAACTCATGCCACTTCGCTAGCTAAATAGAAATATTCCTTAAATATTCCTAACTACCTGTTCTAATTCTTTGTTTACTAAGCTCACCGTGACCCATAACTGTATATAAGTTGGCCTCTTGAAAGAGTTACTTACCAAGAAGGTTCTAAGCTAAGATCCTGGTGTGTAATCTGGCCAGAGAAAGAAATATCCTGTTGTTAACTGGCAAATGGGCAAGTTTATACATAGATCCTTTAGTCACTTGAGTTTTCAGAAATTGTATTTTGGTTCCCCTGGGTCTGGATACCCTGGAAGGCAGGGATAAAGTCCTGTGATAAAATTCCACTCCTACCCCTACAGAGCAGAGGACTGATTAAGGAACTCTGCTTTACCTTGTCAAAGTGTGGACAATGGGGAGGGCTTATCTCAAGTGGCCAGGCAGTTTCTCCTTTTTGTCATCTCTTTTAACTTTAATTAAAATGCAGTGGCCAAAATGTATAAATAAATAGAAACCACGGTGCTACATCTGAAATCATTTCAATAAACCTGGCATCAGGCCACCAGTGTGTAACCCACTTGCCACCTGCATTTCACATCACTTCATTGTTTAAACACTCAAGCTTCCAAAGGAGCAGAGGATTGAATGCAGGACACCAGCTCTCTGAGATGCCGTGGCCCCTTCCCCCTGATAATCTGGGCAACTCCTTGCAAACAACAGCAGAGGGAATGAGAGGAAATGGCGCCAGTGGACAAACAGAGCTTACTCTTCTTCTCTGGAAGATTCAACCATTCAATCAGCGTATTTTCTTTCTGAGAAGCAAAGCCTGCTCAACTCTACAACTTTCCATCTCAATATCAGAAGACCATATTTAGACCTGTTGTTCCCAGCCAAGATAATCTTATTCCATTTTGCATGTTTTAGACACTACTTCCTTTCCCTGGCTCCCAAGTCATCTCTTACTCAGATGCTTTTTTAGGAGCAAGACAATTAGCTCTGCATGCTCCTTGTTATCATAAGGAATAATAATCTCACCATTAAAGAATACCAAAATATGTGACCTATGGGTGGCCAACTCCTCCTCAAGGAGCAAGAGAATGGCCATTTAATCAAATTCCATCAGTCATGCTAGCATTATACTTCCATTTGGAGATATCTGTTTTTGAGGGGGGAATACTAGGATCCCAGGGGTGCTTTACCACTAAGCTATGCCCCCAGTACTTTTTTTTTGTACTGTGCATTAAATCCAGGGTCACTTAACCAGTGAGACACATCTCTAGCCCTTTTATTTTTTAATTGGAGACAGGGTCTTGCTAAGTTGCTGAGGCTGGTTTTGAACTCATGATCTCCTGCCTCAGTCTCCCGAGCTACTGGGATTACAGGCATGTGCCACCACACCTGGCTCCCAGCCCTTTTAATTTTTTGAGACAGGGTCTTGCTAACTTGCTGAGGCTGGCCTTGAATCTGTGATTCTCCTGCTTCAGCCTCCTGAGTCACTGGGATTGTAGGCATGCGCCACCATGCCCAGCTAGGAGACATTATTCTTTAAGTTCTAAAGGACAGTGAAAAATGTGCAGATCAATGAGATTTGTAATATTTTTTCTTTTAATGGCACATGTTTCAGGCTGGGTGCAAGATGACTAACTAGATTCTTTAGGACAGTTAGCCTGAAGACCCAAGTAATCAGTGTCATCTCAAGGTCAGCCATATTGCTAGTGTCAAAGAGGCAGTGAGGCCACCTGCTGGAAAACTTAGGCATTGCTCTGGCTACTAGCTCCTTGCTCCTTCCTGGCCTTGGGTCAGGTCTATGGCAAGACCATGATCTTTTTCTCCAGCTTCTGTGGTGGGAACAAGAAGTTTCTCATGATCTCATCCAGTTCCTCCAGGGCCAGCTGGGCATGGAGCTTGGCCACATCATCAGACTCCAAACGCACCACGTGCTTCAACAGATGGTAGAGATCCTTGAGGACGTCTCTCAGCACCTGTAAGAGACAGACAGGGTCATGACCATCTGTCTACTAGGAGGAAACCCATAGGCTCCCTTAAGAAGATAGTGAATAGCCCTCAGGTTGGAAAAGCAGGGAGGGGTAGCTGTGGCACTTGTCCTGAGATAGGTTTCCCTTGTATTTCTCTTTACCCCTGATGCCTCACTGCATAGCTTTGGGAACTGCTGTTCCTCTTTACTCCAGGACCAAGGATACATCCCAGACCTATTCCTTTAGTCCCAAAGCCTGGCAGATATCTCTGGACCACAGATGGGCAAGGCTGCCCACATACAATCACTCTCAAAACAACTGAATACTAGCATGTTCCTCTCAAGTCCCCAGAAAGTCCCTTGCCAACATCCACACAGGTATTTACCTTATGAAATTCAGGAGGCTACTTCTTCAGCAATTATGCCTTTATTGCCCCTACTTTTATAATTTTTCACTGAAGTTCCATTTCCATATTTCCCCCCCCATATATGTGTGTGTGTGTGTGTGTGTGTGTATGTATGTATGTATATGTACATATATTTCAATTGCCACTCTGTGAAGGGAAACTAGAGGACTGCATGGATGGACCCACACCCATTTTTCACTACCAATGTTTTGATCTCATGGTCTGATATGGAATTTGGGAGAGTTCTAAAAGCACCTGCCCCCAGTACCTACTATTTTCCTATAAAATCTTCTCAGTTTCTCACTTGGGAGTGAGAACTACTGGCAAGAAGCAGGTTTCAAAGAAATAGGGAAACTCAGAGTAAGGGGGATTTAGGGACCATCTGATCAAACTAGGGACAGAAGACAATAGGTCACAAGGAGTCATCTGACTTGCCTGAAGCTATGTGCGGAGTTACTTCTGGTCTAGGGCTTATTGCCTCAAAACCTACTATTTTTTGGGCTAAGAACTATATTAGATACTTCCTATATATTTTCTAATTTTATGCAGGTTAACTCTGGGAAAACCTGGTAGGGGGTTGGGGATGTAGCTCAGTGGTAGGGGTGCTTGCCTAGCATGTGTGAATCTCTGGGTTCAATCCTCAATGCCCCCTTAAATCAAATTAAACAAAAAACTAGTAAAATCAGGTTTCTAATTCCAGAGTCTGTGTTCTTATTTTATATTTTTATTGAAAAGCTAATACAGTACAAAAAACACACATAAAAAATAAAAATAAATTAAAAACCCCACACACCTACACATTAAAAAATCAGGTGTGATGGCACATGCCTGTAATCCCAGTGGCCCAGGAGACTGAGACAGGAGGATTGCAAGTTCAAAAACAGCCTCAGCAATGGTGAGGTGTCAAGCCACTCGGTGATTTCCTGTCTCTAAATAAAATACAAAATAGGACTGGGGATATGGCTTAGGGGTCGAGTGCCCCAGAATTCAATCCCTAGTAGCCAGGAAAAAGAAAAAAAAATCAGGCTCTTGGGGCTAGGGTTGTAGCATAGTGGTAGAGCACTTGCCTAGCATGTGTGAGGCACTAGATTCGATTCTCAGCACCGCATATAAATAAATAAAATAAAGGTCCACTGACAACTTAAAAACAAACAAAATTCAGACTCTTGCTGGGTGCAGCGGCACATGCCTATAATCCCAGTGACTCTGGAGGTTGAGGCAGGAGGATGGCAAGTTTGAGGCCAGACTCAGCAACTTAGTGAGGTCCTAAGCAACTTAGTGAGACCCTGTCTCTAAATAAAAAAATAATAATTAAAAAAAAATGGCTAGGAATGTAGCTCAGTGGTAAGGTGCCCCTAGGTTCAATCTCTGGTATCAAAATAAATATTAAACAAATATATACATAACTAAATATATATATTTTACAAATTTATATATATATATATATATATATATATATATATATATATATATATATATATTTCAAGATTCCTGAGAGTACACAACCTCCTCTCCACCCAATGCTGGGGATCAAACTCAGGGTCTTTTGCATACTAAGCACATGCTCTAGTACTAACCTACACCCTCAGTGTCCCCTTTTGTACCTTTTAAATATTTTTTTTTATGAGATATTACTCTTAAAAGTGATTAGGTGCTAGCTGTGGTGGCACACTTTTTAAAAATTTTTTGGTACCAGGAATTGAATTCAACCACTCAATCACTGAGCCACATCCCCAGCCCTATTTTGTATTTTATTTAGAGACAGGGTCTCACTGAGTTGCTTGGAGCCTCGAAGTTGCTGAGGCTGGCTTTGAACTTGCAGTCCTCCTGGGCCACTGGGATTACAGGCATGTGCCACCATGCCCAGACTGGCACATTTTTAATGATAGCTACTCGGAAGGGCAGGAGAATTGTAAATTCAAGAACAGCCTCAGCAACTTACCAAGACCCTGACTCAAAATAAAAAATAAAGATGACTAGGGAGGTAACTCAATGGTAAAGTGTTCTAGGTTCAATCTCTAGTACCAAAAAATAAAAATAAGTAAATAAATAGGCATACATTTAAGTGAATTCACTATTAGGTAAAGAATGTTAAGTCCATTTAACAGAATAGAACCTACTCTTAAAAGGCCTACCATCAGGAAAGGCAGGAAAGAGAAGACAATGTGCACACAAATAATTTAAAACTGAACATGGTAAAGGTCCTAAGACAGCAGAGAAAGTGATTAGAGTTCAGAGGAAAGGGAAGGTACATTTTAGGAACAGTTAATGAACTGGAAATGGCAAGTGTAAATGATGAGAAATGAATTTGATGAGTGACAAGCATGTGGTCTGGACCCAAGGTCCGCAGGGCATTTCACATAAGCATACTAAGTGTGTGGCACCACCTCTTGGACTTGCTATAGGAATATACAGCAAGCCTTCCTATCTTATGAGGACCTTTGTAGTGTGGTTATTGGGGAAGGGGAGGAAAGCAGGTGATAAGGCTACCCAGGAGTTGCCTTTGCCATAGCTGGTTTCCCTCTGGCTGCCTGTGTCCAGCTGTGTGGACCTTCTTAATTTCCTTTCCTGAGCAAAGCTCCTTCCTAGGTCAAAGCCCTTGCATATGCTATTACCTACTGGAAGACTTGTGCTTCCTCTTCACCTACAACTCTTCCATCCTCTGCCTAAATTGCCATTGAGTCCTCAGGGATTCCTTCCCTAGCCCTACCTGCTAAGCCCTTCTTAAGCCTTCTTCCTGTGGTTCTGTTTGTAGCCCCTATCACAATCATGTTTTAAGTATTTATTGGGTGATTTTATTTATTTATTTGTGCTGGGGATTAAATATTATATAATTTTAAAACTTTCTCCTTATAAATCATAGGTACTATTGACACTGAGGCCAGATCTTGCCTTTTTCACTCTGGTATAGCCACAGTGCCTCATATCTGCACATGGCAGATGTCATAAAATACTCATGAATGAAGGCAGGCATGTATGCCATTCCTGGCCAGCCTTTGACTTTGTAAAACCCCAAATTCTAAGAATATCTACTGAACAATGCCAGACAACCAGGGCTGGCTTCATGAGTATGTGACCTGTGAAGTTACACTAGATTCTATGGTAAGAGGCCCCATTTTGCTTGGTTTAATGATATACTGTTGCAATCTTCAAGTTCTTAATAATTTTGTCTTTGAACTTTTGTTTTGTAAGTTCAATGGACAATGAAGCATGAATGTGAGCAGAGATTGTGCTATTTGCATGTCAGTGCATTTGCCTATAGGTCACTGTGCTCTATAAGCACAGAATTCACTCACATGTGGGACAAGACTCAAGCCTATCTGTTATATTTACAATTAAGCAAATAGAGGCGCTGACAGCCTGGAGAGGCCATACTTTCCATTCCAACTAGAACTTGCTTCTAACACAGAAAGACGGCAACAGCTTTCTAAGAAACATGGATGACCAAGGAACCCTATCAATCCTTTTTTACTAATTTATTGCCATATTGTAGCCAAACATTTACACCAAAAAAAAAAAAAAAAAGACACAGAGGCTGGGGATAAAGCTCAGTCGGCAGAGTGCTTGCCTTGTATGAATAGAGCCCTGGGTTTAATCCCCAGAACCACAAAATAAAAAAAAGAACAGATGGAAGAAGGACACCTAGAGTGTTTTTTGTTTGTTTGTTTGTTTTTTGTATTGAACGCAGGGATGTTCTACTACTGAGCTAGATCCCCAGCCCTTTTTATTATTTATTTTGAAGACAGGGTCTTACCAAGTTGCTGAAGCTGGCCTGAAACTTGGTATCCTATTCCTCAGCTTCCTGAGTAGCTAGAATTACAGGTGTGTGCCAGTGTGCTGGGCTCTTTCATTTCTTGTTATCATTAAAGCAAAGATAGTGTTGGTAGCAGGTGCATGTATCATACAAATTCTGTAATTTTGGTGATTCTGCATACAAGTTAAATGTTCTTATATTTGCATTTAAAATTGGCGTCTCATAAAATAAAGATGAGCAGTAAAACTGATGCTGGTAATTTCACATTTTAGTTCTCTCTACTTAGAATAACATTAATAGCAAATAATAAGAACATGACAAGTTGAGAGGGAAACTGTGGAAAAAGGAAAAAACTTCATATTTTATTACATTAAAGGAATTTTTTTCTTTTTCTTTTAACATTTGATTTTGCACTGGGCTGCACAGATTATAGTCAACCCTGCAGACCACTCTCAATGAATGTTCCTTGTCCAATGTCACCATGTTAAGTGCCTCAGTCCTAGGAGCCAATCTCACAAAGATACTGCCAGATGCTTGCAGAGTAATTATCTCAGACTTTTTCAGAGAGCTGCAGAGACAGAATGGGAGTTAGGTTTCCTGGTCCAAACTAGGACACTTTCCTGCCTGGCCTTTCATAACCTATCTTTGGGGTGAGAAAGTTCTTTCCTCCAGGCAGAGAGTGAAAATGAGATGATTCCAGGAAAGACAATGACTCGCTGCAGCACCCACCTCACCATTACTCACTCATTCGGTAATCATTATTCAGGGCCTCCCTTGGGCCCAGGTAGTGTGCTGGTGACAGAAAAAGATGAATAATGCATGCACTGCCCCTCTGGCAGCCACAGTAGGGCAGGGAGACAGGCACACACCACACAGAGTGGTCTCCACTCTGAGAGATGCACATAATTTTGTGGAAGCGAAGGAAGGCATTTCACCTCTGGAGATGGGTGGTGGGGGAGGAGCAATGCCTTGTATATGAGAAGGCCTTCATTCTCATATTTATTGGGTGGCGACAGGGAAGATTTGGCAAGCCCCCTCACCTCCAAACCACCTCAAACAAAGGCAGTTTCTAAGTAAAACTAGCTTGAGACACTCTCCTACACTTTCTAATGAATTACAGCTCAACACATCTCACAGAAATTCCAGAGTTTCCACTGTTTATTACATGCTCATCTTTTGTCCCAACCCTAGAGGAATCTTTCACCTGGTGAGAAGCACATTAGAGATTTTTTTGCCCAAGCCTCCTAACATTCAAAGTAAGGTGGCTTTGCCTCTACAAAGCGGAAGTTCCCAAGAATTCTGTTCTTTCTTGGGTGTGGGTAGGAATTTTCCCCTCGGGCTCTGCTGTGTCCTTAAAATAACAATAATACATGTGCAAACACCACTTCATCCATGAGGGGTGCTGAGCTCCTGTCAGCAGGCACCGGATCTCCTTTTTAGGTAACAGGGTTAAGCAAAGGCTCCTTCTTAATTAATGGGTCTATCTTAGCAACCCACCCTTGTAAGCTTTCCCCAATCCCTGTAAATTTAGGGATCTCACACATCACAGGACTTCCTCTGGACTCCCCAAGGATCAAAGCTTCCTGCCAGCCAGGATTGTCACCAAATCCCATGGATCAGGGGCTGAATACAAGGAAAGTTCAAAGGTAAAGTCATTCACAGGAGCCTCTGAGGTAGGCAGGATATAGGCAGAGGCACCCTCTCATTAACACTTCAACACACCTGCCATTCATTCCCTTCTGTATCAAGCCCAAGGATTCCCCAGGGAAAGGGGGAGAGGAAGGGGTGTTTGAGTGGAGGTGGCTGCCTCTCATCCATGTAAGAGCTGGTTCAGTTTAGTGTAGCAGGTGGTAGAGAGAAATATTTTCTTTTCTTTTCTTTTTTTTTTTTAAAGAGAGAGTGAGAGAGGAGAGAGAGAGAGAGAATTTTTTAAAATATTTATTTATTTTTTAGTTCTCGGCGGACACAACATCTTTGTTGGTATGTGGTGCTGAGGATCGAACCCGGGCCGCACGCATGCCAGGCGAGCGCGCTACCGCTTGAGCCACATCCCCAGCCCCGAGAAATATTTTCTTCATCTAAGAAATTTCTTTGGCCAGGGATACCCCCACACCCCCACCTTTTTTTTTTTTTTTTTTGGTGATGCTGGGAAATCAAATCTTGGGCTTCATGCATGCTAAGCATATGCTCAATCACTAAGTTATAAACCCCTAGCTCCTGGCTAAGGATATCTTAGAGAAGTACTCAGATTCTTTCACTGGAAACTCTTTGGAAGAGGCTGGGGTATCTTATTAACAGAATTTAGAGAATGCAGTGTCATGGGATACATATAGCCCTCTCTCTACAGGTGCAGGTTCCCTGAAACACACAAAGCTGAAATTTCAGGGAGAAGGGACAGTGTTAGGGTTAGATGAGAAAAGACCAGAATAGGCAGAGCTAATTGAAAAGGAAACAGTGTGAGAAAAAGAAAAAAAAAAGAAAGAAAGAAAAAAAAAAAAAACCTGCCTTTGGCACACAGGTGCACTTTCAATAGAAAAGCAGGAAAACAGTTTTGACTCTTTCAATATGCTGGACCCGGAACATCCTGAAGTGGTTTTTTCTTTGAGTTAAAATCAAAAGAAGAAATAAAAGGCAGAGACCTTTCTTCTTTTTAGTTCTAAAATATATTTATTTGCTTATAAAACCAAATAACCACAATCCAGAATATCTGGAAAATAGAGGAAGAAAAAACATGTCTCTAGTCATGCTATCTCCCTAACATGAGCTTCATTAGTATGGACATTTAATAATGAAGAGATTCATTTATATGAATAAACTATGCCTGGTTTATAAATTTGAGGCCAGCCTCAAAAAAAAAAAAAAAATGGTGGTGGGGGGGCTGGGACTGGGGCTACAGCTTGGTGGTAGAGCACCTCCAGGTTCAATCCCTGGTACTGCAAAAAGAAAAAAAATGTATATTTCATGGTGGTTTTACTAATGAAACTTAGGTTCATAGAACCACTATTCTTCTGTCATTGTTAAATGGGATCAACAAGATACATCAAAAATGATTACAAACACCTCCCTCTCACTCTCTCTTAAAAAAGAGCTTAGAAACTTTCCATATGGAATGGCCTGACAAAAACTTAAAAATGATTACAAACAAGCCACTTACAGAAAGAAGTACTCATAGAAAGATGTGTTAGCAGAGGCTTTTCCATTTATAATTCCTTTTTTTTTTTTTTTTTTGGCAGTACTAGGGATTGAACCCAGGGTCTCATGCATCTAGGGAAGCACTCTACCCCAGAGTTCATCTGTAATTTCTTAATATTTGAGGGAGAAATGGGTTCCTAAATACATAAGGATAAAAAGTTAAATGCTAGCATACTAACTGTAGTTAGAAATTCAATTTTTTTTAGAACCCATACATGAGGCAAAAAAGATCAAAAGGAAAGAAAACTAAATTCCACACAATCCCATCAACCACCAATGTGGTTATCCTTGTGGCTAAGAAATAAGTACTGGGTACAAAGAGAAAAGAATAACAGGAAGTTAGACATTGAAATAAAAACCAGGGAGCCAGGCACAGTGGTGCACACCTGTAAATCTCAGTGACTCCAGAGGCTGAGGCAGTAGGATTGCAGGTTCAAAGCCAGCCTCAGCAACTTATGTGCCCTCGAAGCAACTTAGTGAGACCCTGTCTCAAAATAAAAATATACAAAAGGGCTGGAGATGAAGCTCAGTGGTAAAGTCCCTAGGTTAAATTCCTAGTACCAATAAACAAACAAACATCAGGAGAGGACAGGGGAAGGAGGTGAACTGGAGACTGTCCTGGCAGAGAAAAATTTTCTCTAGATTGGAACCCAGAAGAGGAAGAGAACCCAAGATCTGATTTCTTCAGTTTAAAACACATGCTGAGGGGCTGGAGATGTGGCTCAAGCGGTAGCGCGCTCGCCTGGCATGCGTGCGGCCCGGGTTCGATCCTCAGCACCACATACCAACAAAGATGTTGTGTCCGCCGAGAACTAAAAAATAAATAAATAAATATTAAAAAAAAAAAAAAAAACACATGCTGAAACAAGCCTGGGATGTAATATGAATCTGTCAGGAAGCTACTGACTTTTTTTTTTTAAGATAATGGGTCTCAATATGTTGTACAGGCTGGCCCTGAATTCCTGGGGTCAAGTGATCCTTCTGCCTCAGTCTTCCAAATAGCTGAGACCACAGGCATGGGTCGCTGCATCTGGCTTTTGTCCAACTTGTAAGAACCCTCACTTTGACCTCTGTGCCTCCATGTCAAAACCTATGTGACTTTGTGTCTGAGAAAAGTGAAAGTGAATGGATGAGACTAGTTTTGGAGCAAGGAGTACAGGATCAACAATAGAGAACAACTAGGCAAATATGTCCCAAATTGTGTGCAAGAGACTTACGTTAAGAATTCTGGGTCACCCAGGGACAGTATCTCAGGGGCTTACGCCATGTGGGGGAGGCAGACACGTAGAGCTGAACCCAGTGGGCTGAAGGCGAACAACCTGTAAAGTGAATCCTGGAGCTTCCAATCCTTAGCTAGGGAATCTTGAGCAAACAGCTTTCTGCCTCAGAACCTTGGTGATCTCACCTGTAAAATGGAGTTAATGCTACTTCATTTTGAAGGTTGTTATAATAATCGACATCTAAGGATCCAAGCACAAGGACATGGTGGCTGCTAAGTAAGTGGTAGTCTGTCAGTCTCCCCCACAAATACTGAGATCCTGTGAGGCCAGGGCAGTGTCCAACTTGTTATTCTCATATCACTAAAGCCTAGAACAGTGCCTGGTAAATCTTTGAGGAATGAATGAACAAACGAATGAATAATGACAGCTAATCCTTACATAGTACTTAGTATTTGGTATGTGCCAGGTATGGTTCTAAACATTTTATCTATATTAACTCATTTAATCCTCACAATGCAATGAGAGAGATACTATTACTATCTCCAATTTCCTCAGGACCAATTACTAGTAATAGGCGGAGCCAGGATTCAAACCCTGGCAGTGGGTCTCTTTGGCCAGGTCTCCCATGTAGTTGGGACCATTTTATCCAACTTCTAAGAACTCTCATTTTGTCCTTTGTGCCTCTTGTCAAAACCTAGAGCTAGTGTTCTTTTTTTTTTTTTTTTTTTTTCTTTTCAGTGCTGGAGACTGAACCCAAGGCCTCACACATGTAAGGCAAGTGCTCTACCCCAGCCCATTTTATTTTAAGAAAAGTTCTTTCACTAAGTCACCTAGGCTGGCCTTGAACTTGTGATGCTCTTGCCTCAGCCTCCCCTGCAGCTGGGATTACAGGTGTGCACCACCATACCAGGAGAACCAGTGTTCTTCATTAACAACCATGCTATTTTGCATCTCCAAGTGGTTGTGATTTTTACCACTATGAAGTGGGGAACATGAAGCACATATACTGCCTACCTTACAAGTTTGTGATAGGGGCCAATAGAGATAAAAATATATGAGAGTATTTTGCTATCAAAAGTAAAATGATACATAATTCAAAGTATTATTACCATCACATTGAGGAAATATGGTTCACCATTAAGGAGCTAAGGGGAAAGGTACATCTCAGAAAAATAATAGGGGACAGAGCCAAAACTGGGTGGCCAGGCCAACCAATGAGTGAATGGGAGCTAAAAAATGGAGAGAGGATAAACCAGGAAAATAGACTCGATGCTGAGAGCAGCACAGGGGCCAGTGTGGGTCAGGTGGCAGTAGTATCAGGACACTCTGATTGTGCTGCTGTGCAGAATTTAGGCACTGGGAGGAATTCTGCTCAGCAAGCAGGAAGGAGATGGACTCAGGGTCTGTGAGGCAAGTGGCCTCTCTAAGATAATGGACAGGAAACAAACTGGGGGAGCAAAATTGAGGCAGACAATCTGACCTCATTCAGAGAGCTCTGGCCTGAAGGGGAATAATGCTTCACTGATAAAACCCAAACCTCACTTTGATGGGTCTATGAAAAAGAAATTAGGGCCAATTCAAACAGAAAGACCAGACTTTTGAGACACTTCACTGAAAGCACTGGGAGGGTCAGTAAAGAAAGGCAGGATTACAGATGTCGAAGGGATTTCTATCCATGCCTGATGGATAGAGAATCTCACACACACTGAAGTCAAGGGTGGCATTTTTACCAATTGGAGGTTACTAAGCCTTACAAAAACCTTTTATTTTCAAAGTATTTTTCTCTGCTAGACCTAGAGATAAATGGCACTTTCACCCTTTCTGGATGTGTCTGGCTGGGGAGAGCATCCCGATTGTGAACTGGAGATGGAGTGGGAAGGGGATGGGGGATATTGTGCATGATCTTTCTTTCTTTTAAATTATTTTTTAGTTGTAGTTGGACACATGCCTTTATTTTACTTATTTTTATGTGGTGCTTAAGATCAAACCCAGGGCCTTGCACGTGCTATCACTGATCTACAACTCCAGTCCCCGTGCATGATTTTTCATTGACGAGTAAGGGAGAAACATTTAACTGGTCAAATGCCAAAAATGTAACAGGGATACAGACAGGCAAGGCAGTTTGGGAAAAGACGAAGATCACAGCTGGCAGGTAGCCCCTGGTAGGAGTGACAGCTCAGGAGTCCTAAACAAAAAGTAAGCAGTCAAGACTTCCTGCCCAGCACCTGCTGAGACAAGCTACCAAGGCTTCACCAGGTCACAGACCCTGTAGCTCACTGCGGCAGGGATGTGAGTAGCAGCTGCAGTAGAACAGTAGTGGCAGCAGTTTTCAGAATGTCTTTAAATAGCAATTTGAGGAAGGCGGCAGCTTTCCTGCACCCCCAAAGGCACTGAAATAGAACAAAGGTAACTAGGAAAATGGCTGGAGCCTGTGCAAAGGCAGTTGGCTGAGGCTTGTTGAGGAAGAGATCAGCAGCAACAACCCCTGAGAAGGTGATTGCAAGCACAGCTTGCTTGCTTACTTTTTCTTTGTTTCTTCTCTTGTGTGTGTGTGTGTTATTGAGGCTTACCCTGGAGCACTCTGCCACTGACCTGCATCCCAGTGCCCCCCCCCGCCCCCCTTTTGAGACATGTTCTGTTGCTGAGGTTGTCCTCAAACTTGCACTCCTCATGCCTTAGCCTCCTGAATCATTGGGATTATAGGCATGTGCCACCATGCCTTAGCCTTCAAAGTATATTCAATTACTATGTCAGGAGGACAGGCTACACTGTCTCTGGCCATGAGGATTTCCATGCAGACACCTGCTTGAGGGCAGCACAATCCTATTTCTTTTCTTCACCTAAGCCTCTAGTGTGGAACTAGACAGCACCTGAAAATGGCCATTGCTACCACTTATTGAGTGGGTACTACACCCCATCACTGTATGCCCTTTCCATACAGTATCTCATCCAGTCTTAAGAGGTAGGTGTTATTAACCCCAGTTTATAAATCAGGGAAAGGGGTTTAAAGAGATTTAGAGATTTGCTTGAGGACACACAGCTAGAATCCAAATCTGCATCTGTCAGGTTAAGCTCCATAACCTTACTTTTAAACATGCATATTATTGGTAAATTTTATATGCAGGAATATACCATGGGGGGAATTTGGTCTTTCCCTTGTATCATCAAACTTGTTTATTTTGATGGTGCCTGGCTGGTGAGGGAAAAGGGGGAGCAGCAAATGGGCTAGTGGCTGATTCTAAGGCATTGGTTTCCTTTGGGGTGCTAGTTTACCCTGGTCACACAACCTTGAGTCTAGCTTGAGTTGGCCATGCTTTATGGGTAGGGGAAGTGTAGGCCATAGTCTTAGGGCATTTGCTCAGTGGAATTTGATGCTCTGTGTAGGATGATTTAGGAATATAAAGTTATAGTTAGATCAAAAGCCAGAGAAAAATCAGTAGTGCTGAGACATCCACCAGAGGCTCTGACAGGATCTGTATTATGTGCTAATCTATAGATGCATGCACCATGATGAGGAACACCAACACCACCCCAACCAGAAAAGTACAGCTACACTGCCCAGAGGGTCTACCGTCACCTCTGAGTGATAAAACATGGTTTCTAATCAGGGATTCCCCACTCTTGCTGCACATTAAAATCCCCTGAAGAACTTTTAAAATGCCTGAGACTCACCTTACAGCTAAGACTCAGATCTTAGGGGCTGAACTTAGGCTTTTTTTTTTTAAGTTTCTTTTTATGCTCCCCAGCTGATTTTAATAACCTAATAACACTTAGGTGTTCCCTAGGAAAACTCATAATCTAATAACAGTAAGGATGCAGTAGGGCAGAAAGTTGGGGAAAAAACACTGGATAGGAGACTTTGTAGGAAATACGCCATGGTTTCAAAAGAAAAGGTCACTGTCTTGGCTCTGCTTATGAAAAAATCTAAGCATCAATTACACAACCTATTGTGCTTTCTTAGTTATCAGCAAAGAGGCTTTTTTCTCCACAAAGTGGGAGTGGTCAAAATAATTTTTCATTTTTTGGCAATTAAGTCTGTCATACACAGTAAAAATATAAGAAGTTTCATGAAGACATGAAGCTTCCAATCCAGTTTTTGTAGCAACTTTTAGAAAGAGAATTACATATAAATACAGTACACTTTACAGTTCCCAAACTTCATAATTCTATACTGTGATTTATATAGCTTCTCTTTATATTTGACATATCCCACCTTGCTCACTTAACATACCCTAAATCTGCACCACTTCAGAATATGGAAATAATAATAATAATAATAAGAGGAGAGTAAGAACATTGAGAAGTGATAAGAAAAACATTTGACTCACAAATTAAGACTGAATCTTTTTCTCAAAATATTAAGAGTTTGTTCTTAAACATGTGTGTGTGAAGCCTTATTCTGAAGACACAGAAAGTCTCAGGCTACTGACATGAATTCAGTAGAAAAATGAAAGCTGCCTTAGTTGCTGTGGAAGCTGATATTACAGCAGAAACCTCTGCCCCAATGGAGGAATTAAGGGAAATACATAAGCTAAAATTTCAATAGCTTGTATATCTAGCAAAGAGAAGTCAAATTCTGAAATGAGAACAATCCTGGTTGACAGAATATTCATTCTATCACTCTGCCTCAGGATTCCTCTCCCCAACTGATTCCAGGACAGCAAGCATATCTATATCCAACTACAATACCCCTCCCCCCAAAAAAGAAAACGTAAGGCATTTCCAAATAAGGGAGTCAAAATTTCCTCCTTAAGAGAACTTGTTCAGACAACTTCAGCTCTTGGAAAACCTGAACACTGGAAGAGTTTGGAAGTCCCAGACTTTCCAGTTCAAGATCTAAGGCTATTTATTGCAAAGGCAGTACAAAGAAATTCAAGAGAAGCGTTCCACGCCTCTTATAGAAATGATTTCATGCACTCTCTTCTTGTCTCATGATGTAAAAGTGAATAAGCCTATGGCTTCCTGCTGCCACAGGCCTGTGGACTGATCAAAATATAATCCTGAGGCAATGTTGTGAATGCTATAAAGCCAGAGAAGTAAGAGCTAATTTTACCTAAGAAATCAGGAAACATTTTTTACAAAGGTGTAATACTGAGGTGGAACCCTGAAGGATGAAGACAAGTTTATCACATTGATGATAGGTGGGTGGGGGAAGGCATTTGAGGCATAAGAAACATATGGACCAAGATATGGAGGCAGATTACTGTGGGACTGCCATGAGGGCTTTGGGACATGTATGGAAGAGAAAGTCATAGAAAACAGATAAG
Source organism: Spermophilus citellus (assembly GCF_964194105.1). NCBI lineage: Eukaryota > Metazoa > Chordata > Mammalia > Rodentia > Sciuridae > Spermophilus > Spermophilus citellus. The sequence continues at coordinate 53,561,395 of NC_138200.1, read as the reverse complement.
TCCAGAGTATGAAGGGCCTTATATATCTTCTTTTTTTTTTTTGGGGGGGGGGGGTGCTGGGAATTGAACCTAGGGCCTTGTGCATGTGAGGCAAGCACTCTACCAACTGAGCTATATCTCCAGCCTGGCCTTATGTATCTCTTTTTTTTTAAAAAAATATATTTTTTAGTTGTTAATGGACCTTTATTTTACTCATTTATATGTGGTGCCAAGAAATGAACCCAGAGCCTCCACATATGCCAGGCAAGTGCTCCACCACTGTACTACAACCCCAGCCCCATGGCCTTATATATCTTGCTAAGGTGTTTGGTCTTAATCTTTTTTTTTTTTTTTTTAAAGATAGAGTGAGAGAGGAGAGAGAGAGAGAGAATTTTTAATATTTATTTTTTAATTCTTGGTGGACACAACATTTTTGTTGGTATGTGGTGCTGAGAATCGAACCCCGGCCGCACGCATGCCAGGCGAGCGCGCTACCGCTTGAGCCACATCCCCAGCCCTGGTCTTAATCTTATGGACCACAAAAAACACCAAAAAAAAAAAAAAAAAATTACCTGGAGGTTGAACTTTAGCAGACTGGCCCTTTAGGAAGCTCTCTCCAGTTCAATTTCCTTATTATCCTGAGTAACTAAATACCTGTCAATCTAGGAGAATCACAGAGAAGAAAGCTCAGTGGTAGTCCTAGAAGCCCAACTTTGTCCCAACACACCTGTAACACTTCAGCTCTTCCTAAAGTACATCTTAGGTCAGTTCTGAGTAGTTTCCTCAGAGTAGCCAGGCTGGCAGTACCTCTTAATGACTGTGTGACTTGAGCCTCTAAATGTAAACTTTCTGGGCTTCAATTTTCTTATCCGTAAATAAAGTTAATAAACATTTATCTCATAGGGTTTTTTTTCTTTCTTTCTTTTTTTTTTTTTTTGGTACTGGGGATTAAATCCAGGGGTGCTTAACCAGAGCCACTCTTTTTAAATTTTTTATTTTGAGACAGGGTTTCATTAAGTTGCTTAGGGCTTCACTAAATTACTAAGGCTGGCTTTGAACTCATGATTCTCCTTCCTCAGCCTCTCGAGCCATGGGATTACAGCTGTGCACCATCAGGTCCAGTACTCTTGTAGGGTTTTTAGGAGGACTCAGGGAGATTCTGCATGTGAACAGCTTAGTGGCACATAAGTCCACTTAATAAATGTTAGCAATGTTATTACAAGTACCAAACCTTGGAGCCCATGGCATTTATTTGGACCACATTAGCCATGAGCAAACCAACCATGATGATGAGCAATGAGCTGGAACAGTCTCTGCAACATCAATCTGGGAGGTAATCCTGTGTCACCCCAAGGAGGGTATACTTAGTCAGGACTCATCCCTTCCAGAGAACAGAACAAAGATAAAAGGGTTTTGCAACCTAGAGGCCCATCAGATTATCAGTATAATTATTCTCTGAGGGAGAAACAAGTCTTAAGTCAGGCTGTAGGGTAGGAGAAAAAGTTCCAATGTGTTCTCCCCAGACTGGCAGCCCTAAAAGTGTTTGGTCTCTTTTTGGTTTCTTTCTGTGCCCTGCTTTTTTCAGTTATGTGTACAGTATGGGAAGTTGCTGGATGATGTAATCTGTGGTTGGGCTATGATTTTGGCAAGAGATGGTGGAACATGAGGAAGGGCAAAAGAAAAACCAGGCTGTTTCCCATATCCGCTCTCTGAAGAGTTGCTGGCAGGTCCTAGAGGTCAGGGCACCTGGGTCCAAGGCTGGCCCAAACACTGGCCTACTCCTCCTCCTTCATTCTTTTGGACAGTCAATGCCTGAAAGCAGGTATCTGGCTTGTATTCCTTTTAGATATTATGGTTTTCAGGATCTGAAGGAGCCTTCTGTTAGCCATGATCTGTGCAGGGAAAATCCAGGGGACTTGGTTTCTGAATCCTTCAGATGACAGGGACATAGAAAATGTAAGGATAAGTTCTGAAGCTGTACTGCTTGGGTTTATTTACTGCTCTTCCACCTGACAGTTGTTGGACAACTTATTTATCTTCTTTGTCTTAGTTTCTTCATGTTTAAAATAGGGATATCACTCATACCTTTATAGGATTATTATGAGGATTGAATGAATTAATTTAAGTAAAGCACTCAGATCCAAGTGCTATCATATAGTAAATGCTCAAAAGAAGTGTTTTGGATGATTTAAATACACACTAAATTTTTTTTTAGTTGCACATGGACACAATATCTTTATTTATTTATTTTATGTGGTGCTGAGGATTGAACCCAGTGCTTCACACCTTCAAGGAAGGCATACTACCACTGCGTCACAGCCCCAGCTCCAACACTGAATTTTTCAAGAATGCAACTATCATAAAAATTGAGAGATAATATGTTAGTTTGTTTACAATTTTGCCAAAACAGTTTACCATTTTGGAAACTCAGGCAACTCAATGTCATTTACAATACTTTTGAGTTGTCAATACAGGACATCTGAATTAACTTGTGGTTATTACATTCATGGTAATTTTCAATATGAGAGCAAATGAACAGTTCATTATGTGTTAAGAGTTGGCCTACATAGTTATACATTAAAATACAGTTGAGACATTATATTGGTTTTAAAAATATGCATGCAGGTTATGAAGCTATACATTTCATTTTAGCAGAATAAAGGGAGCACTACGGGCTGGGCTTGTGGCTCAGTGGTAGAGCTCTTGCCTAACACTTGTGAGGCACGGGGGTTCAAGCCTCAGCACTACATATAAATAAATACATTAAATAAAGGTATTGTGGGGCTGGGGATGTGGCTCAAGCCGTAGCGCACTCGCCTGGCATGCGTGCGGCCCGGGTTCGATCCTTAGCACCACATACAAATAAAGATGTTGTGTCCGCCGAGAACTGAAAAATAAATATTAAAAAAAATTGTTTAAAAATAAATAAATAAATAAAGGTATTGTGTCCATCTACAACTAAAAAAAAAAAAAAAGAAATTAAAAAAAATAAAGGGGGGGCTGGGGATGTGGCTCAAGCGGTAGCGCGCTCGCCTCGCATGCGTGCGTGCGGCCCGGGTTCGATCCTCAGCACCACATACCAACAAAGATGTTGTGTCCGCCGAGAACTAAAAAATAAATATTAAAAAATTCTCTCTCTCTCTCTCTCTCACTCTCAAAAAAAAAAAAAATAAAATAAAATAAAGGGAGCCCTACAAAATATTTGCTATTATTATAAAAGCTCATTTGGTTCGATTTAAAGGAGACTGACAGAATACTTTGGAAATCTTGTGCCTAATCTGTGTGCCAACTTACCTTATCGGTTCTCTAAGCTACTTGGATAATATGACAAACTTTGTTCCAGATGAGTGAGTGAATTAAATATAAGGAGGAGTGGGGAAGACATAGAGACTTCTAGCACTTGGTCAACATAAGTCACCAGCAACAACGGGACGAAAGTGCTCATTCTTCCTGGCCTTAGATTTGAAAAATCATGACCACAGTCTCTTCATGAGCTTTAGTTTCCTCATTCTTAAAATAAGATAGTAGGATTCTTTCCCAAAGCATGTTCCATGGAACATTATTACTTCACATGATTATGATGACAAAAGGGTTCCTTAGTAAATAAATTTAAGAAATTGTCAGTTTTCTTTGCTATTGGACTTCTCAGACTCTTAACAGGCTAAGATGCTCTGAATCTCCAGGAAGGGAACACAGTTGTATGGAGCACTTACCAAACTTATTTGACCATGAAGACCTTATTTCAAAGGAGCAACTCATGAAGTTATTATGCCAAAGGAAATTTTTGTGATAATCATAAATCTATAAAGTCTCTTCTACCTCTAACATCCTAAAATTCTGTGACTTTGAATGTCTCAATGAGACAATCTTCTTGGTCATTTTAGATTAGAATAAGAAGGGTGAAAAGAAAGCCCTTTTGCAGAAAATAAAAGATCCTAATTCTGATGCAGAAGAGGAAGACAAACCACAGTCTAACATATGCAAATCTACATAAATGATTATGCAGAAGAGGCAGAAAGGGAGCAGTTTTAAATGTTAGGGCTTCCAAATTGTCACTTATGTTATCACTAGAAAAGGCTGAACATTATAGTTTAGCAGTTATAGTAAGGTACTGAGTCCTTATTTTTTCAGTTTTATTTCTCAAATCCATCACCATCATACTGATTTGGCCAAGTCACTGTAAAGAAAGTCTTTGGGACTATTCCCTAGTCCTAAGCACTGACCAGGTCCTCAAGTAAGTTCATACAATGTTAGCTGGAACATTCAGTATCTTCCCTGGAATTTTAGCATTTGGGGCTAGGGAGGGAATCTGAGTGTTGGATAGAAGATGAATCTCTGGATCAGTCAGGGGTCATGCTGCTGTCATAATAAGAAATCTGGACCTGCTAAAGGGGAATGAAACCCAAGTATAGGAGAAGCAGAGATAAGAGGAGGAGGAGTATTTTTGCTCTGCCTGAAACTCCACTACAATGATAGTAAGGGACTTTAAACACAGTATTGTTATCCAAACAAAAAGAACAAACAAGGCAAAAACCCGTAAGGGAAAAAAAAGCAAGTTGAGGGAAAGAGGGAACTCTTGTGCTACTGTGATAATATAAGTGACAATGTGTTTTCACTCATTGCTGGTGCAACTACTTGCCTTAAAAATATTTTTTTTGGCTGGGTGTAGTGGCACATGCCTGTAATCCTAGCAGCTCAGGAGGCTGAGGCAGGAGGATCACAAGTTCCAGGTAACTTAGCAAGACCCTGTCTCAACATAAAAACTAAAAAGGGCTGGGGATGTGGCTCAGATATAAAGTGCCCCTGGCCCTGGGTTCAATCTCTAGTACCAAGAAAAAAAAATTGTGTTCTTTCTTTTTTAGCTAATGATGGACCTTTATTTGTTTGTTTGTTTGTTTGTTTGTTTATTTATGATGCTGAGGATCAAAACCAGTGCCTCACACATGCTAGGCAAGTGCTCTGCCACTGAGCCACAACCCCAGCCCCAGTGATGTCTCTTTTTTGTGGTGCTGGGGATGGGGCCCAGAGCCTCATGCTTCTAGACAAACGTTCTACCAGAGGTACAACCCCAGTCTTTGTGCTCTTCTTTTTTTCTTACTAATTTTTTTAAAATTTATTTTTTAAAAATTTCCTTTGTGCTCTTTATTAAAAACATCAGTAGCCTAATAAAGTTAGGAAATACCTAATCTTTTCAAACTGCTAACAGCAGCTAGAACATAAACTTTAGGGTTAGGTGGTCTGGGTTTACCAGCTCTGCCACTTAATAATAGTGAGACCTAGAGTAGTTGGCTTAACCTATGTGCAGTTAGTCTCTGGAAAAATGGGGATAACAACACCTATCCCCAGAGCTCCCGAGAGAATAACTGAGATGACTGATAAAACATCTAGATCAGTATCTGCTTTCTGAAAGCAGATGGTATTTTTCTTTTTCCATAGGTAATAAAGGAAGAAAACAATAGTCAAATCAAGTCCAAATAAATGTTATGTCCTTTGGTTCAATACAGAGCATCTAAGGTATTTAGATGTTTTCCCAGTAAAGGACATCAGTATTCATCATAAGGAAGAGGAGATGGCACTCCTTAGAGCCTTGAACAGAGTCTGAAGACTGAATTCCAAGTAATAAAGTTTGTCTCCTAAAAGCTGAGATAAATCATGGTGAGAGTCCAGCATGATAAAGTGTAGGGAACTGGGGTTGGGGTTGTGGCTCAGTGGTAGAATGCTTGTCTAGTATGTGTGAGGCGCCAAGTTCAATCTTCAGCACCACATAAAGACAATAAAATAAAGGCATTGTGTCCATCTACAACTAAAAAAGAAAAAAAAAAGTGTAAGGTACTAAAAGTTCCAGCCCAGATTTAAGCATTACAAATGTATATATACCACTAATGTGTATAACTTTTATGTTTTTTTAGAGATAATTTTAAATTTTTTATTATTTTTAGTTTTTGGTGGACACAACATCTTTATTTTATTTTTATGTGGTGCTAAGGATTGAACCCAGCGTCCCGAACATGCCAGGTGAGCGCGCTACCACTTGAGCCACATCCCCAGCCCCTTTTATGTTTTTATGAATCAGTTAAAAATAATTTAACTTAAAAAATGTCAGCCATCAAATAAATTGTCTATTCATTCATATTCATATGATCTGATAGAACAATATAAAACTATCTTTGGTGGTTTTAAAAGAATCATTTAAGGGGTTGGAGATGTACCTCAGTGGTGGGGTGCTTGCTAAGCATGCATTAGGCCCGGCATTTGATACCCAGCACTGCACAAACAATTAAAATTTAAAAAAACCACCCAGTTTAGTAGAAGTGATGAAGGTGGTGGTAGTAATGATGACAATCATCAATGATTATTAATGGTACTCATCATTAATGTTGTCTTGTATAGCTGGGCATGGTGGCACATGCCTGGAATCCCAGTGGTTCAGAAGCCTGAGGCAAGAGGATCGCAAGTTCAAAGCCAGCCTCAGCTACTTAGGAAGTCCCTAAGCAACTCAGTGAGACACTGTCTCTAAATAAAATATTTTTAAAAAGGACTTGAGATGTGGCTTAGTGGTTAAGTGCTCCTGGATTCAATCTCTATACCAAAAAAAAAAAAAAAAAAAGTTGTCTTGTACATTTACAACCCTTTGCAGTTTGCAGAGTTTCACATGTTATCCCATCTCACTCTTGCCACATCTATCAGGCAGATAAGACAGATGTGAAAATGACATTCAGAGAGGTTCCTGGATTTGCATCAAGACCAGAACTTGCACCAAGTCTAACAGTCTGAAATATTATTCTAGGCTCTATCAATATTTCTCTATTCAAGGTAAGAAGGTCAGAACCACTCCTCTTAGCTTCCTAAGGCTAGAAGATGTGGTATGGAAGAGGGAGGAGGAGAAATAAAAGGAGGGAGCAGGTAGAGGAGGAAGAAGAGAAAAGTAGGAGGAGGAGGTGGAGGAGGAAGAGGAGGAAAAGAAAGGGGAAAAAGATAAGTCATTTTTATATGTGTTCTTTTCATTGCTTTCTGCATGGAGCCTTCTATCTGCTTAAAAAAAATAATGTCTGTAGAAGTCATTCTGGGAATGACACTGCACTAGCCCATTCACTGTGCCCATAGCACAAAACTCACCAAATATTGTCCAGATAACTTTCAGGATAAGACAATACCAATAAAAGGAAGGGAATTCCCCATTTGTTCTGTCTTACAGACACTCACAACTTGCCATTTGTGCTGTATCAAAGATTAAGTGTCATATCCTAGTTCTCATTTGGTCTGGACAGACAGGCACAAGGTGAACTAGGGACACAGGAACTAAATCTTCTGGATGGACCATGAACACTTTCTGTAATTAAAAAAGCAGAGTATCACAAGAAAACTCTTTGCTTTTTTTAATCCCAGGGTTTGCCTTCTCTCACAGAAACGGAACAACTGCAATTCAGATGTCTGAATAAGTAGGAAGTATTTGGGGGTAACAGACATTTTATAAATTCACAATACATTTTAAAATACTTCTATGCCCCTGTCTCCTGTGATGCTGTGAACACTATCCAACAAAACTAATTTCTTATTAAATACCTGGTCTTATTAATATCAACCCTGTAAACAGCCATGCCCTCCTAATGAAGCAAGGTTAGTAAAAGCACCACTTATAATGGTATGAGAAAGAGGCTTCTGCCATCATAATTCAACAATGGACTCAAAGGAAGGAATTAAAAGTCATTCCAGAGTGGAGACGTGGTTTGCCTCATAATCTGACCCAGCCAATTAATAACTAATCTCTAACTCTTGCTCCTGAAGATGCTTTAAGGTTTTGCTCCCCGTACCCTTTGGCACTGGGAATTAAGCCCAGGGACTTTACCATTGAACTACACCTCTACCCCTTTTTATTTTGAGACAGGGTCTTGCAGAGTTGCTGAAGGCTTTGTTAAATAGCTGAACTGGCCTCAAATTTGTGGTCCCCCTGCCTTAGCCTCTGATAGGATTACAGGCATGCACCACTGAACCCAGCTCCAGATTATATTTTTTATGACTGACTTATTTCAATTGTATATAAAACTGATTTTCATTATTTGTGGTAGTTATGTTTTTATAAACACTAAGTTTGCTGTTAACGCTGAATTAGTAGATGTTGAACCACTGCTCTTAGAGGAAACACAGGGTTAGGTTCCTATGAGGATCTAGTTACACCAAATCAGTCATTGTTGAATATTTGTTTTTATCTGTTTCTTTTTTGGTACCAGGGATTGAGTGCCCAGGGATGCTTAACCACTGAGCCACATTCCTAGCTCATTTTATTTTTAATTTTGAGATGAGGTTTTGCTAAGTTGCTAAGGCTGGCCTCAAACTCATTGCTCAGGCTCCTGAGCTGCTGGGATTACAGGTGTGTGCCACTGCATCCAGTTTATCTCTGTTTTTTTGCTCTATTTTCAAATTCACTTATTCTTTTCTTGGTTTTCTCCTTTCTGCATTTAATTACATTTAGTGTTTTTATTTTTCCCTAAATTTCAGAAATCATAGTTTTTAGTTATAGAACTTCCACTTAGCTCTTTTTTTTTTTTTTTTTTTTTAAATTTCAAGACAAGGTCTTGCTAAATTGTTGTAGCTGGACTTAAACTTGTGATTTTCCCACCTCAGCCTCCTGAGTCACTGGGATTATTTGTGATAGTTTTGTTTTTATAAGCACTAAATTCACAATTAATGATGTATGTGCCACCATGTCTGGCTTTGGCTCTTTTATTTTAATCTTTTCTATTTCTTTCAAGATTTCCTTTTTATCAATTGCAGAATATTTTCCTTTACTTCACTGATGATAATTGTAATATCTGTTTTAACAATCTTGTCTGATAATTCCAGTATCAGAATTTTCTTGGAGGTTGGTCTTAGTTGATTTGTTTTTTCTCTTGAGAATATTTTCCATTTTCCTGGTTTTTCATATACTGTGTAAATTTGACTGTATCCTAGATATTACAAATGTTAAATTATGGAAACTCTGGATTCTGCTCTCCAATGAGTATTTATATTTTTGTTTTCTTTTTGTAGTGTGGGGGATAGAATCCATGGTCTAGTCCGTGCTAGGCAAGTGCTCTACTACTGTTACACCCCAACCCCTGTTTTTGTTTTTTAAGCAGGAAATTATGTTGCTTGTTTTAGAGTTTAGCTGGAGATGTAGACAGAATTTGGGAATCCTCTTTCTGAATCTTTCCCTTCTAGGATTGCCCTTTTTCATCCTGTGGCTATAGTTTTCCCCGGATTTCATCTTCTGGTTACCCAGATCAGACATTCTGTGATTTCTCTGTTAGGGCCCCTAATGAATTGCATGCCTTCACAACTAACCTTTGAACCTTGTCTCTAGGTTAAGCAAAGAGGATGGGAACACACTTTGTATACTATCTCTGCTCTAAGCACAGATTCCCCTTAATATTCTATCTGCTAGGTGTAGAGGTACATGCCTGTAATCCTAGCAACCTGGGAAATTGAGGCAGGAAGACTGCAAGTTTGAGGCCTACCTAGGTTAATTTAGTGAGATTCTGCCTCAAAAACAAAAAAGCAAAACAAAACTAAAAAAGGGCTGGAGGTGTAGCTTAGTGGTAAAGCACACCTGAATTCAACTCCTAGTACTGAAAAAACAAAATCAAAACCAAAAAACCTCCCTGCTTCTAATTGCTTTCCAAGGGTTTCAGATAGATGCTCATTATATTATGTCCAGATTTTTTCTTCCTGGTAGCTGGGATTGAACACAGGTACTTTATTACTGAGCTATATCCCCAACCCTTTTTACTTTTTATTTTGAGCCAGGGTCTTGCTAAATTGCTGAGGATCTCACTAGATTGCTGGGATTAGCCTCAATCTTGTGAGATTCTTGTATGAGACTCCTGAGTTGATGGGATTATAGGCATATGCCACCACATTCAGCTTCTTTTTAAAATCACTGAGGCTGGCCCCAAACTTGTGATTCTCCTGCCTCAGCCTCCTGAACATCATGTTCCATTGTACTCAGCTTTATGGACTGACTTTATGGATTTATCTGAAGGTGGGCTAGTGTGATAGGTTAGTGCTCAATATTAATGCCCCAATTATTGTTTTTGGAAGAAATTTATAAAAATAGATGTTCTAAATATTTACAATGCATAGAATAAACAAACAAGTCACTTGCAAAGATCAAGTTTGTGAAAAGCAGGTGGTTAAGCACCCTTTCCTCATTCTGTTGCTTATGCTCCTTTCTCTGTGTTGAGAAAGCCTATTTTTAACATTTAGACCAACACAAAGTGCTGGCCTGGACATGTCTCCTTTCCTGGGTATTCCTAGTAAAGGGCTTATATTTCAGCAAGGGTATGGTAAAAAATGGGCTTAAAAAAGAGTTCCTTCTTGTTTTTTTTTTAATTTATTTTTTAGTTGTAGATGGACACAACACCTTTATTTTATTTATTTATATTTTTACGTGGTGCTGAGAATTGAACCCAGTGCCTCACACATGCCAGGCAAGTGCTCTACCACTGAGCCACAACCCTAGCCTGCCTTCTAGTTTTTAACAAAGCTTTAGGCTTTATTAAAAAAAAAAAAAAAGAGATATGGCTCATAAAGCTAAAACAAAGCTAAGCAGAGAAGAGGTTTTTCAGTAAGAAAGTAAGTGTAGTGTTTTCTTCCAATATGAATACTGTATTGATTGTGTAAAATTCTGGCTACTTTGAAATGGGAAAGAAGGGAAAAAAGACCTCATGAGTCGAGTTGGTGATGTCTTCCTTCTTGGTTCCAATCTATCTGCTATACTGCTCTTTCCGGTTGCAATAACCACAGAGGTCCTTTGCCGGCACAGCCACAAACAACAGAGAATTCACTGAAACCAGGTATTATCTTTTGGCACTCCATAGCTTAAGAGATGGTGATTAGAAGGAAATAAAAAACATAAAACTTCATCAACAAAGCAGCATTTTCTTTTCAGCTGTTCCTGGGGGGCAAGACAGAGCTGTGAAGAGAAATCCCAGATTGAAAGCTTTGTGGTTATCTCCTCTTTTCATTAAAGTGCCCCTGATTATAATCACACCTACGATTACAAGACTTAACACACCTGGTCTCAAGGACACACTAGGAAGAGGAATCATACATTCACCCCACCCCATTTCCTTTTCTTTATTCACTGAGTAAGCACAATTTATAAGTTTCAGTGAGTGTAAACTGCAGATGGTTTGGAGAATACAAGAGAGGTTTTCACATGGCATTTGGAAGGTGACAAAAATCCTCCATGGTCACAAATTATTTTAGGGCTGGGGATGTGGCTCAAGCGGTAGCGCGCTCGCCTCGCATGCGTGCGACCCGGGTTGGAGTCTCAGCACCGCATACCAACAAAGATGTTGTGTCCGCCAAGAACTAAAAAATAAATATTAAAAATTCTCTCTCTCTCTCTCTCTCTCCCCTCTCTCACTCTCTCTTTAAAAAAAAAAATTATTTTAGTAGTGGTGAAACAAGCAGTGTTGCTTTCAATGGCTACACACAGATGTGAGAAATCTGGAGTTTCTATTTCTTCTCTCACTTTGCTAGCCAGATATTTTACTCTATGCACATGTATTCTTCCTCCGTCTCCCTCTCTTGTTCTCACTCAGTAAGGATGTATGCACTAACGGAATTTGTTGTTGTTACCAGGGATTGAACCCAACTAGGGTTATATCCCTAGTCCCACAGTTTTGCATATTTCTTTTAATAATGCTGTGATTTAAACACATTTTTATTTTGAGATAATTTTAGACTTAGAGAAGTTGCAAAGATAGTATAGAGGCCCTGTATTTTCCTCACTTGATCTTCCCAGTTGTTAACAATTTACATAACAATGTTATATTAGCTAAGAGTTTCAGAGATCTTAATAATGGATGAAAAACACTGTTCTTTCTTAACTCCATCTTCTACAGCAAATTCTCAACAAGAGCTGTATGTACCCTGTTCATTTAATTATAATAATTATTGGGGCTGGGGATGTGGCTCAAGCAGTAGCGCGCTCGACTGGCATGTGCGGGGCGCTGGGTTCAATCCTCTGCACTACATAAAAATAAAAGATGTTGTGTCCACTGAAAACTAAAAAATAAATATTAAAAAAAATTTTCTCTCTCTCTCTCTCTAAAAAAAAAAAAAAAAGAATTATCAAGGTGTGATCCATACATCCTTGTCCTGATCAAAGTCCTAGATGACAAACTGAAGCCTCCAACCCCCAGGTGAGAGCTCCCAGTTTCTGAGTAATTCTACCTCTACAGAAGTTCCTATAAGTCAGATCATTCTTCCCCTTTCCCTATTGTGTCATTATTAGTCACCTTTCCAATATCCATTTCCTTGCTAAAGAAAATTGAATTTTGTTCAGAGCAGAGATGTCCCAGCTAAATTCATTGTCAGGCTCCCTCATGGTGAGGAGTAATTATATGAGACAGTTTTGGAAATCACCTGGGGAGGTTCTAGGAAACTTATTCTAGTTCCCCAAAAAAGGATATAAAAGTGCCCTTCTCCTATCTTCCTTCTTATTTATTTTTATGGGCTACAATGGCCACAGCTGCAGCAACTAGAAACAAAGGCCGTGAAGATTATAGAAATATTGGCTCTATTGACATTGAGCTGCTAATGAACAGCACCTACCTACATATTTTTTTGTGAAATAAGAAAAACAAATCCTTAATTGTGTAGGCCATTGTATTGGAGTTTTTATAATTTGTAGTTGAACATATTCACACCAGATAAACTCATTCAATACAAACCTTAACCTACACAAGGCAGAAGGGACAGAAATGCAGCTGAGGATAAAGATCAGGGGAGTGGTCATTTGGAAATTCAATGGTCTGAGCTGAAACAACAGCAAGTAGACAGTTACAGAGAAAATGTGCCTGTGTAGGAAAGAAAGGAGGATAACTAATGAGTTCATGCTTTTACAAACAGGCATCAGGCATTGATATGGTAAAATTCTATCCTGAATAAAGGCTTTGTTTGTGATAAAACAATCACTCTTATAATGGCTTCCCCAACACTTGGTTAAATACCAATGTGCAAGCCACAGAAGAGCATTGTGGATGCCAGGAAGTGAATTATTAACGTAAACATTGTAACTGAAATCAACTAGGAATGAGTTTCCATTAAAATCAAGAAGAAAATTAATTTTGAGGTTACTCAGTTGTAGTACACATATGGATATATAAACTTCCTTCCTGTATTGGTGGTGCACTGGGGAGAAACCCAGCCAAACTCACTTGAAGAAGGAAGAAAGTTTAATTTATGCAGCAATGAGAATCTCATGGCCTGAACTTAGAGCTAGAAAGGAAACACCTTAAATTAAGACCTTCAGTAGTTCAGCATGAACAATGAAATATGCCAGGAAGACAAGTTACTGAAGTTCAGGCTGCAGAGGCAGGGTTAATGTGTTCCAGCCAGCTCACCCTGGAACCCGCCCCCATGAGGAGAATGCCAGGATTCAGGGCCTCAATCTGTAAACTCATGCTCTGTTTTTTCTGCAGGAGTTACTGGGTTTGCCCAACATGTTACATAGGAAACAGAAATTCTTTACTGAAAATGCAAACCCTACCTGCTACAAAATTCTTGTTGACTAATTCAACAGGGATTCAAGAGTCCATCTAGAGAAAAAGCTTGAGACTGCCTTTGTAAAAGGAAGACTGAAGACAGAAAATAAAGAGGTGGGGAAGTTACACACAACCACAAACTGACTTACCTCAGTAGCTTTCTGACTGAGTCCCCGAAGCAGCAGCACGATCACGTGGATGGCAGCTCTGCGCACTTGAACTTCATGGTCAGTTTTAGCCACAGCAATCAGGCAAGTTGTCACCTAGGAGGGTGAGGGAAGAAGTCAGTGAAAACCAGGATTGCACAATTACCTGTAGCTTTTCAACTGTGCTGTACTTACTACACATTCATGAAGAGCAATCTGGCTTAGAGAGGGATGGATTAGTTTCCTCAGCTTTAATAAAGAAGCTGAGATCTGGTGGTAGAGGTCTTGATGCAGTCTGGCTTTTCTGGAAAAGGACAAAACCTGGTTTGGAATTTAGGAGGAATGTCAGGGAGTGGGAAGGAATACACATATATATTATATATTTCAAAAAATATAAGGTCAAATGTGAATATCTCCTTAAAAAGTGGGAAAAATTAGGTAGATGTAATCCCAGCTACTTGGAAGGCTGAGGCAGGAGGATCACAATTTCAAAGCTACTTAGCAAGACTCTGACTCAAAACAAAAAATATAAAGGGCTGGGGGAGGTGGGCATGGTGGCACACACCTGTAATCCCAGAGGTTTGGGAAGGCTGAGACAGGAGGATTGTGAGTTCAAAGCCAGTCTCAGCAACTTAGTAAGACTTTCTTTAAATAAAAAAAATTTAAAAGGGCTGGGGATGTTGCTCAGTGGTTAGGTACTCCTGGTTTCAATTCCTGGTACCAGAAAGGGAAAAAAAAAAGTGGGGTGAGGTGGGATGGGGCTAGAGGACATAGCTCGTAGCTCAGTGTTAAAGTGCCCCTGAGTTCAATCCAAAGTACTGCAAAAATAAAATTTTTAAAAAGTGGAAAAATTGTTATGTGTCCCCTTTGAGGACATAAAATCAAAGGAAGGAACCATAGTCCAAAGCATAGCTGCTTCTAGGGAATGAGGAACCTGGAGATTTAGCTAAGGAGGCTTCATAGTTCAAGGTCTGACATAAAAAAGAATGTACCATTGATAAAAGTTTCAGCCCAGGGATACAGAAATAGAGAAGTATTCAAACTGATCTCCTTTAGTATGAATGTGTAGACACCCAGTCCTATATATCTAGTATAGGCTGGAGATATGGCTCAAGCGGTAGCGCGCTCGCCTAGCATGCGAGCGGCCCGGGTTCGATCCTCAGCACCACATACAAACAAAGATGTTGTGTCTGCCGAAAATTAAAAAATAAATATTAAAAATTCTCTCTCTCTCAAAAAAAAACAAAAAACTATATATCTAGTATATACCCCAGTAAGTCAGCAGGGGCCAGTTTCAGAGACTCCCTGCCTGGCCTTCATTTTGGAATAGGTCTTTCTGGGCTCAGTTGCTTTCAAAGACAGTTCTATAACAGAAAAGGAAGTACTTACAAAACATGGTGCCACATATATAGCTAATAATTACGTATGTCATAAAATGGACAGTTTCTATACTTTGTACCAACCACTTTATCACTGCTTAGCTCCTTGTAGACATAAAAATATTCTAAAATTTCAACAAAGAGACACCACTAACAACAATAATAACAATAAACACAACAACAAACTTTTCCAAGGTACTCATATAAGATTTAAAAAGAAAAAGCACAACTTTTGTAATTATGACTGATGTAGCAACAATCTAAAGGTATGTCTAAATTATTCAGCTGGTCCCTCAGATACTTTGGTTATTGGATTTACTGTGTGCATGTATTTCTTGGCTATCAGTAGAGGTATTTCTAACCATGACAAGAAAATAGCCAGATTGTGTGTTTGGAAACGCATATAAATAAATATTATGTTTAAAGAATAGTGAATACAGGCACAAATGAGGAACTAGGCTTGTACAGAAATTTTCACTACGCAGGTTGTATTTTTCACAGCTTTCAAACAGTTGGGCATAGTTCAAAGTACCTAATTAATCAGTGGTGGCAAAGAGATTAGAAGAAATAGCTTGTTCTTAAATACAATTGCATCTGTGATGCACTGGCATTTAATCAAATTGTGCATCTATTAGACAAACCTGCAGTTTCCAAGGAAAGAGAAACTCCCGAAAACTCAATTTGTTGGGGGCTATTTTCCAATAAGACCCAGTAAACTGCTTCTGCCTTTGACCTGGGACCCCAAACCTAAGGCTTAGCAGCAGCGTCTATGCCTCTGGCATTAACGGTAGAAGCAATTAGGTCCTCAGAGGAATTCCTTGGGTCACCTCCAAACAGGCAACAATATAATAGCTACCTCCACTTTCAGGCTTAGTATTTACGAGGTAAGAGCTGAAGTCAGAGAAACAAGTTAGAGCTAGGTCAGAGACCTTCTTGATACACTAAAGTTTAACTTATTCTGTCTAATAACTAATATAAGAAAGCCAGCCTAAGATCACGTCAAGAGGCTCCCAAGTGTTTGCCTGTTTACCTTAGGTTCATGATTCCACATTTGGCAGACCAAGGCTTCCTAATCTAGAACGCTGCTGTGTCTGTCTTTGCCTCCTCTGTTTGGCCTCTCTATGTTGAGTGGGACATGCCTCTGCCTAGGCTCTGCCTAGGCTCTCAGTGTAAAGCTAGCTCTAACTGTGAGACATTAATTCCACAATTGGGATATCCAGGCAAAAGTATCCTGGTTGGCAAAGGGCTTTCCCTTGAAGGCCAATTCTTGATCCCTGTAGCATCTTGAAGGTACAGGGGAGAGAGGAGCTGGTAATTATAGGCCTTGCTGAAGTCAGCTAGAATGGCCTCCTGCTTGCTACAGGCTGCCAGTAACTAATGTGCCAGACTGTAAAAAGCCCAACTACAATGAAATATCTTGGACAATCTGGAAGAGGCCAGAGAATGGAAGAGATTCATGAACCTTCCTCAAACCTCTGCCACCAGGACCAAATCCTATGAAATATGCAAGTGTTGCTCAGGTAAAGTGTCTTTAGGACATCAGGATTTTAATATGGTCTTGCAGATATCTCTAGAGTAAGAATAGCTTCCTTCTTTTCCAACACTCATGCCAGCTCATATCTGCTTTCCTGCATGTGAGGTCTGTAAGAGAGACCTCCTTTTCTAACACTAGAAGCAGGAAGAATGCCAGACTGCTCTCTTCCATCTATCCAGTAGGAATGAGTCACTTCACAGCTTGTCTCTCACCTCCAGCTCCAAGGGCATACTCAACACTGCCTTCCATTCCTAAAAGCCTTGGTGAATGATAGGCAGATGATGTAAGGTCTTTACTAATTTATAAACTGGTGTAATATTTCCATTCTCTGTTTCTAAGTCCTCCCAGATGGCAGAATCTGATTCTATGTGATCTTCATGACACTTTCCCTAAGGGTCAATGTACCTAATCTAATAAGTGATATTATGGAAGGCTTTCTCTTCACTGGGTAAATCATGTAAATCATATCCACTTCTGAAATCCACACAAACAGAAAGATGATGGCTGCTTTGGAAACATTAAAGGTCAGCTTAAGCAATTTAACACTTCACAGGAGCCAACAGAAATAAGGAAAAGCATCACTCCCAAAACAGCTGGCACACACCAAGCATAATCAGAACTATAAAAATAAAGATAATACAAATGGCAAGATTACCCAAAACTGCTAGCATGGTGGCACCTGCTTGTAGTCCCAGCTACTTGGGAGGCTAAGGCAGGAGGATCATAAGTTTTATGCTAACCCCAGCAACTTAGCGAGACCTTGTCTTAAAATAAAATAAAAAGGGCTGGGGTAAAATTCAGTGGTAGAGTGCTTGCCTAATACTGAAGGCTGGGGGGAAACACTGCCCACAACCACCACCACCACCACCACCACCACCAATACCAAATTACCCAAAACGGACTTTGGAAAATTCCAGGACAAGAACTAAGAAACCTTAATAGCAAAGGCAGTGTAATCAATAATTATTATGAGCTTTGCTTACTCAATCACTGCCAGGAAAGAAACTATAGTGTCTACTTGGGCTTCCTTGGAGTTTCCCATAACACCTGCCATTCCTCAGCTCAGGTATTGACAATCCTCAAACTGTGTGGGCCCTGTCATTTAGGAAACTACACCGAAGGTGGCAAAACTGGTAATAAATTTAGATCATGTAGTGGGATCACAGTGGTAGCTTTGTATCAGACCACAAAGCTCAGGTATGTGGAATTTTAGGCATAGTATTAAAACCAGACTTCTCCATAAACTTGTCACCTGTGGCACATCTTATTTGTTGGATTGAGGACAGGTCTCTTACTACACTTCACTTAAATCATATTTACATGTTATAGAACGTGATAAAGATGAAAGCCCATTAAGATTTGGTTTTAAGCAACACAGCACTTGGCAAGAATGAGAAGTTAGGGGGAAAAATAATGCTCCCTAAACAGGTTAAATCTTGACATCAACAAAGAAGAAAAACTTGAATTCCCAGTGTGAAGACTGTGGAAGGGGTGAGCCTGTACTTTTTGTTCCCTCCCTACCAACCAACACTATAGGGGCACAGACAGTGCTCACAGCTGAACCACCCAACATTAAGACAGCTCTCTTCTGATGCTCATGTGCTACACAGCTAGAGGAGGGGCCAACACCTTCAGATCAGATCATGTCAGAAAAGACTGAGGTGGGTAGTTTGTCAAACTTTATATCAAAAAAGATCATGCTTCTCATCCTCATCTTCCTGTCTAACACCTGATCGATGTAACCTTCCTAATACCCTGGCATGCTAACTTAGGGTCCCAGCTCTGTGTTTCCTCAGCCGCTGGTGCTTGTTCTATTGCATAATTCTGGACCACTGTCAATTTCACATTCTACTGAGATTTCTTTAGGGGAAGAGACTAGGTCCAGTATCTGTGCCCTCTAGCATTGCTGGAACATGATCAGTCTCATAAAGGAGCATTTCTTCAAGTTGCAGTCAAAGATGAGTTTCTTCAAAGTTAATGTGCCTTCTCCACCAGTACACATTTGAGTTAGGTATTTCTGAGACTACAAAGCTTAAAGAGTTTTCATGAGACATTCAAAGAACTATCATAGAAGAAGCCCCAGTAATCAAAAATAAGTTAGACCATTTCACTCCTTTGCTCTGGCTTCTCATCCTACTCACAAGAAAAGTCTGTACAAGGCACCATTTGGACGGGCCATACCTTTAAAAAAATTTTTTTTTTTAGTTTAGTTGGACATGATACCTTTATTTTATTTATTCATTTATTTTTTATGTGGTGCTAAGGATCAAACCCTCAAGGTAGCTGCATGTGCTAGGAGAGCACTCTACCGGTGAACCCCAGCCCCACTGGCCACTATCTTTTTATTGCCAGCTCCTATGATTCTTTCTCTTGCCCTCTTCCCTCCAGGTATGCTGGCCTCGAAGTTCCCTGCCTCAAGGCTTCTGTGCTTTTATCTGGAATGCTCTCTCCCCAGATATCTGATCACCCCCTTGCTTCCTTAGGTCTTTGCTCAAATGTCACTCATTGGTGAAACTTTTCTTGTCCCTCTGAGTCATGTACAACAAGCTCCCTTTGTGCCCCTAATCTTATTAGATGTACCATCCCTGAAATGGTATAGAACTGCTTACTTGTTTATTCCATATCTTTCCTCTCCAAAATGTTAAGGCCATGAGCACAGGGACTTTATTGTGTTCACAGCTGTGTCCTTAGCATTGCACACATGGCTTGGCTGTATGCCCAACTGGCACAGACCACATGCTCAATAAATATTTGTTGAATGAATAAAAGAATGAAGAACTACTAAAGAGCCATGTCAAAAATCCCACTTTTTCTATGTGAATGGGCTAGAGCTTTCTGACTATAGGAGGAGTAATGGCTGCAATGCTAAAACTGGCACGCCTCCAAGCATGTTCAAACTTGCAGTCCATCCAAGGTAGCTGGTTTGGCACTGATGACAAGGCAAGCGTGGGATGCTACATAAGAAGGAACATTTAAAAAGAAGAGGCAGAAATTATATGGGATGGAAACACCTGGTTTTTCAAATCAGAGGGAATATACTGCCTTCTGAAGTTTCACTGCCAAAAGCAAGCTCTATTAAGGTAGAGCTACATGACCCTTCCTGTCTGCAGCTTTTCTCATATGGCAGTGCTCTTCACTTTCAAAACACAAAAGCAATCTCACAAAGGAACTGAAAACACTTATTGAGAAACAATACAGAGGAGTAGGTATGAGTTCTAGAACTAACTGCTCACATTCAAACTCCAACCATGCCACCTGCGGCAACTTACTTAGTTTCTCTGTGACTCAGTTTCCTCTGTGAGGATTGGATCAGTTGACATATAAGGCACTCAGAAGAGTATTATGTCCTATTTTTTGCTTTTGATCTTTTTTAGGTATTGAGGATTAAATCTAGGGCCTCATACATGCTAGAAAAAGTGTCTACTCCTGAGCTACATCTCCTGTTATTATGAGTATTCTTTAAACTTGTAGGAACTAGTCTTCCCAACCAGCTTTACCTTCCTCTTCATTTGATGCCAATCAGCTATCATGCCAAGCACTGCGATGTACTAGGGGGTACGAAAAGGTGAATAAAGAATAGTTCTGCCTTTGTTGTGCTTACAGTTTATTAATGACTATGAAGACTCCTGGCAATGATACAGCAGAAACAGTCTAGGTATCTAGTAGTGAGGCAGAGATTCTGGACTGAATGTGCCCAGCAGATACCTCCACAGCTCCAGTCCTCACCTGGAGTTGAACACTGAGACAAACAGGTCTGAGGATTGTGAATGGTGCTCTTTTGAGTCAGCATTCATGGCAGGCAAATGGCCCTCTACCTATTTGCACTTCACTCCGGAAGATTATATAAGCAATGCTTTATTCTTGCTGTGAGCCAGGAAGCCATGTAATAACAAAGCTCTTCATGACATGGCCCCTGCCTGCCTTTCTTGCCTTAGCTCTTGCTGACAACTAGCCCCACCCCAACTCCTCCACTCAACTTTCAGGATCTTCCCGTGGTCTCTTAAACACCCACCCCACCCTCACCCCCATGCCTTTGCACATGCTGCTCCCTCTGCTGAAATGCTCACCCTCACCTTCTTACCTAACTTTTTCTCCAGATTCAGCTCTTTCTCCAGGGAATCTCTGTCAATACTCAAATATGTCCCACCACTCACTCCATCAGCTGTCACTGTAATCACTGATCATTGTGTCTTCCACCAGGTTACCCATTCCCAGAAGAATGGGGTTGTAGTCCCAGCCCCCAACAATAGGCCTAACATATTTCAGATATTGAGGGACACTGGTTACTCTATTTTTCTCATTTCCTTGCTGCTCATCAAAATGTGTTTACTCAACTGTCACCTTCCCAGAAAGGCTAGATACCTACTTAAAACTACCACCTCCCCAGCACCTAACACTACAATCCTGATCATCTTCTCCTGCTCTACTTCTTATCTAACATATTATATTGATTGATTATGTATATTCCTTTATGTCCGTCTCTTCTCACTGGAATGGAAACTCTACAAAGATAGGAACCACTGTCTTTTTGAAGAGCGAGATATCTTAAGTAATTAGAATACTGCTTAGCATGAAGTAGGCTCTCAGTAAAAATTGTTGAATAAATTATTACGTCAAGCATATATATCATCTCTAGATCCTTATAACAGTACTACACCATCAGTAATTCAATCCCATTTTTCAGATCAAGAAACCATGGTCAGAGTCTTAGAGTGAACACAGGTAAGTAGATTGTTGAGTTGGGCCTTCATTTATTACAATTCCCAAGAGAATCTGGCAATTTATTTTTCTTTCAATAATTCTGTAGGTTTCCAGAAAGATGACACTTTTTTTTTCTTTTTTTGGCAGGCTGGGTACTGGGGATTGAACCTAGCAGTGCTTTACTGCTGAGCCATCCCAAGCCCTTTTAAAATATATTATTTAGAGATAGGGTCTTGCTGAGTTGCTGAGGCTGGTTTTGAATTTGCCATCCTCCTGCCTCAGCTTCCCAAGATTACAGGCATGGGCCAATATGCCTGGTTTAAGATGATACTTTTTGAATGTTAAAAATCTGCTCTAGATCAAATCAATCTTCTTATCAATCAAACCAAAAAATTTCTTCAAATTTCTGACACCAAATCACATGCCACCAATATGCTATACTTCCCTTAAGATAGAGAAAAGGAAGACTCTAAGGATACAAAAAGAAAAAAAAAAGTAATAAAAATAAAAATAAATAACATCATGATGTTTGAATATTGTTCAGGTTTGTTAGTTTTAGAAAATGTATGAATCAGGTCTGAACTGACTCATTTTGGCACTTGTGACCAAAAAGGGCCAGAGCATTAGCCTGAGGTTTTTTTTTTTTTTTTTTTTTTTTAACAAATAGAGATAAGACTCACATATAGCCCAGAGACATAGGGTAAAGGTCTAAAGCCTTTCTCAAGGTTTCTTCAATTCTGTTAGTTACCAGAATAAATCATCTAATAAATTTCTAGTGAATCATCTTTCATTGCTTAAGGTAAGTTGACTTCCTGTTATTTGTAACTAAGAGATTCTTACTAAAGGGTTGGAATATCCTTTGAAATGGTTAGGACCAAACTGTTTTGGATATCAGATATTTCTTTTGGATTTTGGAATGCTTGCATATAACATAATGAGTTATCTTGGAAATTGGACCTGTGTCTAAACACAAAACTCATTTATGTTTCATGAATTTTATCCACATAGCCAAAAGGTAATTCTATACAATATTCTAAATAATTTTTTGCATAGAACAAAACTTTATGGTATAGGGAATTTTCCAAATGTGGCATCATGTTGATGTTCCAAAAGTTCCAGATTTTGTTTGAAGTGTCTGGGTTTAGAATTAGAGGTGGTCAACCAATACAGCTTTTAATATACATAATAGGATGAATAGAGACTAGGGAAGTTAATAGACTTACTCGTTCTATCTTACAGGGAGGCAGATCTGGAAAAAGAACACAAGTCTACTGACTCCCAATCTAAAAGAAGTATTAGAAGCACCTCATGGATCACAGGACCCAGCAGGAAGTCCAGATGTTGGCACAGTTCTCCCAGGTTGGCTAAGCTGCTGGCCCTGTGCATACCATCTGGATCTTTCACTCCTCTCAGGAAGGTGTGGATCAAAGGTTCTCTGTACTTTGAAACCATGTCCCCTGTAGAGAAAAGGAAGAAATCAAAATCTTTTGAAATAAATTTTCAACTCCTTATTCCAAGAACAGTGATATTAACATAATATACCAAAAGATGCTTATACTTTTCAAAGGATTTGGGCAACCATTAAAAATCATGCTCTGGAAAAATAATTCATGTTATGGTTTTGTGAACAAGCAAGCAGGATCCTAATTTTACCTTTAAAAAAATCTACATGTAGAGATAAAAAATGTGAAGAAGATATTCCCGATGAGGTTTTTTTTTTTTTTCAGAGAGTCAGGATACGGAGAACATTTTAAAATTCACATATATATAAAAGAAAATGTATGTATCATAAATACACAGCTTAATAAACCTTCACAAACCCTACACAACTACCATTTACTCATTGTCACACAAATAGCAAATGTGGCCTCCAGTTTAGACCCCAGTCATCAGCCCAGTATATTTCCTATACTATCACTGTTCAGATAAGCAAAATGAGGTGAAAGGCACTTCCAGGAGAAGTAAAATTCATTCACTCACTTGACAAATATTTATTGAGAGGCCTAGTGAGTGCTAGGTTCTGTTTCAGATACTTCACATATGCCAGGATGCAGGAGGCAATGTTTCCTGTCCTTGTGGAGCCTACATTCCAGTTTAAATTATATAGTATATTACAGAGTCATAAATGCAATGGGGAGAAAAATAAAGCAGGTAGGGAAATAGGGAATAATGGAGATGCAGAAAGTCTTCAATTTTAAGGGGAGGCTTCACTAAATGGATATTTAGGCAGTCCAGGAGGTGAGGTGTCAGCTCTGTGGATATGAGGGAGGAGCATACAGGAACAGGGGCAAATAGGAGCAAGCCTGGCATATCTGAGGGACAGAGAAGGCACAAGATGAGGCTAGAGGAGTGGTGTAGGATTGGGGTATGGTGTGGATCTTGAAGGGCCTTGTAGGCCACTATAAGGACTTTGACTTTTTCTCTAAGTAAAACAAGAGGTCTTTGGAGGATTTTAAACAGAGAAGTGCGAGATCACTCTGGCTGCAGTGTTGACAACATGCCGTGGGGCCTGTGTGTGTCTAGGATGAAGCAAGGGGCCAAGTTAGGAAGATAGATAGTGCAATAAGCTGCTGGAGAGGGGATGGTGTCTGGAACAGCAGAGATGGTCATGCACAGGGACTGGTTCCATTCTCAGCAATGCAAATAAAAAGTGTGGGGTGGGCAGACAAGACAGAAGTATATGCACTGTCATGGAAAGGTCTCCTCACGACATTAAGTGAAAGAAATCAATAGACCCAGCATATTCCATTTATGTATGAGGAAT
This sequence comes from Spermophilus citellus, assembly GCF_964194105.1. Taxonomy (NCBI): domain Eukaryota; kingdom Metazoa; phylum Chordata; class Mammalia; order Rodentia; family Sciuridae; genus Spermophilus; species Spermophilus citellus. The sequence continues at coordinate 53,537,360 of NC_138200.1, read as the reverse complement.
ACACACAACTTCTCTTACTATTAACAAACCAAACTTACAGATTTAAATATCTATATTAAATATACAAATGCATAGGGAAAAAAAAAGAAAGAATATACACTAAGAGGGCCTAAAGAATTTATCCAAGAGTAAAAAAGAGCTGGGATCAAATTTACGCTATCTAATACCTAACTCCTATCATATATCCCATATTTTCAACTATAAGGAAAATCATATTCTACTTTGTTCATAGTACTTTCCATTTCTGATGCTAGGAAGGGGCTTGCTTATTCTGTGGTGTGAGATGTGGATCCAGAGTTAAGAGGTGTGTGTTTTTGTTTTGGACTGTTGCCAACAAGCAGTGTGACCTCAGCCAATTCACTTTACCTCTCTGGACCAAGTGAAGATTAGTCATTTAGAAAGAAGATCTCTCTGGTCCCTTCAATTTTTAAGTGTGATCCAAGGATGAGGAATCATTTAGTCATCAGGGGAATAAGATCTAGGAGACCCAGGACAGAAGAAAAGGCACATATTCATGAGCCCTGGGGCAAGGGTTTGATGTGGTTAAAAGAAGGTTCCTTGTTGGGAAGGAAGGCACAGAAAAATGAAAAAACTTTGGAAATCCATAAAGAGGGGAAATTACAGGTTGAAAGGGATAAGGACACATGAGAAACAAGTTAATGTTTAATAATATAGGGACTTAAAAATAAATGGCAAAAAAGGGACATACTAAATTTATTTTCCAGTACTGGGAATTGAACTCAGAGCAGCTTTACCACTGAGCTGCATTCCTAGTCCTTATCTTTCTTCCTTTCTTTCCTTTCCTTTTCTTCCTCCCTTCCTTCATTCCTTTCTTTCTTGAGACAGAGTCTCACTTGCCTATGGCCTTGCCAAGTTGCTAAGGCTAGCCTCAAACTTGTGATTCTCCTTCCTCAGTTACTCAAGTTGCTGAAATTACAGTATGTGCCAACACATGAGCCTAAATTAATTTATTATTATTATTTTTTGGGCGTGGTGCTATGGACAGAACCCAGGGCCTTGTGCATGCTAGGCAAGTTCTCTTCAACTGAGCTACATCACCAGCCTAATTTATTAATTTATCAAATATTTATTAAGTTGTACAATGTGCCAGATAGTGTCCTATGCTCCAGGAAACCAGTTATAAGCAAGACAGACACATGTCTCTTAAAGCTAATTAAAAAGACAAAACCAAAAAGCAAGCAAACAAACAAACAAAACACCCCAAAATTGATGAAGCAAAAAAAAAAAAAAAAGAGGGAAATATACCAAAATGGTGACACAGAGATACCTTTATTAGTAATGTTTGATCTGGTTTCTATTTTATTAGAAATAATATTCACCCAGCTCCCAAAATGTAGTGTTCCTTTTTTGACTTCTTCTTCTGTTACCTTTCAATCAGTCAGTTCGGTTACAATTATACACTCTTCATTTTTTTCCACAAAAGATTTGAGGCAACTCACAATAAGTAATATTGAAACCATGCATCATTAAAATAAATATTTTAAAAGCTCTACGATGGGTGAGAGGAGTACAGACATTGTAAGCAAAGGATGGTTATTGCAAATGAACATAAAACTTATTTAGTAACTCCTAGTAGCTAAGACCAAAAGGCAACAGAAAACACAGGTCTCATTATCCAATAAAAGAAGGAACATCAATTCACTAGAAGAGAAAGAATTTAGGAAGAATACCAAGAGGTATCTCATTTATTCATCCAGCAAATCTTACTTGGAGGAATGAATATTTTACCCATATTCTTGGTACTTGAGATAAGATAGCATGAATAAACAAATGGAGCTCCTATCTTCATGAAGCCTACTTTTAGTGGAGGAAAAAGACAAGAAACCATGGCTGTGAAGTAAAATATGGAAGGGGGCGGTTACTGAGAGCTGGAGGTGAGGGCTCTGAGAAAAGTTCTCAGCACAGGAGGCCTGAAGGAACAAGTTGCATGATGACCTGGGGGAAAGGAGAACAGTAGACAATAGACATTTAAAATATTGTTGTTTCCTATATTGACTCATCATATAAGTAAAGAGCATACCCATTACACTAACAAAACTACAAACTAATGTTCCATTTATGTCAATCCTGGCCCTACCTGAGCTGCTGCTGCTTCTTTTTTTTAAATATTTACTTTTTACTCATAGGTAGATACATATCTTTATTTTTTTTTTTAATGTGCTGCTGAGGATAGAACCCAGGGCCTCGCACATGCTAGGTGAGCACTCTACCTCTGAGCCACAATCCCAGCCCCCCTACATGAGCTTCTTTTTTTTTCCTTTTCTTTTTTTAAATATTTATTTATTAGTTTTAGGTGGATACAATATCTTTATTTTATTTTTACGTGGTGCTGAGAATAGAACCCAGTGCCTCATGCGTGCTAGGTGAGCGCGCTACCACTTGAGCTAAATCCCCAGCCTCCATGAGCTTCTTTATTCCTTTCAAAATGGGCATCCATCCAACTGTACCATCTACTAACCTGTACCCACACTGCACCTAAGAACCAGAAGGGCTAGCAAGAGGGTTGGCATCTCAACAGTTACACTGTAGCTGCAGCCACTTGCTACCTTGTCTTCTAAGTACTGGACTGGAAGAGCTGAGTGCTCACTGCATCTACCTTGAATTTTTTAGCATCCTGCTATCCTGTTCTCTGCAGATTGGATCTCCTTTGGACTTCACATACATACACGAGATCTGTCACATCCTTATTCAAACTTCTTGTTATTTAGGGGACTTATAGCTTTGCCCCCATTTTCTGGGGCTCTGCTAGCTTCTGACTAATCTTTCCTCTTTACTCTGCTCTGTGGCTGGTGTCTACAGACTGTATTTACCCTAGTCCCAAGGAAGGAGCTCCCCTGACCAGGCTTCTATGGAAAATAAAACAAATGCACTTGGTCAAAGAGAAGGGATCCTAGGGCTGCGATTCAACAGGGGTACTGAATTTAAAGATCCTACAATAAAAGTTTGTAATTTGGCTCTAGGAATCCCTATATGTCAAATTTTGTTGTGTCTATCTCACTGGCATTCTCCCACTCTTCAAACAGCACTCTAACCTTTTACCACCCCTTCCTGTGTGATCCCAGCCATGATTTCTGTCGGTTTAAGCAAATCATGGCACACATGTCCCTTTGCTTTAACTGGTTTAGGGACGGGCATGTGACCCAGTTCTGGACAATAAGGTATAACAGAAAGTCTGCTGCAAGACTGAGAAAAGTCACACAAGGACTTGTGAGTTAGGGTTGCCTTAGAGTTGTTATAACCAACTTGAAACCATAGGGGACTAGAGGATAATGGCTATAAATCGAGGTTGGCAGAGCAGTAAGACGAAAAGAATACGGGTCTCAAATGTCACTGAGCTGAACAATTACCTATCCTGGACTTTTTGTCATATGTAATAATTCATTCCTTATTAAGCCAGTTGACTCGGGAATTTCTGTTATCTGCAGCCAAAAGCATTCTAACTGATGTATCATGAAAACTGAAATGATCCTTAAAGTTGTAGAACCCTTCTATGTCAGTTCTGTGTCTAGCAATACAAAATAACAGAAAAGTTACAGAGTTGCTAAAACAAAGAATTTTAGACAGTACATTTTTTAAATGACTTAAAAGTTAATTTTATAACCAATGTAAAATAAAAGAAAAAAATAAATCTAATACTTTCCTTTTTTCTAATTACAATTTTTATTGGAACAATAACTTGGAATACAACAGGACTCTTACCACATCATCATATATACATATGACTTTTCCAAAGAGCTAAGTCATCTTTATACATCTGCTAACCTACTTAAAAAGAAAGAAAAAGAGGTGAGTAATTATTTACAGTACCAGCTTGCGTGAAGAGGTTTATGCTGAGCATATTTTGCAACTCTTGGGCAACCCATTTAATTATGAATTAAAATGTGGGGCCCTGGGATACCCGCTGTTTCTTAGGTCCTGATTAATCAACAAAATTACCATGATCCCATCCAAGAGGGTTTTTTTCCCTCTCTCTTTTTTTTTTTAATCTTTTTCTTTATCCAGATAAGATGTTCCTATTGCTTCAGTGTAAACTTATTTGAACTGCCAGATTCCAAGATCATTTTCAAGAGCTTTTGTCTGAAAGATGGCACACACTTGCCCTCAAACAAAGGTGAACACTCATTACTATTCTGTTGTCTCCTTAAAAATATAAATATTATATGACTTTTATAAAAAATTGTATTGAGGGCTGGGGTTGTGGCTCAGCAGTAGAGCACTCGCCTAGCACGTGCAAGGCCCTGGGTTCAATCCTCAGCACCACATAAAAATAAATAAATAAAGGTATTGTGTCCAACTACAACTAAAGAAAATAAATATTTTTTAAAAAACTATATTGATTTACACATTCCCTACCTCCCTTTTTATCACAGACAATATTTAGGCTAAGAGATATCCATGAAACTGAAGTTGGAGACACCATCATCTTTTTCTCAGGCATTACTAAACAGCCTAGGAAACAGTAAATCTAAATCCACTTTTAGAAACCAGCCTAGAGTATATGCCTGTAATCCAGCGACTCAGGAGGCTGGGACAGCAAGTTCAAAGCCAGCCTCAGCAACTTAGTGAGGTCCTAATTGCTTAGTGAGTCCCCATCTCAAAATTTAAAAAGAGATAGGGATGTGGCTCAGTTGTAAAGTGCCCTTGGGTTCAATCTCTGGTACAAAAAAAAAAAAAAAAAAAAAAAAAAAAAAAAAAAAAAAAGCAAGAAAACTGATTAGGTCCTAGTCAGTGGGGTTTATTATAGTTTAGCTCCAATAGTTTTACTTTATAAAATGCTAATACAAACAACTGGCTGTTTGCATTTCCAGTTCTTCTCAAGAAGTCAGCAATAATCAACCTTACTGAGAATCGAACAGCTGCGTGTTCAGGGAAGCCAGGGGAGAATCTAGATTTGTTTGAACAAATTTGATTAAGAAAAAAAAAGTTGCTTTGGAAGGTGAAAAATCAAGTACATAGTGAAAAGAGAGAGCTGAAAACATTTTAATCTATCACAGTCTCAATTACAACATTGTGAAAATATTCTTTTAACAAATTAGGATTCAAAAGATTTTTCATCAAGCTTTTCAATGGTATTTTGAAGTTTAGATTGATACGTTCATTTCAGGGAAAAAAAAACCCTCTTGGATGGGATCATGGTAATTTTGTTGATTAATCATATCAGATTAATGCATATCAGATCCTATTTCTTCCATAAAGTGTCTGAGATAACTTGCAACAGAGATATATCGTGAAGAATCAATATCAAATATGAATTAACACTTTCACTTCAGGAAACCTGATGATTTCAAGGACCCAGCCACTCCCTTAGTTCACTGAAAGAGGTCATAAAAGTGATGAGAGCTGGATCCAGACACTCAGGAGGCTGAGGCAGGAGGATCACAATTTCGAGGCCATACTGGGGAAATTAGCAAGACCCTGTCTCAAAATAAAAAAAGGGCTGGGGATGTACTTAGTGGGTTCAATCCCCAGTACTGGGGCAAAAAAAAAAAAAAAAAAAGTGATACCAAGAAAAACTGAGTGAGAAAGAAAATCCCACTTTGGCCATACTCTTACATAATTTTTATAAAATTCTGTTAATATCTTAGGGCAGAGGTGGTTCTCCCTTCTTCTTCTTCTTTTTTTTTTTGACATAAAAGTAAATAAATACAGAAAAAAACTTTTTTTTTTTTTTTTAAACAACTCTCTCCTATCTACTAACAGGAACTAACTAAGGGGATTTCCTATATTCCTAGCTACAGGGCAGCTGGGTAAATTGTTTTCCTAAGATTGAATGATCACTTCCAGTCAGTGCTGCTCTATAATCAGAAGTTTACATACATTCTACGTAATGTCTTAATCCAATGTTTCTCAAACACAAACATAGGCACTGAAATTGTATAGTGCAACTTGATTATAATGATCCAGGGAATTCAGAATTATCATTAAAATGAAAATATAAAAATTTTAAAGTTATTTTAGAGAATTTGCAGATTCCCTAAAAGCTATTAGAATTTAATCTCCAAACTTCAGTTTGTAAAAACGTCCTTCCATCTAGCCAATTCAATGAAAACATTTAATTTGAACTTACAATGGGCGAAGGACTCCATGGGCACCAGAGATTTAGAAACAAGAGATTTTGTCCTTACTTCTAGAAAACTAGAGATACCAAGTACCATGAAAGTAATAGGAGCAGTAGGGCAGCTGGTTTATTTTGGAGGAAGACTCTACAAGGAGGAGGTGGCATCTAATAATTTGGTTTATGGGTGTGGTGCTTAGGGCCTTGTGTATACATACTAAACAAGGACTCTTCCACTGACCTACACCCCCAACCCCATAAACAATTTTTTTTTTCTTCTTCAGTAATGGGGATTGGACCCTCAGGAGTATTTTGCCACATCCCCAGCATTTTTTTTTTTTTTTTTTTTTGGTACCAGGGATTAAACCACCCAGGGGCACTTAACCACTGAGACAAATTCTATCCCTTTTTAAAAATTTTTATTTCAGACAGGGTCTCACCAAGTTGTGAGGGTGGAAGTGAGGGTGGAAATTTGTGATCCTCTTGCCTCAGACTCCTGAGCTGCTGGGACTATGGGCGTGTACCACCACAACTAGCTCATCCCCAGCCTTTAAAAAAAAAAACAACTTTATTTTAACCCAGGTGTTTGTACATGCCAGGCACTTACTCTACCACTGAGCTATACAGGTGCTTTCTATGTTATTGTATTTAAGGAAAAAAACAGTAAATTGTATGTATAGCATGATTCCAACTATCTAAAAATGTGCATTACTAAAGCAAACCAAAAAAAAAAAAAAAGAAAAAATGTGTCAAAATGTTCATAAAATTTATTCTAGCATAATGAAATTACAGATAACATTTTCATCTTTTTTTCTACTTTCTGAATTTTCCAGTTTTGTAAGTTAAGTTTTTGGTTTGGTCTTGTTATTTTGTTTTCAATGTAGCTTTCCTATCTTTAAGTCCCAGGAAACTCAAAGAAGTAGAAAAAATAAAATTAGCTTTATTTACTTAAAAACAAAGAAAAACCGTTTATTTTGAGAGAGGTCTCACTAAATTACCTGGGTCAGCCTTGAACTAGTGATCCTCCTGCCTCAGCCTCCCAAGCCACTGGAAGTACGAGTGTGTGCCACCATGCCTGGCTCCATAAAAACCATCTTAAAGACTGGTTAAGAGTTTTCATGGGGGGGTCTGGGGTTGTAGCTCAGCGGCAGAGCATGCCTAGCATGTGCGAGGCTCTGGGTTTGATCCTCAGCACCACATAAAAATAAATAAAATAAAGGTATTGTGTCCAACTACAACTAAAAAATTTAAAAAAAAAATTAAAAAGTTTTCATAGTGACGGACAATAAGAGTGCTTCAGGTAGATGCACTGTGTCAGCAGAGGCATGTGAGCAAGGTGGTGGTAAGAGACAGTAAGACAGATGACATATTAAGAAAACAGCAGCTGTATCAGGTGATTGCAACAAAGGGCACACTGAGAAGTGACCATGATCACAAATAGGCAGGATCAAATCACAGACTGGGCATGATGTTAAAAATCTGAACAATGGGGCTGGGGATGTGGCTCAAGCAGTAGCGCACTCGCCTGGCATGCGTGCGGCCCAGGTTCGATCCTCAGCACCACATACAAACAAAGATGTTGTGTCTACTGAAAACTAAAATAAATAAATAAATATTAAAATTAAAAAAAAAAATCTGAACAATGAGGGGAACAGATAATGCCTTTTTTTTTTAAAGCAAGGAAGGGGTTAATTAGAGAAATATTCTTGCTTGAGTTTGGTAAGTTAGAACTTATACATGTGTTCAGTGAGGGTGGAAATCTTTGTTCCTGATAAGAATAAAGTTTGTGTGGAGAACTCAATTATTAACCTCCAGCTGGACCATTTCTACTGCAAAGCCTTTATTGTACCCTTATTCTTCGAAGTGCCAAGTCACTAATCTTCCAGCCAAATGGTATGATACTCTTCTAGAGATTGAACCTCTCTTCCAAATGTATGTTAACACAAATAGTACTAGCACTGCTCTACTTAACAAGGATAGTAAATAGAATGATAAGATGCACAGAATGGGGGCTGGGGATGTGGCTCAAGCGGTAGCGCGCTTGCCTGGCATGCGTGCGGCCCGGGTTCGATCCTCAGCACCACATACCAACAAAGATGTTGTGTCCTCCGAGAACTAAAAAATAAATATTAAAAATTCTCTCTCTCTCTCTCTCTCCCCCTCACTCTCTCTTTAAAAAAAAAAAAAAGATGCACAGAATGACTGAAAACTTTCTAGATTCTTTGGTAAGAGAGTCTTTTTCTACAATATTCACAGAGCAAGCAGGTCATCAATTCATAGATGTTGTACAATGAGGCCTGACCAACTCAGAAATGATGATACCTTTTCATTCTCATCACATGTTTGAAAGGAATTTATTTTACCTCATGCAACTAACATATCCTAAAAAAATCTCTTCAGTTCTTGCTACCAAGTGCCAAAAGTTAATATTGAGACTAGCAATAAATAATCTGAAAATGAAATTAAGAAAAAAATTTCATTTATACTTGCATCAAAAAGAATAAAATACTTTGGAAAAAGTTAAGAAAGGAAATGTAACACTGTTGCAAGAAAAGTAGACTGGAAAGATATTTCATGCTCATGGACTGGAAGATGTGATATTGTGATGATGACAATATCCTAAAGTTGTTTTACAGAGTCAATGCAATTCCTACTCAAAACTCTAGTCACCCTTTTTTTGGTTGTTTTTGCAGAAACTTGTATAAGAATGCAAGAGACTCAGGAAAGTCAAATAATCTTTTTGGGAAAAAAGAGGGCTCACATTTTCTGATTTAAAAACTTATTATTGTTAGATGCAGTGGTGCATGTCTGTAGTCCCAGCAACTGGGATGGCTGAGGCAAGAGGATGGCAAGCTCAAGGCCAGCCTTAGCAAAACTTAGTAAGGTCCTAAACAACTTAATGAGTCTGTATCTCAAAATAAAATATAAAAAGGATTGGAGATGGGGGCTAGGGTTGTGGCTCAGCAGAAAAGAGCTCGCCTAGCACATGTGAGGCCCTGGGTTTGATCCTCAGCACCACATAAAAATAAATAAATAAAGATATTGTGTTCAACTAAAAAATAAATATTAAAAAAAAAGGTTTGGATATGTAGCTCAGTGGCAAAATACCCCTGGGTTCAATCCCCAGCACCAAAACAAAACAAAATGTCCAGCCTATTAAAAAAAAGCGGGGGTGGGGTGGGGGGGTGGACGTGGGGCTGGGGGTTCAATCTTTAGCATGGCAAAACTAAAAACATAGCTCAGTGGTAGAACACTTGCCTAGCATGTGCAAGATCCTGAGTTTGGTTCCCTAAGACCATCAAAACAAAGGAAAGTGATAAACTCAACCCATGGAATGGAAGAAAATATTTGCAAATGATTATCTGTAAGGGACTTGTTTCCTGAATCTATAAAGAACTCTTATAATACAATAAAAAGAAGATAACCCAAGTAAAAAATAAGCAAAGGGCTGAGTGTGTTGGTTCACACTTATAATACTGGAGATTCATGAGACTGAAGCCAAAGGATTGCCAGTTCGAGGCCAGACTAAGCAATTTAGCGAGTTTCAATCTCAAATAAAAAGGACTGGAGATGGGGCTCAGTGGTGAAGCGCCCCTAGGTTCAATCTGTAGTACCAAAAAAAAAAAAAAAAAAGTAAAGGATCTAAACAGACACTTCTCCAAAGAAGATATACAAATGGTCAGTAAGCACATGAAAATGTGCTCAATATCATTAATCACTAGGGAAACACAAATTAAACCACAGTGTGATATCGCTTCATAACCACTGAGAGGGCTATAATCAAAAACACTGACAATAACAAACACTAGCAATAAAAACTATATTCCTCATACGTTCGTTGCTGCTGGGAATGTAAAATAGTGCAGCCACTTTGGAAAACATTTGGCAGCTCCTCAAAAAGTTAAACATAGAGCTTCCATATTGCTTAGCAGTTCCACTCCTTGGTATATACTTAAAAGAACTGAAAACACATGACTTCATGAAAATTTTTACACAAATGTTCATAGCAGTTTTATTCATAATAGCCAAAAAGTGGAAAGAATTAAAATATATGTCAAATGATAAATTGATTAAAAAATGTGATTTATCTATACAATGCTTTATTTACTCCCTAATAGGAATGAAGTACTAATACACGCTACAACATAAATGAACTTTGAAAACATTATGCTAAGTGAAAGAAGCTGGTCAAAAAGAACCATGTGCTATGTGATTTTATGTATATGAAATGTCTACTATAGGTAAACCTTTAGAAAGTAGCTGGGTGTGGTGGCCTATGCCTGTAATCCCAGCAGTTTGAGAGACTGAGATAGGAGGATTGCAAATTCAAGGCCAGCCTTAGAAACTCAACAAGACCCTTTATCAAAGTAAAAAGGGAAAGGGATATAGCTCAGTAGGAAAGACGGGGGTGGGGGTGGGGGGTGGTGGGGGGTGGGGGGTGTTTAGTGATTGCCTCACTGGTAATGGGTATGGTAATAAGATGATGAAAATGAAAAAGACAACACTGAATTGTATACTATATAGATGGCTTATATGGCATATAAATTTTATCTTTCAATAAAGTTGTTTTTCTAAGGTAAGTAATTATTGAGTGGGAGGGGAAGAAGGAAGGCTGGAAAACCTATATTTCAATGAAGCTGGTAAAAAAGAAACAACTCATATAAAAATATTCACATACTAGAATAGAAGAGGTCTATGTGCATAAACAGAAGCTGATATGAAACACAACTCTGCCTTCCATAAGTTCAGAGCCTGAAGGCGTGGAGCTGATCTCACAGACAGTTCACAAGGATTGCAGGAGACCCAGGTTCTTAGGTAATATGTCTGCTGCAGGAACCGGGTCATGCCCTCCCTAGTCAAACAGAACCCAAAGCTTTCTCACTGCTTTGTGACTAGCATTGCTCTACCAGATCTTTTTTTATTATTTATTTAAAAATTATTATTTTTTGGTACTAGGAATTGAACCCAGAGGCATTTTTCCACTGAGCTCCATCCCTACTCATTTGGTGGCGGCAGGGGGTAGGGGGTGGGGGGACCTGGTATTAAAGTCAGAGTTGCTCAACTCCTGATCCACATCCCCAGTCCTTTTTAAAAATTTTTTATTCTGAGACAGGGTCTCACCAAGTTGTTTAGGGCCTTGCCAAGTTGCTGAGGCTGGCTTTGAACCTGCATTCCTCCTGCTTCAGCCTTCCAAGATGCTGGGATTTCAGGTGTGTGTCAATGTGCCCAACACTGACAGATCTTTGCTTCCTTATTTATCAGTAATGAATGGTGACAGTCTAATTTCAGTCTTTACTACTTTGGAGCTGGCAGTTTAATGGGAGACATTTTTTAAAACACTATAGTTTTTAGTGCTTCTATTTAAAAAAATTAGTGTCATTTAAAAGTCTTTTAACAGAGTCAAGAAATTTATTAAAGATTTAGATTCCTGAAGGTTCTACACATAATGAGCCATCTGGTCCAATATTCCATCTGTAGGTATGGCTGCATCAAACCACATTTGACAAATATTAAGCAAGGGAGAGTTAAGACCTCCTGCCAGAATCTAAAAACCTTTGTGCTCCAGCTTTTTTGTTAAGTCCAATCCAAACCTCTTTGGCTCTTTATTTCATTTCCTCTCCTGGGTCAGATGGAAGTAGAGTAGAGTCTTTTTCTGCAGATCTTTGAGTCTTAATCTTATCTTTCTAGGCTCTGGCATCTCAATTAAAGTTTTTAAAACCCCCCTGTAATCTAACTAGTTCAAATATATCCTTCATTTCCTTAAAACTGTACTTTCTGTGTGATTTCAGATATTTTTGGTTAAAAAAGGGGTGTGTGTGTGTGGGGAAACGTGTGAAATGGTCAAAGGATACAACATGCATTTGACTTAACTAAATCAGTGACTAAAAAAGGGACCCAGGTCAGGGGTGGTGGTGCATCCCTGTAATCCCAGTGCCTAGGGAAGCTGAGGCAGTAGGAGGATTGTTGAGTTCAAAGCCAGCTTCAGTGAGGCCCTAAGCAACTTAGAGAGACGCTGTCTCTAAATAAAATATAAAAAATGGCTGGGAATGTGCCTCAGTGGATAAGTACTCCTGGTTAAATCCCCAATACAAAAAAAAAAAAGGGGGTGGGGTGGGGGTGGGGGGCAGGACCCAGATAAACTTCTTTTCTCACACTGGGATTCCCATTTATTTGGTAACTAAATTAGAACCCTAAGGATGACATCTTGGAGAGCCACCTATCCTCGTAGAAATATTCTTACTGATTCAGTCCATGAGGAAACAGCAGATAAAAAATTATTCTAAATCTCTTCATGTCCTTTTTGTTCTTACTATAATTACTCATTTTTCCTACATTTCAGGGCTTAGAACTCTCCTTGATTACTCAAAGATATATGGCAGGAGAACGGCTAGTTCCTTGTAATGTTTCATGAAGGCAACTTATTGCCATGTGTGGGCTGGAGTCAACAGAGATTACAATTTCTGTCAAGGTCAGAAGGAAATTAGATTGACATGACAGATCCTGACAGGCAGGATTTCCTTTCCAAAAGCCATTTAGAGAATTAAATAATTCAAATGCAATTAATTTTTAATGAAATTCATCATTAAAAAAATTCATAGGTAAATTTTGATCTACTAACAACAATTACTTTTCAGCCTTGAATTTCCCCTGCAGCTCTGGGGAAATCATCTCTTTTCTGACTTTGGTTTCCCCCCTTCTCCACATAGCTATTTATGAACAGGTGGAAAATGTTAGTTAATATAAAATATGTAGCTACACTGCAGCCCAGATATACAATGTTGTGGAATTAAACCAATGATGTGTGCTTTTGAAAGCCTCTTTATGCAGAGAATGTATGTGCCTATTATTTTGTCTGAGCCCCACAAGAATTTGAGGTAGTAGGGAAAAAGCCAAAACTAAAAACAAAAATACTGCTAGTTCTGTATCACAAATAAAAAATAAGTAAAACAAAACAAAACAAAAGATTGGGGGCTGGGGCTGTAGCTCAGCTGGTAGAGCATTTGCATTCCATGTGTGAGGCACTGGGTTCCATCCTCAGCACTGCATAAAAACAAATAAATAAAATAAAAGTATTTTGTCTGACTACAACTAAAAAAGTGTTAAAGAAAAAAAAAAAAAAAAAGACTGGTCCCAGGTTACATAGCCACTGAAAAGTAAAGTTCTCAAAACCAGATTCCTATCTCCTAGGCAGAGGGCTCTTTCTACTGCCATTAGCACCTTTACTGGGCTCTACATTAAAAACAGCAGGAACTTCCATTCGAAAACAAAGGACATAAATGCAGCTAACTGATTGCTCCACAACTCTGACATTTCATAGTCCTTACCATTTTCCCATTTCCATATTTCTTTGTTTAACTTTAGAAGGCATAGGTAGAGGTGAAGCCAGTGACTTATGTCTTTAAAAATGGCATAAACAAAAACAAAAACACATAATTGGGAATAAGCATCTCTGGTCCACAGGCAAACACCAGAATTGTCACTTAATAGTCATGGTTAAAGGGTTGAGATCCTTTTCATTCTAGCCTGAAGAGAACAAAAAAATTCCCCTTTTCTTTCTTATTTTCAAAAGTATAGACAGATCTGAACACTTCTGATTTCCTAATAAGAGGAGATGAGTGATAAATGGCGTTATTAAAGCTGCTAAACTCCCATACTGATGCATATATTAGGGCACTGCAGAGTGCTGGAGCCAAAGCCATTTTCAGTCTTGATGAGGCTTGCCAGGCAGGCAGGATGCAGTAGTCACTGGGCAGGAATGTTGGGTAGTCCCTAAATAGATTTCCCCCACTGGTGTATACATGTTGGGACCTACTTTTCTCCCTATGGCTAACTTGATCTGCTGCTTTTGGTTTTTCATTCAAACTGTTATCCTTTATAAGGTAATGTAACCAGGAAGTGACTCTGAACTAGAAGTAAGTTAGGAAAGATTTCAAGGGCTCTTTGTTTTCCCTTTCCTGGTTTTAGTTTCATTCTACCTTATCACACAGACAACATAAGCAGGAGTGATTTATTTTTATTTATTTATTTTTGCTGCATTGGGGATTGAACCCAGGGCCTGCCACTTGCTAGGTGAGAGTACTAATGAGCTACATTCCCTCACATAGGAGTGATTTAGATGCAAATTGAACATAGATGACTTTGACAGGCTTAGATGAAACCATGGGAAGACCCCTGTGCACAAGATATTAAAAAAACCAACCTTGTTAATGTGACCATCATTGATACAAGTAATCTTCTAACAATGTTTTAAAAACTCAGAGAGAAACTTCTTGCCTCCAAATATTTCTTCTATTAGCAAATTGTATTGCCTCAGATTCTATTTAATAATTCAAACTTCATTCCTTTGGATTAAATACCTTATTAAAAATGCAAATTATCCCAGGAAGGGCAACACAATAGAAGGTTGTCATCTACCCTTTACTAAATAGTAATATATTTGCCACCTGTGATCCCAGAGATTCAGGAAGCTGAGGCAGTAGGATCACAGGTTTTGAGGCCAACCTCAGCAACTTAGTGAGGCCCTAAGCAACTTAGATCCTGTCTCAAAATAAAAAGGGCTGGGGATGTAGCTTTGTAGTAAAGCATGTTTAGTGGCAAAGCGTGCCCATGCGTGCGCGTATACACAAACACACACATACACACACATCCCCCATTAATAAACCTGCCATCCACTTTTTACAAACTGGCAAAGAATGAGAAAGATTTGAAGTTAGGACAATTTCTAAAACTTGTTTACTTTCTTGTGATGATCAAACCTGGGTAAGGGTCTATACACGGAAGTTGTAAATGAGAGAGGAGAAAGAAAAAGAAAAAAGAAATGGACAAGGGGCACTGAAGGAGAGGTAGAGGCCCTACTTTATAAGAAGTCAACTTGCAAAAGGATGTTTTCTTTTCGGCTCTTCAGATAACACAGTGATGTGCAAATAAGAATCATAGGTAAATATCTTTCAGACAGAGTAAAACAATGTACAGGAAATGCTTTGTATCAGTGGATTTTTGGTAACTCAATGAACTAAAGTAACATAGAAACTGAAAGTTTGAAACAGGAGATGCCAAGACTTACACAGTTATGTATTAACCAAGTTACTCATTCCATCAACAGCTCATGGAACTCCAGGACAGATTTAATTGGTATATACAAGGAAAATCTGCAATAACCAGCTCTTCTGGTAAGAAAAACAGATTAGTTGACCTAAAAAGAATTCTCCAGGAACTAACAGAATCTAAAAACTTTTCTTAAAGGATGAAAGTAAAGTCCAGCAAGAAAAGTTTTAGGTTTATGGCAAATTACCTTAAAAGATGAAAAAGGAAAAAAATACCTAGGTATCTTAAGAGAAGAAGAATATTTACAATTCTGTAATAATAAAAGTGTTAAAAATCATTCAAGTGGTTTAACTAATTTAATTTGCTACAAAAATATTCAAACTCATTAAATCTTGCCCAAAGAGTGAGTTAGTCTCTTTTTTTTTAAAATTATTTTATTGTTGGTTGTTCAAAACATTACATAGTTCTTAATATACCATATTTCACAGATTGATTCAAGTGGGTTATGAACTCACATTTTTACCCCGTATACAGATTGCTGTGTCACATCAGTTACATTTCCATTGATTTACAAATTGCCTTTCTAGTGACTGATGTATTCTGCTGTCTATCCCATTCTCCACTGTCCCCCCTCCCCTCCCCTCCCCTCCCCTTCTCTCTCTCCATCCCCTCTACTATAAATCGTTTCTTCCACTTATATAATTTTTCTCCTACTCCTCCTTTCCTCTTATATGTAATTGTGTATAACCCTGAGGCTCACCTTCCAATTCCATGCAATTTCCCTTAACTCTCCCTTTCCCTCCCGCCTATCATCCCTGTTTAATGTTAATCTTCTTCTCCAGCTCTTTGTCTCTACCCTGTCCTTGGTTACTCCCCTTATATCAAAGAAGACATTTGGCATTTGTTTTTTAAGGATTGGCTAGCTTCACTTAGCATAATCTGCTCTAATGCCATCCATTTCCCTCCAAATTCTATGATTTTGTCATTTCTTAATGCAGAGTAATACTCCATTGTGTATAAATGCCACATTTTTTTAATCCATTCATCTATTGAAGGGCTTCTAGGTTGGTTCCACAATCTTGCTATCGTGAATTGTGCTGCTATGAACATCGATGTAGCAGTGTCCCTGTAGCATGCTCTTGTTAGGTCTTTAGGGAATAGACCGAGAAGGGGAATAGCTGGGTCAAATGGTGGTTCCATTCCCAGCTTTCCAAGAAATGTGAGTTAGTCTCTTAATATTGACAAATACAACTCAGGAAGTCTGAGGCCTCCAGACTATAACTCATGCTCAAATTATTAACAGAACATCCTAGACTACATGGGGAAATCAATTCCTACAACATCAAGTCCAGCAAGAAAAAAATCAAGTTACATTTTCTTCCTAGAGGAAATATCCTCTTTTTACATTGTTGATTTACTAACTTCCAAATCCATAAGTCAAAATGAATGCAAAAATCTACTTCAAAAATTGTAAAGAGAGGGCTGGGGATATAGCTCAGTTGGTAGAGTGCTTGCCTTGTAAGCACAAGGCCCTGGGTTCAATCCCCAGCACCCCCCCCCCCCACACACGTAAAGAGAAGAGCAAATCAGGTGCTTCACTATCCTGTGTTCTTTCATATGTACATTGAAACAGAACCCAAAAGAATGCTTTAATTTACACTAAAATGAAAGAGGAGAGTGAGATGATAAGACAAAATTATGAGGACACTAAAAATAAAAACCTCAGAGGAATAAAATGCTGAAACATTCAAGTATAATTATGTTGTTATCTTTAAAGAAAGACCATCTTGGCAACTTGTATATACTGAGCCAGTGACTCTTGCAGCTGGTGATTTTTAGAAAAGAACTGCAGTATTTAATCTATTTAAAGAAATCTAATTATAAAAGGTAAGATTTCTGCTTTTTAGAGTGGGATACAAAGCATGATTTGGGGAGAAAAAAGAACATAAGAATGATTTAGAGAGAATTTCTAAAGAAATGTGTTGAAAAGCAAACAATGAAGGACTGCCAAAGAAACATGTACATAAACTTGGATAATGGTTACTTAAGAACAGGGTCAGCAGGCTTGTTCCATTAAGAGTCGATAATAAATACTCTGGCTTTGGGCCATATGATTTCTGTTGCTACTACTCAGCTTTGCTAATGTGGTATAAAAGCAGCCATAGGAAATATGTAAACAAGAAAGTATGACAGTTTCAATAAAACTTTACTTATGGACGCTGAAATTTGCTTTTCACATAATTATGACATGTCACAAGATTATTCTTCGTTTCCCCTGACTCCAACCATCTAAAAATGTGAAAACCATCCTTAAACTTATAGGCTATACAAAAACAGGCAGCAAGGTAGATTTGACCCTTGGGCCACAGTTTGCTGAAACTTGCAATTTCCACACATAAAAACTCCATAGCCTTTTCGTTACAGAAATTAGTCCCTTGTTGCTACTGTGGTCAACAATGTACATTCTACCCTTAAAAGTACATGCCATTATCAGGCATCTGGTTTTCTAATTATAAAGCACAATTCGACTTTTACAATGTCCCTACTAATTAAATAATTTTTTAAATTAAAGTAAATAAACAACTATGGATTTATTACAATGTAGTTAAGGGTATGATCTTTCTAATCAGAAAGTCTGAATCTTTGTCCCTGATCCAGCACCAGCTAGCAGAATGACCCTGGAGAAGTCATTAACTTCTTTGAACCGATTACCTTTCCTATATAATGGCAATTTTAGAAATAAGAATTAACTTGTAGGATCATTTCAAGGATTTTGTGAGAACATGCTTATAAATTATAAAGTTGATTAGTGGAGCATTTGCCATATAATAAAGTACTTGATTTTGATTTTTTTTTATCCCAAAGTAGGACAGGGTGATCAACATCTAATAGTGGATTGATAGGATACTTACTGGGGTTGGCTTTTGCATTGGGAGAATAAAGGAATAAGATGTACTCACTCAAAATAACAAGAAACTGGGGCTGGGAATGTGGCTCAAGCGGTAGTGTGCTCGCCTGGCATGCGCAGGGCGCTTGGGTTCCATCCTCAGCACCACATAAAAATAAAATAAAGATGTTGTGTCCACTGAAAACTGAAAAATAAATATTAAAACATTCTCTCTCTCTCAAAAAACAAACAAACAAACAAAAAAAAACCCAAGAAACTAATAGTAACTAGTATTTCTTCACTCTGACCCTGAAAGATCAACTGGTTCTGAATGCCTTACATATATAATCATATTTAATTATAACCACCCTATCAGGTAGTTACTACATTTTTCCCCATTGTATAGATAGGGTCTACACTGTTTTGAGTGAAGATCAAAACTCAGGGAGTTATGACTCCAGGGTCACAGTACACAATTCTAATAGAGAAAGGTAAAAACATGCCAAGGTTAAGTCCATGTATCAGATTTTTATTTATCTGAGCAATGGTAACCACTGTAGATGGTATGACCTCTCTACTTTTGTATCTGGCACCCTACTATAGGAGTTAATACAGTATTAACTATATCTCCGTAACGACACTCATGAATTTGTAGGTGATTCATATATACTATTCATTTGAACTTTCAATTCTATGAGAAAAATAGATGCTGGATGGATTATATCTCCATATCAACTAAATGTTAAAAAGAAAAAGATGACAGTATCTCATTTCTTCCTCTGACTTACTTATGATATGCACCTTTTCTCACCAATCTTACACACATACCTCTAATTAAATTCTTGAAATACCACAGCAGCCTCCCAGTTTCCTCTCTGGCTCAAGGCTGTCCTTCAGTTATCTTTCATGTACTGCCAACCACCCCTCAGATCTTTCATCATGTTGTTTCCTTTAAGGATGGATACTGGTTCCCAAATGCCCATTATTTCAAGTCCAAACTCTTCTGCCCAGCTTTCAAGTCCTCTGTGGTATGGCCCCATTTTCTCTACCTAGACTTACCCAACAAAATCTGCTATAGGGAGACAGGGTACGTCTCAATTCTTTATTCAGACCATGTGCATCCCACTTCTGCTCTGTTTTCATGCTTTCTTTCCTATCTAGGGACATCTTTTTTTCTTCCTTTCTCACATGTAACCCCTCATTCAAGATCCACCATCATCTCTTGCACAGACTGTTCCAACAAAATTCTAATAGGTCTCACTGCTTCAGTCTTGTCCCATTATAAGTCATCCCTCAAAGAGTAACCAAAGAGACTTTGCTAAAATGTAATTACAATGAATTCTTTTCTTCTTAAAAGTTTCAGTGGTTCTCTTTTTTTTTTAAAGACAGAGTGAGAGAGGAAAAAGAGAGAGAGAATTTTTTAATATTTATTTTAGTTTTCGGCGGACACAACATCTTTGTTTGTATGTGGTGCTGAGGATCCAACCCGGGCCACACACATGCCAGGCGAGCGTGCTACCGCTTGAGCCACATCCCCAGCCCCAGTTTTAGTGGTTCTCAATGAAAGTTAAACATAAAATCCAAATCCCTTAACATAACACATGTGGCTTTTCATGATCTTGGCTCTTTGAGCTAAGTCAGGCCATAGAATCTAGTCTGAGTTTAATGATGGATTAGAATGATGATTTCTTCTCTTTTAATTTTATCTGTTCCCAAAGCAGAAGACAATCAGTACAAAGATTATGTGAATGTATACAGCTCCCCCATTATCTTGGATCTTGTAAATGTGCTAAAATTTAACATATACAGAGTAGAATCAAGGCAATTTGCAGCTAAGGTTAGATATGAACTAAGAGATGAACTAAGATTTGAACTGCTGCCTACCGCAGGCAACACAAAGTTTGCCATTTGAGTCACAAAGTTTGCCATTTGAGTCTAAGTCCCTTATCTGCTAAAACAAAAATTTAGCATTGTTCAGAGGGGGATAAAACAGAATCCCTCACCTCAGGAATATAATACTCCTAATGTTCAGACAATAATCCAAAATTACTCATTATATAAATCTATAACTCATTCTCAAAGAAAAAGGAAATCAACAGAGGTCAACACTGAAATGACACAGATATTTTAGTTATCAGATAAGAAATTTAATTGTAACTATGCTCAACGACATAAAAGAAAAAACATACTACCACTTCTGTTTTTTCTTTTCCTTTCTTTGGCACAGAGGATTAAACCCAAGGGTGCTTTACCACTAAGCTACATCCCTAGTTCTTTTTATTTTTTATTTTGAGATAGGTTCTTGTTAAGGTGCTGAGGGTCTTGTTAGGTTGCAGAGGCTAGCCATGAATTTGAGATTCTCCTGCTTCAGTCTCCTGAGTTGCTGGGATTAGGCATGCACCACTGCACCTGATAGAAAAACATATACTTCTAATCAAGGAAAAGTTCAGAAATTTCAACAAAGAAACAAACAAAAAAAAATATGAAAAGAACCAAATGGAAATTGTATATAATACAATTAAAAATATAATATCTGAAATTAAAAAATTAATTAATTGAGATAAATAGCAGAATGAAAACAACAGAGAGAAGTCTACAAACCTGAATACAGATTAATTGTCCAATCTGAAAAAGAAGATAGAGAAGATTGAAAGGGGATAGAGTGGCTGGGAGATATGGCTCAGTTGTTTAAAAAAGTAGATTGGAAAAAATAATCAGAGTCTGAGGGGCTTGTAGGACAATAATAAAAAAATTCTAACATGTAATTACAGTCCCAGAATGAGGACTAAAAAAATTAAACAAAGAGGTAGAGCTAATATACTAAGGGTGGAGACTAAGAACAGTAAAACAGACCAAGGAGTAGGTCACTCATAAAGCATGTATTTAGCATGCATGAGGCTACGGGTTCAATCTCCAGCACCAAAATACATACATACATACATACATACATAGGTATACATACATAAAATATTTGGTCAATCCAAAAGAAAGAAGGAGAAGAAACGGAAACAAGAAATAGAAAACAAAGAGCATGAAGATATACTAAAACTCAACTGTACAAAAATTATACGAAACATAAATAGTCTAAACTGTTTAAAAGACTAAGTTTAAAAAACAAAGCTAGGGCTGGGGTTGTGTGGCTCAGTGGTAGAGCACTTG
Source organism: Spermophilus citellus (assembly GCF_964194105.1). Lineage (NCBI taxonomy): Eukaryota > Metazoa > Chordata > Mammalia > Rodentia > Sciuridae > Spermophilus > Spermophilus citellus. The sequence continues at coordinate 53,516,193 of NC_138200.1, read as the reverse complement.
CCTAGCACATGTGAGGCAATGGGTTCAATCCTCAGCACCATATAAAAATAAATAAAAGTATTGTGTCCATCTACATCTAAAAAATATGTTTTTTAAAAAGAACAAAGGTTATTGGATTGGATATTTTTAAAAAGTAAGATCCAACAATATAGTAGCTACAAACACCAACTTCAAGGGACTGGGGTTGTAGCTCAGTGGTAGAACACTTGCCTAGCACTGAGTTTGATCCTTATTACCATATAAAAATAAATAAATAAAAGAAAGGTATCGTTTTGATCTAAACTAAATTAACCAAAGACCAACTTCAAATATAAGGGCAGAGAAAGGGATAAGGATGAAAAAAAAGATATACCATAAAAACACTAAGTGTAAAAAAGCTGGAATGGCTATATAAAATTATAAATATCAGACTTCAGAACAGGATAGAGGGGTCAGGACATCAAGAATATATAACAATCCCCAGTGTATATACCTCACACAACTTTTCAAAATATATGAAACAAAAATTGGCAGAATTGAGAGGAGAAATAAGATATGTCTTCAGCCTTACCCCTGAAAATTAGACAGAAAACCAGTAAGAGTAATGAAAATTTTAATAACATTATCAACCAACTTCACTTAGTTGACATTTATAGAACAAACCTCCACATATACACATAACATTCAATCATACCACTTCCTAAACCATAAACAAGTCTCAATATATTTAAAATAAGTGAAATAGTAGTGAATATGTTCTCTGACCACAAGGATTTAGAAAGCAATAACAGAAAGTTATCTGGAAAATCCACAGATATTTGAAGTTTAAACAACAAACACCACATTTATGAATAACTCCTGGTAAAAAATAATCAAATAAAATTAGAAAATATTATTAAATGAACATACATATAAAAATGTATAGAATGAAGCTAAAGCAGTTCTTATAGGATAATTTATAGTTTTTATTTTAATTTTTTTGCTACTAGGGACTGAATCCAGGGGCACTTAATCACTGAGCCACATTCCCAGCCCTTTAAGGTCTCCCTAAGTTACCTAGGACCTTGCTACATTGCTGAGGCTGACTTTGACTTTGTGATCCTCCTGCCTCAGCCTCCCAAGTTGCTGGGATTACAGGTGTGCACCACCGTGCCTGGTCTTAAAAAATAGCAAACAAGCAAGCAAAGCAAAGCTAAGTTATGAACTGACTGTTTATGTTTTCCCAAATCCCAATGTGATAGTATTAGGAGGTGGGGCCTTGGAGGTAATCAGGTAATGAGTAGGAGCCCTCATGAATTGGATTGGTGACTGTAAAAGGAAACCCACAGAGATCTCTTGCCCCTTTTCTACTATGTGAGGACACACTGAGAAGACCCAGATGAAGACTTTTACCAGAACTAAAAACATGAGACCCTGTCTCATGTCTCTAAATAAAATACAAAATTGGACTGGGGATGTGACTCGGTGGTCAAGTGCTTCTGAGTTCAATCCCCGGTACCCCTCCCCCTCAAAAGAGAAAAAGGGTGAAGTTGGAAAAGTTACACATGGTTCAAACACTTCCCCATAAAGATATAGTGATCAAATAGTTTGACAGTGGTATAAATATAGATGAACAAATAAATGGAACAGAATCGATACAGAAATAGACCCACATACATGTAATCGATTCAATAAGAAATGGTAATTGCTGCAACAAATGGTGGCAGAACTACTGGATATCCACATGGAAAAAAAATGAACTTCAATTCTAATAAAACAAAAATTAAATTGAAGTGAATCATAGATTGGAATATAGAAGCTAAAATTATTAAAGTTGTAAGAGAAAAGAGGAGGAAATAATCACAACCTTAGAATAAATGAAAAATTCTTAGGATACAAAAAGCATAAACTTTCTAATAAAAATGTACAAATTGGGTTTCATAAAAATTAATGTATTGCTAGGTATACCAACACATCTCTATAATCCTAGCTACTCAGGGGGTTGAAGCAAGAAGGATTCCAAGTTCAAGACCGGTGTGGGCAACTTGGTGAGACCTTGTCTCAAAAAATAAAAAGGGCTCAGTGGTACAATACCCAGGGGGTCTAATCCCTAGTACCGCCCCCCAAATAATAATAACAACAATAATACTATCTTGAGTAGCATTGTGTGCATGATAGACTCGAACCTTGAAAAACTGGTAGTAGGGGAGGACCTAGCAAAGAAATTGAGGAAGAACAGCCATGAAGTAGGAAGGAGGAGAATGAGGCAAGTCTATTGTCAGGGAGGTCTGGAGTGAAAGTTATTTCAAAAAGGGGGAAGTGATCAAACAAATCAAATGCTGTGAGGTTGGGTAATATGAGGATAAAAAATTGGTCATTGGTTGGGCTGGGGTTGTGGCTCAGTGGTAGAGCACTCGCCTGGCATGCGTGGGGCACTGGGTTCAATTCTCAGAACCACATAAATATAAAGATATTGTGTCCACCTAAAACTAAAAAATAAAATATTAAAAAAATTGGTCATTGGCTTTGTCAATATTTAGGCTGATAAAAGAATCCTGGGGATGAAAGACCAATTGCCAGCTTGAGGAAGGAATGCAAAGGGTGGAAATTAGAGCAAGCATATACAGACAATTTTTTCTAGGTTTTACTCTGAGGGAGATCAGAGAAATAGGACTATAATTGAATGGAGACAAGAGAACCAGAGAGGTTCCACTACCTATAAAGAACCCCTTTAACTTGTTAATAATAAGAGAAAGAGTCCAATTAAAAAATGGGAGCCATGTACCCTAGTGGTTCACACCTATAATCCCAGTGACTTGGAAGCCTGGGACAGAAAGATCACAAGTTTGTGGCCAAACAAAATTAAATAAATAAAAAGGATGTACCACTAGCTTAGTGGTAAAGTGATTCTGGGTTCAATCTGCAGCACCAAAAACAAACAAACAAACAAACAAAAAAAAACCACCAACACAAAACAAAACAAAAAAACCCCCCTCACTTCATGAAAGATATACATGGATAGAAAATAAGCATATTAAAGATTCTCAGCATAATTAGTCATCAGGGAAATACAAATTAAAACCACAATGAAATGCCACTATTGACCCATTTTGATATCAAATGTTGGATAGAATATGGAGCAACTAGAATTCTCATACAAACCTGGTCATTATATAAAATGGTACAGCTACTTTGGAAAACAGTTTAGCAGTTTCTTATATACCCACTGTGGAACTCAGTGGTGTCACTATTAGGTATTGACCCAAGAGAAAAAAATACATATACTTTCACACAAAGACTTAACCAGAATATTCATGGCAACTACACTAATAATAACTAAAAATTAAAACAACATGAATTTCCATCAACAGATAAATGTATGAAAAAATTGTGGTATATTTATACAAAGCAATATTACTTAGCATATTAAATAGTAAACTATAGATAATCATAACAACAGGGATGAATCTGAAAAACATTATGCTGAGCAAAAAAGTCAGACACAAAAGGTCAGTGCTATGGTTTGAATATGGTTTGAGTGCGTCCCTCAAAGATACATGTGCCAGAAGCTTGGTCCCAATGTGATGGTATTGAGGTGGATCTCTAGGAGGTGGGGCCTAATGGAAGATAAATAGGACATGGGGCACCACCCTTCCATGGGGATTTATGTAGTTCTTGCAGAAGTGGAATAGTTCCCAAAAGGAGTTTTAAAATAAAGGAGAGAGCCTGGCCCTCTCTGTTCTGTTTCTTCTCGTCACATCACTTCTTTCTTGCACACACTCTTGTACACCCTCTATTACGAAGTCCTCACCAGAAGCCAATACCAGTGATGTGCTCTTAGACCTCCAGAACTATAAGCTAAATAAGCTTTTCATTACAAATTACTCAGTTTCAGGTATTTTGTTTTGGCAACACAAAATAGCCTAAAATAAGGATATAATGCATGATTCCATTCACAAGAAACTCTAGAAAAGAAAAATTTCATCTATATAGTCAGTGGTTGCCTGGAGTGGAATGTGTGGAATAGGAGATTATCCAGGCAGGAAAGAAACTTTGAGTTGATGAAAATGTTCTCTATTTGATTATGATGATAGGTATATGGGTTTATATCAAACCTTATTAAAATGTATACTTACAATGGGAGTATTTTTTATATGTAAATTATACCTCAGTAAAGTTGATTTCAAAGAAAGCAAGGAGTAGAGTAATAGTACCTTAAGATTCTTGTTTTGTATATGGGGGTAAGCCCATATACAAAGCCCATACATGTTTGAATATATTTCTATACAAGTACAGAGAGTGGTGTAAAAAAAAAATACACTATGCTAATATCATGGTCTACCTTAAGGGGTGAGATCTAGGTGAGAAGAGTAAATATGATTAATATTTGGGAAAGACTAGATTTTTCTTCATATACCTCTGTATTGTTAGATTTATGGCAATAACCATGCACTAATTTTTTGTTTGTTTTGGTGTTGGGAATTGAACCCAGAGCCTCATGCATGCTCTGCATGCCATTAAGCTCCACCACACCCAGCCCATATGCATTACTACTTTTGGTGGTGTAAAAGTCAGTATGCATTTATAGCTGCCTATATTTACAGCTGCCATCCCCAAACACAATGCTGTTCCTCTCATCAAGAAATATGAGGCTCAAAAAAAAAAAAAAAAAAAGAGAAAAAGAAATATGAGGCTCCTTCCCCTTCCCTGGAACCTGGGTTGGTTTCGTGAATTGGTTTGACAACAGAATGTGGCAAAAGTCATACCAAGCCAGTTCCAGGTTTAGCTCTTAAGAGTCCTGTTCCAGGTTTAGCTCTTAAGAGTCCTGGCAGCTACTACTTGTGTTCTCCAGGAAATCATTCACCATGCTGAAAAGAAGTCTGTTCTAGACTACTGATGATGCATGTCCACACACAGGGACAGAAAAGCTTGTGGAGGAGCAATGAGATGCCCTGTTAAGATCCCAGGTGAATGCAACTTCCTGAGTGATCCAGGCCTACACCTCACACACAAATGAACCACAGCTGAGCCCAGACAACACTATGTGTGATAAAGAGGAGCTCTCCCTGCCAAGCCTTACCCATATTACAGAATTCTCAACAAATTTTGTCTTAAGCCATCAAGTTCTGGGCTTGTGTAGTACACAGAAGAAAACATGTATTATGAAAGAAAAAAGTGTGTAGCTGGGCCTGGTGGCACATGCCTGTAATACCAGTGGCTCAGGAGGTTGAGGCAGGAGAACACAAGTTCAAACCCAGTCTCAAAAAAAAAAAAAAAAAAAAAAAAAAAGGCTGGGGATGTGGCTCAGTGCCCTCTGGATTCAATTCCCGCCCCAAAACCTGTAAATTAAAAATTTTAATCAGAAAATTAAAAGTTAAAATATTTCTGGAAACTACCTAATTAGAATGCCTTTAAGGTATTCCATTATAATATTGTCATATTTTATTATTAATTAATTTATTTATATGTGGTTTATTATTTCTTTCATTCATTCATTCATTCATTCATTCATTCATATGTGGTTCAATGCCAGGCAAGTGCTCTACCACTGAGTCACAACCTCAGCCCCTAATATTGAAGTTTTAAACAAATTTTACTGAGTAAGACTCTCCTCTTCCTCCTTCTCCTTCTTGCTGTGCTAGAGATCTAACCCAGGGACTAGGAGATGCTAGGCAAGTGCTTTACTACTGAATAACAACCTCAGCCTGAGTAAGATACTTCTAAAAGTGATGTACTTCATCATTCTTTGACTAGACTTAAGTTACTTAGAAAAATGTACTTTTTAAAAAAATATTTATTTTTTAGTTTTAGGTGGACACAATATCTTCATTTTATTTTTATGCAGTGCTGAGGATCAAACCCAGTGCCTAACGTGTGCTAGGCGAGCACTCAACCACTTGAGCTACAATCCCAGCCCTAGAAAAATATACTTTTAAAAATGAAATTTCTCCCATTGCAATTTAAAAAAACAAACACAAAAAGGGGACTTAGTCCATTCATTCTGAAAAAACACAATTTTTAAAACACATTTTTCTCTATTTGACAACAGATATTAGTTTAAAAAGCCCTGCCATTTCAGGAAGTAATCTGTTCAAATCTAAACAATTTAAAATACAAACAGTGTTTAATTCAGTAATTTCACTTTGGCAAATATCAGTTCAACAGAAATAAAGGTACCAATACTTTAGCATGTTCTTATATTCAAAGCATACACATCTATTCTATTAGCACATACAGATAAGAATTTATATTGCTATGCTACCTTTCATAGTAAAGAAAACAGAATTCATCCATAGAAGAATGGGTGAATACCTGATGTAAACTGTGGTACATCTGTACCATAAAATATATGTAGCTACTTAAAAAGTTCCCTCTCTCACCTTAATTCCCAGGCCAAGCCAACTGACACTCATCACAGTCTGCCTGACAAATCCAATTACAATTGTGCCTTGGTGTTGAGAGCCACAGCCAAGGGGCCCCAGCAAACTTTCAGACTGCCAGCTGATGATTGGCTCACAGCGGCCCCAGCAACATCTAGCTGATTGGCTCTTCTGCGGTGATGCTCATTGGGCTGTTTCCCCGCCCTTTCAGACTGCCAGCTGATGATTGGCTCACAGCTGGCCCCAGCAACATTTACCTGATTGACTCCTCTGCGGTGACGCTCATTGGGCTGTTTCCCTGCCCTTTCAGACCACGGAGCTGCTCATTGGGGGACTATTTTGGCTCCCCCCATGCGACCCAGCCAATCGGCCTCAAGAGCAGGAGGATTGTGGGAGGTGGAGAGGCTTGTGGTTGGGAGAGAGGCTTGTGGGAAGCCGGTGGTGGCAGTTGGGCTCTGAGGGTTTTTCCTGAGCTGTTTTGTTTGGCTTGTGTGGTTCTAAAAATAAAGTTCGTTTCTTTTGACAAGTGGCTCCTGAATTGTGCCCAGCCAGACTGCGGCACCTTGGTATTTGTGAAGAACTGGTTCTAGGAACCGCCTCCTATACCCAAATCCAGGAAGCTCAAGTACCTTATGATGTGAAGTAGTATTTGCATATAACCTACACATATCCTCTCATATACTTTGAATCATCTCTACATTGCTTATAATACCTAATATCTATATAAATAGTCTTTATTCTTTTTTCCCCCTTAAGGGATAATGACAAAAAAAAGTCTGTATGTTTACTACAGACACATTTAAAAAAAACATTTTCAATCTAAGGTTGGTTGAATTAGCAGATGTGGATACAAGGCTGCGTTCAATTTTCCTTTGTTTTCCAGTCAATTCTGGTCAAAAATTGACTGGAAGAAGGTGGTTGTCAGAGTAGGATCTGTGGCTGAATTTCCTCCTCTCTGGACAGATGATAGGTTTTCTAAAATAAGATTATGGGCTTTATCCTGGAGCTAGATGGGTTGTTCAAGACCTGGATCCTGGATTGCTCATTGCTTGAATAAACTCTGAGGGAGCAAAGCAATTGCTAACAAAAGCAGTTGATATGGAAGAGTTGGCAGAATATTTTACAAGTTTTAAGAGTTAGAAATACATCCTATAGCATCAGAGCCACTCTTTTCCGGGAATATAGAGTAACTTAAGAAAAGACACTTTCTAACCTAGGAGGGTAAGCTGCTTTGCCTCAGGATTCCTGCATTAATTATCTCTGCCATGGCATACTACAATAGAGATATGAGATTTAAATCTTTCCTTAGTCCTCATTCAAAATATTAATTCTTTTTGTAAGAAATATTTTTAAAAGCATTTTTTATACCTTTATTTTATTTATTTATTTTTTGTGGTGCTGAGAATTGAAACCAGGGCCTCACACATGCAAGACAAGCGCTCACCACTGAGCCACAACCCCAGCCCCAATATTTTTAATTAATATAAGATTATGGGCTTTATCCTCGAGCTAGATGGACACAATACTTTCATTTATTTTCACGTAGTGTTGGGGATTGAATCCAGTGCTTCACACATGCTAGGCAAGGACTAACCACTAAGCCACAACCCCAGCCCCTCAAAATATTAATTCTTGATTTTTTTTTTTTTTGTAGACAAACTCTCCAGATGGAGCAACATCACTATCACTTTCTATTTTTGCTCTCATTTTTAGAAGTCTCTGACCTAGCGTAAATGGGAACTTGTCTGAGCTTGCTAATTATAAGACTACGTTATGCCTCTAAAAATAATTTTAAAATGCTGTTCTTTGCATTTCATGATGACACTACCAAACCTCAGTTACTCTTTTAGAGCAGCAACATGTTCTCACTGAGTCATGCATCCATTAGTCCATCCCTTGGTCCCTCTCTCTCTCCATCTACCCACCTTCTCTCTCTCTCTCTCTCTCTCTCTCTCTTTCTTTTTCTTTCTTTCTCCCTCTCTCTTTCTTTCTCTCTCTCTCTTTCTTTCTTTCTCTCTTTCTTTCCCTTCCCCCCTCCCTTTCTTCCTCCCTCCCTCCCTCCCTCCCTCTCTCTCTCTCTCTCTCTCTCTCTCTCTCTTTCTTTCTTTCTTTCTTTACCAGGGATTAAACTCAGGGGCATTTGACCACTGAGCCACATCCCCAGCCCCATTTTGTATTTTATTAGAGACAGGTTCTCACTGAGTTGCTAAGTGCCTCGCCATTGCTGAGGCTATCTTTGAATTTGCAATCCTCCTGCTTCAGCCTCCAGAGCTGCTGGGATTTCAGGCATGTGCCAAGGCGCCTGGCTCCCCCATGTTTGCTGACAGGTTGTGATTATGCTGGAACAAAGATACAGAAATATTTGGAGATGACTGGTCAGGAATAAAAGTTTGTCTGAAGCCATGGAATAATTTTTCTCTGTGAGACATTAACAGTCTCATTCACTGCTGACAAGATGCACATTTCTGGAGGACAATGACTATCCAAAGCCTTAAAAACATGCATATACTTTGACCTAATAATCTCCCTCGTAGGAACAAAATCCTAAGGAAGGAATCAGAGATTCACCAAAGGGAGTTAGTTATATGAGAGAATAATCACACACAGAGAAAGATTAATCTCTTCTCACTATGTAAGAAACTGGAAACAACTGAATTAAATAATAGTATCTACCCAGAAGATCACTAAATACAATTATGGCAAATTCAGGTTCTTGAATAAATACAACCAATAAATATATTTTGGGGAAGCATTTAATTCATATAGAAAAGTACTTATAAGCCTGCCTATAGTCTCAGATACTCAAGAGGCTAAGATTTGAGCCCAGGAGTTTGAGAGTTTGGCAAGACCCTGTCTCAAGAGAATAATACTTATATAAATAACATTAAATTTAAAAATCCAGAAGCAAGCATGGAAAGCTAAACAAAAGGCTAAGTTAGAGCTCAGGGTTAGGGCACATGTATGCACAAGGTTCTAGCTTCACTCTACACACCAAAAAATATCTAAACAAAAATTGGCTACTTTCAAATGGCAATTTTTTTGGTGGGGGGGCGGTACTAGGGATTGAACCCAGGGGTGCTTAACCACTGAGCCACATCTCCAGCCCTTTTTATATTTTATTTTGAGACAGGGTCTTGTTAAGCTCCTTAGGGCCTTGCTAAATTGCTGAGGCTGGCTTTGAATTCACGAACCTCCTGCCTCAGCCTCCTGAGTCACTGGGATTACAGGCATGTATCATCATGCCAGCAAAATGGCAAAATTATAAGTAATAATTGTCTCTTTTATACCTTTAAGTATTTTCCAAATTGTCCAAAATGACTATATATCATTAAATAATTATGGGAGGAAAAAGTTTTGTTAATAGATATTAAAGTTATGACTTTCAAAAAATTGACATTAGGAAGAAAAGAAAGTAAGAGGAAAAAAAGAGTCTGGGCTTCACCTTTAACTCTGGCTATATTAGTATTTCTAAGTTATATTAATATAAGTGTTTGCTGGATTGAACTACACTAATGCTAACCTAGGCTGACTTGGCAAGGAAAATTTCATTTAATCCTATGAATTGTGTTGAAAATTTTTCCTTTTAGGATATGTGAATTCTAATGCTAAGCTACCGACATGGATGAATGCTAAACTCCCAGACTGGTATCCAATTATTCATACCTACAACCTACCTTTTCACCTTAATTTGATCCTATGCTGTGAGGTGAAAATCTCTGGAAATTTATACAAAAGCTATTTTTCAAAAACTGATCTGCTGTGGTGTGATAATGATGAGGAATTGATGTGGCTCTGTGCACACTGCTACATTCAACTGTAGGAACTGCAGAGGAAATGGACAGAAAATACCATTCCTCTCTGTTCCCTACAATACCCTACACAGCCTCTCCGTGGCAGGTCATCTTACCAAGACCATTTATTTGCGCATGAGCTGACTTCTCTAAAATACTAACTCCCAGAAGGAAGACTCTGTGGATTTTTCATGTTCCTCTTTCCAACTCCTGTACCAAACCTGCCATCTAGTAGCCACTACTAAATGTTTTTAAGTACATTGATGCCCTCATCCCCAAGATTAAGAATACAAAAAATAAGTCTATTCAAGATAAAGAATCTTGAGCATTTAAAAGAACAACCAAATAACCCAGGAATTTATATGATTTAGAACTTGACAAAAACAGGAAACTAAAATTAAAATTCAGAGTGTTTGGGTGTTACTATGGGCAGAGATGGAAAAAAATTTTCCATCAAGGACTTCTGACCCAAGCTGGGAAGGAAATGAGACTCACATACAAATAAAAAGCAACTTCAGGGTCTGGGGGTATAGCTCAGTGATAAAATGTGTTTAGCAAGTTTGAGACCCTGGGTTCAATCCCAGCATACACACACAAAAAGACAGTTAAGAAAGAAAGAAAAAGAAAAAAAAAAAAAGCACAACTTCATTTATTGTCTTTCTCTTATCCCTCAGAATGAGAAATAAATCTTTGCAAGGGACATGAAATAGGCCCTAAATATATGGGATAATAAAAACATAATATAGTTCATATTATGGTCCATTAAAGGTAAAAGAAAGACAAAAAAAAAAAAGAGTAAGGAGAATATGTAATCACTTCAAGGGCAGCACAGTTTCTAGTAAGTAGATAACACAAGGCTATCCATTAAATTATGTTAATAAGAGCTTGAGCTTAAATTTTCTCTACCCAACTTCGGTTTCAGAACAACTGGTCTAGTTGAATAAAGAACTGGGTAGTGTTTGTCAATGGTATAGTGCTTGCCTAGCATGTGTGAAGCCATGGATTTTATTACCAGCACTCCCCTCCGCACCACACACAAAATGTGGTAATAAAATTGGTAGAAAATAGATGAAATTAGCCATGTGAAGAAGCTCCTACATGCAAAAGGATTTGTAAATGTATTACAGAAATGAATAAATAATTGTTTTCTGAATGAATAAATAATTCTGCCATTCTGAAAGGCAACTTAGGATGTGATATAGGCTAGAATTTAGTCAGGGCCACAGGATGGCATAGGTTAAGTACAAATCAGGGCATGCCATTCATACAATGACACCTCATAGAGTTTATATAGCTGTGAACAACCAGCATAACTGTGGGGCTGCCCTAAATTTAACTAACACATCAGAGTGATATTATAAAGCAGAAATAGAATGGCCCACAAGGGCTCTAGATCAAGGTATCCTATTGACATTTTGGGCAGGATCATTTGTTGTTGTGGAGCATTATATTATGCATTGTAGGGCTGGGGATATGGCTCAAGTGGTAGCGCGCTCGCCTGGCATGTGTGCGGCCCGGGTTTGATCCTCAGCACCACATACAAAGATGTTGTGTCCACCGAAAACTAAAAAAAAAAAAAAATTAAAAAAAAAAAATATATATATATTATGCATTGTAGAATATTTAATAGCATCCTGGGTTTCTACCCACTGAATGCCAATCACAACCCCCATATGCACACCAGTTATAACAATCAAAAATGTCTCCAGACACTTACAAATGTCCCTGGGGAGCAAATTTTCTCTACCCAACTTCGGTTTCAGAGCAACTGGTCTAGTTGAATAAGGAACTGGGTAGTGTTTGTCAAACTCCGCAGAAGAAAGAGCAGATATTGCATCAGGCAGATATGAGAAAGGAGTGTAGAGCACAATAGAGCAGATTAATTCTCTAGGCAATCTTGCAAGGAAATAACCCCTACAGATATATCTAATCCTTTTGCTTTAATTCCATTTGCCAAGTAATTACCAGTTCAATATCTTAGGCACAGTACATTATATTTTTAAAGAGGTTTTAAAAAAATGCAATGGTGTATAACAGTCCACAGGTTATTGTCAACATCGACATTGGACCATGTAAGAGGAAACAGATGGAAAAACATTTGGAATGTAACAATGTGTTAAGATTAAATTTCTAGAATTACAGAAACACACACACACACACACACACACACACACACACACACACACACACACCCCATAGTTTCTTAAATAAAAAAGACTAAACCAAAATCCCACCACACGTTTTCTACATTGAAAAGGGGAGTGAAAAATATACAGATTCATACTTATATAATCGTGGTTTAGGAAAACCTGCCTATATGAAAAAGAAACCACACAGGAAAAGACAGATTTACCTACATCAAAATAAAAAACTTCTGTGTTTCAAAAAGAAAATGAAACAGAAAACATATGAGTAAAAGTAAAAGACAACAAATTGAAGCAGAAAATATTTACAATATAAACACCAATGGTTCAAGATCTTTAAATATGTAGGCTTTTGTAACTGAAACTATAAAATCAATACCCCAGTGGAAAAAATAAGGACAAAGGACATGAACATGTAATTCACACATATGCTCAAACTCCCTCCACACACAAAAGCTTAGCTCTTAAATACATGAAAAATATTTAATCTTGTCCACTAAATAGATGGGAATAAAAAGGGCTGGGGATGTGGCTCAAGTGGTAGCGCGCTCGCCTGGCATGCGTGCGGCCCGGGTTCGATTCTCAGCACCACATACAAACAAAAGATGTTGTGTCCGCCAATAACTAAAAAAAAATAAATATTAAAATTCTCTCTCTTTCTCTCTCTCACTCTCTCTTAAAAAAATAGATGGGAATAAAAACAAGATAGCATTTCTTTTCTTTTTTTTTGCAGGGGTTTGGGGATGCTACTGGGGATTGAACTCAGGGGCACTAAACTACTGAGCCACATCTCAGCCCTATTTTGTATTTTATTTAGAGACAAAATCTCACTGAGTTGCTTAGTGCCTCACTTTTGCTGAGGTTGGCTTTGACCTTGTGATCCTCCTGTCTCAGCTTCTTGAGCCAATGGGATAATAGGCCTGTGCCACTGTGCTCAGCTAGCATTTCTTTATATATCTGCTTGATAAATATTTATAAAAATCATAATACCTAGAATATATGGTGTTCATAAGAGTGTAGACAAACTTTCTGAAACATTGATATAAACTAGTACAATCTTTCTGGAAGATAATTTAGCAATAAATATGCTTTTAATGAACAGTGTGTGTGTGTGTGTGTGTGTGTGTGTGTGTGTGTGTATGTGAGAGAGACAGAGAGAGAGAGAGAGATATTGATTGATTGATTGATTGATTTTGGGGAGGGGGAGAGATAGGGGGAGGAGAGGGGGAGGAGGATAGGAGGCAACAGGAAATATAGCACACAGCATGGCCCACAAAGTACTCCTGGTCCAAAATTTGACCCAAGTCTATCCAAGTATCTGGAATTCTCAGTTTACTGAGAACATGGAGATTTAGTGCCATTAAAATGAAGTTCAAGAATATGAAAATAAATAGATGATGATAAAAAGTCAGAAGAGTGCTTACCTCTAGGCCAAGTACAGAATAGAAGAGGACAAAAGGAAATTTTATGGATTACTAGTAGCTTCTAATCTTGTAAATATGTAAATAACCATAAAGTTACACTTTTTTTTGTTGTTGTTGTTGGTACTAGAGATTAAACTCAGGGGTGTTCCTCAACTGAGTTATATCCCCAGCCCTTTTTATATTTTATTTTGAGATGGGGTCTCGCTAATTTGCCCAGGCTGGCCTTGAACTTTCTTTATCTTTCCTCCAAAGTAGTTGGAATTACAGGTGTGTGCTACTGTACTTGGTAAAGCTCTCTCTTAAAATTGGCATACTTTATTTATTTTTGATTTTTGGTGCCAGGGATTGAACTCAGTGGACTGCAACCCCTCAGTCACATCCCCAGCCCTTTTTAGTATTTTATCCAGAGACAGGGTCTCACTGAGGTGCTTAGGGCCTCACTGAATTGCAGAGGCTAGCTTTGAACTCTCAATCCTCCTGCCTCAGCCTCCTGAGCCGCTGGGATTAAGGTATTAGTATACTTTATAAGTTTTACTGTGCATATACAAAGCCTCAGGTTTTAGAAACAGAAAGTAAAAATTCTTCTGCCACTTTTCCAATATCACCTAGTGTAACAAGACAAGCGAGTGTGGCTAGAAGATTAGCAGAGATGCCAAGAGGAAGCCGTAGTATATTACACCTCAGCTCCTACCCGTGGGTCTTGATCTTTCCGAAACTCCCATGGCTGCAAACCAGGAAGCGGGGAGGGAGAGCAAAGCCCAGAAGATACAACCAGAGTTCTTATTAGGAAAGCCTTACAAAGTGACTCTTCACAAGGATTTCTAGAACATCAGCCAACTAAGAACACTGGCTATGTTGGAAAAATGGGCTTTAACATCACCTAAAGAATTTAATAAGTCAGCCGATGTGGTGTCGCACACCAGTAATCCCAGTAACTTGGGAGGCTGAGGCAGGTGGATCACAAGTTCAAGGCTAGTCCCAAGTATTTTAGCGAGACCCTGTCTCAAAATAAAAAAACATAAAAAGGGCTAGGGAGGGGCTTCATGGTTAAACACCTCTGAGTTCAATCCTTGGTATCCCTCCCGCAACAAAAAAGAAAAAAAGAATATTACAATTCATCTATGTAAGTTGATACAGGTTGACTATCCCTTATCTGAAGTGCTTGGAATCAAAGTGTTTTGGATTTTGGAATATTTGAACACACATAATGAGATATTTTGGAGACGGACCACAAATCCAAACACAGAATTCATTTATGTTTCATATACACCTTTTATACACATGGCCCTAAGGTAATTTTTTACAATATTTAAAATTTTTTTTGCATTAAACAAAGTTTCATGGTATGCAATTTTCTATTTGTGGCTCATATCAAGTGCTCAAAAAGATTCAGATTTTGGATTTCAGATTTTCAGATTAGGGATGCTCTGCCAATAATGTGAATCAGACACTAGCAGCTAAAGCTAAGGCTATGTTTAAAGCTGGATACTTGGAAGGGTAAGCTACAAAAAGATGAGAACTTGCAGAATTGGTAAAATTTGCTTTGAAATGCCAAAAGACTGTTTTGGAAATTGAGCTGATTATAAGAGTATATAAAGAGGAGTAAGGCCTCTTTGCCATGAATGCTGAAGCACAGCCCCTTCATCCCCACCTCCACTTTCACCCCCAGAGATAACCTGGATTGCTCAGTGCAGACTGAGAAATGTGCATTTTCAGTGTTTACCATCCCAACATAGAGGTTTACCAGAGGTTACAGAGAAAATACGTGTTATATTAATGTTGTCTATGTGTGGTTTACAGTCCTTCATTCTAGCAAACGCAACAGCACATATGAATAGAAATCAGAGGTTACACTGGATCTTGTGATATTGTAAGCTTAATATTCATACCACTATGAAAGAACAATTTCTTATAATAGTATACTTACTTGTCTGGTATGTTTCAAGCCCAAATTCAGGACTAAGATGAACTTATAAAGTTCTCATTTCTTTGAAGAGCAGAAAAAAAAAATATTTTTACTTTTTTTGGGGTGGTGGTGCTAGGAATTGAACCCAGGGCCTCATACTTGGACTTGCTAGGCTAGAAAAAATACCTTTAAAATTTTTAACTGATAAATAAAAATTGTACATACTTATGGGATAAAATTTTATTTTCAAATTTCATTCTCATGAAAGTCTTATTTCACTGATGAAAGGATTTAACTGGCTGGAATTCTAGGTTGTATCTTTAACCAAAACAGGCATCCATAAATCAGGAAAATTAAGGGCTATGTCCATACAAATAGTGTGTGGCTATGTGGAATTTAATGAATTCTTTGCAATATGGTAAATAAAGAATTCAATGTGATCTCTTGATTTAAGTGGCCAGTGTGGCATTGTTTTTAAGCCAAAATATTAATAATGGCTATCTTTCATAACACAATCTGATACACAGCATGGAAGGTAAGAATACAATCCCCAAACAGAAAATAATTCTCAAAATTCAACATGGTGGTTATCTGGGTAAAATGGATTCTGTCATACATTCTGGCTCTCAATGGTCTGATTGGTTTGCCTTACTGTAAGGCTACTAGTGTTTACACAGGGTGGCAGTCAATGGTTAAGTCTATAGAAACAGGTTAAAAACTACCTCTTTCAATTCTATGTTATATAGGCCAGTTGTCAATATATAAAGTCTCCTACTGGCTTATGGAGAAGTTCATCTTAATTTAATCTCTGTCTTCAGAATGAACAATTATTTTCTTTCACCTTGCTCCCCAGTATACCACTTTCTAGCTCAAAATGGACATTCAATAAATAGTAGGGAATTAGTTCATCTCAGCCTCCAATCTGCCCTCACCTACTAATACAACAAACCTTCTAGGACACAGTCTTTGGTTCAAAGCCACACTTCTCCACCATGTTCCAGAGGATAGAAGAAGAAAACTCACCTAATGCCCTGACAATTCGCATCAGGACTTCCCCAACTTTCATTCTGGTTTCTGGTGTGTATTTCTCTTTGCCGCTGTCATAATGAGCCAGGAGATCAACCAAAATTTTCTCAGGGTACACATCTGAGAGCAGGGCAACTCCTGGGGTTTGAAACAAAAAGAAAACAGTTTATTATTATTTAGGATTGAAAGGCAAATAAACCCAGACATCCAGTGATGAGATGCAGGTACATTTAAACCCACCTACTACAAAGGGCTGTCCTTTATTTGGAGAGACAACAAGGGATGACTCTGGGAATTCAGACTCCTAGATTCATCTCATCCCAGCCCAGTCTCGAAGGTTCCTCTCTCAGTATGGACATTCTGTGTTCTATGGGTTACAGACTCCTGAAGCAGAGGCTAAAGGACTACGTATCACACAGGGATGCAGCAGCAGGAGACCACTAGGGATCTCCCCAATTCTGAGGCTCTAAGGTTGGATGACTTGTACTATCACTGATAACGTATCAGTCTAAAGCCTAGAGTGCTTCCTGTCTTTGCTATAGTTTTCCATTTCAGTGTAATTTCTCTCTGTCAATGATGAGAGCAATTTCCACAAGGAAACTTTCAGAGCATTCAAGCTGAGTTCCCTGATGAACAGAAACAGGAAAGATACTGCCCTTGAGTCCCCCTTCCTAGGATCCCTTCTCCTATCCCTGCCAGGGCTTGCTCAGTGTATAACCTCCAACAGTGCTATCATATCTGAGCCCAGCCCCATACTGAGCAAGCTCTGCAGGGATGGAATAAGGGAGCTATAACCTCAGGCAGGACCAAAATAAAGCCCCTTGTCTTCAGACTATAGAAAAACAAACTCTACTACTGGCGGGTGGGGGGGGGGAAGCTTTCATCCCTCTAAAGAACAGTGAGAAAAAAAATAGGAAATAGAAATTTCACAATAAAAATATATCTAGGATGAGAATGCTTCTCACCACTTCTGCCTCAATCACTTTCATCCCTAGTGTCTAGTCTGGATTTTCTCAATAATCCCTTAATTGGTCTCCCCTGTATCTACCCTTTTCCCTCATTGCAGTTGGAACAATTTGATTTAAGACACAAGAGGAGCCCTTAATCTTCTGCCCAAATCCCACAATGGTTTTCTTCTCCCCAACACAGAGCAGCTCCCCATCCCCCCACTGCCTTGGTTCTCTCTCCAACCCCCTCTTTGACCCTACTCTCCCCTCCTGCACACTGTTCTCAGCTCTGGCTGACATGCTTTTCTTCAAGGAGACCAAGCTGCCCCTGGCTCAGACCCCAACCCTGCTGCTCCATCTCCAGGAAGCCTCACAGCTGCTCCTGAACTCCTATCATTTCTCTGTGCACATATCATATCTACCAAATACAAAGTGGCAGCCTCCTTTACCTGCCACTCTTTATCCCTCTCACCCTGCTTCATTTTCTTCTTGGCACATAATATTACCTGACAGGTCATATATTTCCTTATTTATTGTCTGCTCTCCTCCCCAGAATGTGAACTCTATAAAAGTCAAGGGATTTTGTTTTGTTTCCTGCTGTGTCCCCTATGCCTACTAGAGTGCCAACACACAGCAGGTGCTCAATAACCATTTGTTAAAGAGTCAATGAATGAATGGATGAGTAAAAGGGGCTCAAAGACACAGTTGATACAAATTTGAGGGATTTAAAAAGAGAGGATGATAAGGGAGTAATAAATGTTTGAGAAATCCATAATTAATTTTCATCTGACTTTACCATTCCCCAGTTTAAACTGATAATCTCACAACAACATTTTCTAAAGTATGGTTGTGATTGCATTCTTTTATATAAATCATGGCTCTCTCTCTTCACCCCCCCCCCCCACATCTGGAGGGCCATGAAGGCAGTGCACCTGCTGAGGATTGCACCTGTCCGATCATCCTCTTTTCTGTCCTCCCAACCCCTACCTTTGTTTTGCTTCCAAAGAACCAGGGAAGCCTCTGCACATGGCCCTAAGCTACGCCTTCCTGCATGTGGGCTCCAATTTTACACAAGGGGTACCCGGCTCTTAAGGGAGTTTCAGGCTGTGGCCAAACTTGAAATACATAGCTCCCTGTTGGTAATATGTGACACTAGCTGTAGTTCACTCTATTCATAAAGTGATAGAGAAGTCCTTGCAGGTTTAAGGAGGAGTTAGGAAACATTCTAGCATAGGAAAACAATCTGTGACTTAAAAGAAAGTGAGGAAGAGAAAGGAAATAACTTCTAAGTCCTAAAAGAGCCCCCAAAGAAAAATGAATTGGTAGGTGGTAACTTCAATTCTGGCACTGATGTATTACAAGGACTAGTGTATAGAGATCATGAATGTAGCTATTATAACCACTTTTTCATTAGAAGTTCTCAACTCAGAGATATGCTGGATCTGTTTCCTTTTAAGAATGTAGTCTGAACTTTGTAATGGAAAACAGTGGGAAAATGGAATTTGCTGTATAAAACTTTGATCTATATCCAGCTTTTCTGAAACTCATTTATTATTAAAGTCCTCCCACTGTTGTTTATTCCTATATTCTCTCATTAGTCATTGACACAAAACAGTTATTTAGTTCTATGCACATATCATCCTGGTCAAATTAGCCCTTCTGTCCTCTCTGCAGTGGACAGATATGTGGCTGTGCACAGCCTCTACTTTCTTCTGGCAATCAGACCCTGGTGTTTCTTTGAAAACATATGGCTCTTCTCCTCTCAGTTTGCTTGGTTTCAGTGGGCTAACTACTCACTTTTTCTTCCTCCCTCCCCACACTGGTGAATTATGATATTCTATGCCACCCCAACCTTGATGATTGGTTCAGGAATGGCCAAATAAGACTTGAGCCTGGAACCCCTTTGAAAAAACTCTAGGAGAGGGGCTGGGGTTGTGGCTCAGTGGTAGAGTGCTCACCTAGCATGCATGAGGCACTGGTTCAATCCTTAGCACCAAATAAAAATAAAATAAAATAAAGAGGGGCTGGGGATGTGGCTCAAGCGGTAGCGCGCTCGCCTGGTGTGCGTGCGGCCCGGGTTCGATCCTCAGCACCACATACAAACAAAGATGTTGTGTCTGCCGATAAAATAAATATTAAAATTCTCTCTCTCTCTCCCTCTCTCATAAAAACAAACAAACAAACAAACAAAAAAATAAAATAAAGATATTGTGTTCACCTAAAACTAAAAAATAATAAAAGAAAAAGAAAGGAGAGACAAGCTTCCTTCACCACACCCCCGCTGACATTATTAACCTGCAGTTGTCAGTGACTACCAGGTGGAGGAAGCCCACCAAGAATGACTCCATCACAGAAAGTCAAGCCATGAGAGGGAGGGAGAAGGCAAGCTTTGGGCACTGGGATCCAACTATATTTTTACCCACTAGACTTTTTTTTTATATATATATGCTTTTATTGTCCCCCCCCAAAAGGAATTCCAATATACTCCTCTTGCATTTTTTTTTTTTTTTACAATGGTAACCTTTAAACTCTACCAAGGAGCTATAAGTCTTCCCATTCTTATATAAAGATTGGCAATGGCAAAGCACAGTTTCCCTGTTTCCCACAGTCCTGGGTATGTCAGCCATTGTTTTTCTTCCTGCTGCCTGCTCCACAGACTGCTGCCAAATGGCTCTCTGACTGCTGAGTTTTACCTTCTAGGATACGGTTGCTACCTAAAAGTTTATGACTCCTTGGAGGATAAGAGCAGTTCCTGTCTTACTCACAAGCGAAAAGAATCATATATGATGGTTAAGACCAAATGACAATGACAGAGAGGAGACTTTTTGTGGTTGTTTTTGTTTCTTATTAGAAGGATTTTCTAACATTGGCATGCTGAGGTCACTGTCATAACCTTCACATGACACTTGATCCCTCACACTTGATAATTCCTTTGTAATCTGAAAATGGGGTAACTTCTGGGTCAGCACAGGCTTCAAGAAAACATGACACATCAATCCCTTTGACAATAAGAACCAAAAGATCATGTGAGAGATACCTCTCCCTGCTCTGATCACAGAAAAATTACTTTGCATTTCAGGATGTGTATAACAGATAAGATATACAAAAGGCAAAGGTGAACCCAAACTGACAAGAGTTTATGAAAGCTCTCTAATCCATGTTTTGGGGGAACTGCATAGTACAGAGGTGAACTAACTCAACTAAAAAAATATTACTGAAAGTGCTTCTTATAATAAAACAGAAACAGTTAACTTTGCAAAATAACGAGCCCCCTGCCAGCCAAAGACTTTCATTACAAAACTAAAAATGTATTTTTTTTTGTCTTTTTTTTGAACTGGGTGGTTGAACCGGGGCTTTGCGAATGCAAGGCAGACACTTTGCCACTGAGCTCATCTCAACCCATAGAAATGTATTTATTTATTTATTTTTGTGGTGCTAGGGATTGAACCCAGGGCCTTGTGCATGCAAAGTAAGCATTCTACCAACTAAGCTGTATCCCCAGCCTCTAGAAATGTATTTTTGATGGGAACAAAGTAGAAGTCCTTTATCAATAGAAGGAGTTTAGGTACAATCTCACTTGATATAGTGCTCTTACATTATAGGAAAGATGGTCTAATTCTAAATATTTCTGCTGACTGGCTCTATCAAGGAACCTGCTAAGCCATCTCTACTTTGAAACTAACCTTCATCATTTTTCCTGGACAGATAACTTCCTAAAATACCCACTCAAACTGGAAAACTACCTATGCACTTGAACCTATTAAGTATTTTTGCCAACAAACCATAAGAAACATAAAATGTCATGTATTATGTGATTCTTTTTACATGAAATGACCAGATTAGGCAAAACTATATAGAGAGTAAATAGATTTAGTGGTTATGTAGGGCTGTAGGAGTTGGGAAGAAATGAGGAGCAACTGCTAATGGATATGAAGTTTCTTTGGGGGATGATAAAGAAATTCCAAAATTGACTGTCAAAATGGTTACACATTCTGTGAATATACTAAAACCCACTGAACTTTACACTTTAAATGAATGAACTGTATAGCATGTGAATTATGTCTCAAAAAGTTGTAATATACATGTACTGAAACATCACATGGTACCCCATAAATCTGTACTCTTATGTTTTTTGTTTTCGTGGTACTGGGGGACTAAATCCAGGGTTTGGCAAACACCAGGCAAATGCTCTGCCACTGAGCTACATCCTTAGCCCACAATCTTATGTTTTTATTTATCAGTTAAAAATAATAAATTTAAACTTTTGGGTTATTATAAAAATGATATTAAGGTCATATCTCACTCTTGAGAAGGTCCACATTCTTCCTGGAATTTGTATCTATCTTCTAAATAAATCTATCTTTTGAAAAAAGAAAAAATGATAAGAAAATATTTCATATCTACTCTTTTAAAAGGCTTTTGGATAGTAGAAAGTGGGATAAAAGAGCATATCTTAAATGTAAAGGGAAATCCACCAGTAAGGGCATAGTATCATCTTCCTTTGGTATCCAAATTTGCTTTGGTTATCCTTGCAGCATAAGAATAGCAAAAGGGAGAAAATGACTTGATATTTACGAGCTAAATGGGAAAACCAACAAACATTTCACATTTTACTGTCTTGCATTAATATTTAAAAAAGCAATATTATGTTTAAAAAATATAACTTCTGTGGTAACCAGAAATTCTACTCTAAGAATAATTTATTCTAATAGATTCACTAGCACAAGTAGAAAATTGTACATAAAATCTCCACTGTAACACTATTTGTAACAGAGATGGCACAAAACAAATTAAATGCTCATTAATGGAGAACTGATTAAATTATGGCTATTCATACAATGGAATATAATGCACACATTACCCCTTCCCCAAAAGCAGTTTTTGAAGAAATTATGGAATGAATTCTAAGATACAGTATTAAGTGAAAAGTAAGGTGCAGAACAGTGTGCCCAGAATTCAACTGTATTTGTGTACAAAGGAGAAATACATACTCATCAAAGATTTCTGGAATGACATACAAGAAACTAATGACACATATTGTTTCTAGGAAGGGTAACAGGGTGACTAGGAAAAAATTTGCAACCAAATGTGGCAGAATTACCACAAACATTTATACTTCTTCCTCCTGAAATTCCATTAAAGTGACAATTAAAGAGTGAAAAAGGAATAAGCCCACAAATAAGGAAAAAGAACAGGACAGGTGTGAAAGTCTGGAGTGTGGAAAAAAGAGAACAAAGATGGTATAAAATAATCCTTGGAAAAATTTAGCAGTAAGTACATGGAAAACTAAAGGAATGTACAAGAAAGACTCATCATTGGGCTGGGGATGTGGCTCAAGCGGTAGCGTGGCCCGGGTTCAATCCTCAGCACCACATACAAACAAAGATGTTGTGTCTGCCAAAAAAAAAAAAAAAAAAAAAAAAAAAAAAAATATATATATATATATATATATATATATATATATATTAAAAAATATCTCTCTCTCCCCTCTCTCTCTCTCTAAAAAAAAAAAAAAAGACTGATCACTGCAGTAGGCCTGCTTGTCATTACTATACATACCCATAGTTAGCAGCGAGCACTGCCCAATTATTTAGCCAAATATTTAGAGGGGAAAACATTAGCAGGGCTCTGAGTGTGTGTGCCTATGTTTGTGCACTAAGTCTGCAGCTAATGCAGAAAATGACTAAATAATGTCCAAAAATTTAAATCAAAAGAGATCTGTAGGAGCATTTTATTTAAAAATAAGGAGGTAATTAGTAGAAGAAACTACTTTTAAAGGATAGAGAAGTGAACATGGTCATCTCTAGGGCTTAGAAATTGGGGTAGAAGTAAGAAACAGGGCATCAGATAAAAATATTTTATTAAGGTTTGTTCAAAGTAATTAATAAAATAAGTTTATCTTAAAAACTAGCAAGATAAGAAAATACATATTAATTTGCAGAGGAAGCTCTAGTTCGAAAAGGACAATGAGTGACAGTCAAGAGAAGTGGTCAGACACAAAGAAATTTTCCTTCTGATTATGAAAAGATAATAACCAATCTGTGTTGTCCTCTCTTGCAGCTCTAAGTCACAAAAACAAGAAAGGTAGAACTCCAAAGGGAAGGAAAACACTACTCAGTACTAGAATCCTGTTATATTTGAGAACTCTTATTATGATGGAAACTAATAGTAATGCCAGCACTGAGAATCCAGGAAGTTACACAAACTGGGGGAGTTGGTTGTTAGATCAAGGAAGTATGGGAAACTCAATAGCTGGGCTGTCTTTGTAATTAAGAATAAATGACAACATCTAGAATACCAATTTGATGTTTAGTTTCTTTAAAGCTCCAAAGCTGTGTTAACTGTGGATAGGTCCCAACAAATTTATAAAGATTCAGGATGAGTGTGTGTTACTCAGGCCTGAGGAAAAAAACAGTTATAATAATAAGCTATGAAGCCTAACAGCTGAAGATCTGTAAGAACCGTACCTAGTGTCTATCTCTAAATAAGAATCCAAATAACATTGTTTTCTAATTCCCATTTTGGAGCGAAAAAATGAGTGAATAACCTGTTTATTCATAGTTAGCCAAACTTACTGGAAGCCATTTGGATCATGAAATATTTATTTTTTAAACAAAGAGACTTTTTTTTTTTTTAACATTTAATTTTTAGGTGTAGATGGACACAACACAATGCCTTTATTTTTTGTGGTGCTGAGAGGATCGAACCCAGGTCCCACCCGTGCTAGGTGAGCGCTCTACTGCTGAGCCACAATCCCAGCCTGAGGATCATGAAATATTATTAAAAAGTAAGCCTAGGGCTGGGGATGTGGCTCAAGCGGTAGTGTGCTCGCCTGGCATGCATGCGGCCCGGGTTCGATCCTCAGCACCACATACCAACAAAGATGTTGTGTCCGCCGATAACTAAAAAATAAATATTAAAAAAACAATTCTCTCTTTCTCTCTCTCCCTCTCTCTTTTTAAAAAAAAAAAAAAAAAAAAAAAAAAAAAAAGTAAGCCTAACAACAAAGACTAACACACTGAGTGACTTCAATATGCCAGGTGTTGTCTCAGCACTCATGCCTTTAGTGCTCAACAATTCTTTGAAGAAGCTATAATTATTGCTGTTGTTATTATTATAATAATTATTTGTGGTACTAGGAATTGAACCCAGGGACATTCTACCACTGGGCTACATCCCCAGTTCTTATTCTTTATTTTGAGACATGGTCTTGCTAAGTTGCTGGCCTGGGACTTGTGATCATCCTGCCTCAGCCTCCTGAGTCACTGGGATTACAGGAATGTGCCACTGCACCCAGCTCGAAGTAGGTGCTATTAGTACTCCTAATTTTACTGAGGGAGAAGCTGAGGAATAGAGAATTGAGAAAGTTACAAAAATAGTACTAACTTCACAAAATCCTAACTCAAAAGATAGCAAACCTTACATTTTCAAGTATATATAAGATTAGCCTTGCCAGGCATGTACATACCTGTAACCTCAGGGACTTGGGAGGATGAGGCAGGAGCATCACAAGTTCAAAGCCAGCCTCAGCAACTTAGCAAGGCCCTAAGTAATTTAGCAAAACTCTGTCCCAAAATAAAAATAAAAAGGATTGGGGATGTAGATGTAGCTTACTGGTTAAACATCACCTGGGTTGCATCTTCAGTACAGAAAAAAAAAATTAGCATTACTCTATAAAATGTGTTTTCCATCAGATTCCAAGGTTGGTGTAAGGAGAAGGACCCACCACTTTGCATCCCACATGAACTTATCAACTGGGTCTAGCTGGGCTTCTTAGGGGCTGCTTTGTTCCTAGTTGGTATCTTTATTTAGCAAGTGAAAAGGGAGGTAGTAATGTTAATGAAACTCATGAATGATTCTAATTTGAGATGCTGCCAACATTAGTGATGACAGAAAAGCCATACAAAAGGGAACTGGAAAATTAAGATTTTAACGAGTTTCAGTTTTTTATCCAGTGACTCAAACATCTCCACTCTGCAACACCTTATAGGCTACTGCAAACCCCTAAACCTCTTATTCTGATTCCAAATAAATAAAATATAATCTGAAACAGCACTAAAAACGTACAGTCCACCTTATCAGAGTTGCCTCTATCCAATATTTACAGATGATTCCAGAAGGGAAAGAGGAAGCAGAAGTTAGGAAAATTGTGTCAAGAAGATCATGATGATCAAAGGTACTGATGTATAAGATCAAAGCTGCCCCAACATTGACTGAAAGCAAATAAAAGGAAGGAAAGTAGGAAGGAAAGAAAGGAAGGAAAATAATAATTAGTATTACTATGAAAGTAATTACTGCTCTATACATTCAGAGTAACTTACATTTCAGTGTATCTTAGTTAAGAAAGAAGCAAGACATCAATTCATTAAATCCATGAATGTAGCTTTCAAAGAGTAAAAAGGCTATCATCATTCTCTTTGTGCTATCAAAAGAATTACTGGTAAAAAGAAAAGAGGAGCTTCTGAGAGCCAAGAAAACTTTCAGCTGATTCATTCTTTTAGCTGAGTCTAGGTAAGAAAATAAAACACTTTACATTTCTTGAAACCCTGAGATGGGAAGACCTGGTAGGGAGGGATCACCTGAGCTTCAGGTTCATTAGTTCCTAGGTTTTCTACTGGCATTTCACCTACAGAGAGAAGCTGCTGAGTCAGCAAAACTGACTGATGCATCAGGTTCTCCCCAATTAAGAGGAAGTCAAAGACTTCCAAGGGAAGTAGTCACTTGGTTAATTCTGGCAAGGTAGGGCTGATCTTTCACATCCACCAGTGCCCTAAGTAACAGTTGGTGGACTAAGAGACTTGTTCAGTGCCTGGGTATCAGCCAGTGACAGAGGCAAGACAGAAGCTCTTCCTAAATTCTCTTTTTTCCCTTAATTAAGCCTAGCAGATGCCTGATGAGATGATTAGGCAAGTCTCTGCCATGGGCGCTCCAGGCTAGTACTGGCTTAGAGAAAGTGATCATTTTGAAATCAGCAATCATGACTTGTAGGGCTTAAAACTACAGTGTCATACAGAAACCAAAAAGATCTGTAAAACTTCTCCAAAGGGCCCCTTCTCTAACTTCTCCAAAGGGCCCCTTCTCTCCTGAACAATGCACATATACACTGAACACTGCCTATCATTTCAGGGCGTTATCAGGCCTAGGCTCCACAGGAAGTTATCCTGACTTTCACCCCCTTAGGTCCAAATCCTTTACTAAGCAGTGAATTATAATGGGACACCTATAAATAGAGGGGAAAGGAGAGCCTTTAAAAGCTAACTTTGCAGGGATGGGGGGGTGGGGGTGTTGTGGATCAGTAGTAGAGTGCTTACCTAGCATGTGTAAGGCACTGGATTTAATCCTCAGCACCACATAAATAAATAAAGTTATAAAAAATACATATTTTTAAAAAAGTTAATTTTGCGGGGCTGGGGTTGTGGCTCAGTGGTAGAGTGCTTCTCTAGCATGTGTGAGGCAGTGGCTCTGATTCTTAGCACCATAAATAAATAAATAAAATAAACGTCATCAACAACTAAAAAATAAATAAATTAAAAACTAACTTTGCTTCTATAATCTAAAGAAGTAGACATTGTTTTTCCTGATGAAATAAATAATACATGGTCACTGTAAAAATTCAAATATCACAGAGGTGTATAAAGTAACATAAAATCATCTGGGGAGATACAAGAGGCTCAGGGAATAAAGGTAAAGGAGAAGATTACTTTTTAGGATAATAAAAATGTCCTGAAATTAATAGTAGTGGTGGATGCACAATTCTCTGAATAAACTAAAATCTATGGTGTTATATATTTTTGGTTTTTGACTGGGGATTGAACCCAGAGGCAAGTCATCACTAAGCTACATATCACTTTTTATTTTTATTTTGAGACAGAGTCTTGCTAAATTGCTGAGGCTAGCCTCAAACTTGTGATCCTCCAGCCTCAGCCTTCCTAGTTGCTGCGATTACAGGTGTGCACCACTGTACCAAGATGAATCATACACTTTTTTATTTATAAGTTTATTTTTAGTTGTTGTTAGACCTTTATTTTACTTATTTATATGTGGTTCTAAGAATCAAACCCAGAGCCTCACACATGCTAGGCGAGCGCTCTACCACTGAGCTACTACTTCAGTCCTGAAGTAGTATATTGTGCTCGGCACAATGGCACAGGCCTATAATCCCAGTGGCTCGGGAGGCTGAGACAGGAGGATTTCGAGTTCAAAGCCAGCCTCAGCAAAAGTGAGACACTAAGCAACTCAGTGAGACCCTGTCTCTAAATAAAATACAAAATAGGACTGGGGATGTGGCTCATTGGTCCAATGCCCCTGAATTCAATCCCCAGTATCCCCCATCTCCAAAAAAAAAAAAAAAAAAAAAAGAGTACATTGTAGCATACCTATAATCCTTGCTACTTTGGAGGCTGAGGCAGGAAGGATTTCAAATTCAAGGCCAGGTTGAGCAATTTAGAGAGATCTTGTCTCAAAATAAAATTAAATTTAAAAAGAACTGGAGAGGGCTGGGGCTGGGGCTCAGCGGTAGGACATTTGCCTGGCATGTGTGAGGCCTGGGTTCGATTCTCAGAACCACATATAAATAAATAAAGGTTTATCAACAATTAAAAAAAATTAAAAAAAAAAAAAAGAACTGGAGATATAGCTTAGCAGTTGAGTACTTAGCTAGCATAAAAAGCCCCTGGATTCAATTCCCTGTGCTGGAAAACTAAAAAGAGTATATTGCATGGTATATGCATCAGATCTCAACAAAGCTTTTTTTTAAAAAAACAAACAAACAAAAAAAAAAAACCACATGGACACCAGATGTGATGGCACATCTGTGATCCCAGTGACTGGGGAGGCTGAAGCAGGAGGATCACAAGTTCAAGGTCACACTCAGCAACTTAAGTGAGATCCTGTCTCAAAATGAAAAATGAAAAAAGCTAGGAATGTAGCTCAGTGGTAAAGCGCCTCTGAATTCAATCCCCAGTACCAAAATAAATAAATCACCTGAGGAAATGTAAAGCAAAATTGCATTAAGATTTCATCTCACTTCAGTTAGAATGGCAATCATCAAGAATTCAAATAATAATATTTGTAAAAATATATCAAAAGATTCTACTGTCATGTATAACTAAAAAAAAAAAAACATTAAAAAAACCCCAACAAATTAAAAAGTCCAAATGATAAATGCTGGTGTGTGTGTGGGGGAATACTTACACACTTTTGATGGAACTGTAAATTACCACAACCACTATGGAAATAAATATGAGGTTTCTTCAAAACACTAGGAATGGAACTGCCATATAACCCAGCTATATCATTCCTCAGTATTTATTCAAAAGAATTATAAATCAGCCTACTATAGCAATATAGTAGCAACATACACAACCATGTTTATAGCAGTAGAATTCATAATAGTCATGATATCAGCATAGGTGTCTATCAACAAATAAATGCATAAAGAAAATGTGGTATACATACCCAATAGAGTTTTACTTGGCCATAAAGAAGAATTAAATTATGTCATTTGCAGGAAAATGGATGAAACTGGAGAATATCACATTAAGCAAAATAAACCAAACTCAGGAAGTCAGGGTCATATATTATCTTTCATACGGGAAAGTTAGAAAAAAAATTTAAAAAGGGACCAAAGTAGTATATAACTATAATCTTGGCAACTCAGGAGGCTGAGGCAGGAGGATCACAAGTTTGAGGCCAGCATGAGTAACTCAGTAAGATCTTGCCTCAAAATTAAAAAATAATTAAAGGGGGGTGGTTCTGGGGTGTAGCTCAGTGGTAGAACACTCCTGGGTTCAATCCCTAGCAACACCACACATACACACAAAGGACCTCATAAAAATAGACTAGGGATTAGTAGAGTAGAAGAAGGGATTCAGCAGAGGAAGTGGGGAGGAAAAAGATACGTAGTAGAGAATGAAACTGATCAAATTATGTCACGTGCACAAAGAAGTCACAATGAATCTCACCATTAATGTATAATCATAATGTACCAACTTAAGAAATCACCTGAAATCCAAAATCAACACAAATATATTGATGTTCTTTCTTTCACAGACCATTGTTTGAATAAATATGTACATATACTGTTTAATTGTGGACAATTTTGTTTTATTTTTAACAGTTGTTTTTGGTAGAATGAGGGAATCTTATTATCTCAACTGGCTTTTACACTATACAATTCCAAGTTATCCAAGATAATGTTTAAAACTTTAATAGCAATATTATTACTTGGGGTAATAATATAAATAATGAATATATGAAATAATAATAGTAGAAAAAAGATTTCTTTAAAATTTTATTTCAGTTTTAAAAAAGGGGAAAATTTTGGAAAAAAGTAATATAAGACTATATAAAATAATCTGAAGCTAAGGCATACATAGCCAAGTTTAGAAAACAGCTTTAGAACAGGGGCAACAGAAATAATTCTTTCATGCATTCTCACAGTAACAAGGTGACTTCTATGTGCCAGATACTATTACTATGTGTTAAAATGCAGCAGTGCCTATCTGGAGAGGAGACAAATTAGCCAAGAATTACAAGATAGTTTGGGTTAATATTATATGTTCTGTGTGTAATGCTGGCACAGAAGTAAAAACAAAGGTAGAGAATGAGGGTGATGCTTCCTGAAGGTGGACAAATGAACTGTATTTCAAAAAGCACCTATATTCTTCAAGGGAGACCTGCCCACTCCATGATTGTATACATAATTATTCAATGTGGAAAGATTTCATAGGCTTTCTTCAACTACTATAGGCATCTACCTCCAACTTGGTAGATTCCCCAAAGAGAAATAACAGGCCCCAAGCTGCATTCCAAAAAATATTCCAATTAATTTTCTTACCTAGAGTGCCCAAGTGTGCCCATTTCACTACATTTAGTCAGCATTGGAAATTCTTTTTTAAAATTGCCAATAATTGCCAAATAATTGCCAGCCATGGTGGCACATGCCTATAATTCCAGGGACTAGAGAGGCTAAGGAAGGAGAATAGCAAGTTTGTGGCTAGCCTCAGCAATTCAGCAAGACCCTGTCTCAAAAGTAAGAAATATAAGCTGGGCATGGTGGCACACGACTGTAATTCCAGAAACTTGAGAGGCTGAGACAAGAGGATTGTAGGTTCAAAGTCAGCCTCAGCAACTTAGTGAGGACCTAAGCAGTTTAGCAAGATTCTGTTTCAAATAAAAAATAAAAAGGGCTGGGGATGTGGCTCAGTGGTTAAGCTCCCCTGGGTTCATTCCCTGGTACCAAAAAAGAAAGAAAAGTAAAGTAAAAAGAAAGGGCTGGGGGTATAGTTCAGCATCTACCACTGCTGGTTTTACACACATAATGCCAAATTAGTTTTTATCCATTTATCTACTAGATATTTTTCTTATTAATCTCTAGAAACCCTTTAGGTAATAAAGGCATTAATTGCTTATCCTTTAAAAGGTCAAGCAAGGGCTGGGGATGTGGCTCAAGCGGTAGCACGCTCGCCTGGCATGCGTGCGGCCCGGGTTCGATCCAAGCACCACATACCAACAAAGATGTTGTGTCCGCCGAGAACTAAAAAATAAATATTAAAAATTCTCTCTCTCTCTCTCTCTCTCCTCTCTCACTCTCTCTTAAAAAAATAAATAAATAAATTCATATTAAGGAAATGAATTATTAATAAATAAATAAATAAAAGGTCAAGCAACCCTGGGTTCAATTCCCAGTAACTGCCCCCCCACCAAACCAAACCAAACCAAACAGGTCTATTGAGATATAATAAAATCCACCCTTTTAATGTATATAATTCAGGGTTTTTCAGACATTCACATGGTTTTTCAAACCATCAGCACTATTTAACTCTGGAACATTTTCATGGGTCCAAAAAGAAACCTCCCACCCATTAGTCACTTTTCCACCCAGGGCCTCTAGCCCTAGGCAACTACAAATCTATTTTCAGTCTCAATAGATTAATGTTTGTTTGTTTGTTTTTTGAGAGAGAGAGAGAGAGAGAGAGAGAGAGAGAGAGAGAGAGAGAGAGAGAGAATTTTTAAATATTTATTTTTTATTTTTTTAGTTTTCGGCGGACACAACATCTTTGTTTGTATGTGGTGCTGAGGATCGAACCCAGGCCGCACGCATGCCAGGCGAGCACGCTACCGCTTGAGCCACATCCCCAGCCTATGTTTGTTGTTTTTGTTGCAGATTTTTTTTGTTAATTAGGCTTTGCATTTAAATTAAAGTTAGGTTGTTTTGACATAAATGAGTTTAAAATTTTTAGGAGATCAAACCTCTTAATCTTTCCTTTCTTATTTCTTCCTCCAGAGACTAAATATTGTCTCTCTGCGCTGCCTTCTTAATAATTTCATCTTTTTTATTTTTTGGTTAAGTCCCTCTTCAGCTGTGTCTACTGAAAAACTTACCTAATGAGTTAATTTTACTTTTTATATCTTCCATTTTTCCCCATATTTATTAGATCACTTTTTGTTGTTATCTAAACTCTTTTGGGACCTAGTTTCCTTTCCTTCCTTCCTCCTTTTCTATCTTTTTGTGGTACTGGGGATTAAACTCAGGGGCACTCTACCACTTAACTATATCCTTAGCCCCTTTTATTCTTTATTTTGAGATAGGGTCTCATTAAATTGCCTGGGCTGACCTTTAACTTTTGATCCTCTTAGCCTCAGCCTCCCAGATAGCTGGGATTATAGGGGTGTGTCACTATGCCCAGCTGGGACCTTGTTTCTTGTGTTTGATTATTGTGTGGCTTCATACTGGTTACTAGTCTTAAATAATTATTGTGGAAGAAGGAAGAAATGGAGAGTTATTGTTTAATGGTTAAGAGTTTCTGTTTGAAAGATGAAAAAGTTTAAGCAGTAGTGGTGATAACTGTACAATATAATGGTATAATTACTGCCACTGAATTATGTAAATGTCTGAAATGGCAAATTTTATGTTATATACACACATAAAGCCATAACAAAATATTTTGATTATTAAAAAATTTAATTTAAAAATTAAAAAATGATATTGGGGATTATTTAAGGTCTGGGATGAAGATGCTTTCTTCCATTGGTAATATGCTTTTTTCTTCTTCTTTTTTTAAGTGGTTTTTATTTTTTTTTTTTAAAATATCTTTATTTATTTATTTTTAATGTGGTGCTGAGGATCGAACCCATTGCCTCACGCATGCCAGATGAGCGTGCAACTACTTGAGCCACATCCCAAGCCCCATAATATGCTTTTTTCTTGCAAAACACCTATAGGCATTTTATTTATTGTTTTTGGTACTGAGGATTGAATCCAGAGGTGCTTTACCACTGAGCTACATCCCCAGACCTTTTTATTTTTTTATTTTGAGACAGGGTCTCACTAAGTTGACAAGGTTGGCCTTGAACTTGTGATCCCCTTGCCTCAGCCTCCAGAGTAGCTGGGATTTCAGGTGTGTACCACCTTGGCTGGCACCTATAGTCATTTTAAACTATAATTCCCTGGTTGAGATTTTCTGAACCCCAATATTATGCAAATCTGCACAAGAGGAGGTTCATTCAATGATGACAATGCCTCAGACATAAATTTTCTTTTCTTATTCCCTCCTGTTCTGCTTACTGCCAAGACAATGCCACTATCAGTTCCTGGGGATGGAGGCAAAGAGCAGTGCATCTACTTCCAGTTCAACTACAGTGTGCTTCTTCTTCGGGAGGTTTAAGCATCGTGTTGGAGGGTATTCTATTAGACTCTCACTTCAAGTTCAGTCTGGGCTTTCATTTTTGCAATCTGGCTTCTAGATAGTGAACCCATAGCTTAGTCTCAAGCAAATGCCTTAAGGGTAAACGCAGGTTCTAATGCTAAACTTACCTCTTAGCATTCTGGTTTTCTCTGAAGATGTTGGCTTGGTAATTCCCTGCTTTTTTATTAGTTCTTAATACTTTTAAGGTGTTTTAAATGTTACACTGTATGAAACTGTTTTCAGCGAAGCTATTTCACCATTTCTGGAAATGGAAGACAGAAATCTATTTTCTTCTAGATTTTGTATAGTTTGAATTTATTGTTTTAATTCACCTGACAAATATAGTTCATGTTCTGCTTTCTTTGTTGTTAGTAATAATTAGCTTATCAAATTTTTTATTTATAAATTCTGTCATTCTAAACAAGTATCTTCACTCCTGGACTCTTTCTTTAAAGTGCTGTCTCACTGAGCTTAGTTTGAATTGAATTTATTTTCACGTACAATTTTTGACCCACTGACCTAACTGATCTTCTCAGCAATCTAGTAAGTGTTACATGTAACAGCTCCTAACACGTGCTGATGAAAGATCTAACTCACTGTGCCACTGCAGAATAGCAGCTAACAGTGGGGCAGGGTTTCTCTAGGAGCTGTCATTTTCCTGGTAGGTTAGCATCTGGACAGACACATGCTGGATGAAGTGTCGCTGCTGATTTAACCATTTGACTGCTGAATTGCAAGATGAGAAATAATGGATATGTTCAGTTCTATCTAATTAGTATTCTCTGACTTAATAACTTTGCAAACTGAATTACTTACAAACTAAATATAGAAAAGTTATTATTATGGTCTGGTTTCTAAGCAACCATTTCATTAAGAAAAGCACCACTTGGAAAAACATCTGTTTGTCAGTAAGGTTTATGCTGCCATCATATAATTTTATGGTGAAAAAGCCATGGTCACTCTGTGCTTTAGTAATCCCTAGTTGTGAAAAGGTCACCAGGGGGTACTACAACAGAGGGAGCCATCTGTTTCAATCTGTACTAGTCCCTGAACCTTGTTATCACAAAACAATTCAGTTTCCCTAAACAGCCATATAATTTAAAGACATTTTCTCCTGATTACAAAAGCAACACATGTTCATACTAGAAAATGTAAAAAACCATTAGTGAAAAGGCACAAAGAAGAATACAAATCACCTGAGTTTTTGATGCCTTCAGTTAGATCTCATTTTAAAATGGATTCCATTACTAAGAAAAAAATTATTTGAATACCAGTGGCCTAAAATAACTCCATATGTTGTTTTCATCTGTAATTACAATGCTTTTTACAATTAAGGGCTGTGTTTTGGACAACTGAGTTCAGAGATCTGTACAGATATGTTTGGACATTTCATTGCTTTTCAAGAAAATAGGCTTAAAGACAACAGCATTCTGTGTCAGTGGTGAGAAGGTTATACAGGGTGTGTGTGTGATAAGAGATGATATGGTACAAAACATCCTCACTAGGGCAGATAGATGTCCTAAGATAGACATTTTCAAATCCCTTTTTTTTTTTTTTTTAAGCAGCAGAATGTTGTTTTTACATAAAATTTTCAGAGAGGGCTCAATGAAAGAGAAGCAGAGCCATCTGGTTAGATGGGGCTGCACAGTGTGCTGAGCCTACTCAGCCCTCCCTTCTTCCCTGATCCTGAGGGTTCTGGAACACAGGCAGGTGTTCTCCCAGTTCTTACTGTCTGCCACAGACCTGCTGCTTTGCTATACCTGTAGTGCAGGCCACTCTTCCCTCCCTCTACCAGGTTAATTCCTAATCATCCCCCAGCTCTCAGCTGATGGATCACTTCCTCCCTGCCTGTCAGGTAGAATGTCTCTAAATCAGTCTCTGCAGTACTGTGAGCCTTTTCTTCAGAGCAACTATAAAATAATCACACAAGTAGATGTGTGATCATTTGATTAATATTTGCCCTCCTCCAACTTTAAGCTCCTTGGGGCAGGACATGACTGTTTTTTTCAGCTGTGTACCTACAATAGTGTTCTCAAAATAATACTCAGTAAATATCTGTAAGTGAATGAATAGATTTTTTTTAACTATTAGGGGAGAATGGCAAAAAAATAGTATTTCATGATTTCTCCAACCATGGTTCTATGATAACACCAGAGAGGATCTAAAGAGGAGTCTTAAAATCTCTTCTCTGGGTTTTATGGAGACTTATTTTACCCTTCTGTGGTAAAATAAGCCTCTTAAAGTACCACATCAGCCTTAAAAGGACACAGGAAAGGGTAATAAATTTCTTTCTTTACTTTTTTTTTTTATTAGTTACACATGACATTACAATGATCTTGGCAATTCATACATTTGAATCATTTGGGAAAGAGTGATAGATTTCTTTTTTCATTCTTATCTACAGTCAAAATTATCAATAAGGGAAAACAAAAGTTGGACATAAAATACAAACAAGCTTCTAAAAAAGCCTTCTTGGGGCTAAAGATGTAGCTCAGTGGTACATACTTGTCTAGTATGCTCCAGGCCTGGGGCTTAATCCCCAGCACCACCAAACTAACCAAATAAATAAGGCTTCTCCTAAGAAAGAACCTTAATAATCATGTCCTGGCAGGTGGATGAAGAGATGATCTAATTAGGTCTTTGGTAGCTCCATGTCTGTGAGCCCTGAGGCTCAATTCATTCCCAGCCTGCCTCTTCAGGGACAGCAGAGATACCACAAGGTCACAAAACAAAACCATGTATCAAAGTCTAATGTGAAAGTAAAAAAATGAGGTGCCAAACTGAACAGGCATCATTCAACTGTACTTTTCCACAATTGCCCAAGATCTGACATGACCAGAGAGGGGGAAATTGATGCTTCAAGTTAAAAATGTTAAACTTATGATTCAGCAACAAAAGGAGCTATGTCAGGGTTAATAAAAAATATAATTGGGCTTATTAAGTATGTGAGCAACTTCAAGGATCATCTTAATCACATCTGGGAAGATTATGAATTTTAATTTGTATTTGGAATGAAGGGTAATGTAAGTTACTTGTTTTTTAGTGTGGGAAAGAAAGAGAAGAGCAGGGAACTACTCTAGCTGTTACCTGAACTGAGCTCCAGTGAATTGTAAGGGTTCCTTCAGAGAGTACAGGATGCTGTGCTTAAAGATAAGTCAATTTTACTTATGTGTGCTCTCACTATTCCATCCTCCTTAATTTGTCTTCAAATTCTAACTTTACTAAAGAAAGGGTGGCTCCAGGGCAAAATTTAAATAGCTGTTCTACAGGGAAGATACTTACTGACTCCTTAATAGCTTGTAAAGTAGACATTTAAGAAACTGACTTTTTACCCCAAGGTATCTCACAATTGCCTTCTTGGTAGAGGATCCTGCCTTTGTGACAGCTAGCTACATGAGGTGAAGGATTTTAAATGGGCCCTGGAAACCATGAAATTAAGGAGCATATAATTGCTTAGCTGAAAATGTCAAGAACTGCTGGTTCCATGGCTTAATTTTCCTGTCTATAAGAGCAGAAATCATTGTGGTTTGAGAAAGGTGAGAAAATGGAACAAAGTGAAAAGAGAACTGTGGAGTTGTACAAGGGCTTTGGTTTGGGAGTTGAATCCAAGCTCCATCACTTACTGGCTGACTAAGTAACATCTGTACCTTGGTTTCTTTGTCTGAAAAAATGTGGAGAAAAAAGATATTGATGCTTGCAGGGCTCTGGGGAAGAGTAAATGAAATAACCTAAGTTACACCTGATATATAGGTGTATTACTTAATAAATCATGACTGAAAATAAAAGCAAATAAGTAAGAACCATCAATGAGCACAATACTCTAAAATCCATAAAGCCCAGTGCCAAGCCATTTCTGGCAGACTGGCAACTACAAAGATTCCCTGCAGTCTTCACTGAAAAGCCCAGATGCCTTCTCCTGGCATTCCAGAAACTTCCATGTCCCTCACCTTCATGCCTGCTTTGCTCCACTGGTAACCTGAACTGTTTGCCTTCCTTTACACTTGCCCCATTCCTGAATCTCTTTGTTTTCCCTTCAGTTTCACAGGTTGAAATCCTGCCCATCCATCTTTCTTGCTCCCAAGAGCACCATCACAAACTGTTCTCAACTTTCAAAGTTTATTTTTCTAAGTGTAAAATTCAGTTACTGTGAGTCTATTTATAAGGCTGTGAAATGATCACCATTATCCAATTCCAAAATAAGTTCATCTCCTCAAAAGGAAACTTCATATCCATTATATCCATGCCTGATTCCCATCGCCCCATCCTCTAGAAACCATTACTCTGTTTTTTTCATATCTATACATTTGCCTGTTCTGGCAAATTCCATTTCATATAAATGGAATCAGACAATTTGTGGCCTCTTGTGTATGGCTTCTTTCACTTACCCTTCCATCTACGTTGTAGTCTGAATCAGTAGTACCTCATTCCTTTTTTTCACCAAATAATATTCCACTGTGTAAATGTACCAGATTTTATTTATCCATTCATCAGGCAATAGGTATTTGGTTGATTCCACTTGGGGGCTATTATGAATAATGCTGATATATAAGCTTTTGTGGACATATGTTTTCATTTCTCTTCAAATGGATTATAAGTAGAATTGATGGGTTATATGATAACTAAGTTTACCCTTTTGAGAACTGCCAGACTGTCTTCCAAAGCAACTGTACCATTTTACATTTCTACTAGCAATGTATGAAGGTTCCAATTTTTCCAGCCTCATAATTTGTAGTTTTTTAAAATATCATTTATTGGCATCAGAAATATAACAAATCTCAAAAGTTCTATACAAAAAAACTGCACGTTTGCCTACCCCATGATCTCAGTGTTACGGTTTGAATGTGTCCCCCAAAGTTCATGTGTTAGAAACTAAATCCTTGTGCAACAGAGAAGAGGGACTTTTAAGAGGTCATGAAGACCCTGCCCTCATAAGTGGATCAATGCAATTCATCCATTTCATGGAATGGCTTCTGGGAAAGGTTGATTTCAGCCCCTGCCTCCCCACATCCCCATCTCTCTGACTCTGTTTCCCTCCCACTCTCCCTCCTATACCGTCCACCTTCCATCTTCTGCCACGGGATGATGCAGAAAGAAGGCACTGGCTATATGTGGCATCTAGACCTTGGACTTCCCAGGCTCCAAAAGAGTAAGAAGTAAGTCTATATCCCTTATAGATTTCCCAAGCTCAGGAATTGTGCTACAGCATCACAAAACAGACTAACTTAGTAAACTGCATAAATCCCAGAATTGATTTCTGAAGTCTTTCCTGATGCTCCCAAAACAGTGCTGATACCCTCAGTGCTGAAACAACAATGACCATCAGTAGGAAGAAGGGAAGGCAGTGTGAAGCAGGAAGATGAGTTTCAAAAATACATACAGAGGGGCGGGGGGTGTGGCTCAGTGGTAGAGCACTTGTCTAACCGGTGTGAGGCACTGGGTTCAATCCTCAGCACAGATATAAATAAATAAAATAAAAGGTACTGCGTTCACCTACAACTAAAAAAAATATTTAAAAAATACATACAGAGATTACTTAAAATTAACACTCTACACACTGCCAAATGAGCAAAACAAAACAAAACAAAATCAAGTAGGCATGAGATCAGCATATTATTAAGTTATACAAAAGGCTGATTTATAGTGAAACCATTTCTCATAGGCAGGCCTGATTCTCCTAAACTAAGACCCTAAGGAAACTTGGCCCTGCCACTTGGGAACAGGAACAATGTGGGCACTATGATTCATTATCTTTCCCTCTGGCAAGAACACAGGCATCAGAGCCAAAGAGACTTAAATTCAAATCTGAATACTGTCACTTAAGATCTGTGTCACTTTGAGCCAGGTTCTTAACCTCTTTGAGTCTCAGTTCCCTCATCTACAAAATGACAGTAATAATTCCTAACTTTCAGGGTTGTCTTAAGTACTAGGCACTCACTAAATGGAAACTCCTACATTACTTATTGTCATTTCTCTTACATGGCAATTATCCGGAGCAATCTCCCCCCAGCCCCCTTTCAACTAGGAATTGAACTTAGCAGCACTGAACTACATTCCCCAGGGTTTTTTTTAATTTTTATTTTTTGAGATAGGGTCTTGCTAAATTGCCAAAGCTGTCCTTGAACTTGGGACCCTTCTGCCTCAGCCTCCTGATTCACTGGGATTATAGGCATGCATCACCATGCCTGACTATCTAGGGCAATCTTGGAAAGTGAAAACAACTAATACTGAAGTAGCCAGTTAATCTTTTACTTACAGGTAAAAGTACTAAACTGCTAAATATTCTGATACAAATCTGAATGTATCAATCTTTGACTGATAAACTACTGAACAGATATTCCAAAAATGAAACTAGTATAAAATTCAAGCCTTCTGGACTTTGAAATGCAATGCAATCTCTGACTTGAGGAAGAGGAACAAGGCATCATATAGATCCCCTAGACTATAAGATATAGTGCAAGAGACTAGGAATCCCTGCAAAATGGGTCAGCTGTAGCTCCAACCCTCTCTCAGCTTCTGTGACTATTGCCAAGTTAATTATTCATTTTATTTTTAAAAAATTTGTTCTAATTAATTATATATGGCAGTAGAATGCATTTTGACATATTGTACACAAATAGAGCACTACTTCATATTCCTCTGGCTGTACATTGTAATTCTTCATTTTAAAAGGAAGGGTTATGGCCAAGGGTAGTGGAGCAAGCCTATAATCCCATGTACTCAGGAGGTTGAGGTAGGGGGAGCACAAGTACAAGATTAGCCTCAGCAACTTAGTGAGATCCTGCCTCAAAACAAAAAACAAATTAAAAAAGGTGCTGGGAATATAGTTTAGTGATAAAGGTCCCCTGGATTCGGGCTGGGGATGTGGCTCAAGCAGTAGCGCGCTCGCCTGGCATGCGTGCAGCCCGGGTTCGATCCTCAGCACCACATACCAACAAAGATGTTGTGTCCGCCGAGAATTAAAAAATAAATAAATAAATATTAAAAATTCTCTCTCTCTCTCTCTCTCTCCCCTCTCTCTCTCTCCCCTCTCTCACTCTCTCTTTAAAAAAAAAAAAAAAAAAAAAAAAAGTCCCCTGGATTCAATCCCTAGGATTAGTGGGGGCGGGGGGGGGGAGAATTATATCTGCTCTTATTATATTTTAGAATTGTTGACAGAATCAAAGCTTTCTAGATGATTAAGTATCATTCAATTTTAATAAATATTATTGATACTCATACTCATAATAGGATCAATTTCTACCATTATTTGAAAAGTACTAGAGAAGGAAACTATAAAACTGGGGAGAAAATAAGATGTGGAGGAAAGAACAAGATTTGAATGAACTGCTATGTGATCTTGAAAAGGGGACTTAACTTATCAAAGTGTCAGAATCTTTAAAAATGGGACTATCTCATATCATACCTACAAATTAACTCAAAATGAATCATAAACCTAAATGTTATACTGGGCCTGGTGGCACACATTTGTAATCCCAGCAGCTGGGGAGGCTGAGACAGGAGGATGGTGAGTTCAAAACTAGCCTCACCAACTTAGTGAGGACCTACACAACTCAATGAGACCTTGTCTCTAAATAAAACATTTAAAAGGACTGGAGATATGAATATACTTTGTATGCAACCAGAGATATGAACAATTTTGCTCTATATGTGTAATATGAATTGTAATGCATTCTGCTGTCATATGTAAATAAAGAAAAACAAAGAGGGGTTGGGGATGTGGCTTAGTGGTTAAGTACTCCTGGGTTCAATTCCTGGTACCAAACAAACAAACAACAAACAAACAAACAAAAAAAACCCCAAACCTAAATTTAAGAGCTGAGCCTTTAAAATTTTTGGAAAAAAAAACCCCAGAGAAATAAATCTTCATGTTCTTGGTTTGAGTAATAGCTTTTTATTTTTATTTTTTTTAATATTTATTTTTTAGTTGTAGGTGGGCACAATATGTTTATTTTATTTACTTATATGTGGTACTGAGAATCGAACCCAGGGCCTCACACATGCTAGGCGAGTGCTCTACCACTGAGCCACAACCCCAGCCCTAGGTAATAGCTTTTTAGAAATGACTCTAAAAGTATAAACAAATGAAAGAGAAAATTGATAAATTATATTTCATCAAAAGTAAACATCATATAGATTCCCTAGACTGTAAAAGGAATCATATAGA
Organism: Spermophilus citellus; assembly: GCF_964194105.1. NCBI lineage: Eukaryota > Metazoa > Chordata > Mammalia > Rodentia > Sciuridae > Spermophilus > Spermophilus citellus. The sequence continues at coordinate 53,474,764 of NC_138200.1, read as the reverse complement.
TGGGTATCGTGGTGCATGCCTGTAATCCCAGCTACTTGGAAGGCTGAGGCAGAAGGATTCCAATTTGAGGCCACTCTAAGTGGCCTAACTAAGCAATACCTATCTCAAAAAAATTTTAAGGGGCTGGGGATGTAACTTAGTGATAGAGCCCTTGCTTACCATGTGTTAGGCCTTGGGTTTAATCCCCAAGTACTGTTCAAAAAAAAAAAAAAAAAAAAAAAAAGTGAAAACTTTGTGTTTCAAATGATACTTCTAAGTAAAAGAAAGGATGATCCACAGGATGGCAGAAAATATTTGCAATTCACATATTTGATAAAGGACATGTCTCCAGAATATATAAAGAAGTGTTGTAACTCAAAAAAAAAAAGTAAAACAAAAATGGGCAAAAATTCTGAATAGATGTTTCTCTAAAGAAGATAGACAAATAGACAATTAACTCATAAAAAATGCTCAGCATCATTAGCCATTAAAGAAATGCAAATCAAAATCACAATGAGATATCACTTCATACTCCCCAGAACAGTTAAAATAAAAGACAGACTATAATGTAGAGGGCGCAGTGGGGCACATCTATAATCCCAGCCACATGGGAAGCTGAGGTTCAAGGCCAATTCAAGACCAGCCTCAGCAATCTAGCAAGACCCTGCCTCAAAAATTAAATGAATAAACAAATAAAAGCTTGGGACATAGATCACCAAGTTCGATCCCTAGTAATGGGGGAAGAAAAAAAAGAATAACAAGCATTGCCAAAGATATAGAGAAATTGGAACTCTCGTAGGTTTCTGATAAGGAGTAAAATGGTGCAGCTGCTTTGGAAAATAGTTTGGCAACTCCTCAAAAGACTAAACATGGATTTAGTATCTGATCTAACAATTCTACGTCTAGGTGAATGCCCAGGGAAAGTGAAACACATTTGTGCAAAAAAACTTGTGCACGAATGTTCATAGCAACATTATTTATAATAGACAAAAAGGGAAATAACCCAACTGTACATTAACTGAAGATGAATAAACAAAAGCTGAGTAATCAATATAATAAATGATTTAGTCATAAAGAGGAATGAAGTACTGACCCATGCTATAACATGGATGTACTTATAAAACATTTGTGTAAGTGAAAGGAGCCAGGCAAAACAGACTTGATGGTTCCATTTTACTGTATGAATCCATTTACATGAATGCCCAAAATAGCCAAATCCACAGTCAAAAAGTAGACCAGGGGCTCGCGTGTAGCTCAATGGTAAAACACATGCAAGGGCCTGGATTTGTTCCCTAAGCACCTGCCATCCCACACAAAAAAAAAAAAAAAAAAAAAAAAAAAAAAAAAAAAAAAAATCAGTGGTTGCTGGAGGCTGGTAGAATGAGAAATGGGAGGTGACTGATAATGGGTATGGGATGATGAAAATGTTCCAAAATTAGATAGTGGTGACGGTTGCACAACTCTTTAAATACACTAAAAGCTACTGACTTGCATATTTTAATCTGGCAAATTTTAGGTATGCAAATTATATCTCAAATAAGAAGTTTAAAAATGAGGATAATGTTTCTTCCCAGAACAACTTCATGAATTGACTGAGGTAGCATATATAAAAGATAATCAATAAATGCTCAGTTATTTATTAGGTGCTACAGAAACTAGGTGAAGACAAAAGGAATCTTTCCATTTCAAAGGCATAAATGTAGATAGGACTACATTCTAAATTTCCATGCCAGATCCAATTAGATGATCCTTCAGGGATAAAATTATTTTCAGTTAATGATTTCTCAATTTTCTTTGAGGTAGAAATATGAGAATGAGATAGAGTTTAGTTTCTAACTAGTTAAGACTTGTAATTCTGTTCAGTTTGAAACTCTGTAAAAATAATGTCATCTATGTAACTATAGTCACCCTTTGGGGCCTTTTGCCTTCCTTCCCGGTGGTTCTTTTGACAGAAATGAAAACGCCTTTCTGAAAGGAAGAGTGTGGAAGAGTGATTTGCCTGGGCATGTCGAGATGTCTAGATTCCCTTCAGCCTACACACACTTTCACCTCCCATGCTTGGCTTAGGCATAGGTGGTTTTCTGGTTTTTGTTTTTAATGAGCTTGGCAGTTTTATTCAAAGATCCCTTAGGCTGGGGGTATAGCTAAGTGTTACAGTGCCTGCTTAGTATGTTTGAGGCCCTGGATTCAATCCCCAGCTACCCCTCTCCACCAAAACAATAGCAACAACAAAGTCAAAGATCCCTGAGAGGGATCACTTGGATCCCTGAAATCACTTGAATCAGTTGCTTTCAAAATGTTCTTTTATTGAATGTGACTGAGAATACATAAGCAGAGTCACAGTGTGATAAATAAACTGGCTACTATACCTTATTAAAGAATATCGCAGCTGGGCACAGTGGCACATGCCTATAATCTCAGCAACTTGGGAGGCTGAGGTAAGAAGATCGCAGGTCAGAGGCCAGCCTCAGAAACTTAACAAGGCCCTAAGCAATTTAGTGAGACTCTGTCTCAAAATAAAAAGTGTTGGGGGGTAGCTCAGAGTTTGTAAAACACCCCTGGGTTCAGTCCCTACTTTATTGATCACATTCATTACTGAACAACTATTTCAAAACTTTCATGTGAAAAATGCCCCAAATACCTACTGTTAGGTCGGTGGCAGTGACTTAGAACAAACCAGCCCGCACAGGAAAGGAATATCAATCAGGCACTGGTGGAAACGCCTGTCAATCAGCAGGATCTCCTGACATCCCCTGGCCAATCCTGGAGTTCAGCCAGCTCCCCAGACCAACTCCAGCAGGACAAGGGAACCTAAAAATCTCCTTTCCTGTCCCAAGCCCTATTCCTTCCTGCCGTGAGCCCCATAAAATCCCAGTCCAGTCGAGCTCCCACGCGGTTTCTCCTTAGACCCTTCTCCTGTCCACTCTGTTGGTTTGATCGAGTTCCACCTGGGAGTGATATCTCAAATAAAGCCTCATTTGGCCGCCTTTTTAAATCTGCCTCCTTTGGTTGCTGCCCGCCTCACCTGATCTTACACCTACAATACATCATGGGACTCTCAAGGACATATTTTACCTCCTATTTTAGGAAAGAAAAAGATTTCTGCTTCTCACCCTATATACTTCCTTATCATTTAAATTTAAGATAATGAAAATGTATTATTTGTATAATAATAAGGTGATAGAAACAATGAAGAAAGTATACAAGGAATGGAAAAGGGGAAGACCAATGTGTTTAAGATCAAGTTAAAACACTCCTGGGTTCAGTCCCCACTTTATTGATCACATTCATTACTGAACAATTATTTCAAAACTTTTATGTGAAAAATGTCCCAAATGCCTACTGTTAAGTATGTAACAGAGGTCTGTCTCTCACTTCAGATGGTAGCTGGGACTTGGCAACTTTGTCCATATTCTCTACCTTAATAAGCTGATTTTGAGCAACTGGGAGAAGTTGCCAGACAACTACCTCAACCAGAACCTTCTTAGTAAGAATAAACAGAGTTGCAGACAGTCATTCATAAAACTCAAATTGGAATTTAGTTATCAGATTCTTTTTTATTTTACTTTTTAGTTATAGGTGGACACAATTTCTTTATTTTATTTTATTTTATGTGGTTCTGAGGATCGAACCCAGGGCCTCACCATGCTAGGCAAGCGCTCTACCTCTGAGCCACAATCCCAGCCCAGTTCTCAGATTCTTAAATCAGGCATAATTAAATGCCTCTCTGCTCTTTCCCTAGATTGCAGATAGACTTGATAAGAAATTATAAAAGAAATCCAAACTATCAATAAATTAAGTAATAAGTACACTGTAACTCTCACACAGAGCTATATAGGCAGCCTAGAAAAGGAAAACTTAACATACATATACACACAGTCCCCAAAACTACATGCCATTCAAAGGACAACTAGGCACCCCCTCTCCTGTGGAACTTGTGAGGCTGGAGTCCTGAAAAACTTTGTTGTTGGAGTGGTTTAGGCTTGGGAAACTACATTGGCAACACAGGTGGGAAGATTCAGTTCTTTCCTTTCTTAATGGGAACTTTACCTAAGTCTTCTGCTTTAAGTGCATGTTACAAACACCAAAAACATCCATTAGTTCAATCTTGTCCATCTTGAGGAGCTGAGAACAGAAATTACACCTTCACCTCCCATGTTCTTCCTCACCAAATTAACTACTAACTGATTAACACAGCAATTAAAATAACTAAAAACAAACAATACCAACAGTTGTGTGATTTTTATAGCAGATTCTAGAGACTAATGAGCTCAATTGGTTAATCAACTAAGAAGTTTATTCCAAGCAGCAATGTTGCCGCTTTAGAATGAAATGCTACCACTTTCCGAAAACCCAGTCATTAAAAAAAAAAAAAAAAAAAAGAAAGAAAGAAAGAAAGAAAAAACATCTCCTTGACAGTATTATAGTTTCTTGGAGAAAGTTCAGGATGACTTGTTTTCTGAGACTTATTAGAGGCATTTTAAGTTCTTGCTTCATTGATTTATCTGATTTCCACAAGTACCATTCCTTGTCATGGAGCCTTCTGTGTCCTCCTGAGCACTACAGAGACCCAGGGCTCTCTGACCTTTCAGCTGCAGGTTAATTACTTTCTTTCTTGAAATCCTCTACTCTTTTGACATCTGCCATCACCTAGCTGTCCTTTTTCTCTTTGGGTGGTCATTTTGTCTCCTTTGAAGAATTCTTTTTACCTTCCAAGCTAGTCACCCCAACTCAACAGTTAATCTAAAGTGTTTTATATAGAGGGGGCACAATATATGTTTGTTGAATTTTTTAAAATCCCCAAGCTCAAGCAACAAAATAAATAACAGTGAAAACAACTACAATAACAACATTAAAATATTAATAACTAACATACTTTGAACACTATGTGTTAAGCACTCTCAAAGCATTAACTCATTTAAACTAATATAAGCACTTCTCCCTTTTTGGGGGTACTAGGATTTAAACCTAAGGGCACTTTACCACTGGGCTATATCCCTAACCCGTTTTATTTTTTATTTGGAGACAGGATCCTGCTAAGTTGCTTAGGAACTTGCTAAATTGCTCAGGCTGGCCTTGAACTTGCAGTCCTTCTGCCTCAGCCTCCCAAGTCACTGTAATTCCATGCATGCATGACTGCATCTGGCAAGCTCCTCTTTTATAAACAAACCTATAATGAAAGGATAGTTGCAGATTACAGAATTATTGAGAAAATAGTAGAGAGTTCCCATATACTTCCTACACAGTATTACCTATTATTATTATTTTTTTAATGAGATGGGTTCTCACTATATTGCCCAGGCTGGCCTCAAACAATCTGCTTTCCTCACCTTCTCAAATAATGGACTACAGGCATGTGCTACTATGGCCCTATTATTAATATCTTACATTAGTGTGGTGTAGTTGTTGCAAATAATGAACTATCAATACTTTATTATCAAGTAAAGCCAATAACTTATTCAGATTATCTTTTTCCCCTAATTTTTTTTTTCTGTTCCAAGACTGCATCTACTACATTTAGTTGTCATATTTCCTGAGATACTGACAGTTTTGGCCTTCTCCCCTCTTATTAAATTTTGTTTTAATAAGCAGCAGTTTTATTGAGATATCATTCACATACCAAACAATTCACCCATATAAAGTATTCACAAAACTCAATGGGTGGGATGGGGTTGTGGCTCTGAGGTAGAGCACTAGCCTAGCATGCGTGAGGCACTGGGTTCGATCCCCAGCACCACACACACAAAAAAAATAAATAAAGGTATTGTGTCCACCTACAACTAAAAAATAAATATTTTTTTAAAAAACAATAAAACTCAATGGGTCCCTTGCATAACTGTACAACCATCATCACAAACAATTTTAGAATGTTTTCATCACCCCAAAATAAACCCCATACCCTTCAGCTATCACCCCCAACCACATTCCCCTTCCTTCTAGCCCTTAGTGACCACTTATCTACTTACCATCTCTGTAAATTGCCTATTCTGGGTATTTCATATAAATGGATTAATACAATATGTAGTACTTTATGACCAGATTCCTTTCATTTAACATAATATTTTTGAAGTTCATCCACGTTGTAGCAGATATTAGTACTTAATTACTTTAATAGCAAAAAAAAATAATAATTCCCTTGTTATGTATATACCACATTTTGCTTGTTCATATCAACTGATGAATACCTGGGTTGCTTCTACCTTTGGTGACTGCTAACAATGCTGCTATGAACATTCACATACAAGTTTTTATGGAGACATATGTGTTCATTTCTCTTGGGTATATATCTTGGAGTAGAATTGTTGATTAAGTCTATGTTTGTACTTTAAAGGAACTGCCAGGCTATTTTCCAAGGTAACTACCATTTTCCATTCCCATTTAGTCCCCTTTTAGCAGATAAAAACTTGAAGACCAGAGGGATTAAATCATTTGCCAAATCCATACAGACAAAAAGCAGGGGAATGAGGATGTGCACTCAGGAAGTCTCCCTGGTCTTGACAGCTATACCACACTGACAGTACAAAGAGAAACTGAGTTAATTCTAACCTGCTTGCCATATCTTCTGTGTCTCACCTTCAGGGAAGAGCAACTAATTCTCTATACTACCTTCTCTAGATATAGAATCCACAAATTAATGGAGATATAGAGAACAATGAAGAATTACAAAAGACATATAAAATGATTGAAAAAACTTTGATGAAGAAATTTTAAACACCCTGAGATTGGGGTTGGGACCATATGTAGCTCAGTGACAGAGGCATTTAGTATGTGGAAGACCCTGGTTTAACACCCAACACAAAATCAAAACAAAACAACACACATACATGGACACCCTGAGATTCTTTTAGCTTAGAGAACAAAGTACATACTGACAATTGTCATTGTCAATAACATAAAAGGTTAATGTAATAACAGGTCATGTGAGCCCTTCTTTACCTCTTTGAATTAGAAGAAATGGGTCTTAATATAGAGCATTACAAGTAAATAAGAAGTTCCTAATTATGAGACACTGAAACTCTAAAAGGATACTTTAGGAACCCTTCGACAATATTATTGTTAGGATGTTTGAGCTAGGAGGCAGGAAGATGGACAAAATGACTAACAGTATCTTGTAGAGATTTTGTGCAAACATGATATAATCTTTGGTTCACAGACTCAAAGTCCTTTAACCAGGACCAACTTACCCTGAATTGCAGACAGATATACAAAAGAATCTTCATGTTCCAAGTTCTCCAAAAATATCTGGAACCACAAAAAAAGAGTGATATGACTTACAAGAATAAAGAAAGACTTAAGACCCTCTTATATATATAGCCTCAAAACAGCAAACTATTCTTGTTTGTCTTAGCTACAAATTATTCTGATATAGCATCTTGGAAGGAAGATGGTATAGATGCTTGAAGTCCTGTTTTTTTAACAGCTAACAAGGAGGACGAATTAGCTGAGATACTTCTTAGAGTAGTCAAGAGCAGCAATCATGGAAATTAATGTTTGGAAGAACAATCCTCCACATTTTCCTGTCAGCCCATGGTGGACAACATTCTCATATATGACATGATTGACAAAAGCCTGACATATAAGAAGCGAAGTGTGGGGGTTCTATGAATTGATGGCATATTTGCTACAATTTAATCCTTTTCTCTTGCACTCACGAAACATATGGAAATGCAAATGAGACAGAGATATTATTATTTCGATAAATTTGAATCTGTTCTATTTTATTTTTAAAAATCTGGCAAATTTTTGTACAAATTGACATTTGTAACAAAGTACTCAATATATTCCACAATTTAGGAATTCACTAGGTTGTCAACTGCAGTGAGTATGGCTTACCTAGAAGATACTACAGTAACATGTTAGGTTTAGGTCCTAACATGAGAGCTAGAGAAAGACAGTGTCCATGTGACCATGTTCCTCTTGCCTGGTGTCTAGGGCAAGTTGTGGGTGTCTGTTTCATTTATTGTGCCATGTCCTTTGCTGGCACCATGAATTTTTTTGGTTTTGACTGGATGCTGCTGCTCTCTATATCTTAGGTATGTTAGGGAGGTCCTATGATTCGTCCAGTAGGGAAGATGGCAAGTTTGGAAGGTGTGGTGATCATGCATGGAGTAAGGGAAGTGGCCATGGGAATAAAGAATAAGAGATACAATTGAAGGACTTCTTAGAAAAAAAAGAATTGACAGGACTCAGTGACCAGTTATGCACAACAGATAAAGGTCATATGAAGTTAAAGAAAATTCCAGGGCTGGGGTTATAGCTCAGTGGTGGAGCAGGTGCACATGTGAGGCACTGGGTTTGATCCTCAGAACCACATAAAAATATATAAATAAAATAAAGGTATTGTGTCCATTTATAACTCAAAAAATTAAAAAAAAGAAAATTCCAAAGACATTCATAATCTAAATAGGGATATTTTTAATGATTACTCATAGAAGATATACATTTAAGTTTTCAACAATATTTCAATGACAGCAAATCCTTATACCTTGGTTTTCTCATCTATAAAATTGGGATAATACCAATGTTATGATTGTTGTGAGGAATAGAGGCAATGCAAGATATATGGCTCATGATCCCCAGTATGGGGGAAAAAAAGATATATGGCTTGGTTCGATAAATAGCAGTTATTATTCTTATGCCACTGGTTTCAAAACCTTAGTAACTAAAATTGATGTTTGCAATTAGAATTATAATTCTTAGTCTAATGGTGAAGGCAACAGAAGAGATCATCATCATCACAATTAATGCCCAGAGGCTGAAGTGAATTTTCCAAGAAACTGCTCTAAAATTTGATCCTAGACAGTAGTTTGTAGACCCCTTGCTCTTCATCACTAATACATACTGAGGTCAGGATAATTCCCATAACAGAGAAAAGATCCTCAACTAAGTATATTTATTCTAACACATAAATCAAGAATTTAAAGAAGTTTTTTCACTGTGACTGAGTAAGGGAAATGGAGGAGATCCAGTTCTGCCCAATATTCCTCTAAAAGGGTCCCAGGAGGATCAGTGGCTTACCTAGGCTGGGTCATAGTGTTGAAAGTAGATCTACTTACCAAAAAAGGTGCTTTCCCATCTTTGCAAATTTGCTCATGTTATTTCACATTCCCCCTTTTCTTTTATCTACTCAGATTTTACAATGTATTAAGGTCATACTAAGATCTACTTCCCCAGAAGATTTCAGTTCTTTTTCCTGACTGTCCACAGTATTTAATGAATATAAAAATTTTGACACTGTTCATGTTCAATTGAGTAGCTTCATGAGGTCATCTAAAAGTCCTTTCTGTGTCTAAGTCTTGCAGAATAATCCAGGGCAGTACTCAACATAGTCAATGCTCCAGAAACACTCAACCTGAATGCATACTCCTGGACCACTGTCCCACCCTGCACCCATGTGTCTTCACAGTATGTTCCACTCACCTTGAGAAGCTGCTCTTGGCTCTCAAGGGCTTTTGCTTCTCTTTGCTCTATCCAGCAAGAAAGAGTGCGCAAGGCAGCAGCTCGTGCTGGAATCTGAGGATCATAAGCTGATAAAAGAAGTTCTTGGAATTGTTCTGTAGTTATACTTCCAGATTGCTGGTTTGCAGTAGTACTGGGCTCATTGATCCCCATAGGAATAAATGCAGCATTAGACTCCTGGCCTGTTTGGGAGGATTGCTCACAGCTTAGCTGTTGTTCAAGGTGGCTCTGAGCTACCTCTGTGTATCTATTACAACTAATTTGTTGCTCTCCTATTTTCCCTTCTGTATCTTTTTTGTTCAGGGTGTTCTGGGCAGCCACGGTGACAGTCTCAGTGGAAAAGGCTCCATGGGTAGAGATAGTGATACGGAGGTCAGCAGCAAGTTCTTGGATGACAGGATCAGGGTACGTGTTGGAGACCTTCTCCAACAGAGGCAGCAATTGCTTCAGGACCACAAAATCACTTGACTTCAACTATAAAATGAAATTTTTAAAAATGCCAAAAATGAATTTAATATAACTTGTAAGCCCAGGAAACACTGTAAGTATAAGTAGCAAGGATTGCATCTTGTTCCCAGTGTAATCTGCAAATCACCTGGATTGAACACTCAATAACTGTTTGTTGAATAATTAGAGCTAACATTTATTGAACATTTGCTGTGTACAGATTTTTTTTAATTGAAACACACACATTAATATCCTTATGATACAGTTACTAATATTTCTACATTTAAAATATAGGGAGTCTGAGGCACATACCTGTTAAGTAACATGGTTAAGGGCACAAACTGGAAGACAGTATGATGCAAACTCATGAAGACAGGCTCCAGAACCCACGCTTTTACTCAATACCCTACATGGTCTCACTGGAATGAATGAAGCTGTTGTTAACTATGTGAACGAAAGTGGCAAGACGGTATATAAGGGCACCATAGGATTGGGAAGGATTTGGGTGATCTAATTTTCCTAGAAAGAAGGAGTGAAAATTACATAGGATTTTTTTTTCTCTACAGAAGTTTTATTCTAATAATGCCTAAGAAAGGTGTGCGTGCAGCCAAGGTAAAGTAAGAATCCATGATAATCCTTTCATGTTTGAAAATACTGGCAGCATGATTATAAAGCTTCATGAGGTCCTGAAAATGTGAAAACCTCAGGGATCCTAAATCCTTTTTGGAACAAGAGACAGAGAATTCATGATTTAATCATACACACATTTTATCATCCAACCAACCAACCAGTTAACCAACTAACTGTTTTTGTAGGATCTGCTTTATGTTTTCATTTCACACTACATGTTCACAGAATGGTTACTGTTCACTTCCCCTACCACCATCCTCCTGGGTAAACAAAAATTTGAGGTATATATCAGATTTGTACCTGTGAAATGCTACCATATATTCCCCTCAGGGAATGGGAAAATAAACAAGGAGAGAAATGAATTACAGTAGATGGGGTAGAGAGAGAAGACGTGAGGGAAGGGGAGGGGGGATAGTAGGGGATAGGAAAGGTAGCAGAATACAACAATTACTAATAGGGCATTATGTAAAATTGTGGATGTGTAACCGACGTGATTCTGCAATCTGCATTTGGGGTAAAATTGGGAGTTCATAACCCACTTCAATCTAATGTATGAAATATGAGATGCCAAGAGCTTTGTAATGTTGTGAACAACCAATTAAAAAAAATATTCAACAGGAAAAAAAAATATTCCCCTCAGATTTCTTTCTTTACACAATTAAAAATGAATGCAAAATCTACATACGGTGGAATTTCTAGTTCCACAACATGTTAGTTTATCTTAATGAGTAAAACACATGACCATTTTGATGTTATACAGCTTCAGGGAAAAAGAGAGTATGCGTAAAGGCATATATTATCCAAGAAAAGGGTCAATTTTTCCTGGAATCCATGTGTAAATAGTAACATGTGCACCTGCTCCACCACTGAGCTATAACCCCAGCCCTGGAATTTTCTTTAACTTCATATGACCTTTATCTGTTGTGCATAACTGGTCACTGAGTCCTGTCAATTCTTTTTTTTCTAAGAAGTCCTTCAATTGTATCTCTTATTCTTTATTCCCATGGCCACTTCCCTTACTCCATGCATGATCACCACACCTTCCAAACTTGCCATCTTCCCTACTGGACGAATCATAGGACCTCCCTAACATACCTAAGATATAGAGAGCAGCAGCATCCAGTCAAAACCAAAAAAGTGTCCATATTACTAAGTGAAAATCCCAATCTAAAGACGCAAAAAAAAAAAAAAAAAAGAAGATTGTACATATTATATGACCCTAACTTTTTTTTTAAACAATGAAGTCACTTTTTTAAAAATTTATTTTTTAGTTACAAGTGGACACAATATATATATATATATATATATATATATATATTTTTTTTTTTTTTTTTTTTTTTTTTATGTGGTGCTGAGGATCAAACCCAGTATCTCAGGCATGCTAGGCAAGTGTTCTACCTCTGAGCCATAACCCCAGCCACCCCGCCATTCCAACTTTATGACACTCTGGAAATGGCAAAACTATGGAAACAGTAAAACGATCAATAAACTGGCAGAACACAGAAAAATCCTAGGGCAGTGACATTATTCAGTATGATATTATAATGGTGGACACATGTCATTAGACACTGTCAAAACCCACAGAATTGAGCTGGGTTAGTACAGATCAGTGTCAGGGTACTTGACAAGAATATGTAAAGCCCTGAGTGAGTTCAATCTCCAGCAGAGCAAAAACAATAATAAATTTTTTTTTCTCCCTGTTCTCAAACTTCTTAGTCACTGTGGGACTCATTCAACTGATCAACTTTTCCTACTGCCAAGGGCAAGTAGGTGGGTTCTGAATCAAACAGTTTATAAAGCAATTAAAGCTCTACACTCTTTCAGCTTCAGAAGTCTACAAATTTTCCACTATGAAAATAATCAGGGATATCCATGACTATTGATGCCAATTATTTGTTTGTAAATATTTGAGAATTTTTTTCTGATATAAAGTAAAACTTACTTTATTGGTAGAGGAGAAAACTGAATTACTGGGCTGGGAATATAGCTCAATTGGTAGAATGTTTGCACAAGGCCCTGGGTTCAATTCCTAGCACCACCAAAAAAACCAAAAACTAAAACAAAAAACAATCACCTGAATTATTAATTGTTTATTTTTCAAGGGTTACTACCAAAATCAAGAATTGTCCATGAAGCCCCAGTTTCTATTCCTGTCACTACTTTCAACACAAATCTCATATCCAGATTTCAGAACTCTGTACACATGCCACAAGATCGGAAGAAGGAGCCCACAAGTGCAGATTCCTTTATTTGGCTACCTCTCTTCTAGAGTTTCTGGAATGCTTTGGGAATGGAGTGTAGAGAGCTTCCTCAGCCCACACAATACTATGATATCTTTCAGGAGTGGCAGGGTGAACCAGTTAGATGGTTAGTTGTTATGAATTTCTGCAAGTTCTCATATTTGTTTAAAAACTGGGGGTTGGACTGGTAAGACAGAGGTTGAGGATGGGGGTGAGGAAGAAAGAAGCCCTCCAGTAGTGTATCAGAACCGGGGTAAAAATCAGAGGAGGTCATATGTATATGGAACCCCACATGAGATTTTTAAAAGCTCCTGTAACAGGAGCTTTTATATTGCAGGTAAGAGTGATCAGGTGATCCTGCCTTGCCTTAACCTGCTCCAGTGAGGATCACTGTTTTAGAAGAATCCAGGGGACTCTTCCAGCAACAAAACTCTAACCTAAAAATTTCTAATTATGAGAAAAAATTTACATTTACTCTTTGTGTTCTCAGTTCTGTACATTGACTATATTCCTTAGATATTTAGCCCATCAGTTTGTACATGGGTCCCTCTTTACATACATGACTGAATTTATTTATTTATTTTTATTTATTTATTTTTAAATTTTTAATATTTATTTTTTAGTTTTCGGCGGACACAACATCTTTGTTGGTATGTGGTGCTGAGGATCGAACCCGGGCCGCACGCATGCCAGACGAGCGCGCTACCGCTTGAGCCACATCCCCAGCCCGAATTTATTTATTTTTAAATTTTTTTTTTAGTTGTAGTTGGACACAATACCTTTATTTTATTTATTTTTTTATGTGGTGCTGAGGACAATTCAGTTTGCTTTTCCTAAAAGGTCGAGATGGTCTGCTCAGCTTCATGCCGAAATGTTTTAGAGGACCTATGGACTCTGCAACAACATGCAGAAATTGCTTCCTGAGGGGACAGGGAAGAGTTACCAACGTAATACTTATACTAATGACAAACCCTGAAATTTAGAAAATGAGTTTGGGGGGCTGGGGTTGTGGCTCAGTGGTAGAGTGCTCACCTAGCATGCACGAGGCACTGGGTTCGATCCTCAGCACCACATAAATGTAAAATAAAGATATTGTGTCTGCTTAAAACTAAAAAATAAATATTAAAAAAAAAAAAGAAAATGAGTTTGGAATTACAGTTGTCTTCTTAGCAATCTTAAACCTACACTTTCTCCAAATTAACTCCTCTTCCCAGACACGATGTTTTAATAATCATCTTAATTATATAAATTAGAAAGGAAAGAAAAAAAATTTAGATGCTGTTAGATTCTGTTTCATTAGCCAAAACAATGACTTCTAATGTAAAGCATGATGTTCTAGACTCTCAGGTAAAGATGCAGCCTCACAGTGGAATTCAGGATAGTGACTTTTTTTCCTAATGCAAAGATAAAATCCAGCATTATTACAGATGCCACTTATAAATATATGAATCAAACAGAAAAAAATTAATAGATCTAAGGCAAAAGTACAGGGGGTGACGTGTTTATGTTCACTTAACAAACTGCAAAGTCAGAGGAATTCAGGATGTAGTTAATGAGTCAGGATGGCTCAGAGGAGGGCAGTGACAGGCAAGGGCTGCACACTCACATCAGTCACGAGAGGCTCTCAGAATATGACGAATATACACAGCCAGCCCCTAACAGTGGGCTTCTAGAAAGGGAAATGGAGATTTCCACAATCTATTTTACATTTGAGACATGGTTTAAAATAAGTGTTAAATAAGGAGAAGCAAAAAAACACACTGTAAATTTATGGAAATAAAAACTATTCAAATTAATATTCAAATATAAAAATAATCGGATTAGCCAGTTAAATCTAACAAGAGTGCAACTTAAGGAACATTCTGGACGTGAACCCCACCTTTATAATTCTAATATGGCTTAAAACTGAACCAAAAACTTTTTTTTTTCTAAATGACATGGAAAATATAAAATTAGAAGTGCTAAGTATATTTACCAAGAAAAGGGCTTCACATTATCAACTGGCCCAAATAAAATTCCTTTTTCCCCTTAAGAACAGGCAAGAGAGGCAAATTCTAATATATCAAGAATCAAATCAGGGGGCTGGAGGTGTGGCTCAAGCAGTAGCGCGCTCGCCTGGCATGAGTGCGGCCCGGGTTCGATCCTCAGCACCACATACCAACAAAGATGTTGTGTCCGCCGAGAACTAAAAAATAAATATTAAAAAAATTCTCTCTCTCTCTCTCTCTCCTCTAAAAAAAAAAAAAAAAAAAAAAGAATCAAATCAGATTTGAAACCTCGAACTCAAAAATCCATTCCCACAGAGTTCCTTACTGGTTGCTAAGGATATGACAGGCTGGTTTCAGGTTGGATTTCATAATACCTGCACTAAGAGTCTTCTGCTTCCTTGCAGTCTCCCAGTCTAATGCGTTATATAATTAACCACTCATACCCACATGTATGATCTAGCCCTTACCTATCCTTTCTTCTTGTTAGTACTATTCTTCCCCTTGATCTCTGAAGTTCAGCTACACCAGTCTTCAATCAGTGTCTCAAGTACACCAAGCTCCTTCCTGCTTCTGAGCCTTTATAAATGATGTTTCTTTAATGGGAAGGGTTTCCTCCATCTGCTATACATACAAACTCCTATTCATCCTTCAAGTCGTACCTTAAATTTACTGGAGATCTCCTCAACCTTATTAGAGGGTTATGTTCTCTTGATATCCTGCACTTCTCTTTTGAGGCACTTTATTCAATTCTAAGTGTACATGTGTATATATGTGCACGCATGTGTATGTATTTTTGGTACTGGGAATTAAACCCAGGGGAACCTTACCACTGAGCTATATCCCTAAGCTTTTCTGTTTTGAGACAGGGTCTTGCTAATTTGCTGAGGCTGGCCTCAAACTTGCAATCCTCCTTTCTCAGCCTCCTGAGTCACTGGGATTACAGGTATACATGGCTACTCTGGCTCTAAGCATTTTTTAAAAATAGTCATTTAGCATATGACTCTCTTACTGAACTATACATTTCATGAGGGTAGAGGCCATATCTATCTTGTCCAATGCTATATTCTCAGCCCCTTAGTTCAGTAACTTGGCACATGGTAAGGATACAATAAAATTGTGTTTGAATGAATAAATTTTAAAATTATGATGAGTTAAATGTGTAAAAGACATAATTAAAAGTAGTTGAAAGCAAACCTTTAACATGCTACATGATATGGGTTGAACAATGGATCTTGGGTTAAAGTGGACTGTTCACAATAGCTTTAGTCCTAAGCAACTAAGATTAAAGTTTAGTAAATACTGGGGGCTGGGGATGTGGCTCAAGCGGTAGTGCGCTTGCCTGGCATGTGTGCGGCCGAGTTGATCCTCAGCACCACATACAAACAAAGATGTTGTGTCCGCCGAAAACTGAAAAATAAATATTTAAAAAAAATTCTCTCTCTCTCTCTAAAAAAAAAAAAAAAAAATTTAGTAAATGCTGTCCACTGACTACAGTGGTAGGAACTTCTGAGCCATTGTTGAGCTTTGGGAAGTGAGGACAAACACTAAATGCAAAACACTATGCTAGATATTTCCAAATCAAGTGTCCACCAGATGTGAACAGGCAGTGAAATCTACTCAAGTAACAGGGTAGAAGTGGTGCTTTCCCTTATCCTCTACTTTGTTTTTTTTTTTTTTTAAATTGGTTGTTCACAACATTACAAAGCTCTTGACATCTCATATTTCATACATTAGATTGAAGTGGGTTATGAACTCCCAATTTTACCCCAAATGCAGATTGCAGAATCAGGTGGGTTACACATCCACAATTTTACATAATGCCCTATTAGTAATTGTTGTATTCTGCTACCTTTCCTATCCCCTACTATCCCCCCTCCCTTATCCTCTACTTTGGAAAGAATTCTCGTTAACAATCTAAGTTGTTCATCCTGGTTCTCATAGATACAATATCTACTCTTATTTTTCATAAAGAATGGAAGGGAAGCAGCAAGGATTTTATTTTTCTTTTCCTCCATTCAAGTTTGGCTCATTTCTACAACTCACCTGAACAGCTCCTCCTAGCATGACCGCCACCAGCCCCATGGACATGCTCAGTGTCTGCGATTCCACAGTGCTCTCTGCCTCATGAGCCAGGCTTACACATGCTCTCTGCAGTGTCGCCGCTACAAAGTCTACTACCTACCAAAAAATAGAAATTTGAATTAGTGTGGAGTTAAAAAAAATTCAAAATTCTTTGTATGTCTGAGTTTGTTTTATCTTTTTTAATTTACCAGTTAATAAACTGGTAAGAGGACACTCCAAAACATACATAAGTCAACCAGATGAAGAGACAAGACAAGGTACGGGTATGAGATAAAGAACTTCCACAATCTCTCTGACCTAGTTGCCCTTCTAGCACCTCCCCTGTTCAGCAATTCAGAAACTCCTAAGTGTTTTACATGCATAATCTCACTTAATTCTCATATCAACTCTGTAAGGTTTGTACTATTATTCTCATTATGAAATGAAGACAGTGTGATTTGCTCAAGGTCATAAAGTTACTAAAGGAGAAAGCCTATACTTTCCTAACTGTTTTAATATACTAATCGAACATCCTTTACTTTTCATGAATTTTGCCAGGAAATTGAAAATAAAGATAATTCATAAATTAACTCAAAATGGATCAATGTTAAATGCAAGACTATCAAACTGCTAGAAGTTAGGAAAAAATATAAATGATTCAAGGTTTGGTGATGACTTTTTAGATATAACACTAAAGGCAAAATCCAGAGAAAAAAGAAGTAATCAGTTGGACAACATTAAAAAAAAATCTGATCTGTGAAATATATTATCGAGAGAATACAAAGACTGGGAGGAAATGCATGCAAAAATATCTCTGACAAGGGACTGTTAACTAAAATATTTGAAGAACTCCTAAAACTCAACAATAAGAAAACAAACAACCCGACTACAAAAGTCCTAAACTGTCTTTTACCAAAAGATCTGTAAATCCTAACCAAAGAAGACATACAGGTGACAAGCATATGAAAATATGCTACACATCAAATGTCCTTAAGGAAATGCAAACTAAAACATCAGTGAGACACTCCTACACACCCCTTAAAACAGCCAAAATCCAGAACACTGACAATACCAAATGCTGATGAGGATGTGGAGAAACAGGAATTTTCCCTGTTGGTGGGAATGCAAAATAGTACAGCTACTTTGGAAGACAGTTTGGCAGTTTTTGAAAAACTAAATAGATTAGCATGGTGGCATGTACCAGTGGTCCCAGATATTCAGGAGGCTAGGGCAGTTAGATCACTTGAGCCCAGAAGTTTGGGGCATCTGGGCAATACAATGAGACTTCAATTCTTTAAATATAAGCAAAAAAAAAAAAAAAAAAAAAAACATACTATATATACTCTTGCCATATAATTCAGGCATTGCACTCAATATTTACCCAAAGGAGTTAAAAACTTATGTCCACATAAAAAAAAAGAACCACACATGGTTGTTACCACATTTCTAGTCAGGACTGCCCAAACTGGAAAATAACCAAGATTTCCTTCATAAGGTGAATTTAAATGGTACACTGAGACAATGGAAGACTATTTAGTACTAAAAAATGAACTATCAAGTCATGAAAAGACATGGAGGAAACATAAATGCATATTACTAAGTGAAAGAAGCCTATCTTAAAGGATTAAATACTATATGATTCCATCTACATAAATTTAGGAAAAGAAAAAAAAAAAACACTGAGACAGTAAAAAGACAATAGTTACCAAAGATTAGAAGAGAGGGAGAGATAAATAAGTGGAACACAGAGGATTTTAGGACACTATAACAATTCTATAGGATACTTAATGGTAGAAACATTTTGTCCAAATTCATAAACTGTGCAACATCCAGAGAAACCTAATGTAAATTATGAACTTTGGGTAATAATGATGTGTTAATGTAGATTCATTAACTGCAACAAAGGGGAAAGGGAATGTAGCTGTGATTGTTTGCCTAGCACATGGAAGACCCTGGGTTTGATCTTCAGTATTGCAAAAACAAGAAACAAACAAAAAGACCACCACTGCAGCAAAGGTAGCACTCTGGTGGAGGATGGTGATAATGGGGAAGGCTATCTAAACAGTGGGCACAGGGGACATATGAGAAACCTCAGCACTTCTCAATTTCTTCTTTTTAAAAAAATATTTTTTTAGCTGTAGGTGGACACAATACCTTTATTTTTGTTTATTTAATTTGTTTTTGTGGTGCTGGGGATAGAACCCAGGGCCTCACACATACCAGGCAAGCACTCTACTGCTGAAAAGACATGGAGGAAACATAAATGCATATTACTTTCTTATAACCCTAAAACTGCTCTAAAAAAACTATACTTATTTAAAAAAAAAAGGGGGGGACTTGTTACTTTCTAACCATCTTAGAGAGTCTCCTAAGGAGTTTTTCTTCCTTAGGAATATTTCCCTGCATTTGACAGTCTAATTCTAATAAGCAAAGAATGAGGGAGGAGATGTTTAATTTTATCTAGAAGCCAGTATCCTCAAATAATCTGTACAAATGATCCAGATATATTTATAAGAATCAAATATTTTTAAATTCAGCTACTTGGGGGACTGAGGCAGGAGTTCAAGGCCAGCCTGGGCAATTTAGCAAAACCCTGTCCCAAAATAAAAAATAAAAAGGGCTGGGTGTAGTAGCACACACCTGTAATCCCAGCACTTTGGGAGGCTGAGACAGGAGGATTACAAGTTCAAGACCAGCCCCAGCAACTTAGCGAGGCTCCAAACAAGTCAAAGAGGCCCTAAAAAACTCAGCAAGACCTTGTCTTTAAATAAAAGAAGCTGGGAATGTAGCTCAGTGGTAAAATGCCCTTAGCTTAAATTCCCAAGTCCCAAAAATGAATAAATAAGGCTGTGGATGTAGCTCAGTGGCTCAGTGCCACTGGACTCAATCCCTACTACTTTTAAAAAAGGAAAAGTGGGGGCTGGGGTTGTGGCTCTGTGGTGGAACACTTGCCTGGATTCAATTCTGAGCACCGCATATAAATAAATGAATAAAATAAATGTCCATCAACATCTAAAAAAAATAAAGGCTTAAGATTGTTCATATAGAAATTTTATATAGCATTTGGCTAACAATTAAGCTTTAAGTGGAATTAATTTGGTCAGCATCATTTTTTTAATTTACTTTTTTGGTTGTACACAATACTTTATTTTATATTTTATTTATATATGACAGCAGAATGCATTACAATTCTTATTACACATATAGAGCACAATTTTTCATATCTCTGGTTATATACACAGTATATTCACACCAATTCGTGTCTTCATGCCTGTACTTTGGATAATAATGATCATCACATTCCACCATCACTAATAACCCCATGCCCCATCCCTTCCCCTCCAACCCCTCTGCCCTATCTAGAGGGTGTCTATTGCTCCCATGCTCCCACTCCCTATCCCACTATGAATCAGCCTCCTATATCAAAGAAAATATTTCGGCATTTGTTTTTTTGGGATTGGCTAACTTATTTATTTTTATGTGGTGCTGAGGATCGAACCCAGGGCCTCACACATGCTAGGCGAGTGCTCTACCAGTGAGTCACAACCCCAGCACTGGTCAGCATCATTTTAACTGAGTGTAATCACCTTAATTAGAAACACCTTTGAATAAAGGATGGCAGACACACATGCATGCACACACATATGCACACATGCCTATTTAGGATTAATGGCCCAAAAAGGAGATATCATTTTGAAAATGGGAAGGCTGAGATAGGTCATAATCAGCCTCTAAATACCATGCAAGCTTGCATGTTTACCTCTCTGGACAAATCACATGCTGTGCTAGAATCTTTACTGCAAGTCTAAAGTCAGGAGAATGGCCTGTTAACACTTGTTTTTTGGAGCAAAGCAGGAAACTAGAAAGAATATTTAAAACTTCCACTTACTGAAAGAGCAATTCTGGTTATAGCAATTTTTACCATTCTCTCCAGCCAGAAGATTTTATTGACCCTAGAAATTAAGGACACTAGCCCTTTCCAGAGAAACTATTGTTTCCATCATCTTAGCTTACCTATTTTGCCTCCAAAGAGTTTTCTAAAGTACTCCTTATTTATATTTAGCTTTCATATCAGCAGAAGTACTGTTAAATTACTAAAATAGAACTATCTAGTCTTCCAACTTTTTTTCTAGGTTCCTTTCCACTATATATATATATATATATATATATATATATATATATATATATATATATATTTTTTTTTTTTTAAGGATGTAAAACAAGTAGTATAATCCTTTTTAAGAAAGAAATTTTCAGGTTTGGGAAAGTAGCATGTGTAAGGCACTGGGTTCAATTCTCAGCACTACATGTAAACAAATAAATAAAGTAAAGATCCACTGACAACTAAAAATACATATTTTTTAAAAATGCTGACAACTGAGTGGAAGGGGGTTAGAGGCCTCATTGTTGAGTAGCCCTCATCATAAGCCTCCTGTTTTTCAATCTGACACTCTCACTCAAGTTCAGAGTGCCTCAGGTTCAACATCTCTCAAGAATAAACTTCTGGCTTTTCACTGGGGAGGGAAAAGGAGGAGAGTTGGAAAAATTTCAGGAAAAAGGGGGTCTCCTGAATCCTATACAGCCCTGCAAACCATGTTAAGCTGTATATTCAGCTCCATCTTTATAGAGTTTCTCTAGTGCTTCCAGTTCTCCCACAGCTCTGCAGTGAAAAGTAGCTTTTTCCAACATTTTCTTTCTTTTCTTTTCCTTACAAAAAAAAAAAAAAAAAATCTTAACAGCCTTATTGAGGCAGAGTGGTTTGCTTTTGATTTCTCTCCATGCAGACATTTAGCTTTCCAATTTCCTAAGTTGCAAGATCAGATACTATTTTCAAGTTTCCAAATTTTGTTATTCTCTTTTAACTTCTCTCTCTTCTCCACTCTGTTGATCCCTTGGTTTCCAGAGACAGTGGGCAAACACACGTGTTCAATACATTGTCTTTAACCAGAAGCCCCTACTTTTTATATAATGCACTTCCATGTTGTTGAAATGTTTTTACAATGAG
This sequence comes from Spermophilus citellus, assembly GCF_964194105.1. Classification (NCBI taxonomy): domain Eukaryota; kingdom Metazoa; phylum Chordata; class Mammalia; order Rodentia; family Sciuridae; genus Spermophilus; species Spermophilus citellus. The sequence continues at coordinate 53,452,955 of NC_138200.1, read as the reverse complement.
CATGTGTTACTTATGTAAAAAAAAAAATTAACATCTGAAAAAGAAAAAGAAAAAGCCACATAGAAGCACTTCTACTCTGCTGATTGTAGCGATGCTGTTATAGCGAGGAGAAAGTGCTGGCATTTTTCTGAAAGGACAGAAAAAAGGGAATCTTGCTCAGTCCACAACAATGACACTGGCCTTCTTGCTGACCTACTACATTTTGGCCATGTTCCCTCTATCTGAAACAACTGTTACACTATGGATCTCAAGAATCCCCTTTTTCCCCACCTTTAGGTTTTTGCTAAAAAGGTACTTCCACAGTGTGGCTCTCCATGACACCCTATTTACCACACTCCTCTTAACATTCCTCTTTTCTTGGTTTGTTTTTCTCTCTAGAAATTACCATCATCCAACACACTATGTATTTTTGCCTTCTTATTTATTGTATCTCTCCACCATGTGAATATCAGCTCCATGAGAGCACAGACACATGTATGTTTTGTTCATGCTGTGAACTTGGTACCTAGAGAGTATGTGGCTCTCAATATGTAGCCGTGGAATGAAAGAACTCATTAGTACAGAGACCACAGCATCCCATATTCCTTTCTGTACCTCATATATACAATGTGTCATCTTCCAGCATACTCTATTGAATATTTAATCTTTTACCCATACATCTCTTTAACATGCATTTCTAACAGATAAGGAGATTTGTATTTTATGTAACTACCATACCATGATTATACTCAGTAAGAATTCCTTAATATCTCCTGATAACTGGTCCATAATTGGTATAAAATGACCTCTTACAGCTAAAGTGAGGTGCTAAGCAATTCAGTGAGACCCTGCCTCTAAATAAAATATTAAATAGAGCTGGGCTGGGGCTATAGATCAGTGTAGAGCATTAAAAAATAAATAAATAAAGATATTAAAAAAAATAAGGCTGAGGATATTGTTCAAAGGTTGAGTGTCCCTGAGTTCAATCCCTGGTACAAAAAAAAAAACAAAACAAAACAAAAAAAAACAACCTCTTATAATTAATTTGTTTGAATCAGGATCTTGCTCTTTTTTAAAGCATTCATTTTAATTTTTTTAGATTTATTTTTTAGTTGTAGGTGGACACAATTTCTTTCATTTTTATGTGGTGGTGAGATTGGAACCCAGTACTTCACATATGCTAGGCGAGCCACAACCCCAGCCCTAAAGCCATTTATTTGATGAAGAAACTGATCCACCCTATTGTAGAATTTTCCACATTCTGGAGTTGGCCAATTGCTTCCTCATGGCAGTGCTTCCCTGGATCCTCCAGGCCCTGCATTTTCTTGGTTAGATTCTGGTTTAAGTTTCAGATTTTTGACTTTGGGGTAAGCATCCTTCCCAAGTGGTGCCACATACTTCCTAATGCATTACATGAGGAGGTATGTATGATCCACTTGTCCACCTATGATAATGGGCAATCAGCCATGCCAGGCTGAAATATTTAGAGGGATTTATGCTGATATCTGCATTAACACTGAAATGTACCAAAAATAAGATGGGTATAGGGATACACAAATGGATAACTATGTGATAAAGCAAGTATAATAAAACACTAATAGTCATATTTTGGTAGGTAGTGGGTGTATAAGTATTCACTGTAAAATTCTTTCAATAAACAAATATTCCTCATTAATATGATATAATTAATTCATGTTAAGCAAGAGTAAAATAATTGCAAAAATTCATTCAAATTTGAAAATTTTCATAATAATATGTTGGGGGGATTTTCAGTTGCTTTGGTGTTTTGGGCTTCATATATTCATTATTCAGTATACCACTGATAGTTCATCTAACAATTTCGGCAGAAATCTATGATTGTTACCTAGGTCCATTATCTCCCCCAGAGGGTTGCAAAATGTAATTTTCTAGTCCTCACTTTGAATTTCTTGACTGTGAGTATCCTATAAAGATAAATTTTCCTTTACTGATTATTTGATTACTACTGAAAATTAGTTCTTTTGGAAAGGCAACATAAGTACTTTATTCTTTCTCTTTATCAATTTGCAAAATAAATAGTGTTTTAACAATCTTCAAAGATGTGCTATAGGGGTTTTTGCTTATATTTTCGTATCTTTGATGTGCCTTAATTTATTGCAGACATTATTATTTTTTTAATATTACAATTGTCCTCTCTATGACCAATGGGAAACCCTTCAAGTTGGCTCGTGAATGTACTGACATAACCCCATCAATCTGATAGCTTCCTTGCATTTGGGCACAACAAAATGCCTTGAAACTTACAATGTATTACTCCTACCCCAGACTATAATCCAGACCTCAAATCAACCTTTATTCCAAAGCACTTCAAGTGAGCCAGGCACAGTGGCACAAATCTATATCTCAGCTACTCGGGAGGCTAGATAGGAGGATCATAAGTTCAAAGCCCACTTGGACAATATAACAAGATACTGTTTTCAAAACAAACAACCAAGCAGGTTTTGAGTTCTTTTAGAAAACGGTATTTCAAGTCAGGCATAGTGGTACATACTTGTAATCCAAGAGACTCAGGAGGCTGAGGCAGGAGGATTACAAATTCAAGGTCAGCCTCAGCCACCTAGTGATATCCCATCTCAAAAAAAAAAAAAAAAAAAAAAGAAGAAGAAGAAGAAAAGGGCTGGGGATGTACTCAATGATAGAGCTCAAAAGAAAATGGTATTTCAGGGCTGGGGATGTGGCTCAAGTGGTAACCCGCTCGCCTGGCATGCGTGCGGCCCGGGTTTGATCCTCAGCACCACATACAAACAAAGATGTTGTGTCTGCCGAAATCTAAAGAATAAATACTAAAAAAATTCTTTCTCTCTCCCTCTCTCTTTAAAAAAAAAAAAAAAAGAAAATGGTATTTCATAACAATAATCTGGCACTAAGAATGCTTATTGCTACTAGGTTGTCATTGCTTCTTGGCATTGACCATGCTAGGAAATACCTATTTTTTTAAAAAAGAGAAAAAATTAATCATGGATTCATACTTCTAACTAAGATTTTTTTCCTAGTTCTTTGATTTCATATTTATATTTTTTCTTATGCTAAAAATCTTGATTTCTAATAATATCAGTGGTTACTTAGAACTTATTTTCTTTATCCATCTGTGTTTCAAAATAACATACCAATATTATCAGTAGCAGTAAGATTACTAAATTCAATTTATTATTTCCTTGTGGTTTTTTTGTTCTAATACACATTTACCTTAGCTAAAGGATAATCTCTTGGGACAAATAATTTTTGTACTAGTCCAACACCATTGTTCCTTAATTAGGAGTAAAGTCAGATAAGTGCAAAAGCTCAAGTCATATCAGTTTTTAGGCCATTTCCCCTTCCAACTAGCATCCTGAAACAAAAACACAAGGTCTAGATGAAAGAGTCTCCAGGGAAGAGATATAAACATAGGAGAAACAAATCACCCTACTGAGTAACATGGGGTCAGTGAACTAAAGGAATAAGAGGCCAGGAAAGAAATCATGAACATAATTTTCATTAAACAGGCAAGATAGGTCAGAGCTGACAGGCAGCTGAAAATTTTCTCAGCAGGAGCTATAGCGAAATGCTGCTTAGCAACACCAGAAGCAGATGACAATGACAGCCATACAAAGAGCTGGAGAATCAGATTTAAGCATGACAATCATACCATCTTACAAATAACTATTCACCAACCAAAGAACAATTCTTGTAAAGTGGTTAAAGATGGTGACTGCATTGCCTAGGCCATATTACTTTTATTTCCTATTTTTTAAAAAGGTAGTAAAAATAATGTCTAAGCCAATAAAATTCAGGCACTGACTCATAAATAAAAGTACAACTGCCCTGAAAGCATTTTTTTTTTTTTAAACATCTTAAAATTTCACAGGGTGTTGTGGAGATAAGTTGTCAGCTAAAGTACATATGGAATTTAAAGTGATCATATTAGTCATTTATTTTTTCAAATTTGAGTTTGGTTTTTTACAATATTTTTTAGTTGTAGATGGACACAATACCTTTATTTTATTTATTTATTTTTATGTGGTGCTGAAGATTGAACCCAGTGCCTCACATGTGCTAGGCAAGCACTCTACAACTAAGCTACAACCCCAGCCCTCAGATTTGACTTTTTAATCATTTTCAACTTTTGATACACATGAAGCTTTAAAAAAGTAAAAATGCCCAGGCTCTCATGCAGATGTGCTAAATCAAAATATCTAAAAGGTGGCTAGTACCAATATTTTGAAAAAGATTTCAGACAACTTTATTTGTACTCAAAGTTGAAAACCATTGTGATGTAACATATCAACATATAAAATAGTTCTCAAAGTTTTATGTGCATGAGAATCACCTCAGAAGCTTGTTAAACAGGTGGATTCCTAGGAGCCTAAGAAAGTTTTAGATTCAGTTGGCCTAGTGTGGGCTCAGTATTTGCATATTTAACCAGAATTCCAGGAAATGGTAACACAGGTGTCATCAAATGACTCTCTGAGCAACATTTCTGGGCATTTTTTGGAAAGAATGTAAAGAAACCAAAACAGACTAATACCATCAGACTGGATCTAAAATGTGGCAGCCACTAACCTGAGTGATGTTTGTGAATATCTGCTCAGACATTCTCTCACACAGAACAGCCAGCAGCTGCAGCACTAGCAGCTTCCGTTCCTGGCTTTCCACAAGAATTGCATGATGTTGCTCTAATTCCAAGAGGCTTTTGCTGGAGGAGAAGGGCTTAGGTTTTAACTCTGCTTCACTTTCCATAGCCAGATGAGTCAACTCCTGAAGCACAGAAGGAAAGTAAAAGCCAGCAAAATTAAGAGCTTTGCAAATGTAGCTAGAAACCTTTGTTTGAAACATATAGTACATATGCAATGTATAATAAATAGCTTTATTTATAATAGACTAAAATTGGAGACAACTTATATGTCCAGTATGAGAACAGTGATGTATTTATTATTTCACAGCAGTTAAAATAAATGAACTAGATTATCATCAACATAGAACCCAAAGACAACGTTGAGTGAACAAATGTAAGTTGCATAGTATAAGCACATTATGTTGTCATGTATATGAACTTTTAAATTTTCCTAATAAAAACATACACACTTCTTACTTTATCATTATTTTTATGAACTCTTCTATTAGCCTTCCTTGAATTGAGCCCTCAGACCACATAATTTCCTAAGGTCCTTTCAAATACCATTAGATGCCCTCCCTTTAAGATATTCAGAACTCAGCTGGGAGCAGTGATGCAAACCTATAATTTCAGGTAAGGTAGGATGAGGCAGGAGGATTGCAAGTTCAAAGCTCTTCTGAGCAACTTGGCAAGCCCCTTCTTAAAAAAAAAAAAAAAAAAAGATCTGGGGGTTATAGCTCACTAGTAGAGCACCCTGGGTTCGATCTCCAGTACCACACACACACACACACACACACACACACACACAAAAGAGATACTTAGAACTAAACTTCTACTAATGGATAGTTAATTATTGTGGCTTTTATAGGCTTTTACATACCCATCTACATTGTAAATTTCCTTGGGTAGGGAAACCTTAAGTTCCCTAACAATTAGTGCCTTATCACAACAACTGACATCTTACAGCAGTGGTGCTCAACTGTGCCTGAGCAATTTTGCTCCTCCGGGGACACTTTGCAATGTCTGAAGGACATTTTTGATTGTCATCATTAGAGGGTAATATAGGCATTTGATGGGTAAAGGTCATGGATGCTGTTAAATATTCTATAATGCACAAGGCAACTCCACACAAGAAAAATTTATCTGGCCCAAAATGTCAAGCATGACAAACTAGAGTTAACCTGGTTTACAGAAAAGCCCTTTGCTTTGTAAGCAAGAAAAAAAGAAAAAGAAAAAGAAAAAGCATACAATTGAGCACACATCTCCTGGGAATGCTGTTTAGAATGAGTGGCTGGGTGTAGGGATGGATGTGAATATGGGAGGTAAGAAAGTATCAAAAAAAAAAGAGTCTCCTATTTCAATTTCTAGAAATGTTAGTCCTGACTTTCTTTTTGCATTCTCATACACCCATACAGATCTTAAACTCCACAGACATCTTAACGTAAACACCTTCTTTATGGAAAGAGTTAAAAAAGCAAAGCTAGACATCACTGGCTGGTGTTTATCAGACAGTGATAACATTATGAGACACACATTACCACTGCAGATTAGGGCAAAAGGAATCATAACTTCTGCACTAAGAAACAAACCCAGAAGAGGTTTCAAGTGGCTATGGAGTGAAATGAAGGAGGCACAACTGCTAAATCTCCATTCCAAATACCTGACAAAACAACAGTCAGAAAGGATAAGGGATTACTCCATAGCTGGAAAACCTGCTATTAACTTCAAAAGAGTTCTTACTGTCAACACAGAGCAAAGATTAACCCTTTCATAGATCAATAATTTTGTTTTGTTTATCTCTAACAATTTAGTGCACATCACCTTGGAAAGTAGTTAGATCACATCAATACTGTTGAGGATAAGTTTCTTCTTTTTACCATCCCAATTACCCTTATATATGTGGTCTATTCATTTTCCCTAAATTGGGACCTAAATTTAAGGATCTAAAATTATGAATGTCTTGAAAATTCAAATGGCCTCCTGGAACTACCTCAGAATAAAGCTTGCCATATACTATATGGAGTTCTTACCTTCAAACAGAAGATGAAGAAGTCACCTGCTAAACCACACGCCTGGCAATGAGACAGCAAGTCCCCAAGATGCTCCACCTGGCTCTGCTCTGAGGATAGTTTTTGGTACAGGGTTTCATCTTCATCTTCATCACTGCAATGCAGAACAAGATTTGTGTTGGCAGGGTCACCCAGAGATAATGTTTTTTGAAACCCCATAATAATCTTCCAAAATAACATTATTTCCATACAGTTTATCATTAGAAAGATCTCAAAAATTTTATTTAACTTAGTTTTCTATTTCTCCATGCTGACAAAACATGAAGTATTTTTTCTCAGAAACTATATTTACTATGTCCTGTATCCTATATGTTCATTTGTAACATAGGAAAACATTCATGAAGGAAGTGGTTTTTAAGATGAATGTTGAAGAACCACAATTATTTCATAAGCTGCCAAAGCAAGGAGGAATGAAAGTAAATGATAATCTGGTTCCTGAGAAAGAACTGAGAAACAGAAGGCTACAAAGATCATAAAGGGCCTTAGATGTCATTTAAAGGAAGTTTGACTTTTTATGATGAGCCACTGAAAAGTTATGGATAATGGGAAAAGACAATCATCACGGAAGGAGATGTAGTCAATCTCAACTCATATGAATCAATGGGTTGAAATAAGAAAATATATAAAAGTTCAGAAAAATAAGTGTGTGGGTGGGGAGACAGTGGCACACACCTGAAATCCCAATGGCTTGGGAGGCTGAGGCAGGAGAATTGAGAATTCAAAGCCAACCTCAGCAACTTAGAGAGGCCCTAAGTAACTCACTGAGACCCTGTCTCTAAATAAAATATTTTTAAAAAGAGCTGGGGATGTGGCTCAGTGGTTGAGCACCCCTGGGTTCAATCCCTAGTACTAAAAAAGTTCATAAAAATGAGTAGATCAAATATGACTGGCAAGTAATAAAATTTGGCTTTTTCTAAAAAGAATGCTATTACTACATAAAATTTCTGGACACTTCTCATGAGGTATGGTGGATTTGGGTTTCAATTCACCTGATAAGTGAAAAGACCAAGATTCAATATTATTATACCATGTCATACAAAAAAAAAAAAAAAAACACAAAGATACAGAAGATTCACAAAACAAACACTAAAATACTATAAATAGCTAATAGGATAGTGGTTGATTTTGGTTTTTTATGCATTTTTGTATTATACAAAAAATATATGTCATTTTTGTGAACAGAGAAGGGACCGATTTTTTTTTTCCAGACTAAATTAATTTAAAAAATGGCAAATGTTGCTCTATCTCACTGAAAAGCACTGTAGTTAATTTGGGCAACCATATCCTTAGGCAGGTTATCTCAATCTGCCAGCTCACAAATAACATGGCCTTCATGCTCCTGTAGCAGAATAAACAACCTATACAGTTAGCTTAAGTTTATTTCTAGGTTATCCCAGAATCCTTCAGATCAGTCATGTTTTCTCCATTATATCTATGTTAAAAGAAAAGCTGAAATGGACAAATATTATTTCTAAGATTCTGTGAATCATCCTGATTGTCAAAAAGAAGTACTTTATTTAGCCAAGCATAGTAGTGCCTGCCTATAATCCCAGAGGCTCAGGAGGCTGAGGCAGGAGGATCCCAAGTTCAAAGCCAGCCTCAGCAACTTAGCCCCTCAGCAACTTAATGAGGCCCTATCTCAAAATAAAAAATAAAAAGGACTGGGGATGTGGCTCAGTGGTTAAGCATCCTTGGTATAAAAAAAAATAATAATAATACTATATTCAAATATTCTTAAAGAGTTATGACAATTAGCTTAAAAAGCACTATTTTATTTACTCTTAAAATGTGAACAATAAAGAATCAATTCAAAATAGTGAGATATAGAAAGTAAAAATTCTATATCCAAAGATCTTAAATTCAAAGATGATCAGATAAAGTTACTTCTATAAACTTTTTTTTTTTTTAAGGCAAGTCTCACTATGTTGCCCAGGCTATCTCAAACTCATGGGCTCAAGTGATCTACCTGCTTCAGCCTCCTAAGTAGCTGAGAATATAGGCATGAACCATCATGCCTGGCTTAAACAAACGTATTGACTGTGTCCTGGGAAAATGACAGAATGAGAGGTAAGTGGTGATAGAGAGCAAGGTGCCTGAGCTTGCTTCTAGGGGACTAACATCATAAGCAGGAGCTATACAGCAAATGACAAGTCACAGATTGTTTTTAAGTTTCTAATGAAAACTGTGGACCCTCTCCAAAAACAAAACAAAACATATTTGCATGTAAAATTTAAAACAAAACATATTTGCATATAAAATTTATTTATCTGCATAATTTCAAGAGGAATTATAGATCCCTAGAAGCCTATGTAGAAACCCCAAGTTAAGGAGCTATTCCTTCTGATAGCCCATAAACATTCATTCAATCATTGTCTACTGATCCTTTCCTATCTTGAAGAGAAATTACAGTTTCAGTAAGAACTGAATGGTGAAATTTTTTTTTTTTCTTGTGGTGTTGAGGATTGAACTCAGGGTCTCATGCATGCTAGGCAATCACTTTACTACTAAGACATATCTCCAGTCCTTTTCTTTTCTTTCTTTCTTTCTTTTTTTTTTTGTACTAGGGATGGAACCCAGGGCACTTTATCCCTGAGTTATATCCTAGTATACCCCAAGCCCCTTCTGTTTTTTATTTTCAAACAGAGTCTCTCTAAGGGCCTCACTAAGTTGCTGAGGTTGGCCTGGAACTTGCAATACTCCTGCCTCACCCTCCCAAATTGGCTGGGATTATAGGTATATGCCACTGAGTCCGGCTTAGAACTGTGGATTTTGATATACCTGCACTAAGAAGTATACCAAAAACTTGTTAAGACTGCAGTAAATTACAACTACTAAGCTAACTACTGCAAAATTCTCTATACCATCACTAACATGGTTCCCAGTTAAAAACAGTTCTAAAGTATTTTTTAAATAAACATGCCAAATAATTTTGCTCTTTTGGTTTTGGGATATTGTTAATGTTCAAGCTTTCAGTCATCTAGGAGCTTTAGTTTGTTCTGACAATTCCACTTGAAATTTATGCGTTTTTCTATTTTCCTCAAGTCTGTCATATTGAGAATATTTTAAAACTTGAACAAATTAATAAGTTTGGCACGGTGGCACATACCTGTAATTTATGTGCATAAATGGAGCCTGAGATAGGAGGATAGTAAGTTCAAGGCTAGCTTTGGCAACTTAGCAAGGCCCTATCTCAAAATAAAAAACATTAAAAGGGCTGGGGCTATAGCTCAATAGTAGAATACTCCAAATTCAATTCCCAGTGCTGCAAAAAAATAAAATAAAACTTTACTAAGTTAACCATGAATATAAAATTAAATTTAAACACTTCACCAAAAAAGCAGCACTTTGAATGAGATATGAAATCCCGTAGAGACAGCTGGGCCAGCTAAGTAGTACATGGTCTATGATCTACAACAACTTCCATTTGAAGGTAATAACATACTTTTGAGATCACTCAGAAAGTGTAAATAATGTAAATATACTTGTAAGGCTTGAAGTATAGAGCAGTAGAGCACTTGCCTAGCATAAAAGAGGCTCTGAGTTTAATCCCCAGGACCACAAAAAATAAAATTTGTCAGATGGAGAAATAAAGTATCCAGTCTACTAATATTTAATAAGTACTTTCTATTAAATTCCTATGAGAAACAAACCCCCATCATAAAATTACCACAAAAGATAGTTATCAAACCATTTTCCTTAGGAATAACCTGACTATGAATACACACCATTTTGCAAGTCAGAAATAGAGAAGGATTATTCTGGTGTTAAGGGCAAACATGTGCTGCCCTTTACTCTGATTAACCGGCAGACTCTGAGAAGTGGGCTTGTTGTGATGCAGTGCTGTAAGGCTCCAATATATCACACTTACTATTAGCTGGCATCTTGGAAAAAAACCTGGAGGATCATTTAAGGCTCACATTTCATTTGGATATTATAAATAGCAAGTGCCTCAGCTGCTTGAGTTTCTGGTTTCTTTTCTATTAGCGCCCCTTAGTGGTTAAGTCACAGAATGGTCTTCTAGGTAGAATTAAATTTAGAAAGAAACAGTAGAAGATGGGTGAACTCACCTAATGGCCTCTTTAACTGTAATCATAATGCCACCTTGGGTGGCAGCTCTAAACTGACAGAGAGAATGGAGAGAGGGTACAGCTTTGTCCAATCCTGCAAAGCCTTTCAGGCTGGAAATTGCCTTCCTCCTTTCCAGTTTTTCCAGGATCCATAATAAGATCTCTTGGCAAAATGACCTGGCAGAAAAAGCAGTTATGAATGAGCTTGTCATCTTACACTATGCTTCTAACAAGCTAACATAAAAAAGGAGAGAAAGACTGTCAGGTTCCACTGCATTCTAAATGCTGGCACAATCACCTAGTTCGACTGAAACACAGGAGAGGAAAGTAGGCATCTTGTGAATTTCGGAATGCAAATACCCTAAAATTCAATGAGTGCCTGACTAATCCTTGGCTCTGGAGGCAACCCTGATATGCCACGTGAGCTGCACGTGATCTTTTCTTTTCTTCTTCTTTTTTTTTAATCCCTTTTGGTAATTGCAAGTGTACCACTGCCTTTGGATCAGGCACTTGAATGAAAGCTTACACTGATAAAAACCACCTATTCTCAGTGGGACCAACAGCTTGTGACCAAGAAACAGCATACCAACAAAATACTGCAATTTCCTCATACCCTTTTATCTATATAGGAATGGAATAAACATTCATATCTTCTTTGTTGGTCTTTGATGAGGACATAACAGTGCTGTGAGAACTTAGATTTTAAAACTGAAACAAATTATTATATGGACAATCCTTTCAAACTAAATTCAAAAGCTCTAAAGCTTTCATCATCTACTACATCCTTTCTTGTCATTGTCATTGTGGCTATTGGTTACAATGATGAGCTAAGTGAAACCTGAAAAACCAAAGACAGTATGTAAGCTTTCAATAATAAACAGAGTGAGTATCTTCTTCCAACCATGGTAATGATAGCTACCATTTAGTGAGCTTACTATTTGCCAGGGACTGTGCTAAACACTCTAACGCATATTTAGTCTTCATCATGACCCTGCAAAGTAGGACTATTATTTATTATCAAATTACATTTTAGGGAAACACCTAAAATCAGAATTCTATAGGACTTTAGAAAGGATATATATGAACTCTTATCAGGAGGAAGAACAATAAGTGACTGTGAAAATATAATTGATACATAATGAGTGCTACTTAAATTTTAACATAGAATATTTTCTGGATAACTGAGATTTTGCATCACCAATACCAAATCTCAAGGTAACTTACGATGTGCTACAGTCACACAAATTTTTCAGACTTGATCTCTAACTCTCCACAAGGTTATTAAGAGCCACCTTTGTTCCTCCTTCCTAGACATATAATTGCAGTATTTTTTCACAGATCAAACAGTAGTGTGTTTATATTTGGAAAAAAAAATTCATCTCTATAGTCTAGGACTGAGGCTGAGGAAAGTCATCTAAAAATTATATCCACTCCCCCTCAATCTACAAAAGTCTTTATTTTTTCTAGATGAGGAGAATAAAAGGATCCCCAAATGTTTTCCTGACTTATAAAAAAAATAAGTCAAGAATTCACTATACAAACAAATAATATTCTACTCATAAGCAAATAAGGTTCTGCTGATTGTTTACCTTATATGAGACACACTCTGCTTGGTAAAACAGTAGAGAGAAAAGAGCACTCCCAGGACCGGAAGCAGGGAATCCAGCAACACTGTTAGAGGCTCATTCCCGACCACATATACCTAGAGAAAAGGACATGGTGAGACACACTACTGCTACAAGGCCAGAACAGTGGGAAACAGATGTCAGACACTTAGCAGGGGTAGAGTCTTATCTTAAGCAAAACTCTTTTCCTAAGGCACATGATTTTATCCTGAAGGGAATGCCTAACATGGTGATGAAACCATTTTAGTCTGGCAAATAAGCTGAAACAGAGACACTGAACTTGAGCACCTTTCCATATGTGCAGCTGTAAATGTGTAAATTAACATGTTTTCTGACCTCTTCCTGACCTAATTTTGGCTACCTCTGAGTTTCCTAATTTCCCTGTTATTCTTCTATACAATAATTGTCCTTCTGCCCAAGGCCTGCTATTTGGAACTAAAAATTACCTGCAAATAGAAAAACTTTAACCAGGCGTGGTGGCGCTCACCTGTAATCCCAACTGCTCAGGAGGCTGAGACAGGAGGATTGAGAATTCAAAGCCATCCTCAGCAATGGTGAGGGGCTAAGCAACTCAGTGAGACCCTGTCTCTAAATAAAATAAAAAATAGGGCTGGAAATATGGCTCAGTGATTGAGTGCCCCTGAGTTCAATCCCCAGTACCAAAAAAATAAGGAAGGAAGGAAGGAAGGAAGGAAGGAAGGAAGGAAGGAAGGAAGGAAGGAAGGAAGGAAGGAAGGAAGGAAAACTTTAAACTAGACTTGGAGGGCTAGGAATATAACTCAGTGGTAGAACATGTGCTTAGCATATATGAGGCTCTGGGTTCAATCCCTAGCACTAGGGGAGAAAAAAATTAAGTTTAAAAACCCCTAGATTTCAAACAAAATGTAGCTCACTGTAGGTTCCTCATCCTTAAGATATAACTGCCACATGGGCATGTCCTATTCTCTCCAATTCAACAAATGTTCAAAGAAAATATTTTGCACATCTACATTTGCACTGGCTTTGCACAGTTAAGTGTAAGAATGTTGGCTTTTAACAATACTTCTGTTATATTATAATAATTCAAGGTAGATAATTTAAAGTGCCTAAGGAAGGGCAAAACTACTCAAAACTCCAATCAAACGAAACTCAGTAGGAGTTGGGAGCAATAGTGCACGCCTTTAATTCCAGCTACTCAGGAAGGTGAAGCAGGAGGAATATGAGTTTGAGGCCAGCTTCAGCAACTTAGTGAGATCCTGTGTCAAAACAAAAAATAAAAAGGACTGGGGAATCTGGGCATATGCCTATAATCCTAGCTCGGGAGGCAGTGGAGGAGGATCATGAGTTCAAAGCCAGCCTCAGCAATTTAGCAAAGTGCTAAGCAACTCAGTGAGATCCTATCTCTAATAAAATACAAAATAGGGCTGGGGATGTGGCTCAGTGGTCAAGTGCCCCTGAATTCAATTCCTGGTGCCCCCCCACAACAAAATAAAGGACTGGGGTTGTAGTTCAGTGGTTAAGTACCCCTGAATTCAACCCTAACTATGGAAAAAAAATACCCAATAGGATTTCAAAATGTAATTCTGTTATAATAAATTATAATCTGATAGTAAGACTGGGCACAGTGATACATGTAATCCCAGTGACTGAGGAGGCTGAGGTAGGAGGATTCCAAGTTCAAGGCCAGCCTCAGCAACTTAATAAAATGAAAAATGAAAAGGGCTGGGGGTGTAGCTTAGTAGCAGAGCACACCTGATAGTATGGACAATGATAATGATGACAAAAGAGACAGAAGAAGAATTGACAATGACTGTGTTCTTAGTATTTTCCAGGAACTATGTAGGTTTTTTTTTTTTTTTTTTTTTTTTAATGGTAGGTTTTTATCTTCCAGGTACTATGCTAGATTCTTTAAAGAGTTCATTAAAATCACAACACTCTCCCAAAGTCAGTGTTAGAAGCCCTATTTAAAGATGAGGAAAGGGAAGCTTAAAGAGGCTCTTATTTATGGAAAAAAAAAAATACCAAGGTAGAACTCAATGCTGTTTATAGGAAACAAAGGCCATGAAGGCACTTGTACAGTCTGGGAAAAAAAGATCTCTGAGTTTTTCCTAATTTTTCACATTGCTTAAGCCTCCCGATTCCTCTGTGGAGCCTGATAACCAAAGAGCCAGCTTCCTGTGCATGATCTAATCTCTATAAGCCCAGCTAAATGAAGTGCCTTGTATGGCAATGTTCAGAAGTAATATTTAGGCCTAACTATGGTACCAAGAGTTACAGGAGGTAAAATAAGAGATTTCCCCAGATAACATAAGGCCCTATTGTTTGGTTCTGGATTCTGTGTTCTCCAAGGTAATCCCTGTGGAGCCATCCTTCTTTACCTTCTTTTAAAAAAGAAAGAAAAATCAAAAACAAAAAAAACAAAACCAAAAAACAAATGGAGCAAATCTCCATTACTTACTGGCCTGACAGGGTCAAAGTACCTCAAATTTAAAGATGACTGAATAAACACATTTCTTGGGGGTATATGTTACTATTGATAAATTCCTCTAATTTTTTATACTCTTTTCTCTTATACTTTTTAGTATTTTATTACAAAGAATAAGTACTACTTTTATAATTAGAAAATCTATATAGCTATTTATACATATATATCATTTATTTTATATATGGTTCAGCAAATGTCTACTGAGCACCAGTTACATGCTAGGCATGCCTGTGGTGCTGTGAATACAACAGTGAGCAAAGCCTCTTCTTCAAAAAAGCTCACATTCTAGTGGGGGAGACTAGACAACATCAGGTAGAGACAAGTGACAAAGGGAAAAATAAAACAGGCTAAAGAAATACTGATGAGAGGAAGAGCTTGTAGAAGGAGATGTGAATATATTTTGTATACAACCAGAGATATGAAAAATTGTGCTCTATATGTGTAATATGAATTATAATGCATTCTGCAGTCACATATAACAAATTAGAATAAAACTTTTTTTAAAGCAATTAAAAGGCCTGGAGATGTAACTCAGTAGTAGAGCTCCCATATTCAATCCCCAGTATAGCAAAAATTTTTTTTTTAATTTTTTTTTTTAAAGAGAGAGAGAGAGAATTTTTTTAATATTTATTTTTTAGTTCTCGGCAGACACAACATCTTTGTTGGTATGTGGTGCTGAGGATCGAACCCAGGCCGCGCGCATGCCAAGCGAGCGCCCTTACCGCTTGAGCCACATCCCCAGCCCAGCAAAAATTTTTAAAAATTTAATTTCCTACTTCAGCCCTTATAGAAGACATGATTAAGTTATATGTTATCTGAATTTTGAGGGAAGCAGCAGTTTGAACATAGTAGGATTCAAAATGATGGACCCCACTGTTATTTTTTGTTGGTTTTGAGAAAGGTCTCACTATGTAGCCCAGGCTGGCCTTGAACTTGTGATCCTGCCTCAGGCTCCAAGTAGCTGGGATTGAGGATATGTAACACCATGCCCAACTTATTATTGCTTTTATGAAGCAAACAATAACTAGTAGGTCTTACATATTCATTCAAAGATAAACCAGATATTTAAATATTTAACAAAAAAAAAATCAATCCTCCCAAGCATTCTGCAGGTTAAGAATTTTTGTCCCTGTGCTAAAAGTGTGAAAAACTCAGGCTCAGAGAAGCTAAATCAGTTGAGCAAAGACATACCAGTAACAAAGGCAGTGCTAAAATGAACCCAGATCTGTCTGACTTAATCCAATCATAATACATAAGGGAAAAAAAGCAGATTAGTGGGCAGGAGCTAAGAAGAGAGAAGAAGGGGGCCTGATTGCTTAATGGATACAGGAATTCCATTTGAAGTGATGAAAAAGTTCTGGAACTAGGTAGGGTGATGTTGGCAACACTGTGAATGGATTTAATACCACGAATTATGCATTTTCAAATATTTAAAATTTGAATTATTCATTTTCAAATATTTTAAATGAAAAAGTTTATGTTTTATATATTTGCAATTAAAAAAAAAGTATCTGGGGGTATGATTCAGTGGTGCAGCGTGTGCTTAACATACACAAGGCCCTGGGTTGAATCCCCACTAACAAAACAAAACAAAATAAAAACAAAACCAAAACATGTGCTCCCCGGCCTCTCAATGCTCACCTCCTCTGTGCATAATATTTTCACTGCTACAGTTCCTAAACCATACCAATTTTATTCCCCACCCTCAGAATCAGTAATCCCAGTTGATTAGGCTGTTAATAACCCTAGTCTTTCAACCTCTGCAAAATAGAGTTGAAGTTTCTGAATGGCACCATGGACAGCAGCTTCTATAACAACTCCCCTTCCTCCTACTTAAAGTATTCTCATACAACTCCCTTTTATCAAGTCAATAGATCTCCAGGGCCATAACCTTGCCAGCACTTTTCAAGGACAGCCCCCTCTTTTCAATCTTGTGCCTAGTTCTGAACTCACATGCAGGTTAAAAATTTGGCCTACACCTAACATCCAATGTTATCCTCTTTACACTCCCAAAGGAGAATCCGTCATTTCTCCCTTGATGTGAACTACCGTGATCATTGGCTTATATGTGGAGTTAAAAACCTATTCAGGAACATCGGTGGCTGGAGTGATCAGCCAATGCTGCACCACGATCTCTTGGTGCCAGCACTGACAATGACCAAATTGCCCTAGAGAGAAAATAGTCCTTTCCATGAATTCATACTACATATGAAGGAAAATGCGGGGGCCAGTTCTTTCTAGTCTCCTCCATACTAGGCTGATGACATGCTGATTGAGGAAGCAGTGAAAGAACGATATGTACGATATTCCTACCCCACTGATATGGGAGGCCTTACTGCCCCACCTCTGTGCCCTACCATCTAGACATGCAGAATCTCCTTAGAATGTGCTTACATGTAGTATCTTTCTAGTGAGCATGGGTGGGAGGGGGGGTGTCTTCCCTGCTCAACTGGAGGCAAAGTGGGATGAGAATTCAGTTCTAAAATGCAATCTAATACTCCATGAATAGTTTCTACCTGTGGTGAAATATCCTAAGAAGCATATCAATGGAAGTTTCCTTTTCCAGTGGTATAACTGTTGGGCATGTATCATGTAGAGTCATTTGTAAATACTTCCACTAACCAGTTGTGTTACTTAACACAAATCAATTGACCTCTCTTGGATCTGCTTCCCTATCTATAAAATGAGGGGATTGGATTAATCAAGCTTTAAGACCTCACTCAAATCTAATCTATTATTCTCTGACTTGACTGCAAATTTGCAGTCTTAAGAGATAAAACTAGTTGACAAAAATAAACCATCTTGGGCTGCGGTGGTAGCTTAGCAGTAGAGCACTTGCCTAGCATATGTGAGGTACCAGGTAGGATCCTTGGCACCATATAAAAATAAATAAATAAAAGTATTGTGTCCACCTACAACTAAAAAAATTTAAAAGAAAAATGAACCATCTTTACAGATAAAGTTGAAACATTTGAACCTTCAACCTGACTGAGAACAAATGTTTAACCCTAGCTCACATACTTTCTGCTCTACCAATCCTGAAGTTAGTACTTTTTAAGGTGAAATCCTGGTCTGAAGATGTATGTAGCTCAGTAGTAAAACACTTGCCTAGCATGTGACAGGCCCTGGGTTAGATCCCTAGCACTGCCAAAAAAAAAAAAAAAAAAAAGGAAAATGAAATCCTGTGTAGTTGAAAGGACTTCTGATTACTCAAGGTATTTATACAACTGGGAACACCAAAAAAAAAAAAAAAAAAAAAAAAAAAAAAACTAAGATGGGAAAGCCCAAGCAAGGAAGGAAGAGAGAGTCTCAAAAGGTAGTTTTCAATTGTTTGAAATGAAAAGGCATTTCAGAGGTAGAGTGAAAGGTTGCTTTGAAGGAAAGATGAACTTTTGTACCTACCTGTGGTTTTTCTAGTATAAACATGTAGGAAGAGCTGAGGGGTACAATAAGAGGCCAGTATAGATCTATGAAAATCATAATAGCTCAGAGCAGATTAGACAAGGAAACAGACTGGTACCAATGATCCCAGTGACAGTCTGGGGATTTCTTTGTTCCTTTCTGGGGGATTTCCACATTGCTTTCTGGAACTCAGCTTTTGTTCACAGATCCAGCCGTGAGATAAGGCATCTGTGGTTGAGCCTTACAACCTTTCATCTAAGCTCAAAGGACTGCTCTATGACAAGAGATATTCTTATTTCTGGATATTCTTTACTATGGACTGCAAACTACTGTCACTCCTTGTCTACTTAACCAGGAGCTCCTTGAAGGCTGTGGTGGATCTGACTTCTGCATTTGTAAACCTGGCAAGGCATCTGGCATTCTGTAGGTACTCAATATTCTTAAGACTGACTGAATCAAAGAATTAATGAACAAAGAGGCTTACTATTTATTTTCTTAAAAAAAAAAAAACAGAGAGCAGGGAAAGCGTAAGTATAGATATTATAGCAGGGTTCAAAGACACTAAAAGCAACCTCTTTTCTAATAATTAGGCACATTTGTAAGACACTTCTCTGTTCTTATTTGGATAAAAATTAAATTAATTAACCATAAACCCTAAAAAAACCCTCTAATTTAGGGGGATGTTACAAGGCCCTATGTATTTTCTTTTTTTTTTTTTTTCAAAGCTGTAGATAGAGACTATTCAATCAGTGGTAATTAACTGAACAGAATCACAGAACTTCAGCTGTGGAAGGGCAAAAAGAATGAACAAAAGAGGCTGGATTTTATATTGGCTGATTCATCTATAGTTAATATCTGGAGATTGAAACTTCTCTGGAAGTGTGGGAAGCCATTCTTGCATGTGATTTGAGTTACCTTCCTGGCTGGGTGAGAGGTGCTTAGACACAGCCATGTCAGAGCCTTCCCCACCCTGTCCCAGGTTCGAGGGCTGTCCATGTGGGGGTGTGACTGACCACTGATCCGAAGACCAATCACCGACCCTGACCTTGGAATGCTGCCCCCCCCCTCGACCTTCATTGGATGGAATTTTCCCTTGAATTTTTTGTTCCCCAATAAAAGCTCACTCCCTGGCGTGTTCCCTCTCTCTCGCTGGCCTCTCAAGTTAACCTCACCACCCCATTAGGTGGCTGGAGGCAGGAGCTAGGAGGAGCCATCTCTGAGCTGGGCAAATAAGGTAACGACAGTTATGTCTCTTTAATTTTAAAAGCTTTCGAACCTCTATTATGAAGCTAGCATGCTGGTCCCGTAGCTGATGGAAGAATTACTAAAAATTTAAATTCTTTTAAGAGGGAAAAAAATGTGTTTGTGTTTTAGAGCAAACAAAATAAAACAAATGGAAGGCAGCCTCACATGCCCCACTTCTCATTTCAGAGACTCCTATTACATTGTTAAGCACAGAAATTGCTATCCACTGAAAGAGCACCAGGAAGTTAGAGTTAGAACACTTGGGTGAATTTTACCTCTGCCACCTATATGACTGACCCAAATCCTACACTGAGTGAGTAAAACATGGACCATATTCTTAAATCTCTCAGTCTCAGTTTTCTCATTACAATGTAGATTTTATGCTTTGGGTATAAGGACCAATTAAGATAATTCATATTCAAGTATTTTGTAAAATGCACAGCCCATGCAAATGTTTGATTTATTCCTATATTTTAATACTACAGTAAATGGAATTGTTTTCTTAATGTATGCTTTCATCTTTTATAGAGATGTATATGTGTGGAAATACAAACTTGATAGTATTTAGTCAGCTTGATTCTGAATAAACCTAACAGTGAAATTCTGTACAGGCTGAAACTTGATTTTATCCCTATTAAAGATTAAACTAGTCAAATACTGCCTTCTATAACATTACAGTGATCCTTTTGATAGTAGTGTTCCAGAACTTCTAACACACTTGTGGAGTTTAATTAAGACATGTGAGAAGAAAAAGAACAAGGCAAGTTACCTAATATAGAAAGTATTTTACACTGTGCATGCTTTCAGAACATATTGCATAAAATTGTCTTTTTTTTTTTAAAGCGTTTCCCTGAGCCAAAAAGGAACTGACAGTTTTTGAGCACTTATGTGTTACAGTATGTTATGAATCACCAAAAGTTACCTTAGTTCATCTCCACAACTGAAGTGTTAAATAAGATACCAAAAGTTGCCGGGCATGGTCGCACATGCCTGCAATCCCAGGGACTTGGGAGGCTCAAATAGGAGGATCATGAGTTCAAAGACAGCCTCAGGAATGGGGAGGCACTAAGCAACTCAGTGAGACCCTGTCTTTAAATAAAATACAAAATAGGGCTGGGGATGTGGTTCAATGGTTGAGTGCCCCTGAGTTCAATCCCTGGTACCCCCCAACACCCCTCCCCCAAAAAATTACCAAAAATCACATGGATAGTCTACCTTCAAGACAGATTCCAGCCAGGTGTGGTAGTGCATGCCTGTAATCTCAGTAGTTTGGGAGGCTAAAGCAGGAGGATCACAAGTTCAAGGCTAGCCTCAGCAATTTAGTGAGGCTCTAAGCAACTTAGCTCTAAGCAACTTGTCTCAAAATAAAATATAAAAAAAAGGGCTGGGGATGTGGCTCAGTGTGGTTAAGTGCTCCTGGTTCAATCCCCAGTACAAAATAAATAAATAAATAAATAAAAGGTAAGATTCCAATCTAGGTATGTCTGATTCAAAGACCCTAATACTTTTCCTATACTATACCACAGATTCTGAGATGCAGCTTTTATTTTTTTTATTTTTTAATTTTTTTAAAGAGGGGGGGGAGAGAGAGAGAGAGAATTTTTTTAATATATATATGTATATATATATATATATACATATATATATATATATTTTTTTTTTTTTAGTTTTCAGTGGACACAACATCTTTGTATGTGGTGCTGAGGATCGAACCCGGGCCGCACGCATGCCAGGCGAGCGCGCTACCGCTTGAGCCACATCCCCAGCCCTGAGATGCAGCTTTTAGAAAATCGAATATGTGTAACTCCTACAGATTTGAAGGGTACTTCTTTTAGTTCTTTGCTTGAAATACAAGATCACTTCAATTATAGATGGAAATTTTTAGAAAGAACTGCGTTTAAAGAATGGCTAAGGTGAGGAGACTAACTTTTTGCTATAAAGCCTTTTGCACTTAATTCGTACCACGTGCCAAAATATAATGTTTTCTGAACACTGAAAGCGATAGTGAGGCAGGGGAAATTGATTTCCAGATCAGCTCCACCATTCACAATCTATAAGATTTATAACTAGTCACTTCAAACAATATTTGATTTTGTTTCATTTACTATAAAATGAGAGTTAATTTATCAAAACCCATGAAAGGTACAATACCAAAAGTGAATCCTAATGTAAACTGCAGACTTTGGGTGATGCTGATATATCAATGTAGGTTCATCAGTTGTAACAAATGTACTACTCTGGTGTAGGATGTTGCTAGTAGGGGAGACCGTCTGGGAGCAGGAGGTTGATGGAACTCTGTATTTTCATCTTCATTTTCCTATAAACCTAAAACTGTTCTTCTTTTTTGTGGTGCAAGGGGTTGGCAAATGTTCTACCACTAAGCTACATTCCAAGCCCCTAAAACTGCTTTTAAATATACAGTAAGCCTTCAGTCTCCACAAATTCCACATTCAGTTTCAACCAATCATGACTGAAAATGTTTGCGGAAAAAAACTGTCTCTGTATGGAACATGTAGATGTTTTCTCCTTATCATTATCCCTGAACAAATATTAAAAAACTATATATGTAGCATTTACATTGTATTAGATATTATAATTAACATTGTGATCATTTAAAGTATATGGGTGGATGTGCATAAACATTAAAATACTACCCAATTTTATATAAGGGACTTGAGCATCCTTGGATTTTGGTATCCTTAGGGTACTGGAACAAATCCCATGAGGAACACTAAGGGGCAATTGTAAAATTGTTTTTTTAAGTAAGGAGTTATACTAAATTATTTTTAAAGTTCCTTCCATTTCTAAGATTCTATATTATTCTATCTTACTCTGTAAAACTAATTAAAAATCAGAAAGAAGAGTCAAATGCCCCATCTGACAAAGTAACTTTAATTATAAATTCATTAGATTAGATGGGAAAAAAAGACTTGGATAATTAAAGTGAAAAGTCCTGAATTTGGAAACAGAGAGATAAAATGGAAATGAGAATGTACAAAATAAACTAATTAAATACTTTCTAGTCTTTCCTATCCTGACATTTCTCCTGCTTTTAGGAAGCTTCAGGCAAGTATTGTGAAGAATAAAAGGAAATATTTTACCCCGCATGAGATGGTGGCCCGTCCCCTGAAGAGCAAGAAAATGTCCAAAATAAAAAGAATTGCATGTATAATTATATCAACATGGATTCTACTATAATGTATAACTAAAAAGAACAAAAAAAAAAAAAATTGCAAGGCTGGAGATTGTACTCGCCTCACAAGTGCAAGGACCTTGGTTCAATCCCAAGCACCACAAAAAAAAAAAAAAAGAGGAAGATGAAGACAAAGAAGAAAAACTGCAGGAAAAGAACTGGAATTCTCTTACCTTGTCCTACCCCAAACTGAACTCTGTGCAATCTAGGCCTCTCTTCACCTCCCTAGGCAAAGAAGCACCCCCTTACTCCCTCTCATACCAAGGAGAATGAAGAATTTAAGCATTAGAGGAACTGAGCCTCAGATACTCAAAGTTAGGACAAGGAATGAGAAGCCACTGAACTAAGTTATTTGAGCTACATAGCCCCCTTTTGGCTTAAATAATTTTACCAGACATTAAGCACAGACTATATAGAAATACTACTAATGCAGATGAAGTATATAAGTGGCTATGCCAAGTTTTCAATTCAATTTAATGAGCACATGCATATATATAGACAACTTTCTACCCGGCCCACCTGAACTATCATAACCATGCTGTTCTGCTGTCTCATGCATGTGAAGGATTCATGTATGAAAAGGTCTTCCCTTGTCATTGTTCCCACTATAAAATTTTCATTCAGAGTGCTGTGGTTGCTGCTCAGTGGTACAGCACTTGCTTAAAATGCACTAGGCCCTGGGTTCCATTGAGAGAGTTATAGTTTATTTCTTTAAATACCAATATGTATTTAAATTTTAATGCTTTTGGAACAAAATATTTCTGGAATGCAGTCCCCATCTTCTAAACAAAGAACACTGAACAACATATCAGCCATAACATACTTTGCTTTTCCATTTATTATGCTCTTTTGAGTAGTTTTTCTATGTCCTTTCTTGTTCTTCTCTACTGGCATTCTTTTGTCATTGTGTCTTAATTTCTAATTTGTTACTTCTAATTCTGACAAGCATAGTAGCACAAAATTATAATCCCAGCTACTAGGGAGATTGAGGCAGAAGGATTGAAATTTCAAGGCCAGTCTAGGAACTTAGCAAGATCCTGACTCAAAAATAAAGAATAAAAAGGATGGGCTGGGATTGTAGTTCAGTGGTGGAGCAAGCAGACACACATATTAGGCACTAGGTTCGATCCTCAGCACCACATAAAAAAATAAATAAAGGTATTGTGTCCATCTACAACTAAAAAAAAATTTTAAAGGGCTGGGGGATAGCCCCATGGTAGAATGTTTGCTTAGCAGTGCGAGCCCCTGGGTTTAATCCTTAGCACCAAAAAACAATTATTTTATAAATCAGATAACCAATATGATCAGGACTGTGTAAAAGTAAAAATAGAACTTGCTCTGAGGACAGAGGTGCTCTGCAGTTAGAGCTGGATGGTGGCTGTGATAACACATGTGACCCAGGATGTCAAACTGGAAATGCCAAGTGAGGCACCAAGTCAAAACAGACCTGAAACTCCAAAGTAAATTCCCAAATGAACTCAAACACTCCTCACCCAGAAGAAGAGTGAAGAAGGATCAAAACTATAGAGATGGGGAGGAGGCTGGTAAGGAGAGAGCTATCGGTGAGCCAGGAGTCCTCAACCTATCAATAATAAAAACAAATAACTCAATCTAAAAATGAACAAAGGAGCAGAACATGGTGGGGTAGGCCTGTAATCCCAGCAGCTTGGGAGATTGAGGCAGGAGGATCGTGAGTTCAAAGCCAGCCTCAACAACTTAGCAAGGGACTAAACAACTCAGCAAGACCCTGCCTCTAGATAAAATATTAAAACAATGGCTGGGGATATGGCTCAATGGTTAAGCACTCCTGAGTTCAATTCCTGGTACCAAAAAGTAAATAAATAAATAAATAATAGTGAACAAAGGAATTGGGCAACTCAGGAGGCAAAGGCAGGAGGATCTCAATTTCAAGGCCAATCTCAGCAACTTAACAAGACCCTGTCTCAAAAAGAAAAGGAGCTGAGGCTATAGCTCAGTGGTAAAGTGCTTGCCTCCTATGTGTAAGGTACTTAGCACCACATAAAAATAAATAAATATACTGTGTGTTCATCTACAACTAAATAAACATTAAAAAAAAAATAAAAAGAAAAAAAATTAAAAACAAAAAGGGGGACTGAGGATGTAGCTCAGGGATAAAGTGCGCCTGGGTTCAATCCCATACCAAAGGAATGGGGTGAGGGACTGGGTAGGGGGGAGAACAATGGATCCTAATAGACATTTCTCCAAACATGCAAATAACCAATAAGCATATGAAAAACTATTAAATATAATTAGCCATTAGGGAAATATAAATAAAAGCCACAGTAAGATGCTACTTTTTACCAATTAGGAGGATTATGCAAAAAGATAGGTAATAACAAGAATGGGCCAGGATGTGGACTTAGAGCCTGAATAGATTGCTAGTAAGAATGTAAAATGTTGCCCCCACTTGGGCAACCAGTTCAGCAAGTCCTCAAAAGGTTAAACAGGATCACCACATGATCTAGCAAGTCCACACCTAGGGAAGTGTATATGTACCTAGAGAGAAATAAGAATATACATATACTACACAGTACATCAATATTTATAGCAGTATTATTCATAAGGGCCAAATGGTAGAAACAATTCAAAATCTATCAACAGAAGAATGAATAAATAAATACACATACACAAAATTACTGGTACACAAATGTTTTCAGCAGTATTATTTGTAAAAACCCAAATAGTCCATCAACAGAGGACTGGATAAAGAAAATACGGTATACCCATACAATAGAACACAATAAGGAAAAAAGAAGGAATGCTGCAATATGGATGAACCTCAAGAATACCATGCTAAGAATGCAGACTTCTAAGATTCCCTATGCGTGAGATGCATGAAATAGGCAAAGCGATAGAGACAAAACAGTACATTAGTGATTACCTATGGCTAGAGCAGTGTAGACAGAGTAGAGAATGACAGTTAAAGGATATGGGGTTTATTTTAGGGAGGACAAAAATATTCTAAAATTAGATTGTAGTGATGATTGTACAATCTTATGAGTAAAATTAAAAAATGAACTGCATGCTTGAAATGGGTGGAATATATGTTTTGTGAATTTTATCTCAGTAAGTATCAACAAGAAGAAAAACAGAGCAGGAAATGTTCCCCAAAACATCTCTCAGACTGAATACCCTCATTTCCCACTGAGAGACTGAATCAATGAACCCATGGCAGATGTTTTCCTTATTTCCTGCCTTTGAGCAGTACTCTATAATTTAGTATTAGCAGAAAGTTAACGAAGACAACACATCTCTTATTGCTAAAGTTTACACAATGTTTACTATTTCCCTCCAATATACACATTCCCTCTGTTTTCCAACTATAGCTGGGCTGCCAAAACCTTGTAGAAAGAATAATTACCCTCTACAACCTCCTGGTTTCACGACAATACCAATTTCTAGTATCTAATCCAGTATCTACAGCAGACTAATGATCTGCTTGCCTCTCTAGGAGGCTTTAAATGCACCAAAATGTTCATTGAACTAGGAGGGGTTCCCTGCTTTAGGGAACAAAAAGGATAAATGGCAGCATTTATTTCCAAATCTCTCTCTCTTTTTTTTTTAGAGGCTAATTTCTTCACAAGGAAGAAATTCTGTTTTGCTTTCTTTTTCCTGGAAAGGCAGTTTATTGGCTTCTAAGGAATACTATGAGGAGTTTGCACCAAAGTTTAGTCACAATTTGTCCTACCCTTGCCCCAACAGCACTTTTCAAGTCATCAGCTTTCCATCCTAATGTTCCTCAGATGGGATGTAAATGAATAAGATATTTCTGAAAGTTAGTGTGGCTTTATTCTCTAATTCAGAGCATTTGCTTTCTAGACTACTCTGTGTAATTTCTTGTCTTTCTATAATCTCAAAATCCTTTCTACCCACATTTAGAACAGAACATAAGACCAATCTTTTTAGGAGTCATTTGGTGGTACTGGAGATCAAATCCAGGGCCTCAGGCATCATAAGAAAATGCTCTACCACTGAACTACATCCCTAGTCCTTTTTATTTTTATTTTAGGATGAGGTCTTGCTAAGTTGCCAAGGCTGGCCTTCAACATGCAATCATCCTGCCTCAGCCTCCCAAGTAGCTAGAATGACAGGTATGTGCCACCATGCTCAGATCTCAAGTTCCAGACCAGCCAGGAAAATTTAGAAAGACCCTGTCTCAAAATAAAAAATAAATAAAATAAAAAATAAAAAAGGATTGGGAATATAGCTAAGTGCCTCTGGGTTCAATCTCTAGTATTACCAAAAAAAAAAAAAAAAAAAAAAAAAGAGAAAAGAAAAGAAAATATCACTGTATTCATTAGCAGTCACTCCCAATTCCTCATCTCTATCCTAAGTGTCTAGCAATCACTAATCTATTTTATTTCTATGTGAATTAGCCTATCTGGACATTTCATACAAATGGAATTATATATAATATGTGATTTTCTGTGTCTGGCTTTTTTGCTTCACATAATTTTTTAACATTCACCCATGTTCAAGTACATATACATACTTCATTTCTGTTCATGACTGAGAGCTAGCTGTTCTACTGCACTGACATAGAGCATATGTTTATCCATTTATTAAGTGACAGACACATGGGTTGTGTCCACATTTTAGTTTTTATAATAATGCTGCTATGAACATTCACATACAGGTTTTTGTGTGAACATATTTCATTTTCTTTGGGTATATACCTAAGAGTGGAATTGCTGGGTCATATGATAACTCTGTGTTCAACTTTTTGAGGAAATGCCAAACTATTTTCCAAAGCAACTGTACTTTTTAACTTGGAATAAAATTTTGAAAGTTGTAAATATTTTCAAAAGTAAAATATTATAAATTTATTGAAATAAACTTTAAAGAAGAATATTTATCCCAACTCCATCTGGCCCTAACACCATGCATTTTGTTTTTGTCTGAAAATATATCTCATATATATTTATAAGGCTGCAATCATAGCAAACATACAATTTATATATTTTTCATTTTTGTTATATATTTAGGTAGTCATTTTCAGGATTCATTTATATAGAACTACTTCTCTATGATAGATTACTATCAAAACTTATAAAGTAGATTCAATATTATCATACTTTTAGGAAACCTATGGTGCTGAAAAATGCTTCTGTCCTTTTCATCAAGACATATATTTTTTTTGGGGGGGGGGGCGAGGTACTGGGAATTGAACTCAGGGGCACTCAACCACTAAGACACATCCCCAGCCCTATTTTGTATTTTATTTAGAGAAAGAGCCTTGCTGAGTTGCTAAGTGCCTCACAAAGTTGCTGAGGCTGGCTTTGAACTCATGATCCTCCTGCCTCAGGCTCCCAAGCACCTGGGATTACAGGAGTGCACCACTGTGCTCAGCTTTATTTTTTTATTTTTAAAATAGGGTCTCACTAAATTGCTGAGGCTGGCCTTGAATTTGCAACCCTTCTGCCTCAGCCTCGTGAATTGCTGGGATTACAGGTATGTCCACCACACCCTGCTAGTCACTCCAATTCTTTTTTTTTTTTTTTCAGGTTTTTTTTTTTTTTTAATTTTTTAATATTTATTCTTTAGTTCTCAGCGGACACAACATCTTTGTTGGTATGTGGTGCTGAGGATCGAACCCGGGCCGCACGCATGCCAGGCTAGCGCGCTACTGCTTGAGCCACATCCCCAGCCCTCCAATTCTTAAAGTATGTAATAAAAGGCAAAATTGCCAGGTGCCGTGGTACACACCTATAATTCCAGTGGCTCCAGAGACTGAGGCAGAAGGATCACAAATTCAAAGCTGGCCTCAACAACTTTGCAAGGCCCTAACCAACTTAGTGATTCTGTCTCAAAATAAAAAATATAAAGGGCTGGAATGTAGCCCAGTGGTTAAGTACCTCTGGGTTCAATTCCTGGTACAAAAAGTAAAATAAAATAAAGGCAAAATTATTAAAGAGCTGGGAATACAGCTTAGTGGTAGAACACTTGCCTGGTGAGCATGAGGTCCCCTGGGTTCAATTCCCAGTACCACGACAAAAATAAGTAAATAAATAAAATACAAATAAAAGAATAAGTAAAAATACAAGCTAAAAATATTAGTGACTTGAATTACCAACCTTAAACACATCTTCAATACATCTACTAAGTTCTTCTTCTGACACCAAAATGGTTCCTGGTACTGTATCATTCTCTGGAATCTCTAGAAAACAAACAAAATTATCTCACTGAGGCACTAATAGGAGATAGTTTTACTACAAAGATGTTCACACTTTTACACTGTTGGAGAAACTGTAAATTAGTACAACCACTAATCACCACATGACCCAGCTATACTACTCCTCAGTATTTATCCTAAAGAATTAAAATCACTAGGCTGGGGATACAGCTTAGCTGGTAGAGTGCTTGCCTTACATGCACAAGGTCGTGGGTTCAATCCCCAACACCACACACACACACACACACAAAAGAATTATAAATCATCATACTATAAGGGTACATGCATACCCATATATATAGCAGCACAATTAAAAACAGTCAAACTATCAGCCTAGGTGTCCATCAATGGAAGAATGGATAAAAAAAAAAATGTGGGGCTGGGGATGTGGCTCAAGCGGTAGCACGCTCGCCTGGCATGCGTGCGGCCCGGGTTCGATCCTCAGCACCACATACCAACAAAGATGTTGTGTCCGCCGAGAACTAAAGAATAAATATTAAAAATTCTCTCTCTCTCTCTCTCCTCTCTCACTCTCTCTTTAAAAAAAATGTGATATACAAACACGATGGAGTTTTATTAGGTCATAAAGAAAAATGAATTATGTCATTTGCAGGAAAATGTATGGGACTGGAGACCATTTATGTTAAGAGAAATAAGCCAAACTCAGAAGGTGAAGGGTCATGTGTTTTCTCTTATATGCAGAAGCTACAGAGGAAAAAGCAAAAGAAAGGTAGGAGGGTTAGGGATCCCATAGAAAATTAAAGGGTGCAATTGTGTTCACAACAGCGGCTGCACTGTGATTACAGGAGTAATTGCAGTAAGTCCACTGAACTTCTGATAAGCAAGCTCCCCTTCCAGCGTCTGGTGCAAGAAATTGCTCAGGACTTCAAAACAGATTTGCACTTCCAGAGCGCAGCTATTGGTGCTTTGCAGGAGGCAGGTGAGGCCTATCTGGTTGGTCTTTTTGAAGAGACCAACCCTGTGTGTTATCCATGCCAAATGTATAACAATTTTGCGAAAAGACATCCAACCAACACGCTGCATATGTGGAGAACGTACTGGAGAATTCACATGATGAGCCAGGAATGGTGGCGCAGCTTGGGAGGCTGAGGCAGGAGGATCGCAAGTTCAAAGCCAGCCTCAGCAAGGGTGAGGTGCTAAGCAACAGTGAGACCCTGTCTCTAAATAAAATACAAAATAGGTCTGGGGATGTGTCTCAGTTGTCAAGTGCCCCTGAGTTCAATTCCAGTACCAAAAAAAAAAAAAAAAAAAAAAAGAGTTCACTATGGAGGGAAACATTTCATTCTCAAAAATTTTTTTCTCTTCTTCTTGTTATTGGTAGTTCTAAACGATAGATATTTTTTTCCCATGGGGTCAAAAGGTACTTAAGTATATGACTGTGAGTGGAAAAAGAGGGGACAGAAATCAGGTACTGGCCGTTTTTCCATTTTCATTTGTGCGTGAAGTTTTACTATAAATTTTTAATATAAATTTTACTATAAATTTTTACTATAAAAACATTAGGCAAGTTAAAATGTCAGTGAACAAAGTTTCAGCAGTTCAAGTTTATAACAATTGTAAATAAAACTGTTAAATTTTTCTGGACAATGCTGGCATTTGAATTTTTTTCAACAAGTAAATTTCTGATTGGCCGCAACTAAATGGTGTTTGTAGCATTTTTATCATACAGTAGATCCCATCCACTCACTATACTTTTCTAACAGAGTTGTCCTACATGCAGGTACATGGGTTTTTTATAACATTTTTTTTTTTTTAGTTGTAGTTGGACACAATACCTTTATTTTATTTATTTTTATGTGGTGCTGAGGCTCAAACCCAGTGTCTCGCACATGCTAGGCAAGTGCTCTGTCACTGAGCCACAACCCCAGTCCCAAGTACGTTTTTTTTCTATTTATTTATTTTACATTACGATTCTTAATACACCATTATACAATAATTTATCATATCTCTGATTATATATAAGGTATGTTGACCCAAGTACGTTTTTAATGTTGTCTGTTTTCTATGCTGTTCTTGTTAAGTTTTCTATTAAAATACATTAAACTAAAAATAAAAATTAAAAAATAATAAAATGAAAATCAAAGGGAGATCAGTAGAGGAAAGAGACAAGAAGATGAGAGGTGGGGAATGAGGGAGGAAATGCTGAGAAGTGATATTGGCAAAATTATGTTGTTATATTCTATGCATGTATGAATATGTAACAACAAATCCCAACATTATGTACAACTCTAATACACTAATAAAAATGTGAAAAAAAATAAACAAAATGTAAAAGAAAAAAAGAAAGATGGCTAACTAATTAACAGCTAAGATCTGAAAATCAACATGGTTACCATTGTACAATATATTTTTCTTTTTTTTTTTTAAAGAGAGAGAGAGAGAATTTTTAATATTTTTTTTTTTTAGTTATCGGCGGACACAACATCTTTGTATGTGGTGCTGAGGCTCGAACCCGGGCCGCACGCATGCCAGGCGAGTGTGCTACCACTTGAGCCACATCCCCAGCCCACAATATATTTTTCATATATAACATTTCATGGAATCTATGCTGCTGTTTATAAATATGCATTGCTATTTTATGTATCACTAAGAACGAAAAACTGTCAGTTAACTTATTATTTCATATCACAATTTTAATTTTAAAATTTATTGAATGAAAAATTGGGGATTAAATGAAATGAAAATGGCAGAGAGTTGAATAGTTGTATATAGGTGACAGGCACACAGGAGTTCATTATACAATCACTCTAATTATGTGTTCAAAGATTTCCCTTTAAACAGCTTTTTTTTTTTTTTTTTTTTTGGAACTAGGGATTGAACCCAGGGGCAGTCTACCACTGAGCCACACCCCAAGCCCTTTTTCAGTTTTTATTTTGAGACATTGAAGAGGCTTTCCTTGAACTTGCAATCCTCCTGCCTCAGTCTCTGGAGTTGCTGGGATTAAGGAAAGTTCCACCAAGCCTGGCTCTATTTTAAAACATTTGAGCCAGGTACAGTGGTTCATGGCTGTAATTCCAGGGTTTCAGGAGGCTGAGGCAGGAGAATCATAAATTCAAGGCCAGCCTTTAAAACTTAGCAAGACCCTGTCTCACAATAAAAATTTAAAAAGGGTTAGGGGTATAGCTCAATGGTAGAGTGCCCCTGGGTTCAATCCCTAGTCCTGAATGAATGAATGAATAAATCCTGAATCCTCCATTTTACTACTATCTTCACAATTTTTTTTTCCAAATCACTGACATCCATTCTGCAAGCATTGATGCTCATGTAGGCAAAGACAACATCGTGATTGCTTTCAGATGAACAGCAATTGTGAAATGCATCTGGATATCAAAATAGTTAAAAGGCGAAAAAAGATTTCCAAAATAGAAGATGTTTGCTAATTACAGTGCTGGAGATTGAACCCAGGACCTCAAACATGCATAGTAAGTGCTCTACACTAAAGTTCATCTCCAGCCCCCCCGCCCAATTTTTTAAAATCTTTTTTTAGTTTTCAATGGATCTTTTATTTTATTTATTTATATGTGGTGCTGAGGATTGAACCCAGGGCCTCACACATGCCAGGCAAGTGCTCTACCACTGAGCCACAACTCCAGGCCCTCCAATTTTTTTTTTTAATTATTTTTTTAGTTGTAGTTAGACACAATACCTTTATTTTTATTTGTTTTTATTTTTATGTGGTGCTGAGGATTGAACCCAGCACCTCGAACGTGCTAGGCAAGCACTCTACCGCTGAGCCACAACCCCAGTCCCCCCAATTTTTTTAATGTAAAAAAAAATTAGAACTGATAAAAATGGAACCATAAAAACAGTATACTACAGGGATACAACCACATCAATGTTTATAGCAGCACAATTCATAATAGCTAAACTGTAGAACCAACCTAGATGCCCTTCAGTAGATGAATGGATAAAAAAAATGTGGTATATATACACAATAGAATATTATTCCACATTAAAAGAGAATAAAATCATGACATTTGCAGGTAAATGGATGGAACTGGAGAATATAATGCTAAGTGAAATTAACCAATCTCAAAAAGCCAAATGCTGAATGATTTCTCTGACTTAAGGATGCTGATCCATTATATGCTGCAGGGGATAGGGGACGGGGGGATTAAATGAACTCTAGATAGGGCAAAGGGGAAAAGGCAAGGGAGGGGAAAGGAGGGAGCATAGGGGTAGGAAAGACGATGGAATGAGATGGTCATCATTACTCTTAAGTACATGTATGAAGACACGAAGGATGTAACTACTTTGTGTACAACCAGAGATATGAAAAATTGTGCTCTATATGTGTAATATGAATTTTAATGCATTCTGTTGTCAAACCAATTAAAATTAAAAACAAAAATAAAAAGTGGAACCAATATATGGTATCCATTATAATTACCACATAGTCCTAACAATGTAATAACAAAATGAAATACAAAATTAAGAAACCTTATTCTATAGACTATTTCTCCAATGGCAATGATAAAACTATGTAAGACCAGTCATATTCTTTTTTCTTTTTGTCCCCTCATTTTTTTAATTGGTGCATTATATGGTACATACTGATGGGATTTGTTGTTACGTATTCACACATGCACACAATATAACAATATAATTTGGCCAATATCACTTCCCAGCATTTCCCACCCCCCCACCTCCCATACCATGGTCTCTACAAGATCAGTTATATTCTTATCTAGTCCATATTGTTACCAACAGATTGAATGTACAAAATATGTAGCTGGTGTTGCAAATATAATTTAACACACAAAGAAGGCTTGGCACAAATAAGTATTCCTTGAATAAATAAACAAGGTCCAGGACAAAATACTGATAGTATTATCAGTGTTAAATTTCCTGAGTGGCATCAAATATTGTGGTCATGAAAGACACTGACACTTTATTCTTTAGAGACACATGCTTAAGTATTTATGGGGGTATGTCATGATGTCTACAACTAATTCTCAAATTAGTTTGAGAGAAACTATATTCATGTGTAAAGAGGAAGGAAGCAAATGTGAACAAAATGTGAACAGTTGGTGAAGCATATGAGTGGTTCAATGTACTTTTTAGAAGTTTTGTGAATTTTTCAAAATAAAAAGTTATAGGGAAAAAAAGGAAAACTAAATCACTTAAGTCTGAACCACTGAAGAAGGCCTTTTTTTAGTTTTCGGTGGACACAACATCTTTATTTTTTATTTATTTATTTTTTAAATTTAATTTTAATTTATGTATTTTTTCATTTTAGTAGATTTTTTTTTAAGAAAGAGTGAGAGAGAGTGAGAGAGAGAGAATTTTAATATTTATTTTTTAGTATTTGGCGGACACAACATCTTTGTCTGTATGTGGTGCTGAGGATCGAACCCGGGCCGCACGCATGCCAGGCGAGCGCGCTACCGCTTGAGCCACATCCCCAGCCCCACAACATCTTTATTTTACATTTATGTGGTGCTGAGGATCAAACCCAGCGCCCCACTCATGCCAGGCGAGTGCGCTACCGCTTGAGCCACATCCCCAGCCTGAAAAAGGCCTTTTAGAGAAACACCTAACCACCAGACATTCTCCTTTACCTGCCGTATTCAAACATCGATGAAGAGGAGCTAACATTGGCTGAAGCAAATACTTTGCTGCCAGTTGTGGCTGTTCTCTCGACATAGTTATAAAGGTAGTGGTAGCGACTCTTTGAAATTGCTGTACTGTCAATTTATCTTGAAAATGAAATAAATCCAAAATCTACAAGAAAAATCACATAAAGCAAATATCAGGGTCTTTGCAAGGAACATGACAGTAATTAAGAGGAAAAAACATTTATTTCTTTAGCCAAAAAAGAAAGTTGCAGTGATAACACTGACTTAACAGAATGGCTTTAACAATCTACTACCAAAGAGTGTAAGCGCTGAAAAGATTGGGTGTTTATTAATAAGTTTTTCAAATTTATAAAATGTAGATTCACTTCTGGGTGGAGTGCCACAGGACTGTTATCCCAGCAATTCAGGAAGCTGAGGAAAGAGGATTCCAAGTTTTAGGGGAAACTCAACAAATTAATAAGACCCTATTTCAAAATAAAAAAACAGCTCACTCTCCCTTTGGAAATGCCTTGCATTCTCTCTTAAATATGTTCTTCTTACTTTATTCCCAAAAAATCTCTCCTTTGAGATAGCCCACATTCT
The DNA here is from genome assembly GCF_964194105.1 of Spermophilus citellus. NCBI lineage: Eukaryota > Metazoa > Chordata > Mammalia > Rodentia > Sciuridae > Spermophilus > Spermophilus citellus. The sequence continues at coordinate 53,417,906 of NC_138200.1, read as the reverse complement.
TCCTTGAATGTGTATCTGCTTTCATAAATCTATGTATCTGAAAAATAAAATATAATAAAAAGGGCTGGGGATGTAGCTCAGTGGCATTCTACTTAGATTAGATCCCCAGTACCACCAGAAGAAAGAGAAAAAGAAGGATAATGAAACTATTTCAGGTTCTAGCTCTGAGAGCAATTTGAGCTAGTTATTTAATAATGGTATGTTTGTTTGGTTTTGGGGGTGCTGGGGATCAAACCCAGGGCTTCATACAAGCTAGGTAAGTTCCTGACCAGTGAGCTATGTCTTTGGCCCTGGTAAGGAGTTCTTTTTTTTTTTTTTTTTTTTAATTATATATGGGCACAATATCTTTATTTTGTTTTGTTTATTTATTTTTATGTGGTGCTGAGGATCGAACCCAGGGTCTCACACGTAAGAGGGGAGTACTCTACAGATGAGCTACAACCCCAGCCCCAGGAATTCTTAAATCTAAAAAATTAGGTCATTCGCTTCCACAGGTTTTTATTTACTTTTTGAGTAGTTCCATAACTTAACAAAAAACTTAAATATTATAATACTCTTACTTCAATTTCAGAGGAACATTAAAAGTCCTTTTTCTAGCCAGGTATAATGGCGCATGCCTATAATCCCAGCAACTCAGGAGACTGAGGCAGGAGGATCAAAAATTCAAAGTCAGCCTTAGCAACTTAGTGAGGCTCTAATCAGCTTAGAGAGACCCTATCTCAAAATAAAACATAAGCCAGGCACTGTGGCACATGCTTATAATCCTAGCGGCTCTGGAGGCTCAGGCAGGAGAATCACAAGTTCAAAGCTAGCCTCAGCAAAAGCAAGGTGCTAAACAACTGAGTGAGACCCTGCCTCTAAATAAAATATAAAACAGGGCTGGGGATGTAACTCAGTGGTTGAGTGCCCTGAGTTCAATCCCTGGTACCCAATCAATCAATCAATAAAACGGGCTAGGATGTGGCTCAGTGATTAAGTGCCACTGGGTTCAAGCCCTGGTATTTAAAAAAAAAAAAAGTGTCCTTTTTTCTGTAAATAAGCAGATAGTCCTGGAATGGTCAAAAGAAACAAGACACTTCACCTGGGGACAGATATTCCTGTAGTAACTCTCTGGTGAAAGAGACTGCTGGGGACATGCGGCCAGAATCTTTGCAATCAAGTCACACTTCTTCCAGTCAGCAGCTGTTGCCTCAGCATCACTTCCGCCAGCTACTCCGGCTGTCACAATGGAGAGAGATGTCAAACATTCACAGCAATTTCCTATGTAACGTTCTATGTGACAAATCTGCATTAAATTTAGGATAAAGAGTGTTTCTTTTCTCTATTAGAAATTGTTTATTTCTCCCAGAGACTCAGGAGGCTGAGGCAGGAGGATCTCAAGTTGAAAGCCAGCAACTTAGGGAGGCCCTAAGCAACTCAAGACCCTGTCTCAAAATAAAAAATAAAAAGGGATGGGGATATGGCTCAGTGTTTAAGTACCCCTGGGTTCAATCCCCAGTAACAAAAAAAAAAAGAAATTGTTTATTTCTTCTGCAAGATAATCTGCCTCTCTGTACTTTTCTTTCTTTCCTTTCTCCTTCTCTCCCTCCTTCTCCCTTTCTTCTTTTTTGGTGGTACTGAGGATTGAATCCAGGGGCACTCTTACCACCACTGAACTACATCCCCGGCCTATTTTATTTTTTCAGACAGGGTCCCACTAAATTGCAGAGGCTGGCCTCCAATTTGCAATCCTCCTGCCTCAGCCTCCTAGGCAGTTAGAATTGCAAGCATGCTCCACTATACCCAGCTGTACTTTCCTTCTGGAAAAGTCAGAGGAAAAAAAAATAGCATTGAATCACTGTACTAATATTATTCATGTGATGTGAATACTAGCTTCTCAGTGTTTATCTCTGAATATATATTTCATTTAAACTTACTTAAACTATAGCCATTCTTAAGCAATCATAATACTGGAAAAATATATAAACAGTGGTTTTTAGAAACTGAACAACAGGCAGCCCAGGACACTGATCACTGAGAGAAGAGAAGCAAACTAGGCAAACCTGATAATTACTCTCACTACTTGGGGAGAATTTTCAGCCCTAGCCCATAAGGGTAGCCCAAATGAACTGTTCACTGGGTCAAAGAAACATAGTCAGAGGGCTCCTCTATCAAGTCTTTGATTTGCATATGTAGGTGAGGAAAATACCCCAAGGCCAAGGAAAGCACCAACAGAAAGAAGTAAATGTGATAGTTATCAAGTTCATAAATGGGTAAGAAAAATTTGTGTTTCTACTTACCAGCATGGAAAGACCTCCTAATACACAGGATATCAAATAGAGTCCTAGGAAGGTTTTATTGCCTTAGTAATGAAGTCAAATTACCTTAAACTGAAAATTTGCTCTAGAATCACACTAACAATGTTGAAAAGCCAGGATCACAAGCTGAGGACCTGCCTCAGGGTTAGAGCACTGGCCTAACACTTAGAAGGCCCTGGGTTCAAACCCCAGCACCACCAAAAAAAAAAAAGGAAAAAAAAAAAAGGCCAGGACAAACGGATCAAAAAGATCCCAACAAACTTCAGTGTATCGCTGAATAAAACCCAACAAAGGTATACAACAAAATCTAGCACCTAACAATGTAAAGTAAAAACACACAGCATCAAGTCAAAAATTATCAGTCAAGCCAGGTACAAGTGGCACATGCCTGCAATCCCAACAACTAGGGAGCCTGAGACATGAGGATCACAAATTTGAGGCCAGCTTCAGCAATTAAGCAAGGTCCTAAGCAACTCAGCAAGAGTCTGTCTCAAAATTAAAAAAAAAAAAAAAAAAAAAGGGCTGGGAATGTAGCTCAGTGGCTAAGTGCCCCTGGATTAAATCCCTAGTACCCCCCACAAAAAAAAAAAGAAAAAAATTTACCAGGCATATCAACACAATGGAATATCATTCAGTCATAAAAAATGAATAAAGGACAAAGCTGGCAGAGGTGTGCATACCTGTAATCCCAGTGACTCAGAGGCTGAGATAGGAGGATTGCAAGTTATAGGCTAGTCTTGGCACTTTAGCAAGATTCTGTCTCAAAATGAAAAATAAAAAGAGGGCTAGGGATATAGCTCAGTTGGTAGAGTATTTGCCTCTCATGCACAAGGGTTCAATCCCTAGCACCACAAAAAAACAAAAACAAAAAATAAAAAGGGCTGGTGATGTGACTCAGTGGTACAGCATCCTTAATTCAACTCCCAGCACCACCAAAAAACAAACAAATAAAGGAATAAATGACTGATTCATGATACAACATGACCAAACCTTAAAAACATGCTTAGTAAGCCAGGTATAGTAACACATTCCTGTAATCCCAGAGACTCAGGAGGCTGAGGCAGGAGGGTTGAAAATTTGATGCCTGACTCAGCAACTTAGCAAGACCCTATCTCAAAATAAAAAACAAAAAAAGACCATGGATATAGATCACTGGTAAAATACTCCTGGGTTCAATCTCCAGCACACACATACACACACATAAAAGAGAATGACAGCGGAATTCTCAACAGGAGTCATACAAACCAGAAGACAACTCAGGGACATCTTTGAAGTATTAAAAAAAAAAAAAAAAAAAAAAGTAAACCCAGAATTTTGTACCCAGAAAAATATCTTTCAAAAATAAGGTGAGGTCTGGGGATAGGGCTCAGGTGTAGCACACTTGCCTGGCATGTGTGAGGCACTGGGTTCAATTCTCAGCACTATATATAAATAAATAAAATAAAGGTCTATCAACAACTAAAAAGATATTTTAAAAAACATAAAGTAAAGTAAAGACTTTTTCAGACAAAATAAAAGCTAAAAGAATTCACTGCCAGTAGACCTAAGAAACGTCAAAGGAAGTTTAGGCAAAGGAAATTTGGATGGAAATTTGGATTTGCATAGATAAGTGAAAAGCGCCAGGCACAGTAGCCCTCGCCTATAATCCCAGCTACTTAGGAGGGTGAGACAGGAACATCACAGGTTCAGGGCTAACCTTATTAATTCAGCAAGATCCCATCTCAAAATTAAAAAAAAAAAAAAAAAAGAGCTGGGGATGTAGCTCAATGGCAGAGGGCTTGCCTGGCATTCATGAGGTCCTGGGTTCAGTCCCCAGTACTGCAAAACAAGCAAACAAACAAACAAAAAGTGAAGAGTATCAAAAATGTCAAATATGAGAAAAAAACAAGATATTACTAGATAACAGCAATACATACATGCACCAGTAGAAGGAAAAAGTTCAGAAATACAGGGTTCTAATTTTCTTGTAGCAGCTCTCCAATCTGCATGCTCTTGAATAAAGTCTAATACTTCTTTTCTTTTCTTTTTTGCAGTGCTGGGGATTCAAACCCAGGGCCTCATACATATTAGGCAAATGCTCCCCACTACACTACACCTCCAACCCTCAGTCAGATTTTAAAGGCAAAGATTAGAGGCCAGTGATTCACCTCAAATCTGACTCAAAAGGAAATGGATAGCAAAGAAAGAGAAACATGCTATTTCTTACCTCCTGCTCCTTCCAAAATGCCCCGGACTACTGCCTGAACACCACTGGGTCTCATTAACCTTTCTGAGAGCAGCTGCCCACACAGACGCCGAAGCCAAGCTGGGGCCCAACATCTAAGCTGTGTCTTCACATCTGTGCAAGACTGATAAAAGGAAAGGAAGATATGAATCGTGAATATCAATGAAACAGATATAGTATATAGACGCTTTTTTCAAAGGTACTGGGTCATACTGACAACAGTGTATTGTACAGATTTGACAACAAAAACATTTGGGGCTAGGGATAAAGCTCAGTAGTAGACCATGTACTTAGCAAGTACAAGGCCCTAGATTTAATCCCAGCACTAAAAAAAATATTTTTTTCCTTAAAATAAAACAAAATACCAAGTCTCTCCTTTACAAAAACCTTTGGCATTACTTTTATTTTCTTTTTGGGACTGGGGATTGAACCCAGGAGCACTTTACCACTGAGTTATATCCCCAGTCTTTCTTTTATTTTTTATTTTTGAGACAGGATTCTGCTAAGTTGCTGAGGCTGGCCTCAAACTTATGATCTTCCTGTCTCAGCCTCCTGATTCGCTGGGATTATAGGCATGTGCTACCGTCACCAGGTCAGCATTAATTTTAAGAAAGTAGAAATACAGTGATATACATATTAATGAAATTTCAAACCCAGAAAATGACAAACACATCAATGTTTAGTACGTAGAATTTGGGAATACAAAATTAATATGACCAATCTCTAAATGTAGTCCTTCCAATCAACTCTAACTTCCAAAGAAGATTCTTATGAATGTTATTTGCCATTAAGAGGGCAGTTTACAATAGTGAGGGAACATGCCAGACCTTGCCTCCATGATCTTGAATACTCTGATTCCCATGACCCAGCAGTTTCTAGAAAAATCTGTATTTCTTCAAGGGCTCTTTTCGAAAGATCTGTGGAGCCATCGTGAACAAAACAGACTTGGTGTTCTTCATTTTGGACTAGAATGTTAACCATATTGCTGACAACAATTGCACTTAACTATATAAACATCAAAATTAGTAACAGAAGGGGCTAGGGATGTGGTTCTAGCGATAGCGTGCTCGCCTGGCATACGTGCGGCCCGGGTTCGATCCTCAGCACCACATACAAAGATGTTGTGTCAGCCGAAAAAAAAAATAAAATAAAATAAGTATTAAAATTAAAAAAAAAATTAGTACAGAAATATTTAATCCTAGTCTTGGGATGTAGCCTAGCCTGTGTGAGACCCTGGGTTCAATCCCCAGCACTGTAAAAAAAAAAAAAAAAAAATTATAACTAGCTTGTCCTTTCTTTTATTTAACGAGGATTAATAACTACCATTTATTAAGAGGGCTCTGATGTGCTAGGCAGTATATTAAGTATCTCCCACAAAATCTCAAAAGGGACTTAAGAAGGAATGGAAAGGTTTACAAATTCATACACCTGCATGCTGGGGTTGAATTCCAGTGTGCCTAATCCCACGGCCTCTGCTTTTCACAATGTTCTTATAACATGTTTAGTTTAATCTGGCAAACTGTGAACTCATTCACAGAAACAGTACGTGAGGCCCAGAGGCCCAGTGGAAGGCTACCAAAACATTATAGGGATGATATGGGGTCACTGGAGATACACAGTCAGTTGACTGTTCTTACGTACAAGCTGCTTCTTTGGTTCTTCACTCTTTATGTACCTAATTTCAAAACTAAAATTTAGGTACTAAAAGCAAATTAAATCATTTCAGATAAATTAGTTAAAAAACAAGAAAGAAACTATTTTATGCCTAGTTATATACTAGTACATTTTTAACTTTTAGTCAGGGTCTCACTAAATTGCTTAGGACCTCACAAAATTGCTGAGACTGGCCTTGAATTTGGGACCAGCCTCTCTCAGCTGCTGGGATTGCAGGTATGCACCTCCACACTTACCTCCACACTTGCCTCCATACCCGGATACTAGTCTGTGTTTTAAACAAAGGAGTTAAAAATAGAAACAATAATTGCTCTAGTTTTAATTTCTTAACTTCTAAAACTCCATTCAAAGAATAAGATGTCCAAATACTTCTACCAAAAGAATACATTGTAAACAGTTAAATTTTAGTTTAAAAAAAAAAAAGGATCTAGTTTCAGAATGAATAAAATATATTTTATATAAAATTGCCATAGCCTGGGCTGGGGTTGTGGCTTAGTGATAGAGTGCCCACCTAGCACTTGCGAGGCCCTAGGTTTGATCCTCAGCACTACATAAAAATAAAATAAAGATTGTGTGTCCACCTACAACTAAAAAATAAATATTTTTAAAAAAACTGCCATAGCCTTAAAAAAGTGATCATAATATTCTTGGGAAAGTATCCATGATTCCACTAATGAAAAGGCATTTTATATTATTCTGAAGGTCAATGTCTTTTAGTTTTGTTTTGTTTTATTGTACTAGAGATTGAAGCTAGGGTAATTTACCACTGAGCTATATCCCCAGATTTTTTATTTTGAGACAGGATCTTGCTACATTGCTGAGAGTCTCACTAAATTGCTGAGGCTGATTTCAAACTTGTGATCTTCCTCCCTCAGCCTCCTGAGTCACTGGGATCACAAATGTGTACCACCATGCCCATCTGTCACTGAGTTTTATAAATACCATTTGACGATCTTAAAAAAAAACAATGAAGGGCTGGGGATATAGCTCAGTTGATAGTGTGCTTGCCTCCTATGTACAATCCCCAGCACTACACACACACAAAAAAAGATCATTAAATAGGTAACTAAAATTATCTAATTTTCTAAGAGAACACAGCACACCACACATTAACAGTTCACCCAGGAAAATACCTGGGGAGGTCCTCCCTGGAGGATAAGTAATTCACGGACAGCCAATGGTTGATACACTTGATCCAAGAGGTCTCTCAAGGCTCCCCTGGATACAGTCCTTTCCTCTTCAGTTAAAACCTATAAAAAATATGGGCTCAGCTTTAGAGGAATACAAACCAGGCAGGAAATACAAGATAATATTTTACAACACCAAACAAAGGTTGTTATGAATGGAGAGAAAGGAAGGCTTCTGTCCCCTCTTGACTTCCTTCCACATGGAGGAAGCTGTCTACAAAAACACTCCTGGCCCTCTCTACATCCCCAGTCACTCCCCTTCTAGGCAAGAGATATGGTTTATCTTACTGGTGACTACTGAATACATTCAATCACTAGCCAGTTTTGATATGCACTGTTCAGCTCACTCCTCTTCTATCTTGTGAGAGTGAGTTCACATTCTGTTCTGCTCAGTCTTGCTGAGCAGGGGCAAATCCCCCTGCCATAGGGCAGAAGGCAATGTAGTTTTCCAGCACTGCTGAAACTGGTAAATAGTAAATATGTCTAATTCTGGAGTGTATCATTAGGAAATGTCTCCATCATAAGTTATCTCCTACAACTGTCTTTATAAGCAACAGAGGTGATGTTTTTCTGGAATCTTCTCTCTTTCTTTCCTTTCTTTCTGTACTGGGGATTAAACCCAGGGATGTTAGACAAACATTAGGCATGCTAAGCAACCACTCTACTACTGAGATATATACCCAGCCCAGAGGTAATATTTTTTACTTTTCATCTCTCTTATTTTGTTAGCTAGTGTTTTCACTCATTCAGAACTTGGACAGTAAACAGAGGTTCTATTCTGGGGCACATCTGAGTCTCAACAGTATAGTCTCCCTTTGGTAATTAGCACTCACAGTGAAACAGTCAAGGTCTTGCCTATTACATGTAGTACACTATGATGTGAGGGCTACTCAGAGCAGCAGCTATTGGTGGAACTTTTTCCAGCTTTACAATGTACATTCACCAGGTTGCCCCTCTGTCAATTCTTATCCCCTTTCCTACTTGGTTCTTGGTTTCCCTTTTCTTTTCTGTCTCCTGCCTAAGACTCCTGCAACATTGCTTAGCCTCAGAAATAGCACACAGACCTGTTGACCCAGGTGCTCCATCTCAGGGAAATGCAGGCTGTAGGCACTGCTAGAACTGTTGAGATGCACTGCCCTAAGTAAAGAGCACAGGGCTCTGTTGAGGCATTAATTTTGGGCCACTTCTTGGATAATAGTGGCTTTTCGGAAAATGATTATAAACACAGAAAAAAGTGAATACACAGGAAAGGAACAAGTATAAGGGTGACACAGACACATGAAAGAGAAGTGAGGGCATGGAGCAACTTGGCTGTGGCAGCTTAGGATCACCAGAATATAGGCTACCCTGACCCCTGCTTCATTTATATCTTAACAGTTTCTGACTAATTCCTATGTTGACAAATGAAGCCCTTCAACCCCCTGCCCCCCCCAAAAAGATGCATTTACCCACTGTCTATCCTTTGGCATTCAATAGGAACTCCAGATCTTTCAATGGGCCCGTTTCAAAGAACTAAGAGTTATCTTTTGTAACAACCAGACACAAACATACATATTCTCTCTCTCCATCTCTCTCTCCATCTCTCAATGTATATTTACCTCTTCCATGGGTGTTAGTGGTTTTTTGGTTGGGCAGAATCCCAGCTGGCACAGACCTGCTGTGATATCCCCAAAGTGGCGGCAGAAAATCAAGCTCCCGAGAGATGTGTGCTGCCCAACACTGAGGAGGGCCTTGCAGCTGGTATACAGTCTCCGGGTTGCATGGGGAGCAACATCCAAACGCACGACGTCTTGAACAACGGCACCAAACTCAGTCCTATATCTCAAAGGAACTCCAACACCAGGCATCAGATAGGGACAGACACCCAAAATGACTACAAATTGTAAAATGGACTGGACCATCTTCTGTTGGGAGATACTAAGTGTATCGGGGCTTAGGGCAGGAGCGACTTCTGGAGTCCTAGGGTTGGGTTTACCTGGATTGAAGGCAGCTGCGAGGCGGATCATGGTTTCCTTCAAGCACAACAGCAACAACAAGGCTTGAGAGGTAAAACTCCAAGTGATGTCCACAGAGTTTTGTGGCCATTCTGCCTTATTAACAATTTCATCTCTTAGTAGTTTCAATTTCTTCCACTGAGGATCCTTCAGAAGTTTATCCTCCAAGGCAGACAGATTAGATTTTAAAGTAGCCAATAAGATATCATGTTTTGTAATCTGTAAGGAACTTGAGCCTGATCCTTTTGAAATTAAAAAAAAGAGAGAGAGAGATTATATGTTATATGCAGGGAAAATAAATTATACTTCCTTCTGTGTGGAATGCCTTGCCACCCTACCCAGGAGACTGGAAGTAAGAAAAAACAAAACAAAACAAAACAAACAAAAAAACAGATGGAGCATGGATTTTTAGGGAGGTGAAACCATTCTTAAAAATAATTCTGCCTTCGCGTGATGTCACATACCCATAATTCCAATGACTCAGGAGGCTGAGGCAGGAAGATCATAAATTTGAGATCAGCCTCAGCAACTCAGCAAGACCCTGTCTCAAAAATGAAATAAAAAGATGCAGGCCACAGTGGTACACGCCTGTAATCCTAGCGGCTTGGGAGCCTGAGACAGGAGAATTGTGAGTTCAAAGCCAGCATCAGCAACTGCGAGGCACTAAGCAACTCAGTGAGACCTTGTCTCTAAATAAAATACAAAAATAGGACTGAGGATGTGGTTCAGTGGTTGAGTACCCCTGAGTTCAATCCCCAGTGTATATAAAAAAAAAAAAAAAAAAAAAGAAGAATGTGGGGAGCCATTCTGACACGTGATTGGGTGACTCCCGTTAAGGGCCTGAGGCACTCTGGCTGTGTCGGAGTTATCCCGACCCTTTCCTGATGAGAGAGCCCATCCGTGTGGGGGTGTGCGTAACCACTGACCCTGGAGACCCAATCACTGACCCTGACCTTGGAGTACAGCCCCCCCTCAACCTTCATTGGATGGAATTCTCCCCTGAATCTCTTGTTTCCCCCAAATAAAAGGCTGATCCCCGGCGTGTTCGCTCTCTCTCTCTCCTGCTAGCCCAGAGTAATCCTCGCTGCCCTGCTGAGCGGCTGGAGGCAGGGAAACAGGGAGACCGAGCCGTCTCGGACCTAGCATTAAAATAAGGTACTGTCTGTGTGTTTTATTTTGATCTCTTCTAACTAACTGAATGCCAGAACCTCATTAATGAAACCACTGCGCAGGCCGCGTGGTAGAATTGGCGCCCAACGTGGGGCATTCTGAATTAGTTAGATTGAGTGGGAGCGCACGCTAAAAAGATTAAGGGAAAGAAATAAAGAGAAAGGAAGATAAAGAAATAGAAATAAAGAAATAAAGAGAAAATAAAGGAAAGTAAGGAATAAAGAATAAAGAAAAGAAAGAGGTGACATTTGGGTCACAAAAGTAATAAAGAGGATAAAGAAAATAGAAATAAGATAAGAGAAAGAAAAAAGTGACATTTGAGTCACAAAAGTACCAGGAACTATTGAAGGAAAGAGACGTTAATTTACTTAAAATGGGAAATTCTACTTCTTCGGATAAGGAAATGTATCTAACTATTTTAGACAGTATAATTAATCAGAAAGGAAAACAAATAAAGAAAACTCAGTTATTACAATTCTTAAAGATTGTAGGTGAATATTGTCCTTGGTTTTGTGACCAAGAGTCTCCAAATTTACTTACTTGGGAGAAATTAGGAAGAAAGTTACAGAGAGTTTGTCTTTCTACTGAAATACCTGGAGGCATAAAGAATATACAGAAAACTTGGACGGCCCTAGAAATTTGTCTCTTTGAATACATGGACCAGAGTCCGTGGCCACCAGAAGAGCTTCTGAGAGGTATTCAAAGAGCCATTAGGTCTATTCAAATGGAAAATCAGCCTGAGGCTAAGTTAATTTCCTTTCCTTTGAGCCGTTTTAAAACAAAAGCGCTAGGAGCTAAAACAAAGGTTAGAAATATGCAAGCTAGCCCGCAGACAGATTATACAGAACAGCATGATAAAGAAGAAGCATCTCTAATCTTGGAGAGCCCTCCAGAAGTGGTAACCAATCTTCCTGGAGAGGAAAATACAAAGGAAACTCCTAGCGGGGCTCAGGTTTCTTCTCAGCCACGTGAGTTAGAAACCCAAATTCCAAATGGCGATAATACAAAGTCTGATAGCAGCTCGCAGTCTGAGGAAGAAGAATTAGACATAGAAACTCAGGACTTAGAGAGAAATTTTAATAGATTGCATTTAACACCACCTGCCCAAGCTTTTAAAATTCAGCCGATACCTGCTAGAAGAACCAAATTTAACAGGTGTGCTGAATTAAAGATGACTTTTCTTACCCCAGTTCAGCAAGGTATTAAGAAGGCTCAAGAAATGGGGGAGGATACTACTGGTTTTCACCTCTTTCCAGTTTTTGAGCAAACTGATGAGCAAAATCAGAGAGTTAGAATTCATGCTGTAATTCCATTTAAAACTATCAAGGAATTAAAAAATGCATGTGAAACGTACGGCCCAAATTCGCCTTTTGTTCAGAGTCTGATAGAAAATATCTGCTCACAACCCCTTCCTCCTAGTGACTGGGTTTTTTTAGCCAGATCTTGTCTGAGCGGGGGAAATTACTTACTTTGGAAAACTTACTGGACTGATTTTTGTAATGAACAGGCAGAAAGAAACAGAAGACAGGGCATAGAAACGCCAGTAACGATGTTTTTAGGGACTGAAGATTTTGCTGATTTAGAAAGACAGTTAAATTATGATTTTGTAGTGTACAATCAAATAACTGATTGTGCAAAACGTGCCTGGAGGCAAATTGTCCCCAAGGACCAGTCCAATTTAGTTCTTACCAAAATCAGACAAGGTGCCAATGAGACTTATTCAGATTTCGTAGCCCGACTATATCAGGCTGCGAACAGGTCCATCGGAGACCCAGGAGCTAGCGAATTTATTGTTAGACAATTGGCTTTTGAGAACGCAAACAAAATTTGCCAAGATGTTCTCCGCCCCCATCGTAAGAAAGGAACAATTTCTGAGTATATTCGCTTGTGTTCTGACTTAGATTCCACTCAGTTACAAACGGTAGCCTTAGCAACAGTATTAAAGGAAACTTTGGGGCCACAAAATTCAGTTCAGAAGTCCCACAGCAAGTGTTACGTTTGCGGAAAACCCGGTCATTTCGCCTACGAATGTCGCCAACGCAAATTTAGGTTTAGGGCTCCATCTACTGGCGATAATAGATATTGCAGGACTCGGCGCCACGTGGTTGATTCGGGTGACGCGGATGAGCCCGCCTTCTCGCCACAAGTATTTCCTCCTAGCGAGGGGACAAAAAACTTCCGTTCGGCCCCTCCCCGGGCCCAGAAACAATATGGGGAGACATCACACAGTGTGACGTCACTAGCGGCGCCGACCAGGACAGTCCGCGATTTTTACCGGAGCAGAGACATGGATCACAGACAGTTTTCTTAGGACCTTCAGAGACAGTTGAATTAGATCCTGAAATGGGACCAACACAAATCCCTACTGGGATTTTCGGGCCGCTTCCTGAAAATACTATAGGTTTAATTTTGGGGCGTAATAATTTAAAGGGAGCTATTGAAGTAATACCTGGTGTGATAGATTCAGAATTTAAAGGGCAATTATATGTTACTGTAAGATCCAATTATGCCCTAAGACTCACCCCAAAGGATATTTTTGCTCAATTAATATTATTGCCTTGTGTCTCAGAAAGACACCTGCCGGCAGATTCAGTTTCTAAACCGCCGGACAGAGTATATTGGTCCCAGTTAGTGCGACAAGAACGCCCTTTATTAAAACTTAGAATTAATAATAAAAATTTCCTAGGAATAATTGACACAGGGGCTGATAGTTCAATATTGTCCAGCCGATTTTGGCCCAAGCAATGGCCTCTGCATACAGCCTCAGCTAATCTAGAAGAAATAGGAAAAATTTCACAGCCTGCTCAAAGTGCCAACTATCTCCGTTGGGAAGATTCTGATGGGAACAGTGGAATATTTAAGCCTTATGTGTTAGAGTCTTTACCAGCTAATCTATGGGGAAGAGATATACTAGCCAAAATGGGACTGCTACTAGTCACCCCAAATTCTATAAGGTCAGTTGAAGAAATTAATCAGAGGTATTTTCCTGGAGATGATAGGGAAAACTTTCAGGAAGAATATCTGTTTACAAGCCAGTCTCCACGACAAGGATTAGTAAATACTTCAGGACAAAATTTTTATTAGGGGCACTGAGTACTTCCCCGATCCTTAAAACAGCTGAAAAAATTACATGGCTCACAGAAGAGCCTATTTGGATTTCTCAGTGGCCCATCTCAGGGAAAAAACTTAAAATAATTCATAGATTAGTTGAGGAACAACTTCAGACTGGTCATATTAAACCAACACTTAGCCCTTGGAATACACCTATTTTTGTTATTAAGAAAAAGTCAGGAAATTGGAGATTATTACAGGATTTAAGGGCAATAAACCAGACAATTCGGCCTATGGGATCATTACAGCCAGGACTTCCCTCCCCCACAGCCATTCCTTTAGATTACAGCTTGATGGTAATAGATTTAAAAGACTGTTTTTTCTCTATAAGGTTACATCCTGAAGATTGTGAAAAATTTGCTTTCACTGTCCCAGCAGTTAATTTTAAGGAACCTGTTAAAAGATACTGCTGGAAAGTCCTTCCTCAGGGAATGCGTAATAGCCCTACCCTGTATCAAAAATATGTTGATCAGACAATAGATCCCATTAGAAATAGCTTCCCTGATACATACATTATTCATTTTATGGATGATATATTATTGGCCCATGCTAATTCAGAAGTACTTTCAGAAATTTTTACTCAGTTAGAGACCTCACTTACAACTATGGGTTTAAGTATAGCTCCTCAAAAAATTCAAAAGGTATCTCCTTTTCAATATCTAGGTCAAATAATTCAAGGGAGTACAATCCGTCCTCAAAATCTTCAAATAAGAGTTAAAGAGTTACGTACCCTTAATGATTTTCAAAAACTATTAGGAGATATTAACTGGCTAAGACCATCCTTAAAGTTAACTACTTCTGAGTTAAGTCCTTTATTTCAGATATTACAAGGAAATCCTTCTCCAACCTCTCCACGTCAACTAACTTTGGAGGCCAAAGCAGCCTTAAGGAAAGTGGAAATTGCAATTAAAAATGCACAGCTTACTAGAATAGATCCTAAAAAAATACTGTATTTATTAATATTTCCAACTGAGCATACCCCAACAGGAGCCATATGACAAAGATTAGGAGTTATTGAATGGATTTACTTATCTCATTCCCCTCAAAAGACATTAATTCCCTTTCATGATTCTACAGCTCAATTAATGATTAAGGGTAGAACTAGGATTTTACAATTAATTAGATCTGAGCCTGATATCATAATTATTCCATTTTCTGTTCAACAGACTAATTGGCTTTTTCAAACTTCTAGTTCATGGCAGATAGCTTTTACAGATTTCCCTGGCCAGATAGATAGCCATTATCCTCGTGATAAGATTGTACAATTTATTAACATCACTTATTTTTCCAAAGATTGTACTTTCCCATCCAATAGAGGGAACTTTATCGGTGTTCACAGATGGTTCCAGCTCTGGTAAGGCAGGTTTCTTCAGCCGTGTTCATACAGAGGTAATACAAACTTCTTATACTTCAGCTCAAAGGACAAAACTTCAAGCCCTGATTTTGGCCTTAGATTATTTTTCAAATGAGCCTATTAATATCTATTCTGACAGCTTATATACAGTCAGAGTTACCAAAAATATTAAAACCTCAGTTATTGGGTTTACTTCATCACAGGAGTTATTTGAATTATTTCATAATTTACAAAAGACAGTACTAATGAGAAAGTACCCATATTTTATTGGACATATCCGAGCACATTCTAGCCTCCCTGGACCTTTGGTTACAGGTAATGATAATATTGATAAATTAGTAGCTTTTTGTCAACAGATGTCTTCATATAACTGTGCCCTAGCTTCCCATTCCTTACATCATCAAAATGCTTCTAGCTTACGTAAAAAATTTAGTATTACCAGAGAACAGGCTCGTCAGATTGTAAGCCAATGCCCTAAGTGTGTTATTTACACTCCATCTCTGCCATCAGGGGTAAATCCCCATGGTTTAAAACCAAATCAAATATGACAAATAGATGTAACTCATATTCCTCAATTTGGTAAACAATGTTATGTGCATGTCATAGTGGACACTTATTCTAGATTTATTTTTGCCACAACACGTACTAAGGAAAATACTCAACATGTAATTTCTCATTGCTTAGCAGCTTTTTCTGTTTTAGGGTGTCCTATACAAATTAAAACAGATAATGCTCCAGCTTATGTAAGCTCTACTTTTCAACAATTTTGCCAAGAGTTTCAAATTAATCATAAAACAAAAATTCCTTATAACCCCCAAGGTCAAGCCATTGTAGAACGAGCTCATTTATCTATTAAACTTCAATTACAAAAATTAAAAAGGGGGAATAAGATAATGACTCCCCAAAATAGCCTTAATCATGCCTTATTTGTTTTAAATTTTTTAAACTGTGACACAGAAGGTCACACTGCTGCTGAGAGGCAAATGTCTCCCTCGGTGACAGGCCCTTTAGGCAGAGTTCTGTGGAAAGATTTACAGACTGGTCAGTGGAAGGGCCCAGATCCGGTAATATCATGGGGCCGAGGGCATGCTTGTATTTTTCCAGAAGGTGCTTTTCGTCCTATCTGGGTGCCTAAACGTGCTATCAGACATGAAGAAGATAAAACCCAGACTCAAGCGACTAAAGATAGACACGGAGGAACCACAACCCAGAAGGAGGAGATATCAAAAAAAGATGAAAAAAAAACCAGATTGAACCAGCCGAGAAGCTGATTTCGTGGAAAGATGTGAAGAAATTGACAACCCAGGCTTCCCAAATACTTCGACGCCTAGGAAAGAACAGGACACCAGTCTTGATGGTAGCGACAGTAATTGCCCTACTGGGCTGTCAGGTAAAAGGGAATCAAATAGACACTTATTGGACATATTTCCCAGATCCACCCCTGGTACACCCAGCTGTGTGGACTGAAAAATCTATTCCAGTATTTACTAATGACTCATTCATGATGGGAGGATTTACAGATACTCATATTACTCCCAGTCATGTGACTAGATTTAATTATTCTGGCTACAGTGCCCAATTACCTTTATGTTGGTCACATGATAAACATACTGGCTGTCTAAAAGTATCATTTAAAAAAAAAACAGCAATTGGTAAACCTAGACTGACAAATAATTCTATTTATGGAGACTTAAAACCTAATACTAGATCAGTAATTAAGATGGGACTTTCCCATAACAAGCCAGTCATTTCTACAAAACCTCCACCGGTACCCCACTGTCCAAATAGTTCTACAATTAAAATTGGCACCTTTCCAAAATGGATGGATTGTGTAAATACCTTTCCTGTACTACATAAGGTGTCTAAAACTAGTGGGTATATTTTAGACTGGTCTCCAAAAATTGATAAGAGACAATTACGAAGAAATTCTGCTATGACACCTGCAGAATTTATTAATAATATTTTGACTTATAGTGAAGGAGACATTCAAAGAGATATTTGGCGTTTAATTGCTGCCTCAAAATATTTACATTTTACAGACAAACCTTTACCAAAATTTGTCGGCAAGAACTGTAAAGAGGGATCTTGCTATGGCCTAAGAGCCTGTGTCCAATCTCCTTATGTTTTAATTATTGGAAATGTAAAAGTTAGATGGATAGATGATAAATATTTTGTTACTTGTAATAAGTGCAACCTAACCAATTGTATTTCTAGGTATAATGGAGAAAAAGGAGTGCTGATACTTCATCAGCCCTCTTTTGTTTTATTACCTACTAATATTTCAGAGCCATGGTATGCTGATGCTGGTTTACAAGTCCTACAACAAATTCATGCCCAGCTAACAAGACCTAAACGTGCTATTGGAGTCATAATTGTTGGTGTCTTAGCACTGGTCTCATTTATTGCCTCAACCGTCTCTACATCTCTAACATTGTCTCAGAATATTCAACATACAAAATTTCTTAATAATTTAGCTCAAAATACTTCCAAGGCTCTGCGTAATCAAGTAAATATTGATAAAAGGATTGAGACTAAGTTAAACGCCTTAGAGGCGACTGTTATTAACATTGGTAATGAACTTTCAGCCTTAAAATTTAAGGAAAGGCTTAAATGCCATGCTAATTATAAGTATGTATGTGTTACAGCTGCCAAGTACAATGCTTCTCTCTGGGATTGGGAGAAAGTTAAAACCCATTTATTAGATATTTGGCAAAATAGTAATAATAGCTTGGATATTCTGGAACTTCATCACCATATCCAAGACATTCAAAATAATAGAGCTGATTTTTCAGATCCTTCTTCTTTGGCTAACCAAATATTAAAGGAGTTAAATGGATTCAACCCTGGAAATATTCTTAAGCACTCCGCTTGGTACCTTATTGGATTATTCTCTTTGCTGTTAATTCTCTTTTGTATTGTAACTATAGGATGGCGAGTCCTCCAATCAAGAATCCGGGGACTCCAGAGAGTGAACCGCCGCCTCATTGTTAAGAATAAAAAGGGGGAATATGTGGGGAGCCATTCTGACACGTGATTGGGTGACTCCCGTTAAGGGCCTGAGGCACTCTGGCTGTGTCGGAGTTATCCCGACCCTTTCCTGATGAGAGAGCCCATCCGTGTGGGGGTGTGCGTAACCACTGACCCTGGAGACCCAATCACTGACCCTGACCTTGGAGTACAGCCCCCCCTCAACCTTCATTGGATGGAATTCTCCCCTGAATCTCTTGTTTCCCCCAAATAAAAGGCTGATCCCCGGCGTGTTCGCTCTCTCTCTCTCCTGCTAGCCCAGAGTAATCCTCGCTGCCCTGCTGAGCGGCTGGAGGCAGGGAAACAGGGAGACCGAGCCGTCTCGGACCTAGCATTAAAATAAGGTACTGTCTGTGTGTTTTATTTTGATCTCTTCTAACTAACTGAATGCCAGAACCTCATTAATGAAACCACTGTGCAGGCCGCGTGGTAGAAAGAAGAAATAAAAAGAACTGGGGATGTAGCTCACTCAGCGATAAAGCACCTCTGGTTTCAATCCCGCTCTGAGTCCAATACCCAGTACCAAACACACACACACACAAAAAATAATTTCGTACAGTATTATAATAGTATATACAGACATTATATATTTGTTCAAGTTTATAGAACTGTATACTACCAACTGAGAACTCTAAAGCAAATTATGGATTTTAGTTAATAAAAATATATCAAGATATGTTAATCAATTATAACACACATACCACACTAATGTTAATAATAGGGGAAATTAGGATTGGGGTGGAGAAAGGAGTATGAGAACTCTCTCTACTTCATGCTCATATTTTCTATAGACCTAAAGATGATGTAAAAAATAAAATCTAGTTGTGTGGGACAGCACACACCTATAATCTCAGCAACTCAGGAGACTGAGGCAGGAGGATAACAAGTTCAAGGCCAGCCTCAGCAACTTAGCTAAGACCCTATCTCAAAATAAAAATTAAAAGGACTGGAATGTGGCTCAGAAGTAAAACACCCTTGGGTTCAATCCCCAGTGCCTAATAAATAAATAAAACAACATTGTTCTTACATTTTTTTTTTTTTTTTTTTACAGTGCTGGAGATCAAACCTAGTGCATGTTAGGCAAGCACTCTACCACAGAGCTACATCCCCATTACCATTGTCCTTTCAAAACAATGAGAACCAGAATAGTAAAAACATTTCTCTGGGGCTGTCCAGAGTTAGTGTTCTAATCCACTAGTTTTAAAATCTGATTCCTTGGGCTGAGGTTATGGTTCAGTGGTAGAGTACTTGCCTAGCACATGTGAGGCATTGGGTTCAAACCTCAGCACCACATAAAAATAAACAAATAAAATAAAGGCATTGTGTCCAACTACAACTCAAAAAAAATTTTTTTAAAAATCTGATTCCTCGGGCTGGGGTTGTGGCTCAGTGGTAGAGCGCTCACCTAGCATGTGCAAGGCCTGGGTTCGATCCTCAGCACCACATAAAAATAAATAAAATAAAGATGATATTGTGTACAACTAAAAAATAAATATATAGGGCTGGGGATGTGGCTCAAGCGGTAGCGCGCTCGCCTGGCATGCGTGCGGCCCGGGTTCGATCCTCAGCACCACATACCAACAAAGATGTTGTATCCGCCGAGAACTAAAAAATAAATATATATTAAAAAAAAAATATATATATATATATATATATATATATATATATATATTTTTAAATCTGATTCCTTTAGTTCATATATACCCAAAAAGGAAATGGATGCTCTCATGGCTTCTTGCCACTAAACATTAAATCACTAACCTATCTCTATATGACTTCCTGTGACTTTATAAGATCTTTGAACCCAAACATGGGACACAAAGAAGGTGATCTGAAACAAAAGCTCTTACTTAAGTATGATCCAAGAGCCTCTTAATAAAGTAGTCTTTTCTGCCCTCTATTGGTGATGAAAATGAAATCTATGGTCCTTGAAAATAAATGGAAGCACTCCCTTAAAGCAGTGGTTCTCAGTGTGGGTTTGAGAGGGTTCCAAAAATTCCCTCAGGGGGGTCTTCAAAGTCAAAACTATTTCATAAAGGGCTGGGGGTATGGCTCAGCGGTACAACATTTGCATGTGTAAAGGCCTGGGATCAATTCCCAGCACCACAAAAAAAAAAAAAAAACTATCTTGTTATGACATTATTTGCCATTCTACTCTCATTTTCTTATGATTTCACAAAGGATGAAAAGCTCATTAATATGAGTTCAGAGTCTATACTGGTAAGAAAACATCTTGTTGAGTTTTAGTATATTATACAGGAAAAATATAAACAACTATCTGAAAATGTGATTGAAATCCCTCCCTTTTTTTCAACTACATAGCTATGTGAGTCTCAGGGATCTGTCACTTACTTCAACCAAAACAATCAGGATCGACTGAATGGAGCAGACATAAAAATCTAGCAGTGCTAGGGGCTGGGGTTTTGGCTCAGAGGTAGAGCACTCACCTAGCATGTGCAAGGCACTGGGTTCAATCCTTAGCACCACATAAAAATAAAATAAAGATATTGTGTCCACCTATAACTAAAAAACACATATTTAAAAAAATCCAGCTGTGCCAGCATACCCCTGTAATTCCAGCTACTTGGGAGGTTGAGACAGGAAGATGCAAGTTCAAGATCAGACTGGGCAATTTAGAGAGATTATCTCAAAATTAAAAATTTTTTAAAAGGGTGGGGGCTGGAGCCTGATGATGAAGCACTTGCCTCCATGAACAAGACCCTGAGTTCAATCCCCAGCATCTCTCTCTCTCTTTCTCTCTCTCTCTCTCTCTCTCTCTCTCTCTCTCTCTCTCTCATACACACACACACACACACACACACACACACACACAGAGCTGTAGGCTGGGGATATAGCTTTGAAGTAGAGTGCTTGCCTAGCACATGTAAGGCTGAGGATTCAATCTTTAAAAAAAAATCTTCTAATAAGCCACACATCAAATATTAAAACAAAACAATGACGCTCTTCCTTCTAGTCATTTTTCATTTAAAATGTCATTATTGAGCTGGGATGTAGCTCAGTGGTAATGCATCCCTAGGTTTAATCCCCAGTACTACAATCCCAGCAGCTCGGGAGGCTAAGGCAGGAGAGTAGAAAGTTCAAAGCCAGCCTCAGCAGCAGCAAGGCGCTAAGCAACTCAGTGAGACCCTGTCTCTAAATAAAATACAAAATAGGGCTGGGGATGTGGCTCACCCCCCCCCCAAATTCATTGTGTTAATATGTAAAGGGTTTATTATTACTTTTAAATAAATATTTTAAAGGTATTTCTTAATTAAAAATTAATTTTTAGTGCAGTAAACGTAGACACATATATACCACATAAAAGCTCTTTGAAGCCCTCAACATTTTTTTTTTTTAATTCACCAACAGATTGATAGATACTAGGGATTAAACTCAGGGCGCTCTACCATTGAGCCACATCCCCACCCCTTTTTATTTTTTATTTTGAGACAGAGTCTCACTAAGTTGCTTAAGGCCTCACTAAATTGCTGAGGCTGGCCTTGAACTTTCATTCCTTCTATCTCAGCCTCCTTAGTCACTGGGATTACAGGCCTATACCACCACTCCAGGTTTGGCCTTTACTTTTTTTTTTCTTTAAAGAGAGAGAAAGAGAGAGAAAGAGAGAGAGAGAGAGAGAGAGAGAGAGAGAGAGAGAGAGAGAGAGAGAGAGACTTTTTAATATTTATTTTTTAGTTTTCAGTGGACACAACATCTTTGTTTGTATGTGGTGCTGAGGATCGAACCCTGGCCGCACGCATGCCAGACGAGCGCACTACCACTTGAGTCACATCCCCAGCCCAGCCTTTACTTTTTATAAACTAAATTTCACTAATATTAACAGTCTTCAAATTCTGCTTAACACAATTCATAACAATGGAGGTGGAGATATCCTTATTTGTTCCATGGTAGATAAAATACACTAAACTGGGTACACCTTTAATCCCAGTAACCTGGAAGGCTGAGTGCTAAGGATCACAAGTTCAAGGCCAGCCTGGGCAATTTGGCAAGACCCTATATCAAAATTATTAAAAAAATATATAAAAAGTTAAAGACTGGGATGTAGCTCAGTGGTAAGGCATCCCTGGGTTTAAACCCCAGTACTACAAATACAAACATTCTCTCTCTCTCTCTCTCTCTCTCTCTCTCTCTCACACACACACACACACACACACACACACACACACGAAAGGCAGCGGAATAGAAAATGCTTAAAGTAACAGAACTTTTGAAGGTCAAAAGTAAAACCTTGTTGGATGTTTTCCTTCTTTTCATCTAATTGGAATCCAGCCTCAATTCCTCTTTCTTCTATGATTCTTAAGTCTCACCCACACATAACTTCTCCATTCAGTTGTTGTTACATATGCCACCCATTGACCACTTGTTATCCTGCCGTGTTGGAAATCTCCCCAAATAGACAAGATGCAGACAGCACACTGTGTTTATATATATATATATATATATATATATATATATATATATATATATATTTATTTATTTATTTATTTATTTTCACACACACATACACACACACACACACAATCTTTATGTATTTATTTATTTATTTATTATGTGGTGCTGAGGCTCAAAACCAGTACCTCACACATGCTAGGCAAGCGCTCCACCACTGAGCCACAACCCCAGCTCCTATTTTTGTATTCCAAAAGCACTGAAGAAAGAATATAAATTGACTCCTTGTAAATATTACTTCAAAGATAGTGATCAAAATAGGTAGACAGATCAAAAATGTTTAATTCAGTTGTATATAATTTCAACCAATACTTTCTTCCTATCTCCTCAAGACCCTATGTTCATCAGGGCCATTCTTATTATGTATAGGTATTTCTAAATTCCCTCAGCAGCTAATAGGATAAGAAAAAAAACAGCTCAGGGCTGAGGATGTGGCTCAAGCAGTAATGCGCTCTCCTGGCATGCGTGGGGCACTGGGTTCCATCCTTGGCACCACATAAAAATAAAATAAAGATGTTGTGCCCACCAAAAACTGAAAACAAATATTAAAAAAAAAAAAAAAGAAAAAAACAGCTCAGTGGTAGAACACGTGCTTAACATGCACAAGACCCTGGGTTCAATCCCAGTACAAAATATTAAATGAAAGAGAACATAAGGCAGGTTTACACAACATATAATAGACTATATATACAAAATAATATGATCTTACCACAGCACTTATTCTTTTTCAAATGAATATGCATATATAACTTCACCACATAGCCTTAGAGATTAGAAGGGCCTTCTGTAAATGAAGTTATATGTGTTTTGTGATAGATGACTATTTCCAAGTTTCTGCTTATCTAACCTTCTTCTCAATGGTATTGAATATAACTACAGTTGCTAAACAAGCGACCTCTCCTTTAGCAAATTAAAGTATATTTTGCAGTTTGACTCTAACTGGGGGGCAATGTAGTAGGTTTACCATGTTTTTAGTGGAAGAAACCTAAATTCAAATCCTAGCTCTGCCACTTCTTAGTTTTACGTTGGGCAATTTGCAATGTACTTGAGCCTTGGTTCCTTCATTTATAAATACAGAGCACAGGGCTGGGGATGTGGCTCAAGCGGTAGCGCGCTCTCCTAGCATGCGTGTGGCCCGGGTTCGATCCTCAGCACCACATACAAACAAAGATGTTGTGTCCGCCGAGAACTAAAAAATACATATTAAAAAAATTCTCTCTCTCTTTCTCTCACTCTCTCTTTAAAAAAATAAATAAATATAGAGCACAAGTAATACCTCTATGATGGGACTGTTGTGAAGATTAAATGATATATACATAAACAGCATACTATGGAGAGTGGCACTTAGCACTCATTTACTATTATTAATAACTTCTTTTCAGTTACCATTAGTATGGTTGTTGTTATGACCAGGGATTGAACCCAGGGGCATTTAATCACTGAGCCATAACCCCAGTCCTTTTTATTTTGAGATAAAGTCTCCCTAAATTGCGTAGGGCCTCACCAAATTGCTGGGGCTGACTTTGAACTTGTGCCTCCTGCCTCAGACTCCCAAATAGCTGGGATTACAGGTATATGGCACCTCATCCTGCTTCTATTAGCATAGTGTTAATGTTTGCAGCTGTTGCAATTTTAGGTCAAATACTGTGACTGAGGGGTTGGGGCTGTGGCTCAGTGGTAGAGTGTTTGCCTAGCATGTGTGAGACCTCAGCACCATACAATAAATAAATAAGGTTTTTTGTCCATCTATAACCAAAATAAATACACACACATCATCATCATCTTAAAAAATATTGTGACTGAGAACATCATCTTATGGACTTTCATGTGCCTTTACCTTACTAATCCTAAAATCCTTTCCCCTACTATATATGTTTCAATTATGAGCAGGGCTCTATTGCTGCTTTTATTCCTTTTTTGTGTGAGTGATACTGTGAATTGAACCCAGAGCCTAGGCACATACTAGAAAAGTGTTCTACCTCTGAGTTACACCCCCATCCTTTTTTTGGGTGAGGGGAATACTAAGGATTGAACTGAGGGGGCCCTCAATCACTGAGCCACATCCCCAGCCCTTTTTTGTATTTATTTTACTTAGAGACAGGATCTCACTGAGTTGCCCAGCGCCCACTGTTGCTGAGGATGGCTTTGAACTTGCAACCCTGCTGCTTTGGCCTCCCAGGCCCACTGGGATTACAGGCCTACACTACCCCAGCCGGCTACCCACCCATCCTTTTTTTTTTTTTTTTTTAGAGAGAGGGGGACAGAGAGAGAGAGAGAGAGAGAGAGAGAGAGAGAGAGAGAGAGAGAATTTTAATATTTATTTATTTTTCCTTAGTTCTCGGCGGACACAACATCTTTGTTTGTATGTGGTGCTGAGGATCGAACCCGGGCCACACGCATGCCAGGCGAGCGCGCTACCGCTTGAGCCACGTCCCCAACCCCTCCCACCCATCCTTTTTAAAAATTTAACTTTGAGACAAGTTCGGGCTAACTTGCCCAGGCTGGACTTTTATTTTCCATCCCTTTGCCTCAGTTGAAATCACCTGTGCCACAGTGCCCTCCTACCAGGGTTCTATTTCTTAAGTCCTTTCCCAAAGTTCCAAAGCTCCAGACAGTACCAGAGGTTTCATATTCAATAACCTGCCTTAGTCCAAGAAGAGGATGAGACAGGGCTGGGGTTGTGGCTCAGTGGTAGAGCGATCGCCTAGCATGCTCGAGGCATTGGGTTCGATCCTCAGCACCACATAAATGTAAAATAAAGATATCGTGGGGCTGGGGCTCAGTGGTGGAGCACTTGCCATGCAAGTGTGAGGTACTGGGTCCGGTCCTCGGCACCACATAAAAATAAATAAAGATATTGTGCCCATCTACAACTAAAAAATGTTTTTTAAAAAATATTGTGTCCACTTAAAACTAAAAAAATCGATGATAGTCTTCTAATTTGATAGAGAGAGAGAGAGAGAGAGAGAGAGAGAGAGAGAGGGGATCTCTATAAATTGATCTTCCTGCCTCAGACTCCCAAATAGAGAGAGAGAGAGAGAGAGAGAGAGAGAGAGAATATCTCTATAAATTGATCTTCCTGCATCAGACTCCCAAATCGCTGGGATGACAGGAATGACAGGCGTGCGCCACAGCGCCCTGCTGGACCCAAAGAATTTGGGGTTACTTAATGACTTCCAAACGCCACCACCTGTCCTCAGTGGTAAAAGAGTGCGAGGCTCAACTCTTGCCAAGGTACCTTCAGATTCTAAATTGGGAAGATCTTATTAACTCAGCACAGAAGATTCAACGTGACTGTAAATCCCTCCTACCAAATTGGAAACCTCAGTTTACTCTCCTCAAAACCCCTCAAACTTCAAACTTCACCGCTTCCCATTTCGGGACTCCATGGCAGTCTGTACAAATCTCTAGCGTCCACCCAGGCCCCGGGCCCTCAAGCGATTAGGACCTCACATGCCACCTCTGGGCGCCTGAATCCCTCGCAGGCTGTTTCCTCAGCGCCCGCCCCTGAGAGGTGCAGAATTAAATAATGGACCCCGGGCGCTTAAAAGTGCCTGGCGCGGAGAAGCCCTCAAAAGATGTTGCTAGTACCAGTCTTGGACAGCTCCCATGCCCTCCTTGAGCCTCAGTCTCCCCAAGTTTGAAAAGAACCTGGACAATGCCCAAATTCCCTCAGCAGCAGGGTCCCGAGAAAGCCTGAGGGGCGCACGCTGAGGGAGCGAGGCAGCGCTGGAAAAGTGGCCGCCCAGCCCGGTGTCGAGATGCGTCTTCTCACCTCCCGGGCTCAACAGCAATTTCAACGCTTCCAGAATCTGGTCCAGACCGCACGTCTCCACAGCCCCGCTGCCTACCGCCGGTCCCGGGGCCGCCATGACTAGAGTGGAATATGACGCCTGCGCGCTGCTCAAGCACCCTGGTGGAACAGCGCTGTCGCCATGTTGAGTGCGGCTGGAGGCGCTGTGCGCGGCGTGGGGCGGGGCCAGCTCGGTCAGGAACGCCCCCTTCGTATAAATATTGGTTTGGGGTTACCTTTCCTCCTTGAGCCTGGTGATGGACGAAGCACCACACAGTTTTAGAACTCAGTATGAAAAATTGCAGGATAAAGCAGCAGATAGCGAGGCAGGAGGATCACGAGTTCCAGGGCATCCTGAAAAACTTGGCAAGACGCTGTCTGAAAATAAAAAATGAAAAGAGGGCTGTGGATGTAGCTCAGTGGTAAGTCAACCCTGGGTTCAGTCCCCACTCCTGGAAAAAGAGAGCAAGGGAGGGAGAGAGAGAAGCGGGGGACGTTTATCATAAAATAATATATATTTCTGCCGGGCATGGTGACAGACACCTATAATCTTACTGACTCGGAAGGCTGAGGCAGGAGGATCGCAAATTCGAGGCCAGGCTAGTCCACTTAGTGAGATTTTTGCCTTAAAATAAAAAATCAAAAGGACTGGGTATATGGCTCAGTGGTTCAATCCCGAGTATTGCGAATAAATAAATCCCCAGTACCGCGATGTATTTCAATATGAAAATACTTGTGTATTGCAACATGGAAAGGCAAAATGAGGTAGAAGCGTGCTTACATCTACTTATAGATGAGTTTGAATAAATAAAAATATTCAATTGAACATTGCTGACTTCTTTGTGACATCTAAAAATATATACAAAAAAGAATAAATATATACATATATGACCATGATGAATGTAACAGCTACAGATGTTGATATTGGTGATATGTTTTTTTGAAAGGGACTTCCAAAATTGATCTTTGTTCTACTTATCTGCTTGTTGTATTCCTAGAAAATTCAGACTAGCAGGTGCAGTGGCACATACCTGTAATCCCAACAACTCCTGAGGCTAGAATAGGAGAATTGAAAGTTCAAGACCAGCCTCAGGAACTTAAGGAGGCCCTAAGCAACTTAGCCAGAACCTGTCTTAAAAAAAAAAAAAAAATAAGAAGGGCTAGGGATGTAATTCAGTGGTAGAGTGCCCCTGGGTTCAATCCCCAGTACCAAAAAGAAAGAAAATTGTAAAACAGTGCCCCCACAAATTGTGTTTACATATAAAACAGAATGAATTTAAAATTCAGATAATCAGAAACAAGTTTTTCACCTACATAAATTGTGATGGGGCATTCATAAGTTGCAGGACAATGCTTCTAAGGGCAGAACCTTTATTTTTGCCTGAGTCTTCTCTCATTAAAAGTTGATTATGATGCCCTATCAATGTTGCAAGAACACACCCCCACTCTCACCACCCACTTTGAGAAAATTCTCCCTGAGACCCTGTGGTCTTGATTTCTTGCAGATGACTGACCTTCAGCATTAACTGCTTGAAGTCTAGGGAAGCAGATGTGTTCCATATGCAAACCCATGGCTGTGGAGAAAGAAACTTTCCATTTAGTTCCTCTATCTGAGCCTGTTAGGCCCCTTTTCTCTGAGTTCCAGCCCAATTCATTGACCATTTCCTAATCTCTAAAGTGAAGTGATAATTGAACTGTTTTCATAAAGCTACCAAAGAAAGTTAAAATGACACTGCTTCAAATATTTGGCACTTTTTGCTACAGAAGAGGCTTAGTAAATAGTACCTGACCTTTCTCTTAATCTCTTCAAATAAAATCCTGCCAAAGCATCTTTAAATTAGAAAAACATCTTTGAAGTAGAAATAAATGACCAACAAAATTACTATGTGCTGGGAGCTGCCACATAGGAGCTGAGCGCCCCCTAGCTTTGAACGATGGGAATGTAGAGATGTGGCAAGCCAGCAATGGGCTGTGAGCATTTTGAGTGCAGAAAGTGGACTAGACTGACCATGCAGCTCTGTCTGGGCTGTGCACCTATTTGTGGACTTTCACTTGCTCTGCTTTTGATCATTCCACTGCACATGAGATGGGCATGACCTTCCAAGATGTCAGTCAACCTGCTGACCTGCAAGACATCATGAAGCCCTGAAACCTGACCCCTTGCCTCATTTGAATGGCTTCTTCCCAGTAAAACCGGGTTTAAGGTGTGCTGTTTCTCTTTCTTGCCTGCCTTGCCTCCTTTGTGGGAGCTGGGTCAGAGGAGCTGTTACAGAACCCAAAGAAAAAAGGTATTTCTCTGTCTCTGTGTGATTATTTCATGCCAGCCCAGTTCACCTGGAGTGACCCTGACTGGTTTAGTTGTGTGTCTCGACAATAATGCTCTTTCATTGTTTTTCCTTCCAGTCTTTGTCACTAGACAAGATTTATTCTGCTATCTATGGGCACAAGTTCATTTGGGGGGAATAAAAAAAAACTTAAGCTGATTTAGAGTTGTTAAATTGAAAGGGTAAAGTTTCAAAGCTGGAAAGCTTGAATTAAAATGTAAAAGATTAGGTATTATTTAGTTCCTCTGTTACACCCAGATTCCTGAGATAGTTAAGACAACGCCCTACTGGCCATTCAGCCTAGGGCCCTGTGCAGTTTGTCACAGGGCCCGAACCAATCAGTTTGAATGTGTACCCAGTTTAGAAGTGACCAATCACCCCTGCCCAGCCTGTTCCCGCCAATGAATGGACTAATCATGTATCAGAGTTGTTGTTCAATTTTCCCGCGCCTCATGATGATTTGTTCTGATGTATGCAAAGCCCCCCACCCTCTCCAAAAAGTGTACTTAAGCTCTGCTTGACCTCTGCTCTGGGCTCTGTCTGGGCTGCTCTCCCTTCTTGAGTGAGCACGGAGCCCCAGCGCGCTAGAACGGATCCCTAATAAATCCCCCTTGCCATTGCATGGAGCTAGTCTTGTGTGGTCTCTCCTTCTCCGACGTTTCGCCGGACCCTTACAAAATATTTAGTGAAATGGGTATAACACATTTTGTGGGAATGGGGCAAAAATGAAGTGGGGACCCTCCCACCTTATGTGAGGAAATGACTCAGGAGGTTGAAACAGGAGGATCACAAGTTCAAGGCCTCAGTAAATTAGCAAGGCCCCTTAGTGAGACCCTGTCTCAAAAGACAAAAATTAAAAGGGCAGGGGTTGTGGCTCAGTGGTAAAGCACCACTGGGTTCAATCCCTAGTACCAAAAAAAAAGTATAAATCCAACTAATAGACTGGTAAATATTTTATGTCCTCCTACCTAGAAAAAATAATGTATTAATATGGAGAATTGCATGGGGGAGCCTGATTCTCTTTACTCCTCACAGTCGTCTCCATCCTGCACCATGAGGGCCTGGCACTCACATATGGGGATGCCCCAGCCCTGAACATCCCTAGGCAACTTGCCTGCCTCCCACTGCCGCAGTCTGGCTGGGCACAAATCACGAGCCACTGAAGCAGGAACAAACTTTATTTCTGAACTCCACCAGCACACTCCACACACACTCCTGGGAACTCCCCCGAACGCCTCGTGGCTCCTCCAGGAACCAGCAACGGGAAATATCCCTCCTCCGGCACTTCCCCAACCAATGGGAACTCTCGGGGAATCCCCGCGAGAGCTCAAGCGGAACTCAACAGGAACTCCGCCAGAACTCAAAAGTCATCATCTTAATGGCTCGCTAGTGTCACCTCTCAACCACTACTTCTGGCAAAAATGCCATGCTTCATCCTGACTCGGATGTGGCCCTCAACATCCCACCACTCATGGCCTGTGATTGCTCACATGGGAAGCCTGATGTATCTTACCAAGGCAGACCAAGTGAAGAGACCCACTTATCCCAGGAAGCAGGCTCAGGATGGTTGGGCAGGGAATTCCAGGGTCCTGAAATTTGAAGATTTGGGGAATGGGGTAGTCAAGGCTCCCAGACCTGGCAGATTTCTTGCTCAGAGGTAGGGGCATGTTGAAGAAGGCCAGCTGGGGCCTCTGAAGCTTGGGTCTCAGGGCTAAGGCCCTACCAGACAGGCCGGCCACAAGTAAAGCAAGTACTGGTGTGGGACTAACAAAAAATGATAGGATTCCCAGAGTTGAGAATCCTTTATCCCAAATATATGGAACTTACACATGTATGTTTATAATCCTTTAAGGTCTGTGGGCTTTGATACTACAAGTTGAAATTCCTAATTTCAATCCTTCTCTATCACTGAGCTATGTCCCCAGACCATTTTATTTTTTAAGGCAGGGTCTTACTAAGTTGCCCAGTCTGGCCTCCTACCTCAGCCTTTCAAGTAGCTAGGATTACAGGCATGCACACACCTGGCTCACAAAAGCTTTTTTAAATAAAAAACCAGATATGTCCCAGGTGGAACAGTGGGTGATAAACATGTTATGTATGTTAGGAGTGTCCCAGGTTCATAAGACTTTAGTGTGCATTGAGCTGTTTCTGAAGAAGGAAACATTCCCAGGCTTCTCCAGGCCTCAAGTCACACAAAATAGGTTTTTAAATTCTGTCTCCTAAGAATCAGATATGAAAGCTTATGGGATTTTTAGATTATAGGACTTGAAGCAAGGAAATTCCTTCCTCGGTTTGCTCTGGGTAGTTTTTTGTTTGTTTTACCAGGGATTGTACCCTGAGGTGTTTTACCACTGCACTACATCCCCAACTCTTAGGGCCTTGCTAAATTCTGAGGCTGGCCTCAAACTTGCAATCCTCCTGTCTCAGGTGCTGGAATTTCAGGCATGTACCACCAGGCCTGGATGCTCTGGGCAGCTTTGTTAAAAACATGAAGCCCAGCCTGGGGAATCCCTGTAGTATATTATTAATAAATAAGCATTACAACCAATCTTCACAAAGGCTATATCTAAGAGGGATCCCTCCCTTTGCAAAGAGCTATCTGAGGATATACAAGACACACAGAGGCCTGTATTCACGTAAAATGTGTTCATTTGTCGTTGGCCAAACAAGGAGCCCATTACCAGGACTTGAGGGACAGCAGCTGAACAAGTCATCAAAGCAGGCTATGGGTGTTTGCTCAACCCAAAACCAAGGAGACTAATAGCACTCAACGACTATCAATGGCTGTTTTACAGAACAGGAAAGACCCCAGCAAATTAAGTGACCTTAGGGAAACTATCTTTTAAAGTTACAAGTGATAACTAGAAGAGTTGTATTCTATTTTCATAATTGGCCCCTATATTATTATTTTTTTTTGGCAGGGCTGAGGATTGAACCTAGATCCTTGAACATGCTAAGCAGTGTTCTACCAGTTTCCCCAGCTCATCTATTGAAGACTATCTCTTCCCCCACTGAGTGGTTTTGCACCATTGTCAAATACCATTTGATCACACATGTGAGATTTATTTCTGAGCTCCTTAATTCCCCCAACATTTTATTTTGAAATGCCTTCAACCTGAAGATAAACGGAAATAGTACATGAATGCTTACATACCCTTCACGTAGATCCGGGTATTATGAACATTTTGCCACATTTGCTTTCTCACTAGCTCTCAATTTAAACTTTTTTTGAACAATTTTTAAATTAAATTCCTGATGTCATGACACTTTATCCCTTCAGCATTTATATTAACAGTTCTCTTAGAGCCATGCAACCATTATTGGTACCCAAGATTTATTTCCTAAATGATTCAGATTCAACTCCCCAATTTCCCAAAAAAGGTCTTTTTGTAGATTTTTTTGATTTTCACTCCAAGCCAATCAAGATGGCTTGGTGGCTCTTCAGAAGCTAAACATAGAATTAATTACATGACCCAGAAATTCTATGTCTAGATATATTCCTAAAAGAATTAAAAGTAGAAACTCCAATGGGTACTTGTATGCCAGTGTTCATTTCAAAAGAAAAATGTAGAAAAAGGTAGAAACAACCCAAGATAAACACAATGGATAAACACAATGTGGTATATGCATACAATGGAATACTACTTAGTCTTAAAACAGAATGAGATTTTGATACAATATGGATGCACTTTGAAAATTATACTAAGCACTCCAAAAACAAAAATACAAATAAATTTCACTTACATAAACTATAGAGAATAGGCTAATTCTCAGAGACAGTAATAGAACAGATGTTTTGAATTATATACCTAAAAATGATAAAATGAAGAGTTTCAGTTGGGATGGTGAAAAGTCCTGAAGATGGACGGTGAGGACAGATGCACAACAATGTGTTTAATTTTATACACCATGATTTAAAAAATTATCGAAAAAAAAAAATCACACCCCTCTAGCGGGAGGAAAAAAAAAGTTGTCAGCCTATCCCAAGCATTCTCAGCAGCACTATTAACATTTTGGACTGGATAATTCCTTATTGTGTGGGACTGTCCTGGGCATTTTGGGATGTTTAGCAGTATCCTTGGCCTTGACTTGATCACAGAAGGATCTCCCTGGTACCTCCAGAAATTATTCAATGTTCCCTGGCAAAAGGGGCCACAAACGGCTGGGGATATAGCTCAGTTGGTAGAGTGCTTGCCTCATATGCACAAGGCCCTAGGTTTGATCCCCAGCACCAAAAAAAAAAAAAAAAAAAAAAAAGTGGGGGGGGGCACAATTTTCCTCAGTGGAAAACCACTGCCCTATGCTAACGTTGCTGACTAGGTGAGCATCGCTTGAAACTGCTTTTGTTCCCTAGCTAGAGGTTCACTGAGTCTCCCATTGACCTTGGATTTTTTTTTTTTTGTGGGGGGGGAGTGCATTGGTACAGGGGTTGCTGGGGATTGAACTCCAGGGCACTAGACCACTGAGCCACACCCCCAGCCCTATTTTGTATTTTATTGGTGTCTGAGTGGCTTAGTGCCTTGCTTTTGCTGAGGCTGGCTTTGAACTCAAGATCTTCCTTCCTCAGCCTGGGATACAGACATGTACCACTGTGACCAGCTCCCATTTGACCTTGGAATTTTATTGGTTTCACCACATGAATGGATAGTCTTTGAGCAGAGTTACATTTTGAATATAGTTATTCTACTTGCGACAGAAAAGGGGAAACTAAAAATTCTGGAGAGGTCAGTTCACCCTGAGGCTTCTTTCTGCACATCTTAAATGAATTCATCCTTTCCATCTTCCTTTTGCCTTGCTTAGAATTTCAGTGGAAACAAATCAAACAAGTTTGACAATGATTTAACAAAATTCTTTATTAAAATTTATAAAAAATGCTTCCTTAAGAATAAATTTCTCAGCTTGAATTGTTTTCTTCTTCCACTCCCAAAGAAAATACAAAATTATCAGCACCCACACACATTTACACTCAAAACTTATAGAGACATTCTCTATACCTACATCAGATAGTTTAAAATGCAAAAAATCAAGACAATTCCAACAACTGATTGCAGACATAATTTTTTTCCTTCCCAAAACAGTTGACAGTAAAGCAATTTCAATGCAACTCTTCTGCAGTTGCCCAAAGTTGAAATTTGCATTTTGAATTAAAAAAAAAAAAAAGAAATTCAAATCAAAGTAATTTTCTTCCCCTTACTTAACATACATTAGGGCAGTGTTTACTTCCTGCTTCTAAGAAAATATAATGGGATTTCTAATATCTACAGTTTTCTGTGTACAGTTAGAATCAGGCAACTATGTCCAGATCAGCCAGTGTTTTCTGTAGACCCATTAAAAGCAGGCACTTGGGGATTCTGGGCTTTGGGTACAAACCATGGTATAAAGATCCTGGGTAGGAAACATACGCTGAGATTCCTCCATTCTGCCAGAATTTTGAGGGATAGAGATCAAACCACTTCAATGGTCTTCAGCATGTTTGCTAAAAGGCCAGGCTCGGTCACAAGCTCTCTTTGCCATCTCCAAGTCCATCTCTCATACTTCCTTTCTGGCTTTGGCTGCAGCACTATAGGCACTACTCTACATCCTAGAACACATTGCTCTTTTGTGTCAGTGATAAATAGACATTAAACATTAAGTGGCACCTGAAAATTCACCACACTTTCTGGTCCAGGTTCCCATACAGAATCAAACCACCCCCCAATGACATTTGCATAGCAAACCCGGACTAAGAACAAGTAAATGCATAGATGCCCATTTCAAGTCAGTACTCAGGAGATGAAGAATCCCTGTCCCCTGCAGAGCAACAGAATTCAGGATTAAGGGTGGAGGCTAGAACACAGGACATACCAGTGCGCTGATGGGAGGAAAGCACACAATTAAAAAAAAAACTTTTTATATATATATATATATATGTACATACACACACACACACACAAACACACACACACACACACACACACACACACACACACAAAAAGCTAGGACAATTGCTCTTCCCCTTCCTTTTAAACATAAGCAATGCCCCCTAGGGAAATCTACATGTGGCTAGGAGAACCTTCTGAGACTGAAGTTTGTTCTTTTGAAATATTAAAATTTGGGGAACTTTGGGACTTCATCACTCTGAAAAGAGTGATTAAAGAAAAAAAAAATTCAAGCACTATGTCAAAACCTTTCTAACAGACACAGATTAGAACTACAAAGTGGAAACAACTATCTTTACTGCATCTCAGATCAGTCTCTCTCTCCAGGAACTCACATCTAGGGAAGGTAGCTAAAAACCCCAGCAACATGGCTCCTCATTTCCCATCACTCGGGCCAAAGGAACCCTCTCCAGAGTGCCCTAGTCATCCTCGCCACCCCCGTACATGTCTGCCAGTTTCTTGAAGCGATTGCCCCATTCGTTCAGGTAGTCATAGTCCTGGTCCTGGTCCGATTCCGAGGAATTAAGCGAGCTGAGACTGGCAGCTTCAGAACCGCTTCCTTCATAGTCGAACACCAGCAGAGAGTCATAAGGGGGCGCTGTGGGGTCACTGTCAGCCGCCTTCAGGTTCTAAAGGAGAGAGACAAGGAGGTCTTTCAGTAAAAGAAACACACACTCCTGGGCACGCATTGGAGGCTAGATACCTCCTTATGGTGTTTCAGGTGACACATGCAGTGGTGCACACCTGTATTTCCAGTGATTTGGGAGGCTGAGGCAAGAGGATGGCAGGTTCAAGGCCAGCCTCAGCAACTTGGAGAGACTCGGTCTCAAAATAAAAAGTAAAAAGGGTTGGGGATTGTAGCTCAATGGTAAATCACTCCTGGGCTTAATCTCCAGTACAAATAAAAGATTGTGGTGGTGGTAGGGGGGTCCTATTCCCCAAGAATCCAGTGGTTTGAATGGATACAACTTCGCTGCCCACCTTAATGCATTGTTTTGTACAGTCCTCAGTGTTAGCGACTCCCACAGCAGACTAAGTAAAACCAGCCTCAGCCTCCAAGGGCCACTAGACTATCAGGCTAGCCCTGAAAAAACTAACTGAGCAAATGATTACATGAAATAGCTTAAGAAAAGGAAATAGTCTTTGTTAGACTGTTCCCTTACTGGGTTCTTTAGTCTTCTCACTCCCAGTTCTTCCTTATTTTATCCTGAGCTAATGAATTTAATGCCTTATTATTCTCCCCTGCAGGCAGGAACCATCTGTGCCAGTTCTAGCCAATAACATTTTGGGCAAATTCCTTTCTTGAATATGGTGGACCAGAAGAAACATTTTTGTCATCTGTGCTGCCTCTCTTACTTCTTCCTGACTGAACGATAGACTTGAGGCCTGGCAGTGAGGAAGCCATCCTGTGATCACAAGGCATCAACCAGGAGAGCAAGCATTTCTGCATACTAAGAGCATGCAACAAAAGAGTGGGACAGCCCCACGCACTATCTGGGACAGCGTACCCCAGCCTTCTATTTACACAAGGTAAATCCACTCCTATCTGTTTAAGCTTCTCAATCTATAAACAGAATAAATTTCTGACACATACAATACGGATTTTATTTTTCTGGCTGTAAGTAGACTACGATGCACATTTAACATTACGTCCCAACCAGTGGTGAGATACAGGGGATCCCATCCATGAAAACAAACTCAACTTACTTTGCATCCTTTAATTTCATTTCTAGATCTACTAAATCCTATCAAGCAATTCTTGGTTTTGTCCTGTAGACTTTACCAAATTCCCTAAGACTAATTCAAAGTGCTGTCAATTCTAAAGTTCATAGAAGATACAAAAACAAGAGGGCTCAGGGATTAGGCAGGCTAAAAGCATGATAAAGGGATGAAGCTAAAGATCCTTTGTCTCATTTTTATTATTTTGCTCTCCTCTCTTTACTCTGGAGTTTAGAGGTATGTTGTGCTTTGATATTCAACTTTGCTTACTTACTTCATCAATAAAATTTCCAATTTCATCAGGATTGGCAGGGCGGGGACGATACTGGGGCACACTCAGGAGGGTTGGTGCTACATCATTACGAGTCACTTCTGGCCGAGCATCCAGGCCTCTGTGCAACTGGCTCAAGTCAAAGTCCTTGGAGAAAAAGATAAAGGTATGACAAAAAGAAACAGCCACATACATAAAGCCATGTTTGTGTTATGCCTTAACTACCAACTGTATGATACCTACCAGCATATGCCCAGTTTAATATAAAATGACAGTTTTCAAATTAAGAGTCTCCCAACTAGCACTGAAAGAAAACAGCTTGAACAAGTAACAATTGAGATGAATATAAACTGTTACATCTTACTTGCTTTCCATAGAATAAAATGATTAGATTATTATTCAGCAAACATTTACTCCCTCCCCACCAGAGCCTTTAGGAGAAGAGTACACATCCATTCATGTTGGCCTTTGTCACGTGACTTGTTTTCAGCAAGGTGACAACAGGCAAAAGCTTGAAAGGCACTAGCCTGCTTGTACAAAGGAGGAACAGACCTGGACACAACTTGAGGCTTAGAGTCATTCATCTAAAAATCTGCCAAGGTCAGTGAGCTGCAGCCAACCTTCAGATTCTTGTGAACCCCACTGAGATTAGCAACTGCTCCAGCTAACCCACAAATGCCCGAGAAAGGTATGCTTATTGATGTGTGCTGCTGAAATCCTGGGGTTGTGTACTATATGGTGGTGCTGTGATAAGTTACTGCAACAGCGTACCCTCTGATTAGACTTAAAAACGCCTTGAAATCTGGAACATTGAGTAAGACAAGACAAGTCCATTTGTAAACTCAGGGAAAAACAGA
This sequence comes from Spermophilus citellus, assembly GCF_964194105.1. NCBI lineage: Eukaryota > Metazoa > Chordata > Mammalia > Rodentia > Sciuridae > Spermophilus > Spermophilus citellus. Next base: position 53,380,519 of record NC_138200.1, on the reverse strand, counting down.
GAGGGCCTCAAGAATTAATATCTCAGGCTGGGGATGTAGCTCACTGATAGAGCACTTGCCTCACATATGCAAGGAATGGGACTCGATCCCCAATCCCACACTCAGATACACATTCGAGGTGTGGTGGCACACACCTGTAATTCCAGTGACTTGGGAGGCCAAGCCAGGAAGATTGCAAGTTAGAAGCCAGCCTCCACAATTTAGCAATTTAGTTGAGACCCTATCTCAAAATTTTAAAAAAATCAAAAAGGTATAGCTCAGGACTAACACTATCGAGTTCAAGCCCCAGTACTGTGGAGGAAAAAAAAAAAAAAAAAAAAAAAAAGACTTAACTTCTAAAAAAGCAAAAACAGTTTGGCCTAACTAAAAACTCAAGAGAAACCAAATATTAAAATAGGTTGCTATTCTACAATAATTTCTACAAATTATCTCCAAAGACAACTTAATTGAAGTTCATGTCCTGACAATACAAAGAGTGTAGGCTCTGAAGCCAGACTAGGTGTATGACCTTGGGCAAGCCATACAACTGCTCTCTACCTCAGTTCTCTCATCTGGGTACAGTACAGTAAGCAATGAATAAATGTTAGTTATGCTGGTAAGGATGATAATGATGATACCTAATGACAATGTCCATTTTAGGGGGTTTTCCCTTAAGAATAATACACAGAGTGGCACAGCTATTTCAATGTCTGCCTTATCAGATAGACACCGAGCTTTTATGTTTCAAAAACCCACCTGGTCTTCTTCTCCACCTCCTTCTTCATCATAGTAATAAACGTTGTCCCGGGTGTCATCTTCTGGTGGCAGTAGGGGCTCTTTGACCACCCCTCTCCTCCGAACAAACAGCAGAAGCAGCAGAAGCAGGACTGGAGGGGGAGAGAGAGAGAGTGATGCAAGCTACGGGCAAGGAAAGCCAGAAGCCGCCATCACAGAGTACCCACAACTTACATTCTAGACCAGAGGCAGGCAGACAGCAGCCACTGGCCACCTTTAACACACATGCAGTCAACCCACATGAATGACACTCACGTCCTTGAATTTAATAAATGTGATACAACATAGCTGACTATGATGCTTGAATTCCAATGTGTTCTTTAAGTTTCAGATGGATCTTTAAACCAATCAAGGTCATTTCCCCCCAGATTCTGGGGCAAAGTGTTCCAGGCAGAGGAAATGGTAGGGGCAAAGACCCTGAGCCAGGTGTGTGCTTGGTGTGATTGAGGAAGGGGGAAGAGGCCAATGTGGCTGAAGTGGAAAAGAGGCTAGGGATGGACCACTACAAGGCTATGGCTTTGATTTTGAATGAGTTGGAGCCATTCAAGGTTTGTGAGCAGGGGTTGTGGGAGAGTCTAAGTGTGACTGGTGCATGCCTGTGATTGTTAATCTGTTACAGCAACAGATGAGATTAGCAACTGTTACAGACTACAGAATCACCTGACATGTTCTTAATCTTAAAACAAAGATCGTGAATGAAGGGAGGAAACGGGGACAGCATAGGAAAGACAGTGGAATGAATCTATTTTAACTTTTCTATGTATGAATATAAATACACCATAGTGAATCTCTTCATCATGTACAACCACAAGACTAGGATCCCAATTAGAACAAGATGTACTCCATGTTTGTATAAATTCCAAAATATACTCTACTGTCATGTATAACTAAAAAGAACATTAAAAAAAAAAAAGATTGTATAAGCAAGCTAGCTCAAGCTTTAAATTATATTTCCAAAGTTTTCACTTGATTTTGAGATTATAATTTGAATACATACATCACTTTAAAAAATAATTTGTGAATGAGGAGGGAAAAGGATTCTGTGTTTTCATTATTTATTTTTGCTTTAATTATTTTTTGTTTTCATGTGTGTTATAAGTACAAGTGCCCAAGCACTTATACACTGTATTTTGGAGAAGCATTATCTCATTGAAACAGGAGGTTTCCATAAACTTGGGAAAGATTCCTTATATGCACTCTGCCTATTGCTTCTGAGCCAGGATGGTAGACAGATAAACAATGTAATTCTCTAGTTCAGGATTCATGGATGAAAATACTGAGTATTCGCTAATTGCCTGTCTCTGCACTAGGGATGTGGCATGAATGAGACACTGCAGGCTGCAAACAGTTCCTAACCATGCAGAATCTTATGGTTGGTTTCCCAAAGGATACTTTATTTTATTTTTTTCCATTTACTTGTAGATATGTTTATTTTTTGTCTTCACCTAGAATATCCATGGATAAATGTTTTGTTTTGTTCACTGATACCTCCAGCATTCAGATCAGTGATCAGCACTCTTATATATCCTGGGAAACCTGGTTATTGATATTAGTATGCATGGTTCTGGCATAATGATTTTTTGTTGTTGTTCTTTATAGATAGACATGACAGTAGAGTGCATTTTGATATCATACATACATGGAGCATAACTTATTCTAATTAGGATCCCATTCTGTGGTTGTACATGACACGGAGTTCCACTGGTGGTATATCCATATATGAACATAAGAAAGTTATGTCCAATTCATTCTACTGTCTTTCTCAAGGGATGTTTCTTATTACCAAAAACCCAGTGCCCCCAGTGTCTGACAAAGCCTGGTGCCGAATAAACGGTTAAATATTGGTGAAATGCAAGAAAAGCTTCATGTGTTTGTGTCCCACCTGTATTCACTGAGGCTTGGAAAGCACTGAGAGAGGAAAAGAAACTCTGAGTCCCCCTTTGACTTCGTGAATGGTATGTCTTCCACTCCTGGACACTTACCTCTGAAATGTTCAGTAAAAGACAAACTTCTACTTTATTTAAACCACTCTACTTGAGAGTCTCTTTCATCTTCTAACTAGCACCTTAATTAAAAGTTCTTTCCAGGAAATAAACCTTCCCCACTTGAGGAGCCAAAGGCTTAAACACATTGCCAGCTGCACTTACTTAGGAAAGCAAGGATCCCGCCAAGAATCCCTAGAATGGCAGGAACTTCTAGTGTCGCTTCTGCATATTTTGGCTTTATACAGTTGTTGACAGTTCCCTCACAGTCACATACATGGACGTCCAAGGTGGTCACCTGGTCTTTGTTCTGATTATCCATGAGCTTGAGATTGATTTTGTATTCACCCAACTCTAAGGGTTTCTTTGGCTTCAAAATGAGAGACTCTTGAGCTGAGGAAAGCAAAACAAATTAATGGGACCAGGAGAAGAAAAATAAAGAGATAGATAAATAAAGACTGGGAGGGAACTAAAGATGCTCCAAAGGTGAATAAAGAAAATGAAGCTGCTTGGGGTTTTGGTTACAAGGCAGTATGTCACAAGGCAAAATGTGAGGAAATGAAGGAGACCTTTGAGATGATGCCATAAGTGTAGAAGACACAAGGAGCAAATAACAAAGGAAAGGGCTGTCAAGTAGAGTGGGAACGGAAATTGAGCAGCAGGCAGGGAAAAGGAAAGGAGAAACACAGCAGGGAGAAGCAGGGTGGAGAAATCAAGTTCAAGTTCCCACCTGGATCACTGTACTCAATGGTCCAATTCACACTCGCCCCATGTGTCAGTTCTGCTGTGAAGGGTGAAGTGTTGGGGGGAAGATCTGGGTCTATGATGTTTATGACCTGAGGTTGTGGATTCTTCTGGCAGAAGTAGACATTTCGAGATTCTGGTATGGGAGCATTATCATTTATGTCGGAGAGGATCAAGAGAAGCGTTCCTGTTCCAGTGGCAATCGGAGAACCTAAGAGAAAACACAGAGGAAATGTCCCCACTCAGGAATATTAATGAAGCCTGAAACAGTGGTGCATGCCTATAATTCCAGCAACTCAGGAGGCTAACGCAAATAGATTGCAAGTTTGAGGCCAGCCTCAGCAGATTAGCAAAGCTGTAAGCAACTTAGCCAGACATTGTCTCAAAACTGAAAATATAAAGGGCTGTGGATTTGGATCAGTGGTTGAACGCCCCTGGGTTAAATCTCTTGACACCAAAAATAAATAAATAAACTTTACAAAAAACCCTTTTTAATTAGCTAGTAGATTTTATGGGATAAACTTCATTCTCCTTTTAGACTGTATGTTAAAAGCAAGGCAAAGGCTGGGGATAGAGCTTAGTGGTAAAGTGCTTATCTAGCAAATGTGAAGCCCTGGGTCCCACATTCAGCACTTAGGGGAAAGACAATTCATGCAATAAAGCAACACTTAATTCCGTTTATGTGTAATGGGACAAAATTCATTTTACTGTCATGTATATCTAATTAGAAGAAGAACAACAACAAAAAAAGCAAACTTACAGGAACCACTTAGAACCATCACCCCTTGGCTATGATTATTTAGGTCAGGGTCAGCAAGCTAAGGTCTTCTGGCCAAATTAGGAACACAGTTATGCTCATCCCTTTATGGATTTTCTATGGCTGGCTGTAGGTTCCAATGGCAATAGAGAGTGGACAGTTTTGTAAAGCCTAAAATTTTTACTCCCTGGTCCTTTACAGAATAAGTCTGCCCACCCTTGGTTCCGGTACCATTTACCTTAACTTACTTCCAGGCCAGGCTGGGGAATCCCCAAGGAGCCAGAGCGTACTGCAGCTGAAGCAATGGGCAGCTCTCTGCCCTGCAAATGGAGCCTCATGATGGCCTCACTTGCCTGGCCCTCTCTCTCCTTTCCACATGATCAAATCTAGATTACTTCCTTAACAGGTTACCAGGTGACAAGTGGGAAGAAAATTAACCCTGAGAAGTTTGTAAATCTCTTAACAAGTAATTCTGCCTTGAAACATCTGTCTGAGGAGCATGCCTGTGAACAGAGGCATTAAGTATGTCCACTCACTAATCATGGAAATAATAATTGTAAACACCTATGTCCTTTGATATGTGAATGATCAAATTATACTACATACAGATAACTCTTTCTCTCTTTTTCTGGTGGTAATGGAGACTGGACCCATGGCTTCATGCATCCTAAGCAAGTATCTTACCTCTGAGCTATACTCCCAGACCCAGAAAACATCATTCTTAAAAAGAGATATATCTAGCATACGCCACGGCAGATCTCTCTATCTTTTCATAGAGTGGGGCAGGGGGGATGTTGTGGCAAGGGGAGTTTGAACCCAGGGGCACTTAACCACGGAGCCACATCCCCAGCCCTTTTCATTTTGAGACAGGGTCTTGCTTTGTCACTAAGTTGCTGAGGCTGGCTTTGAACTTATGATCCTCCTGCCTCAGTTCTAGAGTTGCCTGGTTTACAGGCATACGCCACCAGGCCTGGCAAATCTTTATCCTAAAGACACACTGCCAAATTAAATAAATATTTATTTGTTTGTTTGTTTGTTTGTGCTAGAGTTTGAACCCTTGGCCTCATACATGCTACACTAGTGCTCTATTGCTCAGCTATATACGAAGTCCCCAAATTTAAATTTTAAACAATATAGATAATGCTTTTATAACAAAATAAAATTTAATAAGCCTTAAACCAATATATCAGTGTATTTAAATATACAGAAATAATCTAGGTGCACTCACACCTGTTGATAAAAATACCAGTCCTGCCAGGTGCAGTGGCACACGCCTATAATCCTAGCAGCTGGGGAGGCTGAGGCAGGAAGATCGCAAGTTCAAAGCCAGACCCAGCAAAAGTGAGGCACTAAGCAACTCAGTAAGACTCTGTCTCAAGTACAAAATAGGGCTGGAGATGTGGCTCAGTGGTCCAATGTCCCTGAGTTTAGTGCCGGTACCAAAACAAACAAACAAACAGACAAAAAAAAAAAAAAAAAAAGTCCTTAGATAGCTAGTGGCTATTCTAGGTATGTTTACACTCATTAACTTATTTAATCTGGATGGAATATTATCATTTTGCTACATGAAGGAATTGACAGACATAAAATTAAGTAGTAAGTGCAATGTCACACAGGTACTAAGTCACAGACCTGGAACACAAACCCAGGCCCCCATGGGGAAAGGAATGGACAGTAGGAATAGAGAGGGCAGTTGAAAAGGAACTTCTATTTGACTCATTTGTATTTTTGATAATGATAATTCTTGTCTAAAATTAAAAAGAATGAACTCATTTCCAAAAGAAGGATGGGGGCAAAGGAGGCAAGGGGGCCAGAAGGGTGGGGCCGGTATCCTACCATTGTCCGTGGCAATGATGAGGGCCGTATACGTGCTATTTTTCACATGCTCAAAGTTCTCTCTGTCCAGTTCAGCCCGAGTCAAAATGGCACCAGTCTCCGGATTAATCTCCAGCCAGTTGGCAGTGTCCCTCCAAATGCGATATCTGAAAAGTTATAGGCCCTGGCTTAGCATGGGAACATCAAAAAGCACCGAGCTAGAGAAGACTAAGGTACCTCCTGATTTATATCATTATTTCCAACATTTTTATTTTAAGAACTATCAACTCTACAACCTTTTTGTGAAGTGTTGGGCCTTGACATGCTAGGCAAGCACTCTACCACTGAGCTACATCCCTAGCCGTTGATTTACCCATTGTTATCATTTTGCAACATTTACTTTCTCAAACTATATATTCACACACACACACATAATTTCTTATTTTGCTAAGTCATTTGAGAATGAGTTGATGATACCATGTTCCTTTACTTACCTATACTACAGTGTATTTCCTAAGAACAGAAACATGTGTGTATATATATATTTTTACATATATACATATATTTATGAATAAATATGTAAGTTTATAAAATATGTAAATTTGTATAGTTTCAACCACAGATTAATTTTCTTTTTTCTTTCCCTCTTTCTTGTGTGGTACTAGGAATTGAACAGTTTATTTTGGAGACAGGTTCTCACTACATTGCCCACACTGGCTTTGACTTGTGATCCCCCCTCTTAGCTTCCCAAGCAGCTGGGATTATAGGTGTATGCCACCACACAAGGCTCACATATTGATTTTCAATTCAGGAAACAAAACTCTTTTTTTTTAAATGTTTTTTAAATTGTAGATGGACACAACACCTTTATTTTATTTATTTATTTTTATGTGGTGCTGAAGATCGAACCCAGTGCCTCACATATTCCAGACGAATGCACTACCACTGAGCCACAACCCCAGCTCAGGAAACAAAACTCTTATGACAGAACATTATTATTGAATGTAGGATACATGTTTGAATTGTCAAATATTCCCCCAAATGTCTTTTATAGTGATCTTGCACCTTTTTGGATTCAGTCTGTTCTCAGTATCCCAAAGTCTTCTCTGTCCAGCCCCATCCTCACTGAAATGGAACCAGTATCCAGATTAATCTCCAGCGATTTAATGGCTCATCAATGGCATGTAGCTGACGTGTCTCTAGTTTCCATTAATCTGGACGCACACCTTGCCCTTTCCTTCTTATACCTGACATTTTTTAAATGTGTGGGCCAGTTTTGTAGGATGTGCCTCAATTTCAGATTGTCTAATTATTCCCTTTTGGAGGGTACAGAGGGGCTGAAAACCCTGTAGAGGTGAGGTTGTGTCCTTCTTGGTGCATCACCTTAGAAGGCTCTTGATGTCCATCTGTTCTTTTATTGGTAATGTCAACTTTGATCACTTGGATAAGGAAAAGTCGCTGGATTTCTTCACAAGAAACGTACCTTTTTCTCTTTGTAGTTAATCTATAATCTAGCAGAAGGTCATTTGGAAACATCCTTTTTACCCACTTTTACACAATGAACTTAACATCTATAAGTAATTCTTGCCCAAAGCAATGCTTATTATGACCTTATATCATCATCATCATCTCACCACCACCACCACCATCACCATCACTTTTGGTAGTAGGAATTGAACCCAATGGATATACCTCAAAGTGGTAAAGCACACTTTTATTTTTTATTTTGATATAGGGTCTCACCAAGTTGCTCAAGGCCTCCTTAAGTTGCTGAGACTGGCCTCGAACTTGTAGTCCACCTGCCTCAATCTCCCAAATCGCTGAGATTACGCTCCAGACTCAAAATCCTACATTATTTTATTTTGTTTTTCATATTCTTTCACGCTGTGATTAAAAATACTTTTTATCAGGCCTTCTATTTTATACAACCTAGAAGTATCCCTTGGATTATGATTAGTACACTCACTATATGTACAAAATTAATGTATTTCAAAGCAAAGTGTTGTAGGTGCCCTCAAATTCAAAACAAGAAATGGTAAGCTACTAATAACACAATACCACATGCATAATTTTAAATCATATTCCTATAGGCAAGGGCAGTGACTCTGGGTACATAGGAGGCTGAGGCAGGAGGACCAGTTGAGCCCATGTCCAGGACATTCCAGGCAACAAAGGAAGACCATGCCTTAAAACAAAACAGCCAGATACATTGTGACCCTGTCTCAACTACTCAGGAGGCTGACAAGAGGTCAGATTGGGAAATCTTAGAGAAAGACTGGGAAAATAGCTCTGTGGTAGAGCACTTGTCTACCTCAAAATCCTGGATTCAATACCCAATGCCACCAACAAAACAAAGCAAATCAAAGCTGCTGGACCTGATGGCACACACCTTTAGTCCCAGCAACTCGATCGGTTGAGGTAGCAGGATCACCAGCCTCAGACTCAGAATAAAAAATTAAAAGACTGAGGATGTAGTTCAGTAGTAAAGCACTCCTGGGCTAAATCACCAGTACCAAACCAAACCAAACCAAACAAACAAGAAAACAAAATCACATTCCTACTACATTATCATAAGAACTCAAAGCTGGGATGCACGCCTGTAATCCTAGCAACTTGAGAGGCTGAGGCAGGAGGATCACAAATTCACAGCAGTTTAGTGTGACCCTGTTTCAAAACAAAACAAAACAGAAAAATAGATGGAAGGACATTAAACCTAGAATGGCCAACTATTGAGGGAAAGGAAATGATGTGGGGCACAGGAATAAAAAAAAAAAAAAAAAAAAAAAAGAACAAGAGAAAGGTGTTGCACAGTCCAACCATGCCAGGAGTGAAATACTCATGTGCCACATAATGAGGATCAGTCATCCAAACACTGCATTCATAATCACCTAGTGACAATGGGGCTAATTTAATTTGTATAATAATCGTGTTCACACAATGATGAACAAGCCAAAGAGGAATTTCTTGGAACATATTCCTATCATTAAGTGAAGCATAACTATATGTGTGTTTACCTAAAAATAAATAAATAAATAAATAAATAAATAAAATCATACACACACACACACCAATATCCACTTGTCACAAGACCATTGAGAAACCCACACACTCACGTAATCTTCTGTTGCATGAAGGTGTCTGGCTCCCGGGCTGTGTAGGACGTGATTTCCAGGCCCACACCAAAGTCTTCAGGCACCTCCACTCTCTTTTCAGGAGGCACAAAGATGGGGGCTTCATTCACATCCACCACATCCACAGTGACGGTGGCTGTGGAGGTTTGGAGAGTCACCTCAAAGGGGGCCACATTTGTCACTGTAACATATAGAATGTACTGCTGCTTGGCCTCAAAATCCAAACCCTAGAGAACAGGAAGGAAAAAAAAAAGATTAAAAATAAAATACAAGGGCCTGGTGTGGTGGTGCATGCCTGTAACCAACCCTGGTAACTTGGGAGGCTAAGACAGGAAGATTGTAAATTCAAAGCCAACCTCAGCAACTTAGGAGACCTGTCTCAAAATGAAAAATAAAAAGGGCTGGGGATGTGGCTCCACGGTTAAGCGTCCCTTGGTACCACGAAATACATAAATAATGAAGAAAATATAAGGACTACAGCTATAGCTTAGAGGCAGGGTGCTTGTCTAGCATGCACAATGTGCTGGGTTCAACCCCTACTACCACTCAAAAAATAAAAAAATGTCAAGAAATATTTGATGTTGGTAAAACTAAACAAAAATTAAATCCTTAACCATTGCTCTTGGTTGGACACACCAGCAGTTAAACATGGCAGTTCACTTGCTAAAGAGGATGTCAAAGCTCAGGGGCTATTCCAGGCATCTGCCTTTTCTCAACTTCAACAAGCAACTCAGCCAACTTCTTAGTTTCCAAGTTTCTAGGACATTTTTCACACACACAATAAAACAGCCAACACCAGTAAATCACATTATTCTCTCTTATTTGCAAAACAGAAAGGGGATTAGGAGAGGCCAATGTTTCTGGTACCAAGCACATTAAAGCAGATGGTACTCCTGGGCTCAGTGGCACACACCTGTAACCCCAGAGGCTGAGAAAACTGAGGCAGAAGGATTTCACATTTGAAGCCAGGCTAAGCAACTCAGTAAGACCCTATCTCGAAATAAAAACAAAAAGGGCTTAGAGTGTAGCTCAGTGGTAGAGTACCCCTGGGTTCAATCCACGGTGCACAAAAAGGTAGGGGGGAGCCAATGGTACTGCCTCTTCAATTTTAGGTTTTAGTACCCCACAAGCCCTGTACAACTGACCCACCAGAACCTGGGCAATCTGCCCCCCCCACCCTACCAATACTAATCTACTTCTGAGAAAACAGTGGCGGGCAAGAGAGCAGCTGGCTGCTAGGTTACGCGGCTTACCAGGCACCATACAAACCTTAGCTGTCTTCAGAATGCCATCATTGGTCATTGGGTCTGTGACGACAACAAACTGTTGCTCATTATCATTTAATATGGTGTACACGGCCTCCCACGCCGGGGTGTTGGAGACGTCCGCATCAGTGACTTTGAGTGTAGTGATGACAGCATTAACTTCATTCTCAGGCACCTGACCCTCATACTGCAGGACAAAGGAAAAGATAGGTCATACTGACATGGAGAGTAGAACCAGGTCTCGGGCTAAAGGAATCCATTCTGAGCCTGAGCCTAAAGGAGATGGTGTAACAAAACCAGGTTGGGCAGCAAGCACAAATCTCAAAGGATGTCCTCACTCTAGGAGCAGGCCCTTATATCTGTGCACAGAGCAGTTAGTATTCATGGTACCCTCCTCCATGAGTACTTAAAAAGTAGCTTTCCTGGGCTGGGTTTGTGGCTCAGTGAGTGCTTGCTTAGTATGCATGAGGCACTGGGTTTGATTCTCGGCACCACATACAAATAAATAAAATAAAGATCCATCAACAACTGAAAAATATTAAAAAAAAAAAAAAGTAGCTTCCTGGGGCATAGCGGCTGATAGTGAGGGATCTTGGTCAGATGATCTTAGTTCATTCACCTCCAGCCCCCCTCTGTTCTCTACCAGTCATGTCTGGTTATTAAAATCCTCTCCTTAAAACCCTTTAACAAGGGCTGGGAGAGTGTTTGCCTCCCATGTACAAGCCCTGGGTTCAATCCCTAGCACCACAAAGAAAGAAAGAAAAAACCCTTTAACAATGACCCCCTGTGCTCAGGATAATATTCAAAGTTATTTTATTTGGCTCTCAGAATCTCCTTAATTGCATTTAACACTCTTGGCATCAGTATTCCTATAAATTGCAAAACATCTTCCTGATGTAGACTATTAGCTCCATGAGACCAGACTTTTAGCTTTGTGACACAGTGCCTAGTATATAAGTTTAGAAAATATAAATACATGAAACCTGGTAAGATTTGCTACAAAGATGCATAATTCGAGGAAATGGATACAATGGGTGCTTTTACAACTTTATAATTCTTTGCTGATGGGCTCCAGGCCAAGGATGGAACAAAGATGCTCACAGTAGATTTAGAATTAACATTTACTAGTTCGGGGAAGAGTTCTCAAGGTCTTGACCTTGAATAATGGACTTTTCTTTGGAAACCACCTAAGCAGTTGCAAGCTTACCATGGTTGGGTGGAAGATGGGAGGGTTATCGTTGGTGTCAGTGACTGTGATGATGGCTTTTGCTGTGGTACTCAAGCCATCACCTTGGAGATCAGCAGCTTGAACCACCAGAGTATACTTGGGAAAACTCTGCAGACAGATCACACATACACCTGAGTCAGGACCAATAGCAATAGCCACAGGGGCCCAAACAAGCCGATTGCACATACAGAACTACAATATTTTCTCAGCTTAAATACCAGTTCTCATGCATCTAGGCACAGAAAATTGGGCAATTGTTTAGATGCAAAGCTCAGACCATCACACTAACTAGCAACTGGCCATAGCAGAGTTTTGCAGTGGCATGTAGCTAATATACATTTGCTTTCAATTCCCACTGGATCCTCCTGAGCTCTGCCTGACCTCTCTGTCCAGCCCGGTGGTGACAACACTGATGACCCCTGTTTCCCGGTTGATGGTGAACATATTGCGGTGAGGCAACTCGGGTTCTTGGGAGAGGATGGTATAAGCAATGGCAGCATTGTAAGTGTTCACATCGTCATCTGCATCCGTGGCTGAGACCTGCATCACAGAGGTTCCTGGAAGCATCAAGGAAGAGGAAGATTTAATTGGGCTGCACCCTGGGACCTGCTTAGTACTGTTCAGTTCAATCCTGGCCAGAGTGGTAAAGGAGGACCCTACAGATGGCACTTTGTTATAGTTCCCCTCTTCTCTAATTTCTAAAATTCTCACCAAATTGCTAGGGGAAAAAAGCAAGCACTACACTACATGAGCCGTGTTCAGGGAACTCAACATCCCCAGGACAAATTTTGGGGCGGAAGTGAGAAGATTTATTGGAAATAACTATAAACTTTTACTAAAACATATTGCCATATCTCATACTGAGTTGAATGTCATGTAAAAGAAAAATTCCAGAATTTTCTGCAATTCACTTCTCAGTTCATTAGAGAATGGTCATTTGGCATCATTACCTTTAAGGTGGAGTAAAATACTTAAAAACACATGTGACTGACAAAGGACCAGTGTCCAAAATATCTAAGTAACTTAAGAATCAATAGCGGGCTGGGATCGTGGCTCAGTGGTAGAGTGCTCGCCTAGCATGGGCTGGACCCAGGTTCGATCCTCAGCATCACATAAAAATAAAGGCATTGTGTTGTGTCCAGATACACCAAAAAATAAATATTAAAAAAATATATTAAAAAAAAGAATCAATAGCAAAAATACAACTGATCTAAGAAAACAAAACAAAACAAAAAAAGGCAAAAAAAAAAAAACTTCAATAGACAAATCATAAAGAAGAAACAAATTAAAAATAGCTGGTAAGCATATGCCAAGATGCTTACATAGCCCATTAGTCACCCCAGAAATGCAGGTTGTTGTTGTTTGAATTTTTATTTTTTTGCAGTGCTGGGGATTAAGTCCAGAGCCTCATGCATGCTAGGTAGGTGCTCTACCACTGAGCCACACTCTAAGCCCGAAAGTACAATTTTAAATTGCACCAAGATGGCATCACATGCCCAACAGATTGGCAAAAACAAAACCATTAAACAATTTCTGGGAGTATAAACTGGTTTTAACGACCTTGAAAACATACTTGACACCATTAAGTAAAGCTGAATACACATAATACACCATTATGAATGTGTACCCTAGAGATATTGTCATGTATTTGTACCAGGAGATATGTAAGGATATTCTAAGAATGCTGTTCAGAATAGCAACAAACAAAAAGAGCCCCAATTTCTATCAACAGTGGAATAAGCTTTACATAATTAACCACAGAAGGGAATACTTAGCAGAAATGAAATGAATGATCTATCATGCCCACCAATGAAGATCTTACATGCATAATGAAAGAGGTCATAGAAATATATGTATAAACCAGGCCCAGTGGTGCATGCCTGTAATCCCAGTGGCTCAGGACGCTAAGGCAAGAAGTCAGTCTCAGCAACTTAATGAAGTCCTAAACAATCCCTCTGCTCAAAATAAAAAATAAAAAGGGCTGGGATGTGGTTCAGTGGTTAAATGTCCCTGGGTTTAATCCCCAAAATCAGGGAGGGGGGAAAGAAAAAGAAAGAAAGAAATTTATCTATAATATGATTCCATGTATATAAAGCTTAAAAGTAAGCAAAAGGAGCAAATTATTACCTAGGGGTAAATCTACACCTGGGTAAAAGATAAAGAAAATCAAGGGAGGGATATGTTCATGAGATTACTCTTTTCTGCCCGTGGTCGCCTGCTGCAGCCATGTCTAAATCAGAGTCCCTAAAGAGCACTGGTTTCGATCTTTAGTACCACATAAAATTAACAGACAAAATAAAGGTATGATATCCATCTACAACTACCAAAAAAAAAAAAAAAAAAAGAGCCCGAACAGCTGCAGAAGCTATTCATCGGAGGGCTGAGCTTTGAAATAACTGATGAGAGTCTGAGAAGTCATTTTGACCAATGGGGAACACTCTTGGACTGTGTGGTAATGACAGACACCAAGTGCTCCAGGGACTTTGGGTTTGTCCTTATGCCACCGTGGAGGAAGTGGATGCAGCCAGAAATGCAAGACTACACAAGGTAGGTGCAAGAGTTGTGGAACCAAAGAGAGCTGTCTCAAAAGAAGATTCTCAAAGACCAGGGGCCCACTTAACCGTGAAAAAGATCTTTGTTGTTGGCATTAAAGAAGACACTGAGGGGCTGGGGTTGTGGCTCAGCGGTAGAGTGCTCGCCTAGCACGTGCAAAGCCCTGGGTTTGATCCTCAGCACCACATAAAAATAAAATAAATGAAAAATAAAGGTATTAAAAAAAAAAAAAAGAACATCACCTATGAGATTACTCGGAACACAACAGGAAAATTGAAGTTATTGAAATCATGAGTGACAGAGGAAATGGAAAGAAAAGAGGCTTTGCTTTCATGACTTTTCCCCCCCCCAAAATATTTATTTTTTAGTTGTAGTTGGACACAATACCTTTATTCTATTTGTTTTTTATGTGGTGCTGAGGATCAAACCCAGGGCCTCACACATGCTAGGCAAGGCCAGTCCCTTGCTTTTCTAACTTATACACATGACTTTGTGTATAAGATTGTCATTCAGAAATACCATACTGTGGGCTGGACACAGTAGTGCACGCCTGTAATCCTAGTGGCTCAGGAGGCGGAGGGAGGAGGATCACAAGTTCAAAGAAAGCCTCAGCAATTTAGCGAGGCCCTAAGCAACTCAGTGAGACCCTGTCTCTACATAGGGCTGGGGATGTGACTCAGTGGTCAAGTACCCCTGAGTTCAATCCCCAATATCAAAAAGAAAGAAAGAAAAAATTACCATAATGTGAATGGCCACAACTGTGAAGGGAGGAAAGCCCTGTCAAAGCAAGAGATGGCTAGTGCTTCATCTAGCCAGAGAGGTAGAAGTGGTTCTGGAAACTTTGGTGGTGGTCATGGAGATGATTTTGGTGAAAATGACAATTTTGGTCATGGAAGGAAATTCAGTGGTTGTAGTGGCTTTGTAGGCAGCTGTGATGGTGGTAGATATGGTGGCAGCGGGGATGGCTACAATGGATTTGGTAAGGACAGAAGCAATTTTGGAGGTGGTGGAAGCTACAATGATTTGGGCAATTACAACAATCAGCCATCAAATTTTGGACCCATAAAGGGTAGAAACTTTGGATGTAGAAGCTCTGGACCTTATGGTGATGGAGGCCAATACTCTGGCAGACCACGAAACCGAGGGGCTATGGCGGTTCCAGCAGCAGTAGTAACTATGGCAATGGCAGAAGGTTTAAATACTGCCACGGAACAAAACATCTCAGGAGAGGAGAGCCAGAGAAGTGACAGGGAAGCTATAAGTTACAATAGATTTGTGAACTCAGCCAAGCAAAGTGGTGGCAGAGTTTGCCTGCTACAAAGGAGACATGATTTAGACAATACTCATGTATATGGGCAAAAAACCTCGAGGACTGTATTTGGGACTAATTGTATAACAGGTTATTTTAGTTTCTGTTCTGTGGAAAGTGTAAAGCATTCAGGGCTGGGGATGTGGCTCAAGTGGTAGCATGCTTGCCTGGCATGTGTGAGGCACTGGGTTCGATTCTCAGCACCACATAAAAGCAAAATAAAGATATTGTGTCCACCTAAAAAAAACTAAAAAATATTAAAAAAAGAAAGTGTAAAGCATTCTAATAAAGGATTTTAATGTAGATTTTTTTTTGTACCCATGCTATTGATTGCTAAATGTAATAGCCTGATCATACACTGAATAAATGTGTCTTTAAAAGCAAAAAAAAAACAAAAACAAAAACAAAAAGGGCTGAGGCTGTAGCTCAGTGACAGAAGATCTTGCCTTGCCCATGTGAGGCACTGGTTTCGATCCTCAGCACCACATAAAATTAACAGACAAAATAAAGGCATGCTATCCATCTACAACTACCAAAAAGAAAAAAGAAAAGAAAATCAAGGGAATGATTACCACAAAAGTCAAGGCTATATAATTATTAAATCAATTTAAAAAAATTTTTTTTTAGGACTGGGGATATAGCTCAGTTGGTAGAGTGCTTGCCTCCCATGCATCACCACCCAAAAAAAAAAAAAAGCTTTTTTAAAAGTCAGGACAATGGCTGGGCAGTGGCACATGACTGTAATTCCAGTGACTCAGGAGGCTGAGGCAGGAGGATCACAAGTTCAAAGCCAGTTTCAGCAACTTATCAAGGCCCCAAGGAACTTAGTGAGACCCTGTTTCTAAATTTTAAAAATTTATAAATGGCTGGGGATGCTGCTCAGTGGTTAAGCATAACTAGGTTCACTCCCTGGCACCAAAAGGAGGGGGAAAAGTCAGGGCAATGGCTACCATAATGGAGGAGAGATAAGAATGTGATCCAGAAGGGTTTATGGGGTTTAGGGTGCTGGTGAGGATCTGTTTCATAATTGTTGTATCTGTTTCTGTGGGCAAATTGTTTTACACACCCAATGGCTTCTAAATAAAGCTGACCCATATAATGGGTCAGTTTCAGTAACCTGACCCCGAGCTCCAGCCCTAACACTTTGGGATCTAAAGTATCTCAGTGACTCTGGGTGTCTGACTCCTTGCCTTGCATGTACCTGGAAGAGCTCCCTCCATGACAGATCCCTGGAAGACCTCCTGGATGAACTCGGGCCTGTTGTCATTCTGATCTGTCACTGTGATCACAATCTCCATGGGGTCCTCGACTGCATTCCCGTTTGAAGACACGGCATGAGAAAAGAGCTGCAAGAGTCAAATGAGGGTTACTTGGGCCCCGATGAGGAAGACGAGATGGAAATGGGGGCTGGCGAGAGTCGCATGGGCTCAGCCCAGCCTCCACTCTTCCCACTGTGAACCCCCAGGGAGGACTTTTCCCACATGTGTTCTGCTGCTTCAATGAGATCACGACACATGGGCTATAGAACACGACCACTAGGTCAGGCCTCTGTCTCCCACAGCAAGACTGGGGCACCAAGGCCAGAGGTAAAGGCAGAGGCCTAAAAACTTCTGACTTACTCCACTCAGGGTCAAGTTTGCTCTGCCCTCAGTCTGGTGTTTCTCCCAGATTTTTCTGCATTTGGCATTCACACTAAATCTCCCTCTTCCCTAAGCTCTGATTTCTGTCAAGTCCCAGAAATGGTTTTTGCTTTCCAATATCAACACTATCTTCTTTCTTTAGGAACTTCCAGCCCCAAGAACAGGATGACATCCTGGGTCTAAACTCCTACATGACCGGTGAAGACTCCTCCCCCTCTTTTTCCTAATAAGGAAAAAAGATGAACTGTCCCAGGTTCACCTGCCATTTCACCTTATCAACAAGTCAAGGGATGTCAAAAGCTAAGCTCTCCACATGTCCAGATCATCAGATCTGGGGATCCCACAGGAGTTGACTAAAGAATTTTGGAGAGATGTTACCCCCCCTGGTCAACAAGCAAGAGGTACTTACGATGTACTTGGCAATTTTTTCTCTATCCAGAGGCTCCGTCACCTTCAGCTTTCCTGTTTCTCTTTCAATAATAAACACACCAACAGGGGGTGAGTCAGCTCCTTGGCCAGTGATACTGTAGAAAACCTTGGTCTCTTTGTCCCTGTTGGATTTGATCTGAAAACAAACAAACAAACAAAAATACAATTGGCAAGGAAAGATCCCAACTTTGGTCGGGATCTACTCTGCCAAATTCCTTCCAAAGAAATAGAGAATTTTCTTCTTTACCTGAACCAGTTCTTTAGGAAATGGACCTTTTTCATTTTCTGGACAGCTGATGGGAGGGATAACCCAGTCTCTCTTCTGTCTTCTGAGACCACGGTGGGAATCAGGAAATGTGAGCACTTCTGTATGGTATCCAGGGAGAGACTCCTAAGAGGAATGGAGATGAGGAACAAAATGAGAAAATTCAAGAGAGAGACTACAAACCTGAGTTGTCCAACCTACTCGCTCATTGTCTTCAGCCTGGAGGGCACTGTTGGTTTTAACTTAATGACACATTTGCTTCTGGATGAGAAATTATATATCCATTCCAAAATAAGCAGCCGAAACAAAAAAATCAACGAACCCCTTTTCCACTGCTACAATTTGGATGTTGAACATCTTCCTAAAGTTCCAGGTGGTTTGGCCCCTAGACTGATGCTATTGCGGGGTGGTGGAAACTTCAGGAGGTGGGGCCTATGATAAGCTTTCAGATCATTGGAGTTGTCCTCGAAGAGAATTATGGGAATAGTCTCCTCTTCTTCCTCTCTGTTCAGGGAAGTGGTTTGCTCTGCCACTTACTCCCACCATAATGTGCTATCTTCACCAGAGGACCAAATTAAAAGGGCAACTTGGACTGGAACCTGCCAAAACCATGAGTCAAACTAGATACTTTCTGTTTATAAGTTTATTGCCTCAGGTATTTTGTTAGAGGGATGGAAAGCTGACTAATACAACCATATAATAAAGACTATGTTCTATTTTGATCCTTCTTAGTGTCCATAATGCAAATAATCATTATGAATACATAACTATAGTTTGACATTTGAGATTATCATTTAAGTTATTTCAAGTCTATGTAATATATGTCATTTTTATAGCAGCATTACAGTCTAGTGATTTAATATCAGAGTTTATTCAATAACTAAATATGAAAGTGTTTTCAATTTCCTTTCTTTTGGGCTGGGGTTGTAGCTCAGTGGTAGAGCACTTGCCTAGCACGTGTGAAGCCCTGGGTTCGATCCTCAGCACCACATAAAGATAAATAAATAAAATAAAGGTATTATATACATCTACAAGTACAAAAAAAATTTTTTTTTTAAATTTCCTTTCTTTTATGTTTTTCCCAGGGATATAGTTCCCCAAAGTTGATCTGCCAAAACAAGTTTGGGGAATTGCCACTGAGAACTACTTTGTGATGAATATAAATCTCTTAATCTCACTGTGCTATATCTATAAAGTTTCCATTTGCTCTAACAGAAGCTGTTAGGATAAGCACCAAAAACACCCTTTGAGACTCATATTGAACAGTTTTTTTGTGCAGTAAAGATAACTTTATGCATAATCAGGATAATAGGAGAATTGAAGGGGGGAGGAAAATATCTCCCAAATTGTTTTAAGTTCGCTATTGTTGTTTATACTAGATTGAACTCAGGGGTGCTTTACCACTGAGCTATATTCCAGTTCTTTCTATTTTTTATTTTGATACAGGGGCTCACTAAGCTGCTGAGGCTAACCTCTAATTTGCAATCCTCCTGCCTCAACTTTCTGAGTTGCTGGGATTCCCAGATACGTGCCGCCATGCCTAGATGTTGAAGTATTTTGGAATGACTAGTGAGTTTCCAATGGAAAATTCTACCTTCCTCTCTCCACAGAAGGGTGCTCACTCATATTCCCTGATCACTGTTTGCCAAGTTTGATTCAAGCCAGATTTCCTGGCTTTTTTTTTTTTTTTTTTTAGATTCAAGATGTAAAAGATAAATGAGACACACCCAGGTACAGTCCCCAGGGCACTTCCACAATCATGCATGCGCAGGGCATACACCCCTCCTATGTCCTGCCAATCCTTGCATTTGTCTCCCACAGAGGCAGGCCAACCAGGGCCAAAAGCAGGCTCTGGAACTAGGCTTCTAGGCTTTGAATCCTCACTATGGCACCTCCTTGTTCAGGACAGATCACTTGACCTCTCTGTATCTGTCTCCTAATATCCAAAATGGGGGCGATATCAGTACCTACATCATAGGTCACTGGAAGGATTAAATGAAATAATGGTACATGTAAAGTACTTAAAATAGCACCTGACATATTGTAAGTGCTCAATAAATGACTGGCTAAAAAAATACTGAGTTATGGCATTTGGGGAATCCAACAGGAATGATGCAAGATACTGGCCATTGACAGCATGCAATGAAAATGATCATTGCTCACAGCCAAAGTACTGAGGAACGAATGCAAACCCATTTGCCAGACAGACAGGAATTCAGAGATCATGCCTTGCTGACATCAGGATTGCAGAATGCTTTCAGATGATAATAAATTGTAAGGAATCCTGTACTGGCTACACATAGGATTAACATTTTCATGTGTGAAATTAGAGGGAAAAGTGCGTCTTCTTCATACTGAACATGCAGGCTACCAAACTGCAAAAACCCACTTGAATTAAGTGAAAGAACTAGAAAGTTAGATCTATTCTAATACAAAATTAAAATGAAGTAAGAGGGGTTGGGGGTGTCACTTGGGGGTAGAGCACTTCCCCAGCATGTACAATGCCACAGGGTCAATCCCCAGTACTGGGGACAGGAGTCAGGTAAGATTGCTGCCCCTTTTCTTAACACAGCAGCACCTGGATCCACAGGGGTCCCTTAAACTAGAGACAAAACAAAGGGAAGGTCAAGACAATTATGACAGAGTTTCCTACTACCCCAATACCCATTCTCCCTTTCTTATTAAATACAAAACAAAACCAAAAACTCTTTTTCTGTAGTATACATCTCAATTTGTACCCAGCAATATACCCACAGAAAAAACTACATCTCTTTAAAAAGTTACACTTGTACCCAGGTGTGGCCATGAGGCTAAGTTCTAGCTAATGTGATACATTAGAAGTACTGCTTCAGAATTCCACAAGGGTTGCTTAAAAGATAACTTAGGAAATAATGCACTTTCGTGCTTCTCTTTCTCTTTTCTTTTGAGAGGTGTCGGGGATGTGGTACTAGGGATTGAGATTAAACCTAGGGTTTTGCATATTTAGGCAAATACTCTACTACTGAGCTTATACCTCTAGTTCCTTTCTTCTTATCACATAGGATAAAGAATGCTGTCAGGTGTAGTGGTACATGACTTATAATCTAGCTACTCAGGAGGCTGAGACAGGAGGCTGACTAGAACTACAGCAGCCATTTTTGGATCATGAGGTAACCGTGAGAATACAATCCATGTGCTGAGGGCAGCAAAGTGGAGAGGAGAGGAGAAACCTGGGTTCTTGATGACCGTAGAGTCTCTACACTAGGTACAGCTTACCTTTGGACTTCTTTAACTTAAAAGAGTATTTGGGGGAAAAAAACCTGTAATTTGCAGTTTTATATATGTATACTTGAACTAACTCCTGATGCAACAGCGGAAGAAGAAGAGGCAAAGTTGGCTGAGGTGAAGATGGAAAGTTAAAGAAAAACCAAGTTCAAGTCCAAAACTGTTTCAGTGGTGGTGAGACGCTTTCACAGGCAGCTGCCTAGCGAGAATTCATTGAGCTGAACTTATTCTTGTGAACGCCAGGCCAACTGGAGACTGAAGGCAGTGAGTCATGTTAACGTAGCTCTACTAATTTCCTCATTTTTCTGATGATTCCACTAGGGAGAAAAATTAACTCTATCAAGAAGACTATTAAGTACCAAGAACCTCAAGAGTCCTCAGGGAGGAAAACAGGACGTGCTCTTAAAGGCTTTGGCACTTATGGTATAGTCCAACTTTCCCAGGCAGTAAGCAGGATCCAACTAGAATGTTCCCCCATAGGCACATTTTGGTAGGAAGCGCTGTGGGAGGAGTTTCAAAGCTAGGGAAGGCATTTGGCTTTTGATAACACCCTCCAGAAACATTCTTGCCAAGAACCTAGGCAGACGTACATCCTTCCATTCATGGCCAATCCCATCTATCTGGCCATTCGATACTTACAGGCTCCCGATATGCACCAGAGCTAATGGCCATGCACTGCAAACGAAACGGGGAAGGGTCCTGGGCAAGTGACAGTTCAGTGGGGCATAGGCTTCCTCTGGTTCCTCCTATTCTTTGTAAAGATGCCCCCACAAGAAACACCAAGAGCAAATGATCAGAGAATCCACCTCTCATTTACTCTGCCTCTGGGAGGAAAACCATAACAGCTATCAAGTAACAAGTACCTATTAGTCAGCCCCACGTATCTGCAGGTTTATATCTATGGATTCAATCACCATGGATCAAAAGTTTAAAAACAAACAAAACAAAACAGTCAGGTATGGTGTTGCCAGCCTAAAATCCAGCAACTCAGGAGGGATCACAAGTTCAAAACCAACTTCAACAAATTAGTAAGGCCCTAAGAAACTTAGTGAGAACCTGTCTCAGAATAAAAAATAAAAAGGACTGGGAATGTGGCTCAGTGGCAAAGCATTGGGGGTTCATTCACTCCCTAATACCTACCTTCCTCTTCCCCCCCCAAAAAAAAAAAACCCCACTGAGCATGGTGGCCTGTAATCTTAGCAACTCAGGAGGATGAGGCAGGAAAAGCTCAAGGTCCAGCTCAGCAACTTGGCAAAACCCTGGGTGGGGGCAAGGGGGACATTAGAGATGTAGCACCGTGGTAAGGCATCCCTGGGTAAAATTGCCAGTACCCTCTCCACCAAAATTGTGTTTGTATTGAACATGTACAGATTGTGTAAGAATAATTTATATTGTATTTGGTATTGTAAGTAATCTAGAGAAGATTTTAAAGAATACAGAGAATATGTGTAGGTTATATGCAAATACTATGCCATGTTATATAAGGGACTTGAGCAGCGAGGTGAGGGGGAGTTTGGGAACCAATTCCCCCTGGATACAGGTGCACATGCCTAGCATATTCTTCACGTTTTACATGTATTTCATTTAGTCCTCCTTAACCTCATTTCACAAGTAAGAAAAATCAAGCAGAGACAGGCTAAGTGACTCCTCCAAGGTTACCTGGGTGACCAATGGCAGGCAGATTCAACCCCATTCAGGGTCCATGCTTTTACCCACTCTTCTGTACTACCTGACCCCCACAACCTAATAACAAGCCCCCAAATCCAACAAGAGGTAGTTCAGTTTAACAAAAAGTCCTCTCAATTGGAGGTGATTTTGAAACACTCTACCCGAAAGGACCCCTGGCAGTATCTGAAGGTATTTTTTTGGTTGTCAATATCAATAGAGGTGATTCTGGCATCTAGGTATGGCCAGAGATACTGCTCAAAATCCCATGGTGCACAGGACAGTGCCTCTTCCCCCAGAATTAGCCAGCCCCAAATACCAATGGTGTCTCCTGGGCTGAGAAACCCGAATTCAACAGCAGATCAAACGTGTGTGACTTCTAAGGTACACCCCTACGTACATGATGGTGGTGGCGCCGGTGACGGTGGTGCTCCACTGCCTTCAGTGTGACTTTGGTAGAGAGCTTTCTGTAGGAGGAGTCCCAGGCATGGACCATAAAACTTGTCTCTGGTCTATGAAGCTGTAGAGGCCGTTTAACTGTGATCACACCGTCTGTGCCTACTTTGAATCGAGAATCTTCAGAAAAGAAGGCTGACCTTGGTCGACCCGTGCATCCTTCAAAACTCACTGCAGGGCAGAAATCACAGTGATTAGGAAATTAGGATTAGGGCAGATTGAAGACAAGGGTGCTCCTTCTCCAAAAAGCAAACTGGATTCACCCACAAAAGTGCAACTCAGGCAAAACAGAAGCAAAACCATCACCGGGTGACACAACAAAGCTGTCCCCAGAATCGATATTGTCATTCAATTCTTCATTCGCAATTACAGGACAACTGCTCACTGTGGTCTGTTTTTTTTCCTCATACTGTTTTGTCAAGTGAAAACAATATCTAATCTAGAAAGTAGCTTTTCTGTTTCAGTAATGATAACCAAAAAAGGGCCCCTTCTTTGGATGGCTTTTGTCAGTGTGAAAACCTATCACTAAAATGACTGAGATAGGATATCTACAGACTCCACAAGTTGGAGACCAAGGTACAGTGAGATGCTGTGTATAGCCTCCATTTAAATGAATAGTATCCATTTCAACAAACAGTGGCAGATGCTAAGAGAGACAGTATAGCATAATGGTTAAGAGTAGACTCCAAGCTAGGTACAGTGGCACATTCCTGTAATCCCAGCAGCTTGGAAGTCTGAGGCAGGAGGATCATGAGTTCAAAACCAGCCTCAGCAATTTAGTGAGGCCCTAAGCAACTCAGTGAGACCCTGTCTCTGAATAAAGTACAAAAAGGGCTGGGGATGTGGCTCAGTGGTTAAGCACCCCTGGGTTTAATCCCTGGTACCAAAAAAAAAAGTAGACTGACTCAAGAGATTGAGGCAGGAGGGTCATAAATTCAAGGGCAGCTGGGGCAACTTATTGAGACTCTCTCTCAAAATTAAGTAAAAAGGGCTCAGGATGTAGCTAAGTGGTAGAGTATTTGCCCAGCATGTGTGAGACCCTGAGTTCAATCTCTAGTATCACAAAAACAAACAAATAAAAGAAAGTAGACGCCATACCAAATTACCTGGGTTCAAGTCCCACCTCTGCCACTTACTAGCTCTGTGACCTTGAACAAGTTATTTAACCTCTTTGTGATTCAATCTACCCACCTGGTGGCATGAAAGCAACAATAGCAAATACATGGTAGGGTTACTTGAAGACATATAGAATAGTGCCTGGAACATAACAAATATTAAAGTTTATTTTAAAAAAATTTAAAGTAAGCATAGCTTTGACTAATCACTGACTTAGCTCCCAGTATTATAAAAAAATTGATAATAGTGAATATTTATTGAGTGCTGATTATAAGTTTATGATATGAAGCAGAGAGCTAATTCCTACTTGCAATATGAGGCATAGAAGAGAAACTGGTCCCTGTCCAGAGGAGGTAATGAAGGTTTCACAGAAAAGATCATAAAGGGTGTTAAAGACAAATGCAAAAGGAAAAGAAGGACTACTTGGATTGCAGAGTGCTATGATGAATGGCTTAGAGGAAAAACTACTTGAAGTTTTACATTTACTAAAGTACTAAAACTTTAAAAAGTATTACTCTCCAAAGCTGGGTAAACTGTGGTAAAAAAAAATTTCTACATGAAATATCAGAGTCCCAAAGAACTCATTCAACAAGTCTCCATCAAGCTATATGCCTGACTGTCCTGGGCTCGCTCAATTTTTTTTTTTTTCAGTTATCGGTGGACCTTTGTTTTATTCACTTATATGCGGTGCTGAGAATCAAATCCAGTACTTTGCACATGCTAGGCAAGCACTCTGCCACTGAGCCACATCCCTAGTCCTGTCTTAGACTCTTAAGGACAAAACATAAGGCACCTGCTGCCATTGGGGCTTATGCCATTGAGGAAGAAAGGACAACACAGAAACCAAAAAATTCAAGGATTGATAAGTGATAGATACAAAAGAATTGAAATAAAAGAAGGTAATAGAAGAGTGAAGGGGAGGGGATAAGGTTGGGGAAGATAATCTCTTACATCAGATGATAAATGCGGGTCTTTTTCATGCGGGTATGTAAGTGGAAACCTGAAGAGTCAGCCTTCCAACAAACCTAGCTCAAGATCGACAGCTTTCCAGACTGGGCAAGGGGGCACACACTTGTGGTCCCAGCTAGTAGGGAAGTTGAGGTAGGTGGATCCTTTGAGCCTAGAAGTTCAAGGCCAGCCTAGGCACAGTGAGATATATAGCTAACTAGACAGACAGACATAGATGCAAATATATACATACATATGAAATTTCTAAATAAACAGATAAAATTTAAAAAGCAAAAGAAAAACATAACAAAGAACCTCTTAGGCAGAGGCAATAGTCGAACACAGTTCATCCCAGGAAAACGCAGAAGTTAGCCTGTTTTCCTCTCTTTCAAATAATCTTCCCTCCTCCATCCAATGACATTTCTATTTTATCCAAGTGTTGTTTTATACAAATTCCTGCTGCCAGGCCTACTTTACAAGGCTAGATACCTCTATGCTCAGGAGGTCAGAAAACCCAAAGCTGCCCAGGATTCCTGGGCTGCAGTTCCCATTTCTTCCACCAGGGGACAACCTTGCAACCATGTCTGAAGCCCTTGCTTCATTTTTCTGCTCTTGCCAGAGAAAATTAAGACCCTGGATGTTTGGGGGAGAGAAGAGCAGTACTGTGATTATCCCCATTTTCAAAATGAAACCGAGGCTGAGAAGTTAAGAAATTACCTGACATCTCATACTAGTCAACAGCTAGTTGTACTAACTGGAGCCACAACTGGGCCTTGAAGGCAACCAGAATATCACCCCAAAACATGCTTCTTTGACATGAATACTGAGCCAAAGGCACTTAAGAGGAAACAATTTTAAAAAGGTCTTTCTGAACTGCCCTTCCTTACCCACAGCCAGTCATAAAAATTCCTGGGAGAAGGCTGACCTGGACCTGCAAGATAGCCCTTGTCAGCAGGGACTGGGAACTGATGTTGCAAGGATCTTTATATAAATAAGTTCATTGCCTTTTGGTAAGCTGAGGCAGGAGAATTGCAAGTTCAAAGCCAGCCTCAGGAATTTAGCAAGGCCTAAGCTACATAGCAAGACCCTGTCTCAAAAAAAAAAGGTTAAACTTAAGAGCGTTTCCACTGGATTATAAATCCAGATTTTGCCATCTTTTAGCTGGGTGGCCGTAAGCAAATGGCTCAACTCTCTGAGCATCAGTTTTTTCTATTGTAACATGAAGGATACCACTGCTGGTGAGCCTACACCTTCAGAATTTTGTGATGATGAACAAAACAGTGACATTGCTGCAGAGCAGTGCAAGAGATGATAGCTTGTGTGCTTCTGGACAGACAAAACAGGAGTCTAAATGCACAGAATAGCCATAAAATGACAATAGAAACAAGAGAAGAAATGCCAAGTCATTAAAGGATGGGAAGGCACCCCCACCTTAAGTCTATAGTAGGAACTTCTTTTCAAATTATAAAAGCAAGATGTTTTTCAAAGAACCCTCACCTACCACCAGCGTAAGTAATGGCGCAACTAGGCTCTGTTTGGGGGCTTGTGTTGTAAGCAGGGAACAAGGGTTGCCCTGGATTCCTTTCTCTAGCTCGTCCAAATCTGGGCAGTGAAAGTTGAGACAAGCATGATTAGACTTGCCGAGGGTGGTGGCCTGAAAAAATGAAAATGGTTTTGCAAATAACTTGACGCAAGGCACTTAAGCTTTTGGGGCATTTCATCTTAATGGTGGCTAAGCCTCACCCTTTGAGAAGTGACAGAGTAAGTGTGACAGGGAGCCCCAACCTGAATTTCCAAGCATTCATTAAGACTCATTATCTTTCTGTAAAACCGGATCCTCTGGACTGACAAATTGCAAATTACAGGAAAGACAGGGGCTCTCCAGCTCCAGAAGGCCCTGGGAAGCTCCCCTCGGCCCTGGCCAAGGCTGGGTGTGCTCAGCCTCTGTGCATTCCCAGCAGTAACAAGTGGGTGGCGAGGGCAAAATGGGAAGCCAAAGCATCAGCACATGGGGACTGAGTATATTTGAACATTTCTGTAATTAAAAAATGAACAAAAAGTGAGACAGCAGGAAATGGAAGTGTCTTTAACCCGGTCTGAAGGCCTTTCCTCAATCTGTTATTTGGTCACATGGACTAGAAACCAAATCTGAGACTCCATTGGCCATGTCTAAATGGGAAATTCTTTCTGCCACAAAAACATCACCACACCACCACAATCATCATCAAAAACTACCCACTCAGTCAATGGCTTCAACTGTTGCATTAAGATTTAAATTGTGTAAACATTAACTAACACACCCTGCTCTATTTTAAGCACTTTACAAATATTAGCTTGTTTAATACTGGAATTCTATGAAGTCAGTATTTGTGTCCTCTTCTTACAAATGGAGAAACAGGTGGCTGACAAGTGGCAAAGCTGGGATTTGAACCTCAGCAGTCTAGAATCCATGTTCCCTAGGTGTCAGTCCTTGCCCTGAGCTCTTTGTGTCTAATTTTTTGACTTATTCCTCATGGCATCATCAATACTATTTTCTTTTTCCTAAAATTATACAATGGTGAATGCAGGGGCTGAGCTGGTTCACCCCAAAGTGAGGGCTTTTCCCGCTGTTCCTCCTGCAAAATGGAGGTGTACTTTTCAGCAGTAATTAAAAAGGAAGACTTATAACTGGGCACGAGGCACACTCCTATAATCCTAGAGACTCAGGAGTCTGAGGCAGGAAGACGGCAAAGTTCTGGGCCAGCCTTGGAAACTTAGCAAGACCCCATCTTAAAATCAAATAAAAATGGGTGGGGGCGTACCTCAGTGGTAGAGAGGCCCTGGTTTTAATCCCCAGTACAAAGAAAACAAAAAGAGCAAAAGAGGGGGAAAAAGGAAAAGATGGTCCAGAATAGTATGAAATTATACACCAGAAAGTTAAACTAGTAAGAATAGCCAGGCCCACATGCCTGTAATCCCAGACACTCAGGAGCTAAGGCAGGAGGATCCCAAATTCAACTTAATGAGGCCCTAAGCAACTTAGCAAGATTGGAAAAAAATTAAATAAAAAGGGCTGGAAGGGGCTGGGGATGTGGCTCAAGCGGTAGCGCGCTCGCCTGGCATGCGTGCGGCCCAGGTTCGATCCTCAACATCACATACAAACAAAGATGTTGTGTCCGCCAAAAACTAAAAAGGGCTGGAAGATGTGGCTCAGTGGTTAAGCAGCCCCCTGGGTTCAATCTCCAGTGTCCAAAAAAAAAAAAAAAAAACTGGTAAGATAACTTTTTGAAAGTCTCTTTAACATGCTGAAACTCTCTCTGTTATTCATCCTACGTTTTCTAGCATATTTGGCAGAAATAATAGCTTTAAACAGAAAACCCTGAAAGAGATGACTGATGTTCAAAATAAAACCCAAGTTCATGAAAGCATTGGGTCTGGGGCGGGCAGGCTTTGAGCACTCAGCAACATTCCTTCCTTGGAATTGCCAGCCTGAGACTGGAATGTGAGTGGGTAGATTTGAGACACTCTCAAAAGCCTCTATAGATTTCCTGAAGATGTTGGGATGTGAGGACAGGACCCTGCTAGCAAAGGCAGCTACCCAGAGCTGAGCTGTTGGGTACCAGTGGGGAGATGCAGTCTCTGAGAACCGCAGTTGTGCCCACATCACACACAAAGGGGAACATCCATCATGGATCCTCTCCCTCTCATCAGAACCAAGGGCACTGCACTCAGCTTGACATCAAGGACCATTTGAACTTGAGCTCTCAGCTCAAGCTTATGTGTATAAGATCAAAGAAGCTTCTGAGGCTCTTGAGGCCACACGGCCATTATGTACCCCCAAACCAAGGGCTTCAGTTTCTAATTTAAATCCTGAAGATGAAAAATAAGAGGTTTGATTTGATGAATGAAAGGACTCCCGAGGAGACAGCCTCATTTAGCAAAGTGGGAGTTTTTCCTGTTGGTGAAAGGGGCGCTGTTTCTAACTCCAGCCACAAAGCCATGAGTCCCCACAGATGCTTTTACAAAATTTCTCTCCATGTTGGCCATTTTCTTAGATGGCACTGGGTATTGCTGGCAGGGCTTCTTTGATGAATATCCACGAACTCAGTAAACATTACAGGTTTACTAAGTACCCGTCATCAGCAGAAAATGTGATGTGATGTTTTAACAAATGGGAGAAGATGGATAAGTGGGCCTCCAGGTTTTTCCCATCTGGGGCATGTTGAAGAGGAGACTCAAGCTCCCCTGGGAAGACTGACCATCTCAACTCTAATGAGTCTCTATTTCTACATGTCTATATGCTACTGAGAACTATGTCAATAATGACAATCTAAAATCCTTATTAGATTCAGCAATCCTGTGAAGGAGGGATTTAGCATCTCTTGTTTATAAATGAGGACACTGAGGCACAGAGAAGTGAATGAACATGGACAAGTCACACAGCTCTGAAGAGGCAAAGGCTGTAGTCAGGTACCACTGAACCCATCAAGACTTAACCACCAGACCAGCCTGTCTCTTAGCACTGACAACCGACTTGAGACAGTCAAGTTAAATGAATACCTGGAGGTTAATGGGAATTAAGAAGAGAGTAACTATAATGAGAGTAACAAGAGCAAAGCATCAGTACACATGCCCTCCCTCTCTCCCAGAAGCCTTGGAAATCCAGTTCAAGACCTCAGAAAAACATAAGGATATTCAGACAGCCACATAAAGGAGGAAGTCTGAAATTCCAGATTCAAGAATGTTTTGAATTATATCACCACTTTGCATGAGTTCCTCTACCCAGCCAGCCACAACCCCAGAGGCTTCTCTGTGGAAGAAGAATTGAAAGGATCCTTACACAAACATGACTCCCAGCATGTGGCCCCAACACCTGTGGGCCACCTTCTTCCTGTGCACTTCGGTTTGGTGAAGGCAGAGGCACCCACAGTCCTTGTTGACAGGTGGCTCCCTCAGGTTCCCAGGGACAGGAAACTTATTTGCAGGAAGCTTATCAGGTTGTTTCTCCTAATATCCCCCTAATGCCTTTACCCAGAACAAATCCACAACTTCACCAATGGCCACCCTGAAATCAGATGTCAACAGTAAACACTGCCTGGGTAGGAAGCAGGAACAAATCTTTAAGAGATGAGGCTAGGTGAGGTAGCAAAAGCCTGTAATCCCAGCAAGTTGGGAGGCTGAGGCAGAAGGACTGCAAGTTTGAGGCCAGCCTCAGCAACTTAGCAAGATCCTGGGATTCAGTGGTAAGGCACCCCTGGGTTTAATCCCTGGAGAGAGAGAGAGAGAGAGAGAGAGAGAGAGAGAGAGAAGCAGGCAGATGGGGCAAGTGGGGCAGCAGCAGAAAGGTGACATGGAGAGAGGTTGATGATGTAAGATGTAAGATGAAGGAAAAACTATTCCCAGCCCATTTGCCATTTACTTCCAGAAAGGGAGTAAGCACGGGAACTATCACCCTTTCTTCTCGACTGTTCCACTCCTATGTGGATCTCCCCTCTGTTGTAAGGTCACTAATGCTGCCTGGGTCATTGCCGCAGTGCCTTTGATGGCCATAAATTTCTTTCTCCACAGCAAATACCAAGGATGCTGATCAGAATCAGCCTGGTGAAAAAATGCTATAAATGTCATAAATGGCACTCCTGGCGTTGGTTCACAGCCAGTGCAAACATGTTAATATTTTACCTTTGTGTGAAAGGAGGTCAAACCAACTCCAGTTCAAACCCCACCTTGGAAGCCACTGTTTGTTAGAGTAACCTCCAAGGATGGTCACTGGGTGTTTCGGGAGCTTACGCCACAAACAGGAGAGAACAAAACAAGGGGCTGCCAGTGGGGGAGGGGCTACATTCCAGGGATGAAGAGCCTATAGAAAAGTAAATTAGTGTCAGGAAAGAAAAGCTTTAAAAATGTTAGCAGAGGGGGCTGGGGCTGGGGCTCAGCGGTAGCGCATTTGCCTAGCATGAGTGAGGCACTGGGTTTGATTCTCAGCACCGCATATTAAAAAAAAAAAAAAAATGAAGTTCTATCAACAACTAAAAAATAAAAACAAAAATGTTAGCAGATCATTCCCAGGGGTTCCCAGGGCTTTAGGCAGCAGCCCAGTGGGGAGTGGACAATTTAATAAAGAGTATCTAAGGAAGGCCTCCAGAAGGAGTGCTCTCTCTGCGTGCAGAAGCCAGGGAGGGGGAGAGAGGGAGCCACATGGAGGATCAGAGGGAAGGGTTCCAAGGCCTACCTAGGAACCACATCCTACTATGTATGAGTCCCCTGAGACCAGGCCCTGTGTTGGCACTAAAGAGTCACCAGGGAACACAATAGATAATGCGACGTTCTTGAAGAATTGAAGTAATTAATGGGTTCCACACCTGTCTGTGGCCAGCACTGATTCCTGCTCCTTCAGTCCAAAAGGGCTGAGGGCCTCCTGGTGCCCTTTGTCCTTCTTGACAACAAGACCAGGAAAAACTCAGTTCTGAATCATTTTCCTTCCCAGGCCTCTCCTGGGCAGCCCAGAAACTAGCAGCAACCACTGATAAAACCTCACCCAGTTTAATGGCAATCTTCCTGCCTCCACAGGGTTCCAGTGGTTCGGCTGGGTAAGCTGGGGCTGCGTCCCAAGTCAAGACTGGGTACCGGGTTTCAATATTCCAAGGGGGGTGGGCACTGACTGGAAGAAATCTCGCCTTGATTCAAGAGGTGGGGGAAGAGAGGATCACTCTCTGCCTCAAGGAACCGGCAGCACCTGGACCTCCTGCAGCGGGATGGGGGGAGGGACTTTGTCCCTACCTGCCATAAGAGGGAAACTTGTTTGGTCTCCTGAAAAAGAACAAGAACCCTCTGGCTTCCACCCCAAATTGGAGTTGTTTTATTGTCTGAGCTTCTGACTGCATGCTAAGTGCACAGACACCCCACCCTGCCTGCCTAAATAACAGAGGTGCTCACTGCTCATTCCCATGGGCTGCAACCCAGGAAACATTCCTGTGGCCGGCTTGGGCAACTCCAGGAACTGTTTGCTTATTGATTAGAAAGAAAAGGCGCCCTTCTCCCACACAGTACCTGCCCACTTTTCCTTTCTGGAGGGTTCCCCTGGGCCAGAGAGGGCCCCATATTCTGAATTCCAAAGCACCTGAGTCCCCACCCCCAGTCCCTATTGACCAGAAGGGGCAGCTGACAGCCTGAGAGCTGGGCAACTGAGTCCTGGGCCCTACTGCACTTGCTCTCCAGGTCTTGGATTCTCACAAAATAAGACCCACTGACCAAAATGTCTAACATCATCTCCATACAGGGTCTAAAATATACTGCACGTCTTCTGAGTCACTTTTGGAAAAAACACCTAGGCCTGGGTCCTGTCTCTGACTAAATCCAGATGTCCAGAGCTGGGGGAGCCCAGGTGTGGGTATATTTCAACCTTCCTCAGACACTTGCAGGAAACACAAACCCAGCGGCTTCCATTCTGTTTACCTTAGACTGTTGAGTCTTCATGTAACAGGAGAAAAAGAACCTCTCACCTCCTCAGTCATTTTATGTTCAGGGTGCCTTGTTATCTGTGTCTATTTTTTGCTTTTTGTTTGTTTTGATTTTAATTTTAATAGCAGGATCTTGTATATGTTAGAGGTGAAATGTTACAGAATACAGACGATACAGCAGCACTATTTACAATAGCAAAATGTCCATCAACCGAGGAATGGATAAATAAGACATGGTATATCCATACAATAGAATATTGTTTGGCATTGAAAAGAAATGAAGTAGCAATATATGCTACAACATGGACAACCCATTAAAACATCATGCTCAGAGGCCAGACCACACATTGCATAGTTCCATTGACTGATTATGAAATGTCCAGAACATAAATCTATAGACAAGAGTGTTAGAGATTGCTCAGGGCTGGGAGGAAGCCAGGGTGGGGGCTTTACTGGGGTACCCTTGGGGAGGAGCTTCTTTGAGGGTTGGTGAAATGATTTAAAAATCAATGTAATGATGGCTGCAAATTCTCTGAACAACACTAAAACCATGAAATTCTGTATTTTGAATGAGTTTACTATATGACATGTGAATTGTATTTCAATAAAACTGTTACTGAGGACTGCGGTTGTGGCTCAGTGGCAGAGCACTTGCCTAGCATGTGTGAGGCACTGGGTTCAATCCTCAGCACCATGTAAAGATAAATAAAATAAAGGTATAAAAAAATACAACATTATTTAAAAAAAAAAAACTGTTACTGAACAAAAACAGAGGCCATGTGCCTGTAATCCCACAGGCTCGGCTGGTTGAGGGAGGAGGATTGTGAGTTCAAAGCCAGCCTCAGCAACTTTGCAAGGCCGTAGGTAACTCAGTGAGAACTTGACTCAAATAAGAAATTAAAGGGGTTAAGATGTGGCTCATTGGTTAAACACCCCTGGTACCAAGAAATAAAAATAAATAAACAAATAAATAAAGACCTTCCTATCCAATTTTCTTTGTTCACCTCTACCCATTTAAAAAAATATTAATCTGCAAGTTATAAAAATCAACCCATAAAATTTTTAGGATGGATAAATTATAGTATAGCTGATAAAAATAGGAATAAATGCAATACCTTTTTTTTTTTTTTTAGTTTGTAGATGGACACATTTGTTTTTATTTATTTGCTTTTATGTGATGCTGAGGATGGAACCCAGTGTCTCACATGTGCTAGGGAAGTGTTCCACCACTGGGCTACAACCCCAGCCCCGTAGCACCATCTTAATATTGTTATTCTAACTGAAAGAACCCATTCACAAAAGGACTACATATTTCACTACTTGAAGATTCTAGAAAACTAGAGACACAAAGCACATCCATGGTGGCCTGGAGACAAGGGCAGGTAGGGGCTTGACTGTCAAGAGGCCCAAGGGAACTTGTGAGGTGACAAAAATCTGAAACTGGGTTGGGGTAAGGGCTGAACAGCTGTGCAGATCTTTAAAATGATCTAATGTATACTTACACTGGGTATAATTGTGTGGTATGTAAATTACATCTCAATGAACCAAAGAAATACAGTTATTAGGATTTCTTTTGAGGACCCCATGAGTCAAAATCCCACAGTTCAAAAGAGACACAATCTAAACACCCAATAATGCCAAGGCTATGAAAAAGTAGAGAGGGGAAAAAGAAACCATAAATAATTCTTAATGAGCAAGAATTATAAAAGTTAAAATAGGCTGCACGATGACAGTCATTATGTGTGGACATCGTGAGTGCTATACATTGACCCTTAGGCTGTGTGAAGCAGGTGAGATTTTCTGATTCCCTGGACACTGAGGCCCAGAAAGGCTCAAGTCACTTGCTCACAGTCACACCTCCAAAGTGACATTCACACCTGGGACTAGCCCAACACCAAAGTTTCTGTTCTAACCACCAGACTAAACTGCCCTGCCTAGAGGAGGAAGGGACATTCTGGTGGGATGGGTAAAAGTCCAAGCTGGAGGTAGACAGCTAAAACCATACTTAGTCTCTCTGTAAAGAACATGCCTAGAGAGAGACATGCACCAATCCAGGGCCACATTTCCAAAGCCTAAGGACACAGAGATATGGCAATGCTAACTGAAAACACTGGAAAGTTGCCTGTGGAATTTGGAAAGTTGGAATTTGGAATCTTTGCCTTTTGTATTTGAGATGGATCTTGCTATGTTGCCCAGGCTGCTCAGAAACTCCTGGGCTCAAAGCGACCCTCCTGCCTCAGCCTCCTGAGTCGCTGGGACTACCGGAAATTTGAAATCTTTGAATCATTCCATAATTCAAGAATGAGATCTGAAAACTTCCTCTACAAAGAACAAGCATGAGGCCTGCACTATTCCCAAACATGGGTTGTTCTGGAAACGCTCAGACCCTCTGCCTCTGACCTTTGGAACAAAACTGTTCAAATAGCCCCAAAGACGGGCTGGAAGCCAAGAGGCAGAAGCGAGGCATTTCCCACAGTCTCCAGGTCACATGCACTTGCGTATGACTCCACGACAAGCACTCACTTGTCCAGCACAGCCTACGAGAGCAGCTTTTTCTTTAATGGACCCTAGCATCATTTTTCATTATGGCAACAAGTAAGCATTGCTGGGAAAAGCAGCTGCTCCCAGAGGGCTTGCTCAGCCTACTCAGACTGCCCAAGGGGTAACTGCCCAGGCTCCTGAGAAATAAACCCAGCAACCAGCACCACACACCTCCAAGTACCAGGGAGACAGAGAGAGAGAGAGAAATAGAGTGGGGTGCTCACTCTAAGAATCCCAAATAGGAAAAAAATGAAAATAAGAAGAGAAAATGGCAAAGAGACAAGCCCAGACTTCCATATCTGGGGGCTACAGCCACAAGGCCGTGGAAGGTCGCTGCACAACTTTCTCAGCAGAGATTCTCAACCTTCTTACTTTCCTGGTAGCAACCCTTGCAAAAGACTCCAAGATACATTTATCTGGACTGTTCCAACTTTCCACTATAATTCATAATTGTAAATTGACACATATAAATGCCATATATATAAAAGGTTATTCACTAAGGTGTTGTTTGTGGTAGATAAGCATGTGAGACAACCCAAGTATCCATCAAGGGAAGATTAATGTGGAGGCCATATGTAAACTTACTATTTACTTTCTATTTGAGAGAATTTAGGGTAGAGGGTGTAGCTCAGTGTTCGTGTTTGCCTACCATGCAGATCCTTGGGTTCAATCTCTAGCCCTGAGGGGAAAAAAAATTTTATTTTGGCCAAATACTCAGAGGAGTTAGGAGATTCACATGCCAATTAGAAGACACCTCGTGTCAGGCATAGGGGCGTGTGCCTGTAATTCTAGCTATTTGGGAGGCTGAGGCAGGAGAATCACAGGTGTGAGGTCAGCCTCAGAAATTTAGTGAGACCTTGTCTCAAAATAAAAAATTAAAAAGCTGGAGATGATGGGGCTGGAATTGTGGCTCAGTAGTAGAATGCTCGTCTAGCATGTGCAAGGTGCTGGATTTGATCCTCAGCACCACATAAAAAGTAAATAAATAAAAAATAAAGGTATTATGGCAAACTACAACTAAAAAAATTAAATAAAGTTTAAAAAAAAAAAAAGCTGGAGATTTAGCTCGGTAATAAAGCGCCCCTGGGTTTAATCCTCAGCACCGCATACAAAGGGTTCCCTCGGGGGATTGAGAACCCTCTGAGAATCTCAGCAACACAGAATGCAGGAGCCCATGGGTGGTGGGCAGAGGGTGTCTATGTGGGCAGTGGGAAGGAGGGAGGATGACCCACATGTGAGCGGAAAAGGAAGGGGCACAGAGGGCAAGATGCTGGTCAGCTGGTCTAGTGGGAGGCAGCATGCTAAATGCCAAATCAGGTGACCAGATTCTCCCTGCAGTACGTCAGGGTCCCTTGCGTTCTTTCTGGGAAAAGCCTTCTTGCAGGGGCTGAGCTGTACCCACACAGATATGGTATTCAAAGACCTTGGATGTCATGTCAAGTTTTTAGAGATCATTCTGACCATGTTTATAGATTTTACACATGTGGATCCTTTCTTCCAAAAAAGCCTGTTTCTAGAATGGACTTTAGAATGGATTTTTATGGATTCAGATAATCAAGGAGTCTGTATAGGCTTAGTCAGTAGAAAGGTAAAACACAGCATTCATGAAGGATTCAACAAGTGATGGCCTCTACTCCAGAGATATGGATGCAGAAATTAAAATGCAAGTGGTTGTTTTAAAAGAATTAAGTAACTGGATACTGTGGGGCATGCCTATAATCCCACCTACTCGGGAGACTAAGGAAGGAGTGGGAATTGCCAGCCTCAGCAATTTAGTGAAACCCTGTCTTAAAACAAAATTTTAAAAAGTGGGTCTGGGGATGCAGCTCAGTGGTAAAGCACTTGCTTGCCTGGTACACATGAGGACCTGGGTTTGACCCCTGAGCATTGCAAAATAAATAAATTTAATTAAATGATTTAAAAATATTTTTAAAAGAAACAGTAAAATGGGATATTAAAATGGCTTCCAATCTCTGCAGAAGGATACAAGACATGAGTGACTCTGCTCATTTCAAGAGACAAGCTGCTGATACAAGGGATTAAAGATGGGAGGGATACTTTTATGTACTTTTGAATCATTTAAACTGGTTTGTGTTTATCTTCTTATCTTTACATGACATCTTTCTTTCCTTTAATAAGAGAGTTGAGCTAAAGGAAGGACTGGGGTAGTTGATGTAACTTCAGTGAGCAACCAACCCAGGTGCTATGGCTTCCAAAACCCAAAATGCTGACTTCAGTTGCATTATCAGAAACAAGACACTCAAGACTTAGGAGTCTGTGGGTTCTGTTCTGTCTGATTCTATTTGTGGTTTGATAAGAACATTCTCAGGGTTGCAACATTCTCAGGGTCGCAATCTAATGATCTAAATGATGGAGATTATTTCTCTTCCCAAGTGTCACACTTTAAGAGGGACATCGACCCCTGGATCTAGCCCAGGGGCAAAGAGGCAAGGATGATAAGTAGTCCTAATGTAGAAGGAGGGACATAAAGGGAGAGGAAATGGGATCTTTGTTTTTAGGATTCATAAATCTGACTCCTTCAAGAAGAATCTGTCACAATGGTACCAGAGAGCAAGTGAAGAGTGATGGAGAATAGAAAAGAGCAAGACAATCCAAGAAGAGGGCTGGGGTTGTGGTTCAGCAGTGGAGTACTTGCCTAGCACGGGCAAGGCCCTGGGTTCGATCCTCAGCACCACATAAAAATAAATAAATAAAGATATTGTGTCCATCTACAACTAAAAAATAAATATTAAAAAAAGACAATCCAAGAAGAGAAGGAAATTTCTTGTGCTAAGAGCTGATCTCGAACAAAACTGAACTGCCAGCCTCCTGCAGGCTCCTCTCTCCAAGTATCAGCATGGGTGGCTGCACCAAGTGCTGCCTCTGCATGACACTGATAGCTGGTGTAAAAGCTTGGAGTCTAGATAGGTCTGCACTTTAATTTGAACTATGCCTCTAACTAGTTGTGAGCCTTCAAGAAAATTCATTAGCCCTGGAGTCTCAGTTTCCTCCTTCTAAAATAGAGAGAATGGTCCTTATCCATCACAGAACCCAAGGGAAAATGGGGTGAGTCCTCTACATGTTGCTCCTGCCATCACTACATTATAAATAGTGTTTGCAGAACTGGAAACTTCTGCAGCTGCTTCCAAGGCCGCTCTGCAGGACAGGCAGGGCCCGGGTGGCTGTGGAGACTTGGCAGGGCAACTACTGCAGTGCCTTCTGGGAAGGCTAGAATATCAGCAGTGCCTCTCTCTGGCCTCAGCCCACACCCCCAGGACTGGCCACTCCTGTTTGCGGGCGTGGTGGCCCTTGCCTGTGGGGAGTGCCGCAGAGCCAGAGGAAACTCCAGACTTGGGAAAGTCAATCCTTCCCCACCCCTTCTCATCAAAGTTTTGGTACCAAAGGGAAGAGTGTCTGCCCACACCAACCATTCCTCCCTTCTCAGGCCACCTGGAAACATCTCTCTGGCCATAAAAGGAAGTTTCCCAGTTGCTCTTCTGCTTTGTCTGACCCACTCCTTGAGGGCTTAGCAGCAAGAACTTCAGAGTTGGGCCAGGGTTTAGTTAGATCTATAAATGGATGTCAAAGAAGGCATGAGTGCCCTGGTATGGTGGGAAAGGATGTGGGTGCCCCTGGGAAACTCCATAGCCTTTGACAGTTTTCTAAAGGGGTCTCAGATCCCAAAAAGAGAATCTCTGGGTTAGAGACAAATTTAGGGGTTAAAATGAATGTTGATGGTGGGAGAATGAAGGGGACTCAACTGTGACCACCATATCTTGTTGTCTCCAATGCCCCCACCTTCAACTCAAACCCTCTGAGCATCTGCAGAAAAAGATCCCCAAACCTCCTGGAAGCATGCCCAGAGAGCATGAATAATAACAGACCTATAAAGCCCAAGTGACTAGTGGGGGCAAGGTAGTCAAAATGGGGGATTAGAGAAGAACATGGAGAAAGTCAAGCATCCAAGTTCTCTCCCCACAGATCCAATTCATATATATCTCTATCTCTTTCTGTCTCTCTGTCTCTCTCTCTGGTGGTGCTAGTGATTGAACTCAGAATTTGGTGCTGCCAAACTTGGTGGCACACACCTGTAATCCCAGTGGCTTGGGAGGCTGAGGTAGGAGGGTCACAAATTCAAAGCCAGCTTCAGCAACTTAGTAAGGCCCTAAGCAACTCAGCAAGACCGTGTCTCAAAATAAAAAATAAAAAGGACTAGGGGTGTGGCTCAGTGGTTAAGCGCCCCTGGGTTCAATCCCCAGTACCAAAAAACAAAACAAAACAAAAAACTTAGTACAAGCTAGGCAAGGCTGTACCACTGAGCTCCGCCCCCAGCCTCGACCTACTTCATCTCTTGGCACCTGGACTACGGCAGTAGCCTCCTCACAGCATTCCCAACTCTGGCTCAGGTGCTCCAGACTCTTCTGCACAGCCCCTATGAGTCATTGAGGGGCCTTACTCTACTTAGAGCTCTCAGGGACCCACTCCCCACTTTCTTTCTCTCAGAATGAAAGCTCAACTCCTACAATCAGGTCGCAGCTGACCTGGGCACCCATTCCCCTCACTCCAATTCACTCTGCTCTGGCCAGGACCCTGGCTATGCCTGCTCCAGTTTGCATTTGCTTCACCCTCTGCCTGGAATATTCTTCCTCAGATGACTGTGTGGCTCCCACCTCCCTTCCACTGAGTCTTTGCTGAAATGCTCCTTGTTCTAGGGTCACCTTCAGGCAGTTCCTGATCACTGGATTTTAAATGGCAGCCCAGTGCCTCCAGCAGTCCCTCGTCTGACCACCTTATTATATATTTACAATTCAGGGACCTTGAGGTCAGCCCAACGGAAGGGGGCAGGGATGCTCATGAGCTAGGAGTGCTCATTATGACTGTCCAAGTCTTCCTGAGCTGGCCAGGACTGTGCCTCAGCTTAATGGTCAGTTGTTAACCCCGTGAGAAGCACCATGCAGAAGCTCGTTCATCTTCACTCTCCTGAAAGTGCTGGGTCTTGTATTATCCCCACTTTGCAGGTGAATAAACAAGACAGAGGTGGAGTGATTTGCCCAGGGGCACACAGAAGCCAACCAGGCAGAGACAGGTTCCAACATCAGGCACTATAACTCCACCTTATCCTGGCCCTATAATTGGTTCTATGGGCCTCCCCCTGCTTCTCTTTCCCTTTTCACTCCCTTCACAAAATCGCCCAATGGGGGTGGCAGGTTCCAGGTAGGGGCGGTTTATTCCTGAGACAAGCCACGGTGGCATCTCATTAAACCTGGCACTGCAGGTATAAGGCCAAAGAGCAGATAGGCCAGACAGTGCTGATAAGCCATTCCTACACCCGTGGAGACTTTGGGGACTTTGACAACACAGGAACTGGCTTCAAGAGCTGTAAATAAGTTGGCTCAATATCTTGATTTGTCGGCCTCGTCAAACCTGAAAGAAGGTCACATGGCCTTTCCCAAAGTCTTAATTTGCTTAAATAAGAGTGAAACCTTTGGGTGTAATTTCCAGAGAAAGTCCTGTCTTATGACGTGAGAAGCCATGCCAGAAAAGTCAGGAAGACAAAAACCTTTCTTTCCAGGTCGACCAATTCCATGGAAAAACTACGCATTAACGAAACCTGGGACAATGGGGCAAATGCTTGCCATCGATGCCAGCTTTAAATACCTTCTCCTCTCAGTTATAATGAGCCGCTTCTGCTGACTGGGCAGGACTTAAGGCCAGGCAGGCTACAGCTTTCTCTTTTAAACACCCTCTTAAGCCATTAGTTTAGGCCCCTCTGGAAAGCCTGCCTGCCTGCCTTTTGATTACATAATACATCAAACTTATCTGGGGTGCCCTTTTCCTTGGGCAGGTGGGTAGTTTCGTTTCCCAGAATGCTTTCTGCTTATGAGAAGGCTACAAAACAAGGCCCTACACAGGGCTCAGGGCCAGGCAGAATCACTGGACATTAGAGACTGTTTACTTTTTTACTTTAGCTCAGAACAGTAGCTGTACTAATCTGATCCAGACCTGTTTTGCTAATGAACTTATTCCCCACCTTGGTATTTTCTAAAAGTCAAGATATAATTAACATAACACAAAATTTGCTCACTTAAAGCATCAGTGGTGTTTAGTATATTCTTCATGATGCACAACCATCAGTAACTTCTAATTCTAGAACATTTCCATCACCCTAAAAAGAGATTCTCCCTATTAGCACCCCTCTCAGTTCCCCTCATCCTCCATCCCCTGGTAACCCCTAATCTGCTTTCTATCTCTCTAGATTTGCCCTTTCTGATTATTTCATATATAAATGGTGCCTGATTTGCAGTGGTTCACGTTTTCTAATTCAATGATGGTTTGAAACTGATACATGTTCAATAGAAACCAAAAATCAAATTTTTAGTTTTGATTTTTTTGTTTGAGTTTTGATCTTTTTCCAGGCTGGCAAATACGCAGTGTGCAGCACAATACACTATAATTTATTGCTAAGCTACGATGTTCAGCAAGTTAGGTACATGAAGTGCATTTTTTATTTATCAGGACCCGATCCCATCACAAGTTGAGGAGCAAGTGTAAGTGAAATCGTGCAATGTGGTCTTTTGTGTCAGGCTTCTTGACATACCATAATGTTTTAAATTCATCCATGTTACATTATAATGCTTCATGCCTTCTTATGGATGAATATTATTCTATAGCATGGATATGCCACCTGAACATATATACTGCTGAACATTTGGGTGTTTAGGCCTGTCTGAATAATGCTGTTTTGAACATTCACGTACACGTTGTTGTCTAGACATATACCCTCAATTATCCTGGGCATATTCTCAGGAGTGCAATTGCTGGGTCATATGTAATTCTATGCTAAGGGGCTGCAAGACTCTCTTCCCCAGCGGCCACACAATTTTACACTCCTAGTAGCAGTGTGCAAGTGAGAGAGTGTGCCGGTTCCTCCACATTCTTACCAACAGTTACTTTCCGTTGTGTTCTGTTTCCTAGTGAGTGACAGTGTCATTGCGGCTTTGCTAATGGTCTTTAAAGGAAACACATTAACTTCCCTAGAATTCTAGACACCTTGTGAGCACTGCTTTGAAAGCTGAAGCCTTTGGTGGTGGTAGTGACAGTGATGATGAGAGCAGTGAACACTTTCTAAAGGACACTCTGTGACAGGCTCAATAAATTAGTTCTCTGATCTTGACAGTGACTGCCAAGTGTGGCAGCATATGCCTGTAATCCCAGAGATTCAGGAGGCTGAGTCAGGAGGATTCCAAGTTCCAGGCTGGCCTGGGCACTTAGCAAGGCGCTAGTTCAAAATAAAATTATTTTAAAAGGATTGGAGATGTGGCTCAATGGCTAAGCACCCCTGGGTTCAAAACACAGTAGGTGGGGAGAAGTCAATGTGAAGAATTCTCATTCTTTAAAAGCTACATATACTATGCAAAATATGTTAAAGTGCAGTTTCGAATCTGAATGATTCAAATTCACACCATGTCTGAGCATGTCCAATGGCCAACACTGCTCTCCTACCATGCCCCAGGCACCCTGCTGAACACCTTGACTGCTCATGTTCTGCAAACATTGATCGCTATTATTAA
The DNA here is from genome assembly GCF_964194105.1 of Spermophilus citellus. Taxonomy (NCBI): domain Eukaryota; kingdom Metazoa; phylum Chordata; class Mammalia; order Rodentia; family Sciuridae; genus Spermophilus; species Spermophilus citellus. Next base: position 53,337,630 of record NC_138200.1, on the reverse strand, counting down.
CATTTATTTAAAAAGCCACAGACGATAGTGTGCACCTGTCATCCCAGCACTCAGGAGGCTGAGGGAGGAGGATTGCTTCAGCCCTGGGAGTTCAAGACCAGCCTGGGCAACACAGCAGGTCCCCTTCTCTAAATGAATGAATGAATAAGTAAATAAATAAGTAAAAGTGTCTGGGTGTAGAGTAAGTGCTTAACATGAGCAAGGCCAAGGCTGATCCCCAGCACTGACGGGAAAAACTAAAAAGTACATGAACTATGATTGTTACCTACATGAAAAGAAATCTAAAATAACTATAGTTGGTGTTTGTTTTGTTTTGTTTTAATAACTGCCTCTCCTAAGTTTCCCCTTTTGAGGGGAGACTCTGTGGAAGATGGAGCCCTGGAAAATTCTCCTGCCTGGACTTATACCATCTTGATCCTGATATCTAATTTCAGGGGCTGTTAAATCATAACCTTTTGTTCCTTGTGAAAGCAATATGCTGACACCCTCAGGTTTGCTTTCCTTAGATGCTTCAGATCTGGAAATGCCAGCTTTGCTTTATTACAGGGGAGGGGAAATAAAATAAGCCTTTTTAAATTTCTGACTGCTCCCAGAATACAACAGAGCATCCAGTTTCTCCCTGAAGTGGGAGAACAAAATGGGGCACGGCTCATCAAAGTCAAGAACACCCCCTTCTCTCTCTGCATTTCCTACTGTGCACACCAGTGGCTTCCACAGGAGGCAATGTTTGAAATGGCTTGTGTGTTAGATTCTACGCTAAATAAAAGACATTCTTGGGATAGTTGAGGATATTTGAATATGGAGTCAATGTCAGATGATACTGGAGATTTTTCTACGTGTGATATTTTTCACGGTTCAGACAGTGAGTCCTCACTCTTAGGAGATGTGGGTGGTGAGATATGTGAGACACTTTTTTCCCCTAAATATGAACTTAATTTTCTTAATGGACATAAAAATTGAACATATTGACAGGGCACTGAGGTTTCAGCATTTGCTTACATTGCATAATGTTTGATGTTCGATAAGCATATCTATCCCCTGAAACATTTACCATTACTTTGTGGAGAAGCATTTGATATCTTTTCTTGTAGCTTTTTTTGAAATACACAGTATAGGATTGTTATCTCTGGCGACCCTACTGTGCAGTGGAACACAGAACTTATTTCTCCTATGCAACCAGCCAAAACTAACCAAACTAACCAGCCATTCATGTATGTACATATGTATGGTACTGGGGATTGCATTCTTACACTGAGCCACATTCCGTCCTTTTTGTGTTTTTAAGACAGGGACTTGCTCAGTTGCTCAGGGCCTCGCTCAGTTGCTGAGGCTGGCCTTGAGTTTGCGCTACTGCTTCTGGCTCCAACTATTTAAATTTATTGAGGACATGATCAGGACTGACATCTACCTAGAATGCCTGTGATCAGTCTTCTGCCCTCTGGGAACAAGCATTGTACTCTCCATTCCTTCTAGGAGAGCAGCATACTTTCAAATGGCTCATCACATACAGATGAAGCAATAAGAAAGAAGACAGTGTGCACTGTAAAGTAAGGTTGTCCATTGTATTTCTAAACTATTTTTGTGTATGTATGGATTGCTGGGATTGAACCCAGGACCTTGTGCATACGAGGCAAGCAATCTACCAATTGAGCTATATCCCCAGTCCTCTATGTATTTTTAAAAGTTTTCCCTAATTAGGAGCTGGGGTTGTGGCTCAGCGGAAGCGCACTTGCCTGGCATGTGTGAGACACTGGGATCAATTCTCAGCACTGCATATAAATAAATGAACAAAATAAAGGCCCATCAACGTCCAAAAAAAAAAAAAAAGGTTTTCCTAATTAAAATTTTTGTGAATGGGGAAAAATTCCAGGAAAAAAAAAAAAAACTAACCAAACTAACCAGCCAACCACATATGTATATATTTATGGTACTGGGGATTGCATTTTATCACTGAGCCACATCCCCGACCTTTTTTTTTAGTTGTTGATAGACCTTTAATTTATTTTTTAATTTATATGTGGTGCTGAGAATCAAACCCAGTGCCTCACACATGCCAGGCAAGTGTGCTAATGCTGAGCCATAGCCCCAGGCCCATCCCCGCCCTTTTTGTGTTTTATTTTGAGACAGGGTCTTGCTCAGTTGCTGAGCCTGGACTTGAGTTTGCACTACCACTTCTGGCTCCATCTGTTTGTTTATTGAGGACATGATCGGGACTGACATCCACCTAGTATGCACTGACACAGCTGCACCAATGGCTGAAAATTGAAGATGTCACTGGTTGCTTGCTTGGTGAGCAGCCTCTGAGTCTCTGGGGGTCCCTTCCCCATGCCAACACTACCCTCTAGCTACTGCCCAGGACCTCAGGACCTGGCATCCACTTGGCCTACAAGAGGTCCATGCTATTCTGGTCATTGTTAAAAATTTGTAACATCACTCAACCAGCCAAAACTAACCAGCTACCAGGGAGGCTGAGGCAGGATGATTACAAGTTTCATTCTTAACTACAGGCCATATGCCACCAGCCATCCCTTCTACTTTAGGAAGGTCCAGCATCTCTCCTTTGGGCCAACTGTCAACATGTTCCCCATAAATAAGAACAAGAAGGACTGTAGCTTAGAGATTAAGAAGTGCTCAGGCTGACATGGATTTTATCCCAGTTCTGCCAACTCCTAGCTATGTGACCCTCAGGCAACTACCTTACCTCTTTGGAATTCAATGTACTTCACCACAAATGAAGATAATATATCAATTCTTCTATAATGCTTGTTTGGAAAATGTATATTTCTTCTAACATGAGTGATATATTAGAGAACAATTTAAGCATAACTCAAATGTCTAGTTTGCTCATGTGTGAGATTTTGTCTGTAAGAAATACTAAGTGAATTCAGAAAATTATACCCGGCTCAGAGGTACAAATGCACAAAAGACATGCATCTTCTGGCGGACTCAGTTCACCACGTGTGTGATACCTATCCACATCTGGCATCCAGATGATCATTATTCCACCACTGTACACTAACAAGCTAAAACCCTACTGAGATGCCCACAAGCAACATTGTTTTCTTCTAATGTATGTCACATTGAAGTTGTTGTTTTTGTTTGCTTTTTTAAGAGACAGGATCTCAGTGGGCATGGGAGTGAATGCCTGTAATTCCAGCAACTAGGGAGGCTGAGGCAGTAGGATCACAAATTCTAGGCCAGCCTCTGCAATCTAGAGAGGTCTTGTTCAAAATAAAAAGCAAAACACAAAGGGCTGGGTTATGATTAGTGATAGAGTGCCCTTGGGCTCAATCCTCAGTACTGGTTTAAAAAAAAAAAGAGAGAGAGAGAGAGGCAGACAGACAATGTCTGAGATGTTGCCTAGGCTGGCTTAGAATTCCTGGGCTTAAGTGATCCTCCTGCCTTAGCCTGCCACATAGCTGGTGTGTGTAGAACTCTCAGCATTGTTCCTCTAACCCCGTTGTCCTATAAGCCTAATAGTTTGTGCTGAACAGTTTTCCATAACATGGTTATTTTTTAGAGAGGCTTGTGTCACATTTCAGTAGGACTACAGTTCCTATCTCACAGGAGATGGGATAAGGCAAATATAAGATCTACATACAGCCCAGGGACAGTGGCACATTCCTGTAATACCAGCTCCCAGGGAGGCTGAGGCAGGATGATTACAAGTTTCAGGCCAGCGTGGGAAACTTAGGGAGACCCTTCTATCAAAAAAAAAAAAAAAAAAAAAAAAAAAAAGATGTGTACAATTGAAGGTTAGCTCAGGTTAGCCCAGAACCAGGCCCATTGTAAACACTGAATGAACAACAGTCAATTACTGGTCTGCCACTCACAGCAGACAGAACTTGGTGTATTTAAAATGCTCAGTGAACATTTATTGAATGTGCCTTATGAGGTCTATGGCTTATTAACCTCAGTGGACCAATTAAAGAGAAACACTCTTCTTTCCCAAGAGGCTATGGAGGGGCAGTGACTGTCCAAAAGGCAAATTGGAGATGAAACCCCAAAGCTTTTTTTTTTTTTGGAGGTACTGGGGATTGAAGCCAGGACTTTGTGCCTTATAGGCAAGTGCTACATCCCCAGCCCAAAGTTTCAAAGGTGCCTCACCCTTCCATGCATGAAATGAGGAGGTCCAGCATCATGAAAGACAATGACCCTGTCAGCAAGGATCCTGCCAGAGTGGGTGGTACACAAGGCAAGGACATAGAACACGGGTCATCACTGGGTTACATGGGGTCAACTTTTTTTTTAAATCAAAGAGCATTTAAAAAAAATATATATATATATATATATATATATATATATATATATATATATATATAGTTTTAGATGAACACAATATCTTTATTTATTTATTTTTATATGGTGCTGAGGATCGAACCCTGTGCCTCACATGTATGAGGTAAGCCCTCTACAGCCCCAGCCTACATGGGGTCAACTTTTGAGAGGAGAGGAACCTAGATCCTATTTCCTTACCTCAGGGCTACAGTATTCTGTGGTTAGGAGCTCAGGTCAGAGGTCAGATGATCTGAGTTCAAATTCCAGCTCCCCTTATCAATTAAACCACCTCAGCATGTGACTTTGCTCCTTTACCTCTGTTTCCTCATCTGTAGGAGGAACAGTGACAGACCCTGTTTCCTAAGGGGATGGGATGAAAGGTAAAGGGCAAACCCTTAACACTGTGTCAGACACAGAATAAAAGCTCAATGAACATTGGTTGCTTACTCTGGGGCTGGAGAAGAAAATGAGACAGATTCAAAGCAGGAAATCAAAGGTTTATAGAGCAGAAAGAAAAAGTCTGATTTAGCTATGACTGCGCAAGGACACTGTGGGCAGAAGTAATTTCCATCAACCATCCATCCCAAATACTTTTTGACATAAGACCCTGCACTGAGCCGTGTCCATTGAAGAAATAAGCCTTATTGTTCTGGTCTCCTGAGCATAATTTCCAAAACACCCAGAGCCTCCTCCGCTGGAGGGGAAAGAGCCCTGTCTAGCCAGGAGGGTGCATCAGTCCAACGGACTCCTCCGCACCACTTCCTCTTGGTGGAAGCTAGTGGACAAATGGCATTTATCTGTCCTTCAAAAGAGAACATCTGACCCAGAAACAAGCTGCCCAGCTTCCACTTGGTTTCCTACTGTGAACCCATGGAGTCTACAAGGCCTCAGCCACACTGCACCACCTCTTCCTCAGCACACGGCACTTGTTCCTATAGAAGGTTCCTGACTCTTGCTGGTCACTCAGTTAAGAATCCCCTTCACGGTGTCCTCCCCTCTTTCCACCATGGGTGTAGATTCTACCATTTTGTGGGGGGTTTTGGTGCTGGTTCAGGCGTGCTAAGTACCCAACCCGACCATTGAACTACACCCCAGCCCCCAAGATAACATCACTCTAAGTTTTTTGTTTTTAAAAAACAGATGAGCAAGGCACAGTGGCACATGCTTGTGATGCCAGCTACTTAGAAGGCTGATGCAGGAGAATCACAAATTTGAGGCCAACTTCAACAATTTAGCGAGACCCTGTCTCAAAATGAAATAAAAAGGGACTCGAGATTTAGCTCAGTGGAAAAGTACCTCTGGGTTCATTCCCCAGTCTCAAAAAAAAAAAAATTGTTAGAATTACAGGAAATTAAAAGCTCTTTGGAGAAGCAGGATCCTGACTCCCCCACTAACACTTAACACAATGAAACCCAAATCCACAACTGATCCTATATCCTTCTTTGTATTGGCTTGGTGGGAATGTCAGAGTCAAATTTGTCATCTGCTTTTAGCAGGGATCTAGGTCTGTGGCAATCATTTTGTTACCCCTACCCCATCTTTAGCTTAACTTTAATCTTTACTTTCACTTTGTCCATTTCCTTTATATCTGAGATAGATATGTGTGTAGATATTATCTGGCCACCCAAATATTATATTTAAAATTATATTTGCCAGGCATGGTGGTATATACCTGTAATCCCAGCTACTCAGGAGGCTGAGGTAAGGATGGTGAGTTCAAAGTCAGCCTCAGCAAAAGCAAGGCACTAAGCAACTCAGTGAGACCCTGTCTCTAAATACAAAAAGGGGCTGAGGATGTGCCTTAGTGGTTAAGTACCCCTGAGTTCAATCCTCAGTATGTATATATATATATATATATATATTTAAAATTCTTCTTTGAAGTTAGGAATAATCAAAGTAAAGAAATAGATCAACAGACAGGTTCTTAATGAAGTCCTAAAAAAGGAATGTTGTTTTAGAAAGTCTTGGCTACAGGGGAAAGAGTATCTCCCTTTCTGGGGGACCTCCAGGTTCCCATTATGGGAACATCTTGCTCTAGAATAGGACAGGGATGGTTAGGTTCATCAGGTTCAATCATAAAAAAGGATAAAATGGCCTCAAAACTTTCAAAGTAGCAGATTTCCTTGTCATGGTGGACCATGAGCTAAATCAACCTCTCCGGGCCTCAGTTTCCTTGTCAAAAAGTAGGGTCTGAGGGCTGAAGATATAGCTCAGTGGTAAAGTACACCTTGATTCAATCCCCATTACCAAAACAGTAAAAATTAATAAGACTAGGGATGTAGCTTAGTGATAAAGTGCCCCTGGGTTCAATCCCCAGTACCAAAAATAACAAGAAAAGACAGAGTGACTGAGGAATCCTTGGCTTTATGACTAATTGCCTGTTCTAAAATTTCAGGAGTGTATTTATCATCAAGTATCTGAAATGCCTTATAAGTGCGCTGGATCTGTTATCAAATCCCAGATAGATTAATCATAAACCAACCTCCCCACCAAATAGAAAAGCAACCTCACTTCTAGTCCACAGCAAGGAAAGTCCCGAGAAAGTTCTTAGTTGGCCCTACCTAAAACTGAAACTGCAGCTGCCTTATCTCTATGTTGGATCTGTTTTCTATTCAGCTTGAGTTTCATGCTGGCTTCTCCAGGACAACAGCAGAGCTTAATGGTTCATTTTAATACTGGGCTGGGCAACTCATAAACTAGGGAGCTGTTTGCAGACTCATAAATGACGCCTCAGACCATAGCCAAGTGTGTTAACTTGTCAAATCATCCACTGGTCTAGATTATCCAAGCTATCCTCCCAGCTCCAGCAGCTTGGATCACTGAAGTTCTTGAATACAGTAGGTGCCCAATAATGACTACATGAATGGAAGGATAAATAATGGGGTGAATGACGTATAGATATATAGAGGGACAAGGTCCCTTGGCCGCTAAGCTGTCCTCTCCAAATACACTGGAACTTTGTCACACATTTAGCATATTTTGCTTACTTATATTTGGTTCTTCAAGAAAACATGAGGAGCTGGGCATTGATGGTGCGTGCCTGTAATCCTGGTGACTTAGGACGCTGAGGTAGGAGGATTGCTCATCAAAGCTAGCCTCAACAATTTAGCAAGGCCCTAAGCAATTTAGTGAGACCCTGTCTCAAAATAAAAAATGAAAAGGACTGGCAATGTGGTTCAGCAGCTAAGCGGCTCTGGGTTCAATCCCTGGTTTAAAAACAAACAAAAGAACACATGAGGAAGAGGCCAGGAGCAGCTCAATGTCTAGCTGCTTACCTAGCACACACCAAGCCCCACCCTTGCTAATAAAAAGAATACACTGAGGTTAGGGGGGAGCTGGGGTTGTGGCTCAGTAGTGGAGCGCTCATCTGGCACATGAGGCACTGGGTTCCATCCTCAGCACCACATAAAACAATTAATAAACAAAATAAAGGTATTGTATCCAACTACAACTAAAAATACATATATATAACATGGGAGTAAGGTCCCTAGACCTAGACCTAGTAACTCCATTTTGGTTCTGAGACTCAGGACAGAAACTTATAAACTGCCAAGAAAAAGAAACTTAAGATACTCTGTTCCCATAACCATCCCCCATAAGGTCCCTACAAAGAAAAATCTGTTGTTAGCCAGCCACCTGCACCCAAGGTCAATTTTAGCCTGCTGCGCCTGGCAGAAGGGCAGCCTGGCAGACATTCTGTCAATAAACCTGTGCTTGAACTCAAGAGATGTGTCTCTCTTAGATATTTGTACCAGCTACCCTAACAATGGGGAGTCTCAATTTCCTTTCATCTTTTGCCTTGAAGGATTCATTCCCACTTTAGACTGGTCATTTTGCCCAGGGCCAAGCCTTGACATCTTTGGGGGAGATTTGCATTCTTCAGAAAAACTGAGCCTTGTAGTGCCTTTGCTCCAAAGCACACTGCACGCCACACACACACACCCCTATACAACTTTTAATGGCTTCATATTCCTGCCTCCTCCTCAGTGCAACAAAGAATCACCTGGGGAGTGTGTTTTAAACAAAACATCAAGTACCCCAGTTCCCCCTGAGATTTCCTGACTCAATCTCTGGGAGGGAAGGCCCCTCAAAGTATGCATTTTAAAGCTTTGGGTGGATCACACTCTAGCCCAGGTTTAGGAACTGCTGCTCTGGTCTGGTTTGTCTTTCAAATGGGATCCAAGAACCTCCAATCCAAGCTTAAGACTTTTAAATGTAGAATCCTAGAACCGACCCTAGATTTATAAATCAGAATGAAGAATTGGATGAAGCGATGGCCATTGGTTTTAATTAGTTACTAAAGTGTGTGTGTGTGTGTGTGTGTGTGTGTGTGTGTGTGATGTTGAGGAATTGAACTCAGGAGTTTTCTACCACCAAACTACATTCCCAGCCCTTTTTATTTTTTATGAGGCAGAATCTTGCTAAATTGCTGAGATTATAGGCTAACAGGGTTAAGGCACATTAAAGTTAGACAATTGCTTCCCAGAATGACAGGGTTGAAATATTAGGCTAAAGGTCCCCAAACAGTTGCTAATTAACTAATCAGCATTTCAAAAGGAGCCAAAAGGGAAGGGCAGGTGGCTTTCCCTTCCCTCCTCCACTTCCAGGTCCCACTATCTTCAGTGTCTCTCCGTGCTCCTCTGGGTTTTCTCCTCCAGCCACTTAAGGACCCTCAGCAATGCCAGTGGTTCCCCTCTTTAACCCTCAGTCTCTCTACTTGTAAAATGGGAATGAGGGTGGAGTCAAAGGACTGTGGCAACTAAGGAATTCGAGGTGAACTCCTACCCCAAGACCCCTGTTGTGGTTTCCCCTGCTGTGTTTGGCTTTTGGACCCCAGGAGGACCACCAAAAACTCTACTTAATCTGCTGAGGGTTCTAGACCTCCCCATTTCACTCCCCACTGTAATGTAGATTCTATTCAGGGCATGGGGGTGGGGGATTTTCACTGACTTTCTTCCCCAGTGTCCCCGGGGCCTGGGAAACAGGTGGGGCATAGGGTGGGATCCAAAAGGGTGATTTGAAGTTTTGGCTTCAGAGCCAGATGGTGCTAAGTACTAAATACAGTAGTAGCTCTCACTATGATTTCCACCCCCTCAATGTAAAAAGCAGAGGAAGGGACCACTGTAAGCTGCTTTCTACATTTTTTTTTTGGGGGGGGAGGGCAATGGGAAGAACAACAAAACTTGTAAAGCTCACATTACTGTTCAAAAGGATGCCAGAAAGATGGCAACCAAATGTGCATGAGTGTGTGTGTGTGTGTGTGTGTGTGTGTGTGTGTGTGTGTTGAGAAGAGGAAGGGCAAATCTGGGGAAAAAAAATAAAGGAGTTTTAGGAATCTAGCTTCCTCTTCACTCATTATACTGCTCTCAAAAGTCCCCCAAAATGGAGATAGTCCATCCTGTCCCTGGGGACTCTGCTGTCACATCTCAGGCCCTTATCAACTACTCATTGAATAGTGCCAACAACACACCGACACACCAGGCACTGTGCTAGGATAAGAAGACCACTGATCCTTAAACAGGAGAGGGACAGAGGGTAGGAAGTGTCCTGACTCAGCCCCTTGGGGAAGCCAGACGGACAGCACAAGGAAGGACTGCTAGCAAGCACAGAATGTGCCAACAGGAGGCAGGGGCCCCACCTTGGGACAAGTGGATCAGGGAGAGGGCCCTCTGCTCAGCTGGGACCCTGAGCAGTCAGGAGCCAGTGTTCAAACTATTAACCATCAAACTCCACTATCCACTGGGAGATGAGAAGGGAGGGGAAAGACAAAGTCCTGGTGATGAAAGCAAGCCTATCTATGCAAGGTGCTGTCCCCCTCCTTTCTCTTGCCACCTCCTGCCCCTGGATGACCCAAGTCCATGCACAGTGGCCTTCCAGCTCTACTTTTTAGAGGCTATGCCCTGACTGTTTGGTCTAGAATACTCTTCACTCTAAAGCCACGTGGTCTAATCCTTCCCCTCTTCTGGGTCTTTGTTCAAAGGGTCCCATCAGTGAGGCCTTCTCAGAAGACTCCAATGCTCCCCAGCAGTTCCTCAACAGATTCATTTTTCCCAAACATTTGTTACCAACACCCTAAATGTTTTACACATTACTGCCTGTTCTCTGGAACAGGTTAGAATACAAACTCCAGCACAGGGTTCTCTGCTGTCTTCCCAGCCTCACAACACAGCTGGGCCTATACAGCTCTCCATCATCACTGAATGAATGAATATACATTGGACAGTGCAGCCCACTCTGGATGGGGGCAGCCCCAGGGCAGGGAGAGGGAAAGGACCTGCCACTCCAGTTCTCCAGGTTCTCTAGGCTTGCTCATATCCCTGCCAACAAGCCCCACCCAAACAGCCACATTAGTGACCTCATAAGGTCTATCAGACCTGAGGTCAGAAGTGAAGGGCAAAAGGTAAAGAGGAAGTGTCCCCCCAACCCCCTCACTTCCTGTGGTGACTCCATAGTCTGAATGCCCCTTTCACCTAAAGTACTGAGTCAGTACCTAAACACTCCCTTTTCATATTCCTGGCCTCCAGAATCTGCATGAGGTCCCTCCCTTCTGCCTTGGCTTATAGCATCCCCCTCTCCACCAACAACAGAGGCTGCCTCCTCCCCTTGCTGGCTCACAAGGCACCCCACACCCCAGGCCCAGCTGCTGCCTCCCCTCAGAGGCTTGCCAGCTGCTGCAGCCCACACAGGTCTCACCCCACCTGGATTCTGAATGTGCCTATTGTCTGATAACTTGGCGGCTCAGCATTTTCTACCACCCAGAACAATCTCTAACCCCCTGGGACAAGGGAAGGCTTGCTGTGATGGACTCAAAGCACACAGTAGGCACTCAGTTGCTGTGCTAAAAAGAAAGCACTTGTGGTAGTCTGTGGTGTGAAATGTGTTTCTCAGGTGAAAGAAAAATGAGGGGAAAGTTCTACAGATTGACAAACTTTTTTTCCAGGTCATGTTGTAAAGGAGGGGCAGGAGACTGGTTCATGACCAATTCATATTTCCATTTATGGAAAATTTCAAGTAAAAAAGAAAAAAAAACCCTACAAATTCTATAAGTGCACAGGAAAATGTCACAGGATTCACACTGAATTGTTAACATAGGCCAGCTGAGACGGCATTTTGGAAAGCACTTGAATTTTCTATTTCCGATCATTATTCAGGCTTTAGTGATCATATACATTCCTCCACCCTTGGGATGGCGTCTCACCATGTTGCCCAGGCTGACTTTGAACTCCTGATCTTCCTGCCTCAGCCTGCCAGCAGCTGGGAGTAAAGATGAAAGTCACTGCCCCTGGCTACCATGATTCAGGTTTCACTTACAGAACTTATTTAAGCTTTATGGAGACCCTGTCTCAAAATAAAAAATAAAAAAGGTTGGGGATGTAGCTCAGTGGTAAAACACTCCTGGGTTCAATTATCAGTACAAAAAAAAAAAATTTCCTCAGATTCCCTTTATGGTAATTTTAGAATTAACTGGTTTATCTTTCACCCCACCTCCCACTCCCATCAAAGTGATCATGAAAACCCTTAGTTGGTAGTTTGGAAAAGAAAAATAATAATAATTAAAAGGAATGGCTGCTTGTAAACTGAAGTCCCCAGCCAGTCATTCAGATTTTGAATTGGGCCCAATGGGCCCAATAACACCCTTTAATTCAGGGTTGCAAAAGAGCGGGACAGGAACTTGGGCCTTAAATTACCCTAAGGACTAGAACCAGGAAAGGGCTGAGGGCTCCAGGGCTTGGTGGCATATGCTTGGTGATCCCAGTGATAAGGGAGACTGAGACAGGAAGATCCCAATTGAGGCTAGCCTCAGCAATTTAGCAAGACCCTGCCTCAAAATAAAACATAAAAAGGGTAGGTGATAGCCAGGCGTGGGAATCCCAGCAGCTTGGGAGACTGAGACAGGAGAATCAGGCAAGTTCAAAACCAGCCTTAAGCAACTCAGTGAAACCCTGTCTCTAAATAAAATACAAAATAAGGCTCAATGGTCAAGTGCCCCTGGGTTCAATCCCCGGTACCTAAAAAAAAAAAAAAAAAAGAGGGTTGGTGATATAGCTCAGTTGATGGAGTGCTTGCCTCACAAGCACAAGGCCCTGTGTTAGATCCCCAGCACCACAAAAAGGGGGGGGGGGGTTGGTATTATCGCTCAGTGGTAAATAAAGTACCCCTGGGTTCAATCCCCAGTACCAAAGAAAGAAAAAGGACAGTGGGGAGGGGTGCTGCATGACTGGACCTTGAGGTTACTTTCTAGGTTACTTTCTCAGAAAGCGAGCCTCTAAGCACAGGGAGGAGTGAAGCTGAGACACAGATTTTCCACCAAGGTCCACTAGCAGCAGGATCTTGGAGTAAGATCCATCTAGAAGCTTCTATTCATTATCCCAAAATGAGTGGGTGCAAGGATTTAAAAAAAGAGGATCATACATGAACACTTAGTTGAGAACCAATATGCAGATGCAATGAACACTGTAGGTATTATTTGATGACAATATTATTATTCTAGTTCTGACCCCTACCACTATGTGACTCTAGCCCAGACCCCTGCCTTCATTGAACCTACCTAGTCATGAACAAACTAAGAAACTAGACAATTCGGTTTTTGTTTGTTTGTTTTTTGGTACCAGGATCTGAACCCAGGGGCGCTTAACCTCTGAGAGGTCACCCTCAGCCCTTTTTATATTTTATTTAGAGATAAGATCTCACTAAATTACTGAGGCTGGCTTTGAACTCACAATTCTCCTGCCTCAGCCTCATGAGCCTCTGGGATTACAGGCATGCACAGTGGTACCCAGCAAAAAGAGATTTTATAGAGGCAAAATGGAAGACCAGTGGAACCTATCTAGTAATTGCTAAATACCGCAGAAGGCAACATATTTAAAAGAGGAAAGCAGCCTTATCAAGCAATACTTTTCCAAGCACTAGTTAATTCTTCACCAGCAATACAAAGTATTTATATGAGCACCTCAGGCCTGGGTGACAGCCTTCTACTTGCTTGAATGTGGCTAGATATTGCCTTCAGAATCTCTACTGCTTTAGTTTGTTCAGTCACCTGTGTCCACACAATTCTGGCATCAATCTGCAGCAGACTCCCTTTCCTAAGACTGAGCTTGACCACATCATAAGGTTGTAAAACAATCTCCATGGTTATTAGCTGATTAAACTTGAATTTAACACCATATGGTGATAGGAGGCAGCAAAGGATAAGATTCTGATCTTAGATCATTCCAAGTAAGGCATTTTAGATGATAACGAGAGAGAAGGATTAGTTGCAGGCTGGATCTGAGCTCGGGGTTGGGCATGAAGAAAAGTGTTCCATGTAGTTTGGGAGAGCTAGGGACTCCCTGAGCTCTGTTGTGAACTGCAAGAGCTTCATTTAAGGAAGGGTATGATGTGGGCATAATAAAACCATTCTTCAGACAGTTGAAGATGGTCCCCTTCTATAGCCAGAAACACCAGCTGTCCAGCTTTGTCCATTTCCTTTAGCCCCAGGAGGTCCTGTATGTACAGAGTTGTCTGTTGTAAGGGAATGGTTTCCTTGGCTTGGCCACTTCTATAAAATCCAAACCACTCAGAAGCTACAGGGTCCACAATGGAATCATTGAGGAATTTCATCACAAATGTCTTCAGGGTCATGAGGGTTTTTTTTTTTTTTTTTGTAGGCCTCATTGACACTCCACTCCTGATTTATATCTGCCAAGAAGATGCTGTGGTTGCGGTACACATCCTCCTTTATGGGATCATGCCAATGTTCTCCTTGCACCAGGCGTTCTTAACAGCTTTGGAGTAAGCCCCAACATTCAGTATTTTTCTGATAAAGTCACAGATGTGAGAGCTCCTGGGCATCAAGGGAGTCCAAAAACACCCATCCCATGCCAGATCACCAGTGGCAGCGGTGCTGGCTGCTTGAGATGCCCCAGCGCCCGGGCAGCGCAGGACCAGGGTAGCAGGGCGACAGCCAGGAGCCACAAGGAGCTGGGTGCTGTCATCTTGGTTGTCACATGACCGCGGGCACGGGGTGCCGGAACCACACTCTGGCAGGGGCCAGGCAGGCCACAGGCTGTGCAGGTTCTCAAAAAGAGGCAATTCTTCAGGCCTCTCTTAACTATGACCCCAAATAATGGCTTTTTTTTTTTGGGGGGGGGTTACCAGGGATTAAACTCAGGGGCACTCAGCCACTGAGCCACATCCCCAGCCCTATTTTGTATTTTATTTAGAGACAGGGTCTCACTGAGTTGCTTAGTGCTTTGCCATTGCTGAGGCTGGCTTTGAACTCGAGATTCTCCTGCCTCAGCCTCCTGAGCTGCTGGGATTATAGGCATGCGCCACCGCGGCAGACAAGATTGGCTTTTTGTTGTTGTTGAAATACATAACTCTTACAGCACAAACACAGTATTTACATTTCAAGTTCTTTTTACAAAATGTGTGCCACTGTGGAAGATTGGCTTTTTAAAAACACACTTTCTCTATGAACTTAGTTTGAGATAATTCTAAATCTTCCTTTAGAGAGAGGATGATGAGGTCTACAAAGACCTTGACATTTATTCTTTGGCTGCTGCAGCCGTTGAGGTGAGGTAGGAGACATGATTCTGGTGTGACCCCAAGTGCTTTAGAAGTCAAAATGGGGAAAGGTGCTGTCAGTATTCAGATAATGCATACCCAATCCATCAACCTCCTCTCAAAGTCTTACTGAGTTCCTCCTGCTGCTATTTCTGCCCCATTTCCTTTCATTCCATTCTCCTTGGGACCACATGATACCCTTTACAAGTATTTAAAAGCATCTTAATTGGCTCTCAGCTTTCTCAAAAGGCCAGCAGCAAAGGTGGCTGGACAGTCAGTCATCCAAAGAACTCTTGGTCTACTGAAGGCTTAAAGGATCCCGGGAGGTGGGGAAAGAACAGGATCACTGAACTGTTGACATGCACGGTGGGAGTCTGAGCAAGAATAAACTCAATAATGTTGGTGAGAGAAACTGCCTGTGGGATTGGTACTAATCCTCACCCTATTACATGCCTCAGCAAACTCTGAGATCTAGTAATCTCCCACTGCCCAGGACTGGTTGTGGGAGAAATCTATTCCCTGCCATCAATAACTCCCCCAGGGGCTAAGAAACCACCATATCTGCAGACCTTCTTGCCCTTAGGATCTAATATGTTCTTGAGGAGGGGGGTGGGATACTTTTCTAGTGAGAGACCCTGGATTCTATCCCCACCACCAAAGAAAGAAAAAAGGAATAGAAAAACATTGCAGACCATCTCTAACCATCTAAGACAATCTCTAATTACTGAGTGAAGAAAATGAGGTATATAACTGTGTATAATATGTTATCCTCTGTGTTATACATTGTGTGTGTGTGTGGGGGGGGGGGGGACATAAGAATCTACAATTCTAATTCAAGAAACACTGGTACTTGGGCAATGGGAATTCTCCAGAAAAGCACCAGTCAGGTAGAGGTATGAAGCTGGTGGCATAAGCTTTGGGGTCAGCAGATCTGGGTTCAAATCCTTGCCTGCCAACTCCTTGCTTTGAGGCCTTAGGCAAGTCGACAACTTTATCTGAGGCCCAATATCCCCCTCTGTAAAATGGACACAACACTATAATTAATTTCATAGGATGGTTCAGCCACATAGGTGGTGATGATAAATTGACATAGATTGGCTACACAATGGCATGCTCAGCTGGTAACACAATCTGCCCTTGAATGGGTGCTAGACCAAAAGGGATGTCTTGGATTTGGGGAGGTCATGCAGCAAAGGAAGGTACCTCTGCTTCATCTTTAATCCTTCTCTCTGACTCCTTCGGTCTTTTATCATTTATTTATTTATTTATTTTTTTATTTTTTTAAAGAGGGGGGGGAGAGAGAGAGAGAGAGAGAGAGAGAGAGAATTTTTTTTTTAATATTTATTCTTTAGTTATCGGCAGACACAACATCTTTGTTTGTATGTGGTGCTGAGGATCGAACCCTGGCCGCACGCATGCCAGGCAAGCGCGCTACCGCTTGAGCCACATCCCCAGCCCTATCATTTATACACTTTTAATTCCTTCTACAGAAATCAAAAGCAGAAGCATCTAATAATCAAAACTGGGGTTTTGCCAAGCAAAATGATTGTACACTTGTAATCCCAGCAAATTGGGAAGATGAAGTAGGAGGATCACAAGTTCAAGGCCAATATCAGCAACTCAGTGAGATCTTATATCAAAAAGGGCTAGGGATATAAGCTCCAGGTCCTGGTGTCAATCCCCAGGACCAAAAAAGAAAAAAAAAAAACTCTTTAAGGAATGTTTGCTATGTACTGGGAGCACTTTCTAGATGCTAACTCATCAGATCCTCCCTGTAACCCTGAGATAGGAATCATGTTTATTCCCTTTTTTCAGGTGAGGGGACAGAAGCAAAAAAGGGTTAAGTAACTTATTCAAGGTCAAAGGGATTGGAATCCAGCTACTCAGACCACCCTTCCTGGTTTATCCTTGCTCTCTGAAGTAGGCTGAGAGACTCATCCTGAAAGTCACAACCTTGACATTAAATCTCCTTTGAAACCAGAAATAAAACCCCACACCTGGCAAGTGACAGCAGTTTCTTTGGTTGAACAGGCTGCCAGGTATCTGATTCCTTAAGTCTTAAATACTCCCATGGTTCAGGTGAGAGGATTAGCAGAAAGAAGAAATGAAAACAAGAAACCATAACTAAATTCCAAAGTCCAAAGAAAAATCAGCACAATTTAAAGTTTCAAAATCAAAGACCATGTGACAAGCCCTGAAACTCCCACCTTCAAAGGTGTAGAAGAGGATTTCTTTCTTTCTGTCTCAGTCTCAACCTGAGCCTTGGCCTCCAATTAGCTAGTAGCTGGGATTATAGGGTGAGAGGATTTCTTTTTTAGAGGAATTGACCCACCCAGAGACACTACCACTGAGCAAAATCTCCACCTGTTTGTTTTTTACTTTATTTTTGGTACGGGGGATTGGAATCAGGGGCACTAGACCACTGAGCCACATCTCCAGCCCTATTTTATATTTTATTTAGAGACAGGGTCTCACTGCATTGCTCAGGGCCTCACTGTTGCTGAAGCTGGGTTTGAACTTGCAATCCTCCTGCCTCAGCCTCACAAGCGACTAGGATTACAGGCATGTGCCACCAGGCTCAGCTTGCTTTTTATTTTGAGACAAGGTCTTTCTAATGGCCAGGCTGGTCTCAAATTGGCAATCCTCACCACCTCAGCCTTCCCAAATCACTGGGATTAGAGTCCATGTGATTATAGAGGCCTCATCTACTATGCCCAGTCTGGAAGATTTCTTGGTAAATACAGACTTAAAACGAGAAAGCACAAGGTATAGGAAGTACACCCACAGATTATTTCTCCAGAAAGTTTAGTCACCATCGCAAGCCTGGAAGTTGGTTGGGATGGCAATGAAACCTTCGTGTGAACTTCACCAAGCCACCTCTGAACTCAGTTATCTCTCGAAACCCTTAGAAGAAGCTAGGAGGAAAGAGACCTAGGGCCAGTATCTCCCAGGGACAAATGAGTAAGTGCTGGCACCTGAAGTACCTATTACCCTGAAGGGTGATGTCATGGTTGATTCAACCTTTGAAATAGAATGACCTTCCCAGGAGAGGCCTCTCCACCGTGGTGACTCAGGGCCCTGCCCCACCTGTCAAGAAGCACTTGGTTTATTTGTCCCACCTATGATTCAAGAGGTGACGTTTTCTGATAGAAAAGCCACAACTTTTCCAACAAGTTGGTCATCTTGTTCCCTTTTCAAACACTCCTACACAATTGTGGCGAGGAATTTGTGGGGGAGGAAGTCTGCAGTCTTTCAGAGTGCTCATACTGGCTTCTTCCTAAGGAGCTGGTAGATAAGTAAATGGAAGAAGACAATCTCTGCCCAAGAGGTCTCGATAGACCACCTCATCCTCCTGCCATGAGAAGCTTGGGAAAACTAGAGGAGAGCCACATTCCTCTTGGGCAACACGCCAAGGGGCGGGGTGGCTTGAAAAGAGCGTTAAATCCTGGTTTGAATCTGATACCCTTTAAAGAAGATGTGGTGGCAATTAGCCTCAGGATTGTTCCTCTAGCAAATGCTACCAAGATGGACTGGGAAAAAATGGGAGTGTCAGTTCCTATAAGACTGAGTCTAATTCTAACATTGACTGAGCACCTCACTTCTTTAGATCTTTACACAAACACCATTCCTCTTAGGGATGACGTTCCCCCAAACCTCTTCACCCCACCCACACTTAGCCTTGATCATCCTTCCTCCTGTAATATTTTTCCTTCCATAGATCACCATCTGTCTGTCTCCTCTTTGTCTTCTTAATTGGAAGTGATGCTCCAGCAGGGCTTCTTATCTGCTTGAACCTTTCTGGATCCCCAATGCCTAGCACAGTACAGGACAGTGCTCAAGGTCAATTTGTTCTGGGAATAGACAAGCAAATGCCCCTGTCGTTTGGAGGAACTTCTCTCCCTCTGAGATCTTCAGAGCAGAAATCATCCATCTCTTCACCTGACTGACCACAGACCCACTTACTGGTTGCGTGACCCATGCTGTCTACAACTGTCAGTTCTCATGGGGCTGTCATGAGACATGAAGAACAACACATAAGTACTAGTCAATACATTGTGGCTTACAATCAGAAGAGATCTAGCACTTTTTTTTTTTTTTTCCTGCTGCTGAAGGCAATTGAAACCTGGGCCTCACTTTCTGGAGCATTCTATTCTACTATGCTGCCACTGAGCTAAACTCCTATCCCCAAGACAAGTCTTTTTCTGGTTAAGCATGCCTTAAATATCATGGAGGATGTACTATTTTGTGTGGGGGAAAGTGAGGGAGTGGTACTGGGGATTGAACCCAGGGGTACTTTACCACTGAGCTACATCCTCAGGTCTTTTTTTTTTTCCTTTTGAGATAGGTCTCACTAAATTGCTAAAGCTGACCTTGAACTTGCAACTCTCCTGACTCAGCTTCCCCAGTCACTGGGACTACAGGTATTCACCACTATGCCCAGTGTGGGATATACTTATATTACTTATACTAAAACTTGGCCACTGTTTATTTGAAATTCAAAAGTAACTGAGTATCTTATATTTTTATTTGCTAACTCTGGCGACTCTACTCATTAGGCAATTATCTTCCAGAAAGTGACATATCTTACAAAAGAATTTAGAAATTTGCCCTACAGCTTCCTCTCAATGGGTCAATCAATATCCAGTGGATGGGTTTTGGAGCTAGGAGATTTTTATCCTGACTACTCTCTCATTAAGTTAGCCTTAAATTTTTGTCTTTTTGAGTTTTTAGATATTTTACCAAGGACCTTCCAGGCTCTTCTGTACTGCCAAGAATTAGAAGTAGACCAGGTCTTGAACAATTAATGGGCTGCAGGCTAAAGGAGAGAGCAGGTGGAAGGTTCTGGATATACCTGGAAGCCTTGTTCAAGGAAGGTGTTGCCTGACAACAGGAAAGTGAACAAGTGGCCTGGGAGGATCAGGTATCTGTTGAGATTTTGATCTGGTGCTTCCTTACACCCAGAAGTGTGGGGTAGAAATGGCTCATCTGACCTTTAGACTCCAGACTGCAAGCTGTTTTGTGACACGACAATTAGGTAAGGTTACACTGGGGTGTGCAGGGCTTGGAGACACTGGGGAGTGCCATACAGAAGCCCATGCCCTGAGAGCATCCCGTCTTCCCCATATGCTCATGTGCTTTTCCTTGGCTTTTAATAAGAAAGCCCATCTTAAAACAAAACAAAAAGAAACCCACCACAGAGAAATGTTATCTAAAAACAGAAGATCACTATGTGTACACATGAGTATACATTCTGAAACTCTCATTAATTCATTCAACAGATACTTACTGAGCACCTATTATGTACCAGGCACTGTTATACCATAAAATCCCTGGCTTCCTAGAGCATACATTTTAGAGGGAGGAGATAGTCATTGAACAGGAGAAAACTTGGCAAAATACACACAGCATGTTAGATGGTGAAAAGTGCTAGAAAAAAAAATAAAACAAGGGAGGTGAAAAGAAAGCTGGGGCAGGGGTTACTATCTCAAAAAGGGGTGAAAGAAAGGCCTTACTGAATGGGGGTGGGGGCAGAGTCTAGCAGGACACAGTGAGTAAGCTCTGCAGATATCACAAACAGGAAATAACCAGTGGAAAGGTGCTGAGTAGAAGTGTAGCCAGGTTCAGCCTGTAAGCAAAGGGGCTGGACAAAACACGCTTGCAGGAGATGGGAAAAGAGATCCAGGGTAAAGGAGTCAGGCTGGGGGTGGGGGGAGATTGCAGAAAACTCACAAAAATCAAAGACAGGATTTCTATTCTGTGTATAATGGGGAATCATGAGCAATCGAACCTGGGGCACTTTATCACTGAACTATTTCCCAGTCTTTCTTGTTTTTTATTTTGAGAGAGGGACTCACGAAATTGCTGAGACTGGCCTCAAACTTGTGATCTTTCTGCCTCAGCCTCCCAAGTCACTAGGAATTCAGGCTGGGATTACAGATGTGCGCCACCATAACGAGCTCTAACGGTCATTTTTAAAACCATCACTTTGACTGATGAGTGGAGAATAGATTGTGTTGGGGGAGGGGAGGGACCCGGGAAACAGAGAGAAGGGAAAGGGGCTGCTATGACCATCTCCTTTGGGAACAGAGAAGAAATCTATGCGTGTTTGAATGCCAAACCACAGAAACAGATGTTCTCGGTCTTGAACTTGCCCTGGTAAAATAAATCTGAAAAGCTTTAGGCTATTACAAGCTCTCCCAATTGCAAAGCCAGCTAATTATTATCTAGGACATGGCCAATTATCCCTCGAGGTCCTGTGCCTGCCACCGTTTATGATCTTGCTCATGGGGAACAGAGTCAACCCTTGCAGGGAGGCCTCCTGACATCCTAATAGTAATATCTGAACTCACAGGGGAATGGGCATCTTCTCCTTCTTTTGGGAGGGGTATCCTCTTCCTGGCTGAGAACCTAGAGCAAGTCCCAGTTAGAACAGGGGTTTGTCTCTACTTCCTTCCCCAGTCCTGAATGCAAATTTTGGTAGATTTTCTGGGACTCCCGGAAAGTTGAAAAGAGAGAAAAAGGAAGACAAGTACTGTTTACCTAGCATTTATTTCAAGTAAAGGTCAAGAGGTAAATGACCATGGCAAGAGATGGATTCTAAGTTCAAGGCCTGCCTTGGCAACTTAGTGAGATCATTTCTCAAAATACAAAGTGCATAAGGATCTATGAGTAGAGAATAAGGACAGTTCCTGCCTTGGACCATTATGAGGATTAACTACACTGTCAAATTGGCAAGATCTTAATAAGCTCTGCACTCATCCTCAGCTTCTTCTCCTCCTTGTCCAGGAAGGCACAGCTCTAGCTCTGGACTCCAAGACACGCCATTAGGCACCCCACTTCCTTTTCCTAGAATCCCTTTCTCTTTCTGTGTCTGGCCAACACCCTCTTACTCATCAAGTCTCAGCAGGTGAAACTGACCACTCCCACCATTCTCTGAACATTTTCCTGCTTACAGCTTTCTCAGAGTATATTGAAATGACCATGAAGGGTCCCTTTAAGTGGAGATTTTTATGGAATCTCCATAAGGGGTTGTTTCTAAATTTTGGTGCCCTGACTGCTTCTGTGAGTCCCCCATTCTTAGCCCATCCACTTGGCACCCAGAGCACTCCATGGCAAGGTCAACTCTCTCCCTCCTTGATTGAAGGTGCCCTGAGATCCTTGGCCTCAGACTAGACAACCAAGTGCCCATATCCTGGGTGGCACCAGGTAATTATTCATCAAACGTCTCTGACCTATCCCCTAAGACTGTCCAGGGCAATGAATGTGTCACAGGCACCTGGAGAGCTTTTAAAAATGTCAAGTCCAGACCCGACTCTCCCCCATTTCCACTTCCCAGAGAGACCATGGCTCAGTGAATTTGCAGGAGGGCAAATCATCATCTGCAGGTGACTGGATGCTTACCCACAGGAGTAAACTATGGTCTCAGGGGCTAGGACAGAGCATGTTTGGCAATGGGAGAACAGACAGGTATCTTTAAGCATGAGTACTATGAAACACTTTTAAAACTCAAGTAGAACCAGGCACAGGGCACAAACTTATAATCCCAGCAGCTCGGGAGGTTGAGGTAGGAGGATCATGTGTTCAAAGTCAGCTTCAGCAATTTAGCAAGACCCTGTCTCAAAATTAAAAAAAATTAAAGGGGCTGGAGATATGGCATAATGGTTAAGCTACCCTGAGCTCAATCCCCAGTCCAAAAAAAAAAAAAAAAAATCAAGCAGAAGCTGACAGATTCAAGGCCATTCTGACTTCCCCACCACCAGAGACTCCTTATCCCCCTCTTCTCACCCCAATTCAACCTTCCTAACTCATGGCAAACCCACTCCAGCCCAAGCACACTGCACAGTGGCAAATAAAAAAACTGCCACAGAATTTCCTTTCCCAACAAAGGCACTCTGGTCACTGTTTGCAGAGCAGTGTTTGCTTAACACAGAAGCAGGAGGGTAAGGAAACTGGTTTGGCTGGTTTGTTGGGCAAGAGGGAGCTCAGGAGAACTTTTGAACCAAGGATATAAAACATAGGAGAGTCTCAAATTCAGACAGCACCCAGCACTCCAGAGACTCTCATATTTAATATTCATAGAGCACTTGACACACCACTGTAGGGCATGGGTAAGGGTATTCCCACTGTACAGATGAGGGCACTAAGGCTTAGAGAGGAGTGTCTTAGCCAATCAATGCCCTTCACCTGGTAAGATGCATTACCTCAAGAATCTTCTAAATTGGGGGAAGATGCCACACGGACCTTGGGGCGATGTGGAGGGTTAGAATTAGATGAGAGAAAGGAAAAGGAAAAAAAAAAGTGCAGAAACATCATAACTAATATAAGCTGCAGTATAGAAAAGAGTAACTTACAAAAAAGAGAGAGAGAGAGATGAACAGGGATGGGGAGACCAGTGATTTCTTCTTAATTAATCAAAGATGAAAAAACACTTAAAAACGACTCACTGCCCTTCCATTTCTGGATTCAGATTGGAGGTCTCCCTTCTCTGGCCTCCACAGCTTTCAGAGGGAAGCACTGGGTGCACAGCTCCCCAGGGACACACTCAGGGCAAGTGAGTGACAGAGTGGGCAAACAGCCCTCACAGCACATTTAAGAATTCCAACAGATCAATTCCTCCCTGCCCACCTACAAGCAAGCTCCAGGGCTGATCTGAGGCCACAGAGTAGAGATTGAGAGGAAAAGCATAAGCCAAGGTAGTGAGTACTTATTCATTCATCCGTTCATTTTGCTCAAAACATTCATTACCTGAGTGCCTTCTATGTCCTTAAGAAATTATTAGCTGCCATGTTGCTATATGTTTTTTGTTTTTTTTTTTTTTAAAGAGAGAGGAGAGAGAGAGAGAGAGAGAGAGAGAACTTTTGATATTTATTTTTCAGTTTTTGGCGGACACAACATCTTTGTTGGTATGTGGTGCTGAGGATCGAACCCGGGCCGCACACATGCCAGGCGAGCGCACTACCACTTGAGCCACATCCCCAGCCCCTATATGTTTTTTCTATTTTCTTTTCTTTTTTTTTAAAGAGAGAGGAGAGAGAGAGAGAGAGAGAGAGAGAGAGAGAGAGAGAGAGAGAGAGAGAATTTTTAATATTTATTTTTTAGTTTTCGGCGGACACAACATCTTTGTTTGTACGTGGTGCTGAGGATCGAACCCGGGCCGCACGCATGCCAGGCGAGCGCGATACCGCTTGAGCCACATCCCCAGCCCCTATATGTTTTTTCTTTACATTCATTCTCACCTGTATTTACGTTCAGTCTTACCTGCTTTATTCATTACTGTAACCCCAACTCTACCTAATGCTGGCATAAAATAGGCATTCACATTTGTCAACTAAATAAATGTGGATACCCAGATACCCCCATCCTAGCTGGTGCCAACTAATTATTTATCAAATATGAATTAAGAGCTGGAGATATAGATCAGTGGTAGAGTGCTTGCCTAGCATGCATGAGACCCTGGGTTCATGACCTAGTACCATGAAAAAGAATGAATTTATAGATGAGGAAATTGAATTTCACAGAAGTGACGTCTGAACTCACATAGCTAGTAGCTGAAATTCAAATCTGGATCTTTCCTGTACTTGCTCACTGGACTATCCTAACTTCATTCTCATCCTCCTGCCCTGAAAGGGGATGGAAGTGAGACACAGTGGACACCCCTAAAGGCCAAACCTGGACTGTGACAGGTGCCTCTAGGGGATTTTAGGATTTTGGCAGCTGTTAAGAGATGGGGAGCTGATTGCTTCATAGGCTCTGGTTTATCTGGGGCTATACTTGGAAGGGACTGTGTAACAGACACCAAGGTGAGCATTTCGGAAGAAAAATCTTGCCCAACCCAATAAAAAGCCCGGGAGGACAAACAGGGATTTCCATAAGCACCTGGCAGAGAAGGGGGTGGGGTGGGGAGCTGCAAGTCAGCCTTCCTTAAATGGTCCTACAGGACCTCGGACTTCTCCGCCTCCACTCCTTTGGAGACACAAAGGGAAGGGCGGGAGGCCCACTGGTCTCCTTTCCCTGTAATCTCTGTATCAGTCCTTGTCACAGACATGACTAATTGGGGAAGTTACATGTAGGAGTTTGAGGGGTGGAGAAGTGGGTGTCTGATGAAATGATCCCAAAGCAGGTTTCCATGTTTGCTTTTTTAAAGTCCACTTTAATGAAGGGACCTGCTGTTGTTTGTACCAGCTTTCAGAAAAGAGGGGAAATGGATCTGTTTAACCTACACAGATGGGTACCTGTGAACTAGATCAATCTATCAAGCAGCTAAAGTTCACTCAAACCCAAATATGGGCCCTGTTTGTCCAAAACTAGAGAAAACAAAAGAAAACCATCAATCGAAAAGTCTGCCAGCTTTTTATTCCACCCCACATCGACTTAAAACTGTGCACTAGGCTAATAGCTCTGAGATCCCAAACTGTCTAATATCCTGGGTCTCTCAAACCAGTTTGTCCTAAGAAAAAGGAAAATAATTAGCAACTCTAAAGAATCAGTTTATAGTTAAGGGTTTTTTTGTTTTGTTTGTTTGTTTTTTAAACATTCTCCACTCTAGAAACCAGAGAAAAAAAACAAAGGAATTAACACAAGACTTCAATTATGGAGTTAATTGCATGGGGTACACGAATGACCCCAGCGAACCATACAGAAGTCCCCTCAGTTCAGTCAAAACCCTATTTGTGACACTTCAGCCACGGGTTCCTTATTTGAAATCCCTGGGCAGCAAATTATTCACGAAGCCCATGTCTAAACCTGCTGCCAATGTTCTGTCCCTTTATTTCCCTGGACTGTCTAAAGACAGCAAGGCCACCATCCTCAATTCTGACCACATTTTAAAATCACAAAGCTGGTTCCTGAAGTCAAATGCGTGATTTTACAGAAGGACTTCTGTCCTGGAGCAATCCTACATTCAACTGCTACAAAGAGATCCTACAGTATAGAATGGCAAAAAAAGTTAAAAGTCAGGAAAACTGTGGAGTGGGGTGGGGACTGCAGTCACAAAAGGACCAGGAACCAGCCATACAAGAAGCTTGTGGAATGTGTTTCTACCAAACCACCAGCCCCAGGTCACCCTCCACCTCTCACCTAATTAGCACCATCTCTGTCATCACCACCTGCTTGGGGTGGGGGGCATCAACACCTCAGTCCTTAGTCTACTTCACAATGGACACTAATCACCCAAATACTTTAATACCTTCCTTCTTATTTGTTCATCTTTCAAATCTCTCTCTCATTGAAAAAGAGAAAGGGAAAGAGGGAGAAAAAGACCAACTGTGGATCCTTCAGCAGATTAATTGGTCTTCACCTGTTTCCTCACTTGCAAAATAGAATGGTTTCCACTCTCCTAAGACTAGTAGTAGCTGGGTGCGGAGGAGCATACAATCCCAGCTACTCAGGAGACTGAGGCAAGCAGATCACAAGTTCAAGACCAGCCTCAACAACTTAGCAATACCCTATCTCAAAATAAAAAAAAGAAAAGGGACCGGGAATATAGCTCAGTAATAGAGCAGCCCTGGATTCAATTCCCAGGGATAGGACAAAAACAGACTAACCCTCCCTATGCACTACCAAAGGAACTGGCATGGGAATACAAAGCAATCAGCATACCTCATACATGTGCTCACACATACACCTGCCTCTCATTTCTAACCCCTGTCCTAATCTACAAGGCTGGGTCAAGACTGCCTCCTCCCAGAAGCCAGTTTTCACTGCCCATTAACACTCATCCGAACACCTCAGGCCACCCACACCCTTTCACCTCTCACTGCCCATGTCCAACAGTGCATCTAAAGGGATCCTGGGATACTCAGGAACCTGCTAGAATGTGCAATTCAGAAGACAGGGCTGGAGTGTCCCTGTCCCTACATCTCAGTTTACTCTTTGGGCAGCCAAGGCAGAACATCAAGTAGAGAGTGAACGAGTCATCACTGACCTACCCCAACATCATACAGAAAGCTCCAGACACAGATGGGTCTCAGAAAAGCAAATATGGCTATTCAATCAAACTGCAATTTCTCTGTAAAACACACCATGCACAGTTGGAACAACTTCCAAAATTTAAGACAACAGCATGATTGCTGTGAATTTTTCACATGGCCAAAGACTATAAGAATAAACACAGTGGAAGTATTCCCTCCAGGAGGAACTATGGGAAATTTCTCTTTTAAAAGTGTTTCTTTTACTATTATTACTACCTAATCAACAGTAATCATGAGGGAAGAGAATGTGCTTTTGATACAAAGTAAGCACCTGGGAATTAGTGAAACCAGAGGGAAACTAGCCTTTTCACTTGCTTCCAAGCCTGCCCAACAGTGAAGTGGAAAGAAGCAAACTCTAGATTATCACAGTGATAAGTCCTGAAATATATTGGGTGTTTGTATGCATTTCCATCCCCTGAGTCAGAGCTACTGTGCTTTTATTTAAAAAAAAAAAAAAAAAAAAAAGGAATCATTATTCTTTAGGTAAATAGTACCTGTATCAAAATGTTTTCATCTCTATTAACAAAAGCCACAGCCCTAGAAACCAAAAGGTGGCTCTTCAGTCATCCCCTAGATGGTGCATAATGGTGCCTGGGAATCAGATCCTGATTCAGATTCCTGTTCAGATGACTCTAGGCAAGCGGAGTCACCCTCTGAGCCTCAATTTGCTCATCTATAAAACGGTAATACTTCTGTCCCACGGTCCCACCCAGCTGGTTTTTGCAATCTGAAATGATAAGACTGTCTCCAGTGGCCAGGGATATGAGAAATACTAATGTCCTCTAAATGCTCCTGCCCATCTCCAGCCCTATAAAGTTAGGGCTCAACCACAGTCCTCAACCTCGATAAAATTTTAGACCCATGCATTTGTGTAAATTCCAAGGGGGTGTTTGAGAAAGTGAGGGGAGGGTTGTCCACTCCACCCTAGGGGTGTGGAAGTGCAATTTCTAGGCACCTTCCCTACCCCTCCTCACTCAGCCCAGGGACACCTGCAGTGCGCCCTCACCTCTGCCCAGGATGCGGCCTCTCTCCAGGTGCCGCCGAGACACAGTGAACGTGTAGCTCTCAGCGCTAAAGCCGGGATGGCAGGACTCCGGCTCCTGGCAGAGCCATGGTGAAACCTGGAGTGAACAAAAAGTACCGAACCGTGTGACTTGGGGGTTCCCTCCCGCCCACACCGAAACCAACAACCCCGCTGCCTCTCCCTGGCTCCCGGCGTAGGGATTGTGGGAGGCACCCCCACTCCGGGGCAGGCACCGACGTCATCCTCTCCTATCCCGAAACCTGCAGCTAAGCCCCCACGAACCCCTGGGAGAGGAGGACACTGGGTCATCTCCTGACAATCTTTCTCGTCTTCTTTTTTATCTCATTGGAGATGTCTTTACTCTTCCCGACCCCACTTTCCTTAGACCGGGAGCGCTCTTGATTCCACTTCCTCATACCCAGGGCGCTCTGACACCTTTGGCCCTCTTTCTTATCCCAAGGGGCCCTGGTTCCTATTTACCATCCTTTCTTTACATGGCAGGTGCCTTTATTTCTACTAATGCTCCTTTCTTTATCTGACTCCCCTTTTCTTGCACCGTGACTCTCCTTGTCCACACCCCGACCTCCATCCTGTTTCACACCCCCAAAGCCCGCCCCAAATTCATTCAGCGGCCAACCCGGAGTAAGTACCCAGAGTTTGCAGCTTGGAGCGCCCCCCACCAGGGTATTGGCAGGAGGGGGAGGGAAAAGTCCCGCTCTCCCTCATCCCTCTCCCAGTCGCATCTCGGCGGAATCGAGAGCTCCGCGCAGCTTCCAAGCGGTTCTGGCCCTTTGGACCCAAACTTCCTTGGAAGAGGGAAACTAGGACCGCAGGAGAGAGGAAAGGACTCCGGGCTCAGCGCGGATCATGGGGCCGGAAGGTATTCCCTCTAGTCCGGGTACTCGACTTACCTGCAGCAGCAGCAGCAGGAGCGCAGAGAGGCTGCGGCACAGAGGGCCCATGGCGGGCCGTGTGGGTGCCGAGCGAAGGCGGGGACCGGGCGCGGTCGGGTCAGGCCGGGATGGGCCAAGCTAGAGGCTAGCTGGATTTCCGCGAACTCACAGGTGCTATGGAGGCTCCCGAAGCCACTGAGCTGGGCAGCGCTGCAGCCGCCAGGTGAGCCCGAAGGCACCACCCCCGGTGCCGCTGATTGGCTGAGGACGCACCTGCCTGTTTCAGCCAATGAGCGGCAGAGCCTTCAACTTTCTCCGCGGAAAGGGCGGACGACCCGCCCCCAGACCCGCCTCCCAGCGTAGAGGGACCTGTAGACACACTGGTCTGTAGAAAGTAGTCTGTGAGTTCTTATTGCATGGTGTTCGAATCCCAGCACCGAGGGTGACCTACTCTAAGACCTGGGATGAGAAAGGGCTTTACACTTTACCCTTTATCTGGTATCTGGTTCCTTTTTTCTTCTCTCTCTTTTTCTTTGGGATGCTGGGGATTGAACCTGGGGTGTTCTACTACTGAGCTACATCCCCAACTATTTTTGTTTTATTTTGCCAGATTGCCCAGGCAGCCCTCGAACTTGATATCCTCTGCCTCAACTTCCTCAGTCACTGGGATTACAGGCATGAGACACCACGCCCAGCTTTTAGGTTTGTTGGTTGGTTGTTTGGCTTCTGCTGGGGATTGAATCCAGAGGCACTCTACCACTGAGCTCTTGACCTAGTGGCTCCCCGCCCGTTTTTTGGTACTGTGGTTGAACTCAGGGCCTCTTTACCACTGAGCTACATCCCCAATACTTTATTTTTATTGTGAGGTAGTTTCACTAAATTACTAAAGCTGTTCTCGAACTTTCAGTCCTCCTGCCTCAACCTCTCCAGTCTCCAAGGATTACACGCATAGGCCATCGCACCAGCTTCTAGTTCTTTTTATAATTTTTCCCCCTCTTGGTACTGCAGATTTGGGATCTTAATACCACAGCCACCATCACCATCTCTAGAGAATTCTGTCCCTGGTAAAGTAATCTTAGGATCAAAAACAGAATAGACAGGCAAAACTTAGATCAAATAGTTTCCCTGTTTGCCTGTGGCTGGCCACTATCTGCACAATTTGGCTCTGCTGACAAGGACATCTCCCTTGCCTTCGTCCAAGCACAGTCAGAACCATGAAGCAGTATGTTTCTGCCACTCCATAGCTGTGTGACCTTGAGCAAGTTAGTGTTCTCATCTGCATAAATGAATTGACTCTGGCTAATGGAAAAACAGTCACTAAACAGGGTACTTGGCATGTAGCAGCAATGGTTCAATAAATGTTTGGTGTGGACATTGTACTGTTGAAAGGCCCAACCGCATTTGCCTCCCTCATGGGGAAGGCCATGTTGAGTATTGAAGGTGAATCTGAGCCCACCCACAAGGAGTACTTTCTCCTCTGCAGAGGAGAGGTGTTGTCTCAAACCAAAACAGTTTCCTGGCAGCCCCTCCCCGCAGGCTGACCCCTTCAGTTTAATGAGTTTCCAAACACACACCCAACATTTTGGATTTCTGCATCTTGGCTCCCTCTGCCTCTTAACCCACCAGGAGGCTCGGAGGGAAAAGGCAACGGTATTTCCTTTCCCACTGAGGCTCCTGCTGGACTGTGCATTAAACAGGATAATGGAAATACAGAAAGAGGCGTTTCCCCCATGGGGCAGCCTTGTCCGTTTATTTTTTTTCCTCCCAGTTATGTAAAAATACATATTTCATACCATCACTGGACCCAGGGAGCCTTTGGGACTTTGCTTTCTTCTACCCAGCAAGACCTGGCCTTGTAACTCTGTAGTGACTCTCCCTGATTCTTCCATTACGCTAGGATAATTCAATAAAAAGGATTTTAGAAAACAATTAGGGGCAGTGAAGACAGGTCAGGCCTGATGTGCTCTTTAGACTTCTCGGCAAGTCCTTCTCCGAGCTCCTGGAAGGGTAGCTAACCCCTGGCCATTCAGACTGAGGGAATACAGAGGGGTTCCATGTGGGGGTGGGCGCAGTGTGACTGGGCAACACAGGTAATTGCCTCTGTCCCCTCTTCTATTAAACAGAACACCTCGCTATGGGGATCAAATGGTCAGTGTGGTGAGCCTGTGCTGGTGACATTGAGCTATGCTCTCAGGGTATTGATCTCAGAATAGCCCAGTGTTCAAATTCCAATGCTGCCACTATCTGGATGGCTTAAGACACATCAATCTCCTCCAGCCCATGTTTCCTCTTCCATAAAATGGAGACCTTGATAACACTGAACTCACAATATTTTTCTGAGTGTGCTCAGCACTCTTTGCCCAATACCTTTCCTTCCCAGTTTTAGGTAAAAATCCAATGTCCCCAGGAAGCCTCCCCTGCCCCAGGCTGTCCTTTCCCCCACCCCCACCGGGAAAGCCTAGTGGGCTATCTCTGTTCTCAATGAGGAAAACCTTTCACACAGGAGAATTAGTCATTTGACCCTCCAGGGTCATTTGCATTTTAAAGAGCGTGTTGGGGGCTGACTTGCTTTTTTCCAAGCTATGAAAGCCTTGGAGCTACTCCTTCCTGGGTACTTAATCTGCTATCTGTGGATGGGCTTCTGGGGGACTTGTGAACCCCCTTGAGCTTGTATGCAACTCTGTCAATGAGGTGGGAAGGTGCTGCTTTCCTTAGCTTCTCAACCAGGGAGTAGGAAAAAAACAAAACCCAGGAGCTGAGATCTTGGGAATTTCAGGCACCAATAGGAAAAAGACTTGTGATCCAGAGGCCCTACAGGTGCCCTTGAGATCACTCCAGAAAGATAACAGACCTTCCCACCAGGTGCCAACTGGCATACATCCCTCAACGCATTACAAACTCCAGGTTTCCTCATTGCAGATTGCTTCTCTGATGGACTTCCATTTCCCAGCTGCCCTGGTGACTGGTCAGGCGGGAGGCTAACGATTAATCCCCCAGGCAGTCTTGTGCCTTTTATCTCTGGCAAGGGGACTGTAATAATAGTGTTCAGACCAGGAGAGGTGCCCCTCCCCTTGCCCTCTCCTGGGGGAGCCCAACCCCCATCTGGCTAGACCGGAATCCCCAGGGAAATTGGAATTGCTGGGGATTATAGCAGGATCAGGCTCCTGGCTGTGGGGGGAGAGGAGGCCCCATTCCTGCTACCCTAGGGGGCCCTCCTGACACCTCTGCTGGGCCACCTGCCAGCATGCAGGGGAGGAACTGGATAAACTGCTCCAGCCTCCTGTCCAACTGAGGGTAACTGATAGGTGGCCTGCCCTTTGTAGCTGAGCCTGCAGGTATGCAGTTTTATTTCAAAAGCAAAAAAAAAAAAATAGGGGTTGGGAATGTAGCTCAGTGGTAGACTGCTTGCCTAGCACATGCAAGGTCCTGATTTGGATACCAGCACTGCAAAAAACATTTTTTTTTTTTTAATTTAAAAAATAGGCCCTGAGGGGCCTTGAAGCCTTAGTAGCTGGGACTACAGGCAGGGAAAACTTCGCATAGTCAGATGCAACTTAAAAAAAATATATATATTTTCAAACTGTTGATCGAATTGTCAGATATGTAGGGCCAACTGTATAATGAAACCTCAGATATCTATCACCCAACTCCCAATTTTTTTTTGTACTGCTGAGGATTGAACCCAGGGCCTTGTGCAAGTGAGGCAAGCACTTTATTTTTTTTTTTTTTTGAGAGAATTTTTTTAATATTTATTTTTTAGTTTTCAGTGGACACAACATCTTTGTTTGTATGTGGTGCTGAGGATCGAACCCAGGCCGCACGCATGCCAGGCCAGCGCGCCACAGCTTGAGCCACATCCCCAACCTGAGGTAAGCACTTTATCAACTGAACTATATCCTCAACCCCTTTTGTACTTTTAAGAAGTTCACAATATATAAACTTTGTACCAAATCTTGTTTCATCTTTCTTCTTCCTCCTCCTCCTTCTCTTTCTTCTCCTCCTCCTCCTCCTCCTCCTCTTCTTCTTCGGTAAATATTTATTTTTTAGAAGTAGTTGGACACAATACCTTTATTTTATTTATTTATTTTTATGTGGTGCTGAGGATCAAACCCAGGGCCCTGCATGTGACTCCACTGCAGAGCCACACCCCCAGGCCTTTTTTCTTCTTTCTACCCCAGCATTTTTATTTTTGTTTTTACAGAAGAGTTTAAAACAAATTGAGAAAACATGTCATTTCTGCTGTAAGTATTGCATTCTGCATCTATGATCAAGACATATTTTAATTTTTTGGTACAAGGAACTCAACCTAGGGGCGCTTAACCACTGAGTCACATCCCTAGACTGTTTTTTTGTTTTTGTTTTGAGACAAGTTCTCACTAAATTGCTGAGGCTGACCTCCAACTCATGAGCCTCCTGCCTCAGGCTCTGGTATTTCCCCAGCCCCCCTCCTTTTTTTTTTTTTTTTTTTTGGTACTGGGGACTGAATCCAGGGGCACTGAATCACTGAGCCACATCCCCAGCCCTTTTTTGTATTTTATTTAGAGACAGTGTCTCCCTGAGTTGCTTAGGGCCTCACTAAATTGCTGAGGCTGGCTTTGAACTCATAATCTTTCTGCCTCAGTCTCCCCAGCCGAAACAATATCACTATATTCTCCAGGTTGGCCTTGAAATTGCAATCTTCCTGCCTCTCAGCCTGAAGAGTAGCTGCGATTATAGACATATGATACTGTGTTGACTTTTTTTTTTCTGGTACCAGGGA
Organism: Spermophilus citellus; assembly: GCF_964194105.1. Taxonomy (NCBI): domain Eukaryota; kingdom Metazoa; phylum Chordata; class Mammalia; order Rodentia; family Sciuridae; genus Spermophilus; species Spermophilus citellus. Next base: position 53,304,162 of record NC_138200.1, on the reverse strand, counting down.
TTGAACCCAGAGGCACTTAACTACAGAACTATATCCCCAGTCCTTTTATTTTATTTTATTTTAGTTGTAGTTTGACACAATTCCTTTATTTTATATATTTATTTTTATGTGGTGCTGAGGATGGAACCCAGCACCTTGCATGTGCTAGGCAAGTGCTCTACCACTGAGTCACAACCCCAGCCCATCCCTAGTGGTTTTTTATTTTTTATTTTGATATAGGGTCTCTAAGTTGCTTAGAGCCTCACTCAGTTGCTGAATCTGCTCCGGAACTTGCTCCTGAGTCCCTGGGTTTAGAGTCCTGCACCACAGTGCCAGAAACCCTTGTTCAATTTTTTTCAGATATAATTTACTACCTATATTTAAAATATTCAAGAGGACCAGGAGCAATGGTGCACCCCTATAATTCCAGTGACTAGTATCGCAAGTTTGAGTCCATTTTGGGCAACTTAGCAAGATCCCCAGCAACTTAGTGAGACTCTGTCTCAAAATAAAAAATAAAAAGGGTTGGGGATATAACTCACTAGTAAAGTGCCCCTGGACTAAATCCCCAATACAAAAAAAAAAGGGAGGGGGAGGCTAGGGTTGTGGCTCAGTGGTAGCGTGCTTGCCTAGCACGTGTGAGGCACTGGTTTCAATTCTCAGTACCACATATAAATAAATAAATGAATAAAGGTCCATCAATAACTAATAAAAATTTAAAAAAAGAAAAAAGAAAAAAGTCTCTTTAAATAAAAATACAAGATGAGTTTTAGCATTTACATATATTGTGAGACTATTAACAATTCAAATAATGAATGTCATCGAGCTGGGGATGTGGCTCAAGTGGTAGCGCGCTCACCTGGCATGCGTGCAGCCCGGGTTCGATCCTCAGCACCACATACAACAAAGATGTTGTGTCCGCCAAAAACTAAAATTAAAAAAAAAAAAGAATGTATTCATTTTGTTTGTTTTTATTTTGACATAATTCTAGATTTGCAGTTACAAAAACAACAACAACCAGACAATGGTTCAACCTGGTGTGTCATCCAGACAGCACTCAGGAGGCTGAGGCTAGTGGATTTCTTTTCTTTTTTAGTTATATGGACATAATACCTTTAATTTATTTATTAGTTTATTTATGTATTTATTTATTTTATAGGTTAGGTTTTTTAAATTAATTTTTTATTTGTTTTAATTAGTTATACATGACAGTAAAATGCATTTATACACTTTGATATATCATACATAGATGGGATGTAATTTCTCATTTTTCTGAGTGTACATGTTGCAAAATCATATTGGTCATGTAGTCACATACATAGATAAAGTAATAATATCTGTTTCATTCTACTATCTTTCCTATCCCCACATCCCCGCCCCTCCTTCTACCTAATCTAAGGTAACTTCCCTTTACCTAATCTAAGTAATTCTTCTCTAGTCCCTGCCACCTTATTGTGAATTAGCATCTGCATATTAGAGAAAGCATTTGGCCTTTGGTTTTTTGAGATTGGCTTATTTCGCTTAGCATGATATTCTCGAACTTATCCATTTACTGGAAAATGCCATAATTTCTCACCAACATTTATTCTTTCCTGTATTCTTAATGATTGCAATTCTGACAGGAGTGAAATGAAATCTTAGAGTAGTTTTGATTAGCATTTCTCTAATTGCTAGAGATGTTGAACACTTTTTCATATATTTATTGATCGATTATATTTCTTCTTCTGTGAAGTATCTGTTCAGTTCCTTAGCTCATTTGTTGATTGGATTACTTGGTTTTTTGGTGTTACGTTTTTTGAGTTCTTTGTATATCCTAGACATTAATGCTTTATTGGAAATGCATGTGGTAAAGATTTTCTTCCAATCTGTAGGTTCTCTCCTCACATTACTGATTGTTTCTTTTGCTAAGAAGGAGCTTTTTAATTTGAATTCATCTCATTTATTGATTTTTGATATTACTTCTTGCGCTTTAGGAATCTTGTTAAGGAAATCAGATCCTAGGCCAAAGTGGTGAAGATTTGGGCCTATTTTTTTCTTCTATTGGGCGCAGGATCTCTGTTCTAGTGCCTACCTAAGTCTTTTTTATTTTTTTTAATTTTTTAAAATATTTTTTAGTTGTTGATGAACCTTTATTTTATTTATTTGTATGTGGTGTTGAGAATCAAACTCAGTGAGTCACGCATGCTAGGCAAGCACTCTACCACTGAGCCACAACCCCAGCCCTAGTGCCTAAGTCTTTGATCCACTTTGTGCAGGGTGAGAGATAGAGGTTTAATTTCATTTTGCTACATATGGATTTCCAGTTTTGCCAGCACCATTTGTTGAATAGGCTATCTTTTTTCTAGTGAATGTTTTTGGTTAACTTTGTCTAGTATGACATAACTGTATTTATATGGGTTTGTCTCTATGTCCTCTGTTCTGTACCATTGGTCTACAAGTCTACTTTGGTGCCAATAACTTGCTGTTTTTGTTACTATAAGTCTGTAGTATAGTTTAAAGTCTGGTATTATGATGCCTCCTGCTTCATTTTTCTTGCTAAGGATTGCTTTAGCTATTCTGGGTCTCTTATTTTTCCAAATAAATTTAATGATTTCTTTCTCTATTTCTATGAACAAAGTCATTGGGATTTTAATAGGGATTGCATTAAATCTGTATAACACTTTTGGTAGTATGGCTATTTTGACAATATTAATTCTGCTATCCAGGAGCATAGGAGATCTTTCCATCTTCTGAGGTTTTCTTCAATTTCTTTCTTTAGTGTTCTGTAGATTTCATTGTAGAGGTCTTTCACCTCTTTTGTTTATAGCAGCTCTGCCGCAGTCTGGCTGGGCGCAAAATAACCGAGCCCCCACACAGCCTTGTAGGTTCAAAACAGGAACTCCTTTATTCTCCACACTCCTGTGAACACCATGCACGTGGCCTTCTCCTGGAACACATCACACACCAACAGGAAATCCCTCCTCAGGCACTTCCCCAACCAATGCGAACTCCCCAGGAATCCCCAAACTCCAAAGTAGCGCCAGAACTCCAAAGTAGCAGGCCGAGGCGGACAGCAGGGATCTAATATATAATTGAATACACAACTTAACATAACCATCATCATCTCAATGGCTTGCTGGCGTCACCTCTCAACCACTCGTTCTGGCAAAAATGCCATGCGTCATCCGACTCGGCTGTGGCCCTCAACACAGCTCAATTCACAATAGCTAAACTATGGAACCAACCTAGGTGTCCTTCAATAGATGACTAGATTTAAAAAATGTGGCATATATTTATTTTTTATATGGTGCTGAGGATCAAACCCAGTGCTTCACATGCACTAGGCAAGTTGCTCTACCCCTGAGCTACAATCTCAGCCTCCAGAGGGTTTCTTGAGACCAGGAGTTGGACAGCCTGGTCAGCAAAGCAACTCTCTATTTTAAATAAATAAATAAATAAAACAAGCCGGGCCTGATGGCACCTGCCTGTAATCCCAGTGGCTCAGGAAGCTGAGACAGGAGGATTGCAAGTTCAAAGCCAGCCTCAGCAAAGGCAAGGCACTAAGCAAGTCAGTGAGACCTGTCTCTAAATAAAATATATAAAAGGCCTGGAGATGTGGCTCAGGGGTCAAGTGCCCCTGAATTTAATCTCTGGTACCACCACCACAACAACAAAAACAAAAACCCACAATAAAATAGGGCACAATGGCAGTGGTATATATCTGTGATTCCAACAACTTGGACAGGAGGATCATAAGTTCCAGGGCAAACTGAGTCCCTTATCAAGGCCCTGTCTCAAAATGAAAAATAAAAAGAGCTGGAGATGTATCTCAGTGATGAGCACTTATGGATCCAATCTCTGGTATCATCACCAAAAAAAAAAAAAAAAAATTAAGAAAGAAAGGAAAAAAGAAAGAAGTCATTTAGCATAGAATACTCTGCATTTTGTAGTTTGTTCAATGCATCCTTGAGATGTCATTCGGTGTGTTCTTTTCTCCCGTATTCAGCATAAACTACTTGTACAGAGAAATGATTTGATTCAGATCCATTTTTTTTAGGCAAAAAAATATTTCATCAATGATGCTGGGCATTTCCCACAGCATAATATCAAGATGCAAGAAATTGTCCAGTTGGCTCTCTTTTAAGATGCTTAATTCAATTGGTATCATCTGATTCCTCCATTATCAAGTTCTCTATCACCTTGTGGTTTGTAGCCCGAGATGATGGCTCTCTAGATCCATTATCTCATTAGGGCAAACATAAGCATTTATTAAGCACTCCCATGTGCCAGGTACATGCTCAATACAGGAGACAGAGAAATAAACAAAATATGGTCCCTGCCCTTAAGGAGTTCAGAAGGTTGTGGGGAATGCAGACAAGTAAACATTCATTCGTTTATTTATTAAATATTTACTGAATGCCAATTGTGTGTCGGGCATTATGCTGGTTGCCAGTAACTGCATTATAGTATGTAATAAAAATGATAGGTACTATTTACTGGAGTTCACCATACTCTATATACATTTATCTCACCATTCCTCATACAAGTCCCTTATTATCAAGACATCTATTTTAAAGATTTGGAAGCAGAGGTTTACAGAGAGAGAAAGAGATTTGAGAAAGGTTAGCATTTTCCAGAGAACAGAAGCCAATGAGATACACACTGTATGTGGAGAGAAAGGAGAAAGGTACAGGTGATATGGAGACTGCAGACCTTCACACTTTGCCATCTGCAAGCTGGAGAAACAGAAAAATTGGTAGTGTGGCTCAGTTCAAGTCCAAAGGCCTGAGATAATGGGGTGGGAGTGAGTGGCCCACTAATACTAATTCCAGAGTCTGAAGGTAGGAGTTCTGAACATCCTGGCTCCTGGGGAGAGAAGGAGAGAAAATATGAATTCAGCTTTCTTCCTCTCATCCATGGTTTACATTTGTTTGTTATATTCCTTAAGTTTCTTTGTAAATTTCTCCATTTCTTTTTTTTTTTTTCTTTTCTTTTTTGGTATCAGAGATTGAATCTAGGGCGCTCAACCACTGAGCCACATCCCCAGTCATTTTTTAAATTTTTTATTTTGAGGCAAGGTCTTGCTAAATTGCTGAGGCTGGCTTTGAGCTTGTGATCCTCCTGGTTCAGCCTCCTAAGTAGCTAGGATTACAGGTGTGTGCCACCATGCCCAGCATTTCCCTATTTCTTTTTTTAAAGTATAACTGACTACATATATTTAAATATATAATTTGATGAGTCTTGGTATTTGCATAGACTCTGAAACCATGGGCCAATTGATAGTGCCCACCTACGTTTCTATCTTCTGGAAACACCCTCACATACATACTCAGAAATAAAGCTGCATCAACTAAATGGGTATCCCTAAATTGAGTCAAGAAGATGGCTGAAATTAACCATTATACACAGTAAAATGGTCAGAGCTGGAATATGAACTGTGGGCCACTTGCCTCTAAAGCCTCTTTTTTTTAATATTTATTTATTTTTTTTAGTATTTGGTGGACGCAACATCTTTGTCTGTATGTGGTGCTGAGGATTGAACCCGGGCCGCACGCATGCCAGGCGAGCGCGCTACCGCTTGAGCCACATCCCCAGCCCTTCCAAAGCCTCTTAATCTCCACGCTATCCTGCTAAAATTGAGACAGGTTCTTATTTCCAGATGCCATTTGAACTAAGTGGCAAATCTTAATTTAGCAAGAAATAGTCTGTTGTGGGCTGGGCTTATAGATCAGTTGGGGAGAGTGCTTGCCTAGAATATGCAAGGTCCTGGGTTCAATCCTACCATCACAAACAAAGAAAAATCTGTTAGATTGGCCTGCAACTCTAGACTCTAGAGCAGTCTAGAGAAAGAGGCAGGCAAAAACCTGAGCTGCTTCTTATCCTGCCAGGATGGAGTTTCCAGTATAGTGAGATGAGGGAGGGACACTGAGGAGGGGCAGGCCCTGGGTCTGACCACTCAGTCCCCCAGCTTGGTTTTATCCTCACTTTCCAGAGCAGGTAGCTGACCCTGGGAGAGAGAGATAGTCCGTTTGACAGTAGATACAGGCTTGACACTGGCAGTGCAGCTCCAAGACTAGTGTGGCAAAGGTGTTCCCAGTACAGACTTGGTGCCTAAATGCCTGGGTTGAATCCTGCTTTTGTGTCTGCTAATTATAAGCCTTTAAATGAGTCACTTAAACTCTCTGGACTCCTAATCTCCTCACCTTCCCAATGAGAATAATTATAGCATCTATCCCCTTGAATAGTTTGAAGAATTAGGTGAGACGCCTAAGTAAGCAGAGCAAACAGGAAGTGCGAAATAAACATTAACTAAAGGGTTCCATATTGCACATTGCTCAGGGGTCAGGGTTTTCCCCTGAGCCAAGCCCTTGGACAGCAGGCCCCCTCCAACCCAACTAGCTGACCTTGAAAAGAGACTGCTGCTGTGCTCCAGGGCCAGCAGATCCCCTCTCATGGGATTCACCTTTGGACTTAGTTATTCAACAATGACAGTGCTGGCTTTGGCAGCACATATTACTATATGTGGAACGATAGTTAGATTAGTTAGCATGGCTCCTACATAGGATGACACGTATTCCATTAAAAAAGGAAAAAAAAAATTGGGGGCTGGGGTGCTGGCTCAGAGGTAGAGCACTCGGATAGCATGTGTGAGGTACTGGTTCGGTCCTCAGCACCACATAAAAATACAATAAAGATATTGTGTCCACCTATAATTAAAAGAAAAAAAAAAGTTAGGTGCGGTGGCGCTGGTTTGTGATCCCAGCAAACCCGGAGGCTAAGGCAAGAAGATTCAAAGTTCAAGGGCAGCCTTGGCAACTTACTGAGATGACCCTGTCGCAAAATGAAAAATAATAAAAGGAGCCTGGGAATGTGGTTCAGTGGTAGAGTGCTCCTAGGTTCAATCCCCTGTACAGCGCCCCCCCCCCAAAAAAAAAAAATTAAGGCTGCAGAATAACTGTCAAGGTCCCAAAAACCTATGATTTTCTGCTCCCACTACCAAACAAAGAAGGTTCCACCCCTTCTCTCAGACTCGGAAATCTGGCCAACAAAGATGCTGTCCATTCAGGATGGAGAGTTAAAGCACTCCCAAAAGCCAGCCCTCTCCGGGCTTAGCAACCAATGAAATCGGTCCCTTCCAAGTTCAGCCCCTCCCCCCTGAGAGTTAGGTTGTTTCTCAGTGGTAGAGCACTTGCCTAACAGGATCAAGGTCCTGGGTTCCATTCCAAGGCCACCGCCCCAACCCAACCCCTGCACACACCATTAAATAATAAGAATAAAAGAATGAGAAAACTGGAGACAACTCTCCACATTTATTTATTTATTTTGGTAATAGGGGTTGAACTCAGGGGGCACTTGGCCACTGAGCCACATCCCCAATCCTATTTTGTATTTTATTTAGAGACAGTATTTTACTGAGTTGCTTAGCACCTCGCCATTGCTGAGGCTGGCTTTGAACTCTCGATCCTCCTGTCTCAGCCTCCTGAGCCTCTGGGATCACAGGCGTGTGCCACCGCGCTTGGCGATCCACTTTCATTTTTTAATAATTAAAATGTTAATATTATTATTTTGGGGACTGGGAATTGAACCCGGAGTACATATTCCCTCCTTTTCTATTTTTGGGACAGGGCCTTGCTAAATTGCTGAAGCTAGTCTTGAATTTGCAATCCTGCCTCAGCCTCCTGAATCTCTGGGATTGTAGGTGTGTGCCACAGTACCAGATTCACAATTCTTTTTTTTTTTTTTTTTAATATTTATTTATTTATTAGTTATTGGCGGACACAACATCTTTGTTTGTATGTGTATGTGGTGCTGGAGGATCGAACCCGGGCCGCACGCATGCCAGGCGATCGCGCTACCGCTTGAGCCACATCCCCAGCCCCACAATTCTTTTTTGCTGAAATATCTGGAGTAGGCAAATCTACGGAGAGAAAGATTAATGGTTGCCAGGGGCTGTGAAGGGTGAGGGTAGGATGGAAACTGGGCTTCTTGTAGCTGGGGGGAACATATTCTAAATGTACACAACCTTGTGAATATACTGCAAAACACTGAACTGACAACTTCACATGGTAGATTGTATGGCATGTGAATCATAACACAGCAGAGCTGGGTTTTGTTGTAGTTGTCAATGTTTTTTAGATTTTGTTTTGTTTTGGTTTTTTTTTTTCCTTATTTATTTTTTGTTTTTGTCATTTTTTTGCAGTGTTGGGGATTGAGTCCAGGGTTGCTCTATCACTGAGTTACACTCCCATCCCTTTTATTTTTTATTCCAGATAAGGTCTTGCTAAATTGTTGAGGCTGGCCTCAAATTTGTAATTCTCACCCAGCAATGGTGTACACCTGTAATCCCAGGTTCATGAGGCTGAGGCAGATGGATCGCAGGTTCAAAGCCAGCCTCAGACTAAGTAGAGGGGTGACTTTTTCAGTCTTATAACATCAACTGTCTTTCATTTGCTTTACCGACTGAAAAACCTAGAAACCTTTCTTCTGTGCACATAAACAATTGAAATAACAACAATAAAAATAATAATGGCTGTCATTTCTATAATACTCATTATGTGTTAGGCATTATGCTCCAAGCACTTTAACTTTGTATTAATGCCTATACCTGTAAGAGAAAGATATTATTCTGTTTCCACTTGAGGAAACTGAGAGGTGACCTGATTTTCCACAGGCACTAAGTGACAGAGCTAGGGCAAATCTACCTTGGGCCACATACTGTGTTGAGCACCAACAACACAGAAATCCATCCTGAAAGATACCATCCTCCCTGCTGTCTGCAAAGAACTCAAGCAACCGAGGGCTAGTGAGACCAACTGAACCCATTTGGCTAATACCAAGGGTTCCCATGCTGTAGATCCCAGGTAAACGGGGACAACATTAGAGCCAGTAAGCATCCACTGGTTGACCATCAGTTGACCATGTGTGCTCACCTTATGCCTGTGTGAGTGGAAGGACTATGGCTAAAACTTCCGAGGTTTTATAGGAGGGGAGGGTGGAGCTGGCCTGGCTGGGGCCAGGCTGGAGCCAAGCTGAGGTAGGTGGCAGGAGCTTCCTTCCAGAATGAGAAAATAAAGCGTGGACAATTAAGCCTGGGCAAAGGGCAAGGTTTCCAATGCAGGCCTAGAAAACTCCAGTCTAACTTGAGGATGAGGGGCCCATTATTTTCCAGAGTCTCTCTAACTTAAAGACCACAATCACTTATTCACTTACATTTTCATTGACTCAGTGAATGCTCACTGGACACCTAGCACATACCAGGTGCTTAGTTGCTGAGGGAGGCACCACCCTACCCTCAAGGAGTTTATGATCTGGTTGAATAAGCAGGCAAGGGATTTACAATCCAGGGATTTGCATTCCATGGCAATTATCAAGAATGATATTAACAATATTTAACAGCTGGTAGAGCCCAGGCACCAGTCCAGACAGAATGAACACCAACCATGAGCATCAGGACAGGGTCCCAGGCCCCTGGCAGTGTCTGGCTTTACCCTTTTGGTTGCTGGATAGTGGGAAGGTGGGGGCTGTGGGAGAAGCAGGGGCTGTGGGGAGACCTTGAGGGACTCCAGGAAACAGCTGCTTACCAACTGATATGGAAAGACTTAATAGAATATTCTAGCAACTAGGATAGCCATATCAATAGTGGTTCTGGTTGAGGACTAGACCTGGTGATGAGTGATTTGTGATTAACCAGAAGGTATGATGGGGAGGCACAAGGGAGTCAGGTAGGAAGGAGACTGAGGTAGGAGAATCACCAGTTCAATGCCAGCCTCAGCAACTTGGTGAGACACTGTTTCCAAATAAAATATAAAAAAAGGCTGGGGATGTGGTTCAGTTAAGTGCCCCTGGGTTCAATCCCCAGTCAAAAGAAAGAAAGAAAGAAGGAAGGAAGGAAGGAAGGAAGGAAGGAAGGAAGGAAGGAAAGAAAGAAAGAAAGAAAGAAAGAAAGAAAGAAAGAAAGAAAGAAAGAAAGAAAGAAAGAAAGAAAGAAAGAAACTAAGTTGAGTTTAACCAGAGGTTCCTGGCAAAGGTCACCACTTGGGCAAAAAGCCCAGAGGGGAGGAGCATTCAGTCTAGCTGGAGAAGAGATCATGCATAAGAGGCAGGTAAAGACCAAGCAGGGGTGGGAACTCTGTTATCAGAGTCAGTAGCTTGCACTGTGTCCTGAAATCAATAGGGAGCCATTGCAGGATTTCATTTTATTTATTTTTGGTGCAGGAATGAAACCCAGGACTTCACATAGGCTCAGCACATATTCTACCACTGAGCTACACTCCATCGCTATTGCAAGAGAGTCACTTGACTGAGACTGCAAATCCCCCCAGAGGGACCCCGAAGGATCAATTTTTTCAAAGCAAGAACCTAGGCTCAGAGAGGTTAAAACATCTGCCAGTTGTCATACAGTGAAATAGACATGGGGTAAATGGAATAAGTGGGGTAAATTCACTTCTAGTTCACCATTTCTATTGGACATGTGCAACAAAAGTTGCCCTTCTATGTATGGAGCCATAGAATTTGCAAAGCATGGTACAGATTACGAATTACTTTCCCATATGCTATTTGATTTCCCAGCACAACACCATTACAGGGAGCAACGCTGTTCCATTTACGCAGCTGAAGCGGCTGAATACAGAGCAGTTTCAAGACCTACTGCATAGTTAAATCTCTATTCAAATCCAAGTCTTAAAACTCCTGGTCCAATGTTCTCTCCTCTCTGTATGTTGGCATTGTAGACTCATTGTTTTGGGTTATAAATGTCAAGAAACACAAGTGCCTACACAGAAAGAAAGGAGGGGTGTAATTTGGGGCTTAAGTACCAAAAAGTCCAGAGAGAGATGAACTTCCCGCATAGATGACTCCAAGTAGTCTAGTGATGTCATCAGGGACCTGTCTTTGCTTTCCTCTAATCTAACTTCACTCTTGGATTCTCTTAGCAAAGCAGATACAGGCACCTAACTACCGGTTAAGCAATCCCAGGCCTAGGGAACTATACCTTGTGTGTGTGTGTGTGCGTGTGTGTGGGTGTGTGTGGGTGTGTGTGCTGCTGGGGATTGAACCCAGGGCTTTGTGCATGGGATGCAAACACTCTACCAAATGAGCTATATCCCTAGTCCCTTATATCTATTTCCTGCCCCCCCCCCCCATGGTGCTGAGTACTCTACCATGGAGTAAGTACATTTGTAGACCCAGGAACTATACTTTTTGAATGGGTATAGCCAAAGTCTTAGGTTTCTTTTCTCTTCTTTTTTTTTTTTTTTTTGGTACTTGGGATTGAACCCAGGGTTGATACTGAGCCACCCCAGCCCTTTTTTAATGTTTTATTTTGAGACAGGGTTCTGCTAAGTCCTAGGGCCTCCCTATATTGCCAAGGTTTGTCTCAAACTTGCAATCTTCCTGCCTCAGCCTCCCAAGTCACTGGCATACACCACACTTTTTGGCATACAGCTCGTCAAGTTTTGATGGGCACATGGCAGTTATCCGTGCACTCCTATTATCAAAATGCAGAACATTTGTTTCATATCCAAACTCCCTGTGCCCTTAGAGACAACTATACCACCCATCCCTAGGCCCTGGCTCCTCTGAACCTTCCTCTGTCTCCATAGATTTTTAATTTCTGGACCGTCATACGAATGAAACCACACAGTATATAGGCCCACGGTTTCTTCCACTAAGCAAAATGCTTTGGAGATGCCTCCATATCATATCTGTAGTGATAGTTTATTCTTTCTGGCTTAATAGAGTATTCCATTTTGTGAACATACCAAAAATTGTGTAATTGTTTATCCATTTAGTATCTAAGGGGTTTGGGGATATTTCCAGTTTGGGGCTATTATGAATAAAGCTACTTAGAAACATTCATGTTTTTGTTTTTGGGTACCAGGGATTGAACTTAGGGGCACTTAACCATTGAGCCACATCCCCAGTCATATTTTGTATTTTATTTAGAGATAGGGTCTCACTGAATTGCTTAGCACCTCACCGTTGCTGAGGCTGGCTTTGAACTTGCAATTCTCCTGCCTCAGCCTCCAGAGCCACTGGGATTACAGGCGGGCGCTACCACACCTGAGCCATTCTTGAGTCTCTTATGAACATTTCTTTTCATTCTTCTTGGAAAATACCTAGGAGTAGAATTGCTGAATCATAGGGTTAGCATACGTGTATAAGAGATTACCAAACTGCTTTTCAAAGTGGCCATAACCTTTTCATAATGCCATCAGTAATGTCTGAGAGTTTGCATTCGCCAGTATTTGGCTACATGGTCAGTCTTTTCAATTGTATCCATTCTAGTATAGTAGTATCTCATTGTGGTCTTAATTTGCATTTATCTAATAACTAATGCTAACGGATGCGTATGCCTCCCCACCTTCTTTCAGTGCTAGGGAGTGAATCCAGGGCTCACACTTGATAGGCAAATGATCTACCTCTGAGTCACATGCCCAGCCCCTTCTCTCTTTATTTGAAAAAAAAAAAAAAAAAAAAAATATATATATATATGTGTGTGTGTGTGTGTGTGTGTGTGTGTGTGTAATAAATATCCACAATTGAGGGGAGGGAGGGGAAGGGGGAAAAGGAAGGACAGCAGAATAAATTAGACATTATTATTGCTGTGGGTATATACGTGACTGCATAACCAATGTGATTCTGCAACCTGTACACTCAGAAAAATGAGAAATTATACCCCATGTGATTCAAATGTATGATATGTCAAGATCATTGTACTGTCATGTGTAACTAATTAAAACAAATAAAAAAAGAATGGGGAAAAATAAATAAATATCCACAATAGAAAAAATTTAAAATGCAGGGATAAGCAAGCAGAAGAAAAATAAAAATGAAAGCCACCTGTTATTTCAGAGATAACCACAATTGACATTTTGAGGGCTGGGGATGTGGCTCAGTGGTAGAGCATTTATGAGGCCCTGAGTTTGATTCCCAGAACTGGGGGGCAGGGGGAATGACATTTTGAGCTGTATTCAACCTTTTTTTTTTTTTGAGGGGCAGGGTGCTGGAATTGAACTCAGACCCTGGTGGGAAGTAGGCAAACACTCTACCACTGAGCTATACCTCCAACCCCCATCCAACCTTGTTTTTTTCAGACAAAACTATAATTACATTTTAGTTATTGGCATAGATAATACATGCACCTGGTACAAAGTTTGGAAAGAGCAAAACAGTAAGTGTTGTGCAGGTCTGTTCATTCAGTTGCCAAAATGAAGAAGTCTATGCCTAGGGCAGCAGAGGATCTGGATTAACAGTGTTTCTTTGACCTGAGGCTGTAAGTATGAACTGGTGGGATTCCAGTAAAATTGAGCATTCACAAATCCTACACCCCAGGGCTTTCATTTAATCAGAGAAAACACCAGACACACAGATAGCAGGAATTCTGTACAAGAATGTTTATAAATGCTTTACTTGTAAAAGCAAAAATCTGGAGAAACCCAAGGTCCATTGATGGGAGAATGGATAACAAACAAAACCCTCCAGCGTGTTCATACAGAGGATTAGAACAGAGCAATCAAAAAAAAAAAAAAAAAAAAAGTGAATCTACTGTAGCTATACACACAGCATGAATGAATCTGAGTAATATCATGTTGAATGGGACATTCCAAACTGTACTTTTTTCTCTTCTTTCTTAGTGCTGGGGATTGATCCCTGACCTCATGCATGCTAAGCATGTGCTCTACCACTGAGCTGCATCCTCATCTCTATTACTTTTTTTTTTTTTTTAATAAAGGTTAGGGACAACTAAAAGTAAACCGTGGTATATTTAAACCATATGTATTTACATGTTAAGCTATATAAAAGAAGCAAGGGAGGTAAAAACACAATCATCCAAAGACTGGTTAGCTTTAGGGGGATTCAGGGAAGGATTTCATAGGTAGATGTAAGATGTCATTATTTTTATTGTTTGAGTTCTATGGAGAGGTAAAAATGAGCACAGAATTAAAAGAGTTAAAAATAGCTAGGTCCGTGTGATGGTGGGTGTTTATAATCCCAAACGTTTGAGAGACTGAAGCAGGGTGTTAAGGTTTGGATGTGAGGTGTCCCCCAAAAGCTCACATGTGAGACAGCGCAAGAAGGTTCAGAGGAGAAATGATTGGGTTGTAAGAGTCTTAACCTAATCAGTTAATTAATTCCCTGACAGGATTAACTAACTGGTGACTTAAGTGGCAGGGTGTGGCTGGAGGAGGTGGGGCTTGGGGACGTAGCTTTGGGATATATATATGTATCTGGCAGAAGGAGTCTCTTTTCTCTGCTTCTAGATCACCATGCTGTGAGCCACCCACCCTCTCCCGCCATGATGTTCTGTGTCACCTCAAGCCCCAAGGACTGGAGCCGACCTTCTATGAACTAAGACCTCTGAAACGGTGAGCCCTCAAATAAACCCTTTATCTTCTACAATTGTGTTGGTCGGGTCCTTTAGTCACAGCAGTGAAAAAACTGACTAAAAAACATGGGGATCCCAAGTTTGAGGACTGCCTTAGCAACTTAGTGAGGCCCTGCGTCAAAAAATAAAGAGTGATAGAGTGCTTACCTGGAGTGTTTAAAAAGAAATCCATAAAGTATAGCTTTTCAAACAGAGGAAAAGTAGCCATTAATAATCCTATATAGCTCAGTTGGTAGAGTGCTTGCCTTGCATGCACAAGGCCCTGGGGGTTCGATCCCTAGCACCAAAAAAAAAAAAAAAAAAAAAAACCCAAAAATTGCTATTGGGAGTCACACATGGTGGTGCATGTCTGTAATTCCAGCGACTTGGTGGCTGAGACAGGAGGATTGCAAGTTCAAAGCCAGCCTCAGCAATTTAGCGAGGCACTTAGCAACTCAGAGAGACCCTGTCTCTAAATAAAATACAAAAAAGAGCTGAGGATTTGGCTCAGTTGTTAAGTGCCCTGGGTTCAATCACTGGTATCAGAAAAAAAAATGCTATTGAGGAGCTGGGGTTATAGCTCAGTGGTAGATTGCTTGCCTCGCAAGTGTCAGGCACTGGGCTTGATCCTCAGCACCACATAAATATATATATATAGTAACAGTATTTTAAATTGCTTTAATTTTTTAAATTGTTTTAATAAAAGTATATATTTTTTCTTTACATATATATACATATATATTTTTTTCTTTACATATATACACAATATATATGTAAAGAAAAATATATATATATATTCTTTTATTAAAACAATTTAAAAATTTAAAACACTGTTAACAGGGGCCAGGCTCCCACCCCTGAGGTGGAGGATCTCCATTTCAAAGCCAGACTCAGCAATTTGGTGAGGCCCTAAGCAACTCAGCAAGACCCTGTCTCTAAATAAAATATAAAAAAGAGTTGTGGCTCAGTGGTTAAGCTTCCGTGGGTTCAGTCCCTGATACCAAAGGCAGGCAAAATGCTATTGGGGGACTTGGTAGAATGCCCCTGAGCTAAATACCACAAAAAATTAATTGATTGATTGATTAATTAATTCCTTTTTATCCTTTTTTTTGTGTGTGTGGTGCTGGGGATTGAACCCATGGCCGTGTGCATGCAAGGCAAGTGCTCCACCAACTGAGCTCCACCAATTATCCCCAGCCCACTAATTCCTTTTTTGATTAATTAATTAATTTTAATTAGGTATATATGATAGCAGAATGCATTTTGATTCATGTGCACAATTGCAGCACCACTTTTCATTTCTCTGGTTGTTCAGGATGTAGTGTCACACTGTATGTGCAGTCATACGTGTACCTAGGGTAATGATGTCCATGTCCATCTCATTCCACCATCTTTCCTGCCCACACTTCCCTTCCCCACTCCTCTCTCCCCTTTGCCCCATCAAAGATCCTCCATTTTTCCCATTCCCTACCCCCTCCCTACATTATGGATTAACATCCACTTATCAGACAGAACATTCAGCCTTTGGTTTCTTGGCATTGGCTTACTTTTCTTAGCGTGATATTCTCCTACTCCATCTAATTAATTCCTTTTTTAAAAAGATTTTTTGAATTATAGATGGACAGAATGCCTTTATTTTCTTTGTTTATGTTTATGTGGTGCTAAGGATCGAACCCAGTGCTTCACACATGCTAGGCAAGCACTCTGCCACTGAGCTACATCACCAGCCCCCAATTAATTCCTTTTTGATGGATCTTTATTTCCCCCCTAGTCTTAAGGAATTCCTTCATATATACAGCTTTGGGATTTATTTGGAGAGGTCTTTAGTATACATTTCTCCAATTGGTGTTAGTGGGTCAAAGATGAGAGGCCTGTTTCAGAGTTTTGAGCCTTCTATTGTGCTCATCAGCAAGGACAGAGGTGGCCCTCTCTGAGAGCTCTGGCATTTGGCCTGATCCTGTTAAGTCCTTTGTCTCTAAAGCAGCCTCAGAGGTTATTCACTCAGCAAAGCAATGCTAACCATTCCCAGGACCTCCCCTTGGAGCGGCAGGAAATGGGCATCTTCTCAGGCAGAGAAGAACAACAAGTCTTTATTAAAATGTTATTCACCAAGAGCGCTTTATTAGTACAGACCTCAGCTTTGCTCTTGAGCAATTCCCTGCAGTCTGGCATGAGACTGTGTCTCCTGGGGGAAAATGAACAGGAGTCCACGGATGGACCAGGGCTATTGGGGTGTGGTGGGGGGCATTGGCTCTAATTCCCTTCACCCAGTGATACAGTTCAGATTGTGCGGGTAAGGGCTAGACTCCAGTCCTTTTTCCTCCACTTCCCAGCTGTGTGACTGGTCAAGTTTAAAACTGCTCTGGCTTCAGTTTACCCTTCCATCAAATTTGGCTAATATCACCCTCCTCAAGGATTGTCCCAATGCTTAAATGAGTCAGGACACGTTGAGTGCTCAAAATGTACCTGGCATCCTGAGAATTCTCCATACCCATCATTATTGCTAAGAGCTTTCCTAGGACTAGATCCATAGCTCCTGCCACCAAGAGGCTATTCTTAAACTGGTCCTGGCTGGGAGATGAATAGTTAAAGAGGCAAGCATACCATGTGGCATGATTACTATCTTAATGAAGGTGCTAGGGACACTTTCTTGAAGAGATTATGAGTCCACAAGCCTTCCTGGAAGAAGTGACATGGTGGCCGGAACTGAGTTATTTGTAGATTGGAGTAAAGTAGCTTTGGGAGACCAGTCTTTACCTCCACCCTCCCTATTTTTTGCTGTGCTGGGGATTGAACTGGAGCCTCATATGCGGCAGGCAAGCACTCTATCATGGAGCAACATCTCCAGTCCTGTTAACTGCCTTTACTGGAAATACGACTATGAGATTTGAGAAAGTTTTCAGTGCCAGACTTTAATTCTCAGCACCTGTGTGGGTCCCAGGTACCATGCTTGATGGGGTGAGTGGGTGCTGAAATTACCTTAAGACTAATGGGGGAGATGTCCATGAAATACACAAGAAGCAGGCCCTGATGAGACCTGCAAAATATCCAGGAGCAACTAACTCTGGCAGACCCAGGACTGAGGAAGCCTTTGCACAGGAAATATACAAGAATCGATTTAGCTGTGGGGAGCAACAGGGTGGGAAGGAAAGACACCTAGCTGGGGAACCACATGGGCAAAAGCCAGGCAGAAGCAAAGCCTGTATTCCAGACAGGGAGAATGTCCAGTGGGGCCTGTACCTGGGAGAGGGGCTGGTGGCCGGGAGGGAAGGTGCTTGAGTCAACTAGGCCTCAAATTAGAAGGGCTTCAGATGACCGGTTGTTTGGACTTTATCTAGTAGGTCATGGGAATGGAACAGAAGTGTTTGAGAAAAGAAGGGTTCCAATGAGATCTGTGTCTCAGAGGTCACTCTGGCACAGATGGGGAGGAGTCCTTGAGGAGGATCTTTGGGTAGGACTCCTGTGGGGGCAGGAGCATAGATCGAGGCCCCTGCATTCATCTTTTTTTTTTTTTTTTTAATTTTTTCAATATTTATTTTTTAGTTATCGGCGGATACAACATCGTTGTTTGTATGTGGTGCTGAGGATTGAACCCGGGCCGCACGCATGCCAGACGAGCGCGCTACCGCTTGAGCCACATCCTCAGCCGCCCTGCATTCATCTTGATGAGGAATCTGGGGTCTGGCCTGGACCAGGGGAGGTGTGCATGGAGCTAAGGGGTAGAAAGTTTGCAGCAGACCAGAAACAAACCTTGGTATTATTCCCTACTGCCTCATGAGTCAAGATGTCTAATATTACTGGAAAAATAAACCTGTTCCTGACATCAGCCAGTGGGAACAAGAGTAACTTGATATGCTGGTTGGTTAGGGTTAGCCTCTGCCTCTGCCCCATTTTTTGAATTATTAGAGGGAGGTGAAAAGAGGGACATATATAAAAGTGAAATCACTTAGTTTTATTGTTTTTTCTTAGCAGAAAAAATACATGAGATAAATTGACATCTAAAAATGTTTTTTCAAGCCAGGTGTGGTGATGCTTACCTGTAATCTCAGTAGTTTGGGAGACTGAAGCAAGAGGTCACAAGTTCAAAGCCAGTCTCAGCAATTTATGGAGGCCCTTAAGCAACTTAGCGAGACGATGTCTCAAAATATAAAAACAGGGTTGGGGATGTGGCTCAGTGTGTGTGTCTGTGTGTGTGTGTGCACACACACAGACACACACACACACAAATGTTTTTCAAGTTGGGCATAGTGGTGAATGCCTATAATCCCAAATACTTGGAAGGTTGAGGCTAGAAGATTTTAAGTTCCAGGCCAGCCTGGGAAATTTAATGAAATGAAATTTATAAAAATGGGAGCCGCTAGGGATGTTGTTCAGTGGTAAGAGTGCACTGGGTTCAACCCCCAGTACCATAAAGAAAAGAAAAAGTTTGCCAAGGATGATAAAGTGTTATGGACCAAAAGCAGTCTTGACTTCCTTTCCATACAGTCTGAGGGAGGGAGGGACAGGAGGGACCCGAGGGAGATCATGGGGGCAGGAAGGGAAGTGGGTCAAGCTGTTCATGGAGAACGGAGGTGGCTGGGAGGGAGACTGTGGCCCAGAGCAAAGGGGGGTGCTTAGGGGCTGGGGTTGTGGCTCAGTGGTAGAGCGCTTGCCTAGCATGTGTGAGGCACTGGGTTCGATTCTCAGCACCACATATAAACAAATAAAATAAAGGTTCATCAACAACTAAAAAAAAATATTTAAAAGGTGGAGGCACTGCTTAAAAATCTTGGAGCCCGTTCAGTGGTGCAGACCTGGAATCCCAGCCACTTGAGAGGCTGGGGAAGAAGTCTCACAAGTTCAAGCCAGTCTCAGCAACTTAGTGAGATCATGTCTCAAAATTAAAAATAGAAAGGACTGGAGATGGGTCATCCCGCGTTTAATCCTCAGTACCACAAAAGATTAAAAAAAAGAGGACTTTGGAACTGGGCAGTTCCAGGTTCAAATCTTAGCTGAGTCCCTGCACCCTTCTTAGCCTCAGTTTCCTTGTCTGTCAGAGGGGGTCATAAGGTTCTTTCCATGCAGCTCAGTTAAGTTATTGGATCTGCAGCTTAGAAAGATCAGGTGACTCTAGCAACCTGATTGGAGTTGATAAAAGAAAGTGTCCTGCAGACCACCTGGCGCTGAGAAAGCTTTTCAACCAAGGGGGCTGTTATGCTCATCATTATTATTGTTACCATGATTATAATTCTAGAGATTATTATTTCAGTTTGAAATTCTGATTGGCACTTGTCACAGCTCGACAGCTGGTCTCTGGTCTCAATGAAAGCTTTCTGGGCTCCTTACTTCCTGGGATTGTGTAGGTGGAGAGTAGCCCTAGGCGCTTGGGCACTGGATGGGCCTAGTTGCCCTGGCCTGCTTCCTCCATCTCCAAGCTTTGTCCCTGTGGGGCCTGAGCCAGGAGAAGACACCAGGCAACCTTGTTCCCCCTATTCCAATATCCGACCCCACAGATATTGGAATACATACCTGACATACCATGGTCCCTGCTGCTCTCTTCATTGGTCTGTGCCTGTGGTCAGGCCTCACTCCTCAGCTTTTACTTCTCTCCCTGGGAAGCCAACCCTAGAGGGAGAAGGGGTGTGTGAAATAAGGATGTGGGTTCCCTGGAGCCATACTTCTCCTTCACTCTTCCTGTTCCTTCCTCTGGGGCTGGTGGCAACTTCCCTCTCCCATCTCCAGTGTGAAACTTAAAAAAGTCTGGGGGAAGCTGGCACCCGTGCCCCTTCCTTCCAGAGTGCCCTGGCTGGTGTGCAGCGCAGTCCTCTAACACCTGGCACCTGCAGAGAACCTTGCTGCATCCCAACGCCTCTGCTTACACATCCTTCAGAAGCCTCAAAATGTTCAGAATCAAACCCTTCATTACCCATCTCTAACCTGCTCCTCTTTCTACCTTTCAGTAATAGCACTGTCATTGTCAGCCCAGCTGCCCAGGCAGAAACCTGAATTCCTTGTCCTTAACTCTTTCTTATCCACTGCCATATTGGTCAGCCACAGAATCCTCCCAGACATCCTCTAATCTACCCATCTCTGTCCACTCCCTTCCCCTCTTCATCCCAGCCACCATCACCCCACTGCGTTGACTGCAGTGGCTTCTGTGCTGCTTAATTCCCTCCCCATCCCACTCCAGTATTCCTCCCTCTTGCCCTGCTCTGTGTGCTAGGATGCTGACCACTGAGGATAGTACTCTGGTTTGCACCTTCTTCTGGCTTTTTTTTTTTTTTTTTGGTACCCGGGACTGAACTCAGGGGCACTCAACCACTGAGCCACATCTCCAGCCCTATTTTGTATTTTATTTAGAGACAGGGTCTCACTGAGTTGCTTAGCGCCTCACCATTGTTGAGGCTGGCTTTGAACTCCTGTCTCAACTTCCTGAGCCTCTGGGATTACAGGCGTGCGCCACCACACTGAACTGCATTCTGGCTTTTGGTTGGTCAAATTGAGTGACTAAACCCAGAAGAGATGGGGTGGGAAAGAGGTGAAGTTGAAGCATCTCTCCCTGCTCCATCCTGACCAGGCTGTTTGGCAGTGACTGCTTTCTGCCACTTGTGGCCACAACCCCAACCCCATGGACACCCTCCCATGGCTTCAACTCTCAAAGGTCTGAAAGACGGTCTCCTCCCTTTGTCCCAGGAGGGACAAAGGAAGGCAGTGGTCTTCGTTGCTAGCTTGAGGATGCCTTGCCATCCCAGAAGGTCACCTTTGACAAATTGTTCTCAACCAGAGACGATTTTGTCCTCCTCCCTGGGAGACATTTGGTACTGTCTGGAGACATCTTGGGTCGTCATCAAGTTGGGATGCTAGTGGCATCTAGTGAGCAGAGGCCAGAGATGTTGCCAAACATCCTGCGACCTATAGGTCAGCCTCAAAACTGAGAATCAGCCGTCACAGAGGCAAGAGGACTTAGACTGAGAAACTCAGCCCTGCTGGACACACTGTAAACAGTAGTCCCTTAGTGCTCCCCAGGTGGACTTGAGCTTGTCTGTGTCTTGTCAGCTCTCCCACTGATACATCTGGTCTCCATCACTTTCTCCCTCTCCACAGAAGCCAGAGGGCTCTGCCTTCCTCCCTCTTTCCCTCTTTCCTACTTTTCCTTTTTCACATCTAACTTTGGGATGGTTGAGGCATTTATTTGGTTCACAAATATCAGAATATAGAAAAGTATCAAAGTGTCTCTCCCTACCTGGCCTGCCACTCAAACCCAGGGCCCCACACATGGTAGGTAAGTGCTGTGCCACTGAGCTACCTCCTGTCTTTTATCACCAGCTGGCCGGGCTGGCCATATGAACTGGGTTCAAAGGGGTTGGCTGTATCAATATCTACTTCAAAGGCCTAACTCTTTGCCATGAAGCTCCACCTACTAAAGGTTCCATCATCTCCCGGTGGTACCCTGTGCCAAGCCTTCAAGACATAAGCTTTGAGGCATATTCAAGATCCAAACTATATGTTATGGTTTGCATATGAAGTGTCCCTTCCTCCAAAGCTCCTGTCAATGCAGGAATATTCAGAGGTGAAATGATTTGATCATGAGAGTTGTAACCTAATCAGGTCATCCTAGTTTGAATGGACTGATTAGAAGGTCACTCTAGGCAGATGGAGTGTGACTGTTCAAGTTGGGTCACTGGGGACAGGCCGTGGAAGGGTACAAGTTTCCTACCCTTTCCTCCTGACTCCATCCTGAGCTGAGCAGCTTTTTTTCTGCCATGTCCTGTCCCCATGATGTGGCCTCACCTTGGGCCCAGACAATGGAGATGGCCATCTACGGACTGAAATCTCTGAAACTGTGAACACCAAATAAACTTTGCCTCCTCTAAGTTGTTCTTGTCACATATCGTGGTCATAGCAATGCAAAAGCTACCCAAAACACTGTAATAATTGGGTTCCCCCAGGAACCAGATCCTGATACAGGAGCCAGTTGGGGCACTTTTATTTATTTGCTATAGCTGCCTTGTGGCTCTTAGTTTTCTCATCTGTACAACAGGTTGGTGGCAAAGGGAGCATGAGACTCTCTGAGACCTTTTCTTTTACATTCTAAAATTCTAATAAGCCATTCTTTCCCTGGCTCCTTTCTCTCAGTGCCTTATCCAGCTCCTTTAAGGCCAACTCAGAGGGCTTCCTCTGTCAGGCAACTTCCTGGATTTCTCTAGCCTCTGGAATTCCCTCCCACTCTTTCTCCAACTTTAAGCAAGTTTGAACACTCAGGTTAGCACTCTTATTTTATGGATATAAATTATCTCTTTCCAAAGAAAATTAACTTTTTTTTTTTTTTTTTTAAGAAACTGTAAGATAAAATATATGGCCCTGGGTCCAATCCCCAGCTCAGGGGAAGAAAAAAAATGTCTCATAAGTGCAAAGTGCAATAAGGAACTCTCCTCAATACAAGCAGGATGAAAGGAAGACTGAAAAGGAAATCAATTTCTGTGAGATTCAGAGGCCTTCAATATTTTAATACCTTGCTCATGTATCACCTAAGATTGTCTCACATTCCACTGCCACCACAACGCCTAAGACACAATGGCTTGGTCAGGACAGAATCAGTGCCAGCTTCACCTCTGCCACTCTAGCCTCCATTTGCCCCTCTGTAAAGTGGAATAATCATGGCTGTGCCAGTTTCTGCTGTTCTAATGAAACAAGATGACTTATGTGGTGACCCTGGATTCTTTCAGCTTTGTAGCTTACCATCTGGGTACAAGCTTGGGTGACTTGGTTTCCTTTTTTCTTTTCTTGCCCTGCTGAGAATTGAAGTTAGGGCCTCACACTCAGTAGGTGGGCCCACCACTGAGTTATACCTCTAGCCTGGGGCCTTGGCTTTCTCCTCTCTTCTTCTTTAGAAGGTTGTAAGAGACCTTTTTTTTGGAGGGGCGGTTACCAGGGATTGAACTCAGGAGCATTCAACCACTGAGCTACATCCCCTGGCCCTGTTTTGTGCTTCATTTAGAGACAGAGTCTCATGAGTTGTTTAGGACCTTGCTCTTTGCTGAGGCTGACTTTGAACTGGCGATCCTTCGCCTCAGCCTCCTGAGCCGCTGGGATTACAGGCATTTACTACTGCACCCGGCTTGCAAGAAACCTTTATTCAGCAAATATTTATTTATTGAGTATCTCTTTTGTACCAGGTACCATTCTATGGATTGGGGACACAGCAGTGAAAAAAAAAAAAGTCTATGCCCTCATAGAGCTTATGTTCAGAGAGGGGAAGAAGGCACTCAAGACAGATAAAATAGAGTGCAGTATCCAGGTGTGGTGACACACTCTTGCCTGTAATTCCAGCAACTCAGGAGGCTGAGGCAGAAGGATCTCAAGTTCAAGGTTATACCCTATCTCAAAATAAGAATTTTAAAAAGGGTTGGGAATGTAGCTCAGTGGTAGAGTGCTTGCCTAGCATGCACAAGGCCCAGAGTTCAATCCCTAGTACCGAAAAACAAAACAAAAAAACAAAAAACAAGTACAATATGGTAAATTAATGCTATGGAAAAGATAAGGTATGGTGGTGGCCACAGGGTTGCATGTTTCAAAGGGTTACCCAGCTGAGCATGGTGGCATGCACCTATAGTACCGGCTACTTGGGAGGCTGAAACAGGAGGATCACGGGAGCCCAGGACTTCAAGGCCAGCTTGGGCAATGTAAGAAGACCTTGCCTTAAAAAAAAAAAATTGTGGGTAAATCCAGGGATGGCATCTCTGATAAGCTGGCATTTGTATGATGTCTGAAGGAGGGATGGGAACCAACAGGTGTCTAGAGGAATGGCATACCAGGTGGAGGGCAAATATAAAGGCTCTGAGGAAATCTGGTTTTGATTTACAGTGAAACTTTAGCATATAGTCTGGTACATGGTATTAATTCATGACACTCAAAGAATAATTAACTTTGCAATCAGTTAGCATTGGTTTCCCAGAGTGCCTTGGTCTTCAGTTCCCCTGGGGTGACACACTGAGGCCTTCCCTGCCCTGCCCTATCAGCCACCAGCCCTGGCTTCCTGGAAGGCGATGGGGACAGAAATGGTTGGAACTGAGCCCCACATTCCTGACCCCACCCATCTCTGCTCAGATTCCTCTTGGGCTGCAACACCCTGAGGCTCACCAGGCATAGGGCACAGGAATGCTGGGGGGACAGCAGTCCCGAACTCCCTCTAACTTGAAGAGGGCCTAAGAACCAGCAGCAGGAACAATAACAGCAGCTGGCACTTATGGACTCCAAAAATATGCACGTCAGGCATGACACTGAACACTGGGTGTTCTTTTAACATCTTCTTGGTAGAGGTTAGCCTGAGTCACCCCCAGATATGCCATCTCAAGGACTGTATCTAACCAGGGCTCTGCCCTCTCAGATTAGTGGTCCTCTCAGGCAGGGTCCCCATTCAGCAGTGGGGGAGAGAGAAAGAGAGAGAGAGAGAGAGAGAGAGAGAGAGAGAGAGAGAGAGAGAGAGAGAGAGAGGAATCTTGCTGCTCCTGCCTGCCAGCTCTGCAGCTGCGCACAGGCCCAGACAGGCCCCAAACTCCCTTTTAGTGACTGAGGATGGCTCAGAGGAAGAATCAGGTTTTTCCCGCTCCCGGTGGAGCTGAGTCAGGTCTTTTCCCAGGCTTTGTGGGACTGGGCCATGTCCTGAACTCAGCTTTCATCCAGCTGAGGCATGGAAGCTGAGGCTCAGGATGGGGCACCAGGGCCCTTACCTCTCTAACCTCCTACCATATTCTTTTTGTTTTTATTTACTTATTTTCTTATGGTCCTGGGGACTAAACCCAGAGTCTCAGGCATATTAGGCAAACACTATAACACATCCACAGCACTTTTAATTTTAAATTTTGAGACTCAAATTGACCAGGCTGACCTTGATCTTTCAATCCTCCTGCCTTAGCTTCCAAGTAGCAGGGATTACAGGGGTGTGCCACTGCATCCAGCTACTTTCTGGCCCTTTCCCACTGTGTTCCAGACACACTGGCCTCCTTGCTAAACCCTGAGAAGCACACCTCTGGGCCTTTGCATTTGCTATTCCTTCTAATGTGACCATGCTTGCCCCCTGATATCTTCAGACCTTGATCAAATACCATCTTCTCAATAAGGCCTTCCCTGGCTACTGGGGACATGATCCCTTACCTTCTTCCCTATGCCCATCTCAGTTCTACTTTCTTCTTTGGCCTCATCTTTTACCACATGTGTGTTTTATTAATTTGTCTTTATTAATGGTCTGTCTCCCTTTGAGAATTCCCTTAAGTAGTGCAGGAAGGGCCTGTGCTCTGAGCTATAGAGGGCTCTGCGGTGGTCCTTTTGCCCCTCTCTACAAAGCTAAGGAGTTGTGAGTACTAGAAGCTGCCCCTACCCCCTACCTTCTAGATCATTCTCTGCCCAAATGGCCCCAGGTTTTCCCCAGGCCTTTCCTGAGCAAACAGCCAGCGTAGCTCACATGTGTACTCCTAGGCCCAAATGGTGGTCAATGGAAGCTGTTTTGGGGAACCAGTGACAGAACCAGCATGGGCTGGGGTGTACACACACACACGCACAAAGAACCTCAAAGCACAGGGTGGGAAGAGGAGAGAGTGGCCATGTTTCCTGGGATTGGGGCTGATTCTGCCCACACAGCCACGTTCCTCCCCAGTCCCCTGTGACCCAGGGTCCACATACAAACCTGGCTTCCTCATCACTGTGAAGATAAGTTCCCCCAGAAAAGAACTCAGGATAGGCTCTTTTTTTTGTTTTGTTTTGGTACCATGATTGAACCCACGGGTACCTGACCGCTGAACCACATTCCAAGCCCATTTTATTTTTTAATTTGGGACAGGGTCTTGCTAATTTGTCCAGGCTGCCATGAATTTGCGATCCTCCTGCTTCAGTCTCCCAAATTGCTGAGGCTATCAGTTTCCTTTTAAAAAGGTAACTATAAATCCTCTGCATGGTTAAGAAGTGGGAGGATGTGCCAGGTATGATGGTGCACACCTGTAATCTCAGTGACTGGGAAGGATTACTGGGAGGCCAATTCAAGGTCAGCCTGGGCAACTTAGCAAGACCCTATCTCAAAATAAAATTTAAAAACGGGCTGAGGATGTAGCTTAGAGGTAAGGCAACCCTGGGTTTAATTCCCAATGAAATTTCCAACAGGGGAAAAAGAGAAAAGGACTCCATGTATTTGAAGGCTCTGTGCAGTCAGAAACCAATAAATATTAACAGCTGCTGCTGCTAACACCTGCCGCCACCGCCATCATCTTTATCAGCATATTCATGGCAGTTCCTGCCTGTTGTGGTTCTTGGCTGGCCAGGCTGGGAGGTGCCCGCTGTGGTTGTGGTTTGGTGAGTGGTGCCCTCTGCTGGGCATGAAGAGAAGAGCCTTTCAGAAAACCACAGCCACTGAAAGTTCCTGCAGTCTGGGAATTTCTGAGAAATTTCCATCTGGAAATGCAGTCTCCACTCAGGGTGTGAGTGTAGAGAAAAGGAGCCACAATTGGCCCTATCAGTCCCTCGACTACAACATTAGTAGAGATAGCAAGAAAATTTATGTAGTCTTTGCATGCCAGCATAGTGAGGCAGAGCAGTGAAGTGATTTCTCCAAGGCCTCAAGGTGGAAGTGCCAAGATGTGCTCTGAACCATGCCAACCCTGGGACTGAACCCAGAGTTGCTTTACCAATGAGCTATATCCACAGCCATTTTTAATCCTTTTTAAAATGTTTGGAGTACTGGAGATTTAACCCAGAGGGGTTTTACTACTGGGTTACATCCCCCAGCCCTTTTTACTTTTTATTTTGAAACAGGATTTCACTGAGTTGCTTAGGGCCTCATTAAGTTGCTGAGCCTGGCCTTGGAACTTGTGATCCTTCCTCAGCCTCCCAAATTGCTGGGATTATAGACATGAGCCACTGTAACGGGCCCAGGTGGGCTATTTCAATGGGAGTAGCCTCTGCCTTTAATCTGGGAGGAGTTGGCTTACAGAGCTGAACTGAACACATAGCAGGTGAGCTGCTAAAGGGCTTCCCAGGGGACTGCCCTCCACCCTGTCAATGGCAGACTCATCACCCAGCTGACTTAAGGGACCCTTCCTAACTGGCCATCCCTTAGCAGTTCCCTGACTGGGTCTTAGCCCTATGTCTCTTTGTGGGTCCCCTTGGTTAAGGGAGCCTAGCATGTTCAGGGACAGGAATTTGGATTCTCTTGCTACCTGACCTTCCAGGGATGAGAACCATCTTACTGATGCCTCTCCAGGGCCCAGGCAAATGGGAATTATCTGCACCCCTTTGAGAAGGAGAAAGGATTGTTGGTGTGACCAGGCCTGGCTGGTCTCAAGTTCTGCTCTAGGGGACTGAAGGAGTTCCTTATTTGGAGTTTTATCTTTTCCCTTCTGCAAAATGACAGCAGATTGGAGCAGTTTTCAAAATATTCTGCATTTGGGGTTTGTAAGGAGACACACTGGAAAGATGGGGCTGAGGAGACAGGTCTCTGGGTGCCCAGCCCCTTCTTCTCATGAAGCTCCACTTTTAATTTTTTGGTACTGGACATTGAACCCAGGGTTACCACTGAGCTATATCCCCAGGCCTTTTTATTTTTTATTTTGAGACAGTTTCTTGCTAAGTTGCTTAGGGCCTTGGTAAATTACTGAGGCTGGCCTTGAACTTGTGTTCTTCCTGTCTCAGTCTCCCAAGTTGCTGGGATTTCAGAGATAGGCACCGTAGGCCCATTCTTTTTAATTCAGAGGTTGGTGACTGGCTTCATCACTGCAAGAATCTAGGTCCATCCACAGAGGCCAGGCTTAGCTGGGGAAGGTTGCTATACCTCCTCAACTCCCTCCAGAAGTCTCCAGAGAAAAGTCCAGCTGAAGAGTGGCTATTTGGTTTTACAATTAGTTGTAGCGTAAGATAGGTTTTCCTGCTTCATTCAAGCTTCTGTGAAAGGAGCTGAAAATAAGGGGCTACAGAGGCAGCTAACTGGGACACCCAATCCTCCCATACCCCCTTATCAGCCAGAGTAACAGGGTCCTGGTGGAGGGGGATTATCAGCAAAAGCATCAGGTCCCTGGTTGTGGGGATGCGAGGCAGTGGGAACCAGGAGCTGTGGCTTGGGAGGAAAGACAGGAGGCAGTCTTGGCAGAGGGCTAAGGCACTATGGACCAAGAATAATGAGAAATCTATTAGATTCCCTTTTGACTTCTCCATCCAAGGACCTCCACTGTCAGAGCCTAGGTGAAAAACCTTTGTGTCAGAATCCCCTGGGGGCTGGTTAAACCAGACTGCAGGCCCAATTCAGTAGGTGAGGCTAGTTTGTTGGGTCAGGGACTGGACTTGTGAGTACAGCCGCTTTGAAGAATTAGTTACGCTCACTGGGCATGGTGGAATCCCAGCTCTTCAGGAGGCTAAGGCAAGGAGAATCACAAGCTCAAGGCCAGTCCCACTCAGTGAGACCATCTCAAAAATAAAAAGGGCTGGGGATGTAGCTCAGTGGTAAAGCACCTTGGGGTTCAATCCCCAGTATCTAAGTAAATTAAAAAAAAAAAAAAGAATTGGTCACTTTTGGGGAAGGAAACACTTATTTCAACCCTAGCAATTCCTTTAGCTCTATTTCATATGCTTTTGTTTTATTGAAAAATTTGAACTTCCCTTTAACAGAGGCACAAATGGAATCTTCTATCTTTGATTCCTCATCCTTACTCCTGCACTTGAGCCCTGGTCTTATCAGAAATGTTCCAATTTCCCTGATATTCTGGGTGGGTTCTCTATCCTCGCCCCCCCACCCCCATTTTGCCTGCTTTTGATGATGACCAGGTATTATTTAAGAAAAATAAAAACCCCACAATGAGGCCATTCTTTTTTAAAAAAATATCTTTATTCATTATTTTTTATATGGTGCTGAGGATCAAACCTAGTGCCTCACACATACTAGACGAGTACTTTACCAATGAGACCCATCCCAGCCCCCCAAAAGACCATTCTTTAAAGCAGGGAAACCTCCTCAGAGGCTGAGTATGAGGGTATGTTTAAAGGAAACAATGGAAGTTAAGTGCCATCTGGATCTAAAAGTTCTAAGTTGCAGTGGTTTCTAATTAACAAATAGCACAATCCATGCACCAGATATTAATTAATTGAATCACATAAATCTCCCCATTTTATAAATGAAAAATCTGAGGCAGGTAGAGGCTAAGCAACCTCACCTGGGCTCTGGTGGCACTCAGCCCAAGGGAAAAGAGGTGAATGGTTTTGCCACAGAGGAGCAGCTCTGAATTTGCAGGGAGAAGACAGGTCTGTACCCCTCCACCATAACCCCCTACCCCGCTGCTGGACTCACCTGAGTATGTAGGGGAACTCTGAACTTCTCTACCACAGAGGGAAGCTAGGAGGAAGCCAGTGGGGGTGGAAGAGCCTAGTCCCTTTGCACAATGCGGAAAATGGTAACAACCACTGATACGAACCTTAGCAGGGGGAATGGTGTGGTGAGGAACTTAGATGTCAATAAAGAAGTTAAAAAAAATTTTACTCCACTGGCATCTCTGGGAAAAGTTCCTTTAATAAAAACACTTCTAGTACATTTATACGATTGTCATCACCTTCTACAGCACACAATAGGGAAAGTAAAAAAATACAGGACAACCTAGACACACACAGTATAAAAATGCAAGGGGGAGGCCTCAGGGTCTGGGGATCAGAGGAATGCACGAGGACAGTAAACCCCGCTGGCTGCGCTTCTGGAGGGCTGAGGGGACACTGAGAAGACTCTAAAAAAACAGCATTAAAACAACAAAAACAAAAACACAGGGGCTGAGGAGATAGCTCAGCAGTAGAGCTCTTGCCTAGCATGCTCAAGGCCTTGGGCTCAATTCCAAGCACCACGAAAATAAAACAAAAAATAGGAATACCGTAAGAGGCCTCTTTCTAAGATAAGGTTCCATTCCAGAGGGAAAGTCATCATGGAGCATCAGAGACGGTCCAGGCCCAGGATATGGGCTGAGCACTTTATGGCAGGTAAGAAACATCTGGAATTTTGGCCTGAGGCAACCCTGATGAGGCTGAGAGGTGGTCTGAGGTGGTCAGGGGTGAAGTCTAACTGTCACATGCTTCCATACAGACGGGCTTAGCATCCGACCTGTTCATGGCAGACTTGCATCCTCTTCCTTCCGAGTTGCTCAGGCCTCTTCTTGACAAGCTCTGAAGTCCTTGGCTTAAGTGGGGACTGAGACCCTTTTGAGAGGCTGCTGTGGCCTGACATTTTATTCCTGGCACAGCAGCCTAGTCATCCTCACCACCTCCATACATGTCCGCCAGCTTCTTGAAGCGACTGCCCCACTCGTTCAGATAATCATAATCCTGGTCTTGGTCAGAGGCCGAGGAGGTCAAGGAGCTCAGGGAGGCGGCATCAGAGCCACTGCCCTCATAGTCGAACACTAGTAGGGAGTCGTACGGTGGGGCTGCAGGGTCTGTGTTGGCGGCCTTCAGGTTCTGTGCAACAGAGAGCAGGAGTCAGGAGCGCTGGGCCTGAGGCTCAGCTGCAAGGGCTCAGGTCATCAGAGGACCTTGCAGAGCCCCGCTTTCCTCAGCTGCCTGGCCAGCACTCCCCTCCCTCAAGGCTTCGAAGGTTGAAATGAAACAATGCCTAGAAAGCGGTTAGCACAGGGACTCAGCATGGCAGCTCGGGGCAACACACACCAGTGGTGAAGGGCAGGGACCTTGCAAACAGACTGTGCCTGAACTCAGTCTCCACACACTGGTTTTGGGACTTTGGGCATCTCTGAACTGCTCTGTGCTTCTGTTCCCTGTCTGTAAAATGATAACATGTCACACAGCTTTAGAGGAATAAATGAATACATGTAAAGCTTTACCTAGCACATAGTTGGACACTATTTTATCATTTGTAGAACGATGTGGGGTTTAAATGAGACAGCATTTGCAAAATGCCCCAAATGCAGTCATTTCTGGAAACTTTCCATTTAACTGGAAGGATGATCTCCAAGTATTTAGCTCCAAAGCATCCTCTGGGAACCAGGTGCCCTGAGCAGCTTTTCCCCTTGTGTGAGACGCTTGTTTTTTGCACCACACTCTTCCAAACATGCTCAGGTTAAAGAACAGAGGCTCACCACTGGATTATTTATCCATCTCTGCAGAAGAAAGGACTGAGGCAGAGGGTTTGAGTCAGGGCTGAGGCCTCCTGACCTCCCTCCCAGGCTTCTGTCCACTGCCACAGATGAATACACCCCACCCAATTAGTTGTGAATTTCAACTAATTTTTTTTTCTCTTTTTCTGTTAAGGACTGCCACTCATTGATCGCTATGCTGGGCTCATATCATAGACCTCCTATATGTATAGTTCACTAGTTCTTCATCTTTGATTTACTTTCAGAATTAAAACCCAGATTCCAGCCAGATCAATGGATTCCAGTCCCTGGGGTAAGTTCTGGTGGCCTCTGAAGTCCCAGGTGATTCCAATGGCTTCCTCATTTGAAGCAATTCATGAAGTAATTCATAACAGAGATTCTAAATTTTCCTCTACATTGGAATCACCTAGAATCTTTAGAATTCAAACCCAGGTAGTCTAATTCCAGAATATTCTCCTAACAACTACTATGTTTGAATAAACGAATAAATTATTTCTAATCTACTCTTTCTTTCTTTATTTTTTTGGTACCAGGAACTGAATCCAGGGGCACTTAACCACTGAGTCATTTCCCTAGCCCTTTTTAAAAATTTTTTATATTTTATTTGGAGACAGGGTCTCACTGAGTTGCTTATGGCCTCACTAAGTTACTGAGGCTGGCTTTGAACTTTCGATCCTCCTTCCTCAGCCTCCTGAGCTGCTGGGATTATAGGCGTGTGCCATTGAGCCAGGCTCTAACATATTCTTAAGTAGTCTGCAAAACTGTATTTTATGGAGGAGGAAACAGAAGCCCAGAGATATTCAAACATACAGAGATCATACAAATGGTTGGTGGTGGAGCCAGAATTCAAACCAGAAACACGAATCCAGGGCCATGCTTGTTCTCCTGAGCTGCTGCTGCTAGATTTAATTAAAGGGCTGTGCTAGGCTGGCCCGCCATTTCTCACCTCAATGATGAAGTTGCCAATTTCATCTGGGTTGGCTGGCCGGGGTCGGTACATGGGTGTATGGATGAAGGTTGGTGCAACATCATTGCGGAGAATTACCTCAGGCCTGGCCTCCAGACCCCGGTGGAGTTGGGTAATATCATAATCCTTCAGGAAAAGAAATGAGAACACAGGATTGAGACCTCTCCCCACCAGTAACACTTCATCCTTTGAATGCTAGGGTTCATAGGTAGGTCTTGGAAGACTGATAATGTCAGCTGCAAGGGCTCAGGTCATCAGAGGACCTTGCAGAGCCTCCCTTTTCTCTATAGAAATTTCTGTAAGTCCTCATTCCTACTCTCCCTATCTTCCCCAATTAAGTGCAGTTTTGATTGAGGTCCATTGGCTGGACCACAGAGACCAGTGAGGGACCATATCCCCTCAGAAGAGGAACTGATAGTCAATCCTGTTGAAGACTAATCTTCCAGGGCTGGTCAGTGCAGCTAATGTGGCCAGTTAGTTGACCCAACGACCCCTGCCTCAGTGGCTCACCTGGTCCTCTTCACCACCACCCTCTTCACCATAATAGAAAACATTGTCACGGGTGTCATCTTCTGGGAGCAGAAGGGGCTCTTTGACCTTCCGCTTCTTTCTCACCAATAAGAGGAGCACCAGCAGGAGGACTGAAAGAATTGGGAAATGTGAATATTCACCCCCAACCACATCCCAACCACCTGGCCAGCCAAGACTTCAAGCCCTCAGAGCCCCACCCAACCTTAGAGCCCCCACTTAACAGCCAAAGCTTAACACACTACAGTGGCTCTCCCTGCACCTAGGAAAAACCCAACTACTTACCAAAGCTTACATGACTGGCCCTACATATGCCTCCAACCCCCGACGTACACCCCACTCCCACACACACTCATTCCCTCCCCCCCCAAAGTCAACACACTGGCCTCTTCTGAGTTTCTCAAATATACCCAGCAGTTTCCTACTTTGGAACCTTTCCTGGGCTGTCTCCTCTTGACCCACTCTCCACGCATATACATGGCTTTACCTTTAGGTTTGGGCATAATTATTTCCTCCTAGAAGCAGCCCAACTCCAACTCCGTTCCTTCCCACTTCCCACTATAATTCGGTATCATTTATTGTCAGACTTCCCATACTAGTGGTTTTTCTTTTTTAATTGTGCTGGAGATTAAACCTAGAGTACTCTATGACTGAACTATAGCTCCAGCTATTTTTATTTTGAAATAGGGCCTCACTAAGTTGCTGAAACTAACTTCAAACTTGCAATCCTCCTGTCTCAGCCTCAGGAATAGCTGGGATCACAGGTGAGTGCCACCATGTCTGGCCTCCCTGAGAGTTTGTCAAAACACAGATTATTGAGTCCTATCCCTAATATTCTGGAGTTCTGAAGTGGGACCTGAGTATCTACCTTTCTAACAAATTCCTGGTACTACTAATGTCTAAGGAACCACTGCTCAAGCCTGAGAGTATGTGATGGCAGGACCACATCTATTTGCTAACCACTTGTGTCTCTAATGCCTAGCACAATCCAGAAGCTCCGGAGTGTGTCTAATGAATGACACTCCCGGAATTAAGTGTGTAAGGAATGGATGGGCCATGTTGGTAGCTTCTTGGTCCCAATTCAAAGTAGAATCATGTCTCCTAACTATTCCAGTATTGGAGTGGAAAGGTACTCACGTAGCAGAGCCAGGACAGCCCCCAAGACAGGGAGAATGAAACCGCCCTTCCAGGGTATGGGGCAGGTGTCCACATGGCCACGGCAGTCACACACAGTGGCACTGATCACTGTTAGCTGCTCCTTGTTACCATGGTCAGAGAGAGAAAGGTGCACATCATATGTGTCTTGCTTCAGAAATTTCTTTAGGGACAAGGCCACTGTATCTCCTGAATGGACAGAGTATTTATTAGTCTGGAGATGCCATAAGTGTTGGAACTGAATACATTATGATGGAGATTGGAGAACAATGTCTGCATTTGAGCTAAAGAGAAATATCCTGAAAAATTAATATCTGAGGCTGGGATTATAGCTTAGTAGTAAAGTTCATGCTTAGTATATGTAAGGTCTTGGATTCTATCCCCAGCAACAAAATAATAATAACAACAACAACAACAACAACTGGCTAAAGCAAAATTCATTGTCTCAGAATTATTAGGATATAAAAATTAATTCATCATTTAAAGAAAAATCAACAACCGCCAAGCATAGTAGCATATACGACTAAGGATTGTAAGCCTGAGAGTATGTGATGGCAGGACCACATCTATTTGCTAACCACTTGTGTCTCTAATGCCTAGCACAATCCAGACTAAGGATTGTAAATTCGAGACCAGCTTGAGAAACTTAGTAAGACCTTGTCTCAAAATAAAATTTAAAAAAATGACTACGGATGTAGGTCTGTGGCAGAGCACTTGCCTAGCATATGTTAGACCCTGGGTTCAATACCCAGTACCACAGAAATAAATGAATGAAATAAATAATTTTTAAAACGAGAGCCTTAACAGTTATGTGATATGGACCCAATAATTTATCAACACATCAGCTCCTAGACTGTTCTTTGCCTCAAAAGAATATATTATTCTTCCGAAGAAATAGACCTAAATCATTTAATGTTTACATTAATTGGCCACTTGTTTTCATATTTCAATGTCCACTATCATTTATTATGGGAATTACTTTGTTTTATAGGTTATGTCGTCTAGGGTTACACCACAACTTTATTGGTTATGTAGTGTTGGGGATCAAACCAGGCTCTTGTGCATGGCAGGCAATTGCTCTACCCATGAACTGCATTCCCAGCCCTTACTTATTATTGCATCATTTTGCCATTTATTTATCTATCTATTTATTTATTTATTAGTAATGGGGACTGAGCCCTGGAGACTGAACCCAGTATCTTGCTCATGCTAGGCAAGTGCTCTATCACTGAGCTACACATCCCCCAGCCCCTTTTAAAAAATATTTTAAGCTGAACATGGTAAGACAGGCCTACAATCCCAGCAACTCATGAGGTCAAGGCGGGAGGATTCCAAATTTGAGACCAGCCTTAGCAACTTAGTGAGGCCCTATATCAAAAATCAAAAGGAGGGGCATGTGGCTCAGTGGTAGAGGGCTCCTGGGTTCAATCACCAGTACCAAAGAAGAGATAAATACTTTTTTTTTTTTTTTTTTTTTGGTACTAGGGATTGAACTCGGGCTCTTGACCACTAAGCCTCATCCCAGACCTACTTTGTATTTTTATTTAGAGACAGGTTCTCACTGAGTTCCTTAGTACATTGCTTTTTTTGCTGAGGCTGGCTTTGAACTTGTGATCCTCCTGCTTCAGCCTCTGAGCTATTGGGATTACAGGTGTGTGCCACTGTGTCCAGCTAAATAAAAAATTTTGAAATAGGGTGTTGTAGTTTGGATCTTTAGTGTCCCCCCAAAGCCATGTGAAAGACAATGTAGTAATGTTCAGAGGTGAAATGATTATGAGAGCTCTAACCTGGATTAATGGTGGATCAGTCCATTTGATGGATTAATAATTCGAGTAGACCATATTGTTGGTAACTATAGGGAGGTGGGGTGTGGCTGGAAGAAGTAGGTCACTGGAGGTGCGCTCCAGGGCATTATATCTGGTTGCGCCCTCTTGCATGCTTCCTCCCTCTCTGCTTCCCAAATACCAAGAGCTGAGCAGCTTTCCTCTGCCTTGCCCCCTGCCATGATGTTCTGCCTCACCTCGAACCCAGAGTAATGGAGTTGGTCCAGCTGTGGAATAAACCTTTGAAACCTTAGCCCCAAATAAATTTTTCCTTCTCTAAATTGTTCCTGTCATGTATTTTGGTCACAGTGACAAAAAGCTGACTAACACGAAGGGACTTGCTAATTTGCCTAATGGCTGGTCTTGAATTTGTGCTTCTTCCTGCCTCAGCTTCCTGTGTAGCTGGGATCAGAGGTATGCACCACTGTGCCCAGCCATTATTTTGCTTTTATAATAAAAATTTATACCTCAACTACATGATTTAATTTTTTTTTCAGGGGGGATACCAGGGATTGAATCCAGGGGCACTTTTTTGAGACAGGGTCTTGATAAGTTGCTCAGGACCCACTAAGTGGCCTAGGTTGGTCTTGAACTTGTGATCCTCCTGCCTCAGACTACAGGGTCGCTGGGATTTCAGGTGGGTGCCATTGTGCCCAGCATGATTAAATATGAAGTAGCTATATTTCCATGTGATGACAACTAAATCCAAATGCATGTGACTTGGTTACATAGTGGTATATTAAACCAATCAGATAGGATGCTAACCCATGTTATCACAGCATTAGTGATT
Organism: Spermophilus citellus; assembly: GCF_964194105.1. NCBI lineage: Eukaryota > Metazoa > Chordata > Mammalia > Rodentia > Sciuridae > Spermophilus > Spermophilus citellus. The sequence goes on along the minus strand of NC_138200.1, from coordinate 53,267,474 downwards.
ACACACAAGCTCAGGGATGCCAGAAATATGTCATGAAGATTAAATAGGTGAATGCATGAAAGTCCATACTTAGTTCAGGTGAGCAGTATTTGACCAACTAGCTAGGCTTCAAAGGCCCAGGGAAGTAGTAGGCTAAGCACAGAGCAGAAGCGAAGTTCAGTGGCCCACAATTCAAGCACTCGGGAGAAACTGTGGCAAACCCAGAGTAGGGAGGGACGTAGGTTGTAAGTGAGGAATATAGGGTCAGGGGTCTCTTTGAAGAAAGGCCTTCAGTTCAGACCCACCTTTCTCAAGAGAGGCACAAACAGCACGGGTGGAACATTTTTCATCCTGCAGGATTATCCCCAACATTGTGGCATCTCTCACCCACTAATCACTGGTAATCACAACCAACCTCTGAGTTTCTAACCCACCCCTCAGGCTTACAAGCTATTTCAGCACTGACCTCAAGCCACTTCTAGTTAAAAGGATCAGTACACTCTAAGTAAGAAGGCCAGAGGCAGAATTCACCCATTCAGCAATGGCAGGCAGAGATACTTCTGCAAACTGAGTATCTGGTCTACTGTGTGGAGAGGCCAACATGGGATATGTCACCAAACATTGGCACCATGCTCTAGGGCTGATTTCTCAGTTGCTGTTAATGATAGTGGTGGCAGTGACTAAATAGATGCTTACTATCTGCCAGGCCCTACCTTAACCCTCACCACAACTTTGAGAGGCAAGTAATGCAATTAACTTCATTTTACAAAAGCAGAAATTGAGGCTGAGGGAGTCAAGTAACTAGCCCAAAGTCACATACGTAAAGTGTGGATGAATTCTCCCCTGATGACAAGGACAAGGGCAAAGAGAAAAAGTAAATTAAAACAAAAAACCAGATATCAGTACTATGTTCAAGGATTGTTTTTTTTTTTTTTTTTTTTTTTTTTGGGATTTGGGCATAATGCTTACATTTCCATGAGCCAGATCTGAGAAGGTGACTGGGAAATACAAGCCTTGAAGATGACAGCTCACCTGAACTAAGTATGGACTTTCATACATTCACCTATTTAATCATATTTAATTTACTACTTCATAACAAGGAAGTAGACAGAAATACTGACCTGTCCCACAGATAAGGAACCTGAGGCCCAGGTTCTATAATTTGCACACAGTCACAAAGCTGGTGAAAAGTCAATGGAGGGGTCAGGTATTGAACCAAGGCATTTCTGGTTTAAGCTCTTCCATGATATGTTCAGGGAGAAAAAAAAAAATGGCTTCTAGGCCACAAGGGGGTGACAGAGGAGACCAATTTGGACTCCCAAAGGAAAGGTGGATGTATATATCCAAATCACAGGAATCAAAAAATGAGACAATGTGGGTGTCTGAAGGAGGTCTCCCAAGTTTTTTCAGAGCTGGGCTTAGCAGTAGTAACAGAAATGGGGTTATTTGGTTTCTTTGGGGTAGAAACTGAATGTATTGGTTCTCCATTTCTCTCCTGGGGATTCCCAGCCCTAAGAAGCACCTTAAGCCAAGGTAAGGCAGTTTTTAGGGTCAGACTCACTCCTCTCCGGTCCATACAATAACTGAAAAATCCTGAAGGCTAAGAACTTCAAAACAGTGGCCCAGAGAGAGGCAGGACAGGGAAGAAGATTGGGAACAGGAGGGCCAGGGGCTCTGGAGTCAAAGCCTGCTTCAACTCCTAATTATCACCTACGATATGCCCTTGGGCATGTTAGTTAACCTCCTCAAGCCTCATTCTTACCTATATGTGGGGATGAAAATGCTGACTAGAGATTGGTAGAAAGATAAAATAAGGAAAAAAAAGAAAAAGCTTTTGCATATTGCCAGGGTCCCATCAATGGTACACAACAGAATATAATGATAAGTCAGATACCTGGACTAAAACCTCGATGCAAGAATTTTCTAGCCATAATAATGCCTCTGTCAAGATATTTAAGCCTCTGTATTTGATTTCCTCATCTGTAAAATATGTGTGTGAGGAAGAGACAACAGTACCTTCTTCACAGCATAGATGTGGGGATTAAGTGCCAAGGTAGAGCATGTGAGGTGATGTTTGGCCTACTAAGCTTGCTGAGAGTGCTAGCTATAATTGCTGTGCTGCAATCCTTTTTCTTTTTGCAGTACTGAGGATCCAATCAAAGGCTTTGCACATGCTAAGCATGTGCTCTGCCAATGAACTACACTCCCAGCCTATACTGGAGATCCATGGGCATTTTGCCACTAAGCTACATCCCCAGTTCTTTTTATTTTTTTTTTTTTTTGAGATGGGGTTTGCTAAGTTTCTGAGGATGCCCTCAAACTTGCAATTCTCCTGCCCCAGCCTCCTGAGCTGCTGGGATTACAGGCGAGTGCCACCACAACAGGCTTGGAGCCCTAACTCTTGCTATGTAATACTGGACAAGTCACTTCCTCTCTCACTGGGCCCTGTTTTTCCCATTTGCATAGAAAGGCCAGATGGACTAGAAATATCTTTCAGAGTTCCTATGAGATTCCAAAGGCTTCCAATAGAATTCTTACACTGAGCCTTCTTCCCCAGCCCTTCTTTTTAAAAGTGTTTTGAGACAGAGTCTCGCTAAGTTGTCTAGGGTCGCACTAAGGTGCTAAAGCTGGCCTTGAATGTGTGATCCTCCTGCCTCAGCCTCCCAAGGTCTGAGATTACAGGCATATGCTACCATGCATTTTTTCTTTCTTTCTTTCTTCTTTTTTTTTTTTTTGGTGTGGTACTGGGGGCCTCACACATCACATGCAAGTATGTGCTCTACTACTGAGATACATCCCCAGCCCAGTTAAAATGATTTTTATTTTAAGGCAAGGTTTTGATAAATTGTTCAGGCTGGCCTCAAATTTACTACCCTCTTGTTTCAGCATCCTGAGTGTTTGGGATTACAGGCATGTGCCACTATGCCTGGCTGCTTTATGCGTGTGTGGTGCTGTGCTAGGAGCCACAAGCAAATAATATGATGCATGGCACCTTCGGTTGTAAGGTGACGCCAGCTAGCCACTGAGATGATATGATTATGTTAAGATTTACATTCATATGGAAATTGGACTCCTGCTGTTCACCTTGGCCTGCTAGGGACTCATGTTACGGGACTCCTGGAGAGTTCCCATTGGTTGGGGAAGGATAGTAGGAGGGAATTCCGGGGGAGGTCCAGGCCCCCCGGTTCCGGTAGACGGACATGTATGCCGGCGCATACGGAGGATTGGCGGCTTTTTCAAAAATAAAGTTTTGTTCCTGCTTGAGTGGCTTGTGATTCTGTGCCCAGCCAAGACTGCAGCAGTGCTGGACATCAAATCCATGGCCTTGCACATGCTACGAAAGTGATCTGCGACTGAGATACAACCCTAGCCCATAAATAGCATCTGACTGATGTTCTTGTGGAGATCATTATCTGTGACCCCAAAAATGCTGGAATAAGAATTTGTGCATCGGGCTAGTGTGGGGTAGACCTCACCGGCTACCACCACTCAAGTTACCTTTTTCACTGACTTCTGCCATCCAGTAGATATCTGAGTCATGTGTTAGCTGGGCCTGGAAAGGGGAGGAGTGGGGGGACAGGTCCTTGTCTGTGATGTTCAGCACTTGAGGCACAGGGCTTTGGTTGCAGATGATGATTTGACGGGGCTCAGGAATCGGGCCATGGTCGTTGATGTCAGTAAGTGTTAGGAGAAGAGTTCCTGTGCCAGTGGTGGGAGGGCTTCCTGTTTATAACAACACATATGACATCTTTTCATCATCTGCCCTTGGTTGCTGGATGAACTGATATTAAGCTACCCTAAAACTGACTTAATCCATCTCAGACTCCAGCTCTAACCCGCAAGTCTCTCCATGCCTTAGTTTCATTACAGATCAAACCAGTGATGCCAAATACATGAAAATCAAGTCATCTCTCATGTATCCATAGCAGACATTATCAATCTATCATAGATTAGCTGCAGCCACTTCACCCAAATAGTCATTATAATCTGCCACAGAGTGAAACCTATTGGCCACCTCAGGGCTAGTCTGGTGCTTGCAGATCAGCTTCGGGGAACCTGAAGGTGTTGGTTCACTATGTGCTAAGCAGAGATGTCAATTATATCATACTCCCCCACTGACTGTGGGGTGAAATCACTCATCAATCATGGTATTTTCCAGGTATTCTCTGTTACTCCACTATAAGGGGAAACTAAAGGTCAATTTAGGGTTCAGTGAACCAAAAACTTAGGTTGAATGGAATCTTCAGGATCTTTCCTGACTCTTGGGTATCAGAAAAAATCATAATCATAATCATAGCCAGTCTCCCTAGGAACAGTCCTTTAAGAGACACCCCCACTCCCAAAAGACCCCTTCAACTCTTCCGACTGGTTTGGTGGAACTGATCCCACCACAATCCTCTGTGCAGAGGGAACAGGCTGTGTTATATGATTTGAGAACCAAAGGTATCCCCATGTGGGAAACTTGGGAGGAAACTCTCACCATTGTCTGTGGCCAAAACCATGACTTCATAGACGTTGTTCTTCACAAACCGCTCATCCTCACGGTCCAAGATGCCCGCAGCAGTGATTTGCCCACTGTCTGGGTCCATTGCTAGCCATCCTGCTGGGTCTCTCATGATGTGGTAGCTGGAAATAATTGAGAAAGGTCACATGAATTCTAGTGTCATCATTCAAACCTCTTTAGACCCAATACAGATGGTCTCTGGGCTCTTAAGCAGGACCACAGAGAAAATGAATCTCATTGAAACGGAGACTAAAATAGCAGGTAGGGAGCCAGCAGGGATATGTGGGTGAGAGAGGACCCACCTTCCCCTGAACCTCTTCTCAGAGTCTTGTCTCCAGCACAGCAGGAAGGAGAGGTCCAGTGCCAGAGTGATACTCAAAAATATTGTACAACTTTTTTTTTTTTTTTTTTGGTTCCAGCGATTTAACTGAGGGGTACTTAACCACCAAGCCACATCTCTAGCCCTTTGTAGTTTGAGACAGGGTCTAAGTGCCCAGCCCAGCTGAACAATCTTTATGGTAATAGAACAACCCGCCCCACTGTACCGGTACATTTGGCTGACTGGAGCCAGTTCCCGAGGAGTACCTGATCTTTTGATCCTCCTTGTCAGGGTCCTGTGCAGTGTAGATGCCGAGAGCCTCCCCAGTGGAGACACCCTCCTGGGCCTCAATGACTTTGGAGGGTGGGACAAACACAGGGGCCTCGTTCACGTCCTCCACATGGACCACTAGGGTGGCTGTGGAGGTTGGGAGCTTCATCACAAAGGGAGCCTCATTGGTCACTGCTACATATAGGGTGTGCTGGTTTTGGGCCTCAAAATCCAAGCCCTAGGAGAGAAGAACGCGAACCACCATTTCGTGAGGAGGCCTGTGGGTGTCAGAAGGAAAGGGCCCATAGTGAGGGGATCGAGCCCTCCCCCTACAAGCAACAATCCCTCACATGGATCTCTCTCTGTCTCCAAAGCCTCCGGTGTTTCCTGAGCAGACATCTAGTGGAGTCTCTTGGATCACCCCAGAGGCAACTAGCTTCGTAAGGCCTAGAATATTGGTTTTCAATGGGGTGGTGATGCCCTCTAGGGAGTGTTTTAGAAAAACTTATGGAAGTCTGACTAGGGGGGCCATTGTTACTCATATGCTGGGGCAGGGGTGCCACTCCCACAGTGTTAAGACACAAAGAACTGATCCCATATCCCATGTAACTTGCCAATATCCCTTAAAACATTCCTACATCTTCGGGTATAAAACACCTGTTCATAATTAGAGTATAGAATGTTTTGCATATAAACCAAGTTTTTGGTGTGGTTTTAATATATACTAAATTCTCTAGGAATGCAACTGAGAGAAGCTCATAATTTAATTTGGTCAGGACTTTTTCAAGAGTTTGTTCACTGTTCTGAAAAGATATCAATACCACTCCTGTTCTGCATTGCCAGAGTGACACGCAGTGTCTACCACATTTGGATGATTCTACAAATAGATGCAAGTAATTGACCATTTCACTATGTTTTCTAGTGTAGTTGCACAAAAATGTTTTATATTCAGTAGCTTTTTGTAGAAATTTCTCCTTTATTTTAGTTGGTCATTCTACTTTTCTAAAAAATACAATTTAGCTAAGTTAGATTATAAATGAACTTCATTTCACAGTGTAAAAGGGGCATTAAAAAGTATTTGTCACAAGAAGGGGACATTTAAACCTAAGACTATCTTAGGTTTAAATGTCCCCTTCTTGTCTTTTATTTTTATTTTTTGAAGTGCTGGGGATCAAACCCGGAGCCTATCACATGCTAGGCAAATGCTCTATCACTGGGCTACATCTCTAGTCCCCTTTATTTTAAATTTTGAGACAGGGATTCACTAAGTTGCCCAGGTGGCCTCAAAACTTGTAATTCTCCTGCCTCAGCCTCCCAAGTATCTGGGATTACAGGTGTATGCCCAGCCAGACTCATTTTCTTGAAGCTTCAATTAAAATTTTTTTTTGTTTTTATTTTTTTAATATATATTTTTTAGTTGTAGGTGAACACAATATGTTTACTTTTTATTTTTATGTGGTGCTGAGGATCAAACCTAGTGCCGCACGTATGCTAAGCAAGCGCTCTACCACTTGAGCCATAACCCCAGCCCCTTCAATTTTATTCAGTCTTTTTTACTCAAACCATTTCTTATTCTCTAATAAAAACAAAAATGCACAAAAGTTTTAAAACAGTTTTGAGAGGCAAAGATGTGCCTACTAAGTAATTTATTTATTTATTCTATTATTATTATTATTATTATTATTATTATTATTATTAGGTACCAGGGATTGAACCCAGGGGTGCCTAACCATTGAGCCACATCTCCAGTTCATTTTATTTTTTGAGACAGGGTCTCGCTAAGTTGCTGAGGCTGGTTTTAAACTTGTAATCTTCCTGCTTAAGCCTCCCAAGAACTTGGATTATAGGCAAGCCCCACTGAGCCTGGCCTACTAAATAATTTGAAACTTTTCACATCTAAATACCTAGATGTGTGTTGCTGAGTAAATGCAAAATTAGCATGATTCTAATAAAACAGATTCTCTGAGAGACGACTCTGGAGGTGGCCTGTGGACACTGGGTTCTGGGAAGAATCCATTGATGTGCTTCAACTGAATCAGTGACTCACCTGTGGCTCCCCTTGTCCTGGAGGCTGGAGTCCTGGCTGTCCCAGGTGTGTCCTTTGTTTAAGTTCAAAGAAACTCACCTTCCTGGTTGTCAAGATGCCCTGGTTGCTCTCAGGGTGGGTGGTGATGGTAAAATGGTCCCCATCGTCACCTCCCACAATGCGGTAGATGGCATGCCACGCTGTTGAGTTTGGGGCATCCAGATCAGTCACTGTCAGCCTCTGCACCTCATGGCCCACTGCATTTTCTGGCACCCGGGCTTCATACTGTCAGTGTGGGAAGCGCAGAGCAATCAGAGCAGAGAGACTGACTTTCCTTAGAGGCTGTTCTACTCTCATCAGCCATGTGCCCTCCATCTTCCTTCTGGGGAGCCCCATGGCCTTTACTCTTTCCTGGCCCACCAACCCCCTTAGCAGGTTTTCAGGGCACACCCTGGTGCAGAATGTCCCAAGCATTAGCTTAACAGCTGCAGGGACAGACCACACCAACACTGGGTGATTTCCCTCCTCCCAGGAGCCTGATGTTCCAGAATCTCACTCGTCTGGGTATCCAAGTCCCTTCTGGATATAGTCATCCATCTACCTGAGATCAGTAGGTCATAAGAAAGGTGACAATAAGGTAGGATTCTATTTGTGTTGGGGCAATGGACAGAAGGTTTTTTGGAGGTTCTAGGACAGGTAGTAAAGACTAGAAAATCAGCTGCTCAGAACAAAAAAGTGCAAGTGCTCTACCACTGAGCTACACTCCCAGCTCCTAGAACAACAACAACAACAAAAAATTTTAATTATCTTTTATTTATTTGTTATTTGTTTATTTATTTATTTATTTATTTTTATGTGATGCTGAGGATTGAACCCAGGGCCTCGCCCATGCTAGACAAGTGTTCTACCACTGAGCCACAACCCTAGCCCCAGAACAAATTTTTAATCAGGTCTGAAGAATGTTAGCAGTCACAGGTACCTACAAATGGAAGGGGTGGGGCATGTCACCCTGAGTGGCATTGAGGCCTCTGTCATTGGAGGTGTACAAGTATTCACTGGGGAAATGTGGAGAGACGTGTATTCAAAGGATAGTAAGTTTTCCTATCAACAAAGATTTTCATATGCAGCACTTATTTTGCCAGGATTGTGTTCAAAACGGTGCATAGATTATTTCATTTAAAACTCAGAACAATGCAGCAGGTATGATCATTATCTCCATTTCACAGATTAAGAAATGAGGGCACAGAGGGTTAGTAGTTTGCCTAAGGTCACACAGCCAGTAAATGGTAAGGCTAGGACTTGAAGCAACATAGGCAGGATTCAAAATTTCATGAGAGGATTAAACTTAAGCCCTTCGTTACTGATGAGGGAAGAAGGAGGAACGGGCGTTACCTTCTGGGGGCTGAACACAGGAGCGTTGTCATTGGCATCACGGATTTCCACTATTGCCACTGCTGTGGTGGTGGAGCCATCTCCATCCATGTCGGTAGCCTGGATGGTCAGTGTGTATTCAGGGACTTTCTGGGGATAAAGAAAGGAGAGGGGAAGCCCACCGTGAGTCCAGTCTCAGGAGTCCCTCACCTGGGCTCTAAGAGCCAAAGCCTTGAGGGAGTATAGAGGTAGAGAAGTGTTCCTCTCATGATATTCTTGGCCCCTTGTCCTACCCTCACCTCACCAGAAAGAATAGAAGCAGAGGGGAGTGCTGGGGAGGAGTCTCAGGTGCCAGCAGTTCTCCTGGGTTTATCCTGGGAAAGCCTGGGCACTGGCCCCAACCCTTAGCTGCTCCACTGTGGGAGTATTAAGCAGGAATTTGGGCAAAGATATTAATTAGGAAACAGAAGGCAACTCCAATATCCATGGAGCTAATTCTACTTTGTGGCACACAAGGGACAAATCTATGCAATGTGCACACTAAGCGAACCATTCCAAGAGGAAATGAGAAAACCTCCAGAAAATATAAAAAGTCCTCATTTTACAGTTGCCTCCTCATCCTCAGAAGAGATTCAGTGAGATTGTTTGGCAGCAGGCCACTGACCCAAGGGAGCTGTGGGACATCCATGTGTGAACACAGTAGCTGACAGCTCAGCTGATTTGGGTCCCCATTGTTCTACCTTGACCCCAGGGACAGGGACAGGGACAGGAGTTTCTGCTCTGAGAGTCAGGCCCCAGCCTGGGCAAGCCTAGGTTGGCAGCACTTTCCCTCAGGGCTGTTCACCTCACGGTCCAGGCCACTGGAAATGACACTGATGGTGCCTGTGCTTCGGTGGACAGTGAACATGAGGTCGTGTGGGTCCTTTGGTTCCTGGCTATGGATGGAGTAGGCAACCACCCCGTTGTAGGTGTTGATGGCATCATCCTCATCTGTGGCTGATACCTGCATCACTGAAGTACCTGGAGAGGAGAAAGGACGAGTGAGTGAGTACCTTTTCCTCCCAGGTCCAATTCCGGCCTTGCCCACTTTCGGAACTCTGAGAGTCTCCTCCGTGTTTCAACTTGGTCGTATCTACTTGGTGACAGAGTCTGTTTGTCTGGCACCTATTTTCAATTCTTTCCTTCTTTTTAGAATTGTCATCCTCATTTTAGGCTTGGCACAGGTAGTTTTTTTTTTTTTTTTTTTAAAGGAACAAAGGCTATTTTCCAACCTTTTGGCACCTTCCTGTGACCAAGAGAATACAGTTTGATAAAAACGGGACATACAACTTTGGGAGAAATGTTTTTACAAATATGGGCTTGTTCTTCCTACTTCTCACCTCCTTCCAGATGTAATGGCTAGACCCAGCAGCCATAAAGGTAACCTTGAGAACAAAGGCCAAAAGAGCAGAATAAGAGAGAAAAAGTGTAGGCCTCCAAACCTTTGAAGCACCAGTTTACACTGACTTTTGCTAGGAGTCTTATGAAGGAAAAAAAAAAAAAAAAAGATTTCATCTTAAGACTTTTTATTGTGGGAATGTGTTACTTCCAGTCTAACCAACTCACAAACCCCTCTCCCAGCAAGTGCCTGTCTTTGGTGGTCATTAATATGCACATACTATAATCCCCAGCACTACACACACAAAAAGGTATCTACTTTCCTCTTCTCTGCTGGTCTCCCACCACCCTCTTTCCTAGCCCTGGCAATTTTCTCTCCCTAAGCCATGTTCTAACACCTTCCAGCTCTTGCTGATTTTCTTGCAGCTGCCTTCACTATAGAACTTCATGTCAAATGTCAAGGCTGAGTCAGGAGGATCACAAGTTTGAGGCCAGCTTTCGCAACTCAGCAAGACCCTGTCTCAAATAAAATGAAAATGGCTGAGGGTATGGCTCAGTGGTAGAAGCCCCTGGATTCAATCCCCAGTACAAGTGGGGAAAATGAAAAAAGAATGATACTCCACTGTATTTAATGTCAAGTACGAGTTATTTTTCTTTTCTTTCTTTTTTTTTTTTTTTTTTTTGGTGTTGGAGATGAAACCCAGGGCTTCAAGTATGCTAAGCACCACTGAACTATACTCCTAGCTGCATGTGTTATTTCTAATTTTTATATTTCTTCAAGGTTGCTATTATTTTCATTTTTAGATGTGATGATTCAGAGATAAGAATATGCCCAGGACCACAGCTGGTAAAGTCAAGATTCAAATCTCATTCTTTGCAGTTTCCGCATTAATGGATCCTAAACTTGGTTGATCACCTGAAGCTTCTGGGAAGTTTTCACACACACAGATTCCAGAGCTCTATTCGAGGACTGTTAATCAGGAATCATGAGTTACAGTTGGAGAATCTAGATTTTTAAGATCACAGGCAATCTGATGCACAGACAAGGAAATCGGGAGTGGTGGGGTCTTATGATATTTAAGGGTGTGGACTGACTTCCAGATGGCTCTAGAAGCTGACCCAAAGCTAGGTCTGGGCCCAGCAAATCCACAGAAGTTTCTTCCAATCCTCTTACCAGGGAGTACACCCTCCATGACACTCCCTCTGAAGACAGCCTGGGTGAAGTTGGGCTTGTGGTCATTCTGGTCTGTCACGATGATGGAGATATTCATGGGCTCCTCCACCGAGGCACCATTCTCTGACACAGCATGGCCAAAAAGCTGTGGGCACAGAGGTCTATGATCAACCCGATACCTGCCCCCCGGGGCCCTAGGGCTCTAATTCTAACAGGACACTAAAGGCCACTTGCCTCATACTTGGCGATCTTTTCCCGGTCCAGTGGCTTATTCAATAACAACCAGCCTGTCTCCTTCTCTATGGTGAAGATACCCTCAGGGGGGCTGTCTGCCCCAGGCCCTGTGATGCTGTAGAAAATCTTGGTGCCCCTGTCTTTATTGGATTTGAGCTGGAAGCAAAAGAAAATGGCAGCTGACAAAGTAACAAAGACCTCATGACTACAGCAAGGAATTTTCCGTGGAGAGGTTGGGGAGGTGCACAGCCTTATTAGAATCTGCTTCCATGACAGGGATTTTTCTCTGCAGATCCCAGAACTCAGTGGCAAGAAACCTCACATTCAAAGATGGCGCTCCCTGCAGTCACCAATGACTCCAAGGGGGAAGGCATAGTCATACCTGATTTAGCCTCTGGGGGAAGGGACCCTTGCCATTCTCAGGGACAGATATTGGCGGGACCACCCATTCTCTCTTGCGTCTTCGTAAGATGCGTTTGGATTGGGAGATCTTCAGTGTTTTCCTTTCCTGAAAGGAGAGAAGCCCCCTGGATGAGGAAAGAGCTGTAACATTCCCAATAACCTCTCACCCATAGGAGTATAGAGCCAGGAGGCAGACCTAGATGATCTACTGCACAAGGACACTTCGAAATAATCCAGTTATAGAGGAGGACCACATAATACAGCATGTAGTAGAATATTACACAACTCTAAAAATGAGGAATGAGAATGTTTTCCATGTGCTGACTGGGAAAGCTCTTTGATACATACTAAGATCAAAGGACAAACAGCTTATGGTTTAGAATTTTATTTAACAAACAAAATGCTAAATATATACCAGACACTATTCCATCTTTTGAGTAAGAGGACAGGAAAATAAGACCTTATGTTCATCTTTTATTAACACAGACAATGTCTGGGAAGATACATAAGAAACTAATAACAGTGGTTATCTGTGGGAAGGGGACTGGCATTGTACTGATTTAATATACTGTTTCATGCAAAAAGAAAGAACAGACATGTGAATGTTAACTTTTGCATAAAAGGGAAAAAAAACATTTTATATCTGTATATACACAAACATAACCTATCTAAATATAATATTGAAAATACATATACAGAAATGGCAGCTGACAAACATTACATATGGAGGTAAACTCTGGAGGGAAAGAACCTGCCCAAGGTGGTTATCTGTGTTTTCTCTTGTGGCCTGTGTGTGAGTGTGTGTGTGTGGGGGTGCTTTAGGCAGATGGAGACAAATGGAAGGTGTTCAATGTATAGTTTAAAATATTTTTTATTTAAAAAATAAAATTTAAATTTTAAATTTAAACCATGGGGCTATATTAGCTAATCAAAAGATTAAAAGAAACTAAGAAGTATGGCCAGGCACCTCAGGTCTACCTTCCTAGAGACTCATAGGATTGGCAATCCTGCATGGAATGACCTTCACTTGGGGTTAAGCTGGGAAGGAAGGTGGGAGAGGGATCCAAAGGTCTAAGTGCATGGTATTCACTGCTAAGGGCCCACTGGCCTGACTCTCTGGTGTCTTTACTGGGCAGCTGCAATCACTCATGCTCGCAGCAGCCTTAGCAACCAAGGACTCCTGACCAGCAGCAGTCTGTGCGTGCATGGAGAACCCTTCCTTTTGTCCTGTAGGAAGACTGGTGTTTTACCTGGACTGTTCCACTGTTCAGCGCAGGGAAGTCGTTATCAGTGCCAAGCAGGGCCAGTTCTTCCTCAGGGCAGCCCATGACAGCTGTAGTGGGGAAGGGAGAAAGAAGGCATTAGAAAGGCCCTGGAAGCCAGGTGTGGTGTGGTGGCGCAGGCCTGTAATCCCAGAGGTTTGGGAGGCAGAGGAAGGAGGATCTTGAGTTCAAAGCCAAATTTAGTGAGGTGCTAAGCAACTCAGTGAGACCTTGTCTCTAATAAAATACAAAATAGGGCTGGGGATGTGGCTCAGTGGTCAGGTGCCTCTGAGTTCAATCCCTGGGACTCCCCCCACCTCCCACCCCCCAAAAAAGAAAGGCCCTGGAAGCTACCTGAGGGGAAACAAGACCTGATAAGAGTCCCTGACTGGATCATGTTATCATGTGCTGCAGATGGGGTCTTGCCTTAGTTTCTCTGACTAGCAGTGTGACTAATATAAATTCCGGATAGAACTTCCATGTTAGGTCTCAAGAGGAAGGGACCTTCATTGTCAGTTTGTGGGTCAAATCCCTTTTTGTTCATGAAACCAGAGAACCAAGATCACAGACATTCAGTGACATTAATCCCGGGAAGCTTTGTGAAACACAAAGTTGACTAAAGGTTATAGCTAGAGGTGGAAGATTTTCTGGAGGCCATGAATCTATCTATATACAACATACATCATCACACTGTTGCCCACAATTCACTCTGGACATCCTCTGATTGTTTCAGTTGGTCACACTCCTTCTGAATTCCCCCTGCTAGACCATCTCTGAAACACTCGAAGCCAGAGATGTGATGGCTCATGCCTGTAATCACAATGACTCTGGAGGCTGAGACAGGAGGATCACAAGTTGGAGGCCAGCTTGGGCAATTTAGCAAGACCCTGTCTCAAAATTTAAAAACATAAATATAAACAAGGGCTGGGGAGCTGGGCACAGTGGCACACACTTGTAATCCCAGCAGTCTGGGAGACTGAGATAGGAGGATTTCGAGTTCAAAGCCAGCCTTAGCAAAAGTGAGGTGCTAAGCAACCCAGTTAGACCTATCTCTAAATAAAATACAAAATAGGGCTGGGGATGTGGTTGAGTGCCCCTGAGTTCAATCCCTGGTACAAAAAAAAAAAAAAAAAAAAAAAGAAGAAGAAGGGAGCTTAGGGATGTTACTTGGTGGTAGATCACTTGCCTAGCAGGCTTGGGGGCCTGGGTTCAATCCCTAGTGCCACAAATAAAAACCAAAACCAACTTACCAGTCCCTAGTCAGAGGTTGGCCTGTTTCATCCTTGTAACAACCCTACCTAGGTAGGCATTAGCCCTTTTCAAAGATAAGAAAACTCCTGCTCACAAGCTGGGTGGCTGAGGATCAGGCCACCTTCTCTATAGGGTTAGCTTGGCTCACAATGGCTTTAGCAACCAAGGACTTTTGGCCAATAAGCAATCTGAGCAATCTGTCCTTCTCTGAAGCCAAAGCAAAAAATCAGGGAAACTACCAGAGGCCACTCTCTGGGCCTCATAAGAACCCAGATCTGACCCAGTACTCAATAATTTTGCAGCATAACAAGGACATTACTGTCCCTGGGCCATACAAATGTCCTGTTTGGAAGAGTTGTTTAGTTATTAGGTTATTATTATCATTTGGATTAAGTATCTTTTTTTTTTCCTCTCAGGATTATACTGGGTATCGAACCCAAGGACACTCTATCACTGAGCTACATCTCAGCCCTTTTTATTTTGAGACAGGGTCTCACTAACTTGCCTGGGTTTGTCTCAAACTTGTGATCTTCCTATCTTGACTTCCCATGCAGCTGGGATCACAAGCATGTACCACGGTGCCAAGCTTAAAAATATTTTTCCTTATAATAAAGAGTAAGGTCCACTTCCCCCAGTACTGAGAATTGAACCAGGGGCACTCTACCATTGAGCTACATCCTTAGCCCCTTATAAATTTTATTTTCAGACAGGGTTTTGCTAAACTGCACTGGTGGTCTCTAAATCCTCAACTTTAAATCCTTCAACTTTAAATCCTCCTGCCTCAGCTTCCTAAGTAGCAGGGATTACAGGTGTGTGCCGTGGTATGTAGCTGAGGTTTTATTTTTAACTACAAAAGTAATTTGAACATAACAAAGTACTTAAAAAAGTATAATATATGGGCTGGGGTTATGGCTCAGTTGTAGAGCACTTGCCTAGCATGGGTGAGGCAGTGGGTTCTATCCTCAGCACCACATAAAGATGAATAACTAAAGGTAGTGTGTCCATCTATCACTAAAAAATATTAAAGTATAATAAAAAAGTAGAATTTTAAAAAATTAATACCAGAATATGTATAGAACTCCTAAAACTCAACAAGAAAAAAAACTAATTTAAAAAAAAAAGGCAAAGGACTGGAAAAGACATTTCTTTGAAGAAGATAAAAACAAGTGCATTAAAAGATACTAAATATCATTAGTCATTAGGGAAATGCAAATCAAAATTATAATGAGATACCACTTCATACCCTCTTGGATGGCTATTAAAAAAAATGAAGGAAAATAACAAGTCTTGGCAAGAATGTAGAGAAATTGGAAGCCTCCCACATTGCTGGTGGGAATGTGAAATGGTGCAGCCAATGTGGAAAAGAGTTTGGCAGTTCATCCAAAAGTCAACATAAGGCTTGGGGTGAGTTCAGTGGGACAGCACTTGTCCAGCATGGGTGAGACCCTGGGCTCAATCCTCAGCACTACCCCTGCCCCCAACACACAAAAGTCACATGGAGAGTTACGAAGACTAGAAATTCCACTCTTAGCATAATTTTGTTTTGTTTTTGGTGCTGAGATTGAACCCATGACCCTGTGCCTGCTGAGCATGTTCTCTAACACTGAACTACACCCCCAGACCCAGCATAATGTTTTCAAGGTTTATTGATATTCTCGCATGTCAGAACTTTATTCTTCTTAAAGTTTGAATAATATTCCCTGATATGGGTATAACATGCTTTTTCATCTCTCTCTTTTTAAAAAAATTTTGGTAGTCCTAGGGATAAAACCCAGGGGCACTTTACCTCTGAGCTATATACCCACCCCACCCCCCTTTTTTTTTGTGGTGCTTGGGATTGAACCCAGGGCCTTGTGCATATGAGGCAAGCACTCTGCCAACTGAGCATCGCAGTCCCCCCAGCCCTTTTTATTTTTTATTTGAGACAGGGTCTCACTAAGTTGCTGAGGCTGGCCTCTTAGGATCCTTTTCCTTCAATCTCCTGAGTCGCTGGGATTAAAGACATGTGCCACTGTGCCTAGAATAAAATGGTAAATTTTATGTTATGGATATTTTACCACTCACAAAAGGGGTAGAAGCCTGACATAGGCGTGTAAAATATACAATCTTTTGGAAAAAAGTCTGTCAATATATACTGAACTTAAGTATATGCATTTACGAAGATTTAATAATTCTACTCTGAGGTATAGACCTCACAAAATACATGTACCAAAAGCATTCAATGTTTATTGAAGCACTATTCATAACAGCTAAAAACTGTAAACAGTAAATATTCATCAAGGTAGGATGGAGAGAAACACTGTGGTATAATTACATATTGAAATGAATCAACTACAAGGACACCCAACAACATGGGTGACTCTAACATTGTTGAATAATAGAAACCAGACACATGCAAGGACACATGTATTGTCCGGGAAGAAAGGAATATCATTTCTTCTCAATCCTGAGGCCCCCAGTCAAGATAGACCCCTGAAACAAAAAAGACAGATTTAACAACAACTACAAAAACAAAAGTTTATTAATGTGTGCGGTGCATAATACATGGGCAAAACCTCAGGGAAAGGTAGTTCAAAGCAGTGGTTTAGAACTCTGGTTTACACAGCACCAGCAACAAAAAACAATAAATTTTAGAGATGACAAGACAAAGGAAAGCAGTTCCAAGCTTCCAGAGGGAGGAAACTGTGGGATGGTAAATACATGAGAGTAAACTAATGGAGCGAGATTTGCAGATTCCTCTGGAACAGTCTCTGAGCTGATAAGAGTTGACTCCAGTAAAGGAGAATTTACATCTTGTCACTAGGTAGAAAGCTGGGGTGGGGTGGGGGGCATAGAAAGAGCTCTTCCTTCAGTTTGCTGCTTCTTAATATTTATGTCAAAGATGCATATTTTGGGGTGCAACATTCTGGTATTCATTAGCATATTTCTATCCACATAAAGCTCAAAAATAGGCAAAATTTATCTAGGTAAAAGAAGAAAAGACACTGCCCACTCTTGGAGAGGGGTTGTGATTGGAGCTGACAGAGAGGCCTAAGGACCATTAAGAGCTTCCTTCTGCTCCTCAGAGCTCAGAGCCAGCCCCCAGAGCCCAAGAACTCACACATATAGGGTCCTCTGAGGGAAGGCTGGAATGTGCCCATGAGAAAGAGATGATTGCTTAGAGACCAGCTCTGACTCCTTGACGACATCCTCAGTGAGGAGTCCTAGGTTGTGACATGCTTGGCCAGTGGGAAGAAGGGAAAAGGGGATCTAGTTCTGATTCTGCTTCAGAGAGTCCCAGGAGCCATGAGATCCCCAGTGCAGTCATGTCTGTACCTTGAGCACACAGCTCTATAGTCTCATCTGAGGAATCTTATTTGGCCTTAAATCTAGAATTGCCAGAAATAGTAAGTGACAAAGGTTAACCCACCTTAAATACAGGAAAAAAAATATCTAAGGGGCCATGAACTTATCCAGTTATGCAAAGTGATACTAATGGTAGCATTCTGAAATTACATATGCTGTAAAGTAAAATCAAAGCAGAATGCAGAACTACATATATAATATGTGTTAACTACGCACAGAAAAAAGACTGGAGGAAAATGAACCGTCCCAATGATTACAACTTATTTTTAAGTCCAGCATCCTAACTGCTTGACTGTGACTATCTGCTAAATTATATTTCTTAATTGTTATTTAGGCCCAAGTTTTCTCTTATCATAAACTCTTGTGATCTCCACCTCCCACATTCACATGTTGAAGTCCTAACCCCCAGTACCTTACAGCATGACTATATTTGAAGAACAGGTCTTTCTCCCCACTCCTGGTACGAGGGAATTGAACAAATGCAGGGTGCTCTACCAGTGAGCTACATCTCCAGGCCTTTTTATTTTGAGACAGTATCTCACTAATTTGCCAAGCTGGCCACAAACTTAAGATCCTCTTGCCTTTAGTCTCCTTAGCAGCTAGAATTCCAGGCATGTACCATCGTGCCTGATTGAAAATAGATAGGGTTTTAAAAGAGGTAATTAAGTTAAAGTGAGATCTTTAGAGTGGGCCCTAATCTAACATGACTGGTGTCCTTAGGAGAGGAAACTTGGACATGGACAGTACAAGGGAAAGACCAAGTCAAAACACAGAAAGTTGCCATATTCAAACTAAGGAGGGGCCTCAAAAGAAACCAACCTTCCCTTGATTTTGGACTCCAAAATTGTGAGACATACATTTCTGTTTAAGCAGCTCACCCATGGAACTTTGTTATGGCAGCCCTAACAAACATGCTGCAGACTCAAGAGTCAGGAATCCCTCCTCTCATGAATCACTACCAACAGCTAACGCACACACCTATGAAGGAAAATATATACTGCAAACATACATATATACTGAAAAATACATATAAAAGGTGTATGTATGCATGAAAGGTATATGTATACATGTGTATATGTATGCGTGAAAGGTATATGTATATATGTGTGTAAAAATGTATGAATTATATATGTTTATACATATATACACAAAGACACACACACATACATATAATTTCTTTTGTACTGGTGATTAAACCCAGTGTCCCTTTACCACTGAGCTATATCCCAGGTCCTTTTTAATTTGAGACAGGCTCTCACTAAGTTGCTGAGGTTGACCTCAAACTGAGATTGCAGGCATGCGCCACCCACCATGCCCATCTATGATTCTGTGTGTGTGTGTGTGTGTTTGTGTGTGCATGTGTGTGTGAGTTACTAGGTATTGAACACAGAGCACCCAATCACAGAGTTACACTTCCAAACCTCTTTTTTTATATTTATTTTTTAGTTATAGGTGGACACAATATCTTTATTTTATTTTTATGTGGTACTAAGGATCAAACTCTGTGCCTCATGCACGCTCAGCAAGAACTCTACCTCTGAGATACAATCCCAGCTCTTTTTTTGAGATAGGGTCTAAGTTGTCGGCCTCAAACTTGTGATCTTCCCGCCTCAGCCTTCCAAGTCATGAGATTACAGGCGTGTGCCACCATGCCCAACTATGAGGAATATTTGAACATCCATTTTCCAGATTAGGAAACTGAGAGGCTAAACAAGTTCATTAAAGTTACAAAGCTAGGCAATGAAACCTGAGTCATTTCCTTAACCACCATGGTTATACCGTCTTCCTGGTGTGTCTGAGAGAGTTGAATCTCCCCTTCATTTCCCATCATTTGTTCCCATTCTCTGTTTATGTCTTTTTGTTTTGTTTTGGTACTGGAGATGGAACCAGGTGTTCTTAACCACTGCGCCACATTTCTACCCCCTTTTTTACATTTTATTTAGAGATAGGTTCTCACTAAGTTGCTTAGGGACTTGGTAAATGCTGAGGCTAGCTTTGAACTTGTGATCCTCCTACCTCAGCCTCCTGAGCTGCTGGGATTACAGGTATGTCCCACCAAGCCTGGCTAACAGATTGTCTTTTAGATGCCACGTAAGGCAGTGTGATATCTGGGAAAAAAAGCACTAAACTTGGAGTTATTGATAATACTTCCTTGTAGGGTTGTCAGAATAAGCATAAAGGACTGAATTGGGGTGACTATATATAAACAGCATTTTGGAAGGGTCTCCTGTTCATGACTCATAGAGACAGGGACCTCCCCAGTCTTATGCAGGTACTGAACTTTTTGCGTGAACCTGGGTAAGGTACTTGAATTCTCTGGGTTCCAGAATCAATTGTTTGCTGAAGCTTTGAGACTGAGATCTGCTTTTCCTTGTCTTGAAAGAAAGAAAAACATGTTATTAAAAAGTTATTGTTGGGGGCTGGGATTGTGGCTCAGAGGTAGAGCACTTGCCTAGTACGTGCCAGGCACTGGGTTCGGTCCTCAGCACCACATAAAAATAAATAAATAAAATAAAGGTATTGTGTCCATCTACAACTAAAAAAATATTTTAGAAAAATTATTGAGAGGGCTGGGGATGTAGCTCAGGTGGTAAAGTGCTTGCCGCACATGCACAGGACCCTAAATTCAATCCCCAGCCTGGGGGGCGGGGGGGTAGTATTGAGAGCCGGGTGTGGTGGTGCACGTCTGTAATCCCAGTGACGGAGACAGGAGGAACGTGAGTTCAAAGCCAGCCTCAGCAATGGCGAGGCACTAACCAACTCAATGAGACCCTGTTTCTAAATAAAATACAAAATAGGGCTGGGGAGGTGGCTCAGTAGTCAAATGCCCCTTAGTTTAATCCCCAGTCCACCCCCCCCCCAAAAAAAAGTTATTGAGGGCTGGGGATATAGCTCAGTTAGTAGAGTGCTTGCCTCACATGCACAAGGCTCTGGGTTCAATCCCCAGCACCACACACACACACAAGTTATTGAAAGTATGTAGTAGGAACACACACATTTTCTTCTTGATGTAATAAAAAGATTAAAAGAAATAAAGGGAACACCTAAATTCAGTAAGTGATTTGGTGTTACTTAAAGCTGTGCTAAGAAACAGTGTAAACTCTGGGCAGGTGGCACATTCATTTGATCCCAGGGACTCAGGAGTCTGAGGCGGGAGGATCATAAATTCAAGGCCAGTCTCAGCAATTTAGCAAGGTCTTCAGTAACTCAGTGAGATCCTGTCTCAAAATGAAAAAATATAAACAAAACAACAATGAAATCATGTAAAAAGTACCTCAAAAATCTGCTAGGGAGTCTAAAACTCCCATGCTTTTAGGCATGTAATAAATTTTATGTGTTCTTTTCCCTAGATTTAAACAAAAAAAAAAAAAGCAAACAAAACAAACAACTGTTAGTTTAGAGCATTGACATGTTGATGTGGACCTTTTTTCCCCTTGAAGTACTGGGGATTGAAACCAGCACCTTGCACAGGCTACATTCTACCCCTGAGCTCCACCCAGCCCTTTTTATTTCATTCTGATACAAGGTCTCATTAAGTCACCCAGGCAGGCCTCAAACTTGCAATCTTCCTGCCTCAGCCTTCCAAGTGGCTGAGATTAACTTATTAGAAACTTATATTCTCACATTTGGAAGATGGAAATAAGATTTCATAAAGTTATTAT
Source organism: Spermophilus citellus (assembly GCF_964194105.1). Lineage (NCBI taxonomy): Eukaryota > Metazoa > Chordata > Mammalia > Rodentia > Sciuridae > Spermophilus > Spermophilus citellus. Next base: position 53,246,298 of record NC_138200.1, on the reverse strand, counting down.
TAGTATCATACAAGAGGAAACCTAAAAACATGAATTTGCAAACCCCAGAACCTTATATAGTATCATCTACCACTATCAAGCAAGGTTCCCTAGAGCTCTGAGGCAAGTAGTTCCCATGTACCTATAACATTCTTTTGGTTACCAGGGATATATTAGGAACAATATATCCTTAAGTATCTAAATTCTTAAAAGATACTGCAAAATCACTTCTCCACAGGTTTCTATCACACTAATCAACAATGCAGCTATAGTAATAGCAAAATTCCAGAGGAAACCTAAATGCTTATCAATAAGAACTGTTTAACTTGTGTTATATCATCTATGCAGTGAAATACTAAGCAGTCATTTTTTAAGAATGCTACAAAAGATGAGGTAGTTCTTATTCCCTATCTACATGAAAAGATCTCTATGACATACTGGTATTTTTTTTAAAAGGTGTAGATTATATGCCTGTAATCCCAATGATTTGGGAGGCTGAAGCAGGAGGATTATATGTTTGAGACCAACCTCAGCAACTTAATGAGGCCCTAAGCAACTTAACAAGACCCCGTCTCAAAAAATAAAGTGGGCTTGGGATATGGCTCAGTGGCTAAGTGCCCCTGAATTCAATCCCTGGTACACACACACACACACAAAAAGTGTAAAGGTGTAGAGTAATGTATTCTGTGCTAATATGTTAACATTTGCTTTTTTTTTTTTTTTTTTTTTTTTTTTTTTTTGGCGGTGCTGGGGATTGAACCAGGGCCTTGTGCATGCAAGGCAAGCGCTCTACCAACTGAGCTATATCCCTAACTCCCAAGATTTGCATTTTAAAACAGCATCTGAAAAATACCTCTGAAAGGCAACCCAAGAAACTGGACTTATGAGTGGGTAAACCAAGGTGACAAACAGGGATGAGATCTTTTACCATACACCTTTTCAAATATGACCCTTGTTGACTGCATTAGTTATTCAAACACTGATAATAAATTAAGTCACTTTTCCTATTTTTAAAGCAGCCCTTTTCCTAAGAGAAGGTCTTTAGTCAGCAGAAGACTAGCCAGATGATTCTGTCAGCTCTCATGAACTCTCCAATCCTCTCCTATTGAGTTACCCCACAGGAGGCTAATGACTCCCCTATTACTCAGAAGTCCTAAACCCCAAAACTCTAAAAGCTGCAATTTCTTCAAGATGCCGGTAACCTAGAAATCCTCTTCCTGCTGTCTATAAAATCTACCTCCCAGGAGTGTAAAATACATCCTGTTGCCTTATTTCTTGGCACATTTCCACTATTATATGGTTCCAAGCATCTGTAGCACAGTATCTGGGCTTCCATCTCTTCTTGGAGGGGGGCGATGCCAACATGAAGGAGAATCCAGTAGTCATGTACTATGATTGCCATGCCTCCCACACAGGCCGTGTAGTCCAGGCACACTGGGGGCCTGGTTCTATCAGCTTTAACCTCTTTTGATTAGACGCAGAACACAACCAAAGGGCATCAGTCCAGGCAGGCAAAAACAAGTTTCAAACACCCACTCTGCCCAAGACACCCAGCTAAGTGTTTTCCTGCCTAAATCCTTATGAAATAACATGCAAAGTAGATATTACTGTTCTTAACCTGACAACTCCGGAAACAAGAAGCTGCCAGGGGTTGAACAACCTCAGGAAGCAGCTTCAGACAAGCAAAGTATATAAGTCCCCACAGCTGGGAGGCTGCAGGAATAGGCTTCAAATCTGAAGGCAGGGACCTGGATTCAATAGACTCAGGTTCCAATCCATACAATGCTACTCACCTGCTATATACTTGGTCAAATTGTGGGAGCTTGTGGAAGCTGAAAAATAGGAATAATAATACACAGCCCATAAGGTTACTGGGATAACAAGACAGTTGTTTGCCTAGCATTAAGAACTGTGCCTGGCCTGGAGTAAGCTGCCAACAAAAGGTACCATTAGTTTATGCACAATTAACTTTGGTTTCTGACTCCAAGTCCTGGCCTCTTTCTATACCACAGAGAAACTCTCCCAACCTGGGAAGGAATTAGCTACAGTTCTATGCTTTGCCTGATGGATGAAGCACCAAAGGGAGAGGCAGATACTTAGGACCAAACAATACAGCAGGGAGCCTGCTCAGTCTGCATCTAGAGAGGCTGCTCTGTGGTTTACTGGGGGAGGCAGAAGATGGCGATCTCATAGACAAGCTGACCCTTTCTAAAGAAACTTGCTGGGGCACCTGTGGGAACTTCAGAGTCGATCTGGTGGACAGATAAGCCCTGGGGCAGAGCATGACAGCTTCTTCCTAGATGCTTCCTGGCATCACGGGCTTTGTATCACTTTCAAAATGAAACTGATCCGAAACCAGGTCTCATCATCATCACTCATCCTTCTCCGCCTCATCTCCTAACAGCTAGTGAGGTCAGCTGATTCCTGTTCCCGACTGCAGCTTTGCAAGGCCACACATCTCGGCCAAGTCATGGGGGCATGAACAGGCTTGTGGCAAACTCTTTCTGAGGTGAGTTGATGGCCGCTGATGAGCACGTGGGCAACAGTTCAGACTTCAAGTCTGGAAAACAAAGGCCTAAACAGCTCTAACTTCACACCCACATGGGCCCTCAGACAAAGTCCTTTACTGCCTTAGTCTGTTTCCCTCACAGGGATTCTGAATCATCAAGTCAGTGAACCTGAGGAAGAGGTATCTGCTTTACCAATATAAACTGACAACTTTAGCATTGAGCAGAAAGAATATTGGTGGGAACCAGAGGAAAGGTAAGTCAGGAATGACCAATTCTGCTTCTAGAGAAATTAACTAATAAAAATCAGAGCTCTGTGTATCTGTACTATAAAGAAGACATCCAGTAGAACCAGGAGTCCCTAACCTAGGCTCAAAGCTCCTCTCCAAAGACCATCTTGTCAAGGCTAGCCTCAGGTCCCCAAACTGGATGCCACTATAAAACTAGGGCCAGGGCTGGGGTTGTGGCTCAGTGGTAGAGCACTCGCCTAGCACGTGCGAGGCCCTGGGTTCGATCCTCAGCACCACATAAATATAAACGAATAACAGTATTGTGTGCAACTACGACTACAAAAAAAAAAAAAAAAAAAAAAAAACTAGGGCCAGAAGAGTCCAGTCTCTGGGGTATTAAACTTGTTAAAAAATAAGGTTTTTCTAAATATGGATTTGTAAGAACTGATGAATACTGGACTGAAGACTCATTCTCTTATGTTCTATGTCTGTTTTTAGGTTGGAATTTCCTGCATACCTCCAAACTTTCAAAGAAACTCCTTGAAGTCAGAAATTTGTCTTCTTGGGGCTGGGGATAAAGCTCAGGTTGGTAAAGTACTTGCCTCACATGCATAAGACTCTTGGTTCAATCCCCAGCACCGACAATAAATAAATAAATAAATAAAATAAAGAAAGAAATCTGTCTTCTTAGCCACAACATTAAGATGCTATATAGTTCCAATGTCCAACCCTATTAAATGTTCTGTCAAAATAAAACAATCTATCTTTTGGGGGATAAGATGTCCATCAAGTGGACAGTCTTGGTCAGTTTTCCTGTTGACCCCTGGGCACTTTGACTAGAAGAAAAAAGTGACATCAGCTCGATCACATTGTGGTCAAGGGCAATTTGGAAACTGGGAGGAGAAATTGCCTAGGAAATCTCTATTCTAGCTTGGTTTAGAGACATATCTAGGTCATAAAGCAAAGAGACTTTTCCTTATAGCTATTACTACCTTCTGTTAACGAACTGGTGTAAGAAAGTACAGAGGGAAAGTATATGGAATTGACTTGAAAGAAGATTTCAGCTGGGCTGGTGGCACACGCCTGTAATCCCAGTGGCCCAGGAGGATGGGGCAGGAGGATCACAGGTTCAAAGCCAGCCTTGGCAACTTAACAAGGCCCTAAGCAACTCAGCAAGGCCTCGTCTCTAAATAAAATACAAAAAAGGGCTGAAGATGTGGCTCAGTAATTAAGTGCCCCTGGGTTCAGTCCCCAGTACAAAAAACAAACCCAAGAAACAAAAAAAAAAAAAAACAAAAAAAATCCAAAATACCCAAAATGATGACTCTGGCATTTTCTAGTAAAACTATATATAGGGAAAGTTCACTTACTAAGAAATACTTATTAAAAGGTCAAGTGCTATGGAATAGTTGGGAACCACCCGCTGCTATACATTGCCAGGAGCAGGGAAGAATGCAAATTGGCACTCTTTTGGCAATCAAGAAGCCGTAAATAAACCCTCTGATGCAGACATTGTGCCTGAAGTCATCCCAGATGGGACAAAACCATACCTGAAAGATCTTCATGACTATTACTTAACTGGAAGACAAAAGTCTCAATAACCTTTCAACAGAATACTGAATCATGCCATGTTGCAGGCATTCAAATGTGTAATCTACGGCTTTAAATGTTGTAAAAGAAAACCTACCCAGGGAAAAAAATGCTCTGTAGAGGGGGGGTGAAAAACAGGTCATAAAACAGCCATTTATAGGTTGAGTCTGACAATTATAAAATATTAATATTTTCATATTTGTACAAATGAGAAATAGGACTAAGTCCTGGTACCAGAAAAGCAGATTGGCTCTCCCCTATCACCAAGCATCTTCTAGGCAAAGATGACAGCCGGTGAGCAGGACCAGATTTTGCTCATCTTCCAGTTTTTCCGCAATCAACACATATGTGATTTGCAATCAGTATTTTATGTGATCCTCCCTCCCCTCTAGAATAATCATGTGGCAACCCACACAATTTGTTGAAAAGGGAGAAAGAAGTTCTTTCTAGAGTTTTTATTCTCTGCTGAGAGCTCTCTGGAAGAGCTCAGTTTCCTCCTTACCCTCAGGAGGCTGGTCCTCCCCTTTAATCCCCAGAGATAAACCAAGGACAGGCCACACTCCACAGCACTCTTTGGAACACAGCTGATTTGTTAAAGCTCAACATGAGGTTTGTTATCTGCCCCTCCCTGCCTCCCATCCTGATCAGAGAGATCCTAGTGATCAACCTGGGACAGCAGCATTGGCAATTAAAGGTTTAGTGGGTTAAAATATTGCACATTACCCCTGCAGCCTTGGGCAGGTCATTTAACTTTCAACTGTTTAACAGTAAGCACTTTATCAATAAATGTAAGCCCTCCTTAATGCCCAGTCTTTCCTCCTCCTCCTTTTCTTTCTTTCTTTCTTTCTTTCTTTCTTTTTTTGGTACCAGGGATTAAACCTAGGAACCTAGGGGCATGAGCCACATCCCTAGCCTTTTTTTTTTTTTTTTTTGAGACAGGGGCTTACTGAGTTGCTAAGGACTTTGCTAAGTTGCTGAGGCTGGCCTTGAACTTGCAATCCTTCTGCCTCAACCTTCAGAGTTTGGATTCCAGGTGTCTATCCCCATGTATGGCAATGTTCAGTCTCTAAAATAGGAATATACGTACCCAGGGGCTGGTTATAGCCCAAGATGTGCTGAGATGAAGTATTAAAAATGAAGATTAAAAATCAGGGCTGGGCCTGTGGTACACACCTGTAATCTCAATAGCTCAGAAGTCTAAGGCAAGAGGATTGCAAGTTCAAAGCCAGCCTCAGCAATTTAGTGAGGCCCTAAGCAACTTAGGCAGACTCTGTCTCAAAAGATAAAAAGGGCTGGGGATCATTCTGCTCTCATATTAAAAAAAAAAAAAAAAAGGCTGGGGATGTGGCTCAGTGGTTAAGCAACCCTTGGTTCATTCCTAGTACCAAAAGAAAGAAAAAGAAAAGAAAAACCACCTAGTGATTTAAAAAGCAAAACAGGTACATCCCCAGACCCCAATTTATTCCTTTCTGTACAGTGAGCTCTTCACAATGACTTACTGCTGTCACAGAGCAATGATTCACAAACATAGCTGACAGAATCATCTGGTGAATTTCTAAAAAATCCATATTCCCTGCTTCCAGCCTACCTGTCATGTGTACTGCATCAGTTTCTGGAGGTTGGTTTTGTGAAGGCAATTTGTTTGTTTTAAGTTCTTGATTCTTCCATTTATTTTTCATAGGTAAATTGGTATGGCTCTTTGATGGCACTTTAAATTATGTAAATATCAAAATTTCAAATGTCCAGATCTTTCCTCTGACCAACACATATTTCTGTCTGTTCAATATCTCCCTTTGGATGCTTTAAAGGTCTCTTGAAATCAATATGTCAAAAACCAAATTCTTGAACTTTTTTAACCTTAGCCCAAATATGATCTTTTTCTAGCGTCTCCCCCACCCTCCAACAGTATATCATACACTCAGCTGCTCAAGCCTAAAATCTGGGCATCAGAAGCAGCCCAGAGTTGGAGTCAGAGTGTCTGGGCTCAAATTTCAGTTTCACATTGACTTGGGACAAGTTTGATGATCTTTCTGGAACTATTTTCACAGCAATGAAGTGTTAATGATGATGATAATAGCTATCTTAGTTAAATAAGTTAGTACTTAGCACAGTGCCTGGCATTTGGTTAGCGACCATTTCTCCCTTACATTTCCTCTTACCAGTCAATCACCAAGACTTAGGCTTTTCTACTTCTATCCCCATATGACATCATCACTAGTCTAAATAGATGCAAAAATCTCCATTTAGAAAGGATTTTTTTAAAAAATGCATTAGTACAGTACATTTGAGAAGATGAAATGAGAGTACTTCCTTGTTTGGAACTCACCAATGGGGTGCCATTGTTCTTAGGATAACAACAAAATCTTTAATATACAATTCCAATCTCTAGTTTCTAGCCACATTTCTCCTCCTGCTGATACTCTCTTCTTCCTCTTCCTCTTTCTTTTTCTTTTTTTCTTTCCAAGGGTACTTTAACCACTGAGCTGCAACCCCAATCCTTTTATTTTTTGAGACGGGGTCTCATTAAATTACTGAAGTTGACCTCAAACTTGTGATCCTCCTGCCTCAGCTTCCCAAGTTGCTGAGCCAGCTATCCCCTTCTTAAAGGCACCATGAACACCCAACCACAGAGTTTTTGTGCACACTGTTCCTTGTCTGGAACATTGTCTTCTTGTATTCCCACTAGTTAAATCTTAATATCTCTCAGCTCTAGATTCAAAAGTTACTTTCTCAGGGAAACTTTCCATCTACACTTGCAAAGTAGATCAGTTTTCCCTGTTGAAAACTCTTCTAGCTGTGTGCAACTTTCTCCCGTGGAATTAAGTACAACTTATGGTTATATGTTTATTGATGATTATCTACTTGTCTGTCTCCCCCACAAGTCTGCATAATATGCAAATGTACTGTCAGAATTTGCTTAACACTGTATCCCAACCCCTAGCACAGCACCTGGTCCAAAGTAGCTGTTCAATAAAGTTTGAATGAAAGTCCTTTGATCCTGCAGTTTCACTTCTAGGAATTCAAAAGAAATATGCATACAAAATATTCCAGCTGGAAAAGTACGATTGCTACTGCCATTAACCCCTGACATTGATCTACTGACTATTGCTGTCTCATATACTGATTCATTTAATCCTCACTTCAGCTATATGAGACCCTATTATTATTCCCGTTTTATAGATAAGAAAAACTGAGACACAGGGGTTAAGTATCTTGCCCAAGGATGCATAGCCAGTAAATGGACAGATTCAACCAGTCTCGTGCTCTAGATCCCAGCTCAAGCACTCTATACATTATGTATATTACACACATACATTATAATAGATTTTATGTAAACCCCAACTGTAGACATTTAAAATGGTGCCATATGGGTTGAGGTTGTGGCCGAGTAGTGGTGCACTTGTGTAGCCTGTTTGAGGCACTGGGTTCGATCCTCAACACCACATAAAAAATAAATCAATAAAATGGTGCCATAAATATTAAAGTTTCACATTGTATGGAAAGTTCAAAGAAATGCAAATTCCCCAATTTAAAGAAATTACACAAAGTCACATAATTACAAAGCTGGAGAGACTATTGAATTGTAAGCATCCCCTAGCTTTCCCACCCCCCACACATACATTTCACATATATTCATATGAAAACGTAAGCCTCCAGTCATGAGAGTTATGAATTCTTTGAGGTTTTTAAGAATGTGTCCTTTATATCAATGCAACCGCCTGTACAAGACTGTTTGCTGAAGCAGCAATCGTTGGGATTAAGAAAAAACTCATCAGTCACTGCTGGGGGAAATGAGATCAGAAATGAGTGTCTGCTTTAAGAATGGAAATCACCTTTTATTCAGCAAAACTCTTGCTAACTAGATTTTGAAATCTTAAGAGAAACTTGAGAAGAAAAAAATGCATTTTTGTTCTGTCTAAATGCCATGTTTTCAAACCAATATAATAACCTTGGTAGTTTACTTGTAGTAATGCAATTTAAAAAAATTCAAATCTTTTTTGGTGATTTCAAAAGCTTTTGAAACATTATGCAGATAATTAAGTCATAAAACAATGGTTGCTGTGAAAACTAATGATTTTTAATGAAATAGTTACCTTATCTGAAGCTCACAGCACAGTCTGTTTAAGGGCATTGTTCAACCAGAAAAGCTCAATTTATCTGGACGGGGTTAAGATGCACAATTCACTCCATCTTCTTTCTATGACAGTCTTTCCTAATAAGGTAATTCTCAATAGTTGGATTTCTAAAAATCCAAACACTTCCCAATTTTTGTGCTAACTCCTCCCTACCACCACATCTGTAAAAGATAAAAATAGAGGACTGGCCAAATATATAATGGTCCATTCACCATATAGAAGACTGTGGAGTGGTTAAAACCAAGATAGATTTGTATTGCACAGTCTAGAAAGATGCCTGTGACTAAGTTAAAAAAGAAAGTTGTGCCCAGTTGGTAGAGTGCTTGTGTTACATGCATAAGGTCCTGGTTCAATCCTCAGCATCACACACACACACACACAAAGCAAGTTGTACCATGGCATGATGGTGCACACTTACAGCTACTCCAGAGGCTGAGGCAGGAGGATCATAAGTTCAAGGCCAGCCTTTGAAACTCAGCAAGACCCTATCTCAAAATAAAACAAGAAGGGCTAGGGTTGTAACTCAGCGGTAGAATGTCCCCCAACCCCATAACTACCTCTCCGCCCCACCTCCCCAAACAAGTTATAGAATAATATTTGTAAGTAAGACTTAGTCCAATTGCTTTTACAAACCCTGTATGCATACTTAAGTCTTTTTTTTTTTTTTTTAATATTTACTTTTTTAGTTCTCGGCAGACAGAACATCTTTGTTGGTATGTGGTGCTAAGGATCGAACCCGGGCCGCACGCATGCCAGGCGAGCGCGATACCGCTTGAGCCACATCCCCAGCCCAATACTTAAGTCTTTTGCACAGAAAAAGGTCTAGAAGGATTCACATTAAACCTTTAACTGTCCTTGCCCTTAGGGAACAGAATGGGAAAAGAGAAGTGCTGCAGTCTGGCTGGGCACAAATAACCGAGCAGCCACAGAGCGGAGCAGCCACAGAGCCGCCACAAAGCAGCAAGAGCAGCCCTATTCCCGGAGCTGCCCTATTGCGGGAGCAGGGTCCATATACAAGTCAATGCACAGCCTGTTTCAATTTAGCATCATCCAGTCACAGCAATTACATACAGGTTAACACAGTCATCATCTTAATGGCTCGCTGGCATCACCTTTCAACCATTCCCTCTGGGAAAATGCTAGGTGTCATTCCGACTTGACTGTGGCTCTCAACAGAGAAGAACCATTATGTGTTTATTTCCGATTTGTTTCTATGAACATGCAGCAGGATCCAATGATTTCAGCTCAGATTACTGAGATTTGAACCCAAACTCTACTACTCACTCAGTTAGCTGTATGATCTTGTGTAGGGTTTGGATCTCAGTTTCCTCATCTGTAATTCTCTCAAGGGATGTTCAAAACTTAAATGAGCATAATTATATACATACAACATGAATTAAATACATGTATAATGCCGAGAACGATACCTGTCACATAGTAAGTGCCACATATTTTACTGCAAAAGCTTTGTCTTTTCAATGAACATATTTTATGGATTAATTAAAAATTCCAACCAATCAGATCTGCACAAACAATATAAAATAATATATATGGGGGTGGAGTGATAAAAAAAAATAAAAAGCCCCGGGCAATTTTGATCATCAGCTAAACTTGTTATTGACTCAGAAGCCAAAGGCAGGGCTAAGCCAATGGGAATGGGGTTGAGTCCCAGCTGGGGAATTCAGGAGAATTCTGGAAGCAGAAAAAGACCATAAAAGACAAGAAAACAGCAGGTCTGAAGGCCTAGTGGGAAGCACTGGTTGAAGTGACTCCATAGGGAGAGGGCAGGATACAGGCCTGGAGTCCTGTACTGGCTTGCTTGGGGAGAGCCCTCAGTAGCTATTTTACCCCTGCCTGAAGCTATGACAAGATGGGGCTCGCTGGGCAGAGGTAGCTCAGCAAGCTGCCAGCCTTAGCTGTCCTCTACCTGGGCCCACTGGGAGCAGAGCCCCACCTCCTCAGAACTCCAGGGCCTTGGAGGCATTTCCCACACAGGACAGTTAAAGCCTCAAGGCTGGAGGTTGGGACTCACAGTCAATTGCCTCTGGTCACACAGTTTGGGGTTAGAAGCCAGGCCTACAATCAATCCCCTTTTCCTTTACCAGTGCCCAGATGCACACCATAGTCCTGTCCCTGCTGCTGGGTTTGATAAGAGTCTGAAGAATTTCTGAATGGACCAGGTGGGAACCATTTCTCTAGATGGTAGTTCCTGCTTATCTATAGAATGACTGGTCCTTGCCTTGCCACAGTTCTCAAATTTTTGGGGAGGAATCATCCTAGAAAAAAGGGAGAATTTTCCTGTAAACAACAAATTCCAGGGGATGAGAGACTTCCTGAAGCAAATGTGAGACCCACAGGTCTGAACCCTGGGCAAAGTAAACCTACTTTCCCAAGTATTCAATACAGGTTTTCAAGGTTTCTTGGTAATAGAAACATAATTCCAAACTAATCTTAGCTGGTCCTTTTTTTTTTTTTTTTTTTTTTGGTGATGGGGCTTGAACACAAGGCCCGGTGCACGCTGAACACATGCTCTACCACTGATACCAGAGAGCTACACTTGCAGCCCTCTTGCGTAGTCTTAAATCAGCAAAAGTGGGGTTACTGAGATGGAGGAGCAAGAGAAGAGGCTGGAACTGCACCTTCTTAGCTGCAGTCGCTCCACTTAACCCCTAAGTCACCAGAGTCCTGCCAGAAAACAGATCTGTCCTTCCTAGGGCTCTGTATGGCCTCATGAGGGAAGCAGCAGCCCACCATCCCTCCCACCTCCTTTCTGTGTGGCCCTGGCTCTGAGCCCTCTCCTCAGATGTTAGACTGTGACAGACTCAGAGTTGTGAGTTCAAAGATGGCATGGAGAGGGAAAGGCATCTGTCCGCTGGGCTTGCTTCCTGAGGGTCAGGCACTGCCCAAGCACCAGGACCCCAGCTTCCCAAAGTTCAGCAGGACCAGGGCAGCTGCAGCCTGCAGGGATTTCAGTAGCTGGGGGAGTCTGCAGACTACTGACACTCCAGGTAACCCAGAATGGGCGGGGGGGGGGGGGGGCAGAGGTGCAGGATTTGGCTGGGGGAGGGGAGAAAGCAGGACAGAGACCATAGAGCTCCTGGACTCAGAGCCAGGTTTGGGGGTGGGGCGGTGAGGAAAGACAGAAGAGGAACAAACAGAAGCAGAGTCTGCAGAGAGCTGTCAGTGTGAGTGATATGGGGCCTGGTATCTGAACTCTCCCTACTCCCCCCATCCTAAAAGGGAGGCCAGAGCTCACTGGACAGAAGGGCCCCCACCACTCCAGCTTCTGGTGATTAACAGAGGCCTTGGGAGGGAACAGGAATTCAAAGCTCTTGGGTCAGAAGTTAACTATTTCCCATCTTCCTCTAGTTTGGCTGGGGTTCACAATCTTTTTCCTACTCCCACAAAGATTCCCAAATGATTGGTAGCTCACACTTAGGGGGTCAGACCTGGGTTCAAAGCCTGTCTCCACAACTTACTAGGTAGGTGACCATGGCTAAATTACAAAATTACAAGCCAAGGTTTCCAAGTCAGTTAAATGGGGCCAATTCTGCCCACCCCAGGAGGCTTTCAGGAGGATTAAAGGGGCTTATTACATAAAGTACATAGTGTGATTCTGGAATGCAGTAAGCTCTCAATAAATGGTATTTAGGTTGATATTTTGTCAGCCCTTGCAAGCCAGCTCTGCTGCCTGTGCTGGTGATGCTGGGTAACTAAATGAAATGAGCAGGGAAGTCAACAGTCAATTGCATCCTCCAGTCTGCAAACCGTCAAGGGAGAGGATGCTGGAGGTGAGACCCAGTGTCCTGGTTCAGAAGAGACTTTGGGAATACTGGCCTCCATGGGGCTACAACAGGGGCTTCAAATGTCTCTCCTGCCTTTCCCAAGTTTTGCGGTGCTACCTCTGTTGAGGGGTGAGACAATTCAAGCTGCCTCCACACTGTCTGCTGCTCATTGGCTCCCCCCACCTTACGCTCCATGGTTCAGCCAGATTAAATGATTTAAGTTCCTGGAATCTATTCTGCTTGCTGTTCCCGTGCCAGCACGTTCCCAGCCGTCTCTACTGCCCCAGCTCTTCCTCATCTCCAATTCAGACATCACTTCCTATAGGTCTCTCAAAAAACATGTCAGCAACCCTTGCTAGTGGATTTTATACTATTCCCTTTTCATCCCCCATTCAATATCTTTCTCATACACATCACACATGCCAGTAATTATTTTATCTGACTCTCCACAAGCACATAAGTGGAGGATTTTGGACATTTTGTTCACTAATATATACCCAGGACCTAGAACAATACCTGACACTTAATAGGCATTCAATTAAAGAGTTGTTGAATGAAGGATTCATTATTAAAGTTTTCTTGTGGGCTGGGGATGTAGCTCAGTGGTAGAGAGTTTGCCTAGCATGCACAAGGACCTGGGTTCAATGCCCAGAAAAAAACACAACAAAAAGAAAAAGAAAAAAAAAAATTGCCTGAAGAAAACTGTTTCCTCTAATCGGGAGCTCACGGAGACCAAGAGTAGTGAGCCTTGCTTACCTCTGAATACCTAGCACCCAGGAGATATGCAGACACTTGTTGGCTGAATGACCCTTTCAACTTGGCCTTGGATCTCAGACACTTCACTTCTCTATAATAAGGGAGGAGCTGAACTTGACCATACTGGCGAAATGAGTAGGCTGCTGCCCTCCTCCACACTGGCGAGGATTAAAATCTCACCCAGGAAGATGTTTTCACCTAAGAAATTCACGGCCCTTTCCAGATTTCCTTCCTACTTTGGGGTAAAGAAACAAGCATTAGTTTCAGGGCAAATAATGGGAAAATACTCTCCTCCAACACAAAAGAACAAGTAAATAATGAAGACCTGTGTCCTTGAACATAGGACCAGATGAGACACAGGAGTCCAGAAAGGGTGGATGTGGTAAGAAGACTTGTTGGGGCTGGAGAATCCAGAAGAGATCCAGCTACTGCAGGACAGAGAAAAGCTGACATTTCAGGGCAAGACCACAGTGCTGGGATCCTCAGGCAACCCTCATTTAACCCAGCGATTATGCTCCTTGGTGTATACCTAACAGATCCGGGTACATAGTTTCATCAAAAGACGTGTACATTCAGATATAGTGCACACCTGCAATCCCAGTTAGTCAGGAGGCCAAGGCAGAGAGATTGCAAATTCACGGCCAGCCTCAGCAACTTAGCTGTCTAGAGAGAAAAAAAAAAAGGCTGGGGTTATAGCTCAGTGGTAGAGTGCCTGCCTAGCATAGGTAAGGATCTGGGTTTGATTCCCAGCACCACCAACAATAAATAAGAGAAAAAAATTGATGGAGTGCTGGGGCTATAGCTCAGTGGTAGAGCACTCGCCTAGCAGGTGTGAGGCACTGGGTTTGGTCCTCAGCACCACATAAAAATAAATAAATAAAATTTTAAAAAGGTATTATGTCCATCTTCAACTAAAAAAAAACTTTTTAAAAAAAGTTGATGGAGCACTATTAGTAATAGTCAAAAACATTACTCCCATGTCCATCAACAGAACACACACATGGTCAAATAGTAGGATACTACTGAACAGTGAGAAGCAACTACAACTGTACCCAGAATTATGCAGGAATCTCACAATATGTAGTGAAAGAAGCCAGATCCAAGAGAATATAATGTATGATTCTTACGTAAAATTCAAATACAGGCAAATTAATCTATGGTATTTGAAGTGGGTGTGGTGGCACAGCCCTATAATGCCAGCAACTTGGGAGGCTTAAGTTAGGAGGATTCCAAGTTTAAGGCCGGTCTCAGCCACTTAGTGAGACCCCATCTCAAATTTTTAAAAAAGGACTGGGGGCATAGTCAATGGTAGCACTCCTTGGTTCAGTCTCTAGTACCTACGTCCTTGCCACACACACACAAAAGGAAGAATGGTGGCTAGCTGGAGGGAAGGGGGATCTGAGAGACTGGCAATGCTGTTTTGTGTCCTTCTCTCCCTCTCTTCCTGTCATCCTCAAAATGCTTTGCAGAGCGATAGTTTGCAGCCTCAGGAACTCCTTGCTCATTATGAACAATGCCTTCCTTACGAAGCAGGAAGGAGAGGACACCTGCACGGTAGCCTAGGAACAGAGTGCCATGTGAGGAGGCTGAAGGGAGACTAGAGGTTTGAGACCTGCTCCCCAGGCACAACTGATGGCGATGTAGCACGGTGTCTTCCACAATTAACCCTACTCTGCTGCAGAGCCAGGAAGGCAGCCAGCTGGGCTCAAAGGCCCAGTTCCCCAACCTTCATTCCTCAGAGAATGTGGAAGCAGCCAACCAGGATTTAAAACCTGTCCTTACTGCCGATTGCTCCAGTGACCCCATTTCACAGCTAAGGGGAAGTTATCACCACCTGCTTTTCAAGATAGCCATAAACACAGAAAATAACTAACATTAGACTGTAAGTTCCCCAAGAGCAAGGGCTTTGTTTGGTTCATTGCTTTAGACACAGTTCTAGAAGAGTGCCTGTAATCACAGAGGCTAAATAAATGTTTATTGAAAGAATGAAAACGGCAGAGCCCAGAGTAGGGGCTCCGAACTGAAAAGCAATTTTATACCAAACACTAAAATAATCACCTTCAAATTAACTTATGTTCAGGTTCATTATTGAACTCTGACATTCCCTATGGTTAGGTTTCCATCATACCCAAAGGCTGACTGAGGATTCATTGAACCTGCTGAGGGGTCACGCTGATGTCCTGGATCACTATGTCATTAAGCTACTTCTCTCAATAGCTCACGGTTAAGGATGGAGAGATCACCATAGGTCCCTCACTCCTAATCACTACCTGAATCCCAGGCAAGTTCCCACCTCCCACCTCTCTGTCTTTGCTTCCAGACCACACCTGAAGAACTGTGGAACCTAGACTTGTAGGGGTCACGGTACGGGAACATTCCTGCTCTATTTCTCCAGATTAATCTCTTACTCTTGGTCTAGTCATGCCCCCACACTGGGATCCTCAGAGACTGTATCCAAGCCAGCTCCCTCTACAGATATGTTTTTGGAAAACCCTATAACAGAAAGGAATAAATGTCTAGGGGTTATTATTGGTGGCTGTGGGACTCAGGGTTCCAGCATTCCACTTCTTTCCATCCACTTCCTACTTTCTAGTATTAAAAAAAAAAAAAGCCAGGAACTCAGGAATCAGAAACTTTCATTTAAATCCCCGCTGGTCCCCACAACAATGACTTTGGTGAAACCACAACCAGTTAGATTTCTTCTGTAAAATGGGCTGAGCTTCATAAGATCATCATGATTTGTGCAAATACCTCCTGGGCATCCTATTAAGTACCATGTCCTAGACACATACCAAGAGGTAAAAGCCATGCCTGGGAGCCTCCAAAAAATCTATGAGCTGTTCAGCCTGGAGAACTGAATCCATCATATGTGCCTCTGTTTCCCCACCTTTAAAACCTCTTCAGGGCTGGGCTTCAGAGTTTCTGAAGTTCCAACTCTGAGATTAAGAGCTCAAGTTACTTAATATTTACCTTTCCTGCTTCAAGAGAATGTTAGGAGGATAAAGCAAGCTCAGAGTTGTAGAAGGACTTTGAAGGGGAAGAAACACATGCAAACAAGGCATTAATTATATCAGATAATTTCTTTGAGCTCAACTTCATAGACACCCGTAATATTCATAACCTAGGGGCAAACAACAGGGGCAACTGTTTCTTAGCAATATGAAAACTGTTGTCAGCTTGGCCAATCTTGAGAGTTTGTATGTGCCTGCAGGATAACCCTTTCAACTGGCTGAATTCAGACTAGAATGCCTGTTTTAAGAGTACGGCAGTGGGATGGGTGTATTGGTCACTGAAGACCATGGGGAGAAATACCCATAGTTTTTGTTGAGGACTCTCTATTTGAGTTTAAATTTTTAATTGTATTTACTTTTTAAGAGATGGGAGTCTCACTGGGCACCGGTGGTACATTCCTATAACCCCAGCAACTCAAGAGGTTGAGTGAGGCAGAAGGATTTCGAATTCAAAGCCAGCACCATCAATTTAGTGAGGTCCTAAGTAACTTAGCAAGATCCTGTCTCAAAATAAAATATAAAAAGAGATGGGGATGTAGCTCAGGGTTGAAGTGTCCTGGGTTCAATCCCTGGTACCAAAAAAAAAAAAAAAAAAAAAAAAAAAAAGAGAGATGATAGTTTCATGTTGTCCAGGCTGCCTCTGAACTTGTGGACTTGAGGGATCCTCCTACCTTATCTTCCCAAGTAGGTGGGATTTATAAGTGCACATCACTGCACCTGGCTTGGGAAATGTCAACTTATAGAGGCCAGTTGGGCCCAGAAAGTTGCCTTTAAAGACAATGTGATAGTCCATTTCATAGGAAGCCTGCCCCAAGAACCAGTCATATTAACAGAGAGGCAAGGTGAGCCAAGCGCATTAACCCACGCTTTATTTTTAAACCCAGGTGTGTTCCTGTCACAAGCCCACCATTTTCACAATCATAAACCAGACATCCGAGAAAGCTGAATCTCCTCAAAAGGTTTAGAATGCCTTATGTCACTGGGAAGCACTGGCCAACTCAACCATGAAATGGAAAACTTGATCACTGCTTCCCCCCAGCAACCCCAAGCCTGGTGAAGTGACGGCTAATCTGATATTTCTTGCTTCAGTAAAAAAGATAAGGCACTGACAACACTCAAAACCATAGCCTGCTTTCAGACTAGAGCAGAGAACTTGACAATGGAGGGGCGGGGGAGGGGTGTGGATTTGGCACAGGTCTGGGTAGCAATAAAGCTTCCTCAGGGAGCCGGAATTGGATTTGGGGCCCTGCCCGAGTTAACATTTTTACAGGTTGGCTCAGTTGCAGTTTGTTAGCCAGCCAGTAATAAACTCATGTGCAAGAATTTAAAGTTTATGAGGCATGGCCTCTTAATGTCTCTGCTCGGCTCCCTACAGCCAAGGGTTTGGGAGCCTGGCCGTTAATTGTTTTGTCAACGTGCAGAGTTATTTGGGAAAAGATTTTTTTTCTTTTTTCTTTTCTTTTAAGCCTTTTACAGACTCAAGGACACTCAATCCTCTTTTGCAGAAACAAAGGAGAGCCATTGGTCTCCCAGCACTGACACCCCACATTTAAGCAATGGGCACTTGTACCTAAGTTAAGGAGCACACTGATGAAAGTACTAGGAAAATACGAGGAGCCAGTGGTACTTAATATTTTGAAAGCCAAGTAAAGTATAAATCCCTCCTCAGAGAAATGCACAGGCAAGTTCTCTGGAACTCCACCCAAGAATCCTGGGTTACACCCCTGTTTAAGAACTTGGGTTTGATCCCAGGGAGAAACCCCCATTGTCTTCTCCACTTGGAGGGAAAGAACCTCCCACCAGTTGGCAGCTGCTTGGGTCTCATGACACACTTGTTCTCCGCACCAAAGTGACCCCCCACTCAAGTTTTTGAGGGCAGGAGGAGAATAGTAATAGAAGATCAAAAATGTGCTTTGATCTCTCATCCACTGTCTCCATAGCCCAAGGCCGCTGGCTTGGGACACTACTCTCCTCCTGCACAAGTGATCTAGCATCCCACTACCAAGACTTTGGGGGATGCGGGTATCCTTTGTGCGTGGTAGCTTCAGCCCAGGTGTACCAGGCCGTTTGCAGGCACGCTGGCCCTCCGGGAAGGGCAGGGTTAAGAGTGCATTCCAGCTGCCCGGGAAGAAGGGGGACGGGGGGGGGGGGGGGGAGGGGAGCGCGGAGAAGAGAAACAGACCCCGTCTGTCTGTCGGAGACACAAAGCACGGTTCACAAAGGGGGCCCTAGAGGGGCGAAGGGGGCTGCCCGGGGCACGGCTCATCCCCACACCTGCGCGGGGGTTGGGGAGGAATGTGGACGGCGCATTCCTCTGCTGAGGCCAGTCGGGGAGAGCTTTCCACGTCGGGGCTGGGTGAGGGGGATCAGCCGCTAGGCATCAAGGGGTCAAGGCACGCAGTGGCTGCGGGGCCAGGAGGAGCTGGACGTTAGAGGGCGCTACGCTGTCCAGCCTTTTCCGTTAGACATTTACTCCCATCCCAAACTCCAAATGGCTTTCTGTGTCTTTCCCGATTCTGAGTGGGAGCCAGAAGTCCCCTACTCTACCCTGAACACAACGTGCTAGATCACAACGCAGCGAACCACGTGTGGTTCCCCGCACGGAGTTTCAACAAGAGCAGGATTGGGGGGGGGGGGCGGTGTCTTACCTTTTCTCATCGCCTGGCTGGGCTCTGGCTCCTTGCCTCCTACCTCCAAGGGCACTTCAGACTCCCCGAAGCCCACCCGGCACGGCTCCGAGGCCGCGCACGGCAGCCAGCAAACCTGTGCCTGAAGGCAGAGAGGGGAAAGAGGGAGGCTGGGTCACTGCGTGCTCGGACCTACAGACCCTATTCCGAGGAGTCCTTACCCGGTATCCAGGACTACTTTGGCCCCAAGGAGCCAAGCCCGGCCATCTCCCGACGCCGCAGTGGTGTCCAGACCCCGCCCGCCCTCCAGGGAGCAGTCCCGACTAGGGCGAGGGCAAGGCACAGGAGTACCTGGAGTAGTAGGAAGAGGGACGCAAGAGGCCCACTAAGGAACCCCATGGTTGGAGAGAGAAGGATGAAGAAGCTGCCGCGACAGCAGAACTGTGCTCAGCTTTACTCTCAGAGCCGCTTTGAGCGCCGCGACTCCGGGGAGCAGGCGGGCGGAGGCCAGGTGAGCGCAGGTAGGCGCTGATTGGTCCAGCGTCACAAGTTCCCGCCCCCTCGCAGGTGGGGCCGAAGCCGGCGTGCTGAAGGCACTCGCGAAGCCCCTCTTGTTGTCCCTGGTGACCCCCAGAGTTCTTCAGCTTTTTAGGGGCTTTTCCTGCAGGGACTCTTCAGTCTCGCAGGTCCTGGATTCCGAAGGGAAAAAAGAAAACCCACTCCATTCCTCAACCTCCGCAGCATCAGAAGACAAACGGTTCTTTGCCTTGCGGCAACAGCGGAAAAAAAAAAAAAAGTAGAGACACATCTGAACACTACTGGAAACAGAGGCTCCTCATTCATGCACCCGGAGGCGCACAGTTATCCAAAGCTTTGATGGAGGCCGGGTGTGTCCCCCACACCCAGCTACAGTGGAGGTTGCCCTCTCCCTTTTTCTCCACTTCCCCTGACTCCCCCTCCGCCCCCTCCCCACCCCCCTCCCGCCCCCCGCAACCGGGAGGACTTGGGGTTTAAAATTGGTGGTGAGGTCCCCAGGGACCACGTTACCGAATCTGATTCTACTAGCAGGAGAATCTTTACTTCCGTTTTACAGATATACAAATGGAGGCTGGGAGAAAAGCCCCCAGAGTCTGGAAGCCCTAATAGTACCAAAGGGCGAGAGGCTGGTTATTGGTGATTGACCCACCATCTCCAGCAACATCACCCTAATATAAATAGTGCTTTCTCAATTTTATGTAAAACGTAAATTTTTAAACGCGGTTTTTATTGGTCTGAAATACTGGACATAATCTAGTAAAAACTGTTTGTTGTGCAGTGATTTCTCTCTTCAAAGATCTCTCCTACACTCTTGCTGGGAGATAAATGGAGCAGCTGGGACTCGTTCCTCTACGTTACAAATCTTTCCACTACGTTAGACATGAAGGGCTTTCCTCTTCGACGCACTCAAGTGGGTTCTGGGCATAGAAAGGATTCTGAGGCTCAGTCACTCCACATGTCCTTTCCCCAGTGAGACAAGCTTTCCTGACTAGTCTCACGCCCTAGTTCCTTGAACCTCCCTCCCCTTCCCCTGCTCCCTTGAGAACCCCAAGATGATGCTTCTTCATCCCCTGCACCCCACTCAAATTTAAGGGTTTGAGGAGGGGACTGGGCAGTACAATTATAGATTCTCTGGCCTTCAAGGACTAACTTGGTAACTTACCCGTCCTTCTCATAGGCCTCTGGCCAAGAGGTAGAGAGGAGTCCTTCCTCTCTCTTGCCTGACCTTGGCTCTGTGCCCACACTGTCTGGGTTCGAACCATGGTCCCACCACTTACTAGTGCTGTAACTCAGTTCTCCATCTGTCAGTGGAGCTATTACTCCATTGTAATAATGTCGTGATGCCTTATAACAGCTACCCTCTAAAGGTTTGCACTAGGAAATTAACAGGTTTAAAACACTAAGCTCAGTACCTGGCAGAGAGCAAGAGCCCAATGTTGCCTGGTATTCTAGGATCCGGCTCATTTGGCCTCCCCCGTCTCGCCAGCCGTTTCTCTCTGGGCTGGAAGAATTCTGCGCCTCTCTAATCCCGCTCTCCGTATGGGGGCGCTTTCCAAGTCCAAGGGGAGCCGACGCTTAGCGATGGCGCAGGCCCAGCTATCCTCACCTCGCAGGTTCCATCGCGCCCGCCCGGAGCCAGGCGAGGCCATTAGGCGGACAGTTAAACACAAACGAGCCTCGGGATACAGGTCCTAATTAAGTAAACACCCGGCTGGAGGGCTGTAGTGCGCGCTCATTTCCGCCTCCTTCCAGGGCACTCAGCATTCCCGGCGCGCGGGGTGGGGGAGCAGGCAGGGAGAGGAGGGGAGAAATTGAGAGTAAGCATTGGAGCCTGCCACTTGGACCACACCGCCATCTTCTCCGTAGCTCCCCTAGTCGGTCGTTCATTCACATTTATTCATTTAACTGAATGAATTTCTATTCTGAATTTCAGTTAAATTTGCTGACAGCCTGCTGGGTGTCAAGCCCTGGGGATGCATTAGCGAACAATACACACGTCCTTGCACCCTTGGTCTTTCCATCCCACAGTGTAGAGGGATGTAAACAAATAAGTAAATATGTAATAGGTTAGGAGGTAATATGTACTGTGTAGAAGAACAAAAACAGAATGAGAAGTGCGGGTTCACCAATAGGAGGTAGGGCTGAAAGCAGAAAATAAAGCCATGCAGCAGGTGTTGCCGGGAGGGTCTTGTAGGAAACAGAATTCTGTTTGGGGAGTTCAAGTCCTCTTGAAAGGGCCAGAGGAATGGCAGGGTTCAGCCTGGGCAAAACAGTCAGGCTCCTCTTAAAAAAAAAGTGGGGGGAGGAATTAGAAGTGGTATTAGAAGTTCAAGGATCCAGCAGAGGTAGTTGGAGCATGGGAACCCCCTCTTGAAGGCAGCTACAGTGGAGAAAGACATCTCTACTGCCCAGAGCAGGGGATGCAGGGGAAAAACACCCAGCATCTCTCTCCTCTTGCCCTTCTCCTGGTATGAATCCACCAAAATCAACCGGAAACTTGAGGGCAAGAAAGGCAGGTGATGGAGTCTAAGAGGTCATTCTCCCAAGGCTTTCTTTCTCTTTTTCTTTCTTTTCTCTTCTTCTTCCTCCTCCTCCTCCTCTCTTTTTTTGTGGTGTGGAACCCAGGGGCTTGCACCTGTCAGACAAGTGCTGTATTACTGAGCCACAGCCTCACCTTTGCCACCAAATATTCTAGTGGATGGGATTCAGGGAGCAAACAAGAAAGCCCAGAGGTCTGGCCAAAACAAGAACGTTTGAACAAGGACTCCAGGCAAGCCATGGAACAAGCCCCAGCTAAGCACTTGGAGGGAAAGTATTCCAGGCAGAGAAAATGTGGCAAAATGCCTGGGGCAGCAGGTTACAAGGAACAGCAAAAAAAGCTACTGCGGCTGGAGTAGAGTGAGCAAGTAGGAAATGAGTCAGAGGGCTTGGGAGGATAAGAACCAAATCTTGTAGAGCCCCACAGATCATTGTAACTTTGGCTTGTACTTTGAGAAAGGAGGAAGCCTCTGTTGGTTTTGAGTGGAGGAGTGCTGTTGAGAATAGACTTCTGGGGACCAGGGCAGAAGTCTGTTGGGCTTTCTTTCAAACATCTGGGTAAATGATGGAATGGCTTGGCTTGAATTTGTCATTGTGAAGGGGATAAGAAAAAAAAAAAAAGATAAAAAAAAAGAAGAAGAGGAAAATCAGAGCCAGACATGGTAGAACACGCCTGTAATACCAGCTACTTGAGAGCCTGAGGTAGGAGGAATGCCAATTCACAACCAGCCTGGGCAATTTAGCAAAACTCTGTCTCACAAAAAAAAAAAAAAAAAAAAAAAAAAAAAAGGCTGGGGATGTAGCTCAGTTGTAGAGTGCTTGTCTAGTGTGTGCAAAGCCCTAGGGTGGATCCCTTACACAGTAATAAATAAATAAATATTCTAAAAATATTTTTTTAAAAACAATAGAATTTTACCATATGATCCTCCAGTTCTATTTCTGGGAGATAAATTACCCAATGGAAGTAAAAAGAGGGACTTGAAGAGATACTTGAAGAGAACATAGATACTCTATGTTCATCATAGCAGTGTATTCATAATTGCGGAAAAGTGGGGGCAACTCAAGTGTCCATCAACGGAGGAACGGATCAACCAAATGCTTAACAGATACAGATTTTTCATTTTGTAAGATGAAAGAGTTCTGTGGACAGATGCTGGCAACAATAGCCTAACAGTATGAATGTACTCAATGCCACCGAACTGCACACTTTAAAATGGTTAGCATGGTGTATTTTGCAGGTATTGCTGATTGACTGAAGGATTGGATGTGGTAAATGAAGGGCAGAAGGATTAGGGATGACTCCAGTGTTTTGGCCCTGAGGAGTCAGCAGGATGGCAATGTCATTTCCTGAGATGGGGAAGACACCTATAGTAGGCACTGTCAGGGCCCCTGCTCAGAGTCCCTGGGATCCCTTTTATGGTTTCTGAGCTCTCGCTCTTGGCTTGTGTGCTGATGTTCATACAGCCTGCCCTGTGACTCTTCTGTGGCCTGGTCTCTGGTTACTGGAGTCCCTTTGCCCTCGCAAAGAAGTACCCAAAAGTTTAATTCTTCAGTCCATAGCCAGTGGCGCAGGAGTGTGAGAGCCCAGCTATCTCCCCTCCAGGTGGACAACTTGGAAATGTAACTTGCACTCGAGAGCTGTGCTATGAGCTCAGGCTGATGCTACCCAATGTGGGACCGGGTCTGCAGTTATACCCTGTGTGATCTCTCCTTTCTTTTAATCAGCAGTTTCTTTTGGAGCACTTCCTTAATAAGCTACTCTGGGTACATGAATTGTTGGCTTCTTGGAATCCCATTGCAGGCAGGACATGCTTGGGATGCGGGGAGACCAGAATTTCCATTTGGGGGCATGTTTAGAGATGCTTAACAGTGGCCTGTTGAGGAGGCTGTGGTTGCATGCACCAGTTCAGGGCAGACTTTGGGCATGAGGATATTATTTTGTCAAGGCATGTCAATTCTGGGTCAATTTATGGTGGAAGGTTTTCCCATCTGAATAGAATCCTGGGCTTAAAGGCCTTCCCATCTGTGTTCGTCAGTTTTTCTGTTACTATAACAAAATACCTAAAATAAACAACTTATAAAGAGAAAATGTTTATTTTGGTTCACAATTTTGGAGTTTCAAATCCATGATCTATTGGCTCTGATGCTTTGGGCCTGTAGGGAGGCAGCACATCATGATGGGAACACAGGCAGAGCAAAACCCACTTTGTGGCCAGGAAGCAAAGAGAGGAAGAAGGTGGGGCCTGGATCACACAGTACCCTTCAAGGGTATGTCCCAATGATCTAAAGACCTCCTACTAGGTTTCAGCACTTTCCTATAGTGCCACCCTAGGGACCAAGCCTTTAACACAGGGGCCTGGGGAGACTTTTCTAACAGAGCATAGGCTGAGACTTTTTTTTTTCTTCTAGTACTGGTGATTGAACCCAGGGCCTTCCACGTGGTAGGAAAGTACTCTACCACTGAGCTTTACCTCAGCCCTTTCTAATTATTTTATTAAGACAGGGTCTAGGGCTGGGGATGTGGCTCAAGCGGTAGCGCGCTCGCCTGGCAAGTGTGCGGCCAGGGTTCGATCCTCAGCACCACATACAAACAAAGATGTTGTGTCCGCCAAAAATTAAGAAGTAAATATGGGGCTGGGGATGTGGCTCAAGCGGTAGCGCGCTCGCCTGGCATGTGTGCGGCCCGGGTTCGATCCTCAGCACCACATACCAACAAAGATGTTGTGTCCGCCGAGAACTAAGAAAAAATAAATAAAAATTAAAATTCTCTCTCTCTCTCTCTGTCCCCCCCTCTCTCTCACTCTCTCTCAAAAAAAAAAAAAATGTGTTAAAAAAAAAAGAAGTAAATATTTAAAAATTAAAAAAAAAAGACAGGGTCTCACTAAGTTGTCCATGTTACCCTCAAACTTGTGATCCTCCTGGCTCAGCCTCCAGAGTAGTAGGGATTACAGGTGTGCACCACCACGCCCGCCTGGCTCTTCCATTCTTTTTGTTTTCCCAAAGAATTGTCCCTCCCCGGTGTTTCTTGTCTGTATGTCACATTTAAACAACTGTGAAATCTCCGTCACTGTTTGTTCTGAGTGTCTCCTCTGCCTCATTCTCCACCTTGTTCCCTCCTAAGAACCTCCTCAGGTTCAGGCACCAGGGATGTTAGGGGAGACTTCCCCTACAGCACCCCAAAACAGGGACATGCCCTTGGCACTGAAGTTAAGCCCCTCAGACCTGAGTTTGGATTGCAACTCTGAAAATGACTGCTTGGTGACCTGGGGTGAGTTACTTAACCTGTCTAAACTCTCTGGAGGTATATCATAACTCCTGCTTGGGTGTGGATGAGATTACCCCAAATTAGACTCTTGCCCTGCACTTGCTCCTCCCACAATTTTCCCATCCTTCCCTCACCCTCTGACTCATCACTCCTCCCCTGCTGGCCTCCCTATGTTTCCCCCAAATGCCAGGGGGGTCCTGTGTCAGGTTTTTTCACTTGTTCTTCCCTGGGCCTGGATTGTCTTTCCCTCCATGTCCTCCTGCCTCACTCCCTCCCTTCCTTCAGGTCTCTGCTCAGATGTGGCCCCTCAGAGAGGCTGTTCCCTGACCACTCTGCACAGAGAGCACTCTCCTGTCACCCTACTTTGCTTTCCTCAGAGCACTTACCATGCCTTGATTTATTAGTACATATATAGGTTTTTTTTTGTTTGTTTGTTTGTTTGTTTGGAGAGGTAACAGCAATAATTAAGATCAAGGACTCTGGTGTCACATTGCCTAGCTTCAAATCCTGAATCCAGCTCTACTTAACTGTGAGACATTGGGCTGGTGATTTCTTTTGTGTGTGTGCATGTTTGGTGCTGGGGATTGAACCCAGGGCCTTGTGCATGTGAGGCAAGTACTCTACCAATTGAGCTATATCCCCAGCCATGGCCTAGTGATTTCTAACCCCCAAGTGCTTCAAATGTTCCCATCTATAAAATGCCTTCCTCAGAGGTCCTGAGTTCATATTTGTAAAGCTTTTTAGAACACTCAAACACAAAGAGTTCATCTCATTGTACTTATGGTCTCTCTCCCATTATCGAGTGTGTCCTCAGTGAGAGGCAGGGAATTTTGTCTCCTTTACCCACTGCTATTGCCTGGGTGCATAGAATAGTCTGGTGTAGAAAAGATATTCAAATATGTATTGAGTGAGTGAAACCAACAAGATTATAACTGTTGAGCATCCGGTGGGTGCTAGGTGCATGGGAGAAGCAAAATCAGTGTTGATCCCTGACCCACCACTCACAGCTCAAGTCACAGTCAGCCAATAGAAGGCAAAGTGTTTTACAAAGAGTCATACAAATCACACACATCCTAAAAAGCGAATTGCTGCCATTTTCTGATTACTCACTGAATACCAGACTCTGTGCGAAGTACTTTCATGTAGTTTTTTTTTTTTTTTTTTTGTGGCACTGAGCATTGAACCCAGGGCTTGTGCATGCAAGGCAAGAACTCTACCAACTGAGCTATATATATCCCCAACCTCATGCATGATCTTATTCTAATCTTCATAATTCTACAGAGTAATTCATATGATTCTTACTTAACAATGAGAAGATTGAGGTTAAGTCCCCTGCCCAAGGCCAGTTAGCCAGGGCAGAGACAAAGCCCCATTCCAACTCAGTTCTGCCTCACCCCAAAACTCATTGCCTGACTTAACGGCCAACCTGCTGCTAAGATTTCCTAGAAAAATGAATTTGGGGAACAGGTCCACAATCTCTGATCCTTTTTCTAAGACTGTCTCAAAATAAACATATTTGCCTTTGGTCCAAGGTTAAATTCTGGGCTCTCCAAGAAACATTTAGATAGAACTTTTCTTCCCATTTTTGGTAGTAAAATTCTAAAAGCTTCACTCCCACAGAGCACACTTACGAAGATATGTCCTGACACAAGTGGGTGTTTTCCAGTCTTCCAGGAAGTGGCCTTAAAATGGGTGAGTCCCTCTTTCCTGCCACTCCTCAACCAGGGCTCTGCACAAATGATTCTACATTCTTCCTTCTTTGAATCTATTCCTCCACTTCCTGGGGCCCTCCTTTCTGCCCCATGACATCACCGGCCAGCTCTTCCCATTCATTACTCCTGAATTACTCTTTTTAAAGGTGCTGAGGCAGCCAATCTGCACTGAGAAACTGAGATCCACGTGCCTTCCCTTTCCCTGAATCTTGGGCAGAGCAATGCTGCCTTCAGTGCTCAGTGCTGGTGCATCTTTGCCAAGGCCTGAGCTGTCAGTTTGCAGAGATCAAGCATCTATGTATATGTGTATGTTGAGGACAAGGAATCGATTAATCAATAAGCACTCACAAAGCCCTGGATCTCAGTGATTGGCTAAAGCCTAGAAACCCTTGACAACTTTAGGGTCAGAAAGCACCTTGAAATAATAATTACAACAACAAAATAACAATAATCTGCCCTCAGAACTATTTTTCATCCTTCCCCTGAAAGTCAGGATGGCCCCCTTGAAAGATGACTTCCTGCTGGGCTCTGCCAATGGGAGGCATTACTGGGAGGCTGGAGGACAGGACAAAGGAAAAGCCAGGTGTGCTTCTCCTCCTCCAGTAGTGTCTTGGCAGTGGCTGCAGCCCCAGTTCCTGCCATGGTTCAGCCAGGTGACCCCAAACTCTGGGCTCCAGTCATAACTGTACTTTTCCCTGTCTTCTTCCTACTAAGGGGTAGATGACTTCATGCCATCTAACCTCTGAGTAGCATCACTGTCTTGTTTGGCTTCTCAACCCCTCCATTGCCTCTAAATTAAATTCTCTCTGGTTTAAATACTCATAGTCATTTTCATCTTCCTGATTGGACCATGATAGATAGAGGAAACTTACCCAGTACCTACTGTGTGCCAACACTATTCTAAGTTCACTGTGTAAATTCACTTCTTTAATTCTGCCAACAAAGAAATGATAAAACTGAGATAGAGTTTGATATAGCTTAGTAGGTCCTAAATTTGGATGCATATCAAAAATTGCCCCATGCTATAGCATGGATCAGGAATGTCCTCCAAAGTTCTGTGTGTTATGGAGGCTTTGTCCCTAGCTTGGCATTTCTGGGAGGTGGTGGAACCTTTAAGAGGTGGAGCCTAATGACCCCCAAGTCATTGGGGGTGTGTTTTGGAAAGGGATTGTGGGACCCCATCCCCTTCCTTCTTTCTTTTGCTTTCTGGCCATGAGAGGGGTGGAATATGTTTGGCTGCATGTTTCCTGCCATTAGAAACAGGGTCAACCTCCTATGGACTGAAGTCCTCCAAAAGTGTGAGCCAAAATAAAACTTTCCTCTGTATAAGTTTCCTATCTCAGGTTATTTTTTACAGTAATGGAAAGCTAACTAATGCACCCAGGAAACCTATTAAAAATTAGAAGTGACAGATGACATCCAGCTCTGCTGAATTAAGCTCTCCAGTCTATGGGGCCTGGGAGTGTAGAGATTTAATAAGCTCCTCAGGTAATTTTGACCCAGCCAACCCAGCACCCTTAAATGAACTAACATTTGGGAAACCCTTACTTGATTTTGGTGATGAGATTCAGGTTCAGATTAGGAGTGTGACCAAACCATAGCAATTTAGCAAGCTCAGTGGCAGATTTTAAAAAATCAATGGATAGCCGGGCATGGTGGCACATGCCTATAATCCCTGCTGCTCAAGAGGCTGAGACAAGAGGATTGTGAGTTCAAAGCCAACCTCAGCAAAGGCGCTAAGCAACTCAGTGAGACCCTGTCTCTAAATAAAATACAAAATAGGGCTGGGGATGTGGCTCAGTGGTTGAGTGACCTTGAGTTCAAACCCTGGCACACCCCCTGCAAAAAAAAAAAAAAAAAAAAAAAAAGATCAAAGGACAGAACTTTCTACCCAGACCTGGTTTCATGTTGAAGGTCAAATGGCTGATTCTGATGTGTTGACTTGTTCTTTTTTTTTTTTTTTTTTTTTTAAGAAAGAGTGAGAGAGGAGAGAGAGAGAATTTTTTAATATTTATTTTTTAGTATTTGGCAGACACAACATCTTTGTCTGTATGTGGTGCTGAGGATCAAACCCGGGCCGCACGAATGCCAGGCGAGCACGCTACCCCTTGAGCCACATCCCCAGCCCTGTTGACTTGTTCTTCCTGAGAGCCATCTGAAGCCACTTCTTATTAGATAACGTTTAAAAAAAAAGAATATAAACAGACATGTGTTCAGTATTGCTGAATGGGTTAATCAGTGTTTGGGAAAAGGAAAAAGGAAGAATTTAATCAACTAATCAACTTAATCTCTTCTTTTCCAATCTTTCTGAATAACCTCATAGAGTTCTCCCATTCTGTCCTCCCCTTACTAACTCAGTAAAACTGGTCAGGCCAAGAATCTATACTTTTTTCTAACAGGGCTCCAAAATGATCTGACAATTTGAGAAAATGTAACCAAAATCTAAAAATCCCAGGATTCAATTGGACTTCAGTAATAATGTCGACTCTGTTAGGTTGGCATTTCTGTTTACTGTATCCCCCACATCACCGTAGCACCTGGCACACAATAGACACTTAATAGGCCTAGACGGTACAGTATTAGAGTGCTTTCCTAGCAGATGCAAGGTCAATCCACAGCTGGGTTCAATCCACAGCACCTCAAAAAAATTTTTTTTAAATTTGAATAAAATAATAGTTCTCTCTCTTTTCTTTTTTTTGCATTTTGAAAATACTTGCTAAACAATTATTCACTGATCCTCACAGGCTAGATATCAGAGTCCTCATTTTACACAAAATGAAACTGAGTTCAACAAGATCAGGTGACTCACCAGGTCACACAGCTAATGAGAATTGCCACAAACTCCCTCCAAGAAATTCCCCTCACCCAGCGGATAGAATGAATGTGATAAGGAGGATCATGGGCAGAAGAATGCAGATCTGAACACACACACACACACACACACACACACACACACACACAAAAAAAGAACCCTACAAGAATGAACACCAGAAAAAAATAAATCAAGGGTGAGGATAAGAAATTCTAGTATTTATCAATGGAGGAGGAGATTGGAGGCTCAAAAAGATTCTAGTGAATACACAAATCCCTCTAGCTCTTGGGCTCCTAACGTTAGGTAATAATTCAGGCAGCTCCTACTTGCCTGCTGTATTGCTAATAATAGCTCCTTGTTCCATATCGTTCAGTGCCAAGGGCTTTGTGCATGCTACTCACTTAATTTTACCATCTTTTTCTTGGATCACTGCCATAACTTTCCTTAGTGTTGTTCCCCTCCAATTGGTTTTCCCCACCAGTGGCAGACTGATCTTTCATAATTGCCAAATCTGATCTCTCTGTGTCTCTGATAAAAATCTCCCAATGCACACAGCACAGGGGTACACATCTGTAATCAGTTACTAAGGAGGCTGAGTCAGGAGGAGAATGAGTTTGAGGCTAGCCTTAACATCAAAAAAAAAAAAAAAAAAAAAAAAAAAAAAAGAAGAAGAAGAAGAAAAGAAAAGAAAAGAAAAGAAAATTCCTAAATGCTTCCTTACTGTGCTGTATCCAGCCGGGTTTATAAGATTCTTTCTAGTCTAGATCCCACCTACTGCTCCATGATATTCAGTATACATTTACTGACAGCCTACTATATGTGTTATTTTCGGCACTGGAGACACAATGATAGACCAAAGAGACAAGGTCCTTGCTTTCATGGAGTTTGTGACAATAAACAAGTAGAGAAATAAACAAGTGAGATAATTACAGACTATTGGAAGTGCTAAGAAAAACAAGTAAAGAAATGAGATAGTCATTGGGAAGCCCATTTTTGATAGAATGGGTCAGGGCAGATGCTCTAAGGAGGCCACACGAAGCTAAGACATGAAGATTGAGAAGAAGCCAGTCATGGAAAAAGCTAGAATAAGTAATTCAGGCAGAGGGAACAGCATGTGCAAAGGTCCTAAGGCAAGAAACTTCTAGAAACCAGAAACAGAGAAGTCAGATTCTATGGGACTCTAGAGCCATAATACATGGTCTGACATTTATTCTAGGATAAGAGGGAGCTACTGAAGAATTTTAAATGAAGGAATAACAGATGACCTGACTTATATTGTTTAACCATCTCCCTGGCTGGTATGGGAAAACATTGAGCGGAGGCAGGAGAAATGGGGAGTAAGGGAGGAGAGAGGAAGTTGGTGCCGTGTTTAGGCAAGAGGTAATGGACTTGGGTTGGCCCTGGTGGTTACAGAGGAGATGCAGAAAATTAACTGGAATATTCTGTTTAGGACTCAAAATAGAGCAAATCTTGAGCTGGGCATAGTGGTGCATGCCTGTAATCCCAGCAGCTTGGAGGCTGAGACAGGAGGATTGTGAGTTCAAAGCCAGCCTCAGCAATGGTGAGGCACTAAGCAACTCAGTGAGACCCTGTCTCTAAATAAAATACAGAATAGGGCTGAGGGTGTGACTCAGTGTTCAAGAGCCCCTGAGTTTAATCCCTAGTACCACTCCCACCCCCACCAAATAAAAGAGCAAATCTTTCAAGAATTACATAAATGGTGCATTCAATGATAAAGTTGGAAGCAATCCCTTCACATGCTATTGTAGAAAAATATTTATTTTTATGAAAAGATATATTCAGTGTGTTGTTGAATACAAAGAGAAACGTATTAATGATTGGCTACAATAATGGCTGGCTGGACAAAAATGTGATAAAGCAAATATATCAAAATGTCAACAAGAGAATCTAGGAGGTGGTGTATGGATGCTCACAGTACAATTCTTTCATGTGTTTAAAAATTTTTTAATACTACCAATTTTAAGAAGTGGGGAAAAGGGTTGGGGTTGTGGCTCAGTGGTAGAGTGCTCACCTAGCATGCATGAGGCCCTGGGTTTGAGCCTCAGCACCACATAAAAATAAAATAAAAATATTGTGTCCACCTAAGACTAAAAAATAAATTTAGAAAAAAAAGAAAATTAATAGGGCTGGGAGTGTAACACAGTGGTAGAGCGCTTGCCTAGTATGTGCAGGACCCTAGGTTTGATCCCCAGCACCCCCCACCCACACAGACACACACAATTAAAATAAATGTTTGGACTTTTAACTTTTTTTTTTTTTTTGGTACCAGGGATTGAACCCAGGGGTACTTAACCACTGAGCCACATCCTCAGCCATTTTAATATTTTATTTTAAGACAGGGTCTCACTGAGTTGCTAAGTGCCTTGTTAATCTGCTGAGGCTGGCTTTGAACTCTCAATCCTCCTGCCTTAGCCTCACAAGTTGCTGGGATTACAGGTGTGCACCACCGCTCCCAGCTGACTTTTAACATTTTTAAGTTAAAAGTTATACCTAAGAATGATCCCATTTGTATTTTTAAAAAGAAGCACACAGGAAAATATAGTGAAGAATAGACTTTTTCAAAGCCAGGCATGGTGGTGCATGCACACCTGTAATCCCAGCAACTTGATCACAAATTCAAGGCAAACCTGGGCAGGTTAGTGAGATACTTTCTCAAAATGAAAAAGGATTGGGGATGTAGCTCAGTGGTCTACTGCTTCCCTAGCAAGCCTGGGGTTCTGCATTCAGTCCCCACCCTACCTCCCTGAAAGAAAGAATAGATTGTTTCAAAAGAAAATCTGATAATTAAAACCCTTTAATGGTTTTCCATTAGCCCAAATAAAAATTCCTTAACAAGTATTCTAAGGACTGCCTCATGGGGCTGTCTAGGTTCTCATCTGTCTCCTCTGCTGTGTGTGGTGCTCAGTCTCTCCATATCCCCAAACTGTCATGATCTCTTCTGTCACAGGGCTTTTGCACATGCTGTTTCCTCTCCCTGTGGTGTTCTTCTCTTCTTCTTTTTCCACTTAATTTCTCATTTAATCTTAGCTCAATTTCCACTTCCTGGGAAAAAACCTTTCCTGACTTCTCTAACTAGATCAGGATCCAATGTTTTATCCTCTTATAGGACCAAATATACCAGTCCTCATCACTATTTAAATTAGCATTTCTTTGTATGCTTATTTGGTTAATTTCTAGCTCCCGCTTAGTCTGGGAACCATGTGAAGGCAGAATCTTAATATTTAGCTCATTATTATAACCCCAGCATTCAAGTTAGCAAACAGTAGGTGCTCAATAAGTACTCACTGAAAGAACAAGAAGAGAGTAGACACAAACACCACACTTCTAAGTGGTGAAATTATGAGGGATTTTGTTCTTTTTATTTCTGGAATACCTATGTTCTTTTTTGTATTAGTTTTCAAAAACAAAGCAAAACAAAAACATGTCATTTGTGAGTTAAAAAGCCAGTCTTATCTGAGCTCTAGTTTTCCAGATTGTTGAATCCAGAACCTATCAATCAAACCAGAAAGAATAGCAGGCAAGGTGGCACATGCCTGTAATCCCAGTGGCTTTGGAGGCTAAGACAGGAGGATGGCAAGTTCAAGGCCAGCTTCAGCAACTTAGTGAGACCCAAAGCAACATTGTGAGACCCTGTCTCAAAATAAACAATAGAAAGGGTTGTAGATGTGGCTCAGTCGTTAAGCACCGTGGGGGTCCAATCCCTCACATTAAAACAAACAAACTAAAAATAAGAAAGAACAAACAGAAAAATGCAGGTAATTCTTTTGAGGTGCTACCTCTTCTCAGTACTCACAGCCCCCACTCCTCTCTCATCTGCATTTATAGGTGCCTTCCTTTCACACTCTGTACACAATAGGTAAGGACACCAAAGCTGATTTGTCTGTCTTCCTCAGTGAAATAGTGACAGCAAGACAAAAACATCACTCACAAAAGTCTTTAAAAATTTAAACAGCTCGATAAAGCCCTCCATTCCACACCTGCCACGGAAGGAAATCGCCTCTGGTGTCTCTGCTGCTCCCACCCAACACCTGCACACCTCTCCTGTTGCCCTCTGCTGCTAGGTGGGGGGGCCTCAGGGCCCCACCCACTACCTGGGGCCTTGCAGCCTGGGGAAGCCCCTTATATTCCTGTGAGGGAAACTAAGGATCCTCAAGCATTTGGAGGATCAAAGCCTGAGATCTAAGGCACTGGCAGGAACACAGTCGCCTGTAGGCATGGGTGGGCCGGGAACTAGAGGCTGGGGATCACGCAGCTCTAAGCCCAGCTCTGAGCCAGGTGCATGCATCCACCTGGCTGGGCCTGCCTGCTGAAGGACAGGTGTGGGGGCCAGCCCAAGGTCACATCCCTAAGCTGATCCCACAGGAAAGGAAGGAGTTGGCACCACTGTAATTAAATGAAGGCAGGAATTTGGAGAGGGGGAATGAATTCACCAATGTTCGAATTGTAGCCTGTTTGCTACCAGTCTTCTTCCTAGGTATAACTTTTTAAGATATTTTGCAACTAGAGTCCTTTCTGTATAATAATAAAAAAGGACATTGTGAATAAAGTAAAAGGCTTCCTCAATTTCTGCTGAGAAATCCATTCTCATCTTTGCCTTCAGGGTCTACATCCTTCCTGCACTATCAAAGTACTTTTATGGAAATATTACAGTTATACAATTTGCTTTTCTCCACACAATAAGATATTTTTGAGAGTTGTCCTAGTTGATGTATGTGACATTTACTCCTGTGTTCCCTGTAGGAAACTACAACACATACGTGAGCCATTTGTTGATGTTCATATAACATAAATAGCCAACATGTAATGACATTCCTCTCTACCAGAGGACACCCTAAGTTCTCTTGATATACTATTAATTTGTTGATTTTGTGTGTGTGTGTGTGTGTGTGTGTGTGTGTGTGTGTGTGCGCTAAGGATTGAATCCAGGGCCCTTGTGTATGCTTGCATGCTACCACTGAGTTACCCCCCCCCCCCCATACACATACCATGTCAAATTCCTTGGATTCTTATAAGGACATGGGAGAACATAACATTAAAGTTAGATAAACCAGACCTGTTGGCACAACCCTATAATCCCAGCTACTTAGGTGGTTGAGGCAGGAGGACTGTAAATTGGAGGCCAAGTTTACCAATTTAGAGAGACCCTATCTCAAAAAATAAAAAGGGGTGGGGATGTGGCTCAGGGATAGAGCACCCCTGAGCTCAATTCCCAGTACTGGAAAAATAAAAGGTCAATAAATTCCTCATTATCACACAATTATTAAGTGGCACAGTGGGAGAGGGCTGTAAGGCCCAACTGTGGGGCCAAAGTCCAGGTTCTTACCTACTCTACCATCCAACCAACACTTGGGCTGCTTTCCATTTGTTAATTCGAGCATGGTGTCAGTGCTGTGTCAATTAGCTATTGCTGAATAACAAAACACCCCTAAAACTTAGTGGCTTAAAAGTATGGTTTATTTATCAAGACTCTATGGACTGACAAGGTGGTTCTTCTAGTCTTACATGAATTTAGTGGCTGCAGTCAGCTGGCAGCTTGGCTGGGTGGCCTGCAATAGCCTCACTGATGTGTCTGGAGTCTCAGCTGGGAGGTCTGGGCCTCTGTCTCCAGCTGGACTTCTTTTTTAAAAATATTTTTAGTTTTAGGTGGACACAATATCTTTATTTTTAATTTTTATGGAATGCTAAGGACCGAATCCAGTGCCTCATGCATGCTAGGCGAGCACTCTACCACTGAGCCACAACCCCAGCCCCCAGTTGGACTTCTTTACAGAATGAAAGAAGTGTTCCAAGAGAGTGTGAGCAGATGCTGCAAAGTCTGAGGCCTAGGCTTAAATCTCGGCAGTAAACACTTGTGTTAAATTCCATGGGTTAAAGCAAGTCGCAAAACCAGCTCAGATGCAAAGGGTGGGAAACAGACTCTGCCTCTTGATGTGTGTGTGAGTGGGGGAGTAAAATGAGCTTATGGCCATCTCTTTTTTATTAGCATTTATTATATTCTGTGTATGCAGAAAATACTCTAATAGATCATATCTAATAAGTTATTCCGGATCAAATAAATTAAACAGGATGTGGGCTTCTTGAGTTTGTCTGAATTTTATAGATCTTGTACTAATACCAAGAGGCTGATTTCACATTCTAAGTTCCCTCTAGTCAAGAGAAAAAGTGGAACCTACACAGACCAACAATTAGTCTCAGGAAAAGAAATGCACAAGAGTCCTCTCACTTGGTGAACCTGGTTGGTGGGCCACTTGCCATGAAGATGTTCCCCTTCTTTCCAGCTAGTCCTTTATCTACTGCTCCTTGCAGGGGAGAAAGCTTCTCACCTACACAGACAGAAGGTGCTCTTCAACTCCAACCTTGTGTTCTGCTTAGAAATACCTGGGAACTGAGGATTAGCACCGACAGAGAAGTGATCTTCAGTCTCACTCTATTAAGATGTAGATCTACAACCGCAGTCCGTGAGCCAAAAGGATTTAGATGGATGAGTGGGAATCAAACATAACATGCATCCAAGTTAATCTGACACTAATTTAATGGTATGTATAACTGTCACGATGTCACCTATGGTCATTTTTATCCTATTGAAGTGGTGTCTTGGATCATGGGAGGTCTATGTGTCTTAGAGTATGTATCAAGAAGTAGAGAGGGTTGGGGCTAGGGCTCAGTGGCAGAGTGCTTGTCTAGCACGTTTGAGGCACTGGGTTCAATCCTTAGCAGCACATACAAAAAATAGACAAATAAAAAATAAAGGCATTGCTGTCCATCTACTATCTATCTATCTATCTATACACACACACACACACACATATATATATGCATACATATGTGTGTGTGTGTGTGTGTATATATATATATATATATATATATATATAATTGCTAGAACAGGATTTTTCTTTTTTTTTTTTTAAGAGAGAGTGAGAGACAGAGAGAGAGAGAATTTTTTAATCTTTATTTTTTAGTTCTCGGCGGGCACAACATCTTTGTTTGTATGTGGTGCTGAGGATCAAACCCGGGCCGCACGCATGCCAGGCGAGCGCGCTACCGCTTGAGCCACATCCCCAGCCCGACTTCAGTTTTTCAATTATGCAAAGTTCTAAAATTGAGATGTAATGTACATAACATTCACCATTTAAAATAAAAAAAAAATTTTTTTTGGTATACCACGGATTGAACCCAGAGGACTTAATCACTGAGCTACATCCCCAGCCCTTTTTTATGTTTCATTTAGAGACAGGATCTCGCTGAATTTCTTACTACCTCATTAAGTTGCTGAGGCTGGTTTTGAACTGGCAATCTTCCTGCCTCAGCCTCTCTAGCTGCTGGGATTATAGGTGAGCACCACCACAACCAGTAGCATTCACCATTTTTAAAGTAGACACTTCAAGAGTGCAGATTGTACAACTGTCACTACTATTTAATTCCAGAACGTTTTTTTATTAATTCACAAAGAAACATTACCAATTAGCAGTCACTCCCTATCCACGCCCTTCTCAGCACCCTGGTGATCGCCTATGGATTTAGCTAGCTATTTGTTAATTTAATATAAATGTAATTATATAATATGTGGTCTTTTCTATCTGGCTCCTTAAATATAGCATAATGCTTTCAAGGTTCATTCACTCTGAAGCATGTATCATTACATCATTCTTTTTTGTGGGTGAGTAATATTCCATTGCATGAGTATGCTGTATTTTGTTTGGTTGCTTAGTTGTGTGTGTTTAGGTAGTTTCTGGTTTTAGGCTATGCTGCTGTGAACATTTATGCACAAGTTTTTTCAATTCTCTATATATCTGAGTAGAATGAATCATCTTACTTTTTGAGGAGTTGACAAACTATTTTTCAAAGCACTGCATTCTTTATTTTATTTTATTTTTCTCTCCTTGGTGGTAGTGAGAATTAAACCCAGGTCCCTCCACATATGAGGCAAGCACTCTAATACTGTTACCGCTGTTGGCCGGTGACGAGTTCTTGCTTCCCCGATGTTGAAGAATAACACCAGAAAAGCACACGCCGAGGCAAGGTCAGAGTAGAGATTAGAAGTTTATTAAAGGACAGCAGAAAAGACTTCTCCCGGAGGAAGAAGGGGACCCAAGAGGTGGAATCCGTGGAAGTGCGGTTGTTTCCCCTTTTTATAGTTTTGGTGATGGAATGTAGGTTGGAAGGCCCGAGGGGTGGGACACAGGTGGGCCAAAGAAGTAATCTGGTCAGGAAGGACTTCTGAGTCAGCACCTTCAAGTTTGCTGGGGGCTGTTCATTAACACTTCTTTGAGGTGGACTTTGGCCTAGGACCTTTTCGACTTCATTAACATTCCATGAGTTGTCCTGCTGAGAATGATTCCTGGAATCATTCTCAGCATGGCCTCCATTTTAGATTTCACTTGGTATTAGACCCGATTTACCTAACTATACTGACTACCTAACTTTAAATCTGGCTTCATTCCCCCCTCTAATTTGGGAACTCCTTACTGCTATAAGGAAAGGGGGCGAAGAAGATCTTTCTGGCTTCTTCAGGCTGAAAAGGGACGGTGTGTGGGGCAAGCAGTTTGGAGTCCCCCTTTAAAAATCGGGTCTATCGAGTGGTCCATGATAGAAGTCTGATTGAGAAGTAATAGACTGGAAGGCCATTTGAGTGATGGGTGGTCTATAAGAGAAACAAGAATTCATTAGTACTGGAACCAGATTGATGCAGCAATAAATCCCATAGCACAGGAATATGCCAATGAGTATGATGGCAAAGACAAAGACTAACAATGTTTTCCACCAGGAAGTACCAAGAACCAGGAGCTAAGATATTGTTTCCATGACAAAGTTGCTGAGGACATGGCTTCTATCTGAGCATGTAAATCTTTAAGGATATTTGTCACATTGCAAGAATTGTCAGGGATGTAAACACAACATTTAACTTTTAGGGTTACAGATGTCCTTTTCCTTAAGGTACAGTTTAATAATTTAATGTCATCTGATCTTGCAAAATCCTCCATTTTAGATTTCACTCGGTATTAGACCCGATTTACCTAACTACACTGACTACCTAATTTTAAATCTGGCTTCAATACTGAGCTACACCCCCCAACCCACTGCTGCACCATTTTAAATCCTCTTCCAAGCAATGTGGAAGTTTCTATTTCTCCACATCCTTGACAATACTTGTTGTTATATATTTTTTTTGATGATGGCAAATCTATATGAAATGGTATCTCAGCATGATTTTTTTTTTGTGTGGTGGTACCAGGGATTGAACCCGCGCGGGGCATTTAACCACTGAAACCACATCCCCACCCCTTTCTTAAATTTTTGTTTTGAGACAGGTTCTTGATAATTTGCTTAGGGCCTTGCAAAATTGCTGAGGCTGGCCTTGAACTTTCGATCCTCCTGCCTCAGCCTCCCAAGGAGTTGTCAACATGATTTTGATTTGCATTTCCTAATCACTAATGGTTTTGAGCACCTTTTCAGGTGCTTTTTGGCTATTTGCATGTCTTTTGTTGGTAACTGTTGATTTAAAACCATTGTCCATGTTTAAAGAGGGTTATTTCTCTTTACTGTTGAGTTATAGGAGTTCTTTATATATTCTGTGTATACTAGACCCTTTTAAAACATATGATATGCAAATATTTTATCTTGTTTTGTGAGTTCTCTTTTATTTTCTTAATAGTGTCTTTTTTATTTTTTGCAGTACTGGGGCTTGAACCCAGGGGCATTCTACTACTGAGCTACATTCCCAGCCCTTTTAAAATTTTTCTGGTGAGACAGCATGGTGTTAATTTGCCCAGGTTGGTCTTGAATATAGGCGTGCACCACCATTTCCAGTTCATTAATGTCTTTTAAGGCACAAAACGTTTTTATTTTGATGAAGCCCAATTTATTTACTTTTTTCTTTGATTACTCATGCTTTTGGAATCATACCTAAGAAACTGTTGCAAAATCCAACATAATGAAGACTGATACTTATGTTTTCTTCTAGGAGTTTTATAGTCATAGCTTTTAGCTCTTTGACTCATTTTAAATTCACATTTGCATATGGTAAGAGATGAGTCCAGCTTCCTTCTTTTGCATGAGAATATCCAGTTGTTCAAGCACCATTTGTTGAAAAGACTATTCTTTCCCCATTGGATGGTGTTGATACCCTGGTGGACATTCAATTGCTTGCCATTATCATCCTTGCCTCTTTCCTGGTTGGGGAATAGTTTCTTGCTTTACCATTAAGTGTGCTTTTGATATGGGTTAAAATATATGTAATACGTTAAATATGCAATAATGTGAACAGGAACAGGAATTTCCCTTCAATTCTGCTCATTAATGTTTAATCTCAAATGAGCACTAAATTTTGTCAGTTCCTACTCTTTCCTACAGGTATTGAGGTGATTCTGTTTTTCTCCTTAACCAGGCAACGAAATGTGGGACATGAATGGATTTCCTGCTGTTGAACTGCTCTTGCATTCCTGGGAAAACCAATTGCAATTATTTTCTACCGTGAGTTCCATTTCTAGCTCTGTCTTGGTTCATGCCTTGGAGGGGCAATGTCATTTCCTGTCTTGGCTCCTTGTCAAAAACCCCACTTTCTTAGTTGGAAATGTTCTAGAAGCCTCCGGAAGCTTGGATTTACTCATTAATGATGTGGTGGGAGGGGTCAAGAGGCTGCTGGGGAGAGCCTGGTGCTTTGTTGGTATTTGCTACAGAGGGACAAGTTGAAAGCCAAGTTGTGGGGGGGGGGGGGTACAAATAGCAATCTTCTAAAGTTACCTATTTTTTTTCTTCAGCAACATAATTCAAATTCTTTGCCCTTGTCTGTAAATTTGATTCTGTCTCTTATACATTTTGCCTGTGAAAAGTGTAACAGTTATCATCTTATTACACTTCCTGTGTGCCAGACTTGGAGTTCAGTGCTTTGTGTGTCTTATTATCAATGATGCTGGCTACCATTGATCCATTCCCAGTTCTGGGCTCTGGTTCAAGTGTTCTACATAGAGTATCTCATTTATTCCCTTCATCACCCCGAGGGGTAGGTATTATTATCTCTGTTCTACATGTGAGGAAACTACAGCAGAGAGAGGTGAACTTGCCAAGTGGTCATAAGGCAGAGCTGAGGTTCAAAGCCAGGTTTGTCCCACTGCAGAGCCTGAGCTCATAACCACTGCTTTCCGTGCTCTGGGTAAGTAGCTCTGTCTGCCCAAGCGTGGCATTTATAAAATGGCCTATAAACTCCTATGATCAGTATTAAGTACTGGCAGCAGCGTGTGACCAGTGCATGATTGAGCATTGCCAAATCGATTAGTTGGAGTCATTTGTGGTTTGACTGGTCTCAGTGTCAGTTGTGACACATGCTCACACGCTCACACATGCTCACAGTTCCCTTTGGGAAATTGTGGTATGTGTGGTTTTTTTTTCTAGTTTTTTAAAAATAACAGCCTCATTTAAGATGTAATCCATCTGCCACACAACTCCCTAATTTTAAGTGTACAATGAAATGATTTTTGTATATTCACAGACTTGTGCAGCCATCACTATAACCAATTTCAGAACACTTTCATCACCCCCTAAAAGAAGCCCCATACTCATAGACCCTCCTCGTTTTCTTCCAAACTCCCCAGAGCAATGCAACCAATTTGTTTTCTGTTTCTGTAGATTTGTCTATTCCTGATATTTATATAAATGGAATAAAACAATAGGTTTCTTTCACTATGAATGATGTTTTCTGGGTATATCCATGATTTAGCACACACTTCATTTTTTTAACATCAAGTAATATTTCATTGTATGGACATACCATATTCTGTTTATCTATCATCAATTGATAGATTTTCAGGTTTGCTTCTGCATTTATTACAAATAATGCTTTCAGGGTTTTTTTTTTTTTTTTGGTTGTTGTTTATTTATTTTTTAGTTGTTGATGGACCTTTATTTTATCCATTTATCTATATGTGGTGCCGAGAAACTAACACAGTGCCTCACGCATGCAAGGCAAGCACTTGACCATTGAGCCACAACCCCAGCCCTGCTTTCAGGTTTTGCATAAATATTCACATACAAGTTTTTGTGTGGACATATGGTTTCAATCCTCACAATTTGGTTTTTACACAAAACATTAGCATTATTTGTTCATCCCTCTCCCTTTATACTGGCTTCCTAGGCAAGCACTCTACCACTGAGACAGTCTCACTCACTAAGTTGCCCAAGCTGGCCTCCAACTTTTGATCTTCCTGTCTCAGCCTCCCAAGGAGCTGGAATTACAGGTGTGTCCCACCAGGTATGGGAAACATGATTTATTCTAAAATAATCTTGGCCTAAATCGAATTTAACCTTCCATAGCTGAAAAGACTCAAGAGCCTCCCCTTTAAGAAACAACTGGAAAAAAAAAATGTGCTCATGAAGGCAGCAGTGGGTTCACTCACCAACTGCAACTATGTGAACCAGGGGGAAATGGATTGCCCAGCAAGGACCACCCACTCTGCCTTCAAGGAATGTTTATTGCATCCTGGATTGAGTCAGACCTTAGCAGAGCTGAGGTCCAGTTCCCCTTAAGGTGGAACCTCCTCTGGCCCTTGTAGGTCCTCCCAGTGATTCCAGAGTTGGCCCTCATCTGTCCCCAAAGCAGACTTCCCAGCTCAGTGATGGTCAATCAGTTCATCGGCTTAGGCCACAAACCTGGAGGTGACACTCCTCTCTTTTCTTTCTCTCGTATTCCAATCCAATAAGTCCTGTTGGCTTGATCTTTGATTTGAATCTAGGATCTGACCCCTGGTCCAAGCCTCCGTCATCTTCTCCTGCATTAGACAATAGTCTCTTTGCTGGTCTCCCTGCCTTGTCCCCATCATCTGTTCTCCCATCAATAGCCAAAGCACATCACTGCTCTGCCCCAACCCTCCTATGTCTTCCAGTCTCCTCAGCATCAGAACCGAGTCCTCTCATGTGAGCTCTGAGCCGCTCAGTCTCAGGTCTCACCTCCTACTTCTGCCTCACTTCCACCTTCTCAGCCCTTTG
This sequence comes from Spermophilus citellus, assembly GCF_964194105.1. NCBI lineage: Eukaryota > Metazoa > Chordata > Mammalia > Rodentia > Sciuridae > Spermophilus > Spermophilus citellus. The sequence goes on along the minus strand of NC_138200.1, from coordinate 53,203,814 downwards.
AGACTGCTCCCATCCAGGGTCTGGCCCTACTGGCCACTCTCCTCCCCCAGATAGCCACAGGGCTCCCTGCCTGGGTCCTTTAACCTTGGCTTAAAGGGCACTCTCCCCTAGAGGCCCTCCCTGACCCCCACAGTGGAGAGCTGCACTCCTCCCCCGTCACACACCACGTCCCCACGCTCTCACCCAGTTCTGTTTTTCACCTTGGCACTTCTCACCTTCTCAAGTAGTAAAAAATTTACTTTTTATTATGTTTATTGTTCTGCTCTCCTCCCACTCCCACCCACACCTCCTGTCAACACAGGGGAGGGCACAAATTTTCCTGTGGTATGTTCCAGAGCCTGACCACAGTACCTGGCACAGTAGGGAGGTTCAGTAGCTATTTGTGGAATGAATATATGGTCAGGTGCCTCCCCTCGACCAGCCCACCCCAAGCCTTCCTCCTCCTCTAGACATGAAGGTGTTGGGATTGCTCCTAGCCCCCCACCCTCACCCTAACTAATGTGCCCTGGAGGTGGGGCCCCTGAAATCTCCCAAATAACACTTTGGGTGAACATTTCCACATGAGAAGTCTCATATTTGTGTTCATCTGCCTGCCCTCTGGGCATGCCCAGTTGTGTTGGGGGGTGGACAATGTTACCCCCACAGCCTCCTTTGAGGTAGAGGCCCTGAGGTTCTTCCTGCCTTAGGTTTCTGTGGATCAAAATCTGTGTTCAGGGCTGAGTTTGTAGCTCAGTGATACAGCACTTGCTCAGCATGTGTGAGGACTTTTGTTTGATTTCTCAGAACCACATAAATAAATAAAATAATGGTATTGTGTCTATATACAATTAAATATTTTTTTTAATATTAAAAAGCTTGTGTTCATTTGTTCACTGGCAGATCCAGGTTTCATGGGATTGAACAATATACAGTTTGGGGAAGACAAAAAACACAAACTCACAAGTGTCAAGTTAGACATCTAATTCTCTAGAATGTAAGAATAATTACTACAAACTAAAAATTAAAAAAATTGACAAATCCATAAACATCACAAAATGCAGAAAATATTACTTTTATTAGTTAATGGTTTTGACATTTTAACACCTTTTTTTTTAGAGAGAGTGAGAGAGGAGAGAGAGAGAGAGAGAAAGAGAGAATTTTTAATATTTATTTTTTAGTTCTCGGCGGACACAACATCTTTGTTGGTATGTGGTGCTGAGGATCGAACCCGGGCCGCACACATGCCAGGCGAGCGCGCTACCGCTTGAGCCACATCCCCAGCCCCATCATTTTAACACTTTTTAAATGCATTTTTGACTATAAACTCTTCAGTCATCTCTTCATATGGCAATGATTTTAAAATATTCTCTATAAAACTACAGAAAAATAATTTGTCTCTTTTCCAGAATAGTTGAAAAAGTGTTACCATTAACAGTTTTAAAAAGTTTCTCATTATTAATGAGTAAATTTCCCATTAATTTTTTTTTATTTGTAGATGGACACAATACCTTTATTTTGTTTATTTATTTTTATGTGGTGCTGAGGATCGAACCCAGTGCCCACACATGTAAGACAAGCGCTCTACCACTGAACCACAACACCAGCCCCAAATTTTCCATTTTTTAGGTATATTAAAAACAAAAAAATTATATTAAAAATAGGAAAATGTTTAGATCATCAAATTCAGGAAAATTTCCACAATTTTTTTTTCATAAATACCAAATTCATTTCAGGACATTTCATATTTTCTTGTGCAGAGATAATCAACAACACTTGTTAGGCATATTGTAAGTTCTTTCTTTTTTTTTTTTTTTTTGTATTGAGGATTGAACCCAGGGACACTTTACCACTGACCTACATCCCCAGCCCTATTTATTTATTTATTTGTTTATTTTAAAATTTTGAGACGGGTTCTTGCTAAGTTGCTGAGGCTGGTCTAAAACTTGGAATCCTGCCTCAGCCTCCAGATTCACTGGGATTACAGGTATGTGCCACCATACCCAGCTCAAAACATACTTCTCAAAAGAGCCATTTCATTTACTTGTGATCTTTGGTCAGCATTTAGATTGAAGTCAGCTAGATGATTCTCCTGTTGGTTCACCTTGGATCTCTCATGAAGCCATCTTGTGGCAGGACTAGGATTGGATGCCCTGCACTGCCCTCATTCACAAGTCTAGTGGTTGGTGCAGGCTCTATTTGCTGGGCCCCTCTCTCCATGGGGTCTCCAGAAGGGTGGCTTGGGCTGCTGCTTCTTTTTTGCAGTGCTGGGGTTGAGCCCAGGGCCTCCTGCATGCTAGGCAAGCACTCTACCACCGAGCCACACCCCCAGCTCTAGGCTTCTGCATATAGCAACAGAGGAGCTTCAAAAGGACAAGGGCAGAGCCAGGTGTGGTGGTGCAATTTGTAATCCCAGCAGTTTGGGAGGCTGAGACAGGGGGATTAGGAGTTCGAAACCAGCCTTAGCAAAAGTGAGGCTCTAAGCAACTCAGTGTAACCTTGTCTCTAAATAAAATACAAAATAGGGTTGGGGATGTGGCTCAGTGGTTGGAGCTCCCTTGAGTTCAATTCCCAGTTATCGACCCATCCCCATCTCTGCTGCCAAAAAAGGGCAAGGGTGGAAACTGAAAGGTCTCTTGGGATTTTGGTATGTGTTGGTAAATTTGTGTGTCTGCATAACTGTATTAAAGGATGCTCAGATAGCTGGCAAACATTATTTCTGGGTGTCGCTAAGGTTGTTTCTGGGAGATATTAACATTTGCAAAGAAAATCATCCTCTCCAATATGTGTGGGCATCATCTAATCCACTGAGAACCCAAATTAAAAAAAAAAAAAGTGTGGAGGGCGAGAATTCTTCTCTTCCTGAGCTGGAACAGGTATTTTCTTCTGTTCTTGGCATTGAAGCTCCTGGTTCTGGGGCCTTCATCTTCAGGGACTTGGGACTCATACCGGTGTCCGCCCAGTTACCCACCTCTCACCCCTGTCCAGTTCTCAGGCCTTTGGTGTTAAACCGAACCGTATCATTGACTTTTCTAGTTCTGCGGCTTGCAGACAGCATATCGAAGGGCTTCTGAGACTCCATAAACCTGTGAGATGGCTTCCATAATAAATCTCTTCATATTTATCCTATAGGTCCTGTTTCTCTGGAGAACTCTGGCTAATACAAGACTTGAAACTCCCATGTAAATTCTGCCACATAAAAGCATATCACAAGACCAGCCCAGATTCCAGAGATATGGAAATATACTCAATCATGATGGGAAGAGCACCAGTGTCACACTGCAAAAAGGTATTTATACAGGGATTGGAAGAATGTTTTTAGGCAATCTTTTCAAATGAGCCAGGTGCAGTAGCACATGCCTGTAATCCCAGCAGCTCTAGAGGCTGAGACAGGAGGATTGTGAGTTCAAAGCCAGCCTCAGCAATTTAACGAGGCCCTAAGCAACACAGTGAAACCCTGTCTCTAAATAAAATACAAAATAGGGCTGGAGATGTGGCTCTGTGGTTGAATGCCCCTGACTTCAATCCCAGGTACCATGAAAAAAAATTTTTCACAAATTATCTCTAGAAGAGGGTCCCAAAACTAGAGGTGATGGTAGATGCCTATAATCTCAGTAATTTGGGAGGCTGTGCCAGGAGCAAATTCAAGGCCAGCCTCAGCAATTTAATGAGACCCTGTCTTAAAATAAAAATAAAAAGGATTGAGGATGCAGCTCAGAGGAGTGGTACAATCTTCATTACCACACAAAAAAATTTTATGCCAGATATAGTGGCACATGCCTATAATCACAGTCACTTAGAGGCTGAGGTGGGAAAATCACAGGTTTTGAAGCCAGTCTCAACAATTTAGTGAGACTGTAAGCAACCAAGTGAGACCTTGTCTCAAAAAAAAAAAAAAAAAAAAAAAGGGCTGGAGGTGTGGCTCAGTGGTTAAGCACCCCAGAGTTCAATCCCTGGTGCGCCCCCTCCAAAAAAAAATCATCATGTGTCAGGAGAGGCACAGAGGTTTATTTAGGAAAGCAAGGAATACACTCTCAAGGGAGAATGCAGGAAGCTATCTCTATCTCGTCTCTCTGCAGAGTGAGAGATGTGTTTTTTGCTTTTAAAGAAAACTTGCTGAGGGGTGGGTATGGGAAGGTATGTAAGAATGACATCAGCCCGGTGACCTCAAGAAGGGTTCTGGTAGTCTGGTCATTCTCAGGATCTTCAGGCTGTCACCGTCTCCATTATCTGATCAATAGATAATGCTGGAAAGTCCCCCAAATTATAGGTTTCCTAAAATGTCATATCTTTCTTTACTTAATCTATTTATTAACTGCACAAGGTAGGTGGACAGATTTCCCAGAAATTTGGGAATGACAGGCCTGGGAGAGAAATTGGCTTGGAGAAGGGCAGGCCTAGAAAAGCAAGTGGAACTTTTATATTTCCTATTGTTCCTTTATGTCTCTACCTGTTTTCTATTCCTTCTACCCTACTTCAAGAGGAAGGCTCTGTCCACGAAGCTTCTAGTGGGAGAAAATGAATGATAAACTGTGATGGGTCCGATGGTGTCGAGCGCTATGGAGAGTTCGGCAGCAGGGTACAGAGACTAGGGATGAACGGAGCTGGGATGTGGCAGGGCTGGGGCATGGTGCTCTCAATGATCAGAGGAGGTCCATCTCATAAAGTGACACCTGAACAGACATCTGGAGAGGTCACATAGATGTCATAGGGGAAGAGTACTTTATACAAAGGGAAGGACATAGGAGGGCACCCTGTGTGGTTCAAGGAAAGAAAAAGGCTGTGGAGGCTGAAACAGCTGGACAAAGGGAAAGAAGCAAAAGGCAAGATTAGAGACAAATCATGCAGGGTCTTACAAGACCTAATAATGTAGGTCATTATTAGAACCCTAACCTCTACTTGGAGTGAAGTGTCGAGTTCCTGCAGGATTTTGACCAGAAGAATGATGCGACTTGACTTAAACTTTGAAAGGATCACTTTGCCTGCTGGGTGGAGAGGTAGAGGAGAAGAGCAAGGAGGGAAACAGAGAGCCAGGGAGGAGACTCCTGCAATACTCCAGGCAAGAGAAGATGGTGGCTTGGACCAGGCCGACAGCAGTGGAGGTGGTAAGTATGGACATCTGAATTTGTTTTGCTCATTTGTTTGCAATATGAGGATTGGGGATCGAACTCATGGCCTGGCACATGCTAGGCAGGTGCTCTACCACTGAGCTGCATCCCCAGACTCTATTTTATTTTGAGACAGGGTCACAATAAATTGCCAAGCCTGGCCTCAAGTTAGTGATCCTCTTACCTCATCCTCCCCAATAGCTGGGATTACAGGTGTGCACCGCCACTCCCTGCTGGGTATGATTTAAAGGTAATGATATGGGGCTGGGGATGTGGCTCAAGCGATAGCGTGCTCGCTTGGCATGCGTGCGGCCCGGGTTCGATCCTCAGCACCACATACAAACAAAGATGTTGTGTCTGCCGATAACTAAAAAATAAAATATTAAAATTCTCTCTCTTAAAAAAATAAATAAATAAAGGTAATGATATATCATTTGCTGACACACTAGATATAAATATAAGAAGAAGAGTCAAGGATGAGTCCAGGATTTTTGGCCTAAGCAATTGGAAGAATGGAGTTAACATTTATCAATTTATGGGAGGAGTTTGGCATGGGTGCATGCCAGTAATCCCAGCAACTCCAGAGGCTGAGGCAGGAAAATTGCAAATTGGAAGGCAGCCTCCGCAACTTAGAAAGACCCTACCTCAAAAAAAAAAAAAGAAGGACTGGAGATGTAACTCAATGATGAAGCGCTATTGGGTTCAATCCCCAGTACTGGAGATGGGGGATTGGGGGAGGAGCAGGTAGTAGAGAAGGTCACTGGGTCACTCTTTTCACTTCTCTATTGCAGGAAAATACTGCAAATATACTGGCTGGAAATGATTTATTATTTCTCTCAGTTATGCAGTTAGTAATATGGTGATCTGGGGATTTTCTGCTGACCTCTGGTGGGATAGATTGTGCCACAGAGGTTATCTGTTAGCTGCACTGGGCTGGAGGCCCACATTGCTGGCAGCTGCTGGGGCCCCTATCTCCTCTTCTACATGGGTTATCAGCCTTAGTGATCTGGCCTGGGATTCTTCCTGGTGGTGGTATCAAGTTCCAAAAGTGGGAGAAGGAAATTCATGAAGTCTTTAAAGTCCCAGGCTCTGGAATTCACACTCTACTATCTTCTATTGGTCAAAGCAAGACGCAAGGCCAGTCCAGACTCAAATGGGATAGGGGACTGTTTTAATCATCTTCTTCTTCTTTTTTTTTTGCCACTGTGACCAAAAAGACTTGACAAGAACTTTACAGGAGAAAAATTTATCTGGCAGTCATGGTTTCAGTAGTCTTGTTCTATAGACTGCTGACTCCACTGCTCTGGGCCCAAGGTGGGCAGAACATCGTGGAAAAGTGTGGTGGAGGAAAGCAGCTCAGAAATGGCAACCAGGAAGCAGAGAGAGCTCTGCTCACTAGGGACAAAATATATACCCAAAAGGCACGCCCCCAGTGACCCAACCACTCCAGTCTTACCCTACCTGACTATAGCACCACCCTGTTAATCCATTCAAGTGAATCAACACACTGATTGGGTTAAGGCTCTCGTAACCCAATCATTTCACCTCTAAACTTTCTTGCATTGTCTCACATGTGAGCTTTTGGGGAACAACTCACATCTAAACTGTAATAGGAACTGAAGCTCACATCGTAAAGGAGTATAGACAAGAGGACCTGTGATTCATTGGAACTAACCAGAAATTGGCTCCTGGGCATGTTGGGGTTGAGATGTCTTTTATCTACCCATGGGGATATGTTGAGGTAGATAGTTGGAATAAGGTCTAGGCTAGAGATTAAAATTGGGGGATAATCCCATAGTAATTAAATCTATAAAACTGCATAAAATAACCAAGGGAGATAAAGAAAATGATTAAGAACTGACCCCTTACGCATTTAAACTTTAAGAGATTGGGAGGGCAAAGAGACACAAAATAAACTAAGGAGGAGTGGCCTGTGAGGAAGGGACACAGAGGAGAGAGTGTCATCCTGGAATTAAGTGAAGAAAATCTCATAAGGAACAAGACGTGATCAACTGAGTCAATAGGTGATGGATTGAACAAGACTAGACTGAAGAACAAACACTGGATTTCCTAAAGTGGAAAGCACTGGTGAGCTTTTTTTTTTTTTTTTTTTTTAGAGAGAGAGAGAGAGAAATTTTTTAATATTTATTTTTTAGTTTTCGGCGGACACAACATCTTTGTATGTGGTGTTGAGGATCGAACCCAGGCCGCATGCATGCCAGGCCAGCACGCTATCGCTTGAGCCACATCCCCAGCCCAGCACTGGTGAGCTTTATGAGACATTTTGGTGAATTGTTGGGATAAAATCTGGATTGGAGTCAGTGTGAGAATAAATGAGAGAAGAGGGATAAATGAGCTCAGCCAAGACGTTTAGGAGTTTTTCTGCAAAGGAGAGCAGAGACGAAGTAACAGCAAGAGGGAAACATGAGGTCAAGAGAGAATTTACCCCGCAATATCTTACTTTGAAAATTTAAAAAACATATCCAAAAATTGCAAGAATTTTACAGTAAACATATATAGACCTATACAGAATCTATGATTCTGCCGGGCATGGTGACACATGCCTGTAATCCCAGCAGCTCAGGAGGCTGAGACAGAAGGATCTTGAATTCGAAGTCAGGCTCAGCAATTTAATCAGGCCCTAAGCAACTCTGTGAGACCCTGAATCTAAATAAAATACAAAAGAGGGCTAGGGATGTGGCTCTGTGGTTGAGTGCCCCTGAGTTCAAACCCCAGTACCAAAAAAAAAAAAAAAAATTAAAAAAATCTATGTTTCCTATTTTATTATACTTGACTTTGTTGTTGTTGAACCTAGAGGCATTTAACCACTGAGCCACATCCCCAGCCCTTTTATATATTTTATTTAGTTGCTTAGGGTCTCATTAAGTTTAGTTAAGTTGCTTAGGGTCTCACTAAGTTGCTGAGGCTGGCTTTTGAACTTGCAATCCTCCTGCCTCAGCCTCTCTAGTCACTGGGATTAAAGGTAGGAGCCACTGCGCCCAGTTTATACGTGACTTTTTACATTTATGCCCATCTATCCATCCCAACATAGTTTTTTTCAAAATTTTTTGATTTTTCATATCAGGGATTGAATTTGGGTGGCTTAACCACTGAGCCACATCTCCATCCCTTTTTATATTTTATTTTTTGTTTTTTTAACATTTTTTTTAACATTGATAAATTACAGGACTCTGAAGTTGGTGGAAAGAAATGAATGCCTGGAGGAGACTGATAATACAGGAGAAAGCAGGGAGGGATTATTGAAGCAATGGACTGAGTGGAAAGAAGGGGCTGGGATCTAGTGCTATGTGTGGGGTTGGTCTTAACAAAGGAGCAGTCCTAGGAAGCGAGGTGGGGTGTGGGGATGATGTGAGGAGGAAGGTGCAGGCGGATGTGGGAGCTTGTGGAAGTTCTCTTCTGATGAAATCATCAGTAGAGAGTGAGCACAGGGGAGGATGAGTGCACATTGGAAGAGTCAGAAGAAGGGGTGAAATAATCTTCTAGGAGAGTGGGAGAGTGAATGGCCTAAGAAAGGCAGTGAGATTGCCAAGCTACCCTGGGGGTCTGCCTGATGTGACTGGGCAGGCATTTAAAACTAAACAATGTGGTTGTGCATTTCCCCCAGGCCTGTTCAGCGCATGAGTGCAGGTGCAGAGTAGCAGAGTTGGATTTGAAGATGTTTTGGTCTGGGTGAGTATAGCAGAGGGGCCAGGAAGCTGAGCATGCATATAGAGGAGTGACCGTAATGATCTTTAATGATGTAACATAGAATTTAAGGCACCCAAAAGAGGGAAGTGAGGGAATAAGTGTAAGAGACAAGGAAGGGTGATAGGATCCATGGGCTGCTGGTCTCAAGGGAGTCAAAGAATTGCTGGGAGTATGGATATTCCTTAGAAAACTTGGAATGGAACCACCATTTCACCCAGCTGTCCCACTCCTCAGTTTATACCCAAAGAACTTAAAAACAGCATACTACAGTGACACAGCCACATCATTTATAGCAGCACAATTCACATTAGCTAATTGTGGAACCAACCTAGATGTCCTTTAATAGATGAATGGATAAAGAAAATGTGGTATATATATACACAATGGAATATTAATCAGCATTGAAATCATGGCATATGCAGGTAAATGGATGGAGCTGGAGAATATTAGGCTAAGTAAGCCAATCCCCCAAAACCAAAGGCCGAATATTTTCTCTGATAAGTGGATGCTGATTCATATTGGGGGTTGGAGGGAGCATGGGAGGAATGGAGGAACTTTGAATAGGGCAAAGAGGAGGGTGGGAAAGGGAGGAGTCATGAGGGTAGGAAAGATGGTGGAATGAGATGGACATGACTACTCTAGGTAAATGTATGAAGACACAAATGGTGAGACTCTACTTTGTGTACAACCAGAGAAGTGAAAAATTGTGCTCCATTTGTGTACCATCATCTGAAATGCATTCTGCTGTCATGTATAACAAATTAGAACAAATTAATTAATTTAAAAAAGAAGAATTGCTGGGGTTGGAGTGGGTTGGATGTAGAGGTGGTGATTATGGATTTTACCAACAATCTGAACTTTGACAATCCAATATGTGAAAAACAGCACCTTACTGATTTAATTGGTATTTATTTTATTATGAAAGGACCAGCAGCTTGTCTCATAGGCCATCAAAATGTACATCTCTGAGAATAAAATACAGTATGAGTGCTTTCCTCTGGAGTTGTACAGCATGGTGCTCCTGTAATATGGGCAAATGCCAGTCACTAGTTCCATTTGTGAATTCTTTATGACCCATGTCCTCCTATGGCCTGCCTTCCTCCCCCTCTCTTTCTCTCTCTCTTCCCATGATACCGAAAATATACGTGGGAACTTAGAACATAGCATCTCTGGCACCATAGTTTCCCAAACCTAGACATTATCTAGTGAACAACAACTATTTTTTCTTTGGGCCATTTTCCCCCAGGGGATTGTCCTAGTGAGGGCTACATAGGGGCAGACTCTAAATGAACTGTCACAGCATGTCAAGTTTGGGAGCTCTAGAATTTTGAAATTAAATTGCATTCAAAGCACTTTCCCCATGCCAGTTTGCACAAAATCCTTGTTTGCCTCTTGCCTGCTGCAGGTTTAATTATGGATCCTCCTGGATGGAGGGATGAAGACGCAGTGTGCTGAGTGAGCTGGGTGGTCAGTCCTGCCTGCTGGGCTTGTGCTCTTGTGGTTTATAATGTCTTCTCGGGTGAATAATAATATCCTGTTCATGCCAGGCCTTTTGGTCTTTGTTGATGACCTATGGGGACTGGAAGCCTGAGATCTTAAATTCAAGAACATACCTTTTAAGCCTGGTCAATCAATCAGGCCGCACAGTCACAGCCACAGAAAGCACAAGCTGCTGATGCAGAAAGACCCAAGCACTCAGAGCAGCACGCCACCTGCCAGGAAGCATAGGGTCGACTTTTGGGGATGGGGTACATTCTGCACCTGATCTCATGTGATGGGTTGCAGTTAAAAGGCAGGGGTACTAAAAATGCTGCATAAAATATTGGTGCCTAAGGGTCTTGCATAAGGTGTATATGAAACAAATTAATTTTGTGTTTTGACTTGGGTCCTACCCCCAAGATACCTCATTATGTGTATCTAAGTATTCCAAAATCCGAAAGAATACAAAATATTTCTGGCCCCAAGCATTTATCATAATGGATACTCACCCTGTACCTACTTTATAAAGTTGTTATGGGGATTTAATAAAAATGCTCAGCAAATATAGCAAGCATCAAATAGACTTACTTTATTTTTATTTTTATTTTTATTTTTTTGCCATTCCAGGGATCTAACCCAGGACCTCATCAGCTAGGCAAGCTGTCTACCACTGAGCCACACCCCTAGTCCTAAATAGAGATTTGACCAATGTTCTTTCCTCCTATCAGGGGGGACTTGCCAACAACCTTTCATCTAGTCTCTTCTATAAAGGACAGTATCATTAACTATTGCTGTAAAATTAGCCATCCCTCAAGACCAGTGGCTGAAGACAATTACTCTTTGAGTCTTTGGGTCTGCAGATCCGAGCATGGCTGGCTAAGCTTGCCTTGGCTCCTGTATCAACAGTCAAGCAGGCAGGTCGAGGATAGCCACACTCAGGCCAGGCTAATCAGCCCTAGATGTGGCACGCCCTCACTTCTTCTGCATTCTATTGGCTAAAGCGGGGACAGCCAAGATTAAAGGGCTGGGGAGATAGACTCCTCCTTTTAGGTAGGGGGAGATCCTGTTGTGAAAGGTAAGGAGATAGGGAGGGTGAGGGTGGCCAGTTTTGATATCAAATGACCCTAGAGCCTGGTTGCCTGGGTGTGGGGAGTTCAGAGTATACCTGTCAGTTGAGGAAGCAGGATTGTCTCCCAGCACTGAGGCCAGATCGAGGTGGATTCAAATCACAGCTCCACCACTTACCTGGGAGGCCCTCGGGAGACTTACTCTACCTCCCTGGCTTCGGTTTCCTTACGGGGTCACGGCGAGGACCAAGAAGGTATTATATAGAAGGAGCTGAGCACAAGCAGCCAAGCCTGGCACACGCTGAGGGAGTAGTCAACAAATGGAGATTATATCATTCTTAAATCTCGTGGCACATCCTAGGCTATGCTGAACACTGCCTCAGCTTCCCAAGGTTGAGGAGAAGGGAGACAAGCCAGGAAGAGCTGATTTCAGACGCAGAACCGTGAAACGGCCATGACAGAGTAAGAGCTTAATTATAGTTATTTGGGGATAGAAGTGAGGAATGTGATCTGGTGAGCAGAGGGGAGGGGTTTGGGGGAGGGAAGGAGGGAGGAAGAGGAAAGAGACAGAGGGAGGGGAAAGCAGAGCCCTGGAGACATCTCCCTGAATCCCCCCACAAAGTGCTACTGACAGTTTTATTTCATGTTTTTTTTTTTTGTCCATATACAAGAATATTCTGTGTTCACTTCATGGAGTTCGAAAAATAGAGTGTTTTCCCCACAATCTTACCAACCAGATATGCTACTGGATGATATTTACATGAGTCTCAGTGTGTGCCAACATTGTCACAAGTGTTTATCACTGCTGTCCCTTGGGAAGACCCTAAAAGCAGGCATTGCTAGTCTCATTCATTGCACAGGAGAGGTAGGAAACAGGCACAGAGGACATAAGTAACTGTCCAATATGTCATATCCTGTCAATAGCAGACTCTACATTCACATCCAAACTACTTAGTGCCAGAGGTCAACACCAATGAGTCACAATGCCACCTGGGGACAGGTGATGCTGGGTATATTTCCTTCCATATAAAAGTGTACCACTATAAGGGTACGATGGCACATGCCTGTAATCCTAGTGGCTTGGGAGGCAGAGGCAGGAGGATCATGAGTTCAAAGCCAGCCTCAGCAAAAGCAAGGTGCTAAGCAACTCAGTGAGATCCTGTCCTTAAATAAAATACAAAATAGGGCTAGGGATGTGGCTCAGTGGTTGAGTGCCCCTGAGTTCAATCCCTGGTACAAAAAAAAAAAAAAAAAAAAAAAGGAAGAAAAGAAAAGAAAAAGAAAGGGTACCACTGTTGTATTACCTTTTTTTGGTGGTAGTAGTGGTGAGGTGCTGGGGATTGAACCCAGAGCTTCGTACAAGTGCTTTTCCACTGAGCTATGCCCTGGCCCTTTTGTGTTTTTTTGTTTTGTTTTGTGTTTTGGTACTGGAGATTGAACCCAGGGGTGCTCTCCCATGAACTACAATCCCAGCTCTTTTTACTTTTTATTTTATTTATAAAAATTTGGGGGGGCTGGGGTTGTGGCTCAGCGGTAGAGCACTCGCCTCACATGTGCAAGACCCTGGGTTCGATCCTCAGCACCACATAAAAATAAATAAGTGAAATAAAGGAATTGTGTCCAACTACAACTAAAAAATAAACATTTTAAAAAAAGAGCAATTACAAAAACCATAAATAATAAAAAAATTTAAAAAGTTTCATCTTCAATTAAAAAATACTTTTTAGTTATACATGAACACAATATCTTTATTTTGTTTATTCATTTTTATGTGGTGCTGAGGATCCAACCTAGTGCCTCACACATGCGAGGCAAGCTCTCTGCCACTGAGCCACAACCCCAGCCCCTTTTTACTTTTTATTTTGAGACAGGGTCTCTGTTTTGTTCAGCTTTGCATTGCTGTGACCAAAATACCTCACAAGAACAATTTAAAGGAGGAAAAGTTCATTTCCACTCATAGTTTCAGAGATAGGCCAACTCTGAAACTCTGGGCCTGACTTGAGGCAGAACATCATGGCAGAGGGTGTGGCAACCAGGAAGCAGAGAAAGCTCCACTCATCAGGGACGAAATATAAACCATAAAGGCATGCTCCCAGTGACCTACTTCCTCCAGTCACACCTTACCTGCCTACAGTTACAATCCAGTTAATCTGTATCAGTGAATTAATCCACTAATTTAAGTAACAGTTATCATAATCTAATAATTTCAGCTGTGAACATTCTTTTTTTTTAAAGAGAGAGTGAGAGAATTTTAATATTCATTTTTCAGTTATTGGCGGACACAACATCTTTGTTTGTATGTGGTGCTGAGGCGAGCGCGCTACAGCTTGAGCCACATCCCCAGCCCCAGCCCATCAGCTGTGAACATTCTTGCATTGTCTCATACATGAGCTTTTGGGGGACATCTCATATCTAAACCATAACAGTCTCATTAAGTTGCTGAGGCTGGCCTTGAATTTGTAATACTCCTGCCTCAGCCTCCCAAACTGGGAGGGATTACAGGTGAATGCTACCACATCTGGCTTCCCTTATTACTTTTCAAAAGGCTATTTGAAAAATTAGTACTTATCTTTCTCCAATTTTAGTTTAGTACTACTTCTAAAAAAGTAGAGGTTTGTGTGTCTGTCTTCCCCTCTTCGCTTTGGGCAATTTGTAATTTTGATATAATTTTAAACTGATAGAAAAGTTCCAAGGATAATACAAGAAATTCCCAGCGAGAGGGAGAAATGACTAGAAATTTTTTATCCACAAGAATCAGTTCAATTCACTATTTGCTTTATAAATTTTTTCTCTGCATATAAATATTTAAATATTTGTATACTATATATAAATGATTTTCTGACCTTTTTGAGATTGTATTGGACACATCATGCCCTTTAAACCCTAAACATATCAGTGTTTATCTCCTAAAGAACAAAGACATTTCCATACCTGACCACAATATGACCACAATACAATTAGCAAACTCAGGACATTTAACATTGTAATAGTATTATCTAATATATAATCCATATTTCAATCAATCAGCTGTGCTTACATATTTTTCCCAGTCCAGGATCTAATCCAGGATTCTGCATGGCTCTTAGTCATCACAACTCTTTAGCCTTCTTTAAACTGGAAGAGTTTCTCAGTCTTTCTTGATCTTGATATTGCTTATGATATAGACCAGCTATTTGTAATTGTCCTTCAATGTATGTTTCCTCCATTCTTTCTTCTCTCTGCAAATGTATACATACATATTTTATAAATTAAGATTATAGGGCTGGGGATGTGGCTCAAGCGGTAGCGCGCTCGCCTGGCAGGTTCGATCCTCAACACCACATACAAACAAAGATGTTGTGTCCGCCAATAACTAAAAAATAAATATTAAAAAATAAATAAATAAATAAATTAAGATCATAGTAGCAATATATTTTTAAACTTTTCATTGAACTCTAACACAAACACAGAAAAGTGAGCAGATCATCAATGATCAGATCAGCAATATTGAACACATGTGTTACTAGGACCCAGAATAAGGGACAAACACAGTCTGCCCCAATAAGCCTCCCTGTGCCACCTGCCAGTCATAAACCCCCCACCCATGGGTAACCATTATCTTGACCTTTAAAACAGATATTAGTTTTGCCTAATTTTGTGCGCTATAAATGGATTAATAACACCAGCAATACTATTTTTGAACCTGGCTTTTTCACCTGAAATGTTGTGAATACTTTTTTTGTGTCATTGAAGAATCCTTTCTAGCATAATATTTAATGGCTTCAGAATAATTTGTTCAAAAGGCACACCATAATTTATTTATCTGGGCTGTGCCCTGAGGTTGGGCATGTAGCTTTCTTTCAATTTTTTTCTATATTATAAACCACACTGCAGTAGACACACTTCAAAGCAAGCACTGCCAAGTGACCAAAGCAAGGTCTCAAAGCTGCTCTGCCGGGATCTGAGTCCTGGATCTCACAATTTCTAGTCAGTGACCTAATGCAAACCCCATAGAGGATCCGTGACTTCCTTGCCTTGGTGATAATAGCACTCATGTCATCTGTTGTTGTTAGGGTCTAATTGTGTTAATAAAATATAGAGTTTAAAATAACACTTGGGGCCTGGGGATATAGCTCAGTTGGTAGAGTGCTTGTCTCACAAGCGCAAGGCCCTGGGTTCAATCCCCAGCACCAAAAAACATAAACAAACAATAAAATAACACTTGGCACAAAGAAAATGCTCAATAAATATTAAATCCTGTTATTTGTCATTGAGAACATTTTCTATAAGTAAAAAAAAAAAAAAGTATGTTAAAATGATCCTAAAGGTGATCCTTTTGTTATTGTTGGAGTTGTTGTTAATTATTTCCTTGCTCTTTGTTTTGTTTTGTTTGGGGTATGGCATTTGTTGATAAAGTCACTGATGAGGACTTACGAACATGAGAAAGCCCTAGATTGGAGGGATAAAAATCAGAGCCGCAACTTTAACTTGGTCCAGAAGCTTCTGTGTGATCTTTGAAAAGCCTCCTGAGGTCTCTGAGCCCTGATTTCTTCATACTGTGATAACTACTGGATACTGTACAGTACAAGATCTATGACACTGGCTTTGGGGGTCACATAAAACTAGGTCTCAATTCTGACCCTGCTGCTCCCCTTCCTAAGACTTGGGCATATTATTTAAGCTCTCTGAGGCAAAGCAGAGACAACCAATCCCACTCAGAAGGTTGCTGTGATGGCATAAAGGAGATGGAGCTAGGAACCCCCTGCAGAGGCCCACTGCAGGGATACTCATGACTGCTGTTATTGATGTTATCAATCCTTGCTCTGAATCAAAGTATGAAGAAATGACAAACTCTCAAGGGCTGTGTGTAATTACTGAAGCTAAGAGTATGGGCCTCTAAATAGGGGATCTTCTGCAAAGGGAGGCCAGTCAGCATGAAACAGCAAACAATAAGAGGCCTTAGGGGGAAGGACATAAATAAGAGGCCAAATGACTTCAAGTTGGAGCAGCCCTGCTTCTCAAATTCGCCTGATTACAGCACTCACCTGGAGAGTTTTTAAAAATATCTGCTCCCCGGGGTGACTGGAAGGGTCAGATGTGGAAATAATATCATCATGTACTGAGCATCTAGGTGGCAAGCCACAAGCTCAGCATACTGCTACAATATTTATTTGTCACGGCAATCCTATGAGACAGGGATTATTGTACCAATTCTACAGATGATTAAACTGAAGCTCAAAGAGTTTAATGATTTGCCCACGGTCATACATAGCAAGAGCTCTAGGTGTCTCTGATGTCAAAAGTCTTAAGCTTGATCCTAAACTCACCGATCAGAACATTCAGCTCGGTCATTATGAATATGATCATCCATCATGCATATGATATCATTGTACTCAGCAATTGAAACTTCAGAATCTTTTTCTTCTTTTTTGTTGGTGCTGGGGATCAAACAAAGGGCTTCATGCATGTTAGGCAAGCACTCTGCTACCTAGCTACACCCCTAGTCCCAAAGCACTTTTAAAAAAGAGCTTTAGAGGCTGAGGCAGGAGAATCACAAGTTCAAGGCCAACTTCCTAACTTAAGGAGACCCTGTCTCAAAATAAAGAAATATAAAAGAGCTGGAGAGTAGCTCAGCAGTAGAGTGCCCCTGGGTTCAATGCTCAATACTGCAATAAAAAATAAAATAACAACACCTTTAATGAGGTATGATTTACACATCATAAACTTTACCTACTTAAGCATGCAATTCAATGTTTTGGTGGTGCTGGGAATTGAACCTAGGGCTTTGTGCATGGTAGGCAAGCATTCTACCAACTGAGTTATGTCCTCAGTTCTTCAATGGTTTCTTTTTGCTTTTTGATACCAGGGATTGAACTCAGGGGTGCTTCACAATTGAGCCACATCCCCAGCCCATTTTTATTTTTTATTTTGAGACAGGGTCTCACCAAGTTGCTTAGGGCCTTGCTAAGTTACTGAGATTCAACCTATTATCTGTCTCCAACGATTTGTTTAATCTAGACATTTTGTGTAAACAGATTCCTACAATATGTGGCCTTTTCTGTCTGGCTTCTTTCACTTAGTGTAATGTTTACAAGATTCATCCACATTGTCCATGTATCGGTACTTCATTCCTTTTTATAGTCAAACACTATTCCACTGAACATCTACATACATTTTACTCTTCCATTCATTGGCTGTTGTTTATATTGTTGTGAACATTCGTATACAAGTTTTTGTGAGGATGTTTTCATTGCTCTTGGGTATGTGCCCAGGAGTGAAATTGCAGGATCATATGGCATCTCTATGTTTAACCATTTGGGGGAAATGTCAGGCTGTGTTTCTAAAAGCTGCTGAGCCATTTTACAGCCCCAAAAGCTACATATGAGGGTTCCTTTGAGAGTCTTTTTGTAAAAACTCACAGCAATAATCCTCACAACAACCCAGAAACAGACATCATTATTTATCCTTCCAGACAAGCACAAACGAGGGCAGAGGGAGGACGTGACTTCTCAGAGGATACCAGCTGCGAGGGCTGGGGCTCCAACCCGGGCTCCAACCCTGAGACTGCCCTCTTTCCTGCAGAAAGCTAGAATTTGTAGCTAAAATAGTAGGGTTTAGGTCTTTAGGAGATGATGGGGCAATGGGTGGGGAGGAGAAATCTGCTGATCAGAGTCTTGACGTGGAGATGGAATCTTCTAGTTTTAGGGGTGAGAGATCAAAGCCATTTCTGTTTTTGTATTATTGGGTGACAGCCGAAGCCAGGTTTTTACTAATTAATGATGACCAGAGTGCTCTGACAAGATGGAGTGCTCGGCAAACGCCAGCCATGAATTATTCACAGCCAGGCCTTCTCGAAACTGGATGGGAGGAAGCTGCCCAGGAAGAGAGGAAAGCTAAGCCCTCGCTCCCTTCTCCCCCAGTTTGCATTAACCTGAGCAGACTCCACAGGACTCAGTTTCTCAGTCCAGAAAATGGGGCCAGGTGTGAGTTCTCATTCCTATAGGCCACTAGGCAAGGACATGGCCAACAGGGGCTGGTGACCTGGCTCCGATTACCATCTGCCCTGTAGTCAGCACATACCCAAGCTGCCCCTACCAGCCCAACAATAATAACAAATCACTAAATTAACACCAACACATAGTAACCAGAGAGCAGAATTTTAGGCATTGCAGGCATATAGTTAACAATGCTCAGTGTTGTCACTATAATAATACAAAAGAATCCATACACAATATATAAAGGAATGAAAGTAGCTGCCACAGAACTCTGTGTAAACTGAATTTGAATTCTATGTAATTTTTATGTGTCACAATACATTATTCTTCTACTTTTTTTTCTAGCCACTTAAAAATGCAGAAACCATTTTTAGCTCCTGGAATGTATAAAAACAGATATTGCCTCAAAATGTTAAACATAATTACTATCTGACCCAGCAACTCCATTCCTAAGTATATACCTGAAAGAAATGAAAATATGTGTCTAAGCAAAAATTGGTACATGAAAGTTTATAACAGCACTATTCAGGATAGCCAAAAAGTAGAAGAAAAACACAAATGTTCATTAACTGATGAATGGATAAACCAAATGGTGTATATCCATACAATGGGCTATTATTCAACTACAAAAAGGAATACAATTTTTATATATTCTACAAAGTGAATGAGCCTTGAAAACCTTACACTAATGAAAGAAGCCAGTCAAGAGGCAATATATAGTAAGCTTTCATTTGTGATGAATGTCCAGAATAAGAAAGTCTGTAGAGACATGAAGTAGATGAGGGGCTGAAGGGGCTGAGGATGGGGGGGGGATCACTAAGGAATAGGTTTCTTTGGAATGTGAAAATGTCCTGAAATTGCTTGTGGTGATAGTCGTCCAACTCTGAGAGTATACTAACACCTGCTGAGTTGCACACTTCAGGTGGATGAATCGTGTGCTATGAGAACAATACTATTAAAACAGTACTATTAAAAAGTAACCATAGGGGCTGGAGTTGTGGCTCAGTGGTAGAGTGCTTGCCTAGCACGTGTGAAGCACTGGGTTCGATTCTTAGCACCACATAAAAATAAATAAACAAAATAATGGTCCATTGACAACTAAACAATATTTTTAAAAAAGTAACAATAGCAGGCATGCTGTGGTTTACTGATCCCCTCTGTCCTCAGTTTCTTCACCTGAGAAATGGTCACAACAGTACTGGCTCATGAAGTTGTGTGAGAACTGAGTGGCTTTAAATCACTAAAAAATGGTGTATAGGAGTTAGGCACCCAAAAGATATCCAAGCTGGCCGTAATGGTGCATGCCTGTAATCCCAGCAGCTTGAGAGGCTGAGGCGGGTGGATTGCAAATTTGAGGTCAGTCTCAGCAATGTAGAGAGGTCCTGTCTCAAAAAAAAAAAAAAAAAAAAAAAAAAAGGTCTGTGGCTCCCTGGGTTCAATCCCTGATAATAAAAAAAAGAAAAAAAAAGTCAAAAACAATATCCAGATTCATTAGTTACTAAGGAAATGCAAACAGGAAGACATCAATTCACAAGATTGACAAAAATTAGGAAGTTGGGTAACACCAAGTGTTGGTAGGGTGTGAGGAAAGAGGAGCTCCCATGCCACATTGGGGAGGGTAGTGCCATACCATGAGACCTAGCAATCTCTACTCCGGGGCACATATGCCAGGAACCTTCCCACACAGCCAAGAGTGTTCACTGAAGCTATTGTCTATGGTAGCGGAGGACGGCAGATAACTGGATGCCCCTCACAGGAGAATAGCTATGCAAATAGGGCAAAAGCACTTTATGGAATGATTATGTAGCTGCTCACAACAATGAGATATGTCAGCGGTCAACTAACTAAAGCCTGTAGGCTAAATTTGACCCACCCCCTGTCTTTTCACAACTTGGCTCATGATCTGAGGATGATTTTTACATTTTTAAATGGTCGGGGGTGGGGAATCCTAAAATTATTTTGTGACACATGAAAATTATACGAAATTCAAATTTCAACGCCCACAAAATTTTATTGGAACACTAACATGTTCCTTCCCTTTATTGTCTGCAGCTGCTTTTATGCTCTGTTGTTGCAACAGAAACCATGTAGCCTGCAAAGTCTAAAATATGTACTATCCGGCTCTTTACAGTAGACCTCTGCTGATTCCTGAATTACACAAACATGCAGAGACTGGGATAGGTCTACAAGCTGTACAGCTGAATGAAAAAATAAATGCATCTATTATTTGTTGCCCTGTAACACATTATCCCCAAATACAATGACTTAAAATAAAAACAAACATTTCTCATCTAGTTTCTATGAGTCAGGAAATCGGGAGTGGCTTGACTGGATGGTTCTAGCCTGGCATCTATCCTGAGGTTGTAGTTAAAATGTCTCAGGCTGGAGAATTCACCTACGTGGCTGCCAAGTGCTTGCTGATGGTGGGAGGCCTCACTTCCTCTTAGACCTCTCCAGAGGGCTGCCAGAGTGTCCTTGTGACATGGCAGCTGGCTTTCCCTAGTGTGGCTGATCTAAGAGAGAACAAGGAGATTGCGATGTCTTTTACCACCTAGACCTGGAAAAATCACATTCTACTATCCTTGCAATAGCCCACTGGTTGATTAGGATCAGCTGTGTTTACTATAGGAAGACTGTCTTAGCCTGCTTGGGCTGCCATAACAAAATCTCATAGACAGGGTGTTTTGGAGACTCACTGTTTTGGAGACTGGGAAGTTCAAAATCAGTGAGGTAGGTTTCATTCTCAGGCCTCTTGGCCTGTAGGCGGCCACCATCTCACTGTGTGCTCGCACAGCCTCTCCCTGGTGCATGCATGGGGGAAGTGAGCCCTTGAATCTCTTCCTTTAAAGGCACTAATTGTATCATTGGATCCTATCCCCATGACCTCTTCTAAACCTAATCACTTCCCAAAGGCTCCGCTTCCAAACACCATCACACTGGGGATTAGGGCTCTGAATTTTGTGGGACATAAACATTCAACCCATCACAGAAGAGACTACTCAAATATTTGACTACCAGGAGATCTACCCAGGTTGTGGGGGGCATCTGGGAGGCTGGCTACCGAAGTAAGAGACAGAATCTGATCTATAGCAAGATGCCTCTTAATTAAAAAAGTAAAATCAGCTGGGTGCAGTGCACATGCCTGTAATCTCAGTGGCTCGGGAGACTAAGGCAGGAGGATTACAAATTCAAAGCCAGCCTCAGCAATTTAGTGAGGCCTTAAGCAACTCAGCAAGACCCTGACTCTAAAAAAAAAAAAAAAAAAAAAAAAAAAAAAAAGGGCTGGGGATGTGGCTCAGTGGTTTAGTGCCTCTTAGTTCAATCCCTGGTACCCCCCCCCCCCGAAAAAAAAGACTCACATTTATACATTTATACAAAACAATACTTCATGCACTGGGGTTGTGGCTCAGCAATAAAGCACCCGCCTAGCATGTGCGAGGTGCTAGGTTCGATTCTCAGCACCGAATAAAAGTAAATAAAAATAAAGGTATTGTGTACAACTACAACTAAAAAAATTTTTTTAAACCCAATAATTCGCATTTGACAAAACTGCATACAAACTAGGTCTTCATTAAATAGAGTGGAGGAGGAGGGAAATGGGAAGGAGAGATAAGGATAAAAAGAAAAGAATGAATGAAGCCAGGGAGGAGCCTGGCACAAACTAATTATAAGAGTGGACTGTGAACACGGTGAGGTGGCACATGCCTATAATTCCAACTACTTAGAGGCCGAGGCAGGAGATCACAATTTCCAGGCCAGCTTGGACAATAGAGAGAACCTGTCTCAAAATAAAAAAATAAAAAGGGGTGGGGATGGAGCTCAGTGTAGAGTGTAGAATATCCCTGGGTTCAATCCCCAGTATTATAAAAAGTAACAACCAAAGAACAAAGGCTGTGAACTACACCCAGGTTATTTCCAGTCCCCAACACACACACACACACACACACACACACACACACACACACACGCACACAGAGAAAATGGGTTCCTTGTCCAAGATCACAAAAAAGCCCAGTCTCCCTAGCTGAGCTGACTTTCTCTGTCTGGCATATTCTCATTAAATTCATGGTTGACCTGCAGAATCAGGTCCTGAGGAGGTTTTTGCCTGTGGGAAGGGGCGTAGGGACCAGCAGAACCAGTCTGGGAAGAAAATGGTCAGTTATTACCCAAACAGTGCTGGTGGGTTGCCCACCCTCCTGCCAGCCTTCTTCCCTCTCTGGAGACAAAGGGCTCTCAGAATGCAGAGCCCTGTAAATGCCCCCAGGTCTAGCCTGCTGATGGTGAGAGAGTCAAAACTCTCATTTCTTTAAAAATACATCATATTACTTTAGGCCTGGTGACTTGTTGATCTTTTAATTCTCATAAGCTCTTCTGGGTAAGGATTGTTATTTCAATACACCCATAGAAGTGAGTTGAATTGTTTGTAACTGTGTTGTCTCCCTGTGCAGCCATTCATTCATTCAGCTAATACTCATTGGACACTTACTGTGCGCTAGTACAGTAGTGGGGATATAGCTGTGAACAGAACTGTTAAAGCCCTTGTCTTCAAAAGGGATAGGAGGAGTGGGAATAGACACCAGGAGGAGTGAAAACAGATATCAGATGGTGAACATCTGAAAGTCACTGTGTTTATCAGTGGGGGTCAGGGAAGACTTGCATTTGAACTGAGACCTGAAGGTTGTGGTGGCAGCCCAGTGGAGAGGAAGGAGCAGGTGAAAAAGATAGGTTTGGCATGTTTAAGATTAGGGAATGAGGTGGAACCCAGATCCGGTAGGTCTTTGTATCTATTTATGAAAGGAGTTTGGAATTTATTCTATCAGATGGAAGTGGCCCTATCATTATTAGCTATATGATCTCAAGTACATTATTTCACTCCTCTGAGTCTTGTAAAGTGGGGTCAACAGTTGGATCACAGCCTCATGGAGTAAATGGCCTGAATCACCCAGCTAAGCAACCTCCAGATCCATGAGCCCCAAGAAAGAGAGTAAATGTTTGTAGTAATTTGTAATGCAATAATAGATGATAAATGCATTAATTCAATAAATATGTATTAAGTGCCAATATAATGTGTCATGTTTTCTTTGACATGTTAGAAATGCAGCAGTGGATAAAAGCAGAGAAAAATCTCTGTTCTCACAGAGTTTACATAATCACCAGAAAGAGACAAACAGTAAACACAATGACACGTTAGAAGGTGACAATTTCTTTTTTTTTTTTTTTTCAATTTGATGATTTTTATTTATTTTTTTTTAATTTTTTATTGGTTGTTCACAACATTACAAAGCTCTTGACATATCATATTTCATACATTAGATTGAAGTGGGTTATGAACCCCCAATTTTACCCCAAATGCAGATTGCAGAATCACATCGGTTACACATCCACAATTTTACATAATGCCCTATTAGTAATTGTTGTATTCTGCTACCTTTCCTATCCCCTACTATCCCCCCTCCCCTCCCCTCCCAACTTCTCTCTCTACCCCATCTACTGTAGTTCATTTCTCTCCTTGTTTATTTTCCCATTCCCCTCACAACCTCTTATATGTAATTTTGTATAGCAATGAGGGTCTCCCTCCATTTCCATGCAATTTCCCTTTTCTCTCCCTTTCCCTCCCATCTCATGTCTCTGTTTAAAGTTAATCTTTTCTTCCTGCTCTCCCTCCCTACTCTGTTCATAGTTGCTCTCATTATATCAAAGAAGACATTTGGTATTTGTTTTTTAGGGATTGGCTAGCTTCACTAAGCATAATCTGCTCTAGTGCCATCCATTTCCCTGAAAATTCTATGATTTTGTCATTTTTTATTGCTGCATAGTACTCCATCGTGTATAGATGCCACATTTTTTTTATCCATTCATCTATTGAAGGGCATCTGGGTTGGTTCCACAGTCTAGCTATTGTGAATTGTGCTGCTATGAACATCGATGTGGCAGTATCCCTGTAGCATGCTTTTTTAAGGTCTTCAGGGAATAGTCCGAGAAGGGCAATAGCTGAGTCAAATGGTGGTTCCATTCACAGCTTTCCCAGGAATCTCCAAACTGCTTTCCAAATTGGCCGCACCAATTTGCAGTCCCACCAGCAATGTACAAGTGTACCCTTTTCTCCACATCCTCACCAGCACTTGTTGTTGTTTGACTTCATAGTGGCTGCCAATCTTACTGGGATGAGATGGTATCTTAGTGTGGTTTTGATTTGCATTTCTCTGACTGCTAGAGATGGAGAGCATTTTTTCATGTACTTGTTGATAGATTGTATATCCTCCTCTGAGAAGTGTCTGTTCAGGTCCTTGGCCCATTTGTTGATTGGGTTATTTGTTATCTTATTGTCTAATTTTTTGAGTTCTTTGTATACTCTGGATATTAGGGCTCTATCTGAGGTGTGAGGAGTAAAAATTTGTTCCCAGGATGTAGGTTCCCTATTTACCTCTCTTATTGTTTCTTTTGCTGAGAAAAAACTTTTAAGTTTAATTAAGTCCCATTTGTTGATTCTAGTTGTTAACTCTTGTGCTATGGGTGTCCTATTAAGGAATTTGGAGCCCGACCCCACAATCTGTAGGTCGGAGCCAACTTTTTCTTCTATCAGACGCAGAGTTTCTGATTTGATATCAAGCTCCTTGATCCATTTTGAGTTAACTTTTGTGCATGGCGAGAGAAAGGGATTCAGTTTCATTTTGTTGCATATGGATTTCCAGTTTTCCCAACACCATTTGTTAAAGATGCTATCCTTCCTCCATTGCATGCTTATAGCCCCTTTATCAAATATAAGATAGTTGTAGCTTTGTGGATTAGTCTCTGTGTCCTCTATTTTATACCATTGGTCCACCCGTCTGTTTTGGTACCAGTACCATGCTGTTTTTGTCACTATTGCTCTGTAATATAGTTTGAAATCTGGTATTGCTATACCGCCTGATTCACACTTTCTGCTTAGAATTGCTTTTGCTATTCTGGGTCTTTTATTTTTCCATATGAATTTCATGATTGCTTTATCTATTTCTACAAGAAATGCCGTTGGGATTTTGATTGGCATTGCATTAAATCTATAGAGAACTTTTGGTAATATCGCCATTTTGATGATGTTAGTTCTGCCTATCCATGAACAGGGTATATTTTTCCATCTTCTAAGATCTTCTTCTACTTCTCTCTTTAGGGTTCTGTAGTTTTCATTGTATAAATCTTTCACCTCTTTTGTTAGGTTGATTCCCAAGTATTTTATTTTTTTTGAGGATATTGTGAATGGAGTGTTTTTCCTCATTTCCATTTCAGAAGTTTTGTCGCTGATATACAGAAATGCCTTTGATTTATGCGTGTTGATTTTATATCCTGCCACTTTGCTGAATTCATTTATTAGTTCTAGTAGTTTCTTTGTAGACCCTTTTGGGTCTTCTAGGTATAGAATCATGTCATCTGCAAATAGTGATAATTTAAGTTCTTCTTTTCCAATTTTTATGCCTTTAATTTCTTTCGTCTGTCTAATTGCTCTGGCCAGTGTTTCGAGAACTATATTGAATAGAAGTGGAGATAAAGGGCATCCCTGTCTTGTTCCGGATTTTAGAGGGAATGCCTTCAACTTTTGTCCATTCAGAATAATGCTAGCCTGAGGCTTAGCATAGATAGCTTTTACAATGTCAAGGTAAGTTCCTGTTATGATTTGCCCAGACTGAGTCAGGAGGATACACACAATCTGAACAGACCAATTTCAATGGATGAAATTGAAGAAACCATCAAAAGACTACCAACCAAGAAAAGTCCAGGACCGGATGGGTATACAGCGGAGTTTTACAAAACCTTTAAAGAAGAATTAATACCAATACTTTTCAAGTTATTTCAGGAAATAGAAAAAGAGGGAGTTCTTCCAAATTCATTCTATGAGGCCAACATCACCCTGATTCCGAAACCAGACAAAGACACCTCAAAGAAAGAAAACTACAGACCAATATCTCTAATGAACCTAGATGCAAAAATCCTCAATAAAATTCTGGCGAATCGAATACAAAAACACATCAAAAAAATAGTGCACCATGATCAAGTAGGATTCATCCCTGGGATGCAAGGATGGTTCAACATACGGAAATCAATAAATGTTATTCACCACATCAATAGACTTAAAGATAAGAACCATATGATCATCTCGATAGATGCAGAGAAAGCATTTGACAAAGTACAGCATCCGTTTATGTTCAAAACATTAGAAGGTGACAATTTCTATGGGAGAAAAGTTGAGCGAGGGAAGAAGAGTAGTCAATGAGGGTTTTGCTGAAAAGTGGATGCTTGAGCAGACATAAAAATGAGGGAAGAAACTTTCCATGCATTTTAAGGGAAAGAATATTCCAGGAGGCAAGTTCAAGAATGATAAGAATGTCGTTTTTATTTGTGATCCAGCATCTGATCAATAACCTATGGTAAGAATATGCCCAGTTGTTTTTTTTTTTTTAAAGGCATCAGGAAGGCCAATGTGATCATGAATTTGTTGGAAAAACTGGACTAACTTTCCCACATCCTGAACAGAAGTGGCTGCTTCTTGGGATGTGAAATTAAAATTTTTTTTCATGAATAGGGGGAGACAGGAGGGCAGGAAACTGTCACAGATAACCCTGTGATCAAATATAGTGTCACAAATATGGTACAAACCTATACAATAGGCCTCCTGATATTATGAACTGAGAAACAGACAACATGTCCTATAATATTTTTCTCAAAAGTGTCTTCCTGAATATAATCATGAAGAATAAGAGAGTAGTCAGGTGGTACATGCCTGTAATCCCAGCTACTGGGGAAGCTGAAGCAGGAGATTCACAAATTCAATGCCAGCCTGGACAACTTATCAAGACCTTATCAAAATAAAAAAGAAAAAGGGCTGGGCATGTAGCTCAATGGTAAAGTGTCCCTGGGTTCAATCCCTGGTACCAAGAAATAAGACAAAACAAATTCAAATTATGGAATCCTCTACTAGACAACTTGCCTTCAAAAATGCTATAAAAATGTGATGTGATTATTGATCTGATGCTGGATCACAAATAAAACAAAACCACAACTATACAGGATGTAATTGGGACAACCGGGGAAATGTGGATATGTCACTGTGAGATAGTAGCGTTATATCAATGTTGAGTTTCTTAGGTGCCATAATAGCATTACGACTGCATAAGAGAAGTGTCAGGGTGTAACGCTCAAATGGTTTAGCCAAAGTAATGCAAATAAAACGAGTGTGTAAATATTCTGGTAAAACACATTGGCAACAGGTGAATCCAGATGAAAAAGTACAAAGGTGCCTGTTGATTGTACAAGTTTAAAACGTCAATTTTTTTTCAAAATAAAAAGTTGTGAGAAAGAGCGAATGCTTTGCCTGTGGCGCTGCTGGACGGCTCCATATTGGGGGCGCCACGGATTTGAAAGGCTCCTTATTTATTTATTATTTTAAACTTTTTGTTCATATATATTTCGTGTGGGGGGCCTCTTTATTTCTGCCTCTGACCCCCATCCTCGCTATTGCCAAGTGCCCCAAATCTCTTCCTCTCTGGTGCAAGATCCATGCATGGAGGCCGCTGAGAGCAGGTGAAAAGGAAGGAGGTGACATTCCAGAATTCCAGAATTAAAGGCGGGAAGGGAGAAAAGAAAGAAAAAAGGAGAGGAAGCCCAACAAGCTCGCCTAGGCGGGAGGATCCGGAGCTCCGGAGTTGCGGGCGCTCTCTGCGGCGCGCCACCGCCCCCTCGTGGCCACGGGACACGCACGCGGCGCCGCAGCCGGCAGGTGGATCTGGCTCTGCAACCCGAGCTCTTGACCGACTGTGTCCAGAAGAGCTCCCAGTAGGCCAGGGCACCTCGCGATCATGCCCTGCTCACTTTAGATACACATATTTAAAAAAGTACCTACTATAAGCCGCGCACGGTGCCGAGTACTTTATAGATATTAACTCAATCCTTACAACAGGTCACTTAGAGAGCAAGGAGTATTGAGAGCAAGGACTTGGAAAACATTGAGGAACCTTGAAATTGTTCATTTATTTTGTTTGTAAATGTTTACTGAGCACCTAGGAGGTGCTGGACCCTGAACCCAGGCATGCGACCCAGTGTGTGAGGGCCTGAGGGTGCAGCGAGAGGGAAAGATGACAGGACCTGATGTTCAATTGAAAAACAAAAGAAAGGGGGAAAGATAACCTGCAAAGAGCAGACCTAGTGTATTTACAAAACTATGTTCCTGAAAATTAGATATTTTACAAGAAGAACGGATTGGCTTAAGATCAGTCAAAAATAAAAAGCAAACACAAAAAATGAACACTTCTTGGGGAGGGGAGGAGACACAGCTTAGCGAATTTTCACTGCACTGCATTTTCATTGCAAACCCTTAGCAGATGTATAACACAGTGGTAAGTGAAAGAAAAATGACCACAACACTCAGAGCAACCAAGAGATCTTTATTACAGCAGTGCAACAGAGGAGAAAAGAAAGAAAGAGAAGAGAGAGAGAGAGAGAGAGAGAGAGAGAGAGAGAGAGAGATAGATAGCAAGAGAGAGAGGGGCCCGGCAGGAGGGAGTTTTTATAGCCCAAATCTAATGAGGTCTCTGGGTCTGCAAGCTGCCTTGTTGGCACAAGGGGGGTTACATGTTCGGCCTTGAGCAGGGGGTTGAGTGTTCAGCCTTGAGCAGGGGCTTGGGCATTTGGGCTTCAAGCAAATAGTTGATAAAGAACCAGACAAAGGGTTTGAGTGGCCAGGTCATCCTGCAGCTAACTTTGTTTGGCATGCCCTGCAGACAGTTTACTCAGCCTGTCCTGCACCTAACAGTAAGTCCTGATTTAAGGCTTGGCTGAATATATATACTTTGAAGAAAAATGAGGGTTGCTATTCTCTTGAGAAACTTGAAAAGGAATAACTTTATAGACATGTAGTAAAATTCCTACACCTAAGAAAATAAATCTCATAATTGTATCTGACTTTTAAGGAAATGCCATTTAACTGCCACCTACAACCAACTCTGCTGCACCAAGCCTCTAGGTTTGTGTGGTGGTGGTGGGGGGGGGCTTCCCAGGTTGTGGCAGCACAGGTGCTCCCTGTGTGGCAGCACAGGTGCTCCCTTCACCCTGCTAGGTTCCAGCTACTGTTCTCTGGCCAGTCCATTCCTTCCCTTTCATCCCTTGGTCCTCTGCAGCTGCATCTGGTTTCTTTGGAAGGCCTCATACTCAGGCCCTCTAGACCAGTGTCAGAGACTGATCCTTCCTTACCTGGGAGAATCGCCAAGGAGAAGCAGCTGCTCAGGAGGCCCTGTCTAGAGACAACTGTGAGCACACTTGTGCTGTGCTAAGGTGACTGCACTTATCCCCAGCTCTGGGCACTCAGTACCAGCACCAGTGGGGCTCCATCCTACCTTCCTCTCCCTACCACCCCAACACATATTTTTATTTCTTTTCAGCTTACCTAGTTGTGTTAACTTTCTGTTACTGTGACAAAATACTTGAGATAGTCAACTTGGAAGAGAAGTTATTTGGGCTCATTGTTTCAGCATGGTTGCTGAGTCCTGGGCTAGCACAGTATATTATGGAAGGAGTATGGCAAAGGAGGCCTGTTCACTTCATTGAAACTAGGAAGCAAAGAGAAAGGGACCAGGGTCCCAGTGCTCCCTTCAAAGGCATACTACAGTGATCTGACTTCCTTCCAGTGGGTTCTACATCCTAAATGTTCTGCCACGGGCTAAGACTGAGGCTTTAATATATGGGCCTTTGAGGGACATTTAAAATACAGACTATAGCATTAGTCAAATAAAATACATGCACAAAAAAAATTTAAAAAAAAAATACAAGGTTTTATCATTTCTATATTATCCTTGATGGTACTTTCATCTATATTCTCTATGAAATATTGTCTAGACATGTTTGAAGAAAGGATATAGATAGAAAAATTGGTTGAGAGTTTGAGCAAATAAGTTGCCCAGACTGGCCTGGAACTTGCAATCCTCCTGCCTCAGACTTCTGAATAGCTGTGATTATGAGTGCTCGCCACAGCGCCCAGCTAAGTAGTTGGAATTTTGACAACCAGCAGGATCAGTATCATGTGGGAACTTTTTTTTATATATTTATTTTTTAGTTGGACACAATGTCTTTATTTTAGTTTTATGTGGTGCTGAGAATCGAACCCAGGGCCTCACGCATGCTAGGCGAGCACACTACCACTTGAGCCACATCCCCAGCCCCATGTGGGAACTTTTTAAAACTACAAAAGCTCAGGACCCATTCCAGATCTGATGAATCAGAAGACAGCAGGATGGGGCCTAGTGATCTGCATTTAAACCAATTCTCCAAGTGGTTCTGATGCATGCTTTAATTTGGGAACCACAGTGCTAGACAACGACCAAATGCCTGACGAATTCAGGGATATTTAAAAAATAAATTTATATTTCTCTAACCATAACATTGAGTTGTGTCTGAAAAATGACAGAAAGAATTTTTTTATTTTTAAATTATTTTATTTTATTTTTTTAGCACACTGCTAGGGATCTAACTCAGGCGTAGGGTTTGGTAGGCAAGGGCTCTCCCACCGAGCTATAGCCCCAGCCCAAGGATTCTGTTTTAATGAGTGAGGTGAATGCCTGATATGAGGATGGAATTTTCCACCCAACATCTCTCCTTAACAAGTCAGAGAAAAAAGATGGTAGGTAGTGTTCAGATGGGTTGGGCAATGTTGGGGTTGGTCTCTTGATCTTCTCAAAGGGGTTTGTGGGTGAAATTAAAAAATGAATAGAGAGTGGGAAAGGACCAAAAATGTCCCTCTTAACAGCTGATTTGGCCTGGCTCGGGGTATGAAGGGGTAAGCATGAAGGAAATGGTTCCTGTAATTTGTACAGGACCCCCCTAAACGTACTACCCTTTGAGTTCCCAGGAGGGATTCCCTGGGGCAGTTTTTCAGACTTCTACTCATAACCTCCGTGCCTTCTCCCCCTATCACCATCCCTTCCCATTCTTCTCTTGGTTCCCTATCCTCCATCTTTTTTCCCACACCTCTGACATTTTATTTCCTATCCCTCTTTTTCTGTACTCCTGGGTCTCCAACTTTTGATGGTAAAACTTGTGACACAAAGGCCTATACCTGGTTCCCTACTGACCCCTGAGGACCTCAACGGTGGAGTATGGTGCTAGGAATCACCTCCCCAAGACAAAATAAAACAAAAACCCCAGTGCCATGGCCTGAGGAGGAAGGGGCTATGGCTTATTAGACTATCTTGTCCCACGCAAAGGCCCCAGGGCTGCCCGATCTTCTTGGCAGGCTCATCATTGTTGTTCCGTTGAGTTGCTGGGTCCTTGAGTCAGTGAGGTCAGCCCCGCCAGAATCAGGTCCCCAGGCTCCCCTCCCCTTCCTAAGGTTGTTTGTTGTTGCTCACTCTCATTCTTGCTGCTGATTATTTTGTGACTCTTCTGAACTTATTCTGCAAAGTTTGTTCTCTTTGTCATATGGCCAATAAAATCTCTGCTCAGTTAGCTACTCTGGTGGTCAGACAATGATTA
The DNA here is from genome assembly GCF_964194105.1 of Spermophilus citellus. Lineage (NCBI taxonomy): Eukaryota > Metazoa > Chordata > Mammalia > Rodentia > Sciuridae > Spermophilus > Spermophilus citellus. Next base: position 53,172,011 of record NC_138200.1, on the reverse strand, counting down.
GACAGAGAGTTCCTTAAATGCCTAGAACCACTGTGTCTTATTTTTTTTGCCAAAGGGCAAGGGACTCTTCTGTATGTTGTGGGCACACCTTAAACACTCAACCAGACAATTTACAACTCGCTTTAGCTTCACTCCTGCTTGCCTAGATCTCCAAGCTCAGTCAGAAGTGAGAGCTGGGGCCTTTCTGAGTCTTCCCTGAGCATTTACACAGGCTTAGGGATGCCACACAGCCCTACATATGCACAAGTATAGCCTTCTTTTAAAAAAAAATATTTTTTTTAGTTGTTGATGGACTTTATTTTATTTATTTTCATGTGGTGCTGAGAATTGAACCCAGTACCTCATACATGCTAGGCGAATGCTCTATCACTGAGCCACAACCCCAGCCCATATATAGCCTTCTTGATTCCCAGGAATATGGTAGAGCTTTGCAAAGTTCCCTATGGCCATCTCATTCCCAGCTTTTCTTGTTAAACTTTTTGGTTAGCCTTTGTTTGTAATGACTGTTTCCTACTGTCTCAGGTAGCCACAACATTAAGCCACTGACATGATAATTTTCAACAGACACCCTGGGGTTGGGGGAGGATATTTGCACAAGCAAGCTCCAAGTCAGGTCAAAGAAAGGCAGGTTTTGTGAGTGAAGCCTTGCCAGAAACCACCATGCTGTTCAAATAATGACAATTTTCTGGGAATAGTGTTTTGAAGACACTCCAACCTTGTTCTCCCCATTCTAGTATTTGTCAGGCTGTTGGTTTTCAAGGGCACCAAGGATCTGGGGAGATGGAAATGGTAATAGGGCATGTTAAATGGTCACAAAATTACTGTTTTTACTGCAAAGCAGCTATTTTACTTGAATAAATGCTCCCTAGACTGCTACAAGACTTTTAATTTCTAGAGTTCTGAAAAAGCTGATTCTGACAGTTTTTGCCAGTGTTGTCATTGCTTTTGTGCTGCAGAGAACATCTGGAGATTGTTATTCTTGCTGACCTCACTCAGGTTTCCCTTTAAGTTTGTCTTCTGGTTCCTAGGTTGAAGTCACAGTGTCCTTGTTGATAGACCAGCATGTTTATCAGAAATGTTCCCAGGCTGAGCAGGGGAATGTGTTCAGAACTTTAATTTTTGTTTCCCCAGCCCTTAAGAGTACTGAAAGCTCTTCTTGCCTTTGCTTTTTATCTGTTGACCTCTTGTCAACTCTTTCAACTAATGGCCAGAACCATCAACTTACCTGCTCTAGAACAGGAAGTACTCAGAATGTCAGGCAGACCTTAGTGAGTTTCCCTTTCCCTCTGACATCTTGGCTTCTTAATTCCTAACTACTCTGGCAACCTCCAGTGCACTCATACATGTATTTTGTAGTTTATCCAGCTCTTCTTGGAGGTAGTTCTAAAAAGAGTGCTTAGTAAAGCTACTCTGCCACATCCAGAAGTGAAAGTATCATTGTCTTGGATTTTAACTCTAAATATGTTGAGAGACATATAAATAACATTGTTGCTTTGTACAGTTAACATTTACATTTATCCATATTTTACTATTTCAGTTTTGTTTTTTCTTGTGTCTTTGACCATTCATCTGGGATCATTTGCCTATAAGAAATAAAGCCTTGTGGAGTTTCCTTTCATTAGGTTCTGCTCATGGTGAAATTCCTGTTTTCAGTTATATTAAAAGGACTCATTGTGTTCCCAACCCTGATTTTTGCAATGAATGAAATTCAAGATTTGCAGATACTTTCAAGTACAATTATTTCATCTTCATTCACATGTCTTCCATGATTGCTGCAGGGAAGTTAGCTGTTTTTATGTTTGTTTTGATATGGGGATTGAATCCAGGGGCACTTTTTAAAAATATATTTTATTAGTTGTTGATGGACCTTTATTTACTTATATGTGGTGCTGAGAATTGAACTCAGTGCCTCACACATGCTAGGCAAGCGCTGTACCACTGAGCCACAACCCCAGCCCCCCCACCCCCAGGGGCACTTTAACCTGAGCTACATACCTGGTCCTTTCATTTCATTTTATTTATTTATTTTTTTTGAGATAGGTCTTCATTAAGTTGCTAAGGCTGGCCTCAAATCTGCGATTGTCCTGTCTCAACCTCCCTAGGTGAGCTGTTATTTCTTTAAAAAGTTAATTGATCTTTTATATTCATTTATATATATATATATATATATATATATATATATATATATATATATATATATATATATTTTGTACTGGGGATTAAATTTAGGGGCACTCACCACTGAGCACATCCCAGCCCTATTTTGTATTTTATTTAGAGACAGGGTCACACTGAGTTGCTTAGCACCTTTGCTGAGGCTGGCTTTGAACAAGTGATCCTCCTGCCTCAGCCTCCCTAGCCATTGGGATTACAGATGTGCAGAACCACACCGGCTTATGTGTTTTAAGATCTTATTTGCCTTTGATTTTCTTCTTTCTCCCTCCGCCATTTCACAGGATCTCGTTAACTTACTGAGGCTGGCTTCGAACTTGCTGTGATCCTTTTGCCTCAGCTTTACATTTAAGATGGTATTACCGTGGTGCACCACCACGCCTGGGGGTGTCTGTTCTTTATGACGCTGTCTCCGAACAATAGAAACTCCAGATTTCCACAGGGAAAGCCACGCTGACCTAGAGTTCATCCGTTTACCTAGACAACTCCACGGGGCTCAATTTATTCTGCCATATTAAGGCATCGCGCAAAGAGCGTGGGGGAGCTGGATAGGGGCCCGACCTAGCGCGTCCCGGAGATGGGACACAGGTGGCTTGCAGCAGCCACAGAAGGGTGACCTGGCTCAAGACAGAACAGGTGGAAGGTCACCGGGCTACACTAGAGCTGGCTCTCCGCGGCGGAGCTGGACGACCTCCCACACGCCTGCAGACCACCGCTGAGCGCGACCCGGACTGCGTGAGACCCGGAAGCGGAAGTGCGCCCGGGCCAACGCTTTCCGCTCAATGCGAGCCAGGTGTGGGCTGCTACCCTGGGACGCGTCACCGGCGCACCTGGTGGAAGAGGACTTCTCACTACAGCTCGTGAAAGCTTCCTTTGAACACCTCTTTAAAGGGTACAGCGGGTCTTCCTGTAGTTAATCTTAAATAGGTGTCGAAAACCTTTCTAACCTGTGTGTCATCGTTAAATGGACTTCTCGTGCTACGCTGTTAAAATCCCAGTTTAGATCCCTTAACCTGTGCAAAAACAATTTCGTGCTTGCTTCCGGTTATTAAAACAGTCCGAAACCCGAGCGATGGCTCACGTCTGTAATCACGTCTGTAATGAGGCTAGAGGATGGCAAGTTCAAGGCCAGACTTAGTGAGACCTTGTGTCAAAATGAAAAAGAAAAAGGGCTAGGGGGCTAGGGATGTAGCTCAGTGGAAGAGTGTCCCTGGATTTAATTCCCAGCACCGAGGAAACATACAAAACCCTTAGTCCAGCCATTTTAAAACGCTAAAGTCTCTTTAGTCTTAGATCCCTACATGCTGGCCTGTGTCCACTCTCCACCCTGCACTCCTTCTAGACAGTGTGCTGGGCAAGGGAAATCTAAGAGGAAAGGCAGGGCAGAACCTTGTACCTCTATTTAGCTATGATAGTCCTGTTCTGCCTGAGGCCCTTGGCTTGCCCTGACGCCACTCCTGCCTCATGTGTTCATTCACAGCAAGATGGCCTTTGTCGCCAAAAAATTCTTGCCTCCAATCCCTCTCCAGGTGAGTTATCCCCTATTTTGACTAAGCAGCCACTGGGACCCAACCCTATTGCTGCTGCCTGCTTGCCCTCCTTCCTCCTTTTGGGAAGTTCCAGGCACAGGGTGACTACCATATTTTGGCGTTTCAAGAACAGTTTGAGATTTCCCTCTGGTTTGTTCCCCCTGGTTAGGAGTGCAGCACAGGTGTGAGAATTATAGGATCTTGGTTCCGACAGTCAATTATATGGCCAATCCAGAAACCACTGAAATTCTATCTGTGATCTCTGACAGCAAAGAAAGCTGATGGAATGGATCTATCCGTTCTTCTCAGGTACAATTCAAATGTGGTCCCTCAGAGGACTTTACACTCTGCTGCCAGCAGTAACCCCCTCCCTTCTGAAATCTCCACATGCTTTTGGGCACCAGTCTGTTTATTCTCTTGCAACCTGTCCCCCATATACACTGCAGGGGATACAAGTAAAGCTCTCAGAACTCCAGATGGCATTCCTGAAATGGGCCCGAGGTTTTGCTGGGGATGGAGATACTCCCAATATCTACAGTCATTCTGGGTGCTCTAGTTTCTCAGCCCCAAGAGAGAGGGGACGGATCCTCATTTCAGGAGCAGGAGGCCCTCTCCTCTGGATCAAACCCTTGTTATATGGTTCCATATATAAAGGGGCCCAGAATCAAGAGGTTGTGAGAATCTTAACATATTTCATCAAGTCCTGTGGGATAGTGTTCCCAGTCCTTATGGGACCCTTTAGAATACAGGGGAACTGTTACAGAACAAGTTCCATCCCTGGAGCCAAAGAGACTGGGGATTCTGTGACCACGAGTTCTTGCAATCAAACCTGAAGCATTTTAAGCTAGTCACACATAGTACCAGGCATGAGTTTATTAGAAGGGATAGGAAAAGGGGACACTGTCAAGGAAGAAAGGAAGAGAGTGAGTCTTATCAGAGAGGTGTGCCTCTCCTACCCTCCAGTTTTAATGGAGGTCCCTGGGAAGTTTCCAGAGAGTCCCACCCAGATCCATCTTTTGACTTTTTTTTTAAACTAGGGATTGAACCCAGGTGCACTTAACTACTGAGCAACATCCCCAGCCTTCTTTAATTTTTAAAAATTGCTTTGGTCATACATGGACACAATTAGAACAAATAAAAGGAAAAAACTGCAATTAGCTGAATTTTAATGTCCAGGTTCAAAATAAATAATTGTTATAGGACTTTGGTGAGAATTTTTCTCTTAGCTTGGAGTTGCTAATAAAGCCCATGTTTTAGTTAACTTTTTCATTGCTGTGATCAAAACATGCAACAAGAATAACTTGAAGGAGAAGTTTATATGGGTTTCACAGTTTCAGAGGTTTCAGTCCATAGAAGGCTGTCTCCATTGCAGTGGGCCCAGGATGAGGCAGCACATGGTGTTTGAAAGACTCAACAGAGGAAAGCTGCTCCCTTCATGGCAGCAAAAAGAGAGAGGGGTGGGGGAAGGACATGACAGTAGAATGCATTTTGACACATCACATATAAGTGGACTATTACTTATTCTGGTTGTACTGATTTAGAATCACACCAGTTGTGTAATCATATATGTACATAGGGTAATAATGTCCAATTCATTCTCCTATCCTTCCCGTATACCCCTAGCCTCACTTTACTCCCCTCTGCCTAATCCAAAGTACCTCTATTTTTTCCCCTCCCCTTATTGTGAATTAGCATCTGCATATCAGCGAAAACATTTGGACTTTGGTAGTCAAGGAAGGGCTCTTTGCTGATAAAATACTTGAGCAAAGGGCTGGGGATGTGGCTCAAGCTGTAGCGTGCTCACCTGGCATGCACGGGGCGCTGGGTTGGATCCTCAACACCACATAAAAATAAAAGATGTTGTGTCCACCGAAAACTAAAAAATAAATATTAAAAAATTCTCTCTCTCTGTCTCTAAAAAAAAAAAAATACTTAAGCAAAGATCTAAAGGGGAGGAGAAAGAGCCAATGTGAAAGTTCTGAAGTAGAAGTTGGCTGGGCCTGTGTAGGTTACTTTAGGGAGCCAGTGGGCCTGGGGCAGTGCTACCAAGAAGGGAGTGATGAGAAGACAGAGACAGATGACATCAGGCAGCAGGTAGTGTTGAGTGAGGCTTTCATTTAGATTTATTGAGTGAAATGGGGAGCTATTAGAGGTCTCTGAGCAGATCTTTTTACAATATGGTTCTGGCTGCTAAACTGTGAACACAAAGAGGTAGGGATGAAATCACAAACAAATTTGAGGGCTGTTGCAAAAATCTGGGCCAGAGATGTTGATGATTACTTGGACTATGGTGGTATCAGTAGAGAAAGAGAAATGGCCATTTTTTAAAATCCAGAAAATTAGCAGTCAGGCGTTACTATTGCTTGGCTGTGGGGTGTGAACAAAAATCAATCAACAGTGGTTACCTGGTTTAGGGCCTGAGGAACTCGAGAGATGGGAGTTGCCTTTTCTCATTTGGAAAGACTGAGTGAAGAACATACTTATAGGGGAGAAGGGGGAGATTGAGTTTATCTTTAGACATATCAAATTTGAGGCATGTTAAGACATTTAAGTGGAAATACAAAGTAAGCAGTTGGTTATTGTGCATATAGAATCATAGGATGGAGACATAAAATTTGAAGTTGTCATAAAGTAGATTTTTATGCTATGAGACAGGCTCAGAGTCCCAAGGTGGTGACTGTAGAAAAAGAAAACAGATCCAAAGACTAAGCCCTAAAGGAATTCCCACATCTAGAGCAAGGAAAGATAACTTGTGAGAGGTAATTGCCAATAAATTATAAGGAAATCTAGGTAAGTATCACCTGGAAGCCAAGTGAAAACATATGTCAAAAATGAGGCAAAAATGGACTGGGGATGTGGCTCAAGCAGTAGCACGCTCGCCTGGCATGCGTGCGGCCCGGGTTCGATCCTCAGCACCACATACAAACAAAGATGTTGTGTCCACCGAAAACTAAGAAATAAATATTAAAATTCTCTCTCTCTTTAAAAAAAAAAAGAAAAAAGAAAAATATTCCAGAGTCCTTTGCCACTTTGTCTTTGCTCAGCCTCCAACCTAACCTATCATCATATCCCTTCATCCATTCATCCCCAAATGAATTACATGTACTTCCTGAATGTAACATGGCTCTGGAGACATCAGAGTTTGAGGATAAGAGCTATACTGGTGGAGTCAGAAAATCCTGGATTTATAGCCTGAATCTGTCTTGGGCAGTACAACTGTAGGTAAGTTATTTATTTAACAAGGCTATAATACATGTATTCAGTTTATTTAATGCAAGCAACAGAAACACAAAAAATTAGGAAAAAAGGAAGAACTGTTGGACTGATAGTGGGGAGCTCATGGAATTCCAGAGAGCTTCAGGAATTGAACTAGGTCCAAGGGACCTCAGGGAATAGAAACAAGAATACTTGGATGTCAGCTTCATCTTCTGCTACTACAGGAGACCTCCCATCACTAATAACAAAAATCAGACTCTAGGAAGCTCTAGGCCTTCACCTTTACAGCCTAGATATTCAAAAACAGTTTCCTTGAGCCAGGCATAGTGACACATGCCTGCCTCAGGAGGCTGAGGCAAGAGGATTCCAAGTTTGAGGCCAGCTTCAGCAATTCAGTAGGGCCCTCAGCAACTTAGCAAAACCCTGTCTCAAAAAATAAAAAGGGGAGGGAACGTAGTTCAGTAGTAAAGCACCCCTGGGTTCAATCCCCAGCACACCCCCCACCACCACTAAAAAAAAAAGTTGCCTTGAAAGTTTAACTTTGAAAAAATTCTAGCAAAGGATTCTGATTGATTTGCCCCTAAAAATCAGGACTAAATACCCTCATGCATATTTATTCCCGATTTAGGTCACATGCCTGACCCTAGAAATATCACTGAGCTCTGGGGACACACTGACTTGTGTTCCTGTGGTCATTGAGGAGGGATTGTTACAAGATAAGAAAACAAAACACTGGGCAAAGACAAGGGCTGCCACAGCATCTCTAACCAGGAGTTGTGAGGATGAAATGAAATGATGGAAGTGAAGCACTAAGCACGATGTCTTTCACACACTAAACATAAATAAATGATAGCTACTATTAACTTACCTGGCTGTGAAGAGTTTAGCAGTTAATCCCTTCTTCTTGATGTGGCATCCTTTATCTTAGCCAAGTTCTGAAAATTGAAAAAGACAAACTGACTCCCATTCAACTCAGAAGGCAATTTATTGAAAGAATACAATCATGTTACAAGGATGCATTTCACATAGCCCTAAAAGGCTGGATATTCATAAGTGTATCATGCATGACTGCTTGTATTCGGAAAGCCCTCTGCTGAATTAGTCACTCATCTGTCCTTGGCTTCCTCCCTAGGGAGTCAACGAAGATGTGCTGAAAATCGATGGAGAATCAACTTTAGATTTAGACTTGTTCCACACATAAACTAGTGGTCTCCCTCTGGGTCTTCTGGAACTGAGTTTTTATAAACTTCAGTAACAGTGAAGCAGCACTCAATTGGTTACAATTCATGGGATTCCCTCCAAGCAGTCCAATATAGGGACCCCTTATCCCTCAGCACAAGTTTCTGACAGGCATCCTAACTACATGGTCAGAGAGGACCTGACTGAATTACCCATCATCAAACTATGTGTCAACACAAGCATGGCTTTGACATTGTGTGTGCTAAGCAACAAGTGTCACAGAAAAAGGTTTCTTTCAAGGGCTAACATCTAGAAAAGGCAGATTCACTATGGAATGTCCTATCCATCTTGATTCATAGGTGACACACTCATTGGGCTTCACATACCACATTTCAACACTCATGCTTATTTATCCCTGAAAAAAAAAATGATGAAGACTGTTTAAGAGCTACCTCATTGAGGATTAGAGAAGGGTGTTGACTCCTGTCGTCTGGCACACAAAGAATAAAGTATGAAGCATTCACCATCATCACCACTCATTTCACCCCTCCCTGAGAATCATAATCAGGGCTGGGAAACTTGCTTGTCTTGCAGGGGAATGACTCTTGAGTGAAGGGATCAATGTCCACAGTTGCTTTCAAATTTGTCTGCACTATTGATGTTAACCAATGAAGGTTCTGGAAATTCTTTTCAGATAACTTATGGGAGGCACTTGGGGTCATTAAGGGTCAGAGTGGGAGATTAATATTTAGCTCAAGCTTTTCAGATGGAGAAACACCTTGCAGCTAAAACAAGCCGATTTTTTTTTTTTTTTTTTTTGGTAATGGCAAAATATTCTTTTGCACACACAATGAGCCAAAGCATGCTGTTTCTCTGAGTCAAAAGACAGAATTTATGGCAACGGGTAACTGATTAACTGGACTTCTGCAGTGTAAAATTAATTTGGAAAAAAATCTGCAAGTTTGGTGTTGTTTTCCTATTGATCTGCTACAGGAAACTCGGGGCATGATTTTTTTTAATGGGAGTGCAATGAAAAGTACAATAAAAGGACTTGCTAGTTCCATAAAACTGGCATGTTAGCTGAAAGTATAATATAACCAGGAAAAGGAAAAGTTACCCATAATTCAACTATCTAGTTTCTGTTAACATTTTGGCTTGTAAGCTTGCAATGTTTGTAAGTTTGAGACAAATTTGCATACTTTGCTGTCTCTTTTGATTTTAGAAATTTCAAAGTGTCCAACCAACCCATGGGTATCTATTTTAAAATTTATTTTAAAGCCTTCTGAATTCCAGAATACCCTTTCATAGTAGCAATGCTATGGAGCCAAAGACTCAGGAAACCTCCATTCTCCAGTCAGTTTTGTCATTACAGGATGTACCATCCTATAATGCACAAACCACCTCAAATCTTTGGCTTTCAGTCCTCTTTATCTGTACAATGAAGTGGTTGGGCTAATTACCTAATTCTTTAATTGGTAAATTCTTGGAGGTGGAACTGGTTTCCACAGAGAATTTCATGTAACAATTGCAGTTGAGAGCAACTATCAAGCAATGTTTAAAATAAGTTTTTGTCATTAGTGCAGCAGTTTTTGTGGGTGTTTTTGTTTTTTTAAAGGCTGTAAACAGTGGCAGTTACATGTCAAGCTGTCAAAGTTGGTGATCTGAATACTCATATTAAAAGCTTTATAAAGTCCAATGTGTAGGAATATAATTTCCAAATGGCTATATATGTTATTTGTAATTTTTACAAACACCTCTAATCACATATGAGAATGTAGCTTTTAATTTATTGTATAAAATTCTGTCTAGTGCTAAATTTTCTCCACACACAACATACACATACACACACACACAATTACATTCTTGAACTTTCTCTCCAATAAAAATCCTTGAATACTGAATTGGAACAGTATTTTAGCTAAAGCTTTCTATATATTCCTAAGTGTAGGGTTCCTACAGCTTATTTCGTGTATGAATTCTCTGGTGCTTTGTAAGAGCTGAGCTTCGACTGAAGTTTTTCCCACATTCCTTACAAGCATATGGTTTTTCTCCAGTATGAATTCTCTGATGATCATGCAGATTGGTTTTCTTTCGGAAGGCCCGCCCACATTCATTACATTCATATGGTTTCTCTCCAGTATGAGTTCTCTCATGCTGAATAAGAGATGAACTCTGACTGAAGGCTTTTCCACAGTCAATACATTCATAGGGTTTCTCTCCAGTGTGGGTTCTCTCATGTTGGGTAAGTGATGAGCGTCGACTGAAGGCTTCTCCACATTCATTACATTCATAGGGCTTCTCTCCAGTATGAATTCTGTGATGCTCTATGAAACTTGTACTTCTTTTAAAAGCTTTCCCACACACATTACACTGATAAGGTTTCTCTCCAGGATGGGAAACAGATTGTTGACTAAAGGCCTGCTCACAATCATAGGGATTCTCAGCAGTATGGATCCTCTGATGGTCAGTAAAGTCTGTAATGTGACTGAAGTCTTCTCCACAGTCATTACAATGGTAGGATTTCACTTCAGCCAGTAGATTTTCATCTTGAGTAAGAGATAAGTTGTGCTTGAAATCTACACTATAGTTATTGCTTTGGTAAGGTTTGCCTCTCTTATGAATCCTCATATGCTTATAAAGGGATGGGCTCTGACCAAAAGCCCTCCCACATATACTACATTCAAAAGGTTTCTCTCCAGTATGAGTCCTCTCATGTTGGACAAGGGAAGAACATCGACTAAAGGCTTTCCCACATTCCTTACACTGGAAAGGTTTCTCCCCACTATGAGTGACCTCATGTTGAGTGAGGGATGTACCATGCCTAAAGGACCTCCCACAGAGATTACAGCGATAAGGCTTTTCTCCAGTGTGAATTCTCTGGTGTTGAACAAGGGAGGAACTGCGCTGGAAGGCCTTCCCACAGAGACTACACTGATAGGGTTTCTCTCCAGTATGAGCATTCTCATGTTGACCTAGGGATGAACTATGCCTGAAGGCCTTTCCACACACATTGCACTCAAAGGGTTTTTCCCCAGTGTGAATTCTATGATGCTCAATAAGCTGTGTCTTCCAGAGGAAAGTTTTCCCACAGTCAGTACATTCATGGTGTTTCTTTCCAGGATAAATTCCCTGACCTGTACCATTGGGGAAATTATCTTCTCCTTTATGAGTTTTCTCATGTTTAGTAAGTGATGATCTGTGAATAAAGGCTTTTCTACATTTATTACATTTATAGGGTTTCTTTTTTGCAAGGACACTGTTCTGATTAAGCAACTCTCCATTATGTCCCAGATTGCTTCCAAGTGTTTCACATTCACTAGGCCTTATGCTTGAAGGAATGTTCAGTTGTGGAACCAGGTCTGTGTTCAATCTAGAGTCTTCACCAGATTTATTTTGTGCAAAACTTCCCTCTGGTGGGATTTTCTTCTGGGTAGATGCTTCTGGCCCTGGATGTCTCCTCCAGTTTTCCTGATGCCCCTCTAACTGGCTACTAATATCCCAGGGGTCTTCTATTGTGGCATTTGAGAAATCATCTGTGCTGTGGAATACTTCAGATATACCCTGCTGCAGATTTGATGATTTGGCTTCAGGCCTGGTCTTCCAGTCTGAAAGAAATGCAAAGTGCAAAAGTTCCCCTAATTCTTCCTGTTAAAACCAACCACTGTATTAGAAATGAGGAAATGAAAGAGATAAATTATACATGATTGTGTTTTGAAAACAGTCTTATACTCTGTGAAGACCCAAAATGAGGAATGGAAGAGTTAGGAGAGGTGATAGTGAAGACTATAGATGTAGAATGTGTGGTAAGACTATAGTGAATTAGGAAAGCCCATATAGGTGGGCTTGTTAATGAATAAAGGAAAAAGTGAGTATGAGTGTAGGCATAGATATAAATGTAATAGGATCATAGTCCATCTTGTAGGATCCTGTATGCTTTACATGTTTCGTGTCCATTTTACAAACAACCACAAAATCCACCTTCCTACTACATTAATTTAATAGTTCTTTTCAAGTCACCTCTGAAGTTCTGGGTCTCCAAGTAGTGCAGAGAAAAATATTCAGTCAATGAATATCTGACACACTTGAAGATCAAGAATTATAATTTACAAACTGAGAAAAAGTAGAATTTCAAGAGGCAATTTTTTTTTTTTTGGTACCAGAGATTGGGCCCAGGGGCCTTAACCACTGAGCAATATCCCCAGCCCTTTTTTATATTTTATTTAGAGACAGGGCCTCCCTGAGTTGATTAGGACCTTGCTAAGTTGCTGAGGCTGGCTTAAAACTCGCAAAACTCCTGCCTCAGCTTCTTGAGTTGCTGGGATTACAGGCATGCACCACTGCACAGCAGCAAATCATCTTTGTCCTTACCACTGGGGCTACAGTTTTAGTGTAGAGCTCTGATTCTATATTAATCACCTCTCTTGACCAAAAAGGATTTTTTTTTGGTTGGCTATATAAATGAATCTCTAAGTCTGTTTTTACTTCAGAATACCAATAACAGAGAATTAATTAATTTCTAGGTTCTAAAAAAAGCAAGCTTTTAAAACTAAGGAAAAGAAGCTTTCTGCCCTTACAAATGGAAATTTGGTGAATACATCTGTCAAAACCATGTGGATGGTACATAAAAGAGGTAAACATTTCATTGTATGTAACATTTTCTTAAAAAAAAAAAACTCTAGTTAATGATATGCATGCTGAAGTATATAGTGATGAATTGTACTCATGCCTGCAACTTCTTTGGAAGTGCATCAAAAAGTGGACTGATAGATGAACAGATATGTGAAAAAGATTTCGTTGTCCTTTACAATAAAAAATTGTAAAGGACAACGAATGTGATAATTCTGGTAGTAGGTATATTGTGTTCACTGTACTTTTTTTTTTCAATTTTTCAATATATTTTACACTTTTCATAATGAAATGTTGAGAAGGGAAAAAAACAACTAAGAGCCGCTAAACCTCAAATTCCTTACCCTTCAAGAATCAATTCTAAATTCTTAAGGCCTGAGAATGCTTTGTATTTTTTTAGAATCCTTATCAGTGGGGCATTCAAGAAAGTTTATTGAAATTAAGGAAAGAGAAAGTTTTCTCCCTAGCCAGATTCTACAATAGTCTAACAGACAGTATATACATAAATATAAATAAATCTGAGTTTGTATAGTGGAGAGGACAGAACTTGTATTTGTGACCAGGGAAAAAATAAATACATTAATGTATATCAGGTTTTATTTGAATCTGAACTCAAAGAATAGATGGCTTTGGGGAGGTAGAACATACTCCCTAATGAGGGAAAGCATATACTGTTTATAAGGGGAATTGCTACTTTGCCCATTATTCATTTCAAACTAAGGGGAGTTTGTTTTAGTAGGAACAGAAAGGTAATTCTAGAAGATATTATAGGGAACTTTTAAATTAAGGGAACTTCGGGAAACTTTGGTATATATACACAATGGAACATTACTCAGCATTAAAAGAGAATTAAATCATGGCATTTGCAGGTAAATGGATGGAGTTGGAGAATATAATGCTAAGTGAAGTAACCCAATCCCCCAAAACCAAAGGCTGAATGTTTTCTTCAATATGAGGATGCTGAATCATAATGGTGATGGCGGGGGGAGCATGGGAGGAATGGAGGAACTTTAGATAGGGCAAAGGGGAGAGAGGGGAAGACAGCGGGGCATGGGGGTAGGAAAGACGATGTGATGGAGACAGACATATATGAGGACGTGTGAGGACTCGAATGGTGTGAAAATACTTTGTTTACAATCAGTGTCTTGAAAAATTGTGCTCTATATGTGTATATGAGATGAATTACATTCTGCCATCATGTATAACAAATTAGAATAAAAAATAATTTAATAAAAAATTAAAGGAACTTCTGTTTCCTCATAATGAGTACAGTAAATAAAAGGAAAGTTTTGTCAGAGGTGAAAGATTTATGAAGATAATATATGAAAAACCAATATGGTCGATGAACTGATGAACAGTTAAACAAAATGTGGCATATTCATACAATGAAATAACTCAGCATAAAAAGAAATGAAGTATTTATATGGGCTGCAGCATGCATCAACCTTGAAAACACTGTACCAAGTTAAAGAAGCCAGTCATATATTATATAAATCTATTTATACAAAATGTCCAGCATAGACAGAAAGCAGATCAATGGCTTCCAGGGGCTGGGAGGAGTGGAGAGTGGGCTGTGAGTTGCTAATGGGTTTCTGGAGTGATGAGTTTTTTGAGGGTGATAAGCACATTCTAACTTTTTGCATAATATAGTGTACAACACAGTAGTGGTATTTACACAGCTCTCTGAAACACACACACACACACACAAACACTGACTTGTATGCTTTGAAAAGGTGACTTTTACAGTATGGGAATTATATCTTGATAAAGCCATTGTTTTAACAATTCAGCATGGATTATAAAAAGAAAAGACAGTGAGAAATTCTACCTGTGAATTATAGTATACTATCTTAGCCCAAGGCATAATTTAGGATGCCACCAGTGGAAGTTAAGAGACAGGAAAATCGAAGATGCTTCACAAAAGAGGAAAATAACCTGGGTTGAAAGAAAAAAAAAAAACCTGATTATTGTGTCTGGCCTAAGGGATCAGAAAACCCAGTGGTTTCTAAGAGGCAAAGGCAGAAATGAATAATGGGCAAAGTAGCAAAATGTGCTGACTGGGGATGAAAGACATAAAAGATAATATGAGCTCCATGAGACTTCCAACTGAAGGTCCTGTGAGGAGAAAAATGACCAGGGTATAAGTAAGGAGGATTTATGGGTCCACAGCATAGAATAAAGAGCTGCAACTACCACAAAGGCAGGCAACTTTTTAGAAAGGTCACAGAGAAAGAAAGCAGAGAAGGCTGAAGATTCCTAAGTGGCTTCACTTGGGGCAAAAACAAAAGACCCTGTTACATTATGGATGTTATGTGTCCTCCAAAGGCCCATGTATTAAAGGCTTGGTCCCCAGGGTAGAGCTATTGGGAGGTGATAGAATCTTTATGAGATGGGACCCAATGGGAATTCTTTAGGTCACTGGGTAAAGGCCCTTGAAGGGGATCATGGGATCTTTTTTCTCTTTTGCTTCCTGGCTGATGAAGTGAGCAATTCCACTTGGCCAAACACTCCTGTCATGATGTGATGCCTTGCCACAGACCCAAAGCAACATGGCTAATTGATCATGAATGGAACCTCTAAACCTGTGAGCCAAAATAAACCTTTTCTTTTTAAGTCAGTCACCCCAGGCATTTCATTACAGTAACAGAAAGCTGACTACCACAGACTTAAAACCCAGAACCCCACCCCACACACAAGCCAGGAGATTGGGAAAGGACGTACTAGAAGGATATAGAGGGAGGCAATGAATCCAACCAGCATAAATACAGGATGGAAGCAAGATAGTGTTGCTCCTAAGACAGGTGTTTCAGGAATGTGGCCAGTGAAAGGTGTCTAGAAGCAGGTTATAAAGAAAAAAATCAAGGCTGAAGTATTTCCTACAAGTCCACAGCATCCAACAGTGAAAGCAACAGACAAAATAAGGAGGAGATATGGAAGTTCAATTCATGTCTGAAAGAGTAAGAAACAGGATTACTACATAATGAAGGTAGTCTGAGAATATCCAAGGAAAATATAATCTAGCAGGCAGATTCAGGATAGGCAGAGATAGTATTTTTGAGCTAGGGTAAAAGGCTACTTTAAGAAAAAGGGGTACCTTTTTCTCTTAAGACCTACTTTCAGGAGAGGTATCATTGGAGAAGACAGACATGCATAGATGTCACTCAGAAGATGGCTTCAGCTTCCTCTGCAGGTCTAAGAGGTTCCTAAGCTTGCTGATGGTGCCCCCTCCCTAAGCTTGTGCCACTGTCTGCACAAGTAGAATTCTCACTCATTTACCTGAACAGAAAGGCCTTTGGATTTCTCCCTCTGATATCCATGGCTCTTCTCCTTGCTCCAATTTGAAGATCACTTCTGGCTTGGAAACTTGATACCCTGCTCATGGGTAAATACACAAGATTTGGGTGTTTGTGCAAGGACAGAGAACCTTCCTATAATCAGTTCTAGTCCTTGATCCTCAGGAACTCTGAAGGAAAAAAAAGGTGCAACTTAAGGAGTCATGCAATCAAAGTGCCTATTTCCATTTCTGCAAATAAAGACTTTTCACCTAAAGAGAAGGCTCAAAATCTTAGAAAGGTGAGTCCTAAAGACATGAATAAGCTCTAATCCCTGGACACCCTGCTCATAGTTACCTAGACTATGAGCACCACACTCTTAGCAACTGAGAAAGGAAAGACCCGCCAACAGGAGGGACACCAAGGGAAGTGATTCTTTATATATATATATATATATATATATATATATATATATATATATATTTATTTTTTAGTATTTGGTGGACACAACATCTTAGTTTGTATGTGGTGCTGAGGATCGAACCCGGGCTGCACGAATGCCAGGCGAGTGCGCTACCGCTTGAGCCACATCCCCAGCCCCAGGAAGTGATTCTTACCAAGAGAAACCAGGTGGCTGTAGTTCTCCAGCATCACATCCCTATATAAGTTCCTCTGAGCAGGGTCCACATGATGCCATTCTTCACGGGTGAAGTCCACAGCCACATCTTTGAATGTCACTGATTCCTACAAGATCACATTCCTGCTCAACTAGGGATCAACCCTACAAATGTTCCCATGGCAATACTGGGAACATATGGTGGGATTTATTAGAAGCAGTAATCATGTGTTTGCAATGTTGGGTTATATATGCTAGTCAGTTATATAACTCTACAAAGAATCTAGTATATCTGTCAAGAAAGTCATGAGGGGCAATTTGTCTTGTAACCCTATATCCCTACTTAGCTATCTTCCTGTTTTCCTTCCCAACTAAGGCTGTTTATAGAATCACTGATTCCTTGTGGCCCAATTATTTCTGCTGTTACAAAAATTCAAATACAGTGGCAAGTAAAAAATGACAGCCCTCTTTCACCCCCACAACTAATCCATCCCATTTTGCTTTCCAGAAGCAATCACTCTTAACAGTTTGGTGTATACATTTACAAGTCTCTTGTCCATATTTTACACATACATACAGAAGTTATGTTTTATGACTTTCATATTATTCTACAACCTGCCTTTTACATTTGACTATGTATCTTGAAGATCTTTTCATACTAGTATATATAATTTCACCTTATTACTTTGAACCATTTCAGCACTCTGTAGTATAGCTGTTTCACTGTCTAAAATCACAATACCTTTATTATATTTATTTATTTTTATGTGGTGCTGGGGATCAAACCCAGTGCCTCATGCATGCTAGGCAAGTGTTCCACCACTGAATCACAACCCCTGGCCCTTCACTGCCTAAAATCAATAGCATCCACTATATTAAAAATAAAATCTAAGCTCTGCTATCATGCACTAGGCTGTAGTTATCCTGATCTTGCTTTCCTTAACTACATCAAGCTTCTTTGTTGAGTGTAAAATACACAAAAGATTTCAAAGATTTAGTATCAAAAAAGTAAAATGCCTCCTTAGTAATTTTAAAATATTAATAACAGAAATTATAATATTCTGGATATATTGGGTTAAATAATATGTATTACTAAAATTAATTTTATCTGCTATTTTTCACATTTTGAAAACTAGTAAATTAAAATAACTATACAGATATAGCTCCTATTTCTTTGGGACAATGTTGTTCTAGATTATTCTAGATCTCTGCTTTAATTCACCCTTTTCCAGACTACTGATTCATCTTTCTCAGACTTTGCCCTTCTGCCATAACACCTCATATTTCTACCACATGGACTCTGCCCTAATAATATATTCTCTTTTGTGTCACCTTGCCTTTGTACATCCTATTCTGATCACAGTGTGCTTTCTTCCCTCAGCTATATGGCAAAAATTCCCAGACATCATTCTAGAACAAGTTCAATTTTCCCTTCCTGTGTGGAGCTTTTCCAGAACTTCCAACCTCCATGTCTTCCTCCAGCCTTTAGTCCACTTCTCCACTTCAGAATTACCGCCATCTACACAAATTTTTCTCCCTCAAGAATTTCTCAGACTTCATTTCAGAATCACCACCACAAGCATTTTGAGAGTGAATAGAATTACCTGGGAAACTTTTATCTAAATTGCCCGAGGCCTTGACAAGCATTTTTGAAAGTTCCTTAGGTGGCTGGGCATGGTGGTGCATGCCTGTAATCCCAGTGTCTTGGTAGGCTGAGGCAGGAGGATAGCAAGTTCAAGGCCAGTCTCAGCAATTTAGCAAGGCTCAGCAAATCAGTGAGACCCTGTCTAAAAATAAAAAAGATATAAAGGGCTGGAAATGTAGCTCAGTGATAAAGTGCCCCTGGGTTAAACTGCCAATACCAAAAAAAAAAAAAAAAAGCTATCAGAATGTTTCTACAAATGAAGGTTAAGTTAAGCATGACTCTAAAATCTGGCAGAGATCTCTTTCTCTGAGAGCTATTTCACTAAAGAATACAGATGAAAAACTTTCCAATGGTATTTTGAAAGAATTATCTACTATAATCAAATGGGATTACCCGGTATTATTTATAATAGTAAAAAAATGGAGAAACAATTTAAATGTCTTAAAAGAAATGTCTAGGGCTGGGGTTGTGGCTCAGTGGCATCTTCAGCACCACATAAAAAAATAAATAACAAAGATACTGTGTCCATGTATAACTAAAAAATATTGTGTTCATGTATAACTAAAAATATTTTTTTAAAAAAGAAATGGCTATGTAACTTTTAGTACATTCATGCAAAACAATATAATACTGCTATTACCACTGATAGAAAAAGATAAATCCTCATAAAAATGATATAAATTTTTATTTTATTCTTTTTCGGTAGCAGGAATTGAAACCAGGGGCACTCACTACACCACATTCCCAGCCTCCCTCCACACCACTTTTTTTTTTTTTTTTTTTGGTACTACGGATTGAACTCAGGGGCACTCAACCACTAAGTCACATCCCCAGCCCTTTTTTGTATTTTATTTAGAGACAGGGTCTCACTGAGTTGCTCAGTGCCTCACCATGCTGAGACTGGCTTTGAACTCCTGATCATCCTGCCTCAGCATCCCCTGCGGCTGGGATTACAGGCATGTACCACCGTGCCTGGCTCCCCACACAACTTTTTTTTTTTTTTTTTTTTTTTTTGAGACAGGCTCTCATTAAATTGCATAGGGCCTCACTAAGTTGCTGAGAATTTACAATCCTCCTGTCTCAGCTTCCCTAGCTTCTAGAATTACAGGCATGAGCCACTGCGTCTGGCTGAAATAAAAATTTAAATGTAATAATCGAAATGTTTAAAAGAAAAAAACATGAATAGAGAGAAAAGAAGGAAATTCATCAAATCACTAATACAGAGGCACTAAAGAGGGATCACAAATGCCTCTTTTTCTATTAAAACACCATTGTATTGAAATTAATATCCAGAATATACAGAGAACACCTAACACTCAACAAAAAAACCAAACAATCCAACTGAAAAAAAAAATGAGCAAAGGAGAGCTGCAATCCCAGCTATTTGAGAGGCTGAAGTAGAAGAATCACATTCGAGGCCAGCCTGGGCAACTTTATGGAGATGCTGACTCAAAAAGGACTGATGATGTAGCTCACAACTAAAGCACTTGCTCACCACGTGCCAAGTCCTGGGTTCAATCCCCAGCACCACACACACACACACACACACACACACACACACACGAAAAAAGCTTGAATAAGCATTTTTTCCAAAGAAGGTATGCAAATGGCCAATGAGTATATGAAAAGATGCTCACTTTCATTAATCATTAGAAAGTTGCAAATCAAAACTACAATGCAGAAAGTATAAAACTGCTACTAGGGGGTTAGTTGTTCTGAATGTTCACTCATTATACCCACCTACCTCAAGATTACTCTGAAGTAAGCAATAGAAAGGAGGAGTCAAATGGCCCTGCCCTTCAAGGGCTCAAAGCCTGAAACTGATGGGGGAAACACCACTATACTATGTAAGAACAGTAACATCATAGGCATGCATAGCTAGTTCTTCTAGGAATGCACAGAGGGAAGAGAAGGTGTATTTGACCTAAGGCTTAAAGACCAGCTCCACTTCTTAGCTCAGAAGGAAGCTGGGAAAGGAATAGAAGGAGCTCTAACATTCTTGACCAGAAATCATCCTAACCTAATTAAGAAGTGGCTTGGCTTCCCCTGATGGCCCTGCAGCATCTTGTCTTGAATTTGGGTGACACAGACCACGTTTTCCTGGGTCTGGTCAACTAGATGATCTAACCACAGAGCTGTTAGAATCTTGAGTCAGCAGAGACCAGTCTTTGATCCCTCCCCATTAAGTTAGAACTCTCAATAATTTCTTACTGTTTTGGTGAATGGAAAACACCTTTTTATTTTCCCTAACTGAAAATGTAGTACATATATAAAGAAGGAGAACACGGATGTAGAGTGTTTACACTGATAAAGCTACTCACAATCCTAGAGGCTACTAATTCTAAGAGCATCCCACTGCTTCCATCTCTGCTCCCATTCCCTCCTACTTCAGGTGGAGACATTCTGGCTATATGTCAACTACACCTACCAAAACACCTCTCTAAAAGAGCTCCAACTTTCAAACTTTCTCCTATGACTCATCAGTCATGGCAATATTTAAAGTTATACTAGCTCCCTGCCTAAAATCAGTTCCAGCTATACTGGTCTCCTAGCTGCTCCTTGAATAAACCAGACACATCCTGCATTAGGCTGTTCCCTCTAACCACTGCACTCTTCCCCCAAATGTCTGCATCCTTAATTCCCTCACCTCCTTTAAATCTACTCAGATGTCATTTCAGGAAGGATAAGGTTTACCTTAGCCTTGCTATTTAAAATTGTGTCCCTAGGGCTGGGGATATGGCACAAGCGGTAGCGCACTCGCCTGGCATGCGTGCGGCCCGGGTTCGATCCTCAGCACCACATACCAACAAAGATGATGTGTCCGCCGAAAACTAAAAAATAAATATTAAAAATATTCTCTCTCTCTCTCTCTCTCTCTCTCTCGCTCTTTCTTTTAAAAATAAAATAAAATTGTATCCCTACTGGGCATGATAGTGCTTGCCTATAATCCTACCACTTGGGAGGTGGGGGCAGGAAGATCACAAGTTCAAGGCCAGCCTTAGCAATTTAGCAAGACCCTCAGCAACTCTGCAAGAGCCTGTGTCAAAATAAGAAATAAAAGGGCCGGAGATATAGCTCAGTGGTAAACCACACAAGTTCAATCCCCAGTACCCACCCACCCCAAAATCTATATCCCTATCACAAGTCCCCTACCTTCCCTCTTACCTTTCTCTTTTTTCTATGAAACTATTCTAGAATACTATAAAATGTACTTAGTTACTGAATTCTTCCAACTCTCTTCTCTTTCTAGAATATAAGGTCCATAAGAACAAAGTCCTTTATAATTGTGTTCACTGAAGTATCCCAACTGCCTAGACAAATGCCCAGACATATAATAGGGGCTCAATGACTTATCTGTTGAATGAATAAATAAATGAGTGAATGGGTTATAAGGCCAAAAATAAAAAAAGTACAAGCTCCTTAGTGTCCACTTGCTGCCTGCAGCCCACATCTGTTGTCACAGGTCTTACCTCTCAACTCCCCTAACACACAAAGTCAGTCAGCTCTACTTTTACCCCCCTTATTTTCACCTGCTTAGACTCTATTTCTATTCATACGTGGCATCTCCACTGATTCCTTTCCACAGGCAGAATTTCTTATCTCCTCCCTGAATTCACAGCAGTCTCTGGACCTCTGCAACAACAGGGGACTCCACCTCTCTGTGCTATACTTCTGTGTGAGACTCTACCCCCACTCATCTTTGCATTCCCCTGAGGACCATGCTCAAAGAAGGAAAACCACTGATAAAGGAAAGTTCTGCCTAAAAAGCCCCACTTAAGGCCAGTGTTCTGTTATTTCCTGTCCCTCATCTCCAGTCATCACCTGCAGACTGAGTTTAGATAACTCAAGAGACCATCAAAAATTGCAGGAAAATGTCACTAGTCAGAGTGCTTGGGAAGTATAGCTCTAAAAGTAAAGTTAAAGAGGGCTTAAAATTCACTGCTTAGAACACATAGCCACTGTCACCATTAAAAAGCCCTCCTACAATATTGATAATTTGTCACTTGTAGGTTGAGTAGTGTCTGAAAATAAGAGAATCTGTAATTGGAATCTGTAATCTGCTATTCCTAAAATATATCATTTATATTAACAATGCTTAATAGACACCCATTCCAATTTAACAACCACTTGTTTTCTTAAAGATGAAAATGCTCTTTGGCAGGAATAACTGTTACTATGAAATTAGTTCTTCCTTAATTTTTGTTACTCACTTTTAAATTAGTAGTTGGCTTATTTATTTCATGATAATCTATTATTTCATGGTGTATTTGATTAAGACTGTCATATTAAAAGCCTTAAGTGTAGTCTCTATCTTTAATGTTCCAACTTCCCTTCTTAGTACATGCAATAAACATTTAGGTTTCTAAAAAAAGGGGGGAAAAAAAAGCAACGCTCCTTCAGAAAAAGCCATCCCCCAGATGAAATATTAAGCCATCCTAATTCTCAGCCTACAGAGGAAACACTGAAAAGGTGATAACAATGATTACTCAAACTAAATAACTATTTCTAGTACTGACACCTGTTTTACTCCATAAGGCTCATAAAACAAAATTATAACAAGCAGTAAAAAAACACAGGTGTATTTAAGCATACTTTGTGTGCTTAATATACAGTAAGCTTTTCTTTCTTTTTTCTTTTTTTGTAAATGGCTTTTAAAGGACATTAGTAGTTGGTACTTTTTTCTGGATTGATCTTGATTGTCTCATACACCAACAATAATTTACAATTTTTCCTTAATTCTAAAGAGTATGGACTAAAAGATCCAGATAAAATCTGGATATATTTTTCACCAATATACTCTGTAAATTAATGGATACTCTTGAGTTGTGATATTTCTAGAAAATGCACTCTCTGTCACAAGAACAAATGGGTTCACAAATCAGCCTCATATTAATTAAAGCAAAGGCTATGACATCTGGAGATGCATGTGTGCACTATCAGACCTTTGTTAAAGCAGAAAAGGCCACAAAAAATCTCGTGGCTGGTTAACTCTGGTGGTTTTTGTTTTCTTTTGTTGTTTTTGGTCTTGCCCAAGAAAGCCCCATCACCAACCTCTTCCTAGGCTTATTTTGATCAGGTTTCTTTGGCCCCTGATGGGCTTCTGGATCAGAAGGGGTTCTTCTCTTTTCACTCACTGACTGTCACTTCCTCTTCTACAATTTCCTATCTGGTCACTCCACCCTCTCCATTCCTCATTGACAGAGTTCAAAGAACTAGCACAGTACTCGGGACTTCCCAACACATTTAACCTTAACTCCTCTCACAGGATTGCACCACCGTGGTCTCCTCTAACCCACAGTGCCGCCAGACTTTTGGGAATCCCTCCCCACGGGCTCTGGACATCCTGGGACTTTGCGTGCCTGGGGCTCGGAGCGGCAATCGAGCCAGGAATCAGAGTCTCTAGAACAATGACTGTTCCAAAAGCGCCCCAGAGCACCGCTGGATGGGATGCCCCGGGAGGTTCGGAACCAGCGGCTCACCTGGGGCGCGGCCATCGGAGGCCTGGGGGCCATTTCTGTCTCTGCGGGGCGGGCTCCCGGACAGCGGCTGCGGAGAGAGGACAGCGCGCACTCACCAGGCTGCAACCAGGGTCCCCACCCTGCCCGCCGCGCCTCCGCCCGCGCTCCCAGCCACTTCTGCCCGGAGGGTGGGGAGGAGGGCGGATCCCGTCAGGGCCAGCCGCCCCTCCTCCCCCAAACTGGGGCTTGGCGGCTTCTCGGACAACCCCCTCCAGCCACGCCCAGTCACACCCGCAGGATGGTGGGCGAGGCCCAATTGACACCCCTCAAACCCGTGAGAAGTGTTGCGCCGACCCGCGCACTCCGAATCAG
The DNA here is from genome assembly GCF_964194105.1 of Spermophilus citellus. NCBI lineage: Eukaryota > Metazoa > Chordata > Mammalia > Rodentia > Sciuridae > Spermophilus > Spermophilus citellus. The sequence goes on along the minus strand of NC_138200.1, from coordinate 53,147,925 downwards.
CGCCTCCAGGGGGCTCAGGACTTGTGACCTCAGGCCTACCCAGGGCCTCAGATCGGCCGTCGACCACCGCCGCAGGCTCTGTTCTCTCCAGGTCTTTTCTGCAGAAGGGTTAGCTGCCCAAAGCGGCCTCCGCCGCAACTGGGCTGGACAATGGCCGCAGCGGCGGGGTAGAACCAGAAGTGCGCCTGCGCACACGGAGCCTCGCTCCCACACCCCCCCAGAGCCGTGGCGGGCACGTGAACTACACTTCCCAGAGGGCCTCGCGCGCGGGCCCCTCAGAGGCTGCCCCTAAGACTCCGTGCCCCCTGGTGGGGACTGCAGTGAGGGCGAGCGGGCCGGGCAGTGTGGCTTGAATGTTGGTGTGTCCTTTTAGTGACTGAACCTATCTAGTGGCGGGATACAGCTCTGGCGCCTGCGGTTGAGACAGACAATAAAAACGTAAAACACAAGATAGTTTCGGGAGAAAGTGAGGCCAAGTTAGAGCCTGGGGAACGTTGATGCTTCGATGCCATCTTCACCCATGGGTCACTACCAAAGTTTGGACATCCTGACCCCCCAGACTACATCTATAACTAAGATACTATTTAATGATATTAAAGGAGAGGAAAAGGAAATTTCAGATAAATCCACGACCTCCTGATCGATGGCATAAGTAAACTGCTACTACCGTGTTACTTCATTATTTGATCTCCTATTACTCAGGATTTTCTGCTTGGGATAAGCCTTAAATAGTGTAAAATTTTAACACAAAGATAGGTAGACTTTTAGATGCAGCCAATGGGTTTATATAATTACTTCATATGTCATAAAAGTCAGTCTCAATTTCCTAGACCTAAACTTGAATTCTTTGGAGCATCACATACAAAGTAGAAAATGATTATACCTACGTGTTCCTGATGTTATATTACTTTATCGAGAGTGTGTGCATTTAAAAATTATGCTTTCTTCCATTACTCCCTGAATATATGCTCTGGAATTAGCAGTATAATGTTCTGAATTAGTAATTCAGAAATATGAATTAGAATGGTCTGGGGTGACCTAAATTAATAATTTAGTAACTTGGATTTAAGGAGGCAATTACAGAGAAAAAAAGAATACCAGGCCGAAGGGACCCCGGGTGCAAAAGTCCTCAGGTGGAAACAAGTTTGATTTGTTTTAGAAACAGTTGCCTAAAGCAGCTGTAACAAAGTGAGGGATGGGAAAGTGGGTGGAGAAGTTAGGAAAGCAGGTAGGGAGCCCCAAGTTTTGGGGGTCATGATAAAAAAAGAGTGTGGATTTAACCTTGAGTGATGGGAACCACTGGATTAGCAAAACAGTGGAGTTGCTTATTACTGTGAGGGGATAAGAAGACCTTTTCCTATTGTCTCAGAATTGGTAACCAGGACCCAGAGTGGAAGATTAAGTTCTTTGTATTCTAAAGAGATACATTTGGGGCATCTTTCTAAAGAGATACATTTGGGGCTAGATGCATCAATTCTTACATAGGAGACAGTGCTGATTTGCCCTGTGGCTATTAACCATTGCCCCCAATGCCACCCTTCTTTCCCCACTATTTAAGAAGATTAGGATGGGAAAGAAAAGGAAGAATTCCTCCAAACAGCAAGTCCTCCTCCTAGTATGGAATGTGGTGTTCCATTCCCAACCACAAGATGAACTTGAGAAAGAGAAGCACTCAAATACTGACATTACCCAGGAGAGGAGGTTTTTATAAATTACAAGGGAAAGGGAATTAGAGAGCAATGCTGAGTGTAAGGCAGACAGCCTGAATTTCCATTGATTGGGTAGTAAGTGGATGCTAGAAAAAAAATTGGACTTGGGCCCACAGGGCTTTGGGTAGTACAGCCTGTGGAATTAACTGGGTATGAGAAAGAACTGGGGAGATTGGAAGAGGTTGAAGTGCAGCCAGAATCCAGAGCCAGAATTCCCAAGACAGGTGGTATCCAAGGGTTTCCTTAGGAACAAATGTACTTCCATTTCTTTTTTTTTTTTTTTTTTTTTTTTTAGTTCTCGGCGTACACAACATCTTTGTTGGTATGTGGTGCTGAGGATCGAACCCGGGCCGCACGCATGCCAGGGCAAGCGGGCTACCGCTTGAGCCACATCCCCAGCCCAAATGTACTTCCATTTCTATCAGTGTGGCTCAGCAACTCAGTAAATGGGATTCACTGTTGACCTTCTTTCTCTGGGACCCATTGTTACCCAGAGATTCACTATTTACTTTTCTCTTCCAGGACTCATTGGCAATGGGAAAGGGTGAAAGTCTAGCATCCAGCATTTTAGTATCTGCCTCCTCCCTTCAGGACCCATTGTTGTTGGGTCCATTTACCCATTGTTGCTGGGCCTTCCCAACATGGTTGCTTTTGGTGGAGATCCTGGGAATGAACCCAGGAAGGGATGAACCCAGGAAGGGATGAACCTGGGAAAGAATGAAAGTTTGCTTTTTTCCTCCCAGAGTCCATTGCTACTGGGAGAGGATTTACTAGGAGAGGATTAATGATTGCCTTCCTCCTCCTCCTTCCTCCAGGTCCGACAGTTTGTTGGGGTTGTCATTTCCCTATCCTGGGGGTTATCACTGTCCAAATCCTTCATCTATCAATACTTCACTCCTTTTATTGCTGAATAGTATTTGATCGTATGAATATACCACATTCGTTCATCAGTTGGTGGGCATTTGGGATGTTTACAGTTTTGTTTTTTTAACGTATTCATAATTGCAATGCTATTGTGAATATTTGTGTACACATTTTGTGGAGGCATATGTTTTCATTGCTCTTGGGCGGTACCAAGAAGTGAAATTGCTCAATATTTGGCAACTCTATGTTTAGCATTTTAAAGAACTGCAAATCTGTTTTCCAACGTGGCTACACCATTTTACATTTTCACCAGCAGGGTATTAAACTTCCACTTTTCTTCACATCCCCACCCACATTTGTTACTGTCTTTTTTATTATAAATTTTCTAATGTGCGTATGTTAAATTTTACATTATGTGGATTTCACCTCAAGGGGAAAACAAAGCATAAACAAACAACCCCCCCAAAAAATGCAAATATTTTTCACAATGAAAGGCAATGAACAACAATAGCAAGCAAACACACACAATGCAGAAGATGTTCAGTAAAGCCTCGCTGATTCCTAAAATAATTTTCACTAGAAGTAAATACACATTTTAGAGAATGGCCAAGATCTGCTCTGAACAATTTAGAAGGTAACATTATTTCAGACCCATTTTTCCAACCTCTTGGCAGATACCTCTTGAATGCCCTTCGCAGGCATTCCTTCCCAAATCTGTTCCACCTCTTTTGTGCTTTATTTTGAAACCTGGAAACTCTATTATGCACCCACACATTGCAAGTATAATTACATCTATATATGCATCAGCACCCAGAGCAGCATCATGCCCACTGCCTCCAGCACTGGGCTTCTTACTTCATAAACTCTCTAACTCAGGCTGTCTGGTCTGATTGGATCCTGCAGTGGGCAGGATAATGCTCCCCCACTCCCACCAGTCTATTTCCAAATTCCCAGAACCTGTGAATATGTTTCCTAACATGGAAAAAGGGATTTTGCAGATGCAATTAAATTTATCATCTTGAAATAGGAAAGGTGTTAGACCAGGACACAAGAAAAGACCACTGACTCCAATTAAAATCAAATTAAAGCAAGCTTATTATTTCCACCGGCCAGGCTGCCTCTCCCTCCCAAAACGTCGGGAACAAGACAGCCCCGAGGCTTCTTTGTGGCCCAGTTTTATAGCCCAAAAAGTTACACAAAGGGGGGTTACAGATAACAACACTCTGAGGAGCATAACACAAGTTTACATTTTTGCTGGCCCCGGCATCAGAATTTATGGAGATCTTAGAGACTCAGAGAGGGTCATTATCCGGCCAGGGAAAGCCAGAATTTATGAGGCGTCACTAAGGTTTAGGAAAGGGTTGTTATCTGGTCAGGGAAAACCGGACATGGGTGAGTTCAGGGCACGGGCAGGCATTCCAAGTAGGTTCAGAATTTGCAATAATTTATAGTAAAGCCGAAATTATCTTTTCATGGTTTTATGGCGAGATGCCCAATTTTAAGAAAAGATCAGGTTGGGTCTATCAAAGGTATTCTGGATTATCCAGATGGATCAATCTAATCACATAGATCCTTAAAGGTAGAGAACTTCTTTTTTGGCTGTGGTCAGGGGAGATGTGACTATGGAAAAATGATTAATGAGATATAATGTTGTTGACTTTGAGGATGGAGGAAGAGGGTGGGAAGCCAAGAAGTTGAAAAAAGAAACAGACTTCCTTGTAGGTACCTCCAGAAATATAGCCCTATCAATATTAAGGCTTATGGGTGGGAGGGGAAGGGAGGGGGCATGGGGTTAGAAATGATGGTGGAATGTGATGGACATCATTATCCAAAGTACATATATGAAGACACAAATGGTGTGAACATACTTTATACACAGCCAGAGGTATGAAAAACTGTGTTCTATATGTGTAATATGAATTGTAATGCATTTTTCTGTCATTTATTTTTAAAAAATATTAGGGCTTGACATCAGCCCAACATCTTATGACTCTGGGTTTATCATGACAATTTATGAATTTTTGCTTAAATTATGGTCATTATGACCCAAAATATGATATAGAATCAATGCAATCTGAGTTTAATTTTTTGAAGGGGTACTAGGAATTGAACCCAGGGGTGCTTTACTGCTGAGCTACATCCTCAACTACCCCTTTTCTGAGGTCCTGGGAATTGAACCCAAGGTCTCATACTTGCTAAGCAAGCACTCTACCACTGAGCTACATCCCCAGCCCACACCCGGTAGTCTTTACTCTTTGAGACAGGATCTCACTAAGCTGCCAAGACTGGCCTCGAACTTGTGAGACTCCTTTCTTAGCCTCTCTTATCACTGGAATTACATGTGCTACCATGCCTTATGCAATCTGAGTTTAAGGACTGTATTTGGGTATTTAAATAAGTAAGTTGTGATGTGTTCAAACACCAAATATAATGAAAGGAAGGCAGGAAATGAATGAACTAGAGCTCCATTCTAAACATGATGAATCTCACAAACATATAGTATTGAGTGAAGGAAATGCAAGAAGTTAAAATAGAATGATTTTGTGTACATGAAGTTAAAAAAACAGGCAACATTTACATATAAAGTTATGAGATGCATACTCTTTAGAAAATTTATAAAGAAAACCAAGGAAATGTTTATCATAAAAGGCAAACCAGGTTTCCTCTGGGGAGAGGGAGAAGAGTTTGAACAAGAAGCAGCCCATGGGGAATTCAGGGGTTTGGGCAACGTTCCATTTCTTCACTTACTGTGGGCTGCAGGGAGGGTAAAAAGATGCATAACCTCAGTTTTGCAGCCAGTTGCATGAGGAGGATAATTGTGCCACTTACTGAGATGGGAAAAACTAAGGGAGAACAGGTTTATTTGGGGTAAGGCATATGTGGAATTAAGAGCTGTGTTTTGGCCATGTTGGATTCTAAGTGGACAAATTCCACTGGGAGTTCAGATTGACCATTTCAATATACAAGCCTGGAGTTCAGAGAAGATGAAAATTTGGGAATTGACAGAATACAAAGCTAAGGGACTGGATGAGAGGAAGAAAAATTGGTGGTGGTGGGGATTCCATAATCCAAACCTTAGAGCACTCCATAGTCTAGAAGCTGAGATGCAGTGGCCAGGAAGGTAAGAGGGCATTGGGAGTATGGAGCACTGGAAGTCAATTAAAGGCAGTGGAAAGGGTCCATGTTGTTTGCAGACTCCATAATCCAAAACCATCCTCAACCAGAACCTGGGGCACCCAATGTCTTTCAAGTACTGTCTTCTCTTCATCTTTTCTGACCCTGATCATATCTAACTTTATGTTTGTGCTGAGCTTCAGGGCTAATTGCTACACCAAGGACACAGATTCCCTGATGGTTTGTGGCTGCTAAATGCTACTTTTACCCTTCTCAGGAAGTAGAGGTAGGGACTGTACTAACACGGGGCACTCTAGGATCTACCCTATGGGGCCACATCCTTCCATCAGTTGGCTCCCAGTTACATCCTGGTACAGAACAACGTGATCCTGTGCAGAGTCCTCCCTCCAGACCCTGCCTCATTCTTACTGGGCTGGAAGATGCAGGGCAAAGCCATTGCCTCTTTCTGGACCCCAAGGACCAAAGCTCTCTCCCTGGGCACTGGCAGGACCACAGCCCTCATTTAAGGCCATGTCTGGGAGCCAGAGCACCTCCCCAGGGTCCTTAACATAAAGTCAGTGTTCAGAAAGAACCTGGAGAGACCTGAGGGTGACCTGAGGGATTGGAGCTGAGTGTGCACAAGCTTTTAGCATTCAGTAGCAATAAAAGAGTAAAATGATGTGAAAGATACTTTTTATTCGTTTTTTAAAAAATATAAAATTTAAAAAAAAAACCTTCAAATTGACCGTTTCAAAGAATATTTATAAAACCCGAGGTCTTGGGGCTGGGGATGTGGCTCAAGCGGTAGCGCGCTCGCCTGGCATGCGTGCGGCCCTGATTCGATCCTCAGCACCACATACCAACAAAGATGTTGTGTCCGCCGAGAACTAAAAAATAAATATTAAAAATTCTCTCTCTCTCTCCTCTCTCACTCTCTCTTTAAAAAAAATAAAAAATAAAAAATAAAACCCGAGGTCTTAGTGGGAGATGGACCAGGGGAAGTTTTAGAGGCTGAGGTCCCTCATTCTTAGTGCTCTGGTGGTTGGCTTGGCTTTCTGCACGGATGAACACACATATGGTCGCACATCCTCAGGGGGATTCACAGGCTTCTCCTCCCAGTCCCGAGATGGCACCCTAAACCACAACTATACGCTCCCCAAGCCACCCCTCGCCCCGGAGGCCAGACCATCACACTCAGCCCCGGGCACCAGAAGTGGGGGTGTGAGTCGGGGGTGTGGTTCACAGATGGCTGTTCTGGCGCTAGACCCCTGCGGGATCTGGGCCCTGAACAAGAGCCAAGCTTGAGGAAAGAGAGGACAGCCCGCCGTGAGTCCCGTTCCCGGCAGACCCTCCTCTCCGCTGGCTGTCCAGACTCTGTTGGGCGGAAGAGGGCGTCTGGGGGAAGCGCGACCCTGCGGCTGGCGGGTAGGGGTAGAAACCAGCCAGAAGTCGTTTGGACGGTTTTCTCAAGCGCAGGGCTCTGTATGCGCCCCTAGCCTAGCGCCCGGTTTCCTCCCGGAGGATCAACCTTACTAGCCCAACTCCACTGGGCGGGTGTGGGCGGGGCGCAAATGAGCTCGCAGCCAATCAAAAGCCACACACTTAGCTGCGCCGTCTCTATGACAACGGCTTTGGGCGTCCTGCCGAACGCTGTGAGCCACTCAGCGAATGCCAGAGCCAGGCCAATCTTTTTACGTACATTTTTTTCATCCGAATTTAACAATCTATGAAACGATCCTCTTCCCCGAACAGTTCAGGCTAGACGGGCGGGGGAACCGCCAGGGACGTGGGCGGAGACCTCCAGATCCCCATAGTGGTGCTCTGAAAAGCTTCTTCACCACCCCCCACCCCAGCCCTGGTGGACAAGAGGCCACACTTCTCCTGGGGTAAGGAGGACATAAGATTCAGTGGAACCTTGTCCAATTCCTTCCTTATCGCGTGCGCTCTCTCATGTGTATGTGTATATATATGTGTGTGTGTGTGTGTGTGTGTGTATACACACACATATATGAATTTGTCGATGGACCTTTATTTTGTTTATTAATTTATTTATATGTGGTGCTGAGAATCGAACCCAGTGCCTCACACATGCCAGGCAAGGGCTCTACCACTGGCCACAACCACAGCCCCATCCATCCCTCCCATTCCCCCCCCCCCATCTTTAACACCCACGAAAATTGGACCTTCAATTCCAAGTTTGGCCCGCAATGCGCAGTGGGCCCTGCCTTCCGGCTGAGGCCTCCTCCATAACATAAGAACATCCAAGTTACAGTCACTTAAAACGTTCATAAAAACGTCCCATCATGAAAACCCATGAGAGGAGATGCAATGGCGAACGTAACCCGCTCAAATCTGATCCTGTTAACACCGGAGAAAATGCAATTCCTGGAGCTACAGGGAACCCGGGTCCAGAAAGGCACCAGTAGGCCTTTGACTGGGAGCCGCATAGCTTTGGCTCTCCTTCGCCTGCTCTGAAGCCGAACTGCGAGTCCACCCCACGTGGACCCCGGGGAGCTAGTGTCAGCCCTTCCCTATTCTACCTCTAGCATCTATTTTGACCAACCTCTCCAGAGCGGCGGTCTCCAGACCGCTGGGCTCGAGTGTCCCCTGCTGGCCACTGCGATTCATTACCGCTCTAAAATCTTTCGCATAACAACGAGAATTTGGCAGTTTCTATCTGCCAGGGATAGACCTGGCATTTTGTGCACATCATCTCAACCGAATTTAACAACCTATGAGATAGAGATTCTCATCCCCATTTTATACGTGAGGAAACGGGTTCAGAGGATTTAAGAATCATGCCAAGATCACTCAACTATCAATTGTCAGATCTAGGATCCAAGTGGCTTCTCTCTGCTGTATTATGTGCTCTTTCCTGTCACAGATGAATCCCTGATGGCCCCTCCTTGAGAGCCGTTCTGGGCTGCCTCTGACCCTTCATGGCTCTCATGACCTCTGTGGACCACCTACCAGTCTTCACTTAAGAGCCTAGCTGGCCCTGAGACCAATCTGATGACTGTGACACCGGGTGTGGGGGCCACCATGATGAAATCTTAAATTATACTAGTGAATTATTCATTCATTCCAAATAGATTCCAGGATCAGATTTCATTAATTAACATATATATTTACCTATTTTATATGTTATAATGGCCATCTTTTTCCCCCTGTCTCTGCTCAACATCCCATTCCTCATTTGTATAACAGCAATCTCTCCTTTGGAGGAAGGTATTTTCCCTTCTTCTGTGAAGTTCTGGTGAAATGACAATCATAGCCTCCCATATGACTCAAAGTAGGCCAATTAGATCTTTTTTTCTGGAATGTTTTATGTAAATACTAGGAAAGAAGGGCATTTTCTCCTGGGTTGAAACAGATTTGTGAGAATTGAGGGCAACACATAAACAGGAGCCCAGCCTCCAGGCCCTTTTATAGTGAGTGATACCTTCCCTGCCCCCTTCTCTGATCCATGACAACCATTGATCTATTTATCTGTATATTTTTGTCATTTTTCAAATGTTAAATAAATGAAATCATAAAATATGTAAACTTTGGAGATTGAAGTTTTTTTTTTCACTCAGAATAATGTCCTTGAAATCATCCAAGTCATCGTGTGTCTCAATAGTTGATTCCTTTTTTATTGCTGAGTACTATTCTATTTCATCGAATGCAATTGTGTTGTTTGAAAACAGTACCACAGTTTGTCATTAGTTTAGCCTAATGAAAGTCCCTTAGTTGGATATATGAATGGGGCAGATACTGGGGGGGAAAAAAACTGAACATTCAGACTCCCAGATCCACTGAGTAGCAAGCTTCTGACCTTGTCACAGACTCTCCACAATTGCATTGGAGAAAGTTTGCTCTTTGTCAGTTTCCTGACCACTATAACCCTGCCATCCACCCTTGAATTCAACTGTATTTCTCCAAAAGCTCCTAAAGTCCCAGAAAATATTTTTTCAGTTCAACAAAATCTATATTTAATTAGCCTAAGCTTTCTGGGTCCCTGCTGCCCCAGATATCCTCACAAAACTTTTCTCGTGTTTTTCTGCCCTGGGCCAAGCTGAAGGGCTCTGAACACCCTTGCTCCATCCCAGCTGTAGTAACTCAGATCCAGCCAAGTGGTGTCACCTCAGGGTCAATGCAGTCCCTGAGATAACAAGGGCCAGAGATCAGAAGCTCACTTTGGGTTCTAACTGAGCCACTTGTCTCTCCCAGGGAGGCCTTCCTGAGTCAGTCACTTGCCCCTTGGTTTATCAGATCTCTTTGTATGTCAGTTGATAAGATGGGTCTCAGGAGCACCCTAGTATTCCATCTTTGTCTGACCTTGTGGTCTGGTCTGCTTTATCTCAGGTTCTCCAAGTGGGTTTGGAGTCATGAACAATATTTATCCAAGGAAGGCTTTCTCTATATACCTCTGGAACCGCCAAGACAAGTATTTTCAATGACCCTGAATATGGTTGGTTGTGTATGGAAATTGATCCCACCAGGCCCTCTAACATGCAAATGACATCTCAGTTGCAGCCAAGCAAAGGACTCTGGTTGGGGACAAAAAAGAAAAGCAGAGAAATAACAAGAGACTTGAAATTCAACAAGATTATTTTAATGTTATAATTATTGAATTAACTGGGATTTTGTTTATTTTTTATTTTTGAGACAGGGTCTAACTATGTTGCCCAGGTTAGTCTTTTTTAAAAAAAAATTTATTTTTTAGTTATAGTTGGACACAATACCTTTTTTTGTTTACTTATTTTTACGTGGTGCTGAGGATTGAACCCAGGGCCTTGTACATATGAGGTGAGTGCTCTACCGCTGAGCCACAGTCCCAACCCTAGGTTAGTCTTGCTTGAACTTGTGGGCTCAAGTGATTCTTCCACCTCAGTCTCCAAAGTATGTGCCACTGCCTGCTTATTGTATCTGAGTTTTAAAATAAACTTTCAAATCAATGAATTTGTGAATATTCTAATTTAGGTAGTTTTTGGTTGTGGATAATGTTATCCTATATTACAACCAGATATATGAACCCAAGGGACTCAGGATAACTTGTCCTGAGGCTGAGCCTGCCAGGACCCCAGTACAGAAACAAGCAGGCTCCAATTCCAAAAGGATTTTACCCACTAGTGTGCCCTGTAAATGTGGGCTGAGTTTATGAAATGAAGGCTTTCCTTTATTATAAAGAGTAATGAATTTTGAGAGCAGTTAGGCCCACACCTTCGTTTTATAGAGGAAACAAGAGCACAGATAGGTAAGTTACTAGTTGGGGGAGGAAGAAGGATATGGTACAGGAAGAGAGATTATGGTTATCAGCAAAGGAGCTTCTTAAGTTACATTATAGCATCATGTTATAAACTCTTATTAAGTGAAAGCTGACACTTAAATCAATTTAAATTCAAAAACAGGGGCTGGGGTTGTAGCTCAGTAGTAGAGTGCTTGCCTCGCATGTGTAAGGCACTGGGTACAATTCTCAGCACCACAAATAAAAAAATAAAGTTCCATCGACAACTAAAAATTTTTAAAAAAAATCTAAAAACTGTCATTAGAAACAAAACATATTGCTAGACTGGGTTTAGATTTTTTTTTTTTACAAATACATAACAATTCTTTATCACAGAAACATAAAACAAATAAGCATTCATATACACATTATATATTATGGTTGAGCATTACTTCAAAATGAGCTTTGATCATTTACAAGGCTTATTCCCTTTCTTTTCTTGCTGCTGTATGGTTTCAACACGTGTCTTTCCCTTTCTGAGTTTCCATTTCATCTGCATAATGAAGGAGTTGATTTAGCTGATTCAAAATCTCATTTTATTTTTCTTCCACAACTGCTAGGCCTCGCTCAGTTGGTGAAGGTGTGACCTCTAAGGAGGTGAGGAAACACGAAGGTGAAGGTCATTTGGGTTCTTTGCCTCTGCCTGGGTCTTGTTCTGGACTCACGTCCTGCCTGGAACTGACAGCCACAGTCCTTTCAGCGAGCCTGGGGCGTTCTCCTCACCTTTGCGCCTTTGTCCAGCTCTAAGGCAGCATCAGTTCTGCTGTTTCCATGGCGACCCTCCAGCTGATGTAGCCTAGGTTTCCCTCTAGCGGACATCCGAGGAACCCGCCGCTCTGTCCTTTCCCCTGGAGTGTTACACTCACAGTTCTATGCAAAGAGGTGGCTGACCTACCACCATTTGCCACTGCCCTGAGCCTTAGCTTCGGGCTCTCCCGTCTCACCTCTCAGCTATTCTGGCTTCTCTACCCCGGTCTAGGTTTCTCTGGTTTTGTCACCCAGGCCCAGTAACCCTAAGTATCCACCCCTTCCATCCAGGGTCCTGGGGACTTAAGAAGGGCTGTCACCCAAGTCACTTCCAGAGTCCCTCTATAAAGCACAAAAATCCGATGTCTTATGGAATAAAACACCCTTCCTAGCAACCCTTGATCCAGATCTTAGCTTCCAGAGCCACTTCTCTGGATGGACCTTATTCATCCTTGGGGTGGTACTCCCTAAGATACCGTAGGACACAGTGGCCAAAATCCAGGGGTCTATTTGTGTGTGGGCGGGGGATCATCATTAGAGCTGGGTGTCATAGTGTCTTGGGGAGTCGCTCCAGAAAGCACTCTAAGTCCAAATTTCGAATCAAAAGAGAGCTTTATTTACCTGGACTGTCACCCACCACAGAGACTCAAGCTCTGTGGGAGGACAGCAGCTTCCTGGTCCATCCAAAGAGAATATAAGAAATATAAGAACAAAAACCACCACTCAGTGACTTGCTTATTGTCATGTAAGCTGGCCAATTATAGAAATTAAAACATTAATAAGTGGGACCTGTGGGCTCCAGGCAAGACTGGAATTTTCCAGTTAGCAAGCAAGCGATAAACAGAAGCTAAAAAAGCCTTAGCTTTGCAGTTCAGTTGACCACAGTCCTGGGTTCAAGCAGGTGCTAGACATTCGCATCCTGAATTTGGGCAGAGGTCAGGGGGGCGAGAATCTACTTCAAAGTCATGTAGACCCAGAAGGGCACTCAAACCCAGGATGTAGCTCTCCACGACCACTGCTGCATCCTGAGTAGGGCACAATTTGTGGGGCACAAAGTACAGAAAAACATTTTTTATAAGAAAACAGTTTTCATTTCAGTTTCTCAGAAACAGCTCTTGTAACAGTTTTTTATAGGAGGCAGCAAAATGGAGTCTTAGGCCTCTCTATGACAGTTTTGGCTTTATAATTGTCTTATCTCACTTATTCTTATATCTATAATCTATATTTTTTACTAATCTATAAATATAATTACACTCTTATTGATTGTATTTATCAGTTCACACCACAACAATAGCTGTAGATGGGAGATGGGCAGGTATGCAGACCAGCCAATCTAATATATCGCTGTAGGTAGGCTGGGACCACCACACAGAGGGAGGGGGACCCACTAGCCTGAGTCAGGAAGCAAATCTTCCTGGAAGAAGTGGTGCCAGACTTGAGGCTTGAAAGATAAATAGGCCTTTGGGCTGACAATGGGTATTAGATGGAGTCTCTTTAGGGTCTGCCTTCTTGGGGGTGTTTTTCCTCATCAGAGCTCCACCAATCTGCTCTTTGCCTCCTCTCTTCTTTCCCTGGCCAATCTTCCCCAACCCCCATGATTATAACAAGCATCCCCTTGTTACTGGTGTTTCCTTCAATCTTGTCACTTAGAGTCCCTTCTCCCTGGACTGCTCTTGACTTACTTGCCTAACTGTTGAAATTTTCATCCTTCAAGACCTAGTTTGATATTTGTCCCTTTCTGGTGTCTTCCCAGAACTACATTTTTAATGGTGTGTTCATTCTATAAACCATCGAGTGTTAGGCCTGATGTAGCCCTACATTATAACTTTTTGCTCCCTTGTCTGTCTCCCCAGCCAGCCAGGATCTCTTGCAGTCTGTCTAAGGATAATCTGTGTCTTTTCTTAATCTTTGGGCTTTTAACATTCATTTCTTGAATGGATGGATGAATGGATAGACACACGGATATAGGCACAGATGCTCCCTGCAAAACAACAAAAAAGAAACACCCCAGTTAACAGGGATGGTACTCTCTGACTTCTAGATCTGTCTCCTGACACTGTCCCAAAGGTATTTGGTCATATGTTAATGTTAAAGTGAACAAGAATTTGCTTGGAATAACCACAGATACCCCCCCCCCCCCCCCCCCGTTCTCCTGAGCCTGCAATGACCAGATTACATCTCCTCCAGGCACAGAAGTTTGACATTTTGTTGCAAAGTCATTTTCTTCTCATTTCCTTATGTTGCTAAAATATTCTATTTCTCTTCACTTCCCCTTTGTGTCCCCATTACTCACGTTTAGTTAAATTTATCTGCTGCCATTTAATCATCAGAGAGAGGCTTGCCAGTGTGGACTTTCCTAGGGCACTGATTTCCCTACTCATACCATCTGTCTCCTCCTGGGCCATTCTGAGAACAGAACCCAGACTTTTCCCCAAGAGGACAGGAATTCTGGGCTACCTTTGGACCCCAGGTTTCTCCCCCAGGCAGCTCTGATTGATTTCCTTTACATTCCCATCACCTCACTCTCTCCAGCCCCCTCACCCTCTGCTTTCAGAAGCAGTTTTCATTTTGCCTTCAGACCTGGCACTTCTGGGACCCTTTTAAGTCTCACTGACAAAAGGACCTCATAATTCTTCTGTCATGAGGTTTGATTGTCGGGAGCTGCCCTGGATGTAGGAGCCTTTAAGTCCTGATGCACGAGGCTCTGAACAATTATTGCGTTCAGTCTGACCAGGTAGCGCCAAGTCGCAGTAACTTGGGCATTACCCCAGCTCAGATAACAGGGCGTGGCTCCAGCAGTAGGCGTCAGCTGCTGGGGCTGAGTTACACTCACCTGTTCCTTTGTAATCCTACCCCTTTGCTCTTTGGGGGATAGAATGTTCCATGGAACCTCTCCTTGTATGTCCCCTATGTAAGAATAAAGAATTCCAGTGGCTCTCTCTCTTTCCACGAACCCTTAAGGTCGGAGAGCCATCTCGGATTTTGAAAAGGTACTTCTGTGTGTGTGCGTGCTTTCTTTGTCATTTTCTTAAGTTATTGGAATAGTCAGATTTTGTGTACCCAGCATTAGATCGCACATGGAGAACTTTATTCTTCCTGGAGGCTATTGGAAAAGACCAGAAAAGCATAATTTTCCATGAGCAGTCTCTCATTAGCTCTGTCATGTGGGGACTTTGGACTGACTTAGGGACTGTTTGGGACAGGGGGAGCCAAGGTCCAGCAGTCACAGTTCCTCTCTGCCTGGGCCCCAGGAGGACCAAAAGCCTGGCGCGGCTGTATTTACTGGGCATGTGCAGCACATTGGGCTCTGTGGGCATATTTGAAGAGTTGTGCTGTGTATCCCCCCTCCCCGGGTGAAGGTGAGGACAGCTTGCCTCCCACCTCAAGCTTAGGGAAAGAGGCTTTTGTGGGACCACTTGGGAAGGTCAACCTATGTTGACCTATGTCCTTTGGGGCTTCAGGAACACAGTGCACCAGGGTGACTCAGGCCAGAGGATCTCAATGGCAGGGGACAGGGGATTCTGTGGTACAGCAAGGAGGGTAGCAACTTTGGTATCTGCCTCCTTGCCAAGATTATGAGGGCAAAGGATGAGTTTGTCTCAGGTGGACAAGAGGTGGCCATGGACATGAGATTGCCAGCATGGAGTCACCTCAGAACCTAATCAAGAAACTTCCTGCAGAGCAAAAAGTGCTAGAGATTGCTGCCTGCAGGGGGTGGGGAGGGTGAAGAGGGATCTTAAGGGGGAATTGGTTTAAATTGCATCAAGAAACAAGGGGGAAAGTAGCTCTGTGGGGTGAGTTTAAAGGACAAAGAGAGACAAAGATAAATTGCTTTATGGCTCTATTTTATGAGTCATATTTATGGAGTTACGCATACATGATCTCCTTTAATTTTTTCTTTAATGCAATGCACTCTATTCTTGTGTCAACTCAAAACATATTCATCTTTCTAGCATAAGATCATATCTTCAGCCTACACTCATCTAGATTTTCTATGATCTCCAATTGCATCTAGGTCAGAGGATTTATTATTCTTATTTCCCCAAGTAGTTTACATTCTCGAATACTTACCTCATTCAATTTTCACAACAACCCTGGGAGGGAAGGGCTGTTGTTCTCCCTATTACACATGTAAAGATTAGAAATTAAGAAAGAGACCCAAGGGTACATAGGGGTAAGTGGCAAAGTCAAGGTTATGGGGAAAGTCAGGCCTGGAGTAGAGTGGGGGATAGGCAGTGAGGGTGCCAGTGGGGTTGGTGGGCTTCAGCAGCTCTCCCCCAGATCTCCATCACCATTCCTCATTATCTCCCTTTGTCCTTGATATTTCTTATTTTTTTCCTCTTCTTTCTTTTTTTCTTTTTGATACCATGGATTGAACTCAGGGGTGCTTAACCACTGAGCCACAACCCCAACTCTTTTTATTTTTGATTTTGAGACAGGGTCTCGCTAAGTTGCTTTGAATTTTTGATCCTCCTGCCTCAGCCTCCCAAGTGCTGTGATTACAGGTGTGTGCCACCACACCCGGCTTTAAATTTCTTAATGCCACTTACTTATGGGTACTCCAAGAATACAAGGTGACTCCAAGAAGCCCACGGGCCCTGGTTTGTGCCCCTAGCCTCCTTCTTGTTATTTTGCTTCCTTGTGCTATGATATTAAGATATGGGACCAGGTGGGGCCTTTAAGAGATGATTAGGGCTCTGTCTTATCAATGGACTAATCCATTGATAAGACAAGTTCCTCTTAACCATTCATGGATTAGTAGGATTGATGAGTTAATAAGTTATTTCAGGAGTGGGCCCACTGTAAAAGTTAGTTTGGCTCTGACCTTTGTATGTGTCAGGTGGACAAGAGATGGTCACTGACAAGACAGCCAGCATGGAGTCATCTTAGAACCTAATCAACAAACCTTTGCTATGTGATGCCCTATGCTGCCTTGGGACTCTGCAGAGTCCCCACAAGCAAGGCCTTCACCAGATGTAGTCCCTCAACCTTGGACAGCCAAGCCTCCAGAACCATGAGTTGAATAAACCTTTATTCTTTACAAATACACAGTCTCAGGTATTCTGTTATACCAACAGAAAACAAACTTAGTCTGCTTAGTCTGAAGCAGATGGAGAAAAATGGGGAGTCTGGCCTAAAAGTCTGACCCTGGGACAGATACATGGCTGCTCTTTGCTGTAGGGAGAGAATGAACTCTCAGGGATTTTTGTCAACCCAGCCATATCTATCTGATAGTTAGGGGAGACAACTGGTAGGAATCAGATGCAGCTGATGGTGAACTGGTACTGAAGCAGGGGTCTTACATTTTATCTTTTACTATAACTCTGGAGTCGGGCATGGTGGCACCCACCTGTAATCCCAGAAATTCAGGGGGATGAAGCAGGAGGATTTCTAGTTCCAGGCCAACCTCAGCAGCTTAGTGAGACCCTGACTCCAAATAAACATAAAAAGGGCTGGGGATATAGCTCAGGGGTAGAGCACTCCTGGGTCCAAAACTAATTTGTTTGTAGTTATTTGTTTAATAACAAATAACTCTGGCAGAGGCCACATGGGGTGGTGTCCAGTGGGTGTTATTTTGAACCAGAAGCTTGTTTTTCATTGTTTCCAGTAAAGGAGTTTCAGCAGGTAAAAGATTGGAGACAGAGGGTGAACTGCCATAAGGCAGTGTGTGTCTGGCATCTAATTTGATTTGACTTGTTTTCCTGTCCATGAGAAGGCAGAACCAGGAATAAAAAGCATGGAGCCAGAGGTGACAGCTCCCTGCCTGGTACCCTGGCTCTCTCCACCCCCAGGGTTCACTCTCAGCCACAGAGAGATGGGGGGGGGGGGAGCATATCCAAGAACTCACAGCAGGCACATACAGCATGGGAGAGATGTTTTGATTATATTTGCAAAACCTCAGTTAAGCCTCCGCCCCAAACTTACCAGATCAGGCATTTATTAAGTCTGAGTTGGACTGGGCCAGCTCTCCTGGTCGGCTAAAATTGGCCTCAAAAATAAAGTAATTTGTGGTTGTCAGATCCTAAATTAAATGATTCAAATACTACTTCGGCTGATTAAAGGACTTTATTCAATTTCCTCTTGACCACACGCTCTTCTGTGAGGGCAGGAGAGATACTGTTTCTGGAAGAAAGGCCATATTCAGAGATCGTTGATCTAATCTAATGGATGGTGTTTATTAAATATGGTTCCCCTTTTTTTCCTTAATGAAAGGTGAGACTAAGGAGGGAGGAGGAAATGACTTATTATTTGTTTAACTGTGAATGACCCTCTCCTGCCAGGCTTCTGAGTGGGCACCTCCACCAGGCACAAGGCTTGGTGCCTGAGAAAGATTTAAGAATCCTAAAAGACCTTTAGGCAACAATAACAAAGGCCAACAAATAAAACTCAAGCATGAGTCAACAGTGGGGGAAAAAAGAAACTAGGAGGTGCCTGAATCACCCACAGCACCTACTAAAGGGACAGCTTTATGCCAACCATGTTAGTGCCCTCCCTTCTTGGCTGCAGGGCACCAGGACCCAAGGCAACCAGGTCAGAGATAGATGATGTCTCTGGCAAAACTGAGATGAGTTGGCTTGGAAGCAGGAATGAAGGACTCCAGCCATAGGCTGATAGCAGCTGGTGTAGGAAACAGCAAGGTCAGGAGATATTCCCATCAACAGTGTGTTCGGGGATGAGAAAGCAGAAACCAAGAAGAGACAGGAGCAGGGAGAAAGATACTCAGAGGAGAGGGGCGGGGCTGGGGTGGGGAGAGGTTGTTGATTGGGAGAGAGAGATCTTGTGACTTTGGAAGAGCAATGGAGTGACCCAATGGCCCCAGACGGCCCTCATTCTCAGTTTCCTCCTGTTCCAGGTCCTGCCCAGTTTGGGCTGATCTTGAAAAGGAGGTTGCCCTTGCTTCAAGTGACCTAAGCAGGACTCAAAGGAGTCAAGCTGGACCGAGAATCCACAGGAACCTGTTGGCTCTAAGCAACAGAGTATTTCACCACCATCACAAACATAAGCCATTTTTAGAGTGATTTATCTAGTCTCAAAAGGGTGTGTTGAGGTCTAAGCAGAGGAATGACTTTCGCCATAGCAAGAAGAAAGCAGGTAGCAGGGAAGAATCAGGTTTACCTCTCTGGGGTGTCTTCCTTCTGACCTTGCCCTGCTTCTGCCTCTGGGGGAAAGGAGGCCATGCAGATTCCAGCTAGGGCCTGGCCCATCTGCCCCAGGCCAGCAGATGGGGGACTCACAGAAGGGCAGCTTGCTTCAAAGTCAGGTACCTTCAGCAAGCTCCAGACCTGGGAAGGGAACAAATGCAAGGACACCTGGGGTCCTGCTTGGCCCATGAGCAGAATGTACTCAACCTGGATTCCCAGGTGTGTTGAATGGATTATTTTAATTTACTCCCTCCCCCTCTCTCTTTTCATATGATAAGAATTAGTCCCATATAGTAAGTAAGGCCAAACCTAGGAGACTAGCTGCTAGGTGAGATACTGGCTCTGCCACTTACTGTGTGCCCTGGAGCAAGTCACTTAGCCTCTCTGTTTCTCCCTTTATTTATCTGTAGGATGGAACAATCTGCCCCTCCCTAGTAGCATTGTTTTGAGATTTAAAGGAGCTGATGCATCTGGTCCTTGCCCATTTTTTTAAGGGTATTTTTCCTGTTTAAGGGCAGGAAGTTCTTAAAGCGAGCGCCTTCCTGGGTCTATGCTGTGCGCCTGCAACCCGCACAGCCTCCAGGGGGCGCCCGGGGCCCACGCTGCCCGGACCAGACTGCCTGAACCTGGCGGCCGGCCTCTGGGATAAGGGATCTGCAGGTTCGCCTGGTCCACCTGGGTTTGTCGCCTTGCTCCCAGATCCTCTCCTTGTACCCTACAAAAGAACAGTGAGCGGGAGAGGGGTCTGGCGCGGGTGGCAGACGCGTCGTGTGGGGAGTACGATGGGTCCCTGCTTGGTTCCACCTTTGAGACAGGCTTCCAAACCAATGTTGGATCGTTTGTTCCTGGAAACTTTCACCTCCGGCTACCCCCACCCCAAACCTGCTCTCCTGAAGGTCTAGGAGGACGCGCCAAGCCAGTGCCATCCTCTGTGGGAAAGAAAGTTCTGATTCTGTGCGTTAATTAATCTTCACCGGAGTTTCACTGTGACACTAGCAACGGGAGGTCAAGGTTTGGGGCGGGGGGTCTCGGACTGCGGGCCAGGATTCTCACTGGGCTAGCCAGTTGGATAGGGACAGCAGCTCCTGCCAGGCCATGGCCTTAGATGGCAATGCTATTGGTGAGGGAAGGACAGATGGGGTTCAGGGGTCCTAGAGGGAGGCAGAGGGTTGGCCACAGGATCGCAGCTGAAAATTAGGGAACAGCAGCAACAACAACAAATCCTCGGGGTTGTGACCAGAGGCCTCTGTGGGAGAACCGGGTGTGAAACACAGCTTCGAAGCAGATGGAAGGATAGGCTGAGAGTGTGCCTACCGCAGATGGGCTCTGTTTTCCAAAGCTGGAGTAAGGCAAAAGGGGGGGAGTGCGTGAGGAAGATATGTTATGACAGATTGGGGTGACCAAGGATGGGAGACTGGACAGGCCTCAGAGCATCACATGGGCCACCAGGCAGAGCCAGGATGGCAGAACCCAGCTTCTGGCCTCTGCTTAGTTGGAAGGTCCTGTTTTCTATTAAGAATCCCCTGCACCAGGACAGGTGCTTAGAGCCAGTCATGACTCTCAGTGCATGCCAAGGAACCCCACACGTGAGAACGCTTCCTTCCGGAAGCTTTGAGTGCTGTAAAAACTCACTGCTTGCCATATCGACCCCATTAGAGGGAACATTTTATCACAATGGAATCATGAGTAGGTTGCTTGGTGGTAATTGCTTTCCTAACCCGTAGAGAAAATGCATCACAAACCTACCACAATGAACTAAAGTGGTCACATTCCTCCTTTTTGATTTAAAGCTATTTAAGAAATATTAGCAACGGACTTTGCTTCCAGGTTGTTGTTATTTCCTCAACTGAAACTTTTTTTTTTTTTCTTTTGAATCCCATGAAGAATTCTAAGTGCACCAGGAGGGAAGAATGAAAAGATGTTTGTGTTTCCAGCTCTGCAGCCAACCATTGCTCAAATAATACCCTCAATGCGTAACCTGGGAGCTTAATATCCTCAAATATTTATAATTATGCAGAAATAGCCCTAAGAAATGTTCAGATTACTCTCAGCTGGATAATTATCTGCATCCAATGTTCACAACCTCAGAGCTGCTTCTCAGAGTTCGGGGCGTCCCTCTGCCACTGAGAGCACGCAGGGCACGCTGGATCTGTGGGCAGCCCCCTAAGGGGGTAAAAAGATGGTATGTAGAGTTCCCAGCTCTCTGTGTGGCTCATTACAGCCCCCTCCCCTGCTACATGTAAGTTCTCTTCCTTTCCCCAGAGCATAAATGGTCCAGGCATGAAAAGACAGTAGCGCCCAGCCCCACTGGTCATGGGTAGGAAGAGTGGGCATGTCATATAAACACACACACACACACACACACACACACACACACACACGAGAGGGACTCTCAACCATTGCCAATAAGTCCTTTAGTTAATGCAGGGATGAAGTCCCACTTTAAAGATTTCCTCCAGGGGTATCCTGTGGAGTCCCAGAAGCTCCCAGAAAAGGATGCCATGGTCAGATAAATAGGAAAAGCACTGCACCCTGTACCTCTGTGCGCCTCTGGGAGGCACCATCTCTGCTAATACATTCTCCCTTCCCATCGTCCCTCCTGCTGCTCTCTCTGCTCCACACGTATTTCCAGAAGAATATCATCAAGAAAATGATTTTTCCTGCATAATTACCCGCCTCCACCCCACCCACCTACACATATCTTTCCTGCTTCAAAGTGGCAGCTGCTCTGATTTCTTTAAGTGGACGGCACTCTGCACTCCCCAGGCAGGTGGAGTTAAATTAAGGGGACCCCCAGACAAGGCTGGGAGTGAGGACCCTGGGCACCACCCCTCTCCTCACCAGACCTGCTGTCCTCTGTCTGCCTTGAGGACATTCACTTGGAGTCCCATCCCAGGGATTCAGGATTGGAAGTTCAAGGCTGTTGGTGCCTGGGTGGGCCATCAGACTGCTGCCTTGTCCTCCGTCCCCTGGACCCAGGCTGCCTCAATCCTGATCCTATAAAAAGCTCCTCTTTACTGAGTTCATACTGCACACTCTCTGCTGCAGCTCACAGAACACCCAACTCGAACAAGCACAAACAACAGAGAGTGGGTTGGTTCATATCATTGAAGAGTCCAGTGGGGGCTGAAGGTCCAGCCAAGGTTCAGGTAAGGCACTGTGTCCACTGCTCTGGAAGTTCCTCTCCTGCCTGCCCATGGCTGTGGTCTTCTTCAGCCTGGTCATCTCAACACAGCAAAAGTGCTCCAAGCCCTGGTCAAACTCTGACCATCCAGAAGACTCAGAAGGTCTTTTTTTAGGTGGCTTCTTTAGATGATCTAGAAAACCCCTTTCCAGGGGTTCATCAAAAGTACCTTCTGGTCTGATTGACCCTGATTGAATCTGGTCCACTCCTTAGCTAATCACTGAGGCCAGATGGATGAGACCTGCTGATGGGCATTGATGTGTCAAGGTCCATCTTCATAGCTGGGAAGGAGTGGAAAGTCCCTGCCTGGCATGGAGGATGGGTGCATCCCCTAATAAAATGCAGAAGACCACAATGAGGGAAGTGGGAATGGCCCATGTGCCCCAGTATGAGTGGAAGGAAGGAGTCAAAGGGAAGGAAGCAGGAGAGCCAGTTTGGACGCAGGTGGCTGTGGGTCTCTGCATGAGTCAACAGACCGAGACAGCCCTGGAATCAATGAAGCTGGCTACACAATAGGGTCCAGGGACTAGAGTGACACATGCTATCTCCCACAGGCCTCACTTTCTAAGGTCACCAGGGGAGGAGGGAGAGCTTTCACAAGTAGAACCGAGGATGCCTGTGACCTAAGTGTTTCATTGCACAGGCTGCGGATCAATTCAATGAAATTCTGGAAGCATTAATGGGACATCTACTGATGTCAGGCCCCTGAATGGGCATTGCAGAGCCCACAGCAAGTGGACCAGGTCCAGCTAGTCCCTGTCCTGTAGAGGCACACCTGGTGGATTCAAGTTACAACAAATCCAGGATGAAAGCAATGGAACCCTGTCATCAGAAGCGGGAGCAGCCCCTCGCCACCCTCTCAGCGACCAGAGTGAGCCCGTAGGTGCCCCCCAGAGTTGAGAGGTGCACTAAACACTTTTCTTTCATAAACAAATAACTTGTGACAAATCAATCTAAACCTGCATGTTTCCACCTTAGATGTTAAAGCTTGAAGAGAAGAATCCCTCCCACGTCTTTCTTAAGAAGAAGTTGGACACAATGTTCTCCCCTGAAAACACCTTTTAGTAAGAGGAATACACTTTTTTCTTCACTAAAAAAATCCTATTGCTCCAAATTTTTGAAAACTGGCATAATATCTAGCTTTCATGTTTCTGTGTCTGATTCCAGAGGCATGAACTTCTGCCAGCATCAGGCTGGAGTTAGCACTCTGTCCAAGTGAACTGTCCAGAAATATCTGAGACTTTCTCAGGGCTTGCCTTTGTGCCACATACATCTACCAACTTTGGCCAAGAGGCTGTCTCTGCTGCGGTGACCCTGAGATCAGCCAAGTTTTGCTGGCTCCCCTAACCACCCCTGAGATCTCTTTCTGGCTTCCAGAGGGATTCTCTCTTCTTGGGGCCAAGAGATCACTCCTAACAAAGCTCATTGACAGATGTCAGGGCTTCTAAAAGTCACCGTCCAAGAAATGGCTTTCTTTTAGGTACTGCCTGGACTCTGCTGTGAGTACTCCCACCAGTCCCTTCCAACCAACAGCAGATTCCTGATGGGGCCTCTGTTATGAGTTCCCAGCTCCTTCCTGTCTCAATATGAGCACTTTGACTCCCAACCTGTAACATCTCCATTAAGGGCAACCAACTGTTCTGCTATGCCTGGTTCTGAGGATCAATGTGAAAACCCAGGCAATTGATAACCCTTTCTCCACGTGTTAGAACCTGGTCACCTCTCGAACATCCCCAGAAAGAAAAAAAAGTCTTTCTCTCTCCCAGTGTATGGGCTATCCTCATTTTTTCACCCCAAGGTTAACTACTTCTGGAACACTTAAATATTTAGGGGTAACTGTCTCTCAGGATAATCTGAGATAATATCTGACATCACAAATAGAGGGGTCCATGTCCCCAACCTCCTCCCTGGGCATGCTTCATGAGACCTAAGTAAAGCAGGCCTCTTTGTTAATGGAACCTGCTGCAGGCAACTATGCAGGGGCCAGTGAAGAGCCTGGGAATGACAGATCATCACTGAGCATCTTGTGCATGCCTTGCCACACTCTGCCTGACCAACTCTGCCTGGCCAGGTACTAGGCCCCTAAATACATCTCACAGACTCTGAGGCACACGGGCAAGGGGATTTGGATGGCAGGATTCATGTCCTCAAGGATTTACAGACCCAAAAATCTTGTGGGAGGGTCCATTCAAGCTAGCTACTGATGCCTAGCTTGAATGGAAATCTGAATGTTTGGATGGGTCCTGTAAAGAAGGATTAAAACCTAGATTCACCTGTTCCACCAGGAGAAGTGGCTCTTTGTATTTGCAGCAATTCCAGGGAAAGTCTTCCTGGGAATGACCTCCATTTCTCCCTGGCATGTTCATTACCAGAGCTGAATTGTAACCTCATAAAAATACAAGGACATTGCCGGGCATGGCCTGTAATCCTAGTGATTCAGGAAGCTGAGGCAGGAGGATTGCGAGTTTGAGGCCAGCCTTAGCAACTTTGTGAGGACCTAAGAACTTAGCAAGATCCTGTTTCAAAATAAAAACATAAGAAATGCAGGGGTAGGGGCTGGGGATGTGGCTCAAGCGGTAGCATGCTTGCCTGGCATGTGTGCAGACTGGGTTCGATCCTCAGCACCACATACAAATAAAGATGTTGTGTCCGCCGAAAACTAAAAAAAAAAAAAAAAAAAAAAATTAAAAAAAATTCATTCTCTCTCTCTCTCTCTCTCTTTAAAAAAAAAAAAAAGAAATGCAGGGGTGGAGCATTGGGGATGTGGCTCAGTGGTTAAGTGCCCCTGAGTTCAATCTCCTGTACAAAAAAAAAAAAAAAAGATTAAAAAAAGATAAGAGGACATCAATTATCTTGTGACCACCCTCCTACCCCCAACTTAAGATTTCCTGTGTGCCAAATAAGTCCCAGCTGTGGATATTAAATGCCAGCAAAGTACAAATGAAATTTCCAACTCTCCTGGGGACCCAGGCTCTGTCACTGGAACAATCATGCCCAGCAGGAGAGTGGACAGGTGGTGCCATCTACCTTCAACTCTGCTGGCCAGGTACTAGGCCCCTGAATACATCTCATAGGCTCTAGTGGGAAGAATCCCCAGCAACTTTCAAGTTCATTTTTTTTTTTTTTTTGTTTAGTGAGTGAACAAGCAGAAGCCTGGAGGGGCTGAAGGGTTTCCCAGGAAGCTGTGAAAGCAGATGGGGACACGGTGTGATCTCCAGGCATTGCTGCTCTCAGACAGAACTGGGGAAAAGACCCATAGTATTAGCCAACAGTGATGGACCATGTATGGACCACCTGTACTGGGTGACATTAAATGCAGGTGACTGTGTCATTTACTAGGTGACAAACTACCTTAGTTTGTCCTGGACTAAGGAATTTCCTCAGATAAAGAATTTGCAGTGCAAAAAAAAAAAAAAAAAAAAAAAAAAAAGGCAGGGGTGGGGGAGGGGGAGCAGGAGCAAGTGATTTCCCTACATTGAACCCTTTCAAAATCTTATGTAAGAGACACTGTTTCTGCTCCTCAACCCGCCACCTGGAATTGAACCCAGGGATTCTCTACCTCTGAACTACATCCCAAGTCCTTTTTATTTTTTGAGGCAGGTTCTTGGCTAAGTTGCCCAGGCTGGCCTTGAACTTGCAGATCCTCCTGCCTCAGCCTCCCAAGTCACTGGGATTACAGGGGTGAGCCACCACAGCCATCTTTGCTTCCATCTTTAAGATTGGAAAACTGAGGTTTTAAAGATATTCCATGACTTGTTTAAGGTCTCAGAACCAGTAAACCATAGCAGCAGCAGTGGGACTCAGGGAATTGAACTCTAGAGCCTGCCAGATTAGCCACCAAGTTATATCAGGAACCTTTCCTAAAAGACAGGGGATCTTGCAAAGTTTGACTTGTGGGGAGTGTATTTATTTGGGGAAAGCCTTTCCCTGCCCCATGCCTGGGAGGAGGGTCTGGAGCACTCATCAGATTTTCGAAAGGGACCATGACCCCATACAGGGTGATAAGATCTGAGGGTGGCATACCAAAGGTCCCCACGTGGGTTTTACTTCTCTTTTTCTCTGAAGATAGAAAGTGCTCAGCTGTGAGATCAAGACTGGGCATGACCCCAGGAAAACCCATGGAGGAGGGGGCTGTGCAGGGCTGATGCAGACCCTTCAGGGTTGTGAAATCACCTTCCTGGAAGTGTTTGCAAAGGGTGGATCCCAGGTTCAGCTGCCATGACTCCAGCTTGACCTTGGTGAAGCTCTTGGAATGTAACCCCTTGCGGACCCTGATTTGGGGAGGCAGAAAGCAGCTCCAAGCTTTATCAGCTCAGTGAGGCCACTTCCTCCTCTGTTGGCTTTGGTCAGCAACTAGCAGAGGGCTTTGGGATTCCACTGGGAAGGACTTCCCTAAAATCTACCATATAAGCCAACATCCCCGGATGCTTACAATCTGAAGCTCTGTGCTAAATGCTTCATGTGGAAGGATCTGATCATTTCTCATGACAGCCCTAGGAGGGAGATACTGTTAGCAAACACATTTGGCAGGATAAACTGAGGCTTCCAGATACCAATGGACTGGTCAAAGTTCTCAGCTGGTAAGAAGTGACTCTGGGATTTGAGTACAGGCAGTCTGATGCCAGTCACCCCTCTAACACTTGGCTACATGCCATTGCAGTCTCTGTGGCCTGGTTGGCTCCTCCTGCTCTTTCTCTTAGGTCCCAAATGGCACTCTGAATGTTCCTCCTCCCACTAATGCTTACCCTGTCTGTGGTGTCCCTTGGGGACACCGCACCATCAGCGTGGTGGCAGAGATCATCATCCCTGCATTAAGGATGGAGAGTGAGAAGAAAAAGAAAGCATGAGGCCTCCTCATTCCCCATCTTGGTGCAACCCCACCTCAGAAGACAAGATTAGGGAGCCTGTAGCTACTCAGCTCTATAGGAAAGCAGGGAGCTTCATCTGCAGGAAGAGAAGGAAATCTTGGCTTGGTCTATGGATTCAGTTTGATACGACTGCAGCCATCTTGAGTTGTAACCATTATGATTACCCCAGAGTAATCTTAGTTTTTTTTTTTCTGCATAGTTTTCCAGCAAACTATAAATAGACAAAACATTGGAAAGATATGTGGAGCTTTATAACTGGACCCTGGCTCCAGGAATGTTCCTGACCTTCATAGTAACTTAAGTTTGACCAGGTACATTCCAGCTAGAATGAGGCCACTTTTGTCCTAATCCATATATCCATATATCCATCCCTCTTTCTGATCCAAACTGTGAGAACTTGTCTTGCTGCTTCTCAGGACTATGCTGTAAGTAAGTCTCTGTCAGTAAGCACCCCCCACACCATAAATTGCATTCTGTACAATTCTGGATCTGTTTGCTTCTTTCTTCAGTCTTTGGGCACCTTAGGGCTCGTCCCCATATACTAGGACTGAGTTGTTCTGGAACATCTGGAAAGGAAGGATTCTCAGCCCACCTAGGCACACCTTGGTCCTTCCAACCCACTTTGGCTAATGGGGTTACCATGCCACACAACATTCAAACAAGTATCCTATAAGTGACTGACTCTTCTCCAGTCCTGAATGTGCCCTTGAGCTCCAGATCAGCATATTTACATGCATAGCTGTATAGTTTGTTCATTGCACAAGGGTGAATAGCCAAGGGAACTACCAGGGCTGAGGTCTGGCTATGCTGTGGGCCCTGATGGGAAGCTACATTCACCAAAATGAAGGGACCTTTTCTCATTTGCACAATCTGGGCCAGTGGAAGCCTTGAGTTTATGTCTATGCCTCCTGGACAGCTCCACCTGGCTTCTGACAAGCATCTCAATGTTTGCATGACCAAGACTGAACCCTAGATTTATTATCCCACAACCCAATTCCCCTTCTCACTGATTGACACCTCTGTACACCCAGCTACTGCAGCCAAAATACCAGACACATTTCATTGCTCCTCACCTCCAATCCAGCATCAAGTCTGTCAACCTGGTCAGTCTTTGTCCTCCAAGACCCCATCTAAAGAAAAACAACCAATGTCTTTTGCCTGGGCTGAAGCAGTAGCCATCTATCATCTATCACTCTCTTCCTTTGAACCCTCCAGGGGTTCCCCATGTTCTTAGAAGGAGAATGTCTGTATTAGGAAGTTTTCTGTCACTATGTCAAAATACCTGAAATGAAAAACTTGTTAGGAAGAAAGGTTACTTTGGTTCATACTTTCAGAGGTTTATGTCCATGATTGCATGGCCCTGTTACCTTTGGGCCTGTGGCAGCATAGCACCTCATAGCAGGAGCACAGGGTTAAGGAAACTGCTCACCTCATGGCAAGCAGGAAGCAAAAGGGAGAAAAAGGGAATGGTTGGGGTCTCATACCCTCTTCAAGGGCACACCTCCAATGATCTAAATTCTTTCCACTAGGTCTCACCTCTTTTTTTTTTTTTTTTTTGGTAAGGGGGATTGAGCCCCAGGGTGCTTTATCACTGAGCTACAACCACAGTCTTCTTTTTGAGACAGAATTTGACCAAATTGCTAAGGTTCTTATTAAGTTGCTGAGATTGGCTTTGAGTTAGCAATCTTCGTGTCTCAGCCTCCCAAGTTGCTTGGATTAGAATTTCACCACCCCATCCAGGTAGGCCACACCTCTGAAAGGTTCCCCCTCCCAATTGCAGCACAGGCTGCAGATCAAGCCTTCAATGCATGTGTCTTTGGGGGGCATTCAAGATCCAAACTATAACAACGTCCAAACTTCTCAGACTACAGATGCTTGCAGAGTGTGGGCTGTGTCTTTGCTCCCCGCCCTCAGCAGTAGAAAGCCAGACTGGAGTCATCATGAAGACATTTTTGCCTAAGAGCACCTCCTTTCTGGTAAGGTGACAGTGACAGAAAGAGGCTGAGATGGGTTGCAAGCAGTTGCTAGGGAGGTGAAGCCCATGCTACAGAAGTGCACTGGAAGGTTCCCACTGGGTAGCTGGACAAGGGACATCTTTAAGGAGCCCATGAAACTGCCCAGTTGAGAAAGATCCAGAAATTATACATCTACCATGGAGAAAGCCAGATGTCAGACTCCAGCTCCAGTACTCAGCCCCTTCCTTCCCTGCCCACCTCTCTGCCTGCCCTCATTTATCCCTGAAGAGGTGATCACTAGCTGGCAAATGGGGGATGAGCTGGATCAGGCAGAAAGAGGCCACCACCACCTTTTGTCCCCATGTCGTCTTCTGGTGTTGAGGTAGGAAGAGGATAAAAATAGGAGAGATGTTTTATTATGCTAATTGTGGCTGGCAAATCTGGAGCCTGCCTGAGAGTTTTTCCAATAGATGGAAGTGGGAGTTAGAGGGAGAGGGGATTTGCAGAGGTCAAGCCCAGCTATTCCATACCTGGGGCCCAGGAAAGTATGGAGGTAGAAAGCTGGAAGCCATGTCTAGGGGACAAGTCATATTCCTCTTAATGGAATATGCTTGGAAAGGTTAGGGAGTGATATGAGCACCTAGCAGGAACAGGTCAGATTGGCTTTTCAGGCCAGGTCCAAGAATCTGGACCTTTCCCTGAGGGCAGTGGAAAGCCACAGATAGTTGTAGGCAGGAAGGGGGAGCCATGATCCAATTCCTGAGCTCTGAAGTTTGTTATAGGGATGTGGTTCAGTGGTAGCATGCTTGTCTAGCATACATGAGGCCTTGGGTTTAATCCCAGCACCACAAAAAATAAATAAATAAAGCTCATTATAGTTCTAAGTGTGGAGAATGGACTGGAGAGTCCAGGTCAGAGGTCTGGAGAGGGCTGCACAGGGCAGAGGTGGTGGAGTTGACAGTGAGGGGGTGGACTGGCGTGAAATTAAGGAAGTGAAACCAGAGGGTGCGCTATATTGGTCCCAAGGCCCCTTGGCCCCAATGAGTCACTGAAGCCTGTGGGAGGAGCTGAGCACCTACTGTGCACTGGGACCCTTGCTGGGTCCCTGCAATCATTCCCCCATGATCCTCAAATGACCTTTTGGGTAGGAATCATCATCTTTATCTGGCCAGTGACCATGCTGGCTCAGAGAAGCCCAGTTACTTGTCCAAGGTAAGCCATCTGGGCTGCAAAGCTGCCAGGACTAGAATCCAAGTTTGTCCTGGGGTAACGGCACTGGGCTGCACAGTCCCTGGTGTGCAGACGGACACATCTGTCCTGGGCAGTGTTTCCTGTGCAGGGCATTGGACGTGGCTCCATGGGTGGCAGGTACAGCCACAGCAGGAGCGTTGAAAGGAAAATCCAAAGTGACAGAGGGCAGCTGAGGGTCCTACCCAGTATGTCAGGGCACCAGATGGGATGTAATGACAAGAACCTGAGGGTAAGCGTGGTGGGGGAAGCTGGGAACTTGGCTGAGCCGCCTCCTGAGCAGAGGAAAGTGGACAGAGAAGTAGGTCCTCCAATCCCACATGTGCCCCTGCAGGCAGGCTGACCGCCTAACCAGGCAGAGCTGCAGAGCGGGCGGCCTGCCTTGGCCTCACTGCCACTCTCCAGTGCAGAGACTCTTCCTTCCCCGCCCTTTAAGGTGGGGGTCATGGGTAATCCCCATTCATCTTCTACCCACAGAGGGACAGAGCAGGGCCAGGGCAGGGCAGGGCCACAAGGGGCTGCGAAGTACCAGGCAGGTTCTGTTTCACCCTCAGCTCATTGAACCCTCTCAACTTGGTACATGTTACTGCCACTGTCCCCATTTTACACATTAAGCAGAGGAGCGGGGCCAAGCTGGGCTTTGATCAAGGTGGTCTGGCCCCTGTGTTGTCACTGGGCTATACCACCTTCTGCTCCATCCCAGTCCCCACTCCACGGCCCATCTGCACCCCCTTTCTAGTTTTTCCATTTCAAAATATGCTTCCACTCCCTGCCTGAGGACCTGGTACTGACCAGAGCTGGGTGGCCTTGATCTAGCCATGTCTTCCAGGCAGTGTAACCCCTAGCATCTGCTTTGCCCTGCTTACCCAGACTGAGGGGAGTCAAGCCAGATCTTTGGGGTGGAGAATGGCACCCCTGCAGGCAGGCTGACAGACAGAGGTCAGCAGAAGGTCAAGAGCCAGGCCCACCAGGGTCCCACCCACCACAGCCTCATCACGTGCACAAACCACAGACTGCAGAAACACGGAGCCTGTATTTTACCCAGTTTAAAATAAGTTTGGCCCTGATCTGCAGTGAGACACGCCAGGCCACCTTCTTAAAATGGACTCATGTACAGGAAGGTCTTTGGATGCAACTTGGTGACCCACTGTGTCCACATTAACCCCTGCTGGTCCATAGGAGAGCCTGTTGCAGATATGACTGCTTTGCTCCTCTTGTCCTGGACACTCTGGGCCCTGCCTCCCAGGCCAGCAGTCCCTGTGGAATAGAAAGTGGGGGTGGGCGGAAGTTCCCAGGGCCCTAAGAGATGAGAGACATGGGTCCTGGGCACTATGGCAGGCAAGAACTGGGCCTTAGACTCTCCTACTCTTGTTTTTAAGCTGTCCTTTGTCCTTCCCAAGGGGACTGTGCATCCTGGCCCACCAGGATGCTGAGCCTGTCAGTGATTTCCATCAGGGCCGGTGAAGCCTGGGGAGGTAAGACCTGCCCCCCGGCGCCCAGAGAGCAAATGGCAAAGACAGGATTCAAGCTCCAAGTTGACCCTGTGCTGCAGTGCTTGCCCCACGAGCACCCTGTAACCACACCCATTTCTTGTTCTGATGTCCCAGGACACCCCAGGCATGCCCTCGAGGTGGGGAACACAAAGGCTGCCATCCCCCTGGTAATTTTCCCTCACCACAAACACCCATGATTTTCCTTTTCACTTGTTTTTCCAGTGATCCACACGAAGAGAACATAAAGAAAACACAAGACCTCCCAAATTAGAGAAGAGCCCTATGGCAGAGAAGTGTGACTATAAATAGAAGCTGGCCTCCTCCGGGCTGCCCAGGATGGTCTGCTTAGGGAGAGGCCGCACCCCTCACTAGGTAGCCACATAGCCTTGCCTCAGGCAGTTGGGTGGGAGGTAGGACTTTTGGTCCCTTGCTGAGAATGTCACACAAACTTTTGGGGACAGAGTTTCAGCATCCACCTATTGCAGACAGCATTTCCTCTGCTGGAGTAGGGGGTCAGGGATAGGCTGTGGACAGGCGTCACCTGGGCATCAGCAAGACGCCTGGCCACCCTCATGGGACACATTCTTAGACACGGAGGCTGGATGTTGGAGGAGATTCCAGAGCAGTACAAGTGTCCACTGACCTTCCTCAGGTTATACTGCATGCCAGGCCCACACAAGCACTTTCCACACGCGAACTCATTTGATCCTCACAACAACATTGGGAAGTGTTATGATCGCCCTTATTCTACAATTGATATACAGAGAGGTTAAGCAACCTGCCCAGGTAAGAAGGGTTGAACCCAGGAACCTGTGCCCCACGCCTGTGGGTCCAATCACAGCACTATACTGCTCCCCTGCAAGGACTAGAGAAAGACCTCTGTCAGCCCTAAGGGAGATCTCTGGCAGGTGGCAATCAAGTTCTTGTCTGTCTCATCTAGCTTGACAGGACCTGGATAAGGAAAGAGATAACAATTAGCTGGCTATGTTTGAGGTTGACAGGAGTGAGGGAGGGAGGGACTGCTGGGTGGAGAGTGATGTTCATGATCCTCAAAGCTGCCTGTCAGGAGTGACAAGTTACATACATTTGGATGCTACATACCTAAGGGAATTGGGGAAACCTGGGATTAGGATCCAATGTGAAGAAGACTGTGCTGTGTCTTATCAGCAAAGCATGCACCTGGTACTCATTGGAGGGACTGGATAGAAAAGATCACATACAAGAAGCTGACTGCTGCAGTGGGATTTCTGTTGCTATAACAAAATGCTTGAGGCTGAATGATTTCTAAATAAAAAAGATTTATTTTGACTCACAGTTCCAGAGTCCAAGAGCATGGTCCTGCATCTGCTCAGCTCTTGTGACAGCCTCACAGAGGAAGAGAAATACCTGTGTGGGAGAATGAAGGGAGGTGCCAGTCCCCCTTTGTATCTCACTCTCCTGAAGAGTAATCCATTCCCATCATAACTAATCCAGACTCTTGAGAAAGACATTAATCCATTCATGAGGACAGTGTCCACATTACCTTGCAACACTGTTACATCAGGGACCAAATTTCATCATGAGTTTTGGTGGGAAAAAACTATGTTCATAACCATAGTGGTGGCCCAGGGTCACAGGCTCCCCAATGCCTGGTGACACTGGGGACAATGGGTCTCCTGGACTGAGTACACCTAGGGTCATAGGCCCTCAAGTTCATGGGCCTCCAGAGTCCCTAAATTGAAGCATCACCATTCCAGAGCTAAGGGTTCCGAGAGCTGCAGATCCTGCCTCTGGCTTGCACTCCCTGGCCACAGAATTATCCCAGGGGTTATAAATGGTCTGTGGCCATAGCATCAGAGGGCAGCAAGTCTCTGTTAGGGTTGGAGGGCTCCTCATGGTATCCAGATGTCTCAGAATAAGTAGGGGCCCCTGAGGCCAGTGTAAGGTGCTCACTTTTGAATGGATGGCCCAAAGGATGAGCAGTGTCAGAATGAGGGAGAGAGGCCACACCCTCAGCCTTGGGAGAACCCAGCATTCCTCTGGGGGAGGGTGCTAGCCTCCAGCAGGAAGGAGCCAACAGGCAGGAAGGGCCAGGGCTCAAAGGAGCTGGCTCCACACCCCCAGCATACACTGGGCAGGAACAGAGCTGGTCCCCCATGCACGGGCCCACAGATTCTGGCTGGGCTTAACTCAAGGAGGCACATCTAACACAAAAAGGATCAGCCACCATCACTTGCAGTCCTTCTTTAAGCTAGGAGGGACTGTCACCAAAATTGCTGTAGCAGGTCTGCCTGATTATGCTCCTCAGTAAACTAAAGTACAGGGCTCCTGTTCCCAACAACCAGGGGCCTGGCTGTAACTGGCACTCATGATGACTACCCTGGAGCTCGACTGGTCTAGACTACTCAGACCCTGGGAATGGCCTGCAGAGCAGAACAGGGGAGCAGAGAGGCAGCTCCTGCCTGGCCTGGCCTCTCTGGTCCTACCCCTACAGGGAGCTGAGCAGGCTGGCTTGTTTCTCCTGTGTGATAGGCTGGTGCTAACGAGGCCAGTGCTGTGCACATTTACAGAACCTGGGATTTCACAATCATCTAGGGCCTGGCAGGTATTAATTAAGGCTCAAACCCCTGGAGCCTGGAGCCGATTCTCATTAACCTCATTCTGCAACGGCTCTGACTCTGCTTTCCTCCAGAGCCTTCAAGATACAGCAGTGGCTCTAGCCTGGGCTCCCCGCTGGCAGAATCTTCTCCTCAGGTCTTGGGGTGGCAGGAGTCAGGGAGGCTTTGGGGCTTCTGATCACTCATGTCAGAGTCTGGTTGGATCAGACTGACCACAGACTCCTATTCCAGTGGCTATCACAGGAAGGACTTCCCCCTATAGCTTTTTATCTTTTTTAAAAATGGCTTTATCAAGGTACAAGTCACATGCCATACATTTCACCTATTGAAAGTGTTCAGCTCAATGGCTTTTAGTGTAGTCACAGAGCCATGCATCCATCACCACAATCAATTTCAGAACATTTTCATTACCCCAGAAAGAAACCCTATCCCCCTTGGCCATGTTCCTGGCATCCTCCCCAGCCCTAGGCGGCCATTAATCTACTTTCTGTCTCTATAGATTTGTGTATCCTGGGTAGTTTTTATTTATTTTTCTTGTAGTAAAACATACAGAACACAAAACTTACCATTTTAACCATTCAGTGGCCTTATGTTATTCACCTTGTGCAGCTATCACCACCATCCGTCCCTAGAACTTTGTCATGGTCCCCAGCTGAAACTCTGTCCCCATGAAAACACTATCTCTCATCCCCCATCCTCAGTCTCTGGTAACCCCCATCCTATTTTTTGTCCAAGAGTGGAATTATCTAATATTTGTCCTTTTGTTTCTGACTTATTTCACTGAGCATAGTGTTCTCAAGGTTCAGATTGGCTTGCTTTTAAATTTTTGAAATATTTTGACCCAAAGTACAGAAAACAATGTGAAACATTTTAGATTTAACAAGTGTCAGGTTTGCCCTATATATACATATGTATTTATATTTTTGGTGTGTCCTCCCAGAGCCAATCCAGCTGAAGTTATGCATTTTTCTTGTTTGTGTTTTTAAATTTTTTTAATATTCATAATAAGTTTCTATATATTACAACACCATAGCATACACATAAGTTTGTATCCCTAACAACATAGAGTACTATTTTGTGTTTTTAAAACATACTTACCTGGAAAAAAAACCCCACATACTTACATGGTATCAGATATGTCCATCTTGTCACTTGTTCTTGTATTTTTGAATTGGGTTCATGTTGACACATGCAGCTGTGGTGTGTTCATTTTCCCCATGCTTGTGTACCCCACCCTGGGTTTATCCTGGGACTTCACACTTTTGAATTTTCTCACCAGGGAAGCCAAGGCCACTCTTGTCTGATCTGGGCAGAAACAGATGCTCTCCCAAGCAGAGGAAGGGCCACGTAGCAAGAAAAACTAATACATAGACCAGAGGCTGTGAACAGAGCCATGAGCAGCATGGTCTGGCCACCAGACATGTACCCTGCCATCTGGTGTGGGGACAGCACCTTACGGAGGGAGCAAACCCCTCCCAGTTCATTTGTCTTGCTGCTCCTCCTTGGCCACCCTCTCTGGATGGTGGACTCCCCAAGGAGGCTGACAAAGGCTGAAATTCATCACTCCACGGAGATGAACCTACAGAGAACCTTCAAGTTCATCCTTAGGCCCCCAGGATTGAGTGCTGGCCACTCCTCCAGCTGACTCTGGGAAGTGCACAGCCTGAAGGTGTAGGGAAGGGAAAACAGACATGGTGCCTCTGGCCATCACTCTGCAAAAGCTTGCTGCTGAGCAAAGGACCGGGCAAATGGATGAGAAAAAAACACTCTGAGCCCTTGGTGCAGTGCCTGGCACATAGTCAGTTCTCAGAAAGAGCAGCTGTGTTTTTAAGTCTTTGTTGAAGTTTTATGTATGTACTGTAGAGGCCACCTTGTGTGGCATATAGTTCTGTGAATTTTGATAAACAAATATAGTTATGTAATCTCTGGCATAACCAAGATAGAAAATGTTCCCATCTTTCCAGAAACTTCCCTCAAACCCCTTTGGAGTCAGTCTCCTCACTACCACCACCCTTCAGCCCCATGGATATGTTTTCTGTACCTATTGTTTTTCTTCTTTCAAAATGTAAATGGGAATCACAAGTGTGGAGCCTTTTGAATCTGGCTGCTTTAACTTAGCTCAACATATTTGAGATCCCCCTCTGTGGTTGCTCATGTCTCTAGACCATTCCTTCTTCTTGCCAAGTAGTGTTCCTCTGTGAGCACATACCAGTTTTATCATCCATTCACCAGCTGAAGGACTTTTGTGTTGTTTCAAGTTAGGGCTATTATGAATAAAACTGCTCTTATAAGCAGTTACATGCAATTTGTTTTTGTACAATGCATTTTTTTTTTGTACAAACCTAAATTTTCATTTCTCTTGGGGAAATATCTAGGAATGAGATTGTTGGGAGATTCCTAACTGTAAGAAGATGCTGAAATGTTTCCCAAGGTGACTGTGCCATTTTGCATTTCTTCCAGTTGGGTCTGAGAGTTCCTGTTGCCTCACATCCTAATCAACACTTGTATTATCTATTTCTTTTAACCTTTCTAATAGGAGTATGGTGGATCTCCTTGTGGTTTTCATTTGCATTTCCCCTGTGGCTAACAATGCTGAATTTCTGTGTCTTTTCAATATGCAATTCCTTGGCATGTGGTGCATGGCTGGCCAGATCTCCAGGTCCAGACACAGGTCTCCTGGGGTGCTTGGAGCATGCGGGCCCCCCAGAGGCCTCCAAGGGAACAGGTGACAAGCTCAGGCTTATGCCAGGAGCCCCATTTTCCTCAAAATGAATGGTGTCTGCTATCCACAGGGATGGAAATAAAGGATAGGGTGGAGTTACCCATTCCAAATGCCTATATCAAAAGTCCCACAGTTGCACCTCAGGAACTTCCCTCTGTTGGGAAACAGGTGCTGCCTTTTTAATGTATGGGGCTCCCCAAATGGGAGATATCTGCCTCTGTACCTAAAATGGCCTCTCCAGTGACTCCCCATCAGATTCTGTAAAACTGGCTTCTGCTGTCAAGAGTCCCAAGGAAAGCTGCATACAGTCGGACCTCAGCTTTCATGCCACCATCCATAGAGACCCTAGACCCACATCTTTGGCCCTTTCCACTTTTAAGTCTCTACCATTCACCACAACCTTAACTAGCACCTCAATGAAGTCCTGGCCTGATCCAGGTTTGATTCTGGAATTGCTCCATGACCTTCAAGAAGGCCAGGGTCAGTGGCTCATTTAACCTGCTCATTTTCCCACACCCTTCTGTGTGGCAGGGTTGGGGGACCTAGGGGACTGGGGGCCCATCTCTCTGGTGACTTGCTCCTTCTGTTGTTTATTTGGCAAGTAGCCAGAGGCATCTCTACTCTATATAAGACCCAGACTAGGCATGAAGGACATAAAGCCTGGAGGAACTTCATGGGGGTGATTTGTGTCTTAGGGTGGGATGCCACCCTGATGGGCATCCCACATCTACAGCTCTAGATAGGGCCAGCAAGCCTGGGGGAGCATTTTCTGGATAAATACAGCACCAAGATCACAGCCTCCCTCCCTGGGGCACACCCTACCTGGTTCTTCCGCATTCCTCTCCTCTTTCCTGAGATAGGGTGGCCACCACCCTAAGGGGACCGCCTGGCAGAGCTCCAGGAGATTTAAGAGTCATCCCTCTGGCTCTGCCTTGGTCATTAGCAGAAGTCATATCCTAGGTCCAGGGATGTTCAGCCTTGATCATCTGGCCTCCGCCCAGACACCTCCTTGCTAGGCCTCCCTCCAGTCTTTACTATCAAAGCCCCAGGGGAGTGCCCTGACAGAATGACAGCTGCATGCTCTGTGCCAGGATCTGCCTGGCTCCTCACAAGCCTTATCTCCTGCACTGGCTCAGAGTCCAGGCCTCACCCCATCCCCATCCCCGGCCTTGAACTCTTTACCTCCACTGTCTGGGCTGGGACCCTGGCACCTGAGCAGCTCCCCCCCAACCCTGTAGCTGATAGCCTGACAGACAGGAAGGCCTCACTCACAGGCTTTCTCCTCAGCAATTCAGTGGTCAGACAGGGGGCCCTGCTGGTGGTGCCATAGAGAACAGGCCAAGGCAGTGACAGTGACCAGGCCAGTGGTCCTTGGTAATCTCTGAGAAGTGTACCCCGAAGTCCAAACATGGAGGTCCTTGGGAGCTCCCAGAGCCCAGGTGGACAAGCTTGGTCATTTCTGGCCAGGGCCTTGGTGGTTCATCTTCTCTCTTCAGGTCTAAGTTTCATGTTATAACACACAATGAATCGAGTGGACACTTCAGGTGTCCTCCCAGCTCTGAACACCGACACTGAAACCCCAAGTAGTTCCAAAGATCCCTGAGCAGCTCACGAGTCAAGTCAGTGACCAAATGATCACATTGTTCACGACCAAACCAAATTCTCATCAAGATCTGGTCTAGACCTCAGGTCAGGGGCTTTGACTTTAGATCTCAGGTTGAGATTCACTCTCTGTAAACACTTGGCGTCAGTGGGCTGACAAGTGGCCACCTGAGCCAGAGAAGCAGGAGAGAACATCCATCTTTTCAACTCTGATGCAGAAGGTCTACACTGGGGTCTCGACTCTCACAGGGTCCAGACTGGAGAGGAGGGGTCCAGTCACAGATTGGCAGGCTCCTGTGCTCATGGTCTAGTGTCAGCTCAGGGAGGTCAAATGACTCCCTCTCATGGTCACTTAGTCCAAGTGGCACGGTGCTTTGAACCCAGGCCTCTGGGCCTTTCCCTGTGTGTCCCAATGTTCTTCTCTCCCCACCAGCAAACCCAGCAGCCGTGCTGGCCCTCCCATTTCTGCCCCTGCCCACCACCCCCCCACACACATTATTTTGAAGGCAAATTTTGGGAACTGTGAATATCATTCTGAGGTCATCTGCGGGTGAGCCTTCAGGGAGTGAATCTAAACGACAGAAACATGCCTGGCCAGGGCTCTACTCCTTGTGTGCAACCAGAAAAAAGTCACATGATGCAAAGGCCCAGTGATCCCAGCTTCGACCCAGTTCCTCTTCATCATGGAGTAGGCTGAGGCCTTTAACCTCCCCTCCCCTCCTACCCTTGAGGATGGGGTCTCCAAAGGAAACAGAAGCCTCTCATTGCCAGAAGTTCAAAATTATGGCCCCAGAGAGTCCTTCACTGCCCAATGAATTTGGGGCAAAAAGGAATTGAAGTCCCCTTGTTTCACAAATGACTGAGCTTCTGGGGGCCAATCCAGGCTGAGGGCTGTCAAACATGAGTCAGCAGCTTACTGCTGGACCCAGGAGGGCACCTGTGGTCCTTACCCTCCCCTTGGTGAAGCATAGCTGCTCAGGTAGCAAGTGATGGACGGGTGGGGGGTGAGGCACGTGCTTTGGCTCAACTGTCATCTCCAGTAGATCGTTTCAGGCTCTGCTTCTGAGACCAAACAGCTATCCCTATATCCCTCCAACCGTGCCCCACCCATTTACCATTTATGCAATCAGTGTTTGGTGGGAACCAGCCACAGCAGTGTGTTACTAGAGCCAGGAGAGGAAAGTGCTGGCAACCCTGGGCTGGTGCTGACCCCTCTCCCCACTCACTCTACAGTGTTCCTTCCTGAGCTCCCCGCCCCCCACTGCTCTGCTCAGATCCTCCTTCACCTCTTCCTAATGACCTCCCTGCCCAGCTGTCGGTGCACACTCTAATCCATCATGGCTCCAACCCAAGGCCTGTCTAATCACACCCTGTGAGGAAGCTGTCAGTGTCCCTCCTGTTGAGTACTGCCTAAGTCCTCGGCAGGGCCAGGAGGGCTGCACCATTAGATCCCAACCTGCCTGAGTCATCTCTGGTTCTGCTGAGGCACTGATGAAGGTGAATGAATGAATGAACGAATGAGCAAATGAATGAATAGCATATCCCAAACGGTGGTGGGGCTCGTACCCTACAGAGTGTATCAGCTCCTAACATCAGGGATTCTGAACTACAAATAGCAGCAGCCAGAAAAGCAAGGCCCAGGAGTGATTGTAGAAACACAGACATTGACATTGTCCCCTGGTCTTGGATACTGTTCCATGGCTCCTTCCTGCAGGGAATGGTCCTAGATCAGTATCCTTCCACTTGGGAACATCCTCACAGCTCTGGAGTCCTTGGTCCTGTGTCTCCTTCCTGGGCAGTCTGACTGGGAGCCAGCTCCCTGGAACAGTGCTCTGAGGCAGGGACCATGGCTGCTCCCACAACTCCTGGTATCCTTGACACCAGCTCCAATACTTAATTTATTTGTGCAAAAAGTAGTTTCCATGGTGTTTGTGCTGTGATTTATGGGATTAAGGCCCCCTCAGGTCCAGGGTGATCTCCTCCAGGCTGAGCTAGATATCCCCTCAGCTCATTATCTTCTCTGGTTCTACTCAGGTGCCCTCATCCCCTGGGATGTTCCCAGTACCAACAAGCCTCCTGGGAGAATGCAGCATCTCTGAAACCATCTTAAGAAAGGGTTTTTCAACATCCTGCCTCCATATCCAAGGCCAAGGAGTGCAGATCTTGGGGCTTTGGATGGAGTCACCAGACAGACAGAGCCAAAGGAGACTCAATTCTGAAGCTCCCCCTGCAATTTGTAACCAGTCAAGAAAGAGCAGGTGGGAACCTCATATGCGGCTAACAGAAGGAGAAATGGAACAACTACTTTGGAAAACAGTTCAGCAGTTTCTTAAGATAAATATATATGTATCATATGACCCAGGCACTCCACTTCTACATATTTACCCAAGAGAAATAAAAGCTTATATTCACAGACATCTGGGCATGAACATTCATAGCAATCATATTTGTAACAGCCCCAAACTGGAAACAACCCAACATTCACCACAGGTGAAAAGATAAACAAGTTGCTATATAGTCCACATAATGGAATAGTATTTAGCAATGAAAATAAATTAACTATTAATATACACAAGAGCACGGATGAATCTCAAAATAATTCTGCTGAATGAAAGAATAACAAACAAAATCAGCACATACTGGATGATCCCATTTATTTAATGCAAATGAAAATGCAAACTCATCTATAATGACAGAGAAGCAGATGGGTGGTTGCTAGAGAAAGTGGGGAGAAGGAGAGATCAGAAAGGGACAGGAGGAAACTTTTTTAAAATATATTTTTAGTTGCCAATGTCCTTTATTTTATTTATTTATATGTGATGCTGGGAATCGAACCCAATGCCTTACACATGCCAGGCAAGTGTGCTACCACTGAGTCTCAGTCCTAGCCCCAGCCCCAGGAGGAAACTTGGTGGGGATGGATGTGTTCACTGTGTTGTTGGGGGTGGTTTCATGGGTATACATGTCAAAAATTCATCAGATTGTACATGTTAAGTGTGACTAATATATATTGTAGTATATGTATTTTATGTAACTTACTAAAGGTATTTTGAAGAGGAAGAAAGCCTGGCATGGTGGCGCATGCCTGTCTGTAATCCTAGCACTCAGGAGGCTGAGGCAGGAGGACTCAAGTTCAGGAGACAAGCCTTAGCAAATTAGGGTCGCCCTAAGGACTTAGCAAGACCTCGGCTCAAAATAAAAACAAAAAAAGAGCTGGAGAAGTGGCTCAGTGGTTAAGTGACCTTGGATTCAATTCCAGGTTTAAAAAAGAAGAAGAGAAAGAGGAGGAGAGGGCAGAGAAGGAGGAGGAGGAAGGGTCTCCTTGCACGGCCTTCAGAATACAGGTGCTGCTTGACGGTCTTCAGGGTTTTTAAGCCACCTGGCCCCCCTCTCTGGCTTGTTCTCTCCTTTCTCTCCTGGCAATCCATACATTAGTTGTGGCTCCCTGAATGTGCCCCAATAGCTGGGCTTCATCCATCCAGAGAACTCCTCTCCTCTTCAGGGCCCTGCTCAGTTGTGCCCTCTCCAGGGAAGCCTTCGTGACCCTGGCAGGTCACTGTGCTTGGTTTCTTATTCTCTCCTCCACAGTCCTAGTGTGCAATTGGCTGTTTGTCTGTCCCAGTAGACTGTGGGCTCCTCAAGAACAGGGACAGCCTGTGTTCACCCTTGCCTTGGCCGAGCCAGGCATATGGGCATCCACAAGACTACGCAGTGGATTCCATGTCCAAGAACGTGGGATGGGTCCTCATGGGCTGGGGAAGAAGAGATTCCGAGGAATGGGAGGTAAGCATGGGAAGCTCTAGAAGGGCAGTAGGCCCAGCCTCCAGGGAGAGACAAGCTGCTTTCCTGAGAAGAGGGAGGACTGATCACTGGTGAGGGTTCAGCCACTGCTGAGGGGGATGGGGGCTGTATGGGGTGTGCCCCCTTCCTCCCCATACAGGGGAACACACAGGGGAACTCTATCCTTGGCAGGGGAGAAGGGCTGGGTGTGGCTCCTTCCAGAGAGGGGCGAGGCCCCTGCCCCAGGGCCCATCAGAAGGTTCTGAGATTGATTGGGTCATCTGCATTCCTCAGGTCTGGCAAAAACAGCACCAGAGACTGCAGCTAGCAGTTTGGAGGGCAGGAATGGGAGGCAGGCTCTGCAGAGAGTCCTCAACATGCAGAGAGAAACACCAAGAAGGGGCCATTTGAGCTCCTGATGCCTTTAGTGACTGCCTGGTGGATCCTGGCCTCCTCCTCCCCAGGGTTTAGGGGTCTGAGCAGGTCTCTGGCCTAAGCACTGTTCAGGAGTAATCCTTCCCCACCCAGCCCATGCCTCGCCTTCCCATTAAGCTCCAGCCTTAGGCAGGCTGGTCTTCTGTCAGGAGCCAGGCCCTGCAGGGGTTAAGAACCCCCACTGTGCCTAGATCAGCCAGGAAACAGTGAAGAAGCCATATATGGGGGAACCAATCTGAGGATCAAAATGCAAGCTTCTATGTTGGTGCCTAGAGAAAGTCAGGTGTACCAGGGCCCAAGGTCCCTACACCATAGCTACACATTGCGAGGAGGAGCAGCCATAACCAGAGGCACTGCAGGGAGCAGGGGCAAAGCAGAAACCCTGTCCCACAGTGGTCTGACTCTTTCCTAACACCACAGGCAGGTGATCACTTATGCAAAATCTCCTTGCAAAACCAGACATGGGGCTTGCTCACCTTGTTCTCCCTTGAGCAGAATCAGCCAGTAAGCTGGGTTGTTCTTGAATCCCACCGGAGCTGGTTGAGTAACTGGTTCCCCCTGAAAAGGTTCCTTCAAGGCCAGACTCCCTTAGAAGGTACTCCTTTTGCACCTTGCCTGGGAAAGGGCCCTCTCAGGTCATGTTGCTTTAAAATCTCTCAAGGTTTCGCCCCAGAGTGAAGT
The DNA here is from genome assembly GCF_964194105.1 of Spermophilus citellus. NCBI lineage: Eukaryota > Metazoa > Chordata > Mammalia > Rodentia > Sciuridae > Spermophilus > Spermophilus citellus. Next base: position 53,104,515 of record NC_138200.1, on the reverse strand, counting down.
TCTAGAAAGTCATTCTTGAGCCCACAGACTTTGGCTCAAGAAAGTCACCAAGACTCAGCCTGTCCGCACCTTCCTTGCTGAAGTTCAGACCTTTCTTCCGTCCCACAGGTATACTTAGGGTACCTGCTGCTTGGGCTCTGTCATAGCTGCCCACCAGACACTTGATGACTGCCACACCCACAGGGCCAGGCTCAGCCAGGGACCCTGGGGATATCGGAAGTGAGGGTATCAGGTCTGCTCTCAAGGGACCCAGAACCTTTAGGATGCCTGAGAGACACAGTTCAGATTGCTCTTGTGAACTTATGGAAGCATGTTCTAGAACAAGTATACTAGAGGAAGGCAGGAATAGAACCAGTTTTATCTCCTTGTCATTCACATCTAGCTCTCAGATTTTGAAGAGCTGGTCTTTCTGTTGAGAGCATCAAGGGTCAGGGAAGGCTTTGTTGGGAGGGACCACTGTGTAATCAACAGAGGTCTGCCTGGCACAGAGACGGAGGAAGGGCAGGTCAGGCCAAAGAAACAACTGAGCAAATCTCAGCAAACATTTTGTGATGTAAGATAAGAAGTGCTTCCAATGAAGGCCAAGTTTTGCTCTGGGAGCTCAAAGAATTCCAGAGAAATTCCAGATTTTAATATTTATTTTTTAGTTTTCGGCAGACGCAACATCTTTGTATGTGGTGCTGAGGATCGAACCTGGGCCACACGCATGCCAGGCAAGCGTGCTACCGCTTGAGCCACATCCCCAGCCCCGAAATTCCAGATTTTAGAACATGATGCTGTAATGTTTGCCTCTTAAATCCCAAAATGTGTGCCTGAGCCTAATGCTCCCCTAATTCTCCTCCCTTGGCCTCTGCAGGGAATTTCTTTAAGATGGCTCCTGCTAAAAGCCCTTCACAATGTTTTCCTGTGAAGATTCCCCACAGGATAATTAGAATGCAGGGCAATCCCCTCAGGGTGGAGGCTTTCTCAAAAGCCCAGGGACTCAGGGCTCTTTAATTGATATATCTGGTACACATTTGTATTCATTTTCTACTTTGTAAGGGCAAGCACCTTTTCCTTTCTTTAACCTGGATGACCTTGTTTCAAAAGCTACTTTAGGGGGGCTGCAGCTATATCTCAGTAGCAGAGCACTTGCCTACTCTGTGTGGGGCACTGGGTTTGATCCTCAGCACCACATAAAAATAAATAAGTAAAGTAAAGGTATTGTGTCCATCTACAACTAGATAAATAAATAAATAAAAAGCTGCTTTAACCATGAGGTAAAACAGTAGAAGTGCTATGTTCAATTAGAAAGTGGCTTCGCTCTATACTGATTTAGCATTCTTCCAGCCCCGGGCTGCTCAATAGCTCATGCAATGGTTGCCAACCTGATCCCTGTACCCCATCCACACGAATGAAATCTGGAAGGGTCTGTCTGGGCTGGGACCCTGCCAAGCACACTGTTAGAGTGGACCCGTCTAACCTGTCCAATCAGATCTCACCTTCTAGGGAACTAGTGTAAAAGCCATGGGGACAAAAACAAGTGATATTAGGCTCAGGCAAGGACAGGAGGCTCTATAATTAACACCAATGGGGCTGAGAGGATAGGAGACAGCTGTGTCATCTGACCCTGAGTTTGGGGACCTCTCACTGGGAAGAGAACAGCATCCCCAAGAGAGCAGTATTTATGAGGGTGGAAATTCATTAAAACCCTTTGGTGTCAGGGGACTGTAATAGAGGAGGATGGGGAAGGGCTCAGAATTGACTTGGAAAATTCTGCACTGCTCAAGGGGCTCCCTCCTTCTGTCCAGCTCTTCACATTTCAAAGGGACACTCGGTCCCCTGGCCTAGGAAGCATCTGCCGTCAAACCACCCTCAGGGGCCTGATGGGCTCTACTTGGGATGCTGTTGAACTCATGGGTCCAGAATCCCCCAGGGCCATGCTCCTATCACTAGACCCCATAGGTAGGAGCCTCCTCTGTTCTGGCCCAGCTTGGTTGGGTTACCAGACTTCCATTTCTGGGGTCAAAATTTTAGCTGGTACCTCAGCTGTTGAAGGACATGAACTCTGGTCATTGGCCCCCATTCCCCAAATGTTGCCATAAATTGGATCTTGGGCCTCAGATGAAGGAGCACCTGATTTGTCCCAAGTACCCGGCTCCACCAGGTCATAAGAGGGAAGAGAACTAATGTGCTGAGCACTGTGTTACTTCCTTTACCTTTATTTTCTCATTTAATCCTCTCAACCACCCTATAAGGTAAGTATGAGGCTGAGGAGCAGAAAGGTAAAGTAACTTATTCAAGGTGAGATCTGCCAAGTTCTGTTTTAGGGAATATAGTTGCTGGATGAAACATTAAAAAAAAAAAAAAACCCTCTTCTTAAAAGTATTGAAGAACTGGCAAGAAAGAAAGAAAAAATGTCAAAATCCAAGGGGAGGGGCTGGATTGTGGCTCAGTGGTAGAGCGCTTGCCTAGCATGTGTGAGGCACTGGGTTCGATTCTCAGCACTACATATAAATAAATAAAGTCCATTGACAACTAAAAAATATTTTTAAAAATCCAAGGAGGGGCAAGCACCTAGGTAAGTAAGGAACACTGGAATCATTTTGGTCCAGTGAATGTTTGATGATACAGGTAATAAGAAATTTAGTTTTAATGATTATGTGGAACTATATAAATAAATGTCAAAACTCAGGGTCCGTCCTAGATGGGGAATCTATCAGGAGACCCTCCAAGATTGAGTGGGCACCTTGAAAGGCCTCCCCACCATGAGAATGCAAAAGTTGGGTGGAGGAGACTTCACTGAGAAGTCATAACCACAAGCCAGACTCTGCACAGATCAGTAGCCTGGCTTCACATCATTTGGGTGGTTGGGAAACTTCTAGTCCTGAATGTAAAGTATTCTTGAATCACTAATATCCTCAGGCAATGGCAGAAAGATAACATATATTGCCTCTGGGGGGAGGCTTCTTCATCCTGATCCTTAACAAATGACCACCAATAAGTTTTCAAATTTAGGCATGAGCAATGCCTAAAAGAACCAAGCACAGAAGAAACAGTGCACATGCACCCTCAGGGACAAAAGATGGCAGATAACCAAACTGCAACAACCTCAGGTTGCAGTGTTTTGGAGCACTGATTGTAGAAACAATCACTTACTATGTGTAGTGAAATAAAAGACAGGTTTGAAAATATTTGCAGAGAATAGGAAACTACAAAGAGTGACCTAGCAGATTTGAGAAAAGACGCAAACAGAACTCCAGAAATAAAAAACACCAGAACTCCAGAAATAAAAAACACCAGAACTGAAATTTTTAAACGTGGTAAAAGATTAGATTTAGTGTAAGAGAATTTGTGAGCTGACAGATGATTTAAAAAAAAAAAAAAAGCAATGGAAAACTGCCCAGAGAGACAGAAAGTCAGAAAATATGGCAGAAAAATTAAGAGACATGCAAAGAGCAGACTCTGACTAGTAGGTGTTCTAGAAGGAAAGGAAAGGGAACGGAGAGAGGCAGCACACGAAGAGACACTGGCTAAAAATCTTCCAGAGTCTATAAGGGAGGCTATTCATGGTGTAAAGAATGCCAAGGAATTTTAAGCATTATTTAAAAAGAAGAAAAGAAAGAAATACATGCTTAAACATACATGATAAAGTGCAGAATACACACAGAGAGAGAGACAGACAGAAAAACAGACAGACAGAACCAGAGGCAAAAGTCAGCGTACCTTAGACTAACAACTGATTTGTCAACCTCACAACAGGAGGGGGATGCCCTGACAACCCAGAATTCTTTATCCAGTGACGGTATCTTCTGTGAGTGAATACCATACACATTTTCAGAGCAACAAACAGTAAGAGAACAGAGAACCAGGGAACTCTCGTAGCAGGATATTCTAAATGACACACGTTAGGCAGAAGAAAAGTGATTCCAGAGAGAAGACCTGAGATTCGGGAACACAGGAAGAGTTGAGAGAGTGGTAAGTACCCGAGAAAGGCTATACATACATTGACTGCATCATAGTAATTCTAAGGTCTTGCGGATTACAAAACAAGATAGAATTAAAGTACATAAATAACATAAGCATAAAAGACAGGAGAGGGTCAACAGAGCTAAAATGTTTTAAAGTTTTATATTATCAAAGAGAAAGATAAAGTGATTAACTTTTTTTGATTTTGGTTTGGTTTTGGTACCAGGGATTAAACCCAGGGGCACTTCACCACTGAGCCACATCCCCAGTCCTTTTTATTTTTATTTTGAGACAGGGTCCCACAAAGTTGCTTGCTAAGTTCCTGAGGCTGGCTTTGAGCTTGTGATCCTCCTGCCTCAGCCTCCCAAGCCACTGGCATTTCAGGTATGTGCCACCGTGCCCAGCAATTAAGTTAAATTTTAACCTTGATAAATAGTAGTTTCTGGGGTAAATGTTAAAGGGAAAAAGAAAAAGAAAAGGTACGTAAGTGCCAATTAGTGGAGGGGGGAAGCACAATAATAAAAAATTAATATAAAAGAAAAAGATCACAGAAATAGCACAAATTAGGATAGATTCAGAATCACACTCTGTGTGAGAGATGGAACCTGGCCTAGTTTCCTGCTCCATATGGCATTAGAAAATTGTCCACTAGTCCTGCCCACCTAGCTGTCTCCTGACACAGCCCCCAGCATTACCTGTCTACCGCTCCCCTCTGAGCATCACCCTCTTCCCCTGGCCCCCTCAAAGCTGGGCTCCCTGAGGCTCAGCATGTGGCAGAACTTGTTCTTGGGATCGGTTGAGATCAGTGTGTGGCCTTCTTAGGGGTCCCTACTCTGCCACTGTCACTTCCCCTGTCTCAAGGCTTGCTGGCCTTGAGAAAGCAGAGTTGAGTGCTTTCCTCTTTATCCCAGTTCATCCAGTGTCCAAGCCCAGAATCACCCTGGGCCTCTGTGACAGCCTCCACTAATTCTTCCTGATGCCACCCAACCCTGCCAGTCCATTCTCTAAGGTGCCGAGACAGCTGCTCCTTGGCTCAGACCCTGCCCATCACTTCAGGAAGTCTGCAGAGTCAGAATGGCTAACATGAGCAATAAGCATCAGCTGAGCACATACCGGGTACAGGCACAGGCAGTGAGCATCACAAGCAATATGTCCATTCCCTCCTCCCAGCTGCCCCGTGAGTTGTTTTTTTCATAGCAGTTTCACAATGAGGCAACTGAGGCTTTGAGAAATGAACTAACTTGCCCACATTTCCCCAGCTGTGAAGCAGCCAATCTAGGTCTATTCATCTGACTCAGAGGTTATGTCCATAAAGCCTTAAGCCGGCTTTCAAGGATGTTTATAAATTGGTCCCAATTTTCTGGTGCAGCCTCATATTCTCTGAATTTACTCACACCCAGGCCATTCTAGCTGCTCACTGTCATCTGAGCACACCCTATGTGGGTCCTAACTCCCTGCCTTTGCACACCCATTCCTCTTCCAGACCCTCACTTTTCCAATCCATACCCTTCCTGAAGCCTCATTCTAAATGTCCCCTGCCCAGGAAAGATCTCTTTCGTTTAGTGACTGTCGGAGATTTGCATCTTGCTGGAGCATGTTCATATGCCTGGTGGGCAGCAAGTTTCCTGAGACTCGAGACCGTGCCTGGCCTGTTCTTCAGCCTGGTAGAAGTGCCCTGTATGGTACGAGGTGTGTATGTTTCAGAATTCTTAAATCTTGTTTAAGCAGATGGGCAGAAGCTTCCAGAGCAGATCCTTCCTGAGCAGGACAGCTTGGAGGATAGGGTGCGTTCCCCCAGAGCTTGGCACGTGGGGCATGTGAGCATGTGCTGTGTCATTTTACCAGTCGTGGGCCCTCCCTGTATGGGAAGCAGTGGAGAAGTTCCTGTAGGCAGAGGTGCTTTTGGGTGGTGCAAGGACTGGCTCTGAGCCCACAGCCTCTCTTCCCTGGACATTCTTACATCTCTGGCCTTCAGAGTTGAGTGCAAACTCTTATCTGCCCCAAGTCTTTAGCCCCAAACCTATGTGCCACCATTGCTGGTTTCCTTTCTAGAACTCAGAGGAAAACTATAAACTGCAGCTGGAAAACCTCCCACCTTCCTGCCAAAACCTGAACTTGGGAAAATCAGCTGGAAGCAATCAATGAGGATTTGGGCTGCGTTGCTGATGCCTATGCTGAGGAGACATGATGGAATGAGGAAGGGTCAGAGCCGGCTGTGCCTGGGAGGAACCTAGGAGGAACCTAGGAGGAACCCTAGGAGGGGGATAAGACACACAGGAAAGCTATGTGGAGGAAAATGGGATGAGGCCTAATTACCAGCTTCAGGCCTCAGGGAAATAGGTTCTGCAAGACTGAGACTTGAAGACAGGCTTGGCACGGATGAGGGTAGCTAGCCTAGGGAGCTGGGGTAGGAAGTGGACATGTCCGGCAGATACAAGATGGAACCCAAGCTGGTTCTTGTTCCCCCAGGAGGAGGGACACTGATACATGTAAAGCTGAGGGACAGGGGTGGAGCGGGGAGGCATAAAGTGTGTGTATGTCCCTGAGTGACCAGCCTGGCTGGGTGGACAGAGGCCTGAGGAAAGGGCCAAGGAAAAGACTGAAAAATTTGGTGTTGATGGGGACAGAGAGGCATTGTGGAGGGCCTGCTGCACGCAGGACTGGGGGAAGGGCAGGACAGCCCTCCCCTCCTTCCTGCCACTCCCCTCCTTCCTGCCACAGCCTCCATGCTGTGAACTGCCACCTGATCCCTTCAGGAGCACTTCCTTTCTAGGCCCAACAAAGGGCAGAAAGAGAAGGAAGGAAAGAAAGAAAGAAAGAGAATCCATTTGAACAGGAGAAACCAGCCTCCTCCCAATCTGGTTTTTTGATTTATACCCCAGACTTTAAATAGACTCTTGAAAATCCCTTGTCCATTAAAGTTGCTTTTCTTTGAAACCATGAAAGAATGTGGAGTTGAGACTTGTCTTGGGAGCAGGAAAATTCTACATGCAACTTGTAGCATTTTCAGGATGAAAACTGCTGGCCAGGGAGTAGGAGGTCTGAGCCAGGTCCTTTTGAGATGGTGACAGCCAGGGACCAGGTAGTGTGGATCTGGGGTTAAGGAAGCAGGCACTTTGTGATAAGCCAGTTGTCTGACCTGAAGCAGATCACCAAGTCTCATGGAACCAGTTTTCTCACTCCCAAATGAAGATGACAATAACTGCCCTCCCTCTGGGAGGCTGATTCCTTTCCTTGAGCATGGGTTTCCTATGCCAGGACAATGGGCTAGTTGATATCTGGCTGGCTTTCTCTCACATTGGGGATTTCCAGACCAGTCACTTCAGTAGCCAAAAGAAGGGCAATTGTCACCAGAAATAAACAGCCATCAAGAGTAAAATGGCCTCCGAGAAATGCTGTCTGGTCTTTGCACCATGATCAATGCTAGATGGTGCTCCAAGCATCTGGGAAGGGGTGAGAAGGGCTCTTTGTCTCCATCAAGTTGCTTTGAGCTTATGAGCTCAAAGAGACTGATGAGCTTGGGCGATGCCAGAGACTGGAACAGGTGGTGGCTTTATAAAGAGTTGAGAATAGAGTTGTAGTGTGGGGAGAATACCAAATATACACCCAGAGCACCAGGAATCTTCAGAGAAAGTGGCTGAACTAGACCCTTCCCTCACACGGTATACAAAATTAACTCGAAATGGATCATGGAACTAAAAGTAAGAACTGAAACCATAAAATGGCTAGAGAAAAACATAGAAGAAATTCTTTATGGCCTTGGATTTGGCAAAGATTTCCTAAATAGTACACAAAAGTACAGACTAAAATGATAGGCATTAATACATCAATTGATTTGAAAATCTTCAAGATTTAAAACTTTTATATTCATTTACAAAACTGAAAATGTAAGTCACAGCCTGGGGGAAAGTCTTTGCAAATTATATAGCCAAAGATGCTTCTATTTCAAGTATTATATATATATATATATATATATATATATATATGTGTGTGTGTGTGTGTGTGTGTGTGTGTGTGTTGTGTATAATTTATATTTTATATAATGATATGTTCAAAATATAAGCTTTTTTGCTGGATTTGTAGTTTGCAAATATAGATGTGTGTGCAACTCAACCATAGAAGACAAATAGTCCAACTTATTGCAAGAAAAATATTTAAAGAGACACTTCAACCAAGAATGCTATGGAACAATAAACAACTGCAACTCTCACAAACAGCTGGTAGAAGCCAGGCTCAGTGGTTCATGCCTGTGATCCCAGCAACTCAGGAAGCTGAGTCAGGAGAATCTCAAGTTCAATACTAGCCTCAGTGACTTAGTGTGACCGGGTCACACCACATAAAAAGTGAAAAATTAAAAGGGCTGGGGATGTAGCTCAGAGGTAGAGTATCCCTGGGTTCAATCCCTGGCACAAGCAAATAAGCAAACATCTGGTGGGGAATAAAAATGATTCAGCCACCTTGGAAAACAGTTTGGCAATCTCCTTAAAAGTTAAACATACGCCTGCCATATAAGCCAGCCATTTTATTCCTAGGTACTTACCAAAGAAATAAACATATTCACACCAACACTTGTACATGAATATTCTTAGCAGTTCTATTTGCAATAGTCCCTAAACTAGAAAAAACCCAAATACCTATTTTTTTATTTATTATTTTTAGTTATACATGACAGTAGAATTTATTTGGACATATCATACATACATGGAGTATAACTTCCCATTCTTGTGGTTGTACATGATGTGGAGTTACAGTGGTCATGTGTTCATATATGAACATAAAAAAGTTATGTCTGACTCATTCTTTTGTATTTCCTATTCCCATCCCCCCTCCTTTCCCTCCAGTTCCTTTTGTCTAATTCAATTAACTTCTATTCTTCCCTCTCCACTTTATTGTGTGTTAGCATTCACATATTAGTGAGAACAATTGGCCTTTGGTTTTGAGATATTGGCTTATTTCACATGGCATGATAGTCTCTGGTTCCATCCATTTACTGGCAAATGCCATAATTTTATTCTTCTTTATGTGTGTATCACATCTTGTTTATCCATTCATCTATTGAAGAGCACCTAGGTTGGTTCCATAGCTTAGCTATTATGAATTGAGCTGCTATAAACATTGGGGTGGCTGCGTCACTTTGGTATTCTGATGTTAAGTCTTTGAGTATATACTAAGGAGGGAGATAACTGGGTCAAATGGTATTTCCATTCCAAGTTTTCTGAGGAAGCAACCTAAATGTCTATTAACAAATGAATAGATAAACAAATTGTGGCATTTGTAGGTAAATGGATGGAGTTGAGAATATCATGCTAAATATTACTTAGCAAATAAAAAAGAATAGAATGTTTACACAAACAATGGCCTGAATGACCCTTAAAATAATGTGAAATGAAAAAAGACAGACCAAAAATAGTGCACAAACCATGTAATTCCATGTACATACAATTCTAGAACATGTAAGCTAATCACTAATCCCAGCCAACAGTTGGCTGGGAGCAGAGCAGGTGGGGCAGGAGGGATGAAGGAGGATGAAGTTATGGTTATTGTCTTGACTGTGGTGATGGTTTTACAGGGGTAGACATAGGTCAAAACATCAGATTGTAGACTTTAAATAAGTGCAATGTATTGTACATCAGTTATGCCTAAATAAAGCTTTTCAAATGAAGAAATGGGAGTGAGGAAAATAGTCTTGTCCCTTGGTGAAGATCAGCCAATGCTCAGCTCTCCTGGTTGGGGGTGTGTATAGGATCTGACAGCTCAATCTCAGTCTCCCCCATCATGTGACTCAGATGCACCTCTCCGACGTATTCCAGGTTCCTGGGAGGCAAGGGCCGTGCTTTCTGCATCATCTATTCTGTTGAGGATCGTGACAGTGATGAAGCAGCTTCTACAAGGAGCAGTGGAAGGACTAGTTTATCACTCGGCCCAGTTGTGATCACATCAGAATCAGGGAGTGCACCCAACCATGGGGCAATAACTCCACTGTCATTCCTTCCTTGTTTGTGGAGTGTGTGGTGACTCACGCTGGGAAGACTCCCAATATGCTGAGGAACTGGACAAGGCAGAGGGGAGATGCTGAGCCGGGCTGACTCCTGAATGAACTGAACCATTGGGGCTCACCCTTCAGGTTGAGGCTGTCAGACAAGATGGTCCTTACATATCTACAGGGTACTGTGACATCTTAGAGGCAGGAAGTCCATGCAGGAAGCCTCTCTATGTCTGATGAAGTCAGACTCTAACCTTTATCACACTGACCTGATTAAAGTCTCCATAGTCCTGTGGTCAGACTGTTATTCTGGCTAAGGCATCCAGAGGTTGATCTTATTGCTAAGCCAAACCTGGAGCTCAGGCCAGAAGTTGTGGAGGTAATTTCTGTTGCTCAAGCACCATGAGGACCTTTCATGGTGATGGTTCCCACAGATTTATGTAAACTGAAGTGTGAACAAGGCCAACACTGCTGCTCCTGGATGATCTGCCCTCATCCCCTGTGTATTATCCTTGATAGCATTAGACTTAGATAGGAAAGCTTAACTCAAAAATTCAGCTGCAACAATGGAATATTATTCAGCTTTAAATAATAATGAAATTGTGGCATTTGTAGGTAAGTGGATGGAGTTGGAGAATATCATGCTAAGCGAAGTAAACCAATCCCCAAAAATCAAAGGCCAGGGCTGGAATTGTGGCTCAGTGGTAGAGAGCCTGCCTGACATGTGTGAGGCACTGGGTTTGATTCTCAGCACCACATATAAATAAATAAATAAATAAAATAAAGGTCTATCAACAACTAAAAAAAATTTCAAAAAAATCGAAGGCCAAAAGTTTTCTCTGATAAATGGATACTGATCCATAATTGGGGGTGGGTGGGCCAAGGGAAGAATGGAGGAACTTTGGATTGGGCAGATGGGAGTAAGTGTAGGGGAGGGAGTATGGGGGGAAATGATGGTGGGATGAGACAGACATTATTACCCTGTGTATGTGTATGATTGCACAAATGGTGTGACCCTGCATTGTGTACAACCAGAGAAATGAAGTTATGTTCCATTTGTGTGCAATGAATCAAAATGCATTCTGCTGTCATGTATAGCTAATTAGAGCAAATAAAAAAAGTTCATCTGCAAAATGAATATAGCTGTTGGGTTTATTACTTATATGACAAAGGAAGTCACCTGATAGACAAGTGTCCTCAATATTCCTTGAAGTCACACTCTCTTGTAGACATCCACAAAATAATCGGGTTTGCAGAAATCACCTGTAAGTGAATTTTAGATTGTTCTCAAGAAGCAAGAAGACTCTTCCAGTGACAGCCACCCTCTTCTCTGGGACTTACTTGAGTCCATTATCTCAGCAAGCTCACCCTGACTTTGAGAAGGGCTACACTGCAGTATGGGGCTGGAGGGTGTTCATGACAGACTCTCTGCTTTTCCTTTCTAGGTCATTATTGGACCCTGCTGACCTTTGTGGACACCACAGACCTTGTTCTGCTGTCCAGATTGGTCTGGTGTCTCTGAAGACCCAGAGTTTGGGAGCATATCCCACCCACATTTCTGGGTATTTCTGACTGAACTGAGTCCCCATGTGGTGGGAAAGTCTCTTTCTAGATATTTCACCAAGAAGGTACCAGGTGTCAAGTCATCGCTTGGCTGGGTTACCAGGGAAATTCTCTTAACGAATTTTTAATTGAAACCAGGTGCCCAGAATGACCACCTTGCAGCTCAACTGAGTGACCACTCCCCAAATGAAGAACCTGCACAAGGTGTGGCATGTTGCCATGGCAATTGTTTCCCCAATTCGATGCACTTGTGGTTTAGCAGAACATGATTAGCAGAATGATCTTCCCAGGAGAGTTCTCGTGGCCACTGGGATATAAACAAGGATACAAAAGGACACAAGGATACAAGAAGGACACAAAAGGAAACTGGGGAGTCAGATGGAGAAGGATGCAGGGTTCTGATATCTCAGACCCATCCTTGGTGCCCTGAGACACACCTGGCATTGAATGAGATCCTGGCATTCCACACAAGGGTGCATCGGATCAATATGGGGTGAAGAGGGATCAAGGCCCTGACCCTGAGACCATTCACCTCCTTAAGGGGAGCCAAGGCCCCTGTTGAGCTATTTATTGGGCACCTATTACATGCTGATAATGAGGCTAGAGTGATAAACAACATGGTCGAGGTTCTACTCTCATGGTCCTCAGGATTTTATCTCTGCAGCTTTAGTCCTGAGAGGCCATGAAGAAAGAACAGGGATGGCCAGGTTGATGGAAAAAAATCCTAGGAAGAACTTGAAAATTACATCCCTGAGGGGAGAGAGAGAGCGCTCAGGGCAGAGCAGAGCAGAGCAGGGTTAGATATAGTGCAGAGGGAACTGAGACCGTGACCAAAACCAAATAGGGACTTGAATGTGTGAGTCCCAGCCAGGTTCAGAGAATGGCCAAAGCTGGCTAAGCTCCAAGAGGGTTTTTTTAACAAAGTCACAGGTCACACTGGGGCCTCTGCTAGAGTCTGGAGGACCTGCTTTTGGTCTTAGCAGGGCAGCTCCTACCCCAGCCTGGGGACAGATAATACATCTGAGACAGACCTGGCAACCTGTGCTTGGCACTCCTGGGGGCAAAGTCTGGGCATGTGGGGAAATAGCTAGCAGGACACAGAAAGCAGTCAGGTTCAGCAGGGAGCTGGGTGGGAGAAGGAGAGGAGAATAAAGGTGTGGTAGTGCTCAGGGTGCACGGTCATCACAGTCCAAAGGATGGGCCCTGAGGCTGCCCCTCCCCCGTGTGCCCATCTGAAATGCTTGAGAGCCACATCTTCTCAGTTGTCCAGCTGGCCTTCAGTTTCTGCTTGTCATTCACCACTTCCTTTCATGTCACTCTCCCAAACTTTGGCCTTCTTGATGGTGTCCCCCATGTACAGGATGTAGGTAAGCACACCAGGGTTGGACTTCCTTGGCTCGACTCCTGGGGAACCCCATGACCACCTGCCCAAGTGTCAGGTTTGCATGTAATCAACTGCAAGACTTTTCCTGACCCCACTTGAGCCAACAGGAAGGAGTGTGTGGCTCTAGGGAAGAGAATAAGGTGCAGGGACCCAACGGTGAGAAAGCAAGGGCCACTCAGGAGCTGGATGGGGAGGGACCACTGAGAATGTATGAGCTGGGGGCAGGTTCTACTCCAAACTCAAGACAAGGTTGTGGGGAAGACAAGGCTGAGGCTGGGAAACCCCTTGGGGACCCCAGGAACTGAGCTGAAAGGCATTGAGAGCTGCTGAGCTGGGCCTGAGTCCAGGCATCCGGGAGACTACAAGGGAACTCAGATTTGGCCGTCTCTCACCTGGCCTCACAGTGTTTTTGTCTCAAAGTGGTTGCTGGCCCCGAAGGTTCAGGGAAAAACAAGTCAGATAGATGGATGAGAGTGGCCTTCAAGGGGAAGAGCCACAGTGATAAAGACAACTAGAGTCAGGGGACTGTGTTGATGCTCTGAGGAGTGTACACCTTGCAACCCACACTGGCTCCTCCCTAGGCACGGCACTCCTTGGGTATGGCACTGTAGGAAGTTTTCTTAGCTTCTGCAGCAGATAGAGTTAGTAAGCCTTGCTCTAAGGAACTTTCGGTTAACTGTTTCCACCTATCCGTCCTGCAGCATCCATAGCAAAGTTGGCGTGAGACATGAGGCTTCTATTCAAGATCTCAAACTTCAAAGAGTTAATTCAGTTTTGGAAACATAATCAACTCCCAAGAAGAAGTGGCTCCAAGGCTCCTAATAAATGAGGATGATGCTGAGATGCCAACACCCACCAGTCCCCTGAATGTCATCTCTAGCCATCTGCGACTGCATGGCACGTGCTGATTGGTGCAAAGGCGGCGAGAAGCCCAGTGCTGGAGCTGGACTCCACCATAATTCGCTGTGGGATCCTGGGTAGATCGCTTCTCCCTAGCCTCAGGGTCTGTCAGCAAAACCCTCGCTGCTCACGTCAAACTGTGTGGGGAAGCTTTGCCTGCTTGTGCTTTCGGGACCATTCATCTTCCCTATCAGAAAAACTGAACTTCCCCTAAAGTTCTGGGGCTGGCAGAAGGCTCTCCACACAGCTGCTGATTCTCTCCACACGGCCTTGAGTGATTAAGGACGGCTGAAAGGAGAACAGAGAAAGAAGAACCAGTTAGAAGCACATTGTGCTCAGAGAACACTTAGCTTCCTCCCCCACCAAGGGCTCAGCACCACAAATTCCCTGCTGTTCCTCTCCAGAGGGGCAGCATGGTAAGAGGGATCTGTGGCTTTCCACTCTGTGGCCTTGGCCGAGTGCCCACCCTTCTCTGAACCTCAGTTTCCCTATCTGTCAAGTGGCACGGTTACAAGATTAAAATAAGAATGTGTGTTAGACAAGAATCGCACAACATGCACCCCAGCAATGTAACTTCCCCTCCTGGCTTGCCTCCTGCCACCCTACCTCCAAGCAGACTCAGCCACTGCTGTGTTGGTTTCCTGTAAGACAAAGTAGGAATGTGACTCCCCGGGCAATTGGGTGAAATGGTTAATGACTTGACTGTAAAAACACAGAGCTGCCCTTTGAATAAACAGAAATGTGGGTGTTCCAGGTTGTTTCTTTTACAATCTTTTTTTTTTTTTCTAGCAAATTCTGCTACTACTAATTGTGCAGAACCCAGTACAGTATTCAAAATACTTGGAACCAGAAACATTTCAGATTTCAATTTCTTTCTTTCTTTTTATTTTTTAAATTTTTATTTTTTTTTATTTTGGAATAAGATAACTTGGGAATGTGATCCAAGTTTAAACAAGGAATTCAATTATGTTTCACATATATCTTATACCATAGCCTGAAGGTAATTCATAACATTTTTAATAATTTCATGCAGGAAACAAAGTTTCATGGTGTGGAATTTTCCACTTGTGCTGGCACTGGAAAAGTTTTAAATTTCAGAGCATTTTGGATTTTTGGATTTTTGGATTGGGAGTGCTCCACCTATATTTTGGTGAGTTTCAGTGGAGAGGAATAGAAAATAAAACAAAAGAAAAGAGTTGGGTTAGCTCCAATAAATATAAAAGAAGAAAAAAAAAGAAAAACAAAACAAGGCTGAAACTAAATTTATTCTTAGAGAGGCCTTTTTTTGGCAAGTATTTATTTTAAAACAGCAAGAACTTTTACACACAAACGAGATCTCTTCTACAAAGTCTTTAGCTACTCAACCTCAGGAAATCCTATAATTTTTTTTCAAATTTTCTATCCTGACTCAAATCCAATTTCAGTTCACTTTAAGAAGAGTTTGCCTTGGGCTGAGGTTGTAGCTCAGTGGTAGAGCGCTTGCCTTGCCCTCGTGGGGCCCTGGGTTTTATCCTTAGCACCACATAAAAATAAATAAATAAAAATAAAGATATTGTGTCCATCTACTATATATATATTTTTTTAAAGAAAAATTTGCCCTCACTCCTATTGAGCAGAATACAAAATTAATTTTCCTATTCTCAATAATAATCAATGAGAAAACAGCTTTACAGTGTTTAAAACAAAATTGTTCAAAAGCATTTCAAAAGTAGCTTCTACACTGACTATTGGTGGCAGAATAATTTTGTTAGTCAAAATCTCCTGACTTGTTTTTTTCAGTACCTAGGAGATCTTTACTACTGAGCTACATCCCTGATCCTTTTTACTGTTGTTGTTTTTGAGATAGGGTCTGGCTAAGTTGCTGAGGTGGCCTGGGACTTGTATTTATCCTACCTGAGCCCCCCAAAGTAGGCATTCACCCCCATGTTTGGACGAAATTACCTGACCTTAGTGATTATCATGTTGATTTTGTATTTCACTAGATTTGACAAGGAGCCACCCATTGGATTAGCCAGTTTGACTTGCTTATTCTTTAGTAGCAGTTTCTGTACTTTTCCATTGAATAATTTTATTATTATCACTAATATTTGTTTTAAAGAGAGAGAGAGAGAGAGAACTTTAATATTTATTTTTTTTAGTTTTCGGCGGACACAGCATCTTTGTTTGTATGTGGTGCTGAGGATCGAACCCGGGCCGCACGCATGCCAGGCGAGCGCGCTACCACTTGAGCCACATCCCCAGCCCCTCACTAATATTTCTTATGCCGGGGGATAGAGCCCAGTGTCTCATGCCTGCTAGGCAAGGTGCTCTACCACTGAGCTACAGCCCTAGCCCTCCACAAAATAGTTTTAAATGTTATTTTTGTACCTGAAGCCTTAGTGTCGTACTGTAATTGTAGGAAACAGAAATACTGATATAACACTTAACAAAAAATGAAGAGGAACAGGAGAAGAACTAGGTTAAGTGGTTAAGGCCATTGAAAGACAAAAGGACAAGTAGGAACTCCAAATAGACACACATTTGACAGTTTAGGGATCTTTCTGCAGAAACCAACGCACCCGCACCACTAAGACTCACATTGACACGTGGTCCTTTGGCAAATCCAGGATAGGGAAGACAAGGGACCCTTGGCATCAGTTTTGAGGGGTGTAATAGGCAGAGCCAGCATCTGGTGAAGCTGCAGGGCCCTGAGTTGGAAAACTCAGAACACTGTGCAGTAGTCATCTTGAAACCTTTAATGACTTTATCTTTGAATTTGTGTATGAGGTGAAATCTGATGGGGCAACAGAGAATGTGCAGGGATTTGGAGTCTCCATTCACTAGTCCTGCCTCCTCCTGCCATCTCTGCACCTCCCTCTTCTGCCCACAGCTACCACCCAGTGACTGTACCCACCCCAGCAGGGCTGGGCATGTGAGCCACGTGATGGGGCAGGGCTCACGCAGAGGGTCTGCACTCAAGCTATGCATAACCCTGTGCCTGAGGAAGCGTAAAATTAAAAAACAAATTTAAGAACCCATTACAGGTGGAGAAAGAGACTAGAAAACAGGTCATTTTTTTTTTCCTGCTTTGGGAACTATGGACCCCATGCTTTCACTGGCATTGGGTCTCCCGAATTATATAGCTCGCCCTGGTAGGAGGTACACCTCAGGGAGAGAGTTCCAGTCCTGGAAAGGTTGGAAAGAGCCACATTGTGGAGCATGGGGACATTTCCTAGCAGGGCTCCAGCAGGAAGACTTATAGCACCGAGCTCAGGCAAGGCTGGAACCAGGCACTGGAGTCTGCATGGTTTCCAATATCTATGTGGGGTATTCGGGCAGCAAGAAGTGACCTGGGCGCAAAGTAAACAAAATGGGAGGCTGGATGGAAGCAGGTGAGACTTGTGCCTTTTCCTTTTGTTTATGGTATTGTAGACTATGATGCTCACTAGTTGGAACACACACTGGTATAACCTTTGGAAAGCAAACTTGGTATTAACTAGTAAACAAGATAGACATAGACTTAGAGAAATTCCTGCATGAGTGCACAGGAGGCAGGCATGAGAGTCATGTAGCAGCACTGTGGGACATATTCTTAAACTGGGAACAATCTTCATGTTCATCAGAAGGAGAACAGACACGGTAATGTATCCATGCAATGGGATACCATAGAGCACTGTAGACAAATGAATCAGATAGGTGGAGACATGGAAGACTCTGGAATATAACATGGAACAATCCAGTGAACATAGCCTCTACAAGCCTCAGTTTTAGGCCTTTCAAGTTGAATGAATCTTGGAATAGGGAAGAGGCTGGCTTCATATAGGAAAACGTGAGACCTATGAGACCCACTTGCATTCAGTTTACACAGGCCCAATGCCTGAATTTCCACTGTTAGAAACAAATTCCTCTGCCAGGCATGGTGGCACGTGCCTATAATCCCAGAGGCTCTGAAGCCTGAAGCAGGAGGATCAAAGATCAAATCCAGCTTCAGCAACTTAGCAAGGCCCTAATCAATTTGGCAAGACCCTGTCTCAAAAATAAAAAATAAAAAGGGCTTGGAATGTGGCTCAGTGGTTGAGTGTCCCTGGCTTCATCCCTGGAAAGAAAGAAAGAAAGAAAGAAAGAAAGAGAGAGAGAGAGAGAGAGAGAGAGAGAGAGAAAGAAAGAAAGAAAGAATTATATTGCTTTGGGTCAACACTTTGATTTTCTCTTGAAAATCAAAGAGACCCAGTGGTTTCTGACTGCAAAGCTCCATTGGACAGTCACTGGCCACAGTCCAAACATTTTACATAAATGCTTTTCGGAGAGAGTTGATGGGCAGGAAGGCTAAGCAGCACAGTCAAAGAAAAACTCAGGGGCATACCAATACTTAAGTATTGATCAGATAATTTAAGGTCCTGATGCTGAAAAGCCTCAGGAGACAAGAAAAGCCAATGAAATCACAACAGTTTTAAGGAGGCATTATAGAAATTGGTCAAATACTGGGACGTAGGTTCATTCAAGTGAAGATTTAAAAGATGTCATTTAATAATTTGACACTTAGGAACTTAGGAAGTCATTGGTTGGAGTGGGGGTGTAGTTCAGTGGTGATGTGCATGGCTCTGGGTCTAATCCTCAGCGCAAAGGAGAAAGAAGGAGGAGGAGGAGGAAGGGAAGAAGGAGAAGACAGTGTAGTTGGAGATCTTCCAGAGGCAGTTAGTTTGGGTAGGATCCAGCCTTGGTGGAAAAATGAAAGAAGATGAGGAAAAGGAAGCAAAATGTGGTTTCTTTACTAGAAGTTTGTCGAGGACAATGTGGGAGTTTCAAGAGGAGACAAGAAAAAGATAAGATTTTCCAGAATGGGAAAGAATTATGCATATAGGGTGAAGGAAAGGAACAGGACACAAGGGATGGATTGGTGGATCAGAGAATCAGAGGAGGAGGACTGATTTATTGAACTGGATCTTGGAAGAGGCAAGTGAGAGTGGGCAGGAGAGTCCAGGAGGAGGGTTAGTCTTGGAAATGCCTTGTGGATCCTGCTAGAGGCAAAGGAGAGAATGGCTTCAGCTGATTTGATTCACTCTGGGGAGTAGGGGGAGGGGGGGAAATTAAGGTTACTGGAGACAGAGACAGTTAAGATCACTGGAGACAGGTAGGCTGGACAATTTGGGGAGAGCTGGACAAGCAGGAAACAGCCAACACAGGGAATAGAATCAGAGTCCAGTCAGGTGTGAATAAAAGGTCTGGCAAAGATTCTGGCTGCTTTGGAAACCTTCTCTCTGCAGTGGCGCTAATTCTCTTTTGTCCCAGTAGAGACTGACAGCCCCAAAGCCCCATGGACAAGTGTGGAAGGAGGGATTATTCCAAGTTGGGGTAGGCAGAAAAGGGTATAGGGTGTAGATCTGGTTGGACAGCAGCTCTGAGAACAGCAGGGGTTAGCAGGTAAAAGAGACTTTTCCAATTTTATTTTTAAAGATCATAATCTATGGGAACTTAAAAGATAGTAAATAGAAAAGCCATTTGAATGGCTGAAGTTGACGCTTTCAACATTGAAGTAGAAACCCCACCTTGCTCTGAGTCAGAGTCAAGTGCTTCTGTGAGCACAGGACCTTGCAGTTCTCGGCCTTGGGTCTGCCCCACAAAGGTAACAAGGGTGTGAGATTCTTGTCTTCAGTTCCCACCCCACTGCACAAAGGTGACTGGTGCTGCCAGAGCTTAGGAAGAAAAGCTTAAAAGTTTCTACAATGGGCTGTTTTGGTCAAGTTAATAACTTATTGGAAAGTTGACTGGATTGGAAACCATTATTTCCAGTCACTTCCTTTTTTTACTAGGAATCGTGCTGCTGAATACTGCAGCAGTTTTATAATTACCTTAAAAAATCTCTGAGCAATTTTTTTTTTTTTTAGAATTTAGGGATGAGATCTGCTCGTGTGTGTGTATTATATAATTTTAAGTCATTTTCAGCTAATAATTCCTGCTTTGCACAATTTATACTCAAAAAAAGTTCAGAATTACTTAAATATCAAATGATAGGATTTGTTCATAGTTCTCCTTTTTTATATTAGGAGAGTAAAGTGTGTTCATGGCAGAAGAATTTAAAGGCAGATAAGCAAAAGGAGAACCCAAGAATGTGTATATTCCGTCCCAGAGCTGGCCTCTGTTGGTTAACACCCAGGAACATACCTTCAGCTCCTTCTCTAAGTCTGTATACAGTGAGCTCACACTATATTTACTTTCTGCAATCTCTTATAATTGCCTTGCAGAATCCAGCTCTTCAGGGCTCAGGTCCCATGCCCCCTCAACACACACCTCCCTGCTCTGTGCACTAGGGAAGGGGTGTGGGAAGCAAGAGTTGAAGGTGCTGTGTGGCTAACCTGAGGAGGAGGGGATGGGCTTTATGGGCTCCCTCTGGAAGATCAAGTATCCCCTTTTGGGACTGCAATGCCCTCACTGAATTATCATGTCAACCACCCTCCCAGACATCTGTGAATAATCTTGAGCCTTGTAATTTGTGTTTTAGGAGAGTTCCACAAAGCCATGGTGGGGGTTCCTTACCCAAGGACCCTCAACTCATGGTTGCGTGAAACCAGGGAAATTTGAACTTGAGCCACAAACAGAACTAAGAACAAAGATTGAAAGATCAAAGAAGCTAAATATGCCAACCACTATCCCAAGTGGTTTTTATGCTGCAATAACATGGAAAGGGTGTCTCTTCCTCAAGGACATCCCAGCATGCCTCAGCAGTAACAGTGTGGGTGGCCAATTGCCCTGAGATGTGTGGGGCAAGAGCAGGGTGAAGCTCAGTGAAGACCATCGGAGTCAGCTGCTGCTCAGTTCCCAAAGCTGACCCGTGAGTGGGGAGTGTGAGGTGCCCGGGGTGGGCATAGTTGTGGCACTGCAAACAGACATCCCATAGGCTTATCCCAAGTCTAGTGTATCTGAGGGCCCTGCAACCTGGAGAATGCAGTTTTGGTACAAAACAAAACAAAACAAACAAGTCACATGTCCCTTATACAATGAGCAGGAAGGGTCCAGTTTGGCTTGGAAGGAACTGCATTACTCCTCATGACCCACATGCTTAGCTGCAAGAAAGGATTGTTGGAAAGTCTCCAGGAGTCAATTGGAGTGTGAGGTTAAGACAAAGGCCATGGCTAGAGGGGGCATGCAAACTTCAGGCTGCAGAACCACATACTGCACCTTCATCAAGGGCCTAGGGGACAAGACAGTTCTAATTGTTGAGGACAAAGATCTTAAGAAGTTTTTATGAGTTGTGGATCCTCCGAGGGAATCTATCCACAAATGGGCAAAAAAGATGAGTCTGGATAGGCAGGAATGAGGACTGAGCAGCCTCTACCTCTAACCACCTCTTATTCTGGGGGACTCAGAAAACCATGGCACAAAAGATCCAAGGACAATGGGGCCCAATGAGCACCAGGAAGAGGCAGAGGGTGGCAGCAGGAGGAGGAGAGGCTCTAGCTTCACCAGACTTTGCATGGGGTAGGCTCTTTTATAGTAGAGCAAGGAGTTACTGCACCTTCCTAACACCTTTCAAAGCTTTGTGTATGGGTGGATCTGGGCTCTGTACCCGTGTTTTTCTGGTTCAAGCTGGTGGAGGTCTGCATGTCCTAGGAGCTCCAGATGCACAGCTGGGGTAGAGCTGTGCTTACTCCATCATCCAGGCAGTGCTGGAGGCCAAGGTTCCAAGGGCCATGCTGCTTTCCTGACTTGCAATGTTGAGGACAAGAAGAATGTCTCAGTCCTCATCCCAGCTCCAAATAGGACAGAGACTCCTGCCTTGGGCTCTGGACTGTGCAGACAGCCTCATGCCTGAGGTAGAGATGGGGCTCCCCCTTCTCTCTCCCACTGTTATCCACTATAGTTCATTCTTTTCCCCCTGTTTGGCTCACTCAGGAATGTTTGATGGAGACTCCCAGAGGTGCTGCCTTCCTCTACCCACAGGCAGGCCCTGTGATCCCTCCAGCCTTCAATGGAGGAAGATGGAGGTAGAAAGATTTGTTGTTGTTGTTGTTGTTTGTTTTTTCATGCCTCCAGGAGGCCACATTTCTCATGCAGTATCCAAGAAAATTCTGGGTAAACTGGCCTTAGGGGCCACATGGTATATGGAGAGAAAAGGGCAATAGACACCAGCGATTTTGTCTTTTTTTTTTTTTTTTCCTACTCCAGACTTTGAGAATTCTACTTACTTTATCTGACTTTTTAATTTCTTGCTTATAAAATAAATATCCTTGCAGAGTTATGAGGATTAAACTGAGGCCCTATAGGTAAAACACCTGGCACTGTAATGCCAGATTCGTGGGACCCCAATAGACCCCCAGGAGCCAAATCCGATGCAATCACACAAGAGTCTTTATTGCAAGCTGGAGCCTGGACTCACAACCGTTCCCAACGCAGCTGTCCCAGGGAGTGAGTCCCCGTCCTTTGTTCAGTGACATTTTATAGATTTGGGGGGATACTCTGCGTCACAACATCACACCACAAATCATTCTATACCGTGGGAAAATCAAACAACAACTCTTAACACATTAGCACATTCACTGGCAGGAACAAGTTGGGTAGGGGTAACTGGTGAGTACAAGAGGGGGATTCCTTTGAACTGATTGGTTTAGGCCACAAGGGGTGTACGTGCTAAACTACATGGTTTCCCAACATGTTATCAACCACCATAAACTACTGGGGGGTCATCTGGCATCCCAGTTATTTTCCTTGTCTCATGCTGATTGGTGGTTGCTAGGGGGTTGCTATGGGTCCTCTCCTAGCCTAACTGAGTCAGGGACACCTGGCGCCACAGATCTCTCCTGTTATTTGCAGACTAACAACTCAGCAGGGCGGGTATGTGCTTAGGAGTGCTCTGTGGGTTTTTCCCTGAACAAGGGTCATGCCCCCTTCCTTAGGACAGGCCTTGAGGTAGAAGCTGGTTTCTCAAAAATGGAGTCACATCAGTTTCTCAGCACCTTACCTGAATTATAGGTAGTGTCTAATGAAATTAATTTCTTTACCTCCCAGTCCAGTGAATCCAGTGTACCAGTGCTTTGGTCCCTTGCCATGGGACAAAAGCAAGAGTATCCTGAAAGTGTGGGTGAGTATATTTATCTAACTAATGTTTCCACAAAGTGCCTATGTGCTGAGCACCCTAGAACACCAATTTCACTTAAAGCTTTTTTTGGGGGTGGGGGGAATCTTTGATATTAAAACAGATATCATGGAGAAGAAGGAAAACCTTATATTAACTTTAAAGAAAAACAGGAGCCATTTGGTCCATGTCCCCCAATTTCTCAGGGATCCCATACAAGGCAGCTTGAAGATAACGACATCCAAGTGCATGGTCTCTGGTTCATTGCACACAGATCCCACCTTTTCCTGCTGTGAATCTTGACCAAAAGTAACATGGTGCCACCCTCAGAAATCAAGGGGAAGAAAAGTGACCTACAGGACAAAGTAGAAGACACAACGCTCCTAGTGTTCACCATGCTCACTGTCCCCAGAGCTTGGCTTGACTCCCGATTTGTGAGTCATCTTGGGGCAGAATCTTCCAAGATTACCTCGTCTTTAATTCTCAGGAAAAGGCACTCCCATTTCTAGGAAAATTTCATGAAATTTGCTTTGTGTCAAATCTGGGATATTCAGCCAGGTCAGAGCTGTTTTCCTCATTCACACCCATTCAGGCCTCCTGCCACTGCTAAGGTCACCCTCTGAAGTCAGATTCTGAGCTATGAACTGAAGGTGACCCCATCTCTACTACCTGTGCACTGCTGGGCTCAAACCTGTGGCCCCCTCTTAGTTCACATAGACCTGGCCTGAGAACTGGATATCCCATATTTACTTTCTCATCAGAAAAATATACCAAGGATGTGCACAAATCAATCACCAGATTACCTACTTCAATATTTTATATAAACAGAAAAATGTTAGCAGTGACTGTCTGGGTGGTGGGAATATAAGCAATTTTTATTTTTATGATTTTGCTTACCTATATTTTCTCAATAAAACAACAAATTACACATATTATTTGCATAGAAGTGATAAAAAAAATGTAAGGACTAAATACCTCTCCCTTCACTATTTCCTAATAATTTTGCATCCTAAATTTAAGCTTAAAATTTAAAGCAGAAAGTCACAGAATGATTTTCCATAGGACAGAATACTAGAAATAGAACCGCCTCTGCAGATGGCCCCTTATCAGGCTCAACCAAATCATGCTGAGTGTTACATGATCAAGTGGAATTGCTTTTGAGACAGGGTTATTTATTTTATGTATTGTTATGGTCATATTCTTATTCCTTCTTATATTAGCTACATCACGATCTTTGGCCACAATAAAAAATTAGAACTGGTGAGGTAGGGGGAAATGAAATTTAAAGCCAGAGACTTGGGAGGTCACATTCTTCCCCAGAAAATTTGGTAACCTGTGGAAATAGCACCAGATTCAGAACTGTGCCATTAATTCAACAAGATTGAAATACTTACAATGTTCCAGATACCATTCTAGGTGCTGGGGATATAGCAGTGAAGAAAATTAGCAAAGATTCCTTCCCTCAGGAAGGCTGCTACATTCTAGTCAGGAGAGAGAAAATTCCCATGTAACAATATAATCATCAGCTTAGTCTTTTTTTTTTTTAAAGAGAGAGTGAGAGAGGAGAGAGAGAGAGAGAGAGAGAGAGAGAGAGAGAGAGAGAGAATTTTTAATATTTATTTTTCAGTTCTCGGCGGACACAACATCTTTGTTTGTTGTGGTGCTGAGGATCGAACCCGGGCCGCACGCATGCCAGGCGAGCGCGCTACCCTTGAGCCACATCCCCAGCCCCAGCTTAGTCTTAATGACTGTGTTCATGCCATTTTCTTAGGGAAGGAGAAATTTCTACCAACCCCCTTCTAAAGTTGGTTGACAGGTCTACGATTTCTTGCCATGCTCTTGCCAGGAGTAGGACAGAGAGGACACCAGTCCCTTTGGAGTCAAAGTACCTAGAGTACTGGAGAGCTACCTACCATGATTCTTCTAAGGACTTTGCTGATACAAAATGGTTCAGATGGGCTGGAGATGTGGCTCAAGCGGTAATGTGCTTGCCTGGCATGCGCGGGGGCGCTGGGTTTGATCCTCAGCACCACATAAAATAAAGATGTTATGTCCACCGAAAACTGAAAAATAAATGTTAAAAAATATTTTTAAAAAATGGTTCAGATATTTCCAGAAGAAGAAGCTGAAATGTCCCCAGACAGGAATGGAGTTCAGAACTGAACCGGAAGACTGTGAGACCAGGAGCTGCCACACTGGACTGACTACAGGGAGCAGCAGAAACAGGGACTGACTTAGGGAGAAGATCATTTTGTTCTATGTGAGGGAAAACATTTCAATAGCTAGAGCTGCCCACAGTGGAAGGGTTATAGGAAGGGCAGTTTTCTAAGCTCCCTGGATGGAGGACCAGCATATGACCTTAGGCAACTCCTAAGCTTTTCTGGGCCCTAGTTTCCTTGTGTGTAAAACGGAAATTATAATGGTACTGAGTTCATACAGCTATGGTGTAGATTAAGTAAAGAGAATCATAGATAGTGCTAAGGCACCGCCTGACTCAGAGACACTGAAAGTCTGTCTAGCTCAGCTGAGGCTTCAGAACTTATAGTTTATATTATTTTTATAGTGAGTCTTATTTTAGTGTGCAACAAAACAATATTATGTATAATCATATTTGTCAAGAAAATTAAAATTTGCAGTTACAATCTCTTTTTTTTCCCCCAGGGGTTACTGGGAACTGACCCTGGGGATGCTTTGCCACTTCACTATATCCCCAACCCTTTTTTCGTTTTTATTTTGAGACAGGGTCTCACTAAGTTACTGAGGCTGTCCTCTAACTTGTGATCCTCCTGCCTCAGCCTACAAAGTCTCTGGGATTACAGGCATGTGCTAAAGCACCCTGCTGTAGTTGCAATCTTAACTTCACACACACATACACACACACACACACACACACACACACACACACACACAAGTAGTTAAATCCCCCCAAAAAACCAAAGGCAGAATGTTCTTTCTGATATGTGGATGCTGACTCATAATAGGTGGTTGGGAGGTGGGGAATGAAGGTTCACCAAAATGGACAGGAGGGAATGAAGGGAAAGGAAGGTACATGTGAATGGGAAAGACAGTAGAATTAATCAGACATAACTTTCCTATGTTCATATATGAATACATGACTAGTGTAACTCCACATCATATACAACCACAAGAATGGGAAGTTATACTCCATGTATGTATGATATGTCAAAATACACTCTACTGTCATGTATAACTAAAAAGATTGAAAAAAAAATTTAAAAGACAGTGGCTACAGCAAGGACAAAACCTATAGTTCCTTATAAGAATCCCTCTGGATGATGCTACATGGTTCTGACATGACTGTGGTCTTACCCCAGTATGTAACCCCAGCTGAATTTGGATACATCACGATCTTTGGCCTCTTTGAAGGAGCACCAAGGTACTAGGCAAGGTAGGAGTGAGGCCAGTACCAGTGCTCCATGTTCACTGGATCAGGGTATGCCCTAAGACAGGAGTACTCACCATCTTGCCATCACCCACAAATACATCCCAGCAGGGTTGATTTGGGGTGATCTGGGTTTCAAGATAGGAAGACCTCAGAAAGGCTATGCTCACTCTCATAGGCTTCCAGGGTCCATTACTCTCCCAGCCAGAGCAGTAGAGCCAGTCCTGCTTGGGTTAATGGATCCAAATGGCAGCCTGCAGGCAAGACTCTGGAGGTACAACTAAACTAGACAGGAGAGGTGAGCCCATAGTTTAGGGGATAAAGGACAGCCTGAGGGCAGCACAGGATGGATTCCAGAGTTGGGAGGTATATCCAGGTAGGTTTCCTCTTCCACCCCAGTGAGAACACCTAGGGACAGCTGCAAATCACCAGGCAACTTGATTTATAATAAAACTCAGCACCACGTCCTGACCCTGACTGTTGGTAATGGTCCAAGGGTAGGAGAGGGCAAGCAGCCAATCTGCTTATGTGTGCCCAGCAGGCCCTCTGGGCCCTGCTATTCCCACACTAAGCTGGTGGGACTCTGCTCACACTGCCTTAGAGCCAGTGGTCAACTTTAACTGTCAGTTAGACTTTGCAAAATGCCCAAATCCCAACTCAGTGCTGGTCTAAGATATCATTACAATCACTGAAACTGGCATACTGTCCCCACCATCTATACCACAGATGGGGGCCATGCTGGATGCTACCTGTGAACCTGCTGTCACTGGCAATCCAGATTGTACTCATCCAGTCCCAAAGCAGGTCCCTCTCTTTTGTGGTCATTTGCTTCCAATTCAAAATCATTGAAGAGGGTGGGGGATGTTTTCTGCCTGGAGAAGCCTGAGTCTTAGGCTGGCGCCCACACCCTATTACAAAGGAAGGTGGCCTCATCTCATTATACATAGAATTCCTCAAACACAGGAAGACGAGTTAGATGTGAGACAGCCAAAAAGAGTGACCAATATTCCCCCTGTATCTCATTCCATCATCACACCAACACCTGTTGTCAGAATGACTCATCATCCCCCTTAGGGTCAGGAGAAACGGGATCAGAGCAGCTTCTCTAAGAGGTTAAAATGATGGAAGAAAAGCAAAGTCTTGCTTTCAGGTTTAAAAAGATCAACTGCAGAAGTGTCTGTGGGGTGTATAAAGAAGAGCTTAGGGCTGAGGTTGTAGTTCAGTGGTAAAGCATTTACCTATCATGTGGGTTTGATTCTCAGCCCCATAAATAAATAAATAAATAAATGTCCATCAACAACTAAAAAAAAAAGAGCTTAGATTCTCAGTTGCCTGTAAGCTGCATGTTAACCAGTAGAAGAGGTTTCTGACTTGACCACTATGGAGACTGATGGGTAGGACAGTGTCCTGGCCTCTGAGCCTGCTAGACTTCTCCAGGGGTTGAATATTCTAGTTTGGCTACATGTGTGCCAAGATGAGTAATTAATATGGGGAGATTCTATAATATCTGGAGTGGGACCTACTGCTTCAGAGGGCAGAGCAGGGGCCATATGAAATTCACAGGGGGCAAATATCAAACCTGCAGAGCTCTGCAAAAACTGTACATTCTGTCCCATGAGTGGTGAGGTCCCCACTGGCATGGGCATGCAAACAGAGGCTGGAAAACCATATGTTAGAAATATTCATTGAAAATGCAGTCTCTTCCAACTCTAAAATGCTTATGTTAAGCCTTCACTATGTGCTAAACACGGAGCACAATCTACAAGGTAAGACAGTGGTCCTCAACGAACCACCTGAGGACCTACTGCACTAACTAATGATACCAAAAATACAAATAAGAATGTGTACTATTACTGAGACATCAGTTAAATTCAAAGATAATGGAGGGACGATTTTATCCTCTTCATAACTAAATGTAATAATATCCAATGTTGGGGAGGCTGGGATAAAGCTAGAACATTCATGCTGCTGATTAGATAAAAGAGGTACCACCCTTTCTGAAAGTAAAGTGGCAGTTGGTATCAAATCAAAACCATCTTTAATCTTCTAATTCAATAACCATAAGTATATCTGCTTGGGTAATTGCTACAAAATTGAAGATATTCATTACATAATTATTAATTAGACCAGAAGTCTTAAATAAGGGAGAGGTTGAGAATAGTATGGCAAACAGCGGAATATTAGGCCATCATTACAAATGGTATTTACCAAGAGTCTCTGTTCCCTAAAGGTAAGTCTTATATCTATTCACCATTGTAGCCTCAGAACTATCTGGAAAACAAGAACATCTATCTTCTCAAGTACTTGTTGAATGAATGACTGAATGAGGAAACTGAACAAACGAATACAAACAAGGAAAAAATGCTTATTACATGTTACATAAAAAACAGAACAATTAAATCTAAGCTATAATTTTCATAATATGAAAGGTTATTTTACATGTGTCCTAGATGTGAACAGTAATGTGGAAATTAGGGTCACATATTGGAATGATGTGCTGTTATTCTTATTCATTCAACATGTTTATCTGAATACCTATTATGTACCAGGTACTGTTCTACATGCTGAGTATAGCAGTAAACAAAATGAAGAGCTTATTCTAGTGGGTCACTGGAGGAGTGAAAGTTAGGGACAGAAGTTAAAAAAAATCAGAATGCATATGTTATATGTTGACAAGTGTTAATGAAAAAAATCAAGCAGGAAATGGAAACAGAGAGCACCAGGAGAGGAAAGGGTACCATTTTATGAGGGATGGCCATGATATATCTAGGGAAAGCAATACAGCGGGGAGAACAGCCAGTTTAAAGGTCGTGAGGCCAGAGGACACTTGGTGTAATCAAAGAACAACATGGTCAATGTCCTGGAGCACAGGAGGCCTAGAATATAAGCAGAGAGGCAAAGGGAGTCAGAACATACGGCCCTCAGTCATCATAAGGACTTATTTATTCTCAAGGACACAGAGAAGTAACTAAAGAAATTTGAGCAGAAGTATGAGAAGATCTGACATAGGTTTAAAAGAATCATTTTATATTTTATGAAAGTTTACCATGATATTTTAAACTATGAACATGTCATCATAACATTAACAAATTGATTCACAAAATATTTCCTTAGTACCCCTTTCAAGGTGCTGGAAGAGAAGGCCTATTTCAAGATTACAAAGACATATCAACCATAAAAAAAATCTTAAAATAACAGAAATTTTAAAAGACAGAGATTGCTCAATTGGTTAACTGATTTTGTCCTTTTTTCTTTAGACATTGTAGAGATCATTTTTTTTTCAATTTAAACTACATGTCTGTTTCATATTCTATACGAAGTCCCATAATTACAAACTGAGCTGCTGTTTGGGAAACCTAAAGTTGGCTGTACATTTGACTTGTCTTAAACATTCCACATACAGCACGTCTGTGGCACCACTTACAATCTAGCAGTACTGATAGGAGACCCTTGTGGAAAGTCTGAATGTGCTGGCAAGATTATTTGAAAAACTAATAAAATCCTTGTAATCCCTTTCAAGGATGCAGAGAGGAAAATGGCTGCATTTCAAATTCATGGCATTTCAAAGGCATGAATTAAGCTCTGAGCTCTACATTTGGAAAAAAAATCAACACAAGTTCTCTAATTTATGTTCTAAACTGAGAAAACAAATTGTTGCTAAGAAATGAAATTTGCAAAAAAAAATATTCAAATTTGTTTCTTAAACACATTTTTCTATTGATACGCACATACTTAAAACTACAAACTATACCAAAATATAAATTATAGGAATCACTACAATTTAACTTGGTTGATACAACTTCACCATGAAATCTGGAGTTGCTTTTTGGTTTGGTTAATTTTATTCTTAGACATTCTACCTTTTAGATGTGTGTAAAACTGAGCATGTGTAGATGATGTTGACACAATAGTTCTGTGAAAGTGTCTGAGAAAGCTTACTGCTTCTCTTCCTCCTTACCCCCTCAAACCTCAGGCTAGAGGGCTTCCTCTTAGTGTCCCAATATCTCGGTTTCTGTGACACTCATGTCAGAGGGCTCTATAGCCCAACCATTGTCCTTACCATCATCTAAATTTCCATTCATTGGAAATGGAGATCCCAGGGTTCTTCTCTCAGTCAAAGCAGCCATCTTTGTGGGAGCCTTGCCAGTAACCCATTTAACAAACTTACCTTTCAATCCCTAAACCTACTTGGTCTACTCCAGCCACCCTTTCCCTGTCCCTGCCCAGAGCTTCTCCTCCTATGACCAGCAATGCTTGCCTTCTCTGGTCTTCCCTGCCACTCAACGCATCGGTCCCTTTACTCCACCAAGAAACTCACTGCCTCCATCTGTCCACTCCATCCTGGTTTCACCTTCATCTTGGTGGACCACTACCTCTATTTCTCTGATTATCAGCATCTCCAAATCCCTTGTTTCCTTGTCTCCTTTGTCCAGCAAACCCAGCCTTGAATCATCCTCACCAATAGCCTTCTCTTTACCTATCTCAGGGCTGATGAGATGGACAAAGCTCACATCCACACAGAATGATGCACTACAAGCCCATGGTCCCCAACCTCTGCAGGCCCTCACCACTTCCCTGAAGCCTCTGTGAGTCACTATTAGCTTTCCCTTCTCTTTTCTGCAGTAACCATCTTGAATCTTTTCTTCTTTATCAAAATTTCCCATCCTATTCGACCTCCT
Organism: Spermophilus citellus; assembly: GCF_964194105.1. Classification (NCBI taxonomy): domain Eukaryota; kingdom Metazoa; phylum Chordata; class Mammalia; order Rodentia; family Sciuridae; genus Spermophilus; species Spermophilus citellus. The sequence goes on along the minus strand of NC_138200.1, from coordinate 53,073,606 downwards.
CCCATTGAGCACATAATTCTTGCTTTCAGTATCAGAGAAGAATGGCCATAAGGTATGAACTTCAATTTCCTGACTCCTCCTTCCCTCATTTCCTTCCATCTTAGAGGAAAAATGAGTTCTCCTGCCTGAGGCTCACTCTAAACCCTACCACCTTCACCCTCTCATAGACTTCACTCCCTCCTTCAATCCCTCCTTGTTTATCCTTCACTGTCACTCTTCTGACTTCTCCCCATTGGCCTTTAATGACCTAATCTCTCCCAACCCAAACAAATGTGTTCCTCGGCCCTACCTCCTTTTTGTTTTTTTACCTGTCCTCCTCTTCAAAATTAATCCACTTCCAAGGGTTGTCCTCAACTCCTCTCATTCACTCAGATTTCCACCTCTGCTAGACCACTGAACCTCACCTCTCCAAGGTCACCAGTGACCTTTTTTGTTGCTTCATTTAGTTTGTTTGTTTCAAATCTTGGCTTATCTGACCTTGCTGCACCATGTCACCCTACTTCCTCTCTTTGGCCTCATTGGTACCATATTCTCTTCCTGTTTCTCTGATGTTCTTTCCACCTGTCTTTCTGGGCTCCTCTTTCTCCACTTATTCATTAAATGTTGATATTTCCCCAGGAATTGGGGTCTTCTCTTCAACCATCTCTACTAAATGAATTAACTCATATCTATAATTATGATCCATAGGCTGATATTCGATAATTTATGACTCTACCTCCAGATCAGGTCTCATAAGTTCGAAACCAACTGCTGGGGCATCTCACCTAGTATACCATATGCAATTCAAATTCACCTCTTCCACTTTCTTTCTTTTTTTTTTTAACCTCTTCTACTTTCTGCCTAAACTTCTCCTTCACTATTTCACATCTCAGGGGAAGAGCACCACCCTCCATCCATCTAGTTACCCAAGGCAGAAACCTGGGTCTCAGCTATGGCCACTCTCCTCCCTGCTCTCAGTTCATCACTCACAAAGTCCCCTGAGTATTCACCTTAGGATAGCTCAGATCTACTTTTCCACACCCTGCTGGATGACTGCCACAGCTTTCCAGTCTACATCCCAGTCTTTTCTTCTCTGGCCATTCTCCACACAGTCCTAGACCTTTAGAAATGCACCTGACCTTTAAAATGTTCAAATTAAGTTTATGTCATCATCTTAGTATATAAACTCTTTAGGACACAGCACTGATAAATTGTTCCAAACCCTCAGTATCTGAGATTCAATATCAATTGCTGAGACCCTTTTACCCCTCTAAGAAGGTATAAAACTGGTACAATGTTCCCTTGGAATCCTCTGCAATGTTAGCTTTAAGCATCTAGAATTTTATTCCTTTACAGTTCTGTGGTCTAAAACTACCCCTAAAAATGACAAAACAGACACACGGAGCATTTTCTCATAGTCAGTCACCTTATTTCATCTAATCCTCACAACTCTGAGGTACACATTATTTCCATTTCTCAAAAAGAAAATGTAGACATACAGGATTAAAGATTAAATAACTTGACCAAAGTCACACAAGTATTAGGAGAGGGAATAGGGAGTCCAACCCAGATTACCTAGGAGATCATCTTCTACAGTCCATTCATAGTCAAATTAATATCAACTCATCCAAGATGGAAAATGTGGAAACAGACAAACATTAGTCTTAATATTTATGAAGTACTTCACATAGGGTGTCTCATTTATCCCTTACAACATTTTCAAATAAGCAAACTGCAGATCCAAGAAGGTAGTTTGTGCAAGGTCACACAGCTAGTAAATGCATTTGAATTTCCTCACCTCTACCCTTATTAGCTTCTCCCTAACACCAATTAACTGCATTTACAATGGAAGAAACAGATCCAAGCCAGGGTCACATATCTAATCAGAGGCAAAATCAGTATTAGAACCCAGGCTTCCTGACTCTTTTTGATTGAGAAGATGCTATTTTAGTCCCTGTGTTCAGGGAGAATCAAGAGACCTTGATCTTTTCCAACTTGTAACAATTTCCTGAAAACTTGCACTACTTTTTTTTTTTTTAGAATATTGAGGATTGAACCCAAGTACTCATGCCTGCTAGGCAAGTGCTCTACCACTGAGCTACACCCCAACCCTAGCAGTACTTCTGAATCTCCAGAGGGCTTTGGCTCTGGCTCCAGGTGGGCTTCTTTCGTAGCATTTTGCAGATTCTCTGCCAATGTCCACCTTGTGGCATTGTCTTCCCACTATCCACTTTTCTAACAGCCTCTGCTCGTATTGCATTCACAAAATTGGGCACCAAGCTTCAGCACATACCCCATTTCCCCTGCTCCTTGCAGTGTTCTCATTTTCAGTAATGAGGTCCCATCTGTTCACCCAGCTCCAATTGCCTTCCTTGATGGTTTAGCTAGGATCAAAGCCCTCTTCCATGCCTCTTAGAAGCCCTATCAGTTCTTCCCTAAATGCCATCCATTTTACTCATTTCCCCATTCAGCCTTCCCTTCCTGGCTGTCACCAATTCAAGGATAACAAGATTGTTTTCTCTTAGGCTCTGCATCTTTGGTTTGAATTATTTTCAGGGTAAAAGTTTCCCTGGTTACTTCCTTTTTGGCCATGAATTAATTATACTCATATATTAAGGCATTCTTCCCAGAAGGCCTCAGTTGATATACACCCAAAACTTCTGGAGGGATGACAAATGAAGCATGTGCAGACTAAATTGGACTATCTAGCCAACATCAGAACCGTTAGTGGGGATTCAGGAAAGATGATACCTAGCAAGGTGGGATATCTTACTGGTGCCCTATGATGCTGAGCAGAAGGTTGAAAGAAGGGCAGAGATCTCAGGCTGTGTCTACTTCATAACTCACAGGGGCAGAAGATTTCCCACAAAGCCAGATGTGATGGCACATGCCTGTAATTCCAGCTACTTGGGAGACTTAGACAGAAGGATCAAAAGTTTGAGTACAGCCCAGTCAACTTAGTGAGACTGTCTCAAATAAAATTTTAAACAGGATTGGGATGTAGCTCAGTGGTAGAGCACTAGCCTAGGAGAAGGAGAAGATCTTCCCCAGAAGGGGAGTGGGAGGTAGGGCACTTAGGCACAGAAAGGAGTAGGGCCAACAGCTAGAAATAGAGGAACATGAAGAACTGATGACATTTAGGGAAGAACTGACAGGAATAACAGGCATGGATCTATAAACCCTAGCATCATAGGATTAGAAGGGCCCCAGAGCATTCAGAAAAAATCCAAACTCACTATATGGGTAACATAAATATTTCTTCAAGGTGTGGCATCCTTTATGTTGAACATCTCCAGCAATGGGAAATGCACAACCTTAGGAAATCAAGATTTTGGAGGTGTATGTGAGTGAAGTTCAGTTAAATTTCTACTCATTTTCAACTCAACAAGTATCCATGTATAGATTTAATTTGAATACCTACTAAGTGCCAGATGCTATAGGCACTGGACTGTAAAAAATGAATAATAGAGAAATGGCTCTGTGGAATCTCACAATCTAATGAGGAAGATGGGTATTGTAAACATGCAAACAGAATAGGGGAAGTAGAGGGTGCTGCTCAAACACAGGGTGGGGCACCTAATGCACAGTCCAACTGGCAGTATCTAGGCTGGGGCCTGAAGGGTGTTGAGGAGTTAGCTGAGGACATGGTGGAGGGGCCCAAGGGAGCGACAGAAAATGGGTGTTCAAGGCTTCCCAGTTTCCAAAGAAGTCGGTATTGCAAGAAGGTGGAGTCCAGATCTTGAAGGACTTTTCCAGTCACTCTGGGGAATGTGATCTTAATTCAGGAGACATTGGGAGGCCTGTGAAGAGTTTTAAGCCAAAGTAGCGCCCTCTGTCAGGTTGCAGTGGAGGAGATGCTGCCATATCCCGGGATGGGAAGGAGACAAGATGAGAAGGCCTTGGTGGGCCGGCAAGGGATGTGACCAAAAGTAAAGCGCTCCTTTATGACAGGATAGAGAAAGTTTAGAGAACGATGGGAATGACTCCTCCTTCCTTCGCCGTTGCTGTCAGGGACCAAAGCGGTTCGTCCTCGGTTTGCCCCAGGACAGCCAAGTGTGGGCGATGAACATCTCCTCGCCCCTCTTCCCAGATAGGAAAACTGAGGTCCAGGGTCCTAAGGTAAGAATTTTTAAAAAGATAATAAAACAGCTTAAGAAGCTGTCCGAGGTCACACACGATTTTTTGAGGGTCGCGGGGCCGACCCCATTTCTTCGCCAGGCATCCCCCCACTGGCCATTTTTGCTATGGAAACAGTCCTCCCGCCCCCCTTCGCGTCACGGTTTCTTCGATGCAGTCTGGGAAATGCAGTCCATCTCCGTTTGCCTGCCCGCGGTATAAGCCCATTCCGCGTCATTAGGGTACTACAAGTTCCAGAAGGCCAAGCGAAAACTCCGGCGGTCTCTGGGGAATGTGGTCTTGACCAAGGGACCCAGGCACCTACGGGCGGGGCCAGAGGAACCGGGGGACAGTGACCCCCCCCAATGGGCAGCCTCCTAGGCGGGGCCTTTGCCGCCATTGGCTACGGCGGCGCGGGGAAGGCGGGGTCAGAGGAATGAGGCGCGGAGCTGTTCGCCGCTCCAGGTGCTGAGTCCGAGGGAGGCTCCGGACGCCAGAGCCGCGGTCTCTGCCACCGCAGCTGCCGCAGCCGCCGCGAGATCCGCGGCCGGGAAACCGGAGCGGTGAGGAGCCGGTGGGCTCCGGGTACGCTTCCGCGCGCTAATCGCTCTCCTGCCTGCTGCCTGAGGTTTGTGCTGCAAGATGCGCTTTTGTTTTATTGGAGGGGGGATGCACTGATGCGTGAGGGGGGCCTTGGGAGTTGATGGGATGTGTAGCGCCGCTCTTAAGATCCTCCGTCCTGGATAGCAGCTGACTGACCCCGTGGCAGGGCGCCTAAGGTCGCAGCAGCTTGGGTTAGTTTTTGTTTCATGGTGGAGGGGTTTCTTAAGTGTGAGGAGCGAGGGCTTGGGGACCCTCCCCCCATCTCTCCTGGGAGAGCGTGGAAGGCTTGGAGTCTCCCTCCCCCTGTGCCTGAAGTCGAGGCTGCTTGGATTATTGAGGCTGGGTGGGAGTGCTCTGGGATGAGAGGTTCAGAGGCAGGGGATCCTTCCCCACAGCAACCCAGCAGCTCGAGGTTACAAAGGGGTTGGTTGTGATGAATGAGACCGCGGGACTCCTCCCCTCAGTTTAGACCCTCCTGGGGTGCAAGCTGTAAGGGAGACCCTTCCCACGCCCTCCCCCTGCAGCCTAGGGTTTTGTGAAGAGGGAGATTGAGGATGTGGATAGACCAAGGACTCTTCCCCCCTACCATTTCTACTCTCCTAGGGTTTTTTCTTTTGATGGGGGAGGCAGGGAGGTTGTTGAGATGTGAGGGGGGAAATGCCCAGAGACCCCTCCCCACCTTGCTCCAAGTGGCCCTTAAAGGAGAGCATTGACAGATGCTCAGGGTCTTGCGTGCCCGGCCGCTCCTAAGGTCTGACAGAGTGGCCTGGGTGTGAGAGGTGGATAGGGAGAAGTAAGAGGATTTGAGGAACCCCTCCCTACCTGGCTCTTCCCTCCCAGGCCCTCTCCACCTGGATCCAGGTCCCGGGCTCAGTGAATCAAGACGACCCTCCCTACTCCGCCACGCCCCGGGGACCTCAGGCGGGTAGCCAACCCCAGATGGGCATGTGTGGGGCAGGACGGGGCGGGTCCCCTCTCAGGCAACCCGGAGCTTCAGGCGGATGTCCCCCGCGCCGGAGGATTCTCTAGAGCTGCTCCATTCCGCGTGGGGCGCGCCCCAGATCCGGCGGAGGGTATCTGCTTCCCGGGCGCCCAGCGGCCACTCCTGGGTGCCTGGCTTTCGCGCACTGCCCAGGCATCCATGGGAGGACAAAGCCGCCGTGGCCGCACTGGCAGGCGTGCGCGACTGGTTGGGCGAGGGGCGCGGCTGAGTGCGGGGAGGGGGAGGGCTCGGGCGCGGCGCTGGTTGCTTCCGCGGAAACGTGCCAGGAGCCAGGAGAGAGACAAAGCGCGCTCGAGCAGGGATGGAAAATCCCGAGGGAGGAGGCGGCTGCTCCGGGACAAGGCACTTGCCTTACACCCTTCTCTTTCCCACCCCTGCGACCCCCTGCCGGCCGGGACCCCAAGATACTGTATGCACAGGGCCAGGACTTGTGAGCACGAGGACAGGGACATGTAGGGGCTCCACCTTACAGAGAGACATGGGGTGCAGGGGACATGAGTGGGTCAGAGTCTGGAGAGGTATTCTGACTGTCCCCACCATAGCCATATTAGGCCAAATCTGGTTCTGGGGGAGAGAGAGAAGGAGGGGGAATTAGTTTGCATTGGTGATAATGTGGGTCAGAGCTGTGTTCATGTGTTTGTCATGGTGAGACTGAACCTGGCAGAGAAGAAAGAGAGAGAGGAATAGAGAGGGGCGGAGGTGAGGTGGGGGAGAGAGAAGAGCCACTTACTGTTAGGCTTGGATGTCAAAGTGCAGGTTAGTCAACCTCTGAACTCTCAAGTAATGACCTAGTGTCTGAGGGGATGCCTTCAGGGTGGAGGCAGCTTCAGGCTTCCTTGGAACTATCTTGCAAACCTGGGTATGGTCCAGTAAGTGGGACTTCACAAGAATGTGAAATTCTCTCTAGCCTTTTTAGAGCCTCAGGGCTGACCCTTACATCCTCACCAGTACCCTGCCGTTCATTTTATCCTGCTGTGATGGGCTGCCCTGAGGACCAGAGTTCTGCTCCACTACTCCCCAGGGCTGCCAAGTAAAGTTTTGTTTTATTTTTGCAGGGGGTTGCTCATCAACAGAGTCCCTTATGAGGTGGGTGCAAGATGTGTGGCAAGGCAAATTTTTTCACTTTGGCCTTCATGTCTGGAAGGAATACAGGGCTAGGGTTGCTGGTCAGTTATGGGTGAAGTGTCAGAAGTGCCAGGTACATTGACAGAGAGGACACCAGGGCTTCCATTACAGAGATTCCATTACAAGGTAATACCCTTGGAAGATAACACAACCTTCCCATTCCTGCCCATCCCTAGCAATTGACTCCAATTTCATGGTACTTTTATGGCAAAAATGTTTTGTGTCTTTGAGAAGTTTTCTTCCCATAGAATGAAAAGCTAGACTGTGACCACTGGAAGAGCAGGTACTCAGCAGGGGAATACCAGCCTGTGGGGTCTAGTCCCCACAAATGTCCACTGCTAGTATCCACAGCGACCTCTGCTGGGAGAAAGTCAAACCAAGGAACAATTTGACAACCAATTCTCTGCCTTATGTAGAATCGCAGAATAGGGGTGGGCATTGTTAAGTCAAACCACAAACCTTTCTACTTGGGGGCTCCCTGTCTACCTTTGGAGTCCTGAGTTGGTGTTCTTGTCTGCAGTTCCTTCAAGAGAGTTCAAGCAGTGGAACTGCTGGTGTCTTCACTCCTTTGGGAATGTTTAAAGAGGACCTGAAGGCCTTTGTGTTTCTGTTCAGTTGAGGATGGGCATCAAATTCATTCATGAGGACAATGCATGGAAAACATTTATCAAGTTCAGGAAGATTTAGACATCTTCCTGGTCTCTCTTCTATCTTTACTGTTCCCTTCCTATCTTTTCCTGTTTCTCTTATATCCTCTTCTCTTCCTCATTAAATTATTCAATAACATATTTTTCAAAGACAAGTATTCTTTTCTTCAATATGATATGGCCTAGAAAATGCATACATTTGGAGGCTATTACTAAATGCAGAAAGCTTGCAAACACTGGCTTTTCCAGAGATAATGATAGGAGTGGGGGGTGGTGGATAAAACATGCTTAGTCCTAAATGCCCACCTGGTGACAAGTGTCTCTTCTCCTAGAGTCACTCTGAAGGGATTTCATGCTGTCACAAAATCGTTAGAGCTCCTCAAAGAAAAGGATGTATTTAAATACCTGGCATTGTTCTTACTTTGGCATCCATGTGATTTGCATTGAACTACGTGACTCAGTATCATAAAGTAAAAATAGGACTTAATTTCTTCCTCGCCTGTTTGGAAGGTGACTGCATATAGTGTGTTGTGTTCTGCATTGGAGAATGAAAAGCTAAATTACCTCATAAATTGAACCACCTGCTTATCCTGATTAGAGAATGGTGCTTAACATCACCTACAGGCAGTAACATTATTTTATGTTTCTTTTAATTCATCCCTGAATCTTTGTCTTGTAAAACATTTCCTCATGCTCATACATTATTACTTTCATTTAAGGTTAATCAAGAATGTTTAATCCTTGTAAAACAAATTAAATATCAGCAGATACAGGAAGATGTGGGTGGTGTTTCTGTTCTTTTTGGGCTCAAAAAATTCTTGAAGTTCACAGGAAAGAAAAAAAGGACTCTACAGTTCAGTAAATCTTATGGTGGAGTTATGGCTTTCTGAGAAGAGGCCCCATAGAAATTTCCAGGAGGGCTGGTCATGTTGAAGAATTTGAACATGCATGCCAGTGTCCGCATGCATCTAAATGTCAGCATGCATGCTGGGAGTGAGACTGCAGCCCCTGGGATTCCTAAATTATGGCATTAAAGCAGCCTTTCTGGGGAAGTTCCCCAGGTTCTTCCTGCTCCTGCTCCTCTCCCACAGGCAGATCACAGAATTGCTAAGAAGTGGAGCTGTCCAAGGTTCTGGAGCACTGGCCTCAGTCAGCCCAGTGGGAAGAAGGGATTATAGGGCATGGAACTGAAGCAAGAGCTGGGGCAATGGCCTTTGGGAGGATTTCCCTATAATTGATCACAGAACTGAATAGGAGGAAACAGCTGTAGAGGCTTTAACCGCATCACTTTGAATGAACCCATCGGCAATCTCTATTTAAAGAATTACAAGCTAATAATAAGAGGAAACATTTTCTGAGTCAGGCTCTTCACATGCAAGAATGTATTTAATCCTCACAGTTCTATGAGGTAGGTGGTGGTGTTATTCCCACTTTCAAGATGAGGAAACAAAACTTTTGGAGAAAAAGGGCCCACCCAAGGTCACACAGAAGGGCAGAGTTTAGGTTCCATCCAGAATCTCTTAAACTCTGGAATCCCTTCCTTACCACATTTACTCCCTGCTGCTATTAAGGAAGAAAAATTGAAATATTGGACTGTCTTATATAAGGTTCTAACCAAATTTTAGAGAAATGGAATTAGAAACCAACTAGGATTCAGACATAAATCACAGAGTCCTTTCAAGTTCAGCAAGGATATTGCCATTCTTTACGTCTTATCCTCATAAAAAGGTTTGTTACCTGAACGTTGTTACCAAAGAAGAGAAAAAGGACAATGTTATGACCCTCATGGCCAGTAACACAGCATTTTCTTTCTAGAGTGGAAAAATTTCACAGTAAGCCAAACCCAGATGGCAACAAAATGGTTTTGGTCTTCCTTCCTTCCTTCCTTTCTTTTTCCTTTCTGTCTTTATTTTTTCCTTTTTAAGAAAGTAAGGAGGGGAAAAAAAAGAAAGTAAGGAGGAAAAAATTCCATGAGGAGGCTGTTATTTTTGCCAAAGAGTGCATGTAGAACCAAAGAAATAGGTCTTATCTTTATTTTATAGCATCCTGTTCCAAAGCTAAGGACACCTGGATTTTGTTAGAAGACTCCTTCCACCTATTTCCAATCTCAGATTTTCACAGCAAAGCTTCTGACACCCAAATGAAGTTTTCACTTCTGTGGGCCCAGCAAAACTCACGGAAAGATCACATTCCTGTCGTCATGTTGTCACAGCCAATGTTCTACCTTCATACATGGCTGCAAGACTCCTGAAGGTGGGCAGGTTGGGGCTTGGTGAACTTCATGCCATGTGTCCTCTGGTCCTCCTAGGATGGCAATTCCAACTGCTCCAGTCTTGCCACATACACAGGGGCTTGTGCTTGAGAATTCCCCATTTAGTAACTATAGGTTTGGGTATCCAATGGGGGTAAGAGGAATAAAATAGTGTTCTTTCTCTTCTCCCTGGACTTTGGTCTGTACAATACTCAGATAGGCAGCCTGGCCTCTTAAGAAAATGCCTCACATCAAACTGGATCTTCACTTCATTTTGAGTGATTTCCTTTTCCTTCCAGGCTGGGACTTTGCAGAGCTCTGACGCAAGGCTCAAAGACAGCTATTGCATTTCCCTAGGGCACTTGGAGGCCAAGGACCCAGCTCCCCATCTGGGTCTGCTCTGACTCATATGACCAGAGACAGATTTGATTGTTTTCTTATTTAGAGTCATTAATTAACTCTCCTCAGCATCAGAACAGCATGTAATAAGAGGGAGGCCATTTGTGAGGGTCTCTAGGCAGCCATGCCTAGGGCTGAGCACCTCTTCTTTGCTAACAGGAGCAGAAAAAAAATTTAATCCTGGATATAACCCTTCATAAAACTTAGATTATCAATACTTCATCCAATATAAGTAAGGAAGCAGAAATGCATGCAGTTGCTAAGGCTGCTGTAGTTATTCTGACAATAACTGGGAAGATCATGGGTCCCTTATAAGAGGACTGGAATTACATTAATTCAACAGTTATCCCTGTGCCTTAGATGTGCCAGGCACAGAGGTGGGCTCAGAAAATATAATCCCAACTTGGCATAGGCCCTATCATATAGAAATATTGAGCAGATTGAGAAGGGAAAAGATGCAGACCCTTGGAAACTATACTCTGCTATAAGCAGAGTTTTTAAAAAAAGAATCTTAAGAATCATAAACTTGGGGATATGGCTCAAGAGGTAGCGCACTTGCCTGGCATGTGTGCGGCCCGGGTTCGATCCTCAGCACCACATACAAAGAAAGATGTTGTGTCCGCCGAAAACTAAAAAATAAATATTATTTAAAAAAAAAGAATCAGAAACCATCATCTCTTATATTGTAATGAAGGAGGCTGAAGGAATTGAGGGTTGCTCCGCCACAACCCTAGTTAGTTGCAAAGATGGCTCTTAGAACCAAAGTTTTATAATATCTAACGTATGTTCTTTCTACCATTCTAAACTGCTGGTCTGTTCATCAAATTATCCAAAGGGCACATTTCCATTAACATAGCCTTTTTTAAATCCAATTCTAATGCAACAGCCAGATTTAAAGTTGAAAGAGAAACAAATGATAAAATAGGAAAAGTAGAAAGCCTATCTTTATCCGTTGTCTAATATGGTAGCTGCTAGTTGACTATTGAGCACTTGAAATGTGACCAGGTTGAATAATAATATTTTGTATATATTGAGTTAAATAAAATTCATTTTTAAAATTAATTCCACATTTTTTTTAACTTCTTTAATGTGGTTTCAAGTTTATATGAGGTTTGGGTGCAGCTCAGTAGTAGAGTACTTGCCTAGCATAGCTATTGGTTCAATCCCCAACACCACCATACACACACACACACACACACACACATACATACATATACATAGAGTCATATACACATATGAATATAATTGTATATGTGGCTTGCTTTTATAGCCACATCTCATACTTCTACTGGACAGTGCTATCCTAAATTTTTCCATTTTGGAGGAAATTTTGCTTAAAAAACTGATGCATTTAGCAAAGTAGATTCTATAATCCATTGGTCTGAGATTGAATCCTGGCTCTACCATTTGGGCTGTGTGACCTTAAACTTTCATTTCCTCATCTATAAAATGAGGATGATAACAGCCTACCTAGGTCCTAGGTTATGAGTTAAATTACTTAGAACAGTAACTGGCCCACAGTTAACATTTACATAATATTAACTGTTGTTAATAAAATAAGTTTATAGACTCTTAAAAGACAGGGCAATGGGAAGGAGAACAAGCAGGCAATTTTCAAATAAATTAAACAAAAAATTTACTGCTAGTTAAAACATGATTGAAAACACTTGCTAAGTATAAGTCATGAGTTATTGTGATGTGGCCTCTATTTTCTGGCAGATATTGATGCTGAGGAAAACTTTCAAGCCATTCACATAAGCATACAATGAATAAACAAATTAGCTAACTGCATTATGCATAGGTCTTGCCTTCTGCTAATGGGTTGAGGAAGAGGATGATTAGAGGGTATTTGTACCAGATGACTCAAGAGCTTAAGTCTCTTGGACTCCAGGGTTCCTCAGAGGAATGACACAGTTATCCTCTGGGGACAGGAGTCAGACATACCGAAGGTCAAGCTGTTCTGCCATTCCCATTAGCTTTGGTCAAAACACTGGTTCTCAGTTTCCTCTTCTATATATGATGGAAATCATACCAACTCTCTTAAAAACTGCAGTAAGGAGGAAACTAGATAATGCAAACAAAATACCTGATACATAGTAGGCATTCAACAAATGGTAGCTATTACTAAGTGGAACTTTGGGTGCTCCTAATAAAGAACTCTCTGTTCTATAGTAGAGAATTTTCTGTTCAGAATCTCCAGAGCCTTTTCTATAATTCTGCTGCTTTATTCCCCATCCCCACTTGATCCCTGAGGGGCTGAAAGGCGTTTCACCCAACTAAGAGTGTCTACAGCAAAATGTAGGGTTTCTGCAGCTTTGAGCACACACTACACAATTTTTTTTATGTTCTTCTCTATCCAGTTTACACGTGTGGGGTTCTTTTTCTGGAATGATGAGGCAAACAGCAAAATGGGTACTATTCTCCATCTCATTTCTCCTGAAGTTCTGACACTGACCTTGGTGTTTAGAGCATTTTACATACAGCTTTATTTTTTAAACAAAGGACAAACATGGAGAGTGGAGCTCTAGAATCATGTTCTTTTGCCTCCCAGGGCAGCCATGAGTCCATTCACTGCTCATTGTTTCTCTCCTTCCACAAGTTTGACTTTGGGACCAAAGAAATACAAGTTAAACTCAGTGAAGATTTATGCTAACAGAGCATGTTAAATTACAGAGAAAATACTCAGTTCCATAGGAAGTGTGGGAAGTGCTTTAGCAGGACACCAATACATCAGATTTCTTGAATCAACATATGATGGGTGGGAGGTGGAGAGGACCCTGGAGGTGGGCTCACTCCAGTTCTGTTGAGAGGCCCTGGTTTCCAGGGACCAAGTGCCAGTGCTAAGTTTTGGGGAGATAGTCCAGTCTTGACATGCATATTTTCCTAATCTTTTTTGTTCACTCAACAAATGCTGAAGAATATATAGCTGGGGTGGCAATATTTTGAGAATCTTTGCCCTGGAGAACTCCAGGGTATAGCAAGGGAGAGTAGAAGTGTCCATGTGCAGAATGGGCCAAAGAGCAAAAGCTGGATTAACCAAAGGAAGCTTGGTTTAAAGTGGGTTGGCCATGGCAGTAGGAAAGCTATGGAGCCTAGTCAGTCCTGAATCTGAATCTCATTTTTACCACCAAATACGTGGCTTCAGGGAAGTACTTTAAGCTTTATGAGCCTCTTGGGGCAACAAAACTAACTTCTCTGGGTTGTCAATGTATAAGCAAATGTTTGGGATAATACCATTTATTGAGTAGTTACAGTGGGTCAAGCATTGTGCTTGGCACTTTATATGTATAAAAAATAACCATTATTATCCCTGTTTTATAGCCAAGGAAAGTAATGGCTTTGAGAAACTTGCTCAAGGTCCCAGTAACACTGGGACCCCACCAGAATCTGACTGCAGAGATTACTTTTAGCTACTGTCATCACTGCCTCTGTGGTTGAAGGTCAGCAAGAACCCAGGAACTATTTGAAGGAGAAAGAGATAATTGTGGTTAGTTGCTGAGGCTGGCTTTAAACTCATGAGCCTCTTGCCTCAGCCTCCTCAGGATTACAGGTGTAAGCCACCGCACCTGGCCCTCTGCTTAGTCTTTGGGGTGGATACAATATGGAAAAGCTCTCAGGGGTGAACAGAGTGGGAAGAGAAGATAGGGAAAAGCCATGAGGAAATGAGCAGGGGCAGGAATGCCAATGGTGTGTTCTGGAGGCAATGAAATGGAGAGGAGTTTCTGCAGGAAATAGATGTTTGGAAAGCCTTGAATGTCAGACTAACAAGTGTTAGAGAACCAAACATGTTCATTGGCAAAGAAAGGGATGTGAAACCTGAAATCACCAGTGTGGGGCATCTCACTGCAGGTGGGCATTTTATTGCAGTGTCGAGCATGCTCACTAAGCTGGAGCTTGTGCAGGGCATGGCCAGACGGTGCCACAGTCCAGCATCCCTACTAGGGCTCTTTACTTTTCAAAGAATTTGCATGGCATTTTCTTTCATTTGGTCTTCACAAAGCTGCAGGCAGGAGAAGGATGGGCAGCCTGCTGCAAGGACTGCTGCCTGTGTCAAGTGGCAGGTTGCAGAGGCTGCCAGGAAGCACAGATGCCAAGAACAGCTGCGGTGCCCAAATCCAAGCACAAAGCTTAGAAGAGGCCTTCTCTGCAAGGGAGAAGGCAAAAGATTTGCTTCCTGGCCTCTGGCCCTTTCCCTGTGCTCTAGAAGACAGGTAGTTTTGTCATGGGTTTGTGATACCCCAGTGACACCCCCAAGTGGCTGCCACCCAGAGTGGCTGCTGTGAGAACTTGAGTCCAGGTTATTACAAATCCCATGCCTTTTCTAGATGCACCACCCCCCAGTCAGTGGCCCCTCCCATGCAGAGAGCTTGTTTTACAAAATATTTTTCTGGTCTTGCCATCTTAAATTCATTCTGTTTATTTCTCAATAGGCAGCAGGGGCTGGAAACCAAACCCCATCCTCCATAAGCTGGTTTGAAGGAAAATCTATCTTTTCTAAAGACTGCAGTCACAATCTGCACCAGATTTCTCTCCATGGCTACGCTTCTAATAACAATGGAAAACAAAGGCAGGAAGGGAAAAGGGTGAGATCGGCAGTTCTTCCAAGAGGCACCTGCAGTTCTGTGGAGGATGCGAGGCAGTGGGGAGGTAACTTTCACAGCTATAAGAGAGTCCCTTGATGAGTAAAAGAGGAGTTTTGATGTGCAAGATGATAGAAGATGAAAGAGATCATGGTGTCTCATTGTGTTCTCTTTGAAAAGTCATGCTAGGATTCCAGGCACCCTCCACAGTTCTAGAATAAATACAGGGTGGGCAAGGAAACAAAGATTTTGCCAAGTTATCCAGGGCTAAGTTCCTATGTCTAGAAACATGTCACTAATAAGAAATGACAAACCCTGGGTACTAGAATGATAAAGGCTCATTCGACCTTTGACCCTAGTAACAATTAACATGTGTCTACACAGGCTAAATGTGACAGGGCCAAATAGTCACTTCTGAAGAACAAAACCAAGCTGGGAAATCAGAAAAATAATTAAAGGCCAGATGTTTTGAATGGCTGAGTGTCAGAAAATAGGGCTGTGTGGTAATTTCAGAGTGACTTCATCAGCCAGGCCCCCTTTGCCTGACTGTTCTGATCCCAATGTTCTGACATGCCAATTCTTAAAGGTTCCTGTACAGGAAACAGCCTCCAGGGATCAGCCTCCAGCACAGGGCCTGGTACACAGTAGGTGCTCAGCAAGTGCTCATATCTGTGGACAAACCTGGCTCCTAGTCTGTGATATGCCCTATGCCATGCATTTGAGACATGGAAGTGAAGAGATAAATCCCTGTCCTCATGGAGTTAATTCTAAAACAGAACGAGGAGTACAGTATAGGAAATGTGCAAATGAACACAGCCATCTCATGATGATGCCTTCTAAGTGCTTCCTTATACCTCTGGAATAATATAGCTCAACAGGCGAGACAAATTGGAAACTTAAAAATACTACATATCTTATCTCACATCAGATCTGAGCAGACACAGCTGTGGAGCCTGGGGTAGCAGCTTAAAGGCAAAGGAGGCAAGAGATAGGCTCTTGAGACACTTTGCCTGCAATTAGAACATGCTGCCACCAGGGGCACCATGAAGAGTGTGACCTAAACAACCAGGCTTCCTCCCAAAGTATGGTATGCTGAAAAGAATACAGTGTTTCCATTCTTAACCTTTAGAAGGACAAAATTTTAAATTGACTTTTTAAAATTTACTTATTTGGGGCTGGGGTTGTGGCTGAGTGGTAGAGTGCTTGCCTAGCATGTGTGAGACACTGGATTTGATTCTCAGCACCACATATAAATAAGTAAATAAAATAAAGGTTCATCAACAACTAATAAAAATATTTTTAAAAAATTTACTTATTTTTATTTATTTTAATTGACTTAAATATTTACATATTTATGGAGTACAGTATGATCATTTAATACATGTTTATAATTTTTAATGATCAAATCAGAGTAACCAGCATTTCCATCATAAAAGAACTATAGTACATAGTTGCCTATATATAGTGAGTGGAGAATGAATCAACATTCATTTAACAAAATCCATTGTGTACCTACCGTGTACAAAGCACAGAATTGCATTTCTGCCTGCAGATACTCAGCCCTGAAAGGAGGACAGAGACAGATAATTACTGTGCAAGAAGTAGTCTAATGGAGGGATGGGCAGAGAGCGTTGGGAGCACAGAGGAGCGACTAATTCTGCTGATGGGAATTCAAACACACACACACAGACACAAAGACACACACACACTTATGTGTATTGGGTCCAGGTGTTAACACCTACTTTAGAGAGTTATATCAACATACATATAAACTATATGTGTGTAGGGGAAACACATTGGCACTTGCTGCAAGAAATTTGGATTGTTCTGTTGAGTGGGCATATCGCCGCAAGAAATTTGGATTGTTCTGTTGAGTGGGCATATCGCCTACATCTCTGGACCTGTTTCCTAATCTAGTCCTCCGAGGGCTTGGCAGTGGTCATCTTGATCATGTGGGCTGGAGCAGCACAGAAGTTAGAATGATGACTTTGATCTCCAGGGACAAGACCTGGCTTTGTCCAAGCCCTAAGGCTTCCTTGGCACCTGCTTGTCTAGACCCTGGTGATGCTACCTCTTAATTCTGGCTGAAATATTTCAAAGGATCCCAGCCAAGGTTCTGGTCCCAGAAGTATTTGTGAGGCATCAGCCTCTGGTGTCTGGTGGAAATGGCTAGCTCTCCTGAAGTGATATTTGGCTTCACTGCCCCCCAGAAGCCAGGCTGGCCCTACCATACCACTAACTACTGCATGTACTATCCTACCCACTTCTCACCAGAAAGTCTTCTGATCTCTGACTTGTCTCTGAGGCCACTCTTAGGAAAACCTTGGAGGATTGCTATGGCAAGAAAGTCCCATCCCTGTTTCCCAGACCCCTAGAAGACAAGGGCCTTCACTCTGGAGCAGGCTATCCCCCATAGCCAGCCCACACCCCGCCTTTGCCAGCCCCAACACCCTCACCCCATCTGTGGGCACTGAAGTGCCACCTCTATGTTAGGGGAATCAGAGGAACAACCATCTTATTTAAAAATACATATACATATATGTGTACATATCTATCCATATGCACACACACACATACACCAGAGTGTTTAAACAAACCATTTAAAGTTGCTAATTGCACTGTAAAGAGTTTTAATATACAATATATTAGAGCTGTACCCTTAGTAGACAAAAGAAGGTACTGAAAAAAGCCCTCACTGAAAGCCCATTTACAAGTCTTTAAAAGGATCTTTTAAGATACCTGGAAATTGCACACCTGAGATGATATACCTTGAACCACCTGTCTGGACCGGAGCCCTCTCAGGCTCCCTACATCTTCACTGTGGTCCTTCAGCCCTTGGACCCTGTCTCTGCAAAGGGCTCATCTCTGCCAGCTAGGAGCAGATATGCTCAAGCTACCTTTCATAATGAAGGACCAGCAGAGAAGTTTCCATACATAGGTAGTGATGAGGACACCTCCTGCCTTGACAAACACATTCACCCTCTGGTTAGGGCCTAGATGGTCCCTTCACTCTCAGGAAGCACTGAGGCAGCCCCCAGGAATGACCTACCACTCTCCTGCTCCAGGCACACAGGATTCCCTTCCGGGAATTAGCAAACAAAGAAAAATCAACAGAAGGCCTTTAAACCATTCTGCCAGGATGTTGAGGATGTCGCCTCCACCAAAGGAGATGAGAAGGGCAGGCTGAGATAAGCAGAGCTGCTTAGAAACCGAACACAGAGACAAATTAAAACATTCATTGGAACATGCTTTTGAAGACTGGCAAAATCCAAGACCCACAGGGATTTTTTTTTCTTCTTTTTTTCTTTTTTTATTGTTGGTCGTTCAAAACATTACATAGTTCTTGATATATCATATTTCACAGTTTGATTCAAGTGGGTTATGAACTCCCATTTTTACCCCGTATACAGATTGCTGTATCACATCAGTTACACTTCCATTGATTTACATATTGCCATTCTAGTGTCTGATGTATTCTGCTGTCTATCCTATTCTCTACTATCCCCCCTCCCCTCCCCTCCCCTCCCCTCCCCTCTTCTCTCTCTACCCCCTCTACTGTAAATCATGAGAAAATATAATATTTTAGTATTGTTTTATTTATATGTATTTCTTTTTGTTTGCCAGTAAAGGCAAATATATTTCTGATTAATTGAACATTTAAATTTCTTTCTCCTATCACATCAGACAATCTCTGGTTCCAAAATTGTGAAATAAATGTACTAAATCTTTAAAAAAAAAAAAACATTCATTGGAGGCAAGAGAAAGCAGATCAGTGGAGTGAGAAACAAGATGTCTCCCTTCCAGATCACTGCAGAAGAGAAAAGAGGAAATCATCAGAGATGGCTCAAAAGTCAGAAAAGAAAGGAGATGCAGAAAACATAAAACATGATGGCAGGAGGCCACCCAGAATAGTTATGACAATAAGTGTAAGCATTTAACATTCCCTTGATAGAAGACAAAGGTTCCCAGATTGAATGAATACAAGAGACTTACCTAAAATAAAACGGCTCCAGGCTAGGCAAAGCTTTACCAGGTAACCACAATCAAAAGCAAAAGCGTGAGTGGCTATATCAGACAAAGCACAATTTAAGGCAATAAGCAGCGTTGAACAGGATAAAAAGGGTAATTTTATATTCATAGGAGCAATTGTGAAGGCATAACTGTTCTGAACATTTGTACACTCAGTACTTTAGCATCAAAATACATGAGGCAAAATCTGTTACAAGAAATACAAGAAGCTAGCCAAATGACAGTTGTGGGCATACATTTACATACTACTCTCAGAACCTGACATCAAGTAGCCAAAACATATAAAAATAGAAAGAAGTCATTTAATAAAGATTGAATTAAAAAGTGGGTACTGAGCGTGGTTTCCATCTGAATGATGTTTGCCATGTTTTAAAAGACCGCCCTAGATGATGCCTGTGATACAAATGTTAAATTTAGTACAAATTTATATATACACTATAATTGCAATTTTTTAAACCCTAAACCACTGAAAGAAAATATACCAGATTTTCACATCTGGTGAGTTTAGAAAGGTTGAAATTTAGATATTTAAAATTTTTTGTTTCCACGTTTTCTTCCAATGTTCTTCAGTGATCATATAATATTCTGACTAAAAATAAACTTTAAAAAAGGATGGAATAAGATTCATCCTCATAGAACAGGGTTTTCTAATTTCCAAAATTTTGAGACAATATATTCATGGGGAATGGATAAAATATAACAAACAAGGGCAGCAGAAAGGAATCCCTGAGGGTCCCAGACAGTGCACAGCCTGGCCGGCCCTCTTGGTGCCTCCTCAGTTACTCCCTGCCTGAAACCCTCTGTTTCTTTGCCCCAGGGTACTGCATTCTCTCCACTCAGCTTCCCAGCCTCCACTGGGCCTTTTCCATCCACACATCCTCCACTGGTAGCTCAAATGTGATTGTTCCAAGATAAGACATATTGGGATCCCCCATTTTCCCTCTCTACCTGTGCCCCTGATGATCTCATCCATTCTTCTACAGGGACATAGCTCCTCTCTATATGTGAAGGACTCCCAAATTCATCTATGGCCCCAAACTCATCGTAGAACTTCAGGGGTATACATCAGCTTGTAGACTGGACATCACCCCATGGAGTGTGGGACAGGAATGGTGGACATGCCGGCGCTCATAGCCCTCTGAGTACCTGAGGGTGCTGCATAGAGTTGAGTGTGAGGCAGGGATGCCCCCAGGGGTGGTAATGAGAGCACTTAGGCATCCCCAGTCAGATGCAGAAGAAGGTTCCCACGAATGAATCAGAATAAATCATCGCCCACTCTATGCCATCCAAAAATAAAACCAATGTCTCTCTCTGACTTATGGGAATATGAACTAAGGTTATTGCAGTAATCAAGAAAAGCAACAAAGGCAAATTTTCAGAGCTGGGACCAAAATCTCCTGCCACTTGGAATGTTCACCCTGAACTCAAGTTTTCTTCTGCCCAACGCACACATCCAGCTGCCAATTCAAGGGACAGACTCCACCCTGTTGCTGAGATGCGCGGGTCAGTGGTTTCTGGGCTGGCCTCCTGACTTCTCAGGGCAGAACAGAAAGACTGTAAATACCCTAAAGTTTTTAATTTACCAGTAAAATGAGGATGAGATCAGGTTTTTAGCCCACTGATGTGGTATGTTAATTTAAAGGCTTTTATAACTAACTACAAAGTACAGTCTCTTTTGAAAAGAGCAAAAATAAACTTAAAGTACTAATTCGAAACATATATTCTTATCAATTTCAGCTCTAAGTACATATTCTCATTGGAAAGTAAATTACTTTGAGAGCTTTCTAAAATTATTACATATAATTTCTCTTACTTTCCAAGGTCTGGGTTGCTATCCAGTTACCATTTTATTTTAAGAGTCAAATGTGCATGAGACCATTCTTTGCAAAAGGTTTCATGAAATCCTATGCAGTTATCTGGCTTCGGAAAAGAGATGTTGCTAAGTAACCTTTAGCAAGTCACTTAACTTTTCTAATTCACAACCTCCTCTTAAAATGAAAACATTACCTCCATAAAAGACTGTTGAAACAAAAATCATGTTTCTTAAGTAAAGTGCCTGGTACAGTGTCTGTCTTGCAGCAGGAGCTCTGTAAACAGCAGTTATTCTTCTCACATCAGACAGTGGTTTTCAAGCTCCCTATTCCTGTTCCATGCAGGAGCATGATTGAGAATACAGGTGGGAAAAATCTCCAGGTTTTTGGTATAATTCACAGCAAGACAGCTCCAACTTCACATACCTTCCCCTCTCACTCAAGAAACATCAGAAGGCACTGATTTTTTTTTTAAACTGTGATTGATGTGATTATAGGAACAGTTCCTGGCATCTTTGCTTATTCATTTTTAAAGTAACTTAGCCACAAACTTTATTATTTTATCATCAGTAACAAATAAATGGGAATGAACTAATGTCTAAAAAATAAGTCCCAATTACCTGAGAACTTATTTTCATAAAACCAGGCCTATTATAAACTTCCCTGGGAGTCAGCAACCCTGACAGCTCCTCCTTGCCTCAGTCAGACTCTCAAGCAATTGGGTACCTAGGGCCACATTCTCTTACTCCCTCAAACCCCATCCTCTCACTGGTTTGATGTCTTGCCTTTAGCTGACAGTTAATAAATGTTTCATGAATAAATGCATCTGCTTTCTGCCCCCACTTTAGTACCTCCCTGCACCGGGACTGGCAAATGTGCGTTATGAGCCAAAATCAGGTCAGATGACCTGGCTTCCAGCAATAATGTGCACAGAAGGCAAATGATTAAATAATGCATGTCTATCCACTTGACACGACATTCTGCAGCCACTGGAAATGATGCTCTCGAAGACTCAAAGGCCACATGGAGATGCATCTAACATTAATTGAATAAATAGACCATAAAGACAGTGTACTGGTCCTGCCATTGCACATATGGGCCCAGATTGAAGGGGAAGACCATACAGAATTGTTGCTATGAGAGGAGCATGATTCTGCATGATGTGCTTCCAAATTGTCTTCTATATTGTTTTTATAGTGAACAGTAAGGCCATGGGGGCAAAAAGCCCCTGTGATTGGAAATTAGCCCAAGGCTTCTTGTAGGCACGTGGCCAAACAGTGTGCTGAAATCAGAATGAAAGCTGAGGAGCTAGACTGGGGAAGGATGGGTAAGCCAGAGTCCATTCAGGAATGAAATGTGGACTTGACCCAAAATAGCTGTCATGCTCAGCCTCAGAGTCTGAATTAATCCTCCTCTTAGTTTATTGACGTCTATGAAATTGATTCTCACCACAGAATCATAATCCATGGCCCTGGCATTGCAGTCGATAAAAAGCATGACTGGGGAGGCAGCAGAAAACATCTGCACCAAATACTCACAGAGGGGCACCGTGGCACGCTTTGCTAAGACCTGTTGTTACTGGAAAATATTCCTATGCATTACTGGAGAGAAAGAGAGACTGAGATTGAGTGGGGAGCAGCAGGGAGAGGTAGGTAGATATCTAGGTCCCTTTTCTGTTGCTATAACTAAATAGCACAGGCTGAGTAATTAATGAAAAATAAAGGTTTATTTGGCTCATGGTTCTGAAGGCTGGGAAGTTCAAGATCCCATGGCCACATCTGGTAAGGTCCTTCTTGCTGGTGGGATTTTCTGCCGAGTCCCATGGCAGCTCAGGACATTTCATGACAAGACAGATCACCTAGCTTAGCTGTCTCCTCCTCTTCTTATAAAGTCACAGTCCTATTGAATTAGGGCTCCATCATTATGACCTCTTAACCTTAATTATACCTCCCAAAGGTCCTACCTCCAAACACCATGGACAGATTAATTTTCTACCCTCTTAATTCTTTCCAATGGGGATCAAATTTCCACATGAGTTTTGATGGAGACATTCAACCATAGCAGAGCATATATGTTGGTGGCAGGGGCTGGAGGGAAGAGACGGGCAGCTCCTGCTGCTGTCAGGTCAAAGCTAACCTTGGGTACCACCTCCTCTACACTCATGCTGGAAGCCTGGCCTCAACTTTATGTCCCTTCTCACTGCGGACCTGGACTTCACTCCTCTGTCCTAAGACAGTTTCCTGCCTTGGTCCTAAATCCCTTCAATTAGAAAAGAATAGGGAAGGGTAGAGCCCAAAGATTTTGCAGAGATTCATTGCTGACAAGGATAAGGAAGGCCAGTGCCATCCCTGGGCCATGCAGCCCTGTTCCTTCCAAGCTGGGCTATACCTGATCATGCCACACCTCAGGCCAGCAAGGAAAGACTGTGGTGCCCATCACTTGTGCCCCAAGCACTTGCCAAGAGCAAAAACAACAGTTCTCCTGTAATCAGTGCAGGAACATCAAGGCCCAGTGCCCCTGAACCTACCCAGATTCTTGTTAGTAAATGCAACCCAGCACCAAAGTTTCCAAGGTAGTTAGAGTTCACCAGTCACTGGGCACAGAGGTGCACTAAGTTTTTCAGAACAACCTTGCTCAAGCACAGAGTGCTAAGCAGCCCCCATGCAGCTCTGACTGGTATCAGCTCTGGTAGCCCCAATTACCCTGAGCTTTGCAGGGTCTAGCAGGTGGTTTGCCTGGACTGGAACCCACTGAATCCAGCAAGAACACTGACAGCCTTGGCTGAAGCTGAAGCCCTGACCACCAGCAGTGCAGTTCTGGGATTTCCATGCTCCCCACTGCAGGGTACCTGGTGGGCAAGGAATAACTCTAGATCCATAATCCTTCAGTGTAGTAGACCCTCACCTGTCTATGGCAAGTGGTGTGCAGCCATCAGAGAGCTGTCATCTCCCCACAGGCAGCCAACTTTGGTTACATCACTGAGATGTTCCCCTGGTTTGCCAGGCTACCCTCTCTGGCTATAGTCTTTGACAGGTGGAATTGTCTTTAGGGGGTTTTGTGATGTTGTTGTTGTTGTTGTTTTGTACTAGGATTAAACTCAAGCACTTTACTACAGAGCTATATGCCCTGTCCCTTTTCACTTTTCATATTGAGTTAAGGTCTCACTAAGTTACTTAGGGCCTTGCTAAATTGCTGAGACTGGCCTCGAACTTAAGTTTCTCCTTCCTCAGCCTCCTGAGTCATTGGGATTACAGGCATGTACCACCAAGTCTACTGACTGATGGAATTTTTGATGTGAGTATAGTTGCCAGACTCAAGAACCAGATGAGTCATATCCCCTTCACACACCACTGTGGTGTGACCATTGTTATCCAGGTCTGCCTGTCTCCTCTAGGCCAGAAACCAAGTGACCCTCTCCAGCCCCTAGTCCAGACCAAAGTACAGATGAAGGGTTATATGATGTGGGTACCTCAGGCATTGCCCTTGCAAACCTCCCAAACTTACCCTTTCTTTTCCTTCCATAATCAGACACAGAAAAGAAGCAATTAGATGTCCACTTCCCAGCTTGACTTCCTTGGAAGCCCTTTTCTCCTTGTGACCAGTTCTGTTATCCACCTCTTGGCCTCCAGATAGATTCAAAGAAGTCTAAAGACAAAAAGATAACCCCTTTGCCCCTTTCCTTTGAAAGACCAAGGCAAGAAATTCCCTCTGGAGCAAGCCATCCAAGCCCCTTCTATTGCTGCACCTGCTCCCCACAAATCTTCAGGGTGGGTGAGAACAAGAGGAGGGGGGGATGCATTCAATTTGCAAACCAGAGGCCAAGTAACTATTTGAGGCAGCCTGCATGGCTCCTCTGTTCTATGTGTTGCTTCCAACATATCTGGACAGGCTTCATCCTAGTCTTTCTGATCATAAGCAGTTTATTGCACTCTGCTTCCTAATATCTTTGTTTCCACAGCCGAATCTTCTCGGGTGATGCTCACAGAAGCAAAAGGGCCTTCAAGTTGGAAAATCTTGGGCCATTAGCCGCTATAAGTGGAGTCAAGTGAGTTTGTCTCCAGGGTGATGTTTATTTCCCTGCTCCCAGGATGAGACATGAGACGTAGGCTGCTCAGATGCTCCAAAGCAAACAAAGAAATGGATGTGGTAAAAGGTGGATACAAGCTTACAGGAAGTTGAAGGCTCCTTCCAGAAGGACCCAAAGGTGCTTCCCTTTGGGGCAGAAGAGATTAATATGTTTTTGAGCCCTTCCCTCTCTGAAGGCTTTGCCTTTCCTTTGCATTTCTGGGTCTTCAGCCTAGGGAACAAAGGACTGGATCCTCAGGTGAACCCATCTTGTACCTGCCCCCGCTTTCCAAGCCCCTCCTCTCACCTCTGTCCTGCCCACTCCCTCCCTCCTTCCTTTCTGATTTAATGTCTCAGCTCCCACATTTGGAGGTGACTGCTCACAGTGCATCAGCACCCCCCAATCATTTTCAATTCCCCATCCTACTCCTGTGACCCAAATGAAAGAAAGATGTTACATAGCCCCGGACCCAGATCAGCCTGTTGATCTCTGTCCAGTATGGTAGCCACTAGCAACATGCAGATATTTAACTGTAATTAAAAATTCAGTTTCTTAGCCACATTTGAAATATCTAATAACCATATGTGGCTAGTGGCTACCATATTGGACAGTGGAGTTACAGAATATCATTAGAGAAAGTTCTATTGGACATGCTATATCCCAAGTAGTAATCCCAGCTACTCAGAGGTTGAGACAGGAGGATCATAGATCCAAGGCTAGCCTGGGCAACTTAGCAAGACCCTATCTCAAAATTTAAAAATTAAAAGGGTTTGGGATATAAGTCAGTAATAGAGGACCCTTGGGTTCAATCCCAAGTGCTGAAAAAAAAATAAATTATTTAAAAATATTCTTTTACTCAATGCATTCATTATCCCCAATGCCAATCTATCCTTTTCTGCCATCCACACTGGGAATCAGACAGACCTGAACTTAAATCTCTGATTTAAAATTTGGTTGCCAAGCAAACCTGGAATGGCTGAGCCTCCTCATCTGTAAAATGGGAAGAATCATATCAACAGAGGTGCATTGGATGGGAGGATTAAACAAGGAAATATAAAGTGAGAAGTAGTCCCTAAATGGAATTATTATTGTTCTTATTATTGATAAGCTATCAAACCTCCCAGGGCCGAGGCTGAGTGTTTATGAGTGATTCAAATGTGTGTACATGGCTGGGGCTGGAAAATGAGAACAGCGACAAAAAAACAGCAACTAGGAATGTTGATCTGTCTCCTGGCCTCTTGGGGATATTTCTATTTTGGGTGCTATTTCCTCACCATATTGATTTTAAATCAATTGTCAAGAGCTTTTCATTGTTTCACAGTCTTTTGAAGCATCTCTCTTTCTGTCTCTCTCTCAAATATTCCTTAGTTACCACTGGTGACTTCCATCAAAGAGCCAAGCAGTAGGGGTGAGCGGCTAGCCCAGCAGGAGTCAGCTTCAGCCTGCCGTGGGAGATCCACGGAAGCTTCTTGGCATGGTCAGGAACTGGTTGTCATTGCGACCTGGGTCAGCCAGCTCACCACTCTGCGTGCTCTTCTTGTCCAATCCCCATAATGACATAATGAATGGTTTGTCAAAGATCAAATGAGGTTATCAAATCAATACTCATTCCCCTGGGGGTGCCCTCCTGCCTGACATCATGTGACCTGGTTCTGTATCAAACCTTAGTTTATGTCAGCAAAGTGTTGACCACATGCCTGATCATGTAAAGATCCTATTTAGAAAAATATAAATAAAATAACAAAAAAAAGAGAATTGTTACTCAGAACTATGCTATTCACTTAGCAAAAACAGAATAGGATTATTAACACTGCAACAGATAAGATGTATAAATTAGAGCTTCTATTATATTTTCACCCTTGTTTGATCTGAAGTCTGAAGTTTATTTTCTTTGGGGAAAATATGGCCCATGGTTGGCACCAGAGATCCGTGTTCCTTTCTGGCCAAACCCACTCACTCAGCACTCCCTTAGCACCCTTCACATGACAAGCTGTGTAGTGGGCGCCGAGCGTACATAATCAACCTTGGAAACACACATGTGATGACTTCTGTACCACAGAATGCTGGGAAACCCAGGTGCTGCCCCTTCTGGGCAGTGTACCTCTCTCTCTCTTTCAGTGGCACTGCTTGTTCTCCATATCCCTTCCTCTTGTCTTCACGTCATCCAATGGAGTTGCTTCCAGAAGCTCCCACATCCCAGGAGCCAAGAATTCCCTTCAGTAGATGAAGAATCTGGGTCGCTTCCCCCACTCCTGTGCTAAACACAGCCACTGATGCTTCATGTGGAACCTTAGAACCAGGAGGCTGGAGGAGAACCACTTGGCAGGCAGGGCTCTGCCCACACCACCCCACCCTCAGCAGCCTTTCGAATAGGGGAGTCCTCCCTCACCAGTTCCAGCCTTGGCTGCAGGGCACTTCAGAGAGTTCACTTCATATTTCTCATGTGCTGAGAATTAATAACCAAGGGTCTGAAGCTAGAGGTTCTGAGTCTGGCCCTCATAAGCACGCTGTCTGAGAAGTGGTGGTAGGAGCCATGAACACCTTCCCACAAACACCATCCCATCAGCTGAGGCCCAGGCCTTTCCTCCACACCGTCTTGGGAGGCAGCTTCTACACCTTTTATTAGAGACCATTTCCTTAAGAACGTGCTTCTTGTTTACTATAGAAGAGTCACCAGGGCAACAGATTTTGGAACATCACAGCCTCTATTGAGCATTCTGGCAGCTGGGCAGAGCTAAAACATTCTATATGGGTTTTTCCTTGTTGTCCCTCAACCATGTTACGATGTGGCTTCTGTGATAATCTCTGTTTTGTGGATGAATGAGTTGGAGTTCATAAATGAAGTTACTTTACCTGGTCACAGCAGAGTCAAGCTCAGCTTGACTTTTTGGCTTGACTGTTAACCATAATGCCATATACCTCCAGCACATAGAACCAAATCTCTTCAGACTGTTCCCAGGAATCACACAGGTCTCTGGAGATGCTAATTCCAGAACCATTATGGAGGGGCAATTGAAGCAGGCAGAAGGGAAGGCTTCATGCCCTAGCGGGAGGGTTCAGGATTCAAAGCCCCAAGAGAACATCTTTAGGATGATTGCAATCTGTCGTGTATGTACAAGGTGTAAGGGCATGGCAGTACTCCTGGAATCAGGAGAGAACTAGGAGAGACTGACTTCCCAACAGTCAATGGCCAGGACCAGGAGGGCTAGTCAGCCCTGGCCTTCAATCTGCCATGCTTCTGAATGTGCTGACCCATCATCCCCCACAGCCAGACCCTGGAGGACTCAGAATGAGAACCCTGCTGCTGTTCTCCTTGATGAAGCAGAAAGAAGGGCTAGAGAGAAGACCAAGTCCCAGAAAATGAAAAACCAGCTCCTCTGGCATGTGCAAGGAGGGTCAGGAAGCTACCCATACATAGTCCTTGGTGTAGTGACTCACAGCAAGTCACATTGGGCTATGTCCACTTCAGTGTGGACTGCCCACCACCTAGGGAGGCCTTTAGTCTTTTCCTCTCCCCTGGGAACAGCATCCCAGCTTCTCCTTGTTATTTATCTCATCCACTGCGGGCTCCAGAGCCATCATGTCAGCCTCCATGAATAGCTTCACCTGTGCCAGTCTTTCCTCCAAGCTCAGAGCACAGTGCCAAGCTTAGGAAACACCTGTTAGTGGGCAAACCATGGGGCAGCCCAAAGGCCCCTGTCTAAACCTAAAGCAGAGTTCTAGTGAGCAGGAGACAGGAAGAAAGGCTCAACCCAGTTTGCTGGTAACTCCTTACAGAATCCCAAGAAAAGTCTTCAGCCTCCTTGAACCAGGACATAGAATAGGGATGAATGGATGATCTTTTGTGTCAGAAAGGAGGCAACATGGAAGACAGAAATAAGTATCTTGGCTCTGATACTAACTTGAACTTCACATCTCTGAACCCCTGTTCCCTTAGCTGTAAATTGAGGCAATACCAGTACCTGCTCAGAGGTTGTGAAGATCAATGAGCTAATAACTTTGAAAATGACTGCACAGCCTCTCTGAGGACTAAGTGAATGTTAATGATTCTAACTAAAATCCTATAAACCAGGACTGGGCCATAAAAATGCACAATGGTTAAGAAAATTAGTTCTAGCCAGGTGTAGCGGCTATTACCTGTTATTCCAGTGGCTGGAGAGGCTGAGACAGGAGGATTGTCAGTTCAAAGCCAGAGTCAGCAACTTAGCAAGACCCTATCTAAAAAAAAAAAAAAAAAAAAAAAAAAATTTAAAACATCTGGGGCTGGGGCTCCATTGCTAAGCAACCCTGGGTTCAATCTCCAGTTCAAAAAAATAATCCTTTCTAGGAATACTCTGACTTTTTTTTTTTTTAAAGAAAGAGGGAGAGTGAGAATTTTTTTTTTTAATACTTATCTTCCAGTTCTCGGCGGACATAACATCTTTTGTTTTTGTATGTGGTGCTGAGGATCGAACCCGGGCCGCACGCATGCCAGGCGAGCAAGCTACCGCTTGAGCCACATCCCCAGCCCCTACTCTGACTTTTTAAGCTGAAAGGGACCTCAGAGATTTCACTTCAACCCTCTCTCTAATGCGGGGACTGCCCAGCCAGTGCTGCCCAGCCAGTCTCTCTGACAGCCCCCTCAGCCTCCTCCTCTGTAGCAGATGTACTCTCAGAAGGCAGAAATGCCCCACTCTTCCCTGGAGGTTAAAATAAGGAGACTACATAGGAAGCAATTTGCAGCTATCTCAAATCCATGATCAAGGGGAAAAATTCCCTCCCTTTCCTCCCCAAATCCTCAGTACCATCAAACTCCAACAGACCCCTGAGTAGGATGAGGACTTCCTTGCCACCAGTTCTCTCCTGATCAGGGACCTCAATCAGCAGCAGCAACAAATGTCATTTCTCTCCTCTGAGCCCTCTCGTGGCCTCGGCTTCCCACACCCTTTCCATCCCCTTGTCTTTCCCAATCCCCTGATCCAGCCCATGCTCAAACGAGGACCAGACACAACATCTTTGACTTCCCCAGTTCTGGGCAAGGGGAGATGATTCTGATTCTGTGACAGCCTCTGCAAAATCAGAATAAACCCCTTCTCTCACCCAAAATAAATTCCACACCTATTGAGGATTTCTGCCACAGTTTAATGATACTGAGGAATTTGTTATCTTAGCATTTTTGGAGATCGGAAATCTAAAATCAGTTTCATTGACCTAAAATCAAAGTGTCAGTAAGTTTGGTGTTCCTTCTGGAATTTCTAAGGGAGAATCCATTTCTTAGCCTTTTTCTAATTTCTAGAAGCTTCTTGTATTTCTTGGCTCATGGCTGCTTCTTCCATCTTCAAAGTACATTGCTTCGGCTTTGGCTTCTCTCATCTCCTCTTATCCATCTTTGGCGTTCTTGCTTCCTCTTGTAAGAACATTTGTGATTACTCTGGACCCACCTAGAAAATCCAGTCTCATCTGAAGATCCTTAACTTAATCGTATCTGCAATATTCCTTTTGCCGCATAAAGTAACATATTCATAGGTTCTGGGGGTTGGGGTGTGGACATCTTTTGGGGGCCAATATTTAGCCTAACATAGAGGCAGGCCCTTCCCCCCACAACTGTAGTTTCATCAATCAAGTGTGGAAGAAAACAAATGCCCGCCCCCTCAGACTCTATGCCAGTCAATTCAGTAGTGCCCTGGAATGTCAGTGGCCCAGGAATGGAGACTGAGGTATGAGTGTCAGGCTCTAGTCCCTGACCAAGCCAGAAAGGATGTGCCCAGGAGGTGATGGAGTTGAGGAAGTAGGGTTTGGACTTGGTTGTTTACTAGCCATGGCTTCCCCAGGAGAGCAGGGAGAGTACTGGTGCACAAACTTTACGAAGTTGGTCATGAGTTTACCAAGCCCAGTTCCTGACACAGGGAGCAGAAATGCCTAGCAGAGTGGGCCAGGAGGTAGTGAGCTCTGTTCAGGGCTCCTCCCTCTCCCTCATCCTACCTCCATGTAGTCACTGAGTCCTGTCAGTCTCCTTCCTAAACATTACTCAAACCCTCCCTGCACTCCCCTCCATTGCCACAGCTGAACTAGAAGCACCTCTCTCCTCCCCTGGCTCATTGCCATGCCTCTTCCTGGCCCCATTGCCTCTGGTCTCCCCATCCCTCATCCCACACTCATACCATCCTGTACTGTCATGCCAAAGCACACCTATGATCAAATCTGTCCCTTTTGTGGCTACCCCATCTTTGGGTGGAGGCCCAAGCTCTTTACCCTGACTTATCAGTCTCTGCAGGCAGTCAGAGCTACAGCAAGTAGGTGGCAGATGGGCAAGGGCAGAGCTGGTGATGTGGGATGATGTGGATGAAGGAAGGATGGGGGTGAGATATAGATGTGTTGCAGGGATGGACCTGACTCCAGAGGTCCCTGTGGGCAGATGCTGGTGGGCACAGGTCAGAAGCTACATCTGCCTCCAGATAGGCACAGGTAGGGTTCAGGCATTAGGCTGTTGGCATTGTCCTGACTCAAATGTGAAATGGCTCTGAGCGTTGGTTATAAGTCTAGAAGGGTAAGAGACGAGTCTTTCCTCTGAAAAGTGATTTTGGCCAAATTCTTTCAGGGATGGGGAATACCTACCAGGCCTGGCTGGGCTGAAGGATGTGACTTGATAAGGGAGTGATTATATGAAGATATATAAAGTGGGCTCAGGGTCCCCACTAGCTGAGTCACTGCCATGAAGCTTAATTAATGTTTGCAAAGCATTCTAAGGCCTTGGCTGAGAGGCTTCATGTGAGGACCGAATATCCTTATTAATCACTGTGACAGCACCAAGTGGGGTGGCCCACAGGGCAGTTGCTTCTATGTACATAACAATGGATGGTTAAATTGTGATTTTGAAGAGTGGTTCTGATCAGCTGGCTCAAAAACAGCTTAGCTGAAGAAGGCAGAGCCACCTAGGAGCCACTTAACCCACCTGGCCCTATTGCCCCATGCATTAAAGAGAGGCGGTAGAACCTCCCTCCCTGCTGCGCAGGGACAATGGAAGGACTGTCCGATACTGGAGAAGAATCCCTTTAATCCTGGGTCACCTAGGTGTTTGGTCTTACTAAGGCATGCTAACGCTCTACATCAGGCTGGGGGTCTTTGGGCCAAGTCCCTCTACCTCTCTTAGCCTTAGTTTCCTCATCTGCAAAGTAGAAAAATAATAATTATGCCTTTTCCCTTATAGGATTGTGACATGTACAGGAAAAGGTGTTGGTGCCTACAGTCATGATATCCATATTAAGAACAGTAATAACAATAATGATATCAGTAGTAGAAATAACAACAATAGTAATGATATCAGTAATAAGAATAGCAATAGCAGGACAGGACACTAACCCATGCCAGGTACTCTGCATGGTAGCTACTTTGATCTCTGTTTGACAGATGAGGGTTCCTGGGAACAAAGTTCCCAATTTCCCACAGTTAGTGAGAGGTGGGGCTCCAAATGCTACATGGGCCCAGACGGTCTACTCCGGAGTCTTCCTCCCCCACCACCCACCCCTGCCCCACTCTCCAATGCTACCTTTATCATTATTGTCATTATACTCATTTGAAGAATCAGGCTTCATTATGATTGTTATCTCATTATCATCATTACATGGAGAAAATGGAAGCTGGGCCCTGGGGCATCTGTGTTCTGTTGGGTGGGGGAGGGACCGTGGCTATCTTTGATCCTCCATAGAAAGGAAGAAAGTTATTGTTTTCAAGATGGAAGTGAAATATGTAGGTTTTCTCACTCATCGAAACTCTAGATGTGCAAGGAAATGTGTAACAGGTTTTTAGGAAAAAACTGTCAATAGATGCTGAAAGAGACTGAAAGTATGGCCCCACTCTGCCCTCTCCTTCAGGCTATGGATTGAGGAGGACATTGGTCCCACATCTGCCTGTGGGTGATGGAGCAGAAGATCCCTGGACCAGTATAGATGGTCCTCTTGCTCTGGCTGATCCCCCAAAGGAAGGTTTAATATGCTTAGTCTGTGCTCTAGAACTTTGGCCAGTCTCTGTGGCAGGATCCCAGCTCAAGGGCCATCAACCTTGAGCCTCTTCCTGTTTCATAATGACCCATAGCAGCTCTGGAGAGCTTCCTCCAGACCCACCTCAAACCTCTTCTAAACTATCCCCAGAGAGGTGGGACCCAGCATCCCTCATCTTTTCAAAACTAAATGGCCAAAGCCAGGCATAGTGATGCACACCTGTAATCCCAGAGGCTCCAGAGGCTGAGGCAGGAGGATTCACATGTTCAAAGCCAGCCTCAGCAACTTAGGGAAGCCTTAAGCAACTTAGCAAGACCCTGTCTCAAAAAAAAAATCGGGCTGGGTATATAACTCAGCAGCTAAGAACCCCTGGGCTCCATCCCTGGTATGAAAAAAATATATATACTAAAAGACCAAGCCAGCAAGCCAGATACTTGCTCTGTCCTTTAGCTATACCCCATTTCTTTGCTCTTCTCACTCCTCCTGAGGCCACTTCTACAGGCAGATCATGCTGGAGCCTGTTCTGGATCCATTTTTTACCTTAGGTCACCCTCCCTCCATCCTTCCCTAATACTCCTTCTTCCTACCCTTAACCCCCCCCCCCATCAACATCCTGTCCTCATACTGTCCCTCTTTCCTCCCCAAAAGGATGCACCCAGCAGGACCATTCTAGACCCAGAATAGGGATGGTGTCCTTGCTCTCTGGACTCTTCATTGTCCTTAAAAACAAGGAAATCCAGTTTCAGATCTATCTATGGACAATCTCAAGACCATGGTTCACACCCCTCTGTCATGTATGAGAGGGCAGAGCAAGGGGCAGAATGACCTTTCCAAGCCACCTCCCTTTGAAATGGGCTTCTCTGCTCTGCTATGGGTTCTGAACTGGTTTTCAAGGTAACATGTGACATACAGGCTGCTGGTGTAGACCACAGAATGCACTGGATCCTCCTAAGCTGCCTGCAGGGGAACATGATGTGCTAGGAGCCACAAGCAAATATACAATGTATGGCACCTTTGGTTGTAAAGTGACGCCAGCTAGCCACTGAGATGATTATGTTAAGATTTACATTCATATGCAAATTGGACTCCCGCTGTTCACCTTGGCCTGCTACCGGACTCATGTTACGGACTCATGTTACCAGACTCTTGGAGAGTTCCCATTGGTTGGGGAAGGATAATAGGAGGAAATTCCGGGGGAAGTCCGGGGGGACCCCGGGGGTTCCGGTCGGCGCGCGGTTCCGGTCGGACACCCTCGTGGGAGGACCGGTTTTTGACTTGCTGGCGCTGAGAGTGTTAGCAGCTTTTTCAAAATAAAGTTTTGTTCCTGCTTGATTGGCTCGTGATTCTGTGCCCAGCCAAGACTGCGGCAATGATGCTAATATGGCTGTTGTTCTTTGCCTTCCCCACTTACATTTCAGGGAACATGTCCCTATCAGGAAAGTGAGTCTCTCACCCTTAGAAAGATCTCAGCTCTAAAAAATTTCATGCAATTCTTTTTATAACAGAGGGTTATATTTAAAGTATTCAAAGGCATAGATTTGCATCGTCTTAAGTGAAATAACTCATCACCCATCTCTCATCCACAACCCTTTTCTCATCTTATGAAGGCTCAGTTTACATAAAGAGTTTATGTCTCCTCCAGCCAAGTAAGTGCTCATTTCTCTCAGTGGTATTTTGATTGCATATCCATCTGCCTAGATCAACTCTCAGCAAAAATTCCCAGTGCCCTTTCTGTTGCCCCATAAGCCTGTGGCAGGCTATAGACCCCTGCGTGGGCATCTTTCTGTCACAATACAGGGAAACTCAGCAGGTCACAAAGTTATCTTGACTGATAGCCAAAACACAACAGGAAGGAAGAAGGGACAAATCCGATCACATGGTAAGGCAGTTTCTTGAGAGAAACATGATTTTATAGACAATTGTTATGAATGTCTGCCATATTTTGAGCACTTAGTACTTAAGGGGCACTAAGCATATGCTTATTATATTTATCTTCAAAGTAATCCTGTGGCGCATGCATCAGGCCCACTCCTTGGCTGAATAAACTATGGCTTAGAGAAGTTATGTCTTGGCAAACGTCCAGAGCTGGTTATGGGTGGACAGGCCTGCGTGACACCACACCTCCACAGCTGCATGTGTGTTTACTCATTCATACCCAACCTCATTCCACACAGGGGTTGAGAAGCTCAGAGCAACTGTGTGATAAAGCGGAAAAAAGCCAGAAACCACAGCAAGGAAGGCAGCTCAGCAAACTGAGAAGGTGCCAGGGTCTTTGTCCAGCACCATACAGTCCTCCAAGGCCTAGGCTCCAAGCTTCTGAGCAGCAAAAGCAAAGAAAGACTGATCTCTTCCCCAGTTGTTGGTGTTTGTAGCATAAAACAAATCGAAACCAAAACAAACCAAAGCCTAAAACCATAGTTTTTCCTAAGTCAAAAAACAAACAAATGCCTCCCAGGCGGCCTCTTAGGGAGGTTTGAATGTAACAAAAGAGTAGACTAGAACAATTGAGTTGGTCCCACCTGGTCAGAGAAGCTGGAAACACCTGAGCAGCCCCAGCACAGCTTTGCCAGATTGGCTCTGGAAGGGGAAAGGGTGGGTCAGCCCAGCCTTGGTCAGCTGAGCCCTGGCGGCTGGCCACAGACTAGGATTCTTGAGTGCAGGTTTGTTGGTGAATGCAAGGAAGGGAAAAAGGAGGGGTTGGGGAAAGGAAGAAAGAGACCCAGCTCAGAGCCAAGACAGCCCCTCAGAGTTTCCCTAAGTGGAAGTCAAGCGACCTGGCCTCACTATCTCTCCCCATTTGCCAGGCATTGGCCACAGACCAACCACAGGAGGGGGCTTAACTTCGAGTGAACATAGATGTGAAATAGCGCCCAGCACCTTCCAGACACACAGCTCAGAGGGAACTGGCGTCCTGCAATGACAGGCCTCCCACTTGGGCTTGGACAAGGCCCTAGGACCAGTCAAGTTGCCCCTAGAATGTACGGCACATTGCCTGTGCTCGGTACACCGCACAGACAGAGCCCGAAGCCCCAGTACTGTTCCTTTTAGCATGAACAAGGATTACTTAAGCCTGAAAACTGTTGAACACCAACCTGAGGCACACCTACCTACATACACAACTTCAGAAATAAAAGCCCCATAAACCGCCTGGCTTTTGCAGTATTATCACTTCCTGGTGAGTCTGCCAAGATAAACTGTTTGCTAAGCATACAAGGCCGAGGCAGAATTAGGGGACGAATTGGGTGGTGCTATTAATAGGAAACCTGCCAAGGTGAGGAGCAGATGATAATGGCCTTAGACTTGGACTTTGTAAAGTTTGCTTGTGTCGACTGGATGAGAGGCTTAGGAAGGATTAGGGACAACCCCTCCTTGGGGCAGCTGCAATGACCTGAGGAGGGAAGCAAGGTGGGTGCAATGTGGGCCTAGGTCAGCTCAGAGTCTGAGGCCCCAGGGATGGGGAGATGAGAGGGACTGGCTGAGGACAAGGGAAAATTCAGGGGGCCTAGGAGGCACAGAGCAAGGAAAAGGGTCTGGTTCTGAGCTATGCCCTGTGACAATGTTTGTTCCTTGCAAAGAGCTCTCCCTGACCTGTCCAGCAGGAAGTGGCTGGCACATGCATGGTCACCAGGCACAGTGGCCACAGCAGCCTGTTACTTTCCTTAATAGAGTCTGGTCCGAGTCCCCCAGGAGGCAGAATCCATAGCTCCATTCAGATTCCTTGTGGTTCTGCCAGGTCTCACCTCGCTGCCTTGCAGGGAAGATGTTATCAGTTTGAATCTGATGCAATGAACTCTTTAAACAGCTACCCTAATGGATAATCAATCACTTCAGAGATTTAATACTAAATCAGGCTGTTGGACACATTTGGGGGCAGAGTCATTTGTGTCTAAGCCAAAAACTGCCCTTTCTCTTTTACGTTGTGAAGCTGAGCATGTTACATTAAATATTTAATGGTCTAAGACAGGCCTCAGTGACCACCCCACCCCCCAGTGTTGAAGAAAATAAGTTTGAAGGTAAGCGATCCAAAACTCTACAAATTATATGTGAAGTTACCTATCTTTTCATTTGAAGAGCATAAAGGATAGTAAGATAAATCTCATGTTGATAAAATAAGCATCCACTATATTTTTTGATTAAAATGATATAAACACAGCAGTCATGGTTACCCTTTCCAGGTTACTGAGGTCCCGACAGGGAGAAAATTTAAGACATAGGATAAAGTTCCCGACAGATCTTCTGGAAACTCCCTGGAAGCCCTCTCTGAACCTTCTGTCCAAGAAAACAGACCATCTACAAAGTTGCAGAATTGGCTCAAACCTCAGCTAGGGCCTTGAACTGATCCGGCAGGATCACATTTGACCCACTGCAGGTTAACTCAGTGACCAGTCAACCTCAAAGACCTCCCTGCTGCCTGACCTTTCAGGCTCCTGTCTCAGGACCTCTATTTCTTGCTCTCCTAACAACCTGGCTGCCCACTCCTTGGGCTGTCTACAGGGTTCATTGTCAGGAATTTCAGGAGCTTCTTCCTGGCCCTCTTTAGGTCTCTGCACTCTTGCTGTGGGATTTCATCCACCCTCTAGATTTCAGTTACTGGCCACTTTTTCTTTTCTTTTCTTTTCTCTTTTGTACTGAGAATTGAACCCAGGGGCGCTCAACCACTGAGCCACAATCCCAACTCCTTTTGTATTTTATTTTGAGACAGGGTCTTGCTAAGTTGTTTAGGACCTCACTAAGTTGCTGAGGCTGGCCTCAAACTTGTACTCCTCCTGCCTCAGCTTCCTGACACTGGATTACAGGCGTGTGCCACTGCGCCTAGCTGCTGGCCACTTTTCAATCTCTGGCTTGACCCTCTCCCTAACTCTGTATGTTAGGAGGTCCCCTGCTCTCATGGCCTGGCCCCACCTGAATGTCTCTCAGGTACCTATCTGCCCACCTCTGACACCCAAACGCACACCACCTTCCACCTCAGAGTGAGGCTGCCCCATCCACCCAACTACTCAGGCCAGAGGCCTGAGACCTCCCGGTAGGCCTGTCCTCTCTGGCCTTCAAAATCACACCAGTCATTAGTCCATCACTCCTCCAAATGTGTTATCTACATGCTGCCACTCCATCCCTGGGTGACCAAAGCAACTTTCTACCTGGACCTGCTGACTCTGAGCCTTCTTCTTGATACCCATGTGACCTTTATAGATCACAAATCAGACACGTCACTTGATTTGATGTCTGCAGGATCTGCTACCAGCTTCCCTCATATTATGCCACATACCTCCCCTGGTGGCCAGGCCCAAAGCCAGTGCTTTACTCTACAGGTCTTTATACATGCCATTCCTTCTGTTCCTACCTGTGCACAAATTAGAAAACAAAGTCCAGCTCCCCTCTGTGGGGCTTGAAGGACCCCCAGGCCCAGAGATTCCCCTGCCAGAAAACCAGGCTGCCAGACCCAGCATCAGGTCTGACTTCATCTCCCAAACCCCCTCCTCTACCCACCAGCGGGTGGCTCATGTTGGAGAGACCAGGCTGGCCCACACCACAGGTGTCTTCACACACCTGAGCATGTGCGAAGCCTGGATTTGCTGAAGTAGAGGGGACAGCCACTCCTTATCTTCCCAAAGACACTCTGAAAGATTCTATCCAAGTTCTTAAGCGTTTTCAAAATACTCTCTTGTCCTCCCATCACTCGCTCAGCTTCACAAAAGCAGTTAAATTACCAAGTGCCCTTTTAAAATGTCCTTGTGATGGGGATCTCACAGTGACTTGTTTATCTCCCAGCAGCAAGGACTTCACAGGTCACCCAAGTCCATGCACAGCAGAGCCCTATCAGAGAATGGGAATGTAGTCAGGTGGTCAAGGTGCGGAAGCGGGCCAGAGCAGGGACTCCAGGGTGCAGCTGCTAGTGCCCTCCTGGCAGACCACGCCAGGCTTCATCTGTCTGCCTCTGAGGTGGAAAGTCAAGGGTGGGAAGGTGGGGAAAGTTCAGAGTCCACCTGCCTGGACCTTGCCAGGTGGCACACTGGGCCCTTCAGAAGAGCACTAAGATGGGGAGTGTGCCCAATTTTCAAATGAGGAAAAGGCGGCTCAGGAGGTGAGGATACTCGCTCAGAGTTTTACACTTGGTGTGTCGTAGCTGGTGAGGATTCTGAGCCAGGGCTCCAGTCTGTACAGATGGTGCTCTACCCATTAAAAGTCACTTGCTTTGGGTCCTTGAACCCCAAAACAAGAATTTAACACACATAGGGGAAAGTACAGAGGGGATTATTATGAGCTGTTTCCAAAGGAGGATAAAAGCCTTCTTCGGATCCATCCTAATGCACGGCCATGTTCTGCGACCAGCCTGGAGTTCTCTGAGTCCACTTATCTTTTTATAGTTTGACCTTTACACAGGAAAAACCTCAATGATTTTCCACTGTTTTGAATAAACTGAAATGAATGTGTTTTTCTGAGTGATTAAAGAATGAAAAACAGCCTGTTACCATCAAGTCCCCCCAGGAGTCATTTCCCCTGGAGGATGCTGGGACAAAACTGCTTTCCAGGTCAGCCCACGCCTTCCTCATGATAGGGAATCTTGCAGGACTAGTCCCTGCACCCCTCAGAATGTCCAAAGCTGTGGAGGCCAGGGAAGGAACAGCGGGCCCCACAGTTAGCTGATGGGACAGTGACCACCATCCCCACTACTCCAGAGAGCATCACCCAAACTCAAGCCCTGTGGATCCAGCAAGGTCTTGTTTACCTGTTATAAAAAAGCAGGTATTCTGCCAGGTAGAGTGCCACGTATACGTGTAAATCAGCTGCTCAGGAAGCTGAGGTTGGAGGGTCACTTGAGTCCAGCAGTTTGGGGCCAGCCTGGGCAAATGGTAGGATCCTGCCTCAAAATAAGCAAATAATAAAAAGAGCAGGTATTTCTCACAGGCACCAGGGACTAGCGGAAGTCGAGGGTGAAATGAGAAAAGCATTAGCAATGTAAGCTGATGCTGGGCACGGTGGTGCATGCCTGTGATCCCAGCAACTTGGGAGACTGAGGCAGGAGAATCACCAGTTCAAAGCCAGCCTCAGCAACTTAGCAAGGCCCTAAGCAACTTAGCGAGAGCCTGTCTCTAGATAAAATATAAAAAAGGACTGGGGATGTGGTTCAATGGTTAAGCACCCCTGGGTTCAATTTCTGGACCAAAAAAAAAAAAAAATCAATATAAGCTGAGATACTCTCCTTCAATTCTCTGCAAATCTGTCTCCTTTCCTGTGAACTGTAAAGGTGATGGTTCTTGTAGGATTGTTAGAAGGTTAATAAGTTTAAGATGGTATGTATGTAATAGGTGCTCAATAGATGTGCATCCATCTCCTCTTCAAAAGCCGAACTTTTAAAAGCATGACTTCTTGACATAAAACTCAGCGCTTACATGGTTCTGCCTTCTAAAGCAGCAGAGATGGGATGTTATTTTACAATGTCTGGATGACTCAGGGATCCTCCTTACAAAAATATGGGAATCATGGAATGTCAGTTTGAGTGGGAGCTGGGAGCCTGGCCAGGCCAATTCCTTACTCGGATGATTTTGCATATTTGAGATTGACAGAGCCCCTTACCTTGTGGTTTTTATCTTGGTTTTGATTTTTTTAAAAAAAATCAAACAATGACTCTGAGTTAAATAAAGCAGGCAGGCGGTGAGTGAGGCCTCTCCTTTCAAAGCGAGCGTGTTGGCTAGAGTCGGGGGTGCTGTGGCAGCCATCTTGACTCTTCAGAGCTGCCTTCTGCTTTCTCCTGGACTCAGATATTTTGGGAGGTAAATGTGGCTGGAGAAATCCCGACCTTTTCTATGTTTGGTGTTAGGTGGTTTGGTCACTTATGGGTCTCAGGGATTGTCATGCTGGCCTGTGAGCTTCCTCGAAGGAACTGGCCATGTATGTTGGCCCTGGTCATTGGGCCAGGGTACACTCAGGGCTCCTAATGGGCTGCTAGGGGTGTACCTCAACAGTTCTCTCCAGCCACTCATTCCCTATTGTCTGCACATCATGCCCTCCCCTCCTAGTCTTTTCCCAGGAAGTGTCCCAGGCTCATCTGACTGGGCACAGCTCGGCCCGACAACTGCCTCTGTCTCCCTGGCCTCATACACTGCACATTCCTCCTCCTCCTTTCCAATCTCTAGATGGTTCTAGATTCAGGCCCTCCACTTTGGCACCATCTCTGGCTAGTTTTTCTTCTCAGAAAATGCCTTTGGCCACTCAGACTTCCTAATGCACCAACCCTCCTGCCTCTGTGGCTGTCCTGGTCCAGTCCCACATTTCTGGCTGCCTGCTTCCTTTTCAAACTCTTCAGATCACAAAGTACATCTGCTTCCCCCATGTCCTTCTTTCTAGTCCTCTCAGCCACCCTGTCTCAAAACATCCCATCCCAGCCTCTCCCCTCTGGCTCAGGGGATGGCCGATTCTTGATGGTCCAAACTTCTGAATTCCTCGTGTGTATCATTTCTGGGGCCTCCTCCTAGATCTCAGCACTTTGTGGTGGCCCTACCCATTGTCCTGGGATCCCCAGAGTATCATACCACTTTCCCTCCGTGCCACCAGGGCAAGACAGGAAGGGCATCAGGAGTTCCATTTGAAAGAATAAAACACCAAGGTAAAGCATGGGGCTTGCTTTATCCACCTGGCTTGCTGATCTAGGCCTCCCTTTGACCTCTTTCATCATTATCCCCAATCACCTCCCCCTGCCTGGCCTCCGGTCCTGTGGGCAGACCAGCTGGTCCAGCTCAATCCCAGTTCTCCCCCCCCCCCCGCCGCCCCCTTTCCCTTCCAACCCCTACTCCTCCCTGTTACCCATGCCTGCAGGAATGCCACCCTTAAAGCCTGCTGGGAGATAAGCCAGCACTGTCACTGACGGTCCTCCCCACTGCTTCATCAAAGCCTGGCCACCACCCACAAGGGTCCCAACCCAGCCACCTAAGCAGAGCCCAGAACACATCAGAAGGGCCACCATAGGTCACAATCATGCCCACTGACCCAACACTTCATACCCACTGACCCAACACTTCATACCCACCTGGCTCTACTGAGCAGGTCCACTGAGGTGCTCGCCATGGTAAAAAGGCTGGCAGATTTTATTGTGGTCATCAAGAGCTTTTAAAATGCCCCCACTCACTTGTAAATGATGTTTGTTATTTTGTGGATATTTTTCCTGATCTTAGTTTGTGAGCTCTTATCATCCAACACTAACTGAGGTGTGACCAGGACCAGGCAGATACCCACTTCCTGGAGTTCTCAACCTAGGAGAGACAGAGCCATGGTCGAGTTCTTCAGGTGCAAAATGTCACAGCCATTGCCTGAGAAGACCAGAGAAATAGAGCACAGCCGGTGCCTGAGGGCAGGCTAGACACAGACAACTGCCTAGGTCTAGGTCAGGCCGTGACTGGCTCCCACAGCAATAATCCATTCCTTCAGCCATAAACCCATGAGGAGCGGCCATCCAGCTTCACCCAGATCCTGGTGGGCATGTCTCTCCTCATTGCCCAGGCTTTTCCTCTTGTCAAAAATTCCAAAATTGATCTTTTCTAAATATTTTTAAAATCTCCCCCATTTCCCCTAAAGCTGCCCTACCTCTCTTTATGAATACACAAATAATTAAATAACAATGAATTGGTATACTTTGTCCACCTTAGTAGTTGGAGTTATGTAATTGGTTATGTTTCCCCTTTTACCTTGGATTCCAGGAAGCTCAAAGATAAATTTGGAGCGTGGTCATGGACATGAGATTGTCCATTGAGGTTAGAAAACTTATATTCTCTTTTCTGAATGGATTCCAATTTCACATTTCTATTTTAATAATTTCACTGTCATACCTATTGTTATAAGCTTCCACTAAGCCTTTATTGATAAAAGGAGGAGAGTCAGTGAAGTCGCTTTCAAAAAAGAAATACTCTGTCTTTCAAGAGAGTTTATTGATTATTTAAATTATCCTTTTCCAAAGAAAATAGCTTTAATTTATGCTCATGAGCAGGGTTGTCTGCCCTCCGTGATGCTTCCTCAGACGTGAATTTTGTAAATTGATGGGGACAGTTCTTATTGCCTGTGTTTGGTTTTCCCTGAATACCCTTAGCTACCTACATGTAAATCAATGCATCTTGCCAAGCTACACTTATGGTTAAGCAATAATTATAATGTGCCTGGACGGAGACCTCAAATGTTCATTTCAAGAGATGCGAATCCCTTTTAATATTCTCCTGGTCATACTTCTGCCCCATTTCTGGACCCCACCCGGCCCCCATCTTACTGAGTAGTAATCTGAAGACCACATTCCTGAGCGAGCAGCCTGGAATTTTAGAAGATTCCCCCAGGCAAGCATTAAGTGCTCGGCCTCCACCACCGGGCACCCCCCTGCCCCATGTGATGCTAAGAGCGACTCTTATTCCATCCAGCTGATTGTGTTCAGCAAATGTTTGTAAATGTCGGTGGCTGTGTCTCCGCTACGCTACGGTGAGCTTCCACCCCCCTGAAACTGTGTTTTCTGAATCTTTTGTGTCTCCTAATGGGGCCTCGAACATTTTGCACATGATAAGGAACTCAAATGAAATGAACAATAAATGTCCCTAACCAGCTAGGGCTTTTTACGAGGCTCTGAATGAAAACCCTGAACCGCATCCACGTCTGATAAAGGCGAACATCTGGAGATGCCAGTGGCAGATGCCCAATTATGCTGAGCCTGATGAATGGCCGGGAGTTATTTGGAGCTCAGCGGCATCACTCAGCTTTGTTGCCTGCTACTGCAGACAACAGGTTTCCCCTTCCCAGGGCACAGCCCTGGCCTAGAGAGGGCTAGGAACGATTGCGCATCCCCCCACCAGCTCCATCCATCCCAACTGGCCACCACCAAGGGCCCCGCCCCATGGATGAGGACCTGGGCTGAGTTTATTTTCTCATTCACTTTTCCATTTCACAGAAATATACTTTCTCCAAGAAAGTGTTAATTATACCATAGACACCATCAAATGGTGTCTAGAGATTACTAAATGTTCAGGAGGTTGACATGTATATTGTCTCAAGTAGTTCCATGATTTATTATCTAATTTAGATAAATGGCAAATAGTGATATCATAATAGCCCCCTTTTATTCTGGTTTATGCCTCGTTGTCTCTGGGTGTAGAATAAGAAATGAATCATCCAACAGGCCCCAGAAGACAGGCAGACTGGGGGAGAGCATCCGCTCTTAGCTTCAGGCCCCAGGGGTTCAAATCCCAGCGTGGTGCTGACGGAGGACAAAAGCAGTGAACGCTAAGGGCTCCTACCACAGGGGCAGGGTTGAGGATTAAGTGAGCTAAACCGCTTGGCCCTCTGTCCAGCAGGAAGAAGGGGCTCCACCTGTGTTAGTTGTCACTAAGTCTTGGGTTGAGGACATGCACTGACTCTGAATGTTCACTCCTGGGGAAGCCCAGCTGAGTTAGGGACATGCGGCCACATCAGCCTCCAACCTGTCCCCAGTGAAGAGGGTCATGAAGCAAGGGTTCCCTGTGCATGGGCAGCACCTGTGGTGTGCCATCCTGGGCTAAGCTGGCATTCCCACAGCCTCTGCCATGACAGCTCACATTGCGGAAGAGGAGAAGGGCTTTCAGGCTGCAAATTTTACCCCAAGAAGTCACCATTCTCACCTGGGTACAGTCAGGCTCATGATGCCCAGCCAGCCAAAATTGTCCTGTGCATCTCTCTTAATGAAACCCGGCAAGGAAGCCACCAGAGTCCCGTGAACAGGGTAATCCAGGCCAGCAGATCATGACGGCAGCCATGAGACCCAAGGCTGTGAGCCCTTACCCTCACCAAAACACCTTTCTGGGTGAAGAAACTCTGCTGTCTCCACCCAGGAGTAGGTCTCCATCCGCAATCCCCCAAACCTATAGGTCCCAGAGGGCAAATTCCACCAGTGACAAA
Organism: Spermophilus citellus; assembly: GCF_964194105.1. Lineage (NCBI taxonomy): Eukaryota > Metazoa > Chordata > Mammalia > Rodentia > Sciuridae > Spermophilus > Spermophilus citellus. The sequence goes on along the minus strand of NC_138200.1, from coordinate 53,029,120 downwards.
TCCCAAAGTTAAAAATCCAACCAGCAGAAGAGGAAAATCCCATTCTCTGAGAGTTACCAAATAACTGGGTAATAGCCAATTTCTACCCCAGCAGGATCCTCGGGCCGGCAAGTCTGGACACATGTGACTGGGTTGCCAAGAACAAGGTCCCCACATGGCATTAAAAGTCACTGGAGTAGGTCTTTCAGGCACCAGTACCTTTTAATTTTTATTCTGGATCAAAGCTTCTTTCCCACGGCAGCATTTTAGACTATCGCTGTACCCCCAGGTTCCGTACTGGGCTGGGCTGCAAAGGTGACAGCCTCTGGGGACTAGTGCCTCCAGGTTGGGGGGGGGCAGGGGCACAGAAGGACCTTGACATGTCCTTTCCCTCCTGCTTATCAAAGTTACTTTCCAGAACCTCCCTGTGTCCCAGCCCCTGCAGACCCACCCTCCCAGTTTCTACTGGAAGGCAGAAACATGGCTGTAGTCCTGTCCAGCACCCCAGCCACGCTGCAGCCTGGCATTCCCTGCCAGACAAAGTGCATGGGCACTGTGAGCTCCTCTCCTGCAGGGCCTTGGCCCTGTGACTCCTGTGTTTGTGGTCACCCCTTAGTCACAGGCCCTGAGGACAGTGGGGATCTGCTCCCCTCTGGTACAGGGAGACCCATCTGAGTCTTTTTTGGGGCCTGGACTGGGAAGTGAACTGGGTAAAACCATGTACAAGCAACCAAACCTCAGCAAATCCATTCTAATTCACTTCATTTAAAACTTTTGTTTTCCATAAAGGATTAGGCAAGGAAAGAATTTAATCGCAGTAAATCCACTTCCAAAATAGTTACAGATCCCATGATCAGGAGTAATGATTAGAAGAAAAAACTGAAAAAGCCCTGGATGTGGAGGACTCATGTTGGGTACTTAATTGATCAAACCAGGCTTCCTGACACCAAGAAGCAGCCTGCTTGCTGGGCTGGGCCACCGTCTCAGTACCCCCAGGCTGAGTGAAGACAGGGAGAGCAGACAGGTTGCTGCTCTTTACACAGAGGTCAGTTCTGACCTCCAGTGGATTCGCACTGGTCTCTGCTCTGAGCCAGGCACTGTTCTGGGTGCCATGCATCAACAGTGAAGGAAACAGACGGAACCCCTATCTCCATGATGTTCCAATGGAAGAAGAAAGACAACAGAGAGATGCATAATGTACTAAGTGGGTTTTGGGAAGAAAAAAATGGATCAGGGAAGGAGATAGAGAGCAACAGAGAGGGAATTATTTGTGTAGGGTGTTCAGGAAAGGGTATTCCAAGGAGGAGACTTTTGATCAGGGACCTGAATAAAGGAGTGAGCCACATGGACAACTGAGAACAGAGCATTACAGTAGGAGCAAAGGCACTGGGGTCGGGGAGCATGGTGCTTTGTGTGCTGTGCCCTGACGCAGCCTCTACAAATCCACTTTATAGACTCCAGAGCTCTGATGACTAGCTCATCATCATTACAGGAACAAAATCTCTCCAGCAAGCCAGCAGAGCCCATCCCACAAGCCCTTCTCGCCCTTCTCAGCATCTTCCCAGAAGCCTCCTAGCTCAGCACACACTGGCTTCCCAGAGGAATGTCACTCCAGTTGGGAGTTACATTCCCAACTCTGATGCCAGCATCCAGTCAGGAAAGGCTCTGACCAGCCAACGCCACAACCCTTAGTCAAAATACCCGCCTGGGGATACAACCAGTCACTACCACTCAGACCACCAGAGGACACCCTGCTCCTTCCACCACTGGCGCAAAGGTGTCCCCTGCTCCAGTGAGGCCTGTTCCACGGGACTCCTCCAGCTGGTGCCAGCATGAAAAGCCCGGCTGTGTCATGACTCTGGCCTAGAATGTGTCCTCCCGCTATTACCCAGGTACATGTCACAGAGCCAATCTCAGGCCGGTGACGCTTCTGGGACTATATATCTCACACCATCCCCATTATTGGGGAAGGCAGAACCACTACAGCATGCTGAACCAGGAACTCATTCTAGAAAGTAGACTTATCAATTATAAGAGGAGCTGGAGGAACAAGAAGCCAAAGGGTGGGCTTGGTGGACAGCCCTGGAGAGTGCAGGAGAGCTTGCTGGGAGGCCTGGAGGGCAGCATGTCCCTGGAGGGAGGCTGGGTGGAGTCTGGGGAAGCTCCTTGCCTCTCTGTGGCTCCCACCTCTGTGAGTCTGCAGGGAAGTGTCTGGTGTAGGCCTGGCTCACTGCCGGTCAGCCAGGCTGGCAGTCAGGAAGGAGAGCTGGACATAAAGCCAGGAGAGTGAGGACAGACTGGAAACTCTCAGCAGCTCTGGTACGCTGGCTTTGCTGGAATTCCAAAGGTTCTTAGGAAACTGTTTATACAATCCTGAAGACCTTCTAGAACTCCTGGCTTGGCAGCCTGTCTCACAGCCGTGCCATCTCCCTGCCCTGGCCAGCACACTGCCTTAACACCTCGCCTGCGGTATGAGGACTGTGGTTCCTGGCACCTCCTACTGGGTGGGGATCCCAGACAATGGCCTTTCAGGCAAGGGCTAAATTCAGGAGGGCAGATAGAAGAAGCTGGCCTTTGGAAGAGTGGAGCCCGGAGTCCTGGAGGCTGCTTGACCATTCTGCACAGGTGTACCTTCATATCCTCTCAACCTGCCTGCCCCCCAGCCTCCCTGTCCCCAGGGCGTGTCCCTGGCACACTCCCTGTAGCATCTCACTTACCCCAAGGCCTCTGCTACCTCCTACACCCTGATCACTTCCAACTCCACTTCAGTCCCAATCACCCAAACTCGGGCCTTGTGTAACCCCTCTCTGCTGGGCATTCCACCCCGTGTTCATCACAGACCAAGCTCAGGTATTGGCTAGGAAAACCCCCAGTGGTGACTGACTCTGGGAACACGCGTGATGAGTCAGCTACATGTTGAAATGCCCCTGCTCATCTTCAGGAGTAACCCCTCCCCCCCAGCTACCGTGTCACCTAGGTGGACCATGCTGTAAAAGATACCCAGGCTTTGGAGCGTGACAAATCAGAGTCCCAGTCCCAATTCTGACACCCATTGGCCCAGGTGGTTCTCAAGGCTCTGAGCTTCTGTGTCACTGTCTGTGAAATGTCCAGGAGTGTTGCAAGGGTCACCACTCCTGCTGTTCTGCACCCAGCACTGCCAATAGCAGAGAGCAAGGCTCAGAGAATGTAGCAGTTAGGGAGAGAGCAGAGGCCAGGGACAGAGAGCCGTGGTCAGGCCTCTCCAACCCAGCTCTGCTCTGCAAACCACACCTCTCCCAGAACCTCCTCCCCCTTCACCCTCAACACCATATCCCAGTAGTTTCCCTAGACCCAAAGACTCCACTCCTCCTCCTCTTGTCTTCTTTCTGGTAGCAGCCACTTGGTGATGGCAGCCCAGGACTGAACCGAGCTTTCGAGGTCTCAGCTCTGAGTCCCAGCACCTCACAGAGTGGTACCTGTTGGAGCTCTGAAGATACAAAAGTTCAGTTCAGAGCAACCACAATTACCCTGTAATCTCGTTGTTATTTGGCCTCTGTGACCCCCCAGTCATCACTTAGAAGATAAATCCCCTCCACTCAAAGCTAGCCAGAAGTTCGCCAAGTACATGTACCCAGTTAACAACCCTCAGGCACAGAAGGGGCTGGGATGATCAGCCCACACACTGCTGATCTCCTAGGTTTGGTTTTGACCAAAGCAGTGCTCCAGGTAGCTAGGCATCTTTCTCAGGTTTTGGGGGGCATGGCCATGGCAGAAAAAGGCTTCAGGTGTACATTTGGACAGTCAGTAAGTGCATATGGTCTATCTGCAAATGTGCATATGCCCCCATCTGGGTCTGGGACATTTGAGTCTGTGTTCCTGTATCATGTGTTACTGAAAAAGTTCGTCTCTTCCACCTAACTTTCAGAAGGCTGTCAGAGAGTGCAAGTTGAGTCTTCTTGTCTGAGTCTAAAGCTGCCACCACTGTTGTCTGACCCACAGATTAGCTTCAGTACCTTGATAAATGTTACTTAGAGTCACCATATTAAATTAAGAGCTGATTATATCTGATTTACCCCATAACCAGGTTAAGTCCATTTCCTGGGATAAAACAGAAGGGTCTGATATTCACCAAACTAATCCATAATTATCTTTAAACATTATAATCCAATGAATCATGCTGACAAGGTCCTCCCAACTAAGGGGGATAACCCAACAGAGTTGCACAAGACTTGACAAGAAGCACCATGGCTGCTGTCACCTCCTCAGAGCCTTCGATCCTTACCAGAACCATGTCTCCCTTGATGCATGTATTTGAGGTGGCTCCTTCTAGAGGACATTTGCCAAAAGCAGGAAGTAGAGCCAAAAGGCTCTGTGGCAGGGTGGATTGAAAAGAACACTAGTGTTGGAGTTAAGATCTCAGCTCCTTCAAAGTGATCCTGGGCTGCAGGCTTTACCACTCTGGACTTCAGATCCCTCATCTGTGTGATGGTAACTCTATCAGGAGCTGCCCTGCTGTGTTATAGAGTGGGGAGGGGAGGTGTGGTGACACTCACACTGGCACCTGAGGAGTATGAGGCTAAGGGGAGCAGGATCTGGGGTCTATCCATATGGTACTGATGCTCTTCATGTGTAACCAGTCGCTCCTCTCTGGGTGTGGTTACTAGAAGACAATACTTGGCCATTGGGCAGATCTGCCAATTGATGAGGAGAGGACAACCTGGCAGTCCAGGTAGGATGTGGCTGATTGGTCTCTGAGTCATCCACAGAAAATGGTCAGTTGGGGATGCTGACCACCACCCACCACCTTTAGTTGCTTCTCCTCTTGTGTGTCTAGGGGGATCTGAAGGTCCTTCTGTGCAGGTGGGTGTCCACCAGATGGGATGGATGGCACTGTTTCCTGGAACATGGGCCTAGAAGGGCCCCTCCAGTCCCTATTCCCTCCATCCCAAGCGGCAGTCAATATTGGGGGTGGGGCAGCCATGTTATTCTGTTTAGATACAAGGGTTATGGGGACAGGGCCTGGTTCATAAATGAAACAAAGAGGTGACCAGATGTGCCTGAGGCATCAGGCAGGGGTGTAGTGGGAGTTAGATGGCAGCTCTTCCTGTCTCCACCTCTGTCCACTACCTGGAACCTAGAGCAGAAGCCTGGTAGTAGAAGAGGCCAGAAGTCTCCATCTGGGGAAAGTGTCCTGGCCAGGCCTGATTTTGCATCCTGAAATGACCTCCTCCTCCCCCTCCCCCAGAGGGACAGTTCTTTGGCTTCAGCATTTAAATTGGAGTCCCAGAACCCAGAGGCACAGGGAGAAGCTCCCTGAGGAGGCCTGAGAGGTTTGCTCTTTGTTCAGAGCCAACAGCTACAGGCCCTATATTTTCAAACATTTGAATCAACAGAGGGACTGTTTATCAATATTTAAAAAAAGAAATGTAATTAGAGGCTGGCGAACCCCCAGAGCTCCTGGCCACAGATGTCAAAGGCTTCCTTGACCTGGAGGGGGACAGAATGAAAAGCAACCACAGACACCCTTGGCCACGGTGTGCACTGCCACAAATCCCACTTGACAGGCACTCCCCACTGAGGCGCATAAAAGATTCTGTGGCTAATGGGATGGTATGTACGGCCACATATTTTTCATTCCTAGGTGGTTTTTCTTTCTAAACTTGGAAATATGGAGATTCTATTTTAAGGACATTAATTAGTGTTCAATTTTAATGTAACTACTGTGAACAAAGACCCAACTTTGAACCGAAGAAAGGAAACAAAAGCCATTTGCCTGAGAACATTTGTCTGATGCATTTATTTCTGGTCAAAAGAAGTGAATAGCCAGCTTTTAGGTGGTTTCTGGAGAAGGAGGCAAGGGCTGGCCACATGTGCCTTGGAGATGCCAGCTCAGGCCACCTCGGGCCAGGATCCCTTGTCAGGGCTCAAAGAGGTAGTGTCGCGAGGGTAAAAATAGAGCCAGGGATTCAGCCACAGCCTTGACACATGGCTTTCTCATCCCAGGGACTGCCATGCAGGGCCCTCCTTTTCTAGCTATTCTAAGTGAAAAAGAAAAAAAAGTTAGATTATCTGAGAACTAAATAAAAACAGTGCTACATTTTAGCCACCTTCCTGCGATCTTCCCCCTTCCCTGGCGCTCTTTTTGGCTCTTCTTTCCTCACCAAGCCAAAAATGGATGAGCCCCTAGGTTCTGTCCTTGACCCCCTTTTCCCTCCCTGTGCCTCCGTGGGAACAGGCATCCTTCAGCAGGGGCCTGCATGGCCACAGCCCTGGCATGTTTCAGCACCCCTGCCCCAGGCCAGTCCCCTCACCCATGAGGGCCCAGCATCCCAACACCAGGTTGAACACTTCCCTTGGGAGGGGCACATTTGGGGCATATTCTTCCCTGTGGTCATTGCCCCCATAGCTTTGCTGTCTACAGGTGACAAGGACGGCTTGACTGGGATGCAGGTCCCAGGCCTTCCAGAGCCCACCTCTGGGTGGGGCTGGGCACAATGGGCACTCATTGCAGGAGGCCCTGATGCTAAACTGGGGAGATCAGGAAGGCTTCTCTGGGAAGGAGACTTGTGGCTGACAAGTGTTGTGTGGAGGAGCTGACCAGACGAGGCAGGGCGATCCAGACTAAGGAAAGGCCCTCCTGGGGGAGCAGGGATCATGGAGGATGTGGAAGGACTCAGAGGTGCCAGCAGGTAAGGACAGGGTGGTAAAGAGTAGAACAGGAGAGGAGAGGGGACTCAGGGCATGTGTCTTCTGGGAGCAAAGAACAGGCTCTAGCTGGGAGGCCATTCAGGCTTACAGAGTGGATGGAAGGACAGGCTGAGGGACCTGGTGAGAGACCCAGGGCTTGGCCAGGGTGTCCCTTCCCACCCCTTCATCCATAGCAATGGCACTACCAGGTTCTTAAAGGGTTTATACCTTCTGACACCAACCGTGTGTGTGTGTGTGTGTGTGTGTGTGTGTGTGTGTGTGTGTGTGCGCGCGCGCGCATGTGCGTGTACACACACACACACACACACACACACACACACACACACATACACACCAGCTCTCTGATCAGATAGATGCCTCAAGACAGCAGCTGATGAATTCGTTCACACTCAAGGGTTAAGGACAAACGATGGCATTCACCTCAAATCCCTTTGGGACAGATGAGGGTGGTAGGAAGGAGGAGAGGCTGGTGGCTAACAAGCCTTCCCACCCCCGTGGAGTTCCTCCCTCGCCTGCAAAAGCTTCTTACACATGAGGCAACCGATAGGCTCAAGATCCTAACCAGAAAGGAGCTGTGGATAAGTTTACCCAGAGTCCAGGCCAAATCATTCTATCACTGCAGATTCTAGACAAACCACTTAAGCCCCACAGTCCGCCCTGAGCCTCAGTTTTCTTCTCTGAGAATGAAGACGGTACAATCCAACCTCCCAGGCTTTAAACAAGAAAATGTGTGTGCTATGCTCTTAGCACATGCATGGCACAGAGTGGGTACCCCCAAACTACTGCTGATGATGATGATCTCAGCAAGCTGTAGGTGCTGAAAGTACTCACATGTGAGTTCACACGAGTCTTTTAACTTTCAAGGCTCTATTTTTGCATATCTTCCTTTATGACAAGGTAATCTAATTGATGCACTAGTTCAAACCATTAGAAGCAGTTTCTCACGGCTCCTGCTGTGCCCGTGGTGTGTACAAAGGGAATTGAGCCTTTTGGTGATTGACATGCCAGCTCAGATAGAAGCCATTTTTATTAACTCAACCACAGTTTCCCAAGTGCTCCTGGGGGCCTGGGGCCTGTGCTTGGTGCTCAGGGCTCTGGGCTGCCAGTACAAAGCCTGAGGGTAGGCCACTGAGAAGGGGGTTGACAGCTTTAGAACCAAGCCTTGGAGGATAGGTGCCAGGTGGACCTCCCAGGGAAGGTGCTCCAGACATAGGCATGAGGGTCACACACCACTGCAAGCACGAAATAAGGGAGCTGGGGAGGTAATGCCTAGGGGAGAGTGGGGAGAGGGACTAGGAGCAATCGGGCCTTGACTCTGAACAGGACAGATTGGGGGTGAGGGAGCGGCCAAGGTCAGGGTCAATGCTGAGGAAGTTAGGCCACCAGCCCATGCCGGACACCAAACCCAGGCATGGTGTGGGACAAGACTCCACTCCCTGCCTTCCCTTAGCAGCTTCCAATTTCTCATTTCTCTTCTATAACTGCCGCAATAGGAAACCAAATACTTTTTAAAAAAAATTTCTTGTTTGCGATACCGGGGATTAAACCCAGGGACTTATGTATGCAACTGTACCCCTGAGTTACATCTTCAGCCCCAGGAAGCCATATGCTTTTTAATTGTTTAATATATTTCCTTGTTCTTAATGTAAAATATGAGTAAGTGTGATGTTTTCTATTTCCTCCTCAAATAGAGAAAACAAAGTTACCTAGACATGGTTTCTTGCGCACAAATCTCTAGGGTATTAAGAAGGATGAAGACAGTTTGGGCACCAGGATGAGGTTTGGAGATGTCCATTGATGCCCAGCTGCCCCCTCAGCTCCCCTCCTTGAGGGAGCCCAGGCTGGGGCAGCAGGGGACTGAGCTCACCTGCCTGACCTACTCATCACTCAAGGGCTCAGCCCAGACTGACATGACAGCTCTTTACCTATGGGACTGAGATCTTCCCTCGGAGCTGGAGGACACGGTGTAAACCCCGAGACAATGACATTTTGATAAGTTTTTTTTTCTTAATGATTTAACTTTGCAAGACAAACAGCTAATAAAATAGATTCTTTTTTGGTAACCACCCATACAGCAATCAATCTGTCACTCGAGAAACTGGCTCCCAAGAAGTGTGAAATGAGGCCACTCTGGAGTTCTGTGGGAACAGAGAGCCCCAAGAAACCCTCCTCCCAACCACATCACACTTGCCCCTGAAACAGGGAGGAGCTCTGATTCAGAGCTCAGGAAACACACAGATTAGTTGCTCAATCAATATGGACTTTGAGAGGACGGGGCTGGGAGAGAATGTTGCACTGTTTACATGCAGTCAGCCCCTGCCATCACCTGTATGTCTCACCTCTGTTCCTATCAATTCCACCCCCAATGGGAAAAAGAAATAAGCACTTCCCACTGAGGGTGCTGGAGAGCAAGTCATGCCCCTGTACGCCATTTAAGCAGACTGTAAAACAATGAGTCATTTCAACACCAACAAAAATCAATAGGACAAGCCTCAGTCATAAGACATCCCCTCTGTGGCCACCTGTGGCCACCATCAGAATAAAGAGGCCCTCACCTCGCTCTCTTGGTATCTCCAGCTCTGCCTGGCTGCCTCTGTTTTTTTTTTCTATCTTTATTTTCCCTTAGCAATAAGTCTCTCACTGCTTATGAATAAAAGGTTCATATTGTACATAGAATATAGTTTAATTATTTTTTGGAACATGATAGTGTCAATGAATTAATCAGAAACTGCCCTAAAGAAGCTGAATTATTTTGCACCAAACTTAGAAATTTGAAAGCAGATAACCACAATTACTAATGAGCAGCAGTATCTGCATACAGTAGGCACTCAACAAACATCTTTAATTTGGCTTTTAAATGATGTAATCTGAAAAGTTTAAGGAACAATTAGGACGAACTGGATAATAACTAACTACATTGAAAAATGACAAAAAAAATAATTACTAACAGGAATAGATCCAAACCAAAAGTGGGTATAATTCCCTGGTGCAAATCATAAAAGAATAGGGAAACACCTAGAGGGAGTAATTGGCATAACTGAAATAACAGAACACAGGAATCAGTGATATTAAAGATAAAGTAAGACATCAGAGAGCAAATAACTGATTTGGAAAATGGGAAATGGAATCACAGCCCTAAAATAAGCATAGGAGAGAGAGGTGAATGGGAAGAGGCATACCACAAGGGACATATTGGGAAAAGAAATAATAGAGGACAAGTTTCTAAAGATGGAAAAACACCTCAGCCTAGAACTAAAGAGCACACCGGTGTGGTGTCACATACCTGTAATCCCAGTGGCTCAGGAGGCTGAGACTGGAGGATCGAGAGTTCAAAGCCAGCCTCACCAAATGTGAGGCACTAAGCAACTCAGTGAGACCCTATCTTTAAATAAAATGCAAAATAGGGCTGAGGATGTGGTTCAGTGGTTGAGTGTCTCTGAGTTCAATACCCAATACCAAACAAACAAACATGAGGCCTTTGAAGTTCAACTTTGAGAAAATTCAGAAATGAACATGTGCTGGTTAAAATTTTGAGTTGTAAATCATCCAACAGGTTGAAGTGAAGGGAGAAAATTTCTTCTGAAATTGTATAAGAATAAGAGAGCTGACGTCACAAATACTGACCACAAAATAAGCCTCAGGGGGGAAAAAATGTGCAGTTCTAACTATGTAAGTGGAGTCTAACCCTACCTCAGTTGTGCTCCTAAATAAGACATGGTCGGTACAAGCGGGAAAAACAGAGTGATATACAAATTGGAAGCTAATTGTACACAATTATACTTTTTAAAAGCAAAGGAGAATGTCTGACTTTTTACAAAACTATAAAGACAAAAGCTGTCTTATATAACTAGAAATTAGAATTAGAATGGACCCATTGAAGAAGAAAGAATGAAATGATCTGACAAAATGTTGTCACTCCCAAGACATTTTAATAATCTACATTTTAATAATCATCTGAATTTAATAATTCATCTACATTTTAATAATCCCCAAATTGTGCTCCAGCCCAGACCTCAGCTCTGAGTTCCTCCCACTGTCACCTGGACATATGCATGCAAATGTCAATGAACACCCACCCTAACCCTGGCCAGTGAGCACCTCCATCATCCACATAGTTGTTGGAACTGGGAGATCTCTGAATTCATTCCTAGTGTTCTTTCATACTATTCAACTACTCCTTGGTCCCACCCATTGGTATTAGTCTGCTCTAGCTGCCATAACAAAGTAACAGACTTGGTAGCTTAAATGACTTAAAATTTATTTTCTCACAGTCCTGGAGGCTAGAAATTTGAGATCAAGATTCTGGATGATTCTGTACCTGGTGAGGGCTGTCTTTGTGGCAGACATGGGCTTTCTCAATAAGTCCTCATGTGGCCTTTCTTGGGTACATATAAGAATTCTCTGATTTTCTTTCTTATGGACTCTAATCTTATCAGATCAGGGCCCTACCCTTATGACCTTTTTTTTTTTTTAAAGAGAGAGTGAGAGAGGAGAGAGAGAGAGAGGGGGAGAATTTTTAATATTTATTTTTTAGTTCTCGGCGGACACAACATCTTTGTTGGTATGTGGTGCTGAGGATCGAACCCGGGCCGCACGCATGCCAGGCGAGCGCGCTACCGCTTGAGCCACATCCCCAGCCCCTTATGACCTTTTTTAATTACTTCCTTAGAAGCTCTATCTCCAAATACAGTCACACTAAAAAAGGGGGAATGTACACACACACACACACACACACACACACACACACACAGAGAAAGAGAAAGAGAGAGCTATGCTGGGGTTTAGGGCTTCAACATAGGAATTTAGTGGGGAGGAGCACAAATATTAAATTCATAACACCATTTTACCTTCTTAGCTATCCATGAGATATGTGACCCTTATTTCTTATTTTCACTACTTTTTTTTTTTGGGGGGGGGGTACCAGGGTTTAAATACAGGGGCACTTACCTACTAAGCCATATCCCCAGCCCATTTTATTTTTTATTTTGAGACAGGGTCTCACTAAGTTGCTTATGGCCTCACTAAATTGCTGAGGCTGGCTTTTGAACTTGTGATCCTTCTGCCTCAGCCTCCCAAATTGCTGAGATTACTGATCTCTGCCACCATGCTTGGGGATTATTTTCACTATTTGGCCCTGCTGTCTCCCTGTTTCAGCTACTATCCTGGCCTTCCTCCTGCTCACCCATGCTCCCTATAGAATTTTCCTTCCAAAATGGACAACTATCACTGAACATCTACTAAGGGTTTTCACCAACACCACCTCTTTTTGTTCTCTCAAGAGCCCTGCAAGGTTGTAAAACCCCAAGGAAGGATCGGAGAGGATAAAGCAAGGCCCAGTGTTACTCAGAACTGGATTTGAACCCAGACTGGGCTTTGAAGTACATGCTCTTTCTTGTGCATCTTTTTCCCATTTCTAATCCTTGATTTCATTGTAGTCCAAACACCTGAAAGGGTGCCAAGCTCATCAATGATTGGCAGATGACCAGGGTTTACTTGTAACCATAACATCGGCTTCTCCTTTATCAGACTTATGGCAAAGTTGATTTCCCGCTGATTCCAATTCTAGAGATTCTGGTCCTCTGTTTGGCTGCCTTTTGGGGAGGAAATGAGGAGTTAACATTTTGTTAATCAAACTAAAAATGCATACTTTTCCTGTTAAAAGACAGATTCTTGCATATAACTCCAATTATTTATTAGATTTACATGCACTTTTTTTCCCTACCAAAGAATGATTCCAGGGATGCTTATCCACTGATTCACATCCCTAGCACTGCACCCCTCCTTTTTTATTTTATTTTGAGATAGGGTCTCACCAACTTGCTGAAGCTGGCCTTGAACTTGCAATCCTCCTGCCTAAGCCTCCCAAATCACTGGGATTACAGGCATGTGTCGCCACACCTGGATTTACATGTACTTCTAAGGGTAGAAATTTTATAAGCATGAACCAACAATTAACTACTGCTTTGTCTTAATTCCCCACTGGCTGATGTTCTAACCTGGGATCGCTGAGATGCAGGTACTATCCAACTCCACTGGAAGATCAAGTTAAACCAACCAAGTGAGGCACTCACCTTCCCACAGCCTTCCTTGGAGAACTTTGAGGTTTAAGGTGGCAGCTCCTCTCACCGGTCATCCCCAGCAGTTACTCTGCACACTCCCCACTATAGGTCTCAACCAAAAGCACAGGCTGCATGAGCGCACCTGTCCAGCCGGGCCTCTCTTTTGCCTTGGTTTTGGGGGCTTAGGGATGATTTCTCCTCCAAGGCCAGAAGCTGCTCCCCACTCTCACCCCAAGCTTCAACTGTAGCATGAGGCTGAAAAGTCTCAGCTCTGCATGAAGTCTCATCCTGACATTCCTCTGAAGGCCTGGTTACCAAACCTTTCTGTTTAAGTCTCAAAGATACTTTGCTCCAGTATCACCAGGTGAATAATTAAATCAGCTTTAATGTTTGTAAAGGTGCCAAGTCCCTTTACAAACATTATTTCTGAACCTATGAAAGTCAATGTTATCCTCATTTCAAGGAAGTAGAAACTGGTACTTGGAGAGGCACCTGAGGCCGCTACTGATTCTGGGGAGAAAGCAAGTCCGTTAACTCCATAGTTCTTTTACCCAGAAAAGGTAGAGGCATCCAGGAACCTAAGCACTGTGTACACAGGGATGTGGTCTCATTTGGAGCTGCACATCCATCAGGAGTCACCCCAGGTGCTGGACTGTGGTCTAGGGGCCTGTGGGTTTGGGGCCTCTGGGTGGATAGACAGGCAGGCAGGCGCATGCTTGGGACCACTACTGGCTTCTCAGACACTGCTCTGCTGTGCTGGGTAAACGGCCCACTTTCCATGCCCTCCCCAGGGCCCGCCCTCCCCTGCTCCCACTGCCTATTTAAGCCAAAGGCCCCAACTCAGCCCAGGCATAGCCAGCTTCCGGACACAGGAGAGCAGCACTGCAGGCTGGGCTCACCAGGGGATGAAAGGTCCTTCTGTTTCACCTTTTCCTACCGGTGCGTTCTGAATGATGCTGAGCAGGGTTGTGGCAGAGTTGATTCTCTTCGGCTGGGAGTATACTGAGATGTGTAGCTGGCAGAGGGAAGCTCTGATTGGATTTTTCCCATTTCTAATCTTTGACTTGATGTGATCTTATTTTAAAAGAGGGAGAAAGGCTGTAGTTTGTTGAAAGGACGGAGACAGCATATTTCAAAACAAGGTCTAGCTCAGAATATCAATGATCTGACATAGTTTTCTTTTTCTTTCTTTTCTTTCTTTCTGCCTTTTCTTCCCCCTCCCCCAGGAAAGGAAAGGGCCTATAACGTCAAGGTTGTGGAGATTCCATTTCCCTTCAGGAACCCCTCCCTAAGTAGTCAGTTCCTGTCATTTAATACAGGAAAATTTTCAGGAGAATTTGGCAGAAGGGTGGGAGTTGTGTAGCTAGTGGGGGACAGTTAGAAAATTGTCAGAGGCTAAAGATTCTGCCTGACAAATTTCTTATTGAGAGATGAGGAGTGAGCCCCTCCACACTTGGAAAGAGGGTAGTGGAGGCTGACCGCCCCGGGGGCTCAGAGGGGACTGCCTCCTTTATATCCACTCCAAAGACTTGCTGCCCTGTAATCTAGAGTCAGATCAGCCCAGCAAGAGAGTGAGGGACAGAAATGCATGCGGGTCATCTGTCTACAGAGGTTGAGGAGCCAGGCATCTCAGGGGCAGGAAATAGGGCCGCCTGTGGAAGTCAAGACAGCAAAACACCAAGTGACTCTAGGCAGACTGGACTCTCTGGGCTATGGGGTGGGAGAGGAGTGACTGTCTTGTATTTAACTCAGAGAGGAAAAGCCAGATATCCACATGGAAATTAGGGCCCCTGGGGAAATTCAGGTCACTTTGAGTAGCTATGGAACTATAGACTCTGGCTTCCTTCTTCCCATTCTGATCTGGGAACACCAAATCTCAATTTCAGTTGATGCTTGGTGGCCATGGTCATCCAAGATTCTGTATTAGCCCCCATTGTTCCACGGGAGGGGATACTGGAGACTCAGAGGTTTACCCACTTGCCCAGGACCTTCAGCTACTATTCTGGAACCAGGTCTCACTGAAACGCAAACCTTTTCATTGAGGATTCCTAATCAGAAGGGAGCCAACTATGTGGTGAAGGAGACACTCCTGCCACTGCTTCTGCAATATCTTTGATTAGGAAACACAGAATGGATTGGGATACAGATTTTGGATTCTTTTAAAACACCTCATTTGGGTGACTTACAAAATAATTTTGCATGAAGGACCCAGTATGATCTGGAAGGGCCCTGAGAAGTGCGGTAGCCTTTCTGGGATGAGTGGGCGGTAAGAGGGCTTTGGGCAGAGCAGTGGAACTGGCTTGAGAAGTGGAGGGCACAAGGAGAGCAGCACCGGTAGCGCTAGGACAGAGCTGAATAGAGCTGAACTTGAAACTGAGCCCAGAGGCCGGACCCGAGCCAAAGATTTGACCAGCGAGTCGGGGGCGGGGTCTGGAGTTGGAAGGCGGGACTACAGAGCCCAGACAGCCCCTGAGGCTAGGGGGCG
Organism: Spermophilus citellus; assembly: GCF_964194105.1. Classification (NCBI taxonomy): domain Eukaryota; kingdom Metazoa; phylum Chordata; class Mammalia; order Rodentia; family Sciuridae; genus Spermophilus; species Spermophilus citellus. The sequence goes on along the minus strand of NC_138200.1, from coordinate 53,013,910 downwards.
GGGTCGCAAAACCGCACTGGCCGGAGATCGGGGGGCGGGACCAGCACCTGAAGCCGGAGGCGGAGCTGAGGGCGGGGGCGGGGCCTGCAGGGACTGGGGCCCACGTGTCGAGGGCAAGGTCCTTGCGGCGTAATGCCAGGATCCCTGTGTTGGGTCAGCGGAAGGGATTCGGGGATCTTGTGGCATCGTGTCCAAAGGCCTCTGTTCACACGAGTGCCCTTCCAACCGTCACCTCCGAAGACCCCGCTGGGCTCACAAAGTGTCCCTGCTGAAACTTCCCTCAGCTGGCCTTTCTATCCTTCCCCTTATCTGGTTCTTGCTCCAGACGCCAGCTCCTTCCCCAACCCACCCCCGTCCCGGTGGCCACCGTCCTTCCCCGGCCTGGGTTCAGTTCCCCGCCCCCCCCCTCCGCCCGCCCCGGTATCTTTGAGAGGCAGAGATTGATTACACAAAGCTCCTGGGGAGCGCTCTGATTGTTCCGGCTTCACCTATCAGATCAAACCCAGAGTCTGCCTCTTCCCTACGCCCCCCTCCACCTGCCCTCTGCTGGTCCACGTGGAGGGCCCTTCCATCCTGACAGCCCCCTACTCCCCGCCTATCACACAAACCTCCGCCCCAACCCCCTCCGGCTGCACTTGGTCTGCGGGGACAGCCGGCCCACACCCTCACCCTGGCGACAGTGAGGGTGTGGCTGAGCCTCCAGCGCAGGTGGAGCTCCTCGGTCTTTGTACTTGGCTCACCTGTTCGGGGCTGCTCGGTGGCTGTTGGTTGAGTTCCGGAGATTGTTCCGGTCACCTCTCTGAACTGTTCATCTCCTTTCAGGTCCTGACTGCCAAGACGTCCTCTCTTCAGAAGGAAAGACGACAACGTCCAAGTGGCCCCTCCTCAGGTAAGACTGAGGGCTTCTGGAACCTCCCAGGGCCGGCCAGGTCAATCTAGGCCTCCCCTCATGATCTCCTTGTTAATGTTTTGATATAAAGAGGTGCTATGTGAACTCGTTTATGAAAAGATGTGCAGCTTGGTCAAAATTTTGAAATCCACAGCTCTATAGCCATGTGGGTCAAGCCTGCCCACCTGTGAAGTGTGGTGTCTGCAAGAAGGGGGTGTGTCTGCACTCCCACATCTGCAAAGACAATGCCAACTCCCTAGTTCCTAAGATTAGGACTGAGTGAAGAGATACGAATTATGTATCCTGGAAGTTGTAACCAGACATCATTGCCCAATAAACTATCAGAAAGAGATAACAGAAATTTTTGATGCTAGAGTTGGGAAGAGTATTGTGAAATAGCTATTCTTAAACAATCAGTAATATAGCACAACCTTGGTAGAAAGCAGTTTGGCAGTATGTATCAGAAGTTTTAAAGTTTACTAATTCTCTTGAATCCATCCCCCCAAAAAACAATTCAAAACTACTGGGCATTCTCCAGAAACAAGAGTAGATACTTCCCAGGGGCGATGGTACACACATATAATCCCAGCAACTCAGAAGGCTGAGGCAGGGTGATTGCAAGTTCAAGGTCAGCCTCTCAATTTAGATCCTGTCTCAAAATTAAAAATAAATGGGGATGTAGTTCAGTGGCAAAACACCTCTGGTTTCAATCTCCAGTAGCAACAGAAAGAGTGGAGGATAGGTTAGGAGACTATATTACTTTTCCCCAAAACTTGTCCTGGAAATGGGGGAGGGATGCTGGAAGGTGCTCATTTATATATTTTGAATATGTTTGCATATCATTTATGTCTAGACTCGGTGGGAAAGGTAGAGAAACAGGGGAAATTGGAGACAGATGATCTGGTTGTATCTCTCAGGAATTTATGTCTCTGAGAATCAGGTTCTTTATGTGTACAATGGTGCCAACCATACCCATCTGGGGTGGCTTTGCAGTGTCAATACACCCCAGTGTGGAGAGCACATTCTTTGAAGTGTGTGCTGTATATCTACTCAGATGGCTCCTAGAGGTGGATCCATCATTTCTGCCTCTCTAATGTTTGTTTCCAATCTTTCACGTCTTTGCCAAGGACTAGTTCTTACTCTGTCCTACCTGAGCAGGGAAAAAGAAAGGAAGGGAGGGGGAAAATGAGTGTGAGGTCCTGAGTGGCTGCAGGTAGCCTCAGATAAGTGGGTTTGCTGAAGCCATTCTGGCTGCGAAGTCAACAGGGCACAGGTCTACCACTTGTCAGTCAGGTGGCAGGGTTCCTCTTACCTGAATATTGAGGGCCTGTGGGAGGTAGTTATTCCTTGTCTGGCCTCAGAGTTAGAAAAACAGACCCCTCACTTTCTGGCAGAAATGGAGGTTAGGGTAGGTGGATGAGCACCTCCTTCCACCCCCAGGATGCCATGTAGTCAGGTCCCTGGTCCTGCAGAGACAAGCCACAGGGCAACACGCAAGTCCCTGCTCCTTTTGCTTGGAGGGATAGATTGTCAACAGGGCTTGAGCCTCCTGTCTCTTAGTCCTATGTCTAGCTTGATAGATCGGAAGGTGTCAGATGTAGGTAACAGGGGCTGGCCACCTTTCTGGTGTACATACTGCAAACTTGTGCAATGGCCTTCACAGAAACAACCAGTGCCCAAGACAGAAATGGTCTGTTTGCGGCAGGCCAAAGGGGCTATAGTTTTCCCTCAGGCCCTTGGTGAGAGCTAGCTGGCGTTTGATGAAGACATCATTGCTGTGGCCCCTAAACCCTGTGTGCTGTCCACATAGGCCATCTTGAAGTTAAACAAACCAACTGTGAATGAGTGAGTTGGGTCCTCCTCTCAGGCCCCTGTTCCACAGCTATTCCTCCCCTGTGCCTCCTCGCCTGCAGGCAGGGATCTGGTGGTCACTCTTGTCATTGAGGGTGTGGTTCTGGCAGGTAGGACTTCCTGAGTCTTGCCTGGTGCCCACTCTGCTCCCTCTCTGTCCTTCCACATGACCTGCCTCTCTTTGCTTGCCTTACCCAACACCCATCGCCTTCCTGTCCTCATACCCTCTGGAGGATACTTGCACCCTCAATATGCACACCAAGAAGGCAAAGTTTCTGTTGCCAGAAACCCTTCAGCCCTAGCAGTAAACCCCCTGAAGTCACATCTGACTTGCTAGGAGACCCCAGCCTCCCTTTTTAACAACTGCCGCCCTAGCCCTGCCCCTCACTAACCCTGAGTGCTCCCATCAGCCAGTGGGGCTGGTGGTGTCTGACCATGCCCCACCTCTTTTTTCCAACATAGAGCACAAGCTGTTGGCTTCATCTCAGTGTCCTCAGAGGACCTCCTGCCCATCTCCTGTAGGCCCTGCTCAGCCCCTGTGACCAACTCCACACTTAGGGAAATTTTTCCAATGGGTTTGCTTCTCTATTTCTGTGGGTTTGCCTTCTATATGTCACCTAAGTAGCTGTCTCTCTTTGAGCAAAAGCAGTTTCCACTAAATTAAAAGATTAAGGTCCAATGGCCCTAATGCCTCGTGGTCTCCAGACACAAAGCAGGAATGAACATTTTTGTCCTCACACTGAGGAGGTGAGCCCCCTGCCTGATCTGAATTCAGGGAGGAGGAACATCATTATTGTCATCAAAATGAAGATGGAGAAAGTGGGGTCTGGAGGGTAGATCTGGTTGTATTCCTGAAAACGGAAGGTTGTCAGTCAAAAGACTTGTTTTTGGCATCAAGTCTTGGACTGATTATACAGCAAACCAGAAGCCTCCCTTCATTGGTCAGGACAGGATGAGTTATGCTGTGGTTATAAGCAAAGATCTTCCTCTTGCTTCCACTACATGAGAGTTAGCAGGGGTCCGACTCCATGTCTTCTCACCCTAGGCCTCTGCTGATGTAGCAGCCCCCATCTTAAATACAGGCTGGGCGCAGTGGTGCATGCCTGTAATCCCAGCAACTAGGGAGGCTGAGAGAGGAAAATTGCAAGTTTGAGGCCAGCCTATCTCAAAATAAAACACAAAAAGGACAGGGAATATGTCTCAGTGGTGGAGTGCATCTGGATTCCATCCCCAGTACCAAAAACAAAAACCACTGCAGGTCAACGTGGCAGAGGGAGAGACCTCCAGAAGGTCTCATATCTGCTATTAAGTACTCTGTCCCTACAAGCTGTCTAGAAAGTACAATCCTACTTTGTGCTTGCTGTATCCAGCTGTCACAGGGGCCAGAGGAATCGAGGCAAAAGCCCTGGCCTAGATTGGAGGGAGAGGTGGATAAAGAGGAAAGTCTACTCAGGCTTTACCCAGGCAAAGCAAGCTTATCTATCTTTTTAAGTAGTTGCTCCTGAGTGGAGATGTGCCACTGTCTGCACTAGCAGTCTGGATATACACAGCTGCCACAAGCAGAGCCAAGTGGGAATCTTCCCTCTCAGAAGTGCAACATTTGATAGCCAAGAGCAGTTGGAGACAGGGTTGCCACCTCCAGGGACAGGAATGAGTTGGAATCCAGAGCCCCAGAAGACCCCTGGTGTTGAGGGAGACTAGTTTAGTGGCAGTACTTAAAAGGAACTTGAGGGGCTCCAAACCCTCATAATCTCCTCATTGGTATTTGACAAATGACCAATTCACAGTCTTAATCAGATAAAGCTGTAAGTCCCACCTCCCTGGGCAACAGACTCCAGCAGCTCCCAAATCCCTCCCAGTTTATATTCTGGATGCACTGGACAGTGGGACAAGCTGGTCAGAGCACTCCCAAGCCAGCAGCCTTTCTCTAGCCAGACCAGAGCATCCTCTGTCAGTGAAACAGGGTTCAGTTGGAACCTACCGCTCCCATTGTGCCATGTGCAGAGGGAGGCCTGAGTACAGCTTGGGGTTAGGAGTCTCCAAAAGTGCCCAGTCTAGGGCTTCAACTCACAGTGAGGAGTGAGACCCAGCCTCAGTCCAGGAAGCCAGGCCTTCAGGCCCAGCTTCCCAGGGTTGTCGAGAGAGTTGGTGACACATTGGTGCCTGGTTTTATTTACTCATTCTCACTCATTTGCTTTTTAATCTCTGCACAAATTCTCCTCTAGGACTCAGTTTGTTAAATGTTCTTTGAATAGAAAACTTCAGGCTGAATGTGAAATGATTCCCTTCAGAAGAATTTTTGTAAATATCTTCTGTTTGGGGAAGGTTTGTTGTCTCCTCTGTGTTCTCCTTGAAATACCTCCCCACTGCCCAGGCAGCTGACCCATTCCAGCAGGAAGCTGTGTGCTTGAAATGCATCTGAACATGGATCCTAGCATTTGCAAGGATTTGTGTTTAAGATTCTCCTCCCATAGAAAGCATGTTGTCATTCCTTCTAAAGTATGTTCTGAGCCTTATTCATCTCATGAACCATTGACATCAGCAACTGAGTCAGGGAAGCAGGGACTTCACTGAGACAGAAGCCCCAACTGCAGGGCCTGAAAGAAGTGAGTCTCCTCTGTTCTCCATCCCTGCAGTGGAGATGGCACTGACCAGCTAGGCGCATGCTGGGAGCCAGCTGACTGGACAACCACTCTCACACAGAGGACCCTACAGAGCTCCCTTGAGGCCATTGATGTGACTTGCTAGTGGATTCTAGGATGTTCTGGCATGTGGCCATTGGTGATGTCCAGCTCAGGCACGGACCCCAGCACCCAGGCAGGATAGGACACTTGAGCTCAGAGGCCCAGGCCCAGATAGATGCTCAGCTGTTATCTGCATCGAGCCTGCTCCAGCTCTGCCCATCCGTGCCCCATGTGGAGAAGGGTGGAGATCCAAGACCTCATCTTCATCATGGAGGAAGCCTTCATCCCAGCCTCCTCTACTGTCCTGGCTCAATCTCTATGAGGACACAGGACTCGCAGGAGCCCTGTGCTTTCCAGCAGACAGATCTGCAACAGAAAGGTCCATGAGAATAAAGGAAGGTGTGGCTTGGGCTGACTTGAGCATAGATTTAGGTGTCAGCTGCCCCCCAACGTTCTCCTTAGTGGTGTCCTTTGTGGTCACCAATAGATGAATCTGAGGTGGTAGACAGAAGAGAGTAGGGCAGGCCGATCTTCAATACACACTCTGATGGAGCTCCTGTGTTCAGGGCAATGTCTGTGCCACTGCAGCAGGAGGGCCTGGCCCTGGGGTCCTGCTGTTTTAAACATCAGATTGGCTTGGGTACCGTTGCTCATGCTCCACCAACCCGGCTTGATATTTGCTTTACAATCATGCATGATCAGCCTCATCTGGGCTCTCTGAGTTCTTACATGAAAATGAAGAGGTTGACTGGTGGAAGGAGCATCCCAGAGCTGCTCTCAGCCTGTTCCTATTCTCAGAAACCACATGATGCATTAATAGCTCCTGTGGAAAGTTTCGTTTTGAAAATTTTATGGCCCCTTTGCCTACATCTGGCTTCTGCAGAGGCCTGTAACTTGGGCTCACACAGGCAGCCCACAACACTCTGATCAGGTCCTGCCAGGAGACAGGCCCTGACGCCTCCCACACTGTCTTGGCCTTCACCTGGGAGAGGAGAGTGCTTCTTTATTAGACTGAACAGACATATGAGAAAACTTTGAAGCCTCTAGCTATATCACAAAGATTTTGTGGTTTGGTTTGGTTGGTTTGGGGTTTTTTTTCTTTTTGGTGTGTGTGGTCTGTTCTGAGGGTTGAGCCCAGGACTTTGTGAATGCTAAGCCACTGAGCAACACCTCCAGCCCTCCTGAGTGCCTTTGCAGCAAGGGAATCCCCCGAGGTAGCAGTAATAGCAATCATGATAGAGACAAGACAGGTATTCCCCTGCACCGAGTGTCTGCCTCTGTTACCAGAGTTCTAGGCCAGAAGCCTGACTCTGGGGATCCAACAAATAGGGTCCAGCTGCTTGCCCCAGAAACTAAACAAAAAAGGAAATGATGAAAAGCATGAAAGGAACTTTAATCTGTGTAGCTACACTGGGAAGACAAGAAGATCCACATCCTTAGTCCTGTCTTCAAGGGACTAACAATGACTTTGAGGTTTTATGGGAAGGGGAATGAGGGCAAAGGTTGGGGTTTGCAAATCTGGGGGTTTTCCCCAGTGGCCAAGCAGGGGAATCTTGATCAGGTTTTATCTGTCCATCTTTATGTCAGGATTGGTTAGGTGGGGTCTTGTCCCCCATAAGAAAGTTGCTGTTGACGAGGGGGTGGCTTCAATGATGATCAGACCTTGTTCCTGGAATCCAAGGTGATTCAAAGTGAAAGAGAAGGATGCAAATGGAGGCAGAGATGCCAAGTCTTTGATCCTGTTTTTAGCTACCCTACGACATTTGTAAGCAAAAGCAAAGAGTCTAAGTCTTTGTTCCACCTCCTTGCATGAGCTTGTCTCCACCTAGCCTGAGATGTTATATCCATGCTTAACACATGTGGATATTGCCCAATATCCAGCAGGAAGACCTGACCATGCATACCTGATGCTATGAGGGACACAGGTCCTGCAGGGCCTCAGGGCTCAGGAGGGTGGCTCCATGGGCAGCCCAGAGGAGACAGGAGGTACACAGGGGAGGGGCTGAAAAGCATTATTTTAGAATACATATGAAACAAGATCCCTTTGGTGGCAACTGATAGAAACCCAACTCAAAGTGACAAAAAAGAAAGCAAAGAAAGGGAAATTTGCTGACTCATTAATTAGAATGTCTGCAGGTTGTATGGCTTCAGGCACAGAGAGATTTGAGCTCAAATATGTCAACAGAACTTGGCTTCTCTCCTCTTAGCCCAAAGGTCTGTTTTCCTCTGAATTGGACTCACTTTCAAGGAAGGCCCCAGAGCCTCCCGCTCTCAGCTTAGTACTTTCATCTCAGAGAAAATACAAGCTTCTTTCCAGAGGGTCTGGCTAGAATTCCAGGAAGATCTTAGAGGGTCCTGCTTGGCTGTGTGACTGTCCAGCTTGGGGTCAGAGGGCTGTGGTGCTGTTTGGCCAGGCCTGGCTCACTAACCCCCAACCCTCACCAAAGTGGAGCAGAGCAGTACGTCTGCCACAGTCAGAGAAGTAGAGAAAAGCAGGGAAGCATAAGCCGAGTGGTGGGGGCTTTTGATCTAGAAAAATGAATAGGCATTTACCTGGTGCACCTGAGTCTGTGGGAGTCACTGCTGCAGCTCATGTATTTATGCTGGACACCAGACTATTCTGTCTGGGGTTTGGCTTTCAGTGATTAGTCTGGATTTGTCCACCCCCCTCCCCATTTGGAAAGGCATCCATCTCTCTTCAGTCTTTCTGTCCTCAGAGTGACAAGCTGACTCCAAGTTTCAGCAGCTCAGAGCTCACGTTGCCATGCCAACTCCTCCACGGCAGGCATCTAGGCAGAATGGGCTGGCTCCATCTCAGTGCTGCTGGCGGATGCAGGCACATTCAGGTAATTGGATTGGAGCAGCCACTGGGCCTTTCCTGCAAAAACCTGGGGCTTGGCTCAGCCCCTGTTTAGACATGAGCCTATGGACACAAAGAGAACTCAGAGGAGATCCCTTTGCTCGAGGACTCATGGCCCTGCTGCTGGGAAGAGAGGTCCAGCAGGCAGGGGGCCAAAGGAAAGGGAGGTGAAGGAGGGACAAGTCCTAGCCTAGCCCTCAAATCAACTTTCCAGAAGTTTCCTGAACTCAGGAATACCTCAAAGATGGCATGAGCCTCCACAGAGGGACCCCAGGGCTTGCCTTGACCAGTAGAACTGGTATGGCTTGCTCACTTTCCCATTGCAAAAGAAATTCAAGTTTAAATTCAACTTCTACCCAGGAACCTTAGAGCTGCTATGCAGACAGGGCCTGTGTCACCAGAATGCCTCCCAGGTCTGCCTCTCAGGGATCTGAGGAGCGAGATGGCAGTCCTGGGTCCTGAGTAATCTGATATCCAATAGCAGGAGTCTTGCTCACCATGGCCTGCTCAGGCAGGACCATTCCTGAGGATGCCCTCCCCTGGTGAGGGCAGATCAGCTGGCTCTTTGTCCTCACACTGGTGTCTAGGGTGAGGGGTCTTGGCTTAGGTCAGGCCTTTGAAGAGCCAGCCTGCCCCTCCTCAGGTCATAGGTTAACAATCAGATGTGTCAGTGTTGACAGACTAACTGGCAGGAGCAGCCACATCTTGGAGTTGCTTGCTCTCAGTGCCCTATGCCAACCCAGAAATAATGAAAAAAAAAAAAAAAAAAAAAAAACAGGCTGTGTCCCTTCTTCCTCTCCCAGATGGACTTAGGATTGTCTGGGCTCCCAATATCCCTAGGAAAGTTCCCATCATACCTAGATCAACCTGTGAATCATGGAGCCTGTCCTGGCTCCACAGCCTAGTCCAGTCCTCCTTGCAGAGAGAAGGCAAGCTAGTGAAGCCTTTGGCTTTGGCCCACACAATGTAGATGGCATCTCTGAGGCCTGAAGGCATTTGGGGTCAGTGTCCTAAAGGTCCCATGGGTGGACTGGGCATGGCGGAACACTCCTGTGATCCCAGAGATTTGAGAGGCTGAGACAGGAGGATCACAAGTTCAAAGCCAGCCTCAGCAATTTAGCAAGGCCCTAAGCAACTTAGTGAGACCCTGTCTCAAAATAAAAAATAAAAAAGGCGGGGATGTAGCTCAGTATTTAAGTGCTCCTGGTTCAATCTCCAACACCAAAAAAATAAAAATCCCATGGTTGGGTTCAAGCTAGTCCCCAGAACAGTGCAGAGGGAGAAAACAGAGCACATGAGGACTATCCTCAGGAGGAGAGGGGTAAGGGAAGGAAGCAGGGCTGACCACAGCACCAATTGACTTCTTCTAGTACTCATGGTGGCCCTGAGAGGTAGGTGCTGCAGCCCCCATGTCATGACCAGTGCTAGGATTTCATTCAGGTCAGTCACTCCTGAGCACTGAACAGCAAAGCCCAGGGAGAGGAGTGAATCTAGTCTCCATTTCTAGAACAGAGAAGTCAACGTCCATGAGTCCTGCCCACACCCTGCTCCCAGGCCCAAGAGTAACCATGGAGCCTGCCAGCATCCCTTTAGGATGTGAAGGTATCCAGGACTCCAGCTTAGCTCTGGAGACCATGGTGGTGGAACAGGGTGTGTGGTTTCTGGTAACCCTAGAAGCCACACACCAGGATTTGCAATGGGGACAAATCCAGGGATGACTGTTGGATTTGTCAAAAGGAACCCTAAAAGAGCAATCGGGTCTGAGAGGTTGAACTGCAGAAGCTCAGCACATGTGGACTTCGAGGGGTCTCCAGCACCATTAGAGCCCATGGTGACTTCTCTGGGTGAAACTGCCAGCCCTAGGACCAGGAAGAGAGAATTGGGTCATGGAGGAAAGGAAGGAGCACCTCACCCAGAGACAGAGCCTTGGCCTGGCCCACCCACCACAGCCCAGTGCTGCAAAGCAGCAGGCAAGAGAAAGGAGACACGTGGATGCAGTTAGGACCTGCCTGTGTCCTGCACCAGCCAGGGGAAGCCACATCCTGCCATGGCCACTCCTCTGAGGACTCGAGTTTTCTCTAAGAAGTTGCGCCTCTCGTGTTTAACTGTAGCATGCCTCTTTCGTGGGGAAAGTATAGATCAGACTAATTAATGTGTGTTGTTTGTTTACCCTCCTTTCATTTCCCCGAGACGAAATAATTAACCACAGAGCTTTAGAAGCCAGCTCATCCGTGGCAGTCCCCTCTGCCTCTCCTGCAGTAGCAGCTTCTGGGTGTAGATTCAGGGCCCTGCACAGGGCAGGGCTGGTAGGCAGCATCTAGGTGGGCTCCTCCTGTCCAGGGCACCACAGGAGGGAGGCCAGTTAGGGGGCCTTTGTGGTGCCCTCCGGGTAGCTGTGAAGCACCTGGGATGGCAGCAGGGAGGGTCAGGTGGGTGCAGGGGCACAGGGGGCCTCAGACAGAGATTGGAAGATTGGACTTTATTCCTCAAGACAATGGGGCCACCAAAGGGAGAGAGAGAATATGATTTGGCACACTGGGACAGGAGGATAGTGCCCAGGTGAGCCAGGAGCTCAGGTGAGGATGGTGTTGACTGGTGACTTCAAGCCAGAAATAAGGAGAGAAAGCTGGGCACAGCGGTGCATGCCTATAATCTCAATGGCTCAGGAGGCTGAGGCAGGAGGATTGCAAGTTCAAAGCCAGCCTCAGCAACTTAGGGAGGCCTGGAGCAAGTTAATGAAAGCTTGTCTCAAAATAAAAAGGGCTGGGGATGTCGCTCAGTGGTTAAGAGCCCCTGGGTTCAATCTCTGGTACAAAAAAAAAAAAAAAAAGAAAGAAATGAAAAGGAAAAACAGAAGGTGACTAGGGAGTGGGTGTACCCCTAGACTTTGGTGTGATGCCTAGGTGGCTCCAAGAGTATGGCCTGGGCCCTCCCCTAGGATCTTGGTGGCAGATGCAGGGATCACTGGTATCTGAAGAGTCTTAGGAGATCCCATCCCACCGGCTGTTGCTCCCATAGGAATAGAACCCACAGGTTCTGCTTCTGGCCCCATGGATGCAGCAGAGACAGAGGTCCAGATCGGCCGCTCCATGTCTTCTTCCACGGTTCCCACTCTGGCCAGGGCTGCTGATTGCCTGAGCCTACCCCTCTCACAGCCATGAATTACTAGGACATTAAAGAGTGAATGAGTCGTACTGGAGTTTCCCAAGCCAGATGGCAGGTGTGGGAAGATTCTGGACACCCACCAGCCCTTCTGAGCACTGAACCCCAAGCTCAGGTCCCAGATTTTACTGAGGCCCTGTGCAGAGCTGGCTCTGCATTGTGGTCTGCCTGGACTTACCCGCACTGTGAACTTCCAGCATTCCCTTCACACTGATTTCCCCTGAAGAATGTAAAACCCTTGTGAAATGTGTTCTTCAGAACCAGACAGAGCCACCAGCTTAGGTTCATCTTTAGATATCTGCACTGCACCATCAGCCCTGGGGTTGGTGGCCTTGTGGGTATGCTTGGGCCACTGACATGCCACATAGACAACCCCCTCATACCATGGGGCTGTCAGGAAAATGACTGCCTCCCCTCTGGCCAGAAGCATCGAGAATCAACCCCCACTCACTCACCTCATCTCTGGAGCACCTGCCTGTGCCAGCCTGGGGCTCCTGGGCCCTTGTCAGCCCCTTCTTTCCAGAAACTTCTGGTCTGCTGGGGAGGTGGACATGTCCCAAAGCATTTGTGACACAGAACTGCAGAGACTGAACCACTCTTGAAGGGAATAGGAGCCCCCAGTGGCGGTACCTAAGTCACCTGGGCAAGATGACTTAGGGAAGGTGATTTCTAAGCTGAGAGGGTAATTGAGGAAAAGGGCAGAGGGAGGGAGATGCAAGCTTGACCAGAGGGGCACCAGGGTTATAGAGATGGGCAGGCCTGGAGATGGCTGAGGAGATGTCCCTCCAGCCGTTGTGTGGGGGGTATAGGCTGATGAAGCCAGAGAAGTGTGACACAGTCCTGGATCCATGCAGGGATTCCAGAAGGGACAGATGGGACATGGGAACTGAGATAGGGTGGAGTCCAGATGATACTCAGGTCCCTGACGTGGGTGACCAAGGATTCAGGAGGAGGAGAGGGTGAACTGTGGACTCAGACCCACCAGAGTACTGGGGCAGAAGCTGGGTGGGGACAGTAGGCACTATCACCTGGCTGATCTGGATCACGCTCACACAAGTTCCCCTCAGAAGGAACACCCTGGGCCCACAGAGGCTTCTTAATCATGCGGACTCCTGTCTTTATTGATGCAGACTCTGCACCACAAACATACCTGTCACCTCTCCTGGGTGGAGTCTTGGGCCTGCTCTGAGACCCACCGTGGCTCCTGTACAGTCTGGGACCTGGACCCAGGGTGGACATATTCAGGTGGCTGAGGCCTTTTCTGGGGTTGCATCTTGAAGAATCAGCAAGAGAACAACTAAAGCTTGGGCCAGACCCACACATCCTAGGGAGCTTCTCCAGAAGTCCCAGGGACAGTAGGGTCCCTGTAACTGGGTAACTGTCATTCTGGCAGTTGATAAGGCATAGGCTATACCAGGATCCGTGCTGGTGGGGGCTGAGGGGTTCCTTCTGGGGTCCAGAGGGAGTAGGACCTATGGCTGGGTCCCCAGGCAGGGCCACAGCCAGAGTGGGGTTGTTTGTGGTGGGCCACTGTCCTCTCAGGCCCTGCCAGCCACATTGCCCTGTGTCCTAACCTAATTGAATTCAGTGACATGTCATGTTTGCAGCTTCTCTAACCCAGGGTCACCTCCCACCCGTTTAAAAATGCCTCTAGCTTCAGAAGGACTTATGCTGCTCCTGCCAGTGTCATCCAGGCATCCTCTAGGATCTCCAGCATATCCCCTTGGCACCAACAAACCTGTGCCATCTGAAAACTGGGGCCATTTTTCAAGCAATTAGGTCATAAGATCCAGACAGTTAGGGACAGTCAGGCCCAAGCTGTTTACTCCAGGAGGACAAAACACAGGTAGACAAACTGAGTGAGTTGGGTCTCCTGACCCCCAAATGCCCCTAGGAGCTTGCTGGCTCCAGCCTGGTCCTCCCGCCAGAACAGTCCTGCTCCTTAAAGTTCAATAAAAGCCTCCTCACTTTCTGTCTCTGCAGGTTCTCCGTAGGCTCCGATGACCCAGCATGGCCCACGGAGGTGATCCATGACCTGCTGGCCAGCACTCGCCATTAGCCATCTAGAGTCGAATCTCTCAAGGAGGTGACCCCTCCTCCAGCTGCCCCCAACGTGCCCACCCCTGCCCAGGAAAGTGCCACAGCTGCCACGGACACCATGTAGTTGGGCTGGCCGCGGTGCCCAGTGAGCTGCGATGGTTTTGTACACGACCCCCTTTCCCAATAGCTGTCTGTCCGCCCTGCACGCTGTGTCCTGGGCCCTCATCTTCCCATGTTACTGGCTGGTGGACCGGCTGGCGGCCTCCTTCATACCCACCACCTACGAGAAGCGCCAGCGGGCAGACGACCCGTGTTGCCTGCAGCTGCTCTGCACCGCCCTCTTCACGCCTGTCTACCTGGCCCTCCTGGTGGCCGCTCTGCCCTTCGCCTTTCTCGGGTTTCTCTTCTGGTCTCCCCTGCAGTCTGCCCGCCGGCCCTACATCTACTCACGGCTGGAAGACAAGAGCCCGGCTGGCGGGGCAGCCCTGCTTGGTGAATGGAAGGGCACAGGGGCTGGCAAAAGCTTCTGCTTCGCCACCGCCAACCTCTGCCTCCTCCCCGACTCGCTGGCCAGGCTCAACAACCTTTTCAACACCCAAGCGCGGGCCAAAGAGATCGGGCAGAGAATCCGCAATGGGGCGGCCCGGCCCCAGATCAAAATCTACATTGATTCCCCCACCAACACCTCCATCAGTGCGGCCAGCTTCAGCAGCCTTGTGTCACCACAGGGCGGCGATGGCGGGGCCCGGGCTGTCCCTGGGAGCATTAAGAGGACAGCCTCTGTGGAATACAAGGGTGATGGCGGGCGTCACCCGGGTGACGAGGCTGCCAATGGCCCGGCCCCTGGGGACCCAGCTGATGGCAACCTTGAGGACGCCTGCATTGTGCGCATTGGTGGCGAGGAGGGGGGCCGGCCACCTGAAGGCGATGATCCTGCCACTGGGAGCCAAGCCAGGAATGGGGCTGGTGGAGGCCCAAGGGGCCAGACGCCCAACCACAATCAGCGGGATGGGGATTCAGGGAGCCTGGGCAGCCCCTCGGCCTCCAGGGAGTCCCTGGTGAAGGCTCGAGCTGGGCCGGATGGCGGTGGCGCCGGGGAGCCGGGTGCCAACAGCAAGCTCCTGTACAAGGCCTCGGTGGTGAAGAAAGCCGCCCGCAGGAGGCGGCACCCAGACGAGGCCTTTGACCATGAGGTCTCGGCCTTCTTCCCCGCCAACCTGGACTTCCTGTGCCTGCAGGAGGTGTTTGACAAGCGGGCAGCCGCCAAGTTGAAAGAGCAGCTGCATGGCTACTTTGAGTACATCCTGTATGACGTCGGGGTCTACGGCTGCCGCGGCTGCTGCAGCTTCAAGTGTCTCAACAGCGGCCTCCTCTTTGCCAGCCGCTACCCAGTCATGGACGTGGCCTATCACTGTTACCCCAACGGGCGCAGCTTCGATGCCCTGGCCTCTAAGGGAGCTCTGTTTCTCAAGGTAGGAGGCCTTGGCCAACCTGAGGGCCACATGCCAGTCATGCCCGAGCCACGTGGGAAGGTGGGCTGCAGCTGGGCATCCTCCCTCCATCTCTTCTGGGGGATGAATGGGAGGCAGACAAGATCTTTCATAGGACTGAACCTTGTCACCAGTGCAGTGACAAGAGAAATACAAACATAGGGACAAAATCCAGGCAAAACTCTCTGGGTGATCTGAGTCAATTCATCAGATCTCTGAGCCACCATTTCCCTGTCTGTAAAATGGGGGCAGCCTGGGAGTGAGCCATCCAGATGAGGCCTGGGAGGGATTCAGAGCCGCTCTGTAGATCATGTGATGACGGCCATGGTGATGATGGCAGCGATGGGGGAGGAAGAGGAGAAAACAGGCCCCAGCTCCATTCACAAGAGGCGGAGACCAGTGCAAATGAAGGGTACAGCTCACCAAGACCACCAGCCTCACTGGCTTGAATAGCCCTCCCTCCTGGTTGTCAGCAGCTGCCAGGCCAGGCTCTCTGCCCACCAGCCCATGGCTTTGCTTCCATAGTCACTAATTAAAGTGAATCATAATTATTTCTGCTAATTTGGATGCAATCGGAGTTTTCAGACCATGGTAATTTGGTCATTAAACATTATCTTCCACTGAGCCTGAGATGCAAAGAATTTTGACTTTTTGTTCTCTATCCAAAAGTCACTCTTGATGCTTCCAGAGTTTTCTGAAGCATCACTTGGCCAGCTGATGTAGAACAGGGCTTTTTGCCCCCAACAGAGGCAGCAGCTGCTGTGGGTGTTGGTTCTCTCCTTTAAGGTGAGAAATCAACGCTCAGCAGGAAGGAGCACGGCTCAGAGGCCCAGAGCAGGTAGGGTCCCCTTACTTCTTAGTTCCCATCTCAATACCATCGCACTCAGCCTATCCAGGAAAATGCTGGTGTGTGAACTGTCACCTGCAGGAGTGAGGGCGGATGTCTCCACAGAGTCTGATGGGGCCAGGCGGGCACCTTAGAGCCCTGGCTCCCCTCCAGGTGCTCAGTGTCTCTTGTGCGGCTCCACCAGGACAGAGTCGGGGCTCTGGCTCTTCATTCACAGTCAAAGATGCTGAAAACTCCTCTGGCAAGTAGATCCAGCCTTCCCATTCTGGCATATGGTCCGTTGGTGTTCTGTTCTGTTGGTATATTTTTGTCTCAGAAACTAGAGTGACTTTCTGGGGAAGAAGGGTATATATTGTCAGACTTGGAGTAAGAGGGTGTGCCCTCACACTCTGCCCTATTACTGACGGTTCTGAGGCCAGAGACACTTCTCCACCACCATCCAACTTCTGGCAGGCCAACCCACATGTCCCCTCACTTCCCTCCTTGTCTGGTACCCAGACCACTGTTCCCACCAAGGTCAACAATGGTCTCCTTGGGACAGCCCCTCCTTTATGGCTCTGTGCTGAATGTTCTTTTTGTCTCTCTCTACCTCCTGGCTCTCAAACTGGTCTACAAATATGTTTAATTTGGTCCATGTCATTAAAGCTTTTTTTTTAAAATTGACAAATATTTAAAAATCAAGATATTTTACATAAAACCCAGGTTGCAGCTTCTCTTGACACCATGGCAGATCTGGCAGCATGAGCCTGCCACATTTTGCACAGCTGCTGACAGCCCAGGTTGCAGGCCGGGACAACTGCAGCCAAACCTGTACCTTCCCTAGGGAATGTGACTCCATGGCTTCCATTTCTGCCCTTGCTGATGACCCTCAGCTTTGTCTCAGCCCAGATGTTCCTCTGGAGACCCAGCCCCGCATCTGACTGCCTCCAGGACACATCCCATTCATCCTTGAACCAAACTCAGCATCTGCCCCGAGCTGCCCTCTCCTAGTTCCACTATCCAAAAGCCATTTGGACCACTCCTTGGGCCCACCCTGTCTGTTCTAGGCTCTTCATTTTGCTTTCCAACATCCCTGGCACCACCCTATGTCTCCAACCCTACCACCTTGGCCCGGGCTCCATTCCTGTGTTGGCCCAGTGTGGTTGTAGCTGTCTGGCCTAGTTCCTGGAGCTGGGCCCCCTCCTCCCCCTTGCCAGAGCTGACCCCCCTTGCCATGTTCCACTGCCTTGGGAAGGTCCACCTTTTCGCTGGGTTTCTCCTCGAAGCCTGGGCTCTGTCCACTCCCCCAGGGGCCTCTACGCCTGGCACAAGCAGGCTCTTCCCTTCATGTGCTCTTCAGCTCTGTGCCCAGCTGTATTGTGGCCTTGAGGGCTCACACATTGCCCTAGAGAGTGGAGCTTGTGCCTGGCACATGCAAGGGCTAGGAAAGAGGGGTAGGGACACAGGAAGGGTGCTGACAACGTTCCCTTCCTCTGTCACTTCCCTCCTCCAGGCCTGCACACACAGTTTACTCTGGAACTTCAGATCTTTTAGGAAAATGCAGCTTCCTGTGAAGGAAGGGATGGGAATTCCTCTTGTCTCAGTATGACAGAGCCCAATTCTGGGCACCTTTTCTGTTGACAGTCTTTGCCCACCAGAACTAAAAGGCACAGACTCTCGGTGTGATTGTTTGTTTTTGCAAGAGAAACACAAGACTCTGTGGCTCCCGAGGACACAAGCCAGGAATCAATAAGTCCCAGCAAATAATAAAGTGGATCCTGGCAAGATCACACTCCGATTAAGAGGAAGAGGCAGGGTGTGTGACAGGCGGTTGTGGCCCTGCTGTTGCGCTGGTGTCTTCCCTCTGGGCAGGTTCAGGGCAACAGGACAGAGTCAGATGCCTTTCTGCCCATATGCCCTGTCCCTACATAGGACTCAGCACAGGGCAAGTGTCACTAAGTGCTGAGCAAGGGAGAGGCTGGCACATTAAGACCAACAATAGGTGGCTGGAAAGAAGCGGGCAGAGGTACCAGAGGCTCAGAAAACAGTGAAGAGCAGTGTGTGGGCCACCAGGCCTTATCCACACCCACCTTCCCATCTGAGCCTCCTGACCCATGGCTTAATTTCTCTGGGCCTCAGTGTGTCCATCTATAAGAAGAGCAGACATTCAGTGTCAACCTTGCAGCTGGGGTGAGAAGTGCTAAGTGCTCATGGAGTGTTCCCCGAGGAATGTGGGGTGACAGTGCCATCCTGTGCCCTGTTGGAGCACTGTGGTTTAACAACGCACTGTGCTTTTGCAAGAGTAGGCATCGAAGACACGTGACTTCACAGAGTCATTCTCGGGGCAGGGGATGCTGTGGGGTTTGGATCTGGTGTATGGGCAAGAAGTGAAGGGCGAGCACATGAGTTTAGAAACAGCCACGTTTTACACAGCTGTCGAGCCCATTTTCAAATAGCCAGACACTCATCCTATGGGTGCCAGAGAAGGAAAGATGGGCATCAGGCTGGGAGATGGGTGAGGAGCTGGAGAAAGGTAGGGCGGTTTGCTGATGAGAAAGTCTAGATGGGAGAGAAGATACCAACCCAGCTTCAGCGGTGAAAGGAGAGACAGATGCCAACTGGGCCCCTGGAGCAGGTGGCTGGAAAGATGAGGATCAAAAGAGGCCTCCAGGGACAGGTACCCACACCAGTCCTTGGGGAATATCTGGGTGAAGGACTCTTCCCTAGTGACCTCCATCAGGTGTAGCATGTTCAGAGGGTCTTGAAGAGCCTTCAGACTTGGGGCGGGAAGCATCTCTCTGTGGCCCTCCCATGCTGGCCCCAACCACAGGGACCCATCTTATGCTGAGGGTTACCACCTGGGGTGGGACCATTTTGAGTCATCTTTATGATGTACAGTTTTATTAAGCCAACACTTGGAGACAGCCTGCCAGGGTCATGTGTAGATTGGGCAGGGGTGGACAGAATGGCCTCCTCTGCCCCAGCCCATTTAGACTTGCTGTGTCCTTGATAAAGGAGGTGAGCAAGGAGGCCAGGACAGAGGTCCAAGTGGAGTGGAAGTGTGAAGGCATGAAGAGGCCACTGTGCAGGAAGGAGCAGCCCAGGATCTTGGGCCCAGAGCCCAGGAACACAGGCCAGAACTGACTCAGAGCCATGGACACACAGGCCAGAGCTCTCATCCAAGACTGAGGGACCTCAGGGAACTATGGCCTATAAAGCAGATGAAGCATCTTGCCACGCAGCCACAGGGGTAGAGAGTGAGGACTGTGGGAGGGTGGCAAGGTCTATAGCCCCTCAGAGTGGAGGGTGGGGCAGGCTTTGAGGCTGGGTCTGCCTGGAGGGGTGTCTGGCCTGAGGTTCAGAGGGAAGAAGCACAAAGATGGGATCAGGTCTGGCATGTGGCTGAGGGAGGGAGGCAGAGCCACCACATGTATGTAGTGGACAGGAACTGAGGGTCATGTCGGTGGGTGCTCTGGCCACCAGGAGATGGCAGGGACTGGGGAGAAACCTGTCTGTGTATTCTGTATTTGCCCCTATAAAGCCTTACATAGATCCTCATGGGCAGTGCGACACCATGGGTGGATGTTTTCTTTATGCATCTTTCTCCCACACCTGGCCTTAAGCTCCTAGAAGCAGGACATGTCATGTCCTTACCCGGACCCCAGAGTACCAGGAGCCTGGCACAAAACAGGGCTCCAGAGGGTTTGACCTAGAGGGTTCCTTTGTACCCTAAGCAATGATAACTGGTGGGTGTGCACTGACACCTTGCCCCCCCCCTCCCCTGGCCCCCAGGTGCAGGTGGGAAGCACACCTCAGGACCAAAGAATCGTCGGGTACATCGCCTGCACACACCTGCATGCCCCACCAGGTAGGTTGCAGGCCATGGTTTTCTGGGGGTGGGATCGGTGCCTGGGGCCTAGCTGGGCCGCCCCCCCCCCCCCCCCCCCCCGCAAAAGCTTCATCATCCGATGTCTGTCTGCCCTGCAGAGGACAGTGCCATCCGGTGTGAGCAGCTGGATCTGCTTCAGGACTGGCTGGCTGATTTCCGAAAATCTACCTCCTCGTCCAGCGCAGCCAACCCCGAGGAGCTGGTGGCGTTTGACGTCATCTGCGGAGATTTGAACTTTGACAACTGTTCCTCTGGTGAGGCCCCCTCCCCAGTTGGGTCTGCTGCTCTGGGCAGCGCAGGGTGTGGGCTTCAGTCACAGCTAGAAAGACTTGAGTTAGGCAGCTCAGAGAACTTCCTGCTCCTCCTGAGAGCGTGGGCAGGAAATTTAGCAAGACTATGATGTCTCTGCCCCCAAGAAATCCTAGAACAGGAAACCCACGCTCTACCTCGAAAGCTCAGAGGCTGCTGGCAGGAGAAAAAGCAATGCCCTAAAAACAAACCTGTGACAAGGGAGGCTCAAGGCCTCTGAAACTCGGACTCAGGGAGAGTTAGTGAATAATATGAGAGCACACATTCAGCACTTACTTTGAACCAGGTGGGATTCTAATTTCTATTTCTCACCTCCCCCCTCACCCGCATCACTCCCTCTCTTTTTCTCTGTTGGATCAAGCCCAGGGGCACTCTACCACTGAGCTACATCCCCAGTCCTTTTTATTTTTTATTTTGAAACAGGATCTCTCTAAATTGCTTAGGATCTCACTAAGTTTCTTAGTAAGTTGCCGAGGCTGGCCTTGAACTTAGGATCCTTGGATTTAGGATCCTCCTGCTTCAGCCTCCTGAGTCACTGGGATTACAGGCATGAGCCACCAGGCTCAGCTCTAACTGCCATTTCATTTAAGGTTCTTAACAACCCTAAGAGGAAGGTGCTGTATTTCTCCACCTGGTGTAGAAAAGGAAGCCGGGACTCAGAGAAGTTAAATAACTAGCTCAAGGTCACATAGCCAGTAAGTGGTTGAGCTGGAATTTGAATAGTGGGCATCATGCATTAAACTTTTAAACTAAAAGATTCCAAGTTCATCAACTGTGAAATTCTAAATAATTGATTTAAACAAAAAATTGATTTTTGCCAGCCATGGTAGCACATGCCTATAATCCCAGCAACCTGGGATCCTGAGGTAGGACGGAAAGTTCAAGGCCAGCCTCAGCAACTTAGCAAGACCTTCAGCAACTTAGAACTATCTCAAAATAAAAAAAATTTAAAAACAGGCTGTGGTTCAGTGGTAGAGTGCTCCTGGGTTCAATCCCCAGTACAACCAAAAAAATATGTAGATATATATTTTTTTAATTTTATAAGGACCAACAAGAGATTTGAGCAGCTCTAAGCCTCCCTCGGCCTGGAACCCTTACTGATTGTCACCCCTGTACCAGCCACAGCTCCCAAAGCAAATTGAGGATGGGTGTAATTACATGCGGTCTGAGCTCCAGCCTAGTCCTCAGTGAGGCAGGAAACCCAAAGGTCTCACTGGGAGCACAGGGTGGTGCCCTCAGTTGGGGACAGCAGATGATAGCTGTTTAAATCTCTTTTGGCCAAGGAGCCAGCTCCTGATGACAGTGGGAGCTCCAGGTTGAGCAGGGAGAGTGGGGTCCCACCATAAAACACATAATCGCCAGCTTGCTGAAAGGGACCATCTTCCACGGGTGCTTTGTGGAGCAGTGGGGCTGTCATCCCCAGTACAGCAGCTCCTGCCCCAGCACCCAGTCCCTGTGGTCCCCTGTCTTAGTCACATGCTTGTAGCCAACTCCAAACTGGAGTGCTCCTGAGATCTTCCTGAGCCACAGTGGAGACCCAGCACACAAAAGAAGAGGCTTTCAAGCTGGGTGCAGTGGCACATGCCTGTAAGGAGGCTGAGACAGGAGGATCATGAGTTCAAAACCAGCCTCAGCAACTTAGCAAGGTCCTAAACAACTCAGTGAGACCCTGTCTCTAAATAAAGTATAAAAAAATGGTTGGGGATGTGGTTCAGTGCCCCCGAGTTCAATCCCCACTACCAAAAAGCTCACGCCTGCAATCCCAGCAAGGCAGAAGGATAACAAGTTCAGCAACTTAGTGAGAACTTGTCTCAAAATAAAAAATAAAAGGGCTCTATAGATGTAGCTCAGTGGTGTCTCTGGGTTCAATCCCCAACAACAACAGGCCTTCTTGGGGGAGTGTATCCCACCTAGCCAGACCCCACTCAGTGGTCTTCCCTCCCAGGGGTCGCTGAAAGGCCTTTCTGGCTCTATGAGTTGGCAGGACAAATGGGAACCCCAGGCAAGTCCCTCCCTTTCTGAACCTGTGGAGTCCACTCCTCCCTCAGGGCCAGGCACTCAGATCTGTGAAGAGGCCAGGAGTCCCGGCAGGGGCAGCATTAGCCAGCCCCCCACAAGAGGATCTGGGAAGGTCTTGAGGTCACTGTCTCCTGGAGCCCAAGAGGGACAATGACCTCTGACCTCAGACAGGGAACTTGAAGTCTAAGGTGAGTGTTATGGGGTGGGGGATGGGGTAGTTCTCAAGGACACAGAAAACCAGTGACAAAATGTGGCCTAAAGGTGACCTAAAGGACAGCGACCTGGCAGCATCTGGTAGGAATCAGTGACAGGAACCAAGAAGAGCAGGCCCCCTAGAACAGGTGATAACCCCACAGCATTTCCTCCCTGTTCCTCTCCGCACAGATGACAAGCTGGAGCAGCAGCACTCCCTGTTTACACGCTACAAGGACCCCTGCCGCCTGGGGCCTGGGGAAGAGAAGCCGTGGGCCATTGGTGAGCGGGGCTGGGGGTCAGAGCTGGCTGGGTGCTGGGGTCCCAGGTTTCCTAAGGAACGATCACTAGGACCCTGCCACAAGGCCCCCCTGCTGGGGACAGGCCCCCGTCCTGGCGCACCCTGTTTGCCGCAACCCACAGAGGCCAGCCCATTGGGCCTGACTGAACCCTGCCTGCACTGACCAGTGACTACACTTGACATTGTCTCCAGGTACCTTGCTGGACACAAATGGCCTCTACGATGAGGATGTGTGCACCCCTGACAATCTGCAAAAGTAAGTATCCACGCTGCTGCTGGTGGGACCCCATCCCAACCACCTCCCAGGTCTATGAGACCCTGAGGTCCCGACTTAGGTGGTAGGGAGATGAGGCTGGCAGGAGCCCGGAGAGCCGCCTTGGCTCAGGCCAGTGAGGGGTTTCCTTCTGTGAGAATCTGCCCCTACTGTTGACAGCCTCAGGGTCTCAGCTAGAAGCTGGAAGCCTATTGCTGCCCTCAGGCCCTGACACTCCAGGACTAGCCTTGTTGAGAAGCTCAGAGCTGGGTGAAGACTCTGGGGTCTCTAGGGGATGTTTCCTAAACCGGCAGCCAGAGTCTGGCCTCCTGTTTTAAGGACTCATTCTGCCCCAGGCCCAGCCTGCCTTGGGACCCTGCTGGTATGGGAAAAGGAACCAGCACTTTCCAGGGCCTGGCCATAGGCCCACCCCTATAGCAGAGCAGCTAGGTAAGGTGTCTGAAGAAGGGAACTAGCAGTTTGTAGCATGAATTAGGCAAATGAAAACATGAGCAGAGAACACAAGTCAGTCACCCCCCGAGTAGACACAGTCACATCTCAGCCAAGCTTCGTTTTTGAACCCAGTGAAGCTTCCATAATGGAGACATCGGAGAGGCCAACAGCAGAACTGATTTATAATTCACAGCCTGAGCCTGCACAGAGCCATGGCGGTGGCTCCTAGCAGCTAATTTGAGCCAATTAATTAGATTATAGACTAAATTTGAAACATCATCCTATGCTGAGAAAATTATCTTTTTATGAGATGATGATTAAAAAATGACTATCAGTAACTCTCAGATCATTGATGCTGGAATTAATTATCAAAGGCAAAGGACAGTAATGGATTGTATCTCTGAGCCGAAACAATGTTCTGAATGTCATTAGCGTATTTATCTTAAGGCTGATAAAAACCTGGTAGAAACCCATTAGCTGGCCCAACATTTCCAGGCACCCTTTCAGTGTGTCCAGGCATTAACCATCTGGCAGCCTGAGCAGTGTCTCCTACTCCGGCCCCTGGCCTGAGCCTGCCTTCTGCAACAGGAAGTCCCAGAGTGATACTAAGCCACCTGTCCAGGGATGTTCAGGCTCCAGGGGAAAGGCTGCAAGGAAGGAGCCGGGCACCCTGCTCTCTAGGGCAAAGATGCCAGGAAGGGATCAGAAGACCCAGAACCAAGTGGGTCCCACCCCACTTGCCTGTCCTCCCTTAAGCACGCAGTGAGCTTCCCCAAGCATCTCGGATTCACGGCAACCATTCTTGCTTCACAGAGGAGGAAATTGAGGCTCATTGGTTTGGGGACATAATCTGGATAGCACTGTTGCTTAGAGACAGATCCATATAAGTTGAGTCTTCTGATGGGGCCTGGTACTCTCCTGTCTCCCTCAGCTTCCTGCCACCTGAAATAGTCATGGAGTGGGAGGAACAGAGGCTTCCAGGAAAGACAGGTCCCTAAAGCTTGTGGCAAAGACCACGTTCCCCAAAAGGGTCTGTATTGACTTGGAGCAGAAGACCCTTCTGGAGAGCAAGTAGGGGCCCAACCTGACTACAGCCAGGAGAGTTCCAAGATCAACATCTGAGTTCAGATGGGACAGCAAGGACTGGCCAGCTCGAGATGGGCACAGGACAGCCTGTGACAGATCCCAGAGGGCCCCACTCAGCCAGAAACTCAACAGGCTCTGTCTTGGCTTCCCTGCAGCCTGTGTCTTTTGTGGAGCGACAGAGAAGACAGAACTTGAGCCAGAAGTTTGGTCTGACCTACTCCTCTCTCACTTTAGAAAGAGAACACAGGGCCTGCAAGTTCCTGATGGTGTCTGCAGGGGAGGAGGAGGTGTGGGAACCTCACCTTGATTCCTGTCCATCAACAGGGTCCTGGAGAGCGAGGAAGGCCGCAGGGAGTACCTGGCTTTCCCCACTAGCAAGAGTCCCGGGTCTGGTCAGAAAGGGCGGAAGGACCTGCTAAAGGGCAATGGACGTCGCATCGACTACATGCTGCATGCCGAGGAGGGGCTGTGCCCCGACTGGAAGGCCGTGAGTTGGGGACAGGCCCCGCAGCCCTCCACAGCACTGAGGCTCTCTTCGGACCCCACCCCCAGTCCATGCTCTTTTAAAATGAGAGCTGTGATTCCCTCAGACCGTTAGGCCCCATTTGCACAACCCCAGCCTGGAGGCCACATTCGGGGACCCCCGAGGTTGCCATCTTCTGCCCCCAGGCCCCTCATTTGCAGGATGTCCTTTGGGACTAATCAGAATGCTTCCTCTCTCCCTCCCCCCAACTCAGGAAGTGGAAGAATTCAGTTTTATCACTCAACTGTCTGGCCTGACGGACCACCTTCCGGTGGCCATGCGGCTGATGGTGTCTGCAGGGGAGGAGGAGGCGTAGACCAGCTAACTTGCCGGCATCTGGAGCAGCAGGGCCTCTGTCAGCCCTTTGAGCCGTAGCCCATCCCTGGGCCATGTCCCCTCCATTGAGTGCCCAGTGCTGGGGGGAGGAGGGTAGGGGACAGGGAAGGAGCCCCTGTCAGTCCCTGGGGAGCCTGGAAGCAGCGCTGCTCTGTGCCTCTGGGCCCCTCCAAGGACAGAGGACTTAGGCCAGCCCAGGAGCCCCTGGCTGCCTAACCAGTGCCATTCTTTCCAAACATGATTTTCTACAGATCTACAGCACAACCTAGTTTGTGAGCCGAGGGTTAGTAGGAGGACTGGGTTATGTACTCTCTGTATCTCTTCTCAAGCTTCGTCCAGGGTTCATTACTTTTGTCTGCTGCCCATGTTGTCTCGCATGCCTGCACCCTCGCATGCACGCTGCCCGCATGCCACATGCCACACTGTAGCCACCCAGACCCCCTGCTCAGGCCTCACCCAAGGCCAAACTCCAAACACAATCAGAACCAGCCAAAGAAGCACTTCCTGGGCACGGCCACCAGCCTTCCACCACCAGCCGACTGTGCTGAGGGACATGAGGGCTGTGTCCTTACTAGCCAGCCCAGGGCTTTTCCCAGGGTCTTGCATTCAAGGGCGATTACATTTTAAAAAGAAAACATAAAAAGTTAAAAACAAAATCACCCTTCACTTTAAAGGGTCTGCACGTTGCTAGGTAGAACTTTGCTCTTCCCAATACAGGGTCCCTTCCCCAGCCCAGACACACCAGGGTCCAGCTGGCTCCGGCCACCAGGTGCCTCCTCCAGGAGTCTCCAATCTGTGTTATGGAGCCATAAGTAGAAATCCAAGAGGGCATCACTTTTTTTTTTTTTTTTTTTTTTACAGAAAGGGGACTCAACAGCATACAGGGGTGGGGGCCTGCTTTTGAAAATGACAGATTTGTAGCTTCTTCTCTTCTATCAAAGCCAACATGTCCTCTTCTTTCTTCTGCAGCCCCTTGCTTCCCTCCAGACACCTCTCTGGTTCGGGACCAATCCTTCCCTGGGGACTTTCCCTATCCACATGCGGCTGAGCTCAGGAAAAGCCTGCCTGCCCCCCAGGGGGGTTGCAGCTCTGACCTCCCAGGCCCAGGCCCATCCACTACAGTGCCCCCAGCCAATGTCATGGCTCTGGGGCACCCTGGATCGAGGGGCAGGAGGCCAAGGTGTGGAGAGCAACCTGTTCCTCACTGGTGTGCAGGCTAGGGTGGTCAGGCCACTGCTGGCTTGGGGAAAGGGAGTTGTACTGGCTGGCATCCAGGCATACACAAGCCACTCTGCCATTGTGCAACCAGGGTCAACCCCAGGCTTGGTACAGCAGAGCTGGCCAGCAACCCACTGTCCCCCATCTGCCTTGGGCCTGGGGAGGAGGCCTGCAGCTGCTCAGGCCCCACAGAAGCACTGCCTCTTGCCACCTGCCTTTAGACAGCAGGGGCCGTTCCCCAGTCACACAGGAAGGCTTCTGTTTCAAGGTGCCAGGCTCCAACCTGAGGGACTGTTTTTGAAAATTCCCACTGGTCTTGAAGTTCCCTGATCTTGTAGCCAGCTTTGCCTGGCAAGGCTGGGGGCAGCACCAGGACCCTGCTGTCTGGACTTCCTGGTGCTGGTGCACTGAAGCTGTGCCTTGTCACCCGCTGAGCAGCAAGAGAGGCCTAGAAGGGGCAAACAGCCAGCCAGATGCCAGGCCCTCTGCTGGGGAGGAAGATTCCTGCAGAGCCTGGGCAGCTTGGCGCTGGGACATCCATCCACAGTGACACTCGATCTGGTTGACCACCTGGTCTGGGAAGAACTTCCCCTACCCAGGCCTCCTGTTCCATCCCTGCAAGCCCAGAGCCGGGAAGCAACTGCTCATGCAAGGGCAGTTCTGCCTGGGCTCTCTGCCCTGCCCCTACCCTGCAAGGGCCTGACCTCCCAGGGCCTTGCTGAGGCTTTATGGAGTAGAAGGTCCTCCACTCTTGGGAGCAACCAAATACACATGCAAGGTTTGCCTGGGCAGGGCCAACCCCAGGACCTAAGCTGCTGTGCACACAGGGAGAGCAGCCCAGCCAAGGCTAGACCCCTAAACCAGACTCTAGCAGTTTATGTCCCTGAGGGTGAGGGCAGTGTGGAGTCAGGGCCACATGCTTTTCTCCCTCCCAACTCCCAGGGCGGCCTTAGGCAAGTCACACCGCCCTGTGCCTCAGTCATTTTCTGTCATCCCAAGGTGGCCTCTGTCTGCTTAGGTCCTGACATCCAGAGGAAGGACATCCTGCCTCCCTGATCTCCTCACACCTCCCTCAGTGCTGAAGCTCAGACCACCTGCCAGCCATTTCATGGCAGAGTGCCTGTGGTCTCTCAGGGCTTGTGACAGCCAGGCTTTTCCACTTCGATTTTTTAAAAAAAGAAACAAAACATTGCCAAGATCTCAGATTCTGTGGCATCTAAGGCCAGGGAGGAGGTGGGCACAGGGGTCACCCAGATCTCAAGGGAAGCTATGAGGCAGGTGGGAACAGCTTAGGAAGGAAATATTCATTTTCATTTGTCCAAAACCACCTTGAGTTTTAGGTATGAATATTAACCTTGATGCTTTTTAACTATTGTATTAACTTGCTGAGATTTAGAAATACTGTTTTAAAAAGAAGAAAAAAACTTTTTTAATTTCTGTATTTTTTTCTGTATTGTATCCTCATGGGACATTAGGGGTTTTATATGGTAAGACACCTAAGGTTTTGGTAAAAACATTATCAACTATATATCCAGACGATTCTTCCCTAGAAGAAAAACAATCTTTACACCTGATAAAATATTTTGAAAAGAGAGGTGGTTTTTTTCCTTTATGGTGCTGAAAGGAAGGATGGAGAATGAGGAGAAAATAAAACTGTGAGGCTCAAGGCTGGTGTTCTGTACTTATTTAAGTGACAAGCTGAAGCAGACCCTGCAGGCTCCAGACCTGGGGATTGGGCAGCCTGGGGCAAGGAGAGATGACTATGGGGACACAACTCAAGTCTGCTTCCAAATGCCAGGTCCCCAGGTCATCTGAGTTCTCTTGGATGTCTCCCACTTTCTTTGAGAACTAAAGGTCAAGAGCTAAAGGGCATGCTGAGTGTGTGGGGAAAGCCTCTGCAGGCACTGCTGGCTGTCCCTGCTAAAGCAGAGCTGGGGTGATCTGTACCACACACACTCCATCTGCTCCACTTTTGAGGGGGTGGCACAGGCATTCCAATAGATACAAAGGGGCACATGGGAAAGGGCTGCACTTCCTGGCTCCCCTTCCTGATGGCTGATTTCCCAGGGCTGCCCTTCAGGAACTGCTTTGAGACAGTCTCTTCTCTGGTATGGGTCTTGGGGATTGGCAGGCCATCTGCCGATATGTGCTGAAGCCAGATGCCCAGGTACCTATGGATATAACTTCATGCAACTACCCAGTGCAGAAAGGGCCAGAACCCAGTCCTCTCAACCTTGATTCCACGAGGATCTTCAAGCCCCAGGAGCCCAGCCACAGCTCAGCTCAGCTCAGCTCAGCATCTCCACTCCCTTGAAGGCTCTCCTAGTGAAGCCAGATGGGCAGGGACCTGGAAACCCCAGAAAGCAGATAGGCTAGGCAGGCTGCACTAGGAGCAGTGCCTGGCTAAGAGGGCCCTGTGCCTCTATGCCATTGTAGGTAGGGCAGGAGACATCACTGCGCCCGAACCCTTCTGAGTGCTCAGGACCACAAACAGGGTAGCTTCTCTGGCCTTTCCATGGCTTCAAATCAATCACTGGCCCATACTGCCTGTCGTGCCTGGAGCAGGAAGCCAGCAGCGCAAAGCTGCAAAAACAGACAATGTCCCCTCTGTGTCATTGACAAGCAGGTCCCTTGAAATAGACAAGCACCTTCAACCTCCCTTCCACGCAAAAGCCACAACCCATTCAGAGCCCACAGCCTTAAGACCACTTTATTTCAACGAGTAGGGGTCAATCTGGTATGTCTGTAAGTTTGAACTCCATGGTGATATCTCCGGTGTTGGGGTGAAACTCCACAGTATAGGTGACTGCCCCAGGGCTGCCCAGCAGCGGCACTCTAGGATCCAGTGTGGGGCTGAGAAAGTACACGGCCTGCTTGCAGTGGGGGTTCCAGCAACAGTTCCCCTGTAGGAAGAGCATCAAGAGATGGAGAAGGTCCCTGGCACCAGAACCACCTTCCTGGTCAGCCTCCAGCCCAGAAGCTTGCAGTGGGGAAAAAAACCAAAACTGCTCAGGGGGCCAGGTGACCACTGAGTAGCTATCTGGCTTTAAGAACACAGAACAGGAATACCCAGAGCACAAGGAGGGGTCAGCACACTCTGAGTTTGATGCACACGGCACTACCTTGTCTTCGACAGGCTCCAGAAGGCCAGTGCTAACAGTGCTGCCTGGTGTCAGGTGGTATTCCATCCATAGGACAATCCCATGACTTCTCCCAGGCCTGTAGTGATGGGTCAAACAGAGAGTCACACAGAAATTGGGGAGTACAGGCCAGGCTCCCCTCTGCTTTCCTGAAATGCCTGGTCTTTACCATTCCCATCCCATCCAGTTTGGTGCTCCTAACTCTCCACACCCCACCTAAATAAAGGCCACACATAAAAAGCATAGCAAGAGCAGCCACAGCTCAGATTCCCCTTCATTCCTTGCACCTAGCCAAGCACTCAGAATCACAGCAGGGCAGAGCTGTGTGCTGCAGGTCAGCCCCTACAGGCAGAGGACCAGTGGTATAGAGCCAGGCTCCTCCCAGATACAATGGAAGACAACCAGGCATCAGTCCTGCCCGCCTGTGCTGTCACCTGGTGCACAGAGCCCTGGGAGCTCTGGTCTCAGGGCTTCCGCACTCTTCTACATGAAGGAAGCTGGAGCTGGGTAGGGTCTCTCAGGCTCACAGCAAGCAGCTCTCACCAATCCTAACCTGCTTTAATCCCAGGAGAGTTCAGGAAAACAGTCCAGTGGGTAACCATAGCAACCAAGCTCTCATTTCTCTGTAGTTGATCCCGCAGGGGAGCTCAGATAGGGGTATGAGGAAGGCCCACTTGGAGTCCTCCTCCCTGAGGCTGTGGGACCCACCATACATGCAAGAAGGGCAAGGATGAGATAAGGACATGCCACGGGCCAGAAGTGTCTCCCAGGCAAGCTGTACTTTGCTATATGGGCAGTAACTGCTAGAGGAAAAGCAGCCCCTACTTCCTCCACCCCAACACCCTCCCAGAGTCTCCACTCACCTCCTCAGCTCCATGGAGCCCTCAGCACACACAGGCTGCTGGGGAACGGGCTGCCGAAAATCAAAGGTCAGGAGCCTCTGGGGTTCTGAGAGGCTGCGGCAAGGGTATTCCCACAGCGGGTGGGGCTCTGCCTCTTTGCTCTCTCGGAAATCCAGGGCAGACTGAGAGAAGGAAATGGGGAAGGGCAGGTATCTGTAGAGCTGAGCTTAGAGCCAGAGGGACTCTCCAGGATTCATGCCAGGGACCCCCTCAACTCTATAGCCCAGTCCCTGAGGAAAACTGCAGTCACATGGAGCAGCATGTTCTCAGAGAACATCACCAGGCACCTGGTCAGTTGGCTTCTCGCTCTCCCTTCCCTGCCCACTCACTGGCTGGCTCATTTCACTTCTCTAAGCCTCACTTTCTACCCTTTTACCTGTGAGGACAATGCCTACTCTTGAGCTATTCTGTGGACCAAATGTCTATGTTGGTGAAACATCTGGTGCTTAGACACTTACCTGTTCACTGATACTGACCACTAAAACTGTGAGATCACTGACAGGAGGCTCAGAGGCTGGGATGGGGAGAAATGAACACGTAAGCAAGCAGGCCCAGTGCCTGAGAAAGCATTGGCATCTGGGTGGGAATGGTGCTGGGGTGGACAGAAGTGGGACAGAGAAACTGTCTGGAGGAGATAACTCAAATAGGAGCATGGTCGGGAGAGGGGATGGCTGAACAAGAACCAAGCAGGGAAAGGAGGCAGGAGCAGCCCCAGGTTACTTTGGAGGGCTTGGGGACAGGCCTTTCCCAGAGAGGGAACATGGCCAGCTTCAGGATCTACATGGGATCCAGTTAGAGGAAGCAGGAGCGGCAGGAGGCTGTAGCCCAAAGGGGCCCTGACAGAATCTACAGCAGTATGGGGAAAAAACTGGATTGGAGGCTCCCTGGGAATCAAACAACCAACTGCAAGTTGGGAAGGAAGATGTCCCTGAAGAGATGCCAGGTCTTAGGTAGGAGCACTGGAAGGCGCTGGGCTGAGGGCAGAAGGGCAGATGCACTGGGGCTGGGGCAGTACAAGTCTAATGGAGATGTCTGCCACTCTCAGCTATCTGGTCTGCATGCCAGAGAGAGACATAGACACTAGGCTGGAGTTGCAGCTCAGTGGTAGAGCACTTGCTTAGCATAGGTGAGGCACTGGGTTTGATCCTTAGCCCCACATAAAAAACAAATAAATAAAAAATAAAGGTTAAATTCTAATCAGAGAAGGTGGGGAGGGAGGCAGATGCTGACCAGACACCAGAGCTACAAAGGGGACAGGGGACAGCACAGGTAGGCAGAATCAGGAGCAGGGACCAAAGCAAGACACAGAATATGTGACACTTCAGATGATAGGCAGGGTGGTGGGTGCTTAGGAAGGAATCTCAGAAGTAACCAGAGACAGCAGAGGGATCCAGAGATTATGCATGCAGTTTCTTGGCACAAAGGAGATTTATTAAAAAGAAAATTTCTAGAAGCATGGATAATCAGTAGACTTCTAGGGAAGGGAAGGTGAGATATAAATGGAAAATACCCACAGGATTTATTTGCTTAAAATATGTTTATACAGCAATCCATGTTCACATATAAAAATGTTAACTGAAAGATAAGCACAAGGGGGGAAGGTCTCCACTCTCTGATTGCACAGCTAACACAGCAGTGCCCACTATTTCACCTTCTTCTCCCTGTACGTAAATGTGAATTTTTTAATCATAAAAATAGGACCATGACATCCTTGTGTGGATGTGTAAACATGTCACAACTCTTCAGATCAAACTTCACAGAGACACATACCAGTGTGGTTGTTATGACTGCCCTGGGTTGTAGGGGACACAGACCCTGGTGGTCACCCACCACTGTTGGACATTCAGGGTGTTGCCAACATCTACTATACACTGCACTGGGAAAGTACAAAAGTACAACATACACACCACAAGGCTACACTTCACAACACTGCAGGATGGACCTCCTTGCACATGCTCCCCATGCTCAAGCGCTCTCCCCTAGAAAGTAATCCCCAAATGAAAATGCCACAAGTTACCCAACTGCCTTGCAGGAAGGCTGCCCCAACAGAAACAAGCTGTTGACATTAGTAGGAACAGTTTCAATGGTGTGGTGATGTACATATAGACCCTGGCCCAAGATTTTGAATCAGAGGTTGTAGCACAGGGCCAAGAACAGGCAGCACATGTGACTTCTGCTCGAAAGAGAAAAGCTCTCTGCACACTCCTCTGCCACCCAAGCCAGGACTGGGGCCATGTGGAAAGGATGAGTTGGACAGTGCCATACTTACCTTAATCATGTCATCCATGATGTGCACGTCAAAGCCTTCACAGTCACCACAGGGGCTCCGGATCCGCCACAGGTCCTGTGAGCAAAGTATAGACCTGTCTATAGCTAACCAGAGCCACAGAGAAATGTGATGACAAGAACAGAAGGGTCAAGAGGCCAGCAAAACCAGAGGCAAATCTTACTGTTCCTGCTGCACACTTGGGACAGATTTCCCAAGCCTGAAGGGACAAAGAGACCAAAGAGCCAGGGCAGTTTCAGTTAAGACTTGACTGGGAATCTGTAAACTTCTATGATACTACATTCTTTCCTCTATGGAACAACCAGTCAGAGCTACCGGGCTACAGTTTGGCACTTCCTGTCCAGACCACCCTGGCATTTTTTTTTTTTTTAACTCTCCAAGTAAAGCAATTCTCCAAGGCTCAGTGCCGTAAGCAAAACAGAAGAATGATGGCAAGGAAAAGGTCCACTCTGATATTCCATCTCTGTCCTCTGCTTCCTGGTACATATAACCTAGGGATAAGCATCCTTCTCTATAGCTCTTCTTTGGCCATGAGAACCAGAATTCACCTGAAAATTTTATCAGGTAAAAAATACAGAAGAAATGTCCAAAAATTAAGTGATGGACCACAAAGCTACCAACAGACAGAGCTATTCTTATAAAAGAAATATCAAACGCTATTCATTCTACATTTCAGGTTAAAAGCATTTCAAAATCCTTTTAATAAAAAATGCCTTTCCCAAAATGACTGTGACTGTGGTTCTGCTTTGATGAGAAAATTAAAATGAAGCTTTTCAATTTCTTCTTGCATAAAGAAGCTGACTCCCCATCTCAGAATGCTTTAACAACCGAGCCTCCACTCTTAATGAGAGCAGAGCAAGCAGCACAGCTTGTCTT
Organism: Spermophilus citellus; assembly: GCF_964194105.1. NCBI lineage: Eukaryota > Metazoa > Chordata > Mammalia > Rodentia > Sciuridae > Spermophilus > Spermophilus citellus. The sequence continues at coordinate 52,980,324 of NC_138200.1, read as the reverse complement.
CTGAAACACTTAATTTATATTTTTTAATTATTCTGATAAGCCACAATTGTGAAATGACAACACACAGCCATTTCCATTTCATATGTCAAATTACTGCTTTCTAAAATGGCAAGTTTCTCCTATTCAGCCCTGTGGTGCACTGATATGAAAAGAAAAGCCCAAGTCATCAAGGCCTAAGTTGTTCCATCTGCACCCAAGGTCTCTGCAAAAAATCAGATTCGCCACCCTTCTCCTGCTTTTGTTTTTTTGCAAAGCTCTCTGGGTTGCCTACCCTGAACTCCACGACCATAGCGTGCAGTGAGGCAGCCTGGGGCATCACCACAGCACCAGGCTTTAGGTGCTGGTCCACAGCGGTCCGGACATACCAGAAGTACAGGTTGTGCCACGGCAGCAGGCTGGTGGTGAAGAAGGGCTCACCCAGAAGGAGGGAGACCTGGGAAACAGAACAGAAGCAGGTCGTCCCTGGTATCAAAAGTGCCAACAAGTAAAGGACAGGTTACCAGTTTCACAGAAACTTGGAAGTAATGGGCTGTTCATTCATTCACTCAGTCAATGAATAGCTACACCAGGTCTGTACCTGCCCTGAAGACACAAATATGAGAAAGATATGAGTCCTGCCCTCAGGAGCCCAGAGTAGAGAGTGATGGAGACAAGGTGGATACTGTCCGCATGTGACAAAAGCAAGGAAGGGGTAGGTGCATACAGGGGCTTCAGAGGTAACAGCACCAGAAAGAGCTTCCAGAATGGCATCCTGCCAATCCTCACTCAAAGCTGTACCACAGTTGATCAGTGCTGCTTGAACTCTGCTGCCCCCACTAGGTTCAAGTATCACATGAGATCCACAGCACTGCCTGGCAGGAGCAGATGTTCAGTAAACATTTGCTGAGTAAACAAACAAATGCATGACCGGGAGTCAGAAAATCAAGGAAGGGGAGAGAGATTCCAGGCAAAAGGAGAGGCAGAGGCCATGCAAGAGCCCAAGTGGTAACAAGGCCTTCAAGGAGCTCCTCAGGACAGGATAGATGGCAGGATGGTAAGGGGGGGCCCGAGACATGGACAGAAGACAGATCACCCAGAGGCAATTGATGACCAGTTAAGGGGGCCCAGAACTTGCCCTAGAGGCATGAGGGATCACCAAAAGTTTTAACCAGGAATTTGAAATAAGGACTGTAAGATCCTTCTGAGGAGCATAAAGTATTATGGGGAGAGGTCTGTAGGTGGAGCTGAGGACAGGAGGTGACTTGGGTGGGTGTTGCAATATCCAGGTCAGGAGGCAGGTGTGCAGAAAGGGAGAAGCAGCATGTGCAGAGGCCAATGAGACTCTCCAGGTTGGGGGCCCTCTGAACAGGCATCAGGTTACACTCAGCAGCAAACACTGATACCAGAACAGGGTTGGTCCTGGGTACCTGACTGCCTCTTTCCTCTGCACCCAACAGCAGGAAAAAAGGCATAAATGCCTGCTCTCATCACTTTGATTCAGTAAGGACATGCAATCTGGCTAGTGTGTCACACAAATGGTTTACATATTTAATTATCTTCTAAACCCTCATCTACAGGGGAAGAAAAGGCAATTTGTATCTGAATGTTCATAGCAGCACTAGTCACAACAGCCAAAAAGTACAAACAGCACTAATGTCTATTAACTGATAAATGGATAAATAAAATGTGGTATATCCATATAATAGTAGCTTACTCAGCAACAAAAAGATGAGATTCATATTTAGGTACAACATGGATGATCTTTTTTATTTTATTTTATTTTTGTGTGCCTGAATATGTTGTTATAGATGGACAGAATGCCTTTGTTTATTTTTATGTGGTACTAAAGCTCGAACCCAGTCCCTCACACGTTATGCAAGCACTTTGCCACTGAGCTACAGCCCCTGCCAGAACATGGATGATCTTTTATACTGTATGATTCCATTTACATGAAATGTATAAGTGGCACATTCACAGGGAAAGTAGTTGCCTAGTGCTGGGAAGATTGGGGGCAAATGAGGAATGACCAATAATGGGAACAGAGTCTCTTAGGGTACAAAAATATTTTAAAGTTGATGTGGTGATAGTTCCACAACCTTAAGAATATACTGAAATCAATGAATTGCACACTGTGAACTAACTATATAGCAAGTGAATTATATCTCAATAAAACTATTATTTTTAAAAAGGCATGATGATCGCTTCTTAGCCTTTCAGCTAAGATCAAGTGTAGTATCTGTTCGTATAGGACAATACATTAAATGGATTTTTGGAGCAGGGAGATGGAATAGGATCTTGCTCTGTCTACACCACACATCAACCTGGTATTGCAGCACCTCCACAAACAGTGCATCCCCTTCAGGGATATTAAAAAATATGAAACAAGAAATAAAAAGGCATGATAGTAAAATGGGCAAGAAACATGAACAGACATTTCACCAAACATATAAACAGCTAATAAACACATGAAAAGATAAATTAAAATTGCACTGTCACTGCACACCCATTAAAATGATTATACTAAAAAAGAAATAATACCAAGTATTGGTGAAGACACTAAGGGGAACACATGGTGTAGCCACTTTAGACAACAGCTTTATCAGTTTCTTAAAAAAACTGAACATAATTTTTAGCTAGGTGTGGTGGCGTACACCTGTAATCCCAACAGGATCCAGAGGATCTGGGGAGAAATGTTCTAAAACTGGATTGGGTGACAGCTGTATAAACTCTCCACATTTACTAAAAACCATTAAATTGTATACTTCAAAATGGGTTAGTTTTATAGTATGTCAATTACATCTCAATAAAGCTGTTATCAAAAAGAAAGGTTGGCAGAAAAGACAAAGGATGATAGGTTATGCTTTGGATGAATTCAGCTTACGGGATATTCAAGGAAAGCTTGTGGGTTGGCAGTCAAGACATAAGAGATTTGAATCCAAAAAAGATAAACAGCCTACCCACAGTGAAGACTGACTTTCAGGATTACTGGGTTCACATATGGGAAAGGACGTCATTACCTGGAGAAGAGATGCAGCAGAGGGGGCAAGAAGGGATAAAGGGACAGACTGAGTATGAAAAAGAGCATGAAGTGAGGATCAAAGTGAAGAGAGACAACCATGAAGGAGACTAAGAATGAGCAGCCAGAAGGTAAGAGCAAAGAAAAACTGGGACAAGTGGTCTCTTAAAAGTAAAGAGGAGGTCCACCAGGTAACATGGGCCCAAGGGCCACAGCCTAAAGACAGACCATATTTAGTAACCCTGAGACTGCTGGTGGTAGCAGCTCCAGGAGCTAGAAGAACTACAGTGGGAGGACAGGAGCAAGAAGAAGGGAAGAAGAGAGTGCTATCAAGAGAAAGAGAGAGGGAACACTCTGCTCCTTTAACCCCTGCAGGCTGAGGAGTGCAGTTGTGTACTTGTGGGGCCTCTGTACAAATACCCACCATGCCCTTCACAGTGGCCAGGTCTCAGCTGGTAAGCTACATGGGGGACACCATGAGGCCCACAGGACAGGGTAGAGCTGCAGCTACCTCAGTGTTGTGCTATCCAACCTTACAGGGCCCCAGTGTGACCGCAGTTCCTGTTCCTCACCTTCTTACCCTCCAAGTCTGCAGTCGTTAGTAACTCAGGCCGTTTCTCAATGATATTAATTTTATTTTCCAAGTGGTTAGCCTTGAAGATCTTAGAAAGAAAACAAATATAATTAGAAAGAAAACAAATATAAATACTATTTTGGTCCAGGAAAAGAAAACAACAACAACAACAACAACAAAAAAAAACTCAGTCTGTGGTGTAGCTCAGTGGTAGAGCACTTGCCTGGTGTGAGGCCCTGGGTTCAATCCCCAGCATGGCAAAAATTAAAAACAAAAAAACACTTCTTCAAGTTGTCTTCTCTGCTTTGAGTTTTCTGGCCAAAGGTCTCTGGAGGACAACTCTTTTATCTATTTTGTGAGGCCCTCTCAAGAGGCCTCCTACAGACCAAGGATGAGGTCATGAGCAAATTCTGTGCTAGCAACAGACATTTTTCTTACAGGCACATGGCAGGATCCAGCAACAGGCTTGCAGTTCTGGTGGAGGCAGGTTATCCTTTGGAAAGGAAATCAATCACTTCCAGGGAGAGAAATGGCATCTCTAGTCAAGGTGAAGGCAGTTACTCCCTGAGCACAAATCACTCAGTTGTAGAGCTGAAGGGATTTTAGTTTTCTTAGTTTTATGTGAAGCGAGGAAAAAAGCCTAAACTTCTTCATCCACAAACCCCAAAGCAGAGTCCAAATGTTTGCTTCTACTTTGATGCTAATCTCAGAAAATGTCCAGGCCAGCTCTCTGGCCACACACAAAAAAAGGCTCTCAATGCAGCAACTACTTCTCTCTCATCTCTTTGGTACCAATGTTGCTGTAAAGACCCATCCAATACTCAGGAAAGAAAATCCCAAAGGTCCCCTTGTTAATTCAGTAACAACAATCATAACTTACTTTTTTCATCAGTTTATGGGAAGCTGCTGAACTCTCAATTGTGAATACCTAGAGAGAACAGCTATGAGTTACCAGAGATGCACTAGCAGAGGAGGAAATCCAGGATAAAAAAATGACAAAACTATTCCAGGGAAGAAGACCTCAATCAAATAACTCTGTATTGACCACCTACCTGGGACAGCACCTACTTTGGGCACTGACCCTGGCAAGCTGGCCAACTCAGAACTCTGAGCTGCATTTTCATGGCTGTTGTTACAGCCTGACTTGCAGGAAAATCCCTCAGCTCCTAAACCAACCACACTCTACACACCTGCACTTGCAAAGAGCTTTGATTACAGAATTGTGTATATGAATCACACAATGCCCTAACTCAATGAACTTTTAATAATGAAAAACAGCAAAACAAAAAAGAAAAGTAAATAAAAATGAATTTAAAAAGAGAAAGAGGAAAGATTCAACCTTAGGAAGCCAAGAGAAAGACACATGTCCAGTACCTGCTCTGCCCCGAGGTAATAGGCCAGCATGGAGAGCAGACTGCCATCACTGACACACAGGCAAACGCTGTCTGGGGTCAGCACCTGCAGGAAAAGAACATGGAGAACAAAGTTTTCTTAGTTTTTTAGGAGATTCCTACTGGCAACATAAGAGAAAGGCTTCCCTTTTCCTAATCCCATGTACAAGGTCTGATAATAAAATTGATTTCATTCCATTTTCCCCACTGCTAAGTTGGATCCTCTTGGGTCCCCACGCTGTCATGTCTGTCTCCAGGGTCTATGCAGTAACCAGCCCCCACCTTTGCTTACATCTCCCCATTTGTGCCCACTGCCTGGAAAGATGCTCCTCAACCCACCTAGCAGTCCTGACTGAAGGCCTGTCCCACTTGCAAGAAGTCACCTCCAGTCTTCAATGATAAGTTTCTTCTCGATCTGACCCATGTGTTCTCAAGTGACTCCCCAAAGGCAGAGGTACCTCTATAGATCAGATTCCTTGCTGAGGAATTTAGGACAGCTTGGATCCTTTCTTTCACTGAAAAAGGCATGCATGTGTACCCATGCACATGGATTTCTGTATATAACTTCAAGGGGTCCAAGAGGTCCCCTTTAAACTCCACCTGGGGTCCCCAGTCTAAGTGCCCTCTATAGGCAGCAGCAACATAGGTTTTCAGTACAGGAAGTTCCATGGTCAAATTCACATTTTAGAAGATTTTAGAAAGTAGCAACAGATGAAAAGATGGGTGGCTAATGTCACTGGGTTCACCCACACTGATGGCTGGTGGCCACAAAAGCAAAGGTGTTCAGCAGGAAAGATATGGGCTGGGGAGAACTTGTTGTTGTTCTCAGAGGAACTCTCACAGGAACAGACAGCAAGTCCTTTGGAAGTCCAGAGTAAGTTCTCTGGCTTTCTAGTACCCACCCCAGATGGAGCCAGCAGAAGCCACTTACAGATGAGGGAACACAGAAAACAAGATTAGTAAATCATAAGCAGAATGCTGGAGTCTATGGGAACCAAAGGGTCAGACACTCACAGTCCTCAATGCCTGGGCATACTGATCAGTTCTATCCTGATCATTGATCTCTCCAAATCGAGGTCGATTCCAGAGCAGGTGAGCTTGGCAGTCACAGACAGGGCGCATTTGGCGGACTCTCCCATTTTCTTCAGGGCTAAACCAGAAAATGAACAGAGACAGGTGATGAACACAACCTGCTAGATGCCAGAGAGCGAGTAGGCATGGCATAGGAACCTGCCCAGTGGAATTTGACCTGGGCCCTAAGGGTCTCTCTATAGGGTATGAGTCTGAACAATGGCTCTTGAGTAGGCACTGGAGGTTACAGGGCCCTCTGATTGCAGACTTTTTATATAAAATAGGATTAAATGGAGTCTAGCAAACCATGAAAGCCTCTTCTGAGTATACACAAATGGTCTCTGACACAGCCACAAACCTTTGTTCTTATTCTGTTTAGAAACAAAGCTGCACACTCACATCTCTATAGGGTCTCTTCATGAGGAATTTACATCAATATGCAGTCTACAAGCCCAGTCCTCTACCTCCACAACCTGTAGGCCTACCTGGTCTTCTGAAGGCTGTACCATACACAGTAGTCATCATGGTGGGCTACCAGGCAGTGGGTTGTGCCCTGTACAATAGGTTCCTCTTGTGGCAGGAAGTACACACATTGCATCCAATGATCCCGCCACTGAAATGAGGAACAGAGCCAGCTGTCACCAAGCTGCAACAAAAGCAACACTTCTAATCCAGAGGCTAAAAGCCAGGCCAAATATCAGTTTGCAGGGAGACATGGTACAGACTATAGCTGGCTACTGTGGCCAAAGAGATAAAGAAAAAAATTCTCAAATCAGAGAATCCAGTGGCACAAAAGCTTGTTGCAACCCTGCTGGTTTTAGGAAGATACAACGTGGCCATGGGTAGTAGTCTCCAGAGTGGCTCAGGAGAAAAGAAAAGTACAGATTTCAGTCCTTACCCACAGAGTAGTGTCAGTGTTCTCTTTAATCTGCTGGGCTATGTCATATTTTATTTGAGGGAAAAATTTCCTGACTCCCAAACAAGGTTTTACCTATTGGTATGTAACAGACCCTGCCCTGAAAAGTCCCATGGCATTTCTATTCTACAGGGTTTAACATACTCACAATTTCCTTTGTCTTCTAAGTGACTTCAAAACCCAAAAAAGGTCAAATGTATTACATAAAACCTAACTGGATCCTGGATTGGGAAAAAACAAAAACTACTGAAGACATCTGGTGACAAGGAAAATTTATTTTGAATCATATATATTAGAAGTTATCAAGGAATTACTATTAGTTTTCTGGGTGGTACTGGGGTTTGAACTCAGGGGCTCTCAACCACTGAGCCATATCCCCAGCCCTATTTTGTATTTTATTTAGAGGCAGGTCTCACCGAGTTGCTTAGTGCTTTCCTTTTGCTGAGGCTGGCTTTGAACTCGTTATCCTCCTGTTTCAGCTGTCCAAGCTGCTGGGATTATAGGTGTGCATCATTGTTCCTGGCTACTATTAGTTTTCTTAAGAGCAATAATGGTATTTTGCTTCTGTTGAAGATTTTATTCTTAGGAGATGTATGTTGAGGTATTTAACAGTAAAATGTTAGATTCTCCAACTTACTCGTGCATGCTAAGCAGGTGCTCTGCTACTGCCTGAGACTTTTTAATTTTAAAACAGGTTTTTACTGAGTTGTTAAGGCTACCCTAAGACTTGCAATCCTCCTGCCTCAGTCTCCTGAGTCACTGGGATTACAGATGTGTCAATGTACATGGCTATAACACAGATAGGTTAAGCATCAACAAATATCCACATTTGGAAAGAGATCAAAAAAGGTAATTATTTTGGGACCACAAGTGGACTTTTATTTTATAAAATGAGATTTATAATCTCTTTTCAAAAACGAATGCAATAGCGTTGTTTTAAAAAAAAAAAAAAAAAAAAAAAAACTCCCTAAAAACTGAATGCTTGGCTCCACCATGATGATGCCTGCCCATTCTGTCATCCTTAGGAACTAGGAAAAATTTCATGCTGTGAGACTCCTAGGACATGGCTTAATCATCAGCAAATGAAGCCTGAGGCTTGTCCCACTTCTCAGGGACATATCCCACCCCATCTAGACTTGAATTTAACAAATTTAACAAACTTAACAAAAATTTAACAAATTTAACAAAATCTAAGATCTCTGTTGAACATAAAGGCTGGAAAATGAAAATCCAACCAGGTATGTTCTGGAAAAACTACAATAATAACAAGGAGAAAAAAAAAAAAAAAAACAAGTTCTTAAACCTGTCATTCATTCCTGATGACAGGAGAAGCCTTCCTTACCCCTTGTGGCTCTTAGGGTGCTTCCCTATCACCTGTCCTTCCCACATTCTCCACACAGGAAGTCCCCCAGATCCTAATGCTAAAAAGCTGGTATCAAAACCTCTGTTCCAAGGTACAACAGGCTAAATGGGATTAAAGCAGTCTCATGAATTCATGAGGGATATTCATTAGCAGCTTTCAAATTCCAGACAATTGAAAAGTTACCACTCTTAAGAGAAAGGACACAAGATTCATAGTCTGAAGAACTAAGGACTAGAATCACATCACTGCTTCCTGGACACAAGGAACTAAGCCTGTTCCTGAACTTTCAGAGTCTATGTATTGCTGTGGTTACTTAGCATGTCTTATATGTAGATTAAAAGAGAAAATACACAATAACAATCTAAGGATATGCAAATAAAGTTTTAACATTCTAAGATTGAATTCTGACCAGTGCCCCCCCACCCTACACAGATGTGTGTATGCGTGGGCACTTAGCCAACAGAGGACTAAGGCTACTGAGGAAAGTTGGAACAAAAGTCAGTAGTAGAGGCTGGGGATGTGGCTCAAGTGGTAGCACGCTCGCCTGGCATGCGTGCGGCCCAGGTTCGATCCTCAGCACCACATACAAAGATGTTGTGTCCGCCAAAAACTAAAAAATAAATATTAAAATTCTCTCTCTCTCCCCCTTAAAAAAAAAAAAAAAAGTCAGTAGTAACACCAAAAAGATGGTGCCTGAGATGCTCAAAGGTAGAGAGAAGGTTTTATATCTTGGCCCTAAAACACCTTTCACTGTTTACTTTCTGTTGAGTGTGTGGGCAGGGTAGACATTTCATGCACATGAGACAATTCAAATGATACAAGGATATATGATAAAAAAATGTTTCTTTTCCTCACCTAACCTCCAGGAGCCACCACTCAGGAACAACAACTGTTACCAATTTCTGTGAATTCTTCCAAAGATATCCTTATGTTCACCACATGTACACTCTTATCCAATGCTGGCATACCATACACCATTCTACTTTTTTTTTTTTTTTGCAGTACTAGGGATTAAACTCAGGGGCACTCTACCACTGAGCTACTGCCTAGCCCTTTTTAAAAATTTTTATTTTGAGAAAGGGTCTCACTAAGTTGCCCAGGCTGGCCTTGAACTTGGAATCCTCCTAAATTGCTGGGATTACAGATATGCACCAACATGCCTGGCTCAACATTTTAATTTTTGTTTCACTCAAAAATACATCCTGGATGCTGACTCATAATGGCAATGGGGTAGAGGGGGCATGGGAGGAATGGAGGATCTGAAGATAGGGCAAAGGGGAGGGAGGGGAAAGGAGAAGGTAGAGGATAGGAATGATGGTGGAATGAGTTAGATATCATTACCCTAAATACATGTATGAAGACACGAATGGTGTGAAAATACTTTGTGTATAATTTTAGTGACTTGAAAAATTGTGCTCTATATGTGTAATATGAAATGAACTGCATTCTGCCATCATGTATAACAAATCAGAATAAATTTAAAAAACAAAATAAAAAATACGGATGAGATTAGTGCAGTCAAGAATTCCCTGAGACCTCTTCTTTTAAGCTTTAAATGGAATTACTTAAAGCACTTGAAAAAATAAAGACTATTGTTTGATTTAAAAAAAACATCCTGGAGATTGTTCCACATCAGTGCCTAGAGAGCTACCTCATTCACTGAAAGGATATAGGATAGTGACCCAAGGAGTTCTTACAGGCAGTCTTTATGTTGTTCTTTTTCTACTAAGTTAGGGCTTTGGTGAGCATTCTGCATGTACATTTTTCTGCAAATATGCAAATCTACCAGAGCCCAAATATCTACAAGTGGCATCACTTTTCACCAGGACCGAGCCACACTGTGCTCAATGGGTGTTCTGATGGTTCACTTTCCTGCTTTTTCCCTAAGCTTCATCATCAAGTGTGCTACCAAATTTATCCACTAATAGGTAAACATGGTATCTCACAGTACTTTATTTAGTTTTTATTTTCATTGCTGTTTAAAGCTGTAGTTCCTTACTATGAGTGAGGGGAAACAACTTATCACATGTTGATGCGTAATCTGTCTCCTTTTTGTAGTTCATATTCTTCACCCACTTTCCATTGAGCTATAGAAGATGGGAGTTTAAAGCCGCAGAAAGTGAGTCTGCGGTTCTCTATTACATTTATCTGAGCCCTTGCCTCCTGGAATTATTTGGGGTCGAGGGGAAGTATCCCAAGAAAATAGTTTTGCCAGGATGAAGGACAGCAGCAAAGCTAACTAAGACTTCTGTGTTGCAAACCATGACTATTGGTGATGATCATGAACTCATCCCAAGACGTCTATCTTACCACAGCTAGTCTGTGCTTTAATTTTTTATTCATTTATTTTTTGAAGCACTAGGGCTAGAATCCAGGGCCACAAGTCAAGCTAGGCACCCACTTTACCAGAACTCCATCCTCAGTCCCCTGTGCTTCTTTTCTATTTTTTCCCTGTGCTTTTTTTTTTTTTTTAAGAAAAAACTCTTAACGCTGACCATTCCTTCTGTCTCTAAATTCTTACCATCTAAGGCTCAATGGGTTACTTTCCCATGAACAAAAGTATACAAGTTTCCTGAGTTACATGCAAATGTGTTCAGCTAGTGCCTCTTACCTGGAGCCCCTTTGGGTCTGAATGAGCCCAAAAGGGGGCCATTGTGCACTTGATCTTCCCTTCAGGGTCCATTTCAATGTCCCACCAGGAGAGAACCACTTGAGCTTGGCCAGATGCCAGAGGTTCAAACTGCCTGCTATAGAAGGCTGCTGAACTACTGACTTGTTTGCTGAAGTCCACACTGTAAAAGGATATTTAGGAATTGAAACATAATTTAATCTCAACACTGCATTGTTAAGCTTCTAGGGTGAACTCATCAAAAACGATACTTGGTTGCAGCTAGGTTTTCTTCCCAAGCAAAAATAACTTCCAAAGACCCAAATTTCATCAGCTGTCTCAAAGCCCTGTTCACTCAGGGAGGCTCCTTGGTACCTGAACATAGGCAGCACATCGCTGAGGACAGTGAAGTCAGTAGGTGACACCTGGTTCAGCTGTATGTCATAGACAGAAGGTGCACCAGGGCATCTCTCCAGTTCTGAGGGAGGAATGATGACCTGCTCTCCAAGACTGGTCTGAACACGGACAGGAAACAGCTTGTTCCAGGACCACATCCTTCTGGACTCTACCAGCTGCGCATACACAGTTGCTCTGTGGGGCACAGCTTCACAATTTTCCTAAGTTTATGTAAATACAAAACAAAAGAACAACAATAAATCAGGCATCTGACCCACAGTAATTTTGATCACTATTGTTCATTAGGCTAATTCAGTAATATCTAATACCTTCCCACTATCAGGATAGTGCATTGTTTTTAGTCTTATGCCCTCAGGAAAAGAAAAAAAAACTACATTTCAAAAAGAATATAAATTACACCTAAAATGATTTAAATCAGTTAAGTTCCTAGCTATCTGGTACTATTAAATACTTCAAAAATAAACCTTAATTGTCACCATGTTGATGAACTCCTATGACTTACTTGGAAGACAGAATTTAAGTCTTACTGCCAAGCAGTGATTCTAGCCCAGGACTCAAAAGCATCCTTTCAGCACACTCTTCCCCAGGCACCAGGACCAGAACCTCCTTACTTCAAAGTCTAATGGACAACCATCCACCCTCAACTGACCTGACCTGCTGGATGTAGCTCTAGCCTTCTCTCTAGCTATTCTCCTACTTCAACCATCCATCTACACATCAGGCACTAGGGATCAGGCAGTGAAGAGGATACTCATTTGTAATTACATAGAATCTCTCTCTCTCTCTTTTTTTTTCCTTCCAGTACTGGGGATTGAACCCAGGGGCACTCTAGCACTATGCTGGGACCCCCAATTCTCCCTTTTTAAATTTGTCTTTATTTATTTAGCAGTGCTGGAAATTGAACTCAGGGACTCATGCAGGTCAGGCAAATGCTCTACCTTTGAGTCACATCCCTGGCCCCAACCCTTTTTAATTTTTACTTTGAGACAAGATCTCCCTAAATTGCCCAGTGGGGCCTCAAACTTATGACCCTCCTGCTTCAATCTCCCAAGTCACTGGGATTATAGGTGTGCAACACTGGCCCAGCTGCACAGGGTCTCTCTGCTTCAGCACTACTACGCCTCCCAAGAATTAACAGGTGCCTCAGGGTGTATGAAGAGCTACTAAGAACTGTGTTAAACAAGATGCAGTAGTGAGCACTGTGTGCACAGTGGCTGAAATCAAAACAACACTCCCAAGGGAGGCCCTGACCCCACTACCTGTACAAGATGCCTATGTGCATGCTCATAGGAGGGCAGTGCTCCCTCTCCAATCAGTTCTGTGTCAAACAGCTCTGTGACCAGGATATTGGCTCGGCATGGCATGTCACCATCTGAAAAACAAAAGGGAATGGTGTCAGAGAACCCAATGGTTCAGTACACACACAAATATATATATATATATATATATATATATATATATATATATATATATATATATGGAAAAATGGCAACCTCACAAATCCAGGTTCAAGGAAAATGGGTGCTTTCTGCATTGTTCTTTCAACTTTTCTGTATGTTTAAGAGAGTCTTGAAAATAATAATAATAATATAAATAAAAACCCAAAAAATCTGATAAAAATACAATTAGAGAAGGCTGGAGCTATAGCTGAAGAGGTAGAGCACTTGCCCAATATATTTGAGACCCTGATTTTGATCCCTCAAACCACAAACAAAAAGACGGGAAAAAAGCGGGGTGGGGAAAGTTCCAAATTGTCCAAACTGAAAATAAATCAGTCAACTATGTGGAATTTTTTCTATCTTACTAGCAAAATTATTTGGAAAGAAAAAACTGAATACAAGTACTTCAAATGCTTCTAGGCTGTTGAAAAAGGGCAAGAAACCCAAAGCAAGAGAGGTTGTCTGATGACTTATTCACTGGGAGTCTGACTACAACCATCAAAATTGTAATTCATGATTTAGAATCCCCAGATTCCTTCCATTAAATCCTCTTAATTAAGTTGGTTTCTTGCCACCCAACAATCTCCTAAATAACTGCTGTTTTAGAACAGGGTGTTTTTTGTTGTTGTTAACTCTTGTTTTCTAAACCTCTATAATGAAATGCTACTTCTACAAAATTATAAATTTTAATGAGCCAAGAGACAAAATAAACTTTAGAAGGGGCCATTGATCATGGAGAAATAACTGTAAACACTTAAAATGACTCATGAATTACAATTTGACAAAGCCCACTCATCTTCCCTACACAGAGGACAAGTCACACAGATGATGCTAGAAAAGAGAAACATAAAATGGTTCAGCAGGTTGTAGTAGAGAAAGCTTATGCCTGAAGTCCTGCAGGCCTGGACTGGATCTTGCTTTCTAGTCCTGAATCCTCGATTCTGACCATCAGTTGCCTCATTCATAAAACAAAGAGAATGAGCTCTGACTCACATGGTATTGGTTAGCACATCAAAGATAAAAAAATCATCCCCTTCCTCTGAAGTACACTTGTGTGCTTAATGGCAGTATTTAGTAAAAGAGGTAAAGAAAAAACTTATTTTTCCAGGCACAAAGACCATTCACTCAAGTGGCCTTGCGCATCTTTCTGTGATGCCAAAATCCAACTGGAATACACTATCCCAATTTGACCCCACCCTACTGCCACATATCTGCTCCTCCTTGATGTGTTTCTGCCCAATCACATTGCCCAAAAAATGGCATAATTTACCAGCTCCCAAAGAGCAGGAACCCTGCCTTACCCATTCACTACTGTATCCTGGTGCCCAGGACAACACAGCATCCACTAATAGTCAACTAGTGAACACTAGCTGAATTCTTTATTCCTCTCTGTCAGGCTGGGGATATAGCTCAGTGGGTAGAGTGCTTGCCTTGCATGCACAAGGCCCTAGGTTCAATCCACACCCACACACACACACACACACACAAAAAAACTGTGTCATTCCACAGCCAATCACCAAGCCCTTCCAAAATAATTTTTAAGCCAATTATAAAACTTAAAATGATGTATCATCCCAATTTGTTCATTAAAATAAATACAAAACTTTATGACCTGGTGAATTTTAATAAATATTTCTTGAGAACCTAGTATTTAGTGTGAGGGGGAGGTACAGAGAGGCGTAAAGTGGGGCAGTTACTCCAGTCACTTCCTAAATCTTTGCCAAGTGAACAGAATGAATGGGTAAGCAACTGCTACTACCCATGATTGCTACGTAATCCATCTCTGGGGAACAAACCACAAACTTATATGCCATTTGTAAAAAGGGCATAAACAGAACCTTGGAGAACACACATTTGAAAACAGAAAGAACATAACAAAAAAGAACCAAGACTAGGAAATGTCCCTGTGACCCAGGAAGAGAGATTTTGAAAGGAATGAATGGGAGAAACACCTATCCTGCAATGATTAGAGAAGGGAAACAGGAAGATAACAAACTTGTCAAAGATGAAGCAACTTGTTGAGATGGGGTTAAAAACAAATCCCATGGTACCAAAAAAAAAAGTCCATTTACAAGAAGTTACATACCAAGCAAGGTTAACAATCTACTCACTAAACAAATTATCTCTGAATCCCTTAATGTGCCAGGCCATGTGCAGATAGGGAATGGAATTATTAGTAAGATCTACCTGGACCATGACCAAATATGCAGCTGTGAAGGGATACAGAAATTAAGTGGACAACTACTTAATTATTTAGCTATTGCAGTAATAAGTGCCCAAAGGAAAAGTATGAAGAAAGCACACAAGGGACCTGGCCTAATCCAGAGTATGTGTGAACAAAGCCTGGACAAGGGCATGGAGCAGAGTCACAGGAACAGCATTCCATGCAAGGCCTCCTTTATAGGCTAGTCTCCATGCTGTCAAGACAAATTTTCAAAAGTGAAAGACCTCCCACTTTGGGACACTATGGAGTATGAGGAATCAGACTTATTTGTCCACCATCATCAACCAAAAAACTGGGCAAGTGTTTTAGACAGTGAAAAAGAAGCAACACAATTTGTTCCCCAAGAGAGAAACAAATCAGTGAATGTTCCTACTGCCTGGCTTTTGGCACTTTCCAGATATTAGTCCAAGGGCCAAGAAGTAAAGCAGAGCACAGCAGTCCTGCTGAGCTACACATACATAAACTAGAGTTCAAGAAAGTAGAGGCAGCTAGAACTGACCAGGGGAGGGAGCCAGAGAAAAAGTTACACAGAAAAAGGGCTTGTGAACCACAGGGTTCTCCTTGAATCTTAAACACAGGGTAAGATTCTGCAAAGCCAGGCAAAGCTGAACAATTTCCATAACCCTCAGAGGACTAGGAACACTCAAGTTTTGATCACCCCAGACTACAGAATCCTTGCAGAGGCCCTACTCATACCATAAAAGTCTGGTCAAAGTAGTCTTAGAGCAGTGGTTCTTTTTTTTTTTTTTAATTTTTTTTTTTTTTTGAGAGAGAGAGAGAGAGAGAGAGAGAGAGAATTTTAATATTTATTTTTTAGTTTTCAGTGGACATAACATTTTGTTTGTATGTGGTGCTGAGGATTGAACCCGGGCCGCACGCATGCCAGGCAAGCGCGCTACCGCTTGAGCCACATCCACAGCCCAGCAGTGGTTCTTGACAGGTAGAACTTTTGCCCTGCCTTAGATACTGGGACATTTATAAATGTCTGAAACATTTTTAGTTGGCCCAAATGATGGGTGTGAGGTGAGTGTTCCAGGCATCTACTGGGTAGAGTCAAGTGACCCAACTCATGCCAACATTTTTAAAGAAGACAATAGCTAGGCACGGTGATGTACACTGTCTCAGTGGTAAAGTACCTCTGGGCTCAAACCCCAGTACCAAAAAAAAAAAAAAAAAAAAAAAAAAAAAAAATTACTAAACATATGAAGAAGGAAAAAATGTGACCCAGAGACAGAATAAAAATGAATCAATTAAATTTTTTTCTTACAAAAGAAAGAGACGGCAGAAATAAAACAATGTTAAAACTACAATGATAAACTAAAAAAGCAGAAACAAAAGAATACACACTGACAACACTGCTAAAATTCCATTTCCTTGAAATTCTAGAAAGGATAGACCTATCCTAAAGAAAGTGCATCAATGGGTATCATAGAGCCAAGGCTATTTGGGAACTAAGGATAGGGTCATGAGGAATCTTTTGGGCATGGTGTCAATATCCTATTATCTTGATTGTGGTGATGGTTACAAATGTGTTTCTATTTGACAAAACTCACTAAACAATACTCTTAAAATAAGTTCATTCTTTTATGTGAATTATACCCTGATAATGTTAATTAAAATTTGGATAATGGGAGTCTAATACTCCCATGCCTTAGGCTTATAATAAATTTTGTGTGTTCTTTTCCCTTTTTTAAAAAACAGATGATTTCCACACTTATTTGTATGTTTGTTATGTTTTAAAATAAAAGACAAAATTGTTCTTTTATATATTTCAGATTCTTCATATAAGAACAATAGTTTCAGTTATCATCATTATTATTATTGTTACTTTTATTTCTGCAGTGCTGGCAACTAAACCCAAAGTCTTTTGCATGCTAGGCAAGTGCTCTACCACTGAACTACATCCTCAGCCCCTTTTTTTTTTTGGGGGGGGGGGGGTACCAGGGGTGGAACCTAGGGGCATTTAACCACTGAGTCATATCCCCATCCCTTTTTATTTTACATTTTTTTTTAATTTTTAAAAATATTTATTTATTTATTTATTTTAGTTTTCGGCGGACACAACATCTTTGCTGGTATGTGGTGCTGAGGATCAAAACCAGGCCGCACACATGCCAGGCGCTACCGCTTGAGCCACATCCCCAGCCCTTTATTTTACATTTTGAGACAGGGTCTCGGGCTGGGGATGTGGCTCAAGCGGTAGCGCGCTCGCCTGGCATGCGTGCGGCCCGGGTTCGATCCTCAGCACCACATACAAACAAAGGTGTTGTGTCCGCCAATAACTAAAAAAAAAAAAAAAAATTAAAAAAAAAAAAAAAGAGAGACAGGGTCTCACTAAGTTGCTTAGGGCCTCATTAAGTTGCTGAGGCTGGCTTTGAACTTAAAATCCTCCTGCCTCAACCCGTCAAGTTGCTGGGATTACAGGCATATGCCATTGCACCTGGCCCACTATTCTTTTAAATGAAGAAACATACTGACTTTAGATAGATGCTTCACTCCTAAAATATTGCATTTTCAAAAAAATTAGTGATACCTATAACATACCACAGAAAATTTTTATTTGTGTGTGCAAATGTTTCAATTGTGCTTTCTAAACGTGGCATGTGAAATTTTAGAAGTCCGAATCAAATTCCTAGACTATTAAAAATACGCTGGATACCTCAAGAGCATGTGCCATACAGGAAAATGTCACATGCTACATGCTGAGACACGATATCAGAACTATATAAGCTTCTTCCTGCTATCTTAGTTTCACTTCTGTCTGACCAAACTTTAGAGAGTTGGCCATATAAGAATTCCAACTTGCTTAAAGCAAAAGCAGTTTTCAGGGCTTGAGATATAGCTCAGTGGTAGAACATGTGTGAGGCCCTGAGTTCAATCCCCAGTACTGAAAAAAAAAAAAAAAAAAAGAAGGAAAGAAAGGAAAAAGAAGCTTTTGTTTGTATGACTGCTATTACACTTGATTAGCTCTGGTGTTTTCATAGCTGATTTGTTTTAACTAGAAGACTGATAAACATCAAAAGAAGCAAAGTGCATAAAGTCAGAGCCACTACACAGAGGACCTGGATTTATTCCAGGTAGTTGGAAAAAATGTTTTCCTCTCTCATACAGGAACAAATAAAACTTTCAACACAGGCGATGTAGATCTCACCTGGCCCTACAGTCACCTCAGTGGAATGCTTGTTGATAACCTTAATTTTATCACTGAAGCCATTTTTCTTCACAATTTTCACAGCAGCATCAGCCATAGGCTTGAAAACCTGGAAATCAGAGCCAAAACCCAAGGAAAAGTGAGCAATAAATACATCCTATCGTCCAGGGTTAGCAAGATATTCTGGTCTTAAGATTTCTAACTTAAAGATTTCATTCTTTCCAAATCCTTAAATGCTTTATTCTACAAATATGTGTCATGCAAGTAAACATAAAAGGATAAGATTCAGGATTAACATGCATTTAGGAGCTTCCACTGCATACCCCGCAAAGCGGGAATAGAGAGGATCCTGCACTACTTAGGAAGGGCGATAGGTGTCACTGCCATGCTATACAGATGAAAGGACTTTGCCTCAAAAACCTGGTAAGTGTGCCACACTTTCCAGAGGAAACTGAGGCTGTTATTATGTTAGATTAAGTGTGGACAAATTACAGTCATGCTCAGAACTGTCCCAGATGCCCACTGCTGGCAGAATACATCCTACATTTCCTTACGGTACTCAAAGTCATCTAAATGCAGGCCACCTAACCTTCACAGCCATCCCCCAGCTCCCATACAATTCTTCCCCTGAACAATGCTTAGTTAGCCACACAGATCTCCCCACTGTCCACAGGCCAGCCTAAGGCTTCCCTATCCTGACCCCCACCTGCCAAATCAAACCCATCTCCACAAGGCAGCACAAATCCTTCCCTCTCCAGAAGTCTTCCCTGAACTCAGCAAGTCTCCCTAAACATAAACCTCTCCAACTTTTTTTTTTTTAAAAGAGAGAGTGAGAGAGGGGAGAGAGAGAGAGAGAATTTTTTTTTTTAATATTTATTTTTTAGTTATCGGCGGACACAACATCTTTGTTGGTATGTGGTGCTGAGGATCGAACCCAGGCCGCACGCATGCCAGGCGAGTGCTCTACCGCTTGAGCCACATCCCCAGCCCCAGCCAACTCTTAATTTCCAACCTGCCTAGTCTAGAGTCACAGCTCCAACCACTTTAGTACATAAAACATACTAAGTCATATGTGGCCATACACAGAGTGGAAATACAACAAATGACAAAATCTCTCGTCACAATGACAAGATTTTCATTCTTTCCAAATCCTTTTCTGTATTTTCCACATTTTCAACCACGAACACATATTTTTTACTAGAATCAAGGGGGAAATTCTATATTTGGGGGAGAGGGAGTTTACTAGAGTTAAACCCACGGTGTTTTACAACTGAACTTTATTCCCAGACCTTTTGTGTGTGTGCACGTGTGAGAGTGTGAGTGTGAGTGTGTGTGTGTGTGTGTGTGTGTGTGTGTGTGTGTGTGGTGCTGGGGCCCAGACCTTTTTTGTATTTTATTTTGAGGAAGAATCTCACTAAATTGCTGAGGCTGGCCTCAAATTTGCATTCCTTCTGTCTCAGCTTCCCAAGTCCCTGGGATTATAGGTGTGTGCCATTGCACCTGGCTAGAAATTATATATTCTTTTATAAAGAATATATACATTGCGGGGGGGGGGGGGGGGGCGTTGGGGTTGTGGCTCAGAGGTAGAGCGCTTGCCTAGCATACGTGAGGCACTGGGTTCAATCCTCAGCACCACATACAAATGAAGATATTGTATCTACCTATAACTAAAAAATAAATATTTTTTAAAAATATATGTATATGTTGGGAGAAAAAAAGAATATATACGTTGGGGCAGGGTGTGGTGGCAGTCTATTAATGTACCAGCTCCTGCCATAGGACCGGCATCTCTCAGACTCAACACATCCAATATAAATGTATTAACTTGAGCTGGGGATGTGGCTCAAGCAGTAGCGTGCTCACCTGGCATGCGCAGGGCACTGGGTTTGATCCTCAGCACCACATTAAATTAAAAAAAAAAAAAAAAAGATGCTGTGTCCACCGGAAATTAAAAATAAATATCAAAAAAATTCTTTAAAAATTAATAAATAGATACATAAATGTATTATCTTTCCCACCAATTAAGCATATTCCTCTGGGTTCCTCTAACCAGTCAATGGTACCTCTGCCCTCCTACGTACCTGCACCAGGAAAACAACACACAAATTTGTGCATATACACAAGCACACACACTCCCTCCCATCAAAGCTACCATTATGAAGTGAATTACATAATTAGGAACAGAGCCCTTGGTTTCAGGTCTAGCTTTCCTGCTTATTAATTGCAGGACTTAAGTCCTTAACCTCTCTTAGTCTTAGTTTCTTCATTTGCAAATTAAAGATAATAAAATCTACTTTGGGACTTTTGTGGTAGGGTGCTTGCTTAGCATGTGCAAGGTGCTGGGTTCAATCCCCACCCCCCTACCCCACCCCCGACACACACACATACACAAAGCCCAAAACAATAAAATCTACTTTAAAGCTATCAAGTCAACCATCCTAAAAAATTGATTTCTTTGTATCTGCTCAAATACCCTTGTGAGTCCCTTAAAGTACAGAAGAGGTTTTTTTTTTTAAAAAAAAAATATATTTATTTATTTGCTTTTAATTACAGGTGGACACAATACCTTTATTTTATTTTTATGTGGTGTTGAGGATCGAACCCAGTGCCTCACGCATGCTAGACGAGCACTCAACCTCTGAGCCACAACCCCAGCCCCTGAGCCACGACCCCAGCCCCCAGAAGAGGTTTTTACTCCTTTCTATGAAATTCCATGACAAGTGCATTGTTTCTCACACATGCACATATAACTCTCAGGACTTGATCTCATGGGGACCTCAAGTCCATTTTCCTTATCTAAGGATAAATACACCTAACTCAAGAGGCTGAGGATGTAGTTCCATGGTACAGTGCTTGCCTAACATGTGCAAGATCCTGGGTTCAATTCTCAGCACTACCAGGCCAAGTATGGTGGTGCACACCTGTAACTCCAGCAGCTCAGGAGGCTGAGGCAGGAGGACTGTGAGATCAAAGCCAGTCTCAGCAACTTAGGAAGGCCCAAAGCCACTTAGCGAGATCCTGATCTAAATAAAATGTTAAAAAAAAAAAAAAAAAAGGCTGGGGATGTGGCTTAGTGATTAAGAGCCCCTGAGTTTAATTCCTGATACCAAAAAACAATTTTTTTTAATAACTCAAAATTTTATTTAAAACTCTTTACTGTGGCATGTAGGTCCTAGACAAACTGGTTGCACTCTACCTTCCTGATCTATCATGTCCTTTACCAAGACACTGAATAACATAGTTCTCCAAACAATATTTCCTTAGCCTAAAATAGCCACCTTTCTATAATATGAGTATCACAGGCCACAGTGTAGGGATGACAGGGCAGGGAGCTGGAAAAACCCTGGATAGAACATGCTGGACTGTTAACTACCAGACTTTACATGAAATAGCAAAAAAAAAAAAAAAAAAAAAAAAAAACTATTTTAAGTCACTATTATTTTTTATCTTTATTTTTCCATCTCAATAACTGAATCCAATTTTGTAGAGAAAAATACTTAAATTTACACCCCCCTATACACCCCAAATTTTAACAATGGTTAATTGTGGGTTAATAAACTACTTGTATTTATCAAATTTCCTACATTATTTACATTTCAGAAAATTATGTTTAATGTTCTAAGAAATAGCTGATTGGTAAACATGATAGATTGCTCCATAGGAACATTTAACTTTGCTGCATATTCCAATTTCCCAACACCAGGCCACAACCCAGAAAAATTAAATCAAAACCTGTTGTGGGGGTGGGGGCTGGGGTTGTGGCTCAGTGGTACAGCACATGCCTAGCATGTATGAGGCACTGGGTTCGACTCTCAGAACTGCATATAAATAAATGAATAAAATAAAGGTCCATCAATATCTAAAAAAAAAAAAAAAAATTTAAAAACCTGTTGGTATGGGGCAGGACTGGCAAAAGGTTTGTCTTGAGAAGGGAGTCTCACTATGTTGCCCAGGCTGGTCTCAAAATCCTGGGTTAAAGTGATCCTCCCACCTCAGCCTCCCAAGTATCTGGGACAACAGATGCATGTCACCACATGTACGTGTCATCAGTATCTTTGAAGTGCCTCAGTAAATCTGATGTGCAGCCAAAGACTGAGAGCCACTGTTTTCAGAGCAGAAAATGAGGTCATGGAATCACATTTGACTCATCTCTAAGTGCTAAAAACCTGGCTCTGCACAAGGAATGGAACACACCCTCTATAAATGTTTATGAACAGACAAAGTGCAAAGGCTAAGGCACTTTCTAGTTAAGACACAGGACACACGCTCAAAACAGTGTAGCTCACCTCAATAGCATAGCAGAAGTCAGCACCTGCTGTGACAGCCATCATTGACAAGAGTCCTGTGCCAGTACCAATGTCGAGAACTATGGCTTTCTGTCCTCTGTTCTTTACCCTGCTCACAGCAGCCCAGATACCCTGGTAATATTT
This sequence comes from Spermophilus citellus, assembly GCF_964194105.1. NCBI lineage: Eukaryota > Metazoa > Chordata > Mammalia > Rodentia > Sciuridae > Spermophilus > Spermophilus citellus. The sequence continues at coordinate 52,957,745 of NC_138200.1, read as the reverse complement.
TATATTCTATGAGAGAAATAAAAGAGCTGTTACTTCACACCAATTATTATAAATAAGTAAAAAGGTGCTTTGCAGAGTTGGAGAATCATGGTTTGCAGCAACAATGTTAATCAGGACCCACTGACCTTTGCAGCCCCTGGAGGAACAACAGTGGCCAGCTGAGTTGGGTGGGCCTTCTAAGACTTCAAAAGCACTGCATCAGCTTCCAGCTCATTATTAAGTGATTATATTCCTTCCTCATTCACTCTTCTATACTCTGCTTAGTGATGCTGGGACAAGAGCTTCCCCCCCCCCCCCCAGGTGTTAGATATAGCCAATGGGGAAATAAGAGGGTGACGAGATGGTAGGAGCAGGGAGAATCTTGCTCCTTCCTACAGGGATGCTGCTCTGGTCAGGGTCCTCTCATGAGTAGCAGTTGGTTTCAGACCCAATTTCTCCCAGAACCTCCATAATAAGCCTCCTCAGAACCCTCTCAGAGAAGCAGCAGCCCTCAAGTTGTGATCCCTTTCAGAGGTGAGAGCATCAGCTCCCCAAGCCTGTACAGCCAGCTTCTGCAAACCTTAAATTTCTCCTTTTTCTCAGCCCTAGGTGAGGCAAGGGCTCCCTGCAAGCATTACCGCAGTAAGCTTTTTGTGTTCTTTCTGCCTTTTCTGGGAACCCAGGGGTGCTTAACCACAGAGTCACATTCCCCAGCAATTTTTTAAATTTCTGAGACAGGGTCTCACTATGTTACTTTAGAGTCTCACTAAGTTGCTGAGACTGGCCTTGTACTTGCTACCCTCCTTTCTCTTTATATGCCTCTTGTATCTCTTATTTCTTTGCTACCCTCCTGCTTCAGCCTCTCAAGTTGCTGGGATTACAGGCATGCATCACCCCATCAAGCTCTTTAGTTATATACATAAATTTATATGCATATGTATGTACACTTAAGTATCTCTCATACACACACACACACACACACACACACACACACACACATGAAATTCAGGGGTGCTTTACCACTGAGACATATCCTTCAGTCACTTTCATTTTTTTTAGACAAGTTGCATAGGGTCTCACTAAGTTGCTAGGGCTAACTTTGAATTTACAATCCTCTTGCCTCAGCCTTCTAAGCTGTTGGATTACAGGTGTGTGCCACTCTGCCCAGCTACTTTAGCTACATTCTTTAGCTACATGGACTTTTTTCCCTGGCTTTACTAGAGATCAAACCAAGGGCCTCACAGGCACCAGGCAAGTGCTATAGTACTGAACTACATTCCTTTTAGTATCTTTTAAGTTATATTCTTGTATTGAGATCTCTGAATTGATTGCACTATGGTCAAAGAGTGTTGCCCTGTGGATACCAGTCTTGTACTAGTTACTTACTGCTGCATAAAAACTTATCCCCAAATCTAATGGTCTCTTAATATTCCTTATTAACTTTATCAATTTAAAAAGACGTACAGCTATTTTGTTCCATCATTTTTTGTTATTTTCAACAGAAAGATCAGGGTACCTATTCAGCCAAACCAATACAGATGTAAAATAAGATGTCTCTACTTAACTGAGCCATCAAGATAGAAGGAAGTTATGTCCTCCCAGGTGCAGTGGTACATGCCTGTAATCTCAATGGCTCAGGAGGCTGAGGCAGGAGGATCACAAATTCAAAGCCAACCTCAGCGACTTAGTGAGACTCTGTCTCAAAATAAAAAAATAAAAATTTTAAAAAAAGTTGGGATGGAATGCCTTTTGGCCAAATCTCCTGGAAGCCACAGCAAAAAGGACCCTCTCTGCAGGGCAGACTATGTAATCCCACCGTTCAGCTTTGAAAAAGAAGGAAATCTTATCATCTGTGACAACATGAATGGACAGGGGGCATGGGGCCAGGGTTTGAGGGTGGGCGTTAAGTTGAAAGCCAGGCAGAGAAAGACAAATACTCATGATCTGACTTATATGTCAAATATAAAGAAGTTGGAACTTAGAATCAAAGAATGGTATAGTTAAAGGGTATAAAGTTTCAGTTATACAGGATGAGTAAGTTCTAGAAATCTATTATACAACATGGTGACTACAATTAATACTAATGAATGGTACACTTGGAAACTACTAACAGAGTAGATTTTAAATATTCTTACCACCAAAAGAAGCATGTAGGTAAAGATATATTAAAATCTTGATATGAACATACCTTGATATGATTATATATATATATATACACACACACACACACACACACACATACATCAAAACGCCATATAGTACAACACAAATATATCCAACTTTTATCTTTTTTTTAAATTTATTTTTAGTTTTTGGTGGACACAACATCTTTATTTTATTTTTATGTGGTGCTGAGGATTGAACCCAGTGCCCCGCGCATGCCATGCTACCGCTTGAGCCACATCCCCAGCCCCCCAACTTTTATCTTAATAAAGTTAAAGAGTGCAAAAAAAGAAAGAAAGAAAGAAAGAAAGAAAGAAAACAGAGCCAGGGGTAGGATCCAGCCTTCTGACTAACTGCCTGACCATTACACAATACTGCCTCTTAGTATTATTATCACATCATGATTCCTAGGGGAGTTTTGTTTCTTTTGTGGTACTGGGGACTAAACCCAGGGCCTTGTGTGTACTGAGCAGGCACTCCCCAACTGAACTATATATGCTCCCAGCTCCTTTTTACATTTTGAGCCAGTCTCACCAAGTTGAACTTGTGATCCACTTGCCACAGCCTCTCAAGCAGCTGGGATTATAGGCATGCATCACTGCATCCATCTCCAGAAGTTTTTAACATTCTCATATTCCAAGATTTCATACACCATATCAAAATAATGATTTCCCTTTACACTTACTCTGTCTTTGTCATGTAGCATATCTGCATAGGATGACCTAAAAGACAAAAAAAGGCAGGTCAGAAACCTTTGCTCATAATGACACACATCAATGCATGAAGAGCATTCACAAATATAAATGCATTCCTCAATCAGATGAAACAAACAAATCATCCATTTTAAGTTATTATAATAGAATTAAAAGCTGTGATTCTCTGGTACTGCAGAAAAAAAATCTCAGAAACAGATGTTCCTTCTTAGACCCCAAAATGCTATGGTAATTAGCCCTGTCCTAATAATCTCATAGCCACTAGCATCCTGATCATGTTATATGTTATACAATTTCCTCCTTTGGAAGAATTCTAAATTCAATATCCCTAATACTTGACCTAAGCTTGCATACATGTGCACCTTGGCAGATGATGCTAGAAGGAGGAAGTGGGAAAGGAAAATCACACATTTGCTATGTAAGTGAAGGCCATCATCCATCATGTCTAGCAACTTCACTTCTCTTTATTTATTTTTTATTTTTTTTTGTGGGGGTGGTGGTAACCAGGGATTGAACTCACAGGCACTCAGCCACATCCCCAGCCCTATTTTGTATTTTATTTAGAGACAGGGTCTTAGTTGCTTAGCACCTTGTTGTTGCTGAGGCTGGCTTTGAATTTGCAATTCTCCTGTCTCAGCCTCCCAAGCTGACAAAAAAAAAAAAAAAAAAAGGTACATCAACAACTAAAAAAGAAAAAAAAGTTCAACAACTACGAAGTATTAAAGGGAGGAGAATCATTTATCCATATCTTCTGCCATAGAAATTTATAAATCTATGGTCCGCAATTAGTTCTGCACTTCATTTTCTCCCATAGTACTACACTGTGTGGTTTCCAGTCTTTTGCTATGCTAACAAAGAATAAATTCAACCTAGTTGAGAGTAAAGAAAATTATATTTACTTGGCGTTAATTAGAATTGCAACCTAGGAAAACACAAATTCAAACAATCTTGAAAATGAGTTCCCTGCCCACTTTTTAAGGCATATTCACTCATCATCTTTCTTGCCTCATCAGCTACTCACTTCCCCACCACTCCACTGACATCACTTCCCCTCACCACCACCAGCTCACTGCTGTCACTAACATTAAATATCAATCATCAAAGACTTCTCAGCATCCTTGTTGGGCATGTCATCTTTCCTAAAACTCTCTCCCCCTTTACACTCTGGCCAATCCCTCCTGCTTCTGCTTCTGCCTCTTGAGCTACTGCAGGATTTCTTCTTCAGCCTTTCATGTTCCATATCCTCTCAGAGACTATAACCTCTCCCTGTTTTAACTCCACTAATTTCAGAAGATCCTCTGTCTCCAGACCCACATGTCTATCTACCCACTGGCATATCCATCTGTATGTCCAAACCCAAACACATCATCTCCATCACCTTCCCTTCCTCAACACTGCCCATTCCTCCTGTATCCCCTCTACCTTAGGGGATAGCTAAAGTAGCTCCATCCCCTAGTCACCCCTATCAGAAATCTTGGTGCTTCTTCAACTTTCTCTCTCCTTCCATCACTGCTTCCTAACTCAAAACTCTGAGTTACCAAACTCAAGCTCCCTCAAAGGTGTCTCTTCCTCTCTCCATCTCTACTGCCTAAGCTTTGGGACTGCAATATTCACTCAAATGAATTCCTCTTTCCATCCCATTCCCCATACTGCTCTCAGCAAGTGTTCCAAAATACAACCTGATCTTCTTTCTCCCACTTAACATTTTAATTACTCAGAAAATAATGTCCAAAGTTTTAGAAGTAAGGTAACAGTGTTGAGCTCTTATTCTGTAGCAGACACATATTTCATGCAATCTCAAGCAGCCCTAAGATAAAGGTATTATATGGTGACATGAATATTATTTAACAAGGCATGTGGTATTATACTACAGGTTGGTGAATAAAATAGCATGGCCAAGTTAAGAAGTGGTGAAGCCCATACTTAAGCCCATGTTCCTCTCCCTGTGTTTTATTCCAACTCTTTACAATGTGATTTCCACTGACCTTTCAGCACCTTCTCTCACCACCTACTTTGATGATACTGGGAATTAAATTCAGAGATACTCTACCAGTGAACTACAACCCAAGCTTTTTATTTTTTTCAAGACATGGTCTTGCCAAGTTGCCCAGTATAGTCTTGAACTTGCTATCTTTCTGGGTTAGACTCCTGAGTAGCTGGGATTTCAGATATGTACCACCATGCCTGGCTATGCTATAATCTTTTATACCTGTCTCTTCCATAAAACTGCATTCCTTAAGGATGGAAAACCAATTTTCTCTATCTTGGTTTCCATAGTCCTAGCACAGTGTTGGCAAGTTGAAATCGCTTAATGATTGCTCAGTAACTACAACCACATACTTTCAAGCATTCCTTCTAAGGGGGAAAAAAAAGCATTTTTCTTTTTCTTTTTTACTCAAGAGAATCTGCCTATATAAGTGGGTCACCATTTCAGTGATACAAAAATTTCATCAACTCCACTAGTACTGAATCTTGGGTCTTCTTTACAATAGTAGATAGATCTTCTGAGACTGGTAAGGCAGCTACAAATGTCTGGCACTCCAATGGGTGTTAGAGTCTGTAAACAAGTCAAGATGGCGCCTGGCATTTTGCCAGAGGGAGTGGTTTAAGAAGTAACGTCAGCGAGCCATTAAGTGTGGAGATTCCTTATTGGTTGACTGCTGTATCTAGTTTATGTTAATTAAGATAAGCTGTGTATTCAGTAATGTATATATACCCCTCCTGTCCTACAATAAACGGCTCCCACTCTTGCTGTATCAATCTACACAAGTTGTTCATCACCCACCGGTTATTTTGCTGCAGCCGGACTGCGGCAAATGGGCATGACTGTACCTAACTCTACAGATACCTTCCTGGTTAAACAGACCTGCTCATGAATAATACCAGCTATGATCATTAAGCACTGAGTGACAGTCTACTGGAGCCATCCCAGCATGGATTACAAGCATCTGCTTTGAGATGAGTACACAATCCAGCTGTAGTCCCAACTATGAACCTGCCCTTGTTACCTGGCAATTTCCTGGTAGTAGTCATAGTGTTCATCCTCTTCCAGCCACTCAACAGATCCTGTAGTGGGATTGGCTCGCCCACAGAAGACCTTCATGGTGCCACAAGCTCCCCAGTGTCTGGATAGAAAAGCAGCCTTGCCAGTTTGCTTCTTAAGAACAGATCTGATGGTCAGAAATCTATTCAATCATGGTACCCAAAAATGAGGAGAGGACAATAAAACAAAAGGTGAGAAAAAAGAATTCAGAAATTGACAAAAATATCAAAGTCACTGAAGTATTTGTTAATCGCTATTTTCATCTTTCCATCAAGATTTAACTGATCTTGCCAAGCAGGAAGGTGCACACCTGTAATTCCATCAACTGGGGAGACTAAAGCAGGAAGATTGCAAGTTCAAAGACAGCTCAGCAATTCAACAAGGCCCCAAGCAACTCAGCAAAACCCTGTTTTATTTAAAAAAAAAAAAAGGATTGGGAATTAGAAAACATTTGCAGGGGTTCATGTGGGAAATAACCACAAAACCCTTATCCTGTGGTCCATGTACAACCACTTCTGAAGTCATTTAAAATTCAAGATTGTAGTATAGAACTTTGTTCAATGGAATTCCTTTTCTGCCTGTGATATTGCTGTGGATAAAACCAGGAGTACAATATCCTTTCAGAACTGTAGTCACTGGCTTTATAATTCTGTATAATTAATTCCTTGCAGTGTTGGGGATTGAACCGAGAACATCACATGGTAGGCAAGTGCTCCACCACTGAGCTACACCCCTAGTCTCAAATAAATGTTGTTAGATGGGAACCATGCCCTGTGTTAACAATTTTATGAATGACTGAACTTCTGGGTAAACACTTCCATGGATAAATCCCTCATATATTAGTATGACTTGTCCTCTTTCAGAAGAAGCACTCACTTCAGATTCAGGAGACATTCTCTGACCCTTTCCACATCCTCCAGAAGTTATGAACTCACATTTAGAGGGAATGAATGGAAATCATCAAGCCAAACCCTAATTGTATTACTAGTCAGATTTCAGTTACTCATTCAAAACTTCTCTATAGCAGGAACTGTATTAGGGACTGGGATAAATAGGACCACCATAATAAGACAGAGGAGGTCCTTGACCCCTTAGAGAATAGACTCTATGTGAGTGCAAGAAAGGAAGTGTACAGGGCACATTAAAAAAGAATAGTTACAGAAGGACTCTGAAGAAGACAACATTCAAGTTGGGAGCCTGCATCGCAAGCCAGGCTAAAAGTTAGGGACATATATGCCAGGAATGCTTACCAACTTTTCCAAGGGCCATAAACTAAAGTAGAAAGAACAAGATGCATAAAGAAAACGTGATAAAAGCCTGAATGAATGAAGCGCTTACGCACAAGAAATAATAGGAGATTAAAAGTGAGCTTCTACAAAATTCACGTGGCCTTTCGGTTTCCGAAAGGATTGTATTCTAAGTGCAACAGGAGTCACCCAAGGGTTTTAAGCAGATGCATGTCTACATCAGGTGCCCACTTTTGCAGGGCCGCTCCTGGTTACGGCGTTGGGTATATGAAATGGTGTTCAACGACACTGACTAGAAAAGGCGAGTCATCAGAGCTTTTGAATCAAGAAACAGTGGCCCAGTTCGTGGTGCGAGGCACCAAGCAAGAGTGCTGTCTGTAACACAGGCCTCGTCCTGTGCTCAGCCACTGGCCCACCGAAGGCATTGCTAACCGGACTGAAAAGCCAAGGTTGGCCTGGAAACACACTCTCCGGCCGGCCAGGGCGCTCCGAGCAGCCACATGCGTACTCAGGAAAGGTCCGGAACAGGGGCACACCGCGGCATCCGAGTACGCCCACGCCAGACACCTCCACCCAAGCCTGAGGCAGAGGACACTACACTAGTTGTCGCCGGGACTCCAACTACGACCCCACCTTCCCAGCACGCCCAGCTTCTCACCAGGCGCAGGAATCGCTCGGTTTACTACCGCCGCCGCCGCTCCCGCCATCTTGCCGTGGTCAGCGTGCGGGGCGGGACCTTCGGGCGTCCACGGGGCGGGATCTGGAGCACAACTGGAGGGTTCTCCTGACGCATCCCTCGCCTGCCCACAGTGCTTCGCGACAGTCGCTATGGAGGCCGGCAGGACCGCAGTGCTGCGGGTGAAGCGGAAGCGCACCGCGGAGCCAGCCGAGGCTCTTGTGCTTGCTTGTAAGCGCCTTCGGAGCGGCGATGTCGAAGTCGAGTCGTCTGCTCAGAAGACACCGGAGGGTCTGGAGAGAGCGGCGGAGAATAATGTCTTCCAGTTGGTGGCCACCGTGCACTCTCAGGTATTGGGCGGTGATGGAATTTGTGTGGAGGGGATCTTGGGTCGCGGCCAGGATGGAACCGGATCTCCAACCCCCTTGCTGACGCTACCCTATCTTCCCCTGCTGCTCTCCAGGAGGAGCCAGTCCAGCAGCTCCTGCGGGCTGCCTTGCGCCCTTCACAGGGCAGCCAGCAGCGTATCCGCCGCGATCTCCGCGCCTCAGCTCGCGATGTGCGGAAAGAAGGCCGCTACCGGGTGGTCTCCAGCCGCCGATCCTCAGGGACCTCCGGCAGCCTGGAGTCCGAGTACGCGCCAGGAACCCCAAAAGCTGCTGGGGACGCAGACTTTCAGCTATTGGACCTGGTACATGAGGAAGACCCAGAGGCTGACACCACGGCCTCCTTCAAAGTGAGTATGCATCGGGAAGTGGGTGCTGGACGTCTTTGGTGGTAATACCAGAAAGAGTCTGCGCCGAGGGCAGCACTTAGTTAAGTGGCCGCACATAGCTTAACCTTAGGAATAGATTTTACCGCTTTGATTTTTTACTCTACACGTATTTACTCAGTGAGTGCCTATGTGCCAGGTATTGTTCTTAAATTGTATGCATACAACAGTGAGGACAGAGAAGAAAACATTCAAGCAGAGGAGAAAAACGATAGCGAGTAAATTGTCAGAAGGGGACAAAGGCGAGAAAGCGTGGTGCCAATTTTGTGAAAAAAGCCTTTCAAGTAAAGACTTGAAAGTGAATGGCAAGGCTGGGCGCGGTGGCACACCCCTATAATCCCGGCAGCTCAGGAGGCAGAGGCCGATCTTAGGAAGATCCTGTCTCTAAATATAATATTTAAAAAGGGCTGAGGACGTGGATCAGTAGTTAAGAGCCCCTAGGTTCAATCCATAATACTAAAAATTAAAAAAAAAAAAAAAAAAGGAAGGAAGGAAGGGAAGGAATGATGATGGGCATTGGTTGGGGGGCGAGGGCTTTCAAGGCAGAGGACCTGCAAGGGCAAAGGCCCTAAAGCTGAATTTGTGTGGTGTTCAGTGGACCGACAGGTCAGGACCTGTGTGTCAGAGCCAAATCTTTTCCCATAAAGAGTTTTGCTCAAGAGCCTGCACAAAAACTTGTATCTGTAGTTTCATTGACTTTGATGGGAGAATCCTCGGAACCTGTAAATGACAACCTCAGTCTCCCTGTGTGCTTTGACCATGGGACACTCTCCACTTTCTCATGTGGTATCTGGTTTGAGCTATGCAGCTTCCTGTGATGAATCTGTTGAGGGGCATTCCACAGCACATCCCCCTAGTTTCCATATCTACTTGTGCTACAGGACCCTGGATAAGACATCTTATAGGCACTGGACCACATCTTACCTGGACTAGACCTATTCTGGGACATTTCATTCAAGCTATTCTTTTGAGCAGAAAAGATAGGTGAATCAATTTGTGATTTAAAAAGAGGTCAGTGCCTGCCATGGTAGTGCACATCTATAATCCCAGTGACTCAGGAGAGGAGGCAGAGATGAGAGGATTGCAAGGGACAGGCCAGCCTCACCAATTTAGCAAAATCCCATCTCAAAATAAAAATAAGGGCTGGAATGTAGCTCAGTGGTAAAGTGCCCCTGGGTTCAATCCCTAATACCATTAAAAAAAAAAAAAAAAAAAAAAAGATGTCAATGGGGCAAGCCAAAGAATGAGCAATGGTAATGGTCCCCAGAGGTTGCCTGTAGTCCTCTAAAGGTGGCCTCACAAAATGCCAGCCCATTTTATGGTCAGCAATAGAGGTGCTGTTTGGATCTGTGGATCCCTAATGGGAAAATATCATGCCAAAGGAACTCAGAGAAGATCTAGATCTGTAGATACAGGTTTGACTCAGAGCTTGGGAACAAGCTGGCCAATTTATCTAACTCCCTTTGCCTCTTTTTAGGCCAGTGTTCTCGTGTGTTTTTGTTTTGTTTTCTTGTTGTTTTTTTTAAGTTGTAAATGGACACAAATCTTTATTTAAATATTCATTTATTTTTATGTGGTGCTGAGGATTGAACCCATGTGTGCCTTGACCATGGGACACTCTCCACTTTCTCATGTAGTATCTGGTTTGAGCTATGCAGCTTCCTCACATGTGTGAGGCAAGTGCTCTGCCACTGAGCTACAACCCCAGCCCCCATGTCTTTTTGTGTCAGCCAAGATCAAAAGAGCAGGAGGAATTCTTAATAGGTTTTTATTCAAAAAGAAGGACTACCCGTTAGTTTTACAGACATTCTGGATTTCTTTAATTTTGTAGCTAATTAAGAAGAGATTAGTGGTCTATGAGAATCTTTTTTTTTTTTTTTAATACTGTTTAGTTGTAGATGGACACAGTATCTTGATTTATTTGTTTTCATGTGGTGCTGATGATCAAACACAGGACCTCACACGTGCAAGGCAGGCACTTTACCACTGAGCTATAGCCCCAGCCCTAGAATAAGAATCTTAAATATTAACAGAACTGTAACAGGCCTTCTTTCACACAACTCTTTGGTTCCTCATGGAAAACGTTTTGAGTCATGCCTGTATTATGTTTTCACAGACATCTGACCCAGATGTGATCCTCTGCAATTCTGTAGAGATGATCCGCGAGCGGTTGACTGTATCTGAGGATGGACCAGGAGTCGGGCACCAAGAGGAACAAAAGCACGATGACTATGTGTATGACATTTACTACTTGGAGATGGCCACTCCAGGGTGGATTGAGAATATCCTCTCTGTGCAGCCCTACAGCCAGGAATGGGACCTGGTAAGGAGGTCGATGAAGGGAGGAGGGCATGTGGCTACCTAAACTTTTTCTTTGGTTAGGGTGCTTTGCCTCTCCGGGCTTTACTTCTCATCATTTTTCTTGTTCTTACTTAAAAGGAAAAACTTATTCTAGATTGGTTTTGTTATTGTTGTTTTGTTTTGGTAATACTGGGGATTGAACCCAGGGCCTGGCACACACTAAGCAAGCTCTCAACCACTGTGGTACATCCCCAACTTTTTAATTTTAATTTGGGACAGGGTCTATTTAAGTTGATTATGCTGGCCTTGAACTGGGATACACTTGCATCAGCCTCCAGAGTAGCTTGGATTACAGGCATATGCCCCTGTGTCCAGCAGGAAATAAATTTTTCACATGGCAGTAAAAATTTACTCTAAATGTCTTTTATAAACCTGAGCTTAGTGTAGGAAATTTTAGGAAATACCCCCAAATTTTCTTTCTCTACCATTGAACAGTATTTCCAAGGGGACTGCTGGGGGTTGATATTTTTTAGAAGCAGTGATAATTTTTGCTCATAATCTTTTACAAGGTTTACAAAATTATCTTTATTGTTTATGGCTACCTGTTTATAGCTATCCACTTTAGAGGGTAAATATGTATAAGGGCTTAAATAAAATCAAAGTAAAAACAGATTTTTTTTCTTTTTTGGTAGTGGGAATTGAACCCAAGGAGACTTCACTACTGAGCAACATCCCCAGTCCCTTTTCTTTTTCTTTTGAGACAGGATCTCACTAAGTTACCCAGGATGGCCTTGAACTTGTAATCCTCTTGCCTCTACCTCCCAAGTTACCAGGATTGGTGTGCACCACTACATCTGGCAAAATCAGACATTCTTAACATGAATGAGAGCAAAAGCTTTTATTTATTTATTTATTTTGGGTGCTGAGGAATTAACCCAGGGGCACTTAACCACTAAGCCACATTCCAGCCCTTTTTAAATTTTTATTAATTTATTTAGGCACTGAGGATTGAACCCAGGTCCTCATGCATGCTGGGCAAGGACTCTACCGCTGAGCCACACCCTTTTTTAATTTTTTTATTTTGAGACAGGGTCTCTCTAAGTTGCTGAGACTGGCTTCAACTTGTGATCCTCTTGCCTCAGCCTCATGAGTAGCTGGGATTACCGGTGTGCACAAAAGTTTTTATTTTAATTGTATTAAAAGAGGAGAAAACTTTGGATGATGAAAGCTAACATCCTAACACCATATTCTTAAATTTTAATATGATTAATGAGAAAGATGTCGTTGGCACCTGATATACTCAAATTGTAAAAGTTAAGTACCTTCTCTTGCACCTGCACTGTACCCATAGTTTTGCTGTCAGGCCTCCACCATGGACCACTACATAGTTCCTACTCCTGCCTTTGTGCACCTCCTCATATTGTGTTTTAGTTCTGACCTTTGGCATCACCCACAATCCATAAAATTCCTCTCCCATCTGGTGGCCCTCCAGGAGTTTGAAGATTGCTGTCATTACCTGCTCAGAGCTGTGGCTCCTCTGCATTCCATTCTGGTGGAGCTGAATCATCTCCTCTTAGCCTGAGATTATCATAGTCCCTTGTATAGCAGTTAAACTAACTCCTAATCTGCCTTTTTCACATGGTACTTTCACCTGAATCTCCCCAGTATCCTAATAGCTTCCTCTAAAGAGCATACCCTAAAGAAGTTTTGACTTAGATTTATGTTTGTGTTGAGATGTGCAGGTAAATGATGATCAACAACCAGATGATATTTATGAAGACGAAGATGATGAGAACAGTGAGAATAATTGGCGCAACGAGTACCCAGAGGAGGAGAGCAGTGATGGTGATGATTCCAGAGGTAGGTGGAAGATTGGATAGGGAGGGACTGATAAGATCCAAGTCTGAGGTGAAGGCAATTGACAGGTACTGATTTCCTTCTCTGCCATTGAACTGTATTTCCAGGAGGACTGCTGGGAGCATAATGTCAGTCAGGCCTGGGTTCAGATCCTTAGTTCTGTCATTGCCTTCTTATGACTCTTATGCAAGTTACTCCAGTGAGCCTCATTTCTCCTTCAAAAAATGAGACAATACTGTACCAACTTCAGTGGTTGGGATTTAGTAAAACATCTAGCCCAATGCCCCTCTCCCTGCTCCTATCTAGGAATAATGAAGAAAGAGGGTTGCCAGTAGGGATAGGCCCAGGATTTTCACAAGTCTGTCAAATAATTTCAAAAAATTTCTACATTTCCAATTCTTTATGGAGAATGATATAACACAGACGTACTATTTAGGGGAAGAAGGAGGAAGGATATCCTGGCAACTCAGTTTCTTTGGTGACTACATTCTTCTGAGTACAGCCAATAAAAATAATTTTTTGATGTCTCATAATAAAGAATTTTACCAAAGGGGAAAGTAAGTGACAAAATACTCCCATTATTAGGGACTTGGTTAGATGTTGGGAATGAATACTTTAAAAATGTTCTACATTCTAGATTTTATTTACTGAAAATGTATTTTATAATGGGGAAGGGAAGGAGTTCTTGCCATACCCTATAAAATCATAGAGTAAGAATCTATTCCTGGTGTCTCCATCTAGACTCTGATGAATATAACAGCCTCAGTGAGGAGGAAAGAGGCAGCAGCAGGCGACTGGTATGGAGCAAGTACCCTCTGGATGTACAGAAGGAGTTTGGCTATGACAACCCCCACGACCTGGATTCAGATTGATGGTCTTATGATATCCAGGAGGTTCTACCACAGGCCTTTGAGGGCTCTGTGACTGGTATCAACTGGCCTAGCAACATGCTCTTAGGATTCCTAGCTGAACATGTGGAAGGAAAAAGCAGACCCAATAGTACCACCCCAGCAGTGAAAACTTAAGGGAGTACATCTTTTCTACTCACAGTAGGCTCCTTGACCTCTATCAAAAGAGACCCTACCATCTGGGGGGGGGGGGGGGGGATGGAAGTTCCTTTCACTTCCTGGCCCAGGCATTTTTCCTAATATTCCAGTTCTCCCATGCTGAAGCCAGAAGGGAAGGAGAGACACCTGTTTCATTAGCAGTAATATTCTGCTTCTCCCCACCCCACCCCAGGCTGCCTACCTGCAGTAAAAGCCTGTTCTCTTCGATAGAGGGGATCTAGAAGGGCTACAGTGGGTCCCTTGCAGGGCACAACCCAGTTATAACAACTATTGGGGCAGAACGTGGAATCTGAGCTGGGAGGTTTTAGTCAATAGGTCTTTGTCCTCCCTGCTTCGGACTTCAATAATGGTTGTAAAGATTGCTGTTGTTCTTTGGTAATGGGACCAAGGCACAATGCATATGAATGATACTATTAAATAAAGATTAACTTTTAATATGGAAGCAAGCAATTTTTCAAAAACTTTTCCCCCTTTTTTTGCAGTTCTGGGAACTGAACCCAGGAGTACTCTACCACTAAGCAACACCTCCAGCCCTTTTTATTTTTTTGAGACAGGGTCTCACTAAATGACTAGCCTCAAACTTATCATCCTCCTTCCTTTAGCCTAATAAGTAGCTGGGATTACAGATAAGCACTAACACACCCAACTCTTCAAAACCTTTTAAATCTGAATATCTTAGGTGTTTTTCCATTGACTTTCCCCCACAAAAAATGGGGGGTTAATGAGGTAGAAGTTACAGAATTAACCTTAGACATAAAGGTCTCACAACAAGGGAGGATGAAGTAAGCATAATCTGAACTTGGCTTTCTATCGAGAAGTATTTCTTACCGGGGATGGGGATGTGGCTCAAGCGGTAGCGCGCTCGCCTAGCATGCGTGCAGCCTGGGTTCGATCCTCAGCACCACATACAAACTAAGATGTTGTATCCGCCAAATACTAAAAAATAAATATTAAAATTCTCTCTCTCTCTCTCTCTCTCTCACTCTTAAAAAAAAAAAAAAAAGTATTTCTTACCAAAACAGTAATTGTCCTTCAGTATCTGTGGGTGACTGATTCAAAAACCTCCTGTGGATACCAAAATCCACAGATGCTCAAGTCCCTTGTATAAAATGACATAATATTTGCATATAACCTACATACATCCTTCAAATACTTTGTCATCTCCAGATTATTTATAAAATCTAATGCAGGCAGGCACTGTGGCACACCCCTGTAATCCCAACAGCTCACAAGGCTCAGGCAGGAGGACCACAAGTTCAAAGCCAGCCTCAGTGACCTAGCAAGGCCCTAAGTGGCTCAGTGGTTGAGTGCCCCTGGGTTCAAACCCCAGTACCAAAGCAACCAAAAACAAAGAGTGCAATATACATAGCTGATATACTGTATTTGAGGAATAATGACAAAAACTATGTTTAGTATAGGTAGTTTTTTTTTTCTACCAAAAAATATTTTTAAGCTATAGTTAGTTGAATCCATGAATGCAAAATTTATAACTATATATGAACAGAACAAATTTTGGTGCCCAAACTTTAAATCTCTTGTAAGCAATCTCTATCCCTACTCTTTTCAAAATTCCAGCTGCCTTAACTGTTTGGCATTGATTCTGGTCAAATAGAATTTTGTGCAGTGATAAATGTTCTATATCTATACTCTCTAATAGTAGCCACTAGCCACATGTGGCCATTGAGCATTTGCAATCTGATTAGTGCAACTGAGAAACTGAATTTTTTTCTTTCTTTTTTTCTACTGAACCCAGGGCCTTACACACATTAGGCAAGTGCTGTGCCACTGAGCTACATCTCAGCCCTTTTTAATTTTTTTTAAATTTCGAGAAAGGGTCTCACTAAGAGCTGGCCTCAGATTTGGACTCCTCTTGCCTGTTTGCTGAGTAGCTGAGATTACCATACCTGGCCATGAATTTTTTACTTTATTTTAACTAGCTACATTAGCACAGGTCTAGGGAAACACACAAAACTTTCCATTTGAGGTAGCCATCTTACCCTGTTTCTCTATCACATAGGAAAGTGAAATATACAGGGAGAAGTCTTCTTCTCATCTCTTTCAAGATTTTATAGGTTTCTCTACTTGTCCCTTCCTACTTCTACCCATTCTTTTTACTTTATGTCCATTTTATAAGCACTTACCTACATTTGTTCCTATCTACATGGAATTGTTAAATCTGCTAGAATTATTAGGCTCTGTACTCAGGCTATTACTGCAGCTAATTAAACCTAAAAGCAGGCTTAATACTAGTCATCTTAGTCTCCTTCTGTAGACATAGAAATGAAGGATTAAAAACCACTTTGCCGTTTTAATGTACTCACTGCTGTTTATGTGTTCATTAAGTTTCGTCAACATCAAAGGGCTGACAGCTTCACAAACTACCTACTGAAAAGGGTACAAACTGTACCATTGCAAAAGGGATTAGCACACCAGGAGAAGGATTTAGTAAGATTTAAAAGACCTGGTGGGAACTAATTCCACTATGAAACTTGAGTCTGTAGGGTGTCTGGCTACCCTCCCACAGAAGGGTTTCTAAGAGAAGTTTGTATCCAACACCGAGGAAGAATGTTGTCATCCTTCAGTAATGAGAGGAGGATGACATGGCTCACTAAGCAAGCTCTCAGCACCTGAAGTGTGGTGTCCCTTCTTCTGAGAAGCCACTGGGGGGCGGCACATTCCTGGGAGAAGCTGGTTATTGGGTGGAAAACACTAAAGCCAGAGTCAAGGATCCTCAGATAAGCACAATGCTTAAAGGATTAGCTCCAGAGGAGCCCTGGGATGGTGCCAGCTCAGCTCAGACAGAAATCATATTTATATAGTTTAGGCAAGTCAGCCTTTGCACAAGACTCCTTGTCATCAGACAGGAATTTGGTATACAAATCCCCAACCTATGACAGTAGGAATGTCCCCCCATATTCTCACAGATGCATGCCCTGAACCAAAGGCAACTGATCATGCTCCCCTAAAACTTTATTAAGCAAGTATATGTCCAAGGTAATTACCTTGTCTGCAACTGGGATCAGTTTGGTGAAGAATGATCAGAAGGAAAGATTGCCCCACAGTTCTTGTCTTCACTGTCGACCAATTCCAAAATCTAAGGACAAGATGTCCATGGGATGTGCCAGATCAACAAGTTCTTCTGGGTCTAAGATGACAGTATCTGGGGGCATCCCAGAACAGTTGTATAATCCAATGCAGCCATGAAGGAAGATCCCATTAGGCCAAACCTGCTGCTCTGGACTGACCTGGTGGCCCAGCTTAAGCACCAAAGTTAGTTGCTTTCCATTCTTGAAAGTTAGCTGAGGTGCCAGATTGAGGTTGAAGCAGCTTTTCCCCTAGAGTCTTCACTGATCTCCACAGGAAAAAAAATAGAAGTCCCACAAGTACCAAGTGCTTCCTGAGACTGCAGCCCTGCAAGGCCTCAGGGCCAAGGGAAGGTGGACAGGAAAGGAGTGCACTATCCCTGTGACCCACCCTGAAGCAGCTTGGAGTGTAAACAAAGCCTGGTGCCAATAACAGAACCCAGGATGCAGCCTGGTGTGAGGTTTTCAGAAAAAGAAAATGACTACTTTCAGCACCAGAGTGGGCTTGCTTGGGTCTGCACAGCAGTCCCTCACACTGGCCCTTTCAGAAAGGAACAAGTTATTTGATGACTTGGGTCCATAAGATGTTCCCCCAAATTACTGATAGTGGATAGAATTCAGGTGACCCTCCTGAATTCCAGAACATTTCAGCCCTCTTAAACTTCATACCAGAAACCCAGAGATTAACTGTATCAACTAGAACAATGACCTAAGGTTTCAATAAAATAAAGGATTATCCTTCAAAAATATTAGTATTACCAGATTTCTGACTCATAAATTTGTTCATATCTACTTGTCAGACCTGAGCCAGTTGCTAGTAACACAAGACCTATCTATAAACTAAAGTATATGTCCACGATTTTAAAAATCCTTAAAGTTCACTTTTGCAGGTAAGACTCAACTGAAGATTGTGTGAAAGTGAACATAAAATCTATTATCAGAATCTGATTTACCACCACATTGAGACATCTCTCGGGGCAGAGAGACTCAGTTTGGGGTATTTTGAATTTTTAAACACAGACTATTATTTCCTATACATGAATGAACATTCTTTTGCTAGAATTGGTGTTCCAGGTTAAATATCAATAAGTAAAGGAATACTGGAATTTGAATTTGGTGGTAGCAGTGGCAGTGTCCAGTTAGCCACAGAGCTGCTCCCCGTTAGCTGGAACAGGGAGGTCTTCCCCAGCCCTTGTTTTGGGACTGCAGCCTCTGCCAAAGCATCATGGTTCCAGCTAGGAAGGTACAGGTAGGCAGGTGGCCAAAATCAACTCAATTCAGAGCCAGAAGCTTGCCTCTTTTCTTAAGGATTTTGACCATAAGTGCAAATGTGTTCCAGGGAAATTCAGTCAGACAGGCAGGACCTCCTCCAAAAGAAGACTAATCTGTATACAGCAAAATCCTGTGGCTCCCCAAGCACATGGACACAAATGAGAAGTCAACCTTGACAATATGGAACTTCAGTGGCCACCATTGAGACCATGAACAGCCTTCCTCCTGTTAAGCTTATTGTTTGAGTGTGAAGTTCCATTACACAGAATGGTATTTCTCTTGTGGAATTCAGGAAAGGGGAGACACGTTTCCACATCAGTTAAATAAAGCTTGCTGTTTGTGCCTCCCCCAAAACAAACAAGGAATATAACCCTCTTCCCAGGGAAGAATTCTGAGCCAGAGGAAGAAATAGTAGCATTTTGAGCCTCTAACATCAAGAGGTTGTACCTGGTCAGAGGAAAGCTCCCATAAAGTATCCTCACTTTAGAGACTTTTGGTTCAAACTTCACATGCTGTGAACCACAATCAGAGCCATCAATCTAGCACTTCCTCTCCTCTGCAGCAACTTACCCAGTATGTCAGGGGTGCACCTACTCACCCTGGAAAACTAAACAACCATTCCCCTGTTCCCCAACCCCCCCCCTACCCTGAGGTCCCCACCTTCAGGTACCCCAACCCTGAGTCTCCTCCCATAGCTTACCAATGAGTGAGCACTGGCCCTGAGTCCCCTTACAGAATGTGGCTCAATAGGCTCCTTTAATTCAGGAGGGCTAGGCCCACATAGTCTTGTTATCTGGACTTTGGTGGTTATGGCCACAGGTGGCCAGCTTTCCAGGCCTCAGGGAATGTCACCTCTGGCCCCTAGTCAGTTTTCCTCTCAACCTTTTTCTCTTCAGTTATATCTAGCTCAGTCAGGACGCAAAAGCAAAGTTGCTGGGTGATTCTGGTGATGGTAGCTAAATGAAAACAAAGAATCATAGGTTTTAGCAAACACATTTAGCTGCAGCCCCAACCTGAACAAACTGAAGGCTAAAAGCACATTTGTGGCTCCTTTCCCACCTGTCCCTTGGGTACCCTGGGCCAGGCTTCACCCCTCCCCACTGTCCAGACTCCTTGTCCTCATTCCATACCCAGCCAGTCTGAGGCATGACCACTTGTTTTCCTTGTACTGTCAAAAGATAATGCTTTAACCCCCAAATAGGACTCTAAAATCAGAACTAAAGAGATCATGTCAAGATCAAAAGAAAAGTCTTGTGAGCAGCCAGGTCTCATCCTCCAAAAAATCACCAGAGTGGCAAGGGGAGTAGTTAGCCCCTGTGGGAACCTGTGCACATGTGTATATAGCCAATAAGTGATGGGACAAAGAAACTCACCCAGAACATTCCGAAGAAAGAGAGGCCTCCGGGATTCTGGAAGGTAAACACCCACGAAGTAGACAGGGACCCCGGAGAGGGCAATCCCAATGCCAATGAGAGAATTGACAGTGTCACTGAAGAGAGGCACCATCACCAGAAACAAAGAGCATATGCAGAACACGATGGGAAAAAACAGGCTCAGCTGAAATGGAGGGGGGTGAGATATTAAATAAGATGAGATAAGGGAATAGGGCATGGGTAAGAAGGCACACTAGGGAGAGGGCCCCCACTTCCTTGTCTGCACAGAACTGCTGACCTTGAGTGGCCGGGGCCGATCGGGCTCCTTCCAGCGAAGGTAGAGCTGTCCAACAACAGACAGGCCCACAAAGAACCAGTAGCTGAAGCTGAAGTAGTTGATGAGCAGGAAAACATCCTCCACGGTGAGGTAGATGAGTGTCATGGTACACTGGGGAAAGCAGCAAGGGAGAGGAGGGGAATATTATCACCAAAAGCCCACCCCAGGAGAGTCCACCTTCCAGCAATCATCAGATCTGATGTAGCTTCACCAGATTATCTCTGGTTTTCAGTGACCTCTTGGTATTATATACACCTGTTCTTCACATTAATCTTCAAGGCAGTGCCTCACCTTCTTCTGTTAGGCCCTTCCTACAATCAGTGCCTCCTTTCTTGTTGCAAGCACTTCAATAGCAAGGCAAGTTCTCTCGTCTTCTGATGGCAGAAAGGGATACTCTCAATGCACCAACCTCAGCATGAATCACACTCTTCCCTAGGAAGATGCTTAAACTTGGATTGTTTGGCTTCAGAAATGCAGATTAGCACCAGGTGTGGTGGCACAGGCTTGTAAATCCTAGCTACTAGGGAGACAGGCAGAAGTATCACAAGTTTCAGGCCTGTCTGTGCTATCTAGCTATCTATTTTTACGGTACTGGGATTGAACCCAGGGACTTTTAAAGATTTGTATTTTAAGGGCTGGGGATGTGGCTCAAGCGGTAGCTCGCTCACCTGGCATGTATGCAGCCCAGGTTCGATCCTCAGCACCACATACAAACAAAGATGTTGTGTCCACCAAAAACTAAAAAAATAAATATTAAAAAAAATTCTCTCTCTTTATAAAATAAAAAAAAAAAAAAGATTTGTATTTTGAGACAGGATCTCACTAAATTGCTGAAGCTGATCTCAAATTTATGATCCTCCTGCCTCAGCCTCCTGAGTAGCTGGGATTTCAGGCATGCATCAGTACACCCAGCTCCACCTGGGCAATTTAACAAGACCCTGTCTCAAAAATAAAATTTAAAAGAAAAAGGCTTAGAGATAGAATGCTCCTGGATTCAATCCCCAGTATGAAAAAAGCAGATTAGCAAAATGGATCCATACCTCCAAGAGAGGTGGGGTGAGGGGTGGGTATGACAGAACTTGCCCTCTAGAACAAAGAATCCTGGAGGAGGACAAACCCGCATAAATACAGTTATCTCATACTAGACAAAGGAGCCAAAAACATACATTGGAGAAAAGACTCTTCAACAGATGGTGCTGAGAAAACTAGAAATCCATATGTAGCAAAATGAAACTTAAACCCATGTCTCTCACCATGCACAAAATTCAACTCAAAGTGGATCAAGGACCTAGGAATTAGACCAAAGACCCTGTGCCTAATAGAAGAAAAAGTAGGCCAAAATCTTCATCATGTCAGATTAGGTCCTGACTTCCTTAACAAGACTCCTAAAGCACAAGAAATAATCTCAAGAATCAATAAATGGGATGGATTCAAACTAAAAAGCTTCTTCTCAGCAAAAGAAACAATCGATGAGGTGAAGAAAGAGCCTACATTCTGGAAGCTAATTTTTGCCACATGCATGTCTATAAATAGAGCACTAATCCCCAGGATATATAAATAACTCAAAAAAAAAAAAAAAAAAACAAAATGGGCTAAGGAGCTGTGCTATCTTTTCCAGAAGGATATATACAATCAATCAACAAATATATGACAAAATGTTCTAGGTCTCTAGTAATTAGAGAAATGCAAATCAAAACTAAGATTTCATCTCATGGGGCTGGGGATGTGGCTCAAGCGGTAGCGTGCTTGCCTGGCATGCGTGCGGCCCGGGTTCGATCCTCAGCACCACATACCAACAAAGATGTTGTGTCCGCCGAGAACTAAAAAATGAATATTAAAAATTCTCTCTCTCTCTCTCCTCTCTCACTCTCTCTTAAAAAAAAAAAAAAGATTTCATCTCATGCCAGTCAGAATGGTATCAAGAATACCAACAATAAGTGTTGGCGAGGATGTGGGGGAAAAGGCACACTCATACATTGCTGGTGGAACTGCAAATTGGTGTGCCACTCTGGAAAGCAATATGGAGATTCCTTAGAAAACTTGGAATGGAACCACCATTTGACCCAGCTATCCCACTCCTCAGTCTATACCCAATGGACTTAAAATCAGCACACTATAATAAGGCAGCCACATCGATGTTTATAGCAGCTCAATTCACAATAGCTAAACTGTGGAGCCAACCTAGTTGCCCTTCAATAGATGAATGGAAAAAGAAACTGATATATATAAACAATGGAATATTACTCAGCATTAAAAGAGAATAAAATCATGGCATTCGCAGGTAAATGGATGGAGTTGGAGAATATCATGCTAAGAGAAACAAACCAATCCCAAAAACCAAAGGCCTAATGTTCTCTCTGATGATAAGTGGATGATGATCCATAATGAGGGGGAACAGGGAAAAATGGAGGAACTTTGATTGGGCAAAGGGGAGGGACAAGAGGAGAGAGTATGGGGGTAGTAAAGATGATGGAATATGATGGGCATTATTACCCTAGGTATATGTATGACTGCACATATGGTGCGAGGCTACATCACGTATAATCAGAGAAATCAAAAATTGTGCTGCAGTTGTATACAATGAATCAAAATGCATTCAGTTGTCATATATACCTATTTAAAATAAATAAATAAATTTTATTTAAAAAAAAAAGAATCCTGGGTGACAAAAGTAGGGACTACAGTCCTGAGACAGTTTGGATTTGCTTAAATTCAATATGAAGAATTCTCCCTACCTAAATTACCCCAAATTATCAACAAAAGATTTAAAAATTTAAAAAGTCCATTCTAAAGAGATAAGGGAGGACCTTGTATTAAAGGATGTAACTCAGTAGTACGATGTGCTAGCATGCAAAAGGCTTTGGGTTTCATCCCCACAATGCAAAATATATGATGAACTGCTTTTCAAATCTCAGAGTAAGCCTTTCTCTGGGTCCCTGTTTGTTATGGTTTGGATATGAGGTGCTCCCCGCAAAGCTCCTGTGTTAATGCAGGAATGTTCAGAGGTAAAGTGATTGAATTCTAAGAGCTGTAACCTAATCCGTCCATCGTAGTATGAATGGGCTGGGTGGTAACTATAGGCAGGTGGGGTGTGGCTGGAGGAGGTGGTCACTTGGCTAGGTGTTCTGGAAGGGTGCATTTTCCCTGCAGTCTCTTCCCTCTCTTTCTCTGAGCTTCCTTGCTGCCATGAAGGAAGCTCTTCTGCTGGACTCTTCCCCCATGACGTGCTGCCTCACCTTAGGCCCAAATTAATGAAATTGGCCGTCTGTGGACTGAGATCTCGGAAACTGTGAGCCCCAAATAAAATTTTCCTCCTCTAAGTTGTTCTTTTTGGGTATTTTGGTTTCAAGGGGGGAAAAAAACAAGGGACTAAAACACTCTTCCATATAAAACACCTTAGTTAGAATTAGGAGCCCTGCACAGACATGCCCAAGCCCATACTGCCCCCAACAAAGCTTACATTGAACAACAAAGCTGGGATGGGTGTAAAACGCTCAATGTGAATCATAGACAGAAGATCTGGGAGGTGGCCCTCACGTGAGCCCACGAAGAACAACCTGGAGGGATAAGAAATGTGTAAACATGTTTCTTTTAGTGAGCCATACTCCTCACTTGGACAAAAAAAGGCCTAGAGCCCCAGAAAAAGGGGACAGTCTCCCAGGCTCTATGCATGCCCAACTCATTAGTCATAATACCCACAGATGCCTCCACCCTCAGCCCTAAGCCCCTCACTAATACCCTGGAACTAGCCCCCAATCATTATCCACTGACCACCCCAGGCCATCAGCAATGGAATTTGCTATCCCCCACAGATACCCACTGCTTCTCTCAACCAGATATCTCACCAACATCCCACAGATGCCACACCCTGCCATTGCTTCCTAGCAGATCAATCCATTTCCCAGGGGTACCCCCACTCTGCCATATTACAAATTCATAGCCAACCCAATGGCTTTTAAAGAAGAGCTGCCAAGATTTCTATCTGTGCTCAGAGTATATCTTCCCCAAGTACCTGATATATGATAGGCCAAGGTGAGTATAGGGATCAAAGAGAGAACCCAGGCCTCCTCTCTATACCTAATGAGCTTTACCAACTGAAAAACAGACCAGCATGAAAATGAAGTGGTACCCAGGGTAGCCAGCAGCATCAGAGTGCATAGCACTCATTCACTAGGCTTGAGGGTTGGCTGAGGGAGCAAAAAGCTTTGTAAAGATGACCACATCTGGGCTAGAAGAAGAACTAGAGTTTGCCAGGAGTGGGTAGGTGGGGAACCAACATGTACGAAGGTAAAAGAACTTGGAGGCATGAAAGAGCACTGCTTCTTTGAATGCTGATGCTACAATTCAAAGACCCAGGATGAAGTATACAAGGAGGGAGTGCCTGGAATTACCTGTATAAAAGGCCCAGCTGGGAGCCAGCTGTGACTTTGAAATAAAGACCTGTTAGGACTTACTGCCCTCTGGTGACCCCTGGTGGCATCATGGTGGCCACACTAAAGCAGGAAGATGCTAGGGTATGAAAGAAAGGCCAGACAAGGTCATCCATCACAATTGTTCCGTAAGATCAGAGCCCTAAAGGTGGGTACCCAGGTTGAAGAATGAACAAGACAGATAGCATAACCTCAAGCATTGTAATGTGACTGTATGTGTGTGTATGTTTATGTGCAAGTTTGAGCTGGGGGGAAGAGGGTGGCACCAAGGGAAAAATCAAGATACCAAGTAGCCAAGTAAGAAAAAAACATGGGGCACAACTGGAGAGAAATCACATGTGGGGTTCACAGTAAGCCTGAGATACTTGGGGGCCATCTCACAGAGCCCTAGGGTCAATGACATCACCTAGAAAGACATTATAGGGCAAGATATTAGAATTTGTTCATGAGGCTAATAAGTTATACTAGATAGAGGAGAAATATGACAAAGGGCATGCTGGAAGAGGAGAGGAGGCAAAGATGTACAAAGCCTCAAATAGCTGACAAAGCAAAGAAGACAGAGCAAAAAAAGATAACACAGGCAGCAACTTTGACATCACTCTCCAAGTGTCCTCCACCCCCTTACTGCCAATGCCACAAGATGCCTGAGAGAGGTGAGAAAGCACACACTATCTGGGACAACTGGCAGAGCCAAGTGAGATGTCTTGGAGCATCAGTAAGCATGAGGCTACGGGGAGTACCATGATGGGTGGGGCACCCTGTGAAGAGCCACACCAGGCTAAGTTGAGGGAGAATGACACTATATTTGGGGGGGGGGGCATTGAACTTGGGGCACTCAGCCAATGAACCACATCCCCAGTCCTATTTTTTATTTTATTTAGAGACAGGGTCTCACTGAGTTGCTTAGCGCCTCACTGTTGCTGAGCCTGGCTTGGAATTCACAATCCTCCTGCCTCAGCCTTCTGAGCTGCTGGGATTACTGGTGTGCACCACCATGCTGGATACACTCTATTCTTTACTAAGGCCTTGAACACTCTATTACTCTGGTTGCCCCAAAGATGCCACAAATACATATATTGGTGTGTAAAAACTAGTAAAAAGAATGAATGGGACAAAGCTTTTACTGATTCATCCTTCTGTGTGTTCATGTGGCAAATATATATTACATGCTACACTCCTGGCCCTGGGGACAAAACCATTTATAGGATAAATGGATGAATAATCAGAAAAGAAGTCTTCTTCTCAGTTATCAGATGTCACAGAAGCCATGCAAATAGTTTCAGAAAGAGAAAGCGGTCAGCATCACTTGCTTCAGAGGTCCAGTAGAATGAGGACTGAAGACAGGCTAAAAGGAAGGAATTCTTAATAAGAATATTTGTCAAGGGCTAGGGTTGTGGCTCAGTGGTAGAGTGCTCACCTAGCATGTGTGAGGCACTGGGTTCGATCCTCAGCACCACATAAAAAAATAAACAAAAATAAAGATATTGTGTTCATCTACAACTAAAACAGAAATTCTTTTTTTTTTAAATTAAACATCCTTATTTTTCTTTTTTTTTTTTAAAGAGAGAGTGAGAGAGGAGAGAGAGAGAGAGAGAGAGAATTTTTTAATATTTATTTTTTAGTTTTCGGCGGACACAACATCTTTGTTTGTATGTGGTGCTGAGGATCGAACCCGGGCCGCACGCATGGCAGGCGAGCGCGCTACCGCTTGAGCCACATCCCCAGCCCTAAAACAGAAATTCTTTAAAAAAAAAAAAAAGAATATCTGTCAAGTAACAGAAGCCAAACTATAAGTGGAAAATGAAATGTTGACTACTGTTCTCAAGTACATACCAGGGATAAGGGTGGAGTATGTATTTAATATATGTAGGGATCTAGTTCAATCCCAAGCATACACCCACACACAGTGTTTCATGTAAGGGGAAAAGGAGAAATGGAAAAAGCTGTGACTTCTCTAAGTAGAAATAAGAGAAAGTCATGGAGAGCTGGCTCCAAGTGAACATCCACCAAAGAGAGGGGATAAGTGATGAAGCAAATGCTTAAAAAAAGGGGAAGTGCTAACCCCTGAGGCCAGCTAATGGAAGGAGACATAATTCTTTATCTGCATCAGTAGGAAGACAGTTCTGTGCACTGAGAGAAGAGCAGGAGCCTACTTAACAGCCTCAGTGTTCTCTGTGAAGTGAGGGGCAGAGTCATCCTGTTCGCAGCACTATTACCTGGTATATACCAAATGCTCAGTTATTAATTTATTGAAAGTATAAATCCTAGGACTTTAGTATAACCCACAAGGAGCCTAAAACTTGGTACCTGCCACAGTCACTACTATAAGCTATTTCCTTCCTCCCCTATACCCTTACCATGCATCCTAACGTCAGACAGAAACATGAGGTACCAGTATTACAAATGTTTGCACAAAAACAAACACACGCTCCCACACAGAGAGTTTCTGCCTATAAGAGGGACAGAAAAAAGACAAGCTCTTATACCTACAGCTCCAGAAAATTAAATGTTGTAGAGTATTATTGGTAAAGCGAGATACATACCTTGATGAAGCAAAGATAGATGCATTGAGGCCCCCAAAGCAGGACAGGGCAACAGCAATAGGGATGGTCCAGCTGAACATGCCAAATGTCTGGTCAGCAAATGTCTGGTGGCAGAGCACAGAAGGGGCACTCAACACAGGACAGGGTTTCAAATCCTGTGCATTGACAATCTCAGGACAAAAGTAGTCACTGCTGAACAGCCCACCATCTGGCCTAGACCCATCCTGTCATCTTTCAGAGCTGGAGTAGCTGCAGAGGAGAGAGACTAGGCCATTTAAGGGGGCTGAGGATCATGAAATGAGAAGAAAATGAGGTTTCCAAGAGACTCACCACAGCCACTGCATCACTGTTAAGGACATCCGAAACGTTCAGCACTGTGTAATAGGCCACGTTGGTCAGGATGTAGATAAACGTCACAATTGGCATAGAAATCCCAATGGCCAAGGGCAAATTTCTGTCAGGACAAGTGAGATAGAACCTAGAACCCTACCTAGAACCCACCTCTCCTAGAGATCAAAGTTCATCAAGTCTCTAGGGAAATTTTCCTAACATTTAATAGTTCCCTGGCCTCTAAGTGTTTGAGGCAGTCTTTCCCCATGTGGCCTAGAGAGGGTATACATCCATTGCCCCTGGGCTCTTTCTATTGAGAAATATAGAGAGAAAATCCTTGCCACTGAAGGTCCAATGAGTCCCACAGGGTTCATAATCCTTCTGTATCTATCATCTCAGGACAAATCCAAGGAGCGATTTGGTCCTATGGAGACCAGAAGCCAGACTAAGGGACCAGCTGGCCAGAAGCAGCTCAGGTTTCACAGGCTGCAGTCTCAGCAGCAGAGTGTAAGGTCTTGACACCTCAGACCCAGCTGGGTCTGCTGCTGCCCACTGAAGACCTCTCCTCTAGGAAGGTCCCTGGGGACCCTCCAGTGCAAACATGAGGGTGAGAACCAAGGGCTTTCCCACCATCACTCACTCCCATCCTAACCTCCAACCCCTCCTAACTGGAGAAGGGTAATAGAGAGAAGAGGGAATGAGAGGCAGAGGGAAGACTGTGGGAAGAGGGCAATGCACCCATTATCAGCAGGAGTTCCAGCTAAGCTGGGGAGTTGAGAGTGTGATCTCGCTTTTACCTTTCTGGGTTTTTGATTTCTTCTGTTACAAAATTAAGGGTGTCCCAACCTGAGTAAGAGAAGAGGGCAGAGTAGAGGGCAAGAGAGAGTTTTCCCATGTCCCAGGAGGAACCCTCAAAGGCATCCTGAAAGTGCTCAGAGTGTCCTGTGGGGACAAAAGCAGGTGGGAATTCAGAAAGAAGAAAAAAGTTGAAGGAGAATAGGGAAAGGGGGATGGAAGGAATATGGAGAAGAGGAAAAATGGGGAAGATAATAAAAAAGAGGAAAGGAAAATGAAAAAAAGCAAAAAAGGGGAGGAAAAAAAGGAGGGATAAGAAAAGACAGGGAAAATATAGGACAAGGGAAAGAAAAAAAAAATATCATTTAGCACCAAAAGAACAACAACCACCAGTTCCCTGTACTCTACCACCCAACCCACATCCTCAGAAAAGCTAATATTCCTTCCATAAAACTAGACAATCTCAGAAAAACAAAGGCATTGCCTCGGATGTGCCAATATTTTTTCTAAAACCCTAAGGAATTTCCATTTCCTACAAATGACTCACAGCAGGCCACAACTCTTCTTCTATTGTTTATAACGCCACAAGGCTTTCATATAAAGAGGTCATTTTCCACTACTCATTAGAACTTCCTGTGAGGATCTTGGCCCACATCACTGCACAATTTGGTCATGTGGGTTTATCAGTCTTGCAGAAAGGATCTGCCACTCCACTTGCAGTGGGTGTGGTTGCACGGGGCAGGAAATCACAGGCTATACAGGAAATGAGATTTTCTTGTCTCTCAGGGAGCCAACCCAGGCACCTGTCATTCTCTTTAGAGACCTCTGGAGACTACAAATCTGAAATCCCAGGGGGCAACACCCTGCCACCCAGATCAGAGACCTTCTGGACACACTGAGATTTTTTAACAGAACTCAGACTTCTAAGGAAGCTTGTAATAACCTGCTGCAGAAAGCCTAGATGCAGTTTTCAATATGGAAGAAAGGGCTAGGTGTGCAGCAAGAGCAGTGAAAATAGATATCCATCCTCCAGGGATGTCAGTCATTGCACACAGTGGTTCCCTGAAGCACAGATTTTAGGAGGAGAATTACTCAACAATCACTGACACCAAGATGTTCTTGAGACTCCAAGGACACCCAGATGGCTGGCTGCACTTAGCATGAGTTCACAAAGGTCTTGGACTGATCACACAGGATACTTATTAAAAGCACAGCTTTTTAGACTTAAAACCAGCCAAAGCTTAAGCCAGGTGTAGTGGCACATGCCTGTTATTCCAGTAACTTGGGAGGCTAAGGCAGGAGGATTGCAAGCAAGGTTAGCCTCAGCCACATAGTGAGACCCTCTCTCAAAATAAAAACTAAAAAGAACCTGGGCTGTAGCTCAGTGGTAAAGCACCCCTCCCCACCCTTGTTTCAAACTCCAATACCAAAACAAAACAAAAAACAACCAATCAAAGTATGATTCAATAGGTCTGATATGAGGGTCTCAGATCCCCACGGGGTGTAAAACAGACACATTTAGGGATGGATGATCTAGAAAATGAGATCATTAAGTGAGGGAGAAATCCGTGGCTAAAGACCTCTCAGGACTTCTCTAAGGGCCCAGGAGATCTTAGGAGGCCTGTTACCCTCACTGCCAATCTGCTCTGATATAGAAATGAAAAGCTTTTAAAAGCCTACGTAAGGAAAGACAGTGTCAGTTTCCTAATATTCTAGTATTTTCTTAAGAGCTGACTTTGGGACAGAATGCTAAATGCAAATTCAGATGAAAAGTAAAGGCTACAAAATAACCACTCATTTCCACACCCACACACACCCTGACACGCCCTTCCAGGAAGGTCAAATTTTCCTATCCACTGCCTGGCAGTCACAGACCCAAACCCAGGAGCCCACTCTGTCCTCCCCCTGGTTACTTTTGTGACCCAATTATGACCCAAGTTTCAAGACTTTCTAGGCCCTCAACTGGCTTCTTACAATGGTCCCAGTCTCCACAAAATGAAAGCAGCCCTGAGGGAGGGCCTGACATATCTAGCCTGGCCTACAAGGGCATGAAGAGATTCAAGGCCATCTCTTGAACTCACTGAAACACTCATGTACACAGAAAGAACTGAGTAGTAAAGCTAGTAAAGTCCCCATATCTTCCTCAGGGAACCAGAGGAGCTCCTGGACATCCACCCTTCTTCCCACCTCAGGCCCCTCTTACCCTGGCACAGTTTAACAATGCCCATGACAATGATGGCAATGAGGGCTAGGACCTTGGCGTAAGTGAACGTGTCCTGTACTCGTGTGCCCCACTTGACATAGGCACAGTTCACAAATGTCAGCAGACCTAGGAGGAAAACCATAAAGTCATTGCCAGGCTTAAGCTGATGGCACATAGGCCCACCCTCTTTACAGAGAGCATCACTTCTGCCCTTCTTGCCTAAATTAGAGGAAACAATGGACGATGAGAACCAAAACAGGCAAATAGACAGATAACTTGAACCTGCCCCACCTGATAGCACCTATGAATGTCCCAATACTGTGGATATTCAAAGATAATAAAGGTAGCCAGGCACATGGTGCATACCTGTAATCACAGCTACTCAGGAGGCTGAGATAGAAGGATCACAACTTTGAAGCCAGCCTCAGCATCTTATTGAGACTCTGTCTCAAAATAAAACAAAAAGGGCTGGGTCTAATTCAGTCCCCATTCCCTCTAAAAACCATCCCCCCAAATACCAGCTATCCCCTCCCTGTGTACTCTCTCCCCTGAACCCTATGGCATTCCCATTTCATAGCTAGAGTCTGATGCTAGGTTCCTATGGACATCTGTCTTAAAACAGGTCTTTTAGGTGTTTATGTGCTTCCCCAAGATCACAAATTTTCAGATGGCAATAAAAGCAAAGCATGTTTTTAAGCTCACTGCTAAGCAAAGAACTAAGGAACCCTTGCTGGAATCAAAGTAGTGATGGCTTTCACTTGACAGCCAATTCACTGGGATAAGGCAATTGTCAGAAAGGTGTCAAAAGGAGAAGAACACCCAGGGCCAGCTGTGGAAGTAAACACAGGAGGCAGAAGAGTCTCTATGGTGCTTTAAGAGCTTCACTCAATACACTGGCAAATTACACAGGTGTTCACTAGTCAATCATGTGGGGGACTGGAGGCACCAATGGACACAAAGAAGCAACCCAAAGGAGTGCGTGCTGCTGGAAAGTCTTCCCAGGGACCTACCTGATTATCAAAATTGTATGTATGGGCTAAGCCTAATCAGCTAACATACATAGTTAATAGCCACCAGTAATCCACAGACCTCTGTAGATTACCCCTGTGGATATAATACAGTAAGCATATTTTTAGGTACTTACCCAGTCCCTTCTTGAGAATTGCTTCCCCTCTTCATCATAGCTAACTAAGCCAGACATTGGACCCATGCTGGCTTTTTAGATTATCTCCCCCAGGAACATGGAATTTGAATACCAAGAGACCAAATCTAATAGTAGCAGGGTACTCTAAAATGAGTTGGGAACCACAACAAGTCAAACACACAAGCCCTTGGTAACAGAGGACCAGAAACCACAAGTAAGCAGAGGAAGGAAGCAGGACTACAAAAAGAAACAGAAGTGAGAGAATAAGAAATACACAGAACTGGACATAGGGTGCACACCTGTAATCCCAGCAACTAGGGAAGCTGAGGCAGGAGGATTGCAAGTTTTCGGCCAGCCTCAGCAATGTAGCAAGACCCTAAGCAACTTAGCAAGACCTTATCTCAAAATTTAAAAAAGGGCTGGGGATGTAGCTCAGTGGTAAAGCACCCTGGTTCAATCCCTAGTACAAAAAAAAAAAAAAAAAAGAAAAGAAAAGAAAAAGAAATACACAAAGAAAACAGCAGAGATAGATACAAGGCAAAGACAATGAAATAGAGACACAGGGAAGGAAACAAAAAGAAAAAAAAAAGATAACATGGGTAAAAAAGGATCCACATTGGAAAAGAAACTGACAATATCCTGGAAGTGCTCACTGAGCTTGTATGTAGAACCAAAATGGGGAAGGGACTGATAACAATCTTCATTCCACAATGCCAGGCATAGCACCTTCTCCTTCCCTCAGTCCTGTTGCTAATTTCCTGCAGGGCTAGTCCTCTCTGCACACAAGTAAATAGAGCACACTGTGGAAATTCAATGACTGTGAGCTAAACTAATGAATGAAGTCCATTCCCCAAGGAAGTCCCTGCAGGGTCAGTTCCAAAAGACCTGCTGCAAGGATATAAAAGCACCTGGTCAGTAACACTACCTCCTGAGAAGAAGACTAAAGATCTGGAGAGGGAGGGGGCCTTTTTCTACACCATTTTATACTTTGACACATTCACTATGCACATATACTTCTTTCTCAATGAACATAGTTAAAATGCCACAATGTACGGCCAGAGAACAGGGCCAGGGGTAGGATCAAAAGTCAGATATCCAGGGCACAAAATGTAAAAAAAACCATCCACTTTCAGGGGACCATGTGCAGGAACCTGAGAGTGAGTGTATCCTTACTTCCTGGCTCCAGGCTCCTAGCTTGCCTCATTCTACTCTCAGCCCTGCCAGAGAACATTCTATCAAGCAGAAGCCAAGTCCCTTGACTGCTTTCCTGATTCTAATTAAGAAACACAATTTCACCATCTAAATCACACCCCTTGATGCCTCCCAGAACTCCAAGCCCATGGGGCTGGGGTTGTGGCTCAGTTGTAGAGTGCTTGCCTAGCAAGTGTGAGGCACTGGGTTCAATTCTCAGCACCACATATAAATAAATTAAATAATAAAGGTCTATTGACAACTAAAAAAGTATGTTAAAAAAGTAAAATAAAATAAAGAACTCTCATCTAGCTAGCTCACTAGACTGTATCAGAGCTCAAAGACAAGGCTGAGCCTTGTGGCCAGGTGCTCAGATTCCACTGCCTCCACTCGAACTTCTAAGCTTTCCCTCTCCGTGGCATTTCCTTGTTGGATAAGCTGGCACCAATAAGCAGGGACCCATATGAGGCTCTCCCAGAGAAATCAGTACTCAAAGAGATCCAGACCCAACCCTGACACAGAAACAAATTCCCAAAGTCTCTCTGTGGTAGAGATTGCTAGTCATCTTCTCCAAACTCCTTAACAGAACCTTGAGCTAGTCTTGGCCACTCCAAAACATTCCTAGTTTCCCCTGAAACTACTTAAGGCTAGGAAACTAGATTTTCTCCCAGATATGTGAGCAGATAAGACCTCTAAAGGGAAGAGTATACCTTTGTCCTTCTGGTCACCTACAATGCCCAACATGACCTGTGGAGCTTGAGTAGTCATTCTGGACCACAGTTAGACGTCACAGGCAGAGCATTAAGATAGAAGAAAGAAACCTGGCTCTCTGAAGCATTTTAAAAGTTGTCTTACCAACCCAACCTGCCTATTTTTAATAGGTGAGAGAAATAAACTTCAACATTGGAGTCATGCTTCTTTGGGTTTTCTGTTGTATGAAACCCAAACTAATCCTAAGTAACACATGCTCCTCCTGACAGAGCTATACCTCTAACACTCTCCCTGACAGCAAGTGGCTGGGTGGCCTGAAGCTGTAGTCCCAGCTATGCTGAGAGTCACAGTTTCCTTTTCCCAGAGGGGAGAGGAGGGAAACCTTCCAAGTCTTCTCACAAACAGGCTGGGTGTTACCAAGGGCATCCAAGGACAAAGGAGTACGGTCCTACATGGCAATGACAAAGGTGGTGGGAAAAAAGAGGGGGGCAAATTTTTATTTTTTTGTGCTGATGAGGATTGAACCCATGGCCTTGTGCATGAGAGGCAAGGACTCTACCAACTGAGCTATATCCCCAGCCCAAGGGGGCCAATTTTAAGTCTTTTCGGAGTGAAATGCTCTACAACAGTCCATTTCCTTCCAAATGGAAATCCAGAATCAGTAGCTACCTCCTAGAATGTATAGGAATATATAATTTGTGTGCCTTTTAAGGAGTATTCCTAAAGCAGGGCCCAATGGCATGCCCCTACAGTTCCAGCTACTCAGGAAGCTGAGGCAGGAGGGTCACTTAAGCTTAGATCAGGGCCAGCCTGATCAACACAGCAAGACACATCATAAAAATAAATAAATAAATAAGCCAGGTGCAGTGGCATATGCCTGTAATCCTAGCAACTCAGGAGACTGAGACAGGAGGGTCACAAGTTTGAGGTTAGCCTTGGCAACTTAGCAAGAACCTCAGCAATTTGGCAAGCCTCTGCCTTAAAATGAAAAATAAAAAGGATATGGGGATGTAGCTCAGTGGTAAAGTGGTTCAGGTTTGATCCCCAGTTCTGCAAAGAAAAAAAAAAAAAAAAGAAGCAGCAAAGAAAAAAATTAGATCCTAATTTCTGAAAATAGCAGAACTGCCAACCCTGATAGCGCACAACTGTGATACCAGCAATTCAGGAAGCTGAGACTGGAGGATCACAAACTTGAGGCTTGAGACCTGTCTCAAAAAAAGGACTGGGAATATAGCTCATATCAAGCCCTTTTTATTTTGAGAGAAGGGTAAGGTACCCCTGGGTTCAATCCCAGTAACAACAGATAGGCAGATAACTGAATAGATAGATAGATAGATAGATAGATAGATAAAACTACCTG
Organism: Spermophilus citellus; assembly: GCF_964194105.1. Classification (NCBI taxonomy): domain Eukaryota; kingdom Metazoa; phylum Chordata; class Mammalia; order Rodentia; family Sciuridae; genus Spermophilus; species Spermophilus citellus. Next base: position 52,923,155 of record NC_138200.1, on the reverse strand, counting down.
GGGGGGCATATAGCTTAGTATTAGAATGTGTGGGAGGCAAGAGTTCAATTCCTAACACCAAAAAAAAAAAAAAAAAAAAAAAAGAAAGAAAGAAAGAAAGAAAGAAAGAAAGAAAGAAAGAAAAGAATCCTTGTCTTTAATTATACAAATATATCTAGTCTTATTATCCGAACACTTGAACTACATATAGGGTTAGAGTCTTTGAGCAAGATCAAGACTCCTTAGCCTTGTGTCACTTAGAAATATGAAAGATGGCTGGGTGCAGTGATACAAGCCTGTAATCCCAGCAATTGGGGAGGCTGAGGAAAGAGGACTGCAATTTGATTGCTAAATGGCCAACCTCAGCCATTTAGTGAGGCCCTAAGCACCTCAAAATAAAAAATAAGAAGGGCTGGGGATGTAACTCTGATAAAGTGCTCCCCAGTATGAAAGAGAGAGAGAGAGAGAGAGAGAGAGAGAGAGAGAGAGAGACCCATCTATCCATAGTAACTACTGATCAAAATAGGGGGAGAATATCCCCCCGCCTTTTTTGGTACTGGGAATTGAACCCAGGGGCACTTTACCACTGAGATGCATATCAAACCCTTTTTATCTTGAGAGACGTTCTCACTATTTTGCTTAGGGCCTTGCTAAATTGCTGAGGCTGGTCTCAAATTTGTAATCCTCTTGCTCCAGCCTCCCAAGTCACCCAGCAAGAATATTCCTTTTATTCAAAAGTTTGACCAGGCCTGAGTCCAAGGCAGCAAGAAACAACAGAAAGATATTCAAGACTCATTAGGTGTTTCTTCACTCTAGTCTCATCTATATTAGTCTTCTTTCCCTACTTCTCCTCCTCATTGTCTGCCTTACCAAATAAACTCAGGGGAAACAGAGTCTTAGCTGTGAGGCTCTGGGCTGTGATGTCACTGTCATTACTGAACTGGTTCCATCTTGATTCCTTCAAGGCAAGCATTCTCCAGTGATATATATGAGTGCACATAACAGGCAGGATCCAGAAGTCAAATCCCACAAAATAAATGGACTAAGAACACCTAAGCCAGAAGTGTTACTCTTCTGCTGTCAAATCAAATATTCTTACAATACTGGGTATCCATGTTACCAAATGTACTGGTCCTACCCAAAAAGAAGACCCTATGTTCCTCAAGAACCATCTTTTCCCGGCTATGGTCCCATAAGTAAGCTTACCAAGTATAGTCTACAGTCTGAGGCTCCTCCCACCATAGAAAATTCCAAGATTCCTGAATACATTTGAACAAAGTATACCTTTAGGACACAGTTTCTTAACTATAGAACTATGGACATTTTGGACCAGATAAGTCCTTACTGTGCAGGTTTGTCTCGTATATGGCAGATGTTCAGCATCATCTCTGGCCCCAACCTTCTAGATGCCAGCAGCACCAATACCCACTAATCATGTCAACCAAAACACCTCCAGACATTGCCAAACATCTCATGGAAGACAAACTCACTTCAGGTCGAAAACCACTGCTCTAAGATAATAAGTAACTAAGACAGCCCAACATCCCAAAAAAGCTGCTTAAATCCCCTGTTAGTGTAACCTAGGAATATGGTGGGGTGCAGCTATATAGAGAGCCAGAGTCTAAAGCAGCAATGGCTTCAGGCACGAAAAAAAGTGATAAAATAAGGAAAAGAAAGAAAGTCTGGGTATAAAAGGAGAGGAAGCAGGACTGTAGTAGACTATAAAGTATATACTCCATTTAAAGGAAAGGACAGATACTTAAAATCTAGCTGATTGAATCAGGCAGGAATTTAAGTTTAGTGTTGCCAGATTTTTTCAGAGAAAGAACAAGTACTGATTTTTCAAATGTTGGCAACTATTTCAATATTATTTAAAACACTGTGCAGGCTTAACAAAACCATCTATGGTTCAAGTCTGGAGTCTTGCTAGGCCCTCTAATCTAAGAATGGAACTTTAATTATCTAGCCTGGCATGGCTATAACTTCTTTGTGCATTCTTCTAAACAACAAGCTAGCCCCTCTTATGTCTCTATTTCAAGACTAACTTCATTCTCCTATCCTACCCAAGCCTCACACTGGATTCAATGGATCTTTGGTTTTCCCCCCCCTAATAATGACCTAGTCAGTTTCTTCCAATTTATGTCTCTTGAGATCAGGCTGTTCCCACTGCCATTCCTACCCAAAGCGACTCCCTCCCATACCTCAGCTCTATTTAAAGCCTAATCCTATGACCTAAAAGTTCCAAGAAGGGAAATAAGTTGAACCCTAAAATCAAGTCAGTTAGGACTATGGAGCATAGTTTTATGACTTGGCTGATTTCTGATAAGTTCCTGCCCTCAGGCCTGGATTCTAGAAAAGCCTTGGCTTCTGGGATAAGGGGCTTGCAGCAATTCCAATCTTGAGAAATCTGGGTAAAAGTACATGTTGAATGAAAGAGACCAGAAAATACCAATACTTTGCATATCTAAAAAGTAAGGCTACTCCTCCAATCCCAAGATCAGTGCCTAGTATGAGGATAGGCTTCTTAAGTAAAAAAACATGGGGAAAATAATAAAGGGAAGAAAATAAAATTTAACAAACAAAAATTAAGATAAAAATCTTCTGGGTATCAAAAATTATATATAACATGCCCTTTGACTTGGTTGTTCTTTGAATTTACTCTAAAGCTATCACCCACCAATGCACAGGCAATTTCAGATGCCCAATCAATTGAGGAACTCATACAACACTCAAAAAAGAATCCTGCAACAGTTTATTTCCTTAGACACAATGATTTCCCTTGTTTAATTTAATCCTAAGAAAATATTCAGGAACTCTAAAATATTTATGTACAAAGACATAATTATTTACAGCATTATTTACAATAGTATAGAGCTCTTACTATATGTCAGGAAGAGAAAAGCATTTACAGAGGTATTTGTCTTTTATTCTTCACAACAATCTTTTCAGCTAGGCACTATTAATAATCTCATTTTTGGGGCTGGGGATGTGGCTCAAGCGGTAGTGCGCTCGCTTGGCATGCGTGCGGCCCGGGTTCGATCCTCAGCACCACATACAAACAAAGATGTTGTGTCTGCCGAGAACTGAAAAATAAATATTAAAAAAAAATTCTCTCTCTCTCTCTCTCTCTCTCTCTCTCTCTCTCTCTCTCTCTCTCTCTCTCTCTCCTCTTTCTTTAAAAAAAAAAAATAATAATAATCTCATTTTCCAAATGAGAAAACTGAGGCAGCAGATAATTAATTCCCTAAATCAATGGTAAAGCTAGAAATCAAACCCAATCCAGCATTGGACCCTCTGAGTTTAATCATTATACTACACCGCCTGGAAATCACACCTATGTCCCCAAATCATGTTTTCTAAGAATATTTGATAAAAGAGATTAGATGCTAAAATTTAAAAACCAGTATAAGAACCGCTAAAGTTCAGGAAATAATGCCAAGAGTTAATAAATGGGACAGAATCAAATTAAAAATCTTTTCTGCATAACAAAAGAAACAGGACTATGAAGAAGGAACCTATAGAATTGGAGAAAATCTATGTTACCTACTCTTCAGACAGTATTAATGTCTAGAACATATAAAGAACTCAAAAAACTTTACACCAAAAAAAAGTCAAACAATCCAATTAATATGGACAAATGAATTAAACAGAGTATTCAAAAGAAGAAATACAAATGGCCATCAAATACATGAAAAAATGTTCAGGATCATTAGCAATTAGAGAAATGCAAATCAAAACTACAATGAGATTTTATCTCACTCCAACTAGAATGGCAGTCACCAAGAATACAAATAATAAATGCTGGAGAGGATGTGGAGAAAAAAGAACACCTTTACACTATTGGTGGGACTACAAGTTAGTACAACCACTATGGAAATCAGTGTGGAGGTTCCTCAAAAGACTAGGCATGGAACCACCATCTGACCAAGTTATACCACTTCTCAGTATTTACCCGAAAGAATTATAGTCAACATAATACAGCAATACAAGCATAGCATACCCATATTTATAACAGCACAATACCATAGCCAAACTATGGTACCAGCCTAGGTGTCCATTGGTGGATGAATGGATAAAGAAAATGTGGCCATATACCCAATGGACTTTTATTCAGCTAAAAAGAAAAATGATACAGCATTTGAGAAAAGTGGATAGAACTAGAGACCATCCCATTAAGCAAAATAAGTCAAACTCAGGTGGTATGCCTTCTCTCATATGAGGAAGCTAGAGAGGAAAAAGGAAAACAAAGGTGGGGGTGGATCTTCTAAAAATCAAAGTGAGGGCTATAGCTGTGGCTCATCAGTAGAGCTAGAACACTCATCTAGCAGTAGCACATGCAAGGTGCTGGTTCAATCCTTAGCACCACATAAAAATAAATAAATAAAATAAAGGTATTGTGTCCAACTACAATTTAAAAACATATATATTTTTTAAAAAATCAAGGGTTGGGGTTGTGGCTCAGGTAGAGTGCTCACCTAGCACAGTAAGGCACTGGGATTCAATACTCAGCACCACAGGAAAATAAATAAATAAAAATAAAGGCATTGTGTCCACCTATAACTAAAAAAAAATATTAAAAAAAAAACGAAATCAGTAGAGGAAAGGGACTAAGGGCTGGGAAGTAGGACAGGGAAATGCTGGGGAGTGATATTGGCCCAATTATATTGTTATATGGTGTGCATGTATGAATATGTAACAATAAATCCCCTCAATATGTACAACTATAATGCACTAATAAAAAAGTATGTGGGGAAAAACAGTATATAAGACACAAAGAGTATGATTTTTTAAATTATTTTGGGGGGATTGAACCAGAGGTGCTTTATCACTGAGCCACATCCCCAGTCTTTTTATTTTTTGTTATTTTTATTTTTATTTTTTTGGTATCGGGAAATGAACTCAGGGATACTCAACCACCGAGCCACATCCCAGCCCTATTTTGTATTTTATTTAGAGATAGGGTCTCACTGAGTTGCTTAATGCCTCACCATTGCTGAGGCTGGGCTTGAACTTGTGATTCTCCTGTCCCCAGCCGCTGGGATTATAGGCATGCGCCACCATGCCCAGCCTTTTTATTTTTTAATTTTGAGACAGGGTCTCATTAAGTTGTTTAGGGCCTCAATTTATGATTCTGCTGCCTCAGTGTCCTGAGTAGCTGGGATTATAGGTGTGTACCACCATGCTCAGCAGGATCATTTTAAAAATGATAAATTTTATGTAAGATGGGGCTGGGGTTGTGGCTCAGTGGTTGAGCATTTGCCCAGCATGTGTGAGGCACTGGTTTCGATTCTCAGCACCACATATAAATAAGTGAATAAAATAAAGGTCCGTCAACGTCTAAAAAATTAAAAATATATATATATAGAAAAAAATATTGGAAGGTATTTCACTCATAATAACAATAGTTTTCTGGGAGGTAAAATCATGAATGATTTTAATTTTTTTATACTATTCTTTATCTGCCAACTTGTCTATAAAGTCCATTTATTATCTTTTAATTAAAAAAACACTACTTTAAAAAATGTTGCTTTTGGGCTGAGGTTGTAATTCAGGAGTAAAGCGCTTGCCTCACATGCATGAGGCACTGGATTTGATACTCAGCACCACATATAAATAAATAAAATAAAGATATTTACATCTACATCTAAAAAAATATTTTTTTAATTAATTAATTTATTTTTTAGGTGTAGATGGACACAACACAATGCCCTTTTATTTTTATGTGGTGCTGAGGATGGAACCCGGGTTAGGCGAGCGCTCCACCGCTGAGCCACAATCCCAGCCCTAAAAAAATATATTTTTAAAAAATGTTGTTTTGGGGGCTGGGGCTTAGTAGTAGAGCACTCACTTAGCACGCACGCACAAGGCACTGGGTTTGATCCTCAGCACCACATAAAAACAAATAAATAATCTAAACATTAAAAAAATAACTTATGAATCAACAAAGAAACCATAATTTAAAAAATTTTTTAATGTTGTTTTTATGAAATAAAGGGAAAATTATATACTAAGCTTAAAAACCAGAATATAGCCAGGTGCAGTGGCATGCATACACCACTAATTCCAGTGAAATTCCATGACTCACAGGAGGGTTGAGGCCAGCTTGGGCAACTCAGCAAGAACCTGTCTCAAAAAAAAAAAAAAAAAAAAAAAAAATGCAGGCTGGGGGAGTAGGGAGAGCTGTAGTTCAGGGGTAAAATGCAATTAATTAATTTAAAAACCAGAATATAAATTTCATACGCAAAGTCTGATCCCAATTCTATAAAAAAATGAAGACAATATTAAATTATTAAAAGTACTCATCTCTTAGTGAGAGATTATGGGTAATTTGAGGATAATTTAATTCTCTCCTTAATGACCATGTTTAGAATCATACACTTACTCCCTTTTTTTAGAGATGAGTCATGCCAGAATCTTCAGGACCAAAGTCTATTAGACACATAGGTGAATACTAATCATCCTTTCTCCTCCCAGGAGTATGTTTTCTCCTCACTGTCTCAAGAGGTATGGAGGGAATTCCCTCTATTGTTTGCTTTAACAAAGTCCTTAAAGTCAGGAGGCATGGTGTACTATACAATCCATATTGCTAGTTCCAAGGTACTCTCAGTCTATTTTTAATATTGTAGAAAAACTATATATAGCCAAAGCTTTTATAAGCAGAGATAAGGAAAGAACAGGGTATAATTAAGTGCCTTTGGCAGCACAGTGCTATGGAACACAGAAAATTCTGGGCTAACTGAAGCTCTAGCTCTGCAAGGTTGTATAACAATCTTCTCTCCTTTCAAGGGCTTCACACAGAATCCCTCTTTACATAAGAATCCCTCTCACATAAGAGAGAAAAGAAAATGCAAAAAATAAAAAAGGATGCATGGGGATCTCATCCTTAATGTAGGGTAGAAGCTACTTTTTTCTCATGAGCTGCAGGCAAAGCTTGTTTACAAAGTCAGTATACAGAAAAATGAAACACCAATAAGAAAAAGCCATTTTGGTGTGGTACTTGCTGCTTGGAATGGACCTCAAAGAGTGGCAGTAGCAGGAAGAAGGGGGTCCTATGGGCTTAGGAATAAGGCCTTGGGACCCCGCAGTCTATAGAAGCCTATTTCCTCACTGATGCCTTTAAACTAGTTTAAGATGAAAAGCTGAGAAGTAAAATAACACTTTTTTCTTTTTGAGCAGCACAATATAGGACTCAACACTGACTTTTTAATTGTTTTCTGTGTTAAGTTTCAACTAGTTGATGTTGAAACCTATCTCTTGAAACTGACCAAAAAAAAAAAAAAAAAAAAAGAGCACCAGACAAGATATATAAGACATGTAATAACCTGTCACAGAGAGTAGACGAAAGACCTCAGAAACGGCCAAGAGTAAGAAGAATGTGAGGCTCTAATATCTCTCAGGATCAATCGACTCTGATGAAATTACTCCTTCCAAAGGTAAGGTATCTCCCTCTTCCCCAAAAGGCAAACTATGCTTTTTTTTTCCCCCATCTTTCCCTGCATTACTAGGGATTGAACCCAAGGGCACTCTAACACTGAGCTATATCCCAGCCCTTTTTATTTTTTATTTTGAGACAGGGTCTCACTAAATTACCCTGGCCTTGAACTTGTGACCCCCCCCCCCGCCTCAGCCTCCTGGAATTACAGTTTTATACCACTATACCCAGCAAATTATGTTATTTAAATATAAGGCACCCATACCATTATTACAGCACCCACACACACACACCCATGCCCCCACATATCCTCTCACATTCAGCCCCCATACTTACATATGCAAGCAGCAGCAAGAAGACGGCAGGCCAGGTACGGGGGATCACAGGTGGGGAAGGAGGGCTGGATGATGTAGTTGGCGAAGGTGATGGCGATGATGGCCTGACTGGTGGGCTCAATGATTAGCAGTGAGGCCCATAGGCGAATGAAGGCAATAAAGCCCCCAAAGGCCTCTAGAATATAAGCATAGCTGGCCCCTGACTTGGTGATAGTGGTCCCCAGTTCTGCATAGCAAAGGGCGCCCACAACAGAGAAGAGCCCACCAATGGCCCACACGACCAGTGACAACCCATAGGAGGCAGTGTATACCAGCACTCCCTTGGGTGAGACGAAGATCCCTGAGCCAATCATGTTGCCCACCACCAGGCTGACCCCATTCAGCAGAGAGATCTCCTTCTTCAGCTGCATGGCTTCTGAGGGAACTTGAGGTGGCAAGCTGACATCTTCTTCCACCCTGGGCTGGCTGGCCTCAGGGATGAGATGGTAGCTGGGTACGGGGTTCACAATCTCTCTGGCTTCCATGGCAAATGGTTCCTGCACAACTGTGTTTACACTAGCCTGGTAAAGAAAACAAGTATGTCAAATCTTTGGCAGGAGTTGGTGAGGTTCTGGTTTAGACCTGCGAGTCAGGCAAATTTCCCTGCCCACTTCCTGCTTAGGGACAGACAGTATGCTACACACAAAATACAATATATTTCTCAGTTCCCACAATAGGACACAGGAAAATGGAGATAGGCAGACTTCTAATGCTCCTGAGAAAGATACCCATGAGAATACAGGCATGATTTGATGGTGGTTTCCAACAAGAGACCTGTGGGTAGGCACTGGGTTTGTCCAGTGGACTCATTCTCCCTGAGTGTTGGTTTTGCTCTTTTCTTACCAGCTTAAAACACACAAACCTACCATGCAGAGAAGACCAAAGCCCCTGCAGCATGTACATAGCCTTCTCTAGCCTGAAAGGCCTCTCATTGTATACACCAAGTATACAAGCTGCCTACCAAGCTGCCTACCCAGCTCTCATATAAAGGTCAAGAATTTTCACAGTGTCCAGCCTCACACAGAGAGATCTATAGCTACTCTCAGGATAGTAAAGAACATGAGCAGTACAGAGAAGGATTAAAAAGATCCTTAGACTAGAGTATATCACTTTTGCAGGGACTGGATCAAGAAGAGAACATGTGTGGAAATACATACCCGTGTTCACTCACCTTACTCCCCACATTGCTGCTTGCCCATTCAATACCTTTCTTTTTCCAAAGTACCCAAAAGAAAGTGATTATACAACAAGACAAAAATGGAGGAAGGATCTCCAAGGAGCACCATAAACTGGGATTAAACATTTGTCTACTTGCTTTCCTCAATACACCCCTCACTTTTACCTGGGGCTGAAATTCTAAGATTTTTCCAGAACATTATCCTGGAGTCTTGACATCCAACAAAAGCTATAGGCTTCTCTTAGTGACAGATTTGGCATTGGAAAGCATCCCATAGAGAGATGGTACATACAGTACCACCTTTGGATTAGAGTTGGGCTAATCCAGAAACCTTAAGGAAGTTGGATTCACATTATACTACCTACAAAGGACCCAGAATCTGTCAGAGGAAGACAACTACCTTCCTTACCCTGTGCTTGGTGTAGACTTCGTCCTCCCAAAATTTCTGTGTGGGCCATGCTTCAAATCCCCTGAAATTACCTCACTTTTTAGAAAAAGGAATCTGGTGGGCTATTTGATTCCCATCCAGGAGTCAGTCTATAGAGGTCAAAGGGATAACTTCCAGGGATAAGAAGGCAATCAGCACACCATTTTTCCAGAAGCCTCCACACCACTCAACAAAGATGTATATGACATATCCTGGCTTCACTAAGCTCAGAGCAAGGGAATCACAGTCACTCAAGAGTGAGGAAAGGGGGCTGGGGATGTGGCTCAAGCAGTAGCGTGCTCGCCTGGCATGCGTGCGGCCTGGGTTCGATCCTCAGCACCACATACAAACAAAGATGTTGTGTCCGCTGAGAACTAAAAAATAAATATTAAAAAATTCTCTCTCTAAATTAAAAAAAAAAAAAGAGTGAGGAAAGGCACAATAGCACACACCTGTAATCCCAGCTACTCAGGAGGCTAAAGCAGGAGGATCACAAGGCCAGCCTCAGCAACTTGGTGAGAATCTGTCTGGGGGGCAGGGGGGAGCGGGTAAACACACACACACACACACACACACACACACACACACACACACACCTGTCAGGGAAAATTTTGATCTCCACAGATCCCACCCGATGTTCCTGCCTTACCTGCCCCAATTCTGTTACAGAGTCTGGACATGAGCTTGAGTGAAAAAGTTTCTCTGGGGCACCAGAAGCCTTCCCCCGTCCCAGAGATGAGCCAGCCTATCTCTGCTTAGATGGGGCAGGGCTTTCAGGCAGCACCACTTTTATTTTTCACCTCTGACACCAAGCCATGCAGGTTTCCCTATGCAGGCATGTGGGAACAGATTTGTTTTCACATGTCTGTCAGGTGAGTCCAGGCATTCATGGGAACAAATCCAATAAACAGCTGAGAACCCATATTCTCACGTGAGAGTCAGGTGCCCAGAGACCTAGGTTACCTTTTCTACCGTATTCAGCACAGAGATGAAGAGCAAAGATGCCTGGTCCCAGGGACCGTTCCAACTTCTTCTATTCCATCAGATCCCAGTTGGAGGTAGGAAGCTCAGGCTACCAGATCTTCCTTTTGTACTTGTACAGTATGACAATGGTGCATCTGATGTGACTATTTTATTTTTTTATTCAGCAAGGGACTGTACCCAGGGATGTTCTACCACCCAGCCCCTTCTATTCTTTATTTTGAGATAGGGTCTCACTGAGTTGTGCAGGCTGACCTCAAACTTCTGATCCTCCTACTTCAGCATCCTGAGTACCTAGGATTATAGACAAGTACCACTGTACCCAGCTCTGACCTGCTTTATTAAGTAGGTCTGACATGCCAGTGAAACTATCCAGTAGTTTATTTAAAAGGGAGAGTACAGTCACAGCTCCACAAGCTGTTTTCTAGCATCTCAGTCCCAGCATCTGAATAAGGAACAAGATTTCTGCTGGAATTTAAAAAGAACTCCTCCTTCAGCCAAGGAGAGTCACCCTCACAGACAACTGAGAGTAGTTGAGGTTTCTTTCTCTTCTTTCAATAACAAAATGTGATTGACTCTAAGCACATGTCCTTGGACAAAAGTAATTAAAGTTCCTTCTCTTTGTTAAACACCCAAGAGCAGACTTGTGATGTAACTCCAGCAAGCTCCCCAAGAACAGATGGCTAAATCCCAGGATGGCTTGGCCACACAACTCCAAGGCCATCCCTCCCCTGCCTTCTCTGTCTACATCTCACTTCACATGCCTCCACAAAATCTAAGCACATGGGATATAGGTGGGATGTAGATGAGTTGTAGAGAGCTTGCCTAGCATGTATGAGGCCCTGGGTTCTAGCCCCAGTACTGCAAAAAATAAAATAAGTGCCTATAATATGAAAAAGATCGTTAGGGACCATGCCCTCAACACAAAATCAGGCAGTATGGTAGTATGGAAGTGAGAAGGTCCTGTAGTCAGAGACCACAGCTTACCAAATGTATCTCACCCTTCTCTTTTCCAGCTATTCTTCCCTAACAGCCTCACTGACCTTTTGTAAGCATCAAGTTAGGCAATATGAAACTCTTCAGTATGAAGCTTTCTTAGCCGAGTTAATATTGCTGAAAGATAACTTCTAGAAGCAAGGAAAAGAGGGAAGAGGTGACATAAGGTTATTTCACTGGAAGAAAAAAAAATCTAGCATAAAATAGGAAGTTCTTGACTATTAACTTCCTCTTAGAAACAAAGTATTATTCTCACTTCAGTGACAAGAAAAATCCAGATAATCTATAAAACCATAATTTCCTTGAAACCATAAGAAAGCTGAGGTTACAGGGCAACTAACTAGAGTAAAACTGAAGGAAAGACAACCACTTCCAACAAGAGAGAAATATAAGCTCCACTTAGTGGGAAAATGATGGGACCACCATATAGGTGGGCAAGAAGAATTCAAGAACTTTTTCAATGAGTTACTAAAGGTCAAATATGGGTTATCAAGAGCCACCCATTCAGAGGTTTTTCTCTACAGGCATCAGTAGGTGCTCACACGAAATATTGGGCAGGACTTCAACAGATGAATGGAGGGCTGGGGATGTGGCTCAAGCGGTAGCGCGCTCGCCTGGCGTGTGTGCGACCCAGGTTCGATCCTCAGCACTGCATACCAACAAAGATGTTGTGTCCGCCGAGAACTAAAAAATAAAAAAATTCTCTCTCTCGCTCTCTCCCCTCTCTCACTCTCTCTTAAAAAAAAAAAAAAAACAGATGAATGGATAAAGAAACTGGAATATATACACAATGGAATATTACTCAGACTTAAAGAAGAATGAAATTATGGCATTTTCCAGTAAATGGGTGGAACTGGAGAATATTATGCTAAGTGAAATAAGCCAATCCCAAAGAACCAAAGGCTGAATGTTTTCTCTGATATGTGCATGCTAATTCACAATGGGTTGGATGGGTTGGGGGAGAATAGAGGTTTTTTTAATATTTATTTTTTAGTTGTAGTTGGACACAATACCTTTATTTTATTTATTTATTTTTATGTGGTGCTGAGTATAGAATCCAGGACCTTGCATGTGCTAGTAAGCGCTCTACTGCTGCCACAACCCCAGCCCAAAGAGATATTTTGGACTAGACAGAAGTAGTGAGTGAAGAGAGGGGAGATGGCATGAGGGTAGCAATGATAGTAAAATGAATCAGACTTTATTACTCTATGTGCATGTATGATTACTTGACCTGTGTAACTCTACATCGTGTACAATCAGATGAATGAGAAGTTATGTATGATATGTCAAAATGCATTCTACTGTTATGTATAACTAATTAGAACAAATATAAAAATATATTTAAAAAAAAAAAGAAATAAATACTGGGCTGGGGATATAGCTCAGTTGGTAAAGTGCTTGCCTTGCATGCACAAGGCCATAGGTTCAATCCCCAGCACCACCAGAAAAAGAAAGAAACACTGGGCAGAGTCTCTCTCTCTCTCTCTCTCTCTCTCTCTCTCTCTCTCTCTCTCTCTCTCTCTCTCTCTCAGTAGTACTGGCCTGGAAAAGGAATAATATAAAGCCAATTTGGCCCCACAGAGAAAGGACAGCAAACTCTGTCACTCCCAAGGTAACTGGGGCATAGAGAACCCTCTATGACTGGGAGAGGAGCAGGAAATTCTGACCAAGACCATTACAAGTGTCCTACTTCTTGGGGGGGAGGGCAGGATCGCCCAGAAAGATCTATCCCCAAGATTCAAGGAAATACCTCCTGAGACTGAGGCTGAACCAAGAAAACAGAAAACTTCCCACCACCAGGTTAGTATAACTCAGAGTGTGGTAGAGATGGGTCCTGAGAAAAGCTAAGGCAAGAGTCAAGCAGAAACACTGAGAAAAGCCTGCCCTTTGAGCCCTGAATGCAAGGAAATTCCAGAGGAATTTGAAGATAAAGTTACCTAAGGTAACCATAGCAACAACAAACCCCAAACAGCTCTTCTCCTAATTGACTCAAACTTCCACACCAACAACCTAGCAAAAGAAGAGGTAATACCCATTTCCCAGAATAATTCTCACCCCCAACTCCCTCCACTACTAGGGATTGAACCCAGGGGCACTTTGCTACTGAGCCACATCCCAGGCCCTCCCCACCACACACCAGGAACTCATCAGGGGCACTCAACCACTAAGCCATATCCCTAGCCTAATTTTGTATATTATTTAGAGACAGGGTCTCACTGAATTGCTTAGTGTCTCACCATTGCTGAGGCTGGCTTTGAATTTGCTATCCTCCTGCCTCAGCATCACGAGCTGCAGAGATTATAGGTGCACGCACCAGCGCGCCTGGCCCCAGTCCTTTTTCTTTTTATTTTACTTTTTTTAAATATTTTCTTTTTTTAATATTTATTTTTTAGTTTTTAGGTGGACACAATATCTTTATTTTACTTTTATGTGGTGCTGGGGATCGAACCCAGTGCCTTGTACATGCCAGGCAAGCATCTACCTACCACTTGGGCCACATCCCCAGCCCTTTATTTTACTTTTTATTTTGAGAGAGGGTCTTGCTAAGTTGCAGAGACAAGCCTTGAATTTGTAATCCTCCTGCTTCAGCCTCCCCAGTGGCTGGATTGCAGATGTGTGCCACTGAACCCAGACAGAATAAATATTATATACCTCAGCTTCTACTATTTTACACACCATGCCTGGAAATCAATAACAAATTACAAGTAACCCAAAAAAGCAAGAAAAACAACTCACTATAAAGAAGCAAAGTAATCAATAGGACCAGACCTAGAAATGACCCAGATATTGGACATATCAAACTAACAATTTAAAATAATTACAGTGTGCAGCCTGGGTTTGATCCTCAGCACCACATACCAACAAAGATGTTGTGTCCGCCGAAAACTAAAAAAATAAATATTAAAATTCTCTCTCTCTCTTTAAAAAAAAAATAAATAAAAAATAAAATAAAATAATTACAGTGGAATTGGGGGTATAGCTCAGTGGTAGAGTACGTGCCTAGCAGGTATAAGGCCTAGATTTGATCCTCAGAATCTCCAAAAAATAAAGATTAAATAATTATGATTAATACATTGAAGTCTCTAGTTAAAGTTAGGGAGCAAGTGGGAACAAATATGGAATTTTATTTTGTTACAAGGGATTGAGCCCAGAAGCACTTAACCACTGAGCCACATCAGCAGCCCTTTTTATATTTTATTTAAACATGGGGTCTCTCTGAGTTGCTTAGTGCGTCAATAAATTGCTAAGGCTGGCTTGGAACTCGCGTTCATACTGACTTAGCCTCCCGAGCTGCTGGGATTACAGGCATACACCGTGATGCCCAGCTAAATATAGAATTTTAGTAGAAAAACGAAAACATGAGTCAAAATGGAAGAAAGTAAAACATACCAGAGCATCTAAGAGCTATGGGACAATATACAATAGTTAAGGTAAATATTAAAAAGAAAACATTGTTGATTATTTTCAGTTGATTAGAATATAACTGATGCCTACAGCAAAAACAGTAGCAATGTGTAACATACTTAAAAGTAAAATGTCTGACAACAATAACACAAAAAATAAGTGGGAAGAATTGGGAGCATACTGTTTCTTTCATGTGAAGCAATTCAATAATATTTCAAGGTAGACTGAGCCAAGTGCAGTGGCATGCGCTTGTAATCCAAGCTAATGGGGAGGCTGAGACAAGAGGATCACAGTTTCAAGGCTAGCCTCAGCAATTTAGTGAGGTCCTAGGCAACTTAGCAAGACCTTGTCTCAAAATCAAAAATAAATAAATAGGGCTGGAAATGTGGCTCAAGCGGTAGCGTGCTCGCCTGGCATTCGTGAGGCCTGGGTTCGATCCTCAGCACCACATACAAATGAAGATGTTGTGTCCGCCGAAAACTAAAAAATAAATAATGAAATTCTCTCAAAAAAAAAGAAAAAAAAGTTGCTTTCAAAAAAAAAATAAACAAACAAAAAATAAATAAATAAATAAATAAGGGGCTAGGAATGTGGCTCAGTGGTAGAATGCCTCTGGAATTAATCCCCAGCACCACACACACACATACACACACACACACCACACTCACTCACTCACACAAAAGAAGGAAGAAGAAAGAAAGAAAAAATGAAACAGGTTTCATTAAATTATTCAATGTACCTGATAAGGTCCAATCTTGAAATAACAGTGTTAAGCCCAGATAAAATGCATTTAGGTATGTTGGCACATGCCTGTAATTCCAGTCACTTGGGAGGCTGAGGCAGAAGGACTGCAAGTTCAAAGCCAGCCTCAGCAATTTAGCAATAGCCTGTCTCAAAATAAAAAATAAAAAGAACAGGGATATGACTCAATGGTATAGCACACCTGAGTTCAATCTAAAAAAAAAAAAAGACATGCAGGAGTCCCTGGGTTGGATCCCCAGTGCTGAAAAAAAAGGGGAAGACAAAACAGTTTTTCTAACAGATTTCATCCCATTTTAAAGAATTCTGCAGCTAATTCAGTAATTTACCAGACCACTAAAATTTCCTGATGAAAACAACCATGAAACTATCATGTGCAATTTCTGAAGAAAAAACAGACATCAAAGTTTGATTACAAAGAAAGTTTTTATTATAACTTCCAATCAAAAGACAAAAATCATATGGCCCTTATGTTTGCCTTTGTACTTAGAATATCAGAAAACTCAGGATCAAATTTAGCTCCCAATCATAGTAGATAAGATGCCTGTATTTCAACAGTGTTTGCTACCTAGTCTTTCCCATGGCTTTAGTTTGCTCTATTTCTCTCTCTTTTTTTTTTTATTTTATTTTTTTAGTTGTAGATAGACACAATACCTTTATTTTGTTTATTTTTATATGGTGCTAAGGATCGAACCAGTGACAGCCCCAGTTTTCTCTATTTCTTTTTTAACAACCTCATTAAAAGTATCTTTAATTATAAACCACCATAATTACTTTTTAGAAAGAGATATAAATATGTAACTTACTTGCATAATAAATTAGTGTTACATAACATGTAATATTAAAGAGTTGTTAGTGATGTATAAACCATTCTCTTTATTAGTAATACATTCATATTTTATGCAAATAACTAAAACTTTTATAAATCATAAAGATCAAGGAAAGTCAATATAGAACAGAGCAACATTATTTACCTGTCACAAAAATCACACTTTTATAAACTGATTCATCAGGTAAACTACTGAGAAGAAAATGAAGCCTCTACAGCAAGTGCAAATTCCATTTATCTGTTGTGGCCAGTCTATCTCTGCAACAAAGAATATGAGGCAATTTATCAAAAAATGAACCTAGGGGCTGGGGCTGTAGCTCAGTGGCAGAGCACTTGCCTAGCATGTGTGAGGCACTGAGTTCAAGCCTTAGCACCACATAAAAATAAATAAATAAAATAAATGCATGCTACTCATCTATAACTAACAACAACAAAAAATTTTTTAAATGAAAATTTTTTTAAAATTTTTTAAATAAACAGGAGGGAGGATACTTCCCTTTGTAAAATCTAGATTTTACATACCAAGCCAGGCATGGTGGCACATGCCAATAATCCTAATAGTTTAGGAGGCTGAGGCAGAAGGATTGCAAGTTCAAAGCAGCCTCAGCAAGTTAGCAAGGCCCTAAGCAACTTAGCGAGATCTTGTCTCAAAAAACGGGAAAAAAGGGGCTGGGAATGTGGCTCAAGCGGTAGCGCGCTCGCCTGGCATGCGTGCGGCCCAGGTTCAATTCTCAGCACCACATACAAACAAAGATGTTGTGTCCTCCGAGAACTAAAAAATAAATATTAAAAAATTCTCTCTCTCTATTTCTCTCTCCCTCTCTCACTCTCTCTTTAAAAAAAAAAAAAAACGGGAAAAAAAAGGGCTTCAGATGGGCTGGGTTTGTGGGAGAGCGCTTGCCTAGCATGTGTGAAGCACTGGGTTCAATTCTCAGCACCAAGTATCAATAAATAAAATAGAGGTCTATTGACAGCTTAAAAAGAAAAAGGGCTGTGGATGTGGTTCAATGGTTAAATACCCCTGTGTCCAATCCCCCCTCCAAAAAAAAAAAAAAAATAGACTTTACATGCCAGTTAGAGGCAGCCCTCCTTTTCTGAGTTCCATCATACCCACAGCAGGGATGTAACTGAAGCAATCAGCCCAAACTTCAAAAAAGGAGCTTGGTTATCTGAAATCATGCATGTCTAGGCAGCTGCTGCTCCAGAGTCCCAGGTCCCATGAACACTGTTTGCATAACTTTTGTAGAAACATCTCCATATCCTAGAGACTGCAGCAGGAAACACAGAGGTCAGGAAATTTCCTCTCTCAAGAAGTTCCATTTGATCCTCAACATGGCAAAAAAAAAAAAAAAAAAAAATTTAAAATACAGGGAAGATGAATCACATATCTGGTATACACTTTTGGTGTTCAATAAAAATATGCTCACAGCCAGATAAAGGGAGGAGGTAGAAATGAACAAGATAAGGAAAAAAAAATCAGGCTTGCGGTTTTCCACATACTTGCCAGGAAAAGAAAATCAAATATAACAACACAAATAACAACCCTGAGACCAAAGTCAGGAAGCAAAAGCCATCAGTATACAACCACAATGGGACCTGAAAAATGTAGGCAGCATGGACAGTTTCCTGAAGAGCCCCACCAGGTAAAAAGAGGCAAAATGACCCCAGAAAGCAGTCAGCCGGCTCTCCTAGATCTTAAATCGGGGAATAAGGCACCAGATGGCTTAGCATATTCTGCTACCTTGCTGCTACATTAGCTAGCCAAGTGGGCCATTTTTTTCTCCATCAAGGGCAGAGACTGAGTTCTTTTTAATTTGTGTCACCACGTACATAGACCAGTGCCCATGAGAGGTTCTCCAAGACATCTGTTAAATTAGATGTTGACTCCTATTTATACTGACCATTACACAACAGGATGACCAGGCTGTTGGCTTAGCGCTCAGTGGAGAATTTTCAAAATGTTTCACAAATATCTCCTGACAGTTATGACACGAGCTGGTCAAATGAGATGACAGGATATAGAGACACTCAGAGGAACCATTAATAACGGGAGCATCCTGTTCCCGAGCTCCAATATCACAGCGCTCCAAGCCCTGACCCCAGGCAAGGGTTGAAGCAACCCCAGAAGCGTGGTTCCCGCCTTCGCACACTTCCGTCCTTGCACCCTCGGACCTTTACTCGCTCAACGTGTCACACAGCACAGGTTGTTTCTCACAATCGGCGTCTCTCTCTCTCGGAACAACTTATTCCTAGTCTCTCACCCTCACGATCTCTCCCTCACACACCCACGAAGGCTCTCTCACACCCGTGGTTTTTCTCACTTAAAAGACCCTACCTCAGGGTCTCGCACACTCACAAAGCCAACACCAGACCCTAGGGGTCTCTCTCTCTCTCTCTCTCTCTCTCACACACACACACACACACACAGTCTTTCTCACACACTCAGTCGTACACTCAGGGTCTCCCGAACTCCTGGCGTCACCCTCAAGCTCCAGGTCCCTCTTACACTCACAGCGTCACCCTCACGCGGCTGCGGCCCGCCCAGAGCAGTTTCCGGCCGGCATCCAGCACGCGACGGCGGCGGCAGCTCGGAGGGTTCAGCCCCGCGGGAGGCGGTCCCTGCCCCTCCCCGCCCTACGCCCCGCGTCCTCGCGTCCCCGCGCCCCAGCTCCCTGGCCCGCAGCCCGGCCCGTTACCTCTCGGTGGCCAGGCGCCGCCAGGATGCTCGGTCGCCCAGCCGCACTGCCGCGGCGGCCGCTCAGGCCCCGCCCCCGCCCCCGCCACGTCATCCGCCACCGGATCGCGACAGCGCGCGCTACCTCGGGACAGGGCTCTTCGCCGCAGCCTCTGGCGGCGTCGCTTCCGGGCCCCAGACAATGCCGCGGCATCCACGATCCCGGGCCCGGCCAGTACGTGCAGATTCCTGGGCTGCCCCCAGCCTACCGCGTCGAGACTGGTGTGGACCTTGAGTTGGGCCCAGCCACCCTTGTCTTGGATGGTCACTTCCAGACCCTGCACGCAGTCACAGGAAGCCCCCCCCTCGGGGGGGGGCCTCCACATTCACCCGGATGCTACAATTCGGAGCTGTAAAGAGCCCTCATACCTTGTTCCCATCTGCCATCTGGTCCTTAGCTGGGGGACCCCACATCCAAAGAGACTCAAACAATTCACTTAAAGAGCTCCCGACAGGCACACACCCAGGACTTGTCCTTGCACACTTTGCTCAGACTCAAATCACTGAGGCCCTGGCAGACACAGTCACTGCCGGCTCCCTTAGCAAAATCTGGGACCCCCCATGGCTCTGTCCTCTTTCTGCCCGACTCTGGTGGTGCCCCTCTTTGAGGAGTTGCATCCTTCTGTCCTCTCCCTCTCCTCCTGACCTCATGGGCTCCTGGACCCTCCCCCTTGGTTTCCTGTCTACCTCAGACAATGAATCTACTGGGTCATTCATTCATTTCTCCCAGTTGTATGTTGACAACTGCACATCCTCTAGCTCCAGACTACACTCAGATGCTTGCTCCCCTCCACCTAGTGGTCCAGCAGCACCTGATCTTTTCATCCTCTCTGTCCCCAAGGCTACAAGCATTGCTTTTCTCCTGGGCTACAATAGCCTCCCAATCCCTATCCTGCTCTAACCCATCTCTGCAGGATAAGAAATGATCCTAAAATACAGATTGTAATAACTTTGAGCCTCCCCTAAAAACTTTTCCATTTCCTCTGAACAGCTGCAGGTGGGAGGCTGAGACAGCAGGAGCACAAATTCAAAGCCAGCCTCAGCAACATCAAGGTATTAAGCAACTGATTGAGGCCCTGTCTCTAAATAAAATACAAAATAGGGGTGGGGATGTGACTCTGTGGTTGAGTACCTGTGAGTTCAATCCCCGGTACCGCCCCCTCCCCCCAAAAAAACCTTTTCCATTCCCTGTCCTACCCACCCATAGGCCTGGGATGACAGTCTGAGGAGCCCTTGATAATGCTAACTTCTTTTGTCCTCTGCTTAGAACAACTTCCATAAGTATAAAGGACTATATATACATATTTGGGTTAGTACATCTGACCCTTTACCTCCAGGACCGGCTCCTCCAGCCTCTCTGGCCAGGCAGAGGGACAGTTCTGGACACTTTTGAAACTTGGTAGCAGCCAGTCCACTTGTCCTTGCAACAATTGCATACGTAAACCTGCTGGCTTCCAAACCTCTGACTTTGCTGTGTCACAAGCAACCCATCAACTGAAAGCCCACGGCACCAGGGACTCAGATATTCTCCAACACTATCAGTGCTTCACAGCACCACCCTGCAGGATATATTTATTTAGCCCACGAAACAGACTGAGGAGGGCCACGAGGCTGCCCAGGCTACCTGACAGGAACTGGTAGAGCTGGGATTTGTCATCCTTTTACAGAGGGCAGTTCTGCAGCTGGTCTCTGTATTCTCAGGTATCTTCATCCCCTCTCTGGGTTACCCCTTTTATCCAAGTCCTACTAACAGGTACTATAGTTAGTCCTGAGAGGGCGTGAGCGCCTTCTAGTGGCCAACACTGTATCAAAGTCTGGAGTGTAGGCTGAGGGGTTCTGTGAGAGACAGGAACTGGGGCTCCTAACAACCTTATTGGCCCCAGGCTTTCCACTACCAGGTTCAGTCTGGGACCCCATCCCTATGTATGTTTCCTCTCTACCATTTGTTTGGTCCCATCTCTCTTTGCCTATACCAGTCTCAGCCTAGCCTCTCTGCTTCCCTCAGTCTCTGTCCCAAAGTTAAGGTCCAGTCCCTGGGCTGGGGATGTGGCTCAAGCGGTAGCGCGCTCGCTTGGCATGCGTGCGGCCTCAGCACCACATACCAACAAAGATGTTGTGTCCGCCGAGAACTAAAAATAAATATTAAAAATTCTCTCTCTCTCCTCTCTCACTCTCTTTAAAAAAAAAGGTCCAGTCCCTGATAACCTGCCTCTCTAGTTGTCCACACACTTCCATAACCTCCCTCTTCTCATGCTCAGAGTAGTCCAGGACACTTTACACCATTCAGAATATTTTTATTGCCAGTATCTAGATACAGCCTGCTCAGAGCCCCATACAGGGATCACCACCCAGGAATAAAGGAAGAGACAGATGCTGGACATGTGTACAACATGGAAAATCTAGAATTGTGAAATCTGGTGGTACAACAATGCAGACCAGCCTGAAGGTGGCTTTGGACCTAGATCTCAGCCTATAGCCACATGCCCATTTGGCACCCACTGCCATTAGGCAGGTCCAGATTCTCCATCCCAGCTATCACAGGAGACCATATAGCATCCCTGGGGCAGACAGAAAACCCCTAGATGGGCCCTAGGCTCCTGGCTCTCAAGTCTCTGGGCTAGACCCTGGAAACTAAATACCATTCAGCTTCTTGGGAGGAGGTGCTGGGCAGTGGGTCAGAAACCCACTACCTCTCAGCCCTGTGCCAGCCCAGCTAGGTTCTAAGAGACCCTAGCAGGATGGTAATGTGGTAGTAGGGTTTGCAAGAGGGCACCTCAGGGCAGCTCTGAGCAGCCATGGTTGCTTCCTTCAGTTCCCTAAAAGGTCATGGCACTGGGCACAGCTCTCCTTGAACCACAGTCCCAGAGCCAAGGGAGCCAGCTTCAATACTAGGACTGACACAGCACAACCAAGGGGATCAGGGCTTCTGGGACATAGCCCCCAAAACTGAGGGAGCATCTGCTGCCTGATCCAGAGTAGGCTGCTCCTGGAGGTGAGAGGTAGGAGTGGAGTATATGCCCCTGGATCTGGGAACCATGGAAAACAAAACAAATTGCCCCTGCCTGCAGGGGGTACCAGGCTACCCCATGAAGCCTACCCCATGGCCTGAAGTCAGGCCACTGTGTCTACCAGTGAGGCCACAGGGAAGCCAGCAGCTCCAGCCACCCATGGCCAACAGCAGGCCTACTTGAGGCCAGCATGTGAAAAGGGTCACCCTGGGACCTGTGGGGGCAGGGACTATCGCTAAATAACATCTCTCACAGGAAGTCCAAGGGCCAGTGGGCAAGTTTGGAAAGGCCATAGGGGTAGAAGGAATGTATGACCCCCAAGTTGGAGATTGGGGCCAGGTACCAACCAATCCACCCTGCAGAGCCCATTTCTGAGGTCACAACAAATCCAACAGCAGCAGCATTCTTTCTATAAAGTGTCCCTTGAGTCCATGCTTATTTTTTCCTTCTTCACTACCATAGAGGAAGGATAAGAAATAGTACTTTCTCAAGGCAGATAATCCAAAGCCCAAGACCCAGGAGCTTGATGACAGTCCCAGAGACTGGGGGAAACCCCATGGCCAAGCCATTCAGCAGCCCTGCCTGGCACAGAAATCAGGGCCCAAGGAGCACACGTTTCAGATAGGCCAGGGTGGTGGCATTGGCCAGCATCTCAATGTGCTCACTGCCTGGTAGCTCCTGCAATGACACTTGGTGCTCCTGGAGGTTATGCCAGGCCTGGCACTGCAGGACACTCTCCAAGTTCACAGTGCCATCGCCATCACCAAAGCAGATTTTAGGGTCACGATCAGGGAAGTTCTCATAGTAGAAGGAGTCTGGTGTGGGGACACCAGTGCCATAAAGGCAGTGCAGCTGCACACCAGGTGGCACCATGGCTTCAACCAGCCCCTCTGTGTCCTGCCGCATGAGCCAGCCATCTTCAAAACCAATGTCCTGGAAGAACCGTTGATAATCTCGCAGTGTGTAGTTGGTTGTAGGTGTGTGTACAAACACCTTCTCAGGTGACCAGGTATGATTGTAGGGCAGTAGCCAGCTGGTGGAGACTGCAGACCGCTGCTGCTCCCGGATCTTCAGAGGCCCAATGACAGGGATGCGGTTGTTGTCTCCTGCAGGGAGAGGACTTCAATCAGTTCTGTGCTGATGAACACAAATAGGATGGGCAGCAGGTTCAGGACCATGTCCTCTGCTGGATCCCAGGCAATGGACACAATACAATGCCTTTATTTTTATGTGGTGCTGAGGATCAAACCCGGGTCTTGTGCGTGCTAGGCCAGCGCTCTACCACTGAGCCACAATCCCAACCCTTAAACTTTTGATTCTCCTGCCTCAGCCTCCCAAGTAGCTAAGATAGTATTTCCCTTTATTTTTGCTACATTTATTTAGGAAGCGAATCCAAGCTTTGTGGGGTTTTTTGTTTTGTTTGTTTGTTGTTGTTGTTTGTTTTGTTTCTTTTGCATTTCCTCACAAGGGATTTAGGCAATACACCATCTCCCCTTCTTCCTAGTGATTTATTATATTTCCTCACCTGTAACTGGTACCCTCCTCCAAACATGTTATCACCACACCTGTGGGCACTGGCTTTGTCTAAGGTGAAGCAATAGGTCCTCTCTATCACATTGAACTATATACATGTTGTTTTCTTCCTAAGCTCAGAACAGAATTCAGCCAGCCTGATCTCATCCTACCTACCTGCCTGTGCACTGATCTGGTGGTCATGATTATTGAAGACAGGGCAGGAGGGGAAGCTACAGACAGAGTCAGACCTTCACCTACTGGAATATAACACCACAAACACACCCATCAGCCAGTGAGACCTCTAGGGGTGATCTGAACTTGGAGACAGGGGCCACAATATCTGAAAACAGAAACCATATGACCTTAGCTCTGCCTGCTATGGACTTTTATAAGATTCTGAGGAAAGGGATGCCCCTAGGGGTTCACCTTCCCACATCTCACCCCCTACTCCTGGACTGCCAGTGCTGACGACAATTTTCTAGCATCTGAGGAAAAGGAAGAAACTCTGAAATGGGCTGGGGCCTGAACTCCATCATGGCACCCAGTCCTGAATGTCTGAGTCATGACCTCATTATCCAGACAACTCAGGTCGCTGAGACAGGCACTGGGCCTGACCCAATCATAATGAATAGTTGACCAAGCAGTCAGACAGTGCTAATGACTGGAGGAAGCCTGGCATGGTCCTGGCTCAGTCCCCAAAGTGAAGGTCCTCAGGGCTCCCACACAGTCCTGGCAAAGGGAGAGAAACTTCTTCCTAAAGCAGGAAGCCCCACCCCATGGCTACAACTAGAAAGTTCTGACAGTCATAAAAAGGCAAGTGGATTACGGAGGAACCAACAAGGTGGTGACTTTTCCAACTGCCAAGACAAGCAGGCCCAGCCAGATCTGCACCTGCTTCCTCCATGCATTACCCACAGAGACTCCCCCCCTGCCCACAGATGGAGATACAACTCATAAACAGGAAATGGTGGTCCAGTCTTCCTCCTCTGGGGCACAGGTGAAGATGAAGAAGTGAGGATGCAGGCAAGGGGGAATGAGAAGACATTTGAGACAAAAAAAGTTCAGCAGCCAGACCTAGCAATGTGTGTGCATGTATATGTTTGTGGTGTATTTGTACATGCAAGTGGCTGTGAGGCCAGCAGTTGTGCCTCTCCAAATACAAGGTGTGAGAAACACAGATTACAAGGGCTATCAATTAAAGATGTGAAATTAGTAGTAGTATTAGATCCTCTTTTAGGAAAAAAAAAAGATATTTGAAAAGGAATGTTGCTCTGGAGAAAGAAAGGCACTGAACCAAGGAAGTGACATGAAGGGTGTTGGCCTAGCAGGAAGGAGAGAAAGGAGGCATTCCTGGGACTAGCCACCCACACTGGGCCAGGTAGGTCTTACCTGAGGCCAGGACGCGCAGGGTCTTGGCCACGCCCCCCCAGGGAGCTCCCAGTGACACAAAAGCACGGATATACTTGTCCTTCCAGGCCTGTGGTTGCCGCTGCAGAAAGTAGAGTGTGTACATGTTGCCCATACTGTGGGCAACCAGTACCACAGGGCCCCCATACAGCTGGTACATCTCCTCGATCATCTCTCGGAGGGCCAGGAAGTAGGGCCCGTTTTCATCTGCAGGCCAGAGCCAAGCAGGGGTCAGGCAGGAAGGGTCCTGGGGCTTGCACCACTGACCATTCTTCAGGCCAGACCCAGGACTAGAGGGTGGGGAGAGTGCTAAAACCCAAATGGAAGCAGTCTGGTTCCCCACCAGCTTCTATAAAGGGAGGACAAAGGGGCCCCTTTTCCTGTCAGTCTTATCTATCAACCCTCCCCAGGGTTCAGAGGCCCAGAGGTCCTGGGATAAGGGATGGGGAAGAATAGGACAAGATTGACCAGGGGTATTAGTGTGACCACAGGGGCCCAGAGATAGGGGAGAGCCCAGGGCTGAGAGCTCAAGACCTATGGCAGCTATAATTGCCTTCTGCCCACCTCCCAGAACCTTGAGGAAGGAATGAGGGTGATTTCTTACTTGGGGCTCGGCGCCAGTCATAGGGGGCCCCTCGGACATCTTCACCCTGTGTGTAGCCCCAGCCTACAAGGCTCTCCACCATGGTGTGGAAATAGGAACCTATAGACAAAAATATGCAAGATTAGAGAAGGTACAGCTAGCACCAGACACCCACACCACTACTGACACCAAAACTGTGATGTCTCCCAAATGGATCTCTGGAGGAGGAGTATAGAGCTGTGTGCCCACACTGATCAGAGATAGCTCACAGGTTATCCCTTCAAACCAGTGGGGTTCCTCCAACTTGAGGAGTCCAGCAAAGACTCTAGCCCCAGGAGCTACATACCCACACTGCTTTTGCTGGGGTCCAGGAACTCCAATGAGAAGGTCTTCCCAAAACCAGGGACACGCACGTCCACACCATCAGGAAACTGGGTGGCCCGGGATGTTCTGTTGTAAATCAGCCTGTTGGGAGAGAATAGTGATCTGGTGATCCAGAGATGACATTAAGCTTGGTGTGTCCCAATACTGCCCTGTGGGGCAGAAGATATGGCTCAATGGCAGAGCTAAATCTCCAACTACCATAAGAAAGCCTTGCTTGCTTAGCACACACAAGGCCCTGTGTTTGAACCTTGGCACCAAAAAACAAAATGAGGAAACTGATACAGGGACCTGAGTCATACTCCCTTCTCATCCCCAGGGTTTAGTTAGATGTAAAACAAAGAGACCAAAAAGTAACAAAGCATGTTTATAAAGCATGGATCAGAATAACCACATCCATGGGGCTGAGGTTGTGGCATGGGGGTAAAGTGCTTGTCTAGCATGCATAAGACACTAGATTCGAACCTCAGCACCACATTAAAAAAAAAAATGAAATAAAGATATTGTGTCCTCCTACAACTAAAAAATATTAAAAAAAATAACCACATCCAAACAAGAATCCCTCACTGAGGCTTACACCAAAGACTGACCACAGGACTCATGTCAAAGCAAAATTCCCTTCCCTCTAATATCATTCACCCTAGAATGAGGTCCTGGACCAGCCAGAAGGAAGTGCCAGTCCTAGCTCTGCTGTGAATTTCACACTTGACTCCAGAAGGCAGCCCATCTTGCAAGCTCCCATCACTCCCTCCCTGTAGATCTAGCTCTTGCCACCCAACAATGCATCACAGGGCAAAAGAGATGGTGAGTATAGCACATAACGGAATCAGACAGGGACCCCACCTCAGGGCCTTATGACTGTAGCTGCTAGGAGGGTGGGAGTATAGGAAGGTAGACAAAAACCCAGAGGAATGTCATGACGAGATAAAGAGACAGAAGAAAAGCCTTGTGCAGACTCATGTGGGTATAGCTGGGTCCCTCTTGCTTTAGGCATTAGACCCAGTAGCCAGCCTCATCCCAATCATACCATCAACAGAAGACAAGAATGAACCATGTTCAAATGACTTGCTTAGTATCCCAAGGATATAGATGGATGGAGATATACAGATGGGTAGATATAGATATTGCATATATCTATATTTCACCTGCCAGTGACTATAACACATAGGATTTGGCCAACAATCTCCTAAAACCATGACATATATGCCAGTTGCTTGATATCCCTAACACCCCTTTTGTTAATTTTCTATTGATATAGATAATTTCTATAGCTACAGTGCAATACAGAACCAGACACGAGGGACCCCCCCACACTTCAGGACTGAATACATGGCTGCTCTACCCTCTGCTTCAGGTAGGGAGCTGGGACGGCTTAGAGGAATGATGGGAACGTGGGGTTGGGGGCAAGACAGAAGAAAACTCTTGTGCTAGGCTAGGACTCCTACTGTGGCCTTGATGCCCAAGAAAATGTGAAGTTACCACCCACCCCCTTAAAGATCAGCCACAGAGGCTTTCTGGTACTTACCACAGGCTGTATTCTTACACCGACTGTATACAAAGTGGAAGAAGAGTAAACCTGTCCTCTATATACCTCAGCCCAGGCCTTGTACCTGGCCTATATTATGAATGGGGGGATGTTGGGGGACAGGGATCACAAAAAGCTGACAAGATCCCCAGCACTGACCCAAATAATAGGTCCTAGGGGCCCATTCTCCTCATTCTATAGATTATCCCAAAAGCCATCCAACAAAGTGCAGAAAATTGTTCTAGAAAATCAAAGCAGGGGCTGGGGTTGTAGCTCAGTGGTAAAGCATTTGCCTAGCATGTGTGAGGCACTGGGTTTGATTCTCAGCAATATATATAAATAAATAATAAAATAAAGGTCCATCAACAACTAAAAAAAAAATTAAAGAAACAAGAAAATCAGCCAGGAGTGGTGAACACGCCTATAATCCCAGTGGTTCAGCAGGCTGAGACAGGAGGATCATGAGTTCAAAGCCAGCCTCAGCAAAAGCAAGGTGCTAAGCAACTTGGTGAGACCCTGTATCTAAATAAAATACAAAAAAGGGCTGGGGATGTGGCTCAGTAGTTGAGTGCCCCTGAGTTCAATCCCTGGCATCCAAAGGGGAAAAAATAAATAAAAAAGAAACCAAAGCAGTTTTGTTTAAAAATCTAAACAGGTCAGAGGCTCAACAAAGGCAGACAAGCCCCTCTCAGTAACTGCCCACACCTCCAGTTGGCAGTACCTAAGGCCATGTCTTCAGTACAAAAATAGAAATGAAGATCAACAGCCCAGAAATAACCCTGATCACACACAAATCAGACACTGAGGAAAAAATAGTGAACAAAGCAGGCAACATAAACAGGGAAAACAGGGTACCTGGAGAAGTAGCCAGTAGGTATCTGGGGAAAACTTTAAATTCGTGAAAGTTTATTGAGCATGAGTGTTCTTGCTTCTTCTGCTATAAAGACAGTTATAATCCCTGCCCTCAGGGAAGTCAGTGTGGGAGGGAACATTAACCTGGAGTAACACAATTTCTGAGTTTGAATTCTGATTTTGCCACTTATTAGCTGAGGGAGTAGTCAATTTTGTAACTTTTTTGAGTTTCCAGATTTCCTTAGTCCAGAACTAAGAAAATCTTAGTCTTGTTTTGAGGTGTTGAGGATGGAACCCAGGACCTTGTACAGGTCAGGGAAACACTTAGTAGCCAAACCTCCAGTCCCTGGAAAGTAAGTTTAAAAACAGCACTCGTTGCTTAGTGTGGTGGTACTCACCTGTAAACCAGTGACTTGAGAGGCTGAGGCAGGAGAATCAATGCCCAGTACCAAAACATTCTGAGAAATGGGTCATTTGGCAATTTCATTGTGTGATCTGTTATGATTAGATATGAGTTATCCCTAGAAAGCTCACATATGAGGCAATTCAACAAATTTCAGAGGTGAACTGATTAGGCCATAAGCATAACCATATATATATATATATATATATATATATATATATATATATTATATATATTTAATTTTTTAGTTGTAGATGGACACATATCTTTATTTTTTTATGTAATGCTGAGAATTGAACCTAGTGTCTCATACGTGCTAGGCAAGTGCTCTATCACTGAACTAGAATCCCAGCCCCCAGGTATATATTTTGTCCCTTCTGAGTAAAGCACTCTCTCTCTCTCTTTTTTTTTTTAATATTTTTTTTTTTTTTTTGGTTTTCAGCAGACACAACATCTTTGTTTGTATGTGGTGCTGAGGATCGAATCTGGGCCACACGCATGCCAGGTGAGCTCGCTACCACTTGAGCCACATCCCCAGCCCTAGAGCACTCTCTATCTCTCTGCTTCCTGGTGCCATACTCCCCGCTACTTTCTTCCACCACACCCTTCCACCATGATGTTCTGCCTCACCTCAGGCCAAGAGCAATGGAGTCAGCTCTCTATGAGCTGAGACCTCTGAAACTGTGAGCGCCAAAATAAACTTTTCCTCCTCTAATTGTTCTTTCCAGGTCTTTTGGTCACAGCAACAAAAAAGCTAACTAAAGCAACATATAGAGTGTATCAACATGGCATAGTATTTTGCAGTAACCCCCCCTTTCTTTTAGTAAGTATGAGTACACTCTAAAATAACAATAAAATATTGTGTAAGTAAATACATAAATCAGTAATATAGTGGTTTACTATTATTATTTTTTTTCATATTTTTAAATTTTTAGTTGTAGGTGGAAACAATACATTTATTTTTTTTTCACGTGGTGCTGAGGATTAAACCCAGTGCTTTACGCATGCTAGACAAGAGCTCTTCCTGAGCCACAACCCCAGCTCCTGGTTTACTATTATTATCAAGTATTATGTGACTCAGGAAGCTGAGGCAGGAAGACCACAAGTTCAAGCCAGCCTCAGCAAAAACGAGGTGAGACCCTGTCTCTAAATGAGATACAAAATAGGGCTGGGACTCAGTGGTCCAGTGCCCCTGAGTTCAATCCCCAGTACCCCCGCCCGCCAAAAAGTATTATGTACTGGATTATTTACACCAGCACCACCATAAAAGATGCATAATACATTTCATTATTAGGTTAAATGGTTACATCACTAGGTGATAGTATTTTTTTAGCTCCATTATAATCTTATGAAACCACCATTACATATGCAGTCTGGGATTGAATGTGGCATAAGACTGTATACAAAATGTACAGTGCCTATATTTAATTTTGGGGAATCATCCTTTTAACATAGTTTGGCACTTGATGGTTAAAGGAAGCATTCATGCGGCCTGGGGAAGGATTGGCAGGAGAGACTTCATAAAGGAACTACGGTCAGGTTTTCAAGGGTAAATGGGAGAGAATTTATCAGATGAAAGTGTACAAGTAAATTCCATGTGGAAAAAACAGCATGTACAAAGCATGTACAAAGACATGGAGCATATCCTAGGAAGAACAAGCAGCTACAGAGGCAGTTGTGACCAAGACCCAGACAAAGGGAACAGTAGAGCCATAGATAGGGGCTGGACGAGGCATAGAAACTCTATGTGTAAGGTCTGAAGGGTAAGGGCTAAACTGGAGAGAGGAAGGACAAGAGCAACAGAAAGGGGAAGAGAGTTCTTCCTAGCAGAGTGCAGAGGTGGCTGACCGACCAGATCAGAACAGATTGAGGGCCTGGGGAGGGAGAGGTCACTGACCTCAAGGTCTCTTGAGATAGAGATGAGAAGGAAATGGACTCTGGAGGCCTTCCTGGGCCCCACGGGTGAGTGGTACCTGTCCATGTGCCCCAGCCCCCACCTGATATTGTCAATCCAGCAGTCAATGATGACAGGCAGCAGCAGTTCGAGGTTCAGCCAGAGAGTGAAGTAGCTGTCGGTCCTCTTGGAACAAAGGTAGTGCACTACGGAGGGCTTGTCCAGCTTTGCTTCCAATTGGTTACCCAAATCACCAGGCACTGTGGGGGTACAAAGGACATCTGTGAACTCTGGCAAGCTGGAGACCCCCAAGAACCTTCAAGTCTACAGCAGGACTGCCTCCTCTCTGCAGAGCCATGGACATAATGACAGACCTCTGCAGTTCTACTCTGCAAATTAAAGCACAGGGCAGGAAAGTCAGAAAGCAGGGACCTTGACATAGAAGCCAGGGTATCATCTTCATGCAGATCAGCTATTACTGTTGTAGGGCACATACAGTAGCACAAAACAAAGCCTATGGGTACATACTCTGTGGAGGACTTGGGAGAGGCCTGACATGTTTGTGGGGAAGCCCCTAACATTCTCCCAAACTCCAGATAAAATAAATCTTCACTGGAACTTCCTCCTAGGCCATTCAGATTATTGGAAGGGGCTTTAGGGCAAAGTCACTTCCCCCTGCTAAGCTTCAGTTTCCTTATCTGACAAATAAGATCTTAACCTGAACCATCCCCCACAAGCACATACAGAGTTTCTTTTCTTTTTTTTCTAGTTTCTATAGTTAATGGATCCAAATAAGAGCTCTGACTAGAAGGAGCTTGGAGACCCCTCTGAGTTTTCTCAAATCCCTAAAATTTGGGCTGGGATTGTGGCTCAGTGGTACAGTGCTCACCTAGCATGCATGAGGCACTGGGTTCAATCCTCAGCACAACATAACTGTAAAATAAAAATATTGTGTCCATCTAAAACTAATTTTTTTTAAAAATTTGGCCAAGACTACAGCCCTGTCATTAGATAGAAATCCTTAAGGCCTAAACTTCTATTTAAGTCATCCCAGGCTACAAAAAAAAAAAAAAAAAAAAAAAGACACACACACACACATACAGACGGCCTTGTTCTCCCTGAGAGAGAAGTGGGAAACAGGATAGCACAGGGGCAACTGAACTGAATCCAGACAAGGCAGTCTAAGGTAGGGTTGTCAGAGGGAAGCCATCAACAGAAACAGTTGAGCCCTGGACCCTTTATGACACCTAAGCCTATCATCATTGCTTTACTGCCCAGTATTCAATGCCCTTTATAGTCTATTTACTCCTATTGACCTTTTCAGGCCACACCTGCCCCCACATGCCATGCTCTCAACACTTCCCAAACACAGCTCCATTTAGGCCTTGACCACTGATGAACAGCCAGCATTCAGTGCCCCAGACATTCACTGCTTACTGACTGAACCCAGCCCAGCACAGGGTGTGTCTTCCCTGTGCACCATTCCAGTGTTTTCAGGGTAGAAGATACTTCCTTTAATGATGTGGGTGCTAAAGGCAAGGAGTCTCCAGTATGAAGAAAATATGCCTGTGGACTAGGCAGGTTACTGCCTCCAACAAAGGGGGAAATGGCTGAATAAGGAAGTCACCAGATCTGCTTTTCCCAGATACCCTTTGCCCTGGTCAGACTATTAGGCCTCTAAAAATAGCAATGGCCACTTCCTAAGACCCCCAGGGCCTAGAACTAGGATAAGAGTCATACAAGGTTATTTGCCTCAAATAACCTTGGGAGGGGTTATCTTTATCCCCACCTAACAGATAAGGAAACAGAAAGGTGGGAATGGCTTGCCTAAAAAGTTTCTTCCCACTTCTCTGGCTTCTGCTATCTCTTCCACCAATTGGGCATCCACCCCTAGAGGATTCATCCTCAAGGTCAACTCCACCACTGCCTGCCAAGGGGTCTGAGTTAACACTATCATCCCAATTCCCTGAGAAAATGGGCAGGTTAATATTCTATCTGCTCAGGCTCCTTTGCTGACTTAAGCAAGGACTGGACAAATTAGAGTACAGTTAGTACCAATTCAGGCAAAAAGTCTGTGTGCTAACCACATACTTCCCAATGCCACACCCCTCATGCTCAGAACTCCCTAGCCCACACATGGCTTCTTGTGACCCCCAGGATAAAGTCCCTATGACCCAACAGGTCATGAGCCCTACCCAATTCACTTCCCCCATCACACATTCCAGCCAGCCAGCCCAGAGTTTGCCTATCTCCTGATTTGTAGTTCCTTCTCCCTGGAAGGAATCTCCCTGTTTGATCTCCATCATACTCCAGAAAGCCTTCTCTGACACCTACTCATCCAGGTTGGCTTGCCCAGCAGACTCCATCTCTGAGGGTCACTGTTAGTCCCACTCTGGAAAGTTGGGGAGAAAGGGTCAAGACAGCACGAATTCCAAGGTATATCTGGGCCCAGAATACCCCTGGGGAATTGGACTCAGGGAGACTCGATCACTGAGCCACATCCCCAGCCCTTATATGTATTTTATTTAGAGACAGGGCCTCACTGAGTTGCTTAGAGTTGCTTAGCACCTCGCTTTTCCTGAGGCTGGCTTTGAACTTGCAATCCTCCTGCCTCAGCCTCCGAGCTGCTGTGATTACAAGCTTGCTCCACCACACCTGACTGAGCATTTCTTGACCTGGAACTTCTACTGGGGCCTCCTGAAACCATGCTGCCTAT
This sequence comes from Spermophilus citellus, assembly GCF_964194105.1. Lineage (NCBI taxonomy): Eukaryota > Metazoa > Chordata > Mammalia > Rodentia > Sciuridae > Spermophilus > Spermophilus citellus. The sequence continues at coordinate 52,889,778 of NC_138200.1, read as the reverse complement.
CAACCCTACTCTTCTGTGGTCTGCATCATTCCCACTAAAATATCCCTAGTAGAAAAGCATGGGTGGGGGGCTGGGGATGTGGCTCAAGCGGTAGCGCGCTCGCCTGGCGTGCGTGCGGCCCGGGTTCGATCCTCAGCACCACATACCAACAAAGATGTTATGTCCACCGAAAACTAAAAAAATGAATTAAAAGAAAAGCGTGGGTGGGCAAATGAGGGGTGGCTGCAGCAGACTCAGTATGTAAGGTATGCCTCAGTGTGCCTCTGCTCCCTGGAGTCCTGGGCAGGCCACTGACACACTATCTCTAAATGGGAAATATGGGCTGAAGGAGACACCTAAGGCTCTCCAGTGAGAGGTTTAATCCTGGCCCACCGACACAAGGAAACACTGGTTCCTGTGTAGTTGCCAGGCCTCAAACCAAGGAGGGAGTGATCAAGGAAGTCACCCAGTCCCAACAGCCTGGTCTAACTGGGTTTAGAAGGGGTGAGTGTACGTGCATGTTCCCTGACACCTGTCCATGACTATTGTCCCAACCCTTTTCCCTGTCTTCAGTAATCCTGTTTCCCTGAGGCCTTCCTCCCTCAGGCTCATTGCCATCCATTTGATAAGTTGAGGGTGAGGGAAAATGAGCTTGGTGACCAGCTAGAATAGCAATCTTTTCCCCAAATACCTTGCTTCCAGCAGTGCCCTTTGAAACATGGAATGTACCAGACTGCTTGGGGGGTTAAAAGTAACAACTAGTTCAGACCAAGGCCAATGAGAGGCCAACTCTGAGGCAACCCTGCCCACCCCCACCAGCCCCAGGAGTGGAGCCCAACGGCCTCTTTCCAGCTACAAAATAGGGATAGGGCGAAGCAAAACTTGGCACTGCTGTGGGACTGCTGATAGAGTGGACAACCGGGTGGTATCACTCCCACTCACTCCCATTTTTTTTTTAAACCAGGGGCAGATGGTAAGAGGCTGACCACACCCTTGCCCAGAATGGCGGGTGGTGGACTGGCAGACCCAGGTGACAAGACGGATACCAAGACGATCCCCCATTTCACTATTAGATGCAGACCAGAGAGAGGCCCTGTTTCTCCCAGTCCAGTTGGACCGACCCACCACCAGACGCACGCCTCACCCAGCACCACTGGGGGGTGACGTTGGGCCTGGAGCGCCGGGTCCGAGAGCAGCAGCAGCAGCAGCAGCAGTTCAAACAGGAGGCCACTCGGGAGCAGGGCCTTGCGGCAGGGACAGAGGCGTAGGTCCATGGCGTGCGGCGGCGGACTGCAGGTCCGAGGTGCGGGTTCAGTGTTCCGAGCTCGTGCCTAGGCCGGGGCGGTGGCTAAGAGCTTAACCCCGCCGCCCGCGGCACCTCCTGCAAACAGCCTGCCAATAGCGACTCGCCATCAGACGCGTCCCTCCCTCCCTAGCTCGCGGCCCCGCCCTTGTCCACCCAGGGGTTGGCTCTCTCTCCACCGCGCTGCGTGCCGAGAGCATCGATCAGCCCCTTCTAGGCGCCGCTGGGCTCCCGGCTCTCAATCTTCCTGGCCGACCCAACTCACCCGGTGCGTACCCATCGGAGGTCCACGCTGGGCAGCCCCCATTCCAGATCCTGGAGCCTCCCAAACCTCGAGGATAGGAAACCCACCTGGCCACTAGAGGGATACCGGGTCCCGAGCTCATAGTGGCTTAACTATCCCTGGCAAAGCAAGAAGAGGGGAAGTGAGTCAAGGGCAGTTCTTGGGCCTTAGGTTACCAGCAGTTAACCTGGGCCTTTGCCCAACCCCCACACCAGCTCTTCCCAACTTGCCCTGAGGGTAAGTTTAGTCACCGGGCTCAAGGATCCTCTACCTATGTCCTGACCTTGTGGTTATGGATACTAGTCAGGTTGTGGCTCAGCGTAAGCGTTTTGGGAAGTGGAGTCTGGGGTACCCAACCAGATGAGGCAGTTCCGATGGAAATGGGCTTGAGCCTGGACCCTGAAGAGTGGAAGGGGCATTAGGAGCTTGTGCTGCCTCCTACTCCACTCCAAGCAAACCTGGGGATCCAGAGAGGACACAGACTCCCTACGCCAAGAATCTGGGACAAACAGTGTGGACGAAAACTGGACAGCAGCTTGGATATCAACACCCATGCCTCATTCTGGGATAAAGAGACCAGTATGTTTGGGGAATGGAAGTCATGGTCTTCCACACATCCCTTCCCTGGGGCCAGCTACACCCTGTTCATCCCTGTCTGGTCCTAGGACCTCTGTCTAACCACTTCCCTCTTCTTGGTAAGCAGCTGACCCTGTGTTAAAGCTGATCTCTATCTTGGCCTGCCCCTGGGTTCATATGCTGAAACTGAAACTTAGTCCTTAGGGTAACCTCCTCTCCTGATGTCCAAATATTCCCTACCTCAAGCCCTGCCTCCCCTTCCTTCACCTCTGGCACCAACAGAAGATCACTGAAGACTGCTCTTGAAGGCCTACTATGGGAGACCATAGAGACCCTTCTGCCAGGATTAGGGAAAGTCAGAAGCCCAGAGCCAAGAATTACATGATAGAGAGAAGGGATCAAAGGACCTGGGTAGACTTGGACTCTGGCCACACTAAACTTCTTAACAGGCCAGCAGCCTCAGGTGACCCTGGGCCCCTGGAAAGGTTGCCCTGTCCTCAGGAGTTCACTGATAGCCCACTCCCACAAGCAATTCAGATATTAGGAACCGTGACTATTGGATGAGGGATGGCAATGCCTGGTCAGCAATGACCCTTGCTGGCACTGTGGAGAAGGGTCAAAAGGTGAGGGTCCCCACTTTTACTCAGTGAGCCTGCCATCTACCCATTCCCCCTGTCTACAGACCTAGGGTCATCCTGGACTCTGGATGCCACCCTGCTTCTCATCCCACAAACTGGATGATCACTAAGTCTTGCCAACTCTACCCATCCCAATGCTAAACTGCCTTCATCCCCACAGTAGCCTCTTCACTGGTGTCCCAATTTATGCCCTTATTCCTGTGGGCTGCTTTCCACATGCCAGACTGACATCATTAAACATTAAGTCATTGCAAAGGCACAGTGACAAATGCCTGTAATCCTGGCTACTCAGAAGGCTGGGGCAGGAGGATGCAAAATTCAAAGCCACCTGGCTGAGGTTGTGGCTCAGTGGTAGAGCACTCACCTTGCATGTGTGAAGCCCTGGGTTCAATCCTAAGCACCACACACAGATAAATAAATAAAGGCATCATGTCTGTCTACAACTAAAACGATATTTAAAAAAAAAATTCAAAGCCACCCTCACTAACTTAAGGAGGCCCTAAGCAACTAAGTGAGACCTGTCTCAAAATTTTACAAAGCGGGGGCTGGGGTAGTAGCTCAGCAGTAGAGCGCTTGCCTTGCATGTATGAGGCACTGGGTTTGATTCTCAGCACCACATAAAAATAAATAAAATAAAATAAAGATTATGGGCTGGGGTTGTGGCTCAGCATTAGAGCACTTGCCTAGCACATGCAAGGCCCTGGGTTCAATCCTCAGCACCACATTAAAATAAAGGTATTGTGTCCAACTACAACAAATAAATAAATATGATTATGTCCATCTACAACTAAAAAATATTTTTACAAAATTTTAAAAAGGGTTGGGGTGGGGGCTGGGGCTGTAGCTCAGTGGCAGAGCACTTGCCTAGCACATGTGAGGCACTGGGTTCAATCCTCAGCACCACATAAAAATAAACAAATAAAATAAAAGCATGCTGTCCATCTACAACTACAAAAAAAAAAAAAAAGAGAAAATTTTAAAAAAAGGGCTGAGAATGAAACTCAGTGGTAAAATGCCTCTAGGTTCAATCTCCAGTACTCCCCCCCCCAAAAAAAAAATTATGTCAAGTCCCATCACTCTCCTCCTAAGCCCACCCACAGAACTCCCATGGTATGTTTTTCACTCACAGTGAATGAGGTCTGGCTGTTTCCACAACTTGCACTTTCCCTTCTCTCCAGTTGGCTTGTTTTTAGCCTTAATGGCTTTATTGCTGCCTAGAACAGGATAACCTCTGCCTAGAACAGGATATAAAGTCCCGTTCCTCAGGATTTCTGCACTTGCTACAGTGAGACTACCCTGCATTCCCCAATTTGGGGGAGTCTACATTCAGGCCTCAGCTCATAAATGACCACTGGAATTGAAGCATCCCTCGCCTGGCTCCTATTATACTACAATGGCTGCAAGAGCAAGCTCTTCACCTTTTTTTTTTTTTTTAGTTGTCAATGGATCTTTATTTATTTGTATGTGGTGCTGAGAATCAAACCCTGTGTCTTACATATGCCAGGCAAGTGCTCTACCACTGAGCCACAACTCCTTCACCTGTCTTTTTTTCTATCATATCCTTGGTTACTAGTTACTACCTGGCACAGTTTCTGGTACACAGCAGATGATTAATACATGTTGAAGGAATGTATTCATCCTTCTCCACAACATCTCTCTTCCATGACAGGACCCTGGTGCTTGTCAGACCTGGAGGTGGAGATAAAGGACTGAATGGTCAGCAGTGCTGGATGCGAATTCTGGAAAAGATTGGGAAAGAAGGAGGGTGTGTTTGAAGAGGGGAATACATTGAGTAAAGACCAGTAGTGAGAATAAACTCAGAGACTGAAGAGCCAGGCCAGTTGTAATGTGTGAGAATACAGCCTCTGCTGCTACTGTTACTGGACCTTGCATTTCGTCTCACTATCCCATGTTCCATGCGAGGGGAGCATGGAACCATAGACCAGGTGGGTGCTGAGCTTGGGTCAACCAAACCCCAACCAAGGCCTCTAAACTGATTTGGTGATCACAGCTGAGCCCATTGGAGGCCAAGTGATTCTCCCTCAGCAGACCCCTATTCCTTCCTGCCAGAGTCTCCCTGAAGTAGAGGCCAAACTGATCAAATCAGTAATTCAACACAGAATCCTGGAGACAAGAGGCCCAGACCAGATCATCTAACTTGGTCTAGGCATCAAGGAAGGTTGTCCACAGTAAGAATCATTAGAGATGGGTCTTGAAAGATAAGTAATTTCCCAGATCAATAAAGGGATATGTAGGTAGGTGACTGCTTCAGCAGCCCATGGATCCAAAGAATCACAATGTGTCTGGGGTACAGACTAGGGCAGAGTGAAATAAAGATTGAGGACCCTGAAAAGCAAGCTTTAAGACTTGGCCAATGTGCAAGGATCCAGGAACTACTAGAAGATTCTAAGCCAGACAGAAGCGGCCTAGAAAGCGGAGTCCAGGGCATCTGCATTTTAACCTCATTCCTACAGGAGCACGTTCCTGCCCTCTGATCTTCACCATTGGGTTTTGATTACAGGGTCAGCGCGCCCTCTGGTGGGAACTCAGACGCAATTCTGCAAAGATGCTGGGATGGGAACCGCGGAGGAGCCCAGAGCGCTAGCTACTCTGTTGGCCTTGGAGATCAGAACCCTTAGCAGTGGGGTTAGCTGAGAGCCGTTGGTTCACTGAGGGCCACGACAGGTATGAGCCAACGACTGTGAATCCTTGCGGTGGTCTCCAGCGTCGAATCTTGTTCACAGAGGGACCTTTTCTGGTTAGGAAGGGAAAGTCCCGAGAGGATGCTTTTTCACTACTTAGGAGAAAGCTGTCACTCTCTCCTTGCAAGAGCCTCACCCTGTATCTGCCCAGGCCTTCATTAACCCGCGATTGGCGCTCCCGCTGCCTTTAGGACTCCCGGCTAAGAGATTTCCAAGGGCAGCTTAGGAAAGACCTCTGGCCTTAGTTGAGCTGGGCCGTCGGGGCCTTTCTTAGCCCTCTGTCAGTACCTATTTCCCATTCATCCATTCATTCATGATTCATGAATCCTAGAAGCAGAAAGCAAGGAACAGTTTGGGGTAGGAGAATATTTCAAATTGTAGAATGGACCCCAGCTATGAAGGGAGCTACCTTAAAGGGCAGAAATGAGGAGGAAAAGCAGGAGTGGTCTGGGAAGGAGGGTAAAGACATATAGAATATCCTACTGCAAAGGCCTTGTGGTCCTAGAAGTTTACCATTGCTGGAATATTCCAAGATAAAAGAAACAATCTCCAGGACAATTCATTCAGTCAGTGCCGGCCTCAGATGTATGTGAGGAAAAAGCCTGTGTCCTCAAGGATAGGATGTTGGGGAGACAATAAATGATTAATAAATCATATTACAAGTTGGTTATGTGAGGGGGAAGCACAAATTGCTTAATAAAAAGGGGGTGATCTAGGAGGAAGCACATGCAGATAAGGGAGCTCAGCAAAACAAGGACCCCATGTTATTTGGACGAATTTGGTTTTTCAAGAAGAGTCCAAGTGTCACGAATAGTCTTGGGGTGTAAACAGCTGGGTGGCCGGGTGGGGGTTTGGAGGAGCCTCCCTGTACTGCCAACTTGGGACTTGGGGTTCGCTACCCGCAGAGACCCTGGGTAGTGAACATGAGCGCCTCTCTAGTGGGAATGGGTTCAGGATCACCAAGGATGCCACAAAGAACTGGTCACTTCGACAGGGAGACTTTCGGAGGAGTTGGGCACGTAGTTTGGAGGTTAAACGAATGGGGTTGAAGAAGGGGCAACAGTGACAAGCGGCTCTGGGAAAGCCCTGCAGGGACGCCCGGACTGTTCAGTAGGAACCGGTGCCAGATAGGAGGCGGGGAAGGCCAGATGCAAACGCCAAGGTAGTTTTGGAAACGGATCCGGAAAGGTAGGGTTGCACAGGTAAAGGGGAGGTGGCTGGAAGGGCACAGCCCAGAGGGCGGGACTCCTGACAAAGGCGTGCTCCAGGATGGGGGAAAAGGAGGGGCCTATCTGGCAGTTCCGTCCAGCCCCACGAATAAATATTTGAAATTCCAAACTTGGGGGTGGGGCCTGAGGAGCTACATTCTCCCCTCTCTCAGTGCACGATTCTCTATAAGTTTTTTCCCGGGGTAGGGACACGCGGGCAGTCGCTTGGATGGGCGGTCTGGAGAAGGGTTGCTATGCACCACTGCAATCCTTGGGGAACGTTCTAGTTGTCCCAGGTCCACCTACCACTCCGTCCCGGTAGCTGGGTTCCAGCGCGAGTCACATCCGGCCCAGAAGCCTCAGTCTCTTCATTTGCCAAGTGGGGACAAGTTGTAGTGTCGCTGGCCTGGAAGGCATCCCCGCCAACCTCGTCTCCCCTCTCTTCTTGGGCTGCGTCCCTTCCCTGGGCATGAGCTGGGGATGTGCCTGGGTCTTGCGCTCTTTTTCACTGTCCCAGACGCAGGGACCCACTTTTCTGACAGCACGAGGAGCGGCTCCAGCTTTGGACGCGGGTTGGGTTTGGCAATTTCACGTCTCTGCTCCTTCCAGGCTGGAGCCCTAGGCGCCGGATTACAAATTTCTCAGTCACCTAACGGGAGAATTTAGGAAAGTACAGGGCGGTCTGAAAACGCGCCGTCAAGTTTCACCGAGCCGCGAGGGGGCGAAAGGGACTATTTAGAATAGGATTGTTGGCCCCCAATGGACAAGGGATGGAGTCAGAAGTTCGCTTGCGCACGTACACATCACCGCTAGCTCCTACCGCCAGCACACTCATAATCTCCAAGCAATCAGACAGTCGCCCAACGAAGCGATGAAAACAGGCAGGCGCCCCTATGAGGTAGCACTGAAGCCCCAGGTCTGGACCATTCGGCTCAGCCTCGTCTAAGGTGCAGCTCTCGGGGTTTGGGAAGAAAGGGATTCCTCATACCCCAGTGTTAAGGCGGGCCCTCGCACCCATGTGGACAGATCCTTTGCTGTGATCTGGGTTGACCGCCCATAGCTCTAAGGACTTCTGATCTCTGCCGCCCTCGCCATCTCCATTCTCTAGTGATCTCTCCCGGAAGCCTCCAAGTGATACGTGGTTATTCTCACCGCCCCCTCTGACCCTTGGTGATTTCTTCCATAAACCCCGGCCGGCCGTCGTGACCCCCACAGCCCCTGGACTGCTGGTGACTTCCACAAGTCCGGCGTGACCGTCTTGGACCGGAAGAGGCCTCAGGTCTTGCACGTTCTTTTGCGAAGGTCTTAAGGTCCGGGCGAAAGGAGAAAAACTGGGTTCACCACAGTTGGGCAGACCGGACCGGGAAGTAGAAGTCCGGATCCTGAGCGCGTCCCCTTGTAGGGAGTGTGAGTTCCTGCGTTCTGGGCTGAGTTCTGGCCCTCCCCCAAGACTTCAGGGGCCGCCCCGGGTCACGTGGTCCGCCAGGCCGGCAGGTAACACAGGCAGAGGGCGGAGGCCGGTAGCCGCCCCGCCCTGCGGGGCGCCGCGGGCGGATCTCGGCGCGCCCACCGCGCCAGAGGTGCCGCAGGTGCCGCCCCCAACACAAGGTGTCCCGCCCAAGCTCAACCGCGTCGGCCTTCCGACGGTGCGTGCGTGCGCCTCTTTGGTCCGCGTGTGTGTGGCCGGGCGCCCCCTTGCTTTGCGGCCATGACGCCGCCGCCGCCGCCGCCGCCGCCGCCGCCGCCGCCACCCCCGCCCCTGTCGCCTGGCCCAGACCCCGCAGTAGACTCCGCAGAAGACCCCAGTTCCGGATCTGGATCACTGGTCGTGCTGTTTGGGGCCACTGCGGGTGCACTGGGGCCGGACTTGGGCTCTGATGAGACCGACTTAATCCTTATAGTATGGCAAGTTGTGGAGCCGCGGAGCCGTCAGGTAGGGTGGAAAGGAGGTGGCGAGGGGCGCCAGGAAACTTCAGGGCCCACGGAGCGCGACGGGTGATTGGACTACCCCGCCTGTCGCAGGTTGGGACGCTGCACAAGTCTTTAATTCGAGCCGAGGCAACTGCACTGAGTCCACAGTGCCGCGAGGCGAGCGGGCTGAGCGCGGACAGCCTGGCGCGGGCCGAGTCACTGGACAAGGTGCTGCAGCAGGTGAGCGCTGGAGCCGGCAAGGATGACTATACACCCGGGCCGTGGGGATGTACGAGAGAGCCGCGAGAGAGCGGCAGTAGGCAAGGCCTGGCGAGCCGCGACCAATTGGCCCGGTGGTAGGAGAGGATCTTGTTCTTTGAAACTTTGAGCTACTCCCACGTGTACGTGTGTATGTGTTGCTGGCCATTCCCGGTGGCCTGGCCTTGCTTTTCAACCTTTGCGGGCATCCACTCCTGCTTTAGGGCGGGGGCAGGGGATGGCGGCTGCCATCGACCAGCAGGGGAGGAGGCTGAGACGTCTCTAAACTTGCCGGGTCAGGTCTTCCAGAGCAGCAGCCAGAATCGAAAGAGTCGAGGGGCCCTGATTTGGCCACAGGTCGCCCGGCTCTACGGCTCTCGTCCTCTGCCCGCCCCCCGGGTGGCTGCTGGAGCGGGGGCGTAGGGGCGGTGTCTGCTTCTGGGCAGACGCCGCCAGGTGTAAGGTGCTCGTCCAGGCCTGTCCTGGTCGGCTGGCCAGGCGTGGGCGCTGTCCTTACCCTGTCTGGGGGCAGCCTGCCTGCTGGGTGCCTCCTGAGCCTGGCTAAAGAGGGAGGTGTTGCTGTTCTCTTTACTGCTATGCCATCTGTGACTGACTCTTTGAGTATAGAGTGTAAGTACCTTTACACGCACACTCTTTCATCTTTTTTGATGAGGAAGCACAAAGATTCTGAGTCTGTTCCAAAAAAGTTCCTGGCCTATCCCTCACCTGAGGGAGGTGCCAGGGAAAAGCTGGGTTCTTTGCTCTGCTAGCCTCAGGTTGTAAGGTGTCACAGAATTGGCAGGGGCAGGGATGGGGGTTTGTGAATTGGTGATTAGTGCTTATACCAGTTCTCTAGCAGGGATGGAGCCTGGGGGAGGGGCTGGGCAGCCTCCTGAGTGCACCTCCTCTGTGAGCAAACACTTGGTGCCAGCTGGTCAATAGGGTGTGGGTCAAAGCTCAAGCTGCCCCTGGTGTTCAAGTGTGGAGCTCTGTCCTTGGAGTTTCTCTGTTCCTCTGGTTGGTTAGATCTGGAGGCGGGGCTGCCATTGACCATGAGCTTTCTGGCCTTCAGGCAGGCCTGGGCCTTCCCCCACCTGCCTGAGGGTGGTGCCTATTCAGAGACAGGTTTAACCTGCTTTGCTCCTCCCCTTCCCACTGCTTGTCCCACTCTACCAAGTGTTTGCTCTGGCCCCTCTCCAGACTTCTGGAGTGTGTGATGGGGGCTTGGGTTATGTGACTGCCCTTATTTGGCCTGGAGGAGGTGATAGTGGACTGGGACAGGGACAGGGTTTTGGGGAGGGGGCTGGGACACAGGGACAGGCCTCGCAGGTGTGGCCTACTCCTCCTTGGGCAGGGTAGGGCTGAACATCTGGCTGAACCAGCTTTGCAACCTGTGCCCTCCCTCCTCCTAGCCCTAATTCCTGCCTACTGAGCTGTGTCTGTGTATGTGTCTTAACTGAATCTCTCCTCACTCCCTTTCCCCAGTTCTTACAGCTGGTGAACAGGGATGTGGCTCTCCTGGGTGGGGGCCCTTATGTGCTCTGCACTGATGGGCAGCAGCTGTTGCGACAGGTTCTGCACCCTGAGGCCTCAAGGAAGGTATGCCACTTAAGGCACAATATGTGGTAGGGTTCCCAAGACCCTTGTTGTCATGGGGGTGGGCAACACAACTCAGTTTCCTCATTCATCCCCTCTCCCATGTGCCCCCAGAACTTGGTGCTCCCGGACACTTTCTTCTCCTTCTACGACCTCCGCAGAGAGTTCCACTTGCAGCACCCAACTGCCTGCTCTGCCAGGGACCTCACAGTGGCCACCATGGCACAGGGTATCTGTGACCCAACAGGGTTAAGGTGGAGGGACATCTACAGGCTTTTTTATGTTTCTGAGCATGTGCATGCTGCTGGTGGGTATTGTGAACATAGGCAAGTCTGCATTATCTGGAGTCCTTGAGGGTACCTATTTCTTTGTCTGTGTTGGTAGACATTTGGGATGTAGGCACATCTACCTGCATCCGGGCTGGGGACCTGCATTTGGGCTGGGGACACATGAACTGGGTCAAACCAATGTGTTTGAGATTTTGCATGTATCTGGAGGGGACTTGGGCCTAGGTGTGAACATGATTAGTGTCGAGTGCCCCATGGCCTCTTGTGCTGGAATTTCTTTATTGTCACTTCTCTATCCATAGATTTGGGACTAGAGACAGATGCCACAGAGGACGACTTTGGGGTCTGGGAAGTAAAGACAATGGTGGCCATCATCCTCCACCTGCTTGAAAGGCCCAGTGGTAAGGTTCCCTCATCCTGTTACTTGCTGTCAAGGTTGGTAAATGCCTATTCCTCAAAGTCCTCTTGCTCACTTGTGACCTCCTCTGAGAGAATACAAGCCCCATTGTCAGTTCCTCAGCCAGCCCCCTCAACTGTCCTCTTTTTGTAGAGCTTTGTGGGGAGACTCCCTCCACCATACTCTGCTGACCCCCATGTCATCTCTTCTCAGGTCAATTGTTTTCAAAGCCCCAGGTGGTAAAGCAAAAGTATGAGACGGGACCTTGGTGAGTATGGGAGTAGGGGTAGGGTGACAACAACTGGACACCCCTGACTTTGTGCCCTGCCCCCATAGCAGCAAGGCTGATGTGGTAGACAGTGAGACTGTGGTACGTGCCCGTGGATTGCCCTGGCAGTCATCAGACCAGGATGTGGCTCGATTCTTCAAAGGGCTCAACATTGCCAGGTAGGTGTGGCAGGATGGGAGGGCCTAGAGGGCAGGCCTACCCAGGAGGCACTAACAGTGCTGGCTCCACAGGGGTGGTGTAGCACTCTGCCTCAACGCCCAGGGCCGCAGAAATGGTGAGGCCCTCATCCGTTTTGTGGACAACGAGCAGCGGGACCTAGCACTGCAGAGACACAAGCACCACATGGGCATCCGTTATATTGAGGTGGGGCTTTGGGCCGGGAGTGAAGCAGGGTAAAGCTGAATCAGGCTGGAGACTCATGGGCTGTTCCCTTTGTATCCACAGGTATATAAAGCAACAGGGGAGGAGTTTGTGAAGATTGCAGGGGGTAAGTGTACCCTCCCCAGGGCCTAGCTCCCCTGCTTCTTGACCTGTATCCCACGCACCACTACCTCTTACCTCTCTGCTCCCCTGTATGGTTGGATGTTTGGAAGTACAAGAACGAAGATAGGTGACTCACAAGCTGACTCCTCTGCCCCCACCCAGGCACATCATTAGAGGTGGCTCGTTTCCTTTCACGGGAAGACCAAGTGATTCTGAGGCTTCGAGGACTGCCCTTCTCAGCTGGGCCAACAGATGTACTAGGTTTCCTGGGGCCAGAGTGCCCAGTGACTGGGGGAGCTGATGGATTGCTCTTTGTACGCCATCCTGATGGGAGACCAACTGGTGATGCCTTTGCCCTCTTTGCTTGTGAGGAGCTGGCACAGGCTGCACTGCGCAGGCACAAGGGCATGCTTGGTAAGCGATATATTGAACTCTTCAGGAGCACTGCAGCTGAAGTGCAGCAGGTGAGTACTCAGGGATCCTCACCCTACAATGTGCTCCTTCCCGGGAATGCACTTTTACTCCTCTGTGCCCCTGCCCTACTTGGTTGATAAGCCTGTTATCTTCCTACTAGGTTCTGAACCGCTATGCATCTAGCCCACTCCTTCCCACATTGACTGCTCCACTGCTACCCATCCCATTCCCACTGGCAGCTGGGCCTGGGAGGGATTGTGTACGCCTTCGAGGCCTACCCTACACGGCCACCATTGAAGATATTCTGAGCTTTTTGGGGGAGGCAGCAGCTGACATCCGGCCCCATGGTGTGCATATGGTACTCAACCAGCAGGTGAGACTGCTGCTGGGAGGGGGGACACTTGTTTACAGATAGGAAGAGTTTTAGGGGTAAGGCACTCTTGCACAAGACAGACTGCTTATAAGATGGTGTGTACAGGGCCGGCCATCTGGTGATGCCTTCATTCAGATGATGTCAGCAGAGCGGGCCCTAGCTACTGCTCAGCGTTGCCACAAGAAGGTGATGAAGGAACGCTATGTAGAGGTGGTCCCCTGCTCCACAGAGGAGATGAGCCGTGTCCTGATGGGTGGCACCTTGGGCCGCAGTGGCATGTCCCCTCCACCCTGCAAACTGCCCTGTGAGTGTTCCCTGGGGCTGGAGAAAGAGGCATGTGGGGACCAGGCTGTTCTACTCCCAATTTCTATAGTTGTCCCACCCAGAGCAGTACTGGACTCCATGCAGATGTATTCTCTACTTGCCTCTAGGCCTCTCACCACCCACCTACGCCACCTTCCAGGCCACCCCAACCCTTATTCCCACGGAGACAGCAGCTCTGTATCCCTCTTCAGCATTGCTCCCAGCTGCTAGGGTGCCTGCTGCCCCTACCCCTGTTGCCTACTACCCAGGGCCAGCCACTCAACTCTACATGAACTACACAGCCTACTATCCCAGGTATGCTGCTGCCAGAATCCCACAGACCATCTACTTGTCCTGGTTTGGGGAAGGATTGTGATCCCTTTCTGGCCCAGATAACCCAAGGTCTGTTGAAGACTGGACTTTATTCTGAGATGACAAAGGAGTAAAAGGTATGGGCTGGCTGATGCCATCTGTAAAATAGATGGGAGATGATACTGTAGAGCCAATGGTTTTATTTTGTATTACCAGGGATTGAACCCAGGGGTGCTTTACCATTGGGCTACATTCCCCAGCCCTTTTTGAGACATCTCGCTAAATTGCTGAGGCTAGCCTCAAACTTGCAATCTCCCTGCCTCAGTCTCCCAAGTTGCTGGGATTACAGGCATGTGACACCTAAAGCCCCTGAAGAAGGAAGAACTGAACTAAGTACAAAGCACAAACACATGTCTTTCCCACCCTAGCCCTCCAGTCTCTCCAACCACTGTGGGCTACCTCGCCACACCCCCTGCTGCCCTGGCTTCTTCTTCCACCTCAGTATTGTCCCAGCCAGGAGCCCTGGTGCGCATGCAGGGTGTCCCATACACAACTGGTATGAAGGATCTGCTCAGTGTCTTCCAGGCCTACCAGGTGAGGTTGTATGGCTTGAGGAATTTGGGGCCTGGCTGAGTCTGGAGGTCCCTACCCTAAATCTGTGTTCTTTCTTCAGCTAGCCCCTGATGACTACGCCACTCTGATGCCTGTTGGTGATCCACCTCGCCCTGTATTACAAGCCCCCAAGGAGTGGGTGTGCTTGTAGATGAGAAAGCCAGGAAATAAGCTGATATCTACTCTCAGCTAACATGCCTCTCCTGTGCCAAGAGCACTCTCAATCCACTGGCTTACTTCTGGCTTGTCAAAGCTCTCAGAAGGAACATAGAGAAGACCAAGCCCAGTTCCACCCTTACTTCTTTGCCTGTTCACCCCAAATATGATGGCTATCTTGCATCCAGGGCTTGGGGTATGGAGACCTGGAGGGATGATGAGCATCTTGAATGGCACCTGGAGATCGGAGAACATTTGGTCTATTCTGCCTTGGACTATGTCCTCAGATATCATGGGGCTCACAGGCACACTGCAGGCTTGCTTTTCTTTTTAAAATGTAAACCCTGGTTCCCTCAATGTGTGACTCCTGGGAGAATCAAAGGGTCCATCCATCTGAGCCTTTAAATAGAGGTCCCAGTGCTCTACAATCCCTGTTACTCCTGTGGCAGGTAGAGAGGTGCAGAGAAATAGCTCCTGACCTCAGGACACTTAAACCCCAGAGACAACATTGTGCCACACACACAACATTGTGTGTCTCCACACAAGGTTAATAGCCAGCTGGGCACAAATATCAGATGGCAAAAACACAAACTCTTACGTGCTGCAGCATCCCTTGACAACACTAGGGGGCAGAGGGCCCCTACACAAAAACTCAGGCTTAAATTTTAAAGGGGACTCTGAACTTTCCCATACCCAGCAAACACCATGGAATGTCCTTTGCACCCATTAAAGGGTGCAGAACTGAAGCCTCAAAAGGAATTTAGAATTCTCTTTGTAAAAATCAGCGAAAGTTGCTAACCAAGTGGACTTTCTAAAAGTCACAGTGCCCTTAATTTTGGCCTCAGTGAAGAGTTCCAACCAGCCTCAAACGGAGAAAAACTCAAGACAGATTTTCAAAGAGACTTCTGATCTGTCACCATTTATTATTTTAGCACTACAACTAAGGAGAAGCCTGAAATGTTGGCTTTTCTTCCCTTTGTATTTGTGTTAAGGAGCACTGCACTCCTATAAAACGTTTTAAAATATAAACTGTACAAGAAAACACGATCTCAAGTGCTGTAAACATAACTGAGAACAAGTTTCTTTACTGAACATCCATTTTATGAAACACAGGGTTCCAATCTGGGCCTTAAAGATGACCAAGATCTTTTCTGAATGTCACACACAGGGCTTCACTGCCAGGCCAAATAAAGGTCTGGTGACAGTAGCTGGCCCTGGTGGGGTTGGACCTGGGGCGGCAGCAGCACCACATGTGAACCTAAAGACACTTGTTCTTTTTAAAGCTGTTTTCAGCCATGTTTCTCTGTGCATCTCTAGTAAGCAGAAGGCTGCTTGTTTCATTCTTCAATCCAAGATCTAGCACAAGTTTAAGAGGGAAGGGGGACATGCTATCACATGTCCAGTTGCTTAGTGCTGCCATTAGAAGTTAGTTTGCATAGTCCAATGGATGTGTGCTTTAACACCACTATGTTGCACAAAAATTTGTCTTTATCTACAGCGCCAAAAAATATTGTTGACTCTTACATGAAAGCTCTTACAAAGCTAATATAAAACTGCTTACATAGTATACAAAGCTCTATTTTAAAATTTAACTTTTATTTTAAATAGGAAAGCATTTCTAATGCTACAGGCATCAAGGTATTTAAAAGGCATCAAAAATTTGGTGCATAGCAATTCTGGATCATAAAGGCTTTTCTTCTTGAGTGCAGCAAAGCAACCCACAAAAGGGTCTTGCAAGGACCCCACATGAGGCAGCTACCCTGGGGCAAGAGGGTACAGCAAGTCTGGCCATGTCTCTGAAATTTCACCTGAGAGGCCAACCCCCTTTTCCCTCCAAAGGAAGTGAAGAGCTTCCAACCACAGGCCCTAAAGCAAATCTCACTATACCCATGCTGACACAAAATTTACTTTCAAATAAAATTTGAAAACACCCAGCTCCCAGAGAGGCTAGAGTGATATGCTAAAGGAATAGACGCTGTTTCTCTAACTAGTTTTAAGGGAGAAACCCATGATGTTTAAACAACAACAAAAGACCATACTTTCTCATTTTAGGTCAGTAGCTCCTACCCTGCAGGTGGCAGGCAACAAGCCAGCCCCTTGCTCAGGTCTGACTTAGCCTCAGAAGAGTCCTGGCATCTATGACCTATAATCCACTGGAATAACAACATCAATAATAACTTCAATCTGCCCAGTACACTGTCTTACATGTAGGCACTCAAAAAATGTGCTTCCTGAATAAATGAAAGTACATTATTTAATTTAAAAACATAATGAAAATTGCAAGGGCTCTGAAATAGGCCCAGAAACAATTAGTGAATCCCACTGGAGGGAGGGATATGAAGTGGGGTTTGAAAAAAGTACCCACCTTGGGTACCTCCTTTGGTAGACAGCAGGCTGGAGTTTGTGCTAGCCCCTGCTTTGGATGCCAGTCTCACCAGCAACAGCACCAGGGCGTCTTTGGTTTGGAGGGTCAGTTCTATGATGCCATCTCATTTTTTGGACGTACCTCAAAGCCTTTTAGAAAAAAAGGCTGGGTTTTAGGTTTTAGGTCACCCACACAGGACAGGTTAGGCTAAAGTCATTTTAGGCTGTAAACAGAATGGAGGACAAACCTATGCTAGTGAGAATCTTAAAGCCTTTCCATATAGAATCTGGCATTTTCTTTGTTCATCCTGATGCATAGGTCAGTTATGCTCAGCTCCTGACATAGCTTGCCTGGGCTCTAGAAAAGAAAACTGCAAAGCCGTCTGAACCATCAGGAGGAGACTTGCTTCAATGGTAACAAGAACAAACTAAAAGCAGAAGCTCCCACTTGGAAAAGGTTTTGGGGCCAGGAAACAAATGGGAAGAGCACTCTTACTGACTGCTAGTTTTTAGAATGTCAGGAACTGAAAATTACCTAGCTAATACTTCACCTTTCAGAGTCACCTATAAGTAGCCATCTTACCCATGGTCCTGAGGGGAAAAAGCAGTTTCAACATGGAGTCAGCATGGAGAGACTGCAGGAAGATTACCTATAAAGTTACAAAAAGGCTATGCTTTGGAATGTCTTTATATTCCAACACTTCAATGATGGAATGGTCTCATTTTTCTAATAGTTTACTTTTATAAAGAGTATGAGCTACATTTGGCTTTATTTCCTATGAATCTATGAAAGGCTTCAGGACACATGTCAAATTTCTGAGGCATTGGTCTGGGCTTAGGATAATTTTTTGTTGTTGTTGCTGTTTGCCTCTGGAAGGTTTTATCAAAAGATCCTATTTTAAAAATATCATCAAAACTAAGGGGCCCTTCAAATGACCAGGAAAACAGTACAAATTACCAATCCTAGTTACACAACAAGATCACCTGCAAAAGCAGTATCTCTGAAATGGAGAGCCTGCTGCATTCACACTCAAAGCACCCATCATATAAAAAGTATCCTATTTAAATATAAAAAATGCAAAGCTCTCTTCCCCACAGTTCAAATATAGCCTATACTGCTCCTGTTCTTTTACAAAATCTATCCAAGGCCTGAGGTGGAGGAATGCTGCTTTTCCCCACAGTGGTGAATCCAACTCCTGGCACCAGTCCTGAAGGCCAAAAAGTTGGAAACCCAAGGTCCAAGAGAGCAACATGCTGAGAAGTTGGTGGATACCAGGCTGCAGTGAGAACTGTTAGAGCCCATCAGATCTTCCTAAATCCAGGGACTCAGGATCGAGGATGGGAGTGACTCTGCTCGCCTCTGAGCCTTGGGAAACAGAAATCTGGGACATGTCTCTCCCAATTATCTCGTTTACTGAAAAAGAAGAAAAGAAAAAGTGATGAGTGACCTCCAAGTGACGCCACAGGCTTTACACTAAGTTCTCCCTCAACTATTTCATTTCTAAGGCTTTCAGTAAAGGTTAAAGGAAATTCTTGAAAGCCTGCTCCTGAGCTGAGTGAATGAAAGACCAAAAAATAATTTCCCAAGTGGCTTCAGATTCCTTTCTCTCCCTTTCAGTTCTGTTTGGACTGGGAAAGGGAATGGCTAAGAAAATCTTTTT
This sequence comes from Spermophilus citellus, assembly GCF_964194105.1. Taxonomy (NCBI): domain Eukaryota; kingdom Metazoa; phylum Chordata; class Mammalia; order Rodentia; family Sciuridae; genus Spermophilus; species Spermophilus citellus. The sequence goes on along the minus strand of NC_138200.1, from coordinate 52,871,673 downwards.
ATCAAATCTCCAAAGGCTCGTGCTCTACAGGAAAGGCTATGTTATAAAAAATATGAAATAAGTGTTCACCTTAATCTAACCTTTTTCTAACTTGAATTCCTTTGGGAAAAGTTTTCCTTTTCTGATTCCCACAGTTCCAATCTATGAAGTGAATGAAAACGAATGCTTTGGCCAAAGTAAAACCACAAAGATGTGGGGGTTATTTTTGTTATCCTATCTAATACAAATACCTTTTATTATGTGGGACATCCGTACTTGTTTGTGGTCCTTTCTGATTGTAGGCTTTTGTTTTCTTTTTATGGTACTGGGGGATTGAACCCAGGGGCACTTAACAACTGAGCCATATCCTCAATCAACCCTTTTTAAATTTTGAGACAGGGTCTTGCTAAGTTGCTTAGGGCCTCGCTAAATTGCTGTGATTGGCTTTGACCTGCAATCCTCCTGCCTCAGCCTTTCAAGCCACTGGAATTATAGGCATGTGCCACTGCCATGCAGGCTCTTGTTTTCCATCAGTTTCTTTGATGTGCCAAGTACCTCAGGGAGCACAGTGCTCCATGAGGCCCAATGCAAAGAATTTACATCTTAACCAATAAAAAAGGGAAAGAAAATCCCAAATCCCCTAAACAAGCCAGGTATGGTGGTACATGCCTATAATCTCAGCAACCGGTGAGGCCAAGACAGGAGGATCTCAAGTTTAAGACCAGCCTCAACAATTTAGCAAAACCCTCAGAAAATTAGAGAGACCTTATCTCAAAATAAAAAATGACAAAGGACTTGGTATATACTCAGTGATAAAGTATTCCTGGGTTCAATGCCTAGTTTTAAAATAAAAAAAAAAAAACTAAATCTCCTAAATAATAAATTTTAGTTCTCTGTCTTTTATTTCATGCTATTCAACTAAAAATTCTATACTAATTCCATTCCTAGGCATATACACAAGAGAACTAAAATTAGATATCTACATAATCTTCATAGCAACCCTTTAAGTGAACTACTATTCTCCTTTATTGATGAATTAAATAAGGCTATAACAGTTCACATAATTTGTCTTAAGGTTACATGCTTAGTGAATAGTGCAATTTATCTTAAAAAAAAAAAAAAACCCTAACATGCTCTTGGAAGTCAAAAGCATAGTAAGGCAGGAAAATGATTTAAATTAAAAAAAAAAAAAATGACCTGGGCAAATGTGGTTACACTAGAGAGCAAGTATGATAGTTAAGAAGAAATCCATGGGCAAAGGGCTATAATGTACTGTCAAAGCAAGAAGAAATTTAGACACAGTCATATTAGACCTCAAAATGTGGGAGAAGTTTTGCACTAAAAATTTTTATTCCACTGAAAAGCAGAAGGCTGAAAATAATAAGTCAGAGTAGGTTTGTGCTCTAATAAGAAAATACCTGGGAAAGCAAATATGGATGCTGATGAGCAGTCTAGAAATTAGGTTTGGTTTGAATTTAGCCTTTGCCACCAATTTCAGGCATGTTCTTTGACAAGTTACTTCACATATCTAAGACTCTATTTCCTTATCTATACAATGTTGGTACTGGACTAGTGAAATCTCATGTCATGGGATGAGATGATATATGCCTGTAATCAGAGCTACTTGGGAGGCTGGAGTGGGAAGAGCACAGATTCAAGGCCAGCTTGCAAAATTTAGCAAAATCCAGTCAAAAAATTTTTTTAAGTTGTAGATGGACACAATAGCTTTATGTATGTATGCATCTATGTATGTATATGTGTGGGTGGGGTATTGAGGATCGAACCCAGTGCCTCATACAAGGCAAGCACTTTACCACTGAGCCACAACCCCAGCCCTCAAAATAAAATTTTAAAAATGGACTAAAGATGCAGCTCAGCGAGTGCTTGCCTAGCACATACTCTAGGGAGGGGGAGCATCTTTCTGTTTTTTTTTGGTTTTTTTTTGGTACCTGGGATTGAACTCAGGGGCACTTGACCACTGAGTCACATCCCAAGCCCATTTTTGTATTTTATTTAGAGATAGGGTCTCACTGAGTTGCTTAGTACCCTCACCATTGCTGAAGCTGGCTTTGAACTCACGATCCTCCTGAGCCGCTGGGATTATAGGCACATGCTTGGCTAAGTACGAGTTTTCATGTCAGCAACTTCCAAGTGATAACACTCAGATAGTATAAAGAGAAATAAAGATTTGATTGCCAGACATAGTGTTTCATACCTTATTCCAGCTACTCCAGAGTCTGAGATCAGAGTTTCACAAGTGTAAGGTCAGCCTGGGGCAACTTAGTGAAACCCTGTCTCAAAACTAAAATTTAAAAGGGTAGGGTGTGGTGGGGGTGGCTGGGGATGTAGTGCTAAGAATGTTTATCCAGCATATGCAAGGCCCTGCATGAATCAACCCCAGTACCCACAAAAAAAGAGAGAAGAAAAAGAGAGAAAAGGAAAAAAAAAGGCTTAACTGAGATTAGCACTGAATGTATATTGAAAGAATTAGGGATTAGAAGCCAAAGGGATTTAATTACAAAACAGTTACAAAATTATTCAATGATTATTCAATAGTCAAGAATTGACAATTTTTGAAAGTAACTGGTATAGATTTATAAAGGTCATAATCAGATGGTTTTAAAATCAATTTGCCAGGCTAGAATCTACTGATCATTCATTGATAGCTGTTTGCAAAGAATAACAGAATATAACTTCAGCTTACTCCTGACTTGAGAAACTTTGTGTAAGAATATATTTTTGTCTCCAGTTTCTTCCTCAATATATTAGAAAGGATGAAAACCTCTTACATAGTACATAAAGTAGAAACATTTAGGTGGCTGAAATAGATACCTGTAGTCTCTGTTATTCCAAGCAACACAAAATTCAAAGAACAGTATTTTCAGCATGGATTCTGGGGGTTCTATGGGCTACTCTGGTGCTAAGACAGAGCACACACTGGCCCACAATCTCGGCATGATCTTTAACCTTCCCCATCATATTAAATTATCAGCAGACACAATCACTCTCCGACAAACAGGTTGTGATCTCTTGAAAGGCAAGGGTCTTACTACTGAGGAAATAACATGGATGCTAATTTAATACAATCACTCAGAAGCTATGTGGAACTAATACAGTAAAATATTGGGTAGGAAGGGGATCAGAGACTATTGTTAACAACTTTCTGGTACTGGGAATCAAACCCAGGGACACTCTAGCTGTTCTTTTTAAATTTTTATTTTAAGATAGGGTCTTGCTAAGTTGCCCAGGATGCCCTCAAACTTGGGATCCTCCTGTATCAAGCCTCCCAAGTCAGTGGGATTATAGGCATCCAGCCAGAGAATGTTATTAATATTAAAACATGACATCTGATTTTAACAGTGTCTATTTTAGGTTAGTTTTATAGCAGTGGCAAAAAGTCCAAAATATAAGCAAGCACCAGCAGTTCACATACAAGTCATCTTTGGCTATCACTTATTGCCCTTCCATGATCAGTCATTTCAGAGATGTTCCAGACTACCATGAAACATATCTTTTTCAATTCTTATTTCATTGTTCAGATTTTAAAATATCAAAGCTGATTTAAAATGGTACTTTACACACATTTTCACCTGAGATGGAATAAGGTGCTACTCTGCGTCTTCTTATCTCAGTTCTCACAGAGATGAGTGAGTGTAAGGCAGAGCTGGGTGGGTGGGCGGGTAGTGATGCAGGGTAGCACAAAAGAAGCCTTGGTGCTGGGGCCAGTTGGGTGATATGAATCTCAATTCTAAAACCAGTTGGTGAGGTGGCCTCACCCAAGTCACTCAGACACTTCTCAACCTCATTTTCTCTTTTGTTTAAAAAAAAAAAAAAATCTTAAAAAAAAAGTGAGCACTTCAAACCATAAGATATTTTATTTTCTGAGTCTTTTTTTTTTGGGGGGGGGTAAGGTTTACTAGGGATTGAACTCGGGGGCACTCAACCACTGAGTCATATCCCCAGCCCTATTATGTATTTTATTTAGAGACAGAGGCTCACTGAGTTGCTTAGCACCTGGCTTTTGCTTTGAACTTGCGATCCTCCTATCTCAGCCTCCCAAGCCACTGAGGGTCCATATCTAGCACTATTCATCTACTTACCAAGAATACTTAGGTAAGGATGAAAACATCATTTTTCTGAAATGGGCAGGGAGTACCATTTATTTAGGTACCAGGGATTGAACCCAAGAGCACTTAATCACTGAGTCACATCCCAGCCCTTTTTTATATTCGAGACAGAAGTCTTGTTAAATTGCTCAGGGCTTCACTAAACTGCTGAGACTAGCCTTGAACTTGTGATCCTTCTGCTTCAGCCTCCCGAACTGCTGGGATTACAGGCATGTGCCACCATGCCCAGCAGGGAGTACTATTTATAATAAAAGTCTGATTAAGCTGGGCATAGTGGCACATGCTTGTAATCCCAGCAATTTGGGAGGTTGAAGCAGGAGGATCTCAAGTTTGAGACCAACCTCAGAAAATGAACTAGATCCTGTCTCAAAATAAAAACTAAAAATGACTGTGGATGAGGGCTGGGGCTGTAGCTCAGTGGCAGAGCAGTTGCCTGGCATGTATGAGGTACTAGGTTCGATCCTCAGCATCACATAAAAATAAAAAAGCAAATAAAGGCATTCTGTCCATCTACAACTACAAAAAATTAAAATAAAAAAAATGACTGTGGATGAAGCTGAATGGTAACATGCCCTAGGGTTTAATCCTCAGTACTATAAAAAATAAATGAATAAATACATAAATTGAAAGTCTATACAATGTCATGGTATTTCCATTTTCCTTTACCTGAATCTGCAGTACAATTTGGGAATATGAAAGAATGAAAACAAAAATCTTAGAGCAATAAATCAGAACTGCAACTGAGTATTTTCAGTCTTTTAACAATAAATTGAGAGCCAGGCGCAGCGGCACATTCCTGTAATACCAGAGACTTGGGGGGCTGAAGCAGGAGGATCACAAGTTCAAGGCTAGTCTCAGCAACTTAATGAAACCCTTTCTCAAAATAAAAAATAAAAAGGGCTGGGCATGTGACTCAGTGAAGCACCCCTGGTTCAATCCCCAGTACCAAAAACAATAAATGGAGCACAGCTTATCAATTATTCAAGCCCTCTGCTTTCCTTACTTTTCCTCATTCTGGGAGCTCTAAATTCAGGCTCCAACCTCTGGGTTTCTGAGGTATGACTTCCTGCTGGGACTGGCCAAAACTCAGGTGTCAATTGAACCAAATAAAAATATTTCTGGCAGGGCTGGGGTTGTAGCTCAGTGGTAGAGTACTTGCCTAGAACATGTAAAGGCACTGGGTTCAATCCTCAGCACCACATAAAAATAAATAAATAAAATATAAGTACTGCGTTCATCAACTGAAGAATTAAAAAAATATATATTTTTTTTTTCTGGCAAACAAATCTATGATGTAGAGTTGTATACATAAATTATTAGCAATTTTGATGAACACAAAATTTGGGTTTTTTTAATTAACTTTTTTTTAGCTGTAGATGGACACTGCCTTTATTTATTTTTATGTGGTGCTGAGGATCAAATCCAGTGCCTCACACATGCTAGGCAAGCACTCCACCACTCAGCCCCAGCCCAAGCCCCATTATTTCTTATAAATACTAATCTTGAGCCAGGTGTGGTAGTGCATGCCTGCAATCCCTGAAACTAAGGAGGTGAGGCCAGAGAGTCACAAGTTTGAGGCCAGCCTCAGTAACTTAGCAAATCCCTAAGCAACTTAGACCCTGTCTCAAAAAAGGGGTGCGGGGGGGGGGGAGTGCAGGGGGAAAGGCTAAGGATGTGGCTCATTGGTTACACACCCCTGGGTTCAAATGCTGGGACCAAAAAACAAAACAAATTAATGCTTGCAATTTCATTTCTCACTTCAACTTTAATGTATATACGCATGAATTTACTGATTTATGTAAACCCTAGTCCACTAAGTAGATGCCAACTTAAGAACTGGTAGAAGAGTAAAGAATTTTTTATGCCTCTAATACCCTTTAAAAAGTAAGATGGGGCTGAGCATGGTGGCAAATGCCTGTAATCCCAGCAGCTCAGGAGGCCAAGATGGGAGGATCATGAGTTCAAAGCCAGCCTTAGCAATGGGCAAGATGCTCAGTGAGACCCTATCTCTAAATAAAGTAGAAAATAGGGCTGAGATGTGGCTTAGTGGTTGAGTGCCCCCTAAATTCAATCCCTAGTACCATTAAAAAAAAAAAAAGTAAGGTAAGTTAAAAGCCTAAAATAAAGAGTCAACGGCCCTTAACATCAGGGCTAACAGGTTATGTAGGTCATAGCATCTGGCCCACTTTTGGCAGCCACCATCCTCAACTCCCTCTACTCCGACACCTGGGTTTGCCTGTGCCACCATAACAGAAGTAGAATCAGAGCTATCAACAATATCTGCTGTTAAAAACAAAACTTTTACCTCCAAGCAATGTTCAAATTAGCAGTCCACTGAAATGCTATTTCTACATATAACAATGAGGTGCTTGCATAGCAGCAGTACTCTCCTTCAGAGCTATTTCCCATTTTTAAGGATTCAAAGTTAGAGCTGACAAAAACAGTATGGTATGAAATCTCACAACCCAATAAGAAAAGTCAAGGTAATCCAGGGCACTCCCACTTTGTCACATTGCTACATACACAAAACTCCAAAAGCACTTTCTAATGAGCATTTTAGTAAAGGATTTTGAGTACTATTAGACTCAATGTTATTTCCTTTGGTGGGGAAGGGTGGGAAGTGATACTGGGGACTGAACCCATGTTAGGAGGCAAGGGCTCTAACCACTGAACAACACTCTAAGACCTTTATAAAGGTTTATTTTGAGACACTGTCTTATCCTAAATTGCTCAGGCTGGCCATGAACTTGTATTCCTTCCATTGGCCCCAGCCTCCTGAAAAGCTGGGATTTATAGGCAAGCACCACCATGCTCAAAATATTATTTTCCCTTAAGACTACATTGAACATTCACTAGAATTTTGTCAAGTTCATCTTTTTTTTTTTTTTTTTTTTTTTTTGAGAGAGAGAGAGAGAGAATTTTTTTTTATATTTATTTTTTAGTTTTCGGCGGACACAACATCTTTGTTTGTATGTGGTGCTGAGGATTGAACCCGGGCCGCAGGCACTACCGCTCGAGCCACATCCCCAGCCCTCAAGTTCATCTTTTAAAAAAAATATTTATTAGTTGTTGATGGATATTTATTTATTTATTTATTGTACTGAGAATTGAACCCAGTGCCTCACACATGCTAGGCAAATGCTCTACCACTGAGCTACCACCCAAGACCTCAAGTTCATCTTTTCTTCCTTTTCTAAAACCCCAATATTAAAGGTGTAATTTAGTCTCTGGGTATTAATTTAAGGAGATGGTCACAAGTTTGAGATCAGCCTCTTGACAAGACCCTTAGCAACTTAGCAAGACCCTGTCTCAACATAAAAAATAAAAAGGAATGGTGATGTATTTCAGTCAGTTGTAAAATGCCCCTGCACTCAATCCCCAGTGCCAAAAGAAAAATTCAGATGATATCTATGGTAGCCTGCTGTCTCAATTTATTCTTTTTTAATAACTGAGATTTAACTAGCCACAATGGCTGCTCAGCTACAGACTAGATTTCCTTGCTTTCCCCATTTAACTAAAGTATGGCCATTGAAATTTCTCTAATGTTGACAGGTATGGTGGCGCACACATGTAATCCCAGAGACTTGGGAAGGTGAGGCAGGAAGATCGCAAGTTCAAAGTCAGCCTGACTAAGGGAGATCCTGTCTCAAAAAAAATAATAAAAAGCCTGGGGATATGGTTCATCGGTTAAACATCCACGGTTTCAATCCCTGGTACAAAACCGAAATCCAACTCCAATGTATGATAAGCAAAACACTAATGTTTACATCTTTTTCATCACTTGCTTGGCTTTCTCTTTCCATCCCTTCCCCCACACCTTGCTTCAGGTTAAGATTCAGCCCTGCAAGTGATGACTGTTTTTGACAAAACTTAGAGGAGAAAGAAACAATAACTCAAAAGGAATTCTGATCTGAGTTACCATAAGGTTTGAGAGAAACTTCTAATATGATTAAACCATTATACTTTAGGATCTTCATTACATTAGCTTAGCTTATACTAATGAAAATAAAACTCAACACCATAATGGGAACCCAGAAAGGATATTTATGTATTTTAAGCAAGATACCAACTCAAGGTTTCTCAGACCAGGTTTTTAACTGACATGTTATTGTTACTGTTATTATTCCTTTTTTCCACCCAGGGCTGAGGATAGAACTCCAGGGCCTTACTCCAGGCTTTACCAGCTAGGCAAGCACTCTGCCTCTGAGCTAAACTTCTAACCCCCTATTATTATTTTGAGATGAGATATTGCTAAGTTGCCCAGGTTACCCTCAAATTGCTGGGCTCAAGCAATCTTCCTGCCTCAGCCTCTTGAGTAGCTGGAACTGTAGGCCTATGCCATTGCACTCAGCTTTTTAACGAATTTGTTTTTTTTTTTTTCCTGCGTTGGCAATCAAACCAGGGGTGCTCTGCCTGAGCTACATCTCCAACCTCAAATTTGCAATCCTCCTGCCTCAGCCTCCTCAGCTTCTGGGTTACAGGCATGCACCAACCACGGCCAGCTAGACTCCTTTCTTTTTAAGAAACTTTTGATGTGTGTGATGTCAGATCTTTTTTTTTTAAATTATCTGTAACAAAACACTTTACAAACATTAAAGCTCCAGCTGAGGAAAACAGTACACAGGTAATTGAAAGAATATTCAAATATTGGTGTGTACTTTTTTTATCAGCAAAAACTGAAACATGAAAAAATAGGCTGTTCTTTTCAATTTGGGTCAATTTGAGTCTGAGAGAGTACCTGGCACCCTGCCATCCACTGCCCACCCGCCATGCTGGGAACTGAAATATGGGCTTCATGCATGCTAGGCACATGCTCTACCACTGAGCTACATCCTCAGTCCCTCAAAAATATTTTAGAATTATCAGAAGATCCCTTTATTTTCTCTAAAAAATCCTGTCAACTGTTGACTTCCAAATCTATTACCTCAAGGGGGCACAAAGCTGGGTTTCAGAACTATAAATCCATAGAATTCATTCTATGACATGTGCTCTAGGGTCCTTTTCATGACCTGCTCCATCAATTTTCTTCATTCTCTATATCTGTTATCAGTCTCAATCTATCCATCTTCCCCTCCTTGATGTTTCTCATCAGTGCTTAACATGGGTCTCTCCATCTCAAAAAAGCAAGCAAGCAAACAAACACTAGACCTCCACATTTCCCCCCTATATCTAATTCTTTCTTTCAAGGCTTTAACATTTTTGTTTTCTAGTACCAGGGACTGACCTCAGGGATGCTTAACCAATGAGCCACCCCTCAGCCCTTTTTAATATTTTGTTTATACAGGGTCTCATTTAATTGCTAAGGGCTTCACTAAGTTGCTGAGGTTGGCCTTGAACTTGGGATCTGTTAGGTGCAGCTCAAGGCTGAGCACTTCGCCCCCCTGCTCAAGGCCGGAACACGTAACCCCCCTGTGCCAACAAGGCAGCTTGCAGACCCAGAGACCTCATTAGATTTGGGCTATAAAAACTCCCTCCTGCAAGGGGGGGGGGCGCCTCTCTCTCTTGCTTTCTCTCTCTCTCCTCTTTCTCTCTTTTCTCCTCTGTTGCACTGCTGTAATAAAGATCTCTTGGTTGCTCTGAGTGTTGTGGTCACTTTTCTTTCAGGATCCTTCTTGCTTCAGACTCTAGAACCTTTGGGATTACAGGTGTGGGCCACCGCATCTGGGGGGCTTTAACATCTTAAAAGGATGTTTTTACACTAGTTTCTATGCTCTCACAGCAACACTTCTTTCTTACCAAGATTACTAGTGACCAATGTTTTCACACATGGGAAAAGCACTAAGGTAAACACTGAAAGAAATAAGGTTTAGTCTTGGTTTGGCTATGATGTGACTAGGGTGATTTATCTACTAATTTTTCTGGAAGCTTTTCTTACCTATAATATCAGAAAATTCTTTCAAATCTTCTGGTTATAAATCTCCTAAAAGTTTTACATACCCCCATACAGGAATCTAGTCACCACTATTATTCCTCTCATGATCAGATAAGAATGATGTGAGACCAGGGTAGGTCCAGCTTCTGCAGGGTTTTGGTGCTCTCTCTGATGAATAATACAGAAGATTCAAAATCCTTAAAATTTGCATGTAGACATACTAAGGCCCCTTCTAAAACTAAATTCATATTTAAATGAAATTCAAATGGCATTTAGAGAATTACAATGAATATGTTTACAATTTCCAGCACAGACTTTGAGAGTACTTGAAGAACTTGGTATTTGCATGCAAATACCAAGACTAGGGCTCAATGATAGGGAGGGTTGTGTTCCTGGACAGCTATTGAGGTCCAGAGCCCTGGTAGCCTCCTCCCTCACAGACTGACTCCCTAGTATGCTGGCTTCCCTCCAAGTGAAGTCCCAGATGAACTAACAGTACAAACATGGGACTCAGTATAGGCCAAGGATAAACACTTTGGATTGCCTCTGAAAAGTGGATACAACTTCCTGCTTTATTTCCATTCCATACTACCTCACACCAAAACTTAACCAGAATGAGTACTTGACCAGCAATAAACAGGCTAACACACTTGATTAACAACCAAATTTACCAAGCATCCAAACTACAGAAATCATACATATGGAGCCTCGCTCTGCTACTTAATAAATCTAATTAAACACTTGCCTTTCATTCAAATCCAGACTAAAATTATAAGCACAAATATAAGAGCCTAAATATGGTTAATTTGAAAAACAGAGTCTGGGTGAAAGTATAGCTTCAAAGGTAACAAGTGGTTCTACCAAGAAGGTGCCTGTGCATACCCCCTCCTGTGTAGCACATGCAAATTGAGCCAATGCATGCAAATACCAAGACTAGGGCACAAAAACAATGACACATTTCAATCAACACTCACCCTCTAGATTCTCCAGAAAGGAGCTGGACATGAGAGCTCACTGTGGTTAGGCCATTTCTCTGCTGAACCTGATGGCTGGTGTTCCAAGTCAGACATAAACTGCTCTGTGTCAAAGAAGACAAGATCACTACCGAATGGAACAAACCAGAGGGTGAACTTAATCCACTACAGTGCCCAGCCTGTTTTCTTCTATAATCAAGAGGAATTTACTTATCAATCAAAACTGCATAAAATGGCTCCCCATATTTTATTAGATAATATAAATACTGGAGTCCAAATAGTTTAAGTGATGGATGATTTCTAATTAAAAAGGTAATAATTTAGTCAGGCATTGGGGCATATGCCTGTAATCTCAGCAGCTCAGGAGGCTCAGGAGAATCCTGAATTCAAGGTCTCATCAATTTAGGAAGGCCCTATCACAAAATATAAAAAGGGCTGGGGATGTGGCTCAGTGGTTAAGTACCCCTGGGTTCAATCCCCAGTACAAAAACAAAAACAAAAACAAACAAACAAAAAAAAAAAAAACAAGGCAATAATTTAAAAGAGCTAAAATATTGCTTTTAGTGATCTTGAGGTATAAATTCAGTTTTAAATATAATAGTTTTTATAAAAGTATCAGCAATTCCTCAAACCTTCTGCTTTGGCCTACGAGGAATTACTTTTGGCCATTGTTGTATAACTTCAAACAAAAGAAACAAACTTTGGAAGAGAAAAATCTCTGTAAACACTAATTAGTACCCTCATCTTAAGCAGACAAAAGAAAAACAAAGGAGTTAATCTATATAAAACTGGGGCTGGAGATGTGGCTCAAGCGGTAGTGCGCTCGCCTGGCATGCGTGCGGCCCGGGTTCGATCCTCAGCACCACATACCAACAAAGATGTTGTGTCCGCCGAGAACTAAAAAATAAATATTAAAAAAAAAAATCTATATAAAACTCATCCTGCTAAAAGAGTAAAGTCAAACAAACAAAAAAACCCAGAAATCCTTTGCTTAGGCAACATTTTTCTGTCTCAAGTTTTTTTATTATTAAATTTGAGAAATCACATAGTTTTCAGGGTTAATTTAAAGATTCCAGTATGTGCAAAGTATTTGAGAGACTAAATATATATATATTTATTCCCCCCCGCCAAAGTATCCTAAGTGTACCCAATCTCTACAATGGAATCCTCCAAAACAGACTTCAAAGTGTGAGACATGTGATTCCACGTAAATCAGCACATAAATTATAAGAAGGAAATGCAGGAACAAACTAATAGTCCCAAAAGACACTAGTGGCTTTGGTGAACTGGCTAACTCAGTGGTAATTTCAGACGGTACTTTACGGAAATAAGCAGTCTTTCAGACATCTTTATACTTCCTTGAAGCAGCAGTGACAGATCCAAAATATATCTCACTCACCTCTCCTGATCACAAAAACTTTGTCTAAACATTTATAGAAGAATTAACACCAATTCTTCAGAAACTTCCAAGAGATTAAAGAGGAGGAAACATTTTCTAACTCATCCCAAGGCCAGTATTACCCTGATGTCAAAACCAGACAAAGACATTACAAGAGATTCTGGAGTGTAGTTCAGTAGTAGAGTATTGCACAAGGTCCTGGATTCAATCCCCAGCATTGCAAGGGTCAAGGGAAGAAAAAAAAAATCTTTTAAAAATACAGATGCAAAATTCCTTAACAAAAACTAGTCAAACTGAATTTAGCACCACTTTAAAAGAGTTATTCATCATGACCAAATGGGTCTTACTTTCAGAATGCAAGGATAATTTGACATATGAAAATCAATGTAATACATCACATTAATAGGATGAAAGAGAAAAAACACAAGACGATCTCAACTGATGCAGAAAAGCATCTATCAAAATTCAATTTTAAAAACAACAAACAAATTTAAAAACAACAAACTAGGAATAAAAAGAAATTTCCTCAACATGATAAAGGCTATGTAAGAAAAACCTTCAAGCTAACATATTCAACTGTGAAAGCCTGAAAGCTTTTCCCTCAACAAAGCAAGGATGCTCACTTTTGCCACTTCTATTCAACCTATACATGTAAAACTCTAAAGGATCCCCCTCACACAAAAATGTTAATGATAATAAGTTAACAAAGTTGCAGGATAAAAAAATCAACATAATTTCAATGAATAATCCAAAGAATGGAATCAATTCCATTTATGATAGCAACAAAAGGAACACAATACTAAACAATTAACCAAGGAGGCAGGAGATTTCTAAAATGAAAACTACACAGATTAAAGAAACTGAAGAATGAAAACAAAAACAAAAGGAAAATATCCCATGTTCATGGGTTGGAAGACTAATATTGTTATGATGACAGTATCATTCAAAATGAGGTACAAATTCAATGCAATTCCTATCAAAGTCTATGACACATAGAAAAATCCACCCTGAAATTCACAGGGAATCTCAAAAAGCCAAAATGATACTGACAAAAATGAGCAAATTTGGAGGAGTCACAATTCCTGATTTTTAAAAAAATTTACCTGCACTGGGAAGTGAACCCAGGGTGCTCTACCCCTGAACTACATCCCCAGCAGTTTCTATTTTTTTATTTTGAAACAGGGTCTCACTAAATTGCCCAGGCTAGCCTCAAACTTGCTACCTGCCTGCCTAAAATCCCAGCTACTCAAGAAGCTGGGCAGGAGGATTGGAAGGCCATCCTGGACAATGTAGGGAGACCCTGTCTCAAAAATAAAAAATGCTGGGGAATGTAGCTCAGTGATAGAGTACCTGCGAGTTCATATTTTATGGAATATTCTACTAACAAAATCTTCCAGAATAGTGTTGTATCTCAATGATAGAACATATGCATAGCATGTGCGAGACACTGGGTTCAAAATTCCAGAAACCTCGCCCCTGAAAATCATCCAAGGACTCTTTCATGTTACAGGAGAGCAATATATTCTATTGAATATACAAGATTCAATATTATTTAGAAAAAGTAAAGCACAGAATAATATATAATATCCCAGTAAAAATGTGGAAAAATATAATCAACTTTATAAATACATAAAATAACTCTGGAGTGATAGCCAAAAAATTGGTTGGTTAATTCCAACTGTCCATATAGAGGACAACTGAGTACCTAGCAGAGAGATTTTTCACTATGTACCATACTTTTAGCATCTGGAATCATATAATGTATTAGTTATTAAAAATAATGATTATATCAATAACAGATAAAAATCTTACATTTCCCATTCCAGACAGGCATAGTGGCATATGCCTAAAATACCAGTGACTTAGGAGGCAGTGGCAAGAGGATCACAAGGTCCAAGCCACCCTGGATAACACATCAAGACCCTATCTCAAAAATTAAAAAGGGCTGGGGGTGAGGCTGGGGTTTTGACTCAGTGGTAGAGCACTTACCCTGTACACATGAGGCAATGGGTTTGATCCTCAGCACAGCACCACATAAAAATAAATAAATAAAATAAAGATATTGTGTCCATCTACAATATTAAAAATAAAAAGGGCTGCGGAAGCAACTAACTGGTAAAGCACCCCTGGGTTCAATCCCTAATACCAAAACAACAATAACAACAAATCAATTTCAAAAGTATTTATAGATACTTTTAAATATACAATATGGTCTTCAGAGAATCAATCTGTTCCATATTTTCATAGAAGCTAAAATGCCTGCAACTATAACCGTCAATCCTATCTTTTTTTTTAAAATTTTTTTAGTTGATTTTTAAAAAAAATTTTTTTTAATTTTTTTTTTTTTTAGTTATCGGTGGACACAACATTTTTGTTTCGTATGTGGTGCTGAGGATCGAACCCGGGGCCGCACGCATGCCAGGTGAGCGCGCTACCGCTTGAGCCACATCCCCAGCCCAATCCTATCTTATTTTCCATCAGAAATTAAAGTTTCATGCTTTTCCTCTTGCCCAGATAAATGGGATAATTCTACATTTGAGAAATGTTTTAAGAAAAAAAAAAAAAAGGGCTGGGGATGTGGCTCAAGCGGTAGCGCGCTCGCCTGGCATGCGTGCGGCCCGGGTTCGATCATCAGCACCACATACCAACAAAGATGTTGTGTCTGCCAAGAACTAAAAAATAAATATTAAAAATTCTCTCTCTCTCTCTCCTCTCTCTCTTAAAAAAAAAAAAAAAAAGGACAGCTAAACTAAAAAGAATCACTTAAAAAAAAAAGAGTCAACTATCTTCAAACAGAGAAGAGCTGGTCTGGATATGTTTATCTAAGTCTATCAAAAGCTAAGATCCCTGGCAAGAGGTGCCAAGTCTGAGAACTGCCACAAATCACAGTTTAACTGATGAGCCTAAAATTAAATTATGATTCATTTGAAATATTTTTGTCCCTATGAATAATCTATCTTCAAAGAAACTTAAAAAGAGGACATGAATTTTAAAATAGAATAAGACACTGGCTTTAACCATCTAACATATGACAGGCTTTACAAAGTTACTAGGTTGTTGTGTTTACAGAGGCAAGATTATATAAAGTCATCAATCACAGTTCTTTTAGAAATCACTTAACATTTAAGACAATTTAAATTTCAGATAGACCTGGATTCAAATGTAAGTTTCAGTATTTGTGGTGTTTTAACAATATGATAGTACTTAAGCTCCCTGAGCCAAGTCTATGAAAATAAAGCTAATAATTCACATTTCAAGAATTATTAGGAAGAATGTGCTACTAGCAAAGTGCCTACCACATTACTCAATAAAATGGGAGTTTTATTATCAAGAAATAGTAATTATAATTGATAATTTTTGTTTTGGTTTGTTTGGTACTAGGGAGTGAATGTAGGGGCACTTAACCACTGAGCCACATCCTCTTTTTTCTTTTTTTTTTTTAATTTTTATTATTAGTTGTTCAAAACATTACATAGTTCTTGACATATCATATTTCATACATTAGATTCAAGTGGGTTATGAACTCCCATTTTTACCCGTATACAGATTGCAGAATCACATCATTCACATATCCACTTTTTTACATACTGCCATACTAGTGTCTGTTGTGTTCTGTTGCCTTTCCTATCCTCTACTATCCCCCCTCCCCTCCCCTCCCCTCCCAACTTCTCTCTCTACCCCATCTACTGTAATTCATTTCTCCCCCTTGTTTTTTTTCCCCTTTCCCCTCACTTCCTCTTATATGTAATTTTGTATAACAATGAGGGTCTCCTTCCATTTCCATGCAATTTCCCTTCTCTCTCCCTTTCCCTCCCACCTCTCCTCCCTGTTTAATGTTAAACTTCTTCTCATGCTCTTCCTCCCTGCTCTGTTCTTAGTTGTTCTCCTTATATCAAAGAAGACATTTGGCATTTGTTTTTTAGGGATTGGCTAGCTTCACTTAGCATAATCTGCTCTAATGCCATCCATTTCCCTGCAAATTCCATCATTTTGTCATTTTTTAGTGCAGAGTAATATTCCATTGTGTATAAATGCCACATTTTTTTAATCCATTCATCTACTGAAGGGCATCTAGGTTGGTTCCACAGTCTAGCTATTTTGAATTGTGCTGCTATGAACATCATGTAGCAGTAACCCTATAGTACGCTCTTTTAATGTCTTTAGGGAATAGTCGGAGAAGGGGAATAGCTGGGTCAAATGGTGGTTCCATTCCCAGCTTTCCAAGGAATCTCCATACTGCTTTCCAAATTGGCCACACCAATTTGCAGTTCCACCAGCAATGTACAAATGTACCTTTTCCCCCACATCCTCACCAGCACTTGTTGTTGTCTGACTTCATAATGGCTGCCAATCTTACTGGAGTGAGATGGTATCTTAGGGTGGTTTCGATTTGCATTTCTCTGACTGCTAGAGATGGAGAGCATTTTTTCATGTACTTGTTGATTGATTGTATGTCCTCCTCTGAGAAGTGTCTGTTCAGGTCCTTTGCCCATTTGTTTTCTTATTGTTTAATTTTTTGAGTTCTTTGTATACTCTGGATATTAGGGCTCTATCTGAAGTGTGAGGAGTAAAAATTTGTTCCCAGGATGTAGGCTCCCTATTTACCTCTCTTATTGTTTCTCTTGCTGAGAAATAGTAATTATAATTGATAATTTTTGTTTTGATTTGTTTGGTACTAGGGAGTGAATCTAGGGGCACTTAACCACTGAGCCATATCCCTAACTCTTTTTTCTATTTTATTTTTTAGACAGAGGGTCTCACTGACTTGCTTAGGGCCTTGCTAAATTGCCAAGGCTAGTTTTGAACAAGATCCTCCTGCCTCAGCCTCCTGAGCAGCCGGGATTACAGGCGTGCATCACCAGCAATAATTTTTAAATAAATATTTTGCAGACTTGTTATATGTCTGTCCACCCCCTCCACATACAAACTAGGGATTGAATCCAAGGCTTCAAGTATGCTAAGTAAGTAGAAATTGAACCCAGGGCTTTAATATTCTAAGCAAGCCTTCAAGCATTGGGCTATATCCCCATTCTTTCTTACTTTACACTAAGCCAGAGTCTCAATAGTACATTGTCCAGAATGGCCTCAGTTTTGTGATGCTCTTTGCTTAGCCTCCCAAGCAGCTGGGATTATAGGTGTGTGCCACCACACCTGGTTCATGTGCTATTTATTTAACAGTGGCCTTTCTTGGATTTTTTCCTAGCTTTCGTATAAATTTTAATATAAAGTTAATTAAAAGAAAAATTTGTTGCTCACATTGTAAAACATTTATTTTTAAAGGTATAGAATAATTGTGTCTATAAAGATACAAAGACACGCTTGATATAAAATACCTTTTTTCTTCATTGGATCTGAAAATTAATGTTTCTTATTGTATATACCAGGATAGTAGTGTCTAAGGTCTTGAATATTCTGCGTAAGCCAGAATCCAAACCTACATGACATTACTTATGGGACTTTTCAGTCTCTGGAATTATTCATCATAAATATGTCTAAGGCTGGATGGTACATTTATGTTTCCTGAAAGAGGAGCCAGTGTCACACTTAAAGGAGATAGTTCAGTTATTAACTATCTTTTCCCCTCTTCTCCAGTATCCAGAAGTAGATTAACTATAATAACCTCATTCATGATACTCTCTCCCTATTAGCTGTGCATGGCATATTTTATTTAAATATAATTATTTATATAAATATGTAAACACTAGTGAAACTACTATCTAACAGGTGCACCAAAATGCTGACATAATTACCTCTCTGTTCCTCCCTCACACAAGCTTCCTGCTTCCCCCATTAAGTAACCATTTAGATCATGGGTTTACCATTTCCTTGCTTTAAAAAAAAATTATCTACTTAAAAGCAGGCTTTTCTGTTTGTCACTTACACACAGAACTGAAACAGCTAGGGTCATATCTAGAGACCCCGTTTACTGTCAAATTTGCAGTTGCCCTAAATGTCAGGATCAGCATGTTGCTACACAGAACCGGCAAGTGGCAGTGTCAGTTTTCACCACAGCCAGCAGGTCAGGCTATATTTAACATGCAACCTCTTCTCTGATAAAAAGCTGCAGCTGCAGCTCTGTTCATCTGTGAACAAAGGAGGACAAATGGGATTCGAGAAAGGACTCTAATGGAAAGTTGTAACAGGATTCAGTTAGCTCAATCACAAATTAAATGGGACTACATTTAATGGTCTAAGACAGTCTAGTTTTACAATAGTGTAATCTTTAAAACATAACCATGACAATTTCTACATTTATTATAAAATAAGTGGTTAAATCTTTGGTCCCAAAAGTGGGGTAAATACATCATAATGCAGAGAAGTTTATGAAAAAATTACAGTTCTAAGCATACCAATTATAGCATGAATAGAAACTCATTGATAATCTGATGCTTTAGAACACACTTTTCAAGGTCAGACAATGATATATGAAGGGAGCTAAGGAAAAAAAAATAAAGGCAAGTATCAAAATTAGTCTTGAATAATTCCTTGAATGAGTATAGACTACAGCCTTCCAAGGGGACTGACTGAAAGAGAACTGCTGGGTTAAAGTCCAGCTGTTATTACCCCTAAGGTATGCTCCCTGAAGCAGGAACTATACATCTATTAAACACAAATGCTTCTGGAACTCTTTTAAGCTTGGAAAGTTGTTTTGAGGGGGTCAAAACCACCTCAATGAAACTGAATGAGAATAACTGTAAAGTTTAGTCTTTGATACAAACAAAGGGGGATGAGTTTGAAAATAATTATAACTCACAATTTAAAGTAACAGCACAATGAAGCTAAGAAAATCCCATGATCTCAAGACATAATGATAGTCTTCTGAAGAAGTAAGGTGATGATCCTAACCTATAATCCTAACCTACACTGAACTGACTAGTGTATGTTCCCTCTGGATATCGCACTGTGAAAATAAACTTAAACATCAGTGAAGAGAAGGATTCAATTAATTCTGCATGATTCCAGAGGCATCAGAGTCCACATAAAACAAGAAGAAGAGCTAGAACTTCAGAGGCTTTGAGATGTTCCAAAGGAACCCAAAGAAATATAATATCACAAAGAACACTAAAGTGCTCCTCTGGTAGAAGAGGATGAAATAGAGAACATTTAAAACTTCATCTAATACTGAGAATTACATTAAGATGGTCCTAACCCCTCTCATAAAACAAGCATCTATGGAGAAAATGACATTTATGGTTTTTGTTTGTTCATTTGCTTTGTGATTCTAGTGATTAAATCCAGGGTCTTTTGCATGCTAAGGCAAGTGCTCCACCACTGAGCTTCACTCACCAGTATGAAAATGGCATTTTCTTTCACTTATTCTGTATGTTCTATACTCACTCTAACACCTCAACCCATAGGCTAATTATAAACATGATTGCTGAACTCCTAGAATCAGGAGACCTGGGTGTTAGTTAAATCTTTACTTTCTGCCATTAACTCAAGTATATAACACTGTGTACTTTAGGCTCTGTGTAAGACTCATTCTTGATCATCTATCAAGTGTTATTAGAATATTTCCAGATGCACTCATATCTTCTCTTCTAAATGTCACTGATTTTATAATAAAATCAGGATGCTGGCCAAATCAGTAGGCTGAGGCAGGAGGATCGAAATTTTGAAGCCTGCCCTGGCAACTTAGCAACGGGCTGGGAACATAGCTCAGTGGTAGGGTACTAGGCTAGCATATGTAAGACCATGGTTTCAATTCCCAACACTGAAAAAAAAAAAAGTGTGTGTATGTGCATGCACACACACTCACAAAGATAGACATGTAGCAAATAATCCAAGGTGCACAGAATACATTTAGTTTTTTCTAATTAGTGCTTGACATGACTGAGTTTGTATCAAATCCTCTGACGGGTGGCAATGAGAGAATTCAATAGCCAGTCCCTGTCCTCTGTGAGGCTACAATCTGAAAATTTTCTTGATCATGTCCCCTATATAATGAATGAAGCAAAAATAAAATTGCTTTTATATAATGCCTTCAGACCCCATCTCTCCAGATGTTCTATTTTTGCAATACATCTTCATATATTCAAAAGGTGAAATCAATTTTCATAAAACCTTTTCTAGAAATTTTAATTTGTTGTGCCCTTCTTTTCATATCACTCAATCTGTAGTAAATAGGTTCTAGGCTTTGGTCTCTTTTTAGAAGGAAAAGTATCTTCATTTGTTTTATTAAAAAAAAAAAAAAGAGCTGAAATACCATTAGAAACCTGCTCAATAAGTCTCATATCTTCAGCTACAATGCAAATGAGTGATGAGGATAAGATCTTACCCAAGGTTTCAGGGTGAAAAGCACTATGAAAAATAAGTTTAAAACTGCCTAAAGAAAGTATAGATAACATTTTAAAAGCCTGTGTATATATGGAAAAGCCTTTATTTCAAATTTGTTTAGCATAAAAGTGGTAGTATCTTCTGTGTATATCTCCAGGCTTCATAAATAAGCAGTGTCATTTACGCCGGTTGTGCAGAGACAGCACAGCAAGATGTTTAATACCAGATCCTGCAAGTGTGACATATCAGATGCAGCTGTCAACATGTGTTCATGCAGTGAAATTTTGCACACATATTCCTAAGAATGTCCCTAACTATCCAGATATTTTTTAAAAATTCAGAAACCTGCTTTAGCACCACAAGAAATAGACCCAAAAAAAACCAAACAACCTGAATCAAAGTCTCAGTTCTGACGCTTACTAGTGGTGTGACCTTTGGAATTTCACTATTTACCTCAGAAGTAGAGGAATAGTAAGGTCCGGGTTAGATAATGAATAGGAAATTGCTATGCTAGTTTTTGGTGTGATTCTCTTGTCTAGGGATGTTCCAACCTTCATGCTTTGAAAACCATTCTCTATTGTACCATTCATTCCCTAGTCACAGAATCATGCTTTCCCAGACATGCTTCCATTTCTAAGATAGCTTTAACTGAATATATATACAAAGTTTCATTTTTATGCAAATAACAAAGCCAAGAATAAGCTATAAAATTATGATCTGAAAATTCTATCTTTGGGAAACTCTGATTATTGAAATGATTAATTATCCTATAGTTCTCTAACTGAATGATTTCACAAAATCAGAAATTTGTATACCAAATACATTAATAAAAATAAAATTTAGAAGGGCAGCTTGGCGGGCATTGGGGGCGGAACCCATTAAAGACGCTACTCCTTAAAAAAAAAAAAAAAAAAAAAAAAAAAAAAAAAAGAAAGAAAAAGAAAAAAATTTTATTTCTGTGCAGACAGTCGGTAGTAGCAACAGCAAACCAAACATCGCTCGGCAAGCTATCATGACCACAGGGGAGCATGAAGGACACTTGTATGAGTCTCTGCAAGGACAGGAATTCTACCTGAATATATTCCTAGTATTCTCTGAATCTAGCTCCATTTCTTGCAATAGATGGTATTATTCAGCAATGTTCACTGAATTAATGCCCCTGAATTCCATTCTCTAGATACTGTGATTTTATTATATGTTCAAAGGATGCC
This sequence comes from Spermophilus citellus, assembly GCF_964194105.1. Taxonomy (NCBI): domain Eukaryota; kingdom Metazoa; phylum Chordata; class Mammalia; order Rodentia; family Sciuridae; genus Spermophilus; species Spermophilus citellus. The sequence goes on along the minus strand of NC_138200.1, from coordinate 52,849,834 downwards.
CTAATTCAGCAATAAATACTAGTGGTATATCAATTTAAAGTATAGATTTTCCTACTGATGGTCAAAGTTATATATTAATATGTATTTCTAGTAATAGTGATTTACTTATTTATGCCAATAAGTAATTCACAGTAACTATTTCATGACTCTTGGAGAAGTTTCTGAATTTTCATTCCTTTAAGAACACACAGATGAGGACTGAGGATATAGCTCAGTGGTGGAATGCCTGCCTAGCATGTGTGAAATCCTGGGTTCGATCCCCAGTAACTCCACCTCACCCCACATTCACACATATACATACACACGCGCACATGTGAGCACACAAACACATAAAAAAAAATCCCACATAGATGGACTTACCATCATCTAAAGTGATGTCTTGTAGACCAATGGTTGAAAAGTTAGGTTCCTGATCCTCAGGTTCATGCTTAATGCTCACAGTTGTCCCATCCGGTGGAAATGATGCTGGATCGCACAAACTGTGACATATTATAGATGAAGGTGCAGAAAGACCTCCCTGACCTGTACTTTGTGCTTGAGTTGAGTGCTGTCCAGAATGTATTCTGATGGCTGGAGATGGTGATGAGGCAGTTCCTGAGCTAGGAGATTGATAAGGCATAGACTGCAGCTGAGGGGATGGTGGCCCAGAAAGTGGTGAACTAGCCAAGGAACAAGAGGCTGCTGAGGAAGCTGTTGTAGCAGACCCTGAATGTGAAGGACCATATGTTATATGCTGCAACTGAGGGGAAGGCTGACTAATAACTTGGTCAGCCACCGGAGAAGAAACAGGTCTTTGTCCTATATTTGAACAATGGTATCCCATTGATTGCAGATGAGGCGAGGTTTGCACAGAATGAGGTGTATGTGCTAAGAGATGCCCTGTTGAGCCTGCATTTGAAGAATGAAATGGTATGGATGATAATGGTTGACAGCCAAGATTTACTAAATTAGGAAGAGCTGCATCCTGCTGATACAAAACTGGATCAAATTCTTGACTAGAGGCAGCATTAACAGGAAGACAAGTTGGTCCATTATACACAACATTAGTTTGCATAGACTGATAGGAAGACCCCACAGGAGATGTTGGTGTAACTTGAAAAGGCTGGTGCACAACTGAAGAAGGTAGCATATGCTGCTCTTTACCTGCTCCCTCCTCTCTACAATGCAACTGTGGTAGATGGGATGAGGTTACCATAGAGGCATACGCTTGCTGAATGGGACAACCCAAGCCTCTCGGTGCTGACAGTAAAAAGTCACGTGGGTTCCCTGGATCTGAGGAAGGCCTCTGGGTCTGGCCAGGATGAGGCACAGGCAAAGGTGGAACTGAAGACAAATCAATCTCTTCTCTGTGTTCTTGCTTCATCAAAACTGAAAAGAAAATGATCAAAACTATGTTATTATGCAATACATAAAATAATTACGGCAGACCTTCATTTTAAGTTATACAAATGTAATATGTATCCAAGCTGGGAATGGCAAACTCAAATACCTTCAGAGAAGGGCATTTTATGTAAAACACTGAGTGTATATATACATATACAAATGTTTGTATATGTATGGATATCTCTAAGAAGATGCACAAGAAACCATTAAGTATTATATTCACCTCTGGGAAAGGACAGAAAGACAGAAGCAGGAAGGAGATTTACTTTTTACCATATACTTTTTATGCCTTTTAATGTTTTTCACTTTGTATATATTACCTATCCAAAAATAAATGAAGAAAAAATTAAACCCTATGGCTTAATAAAGCATTGAATTTGGAATCCTTGATCTGAAACCTATCACTATATCTGAAAAGGGCTCAATATCCAGAATATATGCAGAACCCCAAAACTCAACAGAATTAGACTAGAGATTTATTTTGTTCTTTTTTTCTCGGGGCGTGCGGGGGGCGGGGGGGTTATCCCAGGGGTTGAATTCAGTTTTAACCACTGAGCCACATCCCCAGCCCTACTCATACTTTATTTAGAGCTGTAGTGAAGGAAAAAAAAAAAAAAAAAAAAAAAAAACACTGAGTTGCTTATTGCCTGGCTTTTGCTGAGGCTGGTTTTGAACTAGTGATCCTCCTGCCTCAGCCTCCCAAGCCACTGGGATTACAGGTGTGCACCACTGTACCTGGCTAGATCTGAATATGATCATCTAAATTGAGACATATAGGTATATGTGTTATGTGTATGTGTGTGCATGCACACACTTGCACATGCCAGCTCTTTAATCTAGGATTGCTAATTAACAAGATCAAACCTAGAAATGCCATCTGGTGAGAGCTTTCCAGAGAATAAGCCAACAGGAGAGGAAAGAAAGCAGTGTTAAAACAGAGAGAAAGCCTGAGCCTGAGACAACACTGTTTCAGCTGAACCATGCTTAAAAAGCTAGTCTTCTGGTTAACCTAATTACATGAGCCAGTAAGTTCTCTTTAAGAGAGTCTAAATTGGATTTCTATCCCGTGCAACTGAAAGATGCTAACTTACTTCAAGACAACCATTACGAGATTATTTCCTTACCTTACAGGATGAGTATAATGAAAAGGAGATTAAAGATACCAAGGTCTTAGAGCAGTTAAGCGGCATTAAAAATATCTGAACCAGGTTTTTCTGCCTCCAAAGTCCATACCTTTTATGTAGTACACTGTATTATAAAGATTTCGATTTGCCATTCCATCAAGCAAGCAGAGGCTATGAATATCAACCATTATTATTTATCACATCAAGCAGTATATTCATGATTTAGGATGAATCTTCCTGATGAAAAGATCTCTCATAGTAGGAATTAATGAATTTATTTTGTTTAATGAGCATATAAAATCAGCTTCCAAATTAACTACCAGTAAACTGATTTTAATATTTCCCTTAACAAGTACTGTTTATCTAGTTTTCTAAAAATTACCCTCTTCAAGTCTCCTATTGAAGAGACATGAAAAGGACAAAGCCAGTCACAGCTACTTAGTGACACTCTGTTTTAAATAATAAAAAGGGCTGAGGGTGTAGCTCAGTGATACTATACCCCTGGATATGATCAACAGTACCACCAAAATAATAATGATATTTTTAAAAAATAAAAATAATTATTATTTTCATTGCTCTTTTCGGGTTATAATTCCAGCTAACATAATTAAAATTTTCACAATCATCACAAAATAAAAGAACTTCATTTAATGTCAGAAGAGGACAAGAGACCTAAATCAAGATCAAACCTCATGTGACTATAACACTCCTGCCCAATACAAGTCTCTTCACACAATCATGGTCTCAATCTGAGAATTGAAAAGTTTGTTTCTATTCAAAGTCATTTAGTTAGTTCAGGAATTTGACGTTCAATTTAGAGTCTTTTGTTTAGGCTAAAAATTGGTTACCTGATAGTACATTCCCACTGAAAAAGAGAAATGAATGCTTGTTTAGAGGAGTATTTGAATTCTGCATTTTATGCTGACATCCTAACAAGAACATAATGGGCTCATGATCGATCTGCAGTAAGCTCTAAATCTGGCAAAGCTAACCCCATCACTAACAATGAGACAAGAACACCAAGGACAGAGAGAAATGTTATGAGCAATCTTGTTGCTTCTGAGCACCACCGTTCAGGCCTCTATCCTGTTTCTGATTCTTGCTCAGGAGTTTCAAGTTCACCATATCTACTGGTTCCTGACTTTTCTTAAGTTCTCACCTATTGACTTTTATTCTGACCTTGGCAGAATTAGAACTGTGTCCCTAAACCAGTAGAACTTTTTGTTGTTGTTGTTTTTCCCCCCACTACAGCTCCTACTGTGGTCTCAGAAAAGTTACAATGAATCCTATAACCAGAATTATATTTCTACTTAAGGAGAGAGACTATTAAGAAAGCCTACTCTTATCCCTTAATTCTGAGGGCAGAAGTACATCCCTTGGTTACATGAATGGTTGCTTACTGTGACTACAAAGCAGACAAAGCAGGGTGCAGTGGCGCACACCTGTAATCCCAGAGGCTCAGGAGGCTGAGGCAGGAAGATCACTAATTTACAGTCAACCTCAGCAACAGTGATGCACTAATCAACTTAGTAAGACCCTATCTCTAAATAAAATACAAAATAGAGCTGGGGATATGGCTCAGTGGTCGAGTGCCCCTGAGTTCAATCCCCAGTACGGGGTGGCAGCGGGGCCAGACAAAGGGACTGAAAACTACAGTGTAACATCTACTTTTTTTTTCCCTACATGATTCAAACCTTATTCTTATGCTTTTAACCAACATCTGCATACTTAAATTGAGAGATTTGCTCTGCTAAATTGAATGTTAGTTCTGCTCTGCCAAATCAATTATTATTCTTTTTGTCTGTAAGGGGCTGACACTCCAACCTGACCAAACCAAGGAAGTCCTCACCACTGGCCCATCCATGGTCATTTATTCTTGTTTGGATAAAAGATAGTTAAAGGTAATGCTATTTTGGATTTGGAATATCTCCCAAAAGCTCACATGTTGAAGGCCTGGTCTCCCCAATACAGCACTGTTCAGAGTGGGGGCTTTTGGGAAGTGACTGGATTATGGGATCTCACAATGATCTTGAAGGTTAATGATCTTGAAGGCATTATTAGAGTCTAATCGAAAGAATGGGTCCCCAGAGGTGTGCCCTTGAGGATTATATCTTGTCCTAACCCCCTCCCCCCAATACCTTGAGCTTTTCTTTACCACACACATACACCATGATGTTATTTTACCTTGCTTCAAGGACAAAGCAATGGAGCCAAACATAGTGGGAAGCATCTGAAACCATGAGTCAAAATACAGTTTTCTTCCTTTAAGTTGTTTATGCAGGTATTTTGGTCACAGCAACAAAAAACTAACACAGGAAGCTTAACAATATTTAGAATGAATTGAATTTTGGAAACAAATTATCTCTATCTTTTGTGTTATATATATACTCTCAAATTTAGAGTATCAATGCATGCAGGCATTCAAGAAAAACATTAACTGGTCTAGTGGTTTTCAAACCACTGGCAGCCTAACACTTCCCTTCAAGTAGTGGATATGGCAGTGAATGCAACATTCAGATACCAGAAGCTTTACATTTTGTCTTTCATTGCAAAGAGTGCAGTTTAGTAAGCTTTTATTCTTTTTAATAATATTGGGTTTTACATAAAGCTTTATATGAGAAATGGAGCAACTTAAACAATTAAAAACCATCTGAAATTAATTTACTTACATTCAGTGAGTACTATCTGGGGTAGAGCTAATACCTGATCTCCTGACTCTACAGCATGCTTTCTCTTGCAATCAGAACCACCACAATCCAAAGACAGGCTATCCAATCAACTGCTTAGAATACAGAATATACTTTCCCAGAGACAACGTTACACATGAGAGTTGGACTCCAATGCTACCCTGCAAGGCCCCATTATTCCAAAACTAGAGCTTAGATCATACCTCTAGTGCAAGTAACTTTTATTGGGCTCAGGGGAAGGTATGTTGCTTCAATAGCTTCCTGGAAATCAAAGTGGAATGGGGACTCCCACACAGGAATTATATTTCTACTTAAGGAGAGAGACTATTAAGAAAGCCTACTCTTATCCCTTAATAGGAAGCTTCAAAGTTAGAGGCTGAGCAGAATTCAAATTAGCTAGTATTTATTTATCTACCTACCTACTAAGTCCTATTTGTCCCACTAGACTTAAGTCCTATGCAAAAAAGGACTGACAGGTTTTTGCCACCTAGCAGGTTTTACCACCCAAATACTTACTCAATTAGTGAATGAACAAAATTGCTAACCAAAATCTTTAGCTTTCAAAGATTTGTATTCTATCTTTCAATTATCTGAAATATTATTATTATTTTTTTAATAATATTTATTTTTTAGTTTTCAGCAGACACAACATCTTTATTTGTATGTGGTGCTGAGGATCGAACCCAGCGCCATGAGCATGCCAGGCAAGCGCGCTACCACTTGAGCCACATCCCCAGCCCTATCTGAAATATTATATTCAAGTAATATATTAACATTATCAAATAACAATGATTTTGGATTTGGGAATATAAGTAGCCCTTACAGACAATAAATGAAATATAACTAGGCCATTAAAAACATGCATGATAAATGAATAACCATTAATAACAACTAGCACCTTCTCAAATATAACTGTTTTTCTCACTTACTATAAACTAAAAGTTTCTCCAAGAATAAGTTATGGATAATTTACCATGATTTCTTTGTTCGTTTTCTGTTGTTACTGTTCACTTTTTGAAACAGTCTACTATCCATTTTATCACCACAATTTTTTAAATTATCATATGCCCTGGTGACTAGTACAGTTCCTAGTATAGAAAAGACCAATAAATATTTATTCTCCAAGTATGCAACCATCAGCATGTATTACTGCATATATTTTTGTGTCATAATAAAAAACTGGAAAGTTACAACACTTGAACTGCTACAAAAAGAGGTATCAACATCTCTTTGTTAGTGTGTGAAATCAAAAAACCTGGTATCAACATTATAGCCCCCAAAGCCCATAGTATGACACAGCTGATGTTTGTCAAATGAAAATCCAAGAGATTTTTCTTTTTCTTTTTCTGTGCATGGCAGACAAGTACTCTATCTCTGATCAACATCCCCAGCCCTGAAATTTTTCATTATGATTAAAATAAAAACATCATCTGATATGCATATTCTAACACACAATAAGGGGGGGAAGAATAGAAATACTTTGGATTAGACAAAGGAGAATGAAGAAAGATAGGGGAATGGGAATAGGAAAAACAGTAGAATGAATTGGACATTACTTTCATATATTCATATATGAATACATGACCAGTGTAACTCCACATCATTTATAACCATAAGAACGGGAAGTTACACTCCATTTATGTATAATATGTCAAAATACATTCTACTCTTAATATATAACTAAAAAGAACAAATAAAACCATTTAAAAAAATAAAAAGATGAAGGCATTATGAAATGGGCACACTGTCTTTCTGTGTGCTATGGCTACCAAGGGAATTCATGACCCAACAGCATACACATACTCACAAACACTTGCCCCTCCTTCCCCAGCCTTTTTATTTTGAGACAAAGTTCCACTAAGTTATCTAGGCTGGCCTCAAGTTTGTGATTGCCCTGCCTCAGTCTCCCAAGTCAAAGGTATTTAGGGTTGGTGACTTTTTTTGGGGGGGTGAGGTGTGGGGGGTAACCAGGGACTGAATCCAGGGGCGCTTAACCACTGAGCCACATCACCAGTCTTTTTTATTTTTTAATTTTGAGACAGAACCTCATTAAGTTGCTGAGACTGGCTTTGAGCTTGTGATCCTCCTGCATCAGGCTCTAAAGCTGCCACATCCAGCTAGGGTTGATGATTTTTGACAACTTCTAAAAAAACTTGCTAGGATTGTTGCTCAGTGGTAGAGCGCTCAAGCACTCCCCTAGCATGGGTGAGACCAGGTTCGATCCTCAGCACCACATTAAAATAAAGGCATTGTGTTGTGTCTATCTACACCTAATAAATAAATAAACTTCAAACTTACATTGCATCTTCTGATTTTTTTTTAATAATAAATCATTACAAGTTAACTATCAGCACATCTCATATTTAAAGTCAAAGAAGAGCTGGGGTTGTGGCTCAGGGGTAGAGTGCTTGCCTAGCACATGTGAGGCACTGGGTTTGATCCTTAGCATGACATAAAAATAATAAACGAGTAAAATAAAGGTATTGTGTCCATCTACAACTAAAAAAAAAAAAAAAAAAAAAAAAAATTAAAGTCAATATAAACTTTAGGTATATGTTGATATTTTTATTGATTATAATCAGAGTACTTTGAATATCCATTGAGCAAATTTTTATTCAATATGAAAGAAAGCTTATAATAAACCATCACAAAAACTCCTCATACCTGGTGTATAAGTAAAACGTTGAGACTGGCTTTTTTTCCTCTTGCCATTACAAAGATAAAAGTGCACCTGCACTGCAGCTGTAACTGCTGGGTTATGATACGGAGGAACTTCAAGGACAATGTGAGCCTAAGGAGCATGAAAAGCAAGATCGTGTTACACTCAGAACTAAAAATGTAATGCACCTGCTAAACTCAGAGTAAGTTATGAGTCTTAAATACAAGGTTCTACCATCATACAAAATTATACACATCGATCAGTCATATAAGTAATCTAGAGATTTACTACATGGATACTTCAGTTTTGATAAAGACAAACCCTTTAATCATTAAAGGAGAAACTCCTACCCCGCCATTTTTAAAAAATTCTTTTACTTTATTTTTTTAACATTTTGTTGTTTTGGTTGTAGTTGGACACAATACCTTTATTTTATTTTTTTTTTTGTGGTGCTGAGGATCAAACCCAGTGCCCTGCAGGTGCCAGGCAAGTGCTCTACCACTGAGCCACAACCCCAGGTCGCTATTTATTTATTTGAGATGAGGACTTGTCATGCTGCCCAGGCTATCTCAAATTCGTGAGCTCAGGTGATTCTCCTGCCTCTGCCTCCCACATAGGTGGAACCACAAACATTTACCACCATAACAGGCTGAGAAACTGCTTTTTAATCATCCAACAACTTTTTAATCACCCACCATAACAGGCTGAGAATCTGCTTTTTAATCATCCAACTTCTAGTAGAACAATGCATCACATACTATGGAGTGACATACCTTATTCTATCAAATATTAAAGGTTATTTTATATACACAAAGATTGAATTTATATACACAAAGACTGAATTTCTTACCCCTTGACATTTTTCCCTTATTATTTTCCCTTCTACCTCCCACTGAGGTCGTCCATCTGTTGAAAGAAACAATTTCAGTTAAAAGCAATTTAAGTCAGAAAGTATACTAACAAAATTTTATGTATGTAGTATCACAAATTTATGGCAAAAGGAATCTTTTCCTTACTGACTTCCAATGTGAAAAGAAAGCATAATTGTGGGAAAAATATGGGGAGAAAGAATTCATTCTATCCATCAAGTGAATGAAAATCCTCAGTGAACTCACAAAGCAGTGGCAAACTTTCGCTCATATACCTCAAATGATGGAAAGGAAATTCATTCCCTCACCAGATAACCCACTCCATCTTTGGAAAATAATGGCTGTTCTGTCACAGATAGTGGGAAAAGATGTGGTACACTTCCCTAACTCACTTCAATATTTAGAATATATAAATGAAAAACTAACCCAGCAGAAAAAAATGGGCAATGACAAGAACAGGTATTGCACAAAAAGTCAACATGAATTGTCAATAAAACTCTTAATATACATCAGGAAATTTCATACCAAAGTTCAGAATACCATTTTACTACATTAAAAAAAAATTAATTCACCAGGTGATAAGGATCAGAACATTCATAACAACACTGAAAGCTACTGTTGGCAGTGCTAAAACATGAACACAGTTCAAATACCCACTAAGAAAAGGGATAATAAACTTTAATATATTCAACAGTAAAAACTATATATTAGTGAATGTGAAAAAATTCTAGTTACATGGATGGATGTAGATCAATCTTATTGTTGACCTCTGAAATAAACAATTCCCAGAAAAATATATGTACTATTATAGAATCCCCAAATAGGGAAATAAAATAAAACTGTAGAGAAAAAAGCAAGCATCAATTCAGGCAAAGGATCCACTTCAGACAGCCTGGCAAGAACCCTCCAATAGCAATTTATATATTATATATAAATATATATTTGGTACCAGGGATTGAACACAGGGGTGCTTAACTACTGAGCCACATCCCCAGCCCTTCTTTATATTTTATTAGAGACAGGGTCTTCCTGAGTTGCTTAGGGCCTCACTAAGTTGCTGCGTCTGGCTTCGAATTCACGATCCTCCTGCCTCAGCCTCCCAAGTCACTAGAATTACAGGCATTCACCATTGAGCCCAGCTGCAAGTTGTATGTCTTAAATGGGACGATAGGTATAAACTATTTGTTTATATTATTTTTAATAGTGGCAATTTGTAATTATTGTTAAAGATGAGGGGAGACCAAATGATGGAAAAGTGTCTTAAATATTTTTAACCCAATAAACATAGGGTTCTTCTACTTTTTCAAAAGTTGATATAACCCATAATCTATAAATATAATTCACATCTTATAAATTTCTTTTTTCTCTTTCTTTCTGTGTGCATATGCGTGCATGAGTGCTTGTGTGTGTGTGTAAGAGAGAGGTGGGGGAGAGAGAGAGAGAAACTGGGGAGGGAGGGAGAGAGAGAAAAAAAGAGAGATAATGGGGATGGAACCCAGAGGTGCACCACTGAAATAAATTCTCAGCCCCTTTTATTCTTTGAGACTGGATTTTGATAAATTGCACAAGCTGACCTTGAACTTGGCAAGGCTGGTCATGAAATGGCATTCCTCCTGCCTCAGTCTCCCAAGTCACTGAGATTACAGGTGTGTGCCAGCCCTCCAGGCTAATTTCATCCTTTCAAAGTATACAAGTCAGCCAGGTGCAGTGGGGCTGGCCTGTAATCCCAGTGGCTCAGGAGGATGGTGAGTTTAAAGCCAGCCTCAGCAAAAGTGAGGTAATAAGCAACTCAGTGAGACCCTGTCTCTAATTTCAGATTTTTTTTTCTACCCCCCAAAGAAACCCTGCAGATATCAGTCACCACTCAAATTGACAACCCTCTCCAACTATGAGCAACCATTAACTTAGTTTTGATGTCCATAGATTATTTATTGTGGAAATTTTGTATAAATTAAACTATACAGTATATGGTCTTTTGTGTGAGCTTCTTTCAAGTACCATATCACGACTTCAAGGTTCATCCATTCCAAATCACATGTTAATTTTTATTAATTCATTAATTTTTATCGTTGAATGGATATGCCACATTCTGATTATGCATTTGCCAACTATTGAGTATTTGAGGTGTTGTCTGGGTTGTTTCTAATTTTTGGTTATTATGAATAATGTTGCTAAAAACATCTATAACTTAATTTTTTTTTTTGTTTTCAATTCTTTGAATGAGTACCTTAGAGCAGAAATGTCAAGGAAAAGACATGCTTAAAGAGAATTCCACATTTATATGGAAATTGAATAAGTGTTTGGTTTATAATAAAATCTAGTATATAAATGATGCCTGTAGAGTCAGAGAAATTATTTTGTGATTAATGTTAATATCTAAATTTATTTCATCCTTTTGCCCCTTACAGTCAATCAATTTATATTATTTACCTTGTCCTTTTTCAAGAAAAATTATTTTAGATTCTGGAAGAAAATTAGATCCAGTCACAATCATTTCATGGCCTCCATTTACAGAACAACTGTTGATACTGTATTTCTCAATATGAGGAAGTTCTTGAGCAGACCGCTGGGCTGTTTTTTTTTTTTTTTTAACAGTTGAGGAAAAAAACCAAAATATTAGTCTAAAGATTTCACATAAATGAGACAAGCTCAAGCTACAAAATAAAATTAAAAGTAAATTTAGGGATTAATTCATTAGGCTTTCACAGTAAAAGAACATGGCTGGTTTAAAAAAACAAGGAAGGATATATTAAAATGTTATATCTTTAAATTATTTTCTTAGACTACTTAATATCTTCAACTTCACCTTTATTCCCATTTATCTCATCTTTTCTTTTCCAATTAAATTTTTAATATATTTCTTCCATACAATCATGTGTTAAAATTTACAAATCTAATTATCCCAAAAGCATATTAGTACAAAAATGTATAACTGTATTACATACAACTAACAGAAGACAAATCTAAAAAGCCTACTAGAGGACAACACCAAATAATTCTTTTATCAAGAGAATACTTAGATGATCATTGCAACATCAGGTGTACATGTATTTTGTATAGTTTTCTAAATAAACAATTAATTGAAACACATGAAGTACACATTTAAATAATGAATTTTTAGAAGTGTATACATGTTACTTTAGTGACAGTACTTTTTTTTTTTTTTTTACCTTTACAGGTACATGAAACATAATCTAATTTTTCTCAGTCATTATATAAACATACTTTTTTTTCCTTACCGTGGATTCAACTAATGGGTGCTTAACCACTGAGCCACACCCCCAGCCCTTTTTATTTTTTGAGACAAAGTTCATTAAGTTGCTTAGGAACTCACTAAGTCGCTGAGGTTGGCTTTAAACTTGCAATCCTCCTGCTTCAGCCTCCCAAATCACTGGGATTACAGGCATGTGCCACCACACACACTTTCAGTTTATACTTTTTTTTTTTTTGAATTTTTTTTTTTAATATTTATTTTTAGTTCTCGGCGGACACAACATCTTTGTTGGTATGTGGTGCTGAGGATCGAACCCGGGCTGCACGCATGCGAGGCGAGCGCGCTACCGCTTGAGCCACATCCCCAGCCCCCAGTTTATACTTTTAATGTACACATTACATTAAAAGCAAAATAGAAAATAAACTATTTTCAATAACATCTTAAAACATATCACAATCTCACTTACAGCATTCAACAGGTATAGAAGCTATCTGCAGAGAAAGGACTTTTCCATTGGGCTGTGGGATGTGTACACGAAACACAAGTCGTACTCTAGTATTCTTTCTGCCAATATCAGTTTCTCCTTTTCGAAGCTCTATATCTGAATTTCGAAGTTTCAAAATACCTGCACAGTCAATACTAGGGAGAAAAATACAAAAATTTTATTTGCTTACTGATAACAAGTGTTTCTAAACAACTAAATTACACAGATGTGTATTGTCAATTTGTCAGGGCAGAAATATCTATGCAGAATCACGTCAAAAAACAAAGATATGTATGACTATCTTAAAATTCTAACAAATCATAAAAAAACCCAAAAACCCATAGAAATATTCATTTACAACAATGAAAATAAGTATTAAATTCTGTTTAAAATTATAACTGTCTTTATTTTATACCACAGTATAATTTTGCCACATCTGTACTTATCCAATTTTAAAAACAGAAAGGAGTTATGAGAAGGTAAGGCAATGAACACTGGCATGCTATGTTGAAGTACCTTGTAGGATGGCTCTGTGATTTACAGTTTAGTCTTATATGTACAAGAGATTTAATCATGAAATAACCAAGTTTGTGGATAACTAGGTAAAACTGGGGGGAGTATTTACTAATCTTCCTACCTTTATTGCCTTTAGAGAACAGTAAATCCATTTAATACATACCTAAGATTCACTTATACATAAATTATGAACAATGGTCTTATCTATCACTTAGAATTTTATATTTCCCACTGTCTAAAACTACAATGATAGAATATAATATAGTTACATTCAATAAGTTGCTTGGATACTAGCTTATCCCAGTTAGTAGCTTACATAGTATTAAGTTACTAGGCAAAACAGGATCATCTGGCATTAGCGTCTTTGTTATCTATTCCCCATGGAAAAAGCTTCTTAGGTTTGGGTAACTTCCTAGTTGCCCCTCAATCCTTTTTCTTAATACTGGCAAATGAACCCACTACCACTGGCTACATCCCCAGTACTTTTTATTTTTTATTTTGAGAAATGGTCTAATTACATTGCCCAGGCTAGCCTCCAACTTGCCCTAGCTTCCTGCCTCAGCCTCCTAAGTAGCTAGGATTACAGATGTGTATCATCACATCTGGCTTTACTCAATGCTTTCTATAATCTGCACAATATTATCATAAGCCTCTGATCCTATATAATGCCTGCTCCCTGATCTATCAGTGGAGAATAGACAGAATAGCCAGAGATGCTTCAGGTGTGCATGTGCAGGATGGGGCAAGAGAGCTATTTGCTTGTTATTAGTCAAAGTGGTGTTCCTGCAGCTTTGTCTCTACTCTGATTTTTTCACACTATTTGGGATTTGAACCTTTCCCAATTTCCTAAGACTATTTCACAGAAACTCATGTACTTTTTTTTCCCCCATTAACTGATTGGTTTGTATGTTATTTATAGAAAGGATACAAGGCATTTTATAATATAAATAAGGCCAAGAAAAGAAAAATAAAAAATTTTGAAGTATAAGGAACAGGAAATAAATACACCCCAAACTGTAATAAATTACTACAATTATGATAACTGAGCTTAACCATGAACTCTCTGGAAAGCAAAGCAAAAATTAAGACGATAAAGTTTTTATAGGTTTTCTGTTGCCTGTAAAGCAAAACCTACCATGCCATCAAGAAACATCAACTTTTTTAAGTTGAAAGAAGTTTGTGTGTGTATATAACAGTGACCAACCTAAGAAAATGTTTAACAGTAATTCTTCAGATTAGAAAGAAGTATTCAAATTGGGCATGGTGATGCACACAGGTAGTATCAGCACTGTAGGCTGAGGCAGAGGGATCATCTGAGACCATAAGTTCAAGACTAGCCTGGGCAATACAATAAGACCCTATCTCAAAAAAATTTAAATGAGTATTCATATGACTCTTTTTTATACTGTCCCTCAAGTAAAATGAGCAAGCCTAATAAGCTTCTAGTGATTTTCACTTAAACTTGATTCAAATATAGTACTTTGACAATCCACTGAAATGAATGAAAACAATGCCTGCACACTGACCCCTACCAGAGCAATTTTTTGAGCTCTTAAGAAAAAGACAGTTCAAAGCTAAGTTTTAAATTTCCCTCAGCAGACAGCAAACTGTATACTAATGTGTTTCTGATGCTATATGGAAAAGTAAGATCCTGGAGCAAAAAGATGCTTACTTGAATTCTCATTCAAAGGTTAGCCACATCATTTGGAGAGGGGGAGGTATGTAATGAGTCAAATGGGATACCTGGGGTAAAGTTGAATGTTTTTCTTACAGACACTTAACAATTACAATTATATTGCAATTATTTATTTATTGTTCATTCTGTTACACTGAGTAATTGATGAAAGTCGATATATTTTTATTTTTATTACCTAAGATGATGCCTGGCTAGTGGCTCATGATCCACTAACATATGCTAAATTGAATTTTCTTTTTAGAAATATGCCACCACTAGTAGCAAATGTGCTAACAATTATTTATATAATATTATTCAGTTAATTTGGAACAATGACTATATTTTTACATAAGAAAGTAATATATAGACATATTATAACCTGTGTATAATTATGTTGTATATACGTGTGTGCATATATATGAAAGGTAGTAGGGACTGAATCAAGGGGTACTTTACCACTGAGTTACACCCCTACTACTTTTTAGTTTTTTAATTTGAAACAGGATCTTGCTAAATTACTGAGGCTGGCCTCAAACTTGCCCTGCTGTCCTCCTACCACAGGCTCCCACTAGAATTATTGGTGTGCACCACCATATCCAGCTATATATATATGTCCTTTTGAAAGCTGTTTCAGGAAAAGAAAGAAGTGCCCATTTGGGAGTATGTTTCAAGATACCTGGCTGACATATTATTTTCAGGAAGAAGTGGAATTTCTAGAACTTTTGTACTGGCAATTATTATCTCTTGGCTTGCAGTAGCAACTGTCTTTCCAGTGATTCGATGCACCTGGTAAAACGCATGAGGTCGTAAGTATCGATCATCTGCTGTTCCAATAAACATCTGTAGATTTATCGGCTTTTCACTATAGCCCAGGAGCTAATTAGGAAGAACAAACAGAGAAAAAAGCACAATTCATTATACAAACCATTTTACAACAAGCTCACAAAAGCAAGTCTAAACTCAGGTCTGCATGCTCTATAATGCTATAAATCTATAAATCCTTTTATTTGTATCATATACTATCGATACACAAAATGTCATTTCAAAAAAGACAATAATAAAAAAGTATTAATCACAAAATAATTTCTCTGACTCTACAAGCATCATTTATATACTAGATTTTATTATAAACAGTCCTCCAAAGACATGTGGGTTTTTTTCTTCCTGATAAACATCTGAATCATCAAAAATTTTTAAAATCCTTCTGATTCCACTGTGAACAACACAAACAAAAGCTGATTCTTGGGGCTGGGATTATGGCTCCGTGGCAGTGCACTTGCCTGGTAAGTGTGAGGCACTGAATTCGATTCTCAGCTCCACATATAAACAAACAAATAAATAAATAAATGTCTATCAACAATAAAAAAAAAAATAAAGGTTTAAAAAAAAACTGATTCTTTATTTTTGACAACATTAACCATTTAGACTAGACCTAATGATTTGGGTGTGTGGGAAGGTCCTCTGACAGACTATTAAAATCAGAGGCACTTTGCTTTAGTTAAGATTCTGAAAAACAGTTACCAACTTAGAAATTCAACTGACTTAACAAGATGCGCTATTTGACTTTCTTTTTTTTTTAAAGATTAATTAATTAATTTTTTAATTAGGTATATATGACAGCTAAACTAATTCTCTATCTCTTTGCTCCAATTTCTTCTGGCTATAGACCATGGCTCTCAAATAAAATAAGGACAAAAAGCATAAGTACTAAGCTATCATAATTAAGTGTTTATTTTCACTTAATAAAGAGTAACAAAACATATTTGAAGAACAAATGTGTTTGTTTTTAATAAAGAAAATAAAAACCTCTCCCTCAAACACACACAACCCAGAAATGGATTGCTTGTGACATTTCAAGAAGTGAGTACAAATTCAAGGAAGCAATAGGCCAATTATAATGGTAAAATACCAAATGAGTAAAAAAGGAGTCAAGAAATCAAACTAAAATTTAAAACACAAATGCAGATCTAATAAGTAAATTAGAAATGTCGAGCAACTATCAGGTCACTAACGTGGAGGGAAGTTTAAAAAATAAATCTCAATAAATTAGAAATGACATTGAAGCACCCAGAGAACAGACACAGATGTTAAGGGTAAACAGACAAGTCAATGTCTGAATAATAATTGTAGTCATTGAAGAAAATGATGAAATAGGAAATATATAAGCATATGTTATACAGAAAAAAATTTTTGAATGAAGGAAGAAGGAATCTCAAATAGAAAGGGAGCATCATAGGCACTAAGACAGACTGATAAAGAATATCATCAGGGCTGGGATGTAGCTCAGAGGCAAAGCGTTTGCCTTACATTTGCAAAGCCCTGGGTTCAACCCACAATTAAAAAAAAAAAAAGACAAAAAAATCATCAATATCTGGAATACTCTTGATTAAGTCCATTATTTTAAGTATCATGAAATAATTCTTTAAGCAACAAGTTAGAAAAAATCAGTTATTCACAAGAAGGATGAATATGAAAAACTATGAAACCAGAGTGTTAATCTTCCCTGGAGTAGGAAAACCATTTTTAATCAAAGGATTACTGTAAAAATAAATCGCAAGGACATCCACAAGACTTCTGTCCATTTATGCATTTGTAAAAAATTATTTCCTAACAAGAAATGTCAAAGATACAAGACACTGCTTGGCACAGTGGTGTACACTTGTTATCCCAGTGACCAGTAACTTGGGAGGCTGAGACAGGAGAATCCCAAGTTTGAGGACAAATTCAGCAACTTAGCAAGATCCTCAGCAACTCTGTAAGACCCTGTTTCAAAAAATAAAAAGGGCTGGGGATGTAGTTCAGTGGTACAGTGTCCCTGGATTCCAATCTCAGTACTGAAAAAAAAAAAAAAAAAAAAAAAAAGATGCAGGATCTACATCCTTAATCAAATTTAACTGACTTGAAATAAACTCTGATTTAACACCAAAATATGATTCTAAAAGCAAATGACAGAATTTCATTTTTTCTTTCTTCTGTCCCTTCCCTCCCTCCTTCCTTCCTTTTCTTTTTGTTTTTCAAGATAGGGTCTTGCCGATGTTGCTTAGACTAACCCGAAACTTCTGGGCTCAAGAGATTCTACTTGATCCTCATTTCCAAAGTAGCTAAGAGTATAGGCAGGCACCACTGCATCCAGCCCAAATGACAAAGTCTCATGCTCTATTTTCCTGATATTTTTTGTTACAAATCATTTAAAACCTGCCTAAAATGCAAATCTTTTTGCATTTTAAAACATCCTTAAATAACAATGATGATAAATCATAAAGTAAAGCTGCTATAATACATGATAGTTCATAAACTGTAATGGTTGAAAATTGCTCCAGTATAATTAGTTTCTCCACTAAATACTTACTGTCTACATAATTCCAAGAGTAAAATGGATGACATAATATTATTATATACAGCCATTCTGATGTTTGAGTATATAGACTACATACACATATTCTCAATCATGAAAGAAACCAAGGAATGCAGAATCCAAAGCCCTTCTTAAACAACTAAACTTAACAATGAAGAACTGGTAATAGGCATCAAATTCAAGCAGATACAGGGCTAAGGCTAAAAAAAATGGGTGGGAAGGTAGACACCCTTTCCCTTCATTCCTCCCTCCCATGGTCACTTTCCTTTACTGATCTCCCTTGATTTTCCCCCACCCCAATTTTCTTTTCCTTTTTCCTCCCTAAATTTCACATGTGAGAGAAAACATATGATCTTTGACCTTCTGAGTTTGGCTTTCAATATCTTGATAATTATAATTAATTTTTCTTTTTTTTTTCCTTGCAATACTGCAGATTGAAACCCAGGTATACTCACCCACTGAGCTATATATTCCTTGGCCCTTTTTATTTTGAGACAGTTTTGCTAAGTTGCCAAGG
Source organism: Spermophilus citellus (assembly GCF_964194105.1). Taxonomy (NCBI): domain Eukaryota; kingdom Metazoa; phylum Chordata; class Mammalia; order Rodentia; family Sciuridae; genus Spermophilus; species Spermophilus citellus. The sequence continues at coordinate 52,831,351 of NC_138200.1, read as the reverse complement.
TTGATCTCAAACTTGCAGTCCTCCAGCCACAGCCTCATGAGTCACTGGAGTTATAAACATGCACTACTATGCCTGGTTAAATTTGTTTTTTGACCTTAGATCTTTGAAGAACTCTTAAATAGAAGAGTTAAAAGAGTTAATAAACTCTTAATAAAAGAACAGCATATAAGAATCCACAGTTCTGCCCATGTGTTAAAGGCTTGATTGTCAGTCTGTGGCACTATTAGGACTGACCTGATTATCAGTCTGTGGAACCTTTAACAGGTAGGGCCTAGTGGGAAGAAGTTAGGTCACTGGGGATGTGACCCCAGTGAAGGGGACGTTAGGAACCGCCCCTTTCTCTCTCTTTACTTCCCAATCTCCAGGTGGTTACAGGCTTCCTTACTACACACACTTGCCACAGGCCTAGCAGCAACAGTACCAATCAACCATAGCCTGAAACCTCTAAAACTATGAGCCAAAGTAAAACTTTCCTCTTCATAAGTTGATTATCTCACAAATTTTACACAGTTGATCATCTTATGTATTTTGTTTCAGTGATAAAAAGTTGACTAATGCACTATCTTTAATGCACTGCAATCTTTTCCCCAGAGTTTCTCCAGCTGGAAAAGTCAGTCAAGAAGAATATCTTTTAGACTATTCAAAGAAAACTCAATACAGAAATGTAGCCAGAGCTACAAGTACAGAAAACAGAGGTTTTCCAGATTTGAGTTTTCTCCCTATCAGCTCTGTAACACCTAAATGAATAACTCATCTAACCATTAATAGGTATGTGGTATGTGCAACAGAAGCCCCAAAACTCTCATACCTTCACAACAGGATGTCCCCCAGTAGATGCTTTTACTGCCCCTCGGCTACCTTCTGTTTCATAATGGGCTCGATGATGAGTTTTAGGTTGCACTTCTATTTTCAGTTCACACTGTCCAAAGTGGGATGGTAAAGGCCAGTCTAGTGGAGGTAATGAAGATGTGCTATAAACAAAACACACAAAGATGCATTTCAGCATGCTTACTGCCAAGCAGTGATTCAAATCACTTCTTTGCCAGCACTAACATGTCCTCCTATGATCTTTGAAACAAAGGACTCCAAAATAAACTTTACATAGTTAAGTTATAACACTGGTTATGGTAGGTACTTATTAAATAATTCTTTAATTTTTTAATTCTACAGGCTAAAATCTATCTTTTTGTTTTGCTGGATTTTTAAAAATTTGTAGTTGTGGACACAATCTTTATTTTTTTTTATGCGGTGCTGAGGATTGAACCCAGGGCCCCATATGTGCTAGGCAAGTGATCCAATTAGCCACAACCCCAGCTCCCTGGACTTTTTTTTTGAAAAGGACGAACTCTAAACCTACAACTGTTTCTCAACCATGTATACAATCAAAAAAACCAATAATTTGATTTCTTAAAACGAAGATGTGCATCTTTGTATGTTTACCAGTATCTCTTTAAGAACAGAAATCTCTATTTTGTCTCAGAATACATATGCTTTTCCCTCTTAGGTATAAATCAGTGGAAGTCCGTCTATTACGAATGTTGATTACCCCACTTCCTATTACTCTTTTGCTGATCTCTTTGAAAAATTGCTTATATTCAGCAACAGATTGCAATTTAAGGTATAATTTTAATTTTGGTATATAGGTAGCTAAAAAAAATGAGGCATCAGTAACATCTTAAAAGGTCAATTGTTTTTTACTTGATCAATAAGATAATTAAAACAACTTAGATGCTTTAAGTTTCATTTAGATATATTAACATTGAAAATATAGAATTAGAAAATAACATATGTCTTCAAGTCAAATGTTAATGGATCCAAAGCTACAATACTATGTATTAAAAAGTAATATTGGGGGGCTGGGGTTGTGGCTCAGAGGTAGAGTACTCAGGGGTAGAGTGCTCGCCTAGCACGTGCAAAGCCCTGGGTTCAATTCTCAGCACCACATAAAAATATAAAATAAAATAAAAAATAAAAATAATAAAAAATAGTAATTAAAGATATTGTGTCCATCTTAAAAAAAACTTTTTTAAAAAAGTAACATCATCTTAATGGTTGATGAAATGGGACTTTTAAAAAAAAATTTATTTTTGTTGTTGTAGTTGGACACAATACCTATTTTTTTATTGATTTATTTTTATCTGGTGCAGAGGATCAAACCCAGGGGCTCACATATGCTAGGTGAGCACTCTACCACTGAGCCACACTCCAGCCCCTGAAATGGAACTTTTAAGGAAACTCTTAACATTTAAAATATCTCAATTATTTCATTGTTTCTCCTTCACTGTCCTCAGCCTACCTTTCCACTGTGAAGGTATTCATATTTATTAGTCTGAAAAAACAACTCAATTTTATCAACTCTAATTTCTATACTTGTTCTGCAGGCTTGAGAAAACCCACACAGAAAGATTAAGATAAATTTCAGAAGCAGACCAATAGGTTCAAAGACAGAATCAATACCACAATTCCAAATTATATTTTTCTAAAGTTAAGAATTCTACAGATGATAATTCATACCAATGGAAAAGCATAAAAATAAATCCCTTAAACGGATACAGCTTTATGTGAGTATTTAATATGTTATATTTTATAATCAATTATAGATCAGATTAATTCTTGAAATAGTATTGTGACAACTGACAAGCTGTTTGGAAAGTATTCGTTATACTATTCTTCACTCCTTACAACAAAATATATTTCAGCTGGATCCAAGATTCAAACATATCTGATATAAATATCATGTATGTTTTATATATATATACATATATATATATATATATACACACACACACACACACACACACACAAAACTATTAGAAACACATGAAAGCTAGGTTTTTAATTTTAATTATTTTAGAGTAGGATAAGACTTTCAAATGTAACACAAAGTCAAAAAGAAAAAAATACATATGAATACAAAAATTTTTAAATTTCTTGAAAAAACAATAAAATCATAAATTTATAAAGCTGAGAGTCAAAAGGTAAATTTTTATTAAGGCCAGGTATAGTGGACTTGGAAGCTACTTGGGAGGTTGAGGCAAGAGGATGATGGCATATTCAAGGTTAGCCTGGGCAACACCATGTAGTAAGATCCTAGTCAGTCAGTCAACAAATAACATTATGGGGAGAAAATGCTTGCCACAAATTTGACAAGGGACTTTAAGCTCTTAAAAATATAGTTAAGGGGCTGAGATTGTGGCTCAGCGGTACAGCGCTCGCCTAGCACAGGCGGGACCCAGGTTCAATCCTCAGCACCACAATAAAAATAAAGGCATTGTGTTGTGTCCATCTATACCTAAAAAATATATAAATATTTTTAAAAATATATATATATAGTTAAGTTTATTCCCAATTAGGTTTTATTTTTTTATTTTATTTTTTTCAGATAAAGTATGACTTTAATGCTGAATATTATAGGACAAATATACCTCATATTTTTGCTCCCATGTTAGAATTCTATGATTACAGGATTTTAGTAATTATATGAATGCTCTTAGAATTCGCTTATGTTACTGCTATATATAATTTTTTGGCAATTCTTTTTTTAATTAGTTAGTTTTATTTTTAATATAATTCACACCATAACCCACCTTTTACAAGATTTTCTAGATAAGAAAATTCCTTCTAGGAAATCCTTATGTGTAATTTCTTATTATCTACAATTCATCATCTATATACTTTTGTAGAAGGGGCACTAAGACTTGAACCCAGGGCCTTGCACACAGTAGGCAAGTATTCTACCACTGAGCTATATATCCCCAATCCTTTTTTAAGTTTTATTTTAAGATAGGTTCTCCATAAATTGCCCAAACTGGCCTTCAGCTTGGGATCCTGCTGTCTCAGCCTCCTGAGGTAGCTGGGATTACAAATGTGTGGCACTATGCATAACACCTATATACCTCCAAAATTATAACTTTATCCTATCTGCTTTGAAGACTTCAAAGAAAATAAAAATAGATTTACAAAGTTATTTGTAAGTAGAAATTTTAAAAAATAATAATAAAAAGGGAGCTGGGAATGGTAGTGCATGCCTGTAATCCTAGAGACTAGGGAGGCTAAGGCAGGATGATTCCAAATGTGAGGCCAGCCTCAGCAACTTAACAAGGCCCTAAGTAACTTAGTGAGACCCTATCTCAAAAGGAAAATAAAAAGGGCTGGTAAAGAACCCCTGGGTTAAATACCCAGTACCAAAAAGTTAAATAGATAGATAGATGGATGATAGGAAAGAAGGAAAATAAGAAAGGGAGGGAAGGAGTAAAAATGTTTAAACCATTTCCACCAATGATCCAAACTATGAAAAGTCAGCAGCAGCCATTTCCATCAACTCACCGAAATATAGGTGTGTGGCCAGGCTTTGGTTTGTTCCAGGTAAAGGGTGAAGGAACTGAAAGAAATTGGTCACCAGATGAATCTTTCTTTAAAGAATACTGAGATCCAAGGCCATCATCTACTGAAGTCTCCCGGGATGGTGATAAATTTCCTTGATCATCTGAACAGAGCTCTAATTTTCCTGGTAGTATGGCAGCTTGATCTTCAGAAGTCTTCCTTGTTTTCAGAGGGATATCAGTCTCTACACAGTACTGAAATGGAAAAAGTGCAGGGCCAAAGCCTGATCCACTATGGGTAGAAGCATTGAGCCAGGTATCTTCTGTTATACTTCCCCTAGGGGAGTGTCCAGGAGAAGGAACAGGTGAGTGATGGGGTGATAGGGATCCAGCATAACAAACTTCGGCACTGGAGTGCCGCCGTTTCCCACAGGGTGAAGTGGGCCTTGATGAGGGTCCTGAGGCTGGTCTGGGGCTCAACCAATTCTCATCAGTGATACTAGATCTAGGAGAGTGGCAAGGAGATTGCCTGGGTGACAAGGAGTGTCCAAGTCCATACTGTTGATGCCAGGACTCTTCTCCAGGGCAGCCTCCCGGAGAACCGCCTGGAGATGTCAGAGGGGATCCAAGAGTAAATCGGGCAGCAGCTTCATTCAACTCCGAGTCCACATCATCATAAATGTGTGAAAGAGATTCACAAGAAGATGCATCTGAGAACCAGCTCCTAGAAGAGATGCTGCTGGCAGGACTAGGACTAAGGGAAGACTCCCGGTAGGATGGCTCAAGAGGAAGATAGAGATGATCTCTAGAAGGCCTCTCCAAATATTCCCTTTCTGGGTCATTTATCAGTAGATCATCTTCATGTGCATCTGTTTCTTGATGACAGTTAGGAGAGATGGAAGTAATTTGAATACTTGGGCACTCAAAGGGTTTGGGACCACCTAATGGGCTGTATTTAGATTCAGGAACGTCACCAGTTCCTTCATAGTTTTTGTGACCTTGGAGCTGAAATGATGGTGACAAAACAGAAGAGTGAGACGGTAATCCATGTTGTGGTAAGCAAAGTGGTGAATTTAAAGTAGATGGAGGTGGATCTACATTAAAGATGTAAATAGATGCACAATCATCTGGCTCAAGATCTATGAGGGAAAGCCAAAAAAAAAAAAAAAAAAGTCAACAAAACAAGAAATTAGAAGATTCAGGTGTATAACTTACTAGATGAAAACAATAATAATAATCTTTAGAGAAAAAAGTGGGAGGTAAATTAAATGTCACTAGCTCCACTAAAGAGTTGATATTTTTTAAATGCATCTAGTTATTTCTGCAAATATATTATTACATCCTTTACATATAATTGCATAATTTTTATTATCACATTCCTAAAAATGATAATCTTACAATATAATCTGAAGATAAACACTTATTAAAAAGATAATCACATCTGTGATCCTAAAAAACAGAATTACAGGATGATACAATCATATAATTTGAGCTTCATTTGGGATTTGCAGGTTAAAATGGTGTAAAGGATACAATAGTCTTTGAAAAGTGCTTTTGTTGTTGTTGTTGTTTTTTGGGGTGGTGGTGGGGTTTTGTTTGTAGTGCTGGGGATGGAGCCCAGGACCTTGTGCATAGCAGGAAAGCACTCTACTACGGTGCTACATCACCAGTCCTTTGTTTGGTGGTGGTGGTGGTGGTGGTGGTGGTAGGGTTGTACTAGAGTTTGAACCTTAGGGCCTTGCACATGCTAAGCTCATGCTATATCACTGAGCAACATCTCTGGCCTACACACAAGGGCTCTTTGTTGTTGTTGTTTGGGAGATACTAGGATTGAACCCAAGGCTTAATTAATAACTGAGCCACTTCCCCAGCACTTTTTTTTTAACACAGGGTCTCACTAAGTTGCTGAAGCTGGCCTTGAATTTGAAATCCTCCTACCTCAGCCTCCCCAGCTGCCAGGACACAGGTGTGTACCACATCCAGCTTACATACTAGATTTATTAAAACAAAGGATTATAGACTCAAAATTCAAGAGACCTAGAATACCTCTGCCATTAACTTGAGCTCTGAGTCACATCATTTAATCTAAGCCTCAGTTTCTTTGCAGTAAAATTTTTAAAGTTTTTTTTTAAACATTTTTTTTTAGTTGTAATTGGACACAATACTTTTATTTTTATGTGGTGCTGAGGATCGAACCCAGGGCCTTGCACATGCTAGGTGAGCGCTCTACCACTGAGCCAACTCCAGTCCCTAAGATTTTTTTTTCATAAAATGTTTATTATAAACACTGATAACTCCTTCCTCTGCAGTCAAATCATCAAGAATTCATATATTTGCTCACAGCAGACCAGGTTACAAGCCATATGATACCAATGGACACTTTACTTCAGTAGAAAATAATTCAGTGTGGGGTTGGGGATGTGGCTCAGCGGCAGAGCACTTGTCTAACATGCGCGAGGCCCTCGGTTCAATCCTTAACACCACATAAAAAATAAATAAACAAAATAAAGGTATTGTGTCTAACCAAAAAATAAATATTAAAAAAAATAATTCAGTGGGGCTTTTAAATTAATGATTTATGAGTAATTTTCATAAGGACAGAAGTTTAAAACTCGCCCCTTGCTGGTATATTTAATGCAAAATGGGTCCTGTCAGATAACTACTGAGAGTGTTTGCAACAATATGGGTGTTTTGCAACTTCACTTTTAGGAAGAAGTGATCATTATTGTCCATGTTCACAAAGGCAGAAGTTTTAATAAACCCTAGTACAAGGTGCTTGTTAACATCTTCCTCTAAGGAGATCATCAATGGGGAACCAAAAAGAAAACTGTTCACAAAGAGAAGTACAAATGCCTCTGCTCACAAGTCAAGACGATTATGTTGTCTCATTACATTATTATACCTGGAAAAAATATACTTCTTTAAACTTCTGATGTTGCTATCAACAGTAGGGTCCTTTAATAATCATTGTAAATGATAGATTCTGGAACTTTGGGGGGATGGACAGGAGAATGTAATGGGGACTAAATCCAGAGTCCCTCTACCACTGAGCCACTTCCCCAGCCCTATTTTAACTTTGAGACAGTCTAAGTTGCCAAGGTTTGCCTGGAACTTGTGATCCTCCTGCCTCAGCCGCCTGAGTTACTAGGATCACAGGAGTTCATGGCTATACCCAGTCACTGATCAAATTTGGACAAGTTACTTCACCTGGTTGAATCTCAATGTTCTGGACTATCAAACCTGTCAGTAGCTGAGTATGGTATCATCTAAAACATATAGGATCATTTTAAAATAGGCAATTTAATATAATGACTAATATTTGGCAAGAACACAATACATCTTGCTAAGTTTGAGTTAGTGTACCCCAAAGGTCCATGTGTTAAAGGAATGGTCGCCTGCCTGTGGTGCTACTGGGAGATAGTGGAAACTTTAAGAGATGGGGCTTAGGAGGAAATTTGGTCAGGGGCAGCATGCCTTGAAGGGGATACTAGAACTCTATTACTGTTCTCTTAGTTTCTCAGCTGTCATGAGCTGAGAAGCTTCCTCTGCCATACACTCCTGACACGAAGTGCTGCCTCACCATGGGCCCAATGCAACTGAGCATTTAACCAGGGATCCCAACTTCCAAACCTGTGAGCCAAAATAAACCTTTCCTCCCTTTAAGTTGATTTATATTAGGTTATCTATTACAGTGAAAGAAAACTGACTAACACATCAATTACCTTTTCTCTCCCCTTTTTAAATTTAAGATGGGTAAATACATATATTTTTTTAAATATGGAACAACTTACAAATTTGCACAGAGGGCATGCTAATCATCTTCATATTATTTCAATTTTATCATATGTACTATGGAAGCACTGTGCATGCATGCACATTCTCTCTATATATACACACACACATACACACGTATACACACACACACACACATATTGTTTTAATTCTGAAATATTTCTATATCAACCAAAACAGTTTTTGAAGTACACTATTCTTTCTCACCTCTCTACTTAAACAGAAGTAGAAAGTAAGTGTTCCAAAAAAGAAAACCAATACGTGATTGGGAAAAAAAGCTGAAGAAAAAAAGCTGTTAAAAATTAAAAACAAAACAAAACAAAAAACACCGGGGCTTGGGATGTAGCTCAGTGATAGAGCACTTGCAGAGCATACACGAGGACCTGATCCCCAGCACCTCCACCCCCAAAATCCCCGCCAAAACACACACACACACACACACACAAAAAAAAAAAAAAAGGAAGGGCTTTAGTGAAAATGTAGAGTGACTGCTAATGGATATTGGGTTTCTTTTTAGGAAAATGACTGATTTAGAACACAATCAATATTCTAAAATTGGCTCTGACTGTAGTGATGGCTGCACAATTCTGTGAATATACTAAAAATCGCTTAGTGTTACATTTAAAAGGATTTAATTCCCAGAACTGCAGAAAAGCAAAACAAAACTCCGAATTTGTTACTGCAACACAGACTATTAGAATGACAGAATAATACAAGGTCTAGAAACAGATAAAGTACACAGAATAAACCTCATAAGCTTATAAAGACAGAATAATCTCATAAAACTGGGACAAAGGACAACTTTTTTTTGGGGGGGGGGGACTGGGGACTGAATCCAGGGCGCACTTCACCACCAAGCTACATCCCCAGCACTTGTTGAGACAGGTTCTGCTAAATTGCTAAGGGTCTAGACTTGCTAAGTTGGAGGTTAGCCTCGAACTTGCAACCCTTTTGCCTCATTTTCCCTAAATTTCTGGAATTACAGGTGTCTTTTTCTATGGTATTCTTACCAAAAATAAAAATAAAAAAATAAACTCACCGGGCACAATGTCACACACCTGTAATCCTAGCAGCTCGGGAAGCTGAAGCAGGAGGATCTCGAGTTCAAAGCAATCCTCAGCAACTTAGCGAGGCCCTAAGCAACTCAGTGAGACCCTGTCTTTAAATAAAATACAAAAAGGGCTGGGGATGTGACTCAGTGATTGAGTGCTCCTGAGTTCAATCCCTAGTACAAAAAAAAAAAAAAACAAAAAACAAAAAACAAACAAAACAAAAAAACCCACAACCTCAATCTAATAATGAGGAAACATTAAACAAACCCAAACTTAGAGATTCTACAAATAACTCATCAAAAGTATGAAGACCATGAAAGACAAAGAAAGAACAAGAAAAATAGTCACAGAAGAGACAACAACTAAATGCAATGTGGGATCTTAAGATTAGATGCTGTAACAGAAAAAGGACATTCATAGGGAAATACTTCAAAATGAAATGGCTTTGGGGGTTTTTCTGTTCGGGTTATTTTCAGTACTGGGCATTAAAACAGAGGTACAATACCACCAAGCTACAATCCCAGCCTTATTTTGTGACAAGGTCTTACTAAATTGCCCAGGTTGACCTTGAATTTGTAATCCTCCAACCTCAGTCTCCCCCAAAATTAGAGGAATGCGTCATCTCATCCAGCCCAGAGGTTTTTTTTTTTTTAAAAAAGAAAGAAAGAAAGAAAGAAAAACAATCAAAGAGGCTGCTAAAGAATGTACCATAAGCTACAATGGAATATTAAAAAGATAGATATTAAGGAATATCTTTCACCATAAGAAAGAATGTGGTGAAGAAAAAAACTAAACTTGTGGATAAAAAGAACGGTGTATAAACCAAACATGTCACGTGGATAACAAGACAGACAAGACGAAACACTGAGTGAAGAGGCAGAACAGGGATTGGAGGGGAAGAATAAGACAAAAGAATGTGGTTCAGGAAATAATACAGAATTGTAACATAATAAATTTATGTTAAGTTACCACATGTGTGGCTGTTCATCACAGCAGCAGTTCACAAATGAAAACCTGATAGAAATGTACATTTCTTATCCTACCACAGACCTACAGAATCACAAATTTTGGGTGTAGGGCTCAGCAATCTGATGTGACCGTTCTCCAGGAAACTGAGACACAGTAAATTCTGAAAAACACTGTCATGTAGAATGAGGGGAAAATAAAAGATATAGGATAGTGGGTATAGTATTCTAATACATACATAAAAACAAATGAAGTAGATGAAATTGTGCATTTAGATATGCATAGAAGATACATGCACAGGAAAGAGGGATGGGGGTGTGGCTCAAGCAGTAGAGGACTGCCTAAGCAGTAGAGGACTGCCTAGCAAGGTGTGAGGTTCCATACCAGAAATGACCACCCCCACCCACCTCCAACCCCCCCCCCAAAAAAAAAACCTTCCCCAAAAGGACACACAAGACTGTTAACACTGGCTGCATGCTGGTAGGTAAACTGGATGTTAGAAGATAGGTTAGAAGATGGGTGTTTTCACAATATGTATTTTCATACCTTTTGAATCACATGAATGCACTATTTAATAAATTAATAAAAATGATATAGGCTTAACTCTGAATATCTCCATGAATGGAACCTGGCAGAGTAACAAGATTCATGTTTAACTTCACACACATCTGTATTACATACCTCTTGATAAAGGGATTTTGTTTTTTTTTTTTTTTAAAGAGAGAGTGTGTGTGTGGGGGGAGAGAGAGAGAGAGAGAGAGAGAGAGAGAGAGAGAGAGAGAGAGAGAGAATTTTTAATATTTATTTTTCAGTTCTCGGCGGACACAACATCTTTGTTGGTATGTGGTGCTGAGGATCGAACCCGGGCCGCAAGCATGCCAGTCGAGCGCGCTACCGCTTGAGCCACATCCCCAGCCCTTGTTGTTGTTTTTTTAAAGAAAAAAAGAAAACACATTTCTAAACCAAAACAAATTATCCCAAAATACAAAATGTTTGTTCAATTGAAGTATTAACAAACTTGCACCTACCAGGTCAGCAATTCCAAGTAAAAATTCTATAGAAATGCTATATTATTATGTAAGGCTATATGCACTTAAGTTAATCTAAAATAGAAAAAAACTAGGGACAATTTAATCTTTACTAACATAATAATCTTTGTATACAATTCTATACAGGAGCTATAAAAATAATATCTATATAAGCAAATATGGAAGTACATTCAGGGAACATTACTGAGTGAAAAATAAATTATATTTAGTGGGGAACAGAAGGAAAGGAAAATACAGTTAATGGAGTGGTTACTGGTGAGTTTTTTTTTCTGATAAAGCAAGTGATAAGATTAGCTTTATTTAAAGGAAATGAGCTACACAGCAATATGACAGGAAAATGAGAATAAAAGAAAATATACACATATAGTTCAGGTGAAAAATTTTAAGAACATTAACTGATAGTGGAAAATAAATGGGACAGATTCAAGACAAGTTTCTAACATGGAAATTCAGGCAGAAGAAATCCAGAATGACTTAATTTTATGCCAGCTCTAGAACAACAAATAATTACCAAAGGGATCCTCTACCTGACTTATACCTGATAGTTCACAGTCTGACAATGGTTTGAACCATAAACTTGTCTGTCATGAATCAAGTTCACTTGGTAATTCCTTCTGTATTGAGATTACTGCAGTTCAACGTGATGAATCATGTAATATTCTTATAAGGGTTTTATTGAAATATAATTTATATAGCACAAATGTACCCTTTTAAAGGGTGCCGTATGGTGGTTTTTAATATACTCATAAAGTTGTAAAACCATCACCATTATCTAACTCTGTGTGTGTGTGTGTGTGTGTGTGTGTGTGTGTGTGTTGCTGGTGATGGAATCCAAGGCCTTGTGCATGCTAGGTAATCACTTTACCACTAAGTTATGTCCCCAGCCCTAATTCCATATTTTTCTTGCCTCCGCAAAGAAACTCCAAACCTATAGAGGTAGGAGAGAAGAAATAAAAATAGGTAGAAAGGATACAAAAGGCAAAGACGAGGAAATATAATCTTAAGGTTCTATATACCTTTCCTGGTGTATCATTCCCCGAGCCAGTTTCTCTCCTATGCCTATCACTCCCAAATTTCTAGAAAATCTCTAAGTCTTAAAGTTACCATAAATTCACTCACTTATGTAAATTACCTTGGGCACGTTAATTAGCCCACCAAAAAAATAAATTAAATGAAGAAAAATATGATATTTTAAGAAACCTATAACTTAGGGTACTTTCCAATGTTATCTACCAATCAGGTAATGAAGACCACCTTCAGCCTAAAGATACTAAGAACTACCAGACTGACAGCCTTATACCCTTACTTTCTGACACCCTTACTTTCCCATATCCAGCCTTCATCAGGTTTTCTTTAAGAGTCAGGAACCCTGAAAACACATCTATTTCTAGATTGAGGAATATCTTTCACCACAAGAAAGAACGTGGTAAAGAAAAATGTGCATTACTTACTTTACAAAATTAATCTATCCCTCTTACTGATATATGCTCAATTTTTTTTCTGTGACATATGTGAAGGACCCCACTTTATCCTGAGTTAAGTGCCCCCCTTTCCTTGGTAATTCCTTGGGACCCTCTTCTAGTGATATCACTTTTCCAGTGACACCATTAGCAGTTACTCTGCATTCTTCCTCCCCTTAACTCCCAGAAAATATTACTCTACTTTGTCGATATGAAAACTTAAATCATGCACATCTTCTGAATCATTACTAAGTATAATGACTTAATGTAATTATGATTTAACTGTAATGGAGTAACCACTTAAGATTTGGAAGTAGTAGGATTCAGTGGTGTGCACCTGTAATTCCAGGGACTGGGGAGGCTGAGGCAGAAGGATTGCAAGTTAGAGGCCAGCCTCAGCAACTTAGCAGGCCCTGTCTCAAAACAAAAAGGGCTAAGGTTGTAGCTCAGAAGTACAGTGCCCCTGAGTTATACACAGTATTGCATGTGTGCACATATGCACACTCATGCTCTCCATATATAAAACTTCAAGGCAACAACTCCTCTATCCACCACGGTGTAACAGAAAACATATACTATATTTGGTCTTTGTCCCAGATTCCTGGCACAGAGCTTCCTTGGAATTTCCTGAGAGATAGGAACATCTTTTGTTATCAATAACAAGCCCCTTTTAACCATACCTGAGTTTATGATAATGAGGTACCTAGATAGATTAAGGATGGGGGCTGGTCTTCAGAATGACGATGGCATGATTAGAGCATTAGAACTTTGGCTCCCACCATACCCACAAAACAAAGGGAGAATGGCTGGAAACTGAATCCAGTCACCAGTGGCAGATGATTTAATCAACTGAGTTATCTAATAAGATCTCTAATAAAACCTTTGCAACAATGTGTTTTGAAGAGCTTCTAGTTGGTAAATTCACTAAAATGCTGGGAAGGTGATATGCCCAGAGAGGGCAAGGAAGCACACATACCCATTCCCATGTCTTGCCCTGCATATCTGTTCTATTAGGCTGTTCCTGAGTAGTATCCTTTATAATAATCAAATAAGTTAGTTGTCTACTTGAGTTCTTCTTGTGAATTACTGAACTTTAAGAGGGGGTTGATGAAACCTGCAAATGTGTAGCCAGTCAACATCTGAAGTGGGGGAAGTCTTAGGAAATTGAATCCTTAACTTGTGGGGTATAAATCCAAGACTATGCCAAAATTTGAATTCAACTGAACTGAGTTTTTAACAGGAACTTACGCTGTCTTTGCTAAATGTGGATAAAACTTGGCATCTCTACTCTCTTTCCAGCATCCTGCTTTAGATTTCCCTGGAATGGCGCCTACAAGTCTTCAGTGGTTGTCCTACACCTTCCAGTAACAACAGGAAGCAGGTACATCACCCAATGTGAGACTGTCCCTAACCCAAGCAGTAGCAATCATCTATCTCATGGAAATTCACTTGCCCCTTCCAGAATCATAGATCTAATAAATAAACATCCTGAACAAGTGGAAATTGTCCACTTGAGGATAAGAACATCTCCAGAGTCACCTTACAGAACCAGAACTGAAAAAATAATCAACCAGACCACAGTCTGACCAAGAATATAAATTATACATACCATTTACCCTCTGCCCCAACTTTTACTGTATTAATTAAAAAATTATTTTCTTACTTTCCACCATTACCTTTTCAGTTTTATTTTGGGCAGAACCTGGTCTGTTAGGACCCCCAGAGTCAGGCCTCTGGCCTAGGACTCCAATAATATATTAAGAGAATCAGTGAATTGAAGATCCACTTACACAATACCATCCATCTGCCTTCACTCCTCTCCAGTACCTACCAATGATATATTTTCTTCAAATACAATGAGTCAATCTTTGAAAATAAATTTAAACAACTTTGTTAAGTTCTTTATTATGGAAGAATTGTATCATACAACTCAGAAAAAAAATGTAAGGGAAAATCTTCAAGACATTGGATATGGCAATTATTTCTGGATATGATGTCAAAATCACTAGCAACTAAAGTAAAAATAGATGAATTGAACATATCAAAATTGAAAATATCTGTGCATCAAAGGACACTAACACAAAAATTCCCTATGGAGTGGAAGAAAATATTTGCAAATCTTATGTCTCATGAGGGGTAAACATCCAGAATTTATAAAGAACCCCTAAAATGGACAAAAAAAAAAAAAAGATTACTAAACAGACATTTTCCCAAAGATATACAAATGGACAAAAAGCACATGAGGGGTTGGGACTGTGGCTCACCGGTAGAGCGCTTGCTTTGCATGTGTGAGACACTGGGTTCAATCCTCAGCACCACATAAAAATAAATAAACAAAATAAAGTTTGGTTTTTTTTTTTAGAATTTTTAATATTTATTTTTTAGTTCTCGGTGGACACAACATCTTTGTTTGTATGTGGTGCTGAGGATCGAACCTGGGCCGCACGCATCCCAGGCGAGCGCGCTACCGCTTGAGACACATCCCCAGCCCGTAAAGGTATTTTTTAAAAAGCACATGAAAAGAGATGCTTATTACTAATTACAAGGGACATGACAATCAAACCACAATGAAATACCAACTCACACCAATAAGGATGGATACTATTAAAAAAAAAAAAAAACAGAAAATAGCAAGTTTTGGACAAAATGTAGAGAAATGGAAAAACTGGAACACTTATGTACAGTTGGTGGGAATGTAAAATGATGTAGGTGCTATGGAAAACAGTTAAGCATCTCCACAAATAATTAAAAACAGGATTACCACATGATATAGTCCTAAAATAATTTAAAGCAGCAGTTGGGTGTAGTAGTGCACACCTGTAATCCCAGTGATTTAGGAGGCTAAGGCAGGAAGATCACAAGTTTTAAGCCAGTCTCAGCAACTTAGCAAGATTCTGTCTCAAAAGAAAAACTAAAAGAGGGCTGGGAATGTGGCTCAATGGTAGAGCACCTCTAGGTTCAACCGCTAGTACTGAGGACAAAAAGGAAAAAAAAAAAAGACTGAAAACAGAGAATCAAAGAGAGATTTGTACATAACTATTTTCATAGTAATGTTATTAACTAATCCAAGCATCCATTATGGGATGAATAAAAAAAATGCAGTGTACATAAATATTATTGTCTTTAAAAGAACACATGCAGGGGTGGGATTGTAGCTCAGTGGTACAGCACTTGCCTGGCATGTGTGAGGCACTGGGTTCGATCCTCAGCACCACATAAAAATAAATAAATAAATAAAGATATTGTGTACATATACAACTAAAAAAAATTTTTTAAATATCAAAGGACACATACAACACCATGGATAAAATTGAAAATGTTTTACTAAAATAAGCCAGTGACAGAAAGAAAAATACTGTGTGATTCCAGTTATATGAGGTACCTAGTCAAATTCAGTCTTCCTGTTCCAAAATTTTCTTCACTTTGAGTTATATCCTGCCAATGTAGGTTCAATGTAAACAGCTTTTGCTTTTCTTCCCCAAAGTTTCATTTTAAAATGTCCAACAGACATTTTTCCAACTACTATCTAGCCTTGCTGCGAAAAGTTAAAGAAACTTGTCCCAGGACCTTGTTTTTCAAGCTACTATCCGTAATGGCTCAAAAATCTTTTTATTTCAGAGATCCCTGGGTCTCAGAAAAAGTTTTGATTTATCAGACATTTCTAGAAGTGGTTATCTCATCAGTTCAACAATGTCTACAAGAAATCAGTTCCTAGAGGTATAGCTCCATGTCAGAGTGCTTACCAAGCATGTGTAATACCTTGGGTTTGATACCCAGCAGTGGGAAGGATAAAAGAAAGGAAGGATGAAAAGAAGGACAGCTTGGTGTGGTGGCACATGCCTGTAATCCCAGCGGTTCGGGAGGCTGAGACAGGTTCAAAGCAGCCAGCCTCAGCAATGGAGAGGTGCTTAGCAACTCAGTGAGACCCTGTCTTTAAATAAAATACAAAACAGGGCTGGGGATGTGGCTCAGTGGTTGAGTACCCCTCAGTTCAATCCCTAGTAAAACAAGAAAGAAGGAAGGAAGGAAGGAAGGGAGGGAGGGAGGGAGGGAGGGAGGGAGGGAGGGAGAGGGGAGGGGAGGAAGGCAGGAAGGAAGGAAAAGGAAGGTAGGTTGGTTCTTGTTACATTTCACTTTGACATTTTGAGGGTACTAACTTTGTGCTGTTCACTTTTTAATCCTACTGAAAACACAATAGTAAATAAAACAAAGTCCTTATCCTCATGGATCTTACATTCTAGTAACAAATGTCAGATGGTGATATTGCTATAGGGAAAATTAAAACAAAGAAGACTGTGAGGAAGCAAGATTATTACTTTAGAAAGGGATATCTGGAAAGGCTTCTCTAATATTTGAGGAGGTACCAAAAAAGTATGAATTTAACACAGCTATATAGAAATTTGGGAGAAGAATACTGTAAGCCAAGGATAATTGCAAATAAAAAGGAATGAAGACGGAAGTGTTCTCAGAGTGGATGAGAAATTCTAGGGGGACTAGAATTGAGTAAGAAAGGGAAAATAAGAGTGGATGTATGCGATTAGAGGAAAGCTAGTCAAGGACCTTGTAAGATGAGAAACCACTAAAGGGGACTAGACAGAAAAGTGCCATTATCTGATATACATATCTAATAAGACATGTGAGAGGCTACTTGTAATAACAGGTAAAAAATAATGGAGCACAGGACCTGTGTAGCAGTTGGTTGTAAAAGTGTAAATAACAATAGGAGTCAGATTTTGGATGAAGATAGCGCTGACAGAATTCCTTGCCTAGATATGAGAAGAATCAAGGATGAGACCAAGGCTTGAAGGCATGTACTATTATAAGAACAGCACTTCTTCTTTTTCTTTTTTTGGTTCTAATTGGTTATACATGACAGCCGAATGCATTTCAGTTCATTGTACACAAATGGAGCACAGCGTTTCATTTCTCTGGTAGTATACAATGTAGAGTTCCATCATAGTTATACAGGTACCTAGGGTAATGATGTCCTTTTCATTCCACCATCTTTCCTATCCCCAGGTCCTTGCCCTTCCCTCCCTCCCCCTTGACTAATCAAAGTTCCTCCATTCTTCCCATCCCCCCCCCAATATGGATCAACTTCCACTTATCACAGAGAATATTTGGCTTTTGGTAAGAGCAGCACTTTTTTTTTTAAGTTATAGATGGACACAAAATCTTTATTTTTATTTATTTTTATGTGATGCTCAGGATCAAACCCAAGGCCTCACACGTGCAAGGCAAACGCTCTACCACTGAGCCACAACCCCAGCCCAAGAACAAAGCTTCTAATCACATAAATGAAAAGGAAAAGAGAGATTCGGGAGATATGAAACAAAAAACTTCTACTATGCATATATTGAACTGAGATTCCAATAGTATTTCAATGGAAATATCAAGTAGATACTTGTACATAAAGGCACAGGCTGACCATGAAAATTTAGAAGTCATAAATGTATAGCTATTTAAATCCACAGACCAGAATATCACCACAGAGTTGAGACAGAGAAGAAAGCAGGCAACTGTGAGGCATAGAGAACTTCAAGGTTTAGGGATTAGGGAGGGGGAAAAAAAAAGAATGAATTGGGAAAAGAAGCCAGGTATGCTGGCAAGTGCATGTTATCCCAGCAACTTGGAAGGCTAGAGGAGGATGATTGCCAATTCAAAGCCAGTATGGGCAACTTAGTGAGACCCTGTTTCACGATAAAAAATTTAAAAAGGGCTGGGGCTGTAGCTCAGTGGTAGAGAACTCCTAGGTTCAATTCCCAGTACTTTGAACAAAGAACAAATGGGAGGTGGGGGGAGACATCAGTAAAATTAAGAAGAATGTGGCACCTAAAAGTCAGGTGAAGACCTACTAATAATGTGGTTGTTATTTTTAGGAACTATTCTACATGGTTAGCATAGAAAGACATGCTTATAAGATAAGTATGGTCCTTGTCCTCATGAAATACATAGTCTCAAGAGAGACTGACAAAAACATAAATTAAAAATTCCAAGTAGGGCTGGGGATGTGGCTCAAGCGGTAGCACGCTCGCCTGGCAAGCGTGCGGCCCGGGTTCGATCCTCAGCACCACATACCAACAAAGATGTTGTGTCCGCCGAGAACTAAAAAATGAATGTTGGAAATTCTCTCTCTCTCTCTCTCTCTCTCTCTCTCTCTCTCCTCTCTCACTCTCTCTTTAAAAAAAAAAAAATTCAAGTACTACTAAGTGATAAAAAAGACTAAAAAGGAACTTATTTTAGACAGGCTACAGCAATTGCTTTTTTGACAAGATAACATGTAAAATAAAACCTCAAAGATATTTAGGAACCAGCAAGCAAAGAAAGGGAGGCAAGGGTAGAGAAGGTGATAATTCTGACCTAGAGGAACAACATAAGAAAACAGAATCTAAGTCTGATAAAATCTTTGTTTCTTTGAGGAAGTTAAAGGCCCAATGTGGCTAGAGCTAACCAATGAAGAGAGGTGGAAGAAGCAAGAACTATAACCATAGTAAGGAGTGTGAATTTTATTCAAAGTATACTGGAAACCATGGTAAGAGTTTTTAAAAGAATAACATTTCCTATTATATCGGAGAATAACTTCAACTTTTGTATATCAATACCTAGCAAATCCCTAACATTTATTTCACCTATAATAATTTGTTAATGTTGTTGAATTATTTCCCTTATAGAATCCATGTCACTCCCTAAATTATGTTCTGTAAACCCTCAACTAGAAATTTCTGAACCATGATTTTCTTGGTAATGGTATCAGACTTGTTGAATTAGGATAAATCAAGAACCACTTAGCTGATAATGTCACCTATCCAAAAAGTAGTTACACACACAGAGGTAAAACAAATCTCTGAACACCCAAAATACAGAGACACAGCATAAAATCTCAGATGTTTAATTCAAAGGAATTTGAATTTTCCTTGGCCTCTTGTTCAAGCACTCTAACTCAATTTCGGAACTCATAATACTATATGCTCAGATTAGAACCAGGTGGCTGGAAAAGAAATGGGAAAAAAAAAAAAAAAAACATAAAACAAAAACCAGGCAGTTCAAACGGCATAGTACCTTAAAAGCATCCAGAACAATCTGTTCTATAAGAATTCCATCTATGAGTGTGCCTTTTTTTCCACATCCTCGACAAAACATATTGTTGTCTTCATAATAGCTGTCATTCTTACTGGAGTGAGATGATAGAGTAGTTTTGATTTGCATTTCTCTAATTGCAAAAGAGGATGAACTTTTTTTTCATATATTTGTTAATTGATTGTATATCCTCTTCTGAGAAGTGTCTGTTCAGGTCTTTGGCCCATTTATTGATTGGGTTGTTGTTGTTATTATTATTATTATTTGGTGCTTAGCTTTTTGAGTTCTTTATATACCTGAGAGATTAGTGCTTCATCTGATGCCTAAAAATTTGCTCCCAAGATATAGGCTCTCTATTCACCTCACAGATTGTTTCTTTTGATAAGAAACTTTTTTGTTTGAGTCCATCCTATTTATTGATTCTTGGTTTTAATTCTTATGCTATAGGAGTCTTATTAAGGAAGCTAGGACCTAATCCCACATGATGAAGATTTGGGCCTACTTTTTCTTCTATTAGACGCAGAGTCTCTGATTTAATTCCTAGGTCCTTGATCCACTTTGAGTTTAGTGCATGGTGAGAGATAGGGGTTTAATTTCATTTTGCTGCATATGGATTTCCAGTTTTCCCAGCACCATTCATTGAAGAGGCTATCTTTTCTCCAATGCATGTTTTTGGTGCCTTTGTCTAATATAAGATAATTGCAATTTTGTGGGTTAGTCTCTGTGTCCTCTATTCTGTACCATTGGTCTACCTCATACATTGCTGGTGGGACTGCAAACTGGTGCAGCCAATATGGAAAGCAGTATGGAGATTCCTTGGAAAACTGGGAATGGAACCACCATTTGACCCAGTTATCCCTCTCCTGAGTCTATACCCAAAGGACTTAAAAACAGCATACTACAGGGACACAGCCACATCAATGTTTATAGCAGCACAATTCACAATAGCTAAACTGTGGAACCAACTTAGATGCCCTCAGTAGATGAATGGATTTTTAAAAATGTGGCATATACATACAATGGAATATTATTCAGCAATAAAAGAGAATAAAATCACGACATTTGCAGGTAAGTGGATGGCGTTGGAGAAACTAATTCTAAGTGAAGTTAGCCAATCTAAAAAACCAAATGCCGAATGTTTTCTCTGATATAAGGAGGCTGATTCATAGTGGGGTTGGGAGGGGGACCATGGGAAGATTAGACGAACTATAGATAGGGCAAAGAGGAGGGAAGAAGGAAGGTGGTGAGAGGTGTAAAAAAGATGGTGAATGAGATGGACATTATTACCATAATTACGAGTATGAAGACATAAATTGTGTGAATATATTTTGTATACAACCAGAGATATGAAAAATTGTGCGCTCTCTCTATATATATATATATAAGAATTGTAATGCATTCCGCTGTCATGTATTTAAAAAACAAATAAATAAAAAGAATTCCATCTAATCATATTGCTTATTTGCAAAGTACATTTTCCTTTAAAATGTCAATTATAAACTGGGCCTAATTGGTGCATGCCTCTCAAATCCGAGCTCCTTGGGAGGCTAAGGCAGAATAATTATCAAGCTTAAGGCCAGCCTAGGTTACAAACCCTGTATGAAAAGAGAAAAGAAAATTTTTTTAAAGGACTAAGGTCTATAGGTCAGTGGTAGAGAGCTCACCTAGCCTGCCTTGGTCCTGGGCTCAATCCCCAGAACAGATTAAAAAAAAAAAAAAAGTAAATTATAAATTTAGTCCTTGCTCATTATTTCATTAGTATTATAGTTAATCTAGGATTGACTGGAGCAGTTGAATTTTATTTTGGGGATCCCAGTCTCAAAATAAGGGTTGTTGCAACAAGCAACAAAAGGAACATTACTGGGCTGGGGATGTGGCTCAAGCGGTAGCGCGCTCGCCTAGCATGCGTGCGGCCCAGGTTCGATCCTCAGCACCACATACAAACAAAGATGTTGTGTCCGCCGAAAACTAAAAAATAAATAAATAAAGATTAAAAAAAAAGGAACATTACTAAATCAAATGGACATGGTAAAGTTTAAAATGTTTGTGCACAAAGGAAGTAGCCAATCTCAAAAAGCCACTGTAAAGTGGTATAGATACTGTGGGAAACAGTTTGATAGTGCCTCAAAAGGTTAATGAATAATTGCCATATGAGCAAGCAAGTCCACCTGCAGTTACACATATCAGAGAAAATGAAAAGTGAAGCACATGGTCTACAAAGAAAAAAAATCTGCAAATCACTTTTCTGATTAAAAAAAGTACTCAGAATATATAAAGAACTCTAATAACAAAAAGACAAACTACCCAAGTAAAAAATGGGCAAAGAATATGAATAAACATTTCCCCACCGAAGATATAAAAATGGCCAGCTAACACATGAAAAGCTGTTCAAAATCATTGTCCATTAAGGAAATGCAAATCAAAACCACAATAATACTTTTTTTTTTTTTTATACCAGGGATTGAACCCAGGGACTCTTAACCCTTGAGCCACATCCCCAGTCCTATTTTGTATTTTATTTAGAAACAGGGTCTCACTGAGTTGTTTATTGTGTGGCTTCTGCTGAGGCTAGCTTTGAACTCACAATCCTCTTGCCTCAGCCTCCTGAAAAATAATACCATTTTACACCTACAAGGATGTCTTTGAAACCATGGCCACCCCCCACAACACTCATACTAGGGATCTAAGCCAGGGCCTTGTGTGTGCTAGGCAATCATTCCATCACCACCTATATCCCCACCCTTTTGTTGTTATTATTATTTTATTGAGACAGGGTCTAAGTTGCACAGGCTGGCCTCAAACTGCTGGGATTTCAGGCATGCCCCATGATGCTCAGCTTTAATTTTTTTTTTTTTTTAACCAGAAAATGTAAGTGTTGGTGAGGATGTGAGAACCCTAGTACATTACTGGTGGCAATGTAAAGTGGTATAGATACTGTGGGAAACAGTTTGATAGTGCCTCAAAAGGTTAATGAGTAATTGCCATATGAGCAAGCAAGTCCACCCGCAGTTACACATCAGAGAAAATGAAAATATGTCTATATAGAAACTTGTACACAAATGTTTATAGCAGCATTACTCATATTAGCCAGAATATGGAAACCTAAATAGTCCTCTATAGATGAATGAATAATAAAACTGTGATAAATTCAGTAAAATACAAAAAGAAACTAAGTACTAATAGATGCTACAACTTGAATGAACCTTGAAAACATTATGTTAAGTGAAAGAAGTCAGACACAAAAGGCCACATACTATATGACACTGCCTTTTTAAAAAATTTTTGTTGTTGTTGTTGTAGTAGATGGACACTGCCACTGCTGAGCTACAGCCACAGCCCATATGATGCCTCCTTATCTGATATATCCAGAATAGGCAAATCCAAAGACACAGAAAGCAGAATAGAGGTCACCAATGGATATGGGGAAAAAATGAGGAGAGACTTTTTAATGAGTCCGGGGTATTCTACTGGGGGTAATAAAAAGTTCTGAATCTAGAGAGAGCTGGTGATTACCAGGCACAGTGATGCAAGAACTTGGGAAGCTGAGGCAGTAGGATCACAAGTTCAAAGCCAGTCTCAGCAATTTAGCTAAGACCCTATTTCAAAACAAAAATAAAAAGGATTGGGGACAGCTGAGTGCAGCGGCACACACCTGTAATCCTAGCAACTCAGGAGGCTGAGGCAGGAGGGTTGAAGTTTGAGACAAGTTTTGGCAATTTGGTGAGGTCCTAAGCAATTTAGCAAGATCCTGTCTCAAATAAATAGATAGATAGATAGATAGATAGATAGATAGATAGATAGATAGATAGATAGACAGACACAGACAGATAGGGGCTGAGGATGTGGCTCAGTGGTTAAGTGCCACTGGATTCAATCCCCAGCACTTGGGGAAGCTGCAGGTGGGGGAGCTGGTGGTTGTACCACATTGTAAATGCACTGAATATCACTTAATTGTGTGTTTTTAAATGATGATTATTATTTTGAATTCCACCTCATTAGAAAGAATGCAAAGAACTTTCAGTGAAGAAAGAGGACTGAAAATATTCATTTACCCATGTCCTTTTCAAACTCCACTAACTGATAAGAAAATAATTATAAAATGGATGTAAACTCCCAAGAACAAAAAGAACAGGAGGTGAAACCATAGCAACAAAATTTTTAGATGCTGGAATGTAGGACTCTTCTTGGTAACTGATTTAGAACTTGAAAAATCTAAAATATAAGCCAACAGTGAGGAAAGCCAAGGAAAAAACTGATTTATAACAAAGAACCCCAAACACTCAGAAAATGTACTAACAGATATTCTGGAAGAGGATGTGAAACCAAAGCTAAAAACAAGACTGGTATAAAGTTTATTTAAAGAGTAGCTAAATCTATTCCTGAACACCTCCCACCCTATACTACTGAATGACTTCCTTGAGGCAAAAGATGAATTTTTGTGAAGAGGTAACAACAGATGACTGAAAGCCTGAGCAACCATACTAAATACAGAGTGATGAAATAAAAGTCCTTAAAACTTGTATACTGAAAACTTAAGTGCTTTTCTACTCCTTAGACTCAGAATAATGGGCTTATTTATACTCTGCAGGCAATGGACTGGAAGATTTCTCCTTTTGGGAAGCTAATTAGCCTAAGAATAAAGAACTACAGATATTAACATGAGTGGTAAACTAGTAAAAACCACTACAACAAGGCCTGCGGTTAGCAAATGACACTGGTGATAAATTACCAATAAAATTTTGGTGGTTCATTTTTTAATAATAAGCAGATAGTGACAATCACGCCAGAATTTGAGAAAATCTTCTATTTTAAATCTCAACATTAGCCAGGTGTGGTGGCTGAGGCAGGAGGATCTTGAATTCAAAGCCAGCCTCAGCAATTTAGCAAGGCACTAAGCAACTCAGGGAGACTCTGTCTCTAAATAAAACACAAAAAAAGGGCTCAATGGTTAAGTGCCCCTTGGTTCAATTCCCAGTAACTAAATCAATCAGCAACATTAAGACAGATAAAAGGAAAAGAAATGCAGATGGAAAAGCTTTTGTGATAAGATAGAAACAACAAAACCTACCCTCAATACCCTCACAAAAAAAGATAATATTGCAACCCTGAAATTAGATTATGTGCTTATTTTAAAAGATTAAATAAGAGCCCCTAAAATCGTTTATTATACAAATAATATAAATATATACTATTTTATTTGAGCCTTAAAATGGAAGATTTCAGGAAAAATTGAAACATTAAATTGAAGAAACCTCCCAAAAAGGTAAGCCAAGAATGAAACAGAAAATAGGATAAAAATATTGAAAGACGGAAGGAGAACCTCATTGTTATACAAAATACATATATGATGTTGTGATGAGAAAAAGAAAAAAAAAGTATGTCACATTAGATTGGATAGAGAGAAAGGATGGGAGAGGAGGGGAGGAGTAGGTAGGATAGGAAGGGCAGCAGAATAGACAATATGATTGATGTATTACATTCCATGTATGTAATTATATGTCAAAATACATTCTGCTGTCATGTATGACTAAAAAAATTAAAATTAAATCGTATGGTAAGAAAAAAATAATTAAAATTTTAAAAGTTAAAAAAAATAGGATAAAAATATTGAAATCTATTCCTGAAAACTGGGAGTTACAGAAGAGAATAGAAAATGAAAAAAAGTATCATTGAGTATCCAGCATAATGGATGAGAACAGATCCATACTGACACACATCATCCTGCAATTTTAGAACACAAAGGACAAAGAGAAGAACCTAAAAGATTGGGAGGAAGGAACGAGTTATGAACTAAGCATCAAGAAGTAGGCATGAGAGGGCTGGGGATGTGGCTCAAGCGGTATCGCGCTCGCCTGGCACGCCTGCGGCCCGGGTTCGATCCTCAGCACCACATACCAACAAAGATGTTGTGTCCGCCGAGAACTAAAAAATAAATATTAAAAATTTTCTCTCTCTCTCTCTCCTCTCTTAAAAAAAAAAAAAAAAAGTAGGCATGAGAGCCGGGCACAGTGGCACATGCCAGTAATCCCAGCAGCTTGGGAGGCTGAGGCAGGAGAATCACAAGTTCAAAACCAGCCTCAGCAATGGCGAGGTGCTAAGCAACTCAGTGAGACCCCGTCTCTAACTACAATTAAGAAACATCATTTTGTGAGATAATGAGGGTTAACAAGCTATCAATTGGCTAAACCTAAAACTCTTCATAAAGAAAGAAAAATAATATTACAAAAAAAGGGAAAATTAAGTTGGAAATGAGAATAGATTAGCAGAATCAAGAGTCTTAAAATGCAATAAAGAAGTAAGAAAAGGTGAACTAATTTATACCCAAAATTCATTAAGCAAAGGAAATTTGTTTCACTCAAGGACATTCTGAGGGTGGGGATATATTCCATAGGAAGAGCTCTTGCCTAGCATGCATGAAGCTCCCCTGGGTTAGATCCATAGCCATGAAAAGAGAAGCAGGAGGAGGGGGGAAATGAGAAAGAAATGGGAAAGAACAACTACAACATATTGAGAAACTGTGACAAGAGTAAATGTAGACTTTCACAAAAATACTCATTTCTATTATATCCTGCCAAAAGGGAAAGAAAATACTTCCTGTTTTAAAAACCAATGGAAAATATCCATTAAAAATTAAAAAATAGGGCTGGGGTTGTAGCTTAGTGGTAGAGCGCTTGCCTCACATAGGTGAGGCCCTGGGTTCAATCCTTAGCACCACATAAAATAATTAAAAAATAAATAAATAATATTAAAAATTTTTAAAAACCAATGGATTCCACTGACTTTACATTCTATCATTGCTGAAAAAATAATAATTTAAAGGAAGCCTCATGAAAAATAGAAAAAGAAATCAGGAGAATAATTCAACAACAACTTATTTACACAACTATGCTTGATTATATGGACAAAGACAACAGCATAGAAATGGTGCTACAATCACACCTTAACATCCATGTATTAGAAAAAATAAACTCCCACCTATAATCCCAGCAGCTTGGGAGGCTGAGGCAAGAGAATCATAAATTTGAAGCCAGCCAAAGCAACTTAGTAAGGCCCTAAACAACGTAGTGAGACCCTATAAAAAAAAAAATATATATATATATATGTATCTCTAAAGTGTCTACATTTACCCTTTTTACTTCTTCCTTTTATTGAAAATAAGTGACCTGGAGCTAGGGTTGTGGCTCAGCAGTTGAGTGCTTGCCTCGCACTGGATCTAATCCTCAATACCACATAAAAATAAATAAACAAAAATAAAGGTATTTGTTCATTTACAACTAAAAAATGAAATTTTTAAATAAAAGAAAATAAGTGACCTGTCTCCAAAATAAATTTAATTTCTCCTTCTATGCTCTAAATTCTATCCCTTAATTTCATCACTTCTCTTTCCATATCTTCAATCTTCCCCTTCTTTCCAGTGGCTACTTCCTTCAATCTATTACTTCCTTTAAAAAGATTCCCCCAGATGAGTTGTTTTTAGATTCTTTTCTCTCCTTCCTCTAAAAGAGTGGTTCTCAAAGGGGAATATTTGGGAATATCTGGAGGCATTTTGAGTTGTCACAGAGGGGCATTCCTGGCATATTGTCAGTGGGGGCCAGAGATGCTCCTAAACATCCTACAATGAACAGGTCAATCCTCCCCCACAACAAACTTATCTAGCTCAAAATGTCAATAGTGTCAAGGTTGAGAGAACTTGCTCTCAAAAGTAAATTCCTAGAAAGAGCGGTATACTGTCTTGTCTCCACTTTCTCATTTTCCAATGTTATCTGGCTTCAGATCACATCTTTTCAGAGAAACCAATCTTAATAATAGCCATTATTACCCGAATCACTAAACCTAATGTAAACTTTTTCAGCCATCATTTGTACAAATTTCACTGAGGCACTAAGGCACTAGAGATAATTTTTTTGGGGGGTAGGGTATCAGGTATTGAACCCAGAGGTGCATAACAACTGAGCAACATCTCCAGTCTTTTTTTTTTTTTAACATTTTTTGACATATTACCTTAATTTTATTTATTATTTTCATGTGGTGCTGAGGATCAAACCCAGTGCCTTGCACATGCTAGTCAGGAGCTCTACCACTGGGCAAAAAACCCAGCCCCTCAGTCCTTTCTGAGACAGGATCTCACTAAGTTGCTGAGGACCTCATTAAGTTGCTTAGAGCTCGTGATCCTCCTGCCTCAGCCTCCTGAGCTGCTGGAATTTCAGGCATGAGCCACCACACATTCTACCTTATTTATTTATTTTAGTGCTGGGGATTGAGCCCCAAAGTGCTCTACCACTGTGCTACATCTCCAGCCCCACCCCCTTTAAAGGGAGGTCTTGCTCAGTTTCTGAGGCCAGCCTTAAACTTATGATCCTCCAACCTCAGCCTACCAAATAGGAGAGTTACAAGCTACTACCTTTCCTTCTTAAAATTCTCTTTTAGAAAGGCAAACATGAAGGTCGAAGAAGGAAAAACAAATAAACAATAAATGCAGTGCTCACTTCAACAGCACATGTACTACAACTGAAACAACACGACCCCTACACAAGTATGACACACAAATTTGTAAAGGGTATCACATTTTCCTGGAGTATTAGATGCAAAAGTAGTAGCTTTAAATTTACAGAACTAATCTAGCTAAAGCAAATTCTGCTGTGACCAAGCCAATATATTCAGAATGTTATCTCTCTAAAAGCATTTTTCCTATTTCAACTAAGATAACTTTTAATACGCTCTTAAATATCAAACCAGTGGTGGTTTGGAGAGGTCATTTGTGAATAGATGCTCAAGATGAAAAAGTTTACCATATGTTAGGAAATAAAAATTATTTTGCTGAAAAATAAATAAAATGGAAAACAAAAGGGAAAAGTATCAGAGAATCTAAAACTTGGTTCTATGAGATTAAATAAACTGAAAACTTATAATCACACAAAAACCTGTTTGAAATTGTTTACAGCAAATTTATTCAAAAGTACCACATACTGAAAGGAAACACAGTATCTTTCATCAAACAGATAAATTAACTATGGTGCTAGGTGTGGTAGGAGGCTGAGGCAGGAGGACTCACAAGTTCAAAGTCAGCCTCAGCAACTTAGAGAGACCATGTCTCAAAAGAAACAATAAAAAGGGCTGTGAATTGTAGCACAGTGGTTAAGAGCCCCTCAATTCAACCTACAGTTCCAAAGTGGGGGGAAAAATGAACTATTCCATACAATTGAAAAGAAATAGCTCCACACAAAAAGTCTGAATCTTAAATGCATTTTGCTAACTAGAAGAAACAGGACACAAAAGGAAGAGGGACAGGTCTTGAGAGCATTTTTTAAGGTGATAAAACTGTTTATTACTGTTTATTATATAAAAAAAACTCTATATATTTATCAAAATTAAAAGGTTTGGGAGGGGATGGGTTGTGGCATAATGAGTATTTAGCATGTATAGCGTCCCTGGGTTTGATCCTCAGTAACTAAAGAACAAATTAAAAGTTTCTGTGCATCAAAGGACACTACTAAAAAAGCAAAAAGAGGACTGGGGATGTATCTTAGCAGCAAAGCACTTGTGTAGCATGGGTGAGGCCCTGTGTTCAATCCCCAACACTTCAAAAAGTAAAGAAGGGAAGAAAAAAGATAAGAAGGAAAGAAGGGTAAAAAATAACTTACAAGATGAGAGAAAACTCTTATGAGATATATTCTAGATACATACCTCATAAGAGTTTAATGCCTGGAATAATACATACAATTGGAATATCAAACCAGTGGTGGTTTGGAGAGGTCATTTGTGAATAGATGCTCTTAAATATCTATCTATCTATATATAATCAATGTACATATATATATATATATATATATACACACACACACACACACACACACACACACACACATATATATAATGAATATATAATCAAATCTCACAACTCAATAAAAAACAAATCCAATTTAAAAATGAATAAAGGCTTTAAATAGATACTTAACCAAGGGAAATATACAAATGGTTAGTAAGCACATGAAAATGTTCAATATCATTAGCCATTAGGAAAATGCAAACCAATCACAGCACAATACCAAACAAAATAGGCAATAACAAGTAAATGCAAGAATATAGAAAAACTGGAATCCACATAGATCTGGTGGGAACATAAAAAGGTATAACTTGTGGAAAAGTTTGGAGAATTGTCAAAAGTTAAAAAATAATTAAAATATGATCCAGCAATTCCATTTTAGGTATACACCCAAGAGAAATGAAAATTTACGTGCCCACACACCAATTTTTATGTGAATGTTTATAGTAGTACTTATAACAGCACCAAAAATATTAAATAGGGGTAATATTTACTTGGGGTAAATCTGACAAAAGATGCATAAAACTTTTCGACTTGAAATGTAAAAATATTTGCTGGAAAAAATTAAAGGAAATAAGATTTAATAATAAAACAATGAAGAGATTTAGGTATTCAGCTCAGTGGTAGAGCATCTCCTAGCTTCTGCAAGGCCCTGGGTTCAACCACCACCAATAAAAATAATAACAAGAACAATAATAGAGATCTTATTCACAGGATAGAAGACACAATTATAATTTAGATATCCACTCTCCCAAAACTATCTACAGATTCAACATAATCCCAATCAAAATTCCAGTAGGTCACCAGGCATGGTGGAACATGCCTATAATCCCAGCTACTCAGGAGTCTGAGGTAGAACAACTTCAAGGCCAGCCTCAGCAATTTAACAAGACCCTGTCTCAAAATAAAAAGGGCTGGGAATGTAGCTCAGTGTAGGGGGGGGGGAATTGAAAAAGAACAAAATTGGATGAGTTACATTAGCTGATTTCTATGGTTACTATAAAGATATAGTAATCATTTAAAAATTTTTTTTTAATTTATTTTTTAGTTTTCGGCAGACACAACATCTTTGTTTGTATGTGGTACTGAGGATCGAACCTGGGCCGCAGGCATGCCAGGCGAGCGCGCTACCGCTTAAGCCACATCCCCAGCCCCAAGATATAGTAATCATGATAGTACAGTATCAGTAAAGGACAGAAACACAGCTCAATGCAACAGAACAAACAATCCAAAATTAAACTCACACATATATAGTCACCTAATTTTTGACAAATGGTAAAATTAATGCAGTGGAGAAAGAATAGTATTTCAACAAATGGGTTTGAAAGAATTAAGTATCTATGTGTAAAAAGAATAAACCTAGAACCATTTCTTACATCATACACAAAAATTAACCCCCAAAATTGATCATAGTCCCAAATGTGTATGAATCTCCAAAAGAAAATCTGTGAGTTTGAATTAGGCAAAGATTTCTTAGATATATCACCAAAAGTACAACCCATAAAAGAACAAATTGATGCCACCTGCCTGTAATCCCAGCAGCTTGGGGGCTGAGGCAGGAGGATCACAAGTTCAAAGAAAGCCTCACCAACAGCAGAGACTAAGCAACTCAGTGAGACCCTGTCTCTAAATGAAATAGAAAATAGGGCTGTGGATGTGGCTCAGTGGTCGAGTACCCCCGAGTTCAATCCCCAGCACCCTTCCCCCCCAAAAAAGAACAAATTGATAAATCAAAGTCATCAAAATTTAAAACTTCTACAAGAGATATTGTTAAGAGAATGAAAACACAAGCCACAGACTGAGAGAAACTTTTTGCAAAGCATATATCTGATAAAGGACTTGTTTCTTTAAAAAAATTTTTTCAACTCATAAAACAACAATAAGAAAACAATAATTTTTTAATAAGATGGAATTTTTCAAATTATTTTTTTTATATGGTGCTGAGAATTGAACCCATTGCCTCACACGTGCTAGGCAAGCGCTCTACCACTGAGCCACAACCCCAGCCCAATCAACTCAGTTTTACCAGGGACAAAGACCTGAACAGACACAAGACCAAAATGACATACAGATGGCAAAAATAAAAAAAGACAGCCGGGCATGGTGGCACATGCCTATAATCCCAGTGGCTTGGGAGACTGAGGCACTAACCAACTCAGTGAGACTCTGTCTCCAAATAAAATACAAAATAGGGCTGGGGCTGTGGCTCAATGGTCCAGTGCCCCTGAGTTCAATTCCCAGGACCAAAAAAAAAAAAAAAAAAAAAAGATACTCAACAATATTAGTCATTAAAAAATAATTAAATGAAAGACACAATGAGAGATCACTATATACCCATCAGAGTAACTAAAAAAAGTGATAATACCAGATGTTGCCTAAGATCCAGAGGAACTGGGTAACTCATACACAACTAGTGGGAATGTGAAAATGTGGCAGCTGCTTATAGAATTAAACTTACATTTTGAAGGTCAGAAGGCAACTGTACTTTTGGCCATTTATAGCTCAAAAATGAAAACTTGTGTTCATACAAAAAAAAACTGTACAAATATTCATAGCAATTTTGTTCATAATAGCCAATAATTGGAAATAACCCAAATATCCTTCAATGGGTAAAACATTAAACAAACTGTAGTATATCCACATCATAAAATTCTACACAGTAATACAAAAGAACAAACTATTAATATGCTCAACAACTTGGTAGGACTGCCAGGAGTGAGTAAAAAAAAACCCAACTCTGTTGACACAATTTGTATCACATGTTCTTGAAATAAAATTATGGAAGTGGGAACAGCTTAGTGATTTTGCTAAGAAATTCAGGTAAGGGTGGGGAGGGGAGGAGTGGGTGTGGCTATAGAGGTCAATGAGATGGAACCTTATAATAATGTAGCAGATATGTATCTTTTTTTAATATTTATTTTTTAGGCACAGGTGGACAAAATACCTTTATTTTATTTTTATGTGGTACTGAGGATCAAACCCAGTGCCATGCATGCTAGGCTAGCCCTCTACCTCTGAGCCATAACCCCAGCCCGCAGATCTGTATCTTGATTGTGGTAATGATTATATGAATCCATACATGTAACAAAACTGCACAGAACTACACACACACACACACACACACACACACACACACACACGGTGCATATATAATGTATATCTCAGTAAACTGACTGCACTAATGTCAATGTCCTGGTCTTGTATACTACAGTTAAGCAAAATGCTAACAATGGGAGAAACAGTACCCAGTACCCAGAACAGCCCCCGATCTTTATTGCAACTTTCTGTGGATCTATAATTATTTCAAAATTTAAAGCATTTTTTTATTTTATTTTCATACTACTGGGGATCAAACCACTGGCCTCATACACGCTAGGCAAGTGTTCTACTACTGAGCCACACCCCAACCCCCCAAAAGCTTTTTTTAAATGGGCAAAAGACCTGAACTGATACTTCACCAAAGAAGATATGAGATGGCAAATAAGCATACTAAAAAGATGTTCAAGAAGCCTTAGTCATCAGGAACATAAGAGCTAAAACCAAAAGAGATACTACTACACACCTGTCAGAATGACTAAACTAAAAAAGCCTTACCAAATGTTGGTAAGGATGTAAAAATATGTAATTCTGCTGCTAGTGAAAATGTAAAATGATATAACTACTTTAGATAACACTTGGCTTGTTCTTTAAAAACTAAATGTAAAACTAACAAATAATCCAAACACTCCATTCCTAATATGTGTCAATACAAAGACTTATAGATGAACATTCATAACAGTTTTACTTGTAATAGCCAAAACCTGGAAACAGTCCAGTAGTCCAAACAAATTATAGTATTCACACATAATGGAAACTACTTTGCAATAAAAACAAATTACCTATTTACACCCTCAATAACATGTATAAATCTCAAAATAATTATAAATGAAGAAGTCAGACCCACAAAAAAATAACATACTATGATCCCATTTATATAACATCTATAACGAGTGGTTATCTGAGAATGGGAAGAAGAGTTTTACAAAGGAAGAAGAGGAATCTTCTGGATAAGTTAGTTCACTGTCTTGAACGTGGTTAGTTTCATGGGTTTATACATGCATCAAAACCTATAACTAGGGAGGGGATGTGGCTCAGTGGTAGAGCAAAGTTCTTGGTTCAATTGCCAGCATCACACATACACAAAAACACATACACACATACATATATAATTGTGCAAATATTTGTAGCTTATATCAAACACCATAAACCTGTTTTAATAATAAATAGCTAAAATAGCTAAAACCCTCTTCTACCTCGGCTTTCATTCAGTACAGTATTCTCTCTTGGTTTTTGTTTGTTTGTTTGTTTGTTTTGTTTTAGGGGGGTGGGTACTAGGGATTGAAACCAGGAGCATTTCACATCTGAGCTACATCATCCCCAGTCTTTATTTTTTAGCCTCACTAAAACTGCCAAGCCTAGCCTCAAACTTGTGATCCTCCTGCCTCAGCCTCCTGAGTTGCTGGAATCACAGGGATGTACCACTGCAC
This sequence comes from Spermophilus citellus, assembly GCF_964194105.1. Taxonomy (NCBI): domain Eukaryota; kingdom Metazoa; phylum Chordata; class Mammalia; order Rodentia; family Sciuridae; genus Spermophilus; species Spermophilus citellus. The sequence goes on along the minus strand of NC_138200.1, from coordinate 52,797,284 downwards.
CAAATTTGGTTATCTATCTTAACTCTCTGACACTTCCTCAGGGTTTTCTCTGGCCATCAAATACTTGTTGAAAGTTTTCAAGACGCTAATACTTAAAACCTTCTTTTCCCATTCTAATCTACAAACTCCTGCAGTGACTTCACTCATGCCCATAGCTTCAACTATCATCTGTATCTTCTGGGCAAAATTCTCTTTTGAATCCTAAACTTTTATTTCCAGTGCTTAACAAATCTAGATATACCTCAAACCAGACATATACATCTATACACTCTTCTCGCTTTATTTTTATTTTCTTTACATTTATTTTCAACATCTTTATTTTCTTTACATTTGTTTCACAAATAATTACCAGACTGTAAATTCCATGGAGGGTAAGGACCATATCTGTCTCAGTCACCTCTATTTTGACAGAATTTTCATGCTGCTTAGCACATTTTATTAAATAAATTCTACGCCCCCCCCCCAACTTCAAGTCTGATTCTCCTACCACAATTGACCCAAGATAGTAAAACAGAAATCATCCTATCCTTCTTCCTCTCCTTACACAATTGATATCAGATCCTTCTGGTTTGTTTTTAAATATTTTTTTATTTGTAGATTATGTGGTGCTGAGGATCAAACCCAGTGCCTCACATGAGGGATGAAAGCACTCTACCACTGAGCTACAATCCCAGCTCCAGATCCTACTGGTTTATTTTCTCTAAATCTATCTCAGTTCTATTTCCACCTTGGCATCTCTACTACTCTACCCTTTTCTTCAGATACATTTGTTCCCACCTCCATTCCTGCTTTCCTCAATCCATTCCCTACAGTACAGCAGTGATCTGAGCTATAAATGATATTTCCGTCCAGTTTGGAATTCTTCAATGGCTCCCTAATGCTTCAAACTAAAATCCAAACTCTTCAATATAGCATTATAGGTTTTCCTTCTCCATCCACATCTGGACACTCAAGAATCCTGATCTTCCACTTTTCCAAATGCTCTTTAACCACATTCTTTAACCTGTGTCTCTGAGCATGGTAATCAATCAACCTGAAATGCAAGTACTTTTTTCTTTCTGGTGAACTCACCCTTATGGATTTGGCTCAAAAGCACCCTCTTGAGGGCGGGGGGGGGGGGGGTGGTTGGGGGGTTGTGGTTCTGTGGCAGAGTGCTTGCCCAGCATTATGTGAGGCACTGGATTCTATCCTTAGCACCATACAACAAATAAAATAAAAGCATTCTGTTCATCTACAACTATAAAAAATAATTAAAAATAAAAACCTTCTCTGACCTCTCAACTCAGGGATAAGTTCTTTGTCATTATATTCTCAGAGGACCTTCTTTATACTTGTTACATTTATACTGCTGTATTTATTTATGTTCCCTTCAATAGACTAAATCATATTCAATTTGTTTTTCCAACATTGGACACATCATACTGACACAATAAAATTTATTAAAGATTGAATGGTTTAGTACATCCACCTAATGGAAGGAAACTTAAAGTCCCTTTCAGCTTAGTTACTACAAGACATCATAGAGTGCTCCTGTCCAGTTATGACTGTACCCAATGCATAGTCTTCTATTTTTTTTCCGTTTAACAAAAGCTAGTTCCTTTCAAACTGGCCATAGAGTGATATAAAACTACTTTAATAGACATTTTCAAAACATTTTACTAGCTGGGCATGGTGGTGCATGCCTGTAATTCCCGTTACTGGAGAGGATAAAGCAGGAAGATCAAAACTTAGCATGACCCTATCTCAAAATAAAATTTAAAGAAAAAGGTAAAGATGTAGCTCAGTGATAGAGCACTTACCTAGCATGTGTCAGTCTCTTGGTTCAATCCCAGTATCACTAATAATAACAACAGTAACAATCAAATATATAGATTAGTAAAATTAAAAGAGTCAATGATGTAGCTCAGAGGTAGAGTGCTTGCCTAGCATGTATGAAGCCCTGGGTTCAATCCCCAACCCAACCAAAACAAAAACGAAAAACAAACATTTTACTATATTTTGATCAGAACTGGTTTTGTGAGGTAACCCGTTAAGATTCTGTACATCTGTATCACCATCAGATTGCACTCAGATCACAAAGAATATGAATTTAGTACCCCCTACATCTCTGGCCCACCAGACACCAAGTTCACTGGACACAGAAACCTACCAATAAAGGATCAGTTATATTTCCCTCTCTTTTTCTGCACCTCTATCATCTCAAAGCCCACCTCAAGAACAGTGACAAAGCAGGAAAAAAAGCAACAGCTAGAAAAAGTAACTGCATGGTAAAAGCCACATATACATTTTAAAGTTCCTCAAATTCAGCATACTGTAGTTAATAAGTGTAGAAGGTTCTTGTGGTAACCATCTCACAGCATCCATTTCCCCCTTCTTTCTCCTTAACAGTTTTTCATCCATGTACCCATTCCTCTTCCATGAAGCAGGTGCTCCAAGGGAAGCCAATCACATCAATCAGTCCAAGGGATAGTCCTGGTTGGCTAAGAATAATTCCTTCCATCTTTATTAGCGACTAATTTAGGAAAGGGAATGTAACCCAATTTTGGCCAATGAAATATAAGGTTAAGTTTGTTGAGACCTTCTAGAAAAGTTCTTTCACATTCTTAAAAAGAAAATTGCCATATGAGGCCAGCATCTGTGTCTCTTTCCCTCCCTCTCACCACCAATGTCAATCCCAAATATAATTATTTTGCATATGTTTAAACTAGAAAATGAAAAGTATTTTACTATTTCTTTCAAATAGAGATCAGATAATAAAAAGTCGACTAAAGTTCTAAAACAGTGATCAGCCAACATTTACTAGGGAACCATTTGGACAAAAAGGCCTTTCTTGTTTGGGACAGAAGAGTTCTGGTGAAGGCAGACAATGGGATATGTATTAAACAGAGAAAGTTTATAGGCAAAGTTCAAAAGATAATACTAATCTTGGGCGATAAGAATAAAAGGCAGGTAACCCAGTATGGTGATGCATGCACTAAATTCCAACTATTCCCAGCTACCTGGGAGGCTGAGGTCAGAGCATCAAGAGTTCAAGGCCAGCCTGCACATTTCTGTAAGACCCTGTCTCAAAACAAAAATAAACAGTAAAATAAAGATCTGGGGATGTAGCTTAGTGTTATAGCACATGATTAGCATGTGGGAATATGCAGGTTCAATTCCCAGTATAGTGAAAAAAAAATAAATGGCAGATGAAAAATTGATCAAAATATCAAGGAAAAAATGTGCATCAATGTTAGTGGCTATAAAGGGCAGTACAGTTTTACATGCATTCGAAATTCAAAGTAAATAAATGGAACTCATTTTTTTAACATGTGAAAGCAAAATGTAAACCTTAAAAAAAACTAATGATCTATATTTCTCAGTGCAGCATTTTGAAAATTCTAAAACTTTTCCCTCTTTAGGTTTCGTGTAACTTTGATGATAAATCTAAAAATGCTTTAAACTTTAGGGCTGGAAGTGTAGCTGAGTGGCAGAGTGCAGGGAAGGGAGGGGGTAAGCAGGGGAGGGAGGCAGGGAAACTGGTGGAGGTGTTAGTATGCCTGTAAGAGTCAGGCATAGTGGCACATGCCTAGAATCCCACTGACTCAAGAGGCTGAGGCAGGAGGATCACAAGTTCAAGATCAGCATCAGTAATAGTGAGACTCTCAGCACCTTAGCAATACCTTCTCTCAAAAATAAAAAGGGCTGGGGATGTATGTAGTTCAGTGGTAAACTGCCCTTGGGTTCAGTCCAACTACCAAAAAACCCCTGCAAAATCACAAAGCAGACTTCATCAGGATATCTTGGGGGGGGGGGTGCCAAAAAGAAACACCAAATCCTCCTTATTAGTAAACTGCCCTACAGCCTAAAATAGGCTGGGAGTGTACCCAAGTCCTGGAAGTACATGCTTAGTTTGTACAAGGTCCTGGGTTCAATACCCAGCACCCAAAAAACTAACCCTAAAACAGTAACATCTCTTTACTTGTAGATACACAGGGGAAAACAAAGAGAAAAAGCCCATAAGAGATAAATTTGGGCCTAACACATATAATGGTACAGTACCATTTGATGGTCCTGGTCTGCTATACCACTGCTACCATTTAAAAATTTTATAAGCAGCATCCCTTCAAGTAGCTATTTCAAGCCAAAAGCAGAAAATCTAGTCATAGGAACACATGTAACTTATAAGTCTTAGCTAAGATATGTTTGATTCCATGTGCTCACCATAAGCCTTGCTTTCCTCAAGGGGGAAAAAAACTGAATTATTTCTATATTTATACTCTTTCTGAAAAGTCCAGAGGCAAGAGGCAGGCCTAGCAGAGTCCAAGACTTCAGTTAAAAAAGAGCAAGGCTAGGGGCTGGGATTTTGGCTCAGAGGTGGAGTGCTCATCTAGCATGTGCAGGGCCCTGGATTCGATCCTCAGCACCACATAAAACTAACTGAATGGAATGAAGGTATTGTATCCAACTACAACTAAAAAAATAAATATTAAAAAAAAAAGCAAGGCTAGGGCTGGGGATGTGGCTCAAGTGGTAGCGCGCTTGCCTGGCATGCTTGCGGCCCGTGTTCGATCCTCAGCACCACATACAAACAAAGATGTTGTGTCCACCGAAAACTAAAAAAGAATAAATATTAAAAAAAAAGCAAGGCCCAAATTCCAACTATTCCACTTTCTAAATGAGCAAATTAATATCTATTTGTTTCTTCATGTATAAAAAAAATAATGCCTACCTCTCCAGGTTATCATGAGTCTTCAAGATAATACATACTAAAATACTTTGCACATAACAGGTACCCAATAATACTGGATTAAATATTTATCTAACAACATATGCAAAAAAATAGTTTAAAAAGTGATCAAAATGATAGGCTGTGTAAAAACAACTCTAGGATTTTCAATCACAAATTAAGCAATTTATTGAAAAAAAGCAAAGATCTGAAAGTTAGAGGTCCTAAGTCTTTGTTTTGATATTAACTAGTTAAATTATCCAATTTGGTAAGTCAATGTGAACCTCAGTTTGTTCCCCACAAAATGAAAGGACTGAAATATAGATGAATACTATTTTGTAGTTTTTAGCAATGTCACACAAATAACAATAGAAATAAACCTAGATCTTGTTCAGTATGATATCAAAATACCTCTAAATGATCTCCTTGAAAGACTATAAAACATAAAATATTGATATCCCAAGCAGTTCAAATGAGTATAGAATTCTGAGCCTGCAAAGAGATAAAAATAAAATTAAAGGTGGTAAGTTTGATGTTAATTTAGGTGAACACAATGACCGTGACCTTTGAGGACAGTTACAGACAAAAAGGAGCAGAAACTGAAGATAACATTAGCTGTGACTTTCAAACTGAATTTGGTCCAAGCAAGGAGGCACATGCTGATAACCCCAGCAATTCAGGAGACAGAGGCAGGAGGATTACAAACTTGAGGTCAGCGTGGCAACCCCCTTTTTTAAATTAAAAAAATATAAAGAGGTGGAGACCCAATTAGTAGAACAGCGCACTAGGTTCAAACCCCAGAAACTCCTCCACCAAAAAAACAAAACAAAACAACAACAACAAAAAAAAAAAAACTCCTGAATTTAGGTAAATAAAATAGAAAGAGAAACTACACAAATCCAACTGAAAGGTGACCAAGACTCTGACTTTGGCCATAGAACAAAGAGAATGAGAAGTGGCAAATTTTACTAATCAACTAACATATAAAAAGATAGCAATAAATTAAACAATTTTTAAAAACCCAGGGCTGGAGGTGCTGCTCACAAGGCCCTGGGTTCCTTCGGTAACACCAAAGCAAATTTTTTAAAAATATTATGCCTTAGTAGTTTTTATTGGTTTATATATCTTACCCAACCCTATACTAGGAAATAAATCTAGAGAACCTAGAGCTTTCTACTTCTTGACTAAATCTCCAGCACCCTGCCTGTCCCCCACTTTTTTTTTTTTTAATTTGAGGCAGGTTCTCATTAAATTGCCTAGGCTGGCCTCAATCTTGCAATTTTTCTGCCTCAGTCTCCCAAGTAGCTGGGATTATAGGCATATGCCACTGCATCCTGCTAGTTTTCATATGGTAACGCCCTAAACAGGTTTTTTTCCTCAAATATGGCTATAAATATTTTTATTATAACTTGCTAAAAATATTATTTCTAAAAGGTCACCATTAAACATAAACAAAAAAGCTAATTTTTATTTTCTTACTATAGATTCTGTTGTCTGGTCTTCTTTTGATATTTCTGGTGTTCAGAAACCAGTATTTTTCCTCACTGTTGAAACAGTAAAACACTCTATTTTTAATTTTTTTTTTTTTTAGAGAGAGTGAGGAGAGAGAGAGAGATCTATTTTTAATTTTTTTAATCAACATTAAAATGAATGTTAAATTGAATAATTTATATTAGCTAAACCAGAATTATTATTTTTGTTTACATAAAGTATAAAACACAGATCTCAGCATTCAATAGACAGTTAAATTGTAATCAAGAAAAATGTCTAAAACCAAATATACTGATCAAAATGATTAATACAATGTTGGGGAAATGTTCTATTACTTATTTTTTAGTATTACTAGTAAAATAATATTTTAGCTCATTTTAATATTTGTTGCTAGAATTTCTTATTTTGAGTAAGAATCATTAACATTAATTATTTACCTAATTTTTAAAATACTTTTTCTGTGCACTACATTAAAAAAAAAGAAAAAGAAGTTTTGGCAAACAGTTAGTTATTAGAAAAATTTAACTTCAGAAATTTGAAAGATACTTTGAAGCTGTTAATGAAACTTTATTACAAAGAGCACACTGAAAGTTAATGTTTTATAGTCTGTATGACTATGTCATTATGATTCCAGTTAACCCATTGGTTATAACACTCATAATACATGCAAATAAAATTTCTAACCTGATCCTACAACAAATTTTTATCTCCTCCAATTTAAAAAATTTTCTAAAATATGACTGAAACTTTTTGGATTTAAGTAGTAAATAATGATAAAAATGCAAATTTAAATGTGATTTTTTTGTAGATTGTTTTTCCTCCAGAAAAAAAGGGAATACTTTCTATGTTATTTAATATCAAATTAAAATTTGACTATTATTTTCTACATATTTTTAACAATATATTTGTTTTCTGCCAGGCATGGTGGAGCATGCCTGTAATGTCAGCAGTTTTGGAGGTTAAGGCAGGAAGATCACAAGTTCAAGTCCAGCTTCAGTAACTTAGCAAGGGCCTAAGCAACATAGTGACATCCTTGCCCTAACAGTTTTAATCAGAACTATTAAACTATTTCCTAGAGCTCTGGTTTAAGGGTATTTTTCTTTTTCTTTTTGGGGTGTGTGTGTGTGTGTGTGTGTGTGTGTGTTGTGTGTGTGTTAAGCAAGCATGTTACTGCTGAGCTATATCCCCATCCCTTTTTCTTTTAATTTAATTTTGGGACAGGATCTGGCTAAACTGCCCAGGCTGGCCTCAACCTTGCAATCCTGAGCAGCTGGACATGCCTTGCACTTGGAGCAAGGGAACTGTTTATCAAACTGAAGGTGGTACATGACCTATTAATGACCTGTGACAATTTTTTAATATGTATTTTTAGTTGTAGATGGACACAATATCTTTATTTTTTTAAATTTTTTAAATTTTATGTTGTGCTGAGAATCAAACCCAGTGCCTCAACATGTGTGAGGTGCTCTACCACTGAGCTACAACCCCAGCCTACAATTTTTTAATATAATGAAAATGTCAGCATAATACCATGGAGTAAAAGCTAAGCATTGTTTTGTATGAAATGTGTTCATTTTATGCATATAAAAATCCCAACACTCCAAGAACCTGAGGCAGGAGAATCACAGATTCCATGCCAGTCTGGACAATTTAGGAAGACCCTATCTAGAAACAAAAAACAAAAAGGGCTGGAGATGTAACTCAGTGGTAGAATACCCCTGAGTTCAATTCCCAGTACTGTTAAAAAAAAAAAAGAGTGCTGCATTGAAACGGAAATATTTCTGGAGTGGGCATGGTGTCACACACCTATCATCCTAGCAGCTCAGGAGGTTGAAGCAGGAGGATTATGCATTCAAAGCCAGCCTCATGAACTGAGCAAGGCCCTGAGCAACTCAGCGAGACCCTATCTCTAAATAAAATATTAAAAAGGGTTGGGGAGGGGCCAGGGTTGTGGCTCAGCAGTAGAGCACTCGCCTAGCATATGCGAGGCCCTGGGTTCGATCCTAAGCACCACATAAAAATAAAGGTATTGTGTCCAACTACAACTAACAAATATTTTTTAAAAAGTGTGTGTGGGGGGGGGTAGGAATGCGGCTTAATGGTTAAGCACCCCTGAGTTCAATCTCTGGTACCCCCCCCCAAAAAAGAAAATATTTCTAGACCAGGGCACAGTGGCATATATTTAAAATCCCACCAATTTGGGAGGCTGAGGCAGAAGAATTAAAAATTCCATCAATTCAGCAAGACTCTGTCCCAAAAAATAAAAAGAGAGTCCAGGCACTGTGGTACCAAGACTCAGGAGGCTCAGAAAGAGAAGACTGTAAGTTCAAGGCCAGCCGGAACAATTTAGACATCCATTTCAAAATAAAAAGGGTCCCAGCTTCAATCCCAGTACTATAGAATAAATGAATGCATTACATATTATATATGTACCTATATATGTATACATACATATATGCGTGTATATATTTTATATATGTGTGTGTTGAACTTATCTCTTAAGTAAGTGGTTTAGCACCCCTAAAGGTCAACCCCCACTACCACACAGTATTTCTTTTTTTTCTTTTTCAAATTGTTTTTATTTTTTTCTTTTTCAATTTATTGGTGCATTATAATTGTTCATAATAATGGGATTTACTGTTACACATTCATACGTGAACACCATGTAACAATATTGTTTGGCTAATATCATTCTTTAGCACTTCTCCCATTCTACCCATCTCCCACCCCTTGGTTCCTCCCTTTCCTCTACTGATCTTCCTTTGATTTCAATAAGATCCATTTTACCTTTCTTTTCCTTTTTTCCTCTCTAGCTTCCTCATGAGAAAACAAAGGATCCTTAACCTTCTGTTTGATTTTGCTTAACATAAAGTTTCTAGTTCCATACATTTTCCTGTAACTGCCATAATTTCATTTTCCTTTATAGCTGAATAAAACTCCATTATGTATATACCACATTTTCTTTATCCATTCACCCTTTGATAAACACCTAGGCTGGTTCCATAGTTGGCTCTTGTGAACTGCACTACTATAAACATGGGTATCTATGTATCACTATAGTATGACAACTTTAATTTTTTTAATATTTATTTTTTAGTTGGACACAATACCTTTATTTATTTATTTTTATGTGGTGCTGAGGATCAAACCCAGGGCCTTGCACTTTCTAGCAAGTGCTCTGTCACAACCCCAGCCCCCAATGAATTTAATTTTTTTTTTCAAAGAGAGAGAGAGAGAGAGAGAGAGAATTTTTTTTTAATATTTATTTTTTAGTTCTCGGCGGACACAACATCTTTGTTGGTATGTGGTGCTGAGGATCGAACCCGGGCCGCACGCATGCCAGGCAAGCACGCTACCGCTTGAGCCACATCCCCAGCCCCCGAATTTAATTCTTAAGGATAAATTCCAAGGAGTGGTATAGCTAGGTCATATGGAGGTTCCATACCTAGTCTTTTGAGGAACCTCCACAATGACTTCACAGTGGTTGTACTAAATTACAGTTTCACCTAAAAGCGTTCCTTTTTCTCCAATCCTCTCCAGCATTTATTATTTGTATTCCTGATGACTGCTTCTGACTGGTGTGAGATAAAACCTCAGTATAGTTTTGATTTGCATTTCCCTAATTGCTAATGATCCTGAAAATTTTTTCATGTATTTGTTGGCCATTTGTATTTCTTTTTTTGACAAGAGTCTGCTGAATTAATTTGCACATATGGGTTATTTGATTTTCTGGTATAAAGTTTTTTGAGTACTTTATATATTCTAGATATCAATCTTCCATCTGAAGAATTGCTAGCAAAAATTTTCTCCCATTTGGTAGCTTCTCTTCACATTCCTAATTGTTTCCTTTGCTATGCAGAAGATTTTTAACTTGATGTCAACCATTTACTGTTAGCATTATTTCCTGAGTTTTAGAGGTCCTACGGAAAAAGTTGTTGCCTCTGCAGATATACTGGAGTATCGATCCTACATTTTCTTCTAGGAGTTGTGTAGTTCAAAAGAAGTATTTCTTTCTTGGCTCATGGTCAAAAAGGATTCAAAACTTTGTATTACAAAAGTTTTCAGCCACTCATAGTGGCGCATGCCTGTACCTGTAATCCCTGCAGCTTGGAAGGTTGAGACAGGAGGATTCTGAGTTCAAAGCCAGCCTCAGCAACAGCAAGGTGCTAAATAACTCAAGTGAGACCCTGTCTGTAATTAAAATACAAAAAAGAGCTGGGGATGTGGCTCAGTGGTTGAGTGCCCCTGAGTTCAATCCCCACCCTGAAAAATAAAAAAGTTTTCAAACATAACTAAAATATAGATAAAATAATGCCATATAAAAAATGGTGGAATGAGACAGACATCATTACCCTAGGTACATGTATGACTGCACAAATGGTGCGACTCCACATCATGTACAACCAGAGAACTGAAAAGTTGTGCTCCATTTGTGTACAATGAAATGAAATGCATTCTGCTGTTATGTAAAACTAAGTAGAATTAAAAAAAAAAAAAGAATAATGCCATACACCTGTCATCTAGCTTGAACACTTGTCCTCTTTTTCTTGAATGTTATTTTTACTGACAACCTTACTGAAAGGAAGTGACAACTATAAAGAAGTGCTGAAAGCAGAGAAAATATCAAGTTCTCTTAAACCTCTTACAGTGAAATGAAATTTTTAAAGCAACATTTAGGTAAAACTTTCTATATTTTCCCCCAAAGACTTTCCTTATATAAAGAACAGGGTTAGGGCTAGAGCTGGAGCTCAGTGGTAGAGCACTTGCCTTGCATGCGTGGGACCCTGGGTTCAATCCCCAGCACCACATAAAAAAATAAACAAAGATATTGTGTCCATCTACAACTAAAAAAAATATTTAAAAAATAAACTTAAAAAAATAAAGGACAGGATTAAAATTTGTATTTTTTAGTGTTTAGTATGATCTTACAAACGGTTTGCGGTTTGTTGTTGTTTGTTTTGTTTTGCAGTACTGGGTACTGAACCCCAGCCATTTTTAAATTTTATTTTGAAACAGGGTCAATAAAGTTGCTCAGGGGCTGGGTATATAGCTCAGTTGATAGAGTGCTTGCCTTGCATGCACAAGGCCCTGGGTTCAATCCCCAGCACCAAAAAATAAACAAATAAGTAAATAAAGTTGCCCAGGTTGGCTTGGAACTCCTGCAATCCTTCTGTGCTGGCCTCCTGAGTAGCTTGGAGTTACAGGCGTGTGATATTGCACCAGGCACAAATGGCAAAATCTGATATAAATTTCAGATCTTATTTGCTCTGTAATGTTCGCAAATCTAAAGAATTTATATCTATTATCTTTGTAAATAAATCTCTTATCAATTTTATAGATTAAAAATGTAATCTTTAAGAAGAACCTCTCTAGCTTCATTTCATCTTTAATTCAAAAGTGCAAGTGAACTGACAACACTTAATAAACATCAGATTGATGGATACAAGCAATATGCTCAAACATTTAAATGTTTTAAGGTAATCTCTTAAATTACTAAACAACAAGTAAACTTTTCTGATCACACACAGTTAACTAGAAAATAATTTCAAATAAAAAATACCTACTCAAAAGCATATCACAGGGACTGAGAAATGTAGCTCAGAGCCTAACATGCATGAGGCCCTGGGTTTGATCCCTAGTACTGCAAAAAATAAATTAATAAGTCATGTCACAAGATCAGCTGACTTTGTATTTATGTACACCACTAACTTCACCATCCCACTGCTAATACACAAAATCAAAGGAAGAAATGAATTTTGTAAATCAGGCATACCACTAATTTTTCTCAATTTGTTAAATAAGTTTTATTTAGCCATGCACAGTGGCATATGCCTGCAATCCCAGCTACTCAGAAGGATGAGGCTAATTTACAAGTTCAAGGCCAGCCTGGACAACTTAAGAAGACCCTGTTCTCAAACTAAAAAATAAAAAAATAAAAAGGGCTAAGGATATATCTCCATGGTAAAGTGCCCCTGGTTCAATTCTCAGTACTGCAAAAAATTAAAGTTTTAAAAATTACACGCAACAGCAAATTCTATTAACTTCGCAGTATTATTTTTAAAAGTAAACAGTTTTTTTATCCTAACCTAGCACCTCAAAGAGCTTGAAGAGGGCTGGGGATGTGGCTCAAGCGGTAGCGCAGGCACCTGGCATGCGTGCGGCCCGGGTTCGATCCTCAGCACAACATACAAACAAAGATGCTGTGTCCGCAGATAACTAAAAAAAAATAAATATCGAAATATGATATATCAAGAACTACGTAATGTTTTGAACAACCAACAATAAAAATTAAAAAAAAAAAAACTAGAAAGAGAAGAAAACAAATGTTGAACTAGAATCTTGTTAGAAATGGGGAATTTCTGAGTAAATACAGACATTGCAAAATGACTCTAAAACAAGGAAACTATAAACTGACCCATTAGCATAGAAAACCTGGACTGATGCTAAGAGATCTCCCACTGACAAAGACCTCAGGATCATCAGGGATTAGAGATGAGTGTTACTTGACCTTTGCCAAATTATGATATTATTTTTTAAAAAAATATATATTTTTGCTGTTGATAAACTTTTATTTTATTTATATGTTTATTGCACTGCTGAGAATTGAACCCAGTGCCTCACACATGCTAGGCAAGCACTTCACCAATGAGTCACTACCTCAGCTGATTTTATTTTAATGTCTGTAATCAACCAAGCAGCTTGAAGCCTGAGGCAGAAGAATCAAATGTGCAAGATCTTGTTTCAAAACTTTAAAAACAAATAAATAAGTAAAAAGCATTGAATCAGGAGCTCAGTGGATAAGCATTTCTGGGTTCCATCACTGGTACAAAAATAAATAAATCAATGTTTAAAAAGAGAGAAAAAACAAAAGAGCTTGAAGAGCTTCTGAGTGCAATTTTAAATGTAAACTTAAAAACATACAAAGAGCAGAGACTATTATAATTTACCTTATTTTAATTGATGTATAATGATAAGTAATAGTGAGATTTGTTATTACATATTCATGGCACATGACACTGATTATAAGTGTATCCCCATATACCCAGTGTCTAGCTTCAATTATTTCTAAATAACATTTTTTCTGAATGTGACATTTACCAAGCTTTACTGTAAGATTTTTATAAAGCAATACAACTCAGCAAGGCCCTAAGCAACTTAGTAAGACCCTGTTTAAAAATAAAAAATAAAAAGGGCTGGGAATGTGACTCAGTGGTTAAGTGGCCCTTCGTTCAACTCCTGGTACCAAAAAAAAAAAAAAAAAAAAAAGAATTAATCTGAATTAACCCAATTTCAGAGCTCACATAATCCTCTTTTTTTTTTTTTTAAGTTTTAGGTGGACTTGATATCTTTATTTTAATGTGGTGCTGAGGACTGAACCCAGTGTCTCACGCGTGCTAGGCAAGCACTCTACCACTGAGCCACAACCCCCGCCCCAATTCTTATTTATTTTTAATTAAAATAAACAGTAAGGGCTGGGGATGTGGCTCAGGTGGTAGCGCGCTCGCCTCACATGCGTGCGGACCGGGTTTGATCCTCAGCACCACATACCAACAAAGATGTTGTGTCCGCCGAGAACTAAAAAATAAATATTTAAAAAAAAATAAATAAACAGTAAAAGCTGATGAAAATTTAACCCAAAATTAATACAAATTTTGAGACATTAAAATATATATTTTAGATGTTAAAACTCTCATCTGCTGCTGAAACATAAAACATAATGAAAATTGTACAATTTGTAGGAAAATGGACTCTTCAAGCTACTTCTCCAGTATACTAGGATTCTAGGACAGTCCAAACAAATTTCAGCTGTTGATAAGCAATACTACTTAAATCTTACAGCTCCAACTGTTCCTCATTCCAAAAGTTTGTCAAATTCAGACAAACAGGTGAAAGTCATCCAACATAAATATAGAAAATTACCTGAAATGTTGAAATATATGCAGACCATTCCTGTTTGATTTAAAATTATGGCTGTTAAAAAAAAAAAAAAAAAGTTTGCTCTGGCTTGTGATTCTCCTAAACCTCCCAGAACAAATTCACTCCTCTTAAATTCCACTGCTATTTGAACCTCATATGGCATGCCCGGGCAAATTTGATGACTTGGATTTAGTTTTAGAAGGCAGGCTTACCGCCAAATCTGCTGTATCTACTCCCCTGAACCATCAGGACAGCTTTAGCAGCACCTCCCTTATTTATGTTACTGCTCGAGCAGTCAACCTACCGCTTACTATCAAATGAGGCTCAAACTACTCAGGTTTCCTATCTCTTGAGAGTAATATGACTGCCTTCACTATACTATGGCTTCCTCCACTCCACCCCTATTTAAAATAAAACATTACCATTTCGGAACAATCTACTTCTCAACTAGCAATAAAGAGAGGCAAATCAGTAATATATGTCACTATCCTCTCTTAAAAGGTTTTCATTTTACGTATCAGTATTTATGACTCCCTGAACAAAAAAGGAATACATTTTCTCACCAAAAATGTCCTTATGATCACACTTCACCAAAAAGTTACACATAGAGTGAACCTCAAAGGCAGAATTTTGGACTGAGGTTGTGGCTCAGTGGTAGGGTGTTCGCCTAGCATTCATGAAGCACTGGGTTCAATCCTCAGCATCACATAAAAATAAAATTAAGATATTGCATCCACCTAAAACTAGAAAATAAATATTTTTTAAAAAAGCAGAGTCTGACTCTGCCTTCTATAAAAATACATACAATTTTAGGGGAAATTTATGATTGCCACTGAAAGGCAAGTCATAAGAAGGTGATTCTACAATTTACTCCAAATTAATAACTTTAAAAGCTCATTAATGCTTTAAGATACAGGCCTTATTGGATACCCACAATTTCTTGGCCATGTACATAATACACAGGTTTAACTTTTACATTATCTAATAAAGCTACAGTATAACGTCTATTAATACTTCAGAATACATACCAAAATATTCCTTCTGTATTAGCAAATGGGAAAACTTAACAAAGTGCAGGAATACCAAAGCATACATGGTCAATTTTGTTTTTTAATATTTTATTTTTTAGTATTTGGCGGACACAACATCTTTGTATGTGGTGCTAAGGATCGAACCGGGGCCGCAGGCCAGGCGAGTGCGTTACCGCTTGAGTCACATCCCCAGCCCATGGTTAATGTTTTTTTTTTTTTTAATATTTATTTTTATTTTTTTTATTGGTTGTTCAAAACATTACAAAGCTCTTGACATATCATATTTCATACATTTGATTCAAGTGGGTTATGAACTCCCATTTTTACCCCGTATACAGATTGCAGAATCACATCAGTTACATATCCACTTTTTTACATACTGCCATACTAGTGTCTGTTGTGTTCTGTTGCCTTTCCTATCCTCTACTATCCCCCCTCCCCTCCCCTCCCCTCCCAACTTCTCTCTCTACCCCATCTACTGTAATTCATTTCTCCCCCTTGACTTTTTTTCCCTTTCCCCTCACATCCTCTTATATGTAATTTTGTATAACAATGAGGATCTCCTTCCATTTCCATGCAATTTCCCTTCTCTCTCGCTTTCCCTCCCACCTCTCATCCCTGTTTAATGTTAATCTTCTTCTCATGCTCTTCCTCCCTGCTCTGTTTTTAGTTGCTCTCCTTATATCAAAGAAGACATTTGGCATTTGTTTTTTAGGGATTGGCTAGCTTCACTTAGCATAATCTGCTCTAATGCCATCCATTTCCCTGCAAATTCCATCATTTTGTCATTTTTTTAATCCATTCATCTATTGAAGGCATCTAAGTTGGTTCCACGGTCTAGCTATTGTGATTGTGCTGCTATGAACATCGATGTAGCAGTATCCCTATAGTACGCTCTTTTAAGGTCTTCAGGGAATAGTCCGAGAAGGGCAATAGCTGGGTCAAATGGTGATGGTCAGTGTTTTTAAACACAACAATATGACACTGAATTTTCTTCCCCTGGGTTCTTCCTCATACTCACTAAAACTCATTTATTCACTAATCTCCACCATGAAACTCTACTAATAACCACAGAAACATCCTCCAATCCCAATCAAGGAAGCATTTCAATGAAATATTTAATTATTTTTCCAAGTGAAATGGTGAAATATTTATCACTGACTCTACTTAATACATATTCTCACTGCATTCAAGTCTACAGAAAAAGGTGGCCTATGGTACAAAAATATGGATTAGCAGCAATCAAATCATCCTTTACAGTAACTAATGAGATGTACAAATATACCATTAAATTTCTACAGGAAACCACACAAACAACTTCCCTTTTTTAATCCTAATTTAAATATCCAATTATACTTACAATGGTTAGCAAATCAACCACCTTTCACTCCCTACAGCAGCAGGAACAATTCAAAAAAGGGGAAAAACAATTAAAAGCAAAAGACTTGGGTGGGCATGGTGGCACAAGTCTATAATCCCAGCAGCCCAGGAGGTTGAGACTGGTCAGCCTCAGCAACCGTGGGGCACTAAGCAACTCAGTGAGACTTTGTCTCTAAATAAAATACAAAACAGGACTGGGGATGTGGCTCAGTGGCTGAGTACCCTTGAGTTCCATCCCTGGTACCCCCCCCCCCCCAAAAGGGAAATGACCTGGCCGGAGTTGTAGAGTGTTTGCTTAACGTGTGAGGCACTGAGCTGGATTCTCAGCAACACACAGCAAGGTCCATCGACAACTAAAATAAATAAATAAAAAGCAAATGACCTTCAGTACTTACACTTACTTGGTAAAATATGAGAAAAGAAGTAACATTTAAAGAATAAAGACTAGAATTAAGAGAATTTTAAAAAACAGACAAAATGTCTAAAACCAAATTTGACAACTAGCAGGGGTAGGGGGAACCAGCCTATTGTGTTACAAAAAAAATGTTAACTACCATTAAAGAGCATCAAAATAAAACCCTTGAGTAAAAAATAAAACTGAAAAATGAGAAAATAATCTAAGAGGCAATAAATTATAATGAACACATAGAGCAGATCTCCAAGCACAAGACAAAAACACTAAATCATAGTCTTAAACAATCACCCAAACTGGGCATGGTGGCGCATGCCTGTAATCCCAGTGGCTTTGGAGGCTGAGGCAGGAGGATCACTGGTTCAAAGCCAGCCTCAGCAAAAGTGAGGCACTAAGCAACTCAGAGAGACCCTGTCTCTAAATAAAATACAAAATAGGGCTGGGATTGACTCAGTGGTCGAGTACCCCTGGGTACCAAATAAATAAATAGATAGATAGATCATCCGAGAAAAATTCCTCAATTTCATATGTGAAAAAACTTGTTACAAGTTTTTTTTTAAATAATACCTGGCAAAATTAAATCTTATAATAAAGTTTCTTACAAAAATATGTATTATATCTAAGATATTGCTTCTCTTAGGAAACTGCAGTAGGTTAAGATACTACACAGTGTAGCTAGCATACATTCCTCCCAGTGACTCCCGTTGAAGATTAGAAAATCAATATTTCACAATGAAACTCTGAATTCGCAAAATAAAGTTTATTATAACATCAAAATTAGATACATATTTAGTACACCAAAATAGGGTATCAGAAGCTGGTCTTTACAATGGCAAATAATGAAATTAATATTAAACAGGTACCTATTTTAAAGTCCCTATTTACTATTGAGGGGTAGGTATCATCAATTTGAAGCTGGGTACAAGAAGAAAGTCTAATAAAACAGTTTTCCCGTTTTAACTGGGAAAATCAGAGGAAGCACTGGGAGCTAAAAGAAAAATAAAAAACAACTAAAGACTCTAGAGTCTTAAATTTTCTTCAATGGGAAAAAAATCTCAAAACACCTCAATAAGCAAAACATTAAAAAAGTCAATCTCTCTCTCTCTCACACACACACACACACACACACACACATATATTCAATGCTATCAAGTACGCCACAAATCATCTACTGTGTAGAAGTTTTAGCAAGCTTGCTTAGCACACACATTAAATTCAGCCCTTTAGATTGGCTTTACTCTCTATCTCCTCCTCCCATCAAACATTTTTCTAAAATATTTTCCCTGTATGAAAATTTAGATGTGCCCCCCCAAAAAAAGAAAGAGAAATTTAAAAAAAAATTTAGATGTGCTAAGTACCCTCAAACCTTTTGAGAGATGCATACCCACTGCAGGCCCAAATTATCATGATTTGCTACCTTATGAAATTAAACCAACAAAAGCCAAAGAACTGAAACAACATCATTAACTTCATCTACTAGGAAAAAAATGACTGACTCAAAATTTTACATGGGGGGTGTGGGGGTGTGGCTCAGTGGTAGAGCGCTTACCTAGCACATGTGAGGCACTGGGTTCTATCCTCAGCACCACATAAAAATAAAGGTATTGTGTCTATCTACAACTTAATATATTTTTTTTTAATTTTTAACATGGTATTTATTTATTAATTAAATAAATATCAGGTGCCTACTACATCAAAGCAGTGTGCTAGCCACAAGAAAGAACAATATAATTATTAACAACATACAAACACTAACCCTCCTCTCAAGGAGCTTCCATTCCAGAGAGGAAAAGAATCCAAAACCAAGTAAATACATTTAAACAACCAAGTACTGATCAATTCTCCAATTTTATTCTCATGGCCTACCTCACTGCATATACTACCTTCCCAAAAGCATTCAATTAATCTACTTAATTCCTTTAAAGTACATACTGTACTCATAATTACACTTACCAGTGCTGTTCAGCAGCACTATTCACAATAACCAAAAGATGGAACAGCCCAAATGTCTATCACTGGATGAAGAGATAAATATATTGTGATGAGTTATATGTTCACAATGGAATACTACTTAGCTCTAGAAAGGAATGCAGTATGCATACATGATAGACAGTGAACAAACTATGAAAACATCTTAATTGAAAGAAATCAGAGACAAAAGGTTATATATCATATTATTTCATTTATATGAAATACACAGAATGAATCAATCCCTGGAAACATACTGTACTCATAATTACACTTATCAGATTGTTGGTAGCCAAAGGCTGGGAAGGGAAGAAGAATGAGGTTTAATGGGTACAAGTTTTCTTTTGGGGTAATGAAGATGATCTGGAATTAGAAGTGGTAAGGCACAATACTATGAGGGTACTAAATGACAGTAAATTGTTGATTTGAAAATAGTTTACTTATTCACATGTACTTCACCTTAATTTTTAAAAACTTTACCAGTTAGGAAAGCGGACTTTTTTTGTCATAAATAAAACTACTCATTTTACCTTTAGTAATATCAATTATAAATCAAGACTCATTTTAATATCAAACGTTTATATCTGCAGGGGGCAACTGGCATTCACCTGTAATACCAGCTACTCAGAAGGCTGAGGTAGGAGGATCATACAATTAAGGCCAGTCTCAGCAATCTAGGAAGACTGTGCCTCAAAATAAACAAGGGCTGGGGATGTGGCTCAGTGGTTAAGTGTCCCTGGGTTCAATCCCTGGTACCAAAAAAAATAAGTAAAAAATAAAAAGCCAGGCATGGTGGTGCACATCTGTAATCCTAGAAACTTGGGAAGACTTGGGCAGGAGAATTGCAAGCTCAAGACCAGCCTCAGCAACTTAGCAAAGAATCTGTCTCAAATAAAATTTTAAAAGGGTTTAAGATAAAGCCCAGTTAAATTCCCACTACCCTTAAAGAAAAAAAAAGGCTACCCCCCCCCAAAATAAAAAATGTAACTCAAGTTGGCAGAGCACCCTGGGCTCAATCCCCAGTACCACAAAGAAAAAAGGTGTTTTGTTTTTTTTTCTTCTTCTGATGTACATACAATTCCTACTTAGATGACAACACCCTTTTAAAATTCATGTTTGGTTAACACCTTTATTAATTATATATTTAGTGTATAATTGACCCTAGCAAAATCTGTGCCTAGGAAAGTTGGTATCAATTGTTTATCTTCTTTATAACGTACTCAAACACGTTGTTTTTATTTTGTTTAGTCCCAATAATCCGAGTACAATTTAATGCCATCCTCTCCACAAATTCCACTTTTCCTGTTTCTTCCTCTGTTACAAAATATATCATGAGTCAATCTGCCTAGTTATTTGGACTATGTGTTTCCTCCAACTATTGCCCCAACTCCTGAGAAGCCAGTCCTTTTTGCATCAAAGTAACACCACATTTAACATAATAGATGCTCAAATGTTGGTGGAACTGAAAAGAGCCAGGCACCATGCCTGCCTGTACCGAGAGACTGAGGGTGGTGAGTTCAAAGCCAACCTCAGCAAAAGCAAGGCACTAAGCAACTCAGTGAGACCCTCTCTAAATAAAATACAAAATAGGGCTGGGGATATCAGTGGTCGAGGGGCCCTGAGTTCAATCCCCGGTACAAAAAGAAAGAGAGAAAATGGAAAAGAAATGCAGCCAATAAATAACTATTGCAAATTATTTATTACTTTGAAAAAGACACCTCAACATAAAGAATAAAAAGATCTGATAAAACAAGTATTGAAGCGCCCAGAGAATTCTTATGCCTCACGTTCAGGTAAATTTCCAATTCAACTCTAGAGAATCATTTGTTAAACATCAATATTAACATGAAGTAATTCACCTAAATACCCAGAAAGAATAAATAGGGATTACCCTACCCATCCACTTTTTTGGGTTCTCCTGCATATGTAACTGAACTTAATGAACCACAGTATTCCAAACCAGGTCATAGGAGAATCCCAAGTTCCCAGTCGTCCTGTTTCTATTTCCTGATTGGTCTGACCTGCAAGAATTACAGTGTCCAGCCTTCCCAATTTACGATCTCCTTTAAAATGTTCTAAGGAGAGAGCTTTCTCTTAAAACAAGACTTTCAGAACTTTCTAGGATAATTATGAAAAAGATATCCTACTTTAAAACAAAACAAAACTTACACTTTCCTGTAGCAAGAAAACAGTTTTCAGATAAATTCCGTTATAATTACACTCCGAATTAGGTATAGGCCACAAACTTGCACAACTGAAAGTTATCCCGAAAGCATTACTCCCCTAGCAACGTAGATTTTTAAAAACAGTACACGAATTTTAAAAGAATCCTACCCCTCAAATACGCCTCTTTAAAAAAAAAAGAAGAAGAAGAATTTTTAAAACAATCTAGCACGGATGAAATACCAAGTGCGCCTCACATAACACTGGGATAACATTTTCTCTGCACCACGCTGGCAAAGGAGCGACAACCAGACGCCACTTGGGCTGTGGCCCCGACCCTCGGCCTCCAAACCCCGGGTATGCATCGGCCACTGGCGTCCCGGAGTCCAGTTCCTCCCTAGTTTGCTTCACAGACAAGCGAGCAGCCACTTCCACGGTACAGCAACTCACACACCTCCTCAGCTCTTTAAATTTGTCTTTACCCAGTACGCTCACTCACACCAGGTTAACAGTGCCCGAACAATCGGAGAACTAGGCAAAAGCGAGCTCGCACTAGCCTGGAGAGGCACGTTCCTCAGTCCCGCCGGGCCCGGCACCCACCTGCAGGCCGCGAGCCCGGGGGCGGCGGCGGCGGCGCCCCGTCCTCGCCAAAGACGAGTTTGAAGTCGAGCTCGTCGTGGGTGCCACAGTTTGCAGTAGTCATCGGCGTGGCCCGGAATGCCGCGGCTCCTTCTCAGGCGGCGGCGGCGGCGGCGGCGGCGGCGGCGGCAGCGAGCTCCTCAGCGCCGCTTCATCCCGGGCCGCGCCGGCCAGGTCGTGGCTCTTCGGCAAACTTTCCGGGCGTGGCCCGCCACGCTGAGCGTTTCGTTTCGAAGTAGAAAGCTGGCCGTGCGTCGAGCAGCAGCAGGAGCTGCAAAAACGCCGCCAGTTGCGGTGTCTAAGTCGCCACCGCCGCCTTGGCCAAAGTTCCCCGCCCCCCAAGAGTCGCCGCCACCACCGCCGCTGCTGGCGCGCGCCCGCGCCGTACCGCGCACCCGGCCCCGCCCCCTGCCGCGCGCCCATCCGACCCGGCCACTCATAGGCCGGCAGCGCTGCGGGCCCCGCCCCTCGCAAACCATCGTGTGACTTCCCTGTCTGCGAGAAGGAAGTCACATGAATATGGACACGAAGGCCTTGTTGCCTCCCGGGAGTTGTAGTTACGCCTCTGTTCCCTCTGGAACTCCTAAACCAAGCCCGTGTTAGAGCCTATAGTCCTCTTCAGTTGGATTAGGGAAACCACCACAGGCCAATTGGAGAAGATGCCTTTCCTCATTAGGCAGAGTTCACGTCGAGGAAGGAGCACCAGTAAGGTTATGGGTCTGATGATGGGCGGCCATTTAGAGTTACTCCTGATTTAAAGAATGTATGGTGGCCCGCCTGGGCGGCACACGCCTTTAATCCCCACACCTCGGAAGGCTGAGGCTATGTGATCTCGAGGTCAGCGTGAGCAAAAATAAAAGCCGCTGAGCGCGGTGGCGCATGCCTTATCCCAGCGACTCAGGTGGCAGAGGCTGAGGCAGGAATATCGCAAAAGCCAGCCTCAGCAACTTAAGCGGGACCTTGTCTCAAAATAGAAAATAAAAAGGGCTGGAGACGTAGCTCAATGGTTAGGCGCCCCCTGGGTTCAATCCCATCCCTCCATCCCAACCTCAGCGGTGGAATTTCGAAAGAGCAGGGACTGAACGGAGCCTCCAGGTAAGGAGTGGATGGAGCCCAAGGAAATGGGTAGCAACAGACCCTCTACGGTGGATTGGGGCCCGCGTCTTGATGGTTGCACCTTTGTCTGCCCCACTAGCTTGCCTTGCTTGGAAGCAGTGTGGCTTCCATCGAAAAGACAGAGGGGCAGGGTTTATCTTCCTATCAAAGTTGAGCAGGCAGAGCAGGGAGCTCGGGCCACTCAGCTTTGACCTCTACAACCCCATACACAGCCATGACTGCAGGAGGGATCTTGTTCCGTCCATCCCCAGAGGCCTGCCTTCTCCTAGGACGGCCCAAGACATTGCCTCTTGGGTCTGGGGACTCTGAGCTTGGGCTTGTTTACTTGGGGGATCCACTGAGGCTCATGAGTAGTCAGGGAGTCAGGAGAGGCACTAATGATGGTCTCCCCAGGCTCCTTGCCCCTGGCAAAATGCCTACAGGGCATAGTATTCTCCTGAAGAGCGTTACCCACGGTGCTGCCTCAAGAGGCTTGGGTGCGGATGGGAGGCCTGAAAAGTGCCACCTCACAGGGCCTAGAGCATACCCACACCACCCACAAAAACCCCTGGGAGAGGACGCAAGGTGGAGCTCTTTGTAGAGATCTCAGTGACTCCTGAGCTACCAGGGAGCCCTAGGGGGAACCTAACTAGGTCAGGAGAACTAGGAATGTCCTGAGCGTGTGAGACATTCATCTTGGACCAGTTCATTCCTGCCCAGTGCTGTATGCCTTTACCTATTCTGGATCTGGGGATGCAGAGATAAATTAAGTCTCCCTTCAGGGGTCAGGGGAAGGGTAACAGCAAATCTCTAATTACTGTGCAAAGAGATTAGAGCTGTGCCAGCAGTTCTGAAAAGGTTCAAAATTCCCTGGCTGCAGGACCTTCATAGGGTAGGTAAGAACAGGAGATACAAGCAAGAGGTAAGAAAGATTGTTCCAGGCAAAGAACGGACTTCCAAAGACTTGGAGACCAGAAAGTACCTGCAATAAGCAGTAGACAAAGGGGAAGCTGGATGTGTGGGCAGAGATCTATAGACCACTGCAAGATGCCTGGATTTATATCCTGAGGACAGTAGAGAGCTATGGAAGGGTTTAGAGCAAGGGTATTATATGATCAGAATTCTGGATGGAACACTGGAATGGGGAGTTGGATGAGGTTAAAGGCAGGAGATGACAAACTGACCAACTAGGGGGAAAAATGGCTTTAGGTAGAAAGTTCTTCCCAACAAGCAGTCCTGCCTTCAGAGGATCTCCAACCTGGAGCCCTAATGCCATTCCAGCTCTGTAGCCCTCTGCCTCAAGTTAACGGCCCACCTATTAGTACCACATGCAATATGATCCTGGTATAGTGTAAGGTGCCAAAAGCTTAGTCAGCTCACCTCCCCACCGCACAAAACTTAAAGCAACTTCAGGATGAATCCCCTTCCCCACCATTATACCTCCCAGGTTGTCATCTGCATTTAGAAAATAGACCCTTATCCCAGGTCTTCTTTCCCTCCAGACACAATTTCACCTGAACCAGGAGCTCGGCCAATCAGACCAAAGGGCAGGCAAGAGACAGATCCAGGACCTGCCAGCTCCTTCACCCCTATACCCCAATTGGACCTTAGATAAAATGTAGATGGCTTGAAAAATTTGCCCATTTATTACATGCTCAGCAATGCAAGGACAGCATCTGGAGAACACTTAGAATGGATCATGTTGTGGGGCAGACTTCTGGTCTGTAATAAACTGAGAATTTAACAAGGAGTGATGAGGTCTGGGGCAGGAGTGGCCACCAACTGCAGGGAGCAATTGGTTTTGTTTAAAAAAAAAAAAAAAAAAGTAACAATGGCCAGGATGCTGCAGGTTATGAAGGGACCTATAAACACACACCCAAAAATGCATACTGTTTCTACCCTCTTTCCCAGCAAGGGCCAAGATCTCCCCTCATTATCTCTTTATAAGACAAGTTCCAAAGGCCCTGCAGGTCATCTGATCCACTCCTTACCTAAGAGCACTAAGAAATGAAAGCCCAGGAGCCAGAGAAGTAGAATGCAGGAACAACACCCTTCTCCCTCATGTGTGAATGCCAGCCAGGCCTGAATATCAGATAAAGATATTTCTTTTACCAGCTGCCACAGGCCTGGTCCTGAGGTCCCACTGTTGAAGGTTCTGTGTCCTCAAAGCCATAGGATGGTATAGTTTAGCCCAACCCAGCCCCTTATTTCACTCCAGGGGGAAACAGGAGGCTTGGCGGAAACTCAGTTTAAACAAGTTCCTCCTCTCCATGCCATGAATCTCTCATCTGAAGCTCTTGGTTTAGTCTTCTGCGCTTGCTCCCCAACCCCCAGGCCAACACTGGCCATTAAAGGACATAAGGACTGCCCTTGTGCAGCTCCCAAGTCAGGGTGGAAAGGATAAGACCAGCCAACTACACCCTCAGAAAGTTAGCTGCTGGAGTCAGCACAGGGTGCTGAGAATGCTGAGAAGATAGGTCAGCACTTTGTCCTCACTAGGCAGAGGGGTTTGGTCTCAGTCCAGAGGGCAGTCGCAAGATATCCAGGGAGGCCCTAAGATAAGGAACTGTAGATCTAAGAGATTTCCCCTTCACCTTTGCACAAATCCAGTCTTCTTTACCATTGGATACCATTGAAAATCCTGCCACCTTCTCCAATCTTACTCACCTCTCCCTCTTGTGCTCATATCAAAACCTTTAGTCGGCTGGGGTTGTGGCTCAATGGTAGAGCACTTGCCTAGTATGTGTGGGGCACTGGGTTAAATTCTCACCATCACATATAAACAAATAAATGAATAAAGGTCCATCAATAACTAATAAATATTAGGAAAAAAACACAACCTTTTATCCCTAAAATATGATGAGTTAAGGGAAAGGCCTCAAAAGTGGGTAAATGGATGTATAAGTGTTGTAGCTACTAGCCCAGAAAGGGGTCTGGGGGTTTTAAGTGGCCTAATTTAAGGTAGGCATGGTCACTAATGGTGGGTAAAGTCTTTAGGCTTATCTAAGGCTCTCAGTCCCAGGCTTTGGGCAGGTTACCACTGAGGTGCAATAAAGTGAGACCATTTGAGGACCAACATATTCAACCAGGACCTTTTTTTTTTTTTAATTTTTTTTAGTTGTTAATAGACCTTTATTTATTTATATATGGTGCCAAGAATCGAACCCAGTGCCTCACACATGTCAGGCAAGTGTGTTACCATTGAGCCCCAGCACCCCAGTCCCTCAACTAGGACCTATGCCAAAAGTCCTCAGTCACCAGACATAAAGTAACCAGCCCCTCCCTACCTGACTCTAGTGAATGAGCCTCTCCCCTATGCCCTCAGAGGCTCCAAACTCCAGCCTCTATCTTAATAGAACTCTATCCCTGCCTGTCCTTCCCCATGGCCCAGCAATGAACCTAACCCTGACGGGGAAGGAGACATCCCCAGGAAAACCACACTGACAGGAGAAAAGATCAATGGCCATTCCCACCGGAGGGGTGGGATTTAGTGCCTCCCCAGTGACAGAGGGGGGCGCTCCACTGGGGCTATTCTGTCTGCGCAGTTCCAAGGCTCTGGGAGGCAGCTGGGATTGAGTATTCTTATCTCAACACAAAAAAGCAAGTGTGGGTGACAGGGAAGGGCAGCACTGGGACTAGGACAAAGCCTCACCCACCAAACCCTTGACTCAGAGACCCATGGAGACAAGGGCTACTGGCTAGAAAGGGGGCCAGACCCTAGGTCAGGTTGCCACAGAGCCATTCGGTTGATCCAAGGGAGATGTAGGGAAGATAGCCTTGGCCCAGAGGGGAATCCTCCCCTCATAGTGCCTAGAAAAGGGGAGGACACACAGCATGTTTACAGAAGAGGAAATGGGGGCGGAGCTGGGCAGAGACCTTTGGTCAGAATGCCCCTCCCAGTAAGTGGGGGAGGCCCCAAGAGATGAGGTAGTGGCTGATTGTTTGCTTCTCACTGCCAAGAGGAAATTAAAGTGAATCTGCCACTTCCTTCTGCCCCAAGTTGGTTGGGGAGGGGGAAGAGAGGGTGTGACCTGTGAATGCAATAGCGAAACTGCTGTCACCCACAGCTTCCAGTGCCCACTATACAAAGCAGGTATTTCACCAGGTCTGAGCTCCAATCACCTTTCAGGCTTAAAGACTGAAGAATCAGATCAACACTCCCCACCCCACTGGGCTGGTCACTTAATGGGGCAGCAGACACCCTAGTCCTTTCCCAAATTCTATTGAATTTACCTTTTTTTTTTTTTTTTTGGTAAGAATTTACTTTTTCTTTCTAAGGAAAGTCAATTAAAACCTAACACCTCATGTTTCCTATGTTAGAATGGGTCTCTTGGACCTTTTTAGGTCAACCCAAGTCTGGTGGGCCTGAAAGTTGATAGCCCATCCCCCAGCTCCATCATACCCATAAGGATATGCAGGGGACATGCTTTGGAAGCTACATTTCTTCACAAAGGGTGGGAGTAGAATAATCATGCTAGGACACAAGTCTGTGTGTGAAGATGCCCAGGGCTGAAGCAGTCAGCCATGGGTAACAGTGGGAAGGTGTCTTTATTGCACTGTACCAATGTCAAATTAGGGATAAACCACCTGAAAAGCTCCTGTTTTCAAAGACAATACTCAAATCACTAGGAACTTGGCCCTGCCAGTCAGAAGAAATGTGATACACACCTGGGCACTCCTTGGCCTGTGTTCCAGACTGATGACCTAGTCCTGGACCTCCTACACTCTTGCCAGGCAGGGCGAGCAAACTGACCAAGTGGCATTTGGTTCATGCTCCAGTATCAAGGCCACCTCAGTGCCACGCCCATGGAGAGGGTTACCATGGCAGGGACAGTAGTCACCAACCTTCCAGGGTTCTCTTTTCACCACTTCCCAATGTCACAAAGGGCTTCTTGCATAGCTCCCTAGGCAGGGCTGGCTCCTGAGTTCTGGGGCCTCCAGAGTCTTGGTCAAGAGCCTCCCGCTTGCGTTTGTACAATGAAAGGCTCTCCTCACCAAGCCGACCCTCAGGGAGGCCCTGGCTCCGCAGACAGACGATGGCTGCAGTCTGTTCCGCCAATTTCTTGGACTTGTCCCTGAGCAGATGAGTAATAGGGAAATAAGACAGGTGGGCAGGTTGCAGGATGAAAAGCCAGGAATTCTTACTCTTATACACCCTTAGCAGAGATTCTGATAAAACTGAATAAAGTGTCATCATGCAGGGACATCAGTGCTCAGGCACACCATCCACCCAACCCTCCCAGACCAATGCTGGATTCAGGACCTCCCACCCCAAGCCTCATACCCTCTGATAAGAAAACTCACCACAAGGTGGACTGGTACTTTTGCTCTGCAACGGTGACAACAGAGCAAAACATGCGATCTAGGGGTCGTTGAACCTGGTACAGAGGACAAAGGAAAAAGGGCTGATTGCCCTCAAGGCCCACCTGCCCCATAGCATCAAAGGCAGGTAAAGGGAAGTACTTCTAACTTAATGCAACTGAAGGCTGTCTATTCATATGCTCCTCCCATGTAAAAGGAGGTGCGTCTTCTAAGGAAAAAAAAGCCACCTATAAAATTAACAATAAAACAATAAATAAATAAAAAAATAAATTTCTGTCATGAACCCAAACAAAGGGCCGTCAAGTCCTTAACTGCCCGCGAATATGGGACCTCCTCCTACTGAGGAGTTTACCAGATGGCAAAGGGGTGAAAGAGGACGTGGGTAGGGACAGAGAAGATACATCTGGAAGACCAGGTGATATGGATGAGTGGATGAGACCTGAAGCAGCAAGGCATATGGGAGGTCACATGCTCCATGCTGAGGGTCTTGGGTTAGATCCTACAGGCACTGGGGAGCTGATAACTTGAGCAAGGGAGACAGAGGTTAGATTTGTGTTGCAAAAGTCACTCTGGCAGAAGGGGACACAAGGCACAGAAGGTACAAGCCTGTCTGGAAGAGGCAGAGCAGCCTAAACAAGGAATGACCAAAAGAAGTGAAGCAAGGTTTTAATCTCAAGGTTTCCACACCACAGGCCCCATGTCTAGGCCCCAGTTCTGTGCCCCACTGGCTAAGGTCCAATCCAAAGATATACGTGCCAAGTTGGACAATAGTCCAAGGTCAGAGGGGAAGGGCTATCAGCAACTGACCCAGCCACAAGCAACTTCTGCATGCCTAGAAGGCAAAGCTAGACACTAGCCAAATAGTCTAGAATTCAGGGTATGAACTGTGGGTGTACTAGGCGATGGCACCACTGGAGGGAGCACCATGGCTGGTTGCAGGGCAGTCACAGCTAGGAACTCACCGTCTCATACACAGGCTGTGCCAACTTCTCTCTCCGGCACCACTCCAGCAGGCACATCTTGGGGGTAATCTGGGGTGGATAGGCTCTCCTATGGAAAGGAGAAGAAGCATTCAGGAACCACTCACCATCTCCGCTCCCCCTCTTACCAATGGTACCACTCAGCTGATAGGGGCTGCAGGAACTGAGACCCCAGGCTGCTGCCTTAAGGATCCTATGCCTACTCCTCTGGGCTCTCCTTCCTTTCCTGCCAGTGGTTGGTAACTAGGTTCTACCTAAAGCGAAGATGGGCTTCAGCATTCTAGGGAAACTGAAGGTGGAAAGAATCCTAAAACTCGATCTTAAAAAACAGTCTTTAAGGGCTGGGGTTGTGGCTCAGCGGTAGAGTGCTTGCCTCGCACATGTAAGACCCTGGGTTTGATCCTCAGCACCACATAAAAATAAATAAACAAAATCAAGATATAGTGTCCGTGTAACTAAAAAATATTTTTTAAAATTATTTTTAAAATAGTCTTTAATAACCAAGAAGGAAGGTCCAATTTGCTTCACAACACAAGATTTCTGAGAGTAGACAAAGGTGAGGAACTTAGCTCAGGATTCTAACTCAATGCCCACTCTGACTCCATCTGCCAAGTGTCAAAATAATCTGTTGCTGCCATGGACACAATGAACTCTGATGTCAGAGTCTGTCTGAGACAGAGTGACAATGTAGGAGGGACATGTTTCAACTTCCCACTGGGAGCTCTCTCTGGCGTGTGACTGCCCAACAGTCGTCCTCTCACCCCCACCACACAGTCTTGCCAGAGAAGACTGGATTCTGGTCTGGGTCCGGGGACTGAAGAAAGGCTCAGATCAGATGGCAGAGGACAAGGATGAGGGCACCATTCAAAGCTGAGTCACAAGCCTGGAGTGGTGTCACGTGTCTGTAATCCCAGTGGCTTAGGAAGCTGAGTCAGGAGGATCCTCAAGTTTTAGGTCAGCCTGTATAACTTAGTGAGACCCCTGACTCAATATAAAAAAATAAAAAGGAATAGGGATATAGTTTAGTGGTAAAGCATCCCAGGTTCAATCGCCAGAACAGGGGTGAGGGGGAAGGAGGTGGGAGAGCTGAGTCACAATCTAAAGTAAAAATAAAGTAAAAATAAGCATGAAGCTACTTCTGCCTAAAGAGGGAACCACAGAGCTGGTGAGGACAGTGGATGTGGGCAGGGATCCAGAGTCAAATGAAGGTGAAGCTCCTATAGCTGTTGGGGAATTCCATGTAGGCAGCTAGCTGCTCAAGGCCAGGGGGAAAGAAGCATAGACTTTTAGGAATAGAAAACAAGTTCCCCTGCCATAAGGGGTGAGAGGGATTGGTCTGGGAAAAAGTAGAGTTTGGTTGCTCTTGAGACAACACGCACATCCTCAAACAGTCCTGCCTAGGCTTTCAGGGACTGTCTTAGCTGAAAATGCCTTCTCTGGGAACAAGTATCCAAACCAAACAAGTATCCAGGGGCTGGGGTTGTGGCTCAGCGGTAGAGTGCTCACCTTGCATGTGTGAGGCCCTGGGTTCAATCCTCAGCACCACACAGAAGTAAACAAATAAAATAAAGGTATTGTGTCCAACTAAAAAATAAATAAATAAATAAACAAACCAAACAAGTATCCAAGGAGATTTGTAGTACCTAAGCATTTGGGGATACTAAAGATTGAACCCAGGGCACTCTACCACTAAACTATCCCCAGCCCTTTTTATTTTTTGAGATAGGGTCTCAGAAGTTGCCCAGGCTGGTCTCAAACTTGTGATCCTCCTGCCTCAGCCTCCCTAGTAGCTGAGATTACAGGCATGTGCCACTGTGCCCAGCACATACAGCAACCAGCATGCTGGCCTAGTCATACTCTGAAGGTACTGGCCCTGGCCCATGCTAAGGCTAAGCTGGAAACCTACCTATCAAACTTGACAGCCATTTTAATGACACCAGAGGTATCTTCAACTGGTTCCCCCACCTTCTCTGCAGTCTTGGCCAAGAGCTCAGCCCTCCGGGCATCCATCTTCTGAGTAGTCTCCTCATAGAAGGCACCAAGGCCAAAGGCATCACTATAAGATGAAGTAGAACAGAGCAGGCACCTTAGTAGAGCAGCATTCAGGGTACTTTAGGAACCCAGGGCCCCACGACTGAGAATCAACTGCACCAAATGCCATGAGGGCCTGGCCAGAACAAAAGCCTCCTGCCCAGCCCATTATTAACCTAGACAGGAAGCTAGAATGAATTTCCCTGAGCAGGGAAGCTGGGCTGGGTGGAAAAGGTCCTAAGGTCACCCCTACTACTTATAGTCTCTCCCCCATTATAACCAGACAAGTGGGTATTCCCAGCAGCTGTGATAGAGTTTCCCTATACTGATTAAGCACCTGGGATTTATGCAGCTTCTTTTTTATGTCAGCCCATGGCAGGAAGAGATGGAGGCCTGACCACTGAGTGGTTCCCAACTTCCCATCTGGCCTCAAAGAGCTGCCATGGACCTAACTGGAACTGAGGTAGGTACCACCAGAGCTGCTGAATTATACTCAGTTTGGAGCTTCCAAGAACCAAGGTCCAGCTACCTAAGCTATTGGAGTAGAGAAAGAATCAATGCCACAAGCCAGGGGCATTGAGAATAATTCTGGCAAATATTTTCCCTCTGGGAGGTATCTTGAGGGCTGGAGGCCCTGCAAGCGGATGGATCTAAGGATGAGATTGGTTCAGAAGGGCTTCTTGGAGGATACAGACAAGGGGAGAGGCTTTCTAGGCAGAGGACCCAGCAGGAGCACAGGTATGGAGGTATGAAAGCAGATAGGTAGACAGGGAGCCATAGGAGCCAGGATTAGGCTAAGCTATGAAGTACCTCCAGTGTCAACCACCTGAGTTGTAGCTACACCAGATCTGGAGGACCAAACAGTGGCCTCTCAAACTGCAATGTAATGGGTGTGGGAACAGGCCCAGGCCAGGGGCTCTATTCAATAGCCCTACCTCTCCTGACTATAGCCTGGCATGTTATGGGATTGTTAATGGAAAAGCCCCTTCCTCCTCAGGAATTCCTAAGCCTATCTTTTGCATTCCTCTAATATACTACTGCCCTACTTCCCAAAACCCTATTGTTGAGATGAGTCTAGGATTAGAACATTCCAAAGCTTTGAAAGTATCCCACTCTATGAGGCAAAACTGTACCATCACCTCACTCCTACACATCACCGTCCAGAAGTTATGTAGCCTGACACCCTGTGGCCATCATAAGGCTCAAGGTCAAGCCTGGGAAACATCTGCAAAGACAGATGGACAGTTCATTGCCCTTCTTACCAAATTTCCTGAGAAGACTGGGCAGCATGGAGCAACCTTCCCTGGGGTGATTCCAACTGTTCCCGCAGCATCTGGCACAAGCAGTACTTGGTATTGGTGTAGTGGTTGTCATACTGCACCGCCTGAGAAGAAAACTGGTGTGAGCCCATCTGCTACCAGCAGGTGCCAAGGCCTGAGCTAGGCTTCAGTGGCAAGAAAAAAGGCTCCAAGGGGCATCAGAGGTATGCTTACAGCCAAGGCAGTGTGACCCCATAAAAGCCATCTACTCCTCCAGCTGGTGGTACAATGTTTGAGAGTCATAGTCAAGGCCCACAATCAGAAATACATTTTCCTGCCTGAGGTCTAGAAGTGCAGGAATCCCCGTCCTGCTTTGGCCACCAAGGACTATGATGGAAAACTGACTACAGGGAAGGGGAACACCAAGGACAGAGGTAAGAGTCTTCTTAGAGCCTGGTGTACCTTCTCTTCTGACATCTTGATTAAGTTCTCTCCAACTTCCCCTACAAGGGTAGGGTACAGCTCCATTTACCAGCATATTTGATATACTATATGTCACTTCATATCTTTATACAAAGTGCAGCTATTATTCCACTCCACAGCCTTGGAAGTGAGTCTCAGGAAGGAAAGATGACTGCCCAAGGGTACCATCGACACCCACATGGTCAAGGATAGGGTAGGAGAGCAATAGTAGATAAAAACTTCAGATTCTCCTCCTAGCCCTTGCTCTCTATAATTATATATTTTAGAATCTCTGCCTGAGTCTTTATCATCAGTGCCTAGGAAGGTGCTATGATGTACTCATGACAAAATGGGAAGTAAGTGGGTAAGCCCCAGCCAGCAGCAGAGCCATGATTCAGCTTATTTGGACCTGAAGACATCTGGCTGGACCAGAAGCCAGCCCTGCTGACACTTAAGTCCACTCTCTTTCTCTGACAACACACCCTCTTGAAAGCTGCCAAGGGACAGTGAAGCAGGAGTAATAACATCACCTTTCACCCAGTGAGCAGACTCAGCACTGCTAAACATGTCTTCTCTGCTATACATCTGCCAGCTGGCCAGAAGAGATGGAAAGCTGACCTGGGACGAGGCAAAGTCCCTTGCCTCTAGCTGACCCAGACCACTGGAGAACTGGTTGTAACCAAACTGCCCAACAGTTCATCCAGAACCTAGGGGATGAGGGCTGTAGCATTGAAGAGAGGAGGCTCTAGGACAGTGGCTTCCCAGCTCTGAACAAAGGCTCAAGTCCTCCTACCATCCCCAGCTTACTCGGCCATGGGAACCCCACATGCATGGCCATAACTTAAAGAGGACGTAAGTAGCTCCATGCAGGTAAGCCCTAGGATTAAAGAAGGTGGAAGCCTGCTCTGAGCAAGAGCTACATTCTCCACCCAGGTCCAATTCACTGAAGAGTTTGAGGACCACTCAGTCTCTGCCTATAGATGTGTAGAAGAGTCCCACAGAGTCCAACTGTTGTGGAAAACAGAACAGGTGTGAACTCATTAAAATTTAAAAAAAAATTCCTTTGCAGGGAAATGCCTCTAGTGCTACCATTATGCTCCCAATGGAAAGAAACTGCTTTAGAAAATTCTGTTCATTAAGTAGAGCATTAAAGTTAGATTATTCCCTAACTCATAGCAAAGCATCCTAGAAATTAGCAATAGAAAAGTTTTAGAAGTGATTTTGACAGATAAGTCAAATCAGGTGAGAAATCTCTATAGAGATAATCTGTCTCTAGCAATGACTACTACAATGGCTCTTCCTGGCTTTGGCTGCACCTGTTCCAACACAGAGCTATGACTGTCTTCAGTGACACAAAACCTCTTTGTCCATGTGCATGGGCATGTGGACATGTGGAGTGTGAGGGAGAAAGAAGACAATATCATGTGTGTGGGGTCTCAGCAGCATCCTGGATCCAGAAGGTCCTTGCTATGACCTCTAAACCTCTGGAAGCTTTAGAAGATGATGATGGGGCACACATCCTAGCATCTTCTCTTCATATGGCAGCTGATGAGACTCAGTGCCACACTCTAAGATCTAAAAAGGAAAGGAGCAGAACAACAGGGGCTGCTGGCCACTGGAGGCCCCCATAAAGTGCTCTCTGAAGGATTGTGGCAGACAGAAATGGGGGTTTTGAAAAAGTGCAGACACGTACATATCTTATGTACTTTTGCATGACCTCCTCCAGGGGCCGCAGACCCTCTTTCAGGAAGATGGATGGGTTCCACATGGCCGCTCGGGCTACCATCACTGAAGAGGCAGCTGTGGCTTGTCGAAATTCCTCTATGTCCAAATGCTGCTGGATGTGTTCATGAGATCCTCCACTGAAAAGCAACAGGAGGGTTAGGTGTGTCTTCATTATGGAACCTACCAGTATTTTCAGAAAAAGGCAACTTCCTGATCTGCCACTCATTAACAGTGGGGTTTTGGCCAAGTCACTTCAGTTATTAGAGCTTCAGCAAAATGGAGATTATAATCTCACTAAGTAAGATAACATATGTAAAGTAATCTAAACCATGGCTGGTATTTATTAGGTATTCCAGACCTTTTACTTTCCTCCTCTTCCCTCATCCAATACAGTAGCAAATGCCAGTCCACATCTGAAGACATGAAATTAAAACACCAAAACTGAGTAGCCACCCATATGTCTTCTAAGTACTGGGTCAAAACCCTGGAAAGGAGGATACACTGGTGATCATGAGGGTCTGGAAGAAGGCCAATTGGGTCATAATTCCCCTTCCTCTGCCCTGATGTTCCAGGATCCTCTCAGAAAGTGCTCTGTCCTCATCTGTTTCATCAGGAAACTGCTGGTAGTCTCTGTCCAGATCTAGTCAAATGGGGCGAGGACCCTCAGATGATAGTAGAAATGACAGGCTCAAGGGTTCTCCAAGCCACCCCCAAAATTTACTACCTGGGGGACACAGTGCCCAGCTGCTCCCCAACCCTTAGTTCTTCCCTCCCACCTATCGGGTATGCCTTTTGTCAGGGCTTCCCTGTATGCAACCTCCCAGACTCCTTTAGGTGCAGGGCTGAACTGAACACAGGCCAGTTCCCCAGTACCAAGTGGGTGTGGCCTCTGGGCTGCTCATCAGTACCTCACACCTGCTGGTCCATATTCCTGGTACTATAACTACCCAGAGTGCTTCTCTGGGTTTCTGTGACCTACATTACTTTCCCTGAGCCAAAGCCCTATGAACATAATCCCCTGCACCATTGCACCATGCACAAGTCACCCTGGGTATGACATTACTTTGCCATCAGTCTGTTTCAGCAGCCACCTTATCACTCTCCCCAAGCTCAGGCATCAGAGGGCCCTGAGCTGCCCTGCATCCTACATTAGCCGCTCACCAGAGCGCAAGTGGCCTGACTTAATTGTTAGTCACTTTTCTGCCTCATTTACCACTCTGCATCTTGCTCCACTTTTTTCCCCCCTTTTCCTTTATGGTCATTTTTTAATGTTCTCATTCCTTTTCTTAAATGCCTGCTCAAGTCCATTCTGAATGAGTTGGGGCGTAAAAAAGTAAACGAGGAAGACGAGAGGCTTACTTGGCTATGACAGGAATGGAGAGGGTTTCAGCAATGGCTTTGATGACTTCACAGCTGACAGGGTGCTGAGGTCGCTCCTCCCGCTTCCTTGGAGACAAAAAAGAGAGAGAGAGAGAGAGAGAGATGGGGCTGAAGGCTGAGTGCTCACCCATGTTTATCTTAGCTAAGACCTACTGTCCTCCCTACTGAACCTCAGGAAGATTAGGTAGCCATGTGGTCATCAAGGACAGATTGCAGGAATGGCCTCCCTAATCTCTAGGGAAGAACTCTGTGATGAGGAGTAGGAGCAGCCGAGGTCCATGCTGAGAAGGCAAGTCCAAATCTCAGAGGCCAGCAGGCAAGGCATGACTGCAGGAGGCCAATGTAAATGGCTTGGCAACCAAGGTCATGCTGCTTTCCCTGACTTCCCCTTGCCTCCACCAGAGATGAGAGACAGTGCTATAAGAATGCTGCCCCGACTGTCCCAGTCTTATCCTAAGGGACTGGGAACAGCTGCTACTGCTCAGACTGATCACTCCCACACAGCTGCCTGTGCTGAAGCCAAGTTCCACAGCTGATCCTGGGGAAAAGCACCTGACACCGGGTAGGCCCTGTTCCCAGGGCAGCCAGGGCAAGCCACAGAGCTTGGCTGTCATGATAAACCACAGGGGAAGCAGGACATGACCCAAGGCCCCTCCTTCCAAAGTTGACTGAAAGCAGTTCTTGTGCATGAGTGAGCAAGTCTTAGGGACTCTGAGGCAACGCCTGACCCATGTTCAGAGATAAGCAGGCAAGGTGGTTGACAGGTCTTTTCTGAGTGTGTCCCCTCTGCTACATTCCTGAATTCCTCAGAAGGTCCTGCCAACTCAGCTTCCACCTCTGTCTCCTTGTATCCCCAGCTAATTTTAGCCCATCCTCAACAGCTCTAGTGGTCAGAAAGTCTTTCCTAAAACTAACCCAAATCTGTCTTCCTACTGCTTCTGGTAAAAGCCTCTTTGGTGGATTGCAAGTTCAAGGCCAGTCTCAGCAATTCAGTGAGACCTTGTCTCAAAACAAATTAAAAAAACAAAAAAGAACTAGGGGTGGAGCTCAGTGGTAAAGCACCCCGGGTTCAATCCCAGCACCAAAAAATAAATAAATAAATAAATAAATAAATAAAAATCTTCCTTTATTAAGAGAATAATGCCAGGCTATGGCCAGGCTATGTGCCAAGGGTTTTATTTACAATCTCATAAACAGTTCATGACAGAATTATAAAAAAGAAATTATTTTCATTTCCATATTAGGACTGTGGCACTCAGAGAAGTGATTCCCCAAAGGATATACAACTAATAAGCTGCAGACATAGGATTTGGCACCAAGCAATTTTAGCCCAAAGCCTACTGCCCAAGAAAGGAGAGCATGTAAATTCATGTGTGGCTCTCACCTCCCCATATGCCTTCAATCTGAGTAGCTCTGCTTTTTGTGGTATATATGGACCTCTGGATGCCCTCTGAAAAGGCTGTCAAAATGACAACCAGCAACTTGGATTCTTCCATAAGAGTCCTGAGCCCAAAAGGTACATTTCTTAGAGACAAGAAGTCACCAGCCAAAGTCTGTTGTCTGGGGTTCCTTATGAAAGGACATCCTGAGCACAGGGAGCAGATTTGACTGGGAAACCAAAAGCAGCCTTCAGAAACACCTTGGCTCTCTTAAAGGAACACATTAGCTACAAAGCAGCAATGTCTTCAAAAGAACAGCCATTTTTCCAGGAGTGGTGGCATACTGTGGAATGGAAGTGGAAGGCTGAGGCAGAAGGATCACAAGTTCAAGGTAAGCCTCTGCAACTCAGCAAGACCCTAAGCAACTATAAGACCCAGTTTCAAAATAAAAAATAAAAAGGGCTAGTGAAG
The DNA here is from genome assembly GCF_964194105.1 of Spermophilus citellus. Lineage (NCBI taxonomy): Eukaryota > Metazoa > Chordata > Mammalia > Rodentia > Sciuridae > Spermophilus > Spermophilus citellus. Next base: position 52,759,471 of record NC_138200.1, on the reverse strand, counting down.
TGGTCCAGTGATGGAGCACCCCTGGGTTCAATCTCTAGTACCACAATAAATGAATGAATAGCCATCTGTTTGGGGTCATTCCAGGGAGAAGCCATTGCTTTATTAAGTCAAAAGAAAACATTCAGAGTGAGAGTTCTAATTCCACCACTTTCTGTCTGCATGATACAGGTTTGAGCAAATCACTTCATCTCTACAACTTCAATATCAATGTGGATGGGGAGTTTCTCTTTCTCTGTGTCTCTCAAGCTCAGAGCAGGGCCTAGCACCAATACGTGCTCAATAAAAGAAACAGACAAATGCAAGCCCATTCAAGGAGTAAGGAGTCTGAGTGCCCTCTGAACTCACAGGTTGTCAAAGAGTTGGGCAGAGGCAGGCAAAATACGTAAGTGAGAGACTATAAAAATGGCTGAGGAATCTCTCAGCCAGTCAGTCTCTAAAAAGGCAATCACTCACCTCCCATGAACTGTGATGGCAGCAATGCCAGTCCTTTCTATCCGTTTCACAAGGTTCAAGGTATCTTCTAGCTGAGGAAGATCACAAGAGTGGTTACTGGGGCCCCAGTGTTATAGCTGCTGGCTCCTAAATTGGGCTCAACTCTACTCCCTCCACCAAACCTAATTCATCCCTCATGAATCATTCACAATCCCCAAATCCAACATCACCTGAGAGAACAGACCTTGAGATAATAGAATACAATACTTACTGAAGGCAGAATACGGATCTTGCAGGTCACAGGTCTGCGCGTCCCTTTAACAAGGGTGCTGAGGATCTGCAAAGAGGAGCACACAGGAGCACCTACCTCTTCTAGAACAAACTTCCACACTGCTTGTGTACTGCTACAGATCTATGCATTTCAGGGGCACAGAGAGTTCATGTATGCACAATGTATATATCAATCTGTTACACACATACACATGGAATACTCCATGAGGCAAGGAATGTGCCTCTGTTCTATGCTACAGCCCCAACACCAGTGATCCCTGCCTGGCACAAAATGGTATGTATGTACTTGTTAAATACACTGAATGAACTAGGGAGTGAATGGATCTGCATGCATTCCTGTGTGGAATGCAGTAATCTTTTGCCAGGTTCAAGCATCAGAATTACCTGAATAGCTTAAAAAACACAAATTCTTATATTCTATCCTGTTATTTCTATAGGGGCAGGGCTTAGGAATATGTGTTTCTAACCAACACACTCTGTTTTCAATATGATTTTGAGGCACAGCCCTGGATAAGAACAGGCTGGCAACTTCTCCCCTGGATGAAGGGAAGGAAATGTTCCCTGAGTGCGTCCTGAGCCCTGCAGAGTGAGGAAGCAGGAAGGCCTTTAAAGGCCTGGGCCCTTGCACTCCTCTTTGGAGATGTCAGATATACAGGAATAAAACTGGCAAAAAAAAAAAAAAAAAGGGACAACATTTTCAACAAGCTAAAAAGTGTTTATTGCATAATAATTGAAAAGGATTTCAAAAAAAGATCAAGAAGCCATACAGGAAAGTGAGGTAGCAAGACCTGACCTCACAAGAATCAGAGATCGAGAGAGATGCAAATGACACTGCATGGCTGTGACATTGCTATCTTCTTCCCAAATAAAAAATGTCAACCCAGGCAAGTTGGAAGCAGGGTAATCTCAAGGACTTTCCCAGAACTGAACCTCTGTTCAGCAGAGGAGATACCTAGGTGACTGCTGCCAGTCTTCTAGACTGGCGGGGCAGCAGAAAGCAGAGAACGAACAGAGGAGGACTTTTTCTCAGGGACAGGCTAAGGTAGCCACTCTGGAAGATAACAGACCAAGAGACTGGGCTGACCAGTGGATGGCTCATGAGCAAGACAGGGCCTGCTGGACCAGGCAAAATTGATAGGCAGGCAGGAACAGTCCAGTCCACAGGTGCTGCCTCAGGAGACTGGGCCTGAGGTCCTAAGGACACCCTGGCAGGTCTTAAAAGGGCACTGCCAGGTCCATCATGACACAATAAAAATTCTTACTCTCCTTCTATCTCTGGCTCAAGGCAACACCTATCGACAGTTCCCTTGCAAGCACTCACTTGGAATCCTCTGATATTTGGTAATTTAAGAAGCACCAGCTGGTCTGATCCAATGCTCTGTTTTACAGGACTTCCTTTTAGTGTATTTTAACCAAGTAGAATAGAATTTCTCTTCATTTCATGTTAAGGACAAGGAAGGAGATTAGGTAACCAAAAGCCCTAACCACTTGCAAGGGCAGCACTGAGGGGAAACAGCAACTGGAGGCAGTCCTCCAGCCAGGCTCTAGCATGAAACTCTTCTGGACACAACTCTCCAGGTCCACATCACACCACATGTCCCGTTGAAGATCTCTGGGGATAAAGGACAAGAGGCAAGCCTATATCTGAGTGGAGAAGCAGAACATCAACCCAAGGCTTGCCTCACCAGATCAACTGGCCTCCTGGGAAAAAGCAGCCCTATCTCCCCAGGTTGTTGAGGAGGAAGCAGGTGGGAAGATTGGAAGCCACAGGCTTGGGTATCAGTGAGACCAGAGTTCAAGTTCTGGGCCTGCTCACTGGTAGCTATGACTCAAGAAACTTCACTCACACAAATGATACCGTGGACAGCCAGAAGATGCACAGAAAACTTGGATGGGGGTGAGACCATATATCACTAAGAGCTACAGTCTAAAACTGAGGGTCTAAATCCAGGGAAAGTATACCAGCATTACCTAGTGGAACCTTTTTTCAATAGACTGATATCCCCCATCCCTATCTACTCCAAGGTTAGAGAATTCAACAGATAGCATCTGTTTTTTTCAATTGAGATAAAATTTATATACGATAAAATCTGCCACCTTAGGCCCAGTATGTTGGCACACACCCGTAATCCCAGCAATTTGGGAGTCTGAGCAGGAGGATCACAAGTTCAAGGCCAGCCTGGGGAACTTAATGAGACTCTGTCTCAAAATAAAAAAATAAAAAGGGCTAGGTATATAGCTCAGTGACAGAGTATTCCCAAGTACAATACCTAGTACCACCCCCCCAAAAAAAATTTGCCCTTTTTAAGTGTATAGTTCAGTGGTATTAGTTCAGTGGTATTACTAAGTATTTTCAAAGTTTTTCCAGACCTCACACAAACATCTTTATTTTGAGAAAATTTCAGCAGGTGGTCCTGAGATGCTCCCACGATGAAATCAGGGTCCTAAAACACCAAGCCTGGAACACAAAGCTCAACCACTCACCCAAACTGCTAGTACAATCTGTGCTTAAATTGAATCCAGCCCCCCATGCAAAAATCACATTGGATTTTGTAGGAGAAGTCTGCAACCCTGCAACTTCCCCTCCATGAGGCAAACCCCATTTAGCCAACCCATATGATTCCCTCACCGGAGAAGAAACAGAATGAACTAAGCATCTGGAATGCATCTCTACTGCTTCATAAACAAATGTACCTCATTCAAAGAGGAACGTCAGAAAGGATAGAGCCAGCAGCATTGGTCGGAGAAACCAGGTCAAAGGATAAGAAAATGCCCATGTGCTGAGGACCCCTCTCTTAACTGCTTTGACATCATGGCTATCCATTTCCACTCCATCTTGCACATGGGTGTCTCACTGGAAGTTCCAAACTCCGCTGCCTATTGAACTGTGGTTAGATATTTAAAAATGAAGCCAGGCACCTTTAATGGAAGATGTCATTGAGAAGGGGCACAGACGCTACATTAGGAATCACAAGACTATGACTCCGAAGTTGGCACTGCCTGCCTCTTATTTGTAATATGATCTTGAAGAAAATAATTTTTCTCTCTGTGTGCTTTATTTTTCTGTTTTTGTTTTGTTTTGTTTGGGGGGGGGTTGTTGCTGTTGTTTTTGTTTTTTATTGGTACTAGGGATTGAACCTAAGGGCCCTTACCACTAAACCATATCCCAAGACCCCCTTTTTTTTTATTTTTAAGACAGAGTCTCAATAGGTTGCTTATAACCTCAATAAGTTGCTGTGGCTGGTTTCAAACTTGTGATTCTCCTGCCTCAGCCTCCCAAGCTGCTGGGAGTGTGCCACCACTCATGACTAGTTGATTACTTTTGATCAAAATGAGATTGTAATTGGGCATGGTAGTGTATGCCAACAGTCCCATTTATTTGGAAGACTGAGGCAGAAGATCTCTTAAGCCCATGAGTTGAGAACAGCCTGGGCAACACAGTAAGATTGCTTTAACAACAACAACAATAAAAAGCAGCAGCAGCTAATGAATGCCTGCCCTGTGTACCTCAAGGGGTTTCAGGGACAAATAAAATAACATTGGAATATGCTTTGAAAGGAAACTACCCTAGAAATGGTAAGGATACATTATATGCAGGTTAGAGGAACATCATATGTGGCTGTATGTGGGAAAAATCAGAAGGAATCCAGCCAGCACATATTGTGGTCCTCTTATATCCCAGAGACAGCTGGACAGAAAGAATAAACACGGTTGAACAGCAACAGCCAGAACAAACCAGGGCAGCTCTTACTGGTAGTATCTGAGTCCCAAGTAACTCTAATCTGCAGGAAGCACCATGAGGCTCAAATCCTGGACAAGAAAGTAGGGATGGTGAATGAAAAGCAAAACAAAGGAGCTACGATCAGCAACAAGCTGACAGCTGATGAGCTGGGAAAGGAAAGGAAGGGAAAAGGTACACATGGTATGATATGGCATAATATCACCCCCACAACCCCTAGCAGCCCATAGCACTAGATAGCAAATACCAACCTGACCCAGGGGACTCATTAAGCCTTTCTGCAAAATCACCACAGAAAGGGAAATAAAGAAAGACTAACTTCAGCTTGCTTCATGGGACCCTGACCTGGCTTGCTCTCAAAGAACTGATGAGACTCCAATGGTATGGAGGGGAACCCTCCTGCTACTCTCATCCAGGCCCCTTAGAGAGGACAATCTACCCACCCCCCAAACACACACACACACACACACACACACACACAGAGCCTACCCTCACCAAAGGTGGTCTAGCCTCTGCTCTCATGAGCATCCTAGAAAGGAGAGAGACAACAGAGGAGTCTCTAGCCCAGTCTTCAGGCTCTCTGGCTCTTAGTTGACAGGGCCCAAGTTCCAGGCTTTTATACAACTCAAGGCTGCTGTACGCTGGCTCAAGGGTTTCCAAACCTGGCTGCATGTCAAAACCATTGGGAAGCTTTTTATTTAGGTGGGGAATGAGGGTACAAGGTATTGAACTCAGAGGCATTTGACCACTGAGCCACATCCCCAGCCCAATTTTGTATTTTATTTAGAGACAGGGTCTCACTGAGTTGCTTAGGGCCTTGGTAAAACTGCTAGGGCCAACTTTTGAACTTTTGTTCCAGTGTCATAATAAACTAAACCTGCCATCTTCCAGCAGTTTGGGTGAGTGGGTGAGCTTTGTGATCCAGGCTGGGTGTTTTAGGACCCTGATTTCATCGTGGGAGCATCTCAGGACCACCTGCTGAAATTTTCTCAAAGAAAATTTGTGTGAGGTCTGGAAAAACTTTGCACACCTGTAATCCCGAGCCACTGGGATTACAGGTGTGCATCAGTACGTCTAGCACTGGGAAGCTTTCTAAAAAATTTCCAGGCCGCAAATGGATAGACTAAGGAAACTTCAATAAATCTGGAATGGGGAGAGAGGCATTCTAGGCAACTCTAGTTCATAGCCATGTTTTGAGGACGCTGCTTTCACTCATGCAGAACTTACGTTCTCAATCTTGTCAGGATCTGACAGCAAAGCAGCTCCCATTCCTCCCTAAAGAGAACAAGAAGAAAGGTCTGCTTTAAGTTGGAGGAGGATACTCCTTGGCTCCTGCCCGCCCCCACCTCCTATGGTAACATGGTATGCAAACCTTGTAACCAAGGTCCATTAACAACTGGCATTTTCCTAAACAAGTAGGAAGACAGCAAGATTCATGCCTATAATCACAAGGTCAGGAATCTGATGAATTCTAAAGTCACCACAATGATGCCCTTGGCAAAACCCATGGATCTCTAGAAGTAGGCTCCACAGAATTTCTGGCTGGATGTCTTGGCTTATGCCAATAATCCCAGTGGCTTGGGAGGCTGAGGCAGAAGGTCAACAAGTTCAAGATCAGTCTCACCACATAGCCAGGCCCTAAGCAATTTATGGAGACCCTGTCTCAAAATAAAAAATAAAATAAAATAATATAAAAGGAATAGAGATGTGGTTTGATGTTTAAGTACACCTGGATTTTTTTTAAAGAAAAAAAATTCTTTTTCAGGTCTCAGTGTCATAATAAACTAAACCTGCCATCTTCCAAGACCTTAAAAGACAATGGATCCTCCTTAAGTGATGAGATTTAAATACTCCTTCCTCACATACCCAATACTTGCTTTAGTACCAACACTAAAGTCTTGCAGGGACACAAACATTGTCCAGGCCCTTCTCCTTAGCCAGCAACAATGTCCCAGTCTTGAGGATCCAGATACATGCCAAACAAACAAAAATACCAGAAAACAGAAACTGCATATCTGAAACACTTAAAACTCAACCCTAACAATAATGTTTGTCTCGTTATAATAGGATTATTACCAATAATTTTCTTGCCCTTTTTTTCCTCTGCAGTACTGAGAATTGAATCTAGGCTTGCCCTACCACTGAACTCAGCCTCCCAAAGAGCTGTGATTATTGGCATAAGCCACCATACCTAGCTCTTGTTACAATTTTCTATATTTCCCATGTTCTAGACATTACAATAAATTACTTTAGTAATCAGTATCTCATGGGAGGGTAAAAGAGAATGAAATCTTTGAAACTCTGAATGAAGGGGAAAGCAAACCCAATAAATACAGTATACATATTGCATACTAATGAATGCTCAAAGCATGTGCTCAGAGATTTAAGTTCGGATGTTACAGTTTAATTTCACATCAAGGATGACAGATTCAATCAGAGGGAAAATTAAATCACCACAGACTTCCAGGTGCATTAATGCATACCTATACTGCCAGCAGCTTAGAAGAGTAAGCAAGGAAGATCACAAGCTCAAAGTGGGCTTCAGTGACTTGGTGAGACTCTTGTCTCAAAATTAAAAACAAAAAGGGCTGGGAATGTGATTAAACATCCTGTGGTTCAATCCCTGGCACCAAAAAAAAAAAAAAAAAAAGAGTCACCTCAGACTTGGCTAGGCTTGCATTTTGAGAATTGGCAGGGTGGAGGAGCCAATAGCTCTGCATTTGAGGGCCACAGATACAAGACTTAGACGTCTCAAGGAAGCCCGGGAACTCACCCAGCTCCATCTATCTTTCACCCCTCATACACAAAATCCAGCCCATCCTTATGGAATCACAGAATCTAAAATTCAAGTTCACTGGCCCTTCCACAGCAATTTTTCACAATAGAATTCCCTTCCTTCCTTCCTTTCTAACTTTTTTTCTTTTTTTGAATAGATAATACACTAAACATATGAGAGATTCAAAACATAAAAAAGTAAAGATTCCCCCTACTTAAGGAACAAGAGACTTTTCAACCTATACTTTTTTTTTTTTTTTGTATTGGGGGTCCTTTACCAAATCTCCCATCCATTTTTTTAATATAATTTTTAAGTTAAAAACGAACACAAAACATGGTTTTACTTATTTATTTTAATGAGAAGCTAAGGATCAAACTGAGTAATTCACATGTTAGGCAAGTGCTCTACCACTAAGCTGCAACCCCAGACCGTCCCCATCCTTTGTGAGACAGGGACTCCCTAAGCTGCTGAGGTTGGCCCCAAACATGAGATCTGAAGGCATGGGCCAGTTGCTAATTTAAGGCGGAATCCCGGACTCTCTCACCACCATCACCAGTTCCAGGCTCCACTGCATTAAGCTTCATGTCAGACAAACATTTATGAGGCTGAAGAGAACAAATAAGGTGACAAGTTGGTGCAGATCCTCAAGCAGCATGACAAAGCAGACAAGACTGGATCCTCAGGAACAGTCCTGGTGTTCTATAACAGTTCCAGCACTGTGAACTGACTGGGATAATATTCTGGATGACCACAAGATCAAACACTTAAGGTTTCAGGGGCAAATGCCAGCTTCAATGAGGGCAGGTATCTTCCAGTGCTTCAGGAAGGGCTCCCAAGACATACTGCCCTACACAGATGTAGCTTCTCAGAGACTAGACAGCACCCATGTAGAGCTCTTGTCAATGATGATTTTCCCCTTCACAGAGCAAGGAGGGTGAGCCGTGTTGGGAGTGAGGTGCCAGGTGCAGTCATCAGCTTTATGACCCATCCGTGAGCTGTGAAGCTGGTTCAGAAGATTGAACTAGCAGCTGTACAAAGAAGGCAGCTTCCAGGAGGAGCTTCCTCAGTGAGAGCACACTGGCTTCAGCAAACCTGATTTTGGCTAACTAAAATGGGATTCTGGATTAGGGATCTTTCCTGGTGTCCTGGGAGGTTGAACACACTTGTCAGCTAGGGTGCCCTTAATGCCTCTCAGGGCCTGGGAGCTGCTTGTTGTTTTGAAAGATGAGCTACTGGCCAGTATTGGAGTAATTGAGCATTGGACCATAGTAGCATAGTCTTTCACATAAAATGTGAAGAATAAAATGCATTTTTGATTTTCTGTCATGTCATGATTTCTAGCAATAAATGATGTTTTCATGGGCTGCCTTAACTATAATTATCATGGGGCAGAATTCAATGTACTTAATAATTCATGTTCCAAATTGCCTCCTATAGAACAAAGAATCAGCTGAGTTTATTTTCTTTTTCTTGAATGACTACACATGGTTTATTTTCCTTTTTTGAAGAACGGGGACTGAAATGATAATGTGGTAATTTTGTAATGTCATTTTGTCATGAAGATGTTTCAAATTTTACATTAAAATGGGCCTGTCATTCCTGCTTTATAAATTCAATGGAGGCTCTCATTTTCCTTGGAGCACCTTTAACATCTTTCTCATTGTCCACCAGCTTGAAATGTAACAAGTTTGCCAAATTAGCTATAAATCTGGAGCCCCAATATGAACAACATGAAACCCTACTGTTGAGCAGACTTCTACACTACCTGTGTGACTTTGGATAGGGCCCTTAACATGTGCTTCAGACCTAACTTCTAAGAAGGAGAGGGTGCAAAGAATTTGTTTTTCATTTTTTTTGTGGAGCCGAAGATCAAACCCATGGCCTCACACATGCTAGGCAAACACTTCATGGCTCTACAATTCCCAGGCACTGTGACACACGCCTGTAATCCCAGCACCTCAGGGTCTATAATCCCAGCACCTCAAGGCCTGTAATCCCAGCACCTCGGGAGGCTGAGGCATGAGGAGCTCAAGTTCAAAGCAAGCTTCAGCAAAAGCAAAGTGCTAAACAACTTAGTGAGACCCTGTCTCTAAATTAAATGCAAAATAGGGCTAGGGATGTGGTTCAGTGGTTGAGTGCCCCTCAGTTTAATCCCTAGTACCAAAATAATAATAATAATAATAATTTCTACCATTGAAGCACACCTCCAACTCATTAAAGGATTAAACTATGGGAAGAATGAAGTCCCAAGGTGCCTGTCTCTACCACTGGGCAACAGCCCCAACCCTTCTTTTCTATTTCATTTGCAGACAGGGTCTCACTGAGGTGCTTAGGGACTAAGTTGCTGAGACAGGCTTTGAATTAAAAAAATCTCCGGCCTCAGCTTTTCAAGTGAAAGAAATTATAGGTGTACACCACCATGCAAGCCCAAATCTTAATTTACATTCAGGCTCATTCCAAGGAGCATTCCCCCAACAAATAATCCACTCAAGTCTCTGCCTCTCCAACACTTAAATACTTAGCATCAGGGCCATGCAACCTACTTGTCTCTGTATTTAATCATGACTGACTAGTTTAATAATTTGGGTTCTCATGCCACCTGTGGTCATGGGCTATTCTCAACTCCCATTTGTGCTACACAGACAGACTAGTTGACTAGGAAAGGTCAGAAGGGAGGGTCGAAGCAGAGTTTGCTTCTTTCACCCTGTTTTCCATAAAATAGCAAGGATCTGAAGCCTGCCACTCAAGACACACATTCCTTCTGTGATCTCACTGGGTAGTGATGACATCACAAGCCTCAGTTTCCATGGCAGATTAATGCTAAGAAACTTCTTTACCAGTTCTCTACAAGACACCAGAGTGTCTGGTTGCTTCAGAGAATATGTCTGACCGAATATTTTATATTCAATCTAACTTGTCTGCTGTCCCCTGGGAGAGCAGAGCAGCAGGTAGGCCTATGCCAGGCATCTGTAATGGAGCCCCTGGTAAATATACAACCTCACTTGACTGCCACATCTTCCTTTGGGGTTTCCCCATCACACCTCAGAACTTCACTACCCATGAGTAAGACCAATGGTCTGGTGCTCCCTCAAGGACCCACAGTGTTTCTGCTCACTGCTGAGGGCAAGTGTTCAGAAAGGTACTAATCTTTATCAATCTAGCCTTCCCCTTTAGCCTCCCCCAATGCTTCCTTCAGAGCACAGCTATAGTCTGGTACACACTGGTACACACCTATAGTCCCAGCTGCTTGGGTGGCTAAATGGAAAGAGTACCTGAGCCTACAAGTTGGGCTCAAGCATCTGGGTGGAAACATAATGAAGCCTGGGCAACATGGTGAGAGCACTCATCACCAAAACAGGAAGGAGGCTTTATTCTCAGATCCTTTCTTAATAAGAGTCTTACAGAAGCCCAGTGTGCTTTTGTTATCCAGGGATAATTGGAGCATTTGAGGAAGGGCTATCAGTCTCTCATGAACCTCACCTTCAGACCCAGGCACCTATAGCATACTGTCATGGATACACTCACATGGATCCCCTTCACATCCCAGTCTGAAATGCTGAGAAAAAGGGTGTTCTCATGCAGTTGGGAAGAACAGAAGGGCCTGGGGGAGAGGTGAAGTGATACAGAGACTGGAGTTCTGAGGAAACGATGTCTCAAGAAATGGATGTGCAAAGGCTATTGAGCCTAAACTTGGTATCAAGAATTTGGATCTCGTTCTCTTAATCCCTCTGCCCCAGTATATAGCCTTCAAAAAGTGGTAGAGTTGGGCACAGTGGTATGGAACGATAATCCCAGCTATTCAGGAGGCTGAGGCAGGAGAATTGCTTGAGCTCAATTTGAGTCTAATCTGGGGAAACATAGCAAAACTTAACCAAAAAAAAAAAAAAAAAAAAAGCAGCTGGGCACAGTGGTGCATATGTGTAATCCCAGTGGCTCGGGAGACTGAGAGGGGACGATTGTGAGTTCAAAGCCAGCCTCAGCGAAAGTGAGGCATTAAACAACTCAGCTAGACCCTGCCTCTAAATAAAATACAAAATACTACTGGGGATATGGCTCTGTGGTTGAGTGCCATTGAGTTCAATTTCTGGTAGCCAACCCCCATCCCACGGGAAAAAAATTACAAAAATCTATAAAAATTATTCTAGAATTCAGTGTGGCTAAAACAGGCTGTAACAATGGGTCCCACAGGGAGCTGCTAAGGTGGGAGGGGTTCTAATCCAATTTATATTAGACCAGATTTTCCAAACCTTGAAAATTATTTCCATTAAAAACTCAGAAATGACAGACCTTAAGATATTTTTCTCAGTTGTAGAAGGGAGAGACTGAGGGAGGGCTGTTTGGGATAATTTTGAGGTTTGACTATTATCCTCATGCTTCCATTGGCTCCACAGAACTCAATTACTTTGATAGCAAGCATCCCTTGAGGAGACAGGCAAAGCAACCATAGAGGTTAACAGGCAAAGGCTATGTTTGGGATGCTATGCAGAGAAGAGGGCTTCAGTCAGAAACAGGAAAGATTAGGAGAGGGAGGTACTAGCAGCTGAGTGCACAAAACACAAGTAACAGAAGTGTCTCAGAAGTTCTGTTTTCTTTCCAGCAGCAGTGCCTTCCACATCTCCTCCTACACCTGCACACTACCATGTCCTCTACAGAGGATGTGGAGAAACCCAGGTGTGCTGGCATGGAGAGACATACTGCCTGGTTGGTGGCTACCGGCTTTATGGAGATGTTCCCTTGGCCACTCCACCAAAGGCCAAAGCAGAAAAGCCAGCAGAGAAGCCAGCCCAGAAGCCAGCACAGAAGGCAGCCCAGAAGCCAACCCAGAAGCCAACCCAGAGAGCCAGAGAGGCTCCCAAGAAACGCCGAGCTCCAACAGAGGCAGAAAAGTCTCTGGGTTGTCCCAGCCCCAAAATTTGTACCAAGAGACCAATGTCAAAGAAGCTGGCTGGCTGAGCCTCTCTGTAGAGAGGTCTTGTATTTACCTATAACACTTAATGCATCTTTTAAAAAAATTTTTACTCATATTTTTTTAAAGAAATAAAAAATTTTATTGTTGCTGTTGTTAATTATTCAGTTATTCAAATATACAAAAATTTGAAAGAATCCCTGCAGGTGGTTGCAAATGATTTGCAATGGCATTGCAACTAGGGACTTGGTTCAGTTTGACATGGGAAAATAATGCAGCTTGAACTTGAGTTTTCAGAGCTCAGCAGAGACAGTGACTGTATTTAAAAGCTACCATTTGTATTCCTCCTCCTCGCTGGTATCAAGTAAATTCTTTGTAAGTACACGCTTCCCATTCTCAGGACATTATCAACAACAATTTTCTTGTCCTTTTCTTTTGTCCATCTACACTACTGGAAATTCATTCCAGGGTTGCTCTACCTTTTATCTATATACCCAGCACTTTCTATTTTTTATTTGGAGACAAGGTCTCAGAACTTGCTCAGGCTGCCCTCAAACTTGAGATCCTCCTGTCTCAGCCTCCCAAGGAGCTGGGATTATTGGCATGTGCCATGATACCTTGCTCTCTTTACAAATTTCTTATTTTTTAATTTTATTAATTGTCAATGGGTCTTTAATTTATTTTTAAGCAGTTTGAGAATCAAACCCTGTGCCCCACACATTCCAGCAAGCACTCCTCCACTGAGCCACAAACAGAGCCCTCTTGATAGAATTTTCTACATTTCCTATGTTCTAGCCAATACAATGAATTACTTTAAAAATTAGCATCTCGGGAAAGTAAAAGAGGAGGGAATCTTTAAAAATATGAGGGGCTGTAGCTGTAGCTGTAGCGTGCTCGCCTTGCATGTGGAAGGCACTGGGTTCGATCCTCAGCACCATGTAAAAATAAATACAATGAAGGTATTGTGTCCATCTATAACTAAAAATATTTTAAAAATCTGAATAAAGGGGAAAAATCCAATAAATACAGTATATACACTACATAACTATTGAATTTTCATAGGATGTGCTCAGAAAGTTTAAGTTCAGTTGTTACAGTTTTAATTTCATGCTTAAGGATGACAGATTCAAAGAGTACATTAAATCATCACAGACTGCCAGGTACAGTGGTGCACACCAATACTCCCATCAGCTTGGGAGAGCAAGCAAGGAGAATCACAAGTTCAAAGCCGGCCTCAGCATCTTGGTGAGACTGTCTCAAAATTAAAAATAAAAAAGGCTGGGGATATGGCTCAGTAGTTAAATGACCCTGAGTTCAATCCCTGGTACCCGCCCCCCCCCCCAAAAAAAAAATCACAAACTGGACATATTGGGCCTGCATTTTGAGAACTGGCAGGGAGGGAGAGCCCTTAGCTCTGCATTTCAGATAGAAACTTTAGAGGCAGGAGGATACAAACTTTAGAGGCCTCAAGGAAGCCTGGGCACTCACCCAGCTGCATCTGTCCTTCACCACACACACACACACACACACACACACACAATGAAGCCCTTAAAGAATTACAGGATCTAAAATTCAAGCTCACTGCCCCTTTCACAGCAATTTTCCACAATGGAATTTCCTTCCTTTCTTTCTAATTTTTCCTTTTTTTTTTGAATAGATAATACATTCAAAATGCAAGAGGTTCAAAAGTTAAGAAAGTAACAAAGTAACAATTTTCCCTACTTAAGGGATAAGAGACTTTTCTTTCTTTTTTTTTTTTTAATTGACAATCTCAATTTTCTTTGAGACAGGGAGCTGATTGCTGAGGTTGCCCTCAAACTTGAGATCCTCCTGTGTACCTTCTGGAGTCACTGGAATTATAGGCATGTACCACTGTATCCTGTTCAATCTACACTTTTATACTTTTTAAAGCAGGAGGACAGAGCAGACAGTAGCTGGCATGTGCTACTGGTTGGTATCTGTTCTGACTAGTGCCAGCTGCTCATTATTTTAAGTAGCACCCCAGAGTATAAATGTATTGCCTATATAACACTGAATAAAACTCAAGTTTCCTTCCCCAGAAGTAGCCAAAGTCCCTGGTTTATTGTTTGTCTTTTCAATTATATTCTATAAATAAAAAAGCAACATATATAAATACTCATTTCCCATTTTCCTTCAGTATACAGTAGTACGCTATTTGAAATTCTTCTCATTGCTCTTCTCACGACATCAGGAGATCATTCCAAATCATTTCAACTCTGCTCCTTATAGAACTGAGTAGCACACAGTCATGAGAAAAAACAGCAATAAGTTTTCAAGTGCTCATAGATAATTTCAAATTTCTGTTAATTCTTTGAAGGTAATATCCACAAAGCCCTCTGGTTTATTAAGCAGGCAGGCAGGCATTCTGAAGCCTCCTTACCTAAAGCATTGGTGTCAGGCTGGGTGACTTCTCAGAGCATAGTGGCTGACTCTGAACTCTAGGCCAGGGGAACATCTACTATGTCTACACTGTAGACCTTCTGCTCTGATGCCTTACACTCAGCAACCTCAACCTGCTTTTATTATCTGTTCCAAACCTGTCCTTTTTCAACATCTGATCACAGCTAAAGAAAAAGAAGCCTGTTTCCTGGCTACCAGTCAATCCTTCCTGAACTACAACCACTTTATCCCACCACCACACACCCAACAATTTGCCAGCCAATACCCGTATCCAAGCCTCTGGCCTTTTGCCATTCTAATCCACCAGACACATGGCTTCTCTGCTCCAAAAAAAAAAGGGGGGAGGGGCAAAGATACCAAAGTCCAAGTCCAACTGATCTGATCCCAACTAAAGTTTGCGATCCTATGTTCCTTTGCTCCCTCTTCATCTCCTATTCCCCAGTCCTCTGATGAAAATGAGCCATTCACAGTTCTGTCTTCACCACCTAGGGGCCTCCATGCTCCTACACATGCCACTCTTCTCATCTGTCCTATAACTCTTCCTCAAGGACCACATTTCCTCATCAGAAACAAGTTTAAGGGTGCCTTTCCATTCTGTTCTCAGGCTTAACATAGCCTTCTAGTCTGATCTCTTCTGATATGACACAGCATCTTGACAAAGCCCAGGTCCTATTATTTTTCTTGGCTTTTTTTTTCTCCTTAAACAGTACCTGAGGTTGACCCTGGGCCTTATACATGCTAGGGAAATGCTGTACCACTGAGCTGCATCCCCAGTTCTTTTTATTGTTTTATTTTGAGACAAGGTCTGCCTAAGTTGCCTGGGATGGCTTCATATTTGCTATCCTCCTGCCTCAGCCTTCCAAATAACTGGGATTACAGGCATGGACCACCATGCCTAGCCCTGCCAGTTGTGCCCATTGATACACTAACAGACTTTCAAGCATTTTCCCCATTCAGCTCAGGATCTAGTCCAGAACTGGGTTCTGTACCTAGCCATCATGTCTTGTTAGCTTCCTTTAATCTCCATAGGATACTTCTGAGAAATATAAAGAAATCAATTTACCTTGGTAGAATATTCTTTTGGACAGCCCATGTTGACGTCAATACCAGCTACATCATTTTCTCTGGAAAAACATGAAAAGCAAAAAGGAAATAAACATTAAAGGGCTGGGGTTGTGGCTCAGAGGTAGAGTGCTCAACTAGCATACATGAGGCACTGGGTTCGATCCTCAGCAACATAAAAGAAAATGAAATAAAGATATTGTGTGTTCACCTATAAGTAAAAAGTAAATATTTAAAAAAAAAAACAACAACATTCAAACTGAGGGAAGAAAGTAGAGTAAAAAGCATGGATGAGTCTGTGCTCATAAACCTGTCATTGTGAGTCTGGATTCAAGAAACACACCACCCTCAATGACAGACTTCATCTGAGCAGAGTTCCAGAGGAAAGACATAATGTATCTACACATTGAAAAGAGCTAGGTATTGAGGTCTTTGCTACAATGGAGTTGTGTCAGATAACTCAAATACCAAGTTACACTCATGCTAAACTCAATTCCAAGGCAGCATTTCTCACTGGGTTAATGAAAGCTATTTGCTAAGGCAAAGATCTGACATAAGCACAAGAGCCCTTTGCCAGAGCAACTCCTCTGGTAGAAGTTACAGGACTGCCTTCAGTTGCTGGGTGACACGGGTAGCTTACTCCAAACAATTATCAGATGCAGAAAGAACTCTGACCTCATTCTCTGATTTTAACAGACTGTGATCAAAAGCAATTACTGCCCGAGTCTCTTCTTGCTATCCCTATCATCAATATCAGAAGGGAACATTTACTAAGCACTCCCAATGTGTGACATTCTCCAAATAACATGCCTTATTTCACTTGCCCTACACTATGCCAGAGGATGTTACTACTACTGGTATCCTTTCACATAGAAAGGAACAAAGTAATCAGCAAGGTTAAGTAACTTCCTAAGGTCACACAGTTAGCCAGTAGCAAACCATTAACTCTAAAACCCACTCTTAAACAGTGAATATTCTGGTGCCTTTATTAACTCCTGAAGCAATAAGTCTCACCTACACAGAGAGTTAAAACCTCAGGACTCACAATCAGAAGTATCCCAAAAAAAGAGAATCCCATAAATAAACATTAAAATTGGGCCTCCACATGGGGGTCTCTGTGGTCTGGGAACAGTGGGTACATTTGAATCCCAGGACAGCCTTCAGATGTCATAAACAGGGAAGGAAATCACTCTCAGTTGAAAATAGTAACATGCCAGGAGACAGAAGTGTGGGTCACTTCCAAAGTCACCAGTGACAGTAAGACCTCTTAACTCCAGTAAAGACAAAGGGAGCTCAAGAGGGAGGAACTTACACAAGCTTGGCCACAGCAAGTGCTCGCTCTGCATCTGAGGTTCCCTAGGAACACAAAAGGCTTCATCAACCAATGCCCTGAAAAAGGCAAATGTGCATGACAAACACACCCATCTCCCCCACCACGCACACACACTCTTTCTTTCTCACTCTCTATTTCTTTCTTACAAACACACACACACACAGGCACACACACACAAACACAGACACACACACACACAACACACATTGTCATGCCAACAAGCAGTTTGGGCCAGTTTTCTCCCAAAAAGCCAGCCCAATATATTAGCTCACTGGTTTAAAAAAAAAAAAAGATGGACTTGGAAGGCCTAAACAATGTCATTAATGCTGTTGTTACTTTCTAACTTACAAAAACATGAAAAAAATCTTATAGAAAACATTCAGATACCACAACTTAGATTCCATAATTATATCTACTTGATCACATACCCACTCACTGTCATCAACTTTATAAAAACTTAAACATCTTTTGGGAGCTATTTCTAAAAAAGCCCCAAGAAATGTCCAGTGCAAGAGAAGAGAGCTATAGTTTAACTACCCAGACACTGAGACGCACACCTATAATCACAGTGGCTGGGGAGGTTGAGGCAGGAATATTGCAAGTTTGAAGCCAGCCTCAGCAATTCAGTAAAGTTTTAAGCAACTTGGTGAAATCCTGTCTCAAAATAAAAAATAAAAAGGGCTGGGGATGTGGCTCAGGGGTTGAGTACCCTTGAGCTCAATCCCTGCTATCAAAAAAACAAACACAAACAAAAAATTCAAAAGTTTACTGTTAAAGAAATCTAATTCCTTTGATAAGAAATAAATTCAGACTATAAAAAATAAGCAGTATGATATGAATACTCAACGTTACAGATTAGAAAAATAAATATAGAGACCCTTAATTAAGTAAATTAAATCTGAGACTTGCAGGCATGTAACAGACTGTGTCAGCTTGATTTCCATAATCTGTCTCCAATACTGTAAGTACTCAGGAATGACCCTTTGAAAAATGGTCAAGTCTTCAGGAAGTCCCTGCTATGCAAAGTAGCTCAGGCACTCAATAGTGGCCAGCACAGGACCCAAGCAATGAAACAGGAGACAGGAATACTCAGGAGGACACTTGACATTAGGGTCTCATACCATCTGGAAGACCACCCTGCTCTGTTCTCTTTCACAGGTGCGGAAGATGACTCGATCATCAGGGGCGACAAAATCCACTGTTTTGAGCACCTCTGCAAGAAACAAACACATGGGATACAAGTTCAGACTAGCCTAAGCCCTGGCAATGAACACAGCCAAGTATAACCTTGAAAAGAAAAAAGGGATCAGATGATTCCTACAAAATAAGTATGCACTGGGAGGCATCTAAGGTGCTGATATGGTCCATCTCATGACACAGGTAATGGTTGGTTCACTTTATAATTATTTGTTAAATTGCATATTTAGGTTTTATGCACTTTTTCTGTGTGATTACAAGCACTTTACAATTTTTTGAAATACTGGAAAAAATGTACACACATTTAATTTGTGTTTCAATACTAGAACTGTCCTGGAAGATGGCACTTTGAGGGTCTGCAAGTGATCGTTTCTTAATTACTTAGAGTAATTAAGTGGAGGAGTACTCTATTTCAGCCAGTCTTCACTATTATTTGCAGTTGCATATTTTCAAATTCTTCTATTTAGTAAAATTAATTTATAACCCTAAATCAATACATGTGGTGTTTCCAGTCATTCAGGGACAGACACTAAGTGACAACAAATTGGAGTCACCTGATGTACATACACATCTCCAGCTGAGTTCAAACACGGTGCCACTTGTTTTCTTGTTTTAGCTCTTATACTGTAAAAATGAGCCGTTTTATGGTATATTTAGCCCTTCATTTTGTGTATTTTTGTGCTTTTTGTTAGTGATCTCACTGTTTAAAATGGCTCCAAGTATAGTGCTGAAGTTCTGTCTATTATCTTAAGCAAAAGAAGGCTGTTGTGAACCTAAAGGTCAAAACACTTGTATTCCTTAAGCCTTGGTTATGACAATATAGTGCTATTGGCTCTTGAGTTCAAGGTTAATGAATCAATGATCGCTCCACGAGAGCATATGCTTAACATGCATAAGGCTCTGGGTTTGAACCCTAGCTCCTAAATAAATAAACAGCATGTCTTTGAACAGAAACAAATGAAATAAACTAAGTTTAAGTGATGATCAGATGATGAAAATATGACCAGAGGCTAGCAAAAACCTAATTCTGTATTTCCCCTAGGGTCACTTGGTTCAATAGTCATGAATACATTTTAAGTGTTTCTCAGCAATTTAACCGAACATTAACAAAAATCAACTACATCTCATATATCCTCCTCCTCCTTTTTTTTTCTTAGTTGTTGATTGACCTTTATTTTATTTATATGTGTGTGGTGCTGAGAACCAAACCCAGTGCCTCACACATGCCAGACAAATGCACTATTGCTGAGCCACAGCAGAAGCTCAACAAAAGCTTCTATCATCACTGACTTTCAAAGATGACTAATATAATAAAAAGATACAATGTGGCAGATGAGTGAATATACCTATCTTGAAGGCTGTTTTGAGAACTAAGATCTTTAAAGCATGTAAAGCATTTCCATAAATGGAATCTGGAATTATCATCCCAGCATTGAACAGCTTAGAAGGCTAAAAAGACATGTTGGGAGAGGTAATCGAAGTAATCTCTCACAGAGAAAGCTTAACACTGGCAGGAAGAAAGGTGAGAGAACCACAAAAACTAGAGTGTGCTTATAATGAAGTTTACTGATAAAAGCAAAATACTGAAACCCCAGTAAAGGCACTAGAGAAACCAATTTTAATGTATCTGATAGGCAAAAATGTAAAAAAGTGGCTAAACAGTACATGCCACACAATCCCAAGGGAAGGGGGCACAGATAAAAAGTGGTCACATTTTTAAATATTACACATTTTTCATAATATACGTGTAGGAAAACCCACATTATTCCTCTTTATGCTTAATTCTTTTGTTGTTGTGGTGGTACATGGGAATGACCCCAGAATCTCATGAACGCTGGGGAAGTTCCTATCACTGAGCTACATGCAAAACCCTATAATAACCTTTCTTTTTGGTACTAGAGATTCAAACTAGGGGTAATTTTCCAATGAGCTACATCCCTAAGCCTCTTTATTTTTAATTTTGAGACAGGTCTTGCTAAGTTGCTGAGGGTAGCCTCCTGCCTCAGCCTCCTGAGTCACTGGGATTACAGAGGTGTGCCACTGTACCCACCTTGATTAACTCTTTTTTTTTTTTTAAAGAAAGAGGAGAGGGAGGGAGGGAGGGAGAGAGAAAGAGAGAGAGAGAGAGAGAGAGAGAATTTTTTTTAATATTTATTTTCAGTTCTCGGCAGACACAACATCTTTGTTGGTATGTGGTGCTGAGGATCGAACCCGGGCCGCACGCATGCCAGGCGAGCGTGCTACCACTTGAGCCACATCCCCAGCCCCTTGATTAACTCTTTAAGAATGAGATTATGGAGGATTTTCATTTTCTAGGTTTTATGGATTTATAGTATTGATTTTTTTCATAACATACAAAAATGTAAATAAAAGAGAATTTGACGAAATTGAGTCATGACTTTTTGTGAAATATCAAGATTTGATATATACATGTGTATATGTACATATGTATGTATCAGAAACCTCAAAGATTACCACAACTCTAATCAAAGCAGAATCAGCCTCATCAATAAACTAGAAGAAAACCCATAGTTCACCACAAGCACTTCCATTTTCACAGGGCTTAAGGTGTACAAACTACTTACTGTTTCCTTATCTTATTTCGTCTTCACTTTATACAATTTAAATAAACTAAGGCTCATAATTACATTTGAATGATAAGAAATTGTGGTGGAAAGAAGTCCTATGACTTGCCCAAGTCACAGGCCAGGCCAAGCACTGAAGCCATTGTGACTTCAAGGATCCTAGGGTCCCTTCTGTATATGAAACATGGTCATTTCTATGTCACCAAGGCATTCTTAGCCTGCTTCACATCAGGCTTTAGGTGGAGAGCAATGACTGCTCTCAAGGGAGCACATGATCCACACAATCACATTATGCAGCCCAGCAGGAACCCAGGTAGGGACAGTGGTAGTGTCACCTAAGCCAAATGAGCACACACACAATTCTGGGCCAGGGCTGGACTCACCATTGACAACTCTCTTGCACTGAAGCATCTTGAGGTCAATCAGCTCCTGTAGAGAAATTGGAGAACAATGGTCAGTCCTGGACATGTAGACCCTGGACATAAGAGAAGGCCCTGGACTCAGGAAAACTACCTTCATTTCACATCACATGGGTATTGCATGGACGGTCACACTAGTACTAACAACAAATCGTGATTTGGGGGACATGTAATGTTGTCCTCTCCCCTCAAGCATGGAAAACAGGGCCCTGAGTAAGCTATCCTCAATCAGGTTATCAGGTTATCTTAACAGGAACCTTGGAGATGTTTGAGGAAGGATGAGCCACTCAGAGAGCAGATAACTACCTAGAACGTGGATACTGAGACAGTCTCCTCATTTATTAGTCTCAGCTCAAGCCCACTCTCCTCAAACAACCTCTCACCTCGATACCTAGGCAGAAGGTGACAAGTGAAGAGCTCTGAAGAAAGGCCTAATGAATGATAAAACTGGGACCAGGGCAAAGAAGCATAGAGACGAAAATTTGAGATGAACACAGGAATGAAAAGTCTATCCAGTGAGCTCCCAACTCAGGAAACATTCAAGCAGACACAGAAAGAAAAGAAATAAGGGGTTCTTCAAATTTAGTATCATAAGCATGGAGGGAGTTGGGCACCATGGCACATACCTGTAATCCCAGCCTCAGATACTTACTAAGACCTCAGTAACTTAAAAAAACCCTGTCTCAAGATTAAAAAAAAAAATTAAAAGAATTGGGGATAGGGGTCAGTGGTAAAGCATCCCTTGGTTCAATCCCCACTACCATAAAAAAAAAAAAAAATAGAAAGAGGGCTGGAGGGGCTGGGGATGTGGCTCAAGTGGTAGCACGCTCGCTTGGCATGCGTGCAGCCCGGGTTCGATCCTCAGCACCACATACAAACAAAGATGTTGTGTCCGCCGAAAACTAAAAAAAAATAAATATTAAAAATTCTCTCTTTCTCTCTCTTTAAAAAAAAAAAAAGAAAGAGGGCTGGGATTGTGGCTCAGCGGTAGAGCGCTCCCCTAGCACGGGCGCAACCCGGGTCCGATTCTCAGCACCACATAAAAATAAATAAATAAATAAATAAATAAAGGCATTGTGTTGTGTCCATCTACAAAAAAGATTCATTCTCTCTCTCTCTCTCTTTAAAAAAAATAGAAAGAAAAATTAATATGACATTTCCAGATAAACAAATGAAATACACCTCATATGATCATTAAGATGGCTATTATTTTAAAAAGAAAATCATAGGCATAAATTTGTCAGGGACAAATCCTCTGAAAGGGAAATGAGGAAAACTATGCCATTTATAATAGCTTCAAAAAAAAATACTTGCAAATTAAACTAACAAAAGAGGTGAAAGACCTCTACAAAGAAAACTACAGAACGCTAAAGAAAGACATTGAGGCAGACCTTAGAGGATGGAAATATCTCCCTTGCTCTTGGATAAGAAGAATTAATATGTCAAAATGGCCATACAACTAAAAGCATTATACAGATTTAATGCAATTCCAATCAAAATCCCAATGACCTTCCTCATAGAAATAGAAAAAGCAGTCATGAAATTTACCTGGAAAAATAAGAGACCCAGAATAGTCAAAGCAATTCTTAGCAAGAAGAATGAAGCAGGTGGCATCACTATACCAGACCTTAAATTATACTACAGAGCAACACTAACAAAAACAGCATGGTACTGGCACCAAAATAGACTGGTAGATCAATGGTACAGAATAGAGGACACAGAGACTAACCCACATAATTACAGTTATCTTATTTTTTATTAAAAAATATTTATTTTTAGTTGTAGTTGGACCCAAAGGTATTGTACCTTTATTTTTTTAAATTTATTTTTATGTGGTGCTGAGGATCGAACCCAGGGCCTTACATGTGCTAAGCTAGCGCTCTACCACTGCGCCACAACTCCAGCCCCATTTACAGTTATCTTATATTAGACAAAGGCTCCAAAAACATACATTGGAGAAAAGATAGCCTCTTTAACAATGGTGCTGGGAAAACTGGAAGTCCATATGCAACAAAATGAAATTAAATCCCTATTTCTCACCATGCACAAAACTCAAAGTGGATCAAGGACCTAGGAATTAAACCAGAGACCCTGCGTCTAACAAAAGAAAAGTAGGCCTAGATCTCAATCATATCGGATTAGGACATTATTTCCTTAAGAGCACTCCTATAGCGCAAGAAGTATAAACAAGAATTAATAAATGGGATGGGGCTGGGGCTGTGGCTCAGCGGTAGAGCGCTTGCCTCACAGGTGCGAGACCCTGGGTTCGAACCTCAGCACCACATAAAAATAAGTAAGTGAAATAAAGGTCTTTAAAAACAAAATTTAAAAAAAAAGAATTAATAAATGGGATGGATTGGAACTAAAAAGTTTCTTCTCAACAAAAGAAAAAATCAGTGAGGTGAAGAGAGAGCCTACAGCTTGGGAGCAAATTTTTACCACTTGCACATCAGAGCACTAATCTCTAGGGTATATAAAGAACTGAAAAAGCTAAACACCAAAAGTAACAAATAACCCAATCAATAAATGGGCCAAGGCCCTGAACAGACACTTCTCAGAAGAGGATATACAATCAATCAACAAATATATAAAAAGATGTTCAACACTCTAGTGATTAGAGAAATGCAAATCAAAACTACTCTAAGATTTCATCTTACTCCAGTCAGAATGGCAGCTATTAAGAATACAAACAATAATAAGTGTTGGTAAGGATGTGGGGAAAAAGGCATACTCATACACTGCTGGTGGGACTGCAAAATGGTGCAGCCAATATGGAAAACAGTATGGAGATTCCTTAGAAAACTTGGAATGGAACCACCATTTGACCCAGGTATCCCACTCCTCAGTCTATACCCAGAGGACTTAAAAACAGCATACTACAGGGACATAGCTGTTAGACCAGGACGCAAGAAAAGACCACTGACTCCAATTAAAATCAAATTAAAGCAAGCTTATTATTTTGACCGGCTGGGCTACCTCTCCCACCCAAAACCACAGGAACAAGACAGCAGCCGCAGCTTTCCTGCAGTTCAGCTTTATAGCCCAGAAAGTTACACAAAGGGGGGTTACAGATAACAGAACTCTGAGGAGCATAACACAAATGGTAGTTTACATTTTTTGCTGGCCCCAACATCAGAATTTATGAGGATTATTAGAGCCTCAGAGAGGGTCGTTATCTGGCCAGGGAAAGCCAATATTTATGAGGTGTCACTAAAGTTTCAGAGAGGGCTGCTATCTGGTCAGAGAGCCAGGCATGGGTGAGTTCAAGGCACCAGCAGACATTCCAAGCAGGTTCAGAATTTGCAGTAATTTATACTAAAGCCGAAATTATCTTTTCATGGCTTTGTGGCGAGATGGCTCCCAATTTTGAGAGAAAATCAGGTTGGATCTATAACAGCCACATCAATGTTTATTGCAGCACATAATAGCTACACTGTAGAACCAATGTAGATGCCTCAGTAGATGAATGGATAAAGAAAACGTGGTATATATACAAAATGGAATATTACTCAACAATAAAAGAGAATAAAATCATGACATTTGCAGGTAAATGGATGGAGTTGGAGAATATAATGCAAAGTGATGTTAGCCAATCCCAAAAAACCAATGTCGAATGTTTTTTCTGATATAAAGAGGCTTATTCATAGTGGGGTTGGGAGGGGGACCATGGGAATATTAGAGGAAATCTAGATAGGGCAAAGAGGATGGAAGAAGGAAGGGGGCAAGAGGTATAAAAAAAGATGGTGAATGAGATGGACATCATTACCATGAGTACAAGTATGAAGACACAAATTGTGTGAATATACTTTCTATACAACCAGAGATATTAAAAACTGTACTCCATATGTGTAATAGGAATTGTAATGCATTCTGCTGTCATATATGACAAATTAGAATAAAAAATTTGAAGGGGTTCTGTGTTTGGGATTGGTGTCCCTGATGACTTCATGGCTGTGACATGCTTGGTGCCTGGGAAAGTTCCTGTGCAAAGGCATAGGATGCCTGGTTGCTATGGTAATGCCCTCCATGTTAGAGTCTTATCAGCTTCCACCTTAATCTTAGGCACATAACTCCTGGGAATAAAGGAACTTGTTTGCTTGGTAACTACGTTTCACCAAGGTCAGGCACTCCTGGAGCTGTTAGCCTAACAGTAACTTCAGACAATGGACCTCCTTGAGAACTGCACAAAGCCCTGAACATTACATATTGTAACTATTAAATGTAACTTCAGAATAAGCAACCTTACTGATACTCTAAACAATAATGTGGTTATTGGTACTAATGACCTAATGTTACCTAATGTTACCCCAAAGGACTTAAAATCAGCATAACTAGAGGCTGGGGTTGTGTCTCAGTGATAGAGTGCTTGCCCAGCATGTGTGAGAAACTGGGTTCGATTCTCAGCACCATGTATAAATCAATGAATAAATTAAATGTCCCTCAACATCTAAAATAATGTTAAAAAACAATCAGCATACTACAGTGATGCAGCCACATCAATGTTTAGAGCCGCTCAATTCACAATAGCTAAATTATGGAACCAACCTGGGTGTCCTTCAACAAACAGGCACTTCAGAAATGAAGAAATATGAATGGTCAAAAAATATGTGAAAAAAATGTTCAACATATCTAGCAAAATTAAGAAATACACATTACTACACTGAGATTGCATCTCACTCCAGTGAAAATGGCAATTATAAACAATACAAGTAACAATAAATGTGGGCAAGGATGTGGGGAGCAAGTAGAAACTTGGAATGGAACTACCAACTGATGCAGTTATCCCACTTTTTGGTCTATACTCAAAGGATGTAAAATCAGTATACTACAGTGACACAGCCACATCAATGTTTAGAGCAACTCAATTCACAATAGATAAGCTATGGAACCAACCTAGGTGACCTTCAACAAATGAAAAGAAAAAGAAAATGTGGTATATATACACAATGGAATATTACTCAATCATGAAGAATAATGAAATTATGGCATTTGTTGGTAAATGGATGGAACTGGAGAAAATCCTGCTGAGTGAAATAAGCTAATCCCAAAATACCAAAGGCTGAATTTTCTAATATGTGGATGCTAACCAAGAACAGAGGGTAGGAAGGGGAAGAATATAATTCTACTGGATTAGACAAAGGAAAACAAAGGGAAGGCAGTAGGAAGGGGAATGGGAAGGACAGTTGAATTAATAAGACATAACCTTCCTAGTCTCCTAGTCTTGTTTTGAATATAAGACCAGGGTAACTCCACATCATGTACAACAACAAGAATATGATCCTAATTAGAATAAGTTATACTCCATGTATGTATATTATGCCAAAATACATTCTCTTATAATGTATAACAAAATAGAACAAATTTAACAAGAACAACAACAACAAAAAGAATCCTGTGTCCTAAGCTGAGGATATATAGTTCAGTCCCAGAGTACTTGCCTAGCATATACAAGGTCCTGGGTTCCACCCTCAGCACTGCCAAAAAAAAAATAAAAAATCCTTTCCCCTCCAAAAGAAAAATTAAAAAAAAAAAAAAAGAAGAAAAGAAACTGACTCCACTCCACCACTGGCCATCACCCCTGGTACCCCCTCACTTCTAACTCCTTCCTTCCTCTAATTCCTCAAACATGCAACTCATCTATAAATATCTCACTTCCCCTACTTCCTTTCCTTCAAGCCACCTGCCTATACTTGTTCCACACTTATGTAGCTGAAGTTGTAGCCAGCAGTCCTTTTTCTGCCTCCTTGTTTGCTGTTCATCTTTAAGCCCTTAACTCCTCACCAGGCCCCAGTGACCTCATTCTCACATATACCACCACCAGTCTTCTTGCAATTCAATCTCTCTGTACCATCTGACATTGTTCACAGACCTGACTTTTGCCTTCCCTAACAGTACTTTTTAAATATTTTTAGTTGTACATAGACACAATATCTTTATTTTATTTATTGATTGATTTTTATGTGGTGCTTAGGATCAAACCTCACGCATGTGAGGCAAGTACTCTACCACTGAGACATAACCCCAGTCCATAGACTCTTCTTAATTTGCCTATTTTCTCATATTTGTACTTCGCATGTTGACTCTTGTTCTCAAACACCCCACACAGAATATAGGGTATTTTCCCCAACTCCACTCACAGACCTTCCCTAATCTCTACACAGTGGGGTCCTCTCCAATTGAACATTTTATCTTAGAGTAACTGTGGGTTCACATGCAGCTGTAAGGAAGTCAGAGAGATCTTAGACCTAAGTACCCTTCACCAGTTTCCCCAATGGCAACATCTTAACAATAACACAAAATCACAATCAGGACACTGACCCTGACACAGGTAAGAAACAGAACGATCCCATCACTACAAGGATTCCTCTTATTGCCTTTTAGAGCCACAGTCATGCCACTGCCTATACGCAGGGCTGGGATTGTGGCTCAGGGCTGGGATTGTGGCTCAGTGGCAGAGTGCTTGCCGCACACATGTGAGGCACTGGGTTCAATCCTCAGCACCACATAAAAATAAATAAACAAAATAAAGATATTAAAAAAAAGAAAGCTCTCCAGATTAATTCTGATACATACTCAATTCAGAACCACTGCTCACATTCTTTCATCATCCAACATTAGCTACTCCTTTAATTCTATTTTTCCTGATAGATTTTTAAAAATATTTTTTAGTTGTTGATGGACATTTCCTTAATTTGCTTATATATTTGTGGTGATAGAAATTGAGGCAAGCACTCTACTGCTGAGTTGCAACTCTAGCCCCTTGACAGACCTTTTTAAACCTGGGTCTAAAGCCTACTTTTCTCCAGAGCAGTCAGCAAGTATATCTACTGGCCCACCAGCTATCACCAATAGAAAATCCTATGGCAACCAAAAACCAACCTCATCCAGCTTCCTTAGCCTGATTCTGGTCCTTTTACTCTTCTTCCTAACCTCCGAGTCCATTTACTGATGTACTGAATGTATGTTAGCTCCTACAGGGGCCACGGCACTTCCCCAACTTGATGCTCACCTACTCATCTCAGTAACCCAAACTCCTCGGTGCTGCCCAGGATGCTGGCCCTCAGTAGGGCCCACAGAACTCATCAGTGCCTGCCTGTTGCTCCCCTCCCACTTTCAACAAACACCTGTGTGGGGAGTTCCCATTCTGCCTCCCCCACTCCTGACCATTCCCACATCCAAATGAGGAGGCTGCATTTGTGGGAAAGCCCTCCCAGAAAACCAGGAGCACTTACCTCACAGTAAACAATGTCAGCTCCATAATCCAGGGCCAGCAGCCGCATTGGGAGAGTGCCAACCCGAACCATAGGGGCTAAGATGAGTTTGTTGTGGTAGCACAGAGAGACACTGTTCACAATCATTCCTCCTCTGTTTCACCTGAAGAACAGGAAAATAAGGGTCAGAAATTCAAGTGGAAACAGTCCCTTCTCTTAGCAAGGACAGGTTTTCCTTTTTCCTTCCAACCCACAGTCATTTGTGTTCCTTTTGTCTGATCTTACAAAATATGCATGTTCAGTCATTCATCGAACCACTATTCATTAAGTACTTAATCTCTGCCCGGTACTGTCCTAGTCTCTTGGAATACATTAGAACACAAAACAGACAAAAATTCCTGCTCAGCAGAGCTTTCATGCTACTGGAGGAACACAGGCAAAAGTCATTAAGCAGCAGATTGAAAAACTGGTAGGGACCTGTAAGAGAAAAGAGCAGGAGATGAACTGCAAACTTTGCCTTTCTTAAAATGCAGCAATCTTATTTTTACTTTTTTAGTTTGTTTCTTTGTTTTGTTTTAACACAGGGTCTCATTCATTATATGGCCCACGCTGGTCTCCAACTCCTGACTCAAGAGATTCTTCTGCCTTAACCCCCCAATTACCAAGGACTGCAAACGTGTGCTACCAGTCCTGGTGGGCTGCAATTTTATTTATTTATTCCCTTATTTATTTATTTATGTATCTTTACTTTTAGGTGGATACATTAGTTTGTTTTTATGTGGTGCCTAGGATCGAACCCAGTGCCTCATATATGCTAGGTGAGCACTCTACCACTGAGCCACCACCCCAGCCCCTTATTTATTTATTTTTGTGCTCAGGGTTGAACCCATAACACTTAACCACTGAGCAACACCCTTAGCCCCTTTTTGTTATTTGAGTCAGCAACTGTTATCTGTTCTGGCTTGGTGCAAGAGCACATTGAAATGGAGGAAAATTGTCAAGTCAGACTTCCAATGAGCTCTACGTTTTTAGAAAGAATCATAAAAGTAGCATAGAAGCTGTGCTGGAGGCACACACCTATCATCCCAGCTACTTGGGAGGGTGAAATAGAAGGATTGCAAGTGCAAGGCCAGCCTAGGCAACCTAGTAAGACACTGTTAAAGGGATGAGGATAAAGGCATTATGAGAGCTTGCCTAGCATCTTTTGAGGTTCTTGGTTCAAGGCTTTCCCACCAAAACAAAAGGTCTCTTAATATTCAATACAAATTTCCTTTTTTCTTTCTTTATTTGTGTGTGTGTGTGTGTGTGTGTGTGTGTGTGTGTGTCCTGCTGGAGACTGAACCCAGTGCCTCACTCCTACCATGCAAGAGCTCTACCAACTGAGATATTCCACTAGTGCCAGATACATTTTTCTCCTGCATATTTCCAATCCACACTTGATTGAATCTACAGATTCGAAATCTGAGGATAGGAAGGATCTACAATCAAGAGAGAACTTTTCAGGAAGTATGATTAGTGTAACTCTTTTACAACTTGAATACCTGAATTTCAGTCAAATATTCTTACTGACCAGGCCTATGTGAGATAAGCCACATAACAAAGCTGAGGACTTCTGGATCTTTTCTACTACTATCTGAGAAATTACCATACTTGAGATAGAAGGTGAGTTGGCTGCGAGAGTGGTGTATTCAGGATGGGAAACTTGGAAAGGTGACAAGGAAGCAGAGAGAGAAATTTGACTTTAAAAATAAATTCTTTTAATGTGAAGAAGAGATGTCACCACTAAAAAGAAAGCCTTATCAACTTACCTCCCACTTCAGAGAAAAAAATAAGCTTAAGGACACCACCTTGTACTGCGAGTTCTGAGCCAGAGTGGAGCGGGATTGAGCTTAGATTTATAATTCCACACCCTTGTCTCAGTCCCCAGGCCTACCATTCATTCAGACGCTGGGAAAACACGTATTACCAGTCTTTCCGCATGTCTGGAAACGTCACCGCATCCCTCACCCAAAGAATTTACAAAGGGAGCCTGGCACTAAACAAGCCATCAACAGGGGCAATAAGGACGACAAACGATAACCTCAAAGAATGGGCACCCGATCTCCAGAAGACACCAGCCCACCAGGTCCATAGGACCAGGGCCCCACTGACGCCGGGTATTGCAGGCCCATGCTCCTGCCTCCACCGTGCTCCCCACCCAAAGGCGGTCTAGATCTGGATATCGCCATCCCGGTGCTGATCTACAGACCTAGCAGTCACTGAAACTTAGGGAATCCTCCCCACTTCCTGACGCGTCTCCAGCTCCGCACCTTACTGAGCCGAGCCAGCCGCCGTACGCTAGGAAGCGGCGCCTGCGTGACGTCACTGAGGTGCGCCTCTCCAACAACAAGGGCAACAGGACTGTCGCGCGCCCGACGTTGCTGTGGTTGGTCGTAGCTCAGTTGCTGCAGGAGTCCTCGAGGATCCCCTCCCAGTGGTGCTCATTCCGCGAGCTCTACCGCGGCGGCAGGAACAGCGACAGAGCGTCCGTGGATTGCCCAGCGGCCTGAGTTAAACCAGCCTGCGCGCCTCACGCTGGACCATTGAGAGTGCTCGCCTCGCGTGACTGGGAGCACTGAGCGCACACAACTGGAGGCGCCAGCGCTGCGGGGCCTGCTGTCCGACGGCAGCTTCGCGGACCTGGGTCTGGAGCCCGGGTTGCTGCGCGCACTGCACGATGCTGCTCGCGATCCCGAAGTCGTTCGGCCCACCACCGTGCAGTCACGCACCATACCCCCACTGCTTCACGGCCACCACCTCCTTTGCGCCGCAGAAACGGGCAGTGGCAAGACTCTGAGCTATCTACTTCCGCTGTTGCAAAGGCTTGTTGATCGTCCAGCTCTGGAAACCCACCGCATACCTGCTCCTCGAGGTCTGGTCCTTGTGCCTTCCCGAGAATTAGCAGAACAGGTGCAGGCTGTGGCCCAGTCGCTAGGCCGCTCCTTGGGCCTGCGGGTACAAGAACTAGGAGGAGGTCATGGCATGCGTAGAATCAGGCTGCAACTGTCCAAACAACCTTCAGCACATATATGCTAGTTGCCACTCTGAGGGCTCTATGGAAGGCCCTGAAGAGTCAACTGATCACCCTGGAGCAACTCTCCTTCATGCTGTTGGATGAGGCAGAAACATCCTGGTGAACTACATCTTGGAAAAGAGTTATATAGCCCAAGGCCCAGCTTTCTTACAAGACCCTTTCAACCCCAAAGCTCAGTTAGTGCTGACAGGTGCTCTGTGTTCCATCCCCAAGGCTATACACAGATTTCACAAGGTTGTTTTTTTCTTTTTTTAAACAATGAGATAATACCTTTTTGTACAATGAGCTTGCAGACTCTACTCATACCTTGTGTGTGCAATCCTGGCATTTACAAGAAAGAGTAAGTTTCAAACCACAATGCCTTCTGCAGACATCCTGCCTGCTGATACTCTGTAAAAATCTTTCTGACCAGAGGAGAAGCTTAATCATGGCAAGGGTCTTCAGTGTGGGGGTCTCTGGCCTCCTTCACTGGAAATCGGGTAGGAATATATTCTGGATGACCACAAAATCAAACACCTAAGGCTTCAGGGGCAAATGCCAGCCTCAGTGAGAATAGGTATCTTATAATGCCTCTAAAATTGCTCCCAAGACATACTGCTTTGCACAAACAGCCTCCTGGGGCCTAGACAACACCCATGTGGAACTGGTTGTTAATTATGATTTTCCCCTCACCCTGCAATATTACATCCACAGAGCAGGGATTGGGAGCAAGGTGTCAGGCACAATCATCAGCTTTTTGACCTATCCCTGGAATGTGAGCCCGGTTCAGAAGGTTGAACTTACAGCTCATCCAAGGAGAAGCCTTCCAGAACTAGCATCCTCAGTGAGTGAGCCTTTACCTCAGCAAGCTTGTTTTTTGGCCAACTAAAGTGGAATTCTGGATAAGGAATCTTTTCTAGTGTCCTTGGTGGGTGAACACACTTATCATTTACACTGCCCTTAATGCCTCTCACGGCCTGGTGAGCTGCTTGTGGCTTTGAAAGATAAGGTACTGGCCACATTTGGAACAGAAGCATGGGACCATAGTAGCATAGCCTTTCATATAATACATGAAGAATAAAATTTTTTTTTCATTTTAGACTTAATTCACATCAAAGGAATACACACAGAGATGTCTGTCAAACAGAACAATAGTTAGAAAGCTGAAATTCCTAAAAATAGGGTCAGATGCTGGCACTGCACACCTAGTAAGCCCCAGATTGCTGATCCACATGTGCCTCTGTGTCTTTTTTCTTATGCATCATCCTCAGGCAGCTCAAAGCTTTCACAGACCAGAACCCAGCTGTTTTCTGTCTAGAAAGAGTTTTAAGGCCATAAGTTGAAAGATACTAAACACAATCTCTGCCAAGAATAACACTGGGATGTCAGCAACTGTACTGGCCCCACAGTATTTCCCTTCTCT
Organism: Spermophilus citellus; assembly: GCF_964194105.1. NCBI lineage: Eukaryota > Metazoa > Chordata > Mammalia > Rodentia > Sciuridae > Spermophilus > Spermophilus citellus. The sequence goes on along the minus strand of NC_138200.1, from coordinate 52,726,624 downwards.
CTGAAGAAGGTAAAAAGAAAATTCCAAGAAATACATGCTGGAGCATTCTCATATATGTGGGAACTTTCCAACCTGACTACATTTTTCTCTCAAGCACATTTTATTTTCTAGAAAGGAGACAGCAATAGGTGGTCCCTGATCTTAATGAAAATAATCCCAGAGCAAAACAAGAATTCAGGAATTCAAATTTGATCCCTTCTGCTTTTGTTCTTCATGCCTGGTTTCACTTCCTTATAAACACTTTGGGGAACATTTCACTTTTATCCAGAGTTCCCCAAGAGTCTCAGAAAGCATATATTTGGATCAATCTTAAAATGGGTTTTATTTTGTGTCGTGACATGCTTTCAAACGATAAATGATGGTTTATCGGCTGCCTTAACAATTATCACTGGGGCAGAACTTCATTGTATTTGATAATTCACACTCCAAATTGCCACATGTAGGTCAAAGACTCAGATGGTTTTATTTTCTTTCATTGCAGTACTGTGGATGGCAAGCTCTCCACCACTGAGCTATATCCCAGGCCTATTGTTTCTTTTTTCTTTCTCAGAAATCATAGAACTTAAGAAATTTTTGGAAGGATGAGACAGGAGAATCGCAAGTTCAAAGCCAGCCTTAGCAATAGTGAGGTCCTAAACAACTCAGTGAGACCCTGTCTCTAAATAAAATACAAAACAGGGCTAGGCCTGTGGCTCATGGACAAGTGACCCTGGGTTCAATCTCCAGTACAGGGGGGAGGGGATTTTTTTTTCCAGTTGTAGAAGGGAGAGACTGAGTGAGGGCTTTTTGTGATAATATTAAGCTTAGACTGTTCTCTCTAGGAATGGGGAAGAGAGATCTGATTCTGCTGCTTCCACTGGCTTCACAGAACTCAAGTACTTTGACAGCAAGCATCCCTTGAAGAGACAGGGAAAGGCTATGTTTGGGAAGCCAAGCAGATAAGAGGGCTTCATTCAGAAACAGGAAGCAACAGGAGAGTGAGTTCCTGGTGGCAGAATATATAAAGCAGAAATGACTGATCAGTTCTGATTTTCTTTCTAGCAGCAGTGCCTCCCACATCTCCTCCTACACCTGTGTACTACCACGTCCTCTATCAAGGATGTGGAGAAACCTAGGTGGGCTGGCATGGGAAGACATACTGCCTGGTTGGTGGGTACTGGCTCTATAGAGATGCTCCCTTGGCCACTCCAGCAAAGGCCAAAGCAGAGAAGCCAATGCAGCGAGCCAGGGGGGCTCCCAAGAAACGCCGAGCTCCAGCAGAGACAGAAAAGACCCTGGTTGCTCTCGCCCCAAAGTTGGTGGCTTAAAGCAGAGTGGCAAGAGACCATTGCCACAGAAGCTTGCTGGATGGGCCTCTGTAGAGAGCACAAACATTGACTACACAGGACAACTAATACAGCTTCTTCTGTTTTTTAAATTATAATTCCTATATATTTTACAGAAAAAAATTTATTGTTTTGTTAATTATAAAGTTATTAAAATTACAAAAAATAGAACTGAAGATGGTTTCAAATTATTTTCAATGGTGTCACGGCTAGGACTTTGATTTAGCTTGTCATAAGGACTACTGCAGCTTGTACTGGTGTCTTCAGAGCTTGGCAGCGACTGGATCTGTATTAAAAAGCCATCCTTTAACTCCTCACTGGCTATCAGTGACTTTTTTGTAAACAGTTTTCCCATTCTGAGGGGCTTTTCTTCATCCATTCACTCGTGGTTGCCAGTTGGCTAAATAACATATGATGCTTAAAATACTCACAAAAGAGGGAAATACAGTGGAAATGCCTCCCAGATCCCACATGGGCACCAACCCTGCACACAACAGAGCACGCTGGAGCCCTGAAGGCTTAGCACCCAGCATCTAGAATTCCTTTTGTCACAATACAGTTGTGACAAAAAATCGTTTTTCCCTATAATGATTAACTATCAATATGTGATTATATATTTAATAAATAAATTTTTTAAATTAGGTAGTCTTCACTAAATATGTTCAGCTAATCCATCTTCTGAAGTCTCCACTGCCCCTACTTGAGACAGAACTTCAGTCAATCTGCATGAGCCTTTCTCAGCCAGGGGTTCCCTTCCATATAAACTGCCACAGGCAAGAAAATGGGATTTGAAAGGAGAGGCTCCTTTGAACAAATCAGGGCTAAAGCTGGCCTTGAAGAAGACCTGGCATTCCTTTGTGCAATGCTGTGCAGTGCCTCCTTGTGCAGAACAGAAAACACTGCACTCTTCAAGGGGAGGAGGAGTCAAGTGCAGAAAGAGGGGCCAACTGGTGACCTATCCATCAAATAGGTCCAGCCCTGACTCACTGCCAGAAACATCAGCACAAACCATCAGGTAGGCTTCCTGAAACTGGAAGCACTGTTTACCCAGGGAGCCCCCTTCCTGTGCTCTCAGCCAGGCACAATAGCTACCTGGAACAGGAAGGGTTAGGGAAAGTCAGTAGCGCCACCCTGAGCCTCTCATGCTCCTTTATTCCCAGTGCTTTATGGCCACAAGACACCCTATACTCCTCAATAAATTTTTCTGTAACAATGTTTGACTTGAAATTCAGCTTATTCAAGGTCAAGCTTCAAACCCCCTCGTTCCCTTGAAGTACATTCCTACATGGAGGACTTGGTCTTCTAAGGCCTTCTGTCTTCAGAAGGGACTTTCAGGTACAGTTTTTAAAATAACGTCTGCAATGATGCCTAACTGAATGATGCCTGGGTCAGCACCCAGATCAGTTCATCAAGAAATGAGAGCCTTGAGCTGAGGGTGTAGCTCCGTGGTAGAGCACACGCACTGTAGCATGCACGAGGCTAATGGGGTTCCATTCCCAGAGCCAAAACAAAAAAATATGCTAAGTGTGTCCATATGTATGTGGTATATGTGAGTGTGTGAGAAGACGGGCAGGAATGAAAAGATGTTGGTCCATCTACAGTCTACCCATCCAGCTATTCATTTATTCAACAAGTGTTTTTGAGAACCTGTTACATTTCAGATAGCAAGCTGCTAGCTAGCTACTTCCAGTATATTAACAAATAAATTTCTCTCATTAAGGCACCACCAACAAAGGATGAGATAAGGACACAATACAATTTCAGGGGCAGCAGTTGTAGCTCAGTCACAAGGTGCTTGCCTAGTGTGGGCCAACTCCTGTATTTCATTCCCCAGCACTAAACAAAATTTAAAAAAAATTCAAGTAATTAAAATTGCCATACAGGGCTGGGGATATAGAGTGCTTGCCTCACATGCACAAGCCCCTGGGTTCAATCCCCAGCACCGCACAGACACAAAAAAAGTGCTATAAAGGAAAATAAAAGCATAGCGTGATAAGGAATAGTTATACAAAACAGTCAGAGAAGGCTTATTTGAAAAAGAGGGCATTTCGGCAGAGATGGGATCAAGAGAGTCATGTGAGGAGCTGAAGAGAGAATTCCTGGACCAAAAGGTACACAAAAAGACCCCGAGTTAGAAATGAGACTGAGCTACTCAAGGAGCAGAAAGGTTACTGTGGCCAGGAAGGAAAGCCCCAGAAGAAGGAAAGTTGTGGTTGGAGAAGCAGGTATAAGGAAGACCCCAGTGGGCCACATCAGCAATACTGAGGAGTATGGATCTTGTTTTAGATGTGAAGCGGGAGGTTATAGGATAGATTTGAACAGGATAGTGAAGAAATCTGATGAAGATGCCTAAAAGATCACTCCGGCTGTGTGAGCTTTAGCAGTAAGGCGCTGGCTGTTACCAGTGGAATGTCTGTCTCAGCAGTTAAGGGGACAGTTGGTGCTGAGGAATGGGGGTTGGGGGCAGTCAACAGGGAAGGAACAGCACAAGGTTTGGCCTGTGTCACATCAGCAGCCCATAATTCACAGTGTGGCCTGAGCAACAGAGCAAGACCTTGTCTCCAAATAAAATCTTCTAACAAATACCAGTTTATAGGAAAAACAAGGAGTAGAGGAACATGTTCAATGACACCATGGAATGCAATCATCAAACTCAAAACCAGAGAAAACTCTAAGGACAAGGACATGATTTTTTTCAACAAATAAATTGCAAGGAAGAAAAAAGAGGGAAGAGGAACCTACAAATGGAGCCATAACATACATGAAGAAGAGCTATTAAAATTCAAATACATCTATTAAAAAATGGGAGAAGCAGGGAGATTTCAACATGATAATTTATGATAATAAATTTATGATAATTATCAGAGTGGTTGCACCAATTTGCAGTGCCACCAACAATGTATGAGTGTACCTTTTCCCTACATCCTCATTCGCACACTTGCTGGGGACTGGTGGTGGAGAAACATGTGCCAACATAAAGTGGTGGTGGTCATAGAGTGCTCAAGTTCATTTACCACATCAGCTTCAGGCAACCACTGCAGACTGCTGTGAGGAGGAACAGGACGAAAACAAGGATGAGGAAGAAGACCAGAGGAGGAAGAAGAGTTCCCAGCAAAACCTTAAGCAGGGTGTGGAGAGGAATCCCCATGTTTCTGTTTGTACAGAAGGAAGGTCACAAGAAAGGATTTGGATTTGGCAGATTTCTGCAAGATCTGTCCCCATCCAAGCAACTAATGATCACATACAGTTCCGGGGGGCCATCTGAATCCCAGGACCCCTCCTTGAGGATCTTGCTGGAAGCAGCTCCTGTACCCTGGAACACACACTGCCTGCTGATGCTGATATCTCAAGTACAAGCACAGCATGTAAACCAAACTCAGGACATAGGATCCACGTCTCTGTAATGCACACATCTGATTTCCAGAAGCAGTCCAGTTAGAAACTTCAAGCCTCTCATATACAACAAATAAGTTTGCCGTGGGGTGCTTATATACAGATCCTCAATATTGTCTAAAACCAGGCAGAGCTATGTGGTACAGAGGGGACAAGAGTCATCTTCCTCAAAGAGCAGCCTAGGACTGTTAGACTAGAGGCTAGCGAGGGTGCAGGATAGATAGATGGAGAATGAAGAGAGGCTGAAGAAAAGGTTGGGTGAGAGCAGGAAATGAAGATGTGTTCGTGGTTACTGCATTTCTCCTAGCAAAATAAACAGTACCTTGTGAGAAAGAAAAATGTGCTATCACTTCAGGAAAAGTGTCCTAGGCTTTTTTTTAATATTTTATTTTAATTGTAGTTGGACACAATACCTTTATTTTATTTTTATGTGGTGCTGAGGATCTAACCCAGGGCCTTGCCTGTGCTAGACAAGCACTCTACCTCTGAGCCACAACTCCAGCCCTGGCCTAGGCTTTATGATTTGAGGAGTGGCCAAGCTGTCTTCCGGTTTAGAAAACTGTTGTTTCTTGGGAATTTCACTGTCAGTAACTATGGGACCAGAAAAGAGGAATACCAAGGAAGAGGCAGGGGGAGTGTGAAACTCCAGGACCAGGATCTGGGGGTCCTCGGATATACTGATGACCATCATCTGGGCAAAACTGGATACCAAGTAAGCCCCCATTTCCACCCATCCCTGCAGCTGAGCACCTAAGCATGTTAAGTGGAACCTATAACTCAGCCTACGTTTGATGTCCCAGAATACTGTTTTTATTTTACTTCTCCCTCTCCCTCTCTTCCTCCCTCCCTCGGCCTCCTTTGCCCCCCCCCCCACTTCATCATTCCCTCTCCCCCAACCCGTCTCTCTCTCTCTAATTGGGACTGAACACAGGGGCACTCTACCATGAAGTTACACCAACAACCCTTTATTTTTATTTATTTGTTTATTTATTTGTACCAGGGATTTAACCCAGGGGCACTTTACCACTGATCCACTTCCCCAGGCCTTTTTGTTATTTTTGAGACTCAGTCTCACTGAATTACCTAGGGCCTTGCTCATTTGTTGAGGTTGGCCTAGAACCTGCAATCCTCCTATATATGCCCCCTTCTCTGCCCCTACTCAGTGGGATTAAGGAGGTGCTGCCACCACACCTGGCCTTCACAGCATGTTCTTGCAATACATTGAAAATCAGCAGGGGTGGTTAGCTCTGCTACCACATGAATTTGAAGAAAACTGTTTCTACCACTGCCTTGTCCACAGGACTTGGTTTATTTTAAAACAGCATAGGGGACCAATTAGAGGTAGAACTCACATACTTATCACTTCCTAGTGACAAAATTTCCTATCCTGGGCCTGCCTCAGTAGCCCCAGCAGTTGGCAACAGGCAGACAGTATGGCACGTGTCAAGGCCCTGTGGTGGGAGGCTGTATGACTGACACAGCTACAGTTTAGAAGCAAAGGGTTTGCTGAAGTTGGAAGGGTTGGTGGCAGCTAACTCCCCAGAACTTGAAAGCAAAACAAAAAATTTGGGATATTCTAAGAGCAATTGGAACTGCAAAAGAATTTTAGGCAGGAGGATGGCCCTTTTTTGTCTGCTTGCTTATTTGTTGGTTATTGAGGCTGGGGATGGAACCCAGGGCTAAGTAGATGCCTTACTACTAAGCTATACTCCCATGGCTTAAATTAGACTTTAAAAAACAAAGATAGGTAGAAAGTAAAGTGGCTCGTGTCTGTAATCAGCAGCTTGGGAGGCTAAAGCAGGAGGATCACAAGTTCAAGCCAGCCTCACCTACTTACCCAGGCCCTGAGAAACTTTGTGAGACCCTGTCTCAAAATAAAAAATAAAATTAAAAGGACTGAGGATGTGGTTTGATGTTTAAGCACCCCTCAGTTCAATCCCTGGTACAAAAAAAAAAAAAATTCTTTTTCAGACCTTCCCACTCCCTACTCAGGTCTCAGTGTCATAAGAAACTTAACACCACTATCTTCCATCCCTTTAAAAACAATGGATCCTCCCTAAATGATGAGATTAAATACTCCTTCTTCCTCTCATACCAATACTTTGGTACCCACAACAGCAAAGACACTCAGGGACACAAACCTTGTCCAGGAGATTCTCCTCTGCCACCAACAATGTCCCAGTCTTGAGGATCCAGATACATGCCAAACTTGAATGAAACACCAACTCAGAGCCACTTAAAACTCAATCCTAACAATACTGGTTGTTTCATGACAATGAGATTATTACCAACAATTCCCCTGCCCTTTTCTTTTTTCCCTCTGCAGTACTGAGAATTGAATCCAGGGTTGCCCTACCATTGAGCTCAGCCTCCTGAGGAGCTGTGATTATGGGCCCATGCCATCATACTTAGCTTTTTACAGTTTCCCATATATCCCATGTACTAGACAATGCAATGAATTACTTTAATAATCAGTGTCTCAGGGAGAGTAGTAGAGGATGGAATCTTCAAAAATCTGAATGAAGGGGAGAAAAACAAATCCAATAAATACAGTATACACACTGCAAACTAATGAATGCTCACAGGATGTGCTCAGAAGATTCAAGTTCAGTTGTTAGTTAATTTTATTGTTTAAGGATGACGGATTCAATCAGAGAGAACAGTAATTCACCACAGACTCCCAGGGGCAGTGGTGCACGCCTATACTCCCAATAGCTTAGGAGGGCAAGGCAGGAGGATCACAAGTTCAAAGAGAGCCTCAGCCTAAAAATTAAAAATAAAAAGGGCCAAGGATATGGCTCATTGGTTAAACAACCCTGGATTCAATCCCTGGTTTCAAACAAACAAATACCCTGCACATACATAACCAATCAGGACCTACACAGCACCCATGTGGAACTTTTTGTCAGTTATGATTTTTTCCCTCACCCTGTAAGATAACATCCACAGAGCAGAGATTGGGATCAAGGTGCCAGGCACAGTCATCAACTCCAGAGAATATGTCTGACCGGATATTCTATATATATATTCCCTGGGATGTGAGCCTAGTTCAGAGGGTTGAACTTACAGCTCATCCAAGGAGAAGCCTTCCAGGACTAGCATCCTCAGTGAGACAGCCTTTGCCTCAGCAAGCTTGATTTTGGCTAACTAAAATGGGATCTGGATTAGGGATCATTTCTGGTGTCCTGGTTGGGTGAACACATTTGTCACTTAGACTGCCTTTAATTCTTCTCAGGGCTTGGTGAGCTGCTTGTGGCTTTGAAAGATGAGCTACTGGCAATCAGTGGAGCTATGGAGCATTGAACCAATGGAGCATTGGACCATAGTAGCATATTCTTTCACATAAAATGTGAAGAATAAAATGCATTTTGTTTTTTGTAATGTCATGACTTCTAGCAATAAATGATGTTTTTATGTTTTATGGGCTGCCTCGTCACACTCCAAATTGCAACATGTAGGACAAAGACTCAGTTTATTTTCTTTCATTGCAGTGCTGTGGACAGAAAGCTCTCTATCCATGAGCTACTTCCCCAGGTCTTTTCTTTCTTTCTTTCTTTCTTTCTTTTTTTTTTTTTTTTTGCAGGACCAATATTTGAACTCGGGCACTCTACCTCTAGGCTGCTTCCCAGGCCTCTCCCCCGTTTTTATTACTTATTGTGAGATAAGAGATTGAACCCAGATTTGCTTTACCACTGACCTACATCCTCAGCCCTTTTTATTTTTATTTTGAAACACAGTCTCACTAAATTGCTGAGACTGGCCTCAAACTTGTGGTCTGCCTGCCTAAGCCTCCTGAGTTGCTGGAATTATAGGCTTGCATGACCAACGACACATAGTTTGTTTGCTATTTTTTTTAATGGGATTGAAATGATAATGTGGTAATTTTGTAATGTCATTTTGTCATGAACACATTTCAAATTTTATGTTAAAATCGGCTTTTCATGGGCTGGGGATATAGCTCAATTGGTAGAGTGCTTGCCTCATATGCACAAGGCCCAGCACCACAAAAAAAAAAAAAAAAAAAAAAGGGCCTGTCATTCCCACTTTATAAAGTCATTGGAGATCCTCATTTTGCCTTGGAGCACCTTTAACAGTCTTCTCATTGTCCATTACCTTGAAATGTGACATGATCGTCCTATCAGCTATAAATCTGAAGCCCCAAATAAATAACTGAAAATCTACTGTTGAGCACAACACCTCTACACTACTTGTGGAACCTTGGTAGGCCCCTTAACATCTGTTTGAGACCTCCCTTATAAACAGTGATGGTGCAAAAATTTTATTTCATTTTTTTTTCTAGTGCACAGGATCACACCTCTGGCTTCACATACTAGCCAAACACTCTATCAAGACTCTACCATTGAAGCACACTTCCAACTCATCAAAGGACTAATCTTTGGGGCAGAATAAGGTGAAGAGGAACCTGCCTTTGCTTTTAATCCAAATTGGAATGCTTTTCCACATATACAGATTTTGGGTTTTTTGTTGTTGTTGTTGTTTGGGTTTTTGTTGTTGTTTTTGGTACAGGGGATTGAACTCAGGGGCATTCAATTATTGAGTAACACCCCCAGCCCTTTTTCTATATTTCATTAGATGCAGGGTGTCACTGAGTTGCTCAGAGCCTCACTAAGTTGCTGAGGATGGCTTTGAATTAAAAATCTGCCTCAGCCTTGCAAGCCACTTGTGGGTTACCAACCCAGCCTAAATCTTAAATTATGTTCAGACCACTTCTAAGGAGCATTCCCTCAACAAATAATCCACTCAAGTCTCTGCCTCTCCAACACTTAAATGCTTAGCATCAGGGCCATGAAACCTAGCTGTCTCTTGTGTTTAATCATGACTGACCAGTTTCAGAATTTGGGTTCTCGAGCCACCTGTAGTCATAGGCTGTCCTCAACTCCCAGCTGTGCTACACAAATAGTGGCTAGTTGACTAGGAAATGAGGGGAGAGGCCAGAAGGGAGCGCTGAGGCAGAGTTCGCTTCTTTCACCCTGCTTACCATAAAATAGAAGGATCTGAAGCCTGCTACTCAAGTCACACATTCCTTTCTGTGACCTCATTGGGTAGTGATGACATCACAAGCCTAAGTTTCCATGGCAGGATGATGCTAGAAAACTTCTCTACTAGTTCTCTACAGGACACCAGAGTGTCTGGTTGCTCCAGAGAATATGTCTGACCGGATATTTTATATTCAGTCTAACTTGTCTGCTGTCCCCTGGGAGAGCAGTACAGCAGGTAGGCCCAGGCCATGTGTAATGGAGCCCCTGGTAAATATACAACCTCACTTGACTGCCACATCTTCCTTTAGGGTTTCCCCATCACACCTCAGAACTTCTCTAGCCATGAGTAAGACCAATGGTCTGGCGCTCCCTCAAGGACCCACAGTGTTGCTGTGCTCACTGCTGAGAATAAGTGTTCAAAAAGGTGCTAATCTTTATCAATCTAGCCTTCCCCTTTAGCCTTCCCCAGTGCTTCCTTCAGAGTGCAGCACACTGGTACACACCTATAGGCCCAACTGCTTGGGTGGCTGAGTGGGAAGATCACCTGAGTCCAGGAATTAGGCTCAAGCATCTGAGTGAGGAATATAGTAAAACCTGAGCAACATGGTGATCCCCATCACCAAAACAGAAAGGACGCTTCTATCTCAGATCGTTTCATAATAAGAGTCTTACAAGAGCCTAGTGTGCATTTATTATCAAGTGATAAATGGAGCACTCTAAGAAATAGCTATTGGCCTCTCAAAAACCTCACCTTCAAACTCAGGCACCTTTACCATACTGTCATGGACACACTCACATGAACCCCCACACACATATCCCAGTCTGAACTGCCAAGGAAAAGGGTGGTGTCATGCAGTGGGGAAGAACAGAAGGGCCAGTCTCATGTTACCAAGTCTGGAGGTCTGAGGAAATGATGTCTCAGGAAGTGTTTGTGAGAAGGCTATTGGACCTAAACTTGGTACCCAGAATTTGGATCTAAATCTCTTAATCCCTCTGCCCCAGTATATGGCCTTCAGAAAGTGGTAGAGTTGGGCAGGTACCCAAATATAGTCCCAGCTACTCAGGAAGCTAAGGCAGGAGGATCACTTGAGCTCAAGAGCTCCAGTCCAGTCTGGGGAAACATAGCAAAAAAACATCTCGAAAAAGAATTGCATTAGAAAAATATATAAAAACTGGCCTAGAATTCAGTGTGGTTGAAACAGGCTTTACGAATGGGCCCCAATGGGATCTGCCAAGGTGGAAGGAGTTCTAAACCGATGTATATTAGACCATTTTTTCCAAACCTTGAAAATTATTTCCATTAAAGCCTCAGAAAAGAAATTTTTCTCAGTTATATAAGGGAGACACTGAGGGACAGCTGTTTGGGATATTTTGAGGTTTAACTGTTTTCCTGCTGCTTCCATTGGCTCCACAGAACTCAAGTACTTTGACAGCATCCCTTGAGGAGACAGGCAAAGCATCCATAGAGGTCACAGGCAAAGGCTGTGTTTGAATGCCAAGCAGAGGAGAGGGCTTCAGTCAGAAACAGGAAGCAACAGGAGAGCGAGGTCCTGGGGGCAGAGTGTATAAAACAGAAGCAATTAATCAGTTCTGGTTTTCTTTCCAGCAGCAGTGCCTCCCATGTCTCCTTCTACACCTGCATACTACCATGTCCTCTACCAAGGATGTGGAGAAACGCAGGTGGGCTGGCATGGGGAGACATACTGCCTGGTTGGTGGCTACCGACTCTATGGAGATGCTCCCTTGGCCACTCCACCAAAGGCCAAAGCAGAAAAGCCAGCAGAGAAGCCAGCCCAGAAGCCAAACCAGAGAGGCAGAGGGGCTCCCAAGAAACGCCAAGCTCCAGCAGAGACAGAAAAGACCCTGGGCTGTCCCAGGCCCAAAATTCCTGCCAAGAAAGCATTGCCAAAGAAGCTGACTGGCTAAGCTGCTCTATAGAGAGGACATTTATTTAACTAGGACCCCTAAGGCATGTTTCTTTTTAAATTTTACCCATTTAAAAAAATAAAATAAAAAATTTATTGTTGCTGTTGTATTAATTATAAAGTTATTCAAATATACAAAAATTTGAGAGAAGCCCTGGAAATTGTTGTAAATGATTTTCAATGCAGCTAGGGCCTTGGTTTAGCTTGACATAGGAACTACTGCAGCATATGCTGGTGTCTTCAGAGTTTGGCAGACTGCATGTGTATTTAAAACCCATTCTTTATACTCCTTTTCACTGACTGTCACTCTGACTTCTTTGTAAATGTAGTCTTTTCATTCTAACGACATTATCAAAAACAATTTTCTGCCCTTGTGTCCCTCTGTAGTACTAGAAATTGATTCTAGTACTAGAAATTGCTCTGTTGTTGACCTACATACACAACCCTCTCTATTTTTCATTTGGAGACAGGGTCTCAGAAGTTGCTCAGGCTGGCTTCGAACTTGTGATCCTACTACCTCAGCCTCCCAAGAAACTGGGATTATTGGCATGTGCATCTCTCTTCACAATTTTATTATTGCTCTATTTACAATTTTATTGTTGTATTTATTTTTTTAGTTTTTTTTTATAGACCTTTATTTCGTTTTATTTTTATGCAGTGCTAAGAACCCAGTGCTCCACACATACCAGGCAAGTGCTCCACCCCCGAGCCATAACCCTAGCCTTCTCTTTACAATTTTCCATATTTCCCATGTTCTACAGAATGCAATGAGTTACTTTAATAATCAGTGTCGTGGGGGAAAGTAGTAGAGAAGGGAATCTTTAAAAATCTGAATAAAGGAGAGAAAAACAAATCCAATAAATTCAGTATACCCACTACATACTAATGATGCTCACAGGATGTGCTCAGAAGGTTTAAGTTCAGTTAACAGTTTAATTTCATGTGTAAGGATGACAGATTCAATCAGAACATTAAATCACTACAGACTTCCAGGGTTGGTTGTGCTTGCCTATACTCCCAGCAGCTTGGGAGGGGAAGCCAGGAAGATCACAAGTTCAAAGCCAGCCTCTGCAACTTGGTGAGATTCTGTCTCACAATAAAAAATAAAAATGGCTGAAGATGTGGCTCAGGGTTCAATCCTGGAGTTCAATCCCTGCTAATAATAAAAAAAAAATCACTACATACTGGCCATGTTGGGCCTACATTTTGAGAATTGGTAGGATGAAGGAGCCACTAGCTCTGCATTTGAGATACAAAACTTAGAGGGCTCAGGATACAAACCTTACAGGCCATAGATACAAACCTTAGAGGCCTTAAGGAAACACAGGCACTCACCCAGTTCCATCTGTCCTTCACACACACACAATCCAGCCCCTCCTTATGGAATCATAGGGTCTAAAATTCAAACTCATTGCCCTCTCCACAGCAATTTTCCACAATGAAATTTCTTCTTTTTTTTTAATACATCATATATTCAAAATAAAAGAGGATCAAAAGATAAAAGAGTAAAGATTCCTTCTGATTAAGGAATGGAAGACTTTCAATCTCTATTTTTTTTTTCCTTTTTTGGGTACTAGGGTGCTTTACCACACCCCTCATCTCCTTTTTTTTCTTTTTTTAAATATTTTTTTAGTTGTAGTTGGACACAATACTTTTATTTCACATATTTTATTTTTTAGCTGTAGTTGGACATAATACCTTTTATTTCTTTTCATGTGGTGCTGAGGATCAAATCCAGGATCCTCCACATGCAAGGTGAGCGCTCTACCGCTGAGCCACAACCCCAGCCCCCTCCCCTTTTTTATTAAATATTTAGTTTTTAGTTGTAGTTGGACACAGTATCTTTATTTTATTTATTTATTTTTACGAGGTGCTGAGGATTGAACCAAAGGCCTCGCATGTGCTAGGTGAACACTCTACTGCTGAGCCACAACTCCAGCCCCCTCAGTTCTTTTTGTGACAGGGTCTCCCTAAGTTGCTGAGGTTGGCCTCAAAATTGAGATCTTCCTGCTTAGCTTCTGGAGTCACAGGAATTACAGGCGTGTACCTCTATGTCCAGCTCAGTCTATACTTTTTATTTGGCATCGCTTTTTGAACCAGAAGGACAGAGCAGATAGGTAGCAGCCTTGTGCCATTACAGCATACTGGTTGAAATCTGTTCTGACTGGCTAGTGCCAGTTACTAATTATTTTAAATAGCTCCCCAAGATTGTAAATTTACTACCTACATAGTACCAAATAAAACTCAACTTTCCGGGCTGGGGATGTGGCTCAAGTGGTAGCGCGCTCGACTGGCATGCGTGCAGCCCTGGTTCGATCCTCAGCACCACATACAAACAAAGATGTTGTGTCCGCCGAGAACTAAAAAATAAATATTAAAAATTCTCTCTCTCTCTCTCTCTCTCTCTCTCCCCTCTCTCACTCTCTCTTTAAAAAAAAAAAAAAACTCAACTTTCCGTTCCCAGTGGAAACCAATGTCTCTAGTTTCTTCTTTATCTTTCCAAGTAATTCTGTAATAAAAAGTCAAAATACATAATATTCATTCCGATTTTCCTAAAGTATACAATAGTATGCTGTATGACGTTCTGCTCATTGCTCTTTTCACTACATCAAGGAGATCATTCTAAATCATTTCAACTCTGCTCCTTACATAACTCAGGAACACACAGACATAATGAGAGAAAACAGAGTGATAAGTTTTCAACTCCTAACAGGCACTTTCAACTTTCTGAAATTCTCTGAAGCTACTGTCCACAGGGCCCTCGAGTATTTTAAGCAGGTAAGGCAGATATTCTGAAGCCTCCTGACACCTAAAGCATTGGTGTCAGGCTGGGTGACTCCTCAGAGCATGGTGGCTGACTCTGGACAGTGGGCCATCACTACTATGTCTACACTGTCGACCTTCTGCTCACCCTGCAACCAGGTTCCAGTGACATCACTGTAGGAGTCCCTCTGATGCCTTACACTCAGCAACCACAACCTGCTTTTATTATCTGCTCCAAACCTGTCCTTTCTTCAGTTCCTGACCACAGATAAAGAACAAGAATCCTGCTTCCTTGGTTGGGGATGTGGCTCAAGCAGTAGCGCGCTCACCTGGCATGCGTGCGGCCCGGGTTCGATCCTCAGCACCACATACCAGCAAAGATGTTGTGTCCGCCGAGAACTAAAAAATAAATACTAAAAATTCTCTCTCTCTCTCTCTCTCTCTCTCTCTCTCTCTCTCTCTCTCTCTCTCCTCTCTCACTCTCTCTTTAAAAAAAAAAAAAAAAGAATCCTGCTTCCTGGCTGCCAGTCTTTCTTCCCTAAACCCCAACCTCTTATCCCACTATCCCACACCTAACAATTTGCTAGCCAAGTCCAAGTACCCCAGCTGCTACCTTTTGCCATTCTAATCCTCCAGTAACTTCTCTACTCATAAAAAAAAAAAAAAGGCAAAAGATACCCGAAGTCCAAGTCCAGCTGATCTGATCCCAACTAAAGTTTGTGATCCTATGCTCTTTTGCTTCCTCTTCATCTCCCATTCCCCAGTCCTCTGATGAAAATGAGCCATTCACAGTTCTGTCTTCACTACCTAGGGGCCTCCATGCTCCTGCACATGGAAATCTTTTCATACTGTCTATATCTCTTCCTCAAGGACCACATTTCCTCATCAGAAACAAGTTTAAGGGCACCCTTCCGCTCTGTTCTCAGGCTTACCGTAGCCTTCTGATCTGATCTTTTATGATACGACATTTATACTACATCCTCTATAATCTTTTTTTTAAAGAGAGAGACAGAGACAGAGAGACAGAGAGAGAATTTTTTTAATATTTATTTTTTAGTTTTCGGCGGACTCAACATCTTTGTTTGTATGTGGTGCTGAGGATTGAACCAGGGCCACATGCATGCCAGGCGAGCGCGCTACCGCTTGAGCCACATCCCCAGCCCCTCTATAATCTTAAATGTATATCTCAGTGTTATTCATGACAAGACAAAGCCCTGTTAATATTGTTTTTTCTTTGCTTTTTTTTTTTCTTTAAACAGTACCTGAGGTTGACCCCGGGGCCTTGTATATGCTAGGCAAGTGCTCTACCACTGAGCTGCATCCCCAGTTCTTTTATTGTTTTATTTTGAGACAGGTCCTCCTAAGTTGCCTGGGATGGCTTCATATTTGCAATTCTCCTGCCTCAGCCTCCCAAATAACTGGGATTACAGGCATGGATCACCATTCCTGGCCCTGTTCCAGTTTTGCCCATTGATCCACTAACAGACTTTCAAGCATTTTCCCCATCCAGTTCAGGATCTAGTCCAGAACTGGGTGCTGTACCTAGCCATCATGTCTTGTTAGCTTCCTTTAATCTCCATAGGATACTTCTGAGAAATATAAAGAAATCAATTTACCTTGGTGGAATATTCTTTTGGACAGCCCATGTTGATGTCAATACCACCTACATTATTTTATCTGGAAAAACATGAAAGAAAAAAGGCAATGATCATTCAAACTGAAAGAAGATGGTAGACTCAAAAGCATGCATGGGTCAGTGCTCATGAACCTCTCACTGTGTCTCTGAGCATGAAACACACCACCCTCCATGACAGACCTCATCTGAGCAGAGTTCCAGAGGAAAAACAAAGTGTTTACACATCTGAAAAGAGCTAGGTATTGAGGACTTTGCTACACCTGAGTTGCATCAGATAGCTCAAATACTAAGTAACATTCATACTAAACTCAATTCCAGGTCACCATTTCTCACTGGGGTAATGAAAGCCATTTGTCAAGGCAGAGAAGTGACACAAGCACAAGAGCCCTTTGCCAGAGCAACAATTCTGGCAGAAGTTACAATGGACTGCCTTCATTTGCTGGGTGACATGGGTAGCTTACTCCAAACAATTCTCAGATGCTGAAAGGACCCTGACCTTATTCTCTGGTTTGTACAGTTAATAGTCTGTGATCAACAACAATTACTACCTGAGTCTCTTCTTGCTATCACTCTCATCAATAACAAAAGCTAACATTTAATAAGTACTTCCAATGTGTGACAAGCTCCATATAACATGCCTTATTTCATTTGCCCTGTCCTGTAGCAGAAGTTTGTATCATTTCACAGAGAAAGGAACTAAGTTATTAGCAAGGTTAAGTAACTTCTTAAGGTCACACAGTCAGTAGCAAACCCAGAATTCCAACTCAGGTCCACCTAAACTCTAAAACCCACTCCTGAAGAAGGTACTCTGCTGCCTTTGTTAACTCAAGAAGCAATAGGTCTTACCTACACTGAGAGTTAAAGCTTCAAGACTCACAGTCAGAAGTATTCCCAGAAAGGGAATCCCATGAATAAACATTAAAATTGGGCCTCCACATGAGGATCTCTGCAGTCTGGGAACAGTGGGTACATTTGAATCCCAGGACAGTTTTGAGATGTCATAAACAGGAAAGGAAATCACCCTCAGCTAAAAATAGCAATGTGCCAGGAGGCATAAGCGTGGGTCACCTTCAAAGTCACCAGTGACATTAGAATCTCTTAACTCACAGGAGAGACAAAGGAAGCTCAAGAGGGAGAAACTTACATAAGCCTGGCCACAGCAAGGGCTCACTATGCATCTGAGGTTCCCTAGAAACACAAAAGGCTTCATTAACCAATGCCCTGATAAAGGCAGAAGTGCATGACAAACACATCCAACCCCTTTCCCCACACACAACATGTTCATGCCAATAAGCAGAATGAGTCAGTTTTCTCCCAAAAAGCCAGCCTAATAAATTAGCCACTGGTAAAAGAAATGATGGACTTGGAAAACCTAAACAATGTCATTAATGCAGTTACTTTCCAACATACAAAAACATGAAGATTATCTTTTTTTAATATTTATTTTTTAGTTGTAGTTGGACACAATACCTTTATTTTATTTATTTTTGTTTATGTGGTGCTAAGAATGAAACCCAGGGCCTCACACGTGCTAGGCGAGCCCTCTACTGCTGAGCCACAACCCCAGCCCTATGAAAATACAGAGAACATTCAGATACTCACAACTTGGAGTCTATAATTATATATACTTGATCACATGTCTACCCATTGCATTTAGCTTTTTAAAACCTAAATATCTTCAGGAGCTACTTCTAAAAAAGCACCAAGAAATGTCCAGAGCAAGACAAGAGAGCTATATAGTTCTTACAATTCTAACTACCAAGGTGCAGTGGTTTACACCTGTAATCCCAGGGGCTCGGAAGTCTGAGGAAGAAAGATCACCACTTTGAAACCAGCCTCAGCAATTTAACGAAGCTCAAAGCAACTTAGTAAGACCCTGTCTCAAAAGGGGTTTAATGTCTTGAGTTCAATTCCTGCTACCAAAAAACCCCCAAATTTAATTGCTCTTGAAGAAATCTAATCCATTTGATAGGAAATAAATACAGACGACACAAAATCAAACACCATGACATGAATAATCAATGAAAAATAAATATAGAAGTCATGCTGCCAAAACAAAAGATTCCTATTTTTTTTTTTTCAGTTTTCGGCGAACACAACATCTTTGTTTGTATGTGGTGCTGAGGATCGAACCCCGGCCGCACGCATGCCAGGCGAGCGCGCTACCGCTTGAGCCACATCCCCAGTCCCACAAAAGATTCCTATAATTAAATAAATTAAATCTGAGACTTGCAGGCATGTAACAAACTGTGACAGCTTGATTTCCATAATCTGTCTCCAATACTGTAAGCATTTAGGGATGACCCTCTGAAAAATGGTCAAATCTTCAGGAAATCCCTGCTGTGCAAAGTAGCTCAGGCACTCAATAATGGCCAGCACAGGACCCAAGTAATGAAATCCAGGAGACAGGAAGACTCAGGAGGACACTTGACATTAGGATCTCATAAACATCTAGAAGACCACCCTGCTCTGTTCTCTTTCACAGATGTGAAAGATGACTCAGTCATCAGGGGCCACAAAATCCACTGTTCTAAGCACATCTGCAAGAAAACAAACACATGGGATGCAAGTTCAGACTAGCCTAAGCCCTGGCAGTGAACACAGCCAAGTATAACCTTGAAACGAAAAAAGGGATCATAGATGATTCCTACAAAACAAGTATGCACTGGGAGGCATCTAAGGTGCTGATGATGGTCCATCTCACGACACAGGTAATGGGTGATTCACTTTATAATTATTTGTTAAACTGCATGTTTGGGTTTTATGCACTTTTTCTGCATGATTACTAGCACTTTACAATTTTTTGAAATACTGGAAAGAAGGTACATACATTGAACTTTGTGTTTCAATACTGGTCCAAACTTTCCTGGAAGGTTATCCTTTGAGGTGCAGCAAGTGATCATTTCATTTGAAAAGAAATTTTTAATTTGTTCTAATTAGTTACACATGACAAGCAAGTGATCATTTCTTAATTACTTAGAGTCAGAAAACTGGAGTGGATCAGTCAATCTTCACTATTATTTACAGTTACATATTTTTAAATGTACCTATTCAGTAAAATTGATTTATAACCCTAAATCAATACATGTGGTGTTTCTAGTCATTCAGGCACAGATGCTAAGACAACAAATTGGAGTCACCTGTCATACACATCTCCAGCTGAGTTCAAACACGGTGTCACTTGTCTTCTTGTTTTGGCTCTCATACTGTAAAAATATGCCCTTTTATGGCATATTTTGCCCTTCATTTTTTGTATTTTTGTGCTTTTTGTTAGTGATCTCACTGTTTAAAATGGGTCCAAGCATAGTGCTGAAGTTCTGTCTAGTACTCTTAAGCATGAGAATCTTGTGTTAGATAAGCCTTGGTTAGGCATGACAATACAGTGCTATTTGCTCTTGAGTTCAAGATTAATGAATCAATAGTATATTGGGTGGAGCTGCCAGTTTGGCTCTGTGGTAGACTACATGCTTAGCATGTAAAAGGCCTGGGTTTGATCCCTAGCTTCTACTAAACAAATAGTCTCTGAATAGAAACCCACATAAAATGAGTTTAAGGGCTGGGGATGTGGCTCAAGTGGTAGCGCGCTTGCCTGGCATGCGTGCGGCCGGGGTTCGATCCTCAGCACCACATACAAACAAAGATGTTGTGTCCGCCGAGAACTAAAAAATAAATATTAAAAAAATAAAATAAAAATAAAATGAGTTTAAGTGGTGATCAGTTGATGAAAATGTGACCAGAGGCTAGCAAATTTCTAATCTTGTATATCCCCAAGGGTCACTTGGTTCAGTAGTGATTTTAGTGTTCTCAGCAACTTACTTGAACATTAAC
The DNA here is from genome assembly GCF_964194105.1 of Spermophilus citellus. Lineage (NCBI taxonomy): Eukaryota > Metazoa > Chordata > Mammalia > Rodentia > Sciuridae > Spermophilus > Spermophilus citellus. The sequence continues at coordinate 52,706,754 of NC_138200.1, read as the reverse complement.
AAAAATCAACTATATCTCATCTCTCCTTATTAATGAAGCTCTATAATGGCTATTGTGGGCCAGGCTATATGGGCAATGACTAAACAGACTCCACTTTACTCTGAGACTCCATGTCACATTAAAAAATGCTTCTTCCATGGGGAAGCCCTGCCTCTGTCCCCATCAACAGTTGCTTAGCATAACATGCTTAGCAACACAAAATGGCAATTCATATACAATGTAAAATTGTTCTCTCTTTGGTTCCAATTTTTCTCGGACAATGTACCCTGTCAGAGATTGATTGTCTAGACCTTAGTAACCATTCTTTAACTTGTAGTCACCTAAGGTCATTTTGATCCATTCCCCCACTTCTGCTTCTGATTTTAAATCTAATGACGTTTGTTTATGGTTTTGAATCATAGCAACAGCCACTTATAATTAATATGGTTTTGGACTCTAAAAGGTGAACTCAAACCCCGAGAGAGGTACAAAGGGTATAGACTTGCAGCCCACCCCTTAGCCCACCAGTTGCTGGATCTGGACTACCTGGTGGTGAATAAAGATGGTTCTGGGGCTGGGGTTGTGGCTCAGCAGTAGAGCACTCGCCTAGCACGTGTGAGGCCCTGGGTTCGATCCTCAGCACCACATAAAAATAAATAAACAAAATAAAGATATTGTGCTCAACTACAAGTAAAAAAAATTTTAAAAAAGGATGGTTCCATCTCCTGCTTTAAGATTAACTCAGTGATTTATTGCAATCTCGCCATAACACTACCACATTAACTTTCAAAAATGACTACTATAATAAAAAGAGAGAATGTGGTAAATGAGAAAATAAGCCTATCTTGAAGGCTGTTTTGAGAACTAAGACCTTTAAAGCACGTAAAGCATTTCTATAAAGGGAATATGTAATTATCATCCGAGCACTGAACAGATTAGATGCCTAAAAAGACATGTTGGAAGAAGTAATCCAGCAACAGCTCAACCCTGGCAGAAAGAACTGTGAGAGAACCACGAAAACTTGGATGTACCTATAATGAAGTTTACTGATAACAGCAAAATACTGACACCCCAGTAAAGGCACTAGAGAAACCAATTCTAATGTATCTGACTTGCAAAAATGTCCTAGTAGAAAAGTAAATGGCAAAACAATATGTATGACAGGATTCCATGGGAGGGAGGTATAGATATAAACAGGTCACATATTTATATATTATACATTATTCATAAGATATGTGAAAAAATCCATATTATTCCCCATTATGCTTAGTTTTAGGGGACAGTACTGGGGATTTTACCCAGGAGAAATTTACCATGGAGCTACATCCCAGCCCTTTTTATTTTGAGAGAAGGTCTTACTGAGTTGCTGAGGCTGGCCTCAAGCTTGCAATCGTCCTGCCTCATAATCCTAAATTGCTGGAATTACAGGGATACGCCCCTGCATCCAGCTTAATTTTTTTAAAAAAAAATTTATTTAAATATTTATATATGGAAACTATCTTTATTCTTATATGGTGCTGAGGATTGAATCCAGTGCCTCACACATGCTAGGCAAGTGCTCTACCACTGAGGGACAACCCCAGCCCCTGATTAACTTTTTTAAGTGTGAGATTATGAAGGATTTTCATTTTCTAGGTTATACAGATCTGTAATATGTTAGCTAGGCTGCCCTTAATGCCTCTCAGGGCCTGTTGAACTGCTTGTGGCTTTGAAAGATGAGCTATTGCCTATCATTGGAGCAGTGGAACAGTGAGACCGTAGTCGCATAGTCTTTCACATAACACAGGAAGAATAAAATAATGTTTTTCTCTTAAGACTTTTAATTCATATCAAAGGAATATACACAGACATAAATGTCCATCAAACAGAACATCCCCAGCCCTATTTTGTATTTTATTTAGAGATAGGGTCTCAATGAGTTGCACTCCGCCTCACTTTTCCTGAGGCTGGCTATGAACTTATAATTCTCCTGCTTCAGCCTCTGGAGCTGCTGAGATTACAGGCATGTCCCTGGCACCATGCACACCTTTTAATTTTTTATTTTGAAAAAGTCTCACTAAATTGTTGAGGCTGACCTCAAACTTGTGGTCCTCGTGCTTAAGCCTCCTGAGTTGCTGGGATTACAGGGCTACATGACCACATGGGTTGTTTGCCTTTTTTAAAGAAAGGAGACTGAAATGATAATACGGTAATTTTGCCATAATCACATATCAAATTTTATGTTAAAATAGATCTATCATTCCTACTTTGTAAAATCACTGGAGACGTCTCCTGTTGCCTTGGAGCACCTATAACAACCTTCGCTGTGTCCATCACACTGAAATGTGACAAGTTTGTCCTATCGGCTATAAATCTGGAACCTCAATATGAACAACCCTACTGTTGAGCAGAACACCTCTGTACCACCTGTGTGACCTTATGTAGGCCCCTTAGCCTCTTTTTTGAGATCTCACTTGTAAGAAGGTTATGGTGCATTTCTCTGGGTGTGTGTTCAGAAAGATGTGTGTATTGCTCAGGATCTAAGGAACAGCCGGCCACACATCTCCAATGCATCATAGGATAAATCTTTGGAGCAGAATGACATTAAAAGGACCCGGTCTTTGCTTTTTTTCCCAATGTGAATGTTTTTCCACATGTCCAAATTTTCTTTCTTTTTTTTTTTTTTTTTCTGATACTGGGGATTGATCTCAGAGGCATCAACCAAGTGTGGCACATCCCCAGCACTTTCTTCCTATTTTATTTAGAGGCAGGGTCTCACTGAGTTGCTCAGGGACTTGCTAAATTGATGAGGCTGGCTTTGAACTCAAAAATTTCCTGCCTCAGCCTCCCAAGCCATTGGAATTACAGGAATGGGTTACCACGCCCAACCCAAATCTTATGTTCAGATTCACATCCAAGGAGCATTCCCTGACCCCCTAATGCACTCAAATCTCTGCCTCTCCAACAGGAAAATACTTAGTATCAGGGTCATGCAACCTAGCTGTCTATGTTAATCATGACTGTCAGGCCAGTTTCAGAATCTGGGTTTCGCTTGCCCCTCTGTGGTCTGGGCTGTGCTCCACAAAGAGTGGCTATCTGACTATTGGGGGAGAAGCCAGAGAGGGTATCCAAGCAGAACTCTCTCCTTTCACCCGGCTTTCCATAACATACCAAGGATCTGAAGCCTACCCCTCAGGTGAAACATGACTTCACTGGGTAGTGATGACATCACAGCCTCAGTCTCCATGGCAGGTTAACGCTAGGAATCTTCTCTACCAGTTCTCTACAAGACACCAGAGTGTCTGGTTGCTTCAGAGAATATGTCTGACCAGATATTCTATATTCAGTCTAACTTGTCCTCTATCTCCTGGGAGAGCAGAGCAGCAGATAGGCCTAGGCCAGGCATCTGTAATGGAGCCCTTAGTAAACACACAATCTCAGTGGACTGCCACACATTACTTTTGGGTTTCCCCATCACACCTCAGAACTTCACTACCCATGAGTAAGACCAAAGGTCTGGTGCTCCTACAAGGACCCACAGTGTTTCTGCTCACTGCTGAGGGCAAGTTCAGAAAGGTGCTAATCTTTATCAATCTAGCCTTCCCCTTTAGCCTCCCCCAGTGCTTCCTTCAGAGCACAGCACACTGGTACACACCTATAGTCCCAGCTGCTTGGGGGGCTGAGAGGTGAAAAACCCAGGAGTTGGGCTCAAGGATGTTGGTAGAGAACATAGTGAATGAAACCTGGGAAACAGGGTAAGAGCACTCATCACCATAACGAAAGGGGGCTTCTTTATCAGATCCTTTTTAATAAGAGTCCTACAGGAGCCTAATATACTTTTGTTTTCAAGTGATAAGAGACAGCTATTGGCCTCTCATGGAATCTCACCTTCACACCTAGGCACCTTTATCATACTGTCATAGATACACTCACATGGACTCCCTCACACACATCCCAGTCTGAACTGCTGAGGAAAAGGGTGGTGTCATGCAGTTGGGAAGAACAGAAGGGCCAGTCTCAGTGTTACCAAATCTGGAGGTCTGAGGAAATGATGTCTCAGGAAGTGGATGTGAGAAGGCTACTGGACCTAAACTTGGTACCCAGAATTTGGATCTCAATCTCTTAATCCCTTTGTCTGAGTATATGACCTTCAGAAAATGGTAGACTTGGGCACAGGTGACAATTATAGTCCCAGCTACTCAGGAGGCTTAAGGATCACTTAAGCTTAAGAGTTTCAGGCCTATCTCAGGAAACACAGCAAAACACCATCTTAACAAAACAAAAAAGGTATTAGAAAAATCTATAAAAACTGGGGTAAAATTCAGTGTGATTGAAACAAGCTGTATGATGGGCCCCCAAAAGGAACTGCCAAGGTGGGAGGGGTTCTAAACCAATTTATATTAGACCATTTTTTCCAAATGTTGAAAATAATTTTCATTAAGCCTCAGAAATGACAGACTTTAAGAATTTTTTGTCAGTTGTAGAAGGGAGAAACTGAGAGGGTGCTGCTTGTGGTAATTTTGAGGTTTCACTGTTCTCTCTCGGACTAGAGAAGAGAAACCCTGTTCTCCTGCTGCTTCCATTGGCTCCACAGAACTCAAGTACTTTGACAGCATCCCTTGAGGAGACAGGCAAAGCATCCATAGAGGTCACAGGCAAAGGCTGTGTTTGAATGCCAAACAGAGAAGAGGATTTCAGTCAGAAACAGGAAGCAACAGGAGAGCGAGGTCCTGGGGGCAGAGTGTATAAAGCAGAAGCAATTAATCAGTTCTGGTTTTCTTTCCAGCAGCAGTGCCTCCCATGTCTCCTTCTACACCTGCATACTACCATGTCCTCTACCAAGGATGTGGAGAAATGCAGGTGGGCTGGCATGGGGAGACATACTGCCTGGTTGGTGGTTACCAGCTCTATGGAGATGCTCCCTTGGCCACTCCACCAAAGGCCAAAGCAGAGAGGCCAGCAGAGAAGCCAAAGCAGAGAGCCAAAGGGGCTCCGAAGAAACACTGTGCTCCAGCAGAGGCGGAAAAGGCTCTGGGTTTCCCTAGCCCCCAAATTCATGGCTTTAAGCACACTGGCAAGAGCCCATTCCCACAGAGGCTTGCAGGCTGAGCCTCTCTGTAGAGGACAAATATTTCAATTCCCAGGTCAGCTAATGAAACTTCTTTTTTATTTTTAAGCTAAAATTCCTGTTTTTTAGAGAAATGAAAATTTTATCGTTGCTATTGTGTTACATATAAAGTTATTCCAATACACAAAAATTTAAGATATGGACTGCAGAAGATTTGAAATGATTTTCAATGGTGTCACAGCTAGGGCCGTGGTTTAGCTTGTCATGAGGAACTACAGCAGCTTAAGATGGTGTCTTCACAGCTTGGCAGAGACTTAGCAGTATTTAAAAGCCATCCTTGGGGCTGGGGATGTGGCTCAAGCGGTAGCCCGCTCGCCTGGCATGCGTGCAGCCCGGGTTCGATCCTCAGCACCACATACAAACAAAAGATGTTGTGTCCGCCGAGAACTAAAATAAATAAATAAATAAATTCTCTCTCTCTCTCTCTCTCTCTCTCTCTCTCTCTCTCTCTCTCTCTCTCTCTCTCTCTCTCCCTCTCCTCTCTCTTTATTAAAAAAATAAAAATAAAAGCCATCCTTTATACTCCTTCTTTTCAATGGCTATCACGCTGACTTCTTTGAAAACAGTCTTCTCATTCTAAAGGGCTTTTCTTCATCCATTAGCTCATGACTGCTAGTTGGTTGATGCCATATGATGCTTTACATTTAATCCTTGAAAGGAGGGAAATACCAGGTGGAATGTCTCCAGGACGTCACACACAAGCCTTGAAGACCCTGCATGTAGCAGAGCACACTGGAGCCTGACAGGCCTCACTCCAGCATCTATAATACCTTTTGTCATGGTATGGGTATTCAAATCTATTTTCCCTTATAAAGATTAACTATATCAATATGAATAATCCAAATTAGGTAGCCTTTACTACATATGTTCAGCTAATGTATCTTCCGAAGTGATCTCCACTGCCCCTACTAGAGTCAGTACCTCAGTCAATCTGCATGAGCCTTTCACAGCCAGGGGTCCCCTTCCATGTCAACTGGCCACAGGCAAGAAACCTCAGAACATGGGTTTTGAAAGGAGAGGCTCCTTTGAACATGCCAGGGCTGAAGCTGACCTTGAAGAAGACCTGCCATTTCTCTGCTCAATCCTCTGAAGTCTCTCCTTGGTCAGAAAAGAGAACACTCGACACTCTCCAAGGGGAGGAGGAGTCAAGTGTAGAGGGAGAGAAGGACATAGTGGCCCACTGGTGCCCTATCCACCAAATAGGTCCAGCCCTGACTTACTGCCAGAAACATCAGCACAAACCATCAGGTAGGCTTCCTGAAACTAGAAGCAGTATTTACCCAGGGAGCCTCCTGCCTGTGCTCTCAGCGGGCACAGTAGCTACCTGGAACAGGAAGGGTTGGGGAAAGGCAGTAGCGCCACCCTGAGCCTCACATGCTCCTTTATCCCAACCCATTATGGCCACAAGACACCCCCTACTCCTCAATAATTTTTTCTGTAACAGTGTTTGACTTGAAATTCAGCTTGTTCAAGGTCAAGCTTCAAACCATAATATCCCCTTTAAGTATGTTCCTACATGGAGGACTTGGTTTTCTAAGGCCTTCTGTCTTCACAAGGGACTCTTGGGTACAGTTTCCAACTGGTAACATCTGCAATGATGCCTAGGTGAACTGGATCAGGAACCAGGTCAGTTCATCAAGAAATGAGAGCCTTGGGCTGAGGATGTAGCTCTGTGGTAGAGCACGTGCTGTAGCATGCATGAGGCTAATGGGGTTCCATTCCCAGAGCCAAAAAAAAAAAAAAAAAACCTGATGACTGCTTCTGTGTGTAGGTGGTGTATGAGGGAGGGGCAGGAATGAGAAGATACAGGTCCGGGGCAGGAATGAGAAGATACAGGTCCATCTACATCCACCCATCTGGCTATTCCATTATTCAACAAGTGTTTATTGAGAACCTGTTATATCTCAGGCACTGTGCTAGCTGCTTGGAACATATTACTGAGTGAGGTGATCCAAGTCTCTCTCGAGACCCCCACCAACAAAGAATGAGAGACAATTTCAGAGACTTGGTTGTAGCTCAGTGTTAGAGTGCTTTCCTAGTGTGGGCAGAGTCCTACATTTCATCCCCAACACTAAAAAAAAAATTAATTAAAATTACTATAAAGGAACACGAAAGCATAGAGTGATGAGGAATACTACATTATACAAAAAAGTCACAGAAGGACCCTTCAAAGTCAGGGCATTTCATCAGGGAGGGAAGCAATAGACTGATATGAGGACTGAAGAGAGAGCATTCCTAGATCAAAGAGCACAGGAAAAGACCCTGAGGTAGAAATGAGACTGAGCTACTTAAGAAGCAGGAGAAAGGCTAATGTGACCAGGAAGGAAAGATGTAGTTGGAGAAGTACATGAGAGTGAGACCCCATCGGGCCACATCAGCAATATGAGGAGTATGGATCTTGTTTTAGATGTCAATGGGGAAGGGGGAAGTCATAGGATAGATTTGAACAGGGTAATGAAGAAATCTGATGCAGATGCCAAAAAGATCACTCTGGCTGTGTGAGCCTTGGCAGTAAGGCGCTGGCTGTTACCAGTGGAATGTCTGTCTCAGCAGTTAAGGGGACAGTTGGTGCTGGGGAATGGGGGTTGGGAGCAGTCAGAGAAAGGAACAGTACAAGGTTTGGCCAGTGTCATATCAGCGGTCCATAATTCACAGGGTGGCCTGAGCAACAAAGCAAGACTGTCTCCAAACAAATTAATAAAATTTCTAACAAATACTAGTTCATAAGAAAAACAAGGAGTAGAGGAACATGTTCAATGACACCATGGAATGCAATCAGCAAACTCAAAAACAGAAAAAGCCCTAAGGAAAAGAACATGATGTTTTTTCAACAAATAAATTGCAAGGAAGATAAAAGAAGGAAGAGAAACCTACAGATTGAGCCATAACATACATGTAAAATAGTTATTATGATTCAAATACAATTTATTATTTAAAAATTGGACAAGCAAGGAAATTTCAACATGATAATTTATGATAACAGAAGTGTTATTAACATTTTTAGAGTCATAATGGTATGGCAGTGGGGAATTTTTGTTGTTATTGTTGCTAATATTTTGTTGTTCCTTTGTTCTGGGACTGGGCATAGAACGCAGGAGCTTGTGCATGCTACAGACGCACTCTACCACTTCTACTACTGAGCTACACTCTAAGCCCTTCTCTCTACATTTCTTTTTTTTTTTTTAATCTATGTTTGACTTTTTCTCTTTAAAAAAAAAAGATTCACAATAGCTAGACTGTGGAACCAACCCAGATGCCCTTCAATAGATGAATGGATAAAAAAAATGTGGCATCTATACACAATGGAGTACTATGCAGCAATAAAAAATGACAAAATCATAGAATTTGCAGGGAAATGGATGGCACTAGAGCAGATTATGCTTAGTGAAGCTAGCCAATCCCTAAAAAACAAATACCAAATGTCTTCTTTGATATAATGAGAGCATCTATGAACAGAGCAGGGAGGAAGAGCAGGAAGAAAAGATTAACATTAAACAGAGACATGAGATGGGAAGGAAAGGGAGAGAAAAGGGAAATTGCATGGAAATGAAGGGAGACCCTCATTGCTATACAAAATTACATATAAGAGGTTGTGAGGGGAATGGGAAAATAAACAAGGAGAGAAATGAATTACAGTAGATGGGGTAGAGAGAGAAGATGGGAGGGGAGGGGAGGGGGGATAGTAGGGGATAGGAAAGGTAGCAGAATACAACAATTACTAATAGGGCATTATGTAAAATTGTGGATGTGTAACTGACGTGATTCTGCAATCTGCATTTGGGGTAAAATTGGGGGTTCATAACCCACTTCAATCTAATATATGAAATATGATATGTCAAGAGCTTTGTAATGTTGTGAACAACCAATAAAAAAAAAAGATAGTTTCTCAAGTACAGTTTAATGTTCAGTCAGACTTGCAATCAGTGTGGGCTCAGATGGTGGCTTTGCAGTATCAGCCAGCTTGTGGCAGCCATGGATGGGAAGGAGGGGTGCAGTGTGCCAAAGAACAAAGTGCTGTTACAGAAGTAGCTGACAACCTCACACATGAGCTGACCACACTGAACAAAGACATGTAACGTCTGAACTTGGAGGTTAAATGTCAAATCGTACGTGCTGTGTAGATGTTTCTTTGGTCAGAACTGGCTCCCACAATTGGTGCCCCTGCAAGCCACCTTTCTGCTTGCTTATGCGAGAACATGTGATGACTGGAGAGTTGTCCAGCCGCCTCCCTGAATGCCCCAGCAAACGGCCAGCACCAGTGGCTGAGCAGCAGAGGATGTCTGAAAAAACAGATGGATGTACGGAAACAGAGGCCTTTCCTGGTGAAAGGAGCAGAAGTGGAGGGATTCAAGGAAACCATCTGTCCTGGCCACGAGGGACCACTTGTTCCTCTGCCTGCCCAGCAGCTCACTTTTCCCACCAACATAATGAGGCTGGTAAAACTCTACCTCACTGAGTGTACTGGAACATGCCAGTAGTTCCAGCCACCTGGGAGGCTGAGGCCAATGAATTGCCCTCAACAACTTAGCAAGACCCTGTCTTGAAATAAAAAATTAAAAAGGAGGTTGGGGATGTGGCTCACAGGTAAAGCATCCCTGGGTACAACTGCCTGTACAAAAAAACAAGAAGGAAAGAAAAAAATTAAACTCCTCTGTAGGCTATTGTGAGGGTCACATGAGCTAAAACATCAAACAGGTAACACAGCTATGGACACACAGTCACATAAGCTGCTCTCATCATCACCATTATCATGTGTCCTTGTTCCATAAAGTAAGGGGAGACAGCAGTCTCCTAAGTGCCAAGTGCAACAAAATAGTTGGCACCCTTGCTGGGAACTGGTGGTGCAGGGACAGGTGCCAGCACAGAGTGGTGGTGGTCACAGAGTGCTCAGTTCATCTGCCAGATCAACAGCAGGCAAGTAAGACTGCTGGGAGGAGGAGGAGGAGGAGGAGGAGGAGATGATGATGATGATGATGGAGGAAAGCAAGGAGAAGAAAGAAGACCATGAGGAGAATGGAGAGTTCCTAGCAAAACTTTAAGCAGGGTGTGGAGAGGATCCCCCACATCCCTGTTTGTAGAGAAGTCAGATTACAGGAGAGGGTTTGGATTTGGTGAACCTCTGGCAATACCTGTCCCCATCCAGGGAATTGATGATCATATATGGTTCATGAGGCCATCTGAATCCCAGGACACACACACCCCCAGGATCTTGCTGGAAGCCAGCTCCTGAACCCTGGAACACACACTACCTGCTGAAGGTGAAAGCTCAAGGACTCAAGACAGCATCTAGACCAATCTTAGGACATAGGCTCCAAGTGTGTGTGCTTCACTCATCTGGTCTCCAGAAGCAGCCCCGTCAGACACTTCAAGCCTCTCAGGCAAAACATGTGACCTTGGCTTGGAGACCTTGTAATGCACACACATCCTCAATATGATCTGAAACGAGGCAGAGCCCATCTGTAATGGGATTCAGTGATAAAGTGGGGACCTGAATCAATATTTATCTCTCTTAAAAAACAGCCTAGGAATGTTGGACAGAGAGGCTGGTAAGAGTAAAGGATAGAAAAATGGAGGTTGAAGAAGGTTAAGGAAAAGGTTGGGTGGGAGCAGAAAATGAAGATGTGTTCATGGTTATTGCATTTTTCCTAGCAAGATAAACATTGAGTGCCTCGTGAGAAAGAAAAATGTGCTACCACTTTAGGAACAGTGGCCAAGGCTCTATGACTGAAGGATGTGTGTCGGAAATGGCCAAGCTATCTTCTGGTTCAGAAAACTGTTGTTTCTTAGGAATTTCACTATCAGTAATTATGGGAACAGATCAAGAAGAATACCAAAAAAGAGGCAGAGGCAGTGTGAGACTCCAGGACTAGGATATGGGGGTCCTCGGATATAGATGACCATCAACTGAGCAACACTAAATATCAAGTAAGCCCCCATTTCCACCCATCCCTGCAGCTGAGCACCTGAGCACATGAAGTGGTACCTATAACTCAGCCTGATGTTGACTTCCCTGAATATTCTTTCCTCCCTCTGTCTCTCTCCCTCCTCTCTCTCTCTCTCTCTCTCTCTCTCTCTCTCTCTCAACTGGAACTGAACATAGGGGCACTCCACTATGAAGTTACACCAAAAACCTTTTATTTTTATTTGTTTGTTTGTTTGTTTGTACCAGGGATTTAACCCAGGGGCAATTTACCACTGATCCACATCCCCAGCCCTTTTTATTTGTTATTTTTGAGACTCAGAATCACTAAATTACATAGGGCCTTGCTCATTTGTTGAGGCTGGCCTAGAACCTGCAATCCTCCTGCATATGCCCCCCTCTCCGCCTCTACTCAGTGGGATTAAGGGGGTGCTGCCACCACACCTGGCCTTCACAGCATGTTCTTTTTTTTTTTTTTTTTTTTTTAAAGAGGAGAGGGGGAGAGAGAGAGAGAGAGAGAGAGAGAGAGAGAGAGAGAGAGAGAGAGAATTTTTTTTAATATTTATTTTCAGTTCTCGGCAGACACAACATCTTTGTTGGTATGTGGTGCTGAGAATAGAACCCGGGCCGCACGCATGCCAGGCGAGCGCGCTACCACTTGAGCCACATCCCCAGCCCTCACAGCATGTTCTTGCAATATACTAGAAATCAGCAGGGGTGGTTAGCTCTGAATAAATTTGAAAAAGAAAACTGTTTCTACCACTGCCTTGTCCACAGCGTAGGGGACCAATTAGAGGTAGAACTCGCATACTTATCACTTCCTAGTGACAAAATTTTCTATCCTGGGCCTGCCTCAATAGCACCAGCAGTTGGCAACAGGCTGACAGTATGGCACGTGTCAAGGCCCTGTGGTGGGAAGCTGTATGACTGACACAGCCACAGTTTAAAAGCAAAGGGTTTGTGCTATTTGCTGAGTTTGGAAGGGTTGGTAACAGCTAACTCCCCAGAACTTGAAAGCAAAACAAAAAATTTGGGATATTCTAAGAGCAATTGGAACTGCAAAAGAATTTTAGGCAGGAGGATGACCCTTTTTTGTCTGCTTGCTTGTTTTTTGGTTATTGAGGCTGGGGATGAAAACCAGGGCTAAGCAGATGCCCTACTACTGAGCTATACTCCCATGGCTTAAATTAGATTTTAAAAAACAGGGATAGGTAGTGAATAAAGTGGCCCATGCCTTTAATACAGCAGCTTGGGAGGTTGAAGCAGGAGGATCACAAGTTCAAGGCCAGCCTCACCTACTTACCCAGGCCCTGAGAAACTTCATGAGACTGTGTCTCAAAATAAAAAATAAAATAAAATAAAAAGGATGTTGTTTGATGTTTAAGCACCCCTCAGTTCAATCCTTGGTACCCCCCAAAAAAATATTTTTCAGACCTTCCCACTCCCTACTTAGGTCTCAGTGTTATAAGAAACTAAACACCACTATCTTCCATCCCTTTAAAAACAATGGATCCTCCCTAAATGATGAGATTAAATACTCATTCTTCCTCTCATACCAATACTATGGTACCCACATCAGCAAAGACACTCAGAGACATAAACCTTGTCCAGGAGATTCTCCTCTGCCACCAACAATGTCCCAGTCTTGAGGATCCAGATACATGCCAAACTTGAACAAAACACCAGCAAACAGAAACCACCAACTCAGAGCCACTTAAAACTCAATCCTAACAATACTGGTTGTTTCATGACAATGAGATTATTACCAACAATTCCCCTGCCCTTTTCTTTTTTCCCTCTGCAGTACTGAGAATTGAATCCAGGGTTGCCCTACCATTGAGCTCAGCCTCCTGAGGAGCTGTGATTATGGGCCCATGCCATCATACTTAGCTTTTTACACTTTCCCATATATCCCATGTACTAGACAATGCAATGAATTACTTTAATAATCAGTGTCTCAGGGAGAGTAGTAGAGGAGGGAATCTTCAAAAATATGAATGAAATGGAGAAAAACAAATCCAATAAATACAGTATACACACTGCATACTAATGAATGCTCACAGGATGTGCTCAGAAGGTTCAATTTCAGTTGTTAGTTTATTTTCATGTTTAAGGATGACAGATTTAATCAGAACATTAAATCACCACAGACTGCCAGGTGCATGCCTATACTACCATTAGGTCAGGACAGTGAGCCAGTTCAAAGCCAGCCTCAGCAACTTGGTGAGACTCTGTCTCAAAACAAAAAAATAAAAAGGACTGGGATTGTGGCTCAGTGGTTAAATGACCCTGAACTAAATCCCTGTTACCAAACAAACAAACAAACACCAGACTCTTGGCCAGGCTTGCATTTTGAGAATTGGTAGGGTGAAGGACTACCAGCTCTGCATTTGTGATACAAACTTTAGAGACCTCAGCTTACTAACCTTAGAGGCCTCAAGGAAGCCTGGGCATTTACCCAGCTCCATCAGTACTTACACACACAATCCAGCCCTTCCTTATGGAATCGCAGATCTAAAATTCAAGCTCACTGCCCCTTCCACAGCAATTTAACACAATAGAATTTCCTTCCTTCCTTTCTTTCTAACTTTTTCTGTTTTGGACTAGATAATACATTCAAAATGGTAAGAGGTTCAAAACATAAAAGAGTAAAGATTGGGGCTGGGGATAGGCCTCAGTGGTAGAGCACTTGTCTAGCATGTGTGAGGCACTGATCAATTCTCAGCACCACATTAAAAATAAATAAATTAAATAAAGGTATTGTGTCCATCTACAACTAAAAACTTAAAGAAAAAGTCACAAATAACCTATTTTTAAAAAAAAAGAATAGGGGCTGGAATTGTGGCTCAGCAGTAGAGCACTTGCCTAGCATAAGGGAGGCCCTGGGTTTGATCTTCATACCACATAAAAATAAATAAACAAAATAAAGATATTGTGTCCAACTACAACTAGAAAATAAATATATTTAAAAATAAATAAATAAAGGTATTGTGCTCAACTACAACTAAAAAATAAATAATAAAAAAAAAGTAAGGCTGGGATTGTGGTTCAGTGGTAGAGCGCTTGCCTAACATGGGTGGGACCCGGGTTCGATTCTCAGCACCACATAAAAATAAAGGCATTGTGTTGTGTTCATCTACTCCTAAAAAATAAATAAAGAATCTCTCCTTTAAAAAAAAAAATAAAGATTGCCTCTGCTTAAAGGTTGGGAGACTTTTAATTAAATATATACTTTTTTTTTGTATTGGGGGATCCTTTACCAAATCTCCCACCTTTTTTTAATATAATTTTTTTTAGTTGTAGAATTTATTTTTATCTGGTACTGAGGATCAAACCCAATAACACACATATACTAGGCACTTGCTCTACCACTGAGCAATAACCCCAGACCTCCCCCATCCTTTTTGAGACAGGGTCTCCCTAAGCTGCTAAGGTTGGACCCAAATTTAAGATCTTGAAGGTGTGGGCCAGTCATTAAGTTAAGGTGGGATCCCAGACTCTCTCACCACCATCACCAGTTCTAAGCTCCACTGCATCATTGCCTCATGGCAGTTAAACAGTTATGAGGCTGAAGAGAACAGATAAGGTGACAGAGTTGGTACAGATCCTCAAACAGCATGACAAAGCAGATAAGTCTGGATACTCAGGAACAGCCCTGGTTTTCTGTAACAGTTCCAGCATTCTGAACTAGCTGGGATAATATTTTGATATAAGGAGGGTGATTCATAGTGGGATAGGGAGAGGGAACATGGAGGAATAGACGAATTCTAGATAGGGCAGAGGGGGTGGGAGGGGAAGGGAGGGGGCATGGGGTAATTAATGATGGTTGAATGTGATGATCATTATTATCCAAAGTACATGTATGAAGACACTAGTTGATGTTAATATACTATGTATACAACTAGAGATATGAAAAGTAGTGCTCTATTTATGTAATAAGAATTGTAATGCATTCCACTGTTATATATAAATAAAAAAAATATTCTGGATGACCACAAGATCAAACACCTAAAGCTTCAGGGGCAAATGCCAGCCTCAACGAGGGCAGGTATCTTCCAGTGCTTCCAGAAGGGCTCCCAAGACATATTACTCTTACAGATATAGCTTCTTTCGTACTAGACAGCACACATGTGAACCTGGTTGTCAATTATGATTTTCCCCTCACCCTGCAAGATTACATCCACAGAGCAGGGAGAGTGGGCCATGTTGGGACTGAGATGCCAGGCTCAGTCATCAGCTTTGTGACCCATCTGTGGGATGTGAGCCTGGATCAGAAAATTGAACTAGCAGCTGGACAAAGAGGCATCCTCAGTGAGAGAGCACTGGCCTCTGCAAGCCTGATTTTGGCTAACTAATGGGATTCTGGATTAGGGATCTTTCCTGGTGTCCTGGATGGATAAAAACACTTGTCAGCTAGGCTGCCCTTAATGACTCTCAGGGCCTCAGGGCTGCTTATTGCTTTGCAAAATGAGCTATTGGCCAGCATCGGAGAAATGGAGCATTGGATCATAGTAGCATAGTCTTTCACATAAAATGTGAATAATAAAATGCATTTTGATTTTCTGTCATGATTTCTAGCAATAAATGGTATTTTATGGGCTGGTTTAACTATAATTATCATTGGGACAAACTTCATTGTATTTGATGATTCACAGTCCAAAGTGCCACATGTAGGACAATGAATCAGTTGAGTTTGTTTTCTTTCTTTGCAGTGCTGTAGATGACAAGCTCTCTACCCCTAAGCTACATCTTCACAGCCCTATTGCTTGCTTTTTTTTTTTTTTTTTTTTTTTTTTGCAGTACCAAGGTGTAAACTCAGAGAACTCTACCTCTGGGCTACATCCCAGCCTTCTTCCCTTCTTTCTTACTTATTTGTGGTAATAAAGATTGAACCCAGGGGTGCTATACCACTGGGCTACCTCTTCAGTCCTTTTTATTTTTATTTTGAAATAGGTCTCACTGAATTGCTGAGATTGGCCTCAAACTTCTATTCCTCTTGCCTAAGCCTCCAGAGTTGCTGGTATTATAGGCTTACATGACCACACATGGTTTGTTGGCCTTTTTTGAAGGGGACTAAAATGATAATGTGGTAATTTTGTAATGTCATTTTGTCATGAACATGTTTCAAATTTGATGTTAAAATGGGCCTGTCATCTCTACTTTATAAAGTTATTGGAGATGCTCATTTTGCCTTGGAGCACATTTAACAGCCTTTCATTGTCCACCACCTTGAAATGTGCCACGATCGGCCTCTCAGCTATAATTCTGGAGTCGCAACATGAATAACCTGAAACCCTACTATTGAGAACAACACCTCTACACTACCTGTGGGGCCTTTGGTAGGCTCCTTAACATCAGTTTGAGACCTCCCTTATAAAACGTAAGGGTGCAAAGAATTTTATTTTTCATTTTGTTTCTGGTGCCCAGATCAAACCCATGGCCTCAAACATGCTAGGCAAACACTCTACCAAGACTCTACCATTGAGTACACACCTCCAACCTCTTAAAACATTAATCTTTGGAGCATAATGAGGTGAAAAGGAACCTGCCTTTG
The DNA here is from genome assembly GCF_964194105.1 of Spermophilus citellus. Classification (NCBI taxonomy): domain Eukaryota; kingdom Metazoa; phylum Chordata; class Mammalia; order Rodentia; family Sciuridae; genus Spermophilus; species Spermophilus citellus. Next base: position 52,690,194 of record NC_138200.1, on the reverse strand, counting down.
CTTTTTTCCCAATTGAAATGTTTTTCCACATGTGCATATTTTGGGGGGGGTACTGGACTTTGAACTCAGGGGCACTCCACTACTTATCAACACCCAAAGTTCTTTTTTTTCTATTTTATTTAGTGGCAGGGTCTCATTGAGTTCTTCGGGCCTCACTAAGTTACTGAAGACGGCTTTGACCTTGAAAATGTACTGTCTTAGACTCACGAGCCACTGGAATTATACACATGGGTCACCACACACACAGCCCAATTTTTAAATTACCTTCAGGCCCACTTCCAAGAATCACTCCTTAACCCCCTAATACACTCAAATCTCTGCCTCTCCAATAGATAAATGCATTAGGGCCATGAAACCTAGCTGTCATTATGTTTAATAGTGACTGTCAGGCCAGTTTCAGAATTTGGTTTTCTCTTGCCCTGCTGTGGTCATGGGCTATACCCAACCCCCAGCTGTGCTACACAGAAGAGTGGCTATTCCACTAGGATATGGGTAGACAGGCAAAAGGGAGGTTAGAGTTCTCTCCTTTTACCGTGCTTTCCATAACATACCAAGGATCTGAAGCCTACCCCTCAGGTGAAACATGACTTCACTGGGTAGTGATGACATCACAGCCTCAGTCTCCAGGGCAGGTTAACGCTAGGAATCTTCTCTACCAGTTCTCTACAAGACACCAGGGTGTCTGGTTGCTTCAGAGAATATGTCTGACCAGATATTCTATATTCAGTCTAACTTTTCCTCCTGGGAGAGAGCAGTGCAGCAGGTAGGCCTAGGCCAGGCATCTGTAATGGAGCCCTTAGTAAACACACAATCTCAGTGGACTGCCACACATTACTCTTGGGTTTCCCCATCACACCTCAGAACTTCACTACCCATGAGTAAGACCAATGGTCTGGTGCTCCTACAAGGACCCACAGTGTTTCTGCTCACTGCTGAGGGCAAGTGTTCAGAAAGGTACTAATCTTTATCAATCTAGCCTTCCCCTTTAGCTTCCCCCAATGCTTCCTTCAGAGCACAGCACACTGGTACACACCTATAGTCCCAGCTGCTTAGGTGGCTGAGTGGAAAGATCACCTGAGCCCAGGAATTGGGCTCCAGCATCTAGGTGGGAAACAATGAAGCCTGGGCAACAGAGTGAGAGCACTTATCACCAAAACAGAAAGGAGACTTCATTCTCAGATCCTTAATAAGAGTCTTACAGAAGCCCAGTGTGCTTTTGTTATCCGGGGAAAATTGGAGCACAGACCCGGCACCTTTACCATACTGTCATGGACACATACATGGATCCCCTCACACACATCCCAGTCTGAAATGCTGAGAAAAACGGTGTTCTCATGCAGTTGGGAAGAACAAAGGGCCAGGGGGAGAGGTGAAGTGTTACAGAGACTGGAGTTCTGAGGAAATAATGTCTCAGGAAGTGGATGTGCTTATAATTTTTTTTTATTTTCCCATTCCCCTCACAACCTCTTATATGTAATTTTGTATAGCAATGAGGGTCTCCCTTCATTTCCATGCAATTTCCCTTTTCTCTCCCTTTCCCTCCCATCTCATGTCTCTGTTTAATGTTAATCTTTTCTTCCTACTCTTCCTCCCTGCTCTGTTCATAGTTGCTCTCATTATATCAAAGAAGACATTTGGTATTTGTTTTTTAGGGATTGGCTAGCTTCACTAAGCATAATCTGCTCTAGTGCCATCCATTTCCCTGCAAATTCTATGATTTTGTCATTTTTTATTGCTGCATAGTACTCTATTGTGTATAGATGCCACATTTTTTTTATCCATTCATCTATTGAAGGGCATCTGGGTTGGTTCCACAGTCTAGCTATTGTGAATTGTGCTGCTATGAACATCGATGTGGCAGTATCCCTGTAGCATGCTCTTTTAAGGTCTTCAGGGAATAGTCCGAGAAGGGCAATAGCAGGGTCAAATGGTGGATCCATTCCCAGCTTTCCCAGGAATCTCCAAACTGCTTTCCAAATTGGCCGCACCAATTTGCAGTCCCACCAGCAATGTACAAGTGTACCCTTTTCTCCACATCCTCGCCAGCACTTGTTGTTGTTTGACTTCATAGTGGCTGCCAATCTTACCGGAGTGAGATGGTATCTTAGGGTGGTTTTGATTTGCATTTCTCTGACTGCTAGAGATGGAGAGCATTTTTTCATGTACTTGTTGATTGATTGTATATCCTCCTCTGAGAAGTGTCTGTTCAGGTCCTTGGCCCATTTGTTGATTGGGTTATTTGTTATCTTATTGTCTAATTTTTTGAGTTCTTTGTATACTCTGGATATTAGGGCTCTATCTGAAGTGTGAGGAGTAAAAATTTGTTCCCAGGATGTAGGCTCCCTATTTACCTCTCTTATTGTTTCTTTTGCTGAGAAAAAACTTTTAAGTTTAATTAAGTCCCATTTGTTGATTCTTGTTATTAACTCTTGTGCTATGGGTGTCCTATTAAGGAATTTGGAGCCCGACCCCACAATATGTAGATCGGAGCCAACTTTTTCTTCTATCAGACGCAGAGTTTCTGATTTGATATCAAGCTCCTTGATCCATTTTGAGTTAACTTTTGTGCATGGCGAGAGAAAGGGATTCAGTTTCATTTTGTTGCATATGGATTTCCAGTTTTCCCAACACCATTTGTTGAAGATGCTATCCTTCCTCCATTGCATGCTTTTAGCCCCTTTATCAAATATAAGATAGTTGTAACTTTGTGGATTAGTCTCTGTGTCCTCTATTCTATACCATTGGTCCACCTGCCTGTTTTGGTACAAGTACCATGCTGTTTTTGTCACTATTGCTCTGTAATATAGTTTGAAATCTGGTATCACTATACCGCCTGATTCACACTTCCTGCTTAGAATTGCTTTTGCTATTCTGGGTCTTTTATTTTTCCATATGAATTTCATGATTGCTTTATCTATTTCTACAAGAAATGCCGTTGGGATTTTGATTGGCATTGCATTAAATCTATAGAGAACTTTTGGTAATATCGCCATTTTGATGATGTTAGTTCTGCCTATCCATGAACAGGGTATATTTTTCCATCTTCTAAGATCTTCTTCTACTTCTTTCTTTAGGGTTCTGTAGTTTTCATTGTATAAATCTTTCACCTCTTTTGTTGGGTTGATTCCCAAGTATTTTATTTTTTTTGAGGATATTGTGAATGGAGTGTTTTTCCTCATTTCCATTTCAGAAGTTTTGTCGCTGATATACAGAAATGCCTTTGATTTATGCGTGTTGATTTTATATCCTGCCACTTTGCTGAATTCATTTATTAGTTCTAGTAGTTTCTTTGTAGACCCTTTTGGGTCTTCTAGGTATAGAATCATGTCATCTGCAAATAGTGATAATTTAAGTTCTTCTTTTCCAATTTTTATGCCTTTAATTTCTTTCGTCTGTCTAATTGCTCTGGCCAGTGTTTCAAGAACTATATTGAATAGAAGTGGAGATAGAGGGCATCCCTGTCTTGTTCCGATATTATAATATTTTTTAAACCTTGAAAATTATTTCCATTAAAGCCTCAGAAAAGACAGATCTTAAGAAATTTCTCTCAGTTGTAGAAGGGAGAGACTGAGGGACAGCTGTTTGAGATAATTTTGAGGTTTGACTGTTCTGTTGCTTCCACTGGCTCCACAGAACTCAAGTACTTTGACAGGCACAGCATCCATAGAGGTCACAGGCAAAGGCTGTGTTTAGGATGCCAAGCAAAGAGGGCTTCAGTCAGAAACAGGAAGCAACAGGAGAGCAAGGTCCTGGGGGCAGAGTGTATAAAGCAGAAGCAATTAATCAGTTCTGGTTTTCTTTCCAGCAGCAGTGCCTCCCATGTCTCCTTCTACACCTGCATACTACCATGTCCTCTACCAAGGAAATGGAGAAACACAGGTGGGCTGGCATGGGTGGCTACCAGCCCTATGGAGATGCTGCCTTGGCCACTCCACCAAAGGCCAAAGAAGAGAAGCCAGCAGAGAAGCCAGCCCAGAAACCAAACCAGAGAGGCAGAGGGGCTCCCAAGAAACGACGAACTCCAGCAGAAGCAGAAAAGACCCTGGGTTGCCCTAGGCCCAAATTTCGTGCCAAGAAACCACTGTCACAGAAGCTGGCTGGCTGAGCTGCTTGGTAGAGAGGACATTTATTTACCTAGGACATCTAAGGAATCATCTTTGTTTTTAATTCTAATTCCTGTATTTTTTTAAAGAAATAAAAAATTTGGGACTGAAGTTGTGGCTCAGTGGTAGAGCACTTGCCTAGCTTGCACAAGGCACTGGGTTCGATCCTCAGCACCACATAAATGTAAAATAAGATATTGTGTTTACCGAAAACTTAAGAATAAATATTTTTTAAAAATTTTACTGTTGCTGTTGTGTTAATCATAAAGTTATTCAAATACACAAAAATTTGAGAGAGAAGCTCTGCAGATGGTTGCAAATGATTTACAATGTTGTCACAGAGAGGGCCTTGGTCTAACTTGCCATGAGGAACTACTGCAGCTTATGCTGGTATCTTCAGAGTTTGGCAGAGATTGCATCTGTATTTAAAAGCCATCCTTGGGCTGGGGCTGTAACTCAGTGGTAGAGCACTTGACTAGCAGGGATAAGGCATTGTGTTTGATCCTCAGCACCATATAAAAAAGGAAATTTATTAAAAAAGTATATAAAAAAAGCCATCTTTATACTCCTTCTCACTGGCTATCACTCTTCTTTGTAAACATACTCTTCCCAAGATTTCTAAGGACATTATCAAAACCATTTTCCTTCCATTTTCTTTTGTCCATCTGGAGTATACTGGAAATTAATAACAAGCTGCTCTACCTTTGACCAAGATACCCAGCACTTTCTATTTTTTATTTGGAGACAGGGTCTCAGAAATTGCTCAGGCTGGCCTCAAACTTCCAAGTGGAAGGCCTCGGCCTTCCATGGAGCTGGAATTATTAGCATGTGCCATCATACCTCACTCTCTTTACAATTTTATTATTATTCAATTTCTTTAGTTGTCAATGGATCTTTATTTCACTTATTTGTTTTTATGCAGTGCTGAACCCAGTGCCCCACACATATAAACACTCCAACACTGAGCCACAACCCAGCTCACTCTTTACAATTTTCTACATTTCCTGTCATTTAGACAATGCAAAGAATTACTTTAATAATCACTGTGTTGGGATAGAGTAGTAGAGAAGAGAATCTTTAAAAATCTGAAGGAGAAAAACAAATCCAATAAATATATTATACACAACACATACTAATGAGTGCTCACAGGATGTGCTCAGAAGGTTTAATTTCAGTTGTTACACTTTAATTTCATATGTAAGGATGACAGATTCAATCGGAGAGACCATTAACTCACCACAGATTGCCAGGCACAGTGGTGCATACCTATACTCCAGTAGCTCAGGAGGGAAAGCCAGGAGGAACACACGTTCAAAGATGGCCTCAGCGACTTGGTGAGATTCTGTCTCAAAATAAAAAATAGAAAGGTCTGAGGTAGATCTCATGGTTAAATGTCCCTTAGTTCAATTCCTGGTACCAGGGAAAAAAACACATATTTTTGAGAATTGAAAGAGTGGAGGAGCCACTACCTATGCATATGAGATACAAAGGTTAGAGAGCTCAGGATACAAACTTTAGAGGCCTCAAGGAAGCCTGGGCACTCACCAAGCTCTATTTGTCCTTCACTTCACTCACAATCCAGCCCTTCCTTATGGGATCACAGGGTCAAAAATTCAAGCTCACTCCCCTGCCACAGCAATTTTCCACAATGGAATTTCCTTCTTTTCTTTCTTTTTCCTTTTTTTCAATAGACAATACATTCAAAATAAAAGAGGTTCAAAAGATATTTTTAAAAAATTTTACTGTTTTTTCCAATTAGAGAAGAGACTTTTTTAATATTTATTTTTTAGTTGTAGTTGGGCACAATATCTTTATTTTTATTTATTTATTTTTATGTGTTTCTGAGGATCAAACCCAGGGCTTCACACATGCTAAGTGATTGCTCTACCTCTGAGCCACCAGCCCGAGACTTTCAATCTCCACTTTTTTTTTTTTTTTTTTTAGTACTGGGGTCCTTTATTGTACCCTCAGTTCTTTTGGAGACAGGGTCTACCCAAGTTGCTGAGGTGGGTCTCAAACTTGAGATCCTCCTGCCATAGCTTCTGGAGTCACTGGAATTATAGGTGTGTACCACTAGGTCCACCTAAATCTATACTTTTTAAAAATATTTTTTTAGTTGAAGTTGGACACAATACCTTTTATTTATTTATTTATTTATTTAAATGTTTATTTTTTTAGTTGTAGTTTGACACAATACCTTTATTTTATTTATTTATTTTTAATTTTTTTATATTTATTTTTTAGTTGTAATTGGACACAACACCTTTATTTCACTTGTTTATTTTTTCATGTGGTGGTGAGGATCGAACCCAGGGTCTCGAACGTCGTGTGAGGCCAAGGCGAGCCGAGGCGAGCGTTCTACGCTGAGCCACAACCCCAGCCCCTATTTTATTTATTTTTATGTGGTGCTAAGGATCAAACTAGGGCCTTGTGTGTGTTAGGTAAGCACTCTACCACTGAGCCACAACCCCAGCCCCTATTTATTTTATGTAGTGCTGAGGACTGAAACCAGAGCCTCACACATGCTAGGCGAGCACTCTACCACTGACCAAAACCCCAGCCCTAAATTTATACTTTTTATGCAGCTTCCTTGTTGAACCACGAGAAAAAAGCAGATAGTTAGCCAGCATGTGCCACTACAGCATACTGCTTGGTATCTGTTCTGACTGGCTAGAACCAGTTACTAATTATTTTAAGTAGCACCTCTGGAGTGTAAATTTACTACCCGAATAAGAAGAAATAAAACTCAACTTTCCTTCCCCAGACCAAGCCAATGTCCTTATATTCTTCTTTGACTTTCCAAATATACTGTGTAAGTAGGGCCCTCTGGTTTTTTTAAGCAGGCAGGCAGACATTCTGAAGCCTCCTTACCTAAAGCATTGGTGTCAGGATGGGTGACTCCTCAGAGCATAGTAGCTGACTTTGGACAGTGGGCCAGGAGGACATCTACTAAGTCTACACTGTCGACCTTCTGCTCACCCTACAACAAGGTTCCCAGTGACATCACTGCAGGAGTCCCTCTGATGCCTTACACTCAGCAACCTCAACCTGCTTTTAATATCTGCTCCAAATCTGTTCTTTCTTCAGCTCCTGATCACAGATAAAGAACAAGAATCCCAGGGGGCTGGGGTTGTGGCTCAGCAGTAGAGCACTGGCCTCGCATGTGCGAGACCCTGGGTTTGATCCTCAGCACCACATAAAACTTAATAAGTGAAATAAAGGTATTGTGTGCAATTACAACTAAAAAATAAATATTAAAAAAAAACAAGAATCCTGTTTCCTGGCTGCCAGTCTACCCTCCCTGAACCCCAACCACTTATCCCACTATCCCACTATCCAACACCCAACAATTTGCTAGCCAAGTCCAAGTAACCAGACCTCTAGTCTTTTGCCATGTATCCTCCAGATACATGGCTTCCCTATCAAAAAAAAAAAAAAAAAGGCCAAAGATACCTGAAGTCCAAGTCCAGCTGATCTGATCCCAATTAAAGTTTGTGATCCTATGCTCTTTTGCTTCCTCTTCATCTCCCATTCCCCAGTCCTCTGATGAAAATGAGCCATTCACAGTTCTGTCTTCACTACCTAGGGGCCTCCATGCTCCTGCACATGGAAATCTTTTCATACTGTCTATATCTCTTCCTCAAGGACCACATTTCCTCATCAGAAACAAGTTTAAGGGCGCCCTTCCGCTCTGTTCTCAGGCATACCATAGCCTTCTGATCTGATCTCTTATGATATGACATTTATACTGCATCCTCTATAATCTTAAATGTATGATGTCTCAGTATTATTTATGACAAGACAAAGCCCTGTTCATATTATTTTTTTCTTTGCTTTTTTTTTCCTTAAACAGTACCTGAGGTTGACCCTGGGGCCTTGTACATGCTAGGCAAATACTTTACCACTGAGCTGCATCCCCAGTTCTTTTATTGTTTTATTTTGGGACAGGGTCCTTCTAAGTTGCCTGGGATGGCTTCATATTTGCAATCCTCCTGCATCAGCCTCCAAATAACTGGGATTACAGGCATGGACCATCATGCCTGGCCCTGTTCCAGTTTTGCCCATTGATCCACTGACAGACTTTCAAGCATTTTCCCCATCCAGTTCAGGATCTAGTCCAGAACTGGGTGCTGTACCTAGCCATCATGTCTTGTTAGCTTCCTTTAATCTCCATAGGATACTTCTGAGAAATATAAAGAAATCAATTTACCTTGGTGGAATATTCTTTTGGACAGCCCACGTTGATGTCAATACCACCTACATTATTTTATCTGGAAAAACATGAAAAGAAAAAAGGCAATGATCATTCAAACTGAAAGAAGATGGTAGACTCAAAAGCATGCATGGGTCAGTGCTCATGAACCTCTCACTGTGTCTCTGAGCATGAAACACACCACCCTCCATGACAGACCTCATCTGAGCAGAGTTCCAGAGGAAAGACAAAATGTCTACACACTTTGTAAAAAAGCACCACGATCCCTTTAAAAAAAAAAAGCACTCAAGATTTCTAAAAAAGCACCTAGAAATGTCCAGAACAAGAGAAAAGAGTGATAGAGTCCTTACAACTCTAACATAAAGTTTAACTACCTGGGTGCAGTGGTACTACCTGGGTGCAGTGGTGTATACCTGTAATAACCCCAGGGGCTCAGGAGGCTGAGAAAGAAAGATCACAACTTTGAAGCCAGCCTCAGCAACTTAGCGAAGCTCAAAGAAACTTAGTCTTTTTTTTTTTTTTTTTTTTTTTTGAGACCCTGTCTCAAAATACAAAATAAAAAGGGCTGGGGATGTGCCTCAGGGATTGAGTACACTTGAGTTCAATCCCTGCTACCAAAAAACAAACACAAAAACAAATAAAAAATTAAGTAGTTTAACTACTATTAAGGAATCTAATTCCTTTGATAGGAATTAAATATAGTCTACACAAAAGCAAACACTACAACATGAATAATCAATGTTATGGATGAGAAAAACAAATATAGAAGTCATGCCAAACAGAAAATCCCTTTAATTAAGTAAATTAAATCTGAGACTGGAGACATGTAACAGACTGTGACAGCTTGATTTCCATAATCTGTCTCCAATATTGTAAGCACTCAGGAATGACCCTTTGAAAAATGGTCAAGTCTTCAGGAAGTCCCTGCTGTGCAAAGTAGCTCAGGCACTCAATAGTGATCAGCACAAGACCCAAGTAATGAAATCCAGGAGACAGGAAGACTTAGGAGGACACTTGACATTAGGGTCTCCTACCATCTGGAAGACCACCCTGCTCTGTTCTCTTTCACAGGTGTGGAAGATGACTCGGTCATCAGGGGCCACAAAATCCACTGTTCTGAGCACCTCTGCAAGAAAACACAAACACATGGGATGCAAGTTCAGACTTGCCTAAGCCCTGGCAGTGAACACAGCCAAGTATAACCTTGAGATAAAAATGAATCATAGATATTTCCTACAAAATAAGTATGCACTGAGAGGCATTTAAGGTGCTGATGATGGTCCATCTCACAATCCAGGTAATGGATGATTCACTTTATAATTATTTGTTAAACTGCATGTTTGGATTTTATGCACGTTTTCTGCATGATTACTAGTACTTTATGATTTTTTGAAATACTGGAAAAAAGGTACATACACTGAACTTTGTGTTTCAATATTGGTCCAAACTGTACCAAAAGATGGCCCTTTGAGGTACATACAGCAAGTGATGATTTCATTTTAAAAGAAATTTTTAATTTGTTCTAATTAGTTACACATGACATTCAAGTAATAATTTCTTAATTACTTAGAGCGTGTCAGGAAACTGGAGTGGAGGAATACCCTGTTTCAGTCAATCTTCACTATTATCTGAAGTTGCACATTTTTAAATGCATCTATTCAGTAAAATTGATTTATAACCCTAAATCAATACATGTGTTTTTCAGTCACTCAGAGATCTATGCTAAATGACAACAAATTTGAGTCACCTGACATACACACCTCTTGTTGAGGTCAAAAAAGGTGCCACTCATCCCCTTGTTTGAGCTCTCATACTGTAAAATCATGTCCTTTTTATGGCATATTTAGTCCTTCTTTTTTTGTATTTTTGTGCTTTCTGTTAGAGATCTCACTGTTTAAAATGGCTCTGCTTGGAGCCACAGTGCTGAAGTTCTATCTAGTGCTCTTAAGCACAAGAAGGCTGTGATGAACCTAAAGGACAAAACATTTCTGTTCGATAAGCATTGGGTAAGCATGACAATATAGTGTCATTGGCTCTTGAGTTCAAATTAACGAATTAATGGTATATTGGCTAGAGCTGCCGGTATAGCGACACAGTCAATCTCATGCTTAGTATACACAAGGCACTGGGTTTGATCCCTAGTGCCTAAATAAATAAATAACATGTCTTTGAACAGAAACACACGTAAAATAAGTTTAGGTGCTGATCAGATAATGAAAATATGACAACAGGCTAGCAAACACCTAATCCTGTATTTCCCCTAGGGTCATTTGGTTCAGTAGTCATGAACTGATTTTAGTGTTTTCAGCAACTTAATAGAACATTAACAACTTAATAGAACATTGCTTGCCTGTCATGTCATTACTTTCCTTCTTAATAAAGCTACTACCATGATTAACTTTTGAAGATGACTACTCTAATAAAAAGATAATACATGGGGCTGGGGATGTGGCTCAAGCAGTAGCGCGCTCGCCTGGCATGCGTGCGGCCCGGGTTCGATCCTCAGCACCACATACAAACAAAGATGTTGTGTCCGCCGAGAACTGAAAAATAAATATTAAAAATTTTCTCTCTCTCTCTCTCTCTCTCTAAAAAAAAAAAGATAATACATGGCAGATGGGTGAATATGTGTATCTTGAAGGCTGTTTAGAGAACTAAGATCTCTAAAGTATGTAAAGCATTTCCTTAAATGGAATCTGTAATTACATTCTGGCATTAAACAGATTAGAAGGCTAAAAAGATTAGGGTGAACACAATGACATGCTGGGAGAGGTAAATGAACTGATCCCTCCCAGAGACAGCTCAACACTGGCACAAGAAGTGTAAGAGAACCACAAAAACTTGGGTGTGCTTATGACGACGTTTATCAATAACAGCAAAATACTGAAACCCCAATAAAGGCACTAGAGAAAGCAATTCTAATGTATGCAACATGCAAAATTGTCCAAATAGAAAAGTAAGTTCCAAAGCAGTATGTGTGACAGGATCCCATGGAAAGGGACCATAGATATAAACAAGTCATATTTTTGTATATTACAGTATTCAAAGCATACATGTAGGAAAACCCACATTATTCCCCTTTATGCTTAATTTTTTGTTGTTGTTGTGGTACATGGGAATGACCCCAGAATATCATGAATGCTGGGGAAGTTCCTACCACTGAGCTACATGCAAAACCCTATAATTAACCTTTCTTTTTGGTACTGGAGATTCAAACTAGGGGTAATTTTCCAATGAGCTACATCCCTAGGCCTCTTTATTTTTAATTTTGAGACAGGTCTTGCTAAGTTGCTGAGGGTAGCCTCCTGCCTTAGCCTCCTGAGTCACTGGGATTACAGAGGGGTGCCACTGTACCCACCTTGATTAACTCTTTAAGTATGAGATTATGGAGGATTTTCATTTTCTAGGTTTTATGGATTCATAATATTGAATTTTTCATAATATATAAAAATGTAAATAAAAGAGAATTTGACAAAATTGAGTCATGACTTTTTGTGAAATATCAAGATTTGACATATATATATGTGTATATGTACATACGTATGTATTAGAAACCTCAAAGATTACCACAACTCTAATCAAAGCAGAATCAGCCTCATCAATAAACTAGAAGAAAAACCTCAGTTCACCACAAGCAGTTCCATTTGCACAGGGCTTAAGGTGTACAAACTACTTACTGTTCCTTATCTTATTTCGTCTTCACTTTAACTGTACAATTTCAGTAAACTAAGGCTCATAATTTTCATTTGACTGATAAGAAACTGTGATAGAAAGATGTCATATAACTTGCTCAAGTCACAGCCAGGCCAAGTACTGAAGCCATCCTGACTCCAATGATCCTAGGGTCCCTTCCCTATATGAAACATGGTCATTTCTTTTTAATATATTTTTAGTTGTAGATGGACACAAAATCTTTATTTATTTATTTTTATGTGGTGCTGAGGATCAAACCCAGTGCCTCACATGTGCAAGGCACTTAAGTGCTCTACCACTGAGCCACAACCCCAGCCCCAAGACATGGTCATTTCTATGTCACCAAGACATTCTTAGCCTGCTTAATTTCAGGCTTTAGGTGGAGAGCAATGACTGCTCTCAAGGGAGCACATGATCCACACAATCACATTATGCAGCCAGGCAGGAACCTGGGCAGGGGCAGTAGTAGTATCCCTTAAGCCTAATGGGCATACACTTGATCCTCCTGGGGCCAGGGCTGGACTCACCCTGTCTCAAAATAAAAAAATAAAAAGTACTAGGGATATAGCAAAGTGGTAGAGCATCCCTTAGTTCAATCCCTACTACCACACACAAAAAAAATAGAAAAATTAATATTGACATTTCCAGATAAACAATGATATCATTAGGATGGCTACTATTTTAAAAAGAAAATCATAATGTGTTTTTGAGGATGTGGAGAAACTGGAATCCTTGTGCATTGTTGATGGGAATGTTACAAAAGGGTGCAGTCATATGGAAAATGATAAAGACATTCCTCCAAATATTAAAAAAAAATAACTACCATGCAATAATCCCACACTTGCACTCCTGGGTACATATTTAAAAGAACTGAAAGCAGAGTCTCCAAGAATGCTTGTACAAGCTTGTTCATGGCTGTCCTATTCACAAATCACAAGAGACAGAAGCAACCCAAATGTCCACCGATGAGAAAATGGATAAACAAATGTGGCAGACACATGTAATGAAATATTATTCAGCCATAAAAGAAGAAAATCCTGTCACATGCTATAACATGAATGATCTTTTAGGATATTATGCTAATTAAAATAAACCCATCAATGTTGGGCCTGGTGGCATATACCTGTAATCACTGCCAACATAGGAGCCTGATGCAGGAGGATCACAGATTCAAGGCCAGCCTCAGCAACTTTAATGAAACCCTAAGCAACTTAGTGAGACCTTGTCTCAAAATTAAAAAAAAAAAAAAAAATTAAGGGGTTGATAACTTAGTGGTGAAGCACTCCTGGATTCAATCTCCAGTAGTTACAATTTAAAACAAAATAAGCCCATCAAAAATTTACAGAACATTCATCCAAATAGTTTACTTTCTAAACAGAAAGGTGGTGACCAGCAGCTAGGAAGAGGAGAAAAGGAAGGTGCTGTTTAATGGGTATAGAGTTTCAATTTTGCAAATGAAAAAGTTCTGGCGATTTATTTCACAACAATGTGAAAGTACTACTGTTCACTTAAAAATGGTTAAAATTTATACATTTTATGTGTTTTTCCTCAATAAGAAAAAAATTTTTTTAAATCTTCAGTGCTAGGATTGAATCCAGGGCCTCATACACATGCTAGTATCTAGTTGCCCTTCCACTGAGCAATACTCCCAGCACAGAAAAATACTTTTTTTTTTTTTTTTTTTGCAATGCTGGGGATTAACCCAGGGCCTTTCAAATGATAACAAGCACTCTACCACAAGGGAGGAAAGTTTTTTTTTTTCTTTTTAATCACCCTGGTACCTGTTAAAAACACACTGCCTTCTCTCTTGATCCCACTTATTAAAAGGTTTAACACTAACTTCTGTCTTCTCAGTTCCTGCAACTGGAGTCCCATGTTATTATAAAAAGGAATAGAAATGCAACCTCTGGGGAATTCCTGGAAAATTTACAGTGCAGACCCTAGGGAAGAAGGACTACTGCTCTTTCAACTAAGACTTCCAGGTGCTCAGGACTCTATGGGTTAAGGAAGTGCCTGCATGCTGCTCTACCCCTAGGTTCTATACCAGGTAGGTGGACTAGTTAGTTAGCTAATCCACAGTTGAGTCTCTATCTGGTTCTCCCAGAAAGAACATACAAGCAGCACATAGTTGGCCTGCAGAGCAACTCTTGGAACCACCAGGAGGCACCAGGCACCACATTATGCCATGACCAGGTCTCAAGGCCCTGTTCCCAGCCAAATACCTAAGGCAAGTAGGAGCCTAACTGCCTATCATCTTCTCTCCGTAGGAGTTAGGACTCTGTGGAAGAACTAGGTTATTTATTTATTTATTTATTTTTTGGTGTTGGTGGTGGTATTGTTTTTTGATACCAGAGATTGAACCCACAGACCCTTTACCACTGAGCCACATCTCCCGCCCTTTTTTTTTATATTTTATTTAGAGACAGGGTATCACTGAGTTGCTTAGGGGCTTGCTAAATTTCTGAGGCTGGCCTTGCACCCACAATCCTCCAATCTCAGCCTCCTGAGCTGCTGGGATTATAGGCGTGCACCATAGCGCCTGGCAGGATTAGATCTTCTCTATTCAGAGACCCCTTGTTGGTTCAGAGGCTATTCCAAGTCTCTCACAGTGAAGTACATAAAACAAAATTAATGTGTTTAAATTAGATTTCCTTAGCTCCGAACTTGAATAGGACCCTGAAAATAAGAACTGGTCACATTGATTAGGAAAACTTTGCCCAATTAGAAGGGCCACATATTAAAGTCATCACATAAATCCTGAGCTCTTAACCTCTAAAGGGGTTGAAAACAACCCTAAGAATCCTAAAGAATTAGCCATGGAGGATCTGGATTCTCACAACAGAGTTCTGATTTCAGTGGCAGCTCTGCTTCTATTGCCCAGCTTCCCTTTCGTGACCCCTCACTGGCACAAACTGATGGTCCAGGGCTGTCAATGAAGCATAGCTGCCTATGGGCACTGCTATGTGAGAGACATTGACCCTTCCTCCTTGTATTATACTGTCCATCACTCTCAGAGAAATCAAGTCCATTTCTGGGGCTCATGAAAACTAAAGCCCAAGGTAGATGAATAATATAGGCACTATTGCCTTTTTCTCAATTTTAACTACCTCTAGAACTTTGCCCCAGAACATGCTTAGGCCTTTGTCATCCTGAACTAAGAAATCTCCCTTTCTGCCTCCCACCTAAAACCTCTGGAGAACATGTGCTCCATTCCTCCAACCCTCCCTCTCACTTCACCTTGCCAGAGCCTAGAAACCTCAGCCCCTGACCTGCTGCAAGTACCAGCATCCCAATCCCCACCAGGCAACTCAGATCTCCTTCCTATAAGGCTGCAAGTTAGCACTACATAGCATGCATAGCTGCCAGGCAAACATTTAGGTTTTTAGACTCCATGTGAACAAAAACACAACTTCTTACATTAGTCAAGTCCCTACAAACCAAACTCTTCTCTTTTTTTTAATTTTTGTCGTATGGACACAATACCTTTATTTTATTTTTTATGTGGTGTTAAGGATTGAACCCAGTGCCCCATACATGAGAGGCAAGCATTCTACCACTGAGCCACAACCCCAGGCGCTCAAACCCTTCTTGCCACCCTCATTTCCAACAAAAGACTGCCTTCCTACAAGTTTCATCATACAATCCATTGGCTTCCCTCCTGTTTCATCACTTTTCCCCTCACCTCCTTGGCCCATTTCAGACAAGGGCAGGACCCACCACCTCATCAAGAATCCTTTGGGGAACTAGGGTTGTGGCTCAGTGGTAGAGTGCTCACCTAGCATGCATGAGGCACTGAGTTCAATCCTTAGCACCACATAAATGTAAGATAAAGATATTGTGTCCACCTAAAACTTAAGAATAAATATTTTTTAAAAAAGAATCCTGTGGGCTGGGAATATAGCTCAGTTGATAGAGTGCTTGCCTTGCATGTACTGGATTAAATCCCCAGCACCACAAAAAAAAAAAAAAAAAAAAGAATCCCATGCCCTAAAATCAGACATGAAGACCAATGGAATCAATGGAATAGGAAAAAAGGCGCCAAAATCATACCTTGGAGAAAAGATAGGTTCTTCAACAAATGGTGCTAAGAAAACTGGAAATCCAAATGTAGTAGAATGAAATTGAACCCCTATCTCTCACAGTGCACAAAAATCAACTCAAAGTGGATCAAGTACCTAGGAATTAGACCAGAGACCCTGCACCTACTAGAAGAAAAACTAGACCCAACCCCAAATCATGTTAGCTTAGGAAATGACTTCCTCAACAAGATCCCTGAAGAACAATCAAGAATCAACAGAGGGCTGGGGATATGGCTCAAGTGGTAGCGCGCTCCCCTGGCATGCGTGCAGCCCGGGTTCAATCCTCAGTACCACATACAAAAAAAGATGTTGTGTCCGGCGAAAACTAAAAAATAAATATTAAAAAATTCTCTCTCTCTCTCTCTCTCTCTCTCTCTCTAAGGAAAAAAGAATCAACAGAAAAGATGGTATCAAACTAAAAAGTTTCTTCACTATAAAGGAAACAATCAAGAACATGAACAGAGAACTTTCAGAAAGGGTAAAAATCTTTATCACTTGTACCACAGATAGAGCTAAGAACTCAAAAAACATAACACCACAAAAACAAATAACCCAATCAATACATGGGTAAAGGAACTGAATAGGCACTTCAGAAAAGAAGAAAAACAAATTGTCAAATATATGGAAATATATTCAACATCTCTAGCAAAATTGAGAAATGCAAATTAAAACTACAGAGAGATTCCATCTCATCCAGTCAGAATGGCAATTATAAAGAGTACAAGTAACAATAAATGAAGGCAAGAATGTGGGGAGAAAGGTACTCACATATATTGTTGGTGGGACTGCAAATTGGTACAATCACCAAAAAAGCAGTATGGAGACTTCTTAGAAATCTTGGAATGGAACCACCAATTGACCCAGTCATCCCACTCCTCAGTCTATACCTAAAGGACTTAAAATCAGCATACTAGGGGCTGCAGCATACTAGGGGCTGGGGTTGTGGCTCTGTGATACAGCACTTGCCTAGCATGTGTGAGGCACTTGGTAATAAAATAAATGGAGATAAATAAATAAACATCTTTAAAAATCAGCACACTGCAGTGACACAGCCACATCAATGTTTAAGCAGCTCAAGTCACAAATAGCTAAGCTATTGAACTCACCTGGGTGTCCTTCAACAAATAAAAGGAAAAAGAAAATGTGGTATATACACATAATGGAATATTACTCAACCATAAAGAATAATGAAATTATGTCATTTGCTGGTAAATGGATGGTACAGGAGAATATCATGCTAAGTGAAATAAGCCAATCCCAAAACACCAAAAGCCAAATGTTTTCTCACATATGTGGATGCTAACCAGCAACAGTGGAAGGTGGGGGGTGGGGGAGAAATATAAATCCATTGGATTAGACAAAGGGAAACAAAGGGAAGACAGGGTGGGGTGGGGGAGGAGGGGAGAATTAATCAGACATAACTTTCCTAGCCTTGTATTGAATATAAGGCCACGATAACTCCACATCATATGCAACCACAAGAATAGGATCCTAATTAGCGTAAGTTATACTCCATGTATGTATATTATACAAAAATACATTCTCCTGTCATCCAAAACAAAAAAGAACAAATTTAACAAAAACAAAAAAATTTCTGTGTCCTAGGCTGAGGATATAGTTCAGTCCCAGAGTGCCTGCCTAACTATGCAAAGTCCTGGGTTTCACCCTCAACACTGCCAAAAAATAACAATAAAAAAATCCTGTCCCTGGTTGGGGATGTGGCTCAAGTGGTAGCACGCTCACCTGGCATGTGTGAGGCACTGGGTTCGATCCTCAGCACCACATAAAAATAAAGATATTGTGTCCACTTAAAAAAAAAAAAAGAACTAAAAAAATAAATATTAAAAAAAAATCCTGTCCCTGACCTGGGGCTGTACCTCAGTGGTAGAGTGTTTGCCTTGCTCGTGTGAGGCACTGGATTCGATTATCAGCATCACATAAAAATAAATAAACAAATAAAGATATTATTAAAAAATCCTGTCCCCTCCAAAAGAAATTAAAAAAAATCGACTCCACTCCACCACTGGCCTTACCCATCACCTCTGGTACCCACCTCACTTCTAACTCCTTCCTTCTTATTATTCCTCAAACATGCAACTCTTCTATAAATATCTCACTTCACCCTACTTCCTTCACCTCAAGCCACCTGCCTATACTTTTTCTATGCTTAACCTCTTAAATCCCTGAAGTGGTAGCCGGCAGTCCTTTTTCTGATTCCTTGTTTACTATTCATCCTTAAGTCTCTAACTCCTAACCTGTCCCCAGTCACCTCATTCTCACATATACCACTACCAGTCTTCTTGCAATTGGATCTCTCTGTACCACCTGACATTGTTTACAGACCTGAGTTTGGCCTTCTCTGAGAGTAAGCTCTTTTTAATTTGCCTATTTTCTCACATTTTTACTTCTCACATTGATTCCTGTTCCCAAACACTCCTACCCAGGACTAGGGTGTTTCCCCAAGTCCACTCACAGACCTTCCCTAATCTCTACACATTTTATCTTAGAGTAACTGTGGATTCACATGCAGCTGTAAGGATGTGAGAGAGATCCTAGACCCAAGTACCCTTTACCCAGTTTCCCCAATGGCAACATCTTAACGATAACACAAAATCACAATCGGGACACTGACACTGACACAGCATGATCCCATTACTACAAGGATTCTTCCCATTGCATTTTTTTTTAATATATATATTTTTTAGTCATAGTTGGACACACTGTCTTTATTTTTATTTATTTATTTTTTTAATTTTTTTATTGGTTGTTCACAACATTACAAAGCTCTTGACATATCATATTTCATACATTAGATTGAAGTGGGTTATGAACCCCCAATTTTACCCCAAATGCAGATTGCAGAATCACGTCGGTTACACATCCACAATTTTACATAATGCCCTATTAGTAATTGCACCTTGCACATGCTAGGCGAGCACCCTACCACTGAGCCACAACCTCAGCCCCCCATTGCCTTCTATAGCCACAGTCATCCTACCCCTACTCCCAATGGCTGTTAAAGATGAAAGGATCTCAGACGGGGGTGTAGCTCAGCAGTGGAGCACTGGCATGCACAGAACTTCGGGTGCCATCTCCGGCACAGCAAAAAAAAAAAAAAAAAAAAAAAAACAGAAGTACCTGTATAGTCTCTTAAACTTTTCACTCATTAGGAAAACATATGAAGATTAAGAAAAGCTCTCCAGGGGCTGAGGCTATGGCTCAGTGGTAGAGTGCTCAACTAAGCATGTGTGAGGCGCTGGGTTCGATCCTCAGCACCTCATAAAACTAAATAAATAAAATAAAGATATTGTGTCCAACTAATCTACAACTAAAAAAAATACTACAACTAAAAAAAAATATTAAAAAGAAAAAAAAAAAAAGAAAAGAAAAGCTCTCCAGGGCTGGAGATGTAGCTCAGTTGGTCAGTTGGTAAAGGGATTGTGTTCAATCCCTAGCAAAAAAAAAAAAAAAGAAAAAAAGCAGCTAGCTCTCCAGATTAATTCTGATACATACTCAATTGGGAACCACTGCTCACATTCCTTCATCATCCAACATTACCTACTCCTTTAATTCTATTTTTCCTGACAGATGTTTTTGAACCTGGGTCTGAAGCCCTACTTTTCTCCAGAGCGGTCTGCAAGTGTATCTAATGGCCTACCAGCTATCACCACCAGAAAATCCTATGGCAATCAAAACCAACCTCATCCAGCTTCCTTAGCCTGATTCTGGTCCTTTTACTCTTCTTCCTAACCTCCGAGTCCATTTACTGATGTACTGAATGTATGTTAGCTCCTACAGGGGCCACGGCACTTCCCCAACTTGATGCTCATCTATTCATCTCAGCAACCCTAACGCCTCTGTGCTGCCCAGGATGCTGGGCCTCAGTAGGGCCCACAGAACTCATCAGTGCCTGCCTGTTGCTCCCCTCCCACTTTCAACAAACACCTGTGTGGGGAGTTCCCATCCTGCCTCCCCCACTCCTGACCATTCCCACATCCAAATGAGGAGGCTGCATTTGTGGGAAAGCCCTCCCAGAAAATCAGGAGCACTTACCTCACAGTAAACAATGTCAGCTCCATAATCCAGGGCCAGCAGCCGCATTGGGAGAGTGCCAACCCGAACCATAGGGGCTAAGATGAGTTTGTTGTGGTAGCACAGAGAGACACTGTTCACAATCATTCCTCCTCTGTTTCACCTGAAGAACAGGAAAATAAGGGTCAGAAATTCAAGTGGAAACAGTCCCTTCTCTTAGCAAGGACAGGTTTTCCTTTTTCCTTCCAACCCACAGTCATTTGCGTTCCTTTTGTCTGATCTTACAAAATATGCATGTTCAGTCATTCATGGAACCACTATTCATTAAGTGCTTAATCTCTGCCAGGTACTCTCCTAGTCTCTTGGAATACATTAGAACACAAAACAGACAAAAATTCCTGCTCAGCGAGCTTTCATGCTACTGGAGGAGCACAGGCAAAAGTCACTAAGCATAACAAGTAAGCAAATAATTACAAGACAGATTTGGAAACTGGCTGAGCCCTGGAAGAGAAAGGAGCAGGGATTGGACTGCAAATATTGCTTTTCTTAAAGTGCAGCAATCTTATTTTTAGTTTTTTAGCTTTTTTCTTTGTTTTTGTTTTGACACAAGGTCTCATTATATGACCCAGACTGGTCTCCAACTCCGGACTCAAGTGATTCTCCTGCCTTAGCCTCCCAAGTACTAGGGACTGCAAGCACTTGCCACCAGTCTTGGCTGGGTTGCAATTTTATTATTTATTTATTTATATGCTGAGGATTGTACCAGAAATACTTAATCACTGAGCTACACCCTCAGCCCCTTTCTATTTTTAATTTTGAGACAAAGTCTCACTAAGTTGTTTAGGGCATTATTAATTCACTGAGGCTGACTTTAAATTTTCGATACTCCTGCCTCAGCCTCCCAACCTGGTAGGATTGGGTTGCTATTTATTTATTTATTATTTATTTATTTTAGATGTTGATGGACCTTTATTTTACTCATTTATTTATATGTGGTGCTAAAGATCGAACCCAGTGACTCACACATGCTAGACAAGTGCTCTACCACTGAGCCACAACTCCAGCCCCTGGGTTGCTGTTTTAAATAGAGAAATCAACACAAGTTCAATGAAAAGACAATTTTTTTTCCTGGGTGATGGGGGATGTTGGAGTTTGAAATCTGGGTCTCACATATGCAAAGTCCATACTCTACCACTGAGTTACTGACCCGAGCCCCAGAAGACAAGATTTAAACAAAGATTTGAGTTTGCTAAGTTGGTCTCTAATAGAAGAATGCATAGCAGAGGCAACAGTCAGTGCTTCTCCTAAGGCAGGACCTTGTGTTGGAGGAATGGCAAGGAGGACAAGATGATTGGATCACAGGAAAGAGAAGAGATAGTAACATAAGTCAGATATGTGAAATAACAGCAGTAAGAAGATAAGAGTGAGTACCTGAGCCAGTAAAGGGTTGTAAGAGGAGGAGTGGCATGAGCTGACTGCTGTGTTAACAGCAAACTGTAGGGGTCAAGGATTATCATAGAAAGACCAGTAGAAGGCAATTCAGTAATCAAAGTGAGAGATAATGGAAGTTTAGACCAAGGAGCTGCAGTAAAGGTGGTAAGAAGAGGTCACATTCTAGGAATACTCTGAAGAGCCAACAGGAACAAAAACAAAATCAAAATCCTGTATTTAAGTGGTAACTACTGTTGATATTTTACTCTAATAATTAAGATCTCCTTGGGGCTGGGATTGTGGCTCAGCGGCAGAGTGCTCACCTAGCACACGCGGGACCCGGGTTCGATCCTTAGCACCACATTAAAAACAAAAAAACAACAACAACAAAAACATTGTGTTGTGTCCATCTACACCTAAAAAAATAAATATTAAAAAAAAAAAGATCTCCTTGAAAAAGTCCAAAACTTACTAAGTATGCTCTGCTCAGTTACTGATACTGTTCAGACTTGCTTTGTACTCCTAGGCCTACTCTGCCTCACTACGCCAACAAAAGACACCAATGACCTGAAAGTATCTACTAGATATTTATCTGACCACTTATTTTTCAATTATACCAAGAGACATAGTGGAGCCCTACATCTTCCTTCTTCTCCCCCTCCTGGGCTTCCCTGACCCAGCACTCCTGGATCCCTCAACCTCTGTCCCCAACTGAAAACTCTCCTACACATATGAGGGTTTCTACTTAGTCTTAGGCCCTCTTCCATTCTTATTCCAATCATTAGCCCAGGTAAACTTATTTACTCACATGGCTTAACATATCAGCTAACTGCTGGTGATCTGCAAATGTGCCCCTCCTCTGCCTGAACTAGGAGAATAGATCAGTGGTACAGGGCTTGCCTAGCATTTAGCATGAACAAGGCCTTGGGTTTCATCCTCAGCACAAAATAAATAAATAAGTTTTACCCCAAACCAATAATTAGTTTATTAGGCAAAAAGATAAACCACAAAAGAACAGGAATTTTGTTCACAGTTCACTCTTTCAACAGTACCTGCCACATGTGTAGTCTCAAAAATATTTCTTTCTTTGTTTATTTTTTTCTTTTTTTTTTGGGGGGGGGGTACTAGGAATTGAAACTTGAACCCAGGGGCACTTAAGCACTGCCCCACATCCCAGCCCTTCTTATGTTTTACTTTGAAACAGGGTCTCCCTGAGTTGCTCAGGGCCTTGCTAAGTTGCTGAAGCTGGCTTTGAACTTGTGATCCTTCTGCCTCAGTCTTCAGAGCTGCCAGGATTACATGAGCCATCACGCCTAGCAGAAAATATTTCTAAAATCAATACATAAATGAATGACTAAATCATTATTACCTGAGATCCATGAAACATACTAAGCTCCTGCTCCTGGGAATTCACTTTTTTTTTAAATATGCAAATCTTTCCTATTTCCGAAGTAACTATTTAAACCATGTGTTTCAATAACAATTAGAGGTTATGCAATATCTGCTGTGAACATCAGGAAAAGAGAGAGACTTTAGGCAGTGTCTGATGATAGGACAAGAAATTAGGGACAATGGGCTGAGACAGACCCTTAAAACCTCTAACCCCTATAAGATTTTGAGGTAATTATATTATAAAGGCTCTAGCATAATGAGAAAGCAGATCCCTGAATAATTGAACACAATTTTAATGCATATATTTACATATGTATTGTTCTTTTCTGATAATTATTTGTTCTGGTTTGGTGCAAGGGCACATGACAAAGGAGGAAACTTGTCAGGTCTGACATCCAAGGAGCTATTCAGCTAAGAGCTCTGTTTTTATTTATTTATTTTTTTTAAAGAGAGAGTGAGAGAGAGGAGAGAGAGAGAGAGAGAGAGAGAGAGAGAGAAATTTTAATATTTATTTTTCAGTTCTCGGCGGACACAACATCTTTGTTGGTATGTGGTGCTGAGGATCGAACCCGGGCCGCACGCAGGCCAGGCGAGCGCGCTACCACTTGAGCCACACCCCCAGCCCAAGAGCTCTGTTTTTAGAAAGAATCATAAAAGTAGCATAGAAGGTAAATTGGAGGCAAACACCTATCATCCCAGCTACTTGGGAGACTGATAGAGGACTTCAAGTTCAAGGCCAGATGGCAATTTAGTTAGATACTGTTTCAACCTGAAATTTAAAAAGAGCTGAGGATGTAGCTTAGTGGTAGTACAGCACTTGCCTAGCATGTGTGAGTTTCTCAGTTCAAGGCTTCTCCACCAAAAGAAAAATTCTTTTAATGTTCAATACAGACAAATTTTTTTCTTTTCTTTTTCCTGTGTATATGTGTGTGTGTGTCTGTGTCTGTGTGTACTGCCAGAGACTGAATCCAAGGACTCCTGCTATGCAAGAGTGCTACCAACTGAGATATCCCACTAGTCTCAGGCACATTTATCTCCAGCATATTTTCAATCCACACTTGTTTGAATCTACAGATATGCAACCTGAAGATAGGAAGGGCCAACACCTAGTGGTGAAACTAAACCACATATTCCACTTTAAGAACCTCCCATGTGGGCTGCAGTTGTGGCTCAGGGGTAGAGCCCTCGCGTGGCACGGGGAGACCCTGGGTTCGATCCTCAGAACCACATACAAAAATAAACAAGTGAAATAAAGGTGTTGTGTCCAACTACAACTAAAAAATAAATATCTGGGAAAAAAAAAAGAACCTCCCATGTAATCAATTCACAAACATTTACCTTACCCCCCACCCCAGAACGTCAGACTACAAAGATCTGGCCCCCATTTTCAAAACTTTTCAGGAAGTATGACTAGTGTAACTCTCTTTTACAACTTAAATATCTGATTTTAATTCAAATATTCTGACTGACCAGGCCTATGAAGCTGATGACTTCTGGATCCTTAATACTATCTGAGGAATTACCAGTGAGGACGACAAACAAGATCTCAAGGGATGGGCACCCGATGTCCAGAAGACACCAGCACACCTGGCTGCTAGAGTGGTGCGTTCAGGATGGGAAGCTGAGAATGGTGACAAGGAAGCAGAGAGTGAAATTTGGCTTTAAAAATAATTTTTTTTAATGTAAAGAAGAGATGTCACCACTTGAAAGCCTTATCACCTTACCTCCCACTTCAGAGTAAAAATGAGTTGAAGGACACAACCTTCTACTGCGGGTTCTAAGCCAGAATGGAGCGGGAATTGAGCCTAGATTCATAATTCCACACCCTCGTCAGTCCCCAGACCTACCATTCATTCAGACGCTGGGAATACACGTATTACCAGTATTTCCGCAGGGTCCATATCTGTGGAAACTTCGTAGCATCTCTCACCTTCAGAATTTACAAGGGGAGCCTGGCACTGAACAAACCATCAACAGAGGCAATGAGGACGACAAACAAGATCTCAAGGGATGGGCACCCGATCTCCAGAAGACACCAGCACACCTGGTCCATAGGACCAGGGCCCCACTGACGCCGGGTATTGCTAGCCTATGCTCCAGCCTCCACCGCGCTCCCCACCCAAAGGCGGTCTAGGTCTGGATGTCGCCATCGCGGTGCTGATCTACAGACCTAGCTGTCACTGAAATGTAGGGATCTTCCCCACTTTCTGACGCGTCTTCAGCTTCGCACCTTACTGAGCCGAGCCAGCCACCGTAGGCGAGGAAGCGACGCATACGTGACGTCACTGACATGCGCCTCTCCAACAACAAGGGCAACATGGCTATCGCGCGCCCGACGTTGGTGTTGTCTCTCGCCGCTCGGTTGCTGCAGGCGCCCCGCCGGGATCTGTCGGCCCGCGGTCCGGATGAACCTCTGACAGTGGTGCGCATTCCGCGGGCTTTACAGCGGCGGCAGGAACAGCGACAGAGCGGGCGTCGGACTGCCCAGCGGCCGCTGTTAGTAAGACCGGGACCACTACTCGTCTCGGCGCGGCGGCCTGAGTTAAACCAGCCAGCGCGCCTCACGCTGGGCCGTTGGGAATGCGCGGCGCTCGCCTCGCGTGGCTGGAGGCATCGGCGCGCGCATCGGGACTATTTCTCCATCGAGCGCTCACAACTGGAAGCGCCAGCGCTGCGGGGCCTGCTGTCCGACGGCAGCTTCGCGGACCTGGGTCTGGAGCCTGGGGTGCTGCGCGCACTGCACGATGCTGCTCCCGAAGTCGTTCGGCCCACCACCGTGCAGTCACGCACCATACCCCCACTGCTTCACGGCCACCACCTCCTTTGCGCCGCAGAAACGGGCAGTGGCAAGACTCTGAGCTATCTACTTCCGCTGTTGCAAAGGATTGTTGATCGTCCAGCTCTGGAAACCCACCGCATACCTGCTCCTCGAGGTCTGGTCCTTGTGCCTTCCCGAGAATTAGCAGAACAGGTGCAGGCTGTGGCCCAGTCGCTAGGCCGCTCCTTGGGCCTGCGGGTACAAGAACTAGGAGGAGGTCATGGCATGAGTAGAATCAGGCTGCAGCTGTCCAAACAACCTTCAGCACATGTGCTAGTTGCCACTCCGGGGGCTCTGTGGAAGGCCCTAAAGAGTCAACTGATCACCCTGGAGCAACTCTCCTTCATGGTGTTGGATGAAGCAGACACACTGCTGGATGAAAGTTTCCAGGACCTGGTGGACTACATCTTGGAAAAGAGCCATATAGCCCAAGGCCCAGCTGATTTACAAGACCCTTTCAATCCCAAAGCTCAATTAGTGCTCGTGGGAGCCACATTTCCTGAAGGTGTGAGCCAGTTGCTGAGTAAAGTTGGGAGCCCATCCTCTCTCACCACCATCACCAGTTCCAAGCTCCACTGCATTATGCCTCATGTCAGACAAACATTTATGAGGCTGAAGGGAACAGACAAGGTGACAGAGTTGATACAGATCCTCAAGCAGCGTGACAAAACAGATAAGACTGGATGCTCAGGAACAGTCCTGGTGTTCTGTAACAGTTCTAGCACTGTGAACTGGCTGGGATATATTCTGGATGACCATAAGATCAAACACCTAAGGCTTCAGGGGCAAATGCCAGCCTCAATGAGGGCAGGTATCTTCCAGTGCTTCCAGAAGGGCTCCCAAGACATACTGCTTTGCACAGACATTGCTTCTCGTGGCCTAGACAGCACCCATGTGGAACTGGTTGTCAATTATGATTTTCCCCTCACCCTGCAAGATTACATCCACAGAGCAGGAAGGGTAGGCCGTGTTGGGAGCGAGGTGCCAGGCTCAGTCATCAGCTTTGTGA
The DNA here is from genome assembly GCF_964194105.1 of Spermophilus citellus. Taxonomy (NCBI): domain Eukaryota; kingdom Metazoa; phylum Chordata; class Mammalia; order Rodentia; family Sciuridae; genus Spermophilus; species Spermophilus citellus. The sequence continues at coordinate 52,663,424 of NC_138200.1, read as the reverse complement.
CCCATCCATGGGATGTGAGCCTGGTTCAGAACATTGAACTGGCAGCTCGTAGAAGGAGAACCCTTCCAGGACTGGCATCCTCAGTGAGAGAGCCTTTGCCTCAGCAAGCTTGATTTTGGCCAACTAAAATGGGATTCTGGATTAGGGATCTTTCCTGGTGTCCTGGGTGGATTAACACACTTGTCACTTAGGCTGACCTTAATGCCCCTCAGGCCTGGTGAGCTGTTTGCAGCTTTGAAAGATAAGCTACGGGCCAGCAATGGACCATAGTAATGTAGTCTTTCATATAAAATATGAAGAATAAAATGCATTTTAGTTTTTGTGATGTCATGATTTCTAGCAATAAATGATGCTTTTATGGGCCACCTTAACAAAAATTATTTTGGGGGCAGACTTCATTGTGTTCTGTTAATTCATATGCCTAACTGCCACATGTAGGACAAAGAACCTGTTGAGTTTATTTTCTTTCTTTGCAATGCTTTGGAAAGCAACCTTTCTACCACTGAGCTACATCCCCAGCCTTATTCTTTTTTTTTTTTTTTTCCCCAGTACTTGGTTTCACCCCAGGGCCACTCTACCTTTGGGCTATATCCCAGCTGTCCTCCCTTTTTTTAATGCTTATTTGTGGTATTTGAGATTAAACCCAGGGGTGCTTTACCACTGAGCTACATCCTCTGGGTCTTGCTACATTGCTGAGAATAGCTTAAAAATTATTGGCCTCCTGATTCCTGACTTGCATGACATATGGTTTCTTTGCCTTTTTTGAAGAAAGGAGTATGAAAGAATAATGTGGTAATTTTGTATTATGTCATTTTGTCTTAAACATGTTTCAAATTTTATGCTAAAATAGGCCTGTCATTCCTATTTTAAAAAGTCACCATAGAAACTTTTTTTGCCTTGGATCACCTTTAATACCCTTCCCAGTGTCCATCTTGTTGAAATGTTACAGGTTTGTCTTACCAGTTATAAATCTGGACCTCCAACATAAAACTCTACTATTTAGTAAAACACCACTGTGGACTTGGGTTAGGTCCTTAGGCTCCATTTCAGAACGCATTTGTGAAAAGGTGAGGGTGCAAAGAATTTTTTACTTTTTTTATGGTGCCTGGGATCTAACCCAGGGATTCATGTATGTTAGGTGAACACATCATTGAGCCACATCTTTAATCCATCAAAGGATTTATCTTTGGGGCAGAATGAGGTCAAGAAGGGCTTCTTTGTTTTATTCCCAATTGGAATGTTTTTCCACTTGTATAACTCATTAAATTCAGGCCTACTTCCAAGAAGCATTCTCTGACCCCCTAATCCACTCAAATCTCTGCTTCTCCCAACAGGTAAATACTTAGCATCAGGGACATGCAACCTAGCTCTCTGTTTAATCATAACTGTCTGACCAGAATTTGTGTTTCTCAGAATCTTGTTCCCTGTGGTCATGGGCTGTACCCAATCCCCAGCTGTGCTCCACAGACGGTGGCTATTTGATTAGGATATGGGGGAAGGCCAAAGGGGAGGGTCCAGACAGAGCTCTCTTCTTTTTGCCCTGCTTTCCATAAAATACCAAGGATCTGAAGCCTAAAGACACACATTCCTTCCATAGCCTTCCTGAGTAGTGATGACATCACAGCCTCAGTCTCCATGGCAGGGTAACAATAGGAAACTTCCCTACAAGTTCTCTACAAGACACCAGAGTATCTGGTTGCTCCAGAGAATGTGTCTGACCGGATATTCTATATTCAGTCTAACTTGTCTGCTGTCCCCTCGGAGAGCAGAGCAGCAGGTAGGCCTAGGCCAGGCACCTGTAATGGAGCCCCTGGTAAATATACAACCTCACTTGACTGCCACATCTTCCTTTGGGGTTTTCCCAGCACACCTCAGAACTTCACTACCCATGAGTAAGACCAATGGTCTGGTGCTTCCTCAAGGACCCACAGTGTTTTTGCTGACTGCTGAGGGCAAGTGTTCAGATAGGTGCTCATCAATCTAGCCTTACCATTTAGCCTCCCCACCCCCATGCTTCCTTCAGAGCACAGCACACTGGTACACACCTATAGTCCCAGCTGCTTGGGGGGCTGAGTGGGAAGATCACCTGAGCCCAGGAGTTGGACTCGAGTATCTGGGTGGGGGACATAGTAAAACCTGGGTAACATGGTGAGACACCGATCAACAAAAGGCTTTCTCCAGACCTTCCTTTATAAGAGTCTTACAGAAACCTAGTGTGCTTTTGTTATCAAATGCTAACTGGAGCAATTGAAGCAAGAGCTATCAGCCTCTCATGAACCTCATCTTCAGACCCAGGCACCTTTACCATACTGTCAGGGATACACCCACAATGGCCCCCTCACACATCCCAGTTTTATCTGCTGAGGAAAAGAGTAGTGTCATGCAGCTGGGAAGAACATAAGGGCCTCGGGGAGAGGTGAAGTGTTACTGAGACTGGAGGTCTGAGGAAATGATGTCTCAGGAAGTAGATGTGAGAAGGCTATTTGGGCCGAAACTTGGTACCCAGAAGTGGATCTCAATCTTTTGATCCTCTGCCCCAGGATATAGCCTGTGGAAAGTTATAGAGTTGGGCACTGTGCTGTACAGCTATAGTCTCAGCTACTCAGGAGGCTGAGGCAGGAGGATTGCTTGAGCTGAAAACCAGGGCAGTTTAAAGAAATAGCAAAACATATCTCAAAAGAAAAAAAATGCATTGGAAAAATCTATAAAAACTGGGCTAGATTTCAATATTATTGAAACATACTGTATAAATGGGTCTCAACAGGAAATGTCAAGGTGTGGAGTCTAAACCTATGTATTTATTCATTTTAAGTATTTTTATAGATATAGATGACCACAGTACCTTTATTTTTATTTATTTTTGTGTGGTGCTGAGGATCAAACCCAGTGCCTCACGCATGCTAGGCAAGCACTCTACCATTGAGCTACAATGCCAGCCCCTAAACCAATTTATATTAGACCATTTTTTTCCAAACCTTGAAAATTATTTCTATTAAAGCTTCAGAAAAGATAGATTTTAAGAATTTTTTTTTCAGTTATAGAAGGGAGAGACTGAGGGACAGCTTTTTGGGATATTTTGAGGTTTGACTGTTTTCCTGCTGCTTCCATTGGCTCCACAGAACTCAAGTACTTTGACAGCATCCCTTGAGGAGACAGGCAAAGCATCCATAGAGGTCACAGGCAAAGGCTGTGTTTGAATGCCAAGCAGAGGAGAGGGCTTCAGTCAGAAACAGGAAGCAACAGGAGAGCGAGGTCCTGGTGGCAGACTGTACAAAGCAGAAGTAATTAATCAGTTCTGGTTTTCTTTCCAGCAGCAGTGCCTCCCATGTCTCCTTCTACACCTGCATACCACCATGTCCTCTACCAAGAATGTGGAGAAATGCAGGTGGGCTGGCATGGGGAGACATACTGCCTGGTTGGTGGCTACCAGCTCTATGGAGATGCTCCCTTAGCCACTCCACCAAAGGCCAAAGCAGAAAAGCCAGCAGAGAAGCCAGCCCAAAAGCCAAACCAGAGAGGCAGAGGGGCTCCCAAGAAATGCCATGCTCCAGCAGAGGCAGAAAAGACCTTGGGCTGCCCCAGGCCCAAAATTCGTGCCAAGAAACCACTGTCACAGAAGCTGGCTGGCTGAGCTTTCCTGTAGAGAGAACATTTATTTACCTAGGACATCTAAGGCATCATCTTTTTTAAAATTCTAATTCCTGTATTTCTTTTTTTTAATTTTTAAAAATTATTTATTTTTTAGTTATAGTTGGACACAACACCTTTATTTTAATGTGGTGCTAAGGATCGAACCCAGGGCCTCGCACATGCTAGGTGAGCGCTTTACCACTGAGCCAAACCCTAGCCCTAATTCCTATATTTCTTAAAGAAATAAAAACAATTGTTGTTGCTGTTGTGTTAAATATAAAGTTATTCATATTCAAAAATTTGAGGAGAAGCCCTGGAGATGATTGCAAATGATTTTCAATGGTGCTGCAGCTAGGGCCTTGGTTTAGCTTATCATAAGGAATTACTGCAGCTTATGCTGGTATCTTCAGTGATTGGCAGAGAGTAGATCTGTATTTAAAAGCCATCCTTTATACTCCTTCTTCTCATAGGCTTTCACTCTGACTTATTTGTAACCATATTCTTCCCAGTCTAAGGGGCTTTTCTTCATCCATTCTCTCATGGCTGCCAGTTGGTTAATACTATGTGATGCTTAATCTTTAATCCTCAAAAAGGAGGGAAATAGCAGGTAGAATACCTCCTGGCCCCTGTATGCATGTCTTGAGGACTCTGGACAGAACAGAGCATGCTGCAGCTTGGCAGGCCTAAGGCCAGTATCTAGAATTCCTTTTGTCACAATATTGTTATTCAAATCTATTTTTCCCCTATAAAGATTTAACTATATCATTATGAAATTGTATGAGTAATACAAATTAGGTAGTCTTCACTTCGGCTAATGCATCTTCTGAAGTGATCTCCACTGCCCTCACTAGAGACAGTACCTCAGTCAATCTGCATGAGCCTTTATCAACCAGGGGTCCCCTTCCATGTCAACTGGCCACAGGCAAGAAACCTCAGAAAAGGGGGTTTGAAGGGATATGTTCCTTTGAACAAGGCTGAAGATGGCCTTGAAGAAGACCTGCCATTCCTCTGCTCAATCCTCTGAAGTCTCTCCTTGGGCAGAAAAGAGAACACTCGACACTCTCCAAGGGGAGGAGGAGTCAAGTGTAGAGGGAGAGAAGGACATAGTGGCCCACTGGTGCCCTATCCACCAAATAGGTCCAGCCGTGACTTATTGCCAGAAACATCAGCACAAACCATCAGGTAGGCTTCCTGAAACTAGAAGCAGTATTTACCCAGGGAGCCTCCTGCCTGTGCTCTCAGCGGGCACAGTAGCTACCTGGAACAGGAAGGGTTGGGGAAAGGCAGTAGCGCCACCCTGAGCCTCACATGCTCCTTTATTCCCAACCCATTATGGCCACAAGACACTCCCCTACTCCTCAATAATTTTTTTTGTAACAGTGTTTGACTTGAAATTCAGCTTGTTCAAGGTCAAGCTTCAAACCATAATATCCCCTTTAAGTACATTCCTACATGGAGGACTTGGTCTTCTAAGGCCTTCTGCCTTCACAAGGGACTCTCGGGTACAGTTTCCAACTGGTAACATCTGCAATGATGCCTAGGTGAACTGGATCAGGAACCAGGTCAGTTCATCAAGAAATGAGAGCCTTGGGCTGAGGATGTAGCTCTGTGGTAGAGCACGAGCTGTAGCATGCATGAGACTAATGGGGTTCCATTCCCAGAGCCAAATAAAAACCCTGATGCGTGCTTCTGTGTGTATGTGGTGTATGTGAGTGTGGGAGGGGCAGGAATGAGAAGATGCAGGTCCATCTACATCCACTCATCTGGCTGTTCCATTATTCAACAAGTGTTTATTGAGAACCTGTTACATCTCAAGCACTTGCTAGCTGCTTGGAACATATTAGTGAGATGATCCAAGTTCCTCTCATCAAGACCCCCACCAACAAAGGATGAGACAAGGATACAATATGATTTCAGAGACTTGGGTTGTAGCTCAGTGATAGAGTGCTTGCCTAGTGTGGGCAGAGTCCTGCATTTCATCCCCAACATTAAACAATTTTTTTAAATTCAATTAATTAAAATTACTATAAAGGAAAACGAAAGCATAGAGTGATGAATACTACATTATACAAAAAAGTCACAGAAGGACCCTTCAAAGTCAGGGCATTTCATCAGGGAGGGAAGCAATAGACTGATATGAGGACTGAAGAGAGACCATTCCTAGACCAAAGAGCACAGGAAAAGACCCTGAGGTAGAAATGAGACTGAGCTACTTAAGAAGCAGGAGAAAGGCTAATGTGACCAGGAAGGAAAGATGTAGTTGGAGAAGTACATGAGAGTGAGACCCCAGTGGGCCACATCAGCAATACTAAGGAGTATAGATCTTGTTTTAGATGTGAAGGGGGAAGGGGGAAGTCATAGGATAGATTTGAACAGGGTAGGGAAGAAATCTGATGCAGATGCCAAAAAGATCACTCTGGCTGTGTGAACCTTGGCAGTAAGGCGCTGGCTGTTACCAGTGGAATGTCTGTCTCAGCAGTTAAGGAGACAGTTGGTGCTGCTCAACTGTTGGGGGCAGTCAACAGAGAAGGAACAGCACAAGGTTTGGACTGTGTCCCAGGCCTGCCCACATCTGCAGCCCATCATTTGGAGGCCAGCCAGTCCCTGTCTCTAAATAATATAATCTCCTCATAACTACCAGTTTGCAGGAAAAATAAGGAATAGAGGAACATGTTCAATGACACCATGGGATGCAATCAGCAAACTCAAAACCTGAAAAAAACTCTAAGGACAAGAACATGATGATTTTTCTTTTTTTTAAAACACAATTTCTTTTTAATATCTTTATTTCACTTATTTATTTTTATCTGGTGCTGAGGATTGAACCCAGGGCCTCGCGCATGCAAGGCAATCAATCTACTGCTGAGCCACAACCCTAGCCCACATGATGTTTTTTTCAACAAATGAATTGCAAGGAAGATCAAAGAAGGTAGAGAAACCTACAGATTAAGCCATACCATACCTGTTATTATAATTCTAATTCAAATCTATTTTTAAATATTGGACAAGCAAGGATATTTGAACTTGATAATTTATAATAATATAAATATTACTAACATTTTAAAAGTCATAATGGTATGGCAGTTGGGTTTTTGTTATTGTTGTTGTTGTTTTATTTTTATTATTCTTATTTTTTTTTTTTTTTTTTGGAACCAGGGATTGAACTCAAGTGTCCTTAACTACCAAGCCACATCCCCAGCCTTTTCTTGTATTTTATTTAGAGACAGGATCTCACTGAGTTGTTTAGGGCCTCGCTAGTTGCTGAGGCTGAGTTTGAATTCATGATCCTCCTGCCTCAGTCTCCCAAGTCGCTGGGATTCACACCGAACCCAGCTATTTTTATTTTTATATTTTGCAGTATCAGGCATTGAACCCAGAACCATGTGCATGCTAGACATGCACTCAACCTCTTCTACTACAGAGCTACACTCCATGCCCTTCTCCCTACTTTGTTTATATCTTTGGCATTTTCTCTAAAATAAAAAGTTAAACAAGTAAAAGTTTCTAAGTACAGCTTGATGTTCAGTCAGACTTAGAATCAGTGAGCGCTCAGATGATTGCTTTGCAGGGTCAGCCAGCTTGTGGCAGCCACAGAAGGGAAGGAGGGTCAGCCTTCTGGGGTTGGGTGTGCCAGCAAACAACATGCTGTTACAGAAGCAGCTGACAACCTCACACATGAGCTGACCACACTGAACAAAGAGATGGCAAGTCTGAACCTGGACTAAATGTCAAATCGTACATGCTGTGTAGATGTTTAATTGGTCAAAAATGGCTCCCAGAACTGTGTAGATGTTTCTTTGTTCAGAACTGGCCCCCAGAACTGCGCCCCTGCAAGCCACCTTTCTGCTTGTTTATGCCAGCACATGTGATGACTGGAGAGTTGTCCAGCCACCTCACCAACTGCCCCAGCAAAGGGCCAACACCATAGCTGAGCAGCAGAGGATGTCTGAAAAAACAGATGGATGTACGGAAACAGAGGCCTTTCCTGGTGAAAGGAGCAGAAGTGGAGGGATTCAAGGAAACCATCTGTCCTGGCCACGAGGGACCAGTTGTTCCTCTGCCTGCCCCGCAGCTCACTTTTCCCACCTAGACAGTGAGGCTGGTAAAACTCTACTTGTTGTATTGGCACATACCAATAGTCCCAGCCACTCAGTAGGTTGAGGCAGATGAATTGCCAGTTCCAGGTCACCCTCCACCCTCCAAGACCCTGTCTCAAAATAAAAATTAAAAAGTGTGTGTCGGGGGTTGTGGTAGAGTGCTTGCCTAGCATGTGTGAGGCACTGGTGGCGATCCTCAGTACCACATTTAAAAAAAAAATACTATAAAGGTATTGTATCCATCTACAAAAAAAATTTTAATTTTTAAAAAGGGTTGGGGATGCAACTCACAGATAAACCATCCCTGTGTATAATCCCCTCTACAGGGGCTGGGGATGTGGCTCAAGCGGTAGCGCGCTCGCCTGGCATGCGTGCGACCCGGGTTTGATCCTCAGCACCACATACCAACAAAGATGTTGTGTCCGCCGAGAACTAAAAAATAAATATTAAAAATTCTCTCTCTCTCTCTCTCTCTCTCTCTCTCTCTCTCTCTCTCTCTCTCTCCTCTCTCACTCTCTCTTTAAAAAAAATCCCCTCTACAAAAGAAGAAGAAGAAAAGGAGGAGGAGGAGGAGGAGGAGGAGGAGGAGGAGGAGGAGGAGGAGACAAGAGAAACTACCCTGTAGGTTATTGTGAATAAAATATCAAACTGGTAACACAGCTTGGGCACACAGTCACATCAGCTGCTCTCATCATCACCATTATCATGTGCCCTTGCTCCATGAATGAAGAGGATGCAGCAGCCTCCCAAGGGCCAAGTGCAACAAATTCTTTGGCACCCTTGCTGGGGACTGGTGGTACAGGGAGAGGAGCCAGCACAGAGTTGTGGTGGTCAGAAAGTGCTCAGTTCATCTGCCAGATCAGCAGCAGGCAAGTGCAGACTGCTGTGAGGAGGAAGAGGAGGAGGAGAGAAGGAAAGCAACCATGAGGAGAATGGAGAGTTTCCAGCAAAAAAATTTTAAGCAGGGTGTGGAGAGGATTCCCCATATCCCTGTTTCTAGAGAAGGCAGGTCACTAGAGAGTGTTTGGATTTGGTGAACCTCTGCAAGATCTGTCTCCATCCAGGGAACTGATATACAGTTCAGGGGGCCATCTGAATCCCAGGACATATACAGTTCGGGGGGGCATCTGAATCCCAGGACACCTCCCAGAATCTTGCTGGAAGCAGCTCCTGCACCATGGAACACACACTGCCTGCTGATGGTGAAAGCTCAAGGATTCAGGATAACATGTAGACCAATCTTAGGACATAGGCTCCAAGTCTGTGTGCTACACTCATCTGGTCTCCAGAAGCAGCCCAGTCAGACACTTCAAGCCTATTAGGCACCACATGTGCTTTTGCCCTGGAGACCTTGTATGCATCCTCAATATTGGCTGAAACAGGTGGTGCCCATCTGTAGCAGGAGCTATGTGGTACATAAGGGACTTGAACTGTTGGACAGAGAGGCTAGTGAGGGTACAGGATAGAAAGATGGGGGTTGGGGAGAAGGTTACGGAGAAGGTTGGGTGAAAGCAGGAAATGAAGATAGGTTTGTGGTTTTTGCACTTCTCCTAGCAAGATAAACACTGAATGCCTTTTTGAGGAAGAAAGATGTGCTATCACTACAGGAAGGGTGGCCCCAGCTTTGTGATTGGAGGATGTGTGTCCCCAATGGCCAAGCTGTCTTCAGTTTGGAAGACTGTTGTTTCTTGGGAATTTCACTGTCAGTTATTATGGGAGCAGATCAAGAGGAATACCAAGGAAGAGGCAGGGGCAGCAGGCGACTCCAGGACCAAGCCATGGGGGTCCTCAGATGTTGATGACCATCATCTGGGGAACACTGGATAGCAAGTAAGCCCCCATTTCCACCCACCCCTGCACCTGAGCATGTTAAGTGGCCTGTAAACCTATAACTCAGCCTGAGTTTAACTTCTCAGAATATTCCTTTTTTTTCTTTTACTTTCTTTTCTTCTTTCTTTTCTTTTTTTTTTAAACTGGTGACTGAGTCCTGGGGCACTCAACCACTGAGTCACATCCCCAGCCCTATTTTGTATTTTATTTAGATATAGGGTCTCACTGAGTTGCTTAGCACCTTGCATTTGCTGAGGCTGGCTTTGATCCTCCTGCCTCAGCCTCCTAAATCACTGGGATTACAGGCGTGCATCACCACGCTTGGCTTTATACCCAGTTCTTGAGGTTAATACTACTGACAGGAACAGAATATATTCAATAGGTATTGAGTTCAGCGTGACCCTATGGGGTTGTGTTAGTTAGCTCTTTGTTGCTGTGACAATATACTGGAGAAAATTATTTAAAAACAAGAAAATATTTATTTTGGTTCATGGTTTCAGAGATTTCATTTCATAGTCACTTGGCCCTATCACATTGGTCCTATGGGAAGCAGAACTTCATGGTAGAAGCAAAGGCAGAAGAGAATGTGCTCAGGAAGCAGAGACAGAGAGAAAGAGAGAAATGCTATTTTCATGTATTTATTTACTTATTTGTTAGTACCAGGGATTTAACCCAGGGGTACTGTCCCACTGAGCCACATCTACAACCCCTTTTTTAAAAAAAAAAATATTTATTTTTTGTTTAGACACAATACCTTATTTTGCTTATTTAATTATTTTTATGTGGTGTTGAGAATCGAACCCAGGGCCTTGCACATGCTAGGCGAGCACTCTACCACTGAGCCACAACCCCAGCACCCCCCCAACCCTTTTTATTTGTTATTTTTGAGACCTGGTCTTGCTAAATTGATTAGGGTCTCACTAAGTTGTCAAGGCTGACCTAGAACCTGCAATGCTCCTGCCTAAGACTCCCTTTCTGCCCCTATTCAGTGGCATTACAGGTGTGCTGCCATCACATCCGGACTTTCCATCATATTCTTGCAATATACTGGAAATCAGCATAGTGGTTAGATCTGCTACAACAAGAAGTTGAAGAAGAAACCTCTTTCTACCACTGACTTGTCTGCCTTTCTCTTGTTTCATAGGTGAGCAATTGGAGAAGTTGCTCACTTATCCCTTCATAGTGTGGCAAAATTTTCTATCCTGGGCCTGCCTCAATAGCCCCAGCAGTTGGAAGCTGAGAGTATGGCATGTTCCAAGGCCCTTTGGTGGAAGGCAGTATAACTGACACAGAGTTTAGAACGCAAAGGGTTTGTGCTGTTTGCTGAGTTTGGAGAGGCTGGAGGGAAGTGATTCCTCAGGACTTGAAAGCCAAAGGAAATATTTTGGTATAGTCTAAGAGCAATGGGAATCTGCAAAAGAATTTTAGGCAGGAGGATGACCCTTTTTTATTTGCTTGCTTGTTTGTTATTGGTGCTGGGATGCAACTCAGGGGTTAAGCATGTGCTCTACTACTGAGCTATACTTCCATCGCTTAAATTAGATTTTTAAAAGAGGGATAGGTAGTAAGGTGCAGTGGCACATACCTATAATCCAGCAGCTTGGGAGGTTGAGAGAGGAGGATTGTAAATTCAAAGCCAGTCTCACCAACCTAGTGAGATTCTGTCTCTAAAGAAAAAAAGAAAGAAAGAGAGAGAGAAAGAAAGAAAGAGAAAGAAAGAAAGAAAATATATAATATAAATATGTATGTATATGGGCTTTGGATATGTGGCTCAGTGGTAAAGCACCCCTGGGTTTAATCCCTGGTACGAAGAAGAAGAAAAATGAGAAGAAGAAGGAGAAGGAGAACGAGAAAAGAAAGAAAGAAATGGTATGGCTTTTCTGTGGGAAATGGAATTGAGGCAAGGAGACCATGAGGAATAGAGCTATAAAGATGGCCTCAACTGGGGGGAAAGGAGAAGGTACAGAGAAGGGGCACTTGGGAGATATTTCAATGTTGAGGCAGTAGGATGTGTTTGAGCATGGGGATTGAACCCAGGGGTACTCTACCACTGAGCTACACCCAAGCCCTTTATATTTTTAATTTAAGATGAAATATTGCTAAGTTGCAGAGGCTGACCTTGAATTTACCATTCTCCTGCCTTAACCTCCTCAGTAGCTAGGACTACAGGCATGCACCACCATGCCCCTGAACCAGCAGGATTAGGAAATGCTATGATTGGTTAAAGGGGAGATAGTGAGGAGGCAACAGAGATTAACACTTAGGGTCAGCTCTGGAGTCAGGCCCTGCACAATTGATTGGCATTCCTCCTAGACAGGAGGCACTGGGAAACATCAAGTGCATAGTACCTAAAACACCTCCACCTTGGAAACACTTCCTCCTGGTAGCTTGGAACCTCCACCCCTTAGGAGAAGTTTACTCATTTCCTTTTTAGAGGGCCTTCTTGCATCAGTCCTCATGCACTGATCACCTGAGAATGTTTCAAAAAATGGAGCAACTCCAGAGAGTGTCAGTATTTAGAGCAGAATCTTGAGAGTCTGAGGGCAAGGAACAGGAGAAGGTCTTTGGGGATGGAGTTTGGACCAAGCTCTCAAGTGATGGGATTTCAACAAGAATGCACACCGTTGGGGCTGGGGACGTGGCTCAAGCGGTAGCGCGCTCGCCTGCCGTGCGTGCGACCCGGGTTTGATCCTCAGCACCACATACCAACAAAGATGTTGTGTCCGCCGAGAACTAAAAAATAAATATTAAAAATTCTCTCTCTCTCTCTCTCTCTCTCTCTCTCTCTCTCTCTCTCTCTCCCCTCCCCTCTTACTCTCTCTTTAAAAAAAAAAAAAAGAATGCACACCGCTTTGACATGTGTGTATCTGTGCACATGTATATAGCTGGAAGCTTCCTGGAGGAAGCAGCCTGGGTGAGGAACCAGGGTAGAAATAGGGTGGGGCTCTCCAGGAAATGAAGAGAACTAAGCAGAACCATTAAAACCTCAAGATAAAACTGGGGTAGACACAGATCCCATGTGCCAGGCTTTCCCTTAGGACTCATGCTTTCAACCTGACTTCCTCATTCAGGTAGGAGGGATCCTGGCCAGCAGGTCAGCCAGCAGCTCTTGAAGGAAGGTGCTGGAGTGGGAGCTCTGCTGCCTTGGAAATTACTTCATTTCCTTCCATCCAAATAGCTGAGTCCCGGACCCACCCTAGATGCTTGCTTAGTCCTCATCCCAAATGTACCTCCCTATGAGTCCTGGGCAGGTACAAAAATCTCCTTAGGAGGAAGCCCTTTCCTGAAGCTGCATGAGGATAATAGGGAGGGATGTTCCTGATAGTTTTCAGTTGCTGGCTACAGTCCCCAGGGGATGGACCTGGGGTTATGACTGGTAGGGAAGAGAGATCCAGAGACTACCTATCCCCTTCCCTACACACCACCTACCTGACCCAGCACTGGAAATCCAGAGCCCAAAGTACCGTGGTCACAGAGACACATCCAGCATTCCAGGTGTCCTAGGAAGGGTGCAGGCGGTAGCTGATGCGCTGTGGACTCTAAAGATCTCTATGGGGACGCTCTCTGGGAGAACTACCCCAGTCTCTGCTTAGAGAGTAAGCCCTAGAGGCAATAGGGGTGTTGTCAAACCTTCTGGGTCAACCCTTGGGAGGAGTGCAGTGTCAGGTAGCAGTGAGGGACTTAGGAAGACTGCGATGGGAGGCAAGTAGGTGAATAGGTCCTCCTAGCCCGCGGGGGCACCCTTTGCCGGGGGTGGGGGTGAGGGGAGGGAGGTGGCAGGGCGGGAAGGCAGTGGAGGCCCCTGGCGGTTGTGCTGCCACTTGGTGATATTCGGTGTCGCCATCTCGGAGTCTCTTGACTCAAATTCCACTCCTCGCGGGGCCACGACGCTGGTTGGCCTGAATCAAGAGTCGAGACCCAATCGTCGCCTTTTCCCTCTTGCAGGCTCTTGAGATGGTCACCTCTGCTTTGCGCAACATGCAGCCTGAGGGCCTCGAGGGTCTCCACGTGCTCTGCCCGTGGCCTCTGCTGCGTTCGTTTTTTCTGCCCCTGCTGCTGCTGCTTCTGCCACCAAACCCTGTAACCAGCACTGAGATCACTCCCGGTACCACCGACACCCCGACCACTCTAGACGCCCCCAACTCTGGGACCACGCCAGTCACCACCAGCACCTCAGGCCTGCGAGGGCGCGCACTGGCCCTAATGCGGGACTTCCCGCTGGTGGACGGGTAAGTAAGTGCCACACGGGGGCGAGTGGGGCAGAGCGCACCCCTAGGCCAGGAAAGGTTCCGAGCATGCAAGGTTAGCGAGGAGGCCCCCTCACACCTAATGTGGATGCCCACTCTCCAACTTTTCTGGGTGCCCTGCTCTCCTCTACCATTTGCCCTCTGGTGAGAAACCCCCAGCCCAGGCCTCAAGAGACCTCAATATAGTCTGGTAGGGTGAAGGACACCCCCTCCTCCAGATCCCTGCCTTGCCTGGAAGCCTAAAGGGCCCACCCATCTGTCCCTGACCTGACCTTGCCTTGATGTCCCTCCAGCCACAACGATCTGCCCCTGATCCTGAGGCAGTTTCACAAGAATGGACTAAAGGATGTCAACCTGCACAATTTCAGTGATGGCCAGACCAGCCTGGACAGGCTTAGAGATGGCCTCGTGGGTGCTCAGGTATCACAGGGACACTCAGGCTACCACAACATGGCTTTTGGGACTTTGGGGAGGAGAGGCAGCTCCAGAGATCCCAAGTTTGTCATGTGGGTACTCAGTTACTATAGCAACTCAAGAAGTGCCATGATGCATGTTGGGTGGAGGGTTGTATATCTCATCCCAGCTACTGAGGAGGCTGAGGCAAGAGGATCACAAGTTCAAGGCCAGCATAAGCAACTTAGAGAGACCTGGTCTCAAAATAAAAAGTAAAAAGGACTGAGAATGTAGCTCAATGCTAAAGATCCCCTGGGTTTAATCTTCAATACCAGAAAAAAAAAGTGTTAAGATGTGGAATCAGGGTCTGCAGGGGCTACGGTGAGCCAGTTTGATTGGTATGAAGGTACCACAGAAGGACAGAAGGAACAGTGCATTCTGTGTGGCCTCTGGGCCCACCAAGTGTTGTGTTAGCCATGGAGGCCCAAGGAGCTCCAAAGTAGCCCTTGCCCAAAACAACCCCTGACCTTCCCCCCAGTTCTGGTCAGCCTATGTTCCATGCCAGACCCAAGACCAGGATGCTGTGCGTCTCACACTGGAGCAGATTGACCTCATTCATCGCATGTGTGCTTCCTATTCTGAGTTGGAGCTTGTGACCTCTGTGAAAGGTAGGTGAAGTAATAGGTGATGTTAGGGAATTGATTGAGCTACTTTAACTCCTAAAAGTAATCACCTGATCTCTCTCCCACCAGCTCTGAACAGCACCAAGAAATTGGCCTGCCTCATTGGTGTGGAGGGTGGCCACTCACTGGACAACAGCCTCTCCATCTTGCGTACTTTCTATGTGCTGGGAGTACGCTACCTGACGCTCACCCACACCTGCAACACACCCTGGTAAGCACAGTACAGACGGTAGAGGTCTGTCTTCCCCAGGTCACACCAAGAGCCCAGAGCAAACTTTACCCCTAGGAGCTGGCATTGACCCTGGAATGGGGAGGGAATCTGGTATCGTGGGGTTCACAGAGCAAGACTAGACCCCAGCAGGGCTCTCCCTCTGCCAGATACAACCCATCCTGGGTCCTTGGTTTTTCTTCAGGGAGTTGCAAGGTACAGAGTTTAGTAGAGGCTCTAGTTTCTTGTGACTGAAACATGGCCACCAGTCAGACTATCTCTTGGTAATCCTGCAGGGCAGAGAGCTCATCTAAGGATATCCACTTCTTCTACAGCAATGTCAGCGGTCTAACCAGCTTTGGTGAGGTAAGGACCCCAGTTCATACTCCACCCCACACAAATGTACATGCCCCATCTTTCCCTACAGACAAATGCAGGCATGCATGCACCCTTGACACTTGCCTTCCTACCTGTACCTGCAGAAGGTGATAGCAGAAATGAATCGCTTGGGCATGATGGTAGACTTGTCTCATGTCTCTGACGCTGTGGCCCGGAAGGTTCTGGAATTGTCACGGGCACCTGTTATATTCTCCCACTCTGCTGCCAGGAGTGTGTGCAAGAGTGATCGGAATGTTCCTGATGATATTCTGCAGCTTCTGGTGAGAAACTACCCCGGCCTTGGAATCTAAAACAAGAGGTTTGAACCAGGAGCCCTTGATCCCTCAGATTCCTCAGACCCTGGGCTGAACCACAGACCCATAGTCCATAGCCCTTGAACTCTTGAACAGGGTGGGGGACTTTTAGGTCATAAATATTCCTTGACCCCTTAACCTCAGAGCCAAGACATGCCCACCCAAACCATGGCTAAGATTCTCCTATTCACAAAAACCAGAGAGGTGAAGTCTCTCTGGTTTCTGAAGCCAGAGCTGGACAGCTTCCTCATAGGGGCTAGAGGGTGGGCAGGCATGCTGTTGTGCCAGGGATCAAGCTGAGTGTCCATTTGACCATCCTTGCAGAAGAAGAATGGTGGCATTGTGATGGTGACCTTTTCTATAGGCGTGCTACAGTGCAACCTGTTAGCCAACGTGTCCACTGTAGCAGGTGAGTTTGCCCCCAACACTTCTAGGCTCTCTCTTTTTTGTGGGTGCTGGGGATAGAACCCCAGTGTACTTTACCATTGAGTTACATCCCCAGTCCTTTTTCGTTTTTGAGACAGGATCTCACTAAATTGCTAAGGCTGACCTTAAACTTGCATGCCTCTGCTTCAGTGTTCAGAGTTGCTGGGATTACAGGCATATGACATCACACCTTGTACTCCCCAGGTTCTCTAAACAGCTCTGATTTGGACCTGAGGCTCTGAGGGTACCTTGGCATGGCCCCAGTGGTTTGGCTAAAATTCCCCAATGTCTACCTTGGTGCTTTGAAGAACCACAGCCAGAGTCCATGCTGATATGCTGATGGATATAAGGGAGGTGGTCAGACATAGACCTAGGTGCCCACCATCTGCACATCTGAGGGATACCAAAACACTGTTCCTGCCTCTGCTTAGGTCTTCGGGATCTTTGTCAAGTGTTCTCTTTGTCCCTTTCTTATACTCCATACCCCTGGAAAGGTGCACCTAATAGGTTCTCAAGGAGACTAGAGGCAGGGTGAATCTAGATGAGAAATGGCCTAAATGGCTTCACTCAAAACCTGAAGTCCAATCTAGAGCCAGCTGGGATCAGTTGATAAAATCTCAGGGCCTTCAGGAACCTGTATACTACAAGTTAAAGACTACAAGAAGAGGATCAGCAGAGTCTAGCTCTATGGGCACCCCTGCCCTGGAAGCTTCACACTGCAGACTCTCTATCTCCCCAGATCACTTTGACCACATCAAGGCAGTCATTGGATCCAAGTTCATTGGGATTGGTGGAGACTATGATGGTGCCAGCCAGTGAGTACTTTCCAGTGGCTTTTCTGTGGGACCTTTACAGTCACTATGCCTACCACATCATGTTCCTCATGGCCTCTAGGCCTTGCCCACCTCACATCTACCCACTCTTCATTCCCAGGGTCTGCTTCCTGGACCCCACTGACTGTTTTCAGCCCAATGACCCTATTCTAAAGTGTCATATTTGGCTAAACTCCCAGAGAGCTCATCTACTCAGCACATGCACCCACCCCCACCTCTACAAATCCACTCCCTCTGAGTGGACTATCAGCAAGGTCTCGAATGGGCTGGCCATCTTCTCTGCCCAGTTCTGGTTCTGGGAAGTTTTTCTTCTTTTTAAATGGAAGGGACACATGCAGATCTTTTTTTTAATTTTTATTTATTTATTTTTTAGTTGTAGATGGACATAATACCTTTATTTTATTTATTTATTTTTATGTGGTGCTGAGGCTAGAACCCAGTGCCTCACACATGCTAGGCAAGCACTTTACCATTGAGCTACAACCCCAGCCCCAATCATACAAATCTTAATCATACAGTTCAGTGGGATTTGGCAAATACTCAAATATTCCTCTAAGGGATGAAGAGTGGGGCAAATCTCTGTTGCCAACTCCTCACTGCCCATATCTAATCAGAGCTGGAGTGCAGTGACCTAGGACACATAGGGCTAGGATTCTGAGGCCTTTCTGCTGGTGGCCATACAGATTCCCTCAGGGGCTGGAGGATGTGTCCACATACCCACTGCTGATAGAGGAGTTGCTGAATCGGGGCTGGAGTGACGAAGAGCTTCAAGGTGTCCTTCGAGGAAATCTGCTGCGGGTCTTTGGAGAAGTAGAACAGGTATGCTGAGCTGGGTAAGGAGTGGTCCAGGGTTCTGAAAATGTATTAGGGGGGTCTGGGGGAGTTGCTAACCACCAACTTCCATATCTAGGTACAGGAGGAAAGCAAGTGGCAAAGCCCCCTGGAGGACAGTATCCCAGATGAACAGGTGGGCAGCCCATGCCGATCCATCCTCTCAAGACTGCGTCAGAAACAATATCTGGCTCCAGACCAGAAACTAACCAAGATCCCCACACGTCAAACACCCAGATTATCACGCAAGTGGTCACTCTCAAAATCTTCCTCCTTCAAGGTCCCAGGTCTCACAGTTGTTGCCACCTTCCCAGTCCTCATTCTATGGCTCTAGTGACCCAGTTAGTCCTGCCAGATTTTACTCTGGCAGCTTGGATACCCCAGAGCACCCCCACTTTGGGAAGGCACAAACATTTCCTGGAAATAAATATTTTGGACATGGAATCGCATGTGAGTGTCCTCTGTGGTAGTCTAGTGGCATAGGCTCCCTGGGCTGATGATCATTAGGGTACCCTGCATTTCAGTCACCAGTTGCTCAAGGAATGCCTGTTGGTAGTAGCCTGAGGTGACTGAGGGGGTTGAGCTCAGTACTAGATAGTGGGCAGATCTTGCTCAGGAGGGTGGACCCTATTCCAGGTTTCCTCTGAGTAGCTCATCTCTATGGACATGTGAATCCACTGACCACCCCTAGAGGATCTCTTAGGAAATTCTGCTTCAGATTCTCAAGAAGGGAACCGGCCTGGATCATGAATGATATTTGTTCCTCTTTGTACAGAGCTCCCAGTCCTCACAGACTTCCTTTCCAAAAGGCACTAGTATATACCCCCTGATTACCCCCCAGGCCCTTAATGATAACTAATAGCAACTGTAATAATAAGAGCTAATACTAACAACTAATAGTGAATAATGTATGACGATAATAGAGAGTAATAAAAATAGTTCCCATTGCTAGTAGCCTATGTAGACCTCATGACTGAGCAATTTTGCTCCAGATATATATTCAGCAGGAAAGAATGGATACATTCCCCCAAAAGGCATATGAATTTATATTTTTAGTAGCAGCATTCGTTCAAACTGCATTTCAGAATCAAACTGTGAGGACCTGAACAGACACTTCACAGAATTAGACATACAATTGATCAAATATATGAAAAAATGTTCAACATGTCTAGCAATTAGAGAAATGCAAATCAAAACTACACTGAGATTTCATCTCACTCCAGTCAGAATGACAATTATTAATACAAACTAGGGGGCTGGGGATGTGGCTCAAGCGGTAGCGCGCTCGCCTGGCATGCGTGCTGCCCGGGTTCGATCCTCAGCACCACATACAAAAAACAAAGATGTTGTGTCCGCCGAGAACTAAAAAATAAATATTAAAAAAATTCTCTCTCTCCTCTCTCACTCTCTCTTAAAAAAAAAAAAGAATACAAACTAGGGGCTGGGGTTGTGGCTCAGCGGTAGAGCACTCGCCCCGAATGTGCGAGGACCTAGGTAGGTTCGATCCTCAGCACCACATAAAAATAAATAAATAAAATAAAGGTATTGTGTCCAACTACAACTAAAAAAAAAAAAAGAATACAAACTATAGGGCTGGGTTGTAGCTCAGTGATAGAGTTCTTGCCTAGTATGTGTGAGGGACTGGGTTTGATTTTCAACACCACATATAAGTAAATAAAAGTAAAGGTTCATCAACAACTAAAATAAGTATTTAAAAAAAGAATACAAGCAACAATAAATGGTGGCAAGGAAGTAGGGAAAAGGGTATACTCATACACTGCAAACTAGTGTAACCACTAAGGAAAGCAATATGGAGATTCCTCAGAAAACTTGGAATGGAACCACCATTTGACTCAGTTATCCCATTCCTCAGTCTATACCCAAAGGACTTAAAATCAGCATACCACAGTGATGCAGCCACATCAATGTTTAGAGCAGCCCAATTCACAATAGCTAAACTATGGAACCAACCTAGGTGCTCTTCAACAGATGAATGGTGTATGTACACGGTGTAACATTACTTAGCCTTAAAGAAAAATGAAATTATTGCATTTGCTGGTAAATGGATGGTGCTGGAGAACATCATGCTAAGAAAATAAGTCGATCCCAAAGAACCAAAGGCTGGATGTTTTCTCTGATATGCGGATGCTAATTCACAATAAGGAGGGGATTGGGAAGAATAGAGGTATTTAAGATTAGACAGAGGGGAGTGAGGGAAGGGAGCCATTATGGGAGTAAGAAGAATAGCTGAATGAATCAGACATTATTATCCTATGTGCATGTATGATTACACAATTGGTGTAATTGTACATCATATTCAATCACAAGAATGAGAAATTATACTCCATTTATGTATGATGTGTCAAAATGTATTCTACTAGGGCTGGGTGTGGTCGCAGACGCCTATAATCCCAGCAGTTTGGGAGGCTGACAGGAGGATTGTGAGTTCAAAGCCAGCCTCAGCAACAGCGAGACACTAAGCAACTCAGTTATACCCCGTCTCTAAATAAAATGTAAAAAGGTTGAGGATGTGCCTCAGTGGTTAAGCACCCCTGGGTTCAATCCCCAGTACCAAAAAAAAAGTAGTTGTTTTGTTGGGCATGTCAGGGCACACCTGTAATCCCAGTGATGCTGGAGATGCTGGAGGCTGAGGCAAGAGGATCCAAGTTTGAGATCAGTCTCAGCAATTTAGTGAGACACTGTCTCAAAATAAAAAATAAAAAAGGGCTGAGGATATACCTCAGTGATAGGGGGCTCCTGGGTTCAATCCTCAGTTCCACAAAAAGAAAAAAGTATTTTAAAAAAATCACATTAACTTGAGAAGCAAAAATAAAAGTGACTGGGAATATAGCTCAGTGGTGGAGCACTTGCCTAGCATGCATGGGTTCAATCCCCAATACTGCAAAAAAAAACAAATAAAACCTTGATAGCTGAATTTGCAACAGAAATAATGGAAGCCCACACAAAGTAAACTATCTCTAACACAGAGAATGAAAGAAATTATTAATGTTCAATTCTATGTAAAAATATTCTTCAAAAAATGAAGGAAGCCAGGCGTAGTGGCACACACCTGTAATCCCAGCACTCCAGAGACTGAGACAAGAGAATCACAAGTTCAAAGCCAGCCTCAGCAATGACAAGGAGCTAAGCAACTCAGTGAGACCCTGTCTCTAAATAAAATCCACAATGCCAAGAAAAAAAAAAAAAGGAAAATACACTGGTACATGATGCGTGTCCATAATTCCAGCTACTAGGAGGCTAAAGCAGGAGGACTTCAAGTTCCAGGCCAGTGCATGGTAATTTAGCAAGATCCTATTGAAAACAAAATTAAAAAGGGCTGGGGATGTAGCTCACTGGTAGCCCACCCCTGAGTTTACACAGAAGAATGTTTTATACAGAAACAAAATTCAACTCTAAAGGCTACAATAACATGTCTCCCATAAAAATCATTTGTTTGTTTGTTTATTTATTTATTACCGGAATTGAGCCCAGGGCTGCTTAATCACTGAACCACATATTTATTTATTTATTAATTACCAGAATTGAGCCCAGGGCTGCTTAATCACTGAACCACATCCCCAGTCCCTTTCTATATATTTTATTTAGAGGCAGGGACTCAACATGTTGCTGAGGCTGGCTTTGAACTCCTTATCCTCCTACCTCAGCCTCCCGAGCCTCTGGGATTACAGGCGCCTGCCACCGCACCCAGCTTCATTTTTATTTTTACAGTCTGTAGAGAATACAATGAAAACATACAGATCTAGGACTAGGGATGTATGTAACTCAGTGATGAAGACCAGCATCGTGAGGCCCTGGGTTCAGTCCCCTGTTACTGCAAAACAAACACCATACAGATCCAGTTCACTTTTCTGAGCAGCAGCATAGAATTTCATAGAATGTTTGACCCTCAAGGACAAGGCACAACCTGGCAGCTGAACCCCGACGTGGCTCTGGCTAGAGTTGAAATTAGGCCAATTCCTGGGTCCTTACCCAGTTCCCGTATGGCTAGAGGAAGCCCTCCAGGCCCAGGGGGGCGCCCTCCTAGTTGGGGAGAGAGCGCTGCGGTGCCCCCTGGCGACTCTGCTTCGCAGCACAAAGGATCCCAGCACGTGGGTGCCAGAGTAGCGACCTCCAAACGAGGCTGCATCCACCTGAATCTACGGTCGGTACTCCGTCTTTGCCTCCTGCCCTTCACTTGCCCCTCCCAGGCATCTCGTTCATCACGCCTCCCCCCCACACACCCTTCCGCGGATCATGTTCCCCCTTGGCCTGGAAGGTCCCTGGGCGCCCCACCCGCGGACTCTGCTATGTCTGCCGTTCCTGCTCTTTCTGCTTCTGCTGCCTCCGCAGCCATTAACCCACTCCCAGACCACACTGGGCACCCCCAACGCCTCAACCGCCTCCGGCACTCCTAGTGCCCCAACCCCTCCAGGCACCCCTGTCTCTCCACCCACACCGGGCACCCCCAGTGTCCTGGGCCTACGAGAGCGAGCTAGGACCCTGATGAGTGACTTCCGGCTTGTGGATGGGTATGTAGGTGACTTCCTGGGAAAGACTAGGGGCTGAGCACACCCCTAGGCAGGGTAGGTTCTGAGAATGCAGGGCTAGGGAGCAGTCCCTCTCACACCACCCCTGGAGGGTCTCTCAGCCTTTCTCCATTGGGGTGGGTGTCCTCTACCCTATTACCCCATTACTCTCTCCAGTCAGACCTCAGGGGTCTCCATATTGTATGTGTGATGGAGCTTGGGGGTGGTGAGGGAGGGTAGGCACAAGCATGTTGCTATGTCCTGCTTGACCAGGAGGCCATGTCCCCATTCTGATCTCCTTTTTTTAAAAAATAATTAATTAATATTTTTTTTTAGTTGTAGTTGGACACATTACCCTTATTCATTTATTTTTATGTGGTGCTGAGGATGGAACCCAGGGCCTCCCACATTCTTGGCGAGCACTCTACCACTGAGCCACAACCCCAGCCCCATTCTGATCTCCTTTTGACCCTACCAGCCACAATGACCTACCTCTGCTCCTGAGACAGCTTTTCCAGAACAGGCTGCAAGATGTGAATCTGCGCAATTTCAGCCGTGGCCAGACCAGCCTGGACAGGCTTAGAGAAGGCTTTGTGGGTGCTCAGGTACCATATGGACACACACACACAGTACCAGCATGGATGCTGGAGAATGTTGGGATTAGAGAAACTTGGGGGTGGGGGCAGGTTTTGGGTGACTAGGTACATAGGCATGCAGTGAGCCATAAGGTGAATGTTAGAGAGTGTAGAGGCCAAGACAGATAAGCTGCATGGGTGCCCGGATTCTTTGGAGATAGGTTGGAAATGACCAGAAAATCCCTGGTGAGTGTGGGGATTGCTGGAACCATAAGGATAGGTAGATTGGCCTGGGACATTTACATACATGGGAATTAGTCCATGATGTGTCATGAGTCCAGTTTAGTCATTGGCAGAAAGCTTATTAGTTAGTCATCAAAGTACCATGGGGTCATGTGGTGCCTCACTTGGGGTCACAAACCCAAATGGGTGCTGTGGGGACTGAGGCAGGCCTAGGGCAATGGAGGCCATCCTGGGCTCATTCTGTACCCACTGCACTAGTTCTGGTCAGCCTACATCCCATGCCAGACCCAGGACCGTGATGCCATACGCCATTCCCTGGAGCAGATTGATGTCATTCGCCGCATGTGTGACTCCTATTCTGAACTGGAACTTGTGACCTCAGCTGAAGGTGGGCTGGTAGATGGAGGGATAGTCCAGGGATTATTCCAGTGATTGTCCCTGGGCTCTGAGCACTTGACTCTCCATCCTTTTCTAGGTCTGAACAACACTAAAAAACTGGCTTGCCTTATTGGTGTGGAGGGTGGCCACTCACTGGACAGCAGCCTCTCTGTATTGCGCACTTTCTATCTGCTGGGAGTTCGCTACCTGACTCTCACCTTCATTTGCAGTACACCTTGGTGAGCACTCTGCTTGATTAGGGAGGGAAAACTGCTTCATTACTGGGATGGGCCTGACTAGAGGAGAGGATAAAGTGGTCCACAGAGGAAGGCTATACTCCAAGCAGGCCTGGGTCTTCACTTGTTGGATGGATGGATAGACAGAGGGCATCCATTCTGATGGCCAAGGTATGACCAGCTAGATTGTTCTCCCCTGGCTGTCCTACAGGGCAGAGAGTTCCACCAAGTTCAGATACCACTTCTACACCAACGTCAGTGGGTTGACAAGCTTTGGTGAGGTGAGGACTCTTGTTCCATACCCTATCCTACCTTCCCTACTGATTTGTATACACACCTCTGCACCCGATACCCCATCCTTCTCTCCCCCAAACCCAATTGTCCCTGCAGAAAGTGGTAGAGGAAATGAACCGCTTAGGCATGATGATAGACTTGTCCTACGCCTCGGACACCTTGGTGAGGCGGACCCTGGAGGTGTCAAGGGCTCCCGTGATCTTCTCCCACTCAGCCGCCAGGACTGTATGCGACAATTTGCTGAATGTTGCTGATGATATACTGCAGCTTCTGGTGAGTGCCCACCCAGCCCTCACACCCAGAGCTTCATCAAAAGGAATGTTTCATCTAAAGATTCTTGATCCTGAACCAAAAAAAAGCTGTTGGCCCAGGTCTCACATACCCTTGTACCCAAAGGTGGTTAACCCTCTTCATCTCTGAAACCCAAGGCCAAATCAGTTACACCCAGAGACGCACAAAGCCAGAAAGGGGAAGTACCTGCCAACTCCTGAAGCTAGGACAGAGTGCTGACCTACCAGGGCCTTCACAGCATGGGAAGTGTGCCATCAGGCCAGACGGGCTGAACTAAGTGTGCCTTTGTTTATCCCTATAGAAGAAGAATGGTGGCATCGTGATGGTAACTCTGTCCATGGGGGTACTACAGTGCAACCTGTTAGCTAACGTGTCTACCGTGGCAGGTGAGCTCTACTCTGTGCAACTCTGGCTTGGACTGTGGTTGTGGGGTCTCTCAGGAAAGATCCAGCAGTCTAGCACATGTTGGGCAATGGCAGACCTTTCAGCAACCGAGAGGCAGCAAACTCATCTCCCCAGTCAGTGCTGTTGGGTTTGATATCTCTGCTCACTTTTACTCTCAATTCTCTCTCATTTCCCACATCTCTGAGCAGGAGGCAGAGCTCCTACTGGGTTCTCAAGGAACCCAGAGGTAGGAAGAAGTTCAAAGTGGTGGCTCTCAGGTCTGCTCCAGGCCTAGTGTTTGGTCTGTAGCCACTCCAGGACTTACGACTGACCCTGAGCTCTATGAGGTCAGCTGCCATGATCTGGAATTCTGTGGACAGAGTCAAAGCTTCCTCAGGTCAGGGCTGGTCCCAGGTTCCAACTCCAGCCTAAACTGCCCATCATCATCCTTCACCTTCTAGATCACTTTGACCACATCAGGAAAGTCATTGGGTCTGAGTTCATTGGGATTGGCGGAAATTATGATGGGTCTGGCCGGTGAGTTCTTCCCCTGGACTTGGCCTGGGCTGGGGTACAGAAGGGAGTCCTTTAGACTTAATTCTACATCCAGGACCTGTTTTCTAGGTTGGCTCTGTCCTTCCTGTGGCCCAGTGGACCCATTTCAGGTGGTCACACTTGTTAAGTACTCCCCCAGCAGACCACTGTGGGCTGACCATCTGCTTGGCCACTAGGGCTTCAGAACTCCAGTCTTGAAGGCACTTCCAAAGTTGTATTCACAAGCTGGAAGAACTTAACCTTCAGTTTTAGTCATTTGTGACTAGGGCTGGTAGGAACTCCAGGTCCTAGACCAGGATTGAAGCCAAGGTCCCACAGCTGACTGGTACGTGGCTACACAGGTTTCCTCAGGGGCTGGAGGATGTATCCACATACCCAGTGCTGATAGAAGAGTTGTTGAGACGGGGTTGGAGTGAGGAAGAGCTTCAAGGTGTACTTCGAGAAAATCTACTGCGTGTCTTCAGAGAAGTAGAACAGGTATGCTGAGTTGGACAATAGGATGGTCGGTTCAATGGTTTTAAGCAGGTCAGGAGGCTGCTGTGGGGGTACATGGTTGCTGACTCTCTCACTCTAGATCGGAGAGGAAAGCAGTGGACAGAGCCCTGTGGAGGCTGAGTTTCTAGACAGGCAGCTGAGCAGGTCCTGCCACTCCTACCTCCTGCCTCAGCCTCTGAATAAACACATGGCTACACACCCAGAGAAGACCAACTGGCCAAGTAGTCAGGTCCTGCAGAAGCCCTCAAAAGCTTCTCCACATCCAATTCCAGGCCTTGTGGCTGTTGCTGTCTTCCCAGTCCTCATCCTCTGGCTTTGGTGATCTGGCCAGTATCCCCCAGGAATCACTGTGCAAAGTTCCACAAGGTCCCAGTCCTTGTTATTCTGTCCCCAGAATGTGGTGAAAATAAAATTTGAGACTTGGAGCCACGTGTGAGTGTCCTTTCTTCATGGTGGGTGTAGGGTCAGGCAGGTTCTTGATTGGTGAGGGGACCTGTGGCCTATACATTCAGCTGCTCAAGGAGAGGGGTTCCCAGTCACCTCCAGTCTTGTTTCTCAGGAAGGACAGAGGCAGCTCACTGGACTCTTCTTGTGCTGAAAACCTGAGCTCAGAGAATGTCACAAAGGAATTGAGTTTAGTGGGTGTTACTGTGTGTGGATTCCCCTCTTCCTCTGAAAGTTTCAATTTGTTTAAGAAGCTGATCTGATATTATTTATTTTTATACTTTGGTTTGGTTTGGTTTAGTTTGGTACTGGTAATTGAACCCAGGACCTCTTTATCACTGAGCTATATCCCCAAGACCTTTTTGTTTTTTATTTTAAGACAGGGTCTCGCTGTGTTGCTGAGGCCTCAAACTTGTGTTCCTCCTGCCTCAGCCTCCCAAATTGCTGGGATTACAGACATAAGCTGGTACTATTTATAAACAGGAACTTGTTTGATATTAGTGGAAAAAATTATTTATAAATATGTCAGCTTTTTCAGATACGGTCCTCTGATTTTCTTTACTTATTTATTGAATTTTGGTGCTGGACGTTGGTACCCAGGTCTTCACACATGCTAGGCTCTAGCACTGAGCTATATTTCCAGTGCTAAATATTGTTGATTGTTGTTTTAAGTCAACATGTCTTGGGGGTAGTTTGTATGTAGGTTGATCACTGAAATAATGCTCCTTTTCTTTTTTTAAAAAAATTTTTTGTTGTATATGGACATAGTACTTTTATTTATTTATTTTTATGTGGTGCTGAGGATTGAACCCAGTGCCTCACACATGCTGGCAAGTGCTCTATCACTGACCTACAACTGCAGCCTCATGAAATAATGCTATTTTTCATACCTGTATTCCTGCATGCTCTTTTTATGTTTTGTTTCATGTTGCTAATATTCACTTACCTTTTTAAATGTTTATTATGCTAATTAAAAATTTTTTTGGTACTGGGGATTGAACACAGGGGTGCTTTGCCACTAAGCACATCTCCAGCCCTTTTTTGCTTAATTTTTATTTTGAGATAAGATCTCACTAAATTGCTTAGGGCCTCACTAAGTTGCTGAGGTCGTCCTTGAACTTGTGATCCTCCTATCTTAGCCTCCCATGTCTCTAGGATTATAGGTGTGCACTACAGAACCTGCCCTAATTTAAAACATTTTATCCATGTTCTCCAGAAATCTTCCTGATAGATTTTTTTAAATGTCTATACACACCAAATATCTTTTTTTGTAAGGGCAGGGGACTGAGGCTTGAAACCAGTCTGAGGCTTGAACTCTACCACTTGGCTATATCCCTGCTCCTTTTTATTTTATTTATTTTTTAAATTTTGAGACAGGGGAGCCAGATGCAGTGATGCACACCTGTAATCCCAGCAGCTTGGGAGGCTGAGACAGGAGGATCGAAAGTTCAAAGCCAGCCTCAGAAACAGCAAGGTGCTAAGCTACTCAGTGAGACCCTGTTTCTAAATAAAATAGAAAATAGAGCTGGGGTTGTGGCTTAGTTATTGAATTACCCTGAGTTCAATTCCCGGTTTCCTCCCACAAAAAAAAAAAAAAAATTTTTTAAAGAGAGAGAGAGAGAGAGAACTTTTTAATATTTATTTTTTAGTCATCGGCGGACACGACATCTTTGTTTGACAATGCCAGGTGAGTGCGCTACCACTTGAGCCACATCCCCAGCCCTTTTTTTTTTTTTTTTTTTTTTTTGAGCAGAGAATGTCACAAAGGAATTGAGTAGCCTCCTAAACTGGCCAGGCCAGCCTCAACATTTTGATCCTACTGCCTCAGTCTCCCTAATAGATTACAGGCATGTACCACTGTGCCTAGCTCTTTAAATATCTTTAGAATTTGCCTGTGAAGTTATTTTTCCTGAGAGGAATCTGATGGTACAGGCTGCTTGGTTAGTCAATGATATGGATGAAGTTGTTTACCAGTTGCAAAGTTCCCCAGTGTTCCCTCTAAGGTTATTGGTTGGGATATAGTGACCTGTCTGTTCCACACAGCACCTGACCCCACTGTGAGGCTGCAGATGTGTGGGACAAAATTGGAAACCATTGTAGAACATTAGGGAGGACCAAAGGGGCACCTATTCGTGTATATATATATATATATATATATTTGTGCCAGGGATTGAACCCACTTAACCACTGAGCCACATTCCCACCCCTTTTTATTTTTTATTTTGAGACAGTTCTTACTAGTTTGCATAGTCTTGCTAGGTTGCTGAGGCTGGCTTAGAACCTATGGTCCTCCTGACTCAGCCTCCTGAACCTCTGGGATTACAGGTGTGGGCCACAAGGATCAGCTTACCTATTAATTCTTTACTCAAAAAATGAGTTACGGGCTGGGATTGTGGCTCAGTGGTAGAGAACTTGCCTCTGATGTGTGAGGCACTGGGTTCAATTCTCAATACCACATATAAAATAAATGAATAAAATAAAGGTCCATCAACAACTTTAAAAATATGAGTTGGGGGGCTGGGGTTGTGGTTCAGCAATAGAGCCCTCGCCTAGCACGTGCAAGGCCCTGGGTTCAATCCTCAGCACTACATTAAAAAAAATAAATAAATTGGGGCTGAGGTTGTAGTACCGTGATAGCACGCTT
Source organism: Spermophilus citellus (assembly GCF_964194105.1). Classification (NCBI taxonomy): domain Eukaryota; kingdom Metazoa; phylum Chordata; class Mammalia; order Rodentia; family Sciuridae; genus Spermophilus; species Spermophilus citellus. Next base: position 52,634,489 of record NC_138200.1, on the reverse strand, counting down.
GTGTAGCATGTGTGAGGCACTGGTTTTGATCCTCAGTACCACATATAAATAAATTAGATAAAATTATTAAAATAAATAAATAAATAAGGGTATTGTGTCAACTACAAATATATATATATAAACCAAGAGTGGTGGTTTACATCTATAATCTCATATAATCTCAGCTACTCTCAGTTACTCAGGAGGCTGAAGCAGAGAATTATATGTTTGAGGCCAGCCAGCCTGGGCTATTTAGTGAGACCTTGTCTCAAAAAAAAAAAAAAAAAAAAGGTTTGGGGATGTAATTCAGTGGTAGATCAACACAAAAGTTGGGACCAGGTCCTGGGGATACAAGGGTGATGGGACTGGCGGGGTCCTGTCCTCGTGAAGTCCATAGTCTAGTTGACACGACTAACATTAATAAGAGGATCTCACCAACACATTTCTGGAGTGGGTACCCTGATGGGAACTGCCCCAGGGGAATGCAATCCGTGTAGGAGGTGGGTGGAGGGAGTATTTGAAAAGCCTTGGGGCTGTCCCAAAGTGGCAAATGGGGCTGGGGCTGGGTGGTAGGTAAGGAGGAGTTGGGCTAGTGAGGGTGGGAGCAGAGCCTAGGGAGGCAGTTCCCCCCAGAGGGAACAGCGGGTGATGTCTAGAAGATCCTTGAGTCAGCAGGTGAGACTTTGAAGGGCTGATGCGCGGCAGGAGGAGGGCGGGGTGGGGGGTGGGAGGCTTCTGTAGAGGTAAGAGGGATGGTTAGAGCAGGGCTTTGACAGCTAAGAGCCAAGCTAGGGGTTTCTCTGCAGATGGAGCTCTTTCACCCTCTCCTGAGAGCGCAGGAGAAGAGTGAGCAGGGGAAGGGTCCAGTTAGAAGGTAGCAGGGGATGGTGTAAGGGGAGGAAGGTCAAATCGAAAGGCGCTACTCGCGATGGCCATGAGGAGGGGTCAGTAGCCAGTAGGATCAGGGTCGCCCTGCAAGGCGATGAGACTCAGATTCTGCTCCAGAGCTGGAAAGTGAGAGGCGGCGGCAATCAGAAGGCGCAGAGCCTGAGGTTGACAGATGTTCTTAGGGACACAGAAGGGAGAAGAATGGAGATAGATAAGAAGATGGGCTCTGGGTTTTTCTGATAGAAGGGGAAGGGTGCAAGTGGACAGGAGGGTCCAGAAAGATAAAGATGCTAAAGGAAAGCCAACTGGGTAAGTTATCTGAGGAAGTGGAGTAGAAAGTGTGTGGGGGGAGCAAAGAAGTAAACGACTCTGGTGAAGGAACCCTGAAGAGGTAAGACAGTAAAAAAAGAAAATAAAATGAAAGAACTAGACTAATCACCCAGTGTGCTGTCCCAAAGTGGCAAATGGGGCTGGGGCCAGGGGTGGTGCTCCTTCCTACGGAGAAAGTTGCAGCCTCCAGGCAAGGACTCATTCCCAGAAGGTTCCAATAGGAGAGGCTATAGCGAAGGGGCACAGTGGAAAAGCGGGAAACTGATGATGTTAATGGGGTGTGTTATCAGGGGATGTCTGGAGGCTCTGTGCAGGTTTGGGCTGGTCCCTGAGGTTTTGAACCCGTCCTGCCTACCCATCCCCTTCTCTATATGTAACAGAAATGCTGTTCACTCACTAGATCCAGGGCTCAGAGCTAATGCACCCGGCGCCCCATCTCACCGAGCCCCCAGAAAACCCCAAAGAGTGAAAGCGCCTTTCCGCTATTTTACCAGTAACGTAGGTGGGACTCAGAGAGGGCAGCCTTTCACCCAACGCCACACAGGAATCGGGCCCTCTCTCAGGGGAGTACTCCCTGCCCAGGGTCCCCGCGCCACCTAGGCCCCCCTCTGGGAGGAGTCGGCCCGAGCCCCTCCTGCTCCCCGCCCTCCGAGGGGCGGCCCGGGGGGCGGGCGGAGGAAGTGAGCGCAGCGGGGAGGAATGTGAGCGGGCGGGGCGCACCGGCCCGGAGCAGCGGGGACAGCCGGCAGGCGGCGGGGTCGGCGGGCGCGGCAGGCCGGGCGGGTGCGGCAGGCTGATTGCGCGCGATGCCTCACTTCACTGTGGTGCCGGTGGACGGGCCGCGGCGCGGCGACTATGACAACCTCGAGGGTCTGAGTTGGGTGGACTACGGGGAGCGCGCCGAGCGGGAGGAGTCGGACGGTGAGGGCTTGCCGGGCGGGGGCCTTGGCTGGGTCGCGGGGCGGCCACGAGGGGCCGGCTCCCGCCGGTAGTGGAACTTGGCGCGCTTACGTCGATGCCGGCTTAACTTTTCTTTCTCTGCGCCGCCGCCACTCCCCGCTCCGCGCGTGCAGACACGATTTTCCTCCGCTCCGGGCGCGCGGGCCAGGTCGCTCTCCCTAGCCCAGCTCCTCCCCTGCGAGCCGCGGGCGGGGGCTGCAGACGTGGCCGCCCGGGGAGGCCAGACAGCAGGCCGCCCGGCCCCGGATAGCTCCGAGCCCGGGTCTCCTGCCTTTTCCTTTGGGAGTACAGCCAAAGCCCCAATTGCAGCCCCTTCACCTTTGAAAACGACCTCCATCCTCTTGTCGCCTTTGCCCGGTGATTCCCTCCTTCCCTTGCCCTCCCCTTCCTGTGTCTCCCTACTCTCTAAACTCTCAGGCCCTCCCCGAGAGAAGGGTGTGCCTGCTGAGGGGGCCTTTGGGTACCTGCCTGTAAGTCGTCCCTGTTGCCCAGGCCTAGATCTGTAGGTACAGTGGGCATCTGGGGAGCATTCACACGGGGCCAGGCTTGTCTAGGCACTTAACGTGAACTGACTCGTTTAATCCTCTCTACCTTCCTTGGGACAGATGCTGTTACTTGCACTTAGGAAGGAGTGGCGGAAAGTGTGGGGAGGTTATGAAATTTGCAGGGAGGGGGGTTGTTGGGGGGGTATTTAAACCCCCAGGGGAGATTCTAGCACCTTAACTCTGAAGCTGGGTGTTAGTGCTGGTCTTGGAGGTGTCTCCTTTCTTCCAGGTTCCTGCCTCTTCCCTTGCCCCTTTCTCCATCTCCTCTCCCAGAAGGCTCAGGGTTTCACTCAGTCAGATGGTGTCCTTGCCAGGGGCCACTTTTGGAGTCCTGCTGGAAACTTATGTCTGTCTGTCTGTGCACTGTGTACTGGCATATGCATGTGCAAGTGTGCTGCTGTGGGTATCAAGTTAAAGGCAGGGTCAGGTCAGGGCATTCTCATGGTCACTGTATCCTGCAGGATTGTGATATGACTGATGACAAATGCCTATAATGTCTGGGACTGACCATGATGGAGACATTTAAGAAATTCATGTCATTGAGATGTGTCAGGTGATATGATCTTGACCTCTGATCTGTCTTTGATGGTGATATGACTGAGCTGATCCATGCTGATGCGAGTGGCTGTGCGTTTGTAATACCTGACTGCCATGTGTAGAGTCGGCACAGGACAGAGGGATGGGCTGTTGGACATTGTGAAGGTTTTTCAGGCTTGACAGCTGTGTGAGTACCCTTTGCCATTCCCTTGTCTGTCCCTAGTCTTGTTCAGAGAGTCAGAGCAAGAGGCAGCATCCCTGCTCCCCTGACCAAGCCTGGAAGGACCTCTGTCCCTGGAGGCTGGGCTAGGCTGCATCCCTGATTCAGTGGGCAGGCAGAGCTGGCTTAGCTTCTGCCTGCCTTAGCCTCATCCAGCCAGATCCCTCCAAGCAAGACCAGCTCCTCCCACTAGGTCCTTTCCTTTTCCTCCTCCTCTTGCTTCTTTTCAGCCAGACCTTGACTGTGTTTGCAGTATGGGGGACACCCTGAACCCTGGTGAGTGATTTTTTTTAATATACTTTTTTAGGGGCTGGGGATGTGGCTCAAGCGGTAGCGCGCTCACCTGGCATGCGTGCGGCCTGGGTTCGATCCTCAGCACCACATACAAACAAAGATGTGTCCACTGAAAACTAAAAAATAAATATTAAAATTTCTCTCTCTCTCTCTCTGTCTCTCTCCTTAAAAAAAAAAAAAAAATATATATATATATATATATATATATATATATTTTTAGTTGTAGGTGGACACAATACCTTTATTCTGTTTTTATGGGGTGCTGAGGATCGAACCCAGTGCCTCACTCGTGCTAGGCAAGTGCTCTACCACTGAGTCACAACCCCAGCCCCCCTGGTGAGTGATTTTGATCCTTCTTGGTGGGGACTGCAAAAGTTCAGAGGGCTGAAAAACAGTCAAACTCAGGTCCATCTCCTGGGGCCCCTAGCTGAAGGCCTGCCCTCTACTCTGAGGGGTCAGCCAGCCTGTGGGCAGGGGCTCAGGAGGTCCTGAAGGGGCACCTCAGGCAGATGCCTTTGTGTACAGGGATCAGGAGGGTCACCTGGATCCTTACCTGTCACTGGTGTCTATACAGTTGCTGGTGGGAACACACCTGTGTCCCTCACAGGCAGGCCCCAGATCCCGGCCATACTGGGGGTCCCAGGTGGCATGTGAGCAGCTTGGGCCTGGCAGGCATGCCCAGACGTGCCCTGGAATTTTTGGAATAGCTGAGGCCAGAATGGGCAACTTGAATCTGAGGGCAGTACAGACATCTAGCGTCTGCTTAGACCCTCTTACGTTTCCATAATCCCATTGGAGCTGTCCCTAAGCAAGGCTTGGGGAACTCCAACAAGTGCTTTCTGGGTGTCTGGCAGCAGACAGTCCCTTTTCTGATGCCTCTGGGCAGTTGGAAAAGCATGTGTTACTATTTGTACATAGAATAGGACACACAAGGCAGCACAGAGGATCATTTTCACATGGGAGAGGCCAGGAATCCAAAGCAGACTTCTGGCCATCTGAACACCCAGAGGACAGGATATGCAAACTCTGGAAAATTGCATATTCTAGACCTCTTCTTTACCTTCAAGGATCATGCTACACCTTGGGGTGTATCCTGGATGGACTGGGGTCTGGAGTAGGAATAGGGAACCTACAGCCAAGCCCTCACCTGGCTCTAATACCCTGTATCATAGTCTGACAAAATTGCATTCTCACTGGTCAGCTGTTAATATAAAGGGCAGTATTACTGGGTTTTTAGATTTTTCTTGTGACTCCTGATCCTGTGTAAGCATCAAAGTTATAGCAAATGTCATAGGGTGTGAGGGTGTCTGAGGAGCTACATGACCCCACTGGGCTTTAACATGCCTTGGTAGGATGACTTTCTGGCTGCCTTTGTCTACTGTGTCATTGACATTGACCCATATGCAATCATTGAACATGTGACTGATCTGTTTGGCCCACTTAACTAGTCCAGGTTGCTGGATGAAGGAAATATACTGCTTTCACATGCTAAGGCAGAACTGACTTTACCCCAGAAATTGTCACAGGCACACTTTACCTATCAGTCTCCTTGAGTGATAAAGAATCCATAATGCAGCCCCTGCTAAGTGGTTGTAGGCTTGGGGAAGCCAAGTTAAACCACACACTGATATCAAGAGGATGTTTCAGATGGAGAAGGATGCATTAGTCCACGTTCTCAGCTGCAAATGAGAAATGAATTGTGACCTATTTAAATGAAAACATTGACAGTCATGGCCAGCGCATGACCCAATCACACCACTAGTCTGGGTTGGTAATAACACTTCTATTACTGCGTCCATCTGGGGACACCGTGCCAACCCACTTAAAATCAAAACTTCTGCATACTTCTGCAGAGCATGGTGGTGCATGCCAGTATCTCAGCTACTCAGGAGGCTGAGTCAGGAGGATCACAAGTTTGAAGGCAACCTGGGCAACTTAGCAAGATCTTGTCTCAAAAATGAAAAATAAAAAGGTCTGGGGATGTAACTCAGTGGTCGAGTGCCCCTGGGTTTAATCCCTAGTACCCAAACAAAACAAAACTGCATGCTGCTTCCAGCAAACACCATGGATGGCTTCTTTGAACCTAAATGCCTACAGCCCATTTATTGTGAGACCTGAGTCAGTGCTGCAGCTACCAGACTTCATTGGGGTGGAGGGATACTTGGCATCTAGAAAAGAAGTACTTAGTGTCTGCTGCCTGTTTGTTGGAAAACTGGGAATGTCACCATGAAGACTCACAAGAGACAAATGTAGAACAGGGAAGAATACGAATGATGGGATGCCAGGAAAAAGCAGGCAAGCTTTGGGAGGTGAGATAGCCTTACCAAGGGGGAAGAATAAGATGGGGGGCCCTGGTGGCACCTTCCTGTAATCCCAGCGGCTTGGGAGGCTGAGACTGGAGGATCACAGGTTCAAAGCCAGCCTCAGCAATGGTGAGGCGCTAAGCAACTCAGTGAGACTCTGTCTCTAAATAAAATACAAAATAGGGCTGAAGGTGGGCTTAGTGGTTGAGTGTCCCAAAATTCAATCCCTGGAGCCCCCTACCCCCCAAAAATCATTTTGGTTGCTTTCTGCCAGGTTTCCTTGGAGCTAAGGCTCAGTCTCACCAACCTGAGGGGTGGGTGGAAGCTGGTGTGGGCCTCTCACCTGTTTTGATGCAAGATGGAGGAATCTGCAGACCAAGGAGCTAATGCCCTGGGACCCTGTGAACAGTCCATGCTTCTATCTTCCTTCTTTCCTCTTTTTCCTGTTTGCAGTGCTGGGAATTGAACCCAGGAGTGTACTACCACTGAACTACATCCCCAGCCATTTGTTTGTTTGTTTATTGATACTAGGGATTTAACCTAGAGGGGTTCTACCTGTTTGTTGGAAAGCTGGGAATGTCATCCCCCTTTTTGAGACATTAAGGCTGACATTGAATTTGAGATCCTCCATCCTTATATCCCATCCTCCACGCCCAGCTACACTCCTGTATTTCCAGACTATACAATCTAACATTCACCCACCAGCCTTATCTTTCGCAGATGACCTGGACAACTGGCTCCCACTTCTGCTTACTGTACAGCTAGGGCTTGCCCCCACCTCCCTGCATGCCTTGGGCCACCCTCCAGGGTGCCCCCTCAGGCACGGGGCATGGTGGGGTAGCTAGCAGGCCACCTGCTGGCCATGGCAGCAGAAGGTGCTCTGTGCGGCTTCATCTATCTGGAGAGCAGTACCCGGGTGATGCCTGACGACACCGAGCCCTTGGCATGGGGCACTCTGGGTGCTCCAGATAGGCCTGAAAAGGGGTTAGGGGTTATGCGAGGGCCGGCTGAGGCCAGGGCCCGCCCCCTCAACAGGCCCCACCCCTCGCCTTACACTGGGGCTTTCATACCTGTACCCTGTGTTACAGGGAATGATGGGCTGGGTTTTGATTACTGGCTGCTCTTGGGTTACCCTGGCTCTTCAAGGAGGCCATTAGGTGTGATGGAGAAGCTGATGCTCAGCCTCTTAACACTGTGGCCTCCAGAGTGGTTTACAGAAAGGATGTTTTGGGGACTGGCCTGTGGGGAGGGGTACAGGCTGCATGCTCAGGAGGCAGCCCCTAACTGGGTTTCTTTCCCTTTCTCTCCACAGGACAGAGTAATCACAGAGAAAGCAGCCCTTTTCTTTGCCCCTTGGAGGCTTCCAGAGGAAGTGACTACTATGACAGGAACCTGGCACTGTTTGAGGTAGTTGAGGAGCCATTTTAGGCCACAAATATGACAGGCTGGGAGACAGACCGAGGCCTGTCAGGGGCCTCTCATCTAAGCAGGCAGGCTGGATGGTGACTCTTCTTCTGCTCTCCCCTTGTCTTGCTCCCTGTAGTCAGATAGTGTTTCCTGTGGCCCTTCAAAATGAAACTGCTTTCCCAGAGGCTATTTGCAATTCTGCCCCCATTGCCATCTCCTGGGCTGTTAACCTTTGCCTTCCTTGCTGCCCCCTCAGCAAGGTGACCACCCCCTGAGAATTTCTTTTTTTCCCTGCACTCCCAGTTCTCCGCCTGTGGGCTCTCTCATGGACTCTGTCTTTCCTGGTTGGTTCTTCCAACTCTTGTCCCTGGTCCTTCTCCCTGAACCTGCTCTTGCCCTCCACATCTGCAAGCTCAGTTGATACCTCTTTGAAAGTTTCCCAAATTTGTGTCTGAACTTATATTTTACCCTTTCCATACTCAAGCTGAAAAGTAAGATATGGATTTAAGACATGGTTTAGGCTCTTAAACTTTTTTTTATAATTTATTTTTTAGTCATAGATGGATACAATATTTTTTTTCCAATTTTTTATTTATATATTTTTTTTAGTTTTCAGCAAACACAACATCTTTGTTTGTATGTGGTGCTGAGGATCGAACCCGGGCTGCACACATGCCAGGCGAGCACACTACTGCTTGAGCCACATCCCCAGCCCCCAATATATTTTATTTTCATGTGGTGCTGAGGATTGAACCCAGTGCCTCATGCATGCTAGGCAAGCACTCTACCTCTGAGCCACAACCCCAGCCCCTAGGCCCCTAAACTTTGACCACATATTCAGCTGCTGAATAATGTAGGCTTCTCAATCTCCACATGTCCAAAGGCCTGTATATTTATTTTTTGCTCCCAACCAACCTCCCTGTGTGTAGGGTCAGAAAAGAGCTGTCAGACAGTGAAAGGCTAAATGTGGATAAGAAACCAGTGGAAAGATGGCACTAAGAATGAATCAAGGGCAGGGAAAGCCTAGACCCCCGTGGGAGTTGGGGGTCCTGAGCCCAGGATACCTCCTGACCAAGAGCAACAAGGTTCTGCAGTAAAGCCTTTGTCCTGGCTTCACTTTGAGGATGATGGCCCAGCGTCCCACTTTGGGATTGAGCTATGTCAGTCACAGGAACCAGAGCCTGGGGTTAGACCATTTAGGAAGGTCAGACAACAGAGACTTCAGTTGTTCCAGACATCTTTTGTCTGCCTTGGTCCCTGAGGTGACTAAGGTGGCTTTTTTTGTGGGCAGTCCAGGGTAGATATGAATCCCAGAGGCTCAGCCATTGCCAGTAGGTGGCCAAACACAGTAGATAGGATGAAGTGTGCAATTTTCCTGTCTGCCAACTGTGCCTGCCCTTCTTTTTCTACCCTGAGGCGGGTGGTTTTCACAAATGGGCTGGCAGTGATTGCAGCCAAGGTGGGGCAGAGAGAAGCCACCACTGGGCTGGGCCTTTCAGTGCCACGTGCTGGGGTGTGGTGCCCACACCTGCTCAGTTGGCTGGCTTGGGCTTCCCCCAGCAAGAGCTGGGATCAGGCCCAGGCCTGCCTCAGGGCCTGGCATGGAGCCAGAGTCCAGGCTGCTGGCTACATATAGGTAGCCTGGCGCTGGCCTGGCCCATTGCCATATTGCCCCATGGCTTTGTTTACAGGAGGAACTGGACATCCGCCCAAAGGTGTCATCTCTTCTGGGCAAGCTTGTCAGCTATACCAACCTCACCCAGGGCGCCAAGGAGCATGAGGAGGCTGAGAGTGGAGAAGGCTCCCGTCGGAGAGCAGCCAAGGTGAGCCAGTCAGGGTCATCAGAAGGGCCACACTTAAGATGACAGACAGAACACCATGGAATATACTGTTTTCCCATGTGGTGTGCGCACACCAGGGGATGTGGATGCCAGGTGAGGTGAGCATGAGAGTGGGCACTGAATGTCTTGGGCTCATAGAGGCTTTAAGGGGTGGGCTAAGGAGGAACTTCTGAGGGAGGCCCTCAGAAATGACAGTGGGTGAAGCTGGGCATAGTGGTGCAGGCCTGTAATCCCAGTGACTAGGGAGGCTGAGGCAGGAGGATCAAAAGTTCAAGGCTAGTCTCAGCAACTTAGAGAGGATCTAAGCAACTTAGTGAGAACCTGTCTAAAAATAAGAAAAGGACTGGGGATGTGGCTCAGTGGGCTCAGTGGTTAAGCACTTCTGGATTCAATCCCCAGAAATAAACAAACAAACAAAAAATTTAAAAAGAAGGAAATGACACCACTGTCATTTGGACTGGACTGGAGGTGTAGGTTTAGCTCTGGTAGAGTTTCATCAGCACTTCAAGAAAGACAGAAAGAAATGACAGTGGGAACAAGAGCTGCTTGCACTCAGCCTCTAAGAGTGACCCCATCTTCTCAAATGTTATACTCACAACACAATCATGAGATGGAAACCTGTAGCCTGTAGTCCCAGCTACATGGGAGGCTGAGGCAGGAAGTAGCAAGACCCTGTGTGGAAAAGAAAGGAAGGAAGGGAGAGAGAGAGAGAGAGAGAGAGAGAGAGAGAGAGAGAGAGAAAAGAAGAAAGGAAAGAAGGAAGGGAGTATGGGTGGATTTGAGATGTGGCTCAGTGATAGAGCACTTGCCTAGCATGCATGAGGTACTGGGTTCAATCCCCACCACTGGGAAAAAAAAACAAACAAAAAACCTATGAGATAGGTCACTCATTCTTTTTTTAGCTCCTCTGAGTCCTGCCCATTGCCTATCTAGTCCCTTGGGCCAGCCTCCTGACTCCCTAAGCCTGGCTTCTCTCCCACTTTCATCTTCATTTCTCAGATGAGGAAACTGAGTGACAAGGCCTTAAGTAACTTTCCCAAGGTTAATGCATGATGCTGGGAGAAGTGTTTTTGGATGTACTGTGAGGTATGTGATTGTGAAATACCAGATCACTGGCATCAAATCAGGATGGATAGCCTGGGGGCTACACAGCCTAAAGCAAGTGGCATTACTCTCTTGCCCCTAACCAAGGCTCCCACAGCCCCCGGGTTGCTTAAGTACCAGGTTGTGCAGGCATGAACATGTGATGGAGCCTGGCATTTCCTTGTAAAGCACATCTATTCCTTCAGCCCTCGTCTCTATTTAGGATGATTTTTCTATCTTGCTCAGCTCCTGTATTCGATGGGCCTCAGTTTAACTGAGGGCTGGGGATTTTTTCAGCATTTTGGTTTGAAAGTAAGGGGTCCTGCTGGGTGCAGTGGTGCATGCCTGTAATCCAAACAGCTCAGGAGGTTGACTGGAGGATAGCAAGTTCAAAGCCAGCCTCAGCAAAAAGCAAGGCGCTAAACAACTCAGTGTTGACCCCGTCTCTAAATAAAATACAAAAATAGGGCTAGGGATGTGACTCAGTGGTCAAATGCCCCAGAGTTCAATCCCCGGTACCCGTCCCCCCAAAAAAGTTAGGGGCCCTCCCTTTCCACCTCCTGTCTCTCTGAGATTTGGGAAGTAGCTGCATTTGGAAGGAGCTGGGGTCTAGTCCTGGCTATACTGTTCTCTTTGGAGGTTAGTTGAAACAAAAGGAACTCCAGGTTGGGATAAGCCAGATCACCAGGCTCAGACTTGCTCCTGAGATTTGGGTCTTGCTGGGGTGGGTCCAGGAGAGGATACACCAAGCTGAAGCACATCCTTTACCTGGCGCTTCCAGGAGACAAACAAGCCCACCCTTTCAGGAGGGCAGCTGATATCTTGATTCTACAGAACTAACCTCCACCTCTTCAGCTGGTTGAGATTTTGCTGGTATATTCTGGAATAAAGATAGCAGAGAACTCTGTCTCTGGCAACCCCTATGCAGCCTTGCAGGAGGGGTCTTAACTTCTGACTGAGAGTGTTTCCCACAGTGGATTACAGGATCATTGGATAAGAGTCTCATCCCTGTCCATTGAGGATGAGTCAGGACTGAGAGTAAAAAGGCCCCCAGGAAAGACTAGTGCACATCTCAACAGAAGCATGGGAGGGAAGCATGAATTGGTGAAGGGCTGTGGTCCTTTGGCCTAATGGGGAGCCTGTGAGGATACTAGGGTCTAGCCTCAGCTTAGTTACCCATCTGACCCTAAGGTGAAGATATGAGAGGGAAGCTGAGGGTCCCAGCCTTAGTCGCTGGGACCATGGAGGAAGGAGGAATCTAGTTAAGTACACAGTAGGAAGCTAGGGAGCTGTGGGTCTCACCCAGAGCAGCTCTGAGCAGGGGCCTCAGAAAAGAAGGTTTGAAGCAGGAAGGGTGGGCCTCCAACCAGACCATGCCAAGACCCAAAGGCAGCCTCTCCCTGGCAGTCACTTTGGCTCTGGCCCAGTGACCTTCTGAGGCTGCCAGAGGTTATTTGGGGATGCAGAAAGCATTTCCGGTCCTGCCCTTTCCCACACTGCTCTTTTCTCAGAATGACTCAGCCTAGGATGGGGGTGGGACTCAGAGTTCTTGCTGCCATTATTCCAAAATGGGTGGTATCCTTTGAGAAGGGCTTGGACAGAGCTTAGATGAGGTGTATCTTTCAGAAGGGAGCTTTTGTTCTTGCCTAGATCCTCCCAAGTTCCTTTAGCCTGCACACAGACCCTGCCCCAAGCCAGAACCCTTCAGAATGCTTCTTCTGACATGTAGCTCTCTTCTGACCCCTCCATTCGCTCTGCAAGATTTTCTCAACAGGATGTCCAGGGACTTCTAAGCTGTCATTCACTGGGTTTAGGAGCACCTTTGGGGGATCTGTAGGGTCTGCTGATGATAGAACAGTAAACAAGTCAAGTCTGCCACAGTATGATAATGAGTCATACTAACACAGTCAGTAATGTGACCTGTAGTGACCATTATCATAGAAAGGTATGTCAGATGCTGAAAGATTGCAGGAGGAGCACCAACTCCACCCAGCCTAGGGGGAACTTTCTGGAAGAAGTGACAGTTAAACTTCTGATGGTTTCACTGAAGAAAGAGTTTTCTAGGCAGTGAGGCAAGGCCATCCTCCTTGGCAGAGCCTAGCACATGCCCAGGTTCCAAGGCTCAGAAGAAGCCATTGTGGTATGGAGCTGGGAATGACAGAGGAGGTGATGGGGTACATCTGTCAGCTCAAGCCAAGGAATCTGCACCGCACGCCACACACTGTATTATAGAACAAAACAGGGTTTTCAACAGGGATGAGGGGATTGTACTTGGTTATCAGAGACCTACTCTGGCTGCAGAGTGGGCTAGGGTGTGGAGAGGTAGGCAAGTGTGGGAGGATATCACCTAGTGCCCCAGTTTACTGCCCTAGGGGGACTAAGGCTGAGACAAGGAAGCCTAGTCTCTGGATAGCAGGGAGGTAGAATGGGCAGGACTCCATGTCTATCTGGTTAAAGTGGGGGGATTGGAAAGAGGGAACAAGAGGGAAAATTTCTTGGATTTTGGCTTAGGTGATTTGGGGCCTGTTCAGAGAGAACGTGAAGACCTGAGATAGACCCCTTTTCGCAGACATTTAGCAGAGGAGAAGAAGGGGAGGAGGCAGTACCTTGAGGAGAATTTAAGTTCAAAAGCTCACTTGTGGGGTTTTAGAAAGAATCAGGTTTCATAACCTTCTCAATCCCAACTGTCTTGCTGTGTAGAGTTAATAGAGATGGGCATGGTAATCCCAGCAATTTGGGAGCCTGAGGCAGGAGGATCACAAGTCTGAGGCCAGCCTCAGAAACTTAGAGAGGTCCTAAGCAACTTAGGGAGACTGTCTCAAAAAATAAAAAAGGGGGTTAGGGTTGTGCCTCAGCAGTATAGCGCTTGCCTAGCATGTGTGAGGCCCTGGGTTCCATCCTCAGTACCATATAAAAATAAATAAATAAAATAAAGGTATTGTGTCCAAATACAACTAAAAAATAAATATTTAAAAAAATAAAAGGAACTGGGAGGGCTAGGGTTATAACTCAGTGGTAGAGCTCTTGCCTAGCACATGTGAGTCATTGGGTTTAATCCTTAGCACCACATAAAAATAAATAAAATAAAGGTTTTGGGTTGGGATTGTGGCTCAGTGGTAGAGCACTTGCCTAGCATGTGTGAGGCACTGGGTTCAATCCCCAGCACCACATAAAAAAACTAAATAAATAAAATAAAGGTATTGTGTCCATCTACAACTAAAAAAAAAAAAAGTATAAAAAAGGGGAACTGTGAGTATAGCTCAGTGGTTAAGTGCTGCTGGGTTCAGTCCTCAGTACCCCAAAAAGAAAGTTAATAGAGACATTCTAGCTATACCCTGACTTCTGGGGCTGGGGGTACCCCACTACAGGTAAGGGATGACTGAATGACTAGGGAACTACCTTCCATAGTGCATCTGTGCCCCTCTGATGCTCTGTGCCACCTCTTCTCCTGCCCATATAGGCACCCAGCATGGGCACACTCATGGGGGTGTACCTGCCCTGCCTGCAGAATATCTTTGGGGTCATCCTCTTCCTGCGGCTGACCTGGATGGTGGGCACAGCCGGGGTGCTACAGGCCCTCCTTATTGTCCTCATCTGCTGCTGCTGTGTAAGTAGCCTGGTGGGTCACGGATAGACTGAGCAGGGGCCATGGTCACCCTACAGATCCCACCCATCTGAGCTCGTCCAGGGCTCATCCAGGCCCTCCTTTCCACAGACACTGCTGACAGCTATCTCCATGAGTGCCATCGCCACCAACGGTGTGGTTCCAGGTAGGTAAGGGAATGGGGCCCAGAATCTGCTTTGATCTGTCTGGGAAACCCCATTCTCCTCCACCCTTAAACAGTTCCCCAGTGGGATCCCAGTTCCTGACTTTCACTTAGGAGCCTAACAGAGTTTTGAGACTGCTGTCATGTTTTGTTAGTATAAAAATAATACACCCTTCCCCCCAATGGGCAATGTTCATTTGTCATAGGAAGGTTTGAAAGGGCAGGAAAACAGAATGAAAAACTGAAAGCATTCATAACCCCACCATGCTGAGTTCATTACTATTAGGCTTTCAGCATATGATCTTAGGGTCTTATAAAATATCGCGCTCTCTCTCTCTCTCTCCCCCTCTTCCCCCCTTATACACACACACACACACACACATATAAATGTACATATAATTTCTTTTTACTGTATATATAGATATATACACATACATATATATGTTGGAAAGTGGGTTTTGTTTTTTCAACAGAGTTTAACTCATTATAGTAGGATATAACCCAATTTATGTGATTGTTCTCCTACTTGGGATTCTACTTTTTCATTGTTATAAATATTATTTTTGTGAACAGCCTTGAACACTAATCTTTGTTCACATCCCTGACGGTTCCCTTAGCAAGATCCTAGGGGTAGGAATACAGTATGAAAGGGATAGACTGTTTTTTAAGTTTCTTGATTCCTGTTCCCAGGCCTTCATCAGAGAGGTTATATCAGCAGCAGATGTACTCAGCAACATGGAATCACACTTGTCTCTTCACCTTCATCACCCTGGGGCCTAGTGTTGACTCTCTCAGTCTTGCCAAGGGTGTTAGACTAGGGCCAGAGGTTTAACCATGAATGCTCAAATGGTGGCAGGCTTATGCAGGGACACAGGGGCCAAAAACCTGAAAAGACAATAATCCTACCCTAATGTATGAATGGGAAAAGCAGTCCTGTCCTTTTGAGTGGTTGTGAGGGCTTATCATGAGGGAGACCCCTTGAAAAGCACTGACCTTGACCTGTGCATAATTTCTCTATTGTAGCTGGAGGCTCCTATTTCATGATCTCCCGCTCACTGGGTCCAGAATTTGGAGGTGCTGTGGGCTTGTGCTTCTATCTGGGAACAACATTTGCGGCAGCTATGTATATCCTGGGGGCCATTGAGATCTTGCTGGTGAGTCAAGCTAAACCCTCTGTAATCCATCTTCTTGTTCCAGACCTACATTGCTCCACTAGCTGCCATTTTTTTACCCATCAGGCTCTCATGACATGCATGTCTAAACACTTCCCTTGGATTCCACACAGAAGGCCCAGGCTGTTTGTGCTCCCCTGCTATCCCTGGCCAGGGCCTGGGGTCATACCACGGGAGGCATCAAAAGAGAAGGATCTCTGCTCAGGCCTGTTTCCCCCTTTACTTTCATGCTAGTCTGGGCCAGGCAAGAAATTGGCCTGGCTGTCTTCACTTTAGCCTGGATATGTCACCTATCTGGGTACTGTTTCAGCCATGGCAAGCAACCAACCAACTCTTGCATTTAGTTGAATGACAGATCTTGGGTGGTGACATAGAGACTAACTACTTCCTGAGCTTGGATGGCTCTGGCCAGTTCAATCTCCTAGAGCTCTATGCCAGCGCCCTTCAGATTCAGCTTCTCCTTATCCCTAAGTCAGAGTGAGCTACCACAGGATGCCTTCTGGAGATTGCAGAAAGCAATCTAGGGTGCTGTGCCCAGTTCAGCTTCCCACTCTCCACTGAGGAAGCAGAAATGTACAGGGTATGTGGGCAGCAGAATGGCAGGTACTTTCTCTAGGGATGAAAGAGTAGAAGATATTTAGAGAGACTGACTTTACTATTCCCACCTTCCAGTCCTCTGCTCATAGTGTGAACCTTGTGCCTAGCTCATCTGTTTTTTGTTTTCCATTTCTCATATTTCTTTTTTTTTTTTTTTTTTTGGGAGAGAGAGAATTTTTAATATTTATTTTTTAGTTCTCGGCGGACACAACATCTTTGTTGGTATGTGGTGCTGAGGATCAAACCCGGGCCACACGCACACCAGGCGAGCGCGCTACTGCTTGAGCCACACCCCCAGCCCCCTCATATTTCTTCTACATTTATAATTTGGAATTCTTCTGTAAGGAAATGTATCCCTTTTCCCCAGTTTGTTTGTTTATTCAACCATGTAATTATATGGACTTTTGGATATTTATTTTGTTCCCTGGGTTTTTGGTTATAATTCAATACTACCACTATTTATTTTGTTGTTCAAACATTCTACTTAGGCTCTTCCACTTCAGGTTGGCGTCTATGTCTGGATCCTTTCCTTTCTAAAAAATAATGACTTTATTGAGATGTAATTCACATAACATTCAATGCACTACCCAGTAAAAGTGTACAGTGCATTGGTCTTTAATATATTCACAGGGATGCAACCATCACCACAATTTTAGAACATTTTATCACCCCAAAAGAAACCCCATCAGTCATCATTCTCCATTTTCCCTCAACCGTCATCTCTCAGCAACCACTAATTTGTTTTCTACCTCTAGATTTGCCTTTTCTGGACATTTTGTATAATTGGAATTATATAATATGTGGTCCTTTGAGACTGGCTTCTTTTAGATATACTTTTAAAAGAAAACCAAAATGACAGGTTTCACACTCCAAATAGGAAGGTTGAACCCTCTATAATCCATCTTCTTGTTTCAGACCTACATTGCTCCACCAGCCGCCATTTTTTACCCATCAGGCTCTCATGACACGTCAAGCGCCACCTTGAATAATATGCGAGTATATGGGACCATTTTTCTGACTTTCATGACACTGGTGGTATTTGTTGGTGTCAAGTATGTGAACAAATTTGCCTCACTCTTCCTGGCCTGTGTGATTATCTCCATCTTCTCTATCTATGCTGGGGGCATCAAGTCCATTTTTGACCCTCCCGTGTTTCCGTAAGTAACTCAGGTTTTTGTCCAGACATTACCTTGTCATCCCTTCCAAGTAGACTGCCTTTGATGTCCTGGGTCCCCAAGACTGTAGGGTGGGAATGGACTGGGTCCTCTAGCTCAGCAGGTGGAGATGCTTACATCCCTGCAGGGTGTGCATGCTGGGTAACAGGACCCTGTCCCGGGACCAGTTTGATGTCTGCGCCAAGACGGTTGTGTTGGACAATGAGACAGTGGCCACCCGGCTGTGGAGTTTCTTCTGCCACAGCCCCAACCTTACTACTGACTCCTGTGACCCCTACTTCCTGCTCAACAATGTCACGGAGATCCCTGGCATTCCCGGGGCAGCTGCTGGTGTGCTCCAGGGTAGGTCCTCCCTCCCATGTTCCTGTCCCTGAGCCCACAGGCTGAGCAGGAGAGCAGAGCACAGAGCCGTCCTTGTGTGGCCAGCTCGGGAATGGGGGGAGCAGGTCTGGCTGCCTTCCCAGCTCAGCAGTGTCCTCTCAGCCTGGCTCTTGGCAGCTGAGTTTCGGGTGAATGGAGATTGGCCAGCATCCCAGCCCTGCAGAAGCCCCTGGAAAGTTCTGGCAGCCCCTCTTCCTCTGGCCATCAGCCCCTAATGCCACCTGGGGATGTTCCCACAGGGGCCATAAAGGGCTTTTGTCGGGAATGCAGGCGGTGGTGGGGCTCTGGTTGATGATGGTTTCAGCCACCTTTGTCTATCAGACTTGTAGCTTGGATAGCTTCCTCCCTGCAACCAGAGAAGCCCTGTGGTAGACACTGTAGCAATCAGGCTGAAGCTGTACCCAAAGTCCCCAGCTTCTGGCTGATCTGCCCCAGACTACCCTGGGGAGGTCCATGGGGCTGTGTTGGTGATGCTGCTGCCTCCGCAGAGAACTTGTGGAGTGCCTACCTGGAGAAGGGAGAGTTCGTGGAGAAGCAAGGTCTGCCCTCCACAGACGCCCTTGGCCTGAAGGAGAGCCTGCCCCTGTATGTGGTAGCTGATATCGCCACATCCTTCACTGTGCTGGTTGGCATCTTCTTCCCCTCTGTAACAGGTGAGCCCCTTTTGCCCACCCACCCATCCCTGCCACCAGTCCAATCTGGGGAGCCCCTGAGGGAGTCTCATCTGTTTTTGGAGGCATCATGGCTGGCTCAAACCGCTCCGGGGACCTCCGTGATGCCCAGAAATCCATCCCGGTGGGAACCATTTTGGCCATCGTTACAACCTCGCTTGTGTGTATCCTTTCCCAGGCCTGAAACAGGGGAGAGGGGATCAGGAGGCACTTGCCTACATGTACATCATCAGTTGGCATGCATAGACACACTATACACGCATCCCTCACCCCTTCGTACACAGGCACACACCGGGGGGACACATGCACATAAACATAGTACCCTCAGCTATCTGCAGGCTGGGGCTGGGGCAAGAGCCGCTAGGGTCCTGTGTGGGGATGAGTCTGGTTACAGTGCAGTGGAGGCCTAGCTTCCTTGACTCTGTGTAGACTTCAGCAGTGTGGTTCTCTTCGGCGCCTGCATTGAGGGTGTAGTGCTCCGAGACAAGTGAGTGAGCTGTGCCCCTCCCTGTAGCAATAGCTCAGCCTTTGCCTCCCCTCATGCTAAACCCTGCACATGGTCGCAAACATTTCCTTAGGCTGCTGGCTGCCAAGGGTAGTCTATGCCATCAGGTGGATCAGGCCCCTCCAAGAGTTGGTTTTGAGAGGATGGCAACATCAGGGTCAGGGCTGAAATGAGGGTCAAGGGTAGGGGCTGGCATTTGGCCTTCTCCACTGAAGGCAGAGCTCTGTCCCGCTTAGCTCCTGCTATCCCTCACTCTGGGTGGCCCCACCCAGGACTTGGGGGACTCCTTGCCTAGAACATGGTCTGAGCCTGGCCCCTGCAGGTATGGCGACGGTGTCAGCAGGAACCTGGTGGTGGGCACATTGGCCTGGCCTTCGCCCTGGGTCATCGTTGTTGGCTCTTTCTTCTCAACATGTGGTGCTGGCCTCCAGAGCCTTACTGGGGCGCCTCGTCTATTGCAGGCCATTGCCAAGGACAACATCATCCCCTTCCTCCGGGTGAGCCCTTCTATATCACCCTCACATGGTTCTGGACATAGCACTGGCTAGGGAAAGAGGGAATTTGGATGCAGCATAGTCTGCCCACAGGGGCACCAAGGCCAGGTGGCCATCCATAAGGAGCTGCTGAGAGCTGCCCTGGCCCTGTGTATTGTTGGCAGAGCTTCTAAGACCCAGAATCCTCATGAACTATGGCTCATCCAAAGAAGGGAGGCCTGGAGTGGTGGAGTCAGGAGAAAGTTGTGACCTCCCATGGGGATGGCCTGAGCCCCAGAGAAAGGGCCTGGGGATAATGGAGGCCAGGCTGTGGCTTGGGGTCCCAAGTGTAGGAGAGGGTGGCAGGAACAACTCCTTTTCTGGTGCCTACAGGTGTTCGGGCATGGGAAAGCAAATGGTGAACCAACGTGGGCACTCCTCCTGACTGCACTCATTGCTGAGCTGGGCATCCTCATTGCCTCCCTCGACATGGTGGCCCCCATTCTATCCATGTGAGCTGGGGGCAGGGCAGAGTAATGGTCTTGGTAAAAGCTTCCTGAATCCCAGTAACTTTTAGCAGGGGACCCCAGCACCTCCCCATGATCCTTTCTGGTGTTGAGGGTGCAACTGTGTGCCAGGCTGTGTGGGGAGATGTTGCTTGGCAGGTCTCAACCTACCCCTGCATTCTGGAGATAGCATGGCACCTGCATAGGAGCTATAAAGAGACCAAGAGGCCCCTTGCATTACTGTGGGGACCTTCCAGAACAGGAATCTAACAGATTCTCCCACTGCTGGACAGAGAAGCACCTGGTCCTTTGAGGCTTGATGAAGCCATCACTTCACCATTCATCATTTTCAAAGTTGTTTGCTCTGGATTTTTTTTGCAGTACTAGGGATTAAACCCTAGGCTGCTCTACTACTGAGCCACATCTCCAGTGAGATAGATAGATAGATAGATAGATAGATATAGAGATAGATACATTTTATTTTGAGACGGGGTCTCACAAAGTTGCTTAGGCTGGTCTCAAACTTATGATCCTCCTTGCCTAAGCCTCCTGAGTAGCTGGGATTACAGGTATGCACCCCTGTACCTAGCTCAAAGTCGTTTGCTTTTAATATTCTGGAAGCACCTGGACAAATGCTTTTCATTACAATTTTAGTCCTAACCCAAATGAATCTGCATTTGTGCCAGTGCTGTGCAGTTGGTGATCTGCACGTGGAGATTTCCAGTAATTCTTGAGGCAGAGTTTCTTCAATTGCTGTTTTCACCTCTGCCCATGTTAGAGTCATCACACACTCTGCTCCATGGCTGATGGGCTTTGTTCTTCTGAAGGGCCTGACCTCCTTCACTCCTTAGCCTGTAGACTTGACAGGGCTTCCTTCCCTGCAAATAGTCTCCACCCTGGCTGCAGCTAGGCCTGCTGTACCTGGGCTGTCCTCTGCCTCTAACTCAACCCATCCCTCATACCTCAAACGGTTCTAGGTACAAAGCCAAAGGACACTGCTCAGCCTTTATTATGTTGTACTTACTGGCAGATCCTGATGGGACTTACCTATCATGGAATCCCCTACCCCTAGCACCCCACTCAGGAGTCTTCCTGCCTCCAATCTACTATTACTCTCTATCAGCTGAGGGTAGAAGTTGTGCCCCCTCCCCTTAGCCATCTTTTTGGCTGCCTACCTGGTAGGGCTCATACAGCCAGCCTTGCCCATGTTCCAGATTCCTACTCCCACAGCAGCTTCTCTCGGGTGTCTAATCCAGTGCATTCATATGGTCTTTGTCATCTACTCTTGGATCTGTTCGTCTTTCCCACGTGTGACAGCTTCTTATCCACTGGTCATCCAGGCCAGTATCAGCCAGCCAATCTTCAGACACTGAGTATTCCTCAGCATTCTTTGACACCATCCTATCCCAGCTCTCTACTTGATATCCTGGGGCCCTCATCCCTTTCCAGCCTTCTGCCAGGGATCATTGGTCCATTCTCTTCTGACATGGGTAAGGCTGGCTGTAAGGATATGGGCTCCCTCATCCTCTTCGTGGTTTTAACAGGTACAGCTTCTCAAACAGACAAACAAACAAAATGCCTCTTTTTGTTATTTAGGAAATCTATAACATGGACATGGGCAAGGCCAGCTGCATGTGTCTCCTGACACAACGTGGCTCCAAGGACACCTTCTCCGCATAGTCCCATCTTCCTGAGGCTGCAGGAGTGGGTGCTGTGGGGGTGGGAGGACCTGACTGTGTCCATGCAGTGAAGGGAAAGACATGGCCTAGAAGGTCCAGGCTCAGCCTGACATGAGGTACCCGGAGATACTAAGGAGGTTACTCTGTACCGACCAACTCCCTGTGCTACAGGTTCTTTCTGATGTGTTACCTATTTGTGAACCTGGCCTGTGCTGTACAGACACTCCTGAGGACCCCCAACTGGCGGCCCCGGTTCAAATACTATCATTGGTAAGCTAGACCCTTGAATCAAGTTCCCTGACATAGGAGGTATCAGGGAGTCTAAGAATGCCATTCTGAATGAAGTTTTGAGTTTGCTGGGCAGTGGTTACTCTTGAAACACTGTGGGGAAGGAGGAAGGGGCCTTAGCCTAGTTTTTATACCCAGATTGTGACTTGGGACTTCATAGGGCTACCAGGGCATGGGATGGGTTATGGCCTAGGACCCTACCAGTCTTGCCCTGATTCTACCTCTCTCCTCACTCTGTCTTAGGGCGCTGTCCTTCCTGGGCATGAGCCTCTGCCTGGCCCTTATGTTTGTTTCCTCCTGGTACTATGCTCTGGTTGCCATGCTCATCGCAGGCATGATCTACAAGTACATCGAGTACCAAGGGTGAGTGAAGGGACTGTCAATAACCTATATGGCTGAGTGTTCCTGGCTAAGAAGTGGGATGGTCTGAATGGTGAGTTGTTGAGGGAGCAGGGCTACTTTTGGTATCTACCATGAGTGATAGGACTGGAAGGCTCTGACTCAGGGCCTAACCTCTTTCCATTCCTGCATTCATATAGACAGAAATCCCTGGTGAAGGGCTGGGATGTAGCTGGGAGGTATAGCTCAGTGGTAGAGTACTTGCTTAGAAAGTGTGATGTCCTAGGTTCAATTCCCAGTACCAGCACTACCAAAAAATAAAATTCCCTGGGTGGCACCTGGAGCTCACAAGCTTGTGGCATCTGCAGGGCTGAGAAGGAATGGGGTGATGGGATCAGAGGCCTATCCCTGAGTGCTGCCCGCTATGCGCTGTTGAGGCTGGAAGAGGGACCTCCTCATACCAAGAACTGGCGGTGAGTTCACACCCAGTCTAGCACGGGCCATCTCAAGGTTCTTAGGGAGTGCTGGGAGGGTAGGAGCCTCCAAAAGTGCTGGATCCCCATCCCTAGTCCAGTTTCCCCCTCCTTGGGTTGCTAAGGATGCCCTCCTGCTTATTGTACCCTTGGATCTACACTATCCAAAATATGAGAGCCTATGATGTGAGAAGGGAAGAAAAGAAGGGGTGCCCTGAAAAGGCCTGATCGTGGTCTCAAGCTGCCTCCCCATCTGGCCACTGCAGGCCTCAGCTCCTGGTGCTGTTAAAGCTGGATGAAGACCTTCATGTGAAGTACCCACGACTCCTCACCTTTGCCTCTCAGCTTAAGGCTGGCAAGGGCCTGACGATTGTTGGCTCCGTCATCCAGGGCAGCTTCTTGGAGAGCTATGGCGAGGCCCAGGCTGCTGAGCAGGTGCCTGCAGAGGGTGGGAAAGAATGGAGCCAGATCAATGGTATCTGGGCTGAACTGGCTTGTAGAGGAGGGGACCAAGCCTGGCCAGCCTGGCCAGCCAGGTAGACAACACTGCTGCCCCTTCAAGCTGGATCAAGAGAATATAGTTGTCCCATCTTGAAAACATTGCCTCTGGGTGGGTAACTTGTTCCAAGCCCTCCCCCACTTCCAAGAATTTATGTGCCTGAGAGCCCTAGAAGGTTGCCCAGAAGAGGGAAGCTGGTGGCCTGACTTCCTGACACTACTGTGTTCCCCACAGACAATCAAGAACATGATGGAGATTGAGAAAGTGAAAGGCTTCTGTCAGGTAGTGGTGGCCAGCAAGGTGCGTGAGGGGCTGGCCCACCTCATCCAGTCTTGTGGCCTGGGTGGCATGAGGCATAACACCGTGGTGCTGGGCTGGCCCTACGGTTGGCGACAGAGTGAGGACCCACGTGCCTGGAAGACCTTTATTGGTGTGTGAAGGGCCAGGGGCCAGGGTCATGGGGTGGCAGAGGCTTGAGGGACACAGGCTGATGGTCAGTAGTGCTCCTTTTCCCTAGACACAGTGCGCTGCACCACAGCTGCCCACTTGGCCCTGCTTGTGCCCAAGAACATTGCCTTCTACCCCAGCAACCACGAGCGCTACCTGGAGGGCCACATCGATGTGTGGTGGATTGTACATGACGGTGGCATGCTCATGCTTTTGCCCTTCCTGCTGCGCCAACATAAGGTAGGCCAGGTGAATGGTCTTGGGTGAGAGTGGCTATGCTCTTGGAGGACTACATGAGACTGAACCACCCCCCTATTCCGTTGCCATAGGTTTGGAGAAAGTGCAGGATGCGCATCTTCACGGTTGCCCAGATGGATGACAACAGCATCCAGATGAAGAAGGATTTGGCCATCTTCCTATACCACCTCCGCCTTGAGGCAGAGGTGGAGGTGGTGGAGATGGTGAGCTGCCTACCCCACCCTTGCCTTGAAGATACCGAGTGCCATGCAACCACATCTTCACAGCCTCCTCTCTCCCCAGCATAATAGCGACATATCTGCATATACCTATGAGCGCACACTGATGATGGAGCAGCGGTCCCAGATGCTGCGGCAAATGAGGCTGACCAAGACTGAGAGGGAACGTGAAGTCAGTGGCTGCCTTGGTTCAGGCTGGGGGTGGGTGGCAGGGTCAGGCCTTTGGAGACACCATCCTATGGGGACATCAGACTGACTCATCCTGGCCCTACCTAAGCCAGTGCCCATTTCCTGGAGGCAGAGTAATCATGTCAGGCCAGTCAGGCCCTCCTTTTCTCAGGGTGCCCAGGCCATCTCCTCTGTTCCCAGGCCCAACTAGTCAAGGACCGGCACTCAGCCCTGCGGCTAGAGAGCCTATACTCAGATGAGGAAGATGAGTCTGCTGCAGGGGCCGATAAGATCCAGATGACATGGACCCGGGACAAGTACATGACTGAACCCTGGGACCCCAGCCATGCCACTGACAACTTCCGGGAGCTGGTTCACATTAAGCCGTGAGTGTAGCAAATATAGACCCAGCTTTGTTGGGCCCCGGGGAAGAGGCAGTGTGGGACAGACAGGCTGGGTTGGGTGGGCAGGGACAGAGGCTTCCTTTGCTAGATCTGGTTCTTTATGTCAGGGACCAGTCCAACGTGCGGCGTATGCACACTGCTGTGAAGCTCAATGAAGTTATTGTCACACGATCCCATGATGCCCGCCTAGTCCTACTGAACATGCCTGGCCCACCCAAGAACAGTGAAGGTGATGAGAACTGTATCCCTTTGTGGAGAGGCAGGCCATGGGGAGGTGGACAAAGTGTGAGGTCAGGCCAGGAGTTTTCCTTCTGGGGTGCCCTTGGGTGGGGGTGGCCCTGATTGCCCCTTGGTCCTGCTGCTGCCTCCTTGACCTGATGCCTATAGACATGGAGTTCCTTGAAGTACTGACTGAGGGCCTTGAACGGGTGCTGTTGGTGCGTGGTGGTGGTCGTGAAGTCATTACCATCTATTCCTGAGCCCAGTGTGGTCTTATGGCCTAGAGTGGGGGTATCCAAGGCAATAGCCCCCACCTGAGCACCTACTTGCCAGTTCTGCTTTGCCCAGCCTTGCCTTGGGCCAGCTTTGCTAGGTGTCCTGGGAAACCAGGTCTGGGCCTGGCAACGGAGATGGATTTGAGTTCCTGTGGGACCCTGGGAGGTGTGGGGACTTTCCTCTCCAATACCCCAGTAGGATGCCCTGGCTAAAGACGGACCGGTGGGGGCTGATGTGGGTTTTAAGGCCCAGCCCAGCCCAAGAGCACTATTTATTGTATATTTATTGTTTGGATGTCACCATTTGGGAGAAGGGGAAGGGCAGAAAGGGCGGGGGTTGAACTCATCCTGCTTGCAGGAAGACCTGGCTCAGACTACTGTGGGCAGGGACCCCCATTAAGCCAAGAGGAATGGAGCTGGCCAAGCTAAGGCCTGACTTTCTTCAATAAAACATTGTGTACTCTGGGCCTCCCGCTGCCCCTGCTCTGTTTCCCTTGGTGCCAGTGGAAGAAGGCGGAAATGAACCCAAGCCCAGATCTGGCTCCCTGAGGCTAGGGCTCTTCCCAGCAATAGCAATCACTGGCCACCCCCATTGGCCAGGCTGTCCCTCCCACAAGCCCTGGGCCCCTCCCACCCACATACCAGATAAGGCCTGCCCAGCACTGCCTCCTCTGGCAGTAGGCACTGGGCTGGAATGGGGCCGCCCGGCTCCCCATGGCAGTGGGTACTGCTGCTGCTGGGGCTGCTGCTCCCCCCTGCCACCCCCTTCTGGCTCCTCAATGTGCTCTTCCCCCCGCACACCACGCCCAAGGCTGAGCTCAGTAACCACACTCGGCCCGTCATCCTCGGTAAGCCCCCGTCAGGCCCTTGATGCACTAGGCCAGCATGGGAAGCCTGGGCCCCAAACCCTGGCAGCAGACAGTGCCAAGGCCCTTCTGCCCCTGTATTAGCCCTGATACCTTCCTCAGCATGGGGAGGGGCCAAAGGCTTGTCCTGCAGAGAATTTCTTCCCCTTCCCCACCACAGTGTTCCCTGTCTCTGAGTTATTTACTTGGAGGTGGGGCGGAGCTGTGGGGGGACTGAAATCTTGGCCGGAACATTACAAGGCGTGGTCAGCTACAGCCACACTAGAGTCTGGGTCAGGCCCCACCACTCCTTCCTTAGCCCCTATCCTACCAAGGACAAGATGCCCAGCCCAGGGTAGGAGAAAAGGAGAAGTCCCTGAAGGCCTGCCCACTACTCTAGGCCCAGCCCCCAGCCCCCGCCCCTCCCCGCTGAATTCTCACCTTGGACTTTGGCAATAATGGAAAGCCAGGCTGGATGTTTACTTGGCAGGGGCAGGGGTCAGTGGCCTTGGCTCCTGCATCTTCCCTGCCTGGGGGGAGTCTGTGCTTTGGGCTGCTGGGGGTACAGTGGGGATGTGTGTGATCAGCTGATGATAAATGTCATTGGTCCCTGGAGGTAGAGGATGTGGGAGATAGGGGTGGGGTTGGTCTGGGGATGGATGGGGGGAAGTCAAGGAGTCCAGAGTGAGAGCTGGTGCCTGCAGTGCCTGGCTGCCTGGGGAATCAGCTTGAAGCCAAGCTGGATAAACCGGATGTGGTGAATTGGATGTGCTACCGCAAGACGGAGGACTTCTTTACCATCTGGCTGGATCTCAATATGTTTCTACCCCTTGGAGTGGACTGCTGGATTGATAACACCAGGTATGTGCCATGCCCTCTGCCTAGCTTATAAACACTGCCCCTTGGCTACAGACTGCTGAATGTCCCCACTTCCCTCAGGGTTGTCTACAACCGCAGCTCTGGACGTGTATCCAATGCCCCTGGTGTACAGATCCGTGTCCCTGGCTTTGGCAAGACCTACTCTGTTGAGTACCTGGACAGCAACAAGCTAGCAGGTGTGTGTACTGGAAGAAAGGCCAGGAGCTCCAGACTGTGGTGGGCCAGTATGGCTGGGTCACAGGTGTCACAGCAGAGCCCCCCACAATGCTGCTGCTTCCCCACAGGTTATATGCATACACTGGTACAGAATCTGGTCAACAACGGGTACGTGCGGGATGAGACAGTGCGGGCTGCCCCCTATGACTGGCGGCTGGAGCCCAGTGAGTGTCTGCTATTGATGGGCTTAGGGCTGGGCAGGTGTGGCCCCTGATCCCAACTGCCCTGATCCATCCACCCACCTTCAGGCCAGCAAGAGGAATACTACCAGAAGCTGGCTGGGCTGGTAGAAGAGATGCACGCCGCTTACGGGAAGCCCGTCTTCCTCATTGGGCACAGCCTTGGCTGCCTGCACTTGCATTATTTCTTGCTACGTCAACCTCAGTCCTGGAAAGACCGCTTCATTGATGGTTTCATCTCTCTTGGGGCTCCCTGGGGTGGCTCTATCAAGCCCATGCTGGTCTTGGCCTCAGGTGAGACGGCTTCTGTATCCTGTAGGAGGTGGGGTGGAACAGAGCTGACCTTCCTCCAGCTCTGCTCATGTTGGCACCTAGAAGTATTGTCTGTAGCCCGTGGGCCATGCTTTCTTTAGTCCCTTGAAAACAGTGATCCTGGCAGGACCATTATTAGGATGATTCCTTCTAGAGTCTGTGCCAGTGTTGACAAGGTGGAAGTAAACAGGAAGGTGAACTCCAGCAATTTGATTCAACCCAAGGTGTCTATCTTGTCATGACCCTAGGGCCTGCCCAACTTTCAACTACCTTTTGCTTCCTGGAGCCTCTGTGCCCAAGGATCTACCTTATTGAAGACAGATCTACCACAGCTAGGGCCAGACCTAGGAGCCCTTTCCTGCTCTTCCCTGAGGAGTAGCTCAAGGACCCAGAGCTAATACAACTCCTACTTGTTGAGAACTAACTGTGTGCTGGGCATTGACAGGTGTGGCCTTCTCCCTAGGCACTCAGTCTACTGAAGGAGACACTCATCTGATTACATCACTGAAGGGCAAAACAGGCACCATCTCATTTCATCTTTCCCAGAACACAATCTGGTGATTGCTGTGCAGCATGAACCCTACTTGGGGCCTGAGGGAGACCAGCCCCCCATACACCCCAACCTCAGAAAGTTCCCCCACCCTTTTGAGGCCCTCAACTGTCTTAGAGGTACCATCAGGCCTACTCTATGGCTAGAAGTCCAGGTCTGGATGGGGCAGGAGCAAGCTTGAACAAACTGCTGGGCTTAGACTGGGGGCAAATTGTGAGCCAGAGGTAGCCAGGCCTAGCTTCCTATTGTACCTTGTTCCTTGTCCACAGGTGACAACCAGGGTATCCCACTCATGTCCAGCATCAAGCTGAGAGAGGAGCAGCGCATAACAACGACTTCCCCTTGGATGTTTCCCTCCCGCCATGTGTGGCCTGAGGATCATGTATTTATTTCCACGCCAAGCTTCAACTACACAGGCCGTGACTTCCAACGCTTCTTTGCAGACCTGCGCTTTGAGGAAGGCTGGTACATGTGGCTACAGTCACGTGACCTGCTAGCAGGACTCCCAGCACCTGGTGTGGAAGTATACTGTCTGTATGGTGTG
Organism: Spermophilus citellus; assembly: GCF_964194105.1. Lineage (NCBI taxonomy): Eukaryota > Metazoa > Chordata > Mammalia > Rodentia > Sciuridae > Spermophilus > Spermophilus citellus. Next base: position 52,606,063 of record NC_138200.1, on the reverse strand, counting down.
GGCCTGCCCACACCCCGCACCTACATCTATGACCATGGCTTCCCCTACACGGACCCTGTGAATGTGCTCTATGAGGACGGTGATGACACAGTTGCCACACGAAGCACTGAGCTCTGTGGCCATTGGCAGGGCCGCCAACCGCAGCCTGTACACCTGCTGCCCCTGCACGGGACACAGCACCTCAACATGGTCTTTAGCAACCAGACACTAGAGCACATCAATGCCATCCTGCTGGGTGCCTACCGCCATGGCAACCCTGTGCCCCTGACTGCCAGCCCAGAGCCCCTGCCCCCTGAATAAAAACTTTTGCTGCTGTAGCCCTGTATGCTGTGGCTTGAAGGGGAGGCACTACGAGGGTCCCCACAAGAGGATTCATGCATCACTAGCCACAGACCAGTGCTCAGTGGAGCATGAGGCAAGATGGGCTCTGCTAAGATCTGAAGCTGAACTGGACACTGAGATGTGCAGCTTACTATTCTGGTTGAGCTGTTCAGGCAGCCTGCCCTTACCTGCCTTTGTGTTGTGCATGGGAACTGCAGTCAGCTGTACTTGCAGCTATAGAATGGATGTACAGGGAGAGGATGACTTCATCTATCCCTCCCAGCTCCAAAAGGGTAGATGAGTGTGGGGTAGATGGAAAATGTACAAGAGTTCAGAATCTGGGGGCTGAGGAGTGCAGCTTAGTAGTAATATAAGGCCCTGGATTCAATCCCAAGCACCAAAAAAATGTGCTGAAGTGACAGCTATTAATCAGATCATTTCACTGAACACATTTTTGTGTGTGATGTTGTGGGGAAAACCCAGGGTGTTACACATTAGGCAAGGGCTCTACCGCACACTTTCAGCCCAATTTTTAGTATAACCAAAGCCTGGGAGAGTTGGCAGCAGCAAGAGACTGAGCCCTGTGAGTCATGAAAGCATCCCAGAGGATGGTGCCTACAGGTCAGAGAGCTGAGAAGGGTAATATGAACCACTTTAAAAGCACTGTGCAGTTGCTGAAGGATTTTTAACAGAGAAACAATTCCAAGCTAGAAAAGACCCCTGTCGTACAGGCTAGAGTATAGCCTGAGGGAGGAGAGAGAGGTTTGTGGGGTAATTAGAGAGGATGCTAGCTAGCTGAGTCTAGTGATTAAAGATGTATAATAAAAAGTGGGGGGTGAAATAACAAGGCTTGGCCATGGGTGGAGCCCAGTATGACTCCACGCAACTAAATGGATAGCCACAGTGACCTACCATTTTTTTTTTTTTTTTTTTTTTTGGAGCTGCAATCCATGCTAGGCAAGCTCTCTACCACAGAGCTACAACCACAACCCACACTGACCCTCTTGAGAGAGATGGGAGGACCAGCATCACTATAGCTGAGGATTAAGACTTCATGTTTGAGGCTTCCAGGAGGCAAAGACAGCAAAAGAGGCAGAAACTGGGAGAAGAAAGTTGACAAAAGACAAAAGTTAGGGGGGTCTGATCTATTAACTGAGACCTGGCCCTGGCTTTGACAGTTTTAGGGCACTGGCACCTGAAGCTAGTGTAGAGTTAGAGTAAGATTGCTGGGGGTATCAGATTGGAAGAGGGTGGAGGAGTTGAACAATGACCAAAGGGGGGGGCTGGGGATGTGGCTCAAGCGGCCCGGGTTCGATCCTCAGCACCACATACCAACAAAGATGTTGTGTCCGCCGAGAACTAAAAATAAATATTAAAAAATTCTCTCTCTCTCTCTCCTCTCTCACTCTCTCTTTAAAAAAAAAAAAAAAAAAAAAACAATGACCAAAGGGGAAGGGCTGCCCTCTGTTGGAATAGAGGATCCAAGGAGCAGCACCAAAGGACTGGAAAGGGACGCCCTATCCTTCCCAAGCTACCTAGGACCAGAAGTGAAGGTGAAAGTGAAAGAAAATATGCAGAAAGAGGCCAACGGCTTCTTTAGGAGGGTAGAGGCAAAAGCGAAAGCGGGAAGTGTCAGCTTCAGCCGTGGAGCTCCACAGCAGCAGAGGCTGAGGCCTTTCTACTCCTCCTTGGCCCCACTCATCTAACCGATCCATCAACTCCTGATCCCAATTCTCCCTGCCTGCTCCTAGATGCTGAAGTCCGCGCAGGAGCCCCGAGGGGGCTTCTCCTTTGAGAACTGCCAGAGGTGAATAGGGAGGCTTAGTCCCAAGAGGCCTGTGCTTCCTTGTGAGCTTTTTTTTTCCGGGAGGAGGTGGGGGTTGGGGAGCGTGAGTTGGGAGATTAGGTCCTGGTTTACCCAGGGAGATATGCAAGACCAGCACGGGCAGGAAGATGGGATGGGGCATTGGGACTGGAACCCAAACCCACGCCACTCCCCTCTATTTCCAGAAACGCATCCTTGGAACGTGTCCTTCCTGGGCTTCGGGTCCCTCATGCACGCAAGACCGGCACCACCATCGCAGGCCTTGTATTCCGAGTGAGCACAGGAGTAAGACTAAGGGGTTGTTGAGGGACAACCGGGATAGAAAACCGGTGGGCACTGAGGCACGACGTTCTTCCCCGCAGGACGGGGTCATCCTGGGCGCGGATACGAGGGCCACTAACGATTCAGTCGTGGCAGACAAGAATTGCGAGAAGATCCACTTCATTGCCCCCAAAATCTAGTGAGAATCCCTCAGCCCAGTTCCCGCATGCAAGAAAACAGCTCTTCGCTCTTCCACACTGACCCTCCCCTTCCTTTGCCCTCAGCTGCTGTGGGGCTGGAGTAGCCGCAGACGCCGAAATGACTACACGGATGGCTGCATCCAACATGGAGCTACACGCAATGTCCACTGGACGCGAGCCTCGCGTGGCCACGGTCACTCGCCTCCTACGCCAGACGCTATTCCGGTGCGGGGGCGGGACGAGGAGGTTGCAGGAAGAACTGGCTGACCGAAGGAGGGAAGGGAGAAAGGGTGGGGTTGAGAAGTGCAGGGAGGCCGGAAGAAACTGGCCCTCCAGAATCTGGGCCACAAGGGGCGCTGTCGGCCGCGGAATGCCAGGCTACACAGGTCTTGGGGGGGGGGGCGGGGTCAGATTCAATGGCGGTGTTAATAGGGGTGGGCCCTGGAGCCGGTTTGCTTGCGGCTGATCAGACCTATTGGCGAACAGGTACCGGGGACACGTGGGCGCATCGCTGATCGTGGGCGGAGTAGACTTGACCGGACCACAACTCTATGGCGTGCACCCCCACGGTTCCTACAGCCGACTGCCCTTTACGGCTCTGGGTGAGTGCTTCTGCCCCTTCCTCACGAATCTCCCACCTCTACGAGCTTGGCCTCACATTTGTCCCTGGATGGGGTGACCACAGCAGATTTCACACAGATGCCCCTTCCACCTCCAGGCTCCGGGCAGGACGCGGCCCTGGCGGTGCTGGAGGACCGGTTCCAGCCAAACATGACGGTGAGCGATCTCTGTACTCCCCTACGTGGTCCCTAGTGGGAAGTACACCCAGGGACCGACACAGAGGGAACCTGGCCCAGTATAGAAGTCGGGGAAGGATTTCTCAGAGGAGGCAAGGACTGAGGAGAGACCGAGTGAAGGTGGAGAAGTGTGGTCCTGACAGTACCAAAGTTTGGACTGCTGGGAGAATCATTAGGAGCCAAGGGAAGAGGAAAACCTGGTAGGGTCCTGTTTGAGGTCTGAAGTCTGGACTTGAGTGGGATAGAAGTGGGTAACTGTCACTTCAGAGGCGGCTAAGGCCCAGAGGGAAACACTGTGAGTCATAGGACTGGGGGTGAACATTGGGTGGGTGGACAGCCTGGAAAAGGGCTAAAAGTGCAGGCAATTCAGAAGTTTGTGCAGAGGAGGACAGTGGGTGGAGGGTTCATGGGTCTTGGAGAGAGGGAGGCAGAGGCCAAAGAATAGGAGTTTGGGGTAAAGAAAGAGAGGGGAGGTTGGGTGTGATCTGGTCTGGACTTCAAATCTAACAAAGTCCCTGGGCTGGAGCCTGAAGTAACACCAGAGGGTCCACTGAGCCTCACAAACATATCACCATAGCTGGAGGCTGCACAAGGGCTGCTGGTGGAAGCTGTTACCGCAGGGATCCTGGGTGACTTGGGCTCTGGGGGCAGCGTGGATGCATGTGTGATCACCGCATCAGGTGCCCAGCTGCTGCGGACACTGAGCTCGCCCACAGAGCCTATAAAGAGGTAGGAGCAGGGAAGGTGGGGCCACAGGGGAGGATTGGGCAGTAGCAGGGTATGGAAAAAGGGAGCTGCAAGAAGAGGACAAGCCACATGCTCAGAGGCTTTACCTCCTCCCTCCCAGGCCTGATGGCTACCGCTTTGCACCTGGAACCACAGCCATTCTGAACCAGACAGTGAAGCCATTGAACTTGGAGCTCCTAGAAGAAACTGTGCAGGCCATGGAGGTGGAGTGAAGTTGTCTGGGGTTTAGAGCTAAGAACAAGGGGGAATAAACCCAGAAAATAAAAACATCTATACAGACTAAACAGATGGCTGTGTCTTCTTGGGTGGAACAGGACAGGAAGCCAGCAGGGATCTGGCTAAGATATCCCTTTAGGAGCCACTACCTCCCACAGCTCCAGTGCCTGGCCTTATCACCCATCACCTCAGGCATCTATTTTTCCAGGACCCCAGCCCTGGCCAACATTGCAGCCTTGAGGAGAAAGCTTCCATCCTTTCTTCCTTTTAATTTTCCTTCTTAGTCCGCACCACAGAAGCTCCCCTACCACTCCTGCCTTGATTTTGCCCTCTCTTCTACTGGGGATTGAACCTAGGAACGCTGTACCACTGAGCTTCATCCCCAGCCCTTTCTTATTTTGAGACAGGGTCTCACTAAGCTGGCCTCAAACTTGTGATCTTCTTCCATCAGCCTCCTGAGTCACTGGGATTATAGATGTACACCACTGTGCCTGGTGCCCCTGGGGAACGTTGTAAAACCCGTAAGACCTCATCACAACACTACCCAGAGCCTTTCCCTGGCTCATCAGTGAAACAGGACAAAGCCCACATGTCTTAGTCAGATCCACCCTGGGCCCAATGAGGGCTATAAGTGCTGATATAGGATCAACTCCCTCCAGAGGCAAGCTCTCATCAAGTGTTCCTTAGCCTTGCACTTGAGACACCCCTTAAATGACCAGGCACACCTGAGCCACTAACACAAAGCTGGGCTTCATCCGCACATGCTGGGCTGTATATAGGGAGATCAACTCCAAGTGTTCTAGGCTGACAGGGATCATAGGACTCATGTGGCAAGAGATGACACATTCATCCAGGAAACCTTTTGTTAAGTACCTATTGAATGTCAGACCCACTTGCTGGGTGCTGGTAGGAACATCCTGCCCTCAAAGTAGCTGGGCTCCACTGGGGTTTCAGAACTGTTAAAGAGTCTGCTCACCTCTAGGGAGGTTCTACTCCAAGCCAGACACCCATGGGCCTCTGATTATGCTCCCCTCCCCCAACTTTATTATGAAATGGGTCATGAAAATTGAAGAAGTTTCAATTTTCACTGAATACCCATATACCTACCACAGATTTAATAATTCATATTTTGTTATATTTTCTGTCTGTATCTTCTTATCCATCCATCCCTCTATCCACCCATTTCCTTATTTTTGGTCTGAGGTCAAAATGAGTCAGTCAAAACCCTCACACCCCTAGAAGGAAACCAGCCAACTTAACCTGTTGCAACTCCACACAGGGGAGTCTTCTCTCCATGAGTTCACACTTAGCCTGGAACTCAGTAACAAATGGGATGTAGACACCAGGATTTTCCCATGACAGCCCCAGTGCCTGGAAGTGTCAGAGATTTGTTTGCTATCACCCTTCTAGCTACAACCTCAGTCCAGGGTTTGCTAGTCACCAAGGATTCAGCTTATATTTAATAAGAATATGGAGTTCAGAGTCATACACATGAGGGTTTGTGTCCCACTCCATCTCATGCTGGTGGGAGAGTCACCATCTGACTCCTGTTCCAAATGATGAGGAATCCCTGAGAGGATGTCTTTTAGGACTAGCAACCCCCAGAACCTCCTTCCTTAGTCTTCCCCAGGAAAGCTGGCCACAGCTGACCATTCCCTCCTCCCCTCAGAACACTCCTGGATTCTGAGCAGCCTTCTCTGAAAGCCTAGTCTCCTGATAGCTATGGAAGGCTTCCCTGGTCCTGGCCACCAGGTTGACACTATAGATCTGGTTTCACCATATGCCCTTGTACCCGTGCCCAATGCTTGTGGTGCTTCAGGCAGCCAATCAGAGGCCAGGCTTTGGGAGGTGGAGGTGAGAATCTCACACCTGGGGGTCTCTCTGATAAGTCCAGGCCTGGGTCAGGGGACCTTGGCCTAAATAGAGCATGGGAGTGAGCTGAGCCTGCACAGCTGGCCTGGTCTCAGGCCTAGGACTTTGGCCCAAGGACAAAGATACCCATAAATAAAGCCGGGTCCAGTTCTCAACCTCACACCTACCATGATGCGACTGCTCAGGCTGATCCTCAGCTTGATCCTCTTTGGCTTCTCCTGGGGTAAGTGGGCCAGGAGCAGCCTTGACTGGTTGCCCAGTTTGGGGCAACCCACATTCCCAGCACCAGTCCAGGAACCAGGCTGAATAGAAGGGAAGTAGATGAACAGGTATGCAAAGGAAAAAGAATGGACCAGGGCAAAGGAGCAGGAAGGGGCCTGCAGGGTCAGAAGTGGGAAAGAATGGGATGGAGCTGGTCTCACAAATGGGACAGGAGCTTGAGTCAAGCCTGGGAGGGCTTAAGAAGCTGAGCTGTGAAAGTTGGGTGTGTAGAAAGAGTCCACAGGTTGCATGAGGGGTATGAACTGTTTAGGCCTGGATGGGTAGAGGTCAGGGAGAAAAAGAGCCTGGGCTGGAGGACAGGGGTGAGTTGGAGAACAGGAGGGACTAAGTTGAAGAGATGTGGGAGAATAGAGATTGATTGGATGGAGGGTAAACCACAATAGCTTTGGAGGCCCAGAAAGTGCTGATGGGGGAAGAAGGGCTAGTGACAATTCCTTTTGATTTGGATCTCTCTGGGGCACACAGCCTGGGGACATCCAGGGGAAGCAGGTGGGGAGAGGTGGGCTGGGGTGTTGATTCTCACCAACCGGATGGTCAGGCTGTGGAGTTCCTGCTATTAAACCATCACTGAGCTTCAGCCAGAGGATTGTCAACGGGGAGAATGCTGTGCCAGGCTCCTGGCCCTGGCAGGTTTCCCTGCAGGTATACACACCCTGAGGGTGGGGTAGAGTCCTGAGTGCTTCATGCCTACATATAATCTGAGTTCACCTCCAACTCTGACCCCTGACTCCAGGACGGCAATGGCTTCCACTTCTGTGGTGGCTCTCTGATCAACCAGTACTGGGTGGTCACTGCTGCCCACTGCAATGTCAGGTGAGTACTTGTACCCCACCTGCTCTGCCCACTTGGCTGCCCCTCTCTTGCTCTGCCCTCCCAGCGTATGCCCAACCAATCTCTTACTGCAGTCCTGGGCGCCACTTTGCTGTCCTGGGTGAGTACGACCGATCGTCTAACACCGAGCCTGTGCAGGTACTATCCATCTCAAAGGTAAGTGCCTGGCTGCATGCATGGGAAGGAAGAATGGGTCACAGGTGGGTTCCTCTGGGAAAGAATTCAGGCATGTCCTGGCCTATCCATCTCGGCACCATCGATGGGTACCTGTGCCCATCCCAGCCCTACATGGCCCCTTCCTGCTCCACAGGCTATTACACACCCAAGCTGGAACCCCACCACTCTGAACAATGACCTGACACTCTTGAAGCTCGCCTCACCAGCACGATACACAACCTATATCTCACCAGTCTGCCTGGCTTCCTCAAATGAGGCACTGCCTCAAGGCCTCACATGTGTCACCACTGGCTGGGGACGCCTCAGTGGCGTGGGTAGGAACCTGGGCCCTGAACAGGAGGAGAGGGAGGTATCTTGGACCAGCCTGACCATCCCTTCCTGGCCCACAGGCAATGTGACACCAGCACGTCTGCAGCAGGTGGTTCTACCTCTAGTCACCGTGAATCAATGCCGGCAGTACTGGGGCTCACGTATCACTGACTCCATGATCTGTGCAGGTGCCTCAGGTGCCTCTTCATGCCAGGTGAGCACAAGCACTCTGCCCTCTGCATTGTTCCACAGCATACCTCCCCAACCTGTCATACTGACTTCTCTTCCCTCTCAGGGTGACTCTGGAGGCCCTCTTGTTTGCCAGAAGGGGAACACATGGGTGCTTATTGGTGTTGTCTCCTGGGGCACCAATAATTGTGATGTGCAAGCACCTGCCATGTACACTCGAGTTAGCAAGTTCAACACTTGGATCAATCAGGTCATAGCCTACAACTGAGCCTACCACAGGCTCCCTCCCCATTTCAATCCAATAAAAGACTCTAGTCTCTGTCCTCTTGTCTGTCCTCCTGGCACAGGGAAAAGGAGAGGCTTTTTAGTTCTATCCCCACCTTTCTGACACAGAAAGGTCTGGAGTAAAGATCTTTCTACAGTATCCAGCCCAGGCTAGGGCCCTCATCCCTCCTCCTCTGGGGCAACCCCTTGGTTCCACAGTACACAGGGATTTTAGAATGAATGGGCAGCCTTCCTTGGGGAGGGCAGCCTGTTTATTGAATACAGAGGATACATTTACAAACTGAGTACACAAAATAAATAACTGACATTCTCCATCCACGGTCCATGGCATAAAGGCCTATCAAAGGTTCAAAACTCCAAACTCCATCTATCCTACCCTCAGGCCTACCCTGGGCAAGAGGGGAAAAAAAATCCTCAGGGATTCAGGCCCCCAGAAACACTTATGGAACTGGGAGAATTTGTGAAGCCCTGGGGCTTGGGCTTTCCACTGCCTTCTGCCCAGAGGGCAGTCAGAACAGAAGACAGGGGTGTGTAAGGCACAGTTGACTTGGCACAGAGTGGTCTCTTTGGTTTTCCTCTGGAAACAGCACGTGCAGAGAGAGGAGGGCCTGGCCCAAGGCTGCCCAAAGGAAGGAGCTGAGTAGGGGTCCAATGTTCCCTGCTGGCAGGGGCTCTAACTAAGGCCAAAGCTGGCCCCTGGCCCTTTCTGCCCACTGAAAGCAGCTGTGGAGGAAGAAGGTTTGGGTTCCAGCCTGGTTTGTGTTGGTGTAGACATCATGACAGCCATGGGGACAGTTCTGGCTCAGGCCTCTAAAAAAGAAGCCCCGCCAACCCCACCCACTTCCCACAAGGGTTCCCTCCAGCCTGAGACTCAGCAGGCCCCAGACTGGAAGGTTAATGCTGTAAAAGGAAGTTGACACAGGGTGGGTGGGGCAAGGCCAGCTCTCACAGCAAGATCAGTCATTACCCTAGGCACCCAGGGTTCAGAAGCAGGTCACACAGTATGGCTAAGTTCCAGGGAGAAGCTGAGCAGAATGGGAGCTGAGCAGCCCACGACCCTCTCTCAATGTAGCAGTTCCTTCCTTTCCACTTCCTTTTAGAGGACTTTGGTTATCTATGCAAGATGGGTGTGCATTCATCACCCAGAGGCTGCCCATACCCAGACTAGACACCAGATGGCGCCTTCATGAAGCTGCAGAGGAGGGTACAGTGACACCTGAAGGGAAGAGGCAATGGATAACACCAAAGGATGAAATTAGAGATGGCCATGGGAACTTAAGGGAGAACCATCTGCCTTGGCCCAGGTGCCCCCATCCCCTGGGTAGCAGCAGTGGGGCTCCCTTTAAACCCCAACAGTTGGGAAGGAGGCACCTGGGGAATGAAATAGACATCTAAGGGGGAGAGGGAGGCAATAGTGAGTGCTGCAAAAAAGGCACTGAGTATATTGGGGAGGACCCCACTCAAGCTGACCATCAGCAATGGCTAAGGTCCATTCCATGGCCCTACCACAAGAGGTCCTGGAAGACTTGGGTTAGAAGGGGTCCCTGGTGGCACCATGAAGGAAGATCTTGGCTGGGAGGTAGAGGCTGCTTGGGTCCAATCAAGGAGATTTACAGTCTAGCTAAGGCCAAAGCCAGGCCTCCCACTGGAGCATAATCTTTTTATCTTTTTTTTTTTTTTTTTTTTTGTACTGGGGATTGAACCCAGGGCACTCAACCACTGAGCCACATCCCCAACCTTTTTTTATATTTTGAGACAGGTTCTCACTGAGTCGCTTAGGGCCTTGTTAAGTTGATAAGGCTGGCTCTGAACTCATGTTCCTTCTGCTTCAACCTCCCGAGCCACTGGAGCATAATCTGAAGGATCAGAATGGCATGGAATGTGGGGAGCTAGGAAGGAAGGTTCTGTGGCAAAACAGGGGGTGCCCAAAGTAACTACTCCAAAGGGTCCTGGACCATAGGACACCCTTCACTCCCAGGACTGCAGGACCCTTCAGTTGGGAAAGATCCAAAGAATGAGGAAGACAGTGAAGGCCAGGTTCTGTCCCTTTCCCCAAGTCACAAAGCAGCTACCCACCAAAAGGGGTATCAGTGCCAGGCCAGGCTCCCATTTCAGGGGAGTCATGACCCTCCTGGGCTACCTCGACTCCCATCACACCAGGCCCAGGCCCATGATAAGGTCAGGGGCTGCTAAAGGCACAGAGAAAGGGCCAGGGCCAGACATTCTCTATATACCACTAACCATGAGACCTGTCTTCACAGAGGATGTCAGGCCCAGAGGGCACAGCCGAGCCCAGCCAGTCTGGGACCATGTTGTATCTGTGCCACAGCTGGTGGCTCAGCCATTGTATTGTTGCTGATAGCGGAGGTTGAGCTCTCGCAGCTCCCGCTCCCGCACACGGCGTGACTTGTTGGAACGTGTGGAGCGGCTGGAACGGGTGGACTGGGCCGACTTGGTGCTCTGGCAGCGTGAGGACGCACGCTTGAGGAGGTTCTGGGAGATGGAGCGGTGCAGATTCTTCATGGATGAAGAGGCTGCCATGCTCACCACCCATGGGTGCCTCAGGGCCTGTAGTGCAGTCATACGGGCTCCAGGGTCCACTGTCAGCAGGCGGTCAATGAAGTCCTTGGCCAGATTGGATACACTGGGCCAGGGCTAGAAGCCAAGGATAAGCATTAGAATTAGAGTACCCAACACTGTCCTCCCATCTGGATGATGCTGCCACCACAACACTGGGACCTGCCCAGAGGCCTTGCACTTCCTAGGGAGAGGCAATGCTTCATCCTCCCAAGTAGTATTCTGGGCCTCTCCTACCCACCCAACACTGACCTAGGCTTCTGAGTGGAGCTGACCTCTGGGTCATGAGGAGTCTTGACAGAGGAAAAGGACCCATTCTTTTTCCCAGAGAACATTTCTAAGTGCTATGAACCCAAAGCCTGGCTCAGGGAGGTGACTCCTGACAAGACCCTCAACCTACCCCAGGACCACCATAATCAGGGAAAACTTCAGACAGAACAACCCAAACATTTCTACCACATCTTTAGACAAGACTTAAACTCCAACCTGGATGGTCAAAACAGATCATTTAAAGGGGAGCTTCCTGGTACCTTTAAGTACCTGGGTCCCACCTCCTTTCAACTGCCAAAGCATTCCTTTAGCCTTGGGGTAAAAAAGGAAAATCAAAGCATCTAGATTTCTCAGTCAGCTGACAGGAGCTCTTAGAGCCAGACACCCAGGGGTACTCTCTAGTTTGCGTGACTTCTCTGAGGCATGAAGGGCTCCTATGCACCAGCCTCCTAATGTTATGTTCTGTCCAAAGGGAGGAACTCCACAAAGACTGCTTTGCTACACACACCACATACTGAGCACCTGTTCATCTCAGGGCTACACAGAAAGCACCTGTCCACCTCAGGGCCACCTGCCTGGCTTGTCTTCATTTCGCTGAGTCTTAGATTCTCAGTATGATATTCTTAGGTTCTCAGATACTCTGTGAGCCCTCAGTGCTTATGGCTGTTATTCTAGCTATAACTTGAAGACTGTGAATTAAAGTTTATTATTCCCATTAGATGGTGCTGAGCCCTAGTGCTTGGCACAGTGCATACAGGAGGCACACAGTAGGTACAGGCTTAGTGAGTTAACCACCCTTACATACTGACTGATGTGTGCCCTCGGCTGAAGCTGCTTCCAAGCCATGGGGTTCAGTCGGCAGAGCCCATATGTCCTGGGCCCCTTCTGGAGGGTAGGCTGAGTCCATGCTCTCCTAGGAGCACATCTGGCATGGGCTCTGATGCTCCTCAAGGGATGGGTGGCTAAGCTCTTAGGACCTTTCCTGATCCTACTGCAGAGTCTCTGCTGAGATGCCAGAGGCACCATAACTTTCCTTCCTGTCACTGAAGTCTGCCTGTTCCACCCCATGGCACCCTTCATCTTGGAGAAGCCCTGAACATGCTCTCCAGGGAACTCAGGGAAATCTGTGGAAGCCCACTTTTGGGGTGACAACATGATCATTTAGCAGACAGTCATACCCATTGACTACTGACACCCCTAGTCTGGCCCTCTGGACCTCTTGCACTATTATTATCCCTTTCCCACTGCTGGACAGGGGCAAGGAAAAGACACCATTCATCTGGAATTCTGTGGAAGGGCTGAGCTGCTTGCAGCTGCTGTCCTCACCTGCCTTTTGGAAGGCAAATATCAAATTTTCTTGAGCTGAACTGGAAGTGACAGGGAAATCACAATGCCAAACAGTCACCTAACAGGGCTGTCCTCACCATCAGGACAGCTTTCCAGTGATTCTGGTAGAAAAGTCATGGCCTCAAGGACATATAGCCATAGAAGGTCCAGAGAGATACCTTGCTGTCTGACTGGAACAGATGGTTGCCACAAAAGCTTTTGGCTTACAGCTCAAGAAAGTCTCACTGATTGTTACTACTACCTGAACACAAGGAGCCACTGCTATGGGCCAACTAATCCAGACCACAGACACTAACTGCAGCCCCTGTTACTCACTTAAGAGATGGAAAGCAGTGGGCTTAATGCCCCATATTGCCCTACCAGCCTTTTATGGTGTCCAAGAAAATAACTTGGTGGGGAACACATAGCAGCCTAGCCTGGCCTGTAAAGGAAACAGCCACAGGATAGGGCTGGCAGCTTAGACTAGTCCAAACAGGGCTAAGACACAGCCTCTGCCCCTGTCCTGTGGTCCAACGTGGATGGAAAGGCAACTCCTCTACAGAACAGTGGTAAAGCTGGACTCACAAGCCAAGAATCTGAACATGGATGGACCAGAGGCTTCCCTATTTCCCATCTGCAGACCACCAAACCATGGAACCCTGTGGCTTTGAACCAGTCCAGTGCAGTTTTAGAAGGGCCTCTCACTAGATCTACCCCATGGGCTTAAGCATCTCCATCTCCAGAGTGGCACAGGCTCACCCCAGGCATCTACCCCTGCTGCTAGTCGGGCAGCCAGCCTGTTAGTGCCAAAGCGAGCCAAATTGATCCACCTATCCTGTTCCCCCAGACTCTCGCCTCATCAATTACTGTGTACGTGCAGCTGTACACAGAATGCTGATGGACTCATTTGTGTTTGAGGGCCAGCCCAGCCCTTTCTGACAGGTCCCAGTGCTCCTCATCTTTGAAGAGCTGGGAGTGGCTGTACTGGGGGAAGGGGGAAGATCCCCCAAGCCAATGATTCAAGTCATCCTGACCAATGACCACCAGACTACCCCTCATTCACTCAAGAACATGCAGAGCGTAATCAAGCAGGCTGAACACAGGGAGGTAGTCCCCATCCTGCCTGCTGACACTGACGTAAGTGGGGGCTTAGGTTGACCTCCAGAATAATGTTCCTGGAAGCCTTGTTGAGACCTCAAACAAGGCTCAAAAAGGAAAAATAAGGCCTTCCACACTCACCCACAGCCATGTTCTGCCTCAAGTCCAATCCAATACCTTCTAAGAAAGAATTCAATACCCATAGCCCAACTACCTGCTCCCCCAACATGCTCAGGCCTCTGAGCCTAGGTGTCCTTCAGCCTATGATTGACTGACCAGGAAGCATTCTGGGCATGAGAAGAAGGAAAATAATAAACAGTTATGTTCTTTAGTTTCCACAACTCTGCTTCCTCTGGGTGAAAGACAGAACTTTGAGCTTAATATATATACTTGGGGCCAGACCAGGACATAATAAATGTAGATGTCAGGTGCCTGATAGATGGGACAAGCCACAAGTATCACTTGGTCAGCCTCCCAGAGGCTTCTACCTATTTCTGGACTCACATGGAGCATTGGGCCTGGAAGGAAATGATAAGAGGTTGGTTGGAGTCAGGACAATGGCACACACCTATAATTCCAGGTACTTGGAAGGCCAAGGCAGGAAGATCACAAGGCCAGCCTAAACAACTTAGTGAGACCCTGTCTCAAAATAAAAAGGGCTGGGGATGTAGCTCAGTGGAAGAGTACCCTGGGTTCTATCTCCAATACCACTAATTAAAAAAAGAGAGAAAGAAAAAAAGTTGGCTGGCTTTGCTTCCAAACATTCCGGCCTCTGTCTACTCTGGATTCAGAAGACAGCTTCAATACCTGGGGTGCCAGGGCTGGGGATGTGGCTCAAGCGGTAGCGCGCTCGCCTCGCATGCGTGCGGCCCGGGTTCGATCCTCAGCACCACATACCAACAAAGATGTTGTGTCCGCCGAGAACTAAAAAATAAATATTAAAAATTCTCTCTATCTCTCTCACTCTCTCTTTAAAAAAAAAAATACCTGGGGTGCCAGTCTACACTCTCCACAAGTCTCTGGAGTTGTATGGGTAAGTGGTTCAGACCTGTGGAGAGGCTGTGAGGGGAGGGACATCATCTCCACTCTATTAAGCCACTGCCTTTCTCCTGAGACCAGTCCCCAAGGAGGCTTGCCCCTTTCAATTGGGATACCTACTCCTGAGGAACCAACTGCAGAAAAGAGGAGGGACTGTCCATGAATAATTCCTCACCAACTTAACCTCCTTCCCCCACTTCTGCTGGGTCAAAGTCACTCTTCGATAGTGGAGCTCAGGGTAGTGCATGCCTTTAATCCCAACAGCTAGGGAGGCTGAGGCAGGAAGACTGCAAAGTCAAGGCCAGCCTCAGCAACTTAGTGAGGCCCTAAGCAACTCAGTGAGACCCTGTATCAAAATAAAATACAAAAAGAGGCTGGGAGATGTGGCTCAGGAGCTATGTGCCCCTGGGTTCAATACCCAGTACCACACACAAAAAAAAAAAAAAAATGTGGAGCCCAACTCTTTCTTTGGAAGAGAGGCCCTAAAGCAGAAAGACAGACAGGAATTCTGCTCTACCTAAGAGGACTTGCCTTTTTCCTCCCTATCCCTTCCACTTGCTCTAGTTCTGATGTCACAAGGGCCTAGCAAAAACATTTCCCAAGGAAGCCTGGCATGATGGCACATGCCTGTAATCCCAATGACTTGGGAGGCTAAGTCAGGAGGATGGCAGGTTCGAAGCCAGTCTCAGCAATTTAGCAAGGCTATAAACAATCTAGTGAGACCATGTCTCAAATTAAAAAAAATGAAAAAGAGGGGGAGTGGCCTGGATATGTAGCTGAGTGGCAGAGCACTTGGCTAGCACAAGCCAGGCCCTATGTTTGATGATGATGATGATGATGATGATGGAAGAGGAGGAAGAGGAAGAGGAGGAGGAGGAGACAATGACTGCAAATCAGCAACCAATATTTTAATTCTATCTTCTCTGGGTGACCTCAGTTTTAACATGAAGGGACTATATGCAATGAATCTAAGTCTCTTCCAGTTTCTAATGTCCTAGGTTCTAAGAACACAGTCCCCCATCATTTTTCCTCTCTTGACTGCATGCAAGGCACACAGCATACTATCTGACATTCCAGCTAACCTCCTGACCCTTATGGGTTCTTTATCCAATCCATGATTCTGGGAAGGCTCTCAGACAGAGAAGGCAGCCCCACCAAAGAGCTGCTGGAAGAAGGAGGGGAGGAATGACGCGAGGCTTTGCTACCATGACTCAGTTCTTCCCTCAGCTTTGTCTCAAGATGTATTTTTATATTTTCAGACCCTGTATTGCCACCCTCAAAGGCCTCCTTTCTGTACTTACGTGGGCCTAAATGAGAGCAGTGAAAAGGGCACAGAGGAAATTCTGGGAAACAGAGTTTCAGATTTACTAAGGAGAGCAGAACTCTTGAGTGTTGTAACAAGAACAGCACACTCTGAAGCTGCCCACAAGAAGAAATGTTTAACCCCTTTAACAGTGAATAACCCCTTCAACAGGGTTAGACAGGGTGGCACTGAAGCCAACATCCCCTCTTCTGGTCAACATACCCATTGTCCTGGTGCCTGGGATTCCAGACCAGGCAAATCTATCACCCTGGGCTAAGGCAGGTGCCAGAGAAGGGGAGGGTAGCAAAAAAGAGAAGGATGCGGGTGGAGAATCTGAAGGGGAGAAATAGAAGGAAGATAACGGAGTTTTTAAAAGAGGCAGGGCAACTAGACACAATGGTACATACCTCCCTTTTGATACTCTATCTCAAAATTTAAAAAAATAATAAATTAAAAAGGGCTGGAATTATAGCTCAGTCACAGAGCTCCCCTGGGCTCAATCCCAGGACGGTAAGTAATATAAACAAACAAACAAACAAACAAATAAATAACCAAGCAAGCAGGACTGTGGGTATAGCTTAGAGGTAGAATGCTTCCCTAGCATGTACAAGGCCTTGGGTTTAATCCCCATACCAAAACAAACAAACAAACAAACAAAAACCCCAAAGTAAAAACACAAAAATGAGAAATGGCATGACAACTTAAAGGTTAAGTAAATCTGAGCTCTAAAACTTGAGATAAATAACAAAATGCAATCTTATACCCCAATCTATTCATGCTCAGAGCTCATGAAGTGAAGGGAGGGACAGGAGGAAGACAGGGTATGACTCAAGAATCAAGCTGGGCATGATAACACATCCTAGTTACTCAGGAGGCTAAGGCAGGAAGATCGCAAGTTAGAGACCAGCCTTCCTTGATAAGTTGCAATGCCCCATCTCAAAATAAGAAATAAAATAAATAAAATAAAAAGGGGTGGGGAATAGTTCAGTGGTAGAGTACCCCTGGGTGGTAGAGTACCCCTGGGTTCAATCCCAGTACTGTGCCAAAAAAAAAAAAAAAAAGTTGAGAAGGATTGCTTCTTTCCTCACTTTGGAGTCAGGAGGGTATCAACAGCTGTGCCAGCAACCTATCAATGTCTTTTAATGATGTCATAGAAGATTCTGGGTCTAGGAGACTGCTAAATGGTGATCTCCACTCAAGGTTTCTGCTGAAGACAAAAGGTTTCCAAGGCCCAACCTGGCTCTTTGGTTTTTTAATTCTTATTTATTCACTCATTCATTTATTCATTCAGTACTGGGGATCAAATTCAGGGAGTGTTTTACCACTAAGCTACATCCCCAGCCCTATTTATCTTGAGACAGGGTTTCATTAAGTTGCTGAGATTGGCCTCGATCTTGAAATGCTCCTGCTTCAGCATCCTAAGTTGCTGGGATTACAAGCTTATGCTACCATGTCCAGAATCATTTTTTTTGTTTTTAAACTTCTTCCCATTCTAATCTCTGAGGCAGTGTGGAACCCTAGTGGCAATCAGCATCTCACCCATATGTGGTCTCTGTCCCTAGAGGTCTGTGTCAGCAGAATCCTGCACACTCAGGACTCAGTTCAGGGTTGGCACCTGATTAACACAGGATAGCAGTATGTGTGAAGAGATAAGTGACTTAGCCTTCTGTTCCAAGCCAGTTATGATACACTGGAGTGGAGCTCAGTTATGGGTACAATACACATACTGAGAAACAGACAAACCGAGACACATCAGGTATGAAAAGGGGTGACCTTGTATGACGGGAGTACTGACAGGAAGGAGAGCCTGGAGAGGCAAGCTGGTGGAGATGGTTGGACCAGGTTACTATTAACCATTTCGTATGATGGAGAGACTTACCTCTCATCTCAGTGGTGGCAGAGGGAACAAGTGTGGGAGGCCATGAGTAAATCTGAAGAGGTCAGAATGTGGGAAATACAGCAACCTGGCAGCTCCTAGAGGAATTCAAGGGCTTGGAAATGACAGAGCCTGTGAGATGGCAGGGCTATCCAGGTGGAGATAAACAATAAGAAGAAGAGGAAGGGGCCATCTGGCACACAAGTATGATGTCCCCTTGAGGGCTGGGAGTGAAAAGCAGCCGTGATCAAAAGTGGCTCGGACTTGGGCTGTTGAGCTGCTAGAGATGGTCAGAGCAAGGCCTTTCTGTAGGAAGGGCTAAATGTGGCAGCATGGGAGGATGGTGTCTGGTTCTGCCACCACAGGGAAGGTCCTGCTCTCTTGGGGAGTGTGTCTCCAAGGCAGCAGAGACAGAAGAATGCCTAGAGGATAAGACTCCAGCTAACTCCTGTCACCTAGAGAGCACCAGTATATGCTACATCCTTTACATCTCATTTTGTCTTCAACATCTCAGTGTTAAAGAGTCATTTTAAGCCAAATGGGATGGCATACACCTGTAAACTCAGCTACACAGAAGGCTGAGACTGGATAACTGTAAGTTTGAGGCCACTCTGGGCAACTTAGCAAGACCATCTCAAAATGAAAAAATAAAAACAAAAAAAGTTTGCCTGTATATACACTTTGTAACAACCAAAGGTATGAAAAATTGTGCTCTATATGTGTAATAAGAATTGTAATGCATTCCAGTATCATATATAAATTTTTAAAAAAAGAGCTTGCCTGAGTTCAATTCCTAATACTGTTAAAAAAAAAGGAAGAAGAAGAAGAAGAAGAAGAAGAAGAAGAAGAAGAAGAAGAAGAAGAAGAAGAAAAGAAAGAAAGAAAGAAAGAAAGAAAAAGAAGAAGAAGAAAGAAGAAGAAAAAGAAAGAAGAAGAAGAAAGAAGAAGAAAGAAGAAGAAGAAGAAGAAAGAAGAAGAAGAAGAAAGAAGAAGAAGAAGAAAGAAGAAGAAGAAAGAAGAAAGAAGAAAGAAGAAGAAGAAGAAGAAGGGCTAGGGTTGTAGCTCAGTGGTAGAGCGCTTGCCTCCCATGTGTGATGCACTGGATTTGATCCTCAGCACCACATCAAAATAAATATATTTTTTTAAAAAAAGCAATTTTAAGAAGTGGAAGCTAGATGTGGTGGCCTATGCTTATAATCTCAGATGTCAGGAGGCTGAGGCAGGAGGACTGCAAGTTCAAGGGTAGCCCTGGCAACTTAGCAAGACCCTGTCTTAAAAAAATAAAAAGAGCTGGGGGCTGGGTTTGGGGTTGTAGCTCAATGGTGGAGCACTTGCCTAGCATGTGTGAGGCACTGGGTTCGATTCTCAGCATCACATATAAATAAATAAAGGTATGCTGACAACTAAAAAATATTTTTTAAAAAGTGAGAATTTAGTTCAGTGGTAAAGTGCACCTGGATTCAATCCCCAATATTAAAAAAAAAAAGAAAGAAAGAAAAAAAGAAAAGGAGGAGGAGAAGGAGGGGGAGGAGGGAATCTAGCTATTTGGGAGTCTAAGACAGGAAGATCACTTGAGCCCAGGAGTTGGGGGCAATATATCCTGTCTCTTAAAAAGAAATAAAAAGTAGGGAAGAGTAAGGTAAACAGAGGGGTCAGGAAAGAGCTGAGATGGGAAAAGTAAATATCAGCTCTGGCCTCAGGCACTCATCCTACTGCAGGGCAGGACAATCAGAACTAATGGTGGAAACCCAATTTACTGTCCCTCAAGTACCCTTCAACTCTAAGGGAATGGATAGCCAGGCGGCAGCCCAGAGATCCCACCCTGGAAGGCCACCTCCCATCATCCCTTTATCCCCCAGATAGTGGCAGAGTGGGCTTCCTCTCCCACCAACCTTGTCACCTGCTCAGCAACACTCACTCTCCTGAACAAAACTCTGTAAAAGTTGTACCCAAACCCACCTATTCCTGGTGTAGTCACCTGGGCTCACCCACAGCTCAGAGCCTGCCCAAGCAGAGGAGGGTGTCAATTCAGGCTGCTAAAAGCAACAGACAGCAGAGCTGCTGATGGCATCACTCTGCCATCAAACCTCCAAGAGCCTCTTCATGCATCCTGCCTCTAGAAATAGAACGCTTGACAAAAGCAATGACATCAGGCCAAGGATGTCACATTTCATGTCAAGTGAAGTACAGCAGCTTTGTGTGAGAGGACCCTAACAGTCTTCCAGTATGAGTCTACAAGTGGTGACTCATCTTCTGTGTTACTCCTTTGGAAACAGCTCCTCCAAGCTTCTGGGGCCTCCTGCAACAGGAAGCTCACCTCTCAAGGTGGCTCTGTATGTCTTCACACTGCTCTCAACCCTACACATGTCTTCCTCACATTTAGTAATATGTGTCTTTATCACATCCAATATGCCCTCTCCACTCTAGCACCTTTGGGCATTGGATGAAAACTCAGATTTCTGCTCTCAAAGTGATCTCTTTCTGCATTCCCGACTCTCTAAGAGTCTCGAATTTACACTAATAAGTGAAGAGCACACAGAGTCCTAAGGCCTTCAAATCCTTCCGCCTGTGGGCACAGGCATCTCTGGCCAGCATTCCCCTAAGCACAATGCCATTGGAATCTCTAATATGTCCAAGAGACCAGTCCCCAGAAGAAAGTACTCCCTACTGATGAGCAACCCCATCTGCCTACCAGCAATCACATTTGGGACCTTTTCTAGGGCATCATCAACAACTGGTGGTTTTCCTTAAGAGAAGGCAAAACAAAGAACCCTCCCCTCCCACATATATAACCAGTTATCACTTATAAATGTTCCAGTTTAACCCAGCAAATACTCAAACAGGTACCTGTCATGTGCTGACCCTGAACAGTGGAGAGCATATGTTACTGATACACATACTATTCCTCAAGGGCCTCATAGGAAGGAGAGGTATGTCCACAGACCAGAGAAAGCACTGAAGCCAAGACCCTAGCACATACTAAGGCAGATGTCTCAGGCTACAGTGGGGCAAAGGTCAAGAACACTGAAGCCAAGCTGACTAGAATTCAAA
Organism: Spermophilus citellus; assembly: GCF_964194105.1. Lineage (NCBI taxonomy): Eukaryota > Metazoa > Chordata > Mammalia > Rodentia > Sciuridae > Spermophilus > Spermophilus citellus. The sequence goes on along the minus strand of NC_138200.1, from coordinate 52,585,212 downwards.
TCCTGCCATCCTCTAGCTTTAAGACCACCAGCAAGGTACTTAACCTTACCAGCCTCAGTTTTCTCAGTTGTAAAATGGGGGAATCATAGCATCTGGAGAGACTGTTGTGAAGATTAGAAATGTTGGTTGCAGCACATCCAGTCCCATGGCTGGTGCTCAGCAAGCACAACACAAACAGCAGTGGTCAGCATTATTCCTAAAGGAAGCAAACTTTGAATTGGATCTTTTAGAGCTAATCAAATTTCTAAGGATGACACTGGGAGCAGATAGAACAATGTGATCAAAAACTCACTGTGAGTTGTGAATGCAGCAAATATGTTGGGCCTATGATGTGTGCAAGTGGGGTACAACTTGGACCTCAGCTTTGGGCTGGAGTATCTGAAATGTCAGGATCATAGGGCCTCACCACCATTGTGCCCTACCAGGTATGTCAAGGTGAGACCCTTATAGATGGCATGCTGTTGCCCCATACTCCTTCTTCTTTCTTTCTTTCTTTTTGGTACTAGGGATTGCACCCAGGAACATTACTGAGCTAGATCCTCAGCTCTTCTTAATTTTTTATTTTGAGACTGGGTCTTACTAAGTTCCTGAAGCTGGCTTCAAACTTGCAATCCTCCTGCCTCAGCTTCCCAAGTTGCTGGGATTACAGGTGTGCACTACCATGTCCAGCTACTCTTTCTTTTCTTAACCATGTGGAGTCCACTCCATGGAATCCCTGATCTGCCTCAAAATGCCCAGGAGCCAGGCTGGGATCATCCCAACAGCCGCCAGTGAGGCATCCTGCTTGTCTTCCACACTTTCTTCTGTGTTTCTCCTTCATTGTCAAGAACCAGGACTCCTCCCAGCATTATAGGGCTCCCACTAGAAGCACCAGGCTTGCCCCCCAGCTTTTTTCCACTTCTGTTCCAATACCCCCAAACAATCTCTGCTTACTCTGAAGCTCAGTCAGCAATGTCCCCTTGTCTGAGCCTACCTCCTGCAGGAAGTCTTCTATTCAAGTCCATGAGCCTGACAGAAGCTGTACAGTCAGAGCATGCAAGGAATAAGCATATCAGACAGGGGTTAATGTACAGAAGAAACCAACATAAAGGGGCAGGAGACAGGAAAAGTGTCCTACAAAGGTACCAAGTTCTATAGAACCTATTCCTTAGTGGGGAAATACAACCTTCTACACCTTGCTGAGCTCAGAGTGGGAAGTCCTTTGCTTGCAACCTCCCCTCAACAACCAGACAGGTTTCTCTGGCAGGGCCCTACTCACTTAGATGGACTTCATGAGGGCAAATGCCTACCACATAGTATAAGACAGATGACTGGAGTGAGGGAATAGGGCCCAGTCACTTGACCTGAGTCTCACAGTCCAAGTTCCAGACTATCCAGGTCCAGTGGCTCTATGCCAAGACTGTACTGGCATGTGCCTGCCAATGAGGCTTGTCCTGTGGCTGTTTCCCATTCCAGTTCTCTCTCCCCAGACAACCTCTAACTCCATGGGGAACGGGTCTTCATGCCTCTTGCATTTTTCCCAGGTGTGTGACCAGTAGGACAAAAAGACAGATTGATTTCCAGTGCTGAGAACCTGATTTACTGATGAGGCCACCTCCCCCTGGAAACACCCACAGAAATCTCTCCAAAGCCAGAGCTCTTCACAGAGGGTGGTAGAATCTGTTCATGGGGTCAGCCAAGCTCCAGGTGGCAGACAAATGCTACCAGGACCAGCCTGGCACCATGCAGAGTTCCAAGAGATTAGAGCTTCTAGAATACAACCAGCCTCTCAACCTTTAGGCACTCAAGGATATTAAAATTTCAGTTTCAGGGCTGGGGATGTGGCTCAAGCGGTAGCGCGCTCGCCTGGCATGCGTGCGGCCCGGGTTCGATCCTCAGCACCACATACCAACAAAGATGTTGTGTCCACCGAGAACTAAAAAATAAATATTAAAAATTCTCTCTCTCTCTCTCTCTCTCTCTCTCTCTCTCTCTCTCTCTCTCTCTCCTCTCTCACTCTCTCTTTAAATAAATAAATAAATAAATAAATAAAATAAAATAAAATTTCAGTTTCAACTACAACCTCAGGTGGTTCTCCAGGGCCTCCTACCCAGACAGCTGAACTTTCTGAGTTCCCCTACAGTATCTTCTGTCTGACTCCAAATGAACCTGCTTCTTAGGCCATTGCCCACAAGTCTGTTTCCTCTTGTCTCCCTCCTGTACTTTTGTGCATCCTCCAAAGTTCATGTTCCACTTGCTCCACAGTTGTTCCTGACCACCCAGTCCCTGTTCTTTCTCTGTGGTACTGGGTATTAAACTCAGGGGCATTCTACCACTAAGCCACATTTCCAGCACTTTTTATTATTATTATTTTTTTATTTTTATTTTGAGACAGGGTCTGGCTAAATTGCTGAGGGCCTCACTAAATTGCTGAGACTGGCCTTGAACTTTTAATCCTCCCACCTCAGCCTCCTGAGTAGCTGGGATTGTAGACATGTGCCACTATGCCTGGCAACCCAGCCCATTCTATGGCATCTGCCCAAACACTTGCTTCTCAAAGCATGGTCTATAAGCCAGCAGCACCAACACCAGCAGGGTGCTTGACAGAAGTAGAGACTCTCAGGCCTCACCCAGACTTACTGAATCAGAACCTACATTTTTAACAAGAATTAAGGGGATTTGCATGGACAATGAAGTGTTTGAAGGGTTCTTTCCCCAGTACCTCCTCCTACCCCCACAAAACAAAATCAAAAAAAGTGTGAGAAGCTCTGGCCTCTACCTCTCCTCAGCTGAGCCCTGGTTTCTTTTCACTTTTATACATGGAGATGAGGATAGATATGACTGTAATCATCCCTTCCAGTCACTCACTTCACAGCCAAATGTCTTCCTCAGAAGCAGAGGCAGAACCAACTTCAAGTACCTGCTGGTGATACCTTGCCAAACTTCTACAGTTCTGTCCCAGAAAACTGGGAGAGACTCTGACCATCGGTATATACCTGCAGGATTGGGCCACCCTGATGACCAATCCTATTTAAGGACCAAGTAAACATTAGGATATTAGCACTACTGAGGGGAGACAACTGTGCGCATTAAGGCATAATCCCCAAATTGTGCCCCTGATACCACCTGAGCTTCTTCCCAGTCCCCTCCGTAAATACCCCAAGCCAATACCTGCCCTGAAGAACCAAAGTTTGAACTGGGCTTGGAACCAAATCTAATTATACTGGAATGGTTCCCAAGTGAGACAGTACACTGTGAGGCACTCATGGCTTTTTTGTTTGTTTGTTTAGTACCAGGCAGGGATTGAACCCAGGGGTGCTTAACCACTGAGCCACATCCCCTGCCCTTTTTATTTTAAAACAGGGACTCACTAAGTTGCTGAGAGTTTCACCAAGTTGCCAAGGCTGGCTTTGAACTTGCAATTCTGCCTCAGCCTCCCAAGCTACTGGGATTACAGGCATGTGCCAATATGCTCAGTCACTCCTGGATTTTAACTGAGTAGTAGGCTACAATTCTCCAGCACCCTAAGCTCTTGCTCATTACCAGTATGGTCTCATTTACTGCCCAGCACAGTAGGTATATGAAGTGAAATTTTCTGCAAAACATGCCCATCTACTTAACATCTGAGAATGACAGTGGGCCAGACCTGACCACACTGTGGAAAGCACCAAGTGATCTACTCCTTCACTCCAGAGCCTATAGATCACAGTTGTAGTGTAAACAGTTACCACTGGCCTTACTGCCTCTACCCCTCTTCTAGAACTATGTCTGCACTATAGCTGGCATGAAGAGGAAGGCTTTCCTTTCTAACTTGTACCACCTGTGAGACCTGTAACCTGGAGATCCACCTAACCCTGAAGGGAACTAAGTCCATAACCACATCTAGAAGCTGACAGGAAAGTGATGATGAATCTCATATACTTAAGTTGGTAACATGGGGCTATTGGGTGATTCCTGCAGGAAACACTGATCTAGGCTAGCTCTTGGAAGCAAGAAAGAGGTCCTGACCCAAACCCTTTTGAGGAAAGCTGGACTGCACAAGGAAGCTTCTCCCAAAGCTACTTCCCATCCATACAGGTTACATAAAAGACACAGACAGCATCTTGGCAGGCCCAGGCCTGAAGGGAACACTCAGTGGGGAATAGCCATGGCAGTATCCTTAGTGTCCAGTTGATGCACAAAACTCAGCTCACCAAAGCCATCATAATTCTTTTCTTTATGGGTTCCCTAAGTACACCATTATCTAAAAGGTGCTTACAGTTCCCTGCAGTCAGCTTTGTCATCTACCCAGTTAGCATCTTTCTAAGGATTCGCCAGCTCTTTCTCCATACCTTTCTTTGGCAACCAGCAGTGCTGAAACCTGATATTTTTGCAGATATGAGAAATATCAATGGATCCAAAAACACAAACTGATGGCCTGCTGGTTGAATATGGGCCACAGGTTAATGTTTGCTGGCATACAGATACTATTTAATATGTGACCTGGATTTGCAAAAATCTTTTTTTTTAAATCTTTATTTATTTGTTTTATATGGTGCTGCGGATCGAATCCAGTGCCTCACACATGCGAGGCAAGCGCCCTACCACTGAGCTACAACCTCAGTCTTTTTTTTTTTTTTGTACTGGGGATTGAACTTGGAGCACTGGACCACTAAGCCACATCCCCACACATCCCCAGTCCTATTTTGTATTTTATTTAGAGACAGGGTCTCACTGAGTTGCTTAGCACCTCGCTTTCACTGAGGCTGGCTTTGAACTCACGATCTTCCTGTCTTAGCCTCCCAAGCCACTTGGATTACAGGCTTGCCACCTCACCTGGCTGGATTCCAAAATCTTAAACTCAGACTATCTAGTTTATCTTTCAAGAATAAGAAGATTTGGATACATGGGACCCTCTTTATTTCCTGACAAAACTGCAAAGAGAAGCAAATGTTCCCTAAGATGGGACATGTTCTTTCTAACTTGCCTGGAGCCTCATGGAGCTCATGACCATCAGTTTATATCTGCAGGATTGGGCCACTCTGATGGGTACTTCTGATTCCACATGCAGATGCCATGCACTGTCACAGCTTCCCACTGCCAGGGGCTGAATCTCTCTGCTTCTCTGAATGCCAGCACTAGTTGGCATTCAGGACAATCCAGAAGCACCAGAGATTTAATGCTCCCAAGAAATGCTCAACCAATAATGTACAAAATCAGTGCATTTAAAAACAAAAAACAGGGCTGGGGTTGTGGCTCAGCGGTAGAGCGCTCATCTAGCACATGAAAGGCGCTGGGTTCGATCCTCAGCACCACATAAAAATAAATAAATAAATAAAGGTATTGTGTCCAACTACAACTAAAAAAAAAAATATATATATATATATATATATATATATATATATATATATATATATATATATATATAAACTTAGTACCCTTTAGCAGTTTGTTTTGTTTTGGTGGTACTGGAGATTGAACTCAGGGGTGCTGTACCACTGAGCTACATCCCCAGCCCTTTTGAAATTTATTTTTTTAATTTTTTATTTATTTGTTTTAGTTGTAGTTAGGCACAATATCTTCATTTATTTATTTTTATGTGGTGCTGCGGATCAAACCCAGGGCCTCACCCATGCTAGGCGAGCGCTCTACCACTGAGCCACAGCCCCTTAAATTTATTTTTTAAAATTAATTTATTCATTTACTTTTGTGGTATCAGGATTGAACTCAGGGGTGCTTTACCAATAAACTACATCCCCAGTCCTTTTCTTTTTTTTTTAAATATTTTTATTAGTTATAGATGGACACAATGCCTTTATTTTATTTGCTTATTTATTTTTTTAATGTGGTGCTGAGAATTGAACCTAGTGCCTCACACATGCTAGGCAAGTGCTCTACCACTGAGCCACAACCCTAACCCCCAGTCCTTTTCTTTTAAAAACAAGGTCTCGCTAAGTTGTCCAGGCTGTCCTGGAACTTTTGATTCTCCTGTCTCAGCTTCCTCAATCACTGGGACTACTGCACCTGGCTCAGCAGTACAATTATAAAGCATGTTTACATGATATTTACAAAGTCCCTAATGGGACTGAGTTTCAGCAGCCCATTTCTTACTGTACTGAATCTTACTGTACTGAATCACCTCCCACATAAATTATCTGCTCCCAAGTCCTTGCCTCTGGGCTCACTTTTGGGGAACCCAAACTAAGACATTCTGCTAATCTCACCTTGTTATTTTTACATTACTTGCATGTGTCTCCTGAACATGGGTCTTTAGACTGAGAAGGTTATATCCCCCATCAAGGACCTCCTCAACATCCCTCGGACAGGGGCAAGACAGACTCACCTCCCCCAAATAACTGTACTTGCCCCTGAGGATCTGCCGGTATAGCCGGGTGCGGTTGTCATCCTCAAAGGGCATGGTACCACTGAGCAGGATGTAGGCAATGACACCCAGTGCCCACATGTCCACAGAGTTGGTGTATGGCTTGCGGACGAGGACCTCAGGAGCAATGTACTCAGGCGTGCCACAGGTGGTCTTCATCAGGCAGTCATCGCCCTTCTTGCGGGCACTGGCCAGGCCAAAGTCAGTGATGATGATCTTGGAATCAGTGCCTGGATGGTAGTAGAGCAAATTCTCAGGCTTGAGGTCTCGGTGTGTGATGCCCAGGGCATGCAGGTATCGAACACCATCCAGCACCATCTGCAGCACCCTCGTAGCATCCCGCTCAGTGAAGGAACCCTTGGCAATGATGCGGTCGAACAGCTCACCACCAGTGGCCAGCTCCATTACCATGTACACTCGCTCTTGCGTCTCAAACACCTCCACCAGCTGAATGATGTTGGCATGGCGCACCCGGCGCAGCACACGCAGCTCTGATTCACACACCTCCCGCCCTTCTCGATACTTGGTCTCTATCATCTTGATGGCATATGGTTGCCGGGTTGCCCTGTGCTCCACACGTACCACTCGGCTAAAGCTGCCTCGGCCAATGAGGGCTTTGATGTCGTACTTAGCTGTAACACGTGGGTCAAACTTGGCCCTGTACTTTGCCACCCTGGCCCTGCGTGGTGGTTCTGAGGGAGGCTCTGTGTGGCCAGTAGTGGGGGCACCAGAACAGGAGTTTGCATACTGATTAGCAGCCGGGAACCCAGCTTTGAGAGGGCCAACACTGTCCACCTCTGTGATGAAATGCTTGTATACATCACTCTTAGTGCCACTGAAGGGCTCCACCTTCTTGACCAGATCCAGCTGGACATCCTTGGGCGGCTCAGGAAGAACCTTGCTTGTCCCACAGCCCATCACGGACACGGGGGCATCCTCTCCAGCGAGGCTGGCAGGACCTGCTCTGCAGGCAGTGCCCCGTCTACACCTACGCAGACAGAAGAGAGGGCAAATTAGCATTACCAGAGACATCTCTGAAAGGATGCTGCCATCTTCCCGCCCTCAACCCTTGATACATGTAGTCTGATTAAGACTGAAAAAAACCTAAGCCAGGCACAGTAGTGCATACCTATAAACCCAGCAACTCCAGGGTCTGAGGCAGAGGTATTGCATGTTCAAGGCTAGCCACAGCAACTCAGCAAGACCCTGTCTCAAAATTTAAAAAAGAGGATGGAGATGTGCATTGGGGTTGTGGCTCAGTGGTAGGACACTTGCCTAGCACATGTGAGGCACTGGGTTTGATCCTCAGCACCATATTAAATAAATAAATAAATAAATAAATAAATAAATTACAGGTGTTATATCTGTCCACAACTAAAAAAATTTTTAGAAAAACAAAACTTTTTTTTTTTTAAAGGGATGGACATGTGACTTAGTGGTAAAGCATCTCTGGGTTAAATATAGAAAAGAAAATCTGACTCTAATATGTTTCCCTGGAAGGGAAGATGGTTTTGGCCCCTGAACACTTAGAGTAGAAGGCTCAGTGTAGAGTTTAGATGAAAGACTGGGTCTTAGCTCCATAGCCTTGACCTAGTCTCCTTGGGTCTCAGTCTTATGCTATTCTTTTTTTTTTTAAGAGAATTTTTTTAATAGTTTTTTTTTTTTTTTTAGTTATCGGCGGACACAACATTTTTGTCTGTATGTGGTGCTGAGGATCGAACCCGGGCCGCACGCATGCCAGGCAAGCGCGCTACCGCTTGAGCCACATCCCCAGCCCTTATGCTATTCTTTAAGCCTCAGAATGGGTAGGAGTATGCAATAGGATCAGCTGTCACAGCCCCACCCTCCTCTCTACTCTGCCTGGGTCCTTTCTTGTTGAAGTCCCATTTCTTAAATGTTAAAATCACTCCTCTTATTATTCTAACTCATCTTTTCTGAAACAGGGGTTTTCAGCTACCAGGGCTCAGAAAGCTCTTTCTCCAAGGCCTCCCTCCTGGACAGTGTTTCCAGCCCTCAAGGCCTCCTGCAAGGGTTGATTTTCCCCCACAACAAACCACAAACCACTTCCCTAGGCCTCTGCCCTAGCCTCACTCTTTCCTGGATGATTTCCATAGTTTTGCTAATGTACAAACTTCTCTCAGGCAGTTGAATACTCTGTCTTAGGGTCTCTCACTTCCCCAGCTTACTACATGGCTGAAATCCACATGAGGCCCAAAGCTGACTAGAACCCATCCCAGCAAACTTAGGACCACAAACCTCAGCACAGTACCACCAGGTAGTTGCAAAACTAGTCTGGCTATACACACATAAATCCAGCAACTTGTGAGGCTGAGGCAGTAGGATCACAAGTTTGAGGCTAGCCTTGCTAACTTAGCAGGAACTTGTCTCAAAAAATAAAAATGGGGGGCTGAGGTTGTGTGGCTCAGTGGCAGAGCTCTTGCCTAGCATGTGTGAGGCATTAGATTCGATCCTCAGCACCATATATAAATAAATATAAATAAAGGTACAACAACAACTAGAAAATATTTTTTTAAATAAAATTAAAATTAAAAAATAAATTAATTAATTAAAAGGGCTGGAGATGTAGCTCAGTGGTAAAACATCCCTGAGTTTAGTCTCCAGTGCCACCAAAAAAACACACAGGGACAGGGAGGGCCTTGAGCTCAGAAAGAACATCAGCACATTGATCCAGATGTGATTTCAGCTGTAGATCAGGATACCATGTTTCCTTGATACCTTGTAAAAATAATGAAGTTACTGCTTTCCAGAAGTCTCCACCTTTCTACCTAGACTGCCCTTCTCTAGGTCTATCTGAGGGCCCCATGGTTTGAAAAGAACTAAGAGTTTCCTAATTATGGCTATACAGAATTGGGAGTGAAATGGTCAACTCATATCAAACATTTACTGAACATCTATAAAATGTTAGGAATACAGAAATGAATAAACAAAGATCCAACGTAGGCTATATTTTAACACTCACCAAAAAAAAAAAAAAGTCAAGTAAGACATGGTCATCAAACTCATCGTCTAAGTAAAGAAAAAACATAAAAACAGATAATTTCAATAAAGCATGGTATTAAGCTTGAGAAACAACAGTAGACACATAGAGAGCAAGACAGGGATTAGGGAAGCCTTTAGAAGGAGGTGACCCCACCCCCACTCTGAATTTTGAATCAAAATGAGTCAAGTAAGCACAGGTGGGAATGGTGACTTAGGCAGAGAATAACACATTCTAAGGCCCAGAATCCCAGAATAAGCCTGGTAATGGGCAGTTTAGTGGGACAAAGGTTGGGGGCTGAAGATTTTGGAAGAGGAACCAAATTATGAAAGGCATCACGAGTTCTATTGAAGACTGGGCTTGAGGACTGGGCTTTCCTGAGAAGTAATGGAGAAGAAGTAATAGTAACAGAACAGAGAAGTGATCTGATCTGTGTTTAGAAAGAAGTATGAGAGGGGCTGGAGTTGTGGCTCAAGCGGTAGTGCGCTCGCCTGGCATGCGTGCGGCCCGGGTTCGATCCTCAGCACCACATACCAACAAAGATGCTGTGTCCGCCGAGAACTAAAAATAAATATTAAAAATTCTCTCTCTCTCTCTCTCTCTCTCTCTCTCTCTCTCCCCTCTCTTTAAAAAAAAATTAAAAAAAAAAAAAAAGAAAGAAGTATGAGTTAAACTAGAGGAGGGTCAAAGTAGACTAAAATGGTCAGTGACAATGTGTCCTGAGTTGCCATGTGAATCCATGTGAGACCTCCAAGGCATTCTGGTAAGAGCTGTCTGTTTCTACCCCCTTTCTACACTCTGTGCCTGAAAGGGGTAAAATTGGGAGATGTCAGTAGCACCAATGACAGGCTGGAGGTGATCTAAGGGGTAAGAGGAAAGATTAAGGGCAGCACTCCAGTTCTTTGCTTGGTGCCTGGGCAAAGGCTCAGGAGTGCAGCAGAAGGCACAGTTTAGGAAGCAATGGGAAGAGTTCAGTCTTGGCTGTGCTGCAGTGCATGTGAAACGTCCATGTGACACTTACTGTAGGTTACTGGATGTAGAATCTGATGCCTAAAGAGAGCTGGTCAGAGACTCTGTGACTCCCCAAGAGTAGTACTTGGGGCCAAGAAGAAATAGCTACATCTCCTTACCCGCTTGTGAAAATGGCAAATGATTCCACCCAAGGCAGCACAGGAAGCCCCTTGCAGGTTTTACCGTGGCACATTGAGAGATATAGAGAACCCCTAATAGTCATCAGATTACAGTGAATCAAAGGGCCTAAATTCCAGGTGATGAGGCTTGTACTGGCCAATATGGCCAACTCTTTCAGGGAACAAACTCATCACTGAAACATACCCAAAACTTTGATGGCAAATCCATAAAATAAAAAAAAAAAATTTGGAGACCACAGATTAAGGGTCTGGGTCCTACCCTGAGTACTGGAGACTGAACCCAGGGTCTTGCACATGGTAGGCAAGCACTCTACCACTAATTACATTCTCAGCCCTTTATTTTGAGACAGGGTCCCGTTAGGTTGCCCTGACTGGCCTCCAACTTGAGATCCTCCTACCTTAGCCTCTCAAAAAGCTAGATTATAGGCATAATGCACCACACCTGGCTAAGGGTTCAGGTTTTAATCACTGTGTCACTACAATTCAGAATGAAGTTTTATCTTTCCTCACATAAGAGGGAAATAGTCCTCTACCAACACAAGTGCTTCAGGATTTGCTACAGCTCTTACCCTAATGCCTTGGAGGTCACACATGGATTCCCATGGCAATTTAGGAAACAATTTTTAAACAAAGGCATTCAGAAAGGGGTTCCTTTTCAGCTGGGCATGGTGGCACATGCCTGTAATCCCAGCAGCTCAGGAGGCTGAGGAAGGAGGATCACACATTCAAAGCCAGCCTCAGCAATTTAGCAAGGCCCTAAGCAACTCAGTGAGATCCTGTCTCTAAATAAAATATTAAAAAGAGCTCAGGGGGCTGGGGATGTGGCTCAAGCGGTAGCGCGCTCGCCTGGCATGCATGCGGCCCGGGTTCGATCAGGCAGGCGCCTGATCCCTAAGACCACTCTGTAAGCAATATCGACCATTATGGAGAAGGAAGACAGATTGCATAGACGACCTAGCACAGCCACTCAGGTGTCACTTCTTTCTCGTTAGGAAACAGAGTCCTAGATTCACAAATAAATAGCTGTCTGAAGACATACACTGACTCTTTTTTATTTAAATATGCACACTTAGTATGGTCCTGATAAGAAAAACTAAGGTTTATTAAATAAAAGTCCTGACTTCACTTTAAAGGAAGTCTGCACAGGGACTAAAATCAGCAGTAAGAGAGCCACATTTATTCCAATTAGAAATGCTTCAAACGTGGGCTGCTGCTGACACTTCACTGTCCGAACTACAGACTAAAAATAGAAGATAAAGTGCTAGCTCTGAGGGCTGGGGATGTGGCTCAAGCGGTAGCACGCTCGCCTGGCATGCGTGCGGCCTGGGTTCGATCCTCAGCACCACATACCAACAAAGATGTTGTGTCCACCGAGAACTAAAAAATAAATATTAAAAATTCTCTCTCTCACTCTCTCTCCTCTCTCTCTCTCTCTTTAAAAAAAAAAAAAAGTGCTAGCTCTGAGGACTGAGGGACACATGTAATAGCCTCTAGTGGATCATAGCTGCTCTATGCTCCAATCACTATGCTCCAATCACATCTGCTAACTTCTCTTCCCATACAGGTTAAGTGAAAATGCAGACATGGGGATAAGGGTGGTGGCTGGTAAAACTCCTAGAAAAGAGGCAAAGCCTTTTTCCTCCTCCCAGCTGTCTTGTGTATGTGACCAAGGTAGGTGTAGGGGTGGGCAGAATGATTAAAGAAACCTCAAGAAACCTTCTAGGAGGGTTACACTACACCAGTTACAACAAGTCACCAACACCAACCCTAACACATCTTGCAGAAAGTACCTGACTCTGACTCTCTAGAGTCTGCTCTATAACTTCAACTACAGCCTCCCCTCCAGGGGCATTTAACCACTGAGTCACATTCCCTAGCTTTTTTTTTTTTTTTTTCTTTAGTTTTAGTTTTAGGTGGATACTATATCTTTATTTTATTTTTATGTGGTGCTGAGGATCAAACCCAGTGCCTCATGCATGCTAGGCGAGCACTCTACCACTGAGCCACAACTCTAGCCCCTCCCCAGCCCTTTTTTATATTTTATTTAGAGACAGGTTCTCTCCAAGTTGCTTAGGGCTTCACTAAGTTGTTTAGGCTGGATTTGAACTCATGATCCCACTGCCTCAGCCTCAGGAGCTGCTAGGATGACAGTATGCCACCACACGGGGTGAGGGAGAGGCAAAGTACTCCTTGAGGAAGACAAGCACACTGGACAGTGTAGAATGGCAGTGAGTACTCAGCACTACTGTCCTCACTGTCACTGTACAGAAATTACCAGCTAGGAGAAGTGAGACTTGTCCAAAGTCACTCAGACACTGTGGACCCAGTCAGCTGCTTTCACCACACAGAAAAGACTTTACAAGTGTCTGGGGCCCAGCAGAGCCTAGTCTCACTAGATCAAGACCTTAACCACCCACCCCCATCCCCCACCTCTTGAGCTGGTGAGTCAACACACCTCTACTGAGCTTTTTTTTTTTTTTTTTTTTTTCAGAACAACCATTCCAAACTCCACTCCAACAACAATCTGGGCCATGCTGCTCAAGGCTCTACTCCTGACTGCCTTTGATCACTACTGTTATCAGTCCCTCAATGAAGGGGCCACTATTCAGGTTTCCAGAACTCCCTTGGTACTTAGCAAAGTGCTAAGCTCAGAAAAAACATTCCCTACTTTGTCAACAGTGAGTGAAAGATGGTCTGGCTCTTGGATTTCTATTTGGTATGGGGCAAACATTCTAGAACCTCAGAAATTTTCAAGGGGCAATAAGATATCTCACTAGTAGTTAAACTAGAGACATATTATTTGGGTGCCCAAGTAATCAATTCCAACAAATGAAGCCTGTTTAGGTTTTACAGATTACCTGAACACTAAAGTAAGTTTGTCCACATTCTTACAGAAGACTGGGGGCCCAGGACAGATTCTGAAATAATTTCCTGGCCACAGAGACCAGAGGACTATAGGCACCTGACCTCTCCAATAGCAGCTCTCAAGATTTTTCTCAACAGCAAAATTTTACAACCTTTTGCCTACAAAGATCTCTATATTCTGCTTCTGTGTGCCACCACACCCAGCTCACTTACTATATTTATTTATTTTTTAATATTTATTTTTTAGTTTTCGGCAGACACAACATCTTTGTATGTGGTGCTGAGGGTTGAACCAGGGCCGCACGCATGCCAGGCTAGCGCTACCGCTTGAGCCACATCCCCAGCCCACTTACTATACTTTAAAAGGTATTCTGCACTAGGTGCGGTGGCACATTCCTGTAATTCCAGCAACTTGGGAGGACTGCAAATTCAAAGCCAGCCAGGGCAATTTAGCAAGACCATGTCTCAAACAATTAATTTTTTAATTGTTTGGCTCAGTGGTGGGGTACCCATGAGTTCAATCCCCAGTACGGAAAAAAAAAAGTTATAAGTATTACAGAAATGTGTATACTAATATAAGAAAAAAGAGGCAAATAAACCAAATTATTATAGTACTTGTGTCTAAAGATATTTGTTCATTATTCACTCCTATAATGTTTCAATTTTTTTTTTAAAAAAAGGAAAAAGAAGGTTTATTGCTATCCTAGCAAAGGAGAAATACAGGAAATTGGTCCCAACGGCTGTGACTATTTAATTTTTAATAATATTATTTCATAATAACAATTGTTATGACTTTTTTTTTTTTTTTGCAGTACTGGAGACTGAATCCAGGGCCTCATGCACATGCACATTAGGCAAGTTCTCTACCACTGACCTACATCTCCAGCCCATTACTCCTTTTGAAAAAAAATTTTTTTTGAGACCTGTCAGTGCCAGGTTGGCATTAAGTTATGGGGCTCAAGTGATCCTTGTGCCTTAGTCTTCCAAGTAGCTAGGACTCCAGGAGAATACCACCTCACCCATGTATGACTCCTTTTTAGAAAACAGTAACTTAGGCCCCCATTTTTCAAGAATTCTAGCTGAACCCACTGCTCTACATAGTAACAGTTGGTAGGCAAATACCTTCAGAGAGATGTTCTGAAGTTTGCTGTGTTCTCCCCATGTTATCATGACCTCCAACTCCATCTAAGACATCTCACTATCAGAAATACAAACCCTGGCTAGGTGTGATGGCACATGACTTAATCCCAGATACCAGGAGGCTGAGGCAAGAGAGTTAAAAATTTGAAGCCTGGGCTGGAGATGTGGCTCAAGCGGTAGCGGGCTCGCCTGGCATGCATGCGGCCCGGGTTCGATCCTCAGCACCACATACAAACAAAAGATGTTGTGTCCGCCGAAAAAACTAAAAAATAAATAAAATTCTCTCTCTCTCTCTCTCTCTCTTTAAAAAAAAAAAAATTTGAAGCCTTGGGGCTGGAGTTGTGGCTCAGTGGTAGAGCGCTCGCCTCACGTGAGAGACCCTGGGTTCAATCCTCATAAAAATAAATTTAAAAAATAAAGATATTGTGTCCATGTATAACTAAAAAAAAAAAAAAGAAAGGAAAAAAAAAGAAATTTGAAGCCAGCCTCAGCAATTTAATGAGGCCCAAAGCAACTTAGTGAGACCCTGACTCAAAAAATAAAAAGGACAAGGGATGTGGCTAAGTGGTTAAGTGCCCTTGGGTTCAATTCCTAGTACCAAAAAAGAAATGCAGACCCTCACAATGTATTTGTAGTTATCCTTTCAAACTCACATTGATCAACTCACAAATATTTATTGAGCTCCTGCTATGGGCCCAGAATTCTGCTCAGGGCTGTAACAGACAAAAAGAAGGAACCATAGTTTCTGCTTCTAAGAAACTTAGAGCCCAGATGGTTCCACACCAAGAGTTCCTTGACCCATTTACTCTTATGATGCCCTCGAAGCCACTTCAAGTCTGAGAGCCTGGAAGGAGACCTTTTGAGATAATTTTCTCCCAGCAAATGAAAACATTATGTTTCTCGATCTTAGCATAATATCAGACACCATGGCAACAGAGGGTTGTACCTAGAATTAGCTCAGTGATGACCTAGCCAACACAAACCAGCTTAATACTCACTGAGATTCCTGAAAAGAAAGTGAGTTCAAATAAATAAGACTCTCGCCAGCTTTCAACAAACAGAATTGCTTACATTCTTCCAGAGCTGTGTATCTCAAAGTTTCTCAATGGGCCACAATACACAGAGAACAATATTGTTATACAACATCCTGGGTCAATGGAGACAGCTATTCTCAACTGTCCTGAAGCTTAAGGGTCAATACTCTCGCATACCTAAAGCACATTAATATCATTATATACTTGGGAAGCTCTGAAAAGGACCAAATTGCCCAAGTAACATGCTCACAATTAGGTGGGTAAAGTGGAACATGTCTATAATCCCAGCTACTTAAGAGGCTGAGGCAAGGGGCTGGGGTTGTGGCTCAGTGGTAGAGCACTCGCCTCTTCTGTGTGAGACCCTGGGTTCGATCCTCGGCACCACATAAAAATAAATAAACAAAATAAAGATATTGTGCCCATATATAACTAAAAAAATATTAAAAAAAATAAAAAAGAGGCTGAGGCAAGAGAATCACAAGTTTGAGGCAAGTTTAGGAAATTTAGCAGGACCCTGTTTCAAAATAAGAGATTGAAGATGTACCTCAGTGGCAGAGCACTTGCCTAGCATGTGCAAAGTCCTGGGTTCATCCCCAGTACCACACACACACAAATCCTTATACTTTTAGAGTGAAATGGAAGGCCAAACCAAAGTGCCAGTCATTTAACTATGAATTTGTGACTGACAGAGAATACCAGCATCTATTGCAGATTCTTATTCTTCTTTTTTTTTTTTAAAGAGAGAGTGAGAGAGGAGAGAGAGTGAGAGAGAGAGAGAATTTTTAATATTTATTTTTTAGTTCTCGGCAGACACAACATCTTCGTTGGTATGTGGTGCTGAGGATCGAACCCGGGCCGCACGCATGCCAGGCGAGCGTGCTACCGCTTGAGCCACATCCCCAGCCCCAGCAGATTCTTATTCTAAAATCTGCAGGGGCATTCCATTCTAAGAGCCAAGCAAATCTAAGGAAATGTGAATTTGTAGCTCAGTGTCAGAGAGAAAAGTTGTCCTTAAGGCTGCACTTTCTCCAGTTCATTTATACAACTTAAGCACAGAACTGTAATTAGACCTAGACAATGTGTTTATTCAGCAAACCCACCCTCTAGTGAGTTAACATTCCACATTTCTTCTAGGGGAATAGCCAACTATATCTATCCTGATGAGAAACCTGATGAGTGTTGCCAGCTTTCTCTGATGAGGAGAAATGACCTTAATGAAATCACCTAACACAAGGCAGCTTCCTACATGCAGCTCAGTCTGAAGAGCAAACAGCCTTATTAAGATGAGATTTTCTGGGGGTGGTGGGGGGACAGTGGTAGCACACGTATTTGATCCCCAACACTGCAAAAAAAAAAAAAAAAGGTGGGGGGGAGATTTTTTTTTTTTCCTGGTCCTGGGGATAGAACCCAGGAGTGCTTTACCAATGAGCCACATACCTGGTCTTGTCTTTTCTTTCTTTTTTCTTTTTTTTGAAACAAGTTCTGGCTAAATTGCTTAAGGCCTCGCTAAGTTGCTTAGACTGGCCTCAAAATGTGATTCTCCTGCCTCAGCCTCCTGATTTGCTGGGACTAGAGAGATTTTCTTTTGACAAAGGACACTTATTATTAACGGTCATTAGTAATAAGAGTGGCTTCAGTTTAGAATTTCAACTCCACTAAGGATCTCATCCACAATATCTCAATCCTCTCTGCAACCATATGAAGTAGGCAATGATTATTCCTATTCTAGAAATAGGAAACTTCAATCCAAAGAAACTTAAAATCTCATAAAAGCCAGAAATTGAAACCAGGTCTTTCTGACTCTAAAGTTCCTGCTTCTAACCACCAAAATATACTGTCTCTCTAAGGAATGGGCAATGAGACACAACAGGAGTCCATAATGCATAGCTAGCCCATTCCATTGGACAAAAGAGACAAGTTTCTTGAGGCAGCGACACAGATCTTCAAGCAGAAATCACAGTAAAGTGGGATAGGATTGTGGCTCAGTGGTATATCCGCTCGCTTAGCATGCGCGGACCCAGGTTTGATTCTCATACCACATAAAAATAAAGGCACTGTGTTGTGTCCTTCTACAAAAAAGATTCTCTCTCTCTCTCTCCTTTAAAAAGAAAGGAAGGAAGGAAGGAAGGGAGGGAGGGAGGGAGGGAGGGAGGAATAAATCACAGTAAAGTCTCTTTTTTTTTTTAAGAAAGAGAGTGGGGGGGGGAGAGAGAGAGAGAGAGAGAGAGAATTTTTTAATATTTATTTTTTAGTTCTCGGTGGACACAACATCTTTGTTGGTATGTAGATGGACACAATATTTTTATTTATTTATTTTTATGTGGTGCTGAGGATCAAACCTAGAACCTCATAAATGCAAGGCAGACGCTCTACCACTGAGATGCAGCCCCAGCCCACTTTTTTTTTTTAATCAAAATTTTAATTTTAGAGTGAGAGGTAACTGGTAGTATAGTTAAGTGGTAGAACACAGGTACTAGGTTCAATCCCCAGTGCACTGCCCTAAAAAAAATCAAGAATAACACTCTTAGGGAGGGAGGGGTTAAGTGCTTGGGAGTGATATGGGTCAAATTAATATAGGTATATATGAACGTGTAACAACAAATCCCATCAATACATACAACTATAATGCACCAATAAGAAAAACAATGCAGGAAAAAAAGAGTAAAACTTTTTTTTCTTAATATTTTTAGTTGTAGAACACAATGCTTTTATTTATTTACTCATTTTTATGTGGTGCTGGGGATTGAACCCTGTGCCTCACACATGCTAGGCAAGTGCTTTACCACTGAGCCACAACCCCAGCTCAAGAGAGAAAACTCCTGAATTTGTATTTTGAAAAACTACCCCAGGGGCTGCCCTGGGTTCAATTCCAAGTACTGCAGAAAAAAAAAGAAAGAAAGAAAGAAAGAAAAGAAAAGAAAAGAAAAGAAAAGAAAAGAAAAGAAAAGAAAAGAAAAGAAAAGAAAAGAAAAGAAAGAGAAAACCAGGCCAGGCTCAGTGGCTCATGCCTATTATCCCAGCAATTCAAGAGGCTGTGACAGCAGGATCACCGTTCAAGGCCAGCCTCAGCAAATTAGTGAGGCCCTGAGCAACTTAGTGAGACCCTGACTTAAAATAAAAAATAAAAACAAGGACTGGGGATGTAGCTCAGTGGTAAAGTGCCCCTGGGTTCAATACCTAGTACAAAAAAAAAAAAAAAAAGAAAAGAAAAGAAAGAAAGAGAAGAAACTACCCAAAGAAATTTTGGATCTTCAAGGTTGAAGATCCACACCTACAACACATAGGTGTTTGCTGTGGTCATCTCAGATCCTGGCCCTGCCACTGGCAGGTGTTCAATAATATAGCTGAATCTGAATCCATTAACAAATCAGTAACCTATCCCAATAGATTCAGCAGACACCACTGCTGTTGGAGCTCCTACTTTATGCCAGATACACAGCCAGAGAGATGCAGATAGAAGTAAGATCATATTTGACACAACATTATATACTCCGCAGCAGCAGCATGGACAAAGGGGAATCAATGATTACATGCGAACAAGTTTTCCCAAGAAAATGTCAACTCAGATGGACTTTAAAGAATACATGTACTTTTCCCATACTGGTGGATGGGAAGGAAGAGTATTACAACAGAGAAATCTGCATATTTAAATTACAAGGATATGAAACCATAGAAGTAACATGCTTCCACAACATACATTACGAAAAGGGAGTGAAGAAGTGCCCAGGTGTTGACTGTAGGATTAGGCCACTACCAGATTATGAAGAGCCCTGAATGCTTTAAACTAAGAAGCGTGGCTTATGTACTACAGTAACAAAGGAGCCGGTTATAGGAAGTTAAAGACTAGATTTTCAACTTCAGTAGCTTCACGGAGGAGAATTGGCTTTCCCCTTGCAGGAATGACAAGTCTGCTGTGCAGTCAACATAGCTGGACTCTGGCCTGCTTTTTCCCCCGTCAGTACAAGGAAGTGGTCGGTTGACCTGCCGGACCCTGGTGTTCAGTGCAAAGTAAGGGTGTGGGGTAGGCACCGGACACTACAAAGCAGTGAGGGCCATGGGGTTAGGTCAATCTGACCCACACTGGAAGCGACGCCGCTGAACCGCAGTAAGGGCAGCTGACCAGCTCCACCAGGCCCACCAGTGTGGGTTACCCAGAACTGCAGCACGTTTCAAGGCCAGGCCAGATTCAGACACCCGGGACCCCGAGCTGCCATCGCTCGGCCTGCTCCCGGCCCGGTAGGCCCCAGAGCACAAGGGCCGAGGAATCCGGGCTGTGCAGGGAGAGGCCCTGTTTTCACAGGAAACGACTGAAGCTGCTGCTCGTCAGCCCCTCCCGCCCGTCGGGCCTTCGCCCTGAGCCAGGCCGCCTCACCTCGCGCGGGCGGCGGGCTCTTCGGCGTCTCGGCGGCTCCGCGGACCGTCTCACGGCCGCGGGCACGGCCGCCGCCGCCGCCGCCGCCGCCGCCGCCGCCGCCACTGCTGCCGCCACTATCCTCCGGCGTCAGCGTGGTAGCGTCATCACAGCGCGCGCCCGGCGCCAAAACAAACCCCCGCCGCCTACGGGGAGGGACCCGGGCGAACTCGCCATAGGTCGGGCTACGCGGCGGACTGCGCTCCGAGCTCTGCCTGTCTGCCGAGCGATGCCTGCGGGGCGGGGACAGTCCCTCTTTTGTGGCGGAGCAGGGGGGACATCTGTTTATTGTTCTAAGAAGTTAGGCTGTGTTAGAAAAACGAGTGACCTCAGGAAGTTGGGAGAGAGTTTCAAGTTTCTGATTGGGGAAAAGTGTTCTTTGAAGAGCGAGGTTAAGGACGTAGAGGGTTTCAGCGGAGATTTCTGAAAATGCCTCAGTCGCCGCAAAAGACCGACTTAAATTTCAATAACAAATCTACCTATTTACTTATTTCGTTACTTGGGATTGGACCTAAGGGCGCTCGACCACTGAGCTATATTCCTAGCCCTATTTTATCATTTGTTTATTTGTTTTTTGGTTTGTTTGCTTTTGTGGTGCTGAAAATGGAACCTAGGTGTGGTCACTTCTAAGCCCAGCTACTAGGGAGGCTGAGGCACGAGGGAGGCCAGTTTGGGCAATTTAGCGAGACTCTGTCTCAAAATTAAATAAAAAAGGTTTGCAGGCGGGAGCAGCGGCACACGGCACACGTCTGTAAGCTCAGAGGCTGGGAGGCTGAGGCAGCAGAATCGGAAATTTGAGGCCAGCCTCTGCAATTTAAAGAGGCCTGTCTCAAAAGGGGCTGGGATGGGGCTGGGGTTATGGCTCACTGGTAGAGCACTTGTCTAGCATGAGTGAAGCACTGGGTTCGATTCTCAGTACTACATATAAATAAGTAAAATAAAGATCCATTGACAACTAAAAAATATATATTTAAAAAAGAGCAGGGATGTAGCTCAACAACAAAGCATCCCTGGGTGCAATCCCCAGTACCAAACAAAAAAACTTTAAAAATTGTCTCTTATCCAGTCTTTGTAGTGGCCCATGCTTGTAACCCCAGCAACTGCAGAGGCTGAGGCAGGATTACAAACTTGAGGTCAGCCTGGGCAACATAACTAGTCCCTGTCTTGAAATGAAAAATAAAAAAGGGCTGGAGATGTAGCTGTGATAGAACACCCCTGAGTTCAATCACACACACACACACAATGTTTTTGAAAAGTTTAGTGGAGCACAAGGCACTAGGTTCAATCCCCAGCACCACAAAAAAACAAAACAAAAAAAAAAAAAAAAAACCAAAAACGAGTTTAGTGGGATGATTATGATTAAGGGAATAGACTTTGGTGCCAAACAAACCTGGGATCAAATCCCAGATCTGATATTCCCATGACTGTGTTTTTAGGAAAGATATCTCCTCTCAAGTTTCTTTTTCTTTTTATTTATTTTGCAGTAATGGGGATTGAACCCAGGGTTCAACCACTGAGCTACACATCCCCAGCCCTTTTTATTTAGTTTGTAGACAGGTTGGTCTAGAATTAGTAATCCTTCTGCCTCAACCTCCTGAGTAACTGGAATTATAGGTGTGAGCTACCACTTCATTTTTTTCTTATTTATGCAATGGGGCTCATAATCCCAACCTCACAAAGAATTAAAAATAATATGGAATTCCAAGGTTCATGGTACTCAAACATCTACACAACACCTCCGTTTTAAAGATATTCAGCAAATTTACAAATATTTATTAAGCCCTACAAACAGGTCCTGTTCTGGGCTCTGGGGAAGAGCAGGAGGCCCTGCAGTGAAGAATATTGATGCAAAAGGGACTGGGGTCTAGGCAATC
Organism: Spermophilus citellus; assembly: GCF_964194105.1. Lineage (NCBI taxonomy): Eukaryota > Metazoa > Chordata > Mammalia > Rodentia > Sciuridae > Spermophilus > Spermophilus citellus. The sequence goes on along the minus strand of NC_138200.1, from coordinate 52,563,399 downwards.
CAACCCCTGGACTCCTTTCTGAAATAAACTGTTCCTCATCTACAGAGCTACAAATGTGAAACACTATCACTGTGATGCTCTAGCCTAGGCATCTGTGCCCAGGGCCCAGTTTGCTTGGCTATCAGCCCACCCCTCTCCTCTAGCTTTGGGATAAAACACACAAAGCCCTTAAGCCTCTGGCCAGGGAGCAGATTCTTTCCACCCTCCCTCATCTCCCCCATCACTGCACTCCATGGAAGAGTAGGGACTTAGGGAGCAAAAAATCAGGGGAAAAGTAGGTCAGAGCAGAAGGATGGTAATCCCCCAGTGCTGGTCAGTGCAGCCAAGCCCCTGCTCTTGGAAGCAAGCTGCTCCTGGCCACCCACCACAACTGGCTCTGGAAGACTTTGAGAGTCTGGAAAACCAGCACCATCCCTCCTAACAGTATGCCCAGGCTGAGGAGACTGCCCCAACATGACACATTGCCTATGTTGGGGTATTCTCAGTCCAAGCTTTTTGTGTGTGTGTGTGGGTGGGTGGGTGTGTGTGGGTGTGTGTGGTGATGGGGATTGAACTCAGGGCTTTGTGCATGCGAGGCAAGCACTCTACCAACTGAGCTATATTTCCCTCAGTTCAAGCTTTTGAAATACTTCCTGTGCTGGGCTTAGATATTCTTTCATTTCATATACTCTATGCACACTCTTTATTCCCAGCCCTAGGTTGAGTGCTAGAAACACAGCAAGAATTCCTTGTTCTTGAGGAGTCCACAGTGGGGATTTTTTTTTTTTTTTTTTTTTTTTTGGTAGTGGGGATTGAACCCAGAGTGCTTTACCACTGAGCTACACTCCCAGCCCTTTAATTTTTTTTTCTTTTGAGACAGGGTCTCACTAAATTGCTTTGGGCCTCAATAATTAGTTAAGGCTGGCTTCAAACTTTCCATCTTTTTGCTTCAACCTCTTCAACACAGTGGAAAATTCTGACCTGTACTTGACAATAATAAGCCAGTGCTATTAGTACTGAGGCAACAGAAAGCCCAGGATCTGTGTAGACCTAGAGGTGGCTTTAATTCAGGTTGAAGTCAGTGTTAGGGAGGAGAGGATATTAAACAAGAAGTAGGAATTTACTAGGAGAAAATGGAGAATCGTATTTTGGTGTTTTTAATATTTTTTAGTTGTTGATGGATCCTTATTTATTTTATTCATTTATATATGGTGCTGAGAATCAAACCCAGTGCCTCACATATGCTAGGCAAGTGCTCTACCACTGAGCCACAATGATATTTTGAACAAAAAATAATAGATGCACAGACACAGAAGAATAAAAAGCCTGCTTTCTTCCTGGAAAATTCTAGTGGTCAAAGGGGATAAATCTGTTCCCCCCGTACTTTCCCCTTCAGGTGATGTGAGAAGATGGACAAGGTCTTGTTGATGAAAGTGGAGTATGTAGAGGTCTCTAGAGACACCTGTTGCCTAAGCAAGGATCTCATCAGGTCTGACTGTCCTGAAGGGTGACACCCTCTCAACATAAACTTCAGTGTAGGCCTGGCCTGCAAAACTCTCTTGTTTCCTCCTTCCCAAATGATTGCTTTGGATGTCTCTTGTAAAGTCTTTTCCATGTCAGCCCACCTTTCCTGCACCACTTCTAGGTCTGACATCCTATGTCCTGTCACCCCCTTGAGAGTGCTGTGTCCTCTCTGAAGCTTCTTCTGTCCTGAAGGACTGGATAGGTAGACAACTCCTCTGTGTTACTACAGAGTGGGCTGTAGGAGTGGACAAAACTGGTTTATATAGGACGTTACAGACAAGGGGTAGGAACACAGTCATCAGATTTTCATTCAGGAAGTAGAGAATAAGCCAGATGTGATGGCTTATATCTGTAATTCCAGCTACTGGGGAAGTTGAGGCAGGCGGATTGCAAGTTTGAAGCCAGCCTCAATAACCCCTATCTTAAAGAAAAATTTAAAAGGATGGGAATATAGAATATAGAATGCCCCTGGGTTCAATCTTCAATACAGAAAAAAATAAATAGATAAACAAAAAATTTAAAAAGACTGGGGATGTAGCTTAGAGGTAGAGTGCTTGTTTAGCTTGTACAAAGCCCTAGGTTCAACACTCAGTACCACAGAAAAAAAAGAAGATGACTATGACAAGAAAGTAAAGTGGAGGTGATAATAGAAACAAGTGAGGAGGCCAAGGCAGTGCCCGCAGAAGCCTTGGGGTGGTATCTTGAAATCAGGTTCCCTCTCTCTGAGGTCTCCTTCAGTTTCTGCCCATGCTGAGTCTCACCTTCCTTTCCACAAGGATGAATAGGGGCTCTGCACACATGCTCACCTCTTCTGAAAGAACAGGCTTGTGGAGAGTAAAAGCCAGAGATCCCTCATTATAAACCCAGTTTCTGTAGCTTCAGATTTTCTCAAGAATTTGAACATGGACTAGGACAGAGGATCCCCACTTTTTGGAACAAGCCCCTCTTCCAAAGGACTATTACCCTTGGAGGAGGAGGGGAACTGAGCCCAGAGCCTAAGCAATTTTGAACCTGAGTAATAGTTCAACAGAGGGAGGAGGATCAGATAGGATCAGGAGCTTGGAAGCTGAAAGGAGCCTGGGCAGCTGGGGTGAGGCCAAGGGCAAACACTACCTCACCCCTTCCCAAGGGGACAGAATAGAAGGGGTATGCAGGATTAGAAGTGTGGATCTTAGAACTTCGGTCTGCCAGACCTCATCTGGTCCCCCACCAAGCAAGCCCCAAAACGCAGAGAACAACCTCGCATTCCGGCAGATCTCCGGTCTCAACCAGAGCTCTTGAGATTAGTGTAATGGAAAGCTCTGCGCTGGGGGAAATGTATGTTCCTAAGGAGTCCCCTGTGGCAGCCTTTGGCCAAGCCCATCCTGTGCTGGGGATCAGTTTCTGGGGCCTCCTTTCCCAATCAAGTGAGTCGCAGCTGCGAGAAAGGAAGGAGCTTAGTGCAAATATAAATACCTTTAATGAAAGCCGTGTGCGCTCTGCAGAGCCCAGACGGCGACTGCCAGCGCAGGGTTGGAGGCATGGGCGCTGCTACTTGACCCGACTGGCTAGGCCAGAGGCCCCAGGAGATAGGCGAGCACCAGAACAGCAACCAGCAGCAGGGGCGCAGGGGCCCCAGCGGGTGAAGCTGCTGTAGCCCGTAGTGTTTCTTGGTTGGTCTCTGGGCCAGTGCCGCGTTCCCAGACACGCACCGGGGCACCACACAATGTATGCAAGTTATCAGGATGTGGGGCCCGGCGAGCTTCTTGCTGCAGAGACTCCCACACGGCAGCTGCCTCCTCTGGGCAGCCTGACAGGACCCGAGAGGCGCAGGCATGGAAGTCATTCCAGGACCTGTTAGGAAATGGGATTGAGGGGTTAGGTTGGGGTGAGGCTTTGGAATGGGAAGGAAGTTCAGCTCCAAGGGTGGCGCGGATAGGGCTATGCCTCCCACCTGCCCTCTGCCTCCCACCTGCTGGTACCTGCAGACAGTCTCCAGCTCGCCTGCGCGGCCCATGCTGTCCCCCAAGCGGATGAGACACTCGGCAAAGCCTTGATATATGGAGTCACAGCGGTTTGGAGCCTCTGTGGCTGCTGCTAGTAGGGGTAAAAGGACTGGGGAGAGGGGGTGAAGAATGGTTGACAGAATAAGCCAGGCCATTCCCCACCTGCCCCCAGGGGCTTGTTTACCTTGGGAGGGCTCTAGGGACATGACTCAGCGAGAAAAGAGCACCCCTGGGAGCTGAGGGGCATGTCTAGGGATCAACTGCCTTCAAGGCAGGACCTAGACCAAGATGCAGAAGCAGGAACTGTGTATCCCAGAATTGGGTTCCTCCTGAGCTCTTGGGGCTCTAGGTGAAGTGAAGATGGTTTAAGGGAAGAAGTCAGGAGAGAATGGAGGGATTGGGGTCTAGAGGCAGGTGGGGCACTATCTCTGCATCCTTCAAACGCTTTGCATGACCCTCCCACCTCACACCAAAGATAAGTGTTTCAGATGAGATTGGGCAACATAGCCAGGGATAGGGATCCAGGCCAGACCCTCAGAGAACTTCAGGAATCCCAAGGCTAGTCTAGGAGTCCTGCCAAAGGTAATGGGTTCCCTTTATCAGAAGAGGAACTTCAGAATTTCAAGGTCCTTCCCCCCACAGCTGGGGCTCAATTTGTTCCTCACTTTCCATCATGAAACCATTCACACTTTCCTGGGGCCCTCAGAACACCTATCCACCCTGGCACCTGGCACCAGGAAAGTAGTACTCCCAGCTCCCACACTCTATACCCAGCCTGATGGGAGACCAGCAAGAGGACTTGGGTCCAGGGCTGGTCTGGGTCCAGGGCTCCCGCACTCACCGAGTGGCAGCAAAAGCAACAGCTTCAGGGCATCAGGCAGCCGCTGACAGCAGCGGCGGTAGCAGCAGCAGCAGCGCATGGTCCCTGGCTAAGAGCCTAGTGCAAGCTAGCAGCTTGGAATGCAGCCGGCCGGCCCAGCCCACGGAGGGAGGGACCATGATTGGATGGAAGCTAGGAATGGGCAGGGCTCGAAGCAGGCTGTTGGCTCCGCCCCCAGCGCCCAGATTGGCAGAAGGGTGAAGAGGTGCCCCCAGAGAGTCGATGTGCCCTGAGAGGCCCAGGTTCGTGCTGAGATGGTCTGAGGACCCTTGCCCTGGGAGTTGGAGGGGAGCTCTGAGAAGGCAGTGGAGTTGATGAGAACAGATTTCCAGGCCCCAGGGATGGGCTGACTTAGATCTCCCCAAAGGGAGAAAGGGCAGTCATCAGTCACACCAAAGACACACCAAAACCACACACATAAGATTTTATTCCAAAAGCATTTAATTGAATTTCTCAATGTTTTTCAAAAACAAAAAGATCCAAATCAGAGGTAAAAAGGAACATGGAAAATTCAACTCAAGTGGTGTCACGATCTTGGGGTCATGCTCCAGGAATGGCAGAACCCAAGAAGGCACAATACCTGCCCTGGGCCCAGCCTTACCCTACTGATTACCACAATCTGTAGACCACGGCCAGTATACCCTGCATCCCCAGTCCCCAAATACTAGAGGTGGAGGCCTGAGCAAGTAAATAGCAGATGTGACCCCAATCTTGGCTGACGCCTGTCTACTGGTCTTCAGTGGAACCCACCCCTACACAAGGCAGGCTTAGCTGCTAAGGGAGGCTGGGGGTAACAAGGCCATGCAGCATTAGGCTAAGACGCCGGGCTGCTTTGCCCAGTGAGTTGTGTGGCTCAGCCTGCAGAAACTGAAATAGCTTCTGGCGCACTTGAGCCATGACGGAGCCCATGTGGTCTCGAGTGATGGGGTCACTGTGGTCCAGGTGCATCACAGCCTCTTCCAGGTAGCTGAGAATGGGGGGAAAAGCACAGGCTACAGGTGGGTGCCAGTAGACAGGAGTGCCCCCTGGTGGCACTGAAGCCCAGAGGGATAGATGATAAGGGAAGTCTAAACCTTACAATGAATGAGGATGGGGGAAATGAGTGGAGACAATTAGGGAAGGGAATCAGGCATGAGTGGGTGTTTCTGCTTCCCTTCTCACCCCCACTATCAGCTTATCTCCTACTCTCTTACTGCACATACTCAGGTACCTGAGTTTGAGGTCAGTTCTAGTGCCAAGGTCAGATGCCAGCTGCTGGATGAGGGAAAGGAGCACAGGCTGGGAGAGTGGGCAAGGCGGCTGCCCAAAAACCTGGGCTGGGTCCACGGTTTCACACACATACAGCACCAGGTTCAGGTCAGCAGCTGTCAGCGCCTGGGGGCAGAACAGGGCAGCAGCATTTATGGCTAGTATTAGAATAGAATGCCTGCTTGTCTGTGGTGTGTGGCTTGGGGGAGGAGAACCACAGAGTTGGGTGCTAAGGGCTCCAGAGGAGGATACTCAGGGACCCAGAGAACGGGAGGGCTGTATTTTACCCTATCAATAAAAAGATTAGAAAGAAAGTTTCCTGAGAACGGCTGGGGTTGTGGCTCAGTGGTAACGTGCTTGCCTAGCATGCGTGAGGCACTGGGTTCAATTCTCAGCTCCACATACAAATAAATAAAATAAAGATCCATCAACAACTAAAAAATATTTAAAAAAAAAAAAAAGAAAAGAAAAGAAAGGTTCCTTAGAAAAATGGTTATAAGGCAAGGTGAGCTGAAATAGGAAAAAAGGGATCCTGAACAAAAGAATGGCACAGGCAATGGCTTGGAGGTCAAAGAGAATGAAAAAGTCTGTCAGACAGCCCACAGCTTGGTGGAGGGAATGGAATGTGTGGTGTGTAGGTCTTGTCAGAAGACACCTGAACCTTACTAGGGCCAAATGCTGTCATACCTGCTGGAAGGCCTGATTGAGGTGGCCCTGCTGCAAGAGTTGCAAAATATGGGCTTGCTGGGCCTGGCAGTCGAGGTGGGCAGAGGGGACAGGTGTGCCAGCAGCTGAACGCATGGCCTGCATGATACTGGAGGTGACGGCAGCCTGCTGTTCCTTGAGCGCCACACTCACCTCACCCTTAACAATGCGCTGTACCTGTGCTAAAATTGACTCCTGCAGGCTGAAAAGGGAAGGGAGACAGAGGTGGACAGGAAGCAAAGTCTGGCCAATCCCAAACACCCCACCTTGCCCAAAGCCCTGCCTACATACCTGCCCACAGCCACGTGCAGCTGGTGCTGTACTTCAGCCCGAACACTGCTAGATACAGTGGCTGCCATTTGCTCAGTGGCACTCTGCAGTGTGCTGATCAGGCCCCGAAGCTGGGCAAGCACAGGCTCTCTGGCCTCCTGTTCCCGTGCCTTCCGGCTCTTCATGTGGCTCTCTAGCTGTTGCAAGTCTGAGAGGCGACCATGGGGATCATAAGAGGGATGAAGGAGTGAATAGACGCCCCTCCTACGCTGGGTTATACAACCCCACTTACATTCCTGTGTGCCCAGCCGGAAGCTATCATTGATTTGCTGGAACATGGCCTGGCAGCTCTTTTCGAAGGCAGGCAGTACCACGCTCTGGAAGGCTTCACGGTAGGCAGCCTGCATTGGCCCCTGTAATGTGTCTGCAGCTGCTCGGGCGATAGCATCTGTCAAATTCTGAGGTACAGGGAGAGGCCAAATTGAAAGCCTGAGCCCAACCTGGTCGGAACTAGCCACCACCCCAATCTTGGGCCCTATAGCACCTTGGACTTGAGTAGCTTGGAGATGTTCTCTTTCATGCTGCCCTCTACAGCTGTGAGCTTGGTAGCCACTGAATTGCTCAGCTGGCCTGCTACAGGCTCTAGACTCCTGGAGACACCTGGGGCAGGGAAAGAAGAGGAAGGTGGAATCAGGAGATTAAGTCTGACAGGTTCACCTATTCCCACCTGGCCCACCCAAAAGAAATCTTCAAGCAAAACTTACATGGAGGAACTGTTTTTTTAATCTCATCTCGTATGCTACGTTCCAACCGCCCAGCCAAAGCAGAAGATAGTGCTTGGGACAGCTGTTGTGTCAGCTGCTCCTGCAGTTGCCCACCCCGCTGCTGCCCCTCAGCCAGTGCCCTCTCTAGACGCCGTTCTGCACTGTAGCTAAGGAACAATCCCGGAGCATATCCCTTCCCAAGCTAAGAAGGCTACCCCTCTTCTATACTATGCTGTGCCATCACCCTCAAGGATACGTTCCTGCTCATGCCGGATCTCAAGGGCACGTTCTACATGGCCTGTGACAGTGTTCTGCAGGCCTTCGAGTTGGGCACACAGACGCTGCAGCAGCTCTTCTTGGCTGTGACGAAGCTCTACCAATTCTCTCTGCTGCTGCCAAATTAGTGCTGGCCAGTCTTCAGGAGGCTCTGCCACCTGCCAGTATCACTGAGAATCACATGATGCCTGCCCCACCTATCCCTACCCACCAGACCAGGGAAATAGCCCAGAGCCCTTAAAGGATGGGTTCCAATGGGTGGGAAGAGCTCCTTTACTTACCTGGTGCTCTGTGAGCCGGGATCCCATGGCTGAATCCCTGCCATAGGCAAGAAGTACCTCAGGCCACATCAGGCAGCCTAGAGACCACCCCTCTCCCTAGCCCAAGGACTCTTCTTACCCATCATCCTTCTTGCTTTTTCTCTTGATCTTGGGTGAGGTCCGAGGTGATCCCTTGGTCTTCCAGTCCTTGGCAGGCAGGCGGGGAGTAGGAATTTTGGTGCCAAAGCCTCCTGAGGCAGCAGCAAGACTGGCTACCTCATCATCATGGTCACTATGGGAAGGGGAAGGAGGGGTTAAGCACCTATCCACCTGCTAGTTCTCCCTTGTTGGAAGAATAGTACAGGGTGACACCCACCTTTGTTCAGCACTGGTGTCCTGGCTATCATGTTGCTGTAGCAGGTGATAAGGTGGTCGGTGGAAGGCCAAGCTTTTATGCTTTTCCTGGAGGCCATTTCTAGGGCTGAAGGGACAGGTGGACTCAGCAGTGGATGATTCTTCCTGAGGTCCCTCCCACAAACATACTTTCTCTCTTCTAAGCTCCTCACCTCTCTGCCAGGGTACTACAGGTCTCCCGAGTAATGTCAGGTGCCGTAGGCCAGACCTGACTGTCAGCAGGGGCAGCCTCCTGGGTCAAGGCTGCTTCCAGGAGTGAGGGGGTACTATGTCGATCCCCATCCCCAGGGCCTCCATCCAGGCCAAGTTGGGGGCCAAGCTCGGGTCCTGGCCGGGGCCGTGGGGATAGTAGGTGTAGTGCTGAGGCAGCTGAGGCCATACTGTCTGGCTCAAGGCCCTCAGAAGCCGAGGAGCCAAAGCCACGTGACAGGGCCTCAGATGCGATCTCAGGAATATCCTGGGACAGGGCAGTAGAAGCTGAGGAGATAACATCAGGGGAGCGGGTACGACTGGGGGAGGCCTGGGGTAGCCCCAAAGGCTCCACTTCCTGTAACTCCAGGGACAGTGCAGAGGCAGTAGCAGATACCTGAAGTGAGTGAAAAATGTGGGTTTAAGTGATAGGAGGTAGGGGACCACAGTCAGGAGGCACTGGAATCAGTAGTGATAAGATGGGACAGCTGGGAAGGGAGATGCAGGTGAAAAACAGGGCTACAGCCCAAGAAAGGAAGTGGGGATGGAGAAACTGAGAAGATAGCCTCCAGGGAACATGGAAGACTGATATGACCCCTGAGGGAACATGGAGCACCTGAGTCAGAACAAGTCAGCAAAGAAAGGGTGCAGGAAGAGACTGCCAACTTCCCCTGCAGCCAACCACCAGTTACCCAGCACTTCACATACATGCACACACACCTGCCCGGGCCCTTTGGGAGTCAATTTATCGCCTGGGCCTGGGAGCAGGCTGGGCAAGAGGCTGCGTGGGCTTGCCTGCAGGCTGCTGCTGTTGCTCATTGTCAGACTGCCATCCAGCTGCAATTTGGGGCTCAAGGTCAACTCTTCAGGTGGCCTGGTGGTGGGAAGGCCAAGGCATCAGCAGTCAGAGCTTGGCATCACCTGGCACTAGCCCCTACCATTCCCCAACTCTGACCTTTACCTCACCTGGGCAAGGAGGGATCCACAGCTGAGGTGCTACTCACAGCAGACACAGCTGTAAGAGAGCTGCTGCTGCTGCTGCTGCTGCTGCTGCTGCTGCTGCTGCTGCTGCTAGGGGATGCAGTGATCTGGAGAGATGCAGAGAATAAGCACTATGGCCTGAGTGGGGCATTCCCACTCCCCCTACTTAAGGGAGCTACCTGCTGCAAGGAGGCAGTGGGTGTCATAAAGGCATCAGGTGTCATCAACTTGGGTTTGGTTTCACTGCTCAGGGTGAGGAAGTCAGCAGGTGCAGGCAGCTCCACAATGCGTCGGAGGTCAGGCTGGGAGCCGTGAGTGGTTGATCCCAGGCCCTCAGAGCCCAGTTCAGGCCGAGACTCTCCAAAGGCTGTGGGGAAAGCTGCCACTTGAGTCAGATCTCACACCATTGTCAGTCCAACCTGTTTCTCTCACTTCTAACTCACCAAAGTCCTCATGGGCAGTGTGAGTGGGGAGTGGGGCCACCACATCAGGGTTCAGCTGTGGCTGGAAACGGATCTGTACATCTTGCAAGGCCCTGCAAGAAAAGGGCATGGGGGAGAACAGAGTGCTCAAAGGGGCCAAGGTCAGTGGAATGGGGAGGAACACAGGCAGGGCCTGGATGGGACTTCCTGACACACTCACTTAGTATGCACACAAAAGAGCTTGATGAGTACACCAGCTGCAGACTCCATGGTACCAGCTCCATGAGAACCCTCTAAAAGGACAGATTGGATACCTTAAGCTGCTAGCCAGCTCTGCACCTCAGTACCACCCCACACACCAATACCAGGCCTGACTCTGGAGCAGCTCACCAGCCCCCAGGCTATCATTTTCCTCCTCAGCAGGCAGCACTTCAGTGTGCCGCAGCCGGCAACGACTCACAACCTGGATGCCAAAGCTCAGCACAGGGTGGGTAAGCAGGAACTCTGAAATGGAGCTGAAGCAGGCACGGCCTTCCTCCTGGTTCTGCAGCAGCTCCATCACATATAGGACCTGCATGGGTGCCACATTCCAAACTGAGCTTTAGAAACTATGAGTCCCTTCAGTCCTTCCCAGTGATACTGGCTCTGCCCAGAGTGCTCCCATGACAGCCTACCTTTCGTTGTACATCACTGAGAATCAAGTATTCTGCTGAGAGGTCTAAGCAAACTTTGAGACTGGGGGGCACACTCACTGAGCTGAAGATATCTGGGGAGAAGCTAGGAAGCCAAGAAACAGGCTAGGTAAGACTGAGAATTCACAGAAGGCACATTCCCACCCTGCCACCTCTGCCTGCTCCCTGCCCAAGTCCTGCTTACCGAATGGTCTGTAGGCAGGTCCAGGACACTGTGCACCACATCTTCAACTCCCGATTCTGGTCAGCACCAGTAATGAGGAACCTCCAGAATGGGACCCTACAAACCCACAAAGCACAAGTGGTTGGCTGGGTCTCCAACTGGGTGGGAGTTCATGGTCTAGCCCACCACATGCTTGTATCCCACTCACTCACTCAGGGTCCTGTTTCTTATGATTGTCACAGAATAGGAGGCAGGAGAGGGGCCGCCCATCATGAGGCTTCCACTCATGTAGACACCTGAAGGCAGGCAGATGAGGGACCTGAATGAGTGATTTGTTCCTGTTCCTAAGGCAAAGGGGGTCCTGGTCCCTCAGGCTTTGCCTTACCGTGGCTCATCCTGCCCCTCAATGTAGATCTGCCAGAACTTGACATAGCCATCATGACTTGCAGTAGCTAGGACAGTCCCGTCAGGAGAGAGGGCTCCTTCACTTAGACACTGGGAAGAAGCCAAAGGGCTTTGCTATTTGACCAAGGTGGAAACGAGACCCTCCCAAATGAAGATGGTAGGAAACTGGATTGACCCCTGTGGATTCACATGTTTTGTGACTGACTGAATGGGGGGCGCTACAGAGAAGTCCAGACCTGCAGGGTACAACTAGGTTAAGAATGAGTTCCATAGATAAGAACTACTTTATGCTAAGTCCCCATGGGCATAATGCTGGTAAAGCTATCTGGACAGCTGTGAATATGGGAAATAGATGAGGAGAATGTGGAAGAGGAGGAGGACAAGGAAGCAATCAGCTGTAGGCCTACCGTGCTGTGGCCTTTTACCACAATGAACCCCTGCTTGATTTGGCTGACATCAACAGGCCACGTGCTGTGGCTGGAGCGGAGCATGTCCAGGTCCCACACCTCAGCCTGGAGGTACAAGGAGGTGAGTGTTCAACCCATTCATACAATATGGCTGCTTTCACCTTCTCCACCATGTCTGACCCCCTCACCCGGTCTTCATGCAGCAGGGCCACTGTTGGGCTACTCTCCTCACAGCAGTCCTCACTTTCCTCAGGAATAAAGGGGCACCAGATGATCCTTCGGAAGTGGTTCAGTGGCGTGCCCTCTGGCTGCCGGATATGGACCAAGATCTCTTCTCTGAGCAGGATGTTAAGGGCTAGACACATAGATGATTAAATATGCCTGGCAACCCCCACTTTGCCCACTCTTCATCAGCCCCCATGCCTGGGAATGGATACTGAATTTTGCTGTTAATCAGAGCCAAGCGCCACACAAACAGATTGCCTGCCTCATCCAGGCAAGCCAGCTGTGGAGAGTTGAGGTGTGCAAAGGCCAGATCAGCCACACTGCCTGTGAAGCCCTTAAGTAGGGTCCGCTCTGAAGTGCTGACACTGATCACTCGCACCATTGCTGAGCCATTGTTGGCAGCTGTAATCAAGAGAGCAGGGGGCCATGAGCAAACATCTAGGTCTAGGCAACAAACAGTACAGAAATTCTGCCCTTGCCTGCCTCACTGCCACCATCTCAAGCCTGGCTACCCAGCTCCACCAGGCCTGACAGAGATTAGGGCAGTCCAGTGAAGCCTCCCAATGTATCCTAAGGTCTGAGTGGTCCCAAATTGGAGCTTCCAGCAGAATACTTCCTACAACCCAGAGCCCCTACTCACCACGAATGGCATAGGCTAAGAAAGAGTTGGACACAGCAATTAGGTTGCCATAGTAGTATTTCTGCTCCCAGTCGTACTTGGCAACAGGCTGGATTTTCACCTGAAAACCCAGAGTGAGGAAAAGTCAAAGAAACTGAGAGCTGAAGCAACTCTGATCCTCAGCAATCTCAACAACTCTGGGGATGGAGAGGACACAGATGAAAACCCAGTCATTCACACAAATCTCCTGAGCCAGATTCCCACAGAGGTTTGACAGCAAAGCCTGGCTCCCTGAAATAGAGGCATGCTGTTTGTCAGGGTGGTACCAACAGGAACTGGACTCATGGGAGAGAAGGGAGAGGCTGGGTGTGTCTCCATACATTATATGTGCCACAGTATCCTGGTACCTACCTTGTTGCTCCCCCGTGCCTTGCTTGAAATGCTGGAGTCACTGCTGGCCACAATCTCTACCTCCTTGGCCAAAATCCCAATGCAGGTGGAGCTGTCATCTCCAGAAAGGCAGCTGGAGAGAGGGGTGCACGAACTTTGTTTTATTCACCCAAAAGCTTAATGGAAGGGTTACATATGTCTGGTATACCTTAACAGCAAGATTAGAAAAGGAGAAGACACAGCCACCTGGTAAAGATTTCTAGTCCCAGATGACCAGCTTGGCCTGGTCCATTGTTCTCAGACCCACAGCTTCCCTTGCTCACCTCCCTCCTTGAGAATGAGCCTACTTCCATTCTATACTGGGCACCCAGGTAAAGCCCTTAGCTTGTGTCCTCACCTCTCAACCCAGGAGATGAGAGTTCAATGTGGTTGAGTGCTCTGTCCCAGGTCATCCAGCAGAGGCTGCTGGCACCTCTTGCCCTCATTTAGCAGATGTCCCCAAAGTACCATCAGCACATTTGCCATCTCTCGGCTACTTACATGACCTGTTTCTCTTGAAGGTTAATGGGTGGTATGATCCGCAGACCAGGCTTACTTGTTGAGGTACCATCACCTGAGCAGAGGGGGTCTGGTACCAGGAGCCCATTGAGGTCCCCATTATAGGCACTAGATGACCGCTGGCTCTCTGCACTGGGGCCTGGGGAAAGAGAGACACCCTGATAAGGTTGTTACACATTTCAACTAGCCCCTCTTACAATAGAACTTCCTTCTGGACCATGAGGTGCTCTAGGAAAAAAAAACTGAACATAGTATGTCCATGGGGAGGAGGGCCCTTTGTTCATATTTCATTCTATAAATGCTGATATAAGGACCAAGGATGAACATGAGGTTCTTCCATCTGGAGGAGGGATACATGCCATTAAAGATCCTCTGATGGGGCTGAAGGTATAGCTCAGTAGTAGAGTGCCTATCTAGCATGTGTGAAGCTAGGTAATATCAGGCCGGGGTCAGCCTAGGTGTTCCAAGAGGAACACTTGAGAGAGAGCATGGCAAAGGCCACCTGGTAAAGATTTCTAGTCCCAGATGACCAGCTTTGCCTGGTCCATTGTTCTCAGTCCCACAGCTTCCCTTGCTCACCTCCCTCCTTGGGAATGAGCCTACTTCCATTCTATACTGGGCACCCAGGTAAAGCCCTTAGCTTGTGTCCTCACCTCTCAACCTAGGAGATGAGAGTTCAATGTGGTTGGGGCACCTCAATTCAAAGAAGGGACCTCACCTTCACTATTATAATCACTGTAATCACAACAAAAGAAAAGCAGGAAAATGGAGGGAAAACAAGGCTGCAGAGGCCTCAGGTATGACACTGGGGTGCTTAGACACTCCCTGTGGACAATGAGAACCACAATTTTTTTTTCTTCTTTTTTAGAGGTGCTGGGAATAGAACCCAGGGCCTTGTACATGCTAGGCCAGTACTCTACTACTAAGTTAACCCCACAAAAGAATTTTAAAGGAAAAGGTGACACGGTCAGCTTCGACCAGTAGGTTGGCTGCTTCAAGGCAGCATACAAACTAAGAATCTGGTGACAGATAACCAGGGCCTATTACCAAAGCAGTGGCAGGGTTTGGAGAGAAGGGCTCCTAAGGCCTGAATAAATGTGGCAGTAAGAAAGCAAGGGTCCTGTCCCAAACAGAAATCGCTCTGAAGTCATCTCAGACAGGTAAACTCTGGGGAAATGTACACGAAGGAGCTGAACAAAAAGGAAAGAAACTATAGGGTGAAGCATGGTGTTAGGAAAGACAAGATCTTAACTGTTTGCACTGGCTGGTTTTTGAGCACTCTCACTGGCTTATACACCACTGCCAAAACTCCCAGGAAGCAAGGTGACTGGGCCTTCAGGAACATAGCAAATTTCCAGTTACAAAACAGTATGAGGTATGACTTGGTCCTTCGTGGGGAGGAGACAAGCAAGAGCTACTTGGCAAATGAAAATCAAGTGCCAATCAATAAACAATGGAGTTATGAGGAAAGCCTCCAGGTCACTTCACAAGGTTCAGAGCCACCATAGCTGCTCAGGGAAAAGGTGATCACTCTCCCTTTCAGGCAGCCTACCATGAAGATAAACTGGAGGCTCAGGCTGTATGTGGTTGGTCATGCCAAGCTCTACCAAATCTCTGTGGAGTGTAGTCTGCTCAGCAGATGATATGGGCATTTGAGGCACAAGCTACACTCATGAGGAAAGGGAGCACACAAAGTATGGGTCAAAGGGCCCAATGGTCTCAGGCAGCAAATAGATTTCCGCAGAGTATGAGTTACCTAAACCCACCTGGAGCTAACCACCAGTGCCTGCTTCCAGAAGCAGCCAGACTGGGCCATCCAAAAAGTATAAACACCAATTCTCAATGCGGCCTCCACACACCCATACCACCATCTCAAGCCAGTCCTTTCACCACTACAACTTTTTGTAACATGTGGCTTCCTGATACCCAAGATCTGTCCTTATTATGAGACCTAGCCTAAACAGTCTCCTCTCTCAGATTTGCCCTCTGCATCTCCAGCTCCATTCTCCCTCCACCCTATTTCCATAACAGTACCAAAACAGTACTCTTTTACAATGACAACATTTTATTGCAACCCTGTTAGCTCTGTTCCGGGGCTCTTGGTAATCAAGGGAGCTTCACAAGTATCACTAGTGATATTTGAATGCACTGGAACAAGCTAGGCTTGCAGATGTTCGAAACCTAATCCAATCAAGGTTGTGCAATCTGTGATTTGCCTTCATCACAGAAAGAACAAGGAATTGGGGCTGGCCACCTTCCTCCAAAAAATAGATTTCAGAACAAAGGCAGGCCTAGAGTCGCATTCCAGAGGGAAGAGCAAGTTGTAGAGAATGACCAGAGCTTCTTCAGCACAGCGCTTAACTGTAGGCCTCTGATCCACCGCGAAAGGCTAGGGGCGCTGGGCCAGTACCAAGAATACCAGTCTTTGTGGCCAGAAAACCAGAGGGGCGCCTCGGTTCAAAGAAGGGACCTCACCTTCAGCTGAGACTCTCAAGGATGAGACGAGATAATCTGGCGTCAGGATGGGGAGGGGTCATACCCAGGGGTCTGCACCAGTCGCCCGGTACGCTTAGGGATTTTAACTTGGTCTGCCCTCATCGGCCTAAAGGACCTAGAGGAACTGCGGGCTCTGAGAATGGTTCAGATCCACGCTACCTACTCCCCTGCTTGCGGAGGGCCCACCCGCGCTATCCCCGCTCACCCCCCGCGGGCCGGTCCAGCTTGAGGATGTCCCGCAGGTGCTGCGTGGCGTCCTCGATGTCGATGCTCGCGCAAGAGGCCATGGGCCCAGCCGCAGGCGCTCCGCCCGGACGGCGTTCGTTCCGCTGCCGCCGCGCACCGCCCAGCCCCGATGGGGCAGAGAGCTGGGCGCCGGTAACTACGCTCAGTCCACCCGCAGCTCCTAAACCGCCGCCCGTGCAGCGTCCAGAGCCCCGCCAACCCCACCAACCGCCTCCACTTCCGGCCCCCAAAAGCCTCCGCTCCCGGAACCTGCGAGGACGAAAGAAAAAAGGTTCCGGGGTAGGGGAGAATGCCTAGCTTCACCCTTTGCAACCTCCACCCAGTGCCAGTGAGGTCGGAGTTGTGTTAGACTGAAGGGCAGCAAAAGTCCACGTACAATTACCGGGCTGGTAACCCTACTCGTCCCAGGACACCCTGGGACGAGTCTAGTTCCTGTCTACTCTAAATGAAGTCTAGATAAGCCTAGGACAGGATTAACTCCACCGCCCAGGGTGGAGCTCCTCAAGCCCCCAGGATAAACTCAATTGACAGAGGCCTGTGTCCCCTTTGGGAAATGGGTTGGAATAACCCAAGGCCTGAGGGGACCCACGAGGTCATTAAGTACAGGAATTACAAGGGCAGGGGAGATAGTCCCACCATAAAGGTCAGTCATTGTTTCCTACTGGACAGTATCCCTTGTCCCACGGGGCTTCCTCTGGGTTATAAAGAAAGAAACCATAGTTTACAAACACCTCTTTATTGCAGACATTTCAGGTACAGATACATGGAAGAAGCTGTATTGCAGATTTTATACAGGATGGTTTAAGAGGCAGCAGGCATCTACCTCTCCCCAACCCAAACTTCCCCAAACATAGCAGCTGGAGACCAGTCCCACTGAAATCTGAATATGCTGCCCTGACAAACAGCACATCCAGCTCTGTGTGTGCCCAGTTTAGCCAGGAAACCTGAGGGGTCTGAGAAAATCCTTATCCTTCTCCCATAGTGGGTGAGGGGAAAGGTATGCCTTTACAGATCGGCCTGAGCTGAGGTGCCCTTTCCAATCCTAAACTCTCACAGCATTAGCCCAAAATTTTGGGTTTGGTTCTAGTCTGCAGTTACTACTTTGCTACTAGGTTTACACCATCCAGTGGTCTCAGGACAGAAGGGCTAGATTTCTACTGGACAAGACCTCTGCCCCCAAAACTGAGGAGCAGAAAAATGTCCTAATAGTTGACTTCCTAGGATTTGAAGGTGTGCAGTGTGTATAACAAATAGGAGGTGGACAGGAAATGTCCGAGAGGTCTGAGAACTGATAGAATATGAATCCTTTATGCTCAGACCGACCTCTCTCATTGTTCCAAATCTAATTCCACCCCAGTGGGGACTAGCTCTGTGGGCAATGATATCCCAAGCAGGTGGTACAGGATCTGGGCTGCCCTTTGCTTAGCTTGGGGGATACGGGCATCCTGGATGGGATCCTGTCCATTCTGGTGACAGACAAGGTCCCTTTGTCATTTTTGTTGACACCTCAGCCTAGAGGGCTTGAACCCTGTAGGTTGTGTGTGCAAAGATCTCTTCAGCACAGCAACAGGATTCAGGATCCTCTCCTGCTACTAGAGCCCTGAACCTACCCACGGCAGAGGTCACAGGTGTCAGAACTGACAGCACTGGCTTCCTTGCAAAAGAAGCTCAGGCCAGACCATACTCTCCCTTTTTGCTTAACCAAGACCAGCTAGTCTGTGGAGAACTCTGGCCCACAGGGCTTGAGAGTGTGCTTCTGCCTGTGTTCTCCTTGCAGCAGGTACTGCTGAGTTAGGACAGGTGGGAGGGTGAGACATGAGAGACAATGGAACAGGGTAGCTGTTGATGCCTAGTCAACTATTAAACTAATTAAAACAATTTAAACTGTTAAGAAAATTTTCGTGTTTTATTGTATCATGAGGCATTGAAACATCTGAACAAATCAATATCTGGGTGGTGAGGCAGCTGCTTTCTCCTTCACTTCTTTGGGTTACTAGAGCAACTTGTCAGTAGATTAAAAAAAAAAAAAAAAAAAAAGACAACCTTTTGCATTACTTAAGTCTTTCCAAGGCATGCGCTGGTACAACACAAACTTCTCCCATCAGATGCAACTAGGCTAGTGTCCAAACATCATGCACAACACCTTGGTGGCAGCAGCGCACTGCGCCCACTCCCACTGTGGCCCTGCTTATTTGTGTATGATATTTGGAGCATCTGGAGGAGTGTGATAGTACTGGGAAGAGGAGGGAGGAGGAAACAGCATGAGTGCCTGGCCAGGAGGAGGTCAGCCGAAGTTGTGCAGGGCAAGCCTGAACATGTCATTGGTGCAAACCCAAGCATCATTGATGTTCTTTAATAGGAACATCTGGTGGAACCCCATGATAGGGTCTTCATCAGCCTGTGAGGAGAGAGAAAATGATTCAGTAAGAGGACCAAGAACAAAAAAGGAATTCAGTGGTAGGGGAGTAGGGCAGAGAATGTCAACTCCAAAGTTGATCCCAAATCACACCCTCCTGTCCTGGTCTCAAATCCCAATATAACTAATGTGAATGCAAATTGATATAATGTATCAAACACTGTACTGGGCACATACAAGCCAACAGAGGGCAGCTCCCACTACCATGTGCATTAAAAGTACAGATTGTTTCACCAGTTAGCTTCAACAATGAAGCAGAGAATATACCTGCCTTCAAACCCATATCTCTGGGCACAAATGATCAAAATTTTTAAAGAATCTTTTAGTACTTACCATGTAATTTATAGTATCAAAAAAATGCAAACAAGGGCTGGGGAAAAAGCTCAGTTGGTAGAGTGCTTGCCTTGCAATCAATCCCCAGCGCGCGCGCGCGTGCGCACGCACACACACACACACACACACACACACACACACACACACACAAACAAATAACAACAACAAAATTAAAAACAAAAACAAAACCTGCAAACAGTCTTAGTATTTGATAATGCCATTCAATCCAATCTGGAGAAACTATTGCTAATACTGACAGGGGCTAGGTGAGAAAAGGCTTAAAACTGAATTCACAATGGGATCACAAATTGACAGGGGAAAAACAGTATAAACTTGAGTGATCTGTGTCCTGTTGTGTAATATATAACACTGTAATGGAAAAAGAAAGGCAAGCAGTCTCTAGCCAAAATGGAGAAAAGTGGGATGAGGCCTAACTAAAGTAAGAGTCCAGTTAACCAGTGGTGTCTCCAACATCAACTGTGTTTCTGGGAATTAATGTCAACAAAGTAGCAAATCAGTCATCGGGAACTGTAGTTCTAGAGACAGAAACATCAGGAAGAATCTGAAACCAGGTGGGAAGGGGCACTGTTAACTATCCTAACTAAGAAAGTAGGCATTGAATATCTTGGAGATACCTTTTTTTTAAATATTTTTTTTTATTGTAGATGGACACCATACCTTTATTTTATTTGTTTTCATTTTTATATGGTGCCAAGGATCAAACCCAGCGCCTCACGCACGCTAGGCAAGTATTCTACCACTGAGCCACAACCCTGGCTCCTCTTTTTATTTATTTTTTAATATTTTTAGCTGTAGGGGCTGGGGATGTGGCTCATGTGGTAGCGCGCTCGCCTGGCATGCATGCGGCCCAGGTTCGGTCCTCAGCACCACATACCAACAAAGATGTTGTGTCCACCGAAAACTGAAAAGTAAATATTGAAATTCCCTCTCTCTCTCTCTTAAAAAAAAAAAAAAAAAAAAAAAAAAAAAAAAATATATATATATATATATATATATATATATATATATATATATATATATATTTAGCTGTAGATGAAACAATATCTTCATTTTATTTATTTTTTTTTATGTGGTGCTGAGAATCGAAACCAGTACCTGGCACATGATAGGCAAACTCTCTACAATTGAGCCACAACTCTAGCCCTGGAGATACCTCTTAAATCCTGAGAGCCTAATTAGATACAGAATATCTTGGACAGACAGGAGAAACTGACAGGAAAGTCAGAAAGCATGTCTCTCAGGGTCCACTGCAGAGGCTGGGATATCCCTCCTTCCACAGCCATATTAGACTTAGGAAGCCCTGTCCTAACTAGCATTGGGAAAGCACGTGAACCTATTACTGTGAGCACCACCATGACACACGTATTTCTAGGAGACTGGGACCTGGCCAAGGGGCAGTTAAGTTTTCTTGTTTTGGGAAGAGAGACTTACCTTTTTTTAATTTTTTTTTTTTTCTGGTACCAGGGATTGAACCCAGGAGTGCTTTACCACCAAGCAACACCCTTTTTATTTATTTTTTATTTTGAGACAGAGACTCACTAAATTGTTGAGTTTAGCCTTAAACTTGTAATCCTACTCAGCTTTCCAAGTTGCTGGGATTATAGGTGTGAGCCACCATACCTGGATGAAAGAAGTATTTTGAAAACATGATCTGATTTTAATATGTTGGAGTACAATAGGTTCCTTCAAGAGTTACTAGGGGTCCAAAGGGCCAGGTAGGTTTGACAAGTTTGATAAGTCTGGATCCCACCCAATACTAGGGACTGAATCCGAGGATGCTCTACCACCAAGCTACATCCTCAGACCCTTTTAGTTTTTATTTTGAGATGGGGTATTGCTAAGTTGCTCAGGTTGGCCTCAAACTTGATATCCTCCTGCTTCCACCTCCCAAGAAGCTGGGATTGTAGGCATGTGCCACCATGCTGGAAAGAATGACAGGTCTTGAGAAGAGGAAAGAAAAATGCAGGAGTTCCAGAAAGGAACTGCCCCTTAGCACCCAGCTGGATAATCTAATACCCTGAGGTAGTTCAGGGGCCCAAGGGCTTAGCATTATAGCCTGACCCTTCTCCTATACCTTTTGTCTCCTTTCTATATTCCACACTGCTGGGTGGCACATGCCTGTAATCCCAGCAGCCTGGGAAGCTGACGCAGGAAGATCACGAGTTCAAGGCCAGCCTCGCAAAAGCAAGGAGCTCAGCAACTCAGTGAGACCTTGTCTCTAAATAAAATATAAAATAGTGCTGGGGATATGGCTCAGTGGTTGAGTGCCCCTGAGTTCAATCCCCAGTACTCCCCCCACCAAAAATACTCTAGATCATTGTTCTCTATTATACCTTTGCAATAATAGAAATGTTCTGTATCTGTGCTGTACAATAGACTATGACTAACCATGAACATCTAAAATATACCTAGTACAATCGAGAAACTACATTTAAATTTTATTTAATTTTAATAAAATCCAAAATTGCGGGGCTGGAGGTTTAACTTGGTAGTAGAACTCTTGTCAACCATGTGCAAGGTCTTGGATTCAATCCCCATCATCACAAAACAAACAAACAAATAGCAACAACAACAACAAATATGACTAATGGCTATTGTATTGAACTTTGCAGGTCAAGACAGTCACTTTATCTAGCTGTCCCTTAATAAGCAGATCACATACACAGGAAAGGCAGGGATCCAGAGTTCTGCTATTTGCTCAGGACTACTATAACACTGTAGCAGCACTACTACCTTTAGCTGGCCCACAACCATGCTGATGATGCAGCTATCTGGCGTGGGCTGATGGTCCTGCGCCGTGATGCTGTGCTGGATTTTCTGGAACGGAAGGCTCTGCAAGAGAAAGAATGGACCGTGGGCTGAGGTCTGAAGGGGCAAGGAAGGAGTACCCACACCCAAGCTTGGCTCTTACTTACAGTCAACTTCTCCACAATGGCAGCTTTCCCCTGAAACTGCTGTCCTTCCCACGTAAGGCATGATGCATCAATCTAAAAATGCACAGGAAACCCAGGGTCAGGGCCTCAATACAAGGAATATCTCTTCTTAAGACCTGAGAAAAGGTCTTATTTGACAAAATGAGTCCACACTTCAGTTTTCCTGTCCACAAACAGGGGAACTAAGGTAGTTCCAAAGTTTATAGTATCAACAACTTTTAAAATCACACCCCATTGGTCCATGGGCCCAGACTCTAAATGCCTATTTAACAAAATATACTTATTGATTTCATTTCCCATTGTTATTCAAGAGCCTCTAATCTCCACGGGCTCCAGGAGGGCCATATGTGGCCAGTGCTCAGCCAAAAGCCATCCTGCCACATGGTTAGTAAGCATCAGCCCCAGAGATGTCATAAGAAATAATTTGGGCCGGGCACGGTGGCCCACTCCTGTAATCCCAACGGTTTGGGAAGCTGAGACAGAGGATCACGAGTTCAAAGCCAGCCTTAGCAACGGTGAGGTGCTAAGTAACTCAGTGAGATCCTGTCTCTACATAAAATACAATATAGGGCTGGGGATGTGACTCCATAGTTGAGTGTCTCTGAATTCAATCCCTGGTACCCCCCGGCCAAAAAAAAAAAAAAAAGAAAAAAGAAAAGAACTTGGGCTGGATGTTGTAGTGCTCACCTATAACCCCAGCTTCTTGGGAAGCTGAGGCAGGAGAATTACAAGTTCACAGCCAACCTGGGTAATTAGCAAGACTCTGTCTTGAAATAAAAATTTAAAATATGGGCTGGGGATGTAACTCAGTGCTTGCTTAGCATGTATGAGGCCCTGAGTTCAATCCCCAGTTCCACAAAAACAAAACAAATTTTAAAAAAATAAATAACTTGGAAAAATCCCAAGTTTATTACCATTTCCAGGTCTATGGCTGAGTTCTACCGTGGCCCTTCTAGGTACTCGAGTCAGGGAGGAATGGAGGCTAACAAGGCCTCTTCAAGACGTAGCCTGGAACCCTAGACTACCATCAACAGACAAAATGCCACATGGGGTCCATTAAATTAGCCCTTTGATGCCTTCCCTTTCTTCAGAGGTAGAATTCAAAAGAGCCTCTGCTACTTCCAGTGATGACATTAGGCAAGCTACTTATTTTTCTGAGTCATAATTTCCTAATCTTCAAAGGGGAAATGTGCTAAGGATTATGAAACAATGTATAGTAAGTGCTCTTTTAGGACTTTGCTAAACTCTCCGTATCAGACCTGTTTTATTTTTTTTTTCAGAACCATAATCGACAAGATTTATTTTGACTTTAATTTCTTTGCTAAAATTTAATTTTGAGTATTTAGTTTCTTCTTAGAAAAAAAATTTTTTATTGATTTTTTTTTTTAAATATATGACAGCAGAATGCACTACACTACATATTGCAAAGCCTGCTTTATTTGAGAGAAGATGAGACCAAACATGCTTTAGGCACTGGGTTTGATCCCCAGCACTGGAAAAAGAAAAAAGTCTCTATTTGTAATGACAATCATCTTAACCTTAATATTTGTAATACTTAATGCTGGGTTTGGTCTTTCACTGCTAAAAGTCCTTTCTTTCTTCTAAAATTTCTAATTGTTCCCTGACTTTTTAAAGTTAGACTTTTAAAAAGGAGACTTTTTGCCCACAGCCTAACCAACCTCTGAGGCTATGCCTGGATGAATCATATCACTCCCATCCTGGGCAGATCTGCTAGCAGTGGCCTAATCAATTGCATCTCTATGACCGAATTTCAGGCAGGGTCAAGTATAAGTATAAATGAACACCATTAAAGTAGTAGTAAACAATGTCTACATAGAAGGGTTTCATTTCCCACATGTGTTCAGGGGCTTTTGGCTCCAAGGGAAGCTGAACCTGGGGTTCCAAGAGAGCTCAGCTCTGACCTGAAGATGCTCATAGCTGCTGCCTCCAGAGAGTACCATAAGCCTCAGCCTCTGCCTGCTGCTACCCAGTCTGGTCTAGAGGCACTCTCAGGACCATGGGCCCTGATAAGGTGGTGACCACATGGAATGGTAAGCCCAGAATCCTCTGTCCAAGACAGTAGGATCCCCATTCTTATGGAAGATGACAAAAGGAAATATGTAGTTGGACCAGGCCTTGATTCTCCTTTCCTATGAACAGAAACTCATAGAGGAAGAGCCAGGACAGCCCAAACTTATGAAGTGGACACACTGGCCCAACATCTTTTTAAAGTATATATATAGTTTTTAGTGTAGATGGACACAATACCTTTATTTAATTGATTTATTTTTATGCAGTACTGAGGATTAAACTTAGTGTCTCACACATGCTAGGCAAGGGGTTTACCACTAAGCTACAATTCCAGCCCACTGGCCCAACATCTGAATTGATCCTCTGAAGTTCTACTCTGGCCATAAAGCTGAAGACTTACATAAATTGCACCTAGCTGGGTTCTGTCATTATCAAATAACTGGTAGTAATGTTGAATGAAGCTGGATCCAATCTGCTCCCAAATTGGCTTATCTCCCATTCTGGAGCGTCACCCAGCGTCACTGAGACCTGCAAGAACAGTGAGACAAAAAGGCAAGCATTGGTACTCCAAGATGAGGAGGTAGTCAGCCACTGACCCCTACCCCTTCCCTGGCCTCATTGCACAGGGAATCCTTTGCTGAGGTTTGTTCTCTTAAGGAACATGGAGAAATCCTAGGGATTTGATAAGAGATCTCCTTCCAAGCTAGACCAATGCTAGAAGCCCAGAGAAGGGCCAAAGTCAGTTCTTCCTTTGAGGAGCTCTTGGTTGATGAGTCAGAGTACCAAGGTTGTGGAGCATACAGGATGGGTGTTGAGGGTTGAGCCCTGAGAAAGGAAAATCAGAGCAGATCCTGCAATGTCCAATAAGGAGCAGGCCCTTGAAATAGAAGCTAAGCAATTGCTCCAGCCCCCTATGTTTTCATTTAATCCTTTCAACAAGCTATAAACCAGAGTTACTACTATCCTTCCTACTTCACAGACCAGAAATTACCGATGTCTATGTATGGAATGTTTCAATTGCAGACCTCAGGCCCCCACACTGTCCCAGGGTTTTGTTGGCAGGTGGGGGAAGATCCATTGAGAATAGGGAAGTGATGGCTCCTCGAGGCCCACTTCTAACAAAAAGAACAAAAATAACTCCGTTAGTCTCAAAGGAGCAGTTGGCATCTGTGAGGTTAGTTGATATCCAATTTGGCCCTTTCTGGGGCATTTCTCCATTGATGAGGATGACTTTTCCCTGCCTCAGAGCTGGGGCCATGAGTTCAGAGGATCAGAGTAATGATAGCTGAGGGGTATGGAAAAGGGGAAAACAATAATTTCTTTACATCCTCCCATCCTAGTACTGCCTTATCCCTAGGGGGTGTCTTGAAGGGAGTCCCCCTCCTGGCCACAGATAATAATCTCTAGGACTCCGAATAGAAAGCCCAAGTCCTGGGTGAGAGGGCCCACACTTCTCTGCACCTCATGTTCTGTAGTTGTCTTTGAATGGAGAGGAGCATGCCCCGTCTGATAACAGGACTGTGAGCCAAAGCAGAGAGGAAGTGGGTTCAATTCCAACAGACAATCATGACATCAGTCACTACCCTAAAGGGATTTCTTCCTCAGCCTCCCCAGTAAAATGGGGATCCTAACCCTAATGTTGCCAGTGGTTGTGTAGCTTCACTGGAGAACTTGGTTAAATCCCTTGTTTAATGTGGTAAATACAGACTCACTCAAGTCCCTGTGACTTCACCCTAGGCCAGAGAAGCCAGAAGGTACCAACAGTTACAACACAGCCAATCCCCCAGCCTATGACCAATAATCCAGCCAATGAGGATCTAAGAAACTAAGCCAATTTTTAATTTTAGGTCCCCTGAGAGGTAGTAGCACTAAAAATAGAAGCTCAGTACTGGGATGACTAAGAAATCTCCAGGAAGGTCTAGAATAAGCAGAGAAGAAAGCTTGGATCTGGCCACGCCTATACATAGGAACAGAAGGTGTCTCAATTCATACTCTGCCACAAAAAAGTCAACTAGTGGGAGAAGCAAAGGACCCATTATCTAGTCTCAGTTGTTCTCTTGGGTACTTTTTCAAGAGGTTAGACAAAAGCTGTACCCACAGAGAAACTCAGAGTACCTGAGGCAGGGCATAGCCTCCCATCATATCTCTGCCCCTCCACCTAGTATTCACTGTGCTTAGTTCTCTCAATCCTGTCCCAATTCTACAGCATCCCCCATGATACCTTGCCCAATCCCCAGACCTCTGGGGGCAGGGGTAGATTGCAGGAATGAATTGAGCCATCTCTCCTGCCACAATCCATGGCAGGGTTGGGCAGCCTTCAGGGAAGGTCCCAGAAAAAAATGTATGCTAATCAGAAGACACAGTACCAGCAGATATCTGATGGCATGTAAACAGAGGGCAGGAAAGCAGAAAGTTGGAGATGGAGGAAGGGGAACTGGGACTGGAAGTTGATGCAAACACAAGAAAAGTGCTGCCACATGGTAGGACAGAGAAAGTATGGGGGTGTGTTTTCTTTTCCATTATTGTTCTTAATGGTATGATAACTTTCTAATGCAAAAACTACTTGATAAGAGTACTGGTGGAGGGATAAAGGAACAGAAGGGCTTCCTAGTTTGGTGGGGCATAGTGAGCTCACCACCCATCAGTGTGTTAATACTGGGGCTTCTAGTCAGGGCCAGCACTTGTTCTCCATGAACTTTCCACTCCCAAGCTCTAAAACACAAAGCTGGCCACATTCCTACCCTACAACACCCTCAACCTTGGTTGAAAGACCAAATCCGGGCTGGGGATGTGGCTCAAGTGGTAGCGCGCTCGCCTGGCATGCTTGCGGCCCGGGTTCGATCCTCAGCACCACATACCAACAAAGAAGTTGTGTCTGCCGAGAACTAAAAAATAAATATTAAAAATTCTCTCTCTCTCTCTCTCTCCTCTCTCCTAAAAAAAAAAAAAAAAAAAAAAAAGAAAGACCAAATCCCCAAAGCTCTGCCAATGGTCATCCATTGTCCACTTATCCCTATCCCTATCTTATCAATCATTTTCTCCTACTTTTATCTAGTAATGCCAAACACATACACACACCATAACTTGTCCAGTACTTGCTCACCTGGATTTATGCACAGGTGAGTCTCCTGCCAAGATAACCTCATCTGCCTGATCAGTTCTGGCTCTTCCCCCCAAAATCAACCTGTGTGCAAACCCTTATTAATATACAGGCCTTACTCCTCTGCCCAGGAACACTGTGGCTCTGGGCTGTGGGTATTCCAGTTGAAGGGCTGGCAAGCCTTGACTATGTTCCTAACACATTTACTATGGAAATAACAGCCTGTAAGAAAACAAAATGCCAAGGCTTAGAGGCAGCCTCACATCACGTTGGGGACTGACCTTCATCCTGATGGCTTCTCCTACAGCTCTTCTGAGAGACCGCTGACCACATCATCTCCTGTTTCACCCCAACCGTCCGCTGGCTGACAGGTCAGACTCCTCGAGGAGCTATCATCACCCACTGAGCATCAGCCTCCACTGACCCTTAGGTCTCTGTGGGTGCAAAGACCCTCTGAGAATGTCTCAAAAACTGTGGTCCTTTCCCAAGAAATGTGCACAGAGGTAGGATTGCCCCCACTTTATGAACAATTTCAGATTGTTCTGACTCCCTAAGGGTTAGCTACCATTCCCAGCTGCCCAACTTTGTCTCTTGCCGTCCACTTCCTTCCCTCTTTGGCAGCCACATTAGGCATTTTCCTGATTCTGGAAATTCTGCTTTTCTTACCCAAGGGCTTTGCAAATATTGCTTTTTCTATTTGGCTCACTCTTGCCCCAACACCCCTGGCTCCATGTCATAAACGTCAATCAAATGTTACCACCTCATCAACACTTTACTGACTTCCCAGTTTAGATAGCCCGCCAGATACTCATTTTACCTGCTGTACTGTTTTCTCAGTACCACATAGATTGTCCCACTTATATACTTTTTTATGGTCTGTTTCCCTGATAAAGGCACCTCTCTAGTAACCCCTATTCCATGGTGCCTGGTTCAACAATAACTTTTTTTTTGATTGACTGCATAAATTCATGGGACTCCTTGTCTGGAGGAGTCAATGCTGGCAAATCCTGCTCAATTTAAGTGGCCCAGTGACCCACTTCCCCCCGGCCCACACCTTCAAAGTTGCCAGGAAACGATCCTTTGTCATCTATCTAGTTATCTGTCTGTGGAGTGTCAGGTGGGGCTTAACCAACACTGTCTCACAGTTCTTGTCATCTGAGGGGCAACTGTAGCTGAATAGCAGACATACAGCCATCCCTTCAAAGATCTAGCCGCTAGCCTGCTCCACCTTTCCCTTGTTATGTGACCCTCTGACTCTGTCTCATCAGTAATTGTGGGCATATGAGAGAAATAACTGAGATCATAGAGGACCCAGTTGAGAGGAATTCTAAGTCAACACTAGGAAAAAGACCTTAGCCTCTTGCAGGTAGGCCCTTTGACCCAGAAATGGCAACTGTCTAGCCCACCACTCCTTTGCCTCAAGTCTATAAAGAGATGCCCGATGATTGGCCAGACAGAACCCTTTCTGAACTAAACAACAGAGGTCTAGCCCAGCACTGTACAAGCCTATTCTTCCTCTTCTACCTGGATGGTAGAATTTCCAGAGCCATTGGGCTACTCTGATTTATCCAGAAGTGGAATCCTGAGACCACATTCTGGTCTCTCTGTCCTGCATTTGCACCTCATTTCTCAAGTGGCTCACAAGATCTCTGGGGCCTCAGTCTTTTCATATGTGAACTGAGAGCTTCATGCCATTAACTTTGTCAGGTATACAGGGACTTGATTAAGGGAAGCCCCTAAGTGACCACTCCTGGTTTTATTTCCCCAGTACTGGGGATTGAACCCAGGGCCTTGCTCATGCTAGACAAGTGCTTTACCACTGAGCTACATCCCCATCCTCTAAGTAACCACTCCTGTGGTCTGCCACTACTATGCCTGGACAACATTGCTGTGACATCCCAAGACTGAGAACAGCAGGGAAATTAAGGCTGGTATGAGTATCTTCACTCGTAGATGAAGAAGCCATGACAAGGTTAAGAAGCAATTCGAGCCAGGAATAGTGGTACCAGCACTGTAATCCCAGCAATTCAGGAAGCTGAGGCAGCAGAATCCCAAGCTGAAGACCAGCCTGGGAAACTTAGTGAGACCCTGTTGCAAAACAGCATTTATAAAAAAGAGCCAGGCACAGTGGCATACGCCTATAATCCCAGTGGCTTAGGAAACTTGAAGGCAGGAGGATTACAAGTTTGAATGCAGCCTCACTAAGGTCCTAAGCAACCTAACAAGACACTGTCTCAAAAATAATAAGGGCTGAGGATGTGGCTCAGTGATTAAGCACCCCTGGTTCAATCCCTGAATTCCTGGCACAAAAAAATAAATAAATCTTAAAAAAAAAAAAAAAAAAAAGGCTGGAAACGTAGCTCAGTGGAAGAGAGCTTGCTGAGCATGTCTGAGACCTTGGGTTCAATCCCCAGCACTGTCCAAAAAAAAAAAAAAGGAAGGAAGGAACAAAGGAATACAGGAATTCAAGACCATAAAAGGCCTCTAGCAGTTAGCATTACAATGTCCATGAAGATGAGCAGGACTGGAATAGCTGAGAACCAATGTGGGGCAAAAGATCATATAAAGACAGCAAAATAAGGTGGGAAGAGAGCCCAGGCCTTTTCTTCCCGTTTGAAATCAGCAAGCTCCATACAACACAGGATGGAAAATACCTGAGCACATGCTCACCAGGTCAAAGCAGGTTTAATATAGTGACAAATTCTTAGGACTGAAATCACCTGCAAGCAGAAGGGCTCCACACAGAGAACCTTTAAGGGGTTAGCAGACCTTCTAGTTTCTATCCTGGGGAAACCAAGTGGCTCCAATGGAGTAGCGGAGGCTTTAAGAAATAACCACTGGTCACAGTGATCAAGAGGTCGAGGCAGGGGGATGCAAGTTCCAAGGCCAACCTGGACAATTTGGCAAGACCCTGTCTTAAAATAAAAAATGGAAAAGGGCTGGGAGTGTAGCTCAGTGATAAAGCACCCTGGATCCAGTCCCCAGTACCAAAATAACTAAATAAATAAAAGAGAAAAGAAAAACAAGCACACAAACAGCCAATCAACCCATCTGGGAACGTAGCTCAGTAGTAAAACGCTTGCCTAGCATGTGTGAGGCCCAGGTCTGATTCCCAGAACAAGAAAGAAAGAACATTCTGGAATTTTCCCAGTTAACTGAGGATAATGAGGTGAACAGTTCCAAGGTTCCTCAAACAACCCTTTCTCAGGGTTGGATCAGATAAGGGTTCTCAGGATAAGGATCAGAGTGAGGTTGGGATATATATTCTTCATCTCTGTGGTAGCCCTATGTCTAGCGTAGGGACTTATGGAGTCAGCACATAGCATGTACCAGCAACAAAAAAGGAATAAGGCCCAAGACAGTGAAAGAAAGTTCTCAGCCATATGTCTACCAACAGTGGGAACCCTGGGGCCAAAAAGCAGGTCTGCCTTGTGTCCCTGTTCCTTGCTAAGACACTTTCTCAGCCATAGCCAGACCTGAGCCAAGCATCCTGCCAGGAGCATACACTTGAAATAATAAAATAAGAAGGGAGATGGCAGCACATAGGCCTGATGGCCAGAGCATTGACCAGAACAATCATTCACATGGCCTGAAAGTCATCCCAGGGATAATCCACAAACTGCTGCCTCCCTTAGGGATAGATAGGGCTGGTTCCTCAATGGCTCACCCTGCAAAGATGCCTTATGGTCACTATTCTAGGAATTCCTGCCACATATAGTCAAAGTTGGGAAACAGGTAGCTGACTTAAACTGAATTCAAAACACAAACACCTTCAAATGGCCCACCTGAAAAAATTATACAAGAAGTCCAGCATAAGGTTCAGCTCCATATCAGCCCAAAGAAATCCTGTCCAACTTTCAAATCCCATTTTGTGGAAAACTTTTTAGATCCACTCACCTGTCCTCTAAGGACTGTTTCTCTGTCTTGGAGGCCTTGTTGAGAAGTGGAGAACTAGATTCTAAAACAAGCAGCACCGTAATTTCTAAAGTCCCTACTGGCCAGGTAAGGTGGTACACACCTATCATTCCAGCTACTTGAGATTAAGGAAGAATCACCAGTTTAAGGTCAACCTACAAAACTTAGTGAGACCCTGCCTCAAAAAATAAAAAGGGCTTGGGGCTGGGGCTCAGTGGTAGAGCGCTCACCTAGCATGTGCGAGGTCCTGAGTTCGATCCTCAGCACCACATAAAAATAAATAAATAAATAAATAAAATATTTTTAAAAATAAAAGGGCTGGATGTAGTTCGGTGGAAGAATATTTGCCTAGCATACGTAAGGCCCTGAGTCCAATCCTTAGTACTGGGGAAAAAAAAAATTCCCTTCTGGCTCCTGTTCACCTTCCCAGTACCTTAGGCAAGGGTCATCTGCTGAAACACCCAAAGAGCCTCCATGACCAGGTCTCTACGCAGGAAGGGAGCCCCTGTATCTCTTATGCTGGAAAGATGTCCTAATGGGCACTACTCTAGGTACAACTGCTTGGCACTTGAATCAAGCTGACCATGAGAGTTTCAGTCAAAGTGGCAGAAGCCACACACCCAGGGGACTGAAAGGCCACAGAAAATGCTGGGGAGATTCCTAGCCACTATGAAAACCCTTAGCAGACTCCTGGAAGACCAAAGAGCAGGTTGCAACTCAATAGTCACAGCAATTTAGAGTGGTGGCAGCCTCACTCAAATCTTTGTGAACCTGGGCTGGGGATGTGGCTCAAGCGGTAGCGCACTCGCCTGGGGTGCATGCAGCCCGGGTTCAATCTTCAGCACCACATACAAACCAAGATGTTGTGTCCGCTGAGAACTGAAAAATAAATATTAAAAAAAAAAAAAAATCTTTGTGAACCCACAATCCAGAGGTATACCTCCCTCGGCAGTTTCTGCCAGACATAGGAGAGGAAGGGGGATCCACCAAGTCTTTTCTCTTCAATCCTCTGATCATTCAAAAGCCTCCTCTCCTACACATGATTAAGGGACCCTGCAGGTAGGTCTCTTCAACAAGGCCCTCAGCACATAATACCAACATGATCCTGTCTGTCACCCCCAACATGGAGACCTCCTTTCCCCAGTACCAGGCTAGGTAGTATTCATTTTTCGTCTTATGCCCAGAGGTGTACATACAGAGAAGGCCAAAGGCTGAAAAAATAAATAAAAAATAAAAAAGATCATTTAGAGAAAAGCAAAACCAAAAAACCCTCACAATCACTGCCAACAAAGAGGAAAAAATTTCACACCAGATACTAATGCCTCAGTAAGGAAATCCTGACATTTTGACATAATGTACCTTCCAGTTCTAAAATTTGAGAATTCTCTATCTCCCTTAAATCATTAATCCCATACCAACTCACCAATGGCAAAGACACCAGAATAAAGCAAGACCTGGCTCAGAGAGAAGTGTATTCCTGGTCATTAAGGGACCAAACTTGTTTTCAGTATTGGAGACTAAATCCAGGGCTACCATACTAGGCAAGCATGCTCACCCTGAGCTATATTGATCCTTTTTTATTATTTGAGGCAGGGTCTTAGCTAATGTCAAACTTGTCATCCTTCTGCTTCAGCCTCCTAAACAGGGATTACAGATATGTATGACTGTGCCCAGCAAACAAATTTTGAGTTGAATGAAAGGCATCTTCACAACCTGCTCCTTGCTTATACAGACATATACCAACTGCCCCATGTCAGGCTCCACGTTCCAAGTTAGTCCTACATGAACAGAGGGCACAGATAAGATCCTGAAGAACCTCAGAGTTTTCAGATGAGAAGAGAATCTAGATGGCCTGCCAAGTTCCAGAAAGGTCAAGGACTTCTCATAGTCAGGACTAGCAAGACAAACTCCAGACAAAAGTTACAAAAGGGATTAGAGTAGGAGGGAGGGACCTGAATTCCTCCTACTCCAGGGTAACCTTGAAGAATGAATAGTATCTTTTTGATCCTGCAGGTTCTGGGACATAGCTCAATAGTAGAGTGCTTGCCTAGCAAGTGCAAGGCCCTGGGTTCGATCCTCAGAACCAAAACACAAAAACAAAAAAAAAAAAAAAAAAAAAAAAACCACTAGCCCTGTAGTCAAACTACCCAAGACCTGGCAATATACAAACTAATCCATGACCATAAGCCCACCTCACCTGAAACCTGTGTACCAGAAAGCACCAATAAAATCCAGAGGCTCTTGAAATAACTGTTTCTAGTTCTAAGAGAAGCCACCTCATTAACCCTACACATGTTCTGTGGGTAGTTCCTTTTCTTACTGCCCAATTCCATTGGTAAACCAGGTCTCTCCTGAGCCTACTGAATGGACCTGATTTCTAAAGGCCAAGATGTGGATTAGGAAAGTTAATTCCAGAGAAGGTAGTCCCTGGTGAGATCTAAAGCATTCTTTGCCTATTCTTCTGGACCAGAGAGAATCATTAGGCAGAGCAATTCAACTAAAAGAAAACTTCTAAGTCAAGAACAGAATGACCAGAAAAATATCATCTGGGGAAATATTCAAGAGAAAGAAAAAGGACAGGGCCAGTGGTTGTCTGCATTATGGACTTAATCCAGCCTTCCTAAGAGACCTAGCATTTTGCTTGCTGCTGAGGCCAAGTGTGCAGAGATGGAGCTGCTGTGGTCCCTTCAAAACCTGTGGCTCAAAAGCTGCAGAGGAATCAAGGCTTAACAAATTATTACTCCCAAGTCCCAGGATTTTTCTCTGAACTAATTTCTTAATTTATTATTCAAACAGAAGTGCCTTTTCAAAGCATGACTGATAGTAACTATGTGGCCAGTCTCTGGTACGATTATTAAGGGCACTTTCCCAAGACCCAATTGGCTTCCTCCCTGTTCACAGGCAGCTCCAACTGTTGGGATGGGGAAGCCTGGCTTTCTGCAGCTTCCAGCTCTATTTCTGCCACTC
The DNA here is from genome assembly GCF_964194105.1 of Spermophilus citellus. NCBI lineage: Eukaryota > Metazoa > Chordata > Mammalia > Rodentia > Sciuridae > Spermophilus > Spermophilus citellus. The sequence goes on along the minus strand of NC_138200.1, from coordinate 52,529,585 downwards.
AGGCTTCAAAAGGGCCCTGCAGAGTTTGAATCTGACACCTACAGCTCAAATGCACCCCACCCTCAAGATCCCTTCCACCTTGGTGTCTTGTTTGGCACTAGGTTCAAGGAACTCAGGCCTGGATTCTACTTCCCCTTGCAACAAACCACACCTAGTCATCCCATTCTTAAGGAGTCATCCTCTTCTGCGGGGCAATTCTATGCTTACTCCAGGAGGTCCCGACGTCAAAATTGGACTGTGCCTAAAAGGTCTAACAAAACCTTAGGCTCACACTTCCAACTTCATCTTTTTGGTTTCTTTCCTCCCTTTCTCCACTAACACAGCCTGCCAACACACCCGTAGCTGGGACCTGGTAACTGAGCCGCACTACCACATCAGGTTCACATTTCCCCAAACTGGCTACAGGTAAAGTCCCACGTGGAACTCTCGCGCCCGATTCCCCGACCCTACCCTCCATGCAGAAGCTAGCATGGGTTCCACCACAGGAGCTGTAGATTTCGTGCACTCCTAGTAGGCAGCCAGGCAGGGAGCGGAGCGTTCACTTACATCCTGGCATGACTATAGTCTGGGACCGAGTAAGAGTCCCAAGCCCCGACTGCGGCAGGCGGGCACCCTTACCCATGCTGGCTCTGGAGTGAGCCGGGTGGCGCTGCCCATCCCCGGATCTTCGCAGGCGGGTGGCGGGACGCGGGGATGGTGTCTGCCCGCTAGCCTGCCCGGAGAGCTTTCGGGATTCGAGCAGGCCGGGCCAGGCCAGACGGGGCGGGGCCCGGAGCGCCCCATCCAGATGGTCCGAACTAGAGAAAAAGGCCTGGCCACAGCGCAGTCCGGCGCACCAGCCACCGCACCGTATAGCCCGGATAGGCGCCAGTCTGGCTCTCCGCGTTCCCCCAGGCCGCCGCTTCAGAGGACCGGCGGGAGGCGGAGCCGCGCGCCACACATGGCTCGGGCCCCGCGCGGCTTCGGGCCGTCGGGGGGGGAGGGGAGGGGCCTCCCGGAAACTCGCAGCAGAGGCTGCCGGCGGCCTAGAGCGCGGCTCTTGCGGCCCAGCCCCCGCCCCGGAACGCTGGCCCCAACACTCACCCGAGGGGCTGGCACGATGGCGGCAGCGGCGGCGGCAACCCAGCGCGGTCTGCGACCGACTGTCCCTTCCCCCCTGCCTTCCCTCGCCCACCCCGTTGCACTCTGGGAAATGCAGTCCCGCCGCTCACCTTTTTGGCATTAGCACGTCAAGAGAAAACTACAGTTCCCGCTGTGCTATGCATGGAGGCCCAGACACTGCCCGCAGCGCGGGAGGAGAGGCTAAGTCAGGGAGGGAGGCTACCCGGGAGAGCCCCTGAGAATTGTGGTCCAGCGGAAGCCTCTGGAACACGAAGGTTGGCGCCAGGGTAGGGTCAGGGCTCTGTTGTCGCTCGGTCCCAGCGGGCCGGCCCCGCCCAGGCTGTGCGGCCGTGGGTGGTTAGCCCCGCCTCTGTAGGAGGCCGGCCTGGCCCCGAGCTGGCCGGGGCGTCCCTCCCTGGGCCCTTGGGATGTTCGGCTCGCGAAACCCCGCTGCCTTTGGGCTCCGGCTGCCAATTCGAGCTGAGCCGTGAGGACTTAAGCCAGCCCGGGCGGAACCCAATTTCTGCTGTCCCACCATTTGGGAGCTCGGCCCTGGGGCCAGTTGGGCCTAAAGCTGGTTTCCAGCAGACTAGACTTCTTGGGTGAATCTCAGATGCCCCTCAGGTGGGGCTTTCTGGAGCGATTACTCACATTTCTACAGCGGGATCTTCAAAGTATTCTAAATTTTGTCTTTTCTTTCCAGCAGATAGCTATGAGTTTGATTTTTATTAAGAGAAATAACTAGCTCACCCAAAACTTTTCCCGATATTTAAAGGACTAGGAAATCAGTAAACCCTTCTCCCATCCTTTGCCCTTTACTTTCAACGCCCTTTTCTTCGTTTCCCTGGTAACACAAACATCTGAAGGAAAGCTTATCTGTAGGTCAGGTTCATGCTGGGCAAATGGCTCTGCAGCCAACCTAGGACACCACAAGAAAGGGAAATAGCTTTAAGCCTTCTCTCCTGGCCTAAGATCTCTCAGTACTCCTGTTTTGCACCTTTAGCCACCCACACTTGCCTCCTGGGGATGACTGGTAAGATCAAGCTAAACTTGATTAAATCCCAGGACTGTTCAGACCACTTTACCTATCTAAATGCTTCTACTACTCAGACACTGAGAACTCTCTTCTATTACCTGCTAGTGGTACACCTGCACCTGGGGCTTTTCTTGCTCTGTGAACTGTCCTCCTCCTCCCCTGGAAATCAAAACAGGTTGTGTGCAAGTAACCTCCAGACACTGGAAAGGGTCCAGGGAGTGCTGCTGAGAGGTTCAAGAGAAACAAAGTACATCAGCAGCATCCCTTGAAAGAACAGGAGCTCAAGGATACACTAAAGAGAAAGACCCAAGCCTGGGAAAGCCTCCACTCCAAGGAAGGAGAGTGGTGATATGTGAGAGACCAGTCTGATAAGGCTCAGATGGTCTGGAATTGCAGAGCTATGCTTCTACCATCTGATTACCAGCCAGCTAGTCCTTGAAAGGCAAAGATCCAGTCCGGTACCCCAAGCGCGCCCCTATACAACCTATGCTGTACCCTCCTTCCTCACAAAAGATTGTTTCCCACCTCAATGCCAAGGGACCAGAAGGGAAACAGATTAGTTTTCGGGCCATTCCAGGTCACAGCCACACAGGTGGCTCTGTTCAGAAGAGAAGGAAGTCATTTAATAGTGCCCCATCACTCATAGTAAACAAGATAGCTCCAAAGGCATTCACCTCTAGATTGGCTTTGAGCTAAATTACTTGGAGCTATAGATTAAAATGTTACTCTTTCACCCCCCCCCCCAGTAGCAGTCAAAAAATAAAGGCAGCCAAAAACATGAGTCAAGGGCTCACAAATTCCAACTCCTTAATGCCCTCTTTGGATAGCTCTTTCACACTGAAGGTGTCCCAAGGCCAAGGTATCTGTACAAGAGTCCCGAGTACTGCAGGACCCATGGCTGCTTCCAGCTGTGGTCTTTGTGGCTTAAGTAATTGCATGCATATGTGTACCCAACACTGTGCTAGGCCTTAGGAAGGAAATGATGAGCAAATTTCAATACCAGCTGAAAATTTAAGAGAATTTAAAACTCTCAGAGATAGGAGGACCTGAACAGTTCCTCTTAGACTTCATCTTAGTCTCAGTTTCACCTTCTTGTTAAAAGGACATAAGGAGAAAACCAATGAGACTTTCAGTGCAGTTTCCAAATTCTTTGGGGTGAGCTGGGCCAGGAACTCTACAAGGACCTTGAGGCCAGGGTCCATGTGCTTAAGGTCACTTTATAGAGAAACCTGAAGAATATCTATTCTCAGGGGCATCCTGGTCTTTCAAATAGGCCTATTTCCCCAAATTTCAAGAACACTTAGCTGAATTTTTATAAAAATAAAATGGCGAAACAAAAATAAAAACCTTACTTTTTGTTTAATTTGTTTTGCCAAACAAACACAGTGAAAACTTTAGTCTGACTAATTGTACAGAAAATAGAATTTGTAACCAGTAGCAAACATAACAGGATAAACCTAAGTCCCTGGCAAGCTGGATCTCCATCAGCAGGTCACCCAGATCCCCCATAAATGACCTCATGGATGGGGAGGTTCTAGGAGGAGGCACAGATCAACTAGTCCCCATTAGAATCACAGGCTGCACCTGAAAAGGTTAACCATGAAAAGGAGAACTGATGTTATTTGGATCTTTATCACTACCCACAGTAGAGTCTTCTCTGTTTGCTGGCAAACCTTAAGGTGTGGTTTTCCTAAACCCATAGTTCCTGGGCATCCCACCTGCATCCCTCCAGGGTAAGTTTCAAGTTCAGTGATTCTGAAGCCTCTGCCTAACCGGAATCTGCAACATAAAGTGGGGAGAAAGGGTACACAAAGTCATAATTGCTGGTGTCACCAATTAAGTCAGAAGCCCCAAGTGAAGGTGCCAGATCACCAGCAAGAATCCAGCTGCCCTAAGCCTCAGTACTGTCAACCACACTACTGGGGAGTTCCAACATCAGCCTGAGGATTCCTAGGGCTGCAAGGTCCAGGAGTTCTGCAGACCGCAGCGGAATCCATTCACATTCCGTGCTTCTTACGGATGACAGCCATGGCAAGCAGACGATCCTTCTCACGAAGTTCTTCGCGCAGCTTGGCCTCGGTGAGACGCAAGTGGCGGATGCTACCCTTCATCTCTTTCATCTTCACTTCCATCAGCGCCAGGATGTCCCGCTGCTCGTTCAGTTTGCGCAGGAGCTCCTCCTCCGTGGTGCCAGACGACAAAGAGTAGGAATGGTCGGAGCCAGTATCTGGAAAGCCCTCTTCCCCTACTACCACCAACTGGGGGCCCATAGGGCACTCCGCGGCCTCCAGACCCGCTGTAGCAGCCTCTAGCTCTGACGCGGCAGCTGCGGCGGCTGCGCCCTCTGCGGCTGCGAACTCCACTTGCACTGTAAGGTCGATGGGCTTCACATCTTCTCCAGTGGGAGTGGTGGGCGCAGGCGGCACGGATCCCGGAGCTTGGCTGCTGTCTACAGCGGCCTGAAGGGTGAGGAGCACGGCCGCGGAGGCAGACACCAGGTTTGGCTGCAACTGGGCGGTCTGGCCAGTGGAGGCGGATGGCGAGGGTTGTTGTTGCTGTTGCTGCTGCTGCTGCTGCTGTTGCTGTTGCTGCCTGCGGCGGGCGGCCGCGGCCCCCGCGGGTCTGCGCGCTACTTTGCGCTCATTGACGCCGCGCAGTGGGAAGATGGTGGGAACGCGCACCGTATAGGTCTTGCGGCCGCCCTGGAAGTGAACGCTGCAAAGACGGTGGCCCGTGGTGGGCTGGAAGGTGGAGAAGCACCCACTGACGCCCGCACGGGACACGTTCTTGAGCCAGAGGCGCCGCAGTTCAGCGTCCTTGGGAAACGTGTAGAAGTGCAGCGCCTTGTCCCGGTGAGAGTTGTTGTAGCAGCCCGGTACGCAGCACGTAAAGCCAGGCATGGCTGCGCCGCGCGGCTCGGCCCGGCCCACCGGCCTCTTGAGCTCTTCGACGGCCCGGTCCCTCCGCCGCCGCCAGCCCCTCGACGGGCGGCGCCGCACGAGGCCTTAGGTAGCCTCCCACTATTGCCGCCGGGCGCAGGCGGCCCGGCCCGGCGCCCCGTGCCCAGAATACGCTTCCCGCCGGCCCGCGCCGCGCCACCCGCCCGGCCGTCCGCCTGCGCTCAGGAGTCGGCCCGGGGGACGCCGCGAAGGACCGCCTGGAAAGGAGGACTACGCCCCCCACAATGCACCGCGCTAAAAGCCGCTCACTTCCGGGAGGGGGCGTGCTTAATTCCGGCTGCTTTCCAGGGCACCGCAGCAGTCTCCCGAAAAAAATTCTTTTCCAGACCCGGATCATCCTTGGCGGGCGAAAGAAGTGTGTTCTGTTGGAATGCTGTCACATAGACTGCTGCTTACAAGGACCCGGAATCCTGATGGGGTTGGGGATAAGGAGGCGTGCTTCAGCAGTACGCAAGCGCTATGGGTATGCCCGCGGAGACTACGAGTCCCATGATGCTTCGCGCGAACTCTGCGAGTGTGGTTCCGAGCGCCGCCTAAGGAAAAGGTCCGGTTACTGCGGATTAGGATTCGGGCAAGATTGTGCTACCTGCTAGAAGCTGCCCCCAAATCCTGAGTGTCTTTGAGTGGACAGCGTTCTTGGGAGAGAAGGAAACCTGGGCCTCGGTGCCCCGAAGGAGCTCAGGAACCACTTTCTCTGCCTTGGAGACTTCCGACTCAGCCTGATTTGACTCACTTACATAATTTAAATCACTACTAGGCAACTATTTGCAGTACATAGGGCAGGGGGCTGCAAGGAGCCAGAATGACCAGGCCCCTTCCTCTTGGAGCCAGAAACCCTAGGATTAGGATCTGTCTTTTCAATAATAGATGTGAATATTGCAAATAGATGGCTAGTCAGAAGTAAACGTACAAATTAAGGAATAGGGCAGAGGAAAAAATGGAAGTGATGGTGATCAGGAACCTAGAAAGTTAGAACCTTTAAGTCCTTTTTATTTTTAAACAATTTTTATACTTATTTTTAGTTGTAGTTGGACCCAATACCTTTATTTTATTTATGTGGTGCTGAGAATCAAACTCAGGGCCTCACACATGCAAGTCAAGTGCACTACCGCTGAGCCACAGTCCCAGCCCCAGAACCTTTAAGTCCTTGATTGGAAGTTGTAGCCTTTTCTTGGCCCTTAAAGGGCATGGGAGCAGACAGCCAGGGTAGCAAAAGCGCTGAAAGATAACAAACTGGGCCATGTTAGAGAACTTGGTATTTTATTCTGCAGGTAACTGGGAACCATCGAAGAGTTTTAAGTAAAAGGACTTGCATTGTAGGTAATACCTCTCTCTCTCCCTTGACATCTTTGGGAGAAAATCTTTTAAAGCGTAATGAGGCTGTGAAAATGAGAGAGGAGCCAGGCAATAGACATGGAAGTTACCTGCAAATTAGCCTTTCTTTGCAGAGTTCTCCATTTCTCCCATTTTTTTTTCTTGCCCCTTTTCACCCTTTTTCCTGACTCCCCCCACTCCGGCCCCCTTGTGGTACTGGGAATTGAACCCAGGACCCTCTCTAAGCTAGCTTCAGCCCTTTTAATTTATTTAATTTCTTTGTTTTTATGGTACTGAGGATTGAACCCAGGAGTGCCCTACTGCTGTGCTATGTCCCAGCCATATATCCATATATATATGGTTTATTTTTTATTTATTTATCACCGTGCTGAAAATCAAACCCAGTGCCTCACACATGCTAGGCAAGCACTCTACCATTGAGCCACAACCCCAACCACAGGCCCATCCCCTTTTAAAATTTTATTTTGAGGGCTGGGGATGTGGCTCAAGCAGTAGTGCGCTCGCCTGGCATGCGTACGGCAAAAAGATGGAATTGGGAAGGGGTATATATTCCCCAAAGATAAACTTAAAATAACCCTTTTTACTCTAAACTTTTTAAATTTGGATTCATCAGGACTTAGTGCTGCAGAAAGGCATATGTGTCCAAAAAATGTACATAAGCCCAAGGTACTTTGGAAAGATATTCTAACAGGACAATGGAAAGGTCCTGACCCAGTAATTGTCTGGGGTCTGTTTGTGTGTTTCCACAGGAAGAACAGCAGCCGATTTGGATTCCAGAGAGATTAACCAAGGTCCTGACCCAGTGATTGTCTGGAGTCGGGGGCCTGTTTTTGTGTTTCCACAGGGAGAACAGCAGCCGATTTGGATTCCAGAGAGATTAATTAAAGCAATTTCTACAGACCAAAAAGAAGATGATTTGGCTCAAATACATAACAGCTGATATCCAAAACTCCAGTTTGGCTATTCTTACATCTGCAACAGAACCAGGATGCTTTTTTCAATATCTATTTTATTATTGCCCTTTCCCATATCATGAAGTTCTATTTTGTTTTTTGAGCTCATACAGACCTAGGTTAATATTTTGCTGATCAGTTCTATTTTTTTTTGACTATAGAGTTTTTAAACATTGCAATGGAGATTTCACCTGTAAAAAGTTATAAGGTCTTTACTATTATGTTATGTGTTGTATGTATTATATTATGTGTGCACACTTGTGTTTTGTGTTATATGTTTGAATGTACGTATGTCCATATATCATATATGATGAGCGCTCATGAAAAAATGGATCCAAATATTTTTTTTTTAATTCACGTGATTTAAATGGGTTAATTTAAATTGGGTAAACAACTGTTGAGGATTGTTTTAATATGTGAACAAAAAAGGAGGTTAACAGATCTGTTTGTTTGCTTTCACCTTTCCTTTTCATTATATTTAATAATTCTCTTCAAGATAATGTAAATTGTTAAGAAAATTGTTTTCTTTTAGTGCCTTCTGGAATGTTACACAATTTTTTCTTTAGCCGTTATTGCCAGAATTCCTATCTTCATCCCAGTGCCAGTGAAGACAATGTAAATTGTTAAGAAAATTGTTTTCTTTTCTTTTTTTTTTAAAGAGAGAGTGAGAGAGGAGAGAGAGAGAGAGAGAGAGAGAGAGATAATTTTTTTTAATATTTATTTTTTTAGTTCTCGGCGGACACAACATCTTTGTTGGTATGTGGTGCTGAGGATCGAACCCAGGCCGCACGCATGCCAGGCAAGCGCGCTACCTCTTGAGCCACATCCCCAGCCCAAGAAAATTGTTTTCTTTTAGTGCCTTCTGGAATGTTACATAATTTTTTCTTTAGCCATTATTACCAGAATTCCTATCTTCATCCCAGTGCCGGTGAAGACAAAGATAAAACCAATCTACAGCTTCTGCAATAGCCATCACCGAACTGCTTGCAGAACTTGCCTAGACTATGTGTCACTTGGATGCATTGTGAACTCACTTGTATGCATTGTGAACTATCTGTTGGTGCAGCGACTTGTGGTAGTGTTGGGGTATTTTTGCTGATGATGTCATCGGTGGTACAAATTTTCCAAAAGGAGCCGTCAATTGGCTTGGTGTATCTTCCTCCCTTCTGCTTGTCATGATCGTTCAGCTAAAATTTGGGGGCCAACAGAGGTGAGGCAAAGAACCCCCCCCCCCCCCCCCCCCCCCCCCCGCTGGTACAAAGACCTCTCCACAGGTGTGGCTGTATACTGGACCGGTAGTCAGTGACGGCTAAGATCCAATTGCAATGGTACCAACCTAAGACAGGAGGCTGACGCCCTGAGATCAGCTCATCCGATGACAGGTAAGGACCATATGTAGTATTGGACAACCTAAGGCAGGCACAGTCCCTAAGCCACATGCTTGTTGTTTAAACAGAGAGGGGGAGATGTTGAGAGCCACAGCCAAAGGGGCCCCAGCAAACTTAAAGCTGCCAGCAAACTTCCAACTGCTGGCTGATGATTGGCTCACAGGGGCCCTGGCTTACAGCGGCCCCAGCAACATCTAGCTGATTGGCTCCTCTGCAGTGATGTTCATTGGGCTGTTTCCCGCCCTTCAGACTGCCAGCTGATGACTGGCTCACAGCTGCCCCAGCAACATCTAGCTGATTGGCTCCTCTGCAGTGATGCTCATTGGGCTGTTTCCCTGCCCTTTCAGACCACGGAGCTGCTCATTGGGGGACTTCTTTGGCTCCGCCCATGTGACCCAGCCAATGGTCCTCAAGAGCAGGAGGATTGGGGGAGGTGGAGAGGCTTGTGGGTGAGAGGCTTGTGGGAAGCCGGTGGTGGCAGTTGGGCTCTGAGGGTTTTTCTTGAGGAGCTGTTTTGTTTGGCAGTGTGTGGTTCTAAAAATAAAGTTAGTTTCTTTTGACAAGTGGCTCCTGAATTGTGCCCAGCCAGACAGCGGCAATCCAGGTTGGTCTTGAACTTGTGATGCTCCTGCCTAAGTTGCTGGGATTACAGATGTGCTGCACCCGCCAGGCAGTTCTATTATTTTCAGAAGCTAGAATCTAATTTTTCTTTGCTCCTTCCCCACTCCCCCACCCCTAAATACTGGGGATGAAACTCAGGGGTAAAGTAACTGCTGAGTAATATCCCAGCCCAGCACTTTTTATTTTTTGTTACTTATTGAGCCCAAGAGTGCTTTATCACTGAGTTACATCCGCAGTCATTTTTATTTTTTATTTTGAGACAGGGTCTCACTAAATTGGCTCGTTAAATTGCTAGTCTGGTCTAGAAGTTGTGATCCAAGTCTCAGGGATTACAGGAATGCGTCACCGCGCCCGGATCCCAGCAATTAATTAATTAATTTATGTTTCATAAGGTCTCGCTAAATTGCCGAGGCTGACTTACTGGCCATCTTTCTTAGTCTCCCTACTGAATTACTGGTATTACCGGTGTGGGTTATCACACGTTTGTTTTGTTTTAATAACAAATACAAATATGCCTATTCACTAGTGGAGGTGGCGCACGTTTGTAATCTCTGCGATTTAGGAGGCTGAGACCGAAGGATCGCAAATTCTAAGCCTCAGCAATTTAGTGAGACTCTGAATCAAAATTTTAGAAAGGGCTTGGAGATGTAGCTCCGCGGTAGGAGCACCACTGGGTTCAGTCCCCAACACCCGTCCCGACACGAATCTTTATTAGGTGGGTTTCAGCCTTGTCTTATAGATGAGGAAACCAAAATTTGGAGTGGAGCACACAGTTGCCCAGTCTTACGTTTGGAAAGGCTGCCTCCAAAGCTATAGTTAGCAATCACCACGGTTAGCGCGGCGCACCGCGGGTAAGGCGAGAACTTCAATTCCCGTGGGGCTGTGCGGAAGCATCGCGATATCTTCCTTAAATGCGGCGGCGGGAACGCAGTATCGGCAGCTTCCTGTGCGTTGGCGAAAGCCGGAGGCGGAGAGGATGGCCGACAACTGGGACAGCGAGCCTACTATTCGCACGGTCCTGCAGCGCGTGCTGGATAACGCGGATTCGCGTACCCCTCGGCGACCCCGGAGTTCCGGGGCTGGGTATGGGAAGGCGATGCAATTAGAAGGACCCGGGAGTGGGGTTTTGGTGGGAGCCAACATCAACCCCATTTGGAGAGGGCAACAGTCCCAGAGAGAAGCAGAGCTCTGGGCACCGAGAATTGCTCCGCTCCCCCAGCCTGGCTCGGCCAAGCTGTTTGTGCCCCTACCCTGGAGCTCCAGGCAACCAGGCCTCGGGACCACAGAGTGCACTCTCGGAGTCTTCCACTTCTGGAGTCAGAAGGATGCTTGCTAAGTTTTCTAGGCTGTTTGGCCAACACCACCCAGGGTGTGTCCAGACATCTGCCCTTGCCTTCCGGGTGGTCCCCACCTTTTCCTGCACATTCAGCCCTACTCTGCAGCTCTCAGCTGAAAGATGGGAACAGAACTAGAGAGAACAGCCTTCGCAAAAGTCGGGAGACAGGAACTAGAAAGATGTTCTACTAGGGAGCAGGAATTTGTTCTGACTTGGAGGGAGTGACCCTGGGAGAGGGTTGTGGTGATCTCATGGGGCAGAGGGTGCATAAGTGGGAATTTGAGACAGTTCAGTCCTTTCCCTTATAAAGGAGTGGGAAGTCATTTATGATAGATTTTTTTACCTATGAGTGATGAGATAGAACCTGTGCTCAGGGAATATTTATGTGGTTCTGAGAGTTACTGGACTGGGGAGACAGAATTGGGTGACCCATTTTAGTCTCCCATCAGACCCTGACAAGTAATCAAAAGGGTTAAAAATACTTAAATAGCCTTCAGACTTTTAAAAGTGTTTGGATGGAAGCTCTTCCGATTATTCCTCTTGTCTGTATGGCTAATCCCAACTTATCCTTTATGGTTCTGCTAAAGTCACTTTGTGAAGGCTTCTTCAGTACCCCTCTGGATCAATCATGGTCCCTTTCTTCCCATACCTAATAGTTCTCTTTCACACACATACTGTTTGACACAGAGGCTATGGAAGGCTCAAGTGGTTTCTGGGTTCTTATCTCTAAGAGAAAAGGGCTTTAAACCAAGACCCCTGGTGAAAGCATGTCTCTGCATCATATAGCCTGTCATTTCAATTCCCTTACATAATTCTTAGAAAATTGGTCTTTACACAGTGCCCAGAGAGCCCTACTTAAAACATCTTCCTCCAGGAGGCTGAGTAGCAGAACAAAGACATCTGCCAAACAGCGTTCCCATGGAGTCAGGGTAAGTGCCCAGTCCACTGATGACTATAGGGCCCAGACTGCCTTCTTGGGGCTATCAGGTCTATTTCTGGAGCCCATCTTGAAGGACTCCCCAGGCAAAAAAAAAAAAAAAAAAAAAACAGACTAGTTGCATGATGCTTTCACCCATAGTCTATTGGCAGACTGGCCCACATTCAAGTCATTGGTAACCTAAAGGAACAGACACCCCGGACTCTGGTAGAGAACATCCTAATAACTGGTGAGTGGGCACTGATCTGCCAAGCAGAGATAGGCACCAGTCCTGTGCTAGCCCTCATTCAAGGAAGCCTCTGCTGTTCTATTCTGCAGCCCCAAAATCTTCCATCCTCACGCCAGAGGCCGTGGTGAAGCCAGTGCCAGCACTGCAGGTGGTCCAACCCTCCAGAAGGGAAAGCAGTCAGGGCAGGTACACAGTGAACTTTCCTCCTGGGCTGGGCTGTTGAGTTGTTCTGGTCTGGGCACCTCTTGGTTCCAAATGCCAAAGTTGGGCTTCCTTGCCTGTCTGAGATAAGATCTGTCCTCATAGCCTGGAGCTACAACTTCCTGAACTTGAGCCCCCCACAACCCTGGCTGCAGGTCTGCCAGCCTCTGACAGGAAGAAGCAGAGGTTGAGATTGTCAGTGTTTCAGCAGGAAGTAGACCAGGGCCTGCCTCACTTGCAAGGTAAGGCCTAGGATACCACCTGTTGCTCTCCTCTGCCTCCTGTTTTCTGAAGAGGCTTAAGGAGGCCTGAGGGAGAGCATTCATGGACTCTAATAATTTACCGTGATTTCTTCTTTTTACATCTTCGTTCTGGTCACTGACAGAGCATCCTGAAAATGCTGATGCCCCATCCCTTACCAGGTATTATTCCCTGTTCTGGGGGTTGATTGAGTAGAGGCTTGGGGAGAGAGGTTCTTACTGATGGAATCTAGCTATATGATCCCTGTTGGTTCTAGCCTCACACACTTGTGACTACATTCTAAAAGATGAGAACCCCAAGAGCAGATAGGGGCATTCCTTTGGGGACATTGGGCTTTCCTGACTTTACCTGACTTTCCTCTTGCCTCCTCCCTACCACCAGCTCCTTCAACCTGACTTTTGCTACACCTCTTAAGCCACAGTCAGTGAGGAGACCTGGTTTGGCTCGCAGACCTCCCCGCCCCCGTGCTATAGATGTGGGTGCCTTGTTGCAGGATTTGCAAGATAATTCCTTGGCCTTGGCTCCTCCAGGTAAGGTTGAGGTTTTGCCTTTCAGCATTTGGGAGAAGGTACTTTCCTATGACAGATTGGAGATACTCCTCACTCTGGGGTTGTATCCCTCTTGGTGGAATCAAAGATAGCATTTGAGCCTGGCTAATAGGTCTATGAGGAGTTTCTACTTTCTTTCCATGGTTATTGGCACTGGCCTTGGTGGAGCTCAGTCTGAGTGTCTCCATTTCTTCCAGAATCTCAAATCCTTGAACTACAGGGGTAGGGTAGGAAAAGGGTGTGGTCTGGTGGTTGAAACTCATTGGAAGAATGAAAGGCGGATTCATGATCAGCAAGCCAGTTAGAGCTGACCTGGGAGCCTGATTCCCTAAGACAAGTCAAATTTATCAGAGTAGGAAAATTTCTGGGCCAAAGGAAAGTGAAGAGTACAGGTAAGGGTAAACAGTTGCAGGTGGGCAAGCTGTGGACCAAAGGCAGGAAGGTAAGCAATGAAAGCAGTGGAAGGGAGATGAAGTTTAGGGTGTAGGTCATCTCTCTCTGAGACCACTCAGGCAGGGCACACCCATGGGGCCAATTGCTCAGACCCTGGCAACTCAGTATCAGCAGGTTAGCCTTTAATACACTGAATGCCAGCTGGCTCTTGATCTTCAGGTGACAGCCTTAAAACCCCTATTGCAAATCTGCCATCGGACACTGTACTGGAAGACACCCAGCCATTCTCACAGCCCTTGGTTGGCTGCTCCCCCAGTGTATATCGCTCTCTGCCCAACCCCTTTCCTACTGGTACTGAAGATGCTGAGAGGACTACGGGGGACAGGACACAGAGCAGTGGACCTGGGCTACAGAACCACAGTGAGTATGTAGGGCAGGTGGCCTGGAGCCAAGCTTAGCTTGGGCAGGTTAACACTGTTGATTTTCCTTCCTCAAGCCCTAACACTGTGTTCCCCAAAGCATTCTGGCTGGAGGTTCTTCCTCCACCCAAAACAGTGTCAGTGTTAGACCAGAAGATTTCACATTAGTGCCCTGGTGCTGCCTCTGACTTGGTCTTTCCTCAATGAGTGGGGCTCGCCTTGCTGCTCCATCTTTACCCTTCTTGGAGCCACAGCCTTGGCCTGTTTTGTTTCAGAAGTAATGGAAGCAGAGGAATCCCAGGAGACTATGGAGGCAGAGGAGCCAGAAGGATCTTCAGAGGATGAGAACACCTCTGACAGGCCAGGTAAGAAGCCTAGTATGTGGATCAGTGGGTAAATGGCAACAGGTGTGTTGAGGCCCTGCACACACAAGGGGCTTGCCTGTATTGTTTCTGGGTAGGGAGCCAGGGAGACTCTGAGGGATACTTATTTAGCTGGAGCTAGTTGAGGCTCTTGAGAAACAGGAAAAGACTTTACTGGACCTGTATAACTGGGTGAGATGGGTCAAATGTGAGCTTCCTATGACCCTACCCTTTCTCTGCAGCAAGTCCACAATTGGCATCCAGCACACCCAGGTTCCTTCAGGCCAAGCGACTGCATTCAATTCTTGAGCCAGCCCCACCGCCTGATGTTGCAGTGTAAGATTCCATGACCCTGTTACTCATGGGCCTCTTGGGAAAGGGCCAGGCGCTGAAGTCAGCATTAGGTACCTTGCGCACAGTCATCCCCTTTTCCACAGGTATACAGATGATTATCTAGCACAGCAGCCTGAGCCAGTATGAGGAGATACTTCCCAAGGGCATATCTGATCCTGATGCCTACCTCCAAGAGCTTACGGGAGCTAGGGTGAGGTAGATGTGCCTAGGTCAGTGTGTACTCAGGGCTTCCTGGAGGAGGATTAGCAGAATTGGGACAGGCAGTGATAAGACTCCTGAGGGGAGAAAATGTTCATTCTGAGGCCAGGGGATCGCAGGCCTGAGTAAGTACCATTGTATATGATGAGGCTAGACTTGGACATTGTATCCAGACTGGACAAACAGGGTCCAGGGAAACACTGGACCCAACTTTCTGTGTGGTCCCAAGTCCACTGCTTCTCTGTAGATGGTTGGGATTGCTGGTCCAAGCTAAGGAGCACATGGACTCAGTCTTATCATGAGTCAGTAGGACTTGCCCTATTAGGGACCTTCTCAAGTAAAGCAGTTTAACCATCTCTGTCCATTCCTGCCCCCAGCTTGTCTTCAGAGACTAGGGAGCCTGTGTCAGCCCGGCTTACCCCCAGACCCCGAACTGCTGGCTCCAGGCCCCGTCAAGATTCCTACAAGGCTGGACTGAACCACTATGCAAAACTCTTCAGCTTCTATGCTAAGATGCCCATGGAGAGGAAGGCTTTTGAAATGGTGGAGAAATGGTGAGTCTTGGACACCTGGATGGAGAGTGGGGCCTCTCAGATTATGAACAGACTGTTCAGTCTGCTGTAACCCAAACTTCTTGGCAGCCTAGAGAAGTATTTCCAGCACCTTTGCAATGACTTGGAGGTATATGCTGCTCATGCTGGCCGAAAGACTGTGAGGCCAGAAGACCTGGAACTGTTGATGCGACGGTGAGTGAGCAGAAGAGGAAGGCTGGGTGCGGTGAGTGAGCAGAAGAGGAAGGCTGGGTGTGGGAGTGCTGGTACTGATTCCCTACACCCCTCTCTTCCTCTGCTGCAGGCAGGGCCTGATCACTGACCAAGTCTCATTGTATGTGCTTGTGGAACGACACCTACCCCTGGAATACCGGCAGCTGCTCATCCCCTGTGCATTCAGTGGGAATTCTGTCTTCCCTGTGCAGTAGTGGCGAGGCTTCAATATGCCGTCTCCCCACTTGAGGCCTCTTAACCCCACATAACCCTCCAGCTCTCCTCCCTGTCCCCTAGCATCAATAAATTGTGACAAATAGAATATTCTGCTTTTTGGTTCATATCCTAACCTCCCAAATCCTCCTTCCCTTACCACCCAACATCTCAACATAGCCTCGAAAACGGTATGGGTTCAAACAGTTTAGTACTAAACATTGTATTAGCAGCACTGAAGCTCTCATCCGATCCATGATGGTCCTAGCTTGTAGGCTCTATGTCTCGAGGCCCTATGCGCTTGACATCAGCCATCTGAAGCTGTTCCAGTGCAAGCCTGAGACACAGCTTGGTGCCCTCCTCCACCTCGTTGCCTTCCTCTGGAAGTTCTGATATGGGGAGCTGAAATGCCTGGCTCAGGTAGGTGCTCAAAGTCTGCTTGTCCAGGCTGGGATCAATGTTCATCAAGGCCCTACGCATCTTGGATAGGGTCACCTCATTATGGCTGCCCCACAAAAAAAGAAGAGAAACAGGCTTGAGCCTTCTTCTCTGTAGCCCAAACTCTTAAGGTGCTCTCCTTTCTGCTGGACTTGAGCAGTTTATAGTGCCCAGCAGAAAGCTCAGTGTGCTCAGGGGCCTGAGATGCCACCCTGTGGAACTTGACTTGTGTGGGAATCACCAATGGCCAAGTGGACCTATAGGCCCCAGGGTCACTCACAGTTCCAGGCCCAGCTCCTGCTTTAGTTCACGTAGGTACTCATCCTTCTCAATCACATACTGTTGCCACAGCTTTTGCACAAAGGGATCACTCTGGCCCTCCTCATTCTGGAAGAGGCCACCAGGCAGGGTGAGGCCACATTGAATGGGGGCCAGTCAATGCTAGGGTAGGAGCTGAGCAAGTTCTTAGACTCCCTACCTACCTCCATAAACAATGAGCGGTAGTTGAACAAGTCTGAACTGTTGCTGTTGGGATGCCAGCCCCCTGCCTCCATCAGCTCCTGAATTTGCTCTTCCTTCTTGAGGGGGAAAGTGCTCTTAAGGATGTTGCTATGGGGAAACAAAAGGACAAACAAGAGGACTGGCAGAGGCTGCCCACCCAATTCCCCACACCCTTTTCTGCCATCCCCATTAGTGTACAGAAGAACAGCAATCTCTGAGGCTGTGACTGTTCCTGCCAGGCTTCTTTTTTCCCTGTATTCCTGGCCAGAGGAGAGGTGCCGAAGTTTGGTGTGGCCAGGACAGGCCTCTTACCTGAACTGCTCCATGCTTAGTAGCCCCTCGTTCTGACTGTCAGCATTGGTCATCTCTTTTTGCAGCTGGGCTACTGTTTCCTTCTGGTTGATATACACACTCTCTGTCCTCTATAGAAAGGAAATTATTCACTAACTTGCTGCTTTGTGGAGTGATGGGGGCAGTGCTGGGCTATGCTGAAGACAAAGGTCCCTCTGTCTCCCTGAGGGAACCAGGTAGGGAAACAGGTCCAAGCTTACCTTTCCCATTAGAACTGCATAGAATTGACTCATGACTTCATTGGTGTGGAAGAGCTTGATATTCTCAAAAATGGTATAAGCCCAGGCTATGGCATCACTGGGCCCAAAGCGATGCTCCAAGAAATTGAAGAAGAAATCTGGAAACTTTTCTTTCTGCAGAGTGGGGAGGATGCTTGGTCAGCATGTCCCAGGGTTGGCTGACCCACCCCTATTCCCTAGCACCATGAGGGGACCCCCTAGAGGACTTGATATAAGGCCACACTGGGCCAACATGACTGGTGAGAGCTGACCTGTTCCTGTGCCAGACGTTCCTTCCAGGCATCCTTAAGGATGTTTACCACTTCCTTCTTGCTTGGTTTCTTGTTCTCCACAGGGCCATCAAACCGAAGGAAAGTGGGGATGGTTTCCCCATAACCCTGGAAGGCATGGTGTCCGCTCATGTCTGGGCTACCTGATATCCCCACCTCCAAGCAGGGAAGAGCCCCAGATGGTCTCCTTTAAAGCTCAACTCTCCTTAATAGCACAATCTGACTATTCTGACTTTGACCCAAACTTCCTGCTAGGAATGCCCTACCAGACCAGGAAAGGAGTCTTTCTCCCGGAGCAGGCCTTCGCCAATCTCCTCCAATAGCACATCAACCAGCTGGTCACTGTTCTTGTCTGCTGCCAGCATATGCCAGCGTTCTTGGCCTCCAGCCACCACATCTGCAGAAGGGGAGAAGGACCTGGAGTCCAGTTCATGTCTTTTAGCAGACCCTGGGGCCAGGAAAGTCATCATTACCTTCACACTTGGTCCAGTTAGGTCGTGGTGTGGACGTACGCTGGATCTCCTGCAGCTCAGAAAAGAACTGGTCTCGTTCCTTCAGTGTGCTCATGTGCATCTGTAGCAGTGAATCATGCTCCTTGCAGACCTCTTCATAATCAGCTCGCAGACTGTCCAGCTGTGGGTAAGGTGATTGGTCCTAGTCACCCACCTGCTTAACCCTGCCCTACCATTCCTGGCCCTGCTTGCCCACCAGCACCTGCTCTTGAAGATCCTTGTTAATCTTTTCTTGCATTTCAAAGTCTCTCCTGGGTACCACATCTCCAAAGTTGGCCTTCATGGTGTTGAGTTCCATCTGTGTGCGGGTCAGATCTTGCCGGGTCATCTTCAGAGCCAGGGTTAGCTTTACGGGGTCCTCCCCCCAGACGCCTGCCAGGGGACCCATCAGCCTGTGTCACCTTGACTCTGGGGTTTGTAGCCCAGGCCTGGGTTGAGTATCCCTTAGCATACCCAAGATTTTTCTGCCTTATCTGCCTTGAATCCCCCGTGTCTTATCCACATGGCTACCAGCCTAGGGGTTCATTCTTAAGTAGTGAAACCCACCACATGTGTTACTAGGCCTGTCTGGTCCACAGGGAGCCCTGGCTATCTCAGCTGCTAGGAGTATTCCTACTTAATGATCCCATGATTCTCGTCCTACTCAAAAGATTCACAACCCTTGTTAGTAAAAGGGACATGTCCCACATGTATGGGTACAGAATGAGCAGATATTACAAATCTTGAATGAATGGGGTGAGTGATGAGAGCCAGACTTTTCTCCAGCCCTTTGAGAGGGGAGAGACTCTTGACTCAGGTTACCTGGGGACTGGGCTAGTGACATGTCCTCCCGCTGGTACCGAAGCTCATTCAGATCTCCAATGAGGATCTTGCGGGCATCTCGCTCACTGAGGTAGTGCAGGTACTCCTCAGCCAAGTTCTTCCTCAGTTTGGACACCTGCTAGGACAGTGGTTGTGTGGTCAGGAGCTTTCTATGGATCCCTGTAGGCAGCCAGTCGATACAGGGGTGGGATGGGTGTTGGGTGGTCCTCAGCTTAGGAATAAGAAAGGTTGAAGAAGGAAAGCAGCATTCCCAAGAACCCAACAAGATGCCAGTGCTTCCTCCTGTGAAGAAAGTCTGCTGGCACTCAGGGCCACACCAAACCTGTTTTGAGCCCTGCAGCAGGTCAGAGGATAGAGGTAACAGATGCTCTGGGGAGGGGTTAAAAAGGTAGATGGAGGGTGGATAGGGTTAGGAGTAGCCTTGTGCATAATAAGGTCACCATGAGGGGGCAGGAATTCAGGGACTTGGTCAGTACATCATTTTCATTCACCTCTGTCTGCAATGAGATCTTCTCTTCATTCTTTTTGTCAATGAGTTTTAACAAATTCATCTTCTCTTTCTTGAGCATGGAGATTTCATACCTCTCCTCAGCCCTCATAGCCATGATTCTTTCATTGCAATCCTCGTTCAGAGTGACAAGCTTGGCCTTCAGTGGCTCCAAGGCACGAATCTTCTCCCTTTGGTGGGCTAAGCAGGGATGGATGGAAGAGTCCTTTTGGAGCCATGAAGAGCAGCCAGGAGACAGATCCTAAGGTCATGGGTAAGTGGCTATCACTTGCAAACACCAAGAGTCTATACTTGCCTGTTAAATGCCATGGTTCCTAGTTCAGACCTTCTCACACTTGCTTTAAAAGCAAGGGCAGAGTCCAAATGAGGATCAGGGTTGCTACTACACACTTAGCCCTGCATCTTTAGTCCTAAAGCCACAATCTGCTTTATACCTTTTGAGTCTGAAAAAGGACCACCTCACTTCCCAGAGGTGCTCACTCTTCTGGGGTTCCCTCTCAAGGACAGGAGGAGGTGATGTCCTCTGGGGAGCCCTATCACAGAACAGTACATGCAAAAGTGACCTCAAATCCCAATTAGTAGTTGCCCCAACCCTGCTGTGGAGCCTCAGAAAGAATAGAATCCTCTGCATCCATTGTAGGCTGGGCTCATGAGAAGGGCTGTGTTCTTACCCAGCATCACCTCATATGCATTCTTGATGGAGGATAGCAATGGTTTATATGTTTTGAAATCCTCTATGAAGAACTCAAAGATCTCTCTGTAAGGCTGGGAAAAAAAAAAAAAAAAAGGAATCCTGTCAATTCCTGGCTCATAGATGCCACCCTTTTATAGGAACCCATGTTTTTTTTTTTGTTGTTGTTGTTGTTTTTTAACTGGGCACAGAAGTGTTCCCAGGTAACACAAATGAATGCCCAAGGCATCACCAAAGTTTTTCATGGCACAATGGAGCTGGGGAGCAGCTGCCTGCAGGCCTCTGCTGGTCTGTGAGGCATGGTGAACCATCATGGGCCAGGCACTCTGTCTGAGCCCTGTCTCTGGTTCCCGGGTAACCAGCTTCTTGCTTTCTAACTCCTGAATCTGTTGGCCTCTCACCTGCCATCCTGGGGGAAGAGGTTGAAGGTTCAAGCCTGCCTTAAGTTCCAGCTTCATAGTGGATGTATGGTTTTCTATCCCACTTGGACACAGGAAGATTGTTTTTTGTTTGTTGTTTTGTTTTTCTGAGATGTTACTCAGGTGTGAAGCAGGGACCTCTTGATTTGCAGAGAGGTAGCACTGTTTACTGAAATGAGCACAGGCTCCAGAAGCAGCCTTGAGTTTGAGTCCCACCCCCACTACTCCTAGTGGTGTGCCTTCAAGCTTCTGCTTCCTTGTTAGTGCTGTAACTTCTTTTTGTATGATTGTGTCCAGGGCCTGGTACATGTCTGGGGCTCAGTAAATACTTCAGTCAGGATTAGGGCAGAAGTCAGGGAATCCCTGCCATCATCCCTATTTGAGTCCTTCCCTGATATCCTAATATGTACTGGAATTTGTGTTGCATCTAGACTGATATCTCTCTCTCTCTCTCTCTCTCTCTCTCTCTCTCTCTCTCTCTCTCTCTCTCAGCTTTTTCCTCAAGCTTGGGGTTGTTACTACAGGGCTGGTGGACACTATGACTTCTGCTTGCCTAGCTGACAAATTTGGGCGCTATTTGCTGACATAAAATAAGACTCAGCCTGGATCCTGGAGACTGCAAAAGGGACTAGAGGCTGCATCCAGTTAACCTCACTCAGATGGGTACTTACCAGCCTCACTAGGGTTTTGGTTCCATGCTACAGCTTTGCCCTAGCTGGCTTTGTCATAGGATATGCTTCTTTTCAGGGAAGGAGACTTCAGAGTTGGGAGAGGTCGTCTCCCCTGAAGGTGTGAAGTGCTCAGTTCTTTGAGTAAGGTTTCTTCCCACCCTTCTCACATTTTGTCTGTAGCTCTGACCTGCAGTCTCAGTTCCTGGGTAGAATCCTTGCCCAAGTCCAACAGAAGGAGCTCCTTGCGTAGGTAGTTCTCTAGTTGCTCCAGGTATCTTGGCTTGGCAGTGCTCATGGGATACTGCTTCAAGCTACTGCAGGGAATGGTGGACTGAGATGTCACTAGCATCCCACAGGCACTTGTACCCTGGGTCTGGGATAGCCTATGCCTCTGCCCTGCCTGCCAATACAAGGTCTGGTCTGTAACAGTCCATCCACACTGGGCTGACCTTAACTTACCCGACTTGCTTCCAGGAGTCATCTGAACAGGGCTTTCGATTTTGCAGAATAGTCTGACCACTGGTGTATGTGGGCCATGGGGACAGGT
Organism: Spermophilus citellus; assembly: GCF_964194105.1. NCBI lineage: Eukaryota > Metazoa > Chordata > Mammalia > Rodentia > Sciuridae > Spermophilus > Spermophilus citellus. The sequence continues at coordinate 52,508,008 of NC_138200.1, read as the reverse complement.
GGCCACCCATAGATAACTGAAAGGTCTTTAGGGAGGGACAGATAGAGTTACTATGGCAACATTACTCCCCTTCCTAATGTTCCTTTCCATCCCCCTCCCACACTCCAGGTGGTTTTTTGATTTTGTTTTTAGAATATCTCTTAATAGGATTCATAACTAAGACTGTTGTTCTTGAGTTTGAGAGGGCTTGGGTTAAATCCTAGATTTCCCTTATTCGCTATATAACCACAGGCTTCACTTCTCTGAGCCTCAGTCTCTGCATCTGGGAAGTGGAGAAGATGGTAGTCCCCATTGCATTGTATTGAGATGAGACTGCCATGAGAAAGTTTAGTGTGTGGAATACAGAGATTCTGGCACCTGCTAGGAACTCAGTAAGTGCTGAGCTCTGCCTTGATTTTTTTTTTTTTTTTTTGGCTGGGGGGGGTGTGGTACCAGGAATTGAACTCAGGGGCACTTGACCATTGAGCCACATCCCCAGCCCTATTTTGTATTTTATTTAGAGACAAGGTTCTCACTGAGTTGCTTAGTACCTTGCTTTTGCTGAAACTGGCTTTGAACTCACAATCCTCCTGCCTCAGCCTCCCAAGCTGCTGGGATTATAGGCATGCACCACTGTGCCCAGCTCTGCCTTGATTTTTTTTTCCAAAGAGATAGAGAGAGGGGGGAGAGAGAGAGAGAGAGAGAAAGAGAGAGAGAGAGAGATTGATTTTAATATTTATTTTTCAGCTCTTGGTGGACACAACATCTTTATTTTATTTTTTAATTTTTTTTTAACAATTGTCACAATTTTCTGGTACTATCTTTTTTTTTTTTAAAGAGAGAGTGAGAGAGGAGAGAGAGAGAGAGAGAGAGAGAGAGAGAGAGAGAGAGAGAGAAAATTTTTAATATTTATTTATTTTTTTTTTTAGTTCTCGGCAGACACAACATCTTTGTTGGTATGTGGTGCTGAGGATCGAACCCGGGCCGCACGCATGCCAGGTGAGTGCGCTACCGCTTGAGCCACATCCCCAGCCCTTTTTTTTTTTTTTTTTTAAAGAGAGAGAATTTTTAATTTTTATTTTTTGGTGGACACAACATCTTTGTTTGCATGTGGTGCTGAGGATCAAACTCGGGTCGCATGCATGCCAGGCGAGCGTGCTACCGCTTGAGCCACATCCCCAGCCTGTCTTTATTTTATTTTTATATGGTGTTGAGGATTGAACCCAATGCCCCGCGCATGCCAGGCGAGCGTGTTACCGCTTGAGCCACATCCCCAACTCTCTGCCTTGATTTTTAAGTGTGGCTTAAAATGTGGCTCTACCGCAGAGCCACATTCCCAGTCCCTTTTCTTCCTCTTAATAAAAGTATTTTAAGCTATTTATTTATTTATTTATTTTAGAGAGAGAGAGAGAGAGAGAGAGAGAGAGAATTTTTAATATTTATTTTTTAGTTTTCGGTGGACACAACATCTTTGTATGTGGTGCTGAGGATCGAACCCGGGCAGCATGCATGCCAGGCAAACGTGCTACCGCTTGAACCACATCCCCAGCCCCTATTTTAAGCAATTTAAATAAATGCCTTGTGAGTGCTCCTCTGACCCTGTCCCAAACATTTTGAACATGTTGGCTTAACATTATTTCTGGTACATATTATATTTTAAGTAAAAGTGAATCAGAGAACATATGAATTTATTTTAAAATTTCTAGATGGATCCTTAGCACCACATAAAAATAAACAAAATAAAGGCATTCTGTCCATCTGTAACAAAATTTCTAGATGGATCATTATTTTAGAGCTATACTGTCAGTTCCTATTTCCATTGCATAATATCAGCAAATGCAAAGTATATAGTTTCTGATTTAAAAATGTGTTAAGACCAGTTGGGCTTGGTGGCACATGCTTATAACCCCTATTCAGAAGTCTGAGGCAGGATTGCATATTTGAGCCCAGTCTAAGCAATTTAGCAAGACTCTCCCAGAATAGGATAAAAAATGCAGAGGAGGTAGCTCAATGTAGAGTGCTTGCCTACCATGTGTGATTCCCTGGGTTCAATCCCCAGTACTGAAAAAAAAAGTTAAGATATTATCTGTGACCTATAATCTGATTGCTTTGCAAGTGCATTTGTGTGGTACTGGGGACTGAACCCTGGGGCCCTGTTCACTTGTCACACCACTCCCACCACCCCCAGCTTCCCTCATGTCCCTAGAACCCAGCAGGACCCAGCATGACTATGGACCCAGAAATGCTTGATGAACAAAGGAATGATGAAACCCTAGAAGTAGACTTTTTATGTGGTGTTGAGGATTGAACCCAGGGAATCACACATTTTATATATATATATATATATATATATATATATATATATATATATATATATATATATATATATATATATAATGTCTCCATGACATATATTTCATGAAAAGATTTGAAAAAGTCAGGTGTGGGGGGCAGGGGATGTGGCTCAAGCGGTAGCGCGCTCGCCTGGCATGCGTGCGACCTGGGTTCGATCCTCAGCACCACATACCAACAAAGATGTTGTGTCCGCCAAGAACTAAAAAATAAATATTAAAAAAATTCTCTCTCTCTCTCTCTCCTCTCTCACTCTCTCTAAAAAAAAAAGAAAAAAAAAAAGAAAAAGTCAGCTGTGGTCATCAAATCGTAAGTTTTCTTTTGAAAGACTATCAAAATTGATGTGATTATTATAAAAGTACAAAATAACCCTGGAAGATACCTGGAACCTAATCCTGGGGAGTTAATAGAAAGTTTTTGAGTTTCAAAAGGCCAGTACTCATATCTGCTCCTTTTGCCGTGAGAAAATATGCTCGCCCTACTTTGATTGCAAAGGTGCGTAGACACTTGGTAATCAGTGGTAGTGGCTGCGTCTTTGCCAGGTTATCATGAACAGCTGGGAAAGGCCTCCATCAACAGTGGCCAGAATGCAGTATTCCGGATAAAGGGGGGTGTGGGGGTGGAGTGCTGGCGAACAGGGTTGGGTTGGGCGGTTTGAAGCTCTCTGCTTCCCTCTGTAGGTGAAAATGGGAAGGTGGCCCTGGGATCCAAGGGAGACAGGCGGGGGCGAGGGGGCAACAGCGCCACCTGGTGGTGAATATGGCCGCGGAGAAGAAAGAGCAAATGAACCTGGCCAGAGGTTCACCAGTTAGTGGACAGCTGATGAAGCAGGGAGCAGGGCAGAGCTCACCTTGAGGGGACTGTACTTCCTCTTGGCGGAAGAGTCCATACTGACCCCTTTTTCCTCCCTCTACAGGGATTTTGCGGTTTTGACTGTCTTCAGTCTCACGATGTGTGTGGCACCTGAGGTCCATGTGTCTCCAAATCCTCCACAAGGGACAAACTCACCAAGAGGAAAAGCACCACACAGCCCACAGCCCACAGTGTTCCACTGTGAGCTAGAGTTGTTTTCGCAAATGTGTTTTTTTCTCTGAGATTTGAAGATGGGTGTTTTGTTCATTAAATGATAACAATCCTATGATCCTATCATAGCCCAAAAATGGGATGGGGATATATTTCAGTGGTAGGGCATTTAACCTTATGAGTGAGGTGGTGGGTTTGATCTCCAGCAACACACACACATTCACATACAAACTCTAGTAATTTTAATAAGATAATAAGACAACATTCATTCTTATGTAAAAACTGTAAAGAACAGGAATGGAACAGGAACCCACACAATCAAGAAATCTTACTTTGCCTTTAAGCAAAAAGATTTTGTTTGCAGGGTCTTCAGTGCTGGAGATCAAACTCAGGGTCTTTTTTTTTTAAATATTTATTTTTTTAGTTGTAGTTGGACACAATACCTTTATTTTAATGTGGTGTTGAGGAATGGAACCCAGGGCCTCGCACATGCTAGGTGGGTGCTCCACCACTAAGCCACAAGCCCAGCCCCAAACCCAGGGTCTTATACAGTGGTAGGCAAGCACTCTACCACTAAGCTTTACCTCTAGCCCTTTACTCTACCTTTACATACCTGCTCATAAGCATTTATGGAGCTCTTATGGCAACCACTCAAGTATCCTATCAACATTTGGGCCATAAGGACAAAAAAGCATAGTCACTACACTGAAGGACCCCAAAGATTGGTGACCATGCCAGCTTCTAACACAATGCCTGACACATGGCAGGCAGATGAAGAAACTTCAGGGGGCTGGGATTGTGGCTCAGAGGTAGAGCGCTGGCCTAGCACCCGCGAGGCCCTGGGTTCAATCCTCAGCACCACATAAAATAAAAAAAAGATATGTATCCACCTGTAAATAAAAAATAAATATTAAAAAAAAGAAACTCCAGAATGCTGAGCTGCAGGGAAAGGTCTGAGGGCTCTGCCTGGGAGGAGGGTCTGGGAAAGTTTTTCAGATGACAAGTGGCCAGTGTGCATTCCTCTCTTCCCCAAAGTCTGGGAGGCTTGGCCTTTGTGAGCCACACTATCCTGACCGGGAAGAAGCTGTTCTGGTGTGCGTATTTCAGATGGTGGTGCTTTTGAGTTGCAGACAGACAGGCAGACAGGGTTTAGGGGATGACATGTGGAGATCCAAAAAGGCATTGTCACTAACCAGTGTCTTTCGTTTCTGAGAAAGCTTGCACTTCTGGGTGCTTTTGGGTTCTCGGAGACAGTCATCTATCTTCATTCCTGAAGACTGTGGGTGTGTTCTGCATAGAGGAGAAGGTGGTGGTGGGTAACAGATCTCAGAGTAGGAAGAGCCCTCCTATCCTTCCCAAATCCACAAGGCATGGACTTCCCTCCCATCAGAGTCAGCCTCTGAGTCTTCTAGCACTGCCTCCAGAGTCCCAGAGATGTTGCCAAGTAAGCCCCTGGCCCTGGACCCAAACCATTTTCCTGAAACATCATCACCAGAGTCTCACCAACTCTTGCAACAGCAGGACACCCTAACCATAAACCCAGAGACTCTGGATTTATATTTCATTAATGGTTTCATGTTCACAATTCTGGTACGCTCTGAGGAGGTGATCCCAAAAGTAGGTGATAGCAAAAAAGTAGCACAGGGTCTAGGGTCCGAGAGCTGGTGTGCAGAGTCTGAATCCTCTGTTTCCTGGCTGATAAGATTAGGGGACTGACATCTGGGGTTCCAAATGGATCACTCTTGGGTCATACATTTAATATTCCTCAGTCTACTCTCCTCTTAAAGAAGTGGAGACAATGGGCTGGGGTTGTGGCTCAGCACTCGCCTAGCATGTGCGAGGCCCTGGGTTTGATCCTCAGCACGACATAAAAATAAACAAATAAAATAAAAGTATTGTGTTCAACTACAACTAAAAAATAAATATTTTTTAAAAGAAGAAGTGGAGACAATTCTTACCTTGCCTCTCACAATGTTGTGAAGTTTAAATAAAAGTGAGGGATACAGGACTGGGGTTGTGGCTCAGTGGTACAGTGCTTGCCTGGCACACCTGAGATTCAATCCTCAGCACTACATAAAAATTAATAAACAAAATAAAGGCATTGTGTTCATCTACAACTAAAAAAGTGAGGTATACAAAAATACTATGTAGCTGGGTGCGGTGGCACATGCCTATAATCTCAGTGGTTATGGAGGCCGAGGCAGGAGGATCATGAGTTCAAAGCCAGCCTCAGCAAAAGCAAGGCACTACGCAGCTCACTTACACCCTGTCTCTAAATAAAATAAAAAAATAAAATAGGGCTGGGATGTGGCTCAGCATTCGTTGAGTGCCCCTGAGTTCAATCCCTGGTATCAAAAAAACAAAACAAAACAAAAAACCTGTGTAAAATTCAATAAGCTCCACAGATGTTAATTATGACAGCAGAATGGGAAAAAAGTGGACCCTAAGGAAGTTTTTAATATTAGGAGAAACAGCCTTGTTCAAGCTATGGAGGCACTTGGAAGTCAGCAGGGAGTACTACATGTGGGGGGCAGGCTTGCCCAGGTAGAATAAAAGGAAGAAGTAATTTCAGAAATCCAAAGGGTAGAGTATACTGCCAAGTGGACTTATGTGTTCATACTCCTTGTTAGCTGATGACCTTGGGTATGCTGCTTAACCTATGAACCTCAGTGTCTTTGCCCCTAAAATGGGACTAGTACTATCAAAACTCTAGGGAACTTGAGAGCATTCACATGAACCCAGCTGGGAAACCCTGTCTGTAAATTCTTCAGTCCTACTCCATGGATCAGTAACAACCCAAATCCTTTGGGCAAATGTGGACAAAACATGAGAAATAAGAAGCCAGTTTAAAATAAAAAAAGAAGTTAGTGCAGAGAAATAAAGGTGTCTGGTCAGATGTACATGGGTTTGAGGCAGTCTTGGAAAACATGATGATACAGTAGATCAACCCCAACTACTCACTGGGTTAAATCAATACCTTCCTATCAAGATCAAGTCATTTTGTAGTGTTCTTGCTTATTCTGGAAACATCACAAAAAGGAGCAAGGTAAGCAGAAAACCTGAGGGGAACTCTATATATAATCATAAGAAATTTCCAATTGGAAAAATTTAGTAGATAAGAGACTGATAGAGAAGAAAACTAGTTTCAATCATACAACTCTACAACATTTTTGTGAAAGAAGATAATAGTAAAAAGCAGATTTACAGAAACAAAATAAAGCACCCAGTAGAGCCTGTAGGCTTATCCAAAAAGCCTAGGATGCTTCTAAGTATTTTACACCAACCTTCAAAAGGGAATGGGAAATATATTTTTATATCCATGGTGGTGAGAACTCAATTATTTAGTCAATGGTAGGCAGTGGGTTTCTCAAGAGTGTATCTGGTATTGAGCAACCTCACCTCAAGCTGTGAGTTCCATCCACCAATAGACTCTGTAGGAATGTGAAGGTGAAAGGAGAAAAGACCTTAAGAAAGAGATACCTGCCCCAGGGAAATATACAATTTGAAGGTCTTTTTTAGAGGATCCTGCTGACATGTTCTACAGTGCTAAGGTCTGTCCTATCCATCATGTTGTCCCTGGTCTAAGAGGAGCTGGAAGAGGATAATCACACTGCTCCTTGAAGGGAACAGCCCAGACCCATGTATGTCACTACATAATGGTAAAGGAAGACTATGGTGAATGAATGATATTTTGTACTGCCACCAAATTCAGCACTCAGAAATTATATTCTGCTTTCTTTCTGAAATGGATGGAGCTTCTCTTTCTGAGTCTGTTTTACATCCCTTTTGTAGATTATTGCAGTGTCCTGGATTATGCCTGTGATAGATAACAACTCACTTTCTCAAGTTTACTATTAGCTCTGGATAAAATCTTCAATTTTTTATTTCCTGTTCTAGGGGAATTTTGTAGGCTTTTTCTTTTTTTCTTTTTGTAAAGGCAGAATCCCCTGAATGATTAGAGTCTGGGCGCAGTCAGGCTTTTTTGCATTGAGAATTATATTATAGATATATAAGAACTGTGGCAGGGCTTCCCATATTTTACTTAAATGTTTTCAACAGTGACTGTGAGGTGGGCTATGTCATCCTCATGTTTGAGATATAGAAGCTCAGTCTTGGAACATTTTATTTATTTATTTTTTTGGGGGTAATAGGGGGGTTGAACCTAGGAGAGTTCATCTGAACTACATTCCCAGTCATTTTTAAAATTTTTCTTTTGAAGGAGGCTGAGATAGAAAGATCACAAGTTTCAGCCTGCCTTGGTAATTTAGTGAGACCCTGTCTCAAAGTTTAAAGAGAGCTGGGGAGGATGTATTTTTTTTTGGGGGGGGAATACTGGGGATTGAACTTGACCACTGAATCAAGGGCTGGGGGCATAGTTTAGTGGTAGAGTACCACTGTATTACAGTGCCTTAGTACCAAAAAAAGAAATTATTTTGGGAACAGGGTCTCACTAAATTGCTAAGGCTGGCTTTGAACTTATAATCCTCCTGCCTCAACCTCTTGAGTTGTTGGGATTGATCCCAGGAATGTTTTTACCACTGATCTACATCCCCAGACCTTTTTATTTTTTATTTTGAGACAGGGTCTTGCTAAATTGTTCAGGCTGACCTTGAACTTGTGATTTTCCTTCCTCAGCATTGCAGGTTGCTGGGATACAGGACTTCACCACCACGTCCAGCCTGGGTTCAAATTTTAACTCCACCATTCATAAGTATGTGTAAAGGGAGCTGGGGATGTGGCTCAAGCGGTAGTGCGCTCGCCTGGCATGCGTGCGGCCCGGGTTCGATCCTCAGCACCACATACCAACAAAGATGTTGTGTCCGCTGAGAACTAAAAAATAAATATTAAAAAAAAAGAAAGAAAAACTTTAAAAAAAATAAGTATGTGTAAAACATATGAGCTCTCCAGGCTTAGATGTCTTTAAAATGGTGATGTAACTACCTCATAGAAGTGTTGTGAGGGTTATACGTGGTACAGAAAGCATTCAGCATATTAATGTTCAATACAAGATAGTTGTGATTACTAATAGTAAAGTGTGCCGGCCCTTTTGTTATCCTGCCTTTTTGTTGACACGTAATGTCCTCACTGGACTGACAGTCAGCCAGAATTCTAACTGCTTCTGCACCACTAATTCTGCGGGGCTGAAGCCCCAGCCCGAAGGACAGAAGCCAGCAGGTGTTGCAGAGGTCGGGACCAGGTGTCATCTTTCTCTATGGAAGCCATCCTCTCCGCCCTTAGCCGGGTTACCGCCTACCTCGACTTGGAGAAGCTGTAGCGCTGCGACGGCAGGGAGGCCATGACCCTCCGGCAGGCTTGTGGCCAGCACCCACTGCCCGGGAAGCTGCGGGAGTGTACAGCTTGTTGCCATGGCGACCAGGCCCCAGCAGCCCGGCGGTGAGGGCGGGATCCGGCCTCTGCCACGCCCCCAGTCCAGCGACCGCGGGCTCGGAGGAAGACCAAGAAGTTAGGGTGGACTTGACATGGGCACAGGGTGCCCTGGGAGACAGACAATACAGCAAGTTTGACATTAGCGACAGAATTGAGTCAGGGAGATAAGCAGAGACCACAGGGGAGGAAGGAGAGCCGAGAGGCCGGAGGCCGCTTTGTCTGTGGGAATTGTAGTTTTCGGGGTCCTGGAGTCTCAGCTGGACAGCCTTAGGACGGAGCAGGTGTGTACTACATCTCCCGAATTTCCCTCTCAGCCCGCATTGGCTCGCCCCTGTGGAGCTCTGCATTGTGGGAAATGCAGTCCAAAATGTGGCGAGGCGTGGCAGTGTCCAAAGAGAAGTGCCCGACTCGGACTCAGTTTCCCTGAGGCCCCGGGAGGCTCGCGAGCCATTGGCTGAGCTGGGCGGATCTGGTCGCGCTCCTCCCCGCCCCCAGTGACACAATAGCAGCTCCCTCCAAGATGGCGGCGGCGACGGCGGACCCGGGAGCTGGGAGCCCGCAGGCAGGAGACTCCTCTGGCGGGGGCGCTGCGGGTGGGCTGCCATCCCCCGGGGAGCAGGAGCTGAGCCGGCGCCTGCAGCGCCTGTACCCCGCGGTCAACCAGCACGAGACGCCGCTGCCGCGCTCCTGGAGCCCCAAGGACAAGTACAACTACATCGGCCTCTCCCAGGGCAACCTCCGCGTCCACTACAAAGGTATCGGCCTGTCTGATCCCAGGAGGATAAGTCCGTAGTGTCCGCAGGGCAGCTGTGTTGCTTGGCCTCTGCTGCATCACGTCCCTGTATCTGCCTTGGGGCTCCAAGATAGGCCTTCGTCCCTGCGGAGTGTCCAGAGTGGTGGAGCTGACCAGGCCGAGGGTTGACTGCCTGCTTTGCTCAGCCCTGAGACACCCAACGTCAAAATAACTGCAACAGGTGTCTAAACCAGTTCTGAGCTGGACCTTTCACTTTAGGGCCTCCTTGCTTGTCCTGGGCTGGCTCCAACTCCAGTTCAGCCCTTTTCCACTTTGTTTCAGGAGTCGGGCAAAAAGAGGCGATAACATCCCTCTCCATTAGCCAGTAGTGTATGGACTGGCCTGCTTGTCAGTCATCTCGGACTGGGCCTGGGGTTCTGTGCTAAAGTTGTTGGTGGGAATGACTTCCTAGTCTGTCTCCTCCTTCCCCTGGTGTCTCAGGTGGGCTGCCTGGATTGTGGAGAGACTGCCAATTGCACTCAGGCATCTCTCACATGGATCCACATTGACTGTGCCCTTGTTTTGTTGTTATGGGGGAATGTGGCTCAGTCAGGCAACTAGTCTCAGGAGGAGGTGAGCCAAAGGTGGGAGGTTTATCTATTTACTCAGTTGTTTAATTATTCCTTGGACTGCATAAGGGTTTACTCTGGCCAGTGAGGGGTGAAGTTACCGTGGAACAGAGAGAATGAGCCTTCCATTTTCATTTCCTTCTGCTGAAATTTATTCCTTGCCCTCTCCCTTTAGGTCATGGCAAAAATCACAAAGATGCGGCTTCAGTGCGTGCCACCCATCCCATACCTGCTGCCTGTGGTATTTATTACTTTGAAGTAAAGATTGTCAGCAAAGGAAGAGATGGGTAAGTCTCTCATTACCACTCTCTTGTCCCCAACACTTGGTTGTTCTCTGTGGTCAGAGTTTGGGTTCTCCTGGCTGACATTTATGACTGATATGAATCTGCTAAGCCACTTGGGTCTGGGCTGCCTCTGTCCCTTGACTGTGGGCAATGTCCAAGTCTAAGCAGTGGGCCTTGACAGCAAGTAGGCACATTGTGGGTAAAACAGGGAACTTTTTTTAGTGATGATGTAATCACATATTTCACAAATCAGGGACACAAGTAACAAGTTTTCATTAACAATTCACTGTCCAGAATGAGTTTTTTCCCACCAGGGCATGATGTTTGTGGCTTCCCTTCTTTCCCACCCAGGTTTCCTTTTTATGGGATTTAGTCATGTAGAGGCCCCAGTATGCTTCAAAGGGATAATAGAGCCTTTGCAGCATTCATCAAAGCTGTTGTGGCCACTGTCATCTCAGGGTAAATAGCATATACATGGTCAGAATCAGGTGACCTGCTGCTCATAAACTTGTTTTTCAGTCTAGGGACTTGAACACCAGTTGGACCAGCTTTAGGAAGGTCCTTATTAAAGTCAGCACTAGGGAGACTCCCTACTTTAGGGTGATTTAAGCAGACACAGGATATTAGAGGGGACAATTTTCGATCTCTTTTTTCTCCCACTCTTTCTTTTTTTTCCCAGTGGCTATGTTTAAAGTATTTAAACTATGAAATAAAGTGACTGCAATTGCCTTGGAGAAACTTTCTTCATCAGACCTTAGGTTTGGTGTGGGAAGTTTGTTAACCCTACCAGTGACCTCCTTGCTGACCCTGAGTTTGTGTTTCCTATCATTTAGAATAATTCTTCTCCTAGGAACTGTTTCCCTTGTGTGTGCAAAATGCCTGCCCAAGGGACTGTGCTGGGGCAGGACTGCCAGAGTAAGAGCCTAGCCTGCTTCAGGGAAGCTGTAACTCCCCCACCTGGCAGGGCTCTGAGGATTTGGGTAGATCTTGGGACTTCAGTCTTCTCATCTACACTCTGGGGAGCTAGGCCACCATCTAAGCTGCTTTTAATCCTAGCATTTGATGGTTTTCAGATTCTAATCATGGGAAGCTGTTGGATCTTTCACTTTTTCATCCCCATCTAGTTGTTAACAGATAGGAAAAACTTTTGTTGGAGGGCTCTAGAGCCTTAATTTTCCTGTCCCACCCTCTAATAGAAGAATATATATTTATTTATTTAATATATATTTATATATTTAATATATATTTAATTTGCTTGAACTAGTGTGAATGAGAATGGCTTCTTAAAAATGGGACTGGGGTTGTGGCTCAGTGGTAGAGCTCATGCCTAGTGCGTGTGAGGTGCTGGGTTCGATCCTCAGCACCACATATGAATAAATAAAAAATAAAAGTATTGTGTCCACCTACAACTAAAAAAAAAAAAAATAGAATGGCTTTTTAAAATAAGTAACTCAAAAATGGTTATAGTACTGACTAGGATTTTGATGCTGGAGTCTCGTTGCTAAAGAAATTGAGAGATCTTCCTTAAAATTATAGGGAGGGAAATAGACTACTTTCTCACTTTTTTTTTGTACTAGGGATTGAACTCATGAGCACTTGACCACTAAGCCACATCCCCAGCCCTTTATTGAATTTAAGTTAGAAACAAGGTCTTACTGAGTTGTTTAGTGCCTTGCTAAGTTATTGAGGCTGGCTTTGAACTCTTGATTGTCCTGCATCAGCTTCCCCAGCCACTGGGATTATATTCATGCACCACCATGCCCAGCTAGACCACTCCTCTGTAGTCTTTTCATAGATAACATCTTTGAGAAACAAGAATACTTTTCAGAAGGGAAATGTTTAACTTAGAGACCTAGATTCCTTTGACTGGCTTTTTAATATTTCAGTTTTAAGTGGATCTTGCTGAAAAAGACTCTGTTATGTTGAATTGTCTGATTGTAGGTGTTGCCTACAAGACTAACAAAAGGTGGGCAGCTTTTTCAGCTTCTATCCCCAGCATTTTTAAAAGTTTTAAAAGATTCAAGGTCATGTATGTTTAAAAGGACCTCAGTTTTAAAAGGTCCCAGGTCATGTATGCTTGTGATTCTCTACTCAGTTGACCATTATCAGATGGTGACTTATGGATGGCCCCTTGTGGTTGCTTTATAAAATCCTCAAAAGCCTTTTCTTGGTTGAGATATAGCCAGATATTGGTATGGATCAGGTGTGGTTTATTCTGTTTTTGACAGTGTTGGGAATTGAACCCAGAGCCTCACGCATGCTAGGTAGGCACTTTACCACTGAGCTACACCCACAGTCATATAGAATAGTTTTGAGAATGCCAAGAGCAGTTATAGGGCAGGAAAACATTAATCAATTTGTTTCCTTTTTCTGGTCAGTGTTAGAGGTATATTTCTGACCCTGGTTTGGTATATGACCCAAGCATTAACCAGCTGTGTAGCTTTCCCAAGGTATCTGATTTGATTTGATCTTCATAGTATCTCTAGGAAATGAATGGAGCAAATGATTTTATTTTTCAACCCAGGGCACTTTACCACTGAACTGCATCCCCAGTCCTTTTTTTTTTTTTTTTAAATGTATTTTTGTGGTACTGGGGATTGAACCCAGGGCCTCATGCATGCTAGGAAAGCTCTCTATCATAGAGCTAATCCCTAGCCCATCCCCCATCCTTTTATTTTTTATTTTAAGACAGGGTCTCGGGCTGGGGATGTGGCTCAACTGTTAGTGCGCTCGCCTGGAGTGCGTGCAGCCCGGGTTCGATCCTCAGCACCACATACCAACAAAGATGTTGCGTCCGCCAAGAACTAAAAAATAAATATTAAAAATAAAATTCCCCTCTCTCTCTCTCTCTCTCTCTCTCTCTCTCTCTCTCTCTTTTTCTCTATCTTTAAAAAAAAAAAAAAGACAGGGTCTCACTAAATTGCAAAAGGTCTTGCTAAGTTGTGAGGCTGGCTTTGAACTTGTGATCCTTTCTTCTTCCTCAGCCTCCTGAGTCACTGGGATTATAGATATGTGCCACCATGCCTGATTGGAGCAAATGATGATGTATCTGTTTTTTGGATGAACCCTTAGTCCCTGGAATGTTTGGTGGGCTTAGGATGGGCAATGGAATAGCCTAACTTGTCAGATGTCCTTATCTGATCCTAGGTACAAGTGTTTATGCTGCTACTGCCTTTCCCCATTGTGGCTGTTATTGCATTCCTTCACTGGATTAATGGAAGGGAATGTCCTATTGGATGCTTACAGAATTTCAGTGATAGGGAACAGAACTCAAAGATGCTCATTGCTTAGTGGGGCTAGGGAAGTTGGCATGAAATAAAGTGACTGCAATTGCCTTGGAGAAACTTTTTTTCATCAGACCTTAGTCATGTAGAGGCCCCAGTATGCTTCAAAGGGATAATAGAGTCTTTGCAGCATTCATCAAAGCTGTGGTGGCCACTGTTATCTCAGAGTAAATAGCATATACATGGTCAGAATAGCTTTATTGACTTTATAGCTTTATTGACTTACTGTTCCATTGAGTCTGTAAACTTGTTTTTCTGAGATTTGGATATATCTCCTTTGTAGAAAGTCTTCATGAATCCAGTTTTTAGTGTCATGGTTCTTAAGAAATGCATTTGTTCTCATGATGTCCTTTTTTTTTTTTTTTTTTTTTGTACTGGGGACCGAGTCACCAGAGCTGTGACCATTGAGAGCAGGTCTGATGGGGTAAGGAGGCATATGAGCCCTGCCAGTGGTGCCAGGAGATAAGGTGCATCCAGGTTGATCTTTCCAGGAAGCCAAAGAGGCCCTTAAGCTGAGGGTTCATGGTTGGGCACCACCTTCTTCAGGCAGAGTTTACAGACCTGTGGGTATCCCTGGCTTTTAGTGATGACACATGGAGGGTGTGGCTGACCCAGCTGACCGATGCTCCAGTGTGACCCTCAAAATAGACTGTAACATCATCCCAGCAGCAGAAGCCTCCTGACATGTGATGGGTGGCTCTACTCAAGAACAGCAAGCCTGGACTAGAACACTGGACAGTGTGAGAAGGGGTGGGGTGTTCTCAGCAGCTGGGCCCCTGAACAGGGATCTCTGGTCATCATTAGCCAGCTGTTGCTTCTTCCTTTAGCTGACTTCCTGTGGCTAGGCAAGAGACAGTGGGTCCGTCCATTCATTCTATTTTTTTTTTTTTTTGAGAGAGAGAGAGAGAGAGAGAGAGAGAGAGAGACAGAATTTTAATATTTACTTTTTAGTTTTCGGTGGACACAACATCTTTGTTTGTAGGTGGTGCTGAGGATCGAACCTGGGCCGCACAAATGCTGGGCGAGAGCACTACCACTTGAGCCACATCCTCAGCCCCCGTCCATTCATTCTTTTTTTTTTTTTAATATTTTTTAGATGTATGGACCTTTATTTTATTCATTTATTTATATGTGGTGCTGAGAATTGAACCCAGTGCCTCACACATGCTAGGCAAATACTCTACCTCTGAGCCACAATCCCTCCCCCCCCACTCCATTCATTCTATACAGCAGACAGGCCCTTGTTATTTTGCCCCAGGCCTGAACCCTAGGGCCACAGGTTATGAAGTCTGTTCGTAGAGAAGACAGATATGCCCCTGCTTGTGACGACAAGGGATGATAGAGAAAAGGTTAGCTGATAGTGTATGTACTATCCAGGGTGGCCCAGATTTCCTCCTTCACCTCTGGAGAAAGCTTCATATAAGAGGTGATGATGCTTAATGGAACAAGGAATTAGTGTTCCAGTGAACAAAGTGAGGAGCAGATGCTTCAGGCAGAAGACACAATGTATAAAAAGATGTGGAGGCAAAGGTAGGCATGCCTGTAGTCTCAGCAACTCAGGAGCACTCTACTACAGAAGGCTGAAGCAGGAGGATTGCTTGAGCCCAGAAATTTGAAGTCAGCTGAACAACATAGTGAGACCCTGTGTCAAAACACAACAACAACGAGAAGATATGGGCACAGGGAATAAAGTAGTCAAGGGCTGGATTGAAAACCCCTTGTGTGCTGTGGCCAAGGGTCATGGACTTTGTCCTGAGGGCAGTAACAGTGTGTAGAGACTCTAGCTGGGGAAAAACTCTGTTGATGTGGTGTAGAGGCTCCTCTGTCTGAGATCTTTATCCAGAGGGGTCCAGTGGCTTTAGATCCTTGGCCCTGAACATGGCTTTCTTACAGCAGTTCTCTTTTCTCTCTCTTAGCTGGCCTTTCTCCCATATGTAAGATATAGGGGAGGGATCCTGAAGATTGATAACTAGGGAGGCTTCTCAGAGGTAAAGGGACTCTGCTTATATAGAATTCTCTGGTGGTTTCATATTTTATGTCTAAGCATTTTCCTTTCCTGAGTCAGGATCACCCAAAGTGATTTTCCCTGGAGACTTAGAGAGTCACTCTCTCAGATCTTACTTGCTGCCTTCCTGGTCTGGAAAGCCTCTGAGCCCAGACCCTCCCTGTGTAGAGACAGCCTGTGGCTGGTCCCACATTCAAGGTCCCCTCAGTCTACTGTGTATGTATTGTATGTTGCTGTTGGGAAGTTCAGTGTTTATCTGTGGACTGACAAAAGCCTTGTCCTGACTGCTCAGAGGTATAGTTGCTGTCCTTGCCCAAGGCAGCTCTCCCTGACTGGCCCCCTGGAGCTGGTGGCTTTGGGCTATGTCTCTTCCCAGGTAACACAGTGTGCTGTTTCTTTTTTAAATTGTTGATGGACACAATACTTCCTTTATTTTATTTATTTTTATGTGGTGCTGAGAATTGAACCCGTGCAAGGCAAGCCCTCTACCCTGAGCTACAACCCCAGTCCATGCTATTTCTTGAGACTGAAATATTTGTGCTCTGGAACCTCTTGGAATATTTTATGGCTTACCAGTGCTGAGGGTTAATGCCCTGGTCTAGTTTGGGCATACTGGGATATAGCTGTGGCATGTGGTAAGAGAACTGGAGTCTATATGGTGTCCACTTTTCTGGTGGGATCTCCCTGCTTCATATGGCCAGGCTCCAACTGTGAGCTGAGAGTGGAGAGTGTGGCTGCTTCTTTATAACTAGGGTCTTTGTTGGTCAAGGATTAGCCTCTAGAGAAATTCCTAGAATTCACTTCACATCTCCCCTCCTGCCCCCATTGTTTCTTCATTTTCTGGAAATTTGCTCTTTCCTCTAATGGGTCAGTAGGAAGGAGAGATTCTCTGTTGGAGGGAAGCAGGGGCTCACTAGGCTGGAGCACAGAGAATGAACCTTTTGCTTTGGGTGGCAGACACTATATGCTATTCCTATTCTGGGGCCATTGGAAAGAGATAAAGGGCCCATAGCAGATTCATGTGGTCAATTTGGAAAGAAAAGACTCCTCACTGGGAGAGGGATGAATAACCGTGTCTAAGTGCCAGGATGTCCCTCTCCCTCTCCTGAAATTCTGTTTAAAATCTATCTCCCCGCCACCCCCCAGTTCTGGGGATTGAACCCAAGGTCTCACACATGTCAGGCAAGTGCTGTACCATTGAGCTGCATCCCTAATCTTCATGTTAAACATCTTTGTAGCTCCAGGATTGTTGGCGTTTTTGTGTTGTGACCAAAATGTGAAGTCATTGCTGTGTTGCAAGAAATGAAGCTGGAGGACTTGGTGATAGAGCAGAGGCTGGTCCCTTTTTCATCAAGGGTCCAGAACAGGATGCCCTTGACTGTCTAGGGATGTGGGGGAGTGGCTAAAGAAGTCCTTTGCACCCCTTTTCCACTTGTCGTCTTCTCCTCCCTTATGGACTTAGAGGTAGTTTTGGTATTTCAGGGAAGTTTAATTTAAGATCAGTTATGGCAAATGTGAAACACTCCCTCCCCCATACCCTCAGCTTTTATGACAGACATTACTGATTGATAACAACACTCATTCTTGTCCAGACAAAGTCCCAGAATTTTTCTCAATGTACAGTATACCAGGCAGTTGTAAATTTTTGGTCAGTTTCATCATGGGATGAAACCTACCAGCCCTGGGAGTACAGGTAATTGGAAGACGAAAAGTAGACAGAAGAGAAGAGTAGTTGTGCCCAGATGATTCAAAGACAGTGCCAACTCAGAGCTGAATCAAGAGGAAAGAAGCAGAGGGAATGGTTGGCGGAGTAGAACTGGTTATAGCCAAGTTTATGAAGCCATGGATCTGAAATTGGTGTGCACTATTTTTTATAGACTGCTGTTTCATAACAGCCTTTGTGCCAGGAGTCTGCAAATGATTATATTCTTTTTTTTTTTCAAAAATAAATACATATTTTTTTGATCTATAGATAAATTTTTTTTTTTCCTTGTGGTGCTGGGGAATCAAACTCAGGCTAGCACTCTACCTCTGAGCTACACCAGAGTCCTTAGATAATTTTTCTTTTAAACTATAAAAGAATACATAGGATCTTTTAACACTAAACATGCTTTATATTTTAAGAATAGAGCTGGGTGTGGTGGTGCATGCCTGTAGTCTCAGCTACTTGGAAGGTGGAGGTGTGAGGATTATTTGAGCCCCAAGAGTTTGAAGCCAGCCTGGGCAACACAGCAAGATCCTGTCTCTACAACTATTTTGTAGCCACTGTCTCAGAGTCCTCTCTGTTGTATAGACTGTTGATTTCTTTTATCTGGGACAAGTTCTGATAGGAACAAAATTGCCAACCTGCTGAGCTATAGCTAAGGTGTTAGATATCAAAGTGAAACTGTCAGATGGGATTCCAGGAACTCCTTGGAGATCTGGGGTGGAGGCAGTGGTGATTGTTTCTTTCATCTGAGAGGGTGAAGAGCAGAGCTCACACCTTCCCTAGCCCTCAAGAGCCAACTCAGCCCTGAGGCTGAGAACCTTGCATCATCTTCTTTTTTTTTTTTTTCCTGAAAAACCTTATCACTTTCTACCACAGCTTTGTGGGTCTGAAGATATCCCATTGATGTATCTTAAATTAAAATGTTCAAGTCCCATAATCATAGGTTCATGTTACTTAAGCAACCATTATTAAAAATGCCTATGGGCTTATTAGCCCATAAAAATCTACCTTCCTTCTAAGAAATTGATAGAAAGTAAACTATGTTCTTTGCTCTTCTCAGTTGCTCTGTGCTAGCAGAGAGGGACTTGTTATTTCTGACATGAGGCCATAATACAAAATATTCTGATGTTTTTCACTGAACTCTGTGCCTGGGCCCTACTTGTCTAATCAGGAAAAACCAGATGAGGCTCATGCTGGCATGCAGAACTGTAGGGGTGTGACTCTGTGTGTATATGTGGTAAAATATTTGTAACATAAAATGAACCACTTACCCTCCCCCTTTTTTTTTTTCATCAGTACTGGGAATTGAATCCAGGGGTGCCCAACCATTGAGCTATATCCCCAGCATTTTTATTTTATTTTTTATTTTGAGACAGGGTCTTGCTAAGTTGCCAAGGTTAGCCTGGAACTTAGAATCCTTCTCCCTCAACTTCCTGAGTTACTGGAATTATAGGTGTGTGCCACTGCACCCTGCCATTTATTCTTTTTTAAGTGTACAATTCAGTGATATTAATTACATTCACAATGTTGTGCAACCATTATCATGTATTTCCAAAATATTTCTATAACCCCAAACAGAAACTCTGTACCCATTGAGCAATAACTTTCTATTTCTTCCTCCCAGCTCCTGGTTGTTTTTTTTTTTTTTTTTTTTTTTTTTTGTGTGTGTGTGTGTGTGTGTGTGTTAGTGCTATCAGAACCCAGGGGTGTTATACCACTGGGGTACATCCCCATACCCCTAGCCCTTTTTATTTTATTTTATTTTATATTTATTTTTTAGTTGTAGTTGGACACAATACCTTTATTTTTATGTGGTGCTGAAGATCGAACCCAGGGCCTCGCACGTGGTAGCTAAGTACTCTATTGCCAAACCACTGAGCCACAACCCCATCCCCCTTTTTATTTTTTAAATTTTGAGACAGGGTCATGCTAAATTGTCTATGCTGGACTCCATATTGCAATCTTTCTGCCTCAGCCTCCTGAGTAGTTGGGATTACAGCTGTATGCCATCAAGCCTGACTCCTAGTGGTTACATTTAATTTAATTTACTTTCTCTCTACAAATTTACTTATTCTAGCTGCTTTATATAAAGGTATTCCTACAATAGTTGTCTTTTTCTATCTGATTTGTTTTATGTAACAATGTTTTCAAGGTTTCTCTTGTTGTGGCCTCTCTTTCAGAAATTCATTCCTTTTCTTGACTTTTGGGATCTTTTGTATTTTTATACACATGACAATATTTTACAAGGAACTTTATTCATTTTTATGACTGAGTAGTATTCCACTGTATATATACATACCATATTTTCTTTATCCATGTATCTGTCAATGGACCTTTGGGTCGAACAACCTTTTGGCTATTGTGAATAATGCTGCTATGAACATTGGTATACTTATTGTTTGAATCTCTGTTTTTGATTCTTTTGGGTGTACACCTAACAATAGAATTGCTAAGTCATACAATAATGCTAAGTTTAACTTTTTTAGGAATCACCAAGGGGTTTTCCATGGTGGCTGCAATGTTTTATTCTCCACTAGCAACGTGTGAAGGTTCTAATTTCCCCATATCCTTGCCCTTACATGTCATTCCCTCCTGTCTTCCCTTTCTTCCTCCCTTTCTTCCTTCGTAATATTGCTATCCTAGGTGTGGAGTGGTAACTCATTATGATTTGTGTTTTTTAATTTTATTTATTTATTTGTACTCAGGGGCACTGGACCACTGCATCACATCCCTAGTCCTATTTTGTATTTTATTTAGACCCAGGGTCTCACTCAGTTGCTAAGCACCTTGCCATTGCTGAGTCTGGCTTTGAACTCTCAATCCTCCTGTCTCAGCCTCCCGAGCCGCTGGGATTACAGACATATGCCATTGTGCCCAGCTGTTTTGTGTTTTTTCAAATATAATTTTTAGTTATAGATGGACACAGTACCTTTATATTATTTATTTTTATATGGTGCTGAGGATCGAACCCAGTGCCTTATACATGCTAAGCAAGCACTCTACCACTGAGCCACAACCACAGCTCTCACTGTGGTTTTGATTTGCATTTCCTAATGACTAGTTTCATGCCTTTTTGTATACCTCCTTTGAATAAATGTCTCTTCTTTGAGTCCTTTCCCCATGTTTTAATTGGGTTGTTTGTCTTTTTTTAAAAGTTGTTGAGTTATAGGAATTTTTTTTTCTTTCTTTCCTACTAGGGATTAAACCCAGAGGGCATTTTACTAGTCCTTTTTTATTTTTTATTTTGAGACAGAGTCTCACTAAGTTGCTGAGGGTCTCACAAAGTTGCTGAGGCTATTTTTGAATTTGTGATCCTTTTGCCTCAGCTTCCTGAGTTGCTGGTATTATAGATGTGCACCATTGTGCCTGACAGGATATTTTATATATCCTGTATATTTATATATTTTATATATCAACCCTTATTATAAATATGATTTTCAAATATTTTTAACTATTTACAAGTTTTCTTTTCACTTTCTGTTGTTTGTTTGCAGTGCTGGGGATGGAACCCAGGACCTAATGCATACTGGGCAAATGTTCTACCACTGAGCTACACCCCAGCCCTTTCTTGGTGACTTTTTTTTTTTTTTTTAACTAGGAATTTAACCCAGAGCACTTTACTACTGACCTATATCCTGGTCCTTTGTTTTTTTATTTTAAGACAGGGTCTTGCTAAGCTGGCCTTTAGCTTGTGTTCCTCCTGCCTCAGCCTCCCAAGTTGCTGGGATTACAGACTTGCACCATCATGCTCTTAGTGACTTTTTTTTAAGTTATAGTTGGACACAAAACGTTTATTTTATTTATTTTTTTTTGTGGTGCTGAGGATTGAACCCAGAGCCTTACATGTGCTAGACAAGCACTCACCACTGATCCACAACCCCAGCTCCTCTTGGTGACTTTTTTTTTTTTAAAGAGAGAGTGATAGAGGGAGAGAGAGAGAGAGAGAATTTTTTAATATTTTTTTTTTTTAGTTATCGGCAGACACAACATCGTTGTTTGTATGTGGTGCTGAGGATTGAACCTGGGCCGCACTCATGCCAGACGAGCGCGCTACCGCTTGAGCCACATCCCCAGCCCCCTCTTGGTGACTTTTTGATTGCTGTTCCAAGGTCTTCCTCATTTTCAATTTGCATCTGTGTATACAACATTTGCAGTAGTACATAGACATTATTGACATTCTGCCCAGAATTGAAGTCTCTAGGTCAGAGCTGGGAAGAAGCTCAGAAGCACTTTGGACCAACTCTCTTCTGATAGGTAACCTGAGATGTGGGTTGAAATATAAGGCCTGAATTAGCTGAAGTGCATGAGACCAGCTGCACAGAGTCAGGGGTGTTATCTCTGAGTCCTGCTGTGAAGTATTTCTGTCACTCTAAAACTCTTCAGATGCTTCCCTTCCAGAGGCAGGAAGGGAATATCAGACTTGTTATCAGAGGAGTCCCCAGTGTATGGTGTTCCCAGCTCTCTCTGTCAGGACAGGGGGGAGAGGACAGCAAAGAAATGTTCTTTTCCCTCTAACTTGGTACATATCTGGAGAGTCAAGAGGTCCTGGTTTGTATGTCCATCCATTCATCTATTCATCCTTCCTTCTTTCTTTTTTTGTAGTCCTGGTGATTGGACCCAGTGCTTCATGCATGCTAGGCAAGTGCTTTCCACTGAGCTACATTCCCAGCCTGTTTATTTTATTTTGAGATAGGGTCTCACTAAGTTGTCCAGGCTGGTCTCAAACTTGCAATCCTTCTGCCTCAGCCTCCTGAGTAGCTGGAATTATAGGCATGGGCTGCCACACCTGGTTTCTAAGGTCCTGTCCTCTGTATACCACCAGGCCTGCTTAGATCATGGAAGACTCTCCAGTCAGTTAGAGCTGAGTCCATCTCAGTGTAACAGCGTCTCCTGAGCATAGGCTCAGGATCAGGAGGTGCCTTGTTAATCTTGGTGGTACCAAATCCACTGCTCAGCAAGGATTTTGACTGTTCCTGTGATTATCTTCTGAGGCACTTTATATCGTCAGGGAACAGACAGGCTCAGGGAACTGGTTGTACTGTGGAGCCAACCATGAAAGCCAAGTTCTCCAGTGTGTCCCCCATCACTAAAATGTTGCCTTGGGATGATCCAGAGAGAGTCAGAAGGGTGAGAGCCAACCATCTTCTTAGTATGTGGCCATCAAGTAGCTCCTAACATGATTTTTTAATTATAATAAAAGTAATTCTGTCAATTGTAGAGAATCTGGAAAACCAAAGAGAAAAAGAAGAATCTAAGCAGACAAGTGTGCTTGTGTCTCCATGTTACTGCAGTTTAGCAATCTTGCTTATGTGGCAGAAGGGAGGAAGGTTGATAGTGTGCAGCCTGGGCCTCAGGAGCTGCCACTCCTTTCTGAAGAAGTCATTTTCCACAGCCCCAGTATAACTCTGGCTGCCTGTGGTGGATGGTGGCAGCTTCTGGGTGGACCTGTTATGTGATCAGCCGCCTGCTTTGTGTTTGTTCAACTGAGGACTTTTGCTGCCCACTTACAGGTGTGACTGCTCCTCTTCTAAGTCATTCATTGTCTGATGAATCTCCATCTGGTTTGGCTAGGCAGTGCCTGTTTGCTGCCCTTTTCTCTCTGAATCCAGATTAGGGTACAGGGAAGAGAGTTACTCTTCTTGTAGCTCCAGCTTACATTGTGGTTTGGTAGTGAAAGATAGAAACTGGAAAGTTAGAGGCCGACTTATGATCCTGGGCTTGAAGGGTTATAAAGAGCTTGTCTGCTGTCTTTCTGTACTTCCCGGCGGTGTTACCTCTCTGACAAGTGGTATTTCCTCTCCATTTTGCTGCAGTATAGAAGAAGGGGTAAATCAGATGGGTTTGCCTTACTGTCAGTCCTGTTGTGGGGTATTCCCCTGCTCCCATCCTGTCAGGCTTCTCAGCTATATCCTGCTACCTGAAAAGAAAGGCCAATGGAGAAGTGAAGTGTTGGGGCACCAGACTGCTTTCTCTGTTCTGTTAGCTGCTCTGGGTGTGGGAGCCTTTGCTACCTCCCTCCCTGCAAGACTGCCCAGGACAGCCTGCATCTTCTGATGTTCCTAGTATAACCTCGCCCTTTAGCACAAGGAAGCAAATGCTCATCTCCTTTCTCCTTGGCAAGTAAAGAGGCATTTGTTTTTAGATGTCCCAAGATTCAGGCCTTTGAGAATGACCTAATATACCAGATTGTGGAAGAGCCTACACTTGTGGAATTAGTGGACAGAATGAGGTCGTACAAATAGTCATCTACCATCTTTCCTTCTTGAGAACAAGCCCAGCTTCTCCTTTGATCCTGGGGAGTGGCTGCACTGAGGGCTCTCTGGACTCATAATAGCTGTTGAAACAGCTGTTACCTGAGAGGCCAAGTGGTGTGCCCATGGATCCATGGTGAATAGAAGGGAAGAGGAGAGATTTGAATCTGGAAGTGTTCCACATATTTGCTCCTTGCAAGTATGTTTCTTATTCAAATGTTGGTGCATGCTGTCAATGCCAGGGCTAGAGCAGAGCTGGGGAATGACCACTACTGATTTTCCCTGGGCACTTTGGCTCCAGAATTTCTAAGTAGTCTCAGAGAATTGACTTTGCTCTAGTGACTGATTTTGCTGGGCAATGTCCTGGGTTTCTCAAGCCCCTCCCCTCCACAGTTAGTTCACTATGTTCTAGAGAACACGTGGCTCTGTCCACATCATTCTGTCCCTACTGGTCTTGTCCTTGTCTAACCCTTGTCATCTTCTACTGGGATGACTTTGGTAGTGTTCAGTTTTGCTTCTTCAATCCATTTTCCAGATAGGGGCTGTTTGATCAGCTGTGCCCTTGCTACACCCCTTCTGTGGCTTCCCATTAACCTCCCCCTGAAGTTCAAACTCCTTAAGCAAGCACGCAGGCTATGCATGCACAGCCCGTTTTCTATTCCAGCTTTGGCTGTTTTTAGGTATGCCCAACCTGTTATGCTACACTGTGACTCCTTTTTTGCCTGTATGCCTCGTACATTCTGCTGCTTCTGCATAGCACACTCTGCATGGCTCTTCTTCTTTTTCCTTTCATCTCCTTTACCAGGTCTTAGCTCAACTTTCACTTTCTTAGTGAGTCTCCCTCTTTGAGTCAGTAAACTTTGGTTCTGTGGCTCATCCCAGCTTGATACTGTCAGTACAGAGTCTATGCCCCCACCATTGTGTCTGCAGCACCGTACTGTTGTAGGATCTTTGTGGAAGGCAAGAATATCCTCAAGGTCTCTCTAAAGAGAAATTTATCTCAAATTTTATTTATTAATTTATTTATTTAGAGGAGGTAATGTTTATTAGAGGGCTCAAGGTTTCCTAGGTCTGTCTGTAGAAGGCTGGCTCCATTCCTCAGGGCTCTAGAGAAGCACCACTTCTAAGTCAGCCACGAATATCATCATCGTATTAGCTTATTCATTTAGGTCACTTTGTGTTCTCAACTGATTTAGAGGTTTTAAGGACCATGTTAAATTCATATTTGTCTCCCTAGTGTGGTTTCAGAGGTCTCCATCCATAAACAGCTCCATTCCTTGGAGCTCAAGGTGAGGCTGAACTTCACGGTGGAGTGTGTGGCAGAGGGAAGCAGCTCACAGGATAATCAGAAAGCAGAGAGCTGCACTTCTTTTTACTAAATTATTGAACTTTAGCAATGACTCAACAGCTACCCAAAACTCGGTTATTTTCAAATGTCTCCAGTGATCACCAGAAGAAATACAGTGTTAGATGATGCTCTAGTGTTATTCTTCTGGTTCTTTAGATATAAAGGTAATACATTAGGTGACTAGAAGAACATGTTTGGGTTTGGGGTTTTCATTCTGCCCTTTCCTTATTGTCTTATTTTTGGCAGCCTAAAGTATCTTATTGCGGTTTTGATTTATTTTTCCTGAATGATTAGTTGAACATCTTTTTGTATCCTTTTTTTTCCCCCCCTGGGGATTGAACCCAGGGGTGCTGAATTACATTCCCAGTCCTTTTCTTATTTTTTATTTTGAGACAAGGTATCACTAAGTTGCTTAGGGCCTTCTCCCTAAGTTGGTGAAGCTGGCTTTGAATTTGAGATCCTCCTGCATCACCCTCCCCAGTCACTGGGATTGCAGGCATGTGCCACTACATCTGGCATCCTTTTATGTACTTATTAGCTATTTGTATATTTTCTTTAGAGAAATTCTATATAAATCCTTCATCTGTTTTTTAATCAGGGTTTTTTGTTGTTATTTAATTGTCGGAGTTCTATATATATCCTGGATATGAACCCATCATCAGATATATAATTTGTACATATTTTCTCTTATTTCATGTGTTTCCACTGTCGTTTCACTGTGTTGATAATGTTCATTAATGTACAAAAGTTTTAAATTTTGATGAAATCCAGTTCATCTATATTTTTTGTTGCCTGAGCTTTTGGTATCATATTCAAGAAATCATTACCAGATTCAGTTTTGTGAAACTTTCCCCCTATGTTTTCTTCTATAAGTTATATTCTCATTCCTTATGTTTTATCCTTTGATCCTAATTAACTGTTTTGACCTAGGGTAAATTTTTGTATATGTATAACTTTGTTCTTTGTTTATGGTTGTCCAGAAGTCCCATCACTATTTGTTGAAAAAACTGCCATTTCCCCATTGAATAGTCTTATTACCCTTGTCATAATTAGTTGCCTATATGTAAGGGTTTATTTCTGGGCTCTATTTCCATTTTATTTCATTAGTTTATATATCTATCTTTATGCCAGTACTACTCTATTTGATTAATGTTTTGAAATAAGGAAGTATGAGACCTCCAGTTTGTTCTTTTTGAAGATTGTTTTGGCTACTCAGTGTCCT
This sequence comes from Spermophilus citellus, assembly GCF_964194105.1. Taxonomy (NCBI): domain Eukaryota; kingdom Metazoa; phylum Chordata; class Mammalia; order Rodentia; family Sciuridae; genus Spermophilus; species Spermophilus citellus. The sequence continues at coordinate 52,481,802 of NC_138200.1, read as the reverse complement.
TTGGGATTCCACATAGATTTTTCTATTTCTGCAAAATACATCATTGGAGATTGAACCCAGGGGTACTTTACCATTGAGCTATATTCCCAGTCTTTTTATCTTTTTTATTTCTTTATTTTGAGACAGGATCTCACTAAGTTGCTGGTTGCTGAGGCTAGCCTAGAACGTATGATACTCTCCCTTGTCCTTCTGAGTCTCTGGAATTACAGGCATGTGCCACCATGCCTGGCATGACATTGGGATTTTGATAGAGATGACATTGTATCTGTACATTGCTTTGGGAGTTATTGACATCTTAAATAAGATTAAGCCTTCCAAACCATAATCAAGGGCTATCTTTATATTTTTGTCTTCAGTTTTAGTAACACTATATTGTTTTCAGTTTGTAAGAATTTTGACTTCTTAAGATCATTTTTTTGAGAGAGAGAGAGAGAGAGAGAAAATTAATATTTATTTTTTAGTTTTCGGCGGACACAACATCTTTGTTTGTATGTGGTGCTGAGGATTGAACCCGGGCCGCACGCATGCCAGGCGACCGTGCTACCACTTGAGCCACATCCCCAGCCCTTAAGATCATTTTTAAATAGTAACTTATTAGCTCTAACAGGTTGGGTGTGGTGTGGTATGATATGGTGTGTGTGTGTGTGTGTGTGTGTGTGTGTGTATGTGTGTGTGTGTGTGTAGTAGAATTTAGGGTGGTCTCTTGTCACTTGTAACAGAGATGGTTTTGTTTCCTTTTTTCCAGTTTGGATACTCTTTCTTTTCTTTCCTTTTTGGTCTAATTGTTCTGGCTAGAACTTTTTAATATGTTGAATAGAAGTGATAAGAGTGGGCATCTTTGTCTCATAGGGTAGAAGAATTGCTAGAAGATAGGAGCCTAATCTTTTTGTAGTTTTAGAACATCCTACTTTTTTATAAAAGACTTACTATCACCTAATGTTTGAAGAGTTGGAACTTTTTCCCCTTGGATCATGACTCAGCTCTGGCCTCATTTGAGTATTTAAGTTGGGCTCTTGTAGAACTGCTCCCCGTGTCATTGATACCTGGAGGTGGCAGATTGCCAAAATGTGGGTAGGTATTGGCTTCTTTTGGATACTCTACCTTTAGTTCATCCACTAAGATTCTCCAGTTGAGAGACAGGGGTTTGTAAGAAGATTTCCAGGCATTCAGTAGGAAACACTATCCTACCTGGGGAGCAGAGAGTCTACAGGAAGGTGTTGAGGATTCGCTGCTAGAGGTAGAGGAAGCTTTTCGTGTGGGGAAGTCTTTCCTGTGGGGAAGCCTGAGCAACTTGTTCTTGTGTGTTTTTTGTTTTTGTTTTTTTTTTTTTGGAACCAGGGGTTGAACTCAGGGGCACTTGACCACTGAGTCACATCCTCAGCCCTATTTTGTATTTCATTTAGAGACAGGGTCTCACTGAGTAGCCTAGCGCATCGCTTTTGCTGAGGCTGGCTTTGAACTTGCTATCCTCCTGCCTCAGCCTCCTGAGCCGCTGGGATTACAGGTGTGTGCCACCTTGCCTTGCTTTGTTCTTGTTTTTTGAGGTGCGGGATTAAAATCAGGACCTCATGTATGTTAGGCATGTTTGCTACCACTGAACTATAACCCTATTTCCCTAAGCAACTTGTATTTAAAAATTTTTTTTTCTTTTTGCAGTATGGGAGTATGGAGATTGAACCCAGGGGTGCTATACCACAGAGCTACTTCCCCAGCCTTTTTCATTTTTTTTAATTTTATTTTAAGAGAGGCTCTCGATAAGTTGCCTAGGCTGGCCTTGAATTTATGACCATCTGCCTCAGCCTCCTGAGTTACAGGTATATAGGGTGCCTGGAATAACTTGTATTTTGAGCACAGGTACTTTAGCGGTTCCCACAGAGCCACCCACGGAACATTGCAGAACCAGAGACCTGTCGCTGGTGACCAAGCATAACTCTTCTTGGATGACCCTTGACCTACCCTATTGCACTAGATTTAAGCAGTGAAGGGTCACCCAGGAATCATATATCAATATAAGCTCTCACCTTAGAGTCAGGAAACCTGTATGCCAGGAGTGTGACCACATGCCATGTTGGGCATAGAGGGCCCAGGTTCCTCTGAACGGGACTGGATGAGTGTTGGCATCCAAGTCTGGGAAACCTCTTGCTATGTTGCACTATGTTAGATTGATGACTGCAGGACAGTTGGGGTTGTCTGCTGCTTGGTCAGCTGGGACATCAAGGGAATGGAGACCAGTTTTGGCAGCCTCTACCATGTAAAGTAGGAAGCTGATTATTTGGGCTGCAATTTTTCTGGGAAAATGTGCAAGATTTAATTTAATTGGAATCCTGTCAGCAGGCTTGCACAGCTCCATCTCCTGATGATTTTTGAAGCTGGCCCCTTCTGGCAGGCAGTATATGTGTTTCTGGGAAGGGCTAAGCAGTTCTGTCTAGTACAGGCTGTATGTTAGGTCACGTCTTTGACCTTTAAGGATCCAACTCTGTGTCCCAAATGCTTTTAAAACAAAACAACAGCTATGCACCATGGTTCACACCTGTAATCCCATCTACTCTAGAGGCTGAGGAAGGAGGATTACATGTTCAAGGCCAGCCTGGGCAATTTAATGAGCTCCTGTCTCAAAATAAAAAGGGCCAGGGAGTGTAGCTTAGTGGTAGAGCACTTGGCTAGCACAATCAGGGCCCTGGGTTCAATCCTAGCACCACCAAAAAATGAAACAAACAAACAGACAAAAAAAACCCAAAATATGTATTTTCTTTGAGCTATGGAGTTCTCTCGTGGAAATACTATTTCTTTTCCTTTCCCCTTCCTTTCTCTTAAACCCTGTGGGCCAGGTTATCAGACGTATTGGTCCGTCTTTGCCTGGTCTCTCTATCCAGCGTGATGGGGACTGTTGTTTTCAGAGGATGTGTTTGAGTCAAAGCCTTCTCTCCCTGTTTGGTCTTCTCTTTGAATGATAGAGGCTTCTTTCCCAAAATATGGAGGTGCAGCCAGCCAGAAAAAAGCAAAAGGACATTTACTGCAGATAAAGCACTGGCAGGGGCTAAAACCCCATGCCCCTTATAATTGCTTTTTTTTTAAAAAAATATTTTTTTAATTGTAGTTGGATACAATATCTTTATTTTTTATTTTTATGTGGTGTCGAAGATCGAACCCACATGCTAGGCGAGTGCTCTACCACTGAGCCACAACCTAGCTCCATACTTTTTTTTAAATATCTATATATGTCAATGGATCTTTTATTTGTTTATATGCAAAACTGAGGATCAAAGCCAGGGCCTCACACATGCCAGGCAAGCGTTCTACCACTGAGCCACGATTCCAGCTCTTTATTTTAAGTTTTTTTTTTCTTTAAAAATTTTTTTTAGTTGCAGATGAACATGATACCTTTATTTTTTAAATTTTTTTTTTTAATGTGGTGCTGAGGATCCAACCCAGTGCCTCACAAATGCAAGGTGAGCATTCTACAACTGAGCTATAACCCCAGCCCCCTTATAATTACTTTTTAAAAATAATTTTTTTAAGTTGTCAATGGACCTTTATTCTTTCTTTCTTTCTATCCATCTATCTATCTATCTATTTATGGTGCTGATAATCGAACCCAGTGCTCACACATGCCAGGCAAGTGCTCTACTACTGAACCACAACTCCAGTCCTAAAAATAATTTGTATGTGATAAAATTCCCATGAAATTAACCATTTTAACCATTTTTTAAAAACTGGGTATTGAGCTCAGGGGCACTTTGCCACTGAGCTGTATCCCCAGCCCTTTTTATTTTTTAAGACAGGATCTTGATGAAGGAATTGTTGAGGAGGGTCTTGCTAAGTTGATGATGCTGGCTTCAAATTCATGATTCTCCTGCCTCAGCCTCCTGAATCTCTGGGATTACACTTGTATGCTATTGCACTTGGCCATTTTAATCATTTTTAAGTATACAGTTAAGCTACATTAAGTGCATTCACATTGTTATGCAACTACAAGGCTACACCTCAGCTGCCTCCTTGAATGGAGTTTTGGGGAGTTTTGAGTATTCTCAGCACAACTACTGGTTGACAGTCATGTGGCTAGAATCAGGTGTTATGTGTGAATTTCTGCTATTTCACTCTTAGAAGGTGATAACTTATTTCTTGGGGGAAATTCCTATTTCTTTATTTACTACAAAAACAGCCCAGCCTGTAGGTGTAGCTCAGTGGTAGAACACTTGCCTCAGTACTATGAAAAAAGAAAAGAATACAAAAAAGACTAAAAAATATTCAATTCCTTTTTTTGGACTGCCTCTCTTGCCAGTCAGACATCTTTGAGAGTTGCTGTAGCATGGGCCCTTCCTTGCTGTGGATAACTTAATTGCTTAGGCACCTGAGGTGGGAGGAGTAAGAGGTCTGGGGGGCTCATGCCGCCCCACCTCCCAGTTTTGTATCATCTAGGAGGCCAGTGGTAAATGTATAGGGGATGAGCAATGAGGTTTTTTTTGTTGTTGTTTTCTGGTATCAGGCATGGAACCCAGGAGTGCTTAACCACTGAGCCACAACCCCAACCCTTTTTATTTTTTATTTGAGACAGGGTCTCACTGAGTTGTTTAGGGCCTCGTGAAATGGCTGAGGCTGGCCTCAAACTTGCAATCTTCCTGTCTCAGTCTCCTGAGTTTCTGGGATTATAGGCATGTGCCACCATATCTGGCAGGCAATGAGTTTTGACATACCCAGAGAAGCTTTGTGTGAGAGGTCTTGACAATGTAAAAGAGATCAGCCTGGCAGTACTTTTTCTATGTCCTGGTCCTTGGTGCAGAGTAGCTTGTCCTTGTGGATTTTAACCTTGTATTACACTACTAATCACAACATAGGATCAAGCTATTATATTTAGGTACTTCTTAGAAATAGGTTCTGCTTGCCTTAGCTGGGGCCAAAAAAGCCAAGCAACTAGAAGCCAGGATTTCAAGACACTTTTCTCTGAAGCCAAAGCCAGTGGTTCATGCTTATTCACACTGCCTCCTGTTTCTCCAGCTGTAAAGGCATTGAGATGCTTTCCATTAGGAAATTAAAATGTATAAGCTGGGAGTGAAGCTCAGTGGCAGATTGCTTGCCAAGCATATGTGAGGCTCTGGGTTTGATCCCCAGCACTGCCCCCCCTCCAAAAGAAAAAAGAAAAAAGAAGGAAAGGAGAAAAAGGAAGGAAGGAAGGAAGGAAAGAAAATCAAAATGTAAAGGTTATCTTAAAGCCACTAGCATGTTGAGTCTACATTCAACTGGTTGTGGTGGCATTTACCTATATATAATTCCAGTGATTCCAGAGGCTGAGACAGGAGGATTGCAAAGCCTCAGCAACATAGCAAGACCTTGTCTTAAAAAAAAGAGGGGCTGGGGTTGTGGCTCAATGGTAGAGCACTTTTCTGGTGTGAGGTAGTGGGTTCAATCCTTAGCACCATATAAAAATAAATAAATATAATAAATGTGTAATGTCCATCTACAATTTAAAAAAAATTTAGAAAAGGTTGGAGTAAAATAAAAACAAAAACAAAAAACTCATTAAAAAGCTAGAGCACCCTCTAGTACTATCCTCCCTCTTCCCAAAAAAAGAGTCCACATTCATTGCTTTTCCCATTTTTTTTTCTGTCTTTTAACAAGAAATATTTGAGAAGGCAGATCTATAATCACTTGATAACCAAAATTTTTTTGTGTGTGCTTTTTTGAAGGTACATGGGAATAGGACTCTCAGCTCAAGGAGTCAACATGAACAGACTTCCTGGTGAGTCACTATTGCAGAGAACATATGTTTTGCTCTCCTGATCCATCCATTAGAATTACAGCAGCAGTTGAGAGGCTGGGAAGGACTTTGTTTGCTGGGTGCCTATCTCAAGCCAAGCCATTGAGAGGAGGATCCTGAAATTGGCCATTGGGCTGAGATAGTGTGGCCTTCCATTCCAAAAATTAATTGATGAGTGATTGTGATTCATGGAATTTGAACTGTTTGCAGTCAAAACCAAGTGACCTGAGCTTGCCTCCATTGAGGATACACCTTAGTAGCTCTCGCTCTCATTGACTTTTGCCTATCGGCCTGGGACTCAGGCATGTACTGGGAGGCATGTACTTCAAGCCTGGCTTCTTTGTTACTACTCTTTGTTAAAGACTTTGATCTTTAAGTGGCTTCCCATGTGGAATGTGGTTGAGGTGATTTCTGAACAAATAGATAAGAGTTAAGATGTCTGAGTTTGTAGCTCTTGAGTTGATGACAGCCTTGGATTAGTGAAATGCTGTGGACCTGTAGATGGTTCTTATTCTACCAGCCCCATACCTTTTCAATTATTTTCTGCCCAGTGGGGCTCATGCCTGGTCCTGGCCTGAGCACAGCTGAGGAGTCAGAAGTCTCCACTATGAGCTGATAGGTTCCAGATGATGGTCCTAAGTCCATTTGTCCCTTGAGTGGCAGAAGTGACATATTGTAAACTGCCCTGATATCAATGTGGAGGTATGTAAAGATTTTATGATTTTGCCCCGACCCTCTATTCTTTGTGCTGTGACACAGAGAAGGCAACTAGCTTTCCCAATAGGGAATAACACCTCAACTTTTATGTCTTTTCCAATTTATGTTTGATATCAGCCACAGATTTGTCTATAATTGGATGATTTCAAAGACTGGCAATTTACAGTTGCTTAGGATTCAATTAATTGTCGGGAATCTGACTTTTTTTTTTTTTTTTTTTTTAAACTGTGATCTGAGTGAAAGCTGGTCTTTTGTTTTTAATCAGAATGTGCATGGTAGGTTTGACCTCTTCATATTGTGTGTTGCTGTTCTCTGTTATACAAGAGCTCAGTGTGCCCTTTGAACTTTTATTCTGCTTTGGTAATGCAGAAAAGAAGCTTTTATGGCTTAATATATAAGTAACTATTAAAGCCTATTATTGCATGGCGGTATAAGCAATCCTGAATTGTGGCTAAATAAATTTTTGTTAAGTTGCCCAAGCTGGTCTTGAAGTTGTGATCCTCTTGCCTAGCCTTCCAATTCTCTGGGATTACAGGTGTGTGCCATCATGTGCCTGGCATGACTGTACTGTTGACAGGGGCAGGACATTTCTTTTCTTGCTTCTATCTTATATTTTTTTTTATTAAGAATAGTGCTGGGACTTGGTATAAATTCTGAGGCAGGAGGATTGCAAGTTCAAGGCCTGCCTGGGCAACTTAGTGAGATCCTGTCTTAGAATAAATAAGGGCTGGGAATGTAGCTCAGTGTAGAGCACCCCTGGGTTAAATCCCTAGTACTGCCCTTTTCCCCCCCAAACAAAAAAAGTCAGCTGGGATTCTGATAAAGATGGCATCAAATCTGTACATCATTTTGGGAAGTATTGCCATTTTAAAAATATTCAGTCTTCTGATCCATAAACATGGGATATTTCCCCCTTTATTTAGATCTACTTTAATTTCTTTCAGCAATGTTTTATAGTTTTCAGGGTGTAAGTTTTGCATTTTTTTGGTTCAATTTAATGTTTTTCCTTCCTTCCTTCCTTCCTTCCTTTCTTTTCTTTTCTTTGTTTTTGTGGTACTGTGGTCCACCTCAGGGCCTCACACATGCGAGGCAAACATTTTACCATAGGCCTGTCAAATTTATTCCCAAGTATCTTACTCATCATGCTACTATGAACGTGTTTTCTTAATTTCATTTTTGGGTTACTTATTACAAATGTATAAAATAGAACTTATCTTTTATTTAAAAAAACATATTTTATATTTTTTTAAAGTCTTTTTTTAAGAGAGAGAGAGAATTTTTTTTTAAGAGAGAGAGAGAGAGAGAGAGAGAGAGAGAGAGAGAGAGAGAGAGAATTTTTTTAATATTTATTTTTTAGTTTTCGGCAGACACAACATCTTTGTTTGTATGTGGTGCTGAGGATCGAACCCGGGCCGCACGCATGCCAGGCAAGCTTGCTACCGCTTGAGCCACATCCCCAGCCCCTAAAACTTATCTTTATGTATTGATTTTTTAAAAACATTTTTAGTTATAGATGGACACAATACCTTTATTTTATTTATTTTTATGTGGGGCTGAGGGTTGAACCCAGTGCCTCACACATGCTAGGCAAGTGCTGTACCACCAAGCCACAACCCCAGCCCCATTGATGTTTTGTTAGAGTCTTCTTTGTATGTTGCAGAATTCATCTTGCTAGTATTTTGTTGAGGCTTTATGCTTCTGCTTTTGCTTTCCTTATCCATCTTTCCTTTGACTATTATTACATTATATCCCCTCATTCTAGGTATAATTATGTTATCATATTTTAATATTTGCTAATAAGAGTAAATGCTTTTCATTAGACATTTCTTTTGGATTTTTCTTTATCTATTCATAAATTTTGATTTATCAATTTAGGTTTTCATTTTAGTATATTTACTACACTCTTTATTCTGAAATTTCTTGCTTACCAAGATTACTTTGAAGAGAGTAAATTGCTCTGTAATTCTCACATGGTTGAACATTATTTAATTACATTTTAGGACTAAGGGTGTATTTGTGTGCTAGAGTGATTGGCTAGGATGTGTGATACTGTGGGTTGGAGCCTCAGCACTGCATACACACAAATTGTATCTTTTTAAAAAAAATTTTTTTTAGTTGTAGATGGACACAATATATTTATTTATTTGTTTATTTATTTATTTTTATGTGGCACTGAGGATCAAACCCAGGGTCTCACACCTGCAAGTCAAGTGCTCTACCACTGAGTTATAGCCCCAGCCCACGAATTATATCTTTAATTAGCAGAATCTCACTTTATTTTATCATTTTCAGGAAATATAATATTGTTTGCCTCTAAACAAGTACTTGGTGATTTATACTCAATTGCAGTAAGTTTTTATAAAATATATAGTATTGGATTTGTTCCTGATCTATCATATAATTTTCTATATACTTGGGTTTTTTTAAAAAAAAATCATCTATGTTTTATAGATTTGTATACCAGAGGTGAAAAGAGTATTGGAAATGGTGTTACCTGGAGTTTTGTGCCAAGTCAGGGACTTTGAGTTGGAAGATTTGAGCAGCCATGGGCCAGATGACTAGTGCTGGGCAGAGAAGATGGTGGGTGGAATCCTCCTATAAGAGTAGTAATCCCAGCAGCTCAGGAGGCTGAGACAGGAGGATCGCAAGTTCAAATCCAGCCTCAGCGATGGCTAGGCTCTAAGCATTTCAGTGAGACCCTGTCTCTAAATAAAATACAAAATAGAGATGGGGATGTGACTCAGTGGCAAAGTACCCCTGAGTTCAATCCTTGGTACCCTCCCCCCCCAAAAAAAAAAAAAAAAGTGGCAGAGCAGCCAGTGCAGGACTCTAACTGGAGCTGAGAAAAGGTGTGCTAGAGAGTGTGGGAACAGGAGAAGGAGACGGAGGCTACTGCTGTGGGCACTGACTGTAGGCATGGACATGGACTATCAGCCTTGCTGGTTTTAGCCTTCCCATGGGGAACAGGGCCAAAACCTAGCTAAGAGGAACTGTGTGTCTGAAGGTTCCCAGGACAGGTCAGAGGAAAGACTGCTGAACAACTTCTTTGTCCTCCCTTCCTGAGCCCCCAGGAGCTGGGCAGCAGGGAGTAGGATTTCCTGGACTCCTTGACACTGCCCCACATGGCCAGTCCTGTGCACCAACTTCAGTTTTTTGCAGGACATGGGATCTTTTAAACCTGTTGTAATGGGATAGTCCTGCTGCCCTTGAGTAGGCATCTAGTAATTGGGGTTGGTTGAATGAAGGTGAGGAATCAAAACCATATTGTGTTTTTGAAAGAGGAGTTTGTATTTCTGTATTAACATGTCCACAGGAGCAGTTGTGCTTGCCTTGTGGTCTCAGAGCTCAAGTTCACATTGATTTTTTTTTTAATATTTATTTTTTAGTTCTCGGCGGACACAACATCTTTGTTGGTATGTGGTGCTGAGGATCGAACCCGGGCCGCACGCATGCCAGGCGAGCGCGCTACCGCTTGAGCCACATCCCCAGCCCCCATGATTTTTTTTTCTTAAATATTTATTTTTTAGTTTTAGGTGGGCACATATCTTTATTTTTTTATTTTTATGTGATACTGAGGATCAAACCTAGTGCCTCATGCATGCTAGGCGAGCACTCTACCACTGAGCCACAACCCCAGCCCCCACATTAATTTTTATCATCAGTTTTTTTTCTTGCCATATTTGTTTTTCATGATTTATTGAATCTGCATTAAGATGTTGAGTATGTGGGCAGTTGTCCATTTGTCCTTCCAAAAAGAAAGTTTTAAAGGAAAGGATGAACATAGCCCTTGGTTTTTCAGTTGCTTTTGCTATTTTTTTTTTTTTTTTAAGTAAAGAAATAGTCTGTGAAATGGGATTTGCTCTGACTGCCTAGTTGTCACAGCCTCTCTGGTACCTTCCGTCTACCATGTGTACTCTCTCCTTATGTTTTATCTTACAAGGAGTGTTGAGTATAGCATCAGAGGGCCATTCCTGCATGTTGCAGTGTTGGAATCTGCAGACCCATGGTGTGATTTCCTGAGCTGTTTAGAATGAAATGGCCAGTGGTGGGGAACAGCAGGGTTGAGAAGCGGCAAATGCTGAGTGTGAGTGCCCTCCTCCCCCAGGGATGCAGGTCTGCTCTGAGTTGAAGAGGCGGCCCTTCTTTTCCAGGATCTTTTATTCTTGGCAATCTGGTTCCCAGCAGTTGACAAGGGCCCTTTGTGCCATTTTCTGCAGGTCACCTGTAGCTAGGTATATGGATTATGCCTAGCACAGAAGGAGGACTGGAAGGTGGGGCTCAGTCCTAACTCTCTGAGGAGTAGCCACTGGATGTCCAGGTATCACTGAGGAGCTACAGGCCAGTATAAGAATTCAGCAGGTATAAGAACTGAAATGTAGGGGATGCATCAAGCCCTCTGGCTGGTTGTAGGAGTGAAGTGCCCTGGGAATCCCTCCTAGAGTCCTGGCAGCCAGCCTGGATTGTTGGTTGGAGACAAGTAACAGGCTGCTGCTTTAGCATTCATTCTAAGTGATGGCAGGCAATGTTCTTTTTTTTTTTTTTTAATAGTACACCACAGGTTTTATTAATGGTAAATATCTTATTTTTAAAAGCTTAGCTCTTACTAAGCATTATTTATTTATTTATTTATTTTTAAATTTTAATATTTATTTTTTAATTATTGGCGGATACAACATCTTTGTATGTGGTGCTGAGGATCGAACCCGGGCCGCACGCATGCCAGGCGAGCGCGCTACCGCTTGAGCCACATCCCAGCCCACATTTTTTAAAAAAATATGTGGAATGCTTCATGCATTTGCGTGTCATTCTTGCACAGAATGATAATCTTCTCTGTATCATTCCAATTTTAGTATATATGCTGCTGAATCAAGCAAAAGGCAATGTTCTTTTATCCTGAAAGGGGCCAATAGAATGGAAAGGATCACTCTTGATCTTGGGCTAAGGGTGCCCTGGAGTAGCCCTGTGGGGTGGCCCTTCCAGCATTACAGGGAAACTTGTCAGGGGAATTCCCATTTCCTTGGAGGTCTGTCTTCTTTGGACTGCACTTTGGTTGAGAACAGCAGCATTGGCATCTCTAAGAAGGCTCCTTGTGTTGCTTCTGGAGAACTGTCACCAGGCAGTTATTTTCTCCATGAAGAGTTTGGAAGGCTGTCCTCTGATACCATCATGGCAATGGGTGAACATAGAATCTTTCAGGCCACTCAGGCACTTTGCTCCTGTTGGAGCTGCTGGTGACCAAATTGCCCCTGTGTTCTAGGATCTTTCTGTTCTTTACAGAAAGCATCTTATTTCAACATAACCATGATGACTGTGAGTTTATTGTGTACCTACTATGTATCAGGCACTGAGCCCAGCCTAGGGTAAATAGACATGGTCCCTGTCTCTATGAACTTTTCCCAGTGGGGGGACATACATTAGCTGATAACCCTGCAAGGGGCCTTTTGCACTTTGGTCAGTGCCTTGAGAGTGTGCTGGTTTCAGGCCTTCCTGAGGAAGTAACATTCAGGCTGGGATCTGAAGTAGTGGATGATTGGACTGAAGCTCCTAGTAATGTACCTTAAGAGCATTGCTGACCATTTGTTGCAAGAATGCTTTTATTGTAAAATGGTCTGAAGTAGCCATTTTGATGCTGAGTCTCTGTGACTTTAGGAGCAAGTGGGAGAGCATGAGTCAAATATCTCTTGTCTGAGTCATTCCAAGAAAAGAGATTAAATCAGGAAGTCTGGTCTTGGTCTGCTCAGCTGCTGCTATTGAGAAGCATCTGGTCTTCAGCTTTTCGTTCTGTCTCTTATGAGCCTTTAGAAGAGAAGCTTGTGAGGAAGGAAGGCCCTAGGCTTGGAACTTTTGTTATGGACCTTATTGTTTTGAGTGTGTGAAACCAACCAGAACTAATGCCAGACTGACCTGAAAGCCTGTGCCCCTTGCTTTCTGAAGTATGTGCTTCCAGACTATGGAGGATCATCTTTCTCTCCTTTCCTCTTCTATCCCAAGTTACTCATTTCTCTAGACTTTTTAGGTCTAGGTCCTGATCAACTATGGGAGTTGTGTGAAGTGGGTAGGGAAGTATTGGCAGTAGTACTTGACTTTCCTTGAAGGGACCCAGAGGGCTCTTTTATGGCTTGTGAGTGGTTGGCTGGACTTGGGCGGGCCCCAAAAAGGGACCCTCCTAGCAGGAGAATTCAACTCAACTGATTCCACTTTATATTTGAGCAGATTACCCTTCCAGAAACCTCAGTTCTTTGCTTAAGTTTCAGCAGACAGTGAACCTGCTTGCCCCAAACTGAGGTTATATTCCTACAAAGTCTGGTACTTTGCATGCTCACTATCTTTACTAATATTCACTGTCCCCACATCCATCCCTCATCCTATGATTCTGCCCCTTCCTCATCTCTCTTGCCATAACTTTTCCACTGGCTGTTTCCATGGCCTCCTGATTAATGTCTATACCTCAAACCTCTGCTCTCTACTCTCTGCACTATTCCTCTTGCCTTCTTTGGGCCTCTGATTCCTCTGCCCTGAGGACACAGTCTCTTGTTCAGCTTCATCTTTATCCACCTCTGCCCTCACTGCACACCATGTGCTGTTGACATTCCCCACTATAACACTTGGCAAAGGTTGTTCTTGCTCTGAACAGTGCCCTTCCTCCTAGACCCCTGCTATAACCTTGCCTGTGATGATCCTTCCTACCTTGCTTTATATGACTCTTTTACATCTACTGAGTTGGTGAGTTCCTTGGGACTTGGACCACATCTATTCATCCCTATCCCCCTACATTTAGCACAGTGCCTGACGTGACATACTTGAGTTTTGGAATGAGGCTGTTCCTGCATTTTTTTTTTAATATTTATTTTTTAGTTCTCGGCGGACACAACATCTTTGTTGGTATGTGGTGCTGAGGATCGAACCCGGGCCGCACGCATGCCAGGCGAGCGCGCTACCACTTGAGCCACATCCCCAGCCCCTGTTCCTGCATTTTGTTGGGCTTTACCTCAACTTGATGGGCTTGTCAGCCGACTGTGGTTCTGGAACCAGTCTTGAGCCAGGTACCATAGGCCTGTAGTCTGCCTTCATTTTGGAACTCAGCCTTATCCCACTGCTCTAACCTTTGTGGCACTGATTCTGCATGGGACTCTGCCACCACCTTCTCCCTGGATGAGGAGTGACCATCCTCTTTTCTGTGTGTCATGAATCAACAGCTAGCTCACATTTGGTCTTGTGGGGAGATAGAGCTCAAGGGCTGTGAAGCTTCCATGATCTTCTGATTGATATTCTTAGCTTGTGAATCAGTAAGGCTCAGTGGCTAAGAACATGGACTTTGGAACCTCATTGTATTTGCATCCTAGCAACTCTGCCAGGAGTGGTTACTTAACTTCTTGATGCCTCAATTTCCCCATTTGTAAAATGGAAGTGTTATTTGTATATAACTCATAGGATATTGAAAATTAATGAGTTAATTCCTATAAAGTGCTTAGAATAGTACCTGACATAAAGATATGTGTGAATGTTAGCTACTGTTATTAATGGGAAAGATTATTTTTTTTCTGCCTGAAGAAGTACATATTCAGTTAAAATGTTTTTTGTTTTTTTTTTTATTTAGTTGGGGTTTTTTGTTTTTTTTTTTTTTTTTTTTTTTTTTTTTTAGTACTGGGGATTGAATTCAGGGCACTCAACCTCTGAGACACATCCCTAACCTTATTTTATATTTTATTTAGAGACAGTGTCTCACTTACTTGCTTAGCGCCTGGCTTTTGCAGAGGCTAGCTTTGAACTCTCCATCCTCTTGTCTCAGCCTCCTGAGCTACTGGGATTACAAGCGTGTGCCACTGTACCTGGCTATTTATTTAGTTTTATTCTTAAAAAAAACAATTTTTTATTTGGTACTAGAGATTGAATCCATGGGTACTGTATCTCTGAGCCACATTTATTTGATTTTTTTGTAATACTGGGGATTGAACCTAGTGTTGCTATACCTCTGAGCTTTCATCCCTAGCCTATCTTTTAATTTATTATTATTATTATTAGATACTAGAGATTGAACCCAGGAACACGTAACCCTGAGCCATATTCGTAGCCCTATCTATCTATGTATCTATTTATTTATTTTTGAGACAGAGTCTCACTAAGTTGCCTAGGATCTTGCTTATTTGCTGAGGCTGGCCTTAAACAACTAAGCCTCCCGAGTTGTATTTGCGTCCTAGCAACTCTATTACCTATCTTAGTCTCCCGAGTTATTGGGTTTACAGCCATGCTCTACTATGTCTGGCCTTTTTACTTTATTTTAGGGCAGGGCCTCACTGAGTTGTCCAGACTGGCCTCGATCTTGCTATCGTCCTGCCTCAGCCTCCCAAGTTGCTGGGATTATAGGCATGTATCACCATACGAAGCTAAAATTCTTTTATGAATACTTGCATATCAGAGTGGAATTAGCTATCATTGAAACCACATTTTCCCTCACGTGCTCATGTTTTCTATATTTGGGTAGACATATAGCAGGAGTGGAATTGTGGAAGAAGATAGTGAAACAATCAGGATGTTGATGTTTCCAGTACTTTCTCGTAGGCTGTACTAGCTCTGTGAGGACATCTCTGCCTCTAGGGAAAGGGCAGGCACTCTGGGGTCTCAATTGGGGCAGATGATAATAGGAGCCTCACCCATGAGGCTATGGTACTCAGACTTTCTTGGGAGCATGTGGTATGTCTTAGCTTGCATTGGCAGAGGTTTCTTTCTTTCTTTCTTTTTTTTTTTTTTTTTGGTACCAGGGATTGAACCTGGGGGTACTTTACCACTGAACCATATCCCCAACACTCCCCCTT
This sequence comes from Spermophilus citellus, assembly GCF_964194105.1. Lineage (NCBI taxonomy): Eukaryota > Metazoa > Chordata > Mammalia > Rodentia > Sciuridae > Spermophilus > Spermophilus citellus. The sequence continues at coordinate 52,466,517 of NC_138200.1, read as the reverse complement.
TTTATTTTATTTTTAATTTTTTGGAAAATATTGGATTTAATAGAAAATATCACATTGTAAACAAGTCCACTGACTATTTAGCTTAACATAGAATGACAGCACAATCACGTATAAAAGCTAAAGGATGAGATGCTGGTGCCAAAGGCAGCACTTAAAGAGAGGCCTGAGCTAGAATTTTCCCAGAAATCGGCGGCAGTAGCTTTAAACAGGCACAAGAACAGGGAGGCTGAGGCAGCAACCACTCCACAAAGGCTTAGGGGCATAAAAGGAGAACAGAAACAAAATATTTGGGAAGGAGAACTGAAGGACAAAGGAGCAAAGGGTTTTTGTTTTTCCAAGTTATTTTTTGTGGTGCTGGAAACAGAACCCAGGGCCTCATGTACACTAGGCAAGTGCCACATCCACAGCCCAGGCTTATAATTCTTGATGTTCTGACAACATCAGATCCTACCACACAAACCTGAGAGGGTTAAAGAAGCAGGGTATGTTAAATGGGGCAACAATACTAGAAGTATCTGGTGTGTGGCCTTGGCACTCAACTCTGAGGGAGGCAGGAGAGTATGGCACTTATGTGTAGTGACTAAACTCAAAACAGAGCTGCTTTCTACCCCATCACCTTGTCTGATCACAATACTAAAGTTTGTAGAAGTGTCTGTTGCTCCCGTGTGTCTCCTGCTTACTGATGAGTATGTAAAAGAGACCTCTGACAAAAACACAGTGCTCTAGAGGACAAAGGTTTCTACCTCTCTCCTTTTGGGTCCCCAAAGGGAGAGAAATTTGTCATGGATGGACCCCTGGAGGCTTTGGACTTAATAGCAAAAGCTACCTCTTTAGCCCCAGCCACCCAAATCCTCCTCCAAGGAGTCCTCCCAGTTCATGGAAAAGCCATCTTGAGAGTAGAAAAACAACTTGGGGAAAGAAAGTAAGGAACAGTTTTCTTTCTGTGGTACTTGTGGTACCAGAGAAGCTGCTACCTTGTATGTCATTTAGATATCAAGATATCAAGTTTACACCTTAACCTGAAACAGCAGTTCTCACATTAAGTTCTCCTCCTCCTGCTCAAGAGGAGGTCTCAAGACTTCAAAGAGATTGAGTCCAAAATATACAAGCCTCTAATTCCCACCCATTTGAGAATAGGTGCACATAAGGATAGAAATTCCTCACAGGAGTGTGTTGTACTTGTGAACAGTGGCTATGGCAGAACAAAAAGCCAAGAAGCCCTAACATGGGTGTGGTGAACATCAAAATGATGGAGAACACTGTTCAGAGATTGTTCATTCGACAGCTGAACTCCATGACAAGGCTTCTAGCCTCAGAACCAAGAAGAGTAAATTCATCTACTTACTGCAGTAACCATACTGGACTAAAGAAAAACAATTCTGTTCTCCTAAAGAAAATTTCCTATGAGGTACTGATAGTAGGTCCCAGCATGGGCTAATACTGTATAGTTTCTTAGGAGACTGGCTTTTCTCAATTTCTTTCTCTTTGATATTATACAGGGGGTCCACCAACTTGTTATGAATAAGATTAAACCTTTGAAATACTTGGCAGTCTTCACTTTCACCTCCAAGGTGGCATCTTCATCACATACGAACACAGTGCAGGGATGCTGCTGGAAGGCAGACATGGTCCACATATGGTTCAGCAAAAGTGTTGTGAGCGCCTGTGATGAGGATCATCACCTCTCTAGCATGCATGACAGTGCCCACACCCACTGTCAGGGCCATGGTGGGCATCTTGGCAAGATCACCGTCAAAGAACCTAGCATTGGGCTGGGGTTGTGGTCAGTGCTAGAGTGCCTGCCTAGCACGTGCAAGGCCCTGGGTTCAATCCTCAGCACCACTTAAAAATAAATAAATAAAGGTAATGTGTCCAACTACAACTAAAAAATAAAAGAAAGAAAGCATTGGCTAGAATGGTGTCCATGGCCAATGTCTTTACACGAGTCCTGGACACTAGGCTGGAACCTGGCTCATTGAAGCCAATATGTCCATCAGGGCCGATCCCTCCAATAAACAGCTCAGTCCTGCCTATAGCCTTGATCTTCTCCTCAAAGGTATCACACTCAGCCTGCAGGTCAACTGCATTCCCATCCAGAATGTGGGTGTTCTCTGGATGGATATCAATGTGCTTGAAGAACTCGTTCCACATAAAGGAGTGGTAACTCTCTGGGTAGTCCCAAGGAAGGCCCACATACTTGTCCATGTTGAACATCTTCACATATTTAAAGGAAATATGTGAATTTTTTTTTATTTTTTTATTTTTTAGTTACTGAGGATTGAACTCAGGGGCACTTGACCACTGAGCCACATCCCCAGCCCTATTTTGTATTTTATTAAAGACATGATCTCCCTGAGTTGCTTAGCACCTCGCTAAATAGCTGAGGCTGGCTTTGAACTCGTGATCCTCCTGCCTCTGCCTCCTGAGCTGCTAGGATTATAGGCGTGGGCCACCACGGTTGGCAGGTCTCCATTCTTACAGTACTCAATCAGTTTCCTTTTTTAAAAAAAAAAAATATTTATTTTTCAGGTGTAGATGGACACAATGCATTTATTTTATTTACTTGTTTTTATGTGGTGCTGAGGATCAAACCCAGGGTCTCACACGTGCAGAGTGCTCTACCTGCTGAGTGCCCTCAATCAGTTTCTTATAGCAGCCAAGCAGGGTGCTCCCAGTCGGGAGAACCATGGTGAAGTACTTGTTTGGTCCTGGGTTGAACTGATGCGGTTCCTGATATATTTGGCCGCCCACTCACTGGCCTGTGAATAGTGTTCCAGGATGATGAGCTTCATCTTGTCGCGGACGCCTCCCAATGCCTCCTGCCTCCCGTGGCTGCAGAGGCGACTCTGCTGGCTGCTGGGCCTTGCACTGGTCCCCTCTCCCTTTAAAAAACAACAACAACACTTTTTTAGTTATACATGGTCACAATATCTTTATTTTGTTTATTATTTATTTTTATGTGATACTGAGAATCAAATCCAGTGCCTCACATGTGTGAGGCAGACGCTCTGCCACTAAGCCACAACCCCAGACCTCCCTAGCTCTTTTTAAATATTTTATTTAGAGACAGGTTCTCACTGAGTTGCTTAGAGCCTTGCTAAGTTGCTGAGGCTGGTTTTGAACTTGTTATCCTTCTGCCTCAGCCTCCCGAGCCGCTGTGATTATAGGTATGCTCCATCAGGCCCAGCCCAGCAGAGGTTTCTGTTGGAAGATGTAGAAGTTTGGAGGTTTATCTTTTCAAGGTGTTCTTTGGCCTCCTTAAGTGTGAAACTAAGGAACAGGTTTGGCCCCAAAATTAGAATACCGGAACCTGTGGCTAAATGACTCGGAAGCAGGGCAAGTTGATACACAGGGTGAGTGTACCTGTGGCCCCACCCTCACCTTGGGAAGCTGGCAGGGAAGGCCAGGTGCTGGGATATCTAGGTTGGGGAAACAGGGAGAGAAAGGCCAGATTGTACACAGAGAATGGGGTTTGGACTTCTCCCAAGTTCAAGTGATTTTGAGGATGGAAGGAAGGTCAAATCTTGCTTCTATGTCATGTGCCACTGACAGAGCCAGGGAGACGGGCTGTGTTGACAGGAGGGCAGTCTGCATCAAAGCTGGGTAACTGGTGTCATCCTCCTTGCCTTTTCTCTGGCAAGGCAGCTGTTCTTGTGGTGTGGCACATATTACCTTAATTACTACAGCCCTTCAAAGGAGAGCAAAGGTCCACTGAGCCTCACTTTCCTTGATTGTAACTGTCGGCAGAGGAGTAACTAGAAGAACCACAGCTGGGGTATGAGAGTGCAAGGCATATTTCCTGAATCAGGTGGTGTCTGGCAGCTAGGACTTGGTCTAGGGAGGAAGGGAGAGAAGAAGCGAGGGGCATGGGTTTGGGGGCTTTCTGTTTTCCTTCCACAGGATGGTCAAATCAGCTCTTCCCTCTCCTAAAGCCCATCTTACCAAGCCCTCTTTGATTGGCCTGTCAGGAAAATAGGCCCACTTGGCACTTGCTTCTACTAGGTGGGCCACATTCTGCATAGAGCTGATATTTTACATCTGCACATGCCATGGGAGAGATAACAGAGATCTAGGCAGAATACAGGGCCATGCCAGGTTCAAGAGAGAGCGGAGGCTAGCACCTGCTGGTGTGTCAAGCACTGATAGTAAGCAACAGGGTGTTCAATATTTCCCTCTCTATTCTCTTACGAGTGCATCATGTTCCGTGAAAGGTGTCTGCCTGGAGCAAATACCAGTATCAGGTGGCTTTCTGTAGCAGATATCTGAGACTACTGGCATGTAGACCCAGCTACACCCTTTGGCTGCCCTTAGGCTTCTCTGGCCATCAGGAATGACACATATGATCTGTGGAAGGCACCTTTCTACGTAGGTTCAAGCTGTATCATCCTTTGCCCTGTCCATGGCTTCAAGTTGACACCCGAGTTCTGTCTCAGTAGGCGGCCTGGAAGCTTGTGGGAAGGTATGCCACACCTGGTGTCAGCCCCTGTTGTCATTAGCTACCTGCAGAGGCAGCCTTTTTATCCTGCCCTCTTTACAGTGATTTCCATTGCCGATGCACCCTCTTGCCTGTAGCTGTCAGAGGCATAGCTTTGGGGTTACCTTGATCCTGTTCCTTGGCCTAAGAGTCTAGAAGCTCAGGGTAACAACCATGGGAGTTGTATGACAAAGCTGTTCTCTGCTACACCATGGCATTTGCTGAAAGAGAAAAATCTCTTCTGTTTGTCCATTATGTATTGTCAAGCTGTTCCAGGGAGTGGGCCTGTCAGATTTTTAAAGACATTTAAGGTTATGGGGCAAGCATATGTCCTGCTGATTTCTGAAGAGGGGTGGCTCATGGAATAGCCCTACCATAATGTCTTCCATGCCACGTGGGCTCTCTGCATCACAGCTCTAGCCTCAGAAAGCCTTTGGTTAACCAGCCCACACCTTCTCCTCCATAGCTAGCCTCGAGAGTGACATTGAGAGCCACTGGGCATGGACCTTGAGCTCTACTGAGTGCTCCCAGGGCCAGTGGCCTCCCTAGGATACTGGGGACAAGCAAGAGCAGAGCCAGCTTGGGGCTATAGCTGATGGCCTATTCAGGCTGTTCATTAAGAGAGGTGGGTAGTGATCAGCTTCACCCCTGCCTGCTCCCTCAGGGCAGAAGGGAGCAGGAAGTACTACAAGCGCCCAAGTGTGATCAGTGAGCTGGTCTTCAAGATAGTGAGGGAAGACTGGGGGCTTAGCTTAGTGGTAGAGAGCTTACAAGCATGTTTAAGACCCTGGATTCAATCTCCAGTACCTCAAAAACAAAATGAGATAGTAAGAGAAGGGAAGTCTTGCCAGCAAGTATCTCCTTGGGCTTGAGCCCCACATACATTCTCATTAATCCTGCTGACTCTGGAAGAAGAGTTCAGAGGAAGGAAACTAGAAGCTAAGTAGCAGAATTGGGATTCAAAAAAAGGTTGAGGTGGGAGGATCACTTGAGCCCACAAGTTCAAGACCAGCCTAGACAACAAAGTGAAACACTATTTCAAACAAATTCAAGTCTCCTGGCCCCAGTGTCCATGATGATGGATGCGCTTGTTGGGGAGATGAATGGTTTGTTAGCTATTGCTCAGACTAGGTTTGTGTGTGAGGCATGGACTGGCCCCCTTTGTGCTGGTCAGTCTTGAATCAGACCTTATGGTCAGCTCCACTCTAGCCCCCTTCCAAGGTTCTGGGCTAATGTACACATGGTTTGGTGTAGCAATAGAGTCCTCTCCTTTCCTTACCACCCTGGGACTGAGACCTTTGATGTGTTGTGGCAGATGGCAGTGGCATGGATGGATTCCTGGAGCAGTCATGCTGTAGTCCTTGGTTGCCCCATGAGGAGTTTCCCACCTCTAGAGATGGTATCTGGAAATGCCAAGGTGATGAGCCATTTCCTCAGCCACCCTTGCTCTTTGTTGTGTCTTCATGATTGAGTGATGATGCAGAGGAAGTGGGTGCTGCCAGAACTTCTGAACTGGGCAGTTGGGGCCTTCTGCGTTGGCCCAAATGTGGCTTGGCTTCTCCTTGTGTTACTAGCATATAATTGGTTTATGGCATACCAGGGGCTGGGCTTTTCTGTGTGTGCACCAGGCTGGCTGCCCATCAATTCTCTTTGGGAGTGACAGTCTTTTCTCTCTAAGTCTCTTTGGAGATGGAAGAATGGTGAGTTGGGTGGCACACTCTGTGAGAGCATTCTCTGTCATATAGCCCAGCCATCCTTCTAAGCCAGAGCCAGTTGGACATGACTCCTTGTAGGGCCTAACCCAGGCAGTGGTGCTTGCTGGTTCTTTTACAGTCCTCATGTCCTGTTGCCCTCTAGGACAACTATCTCTGGTCTTACAGTGAGAGTGAGAACCCTCACTTCCAAGCACATCATCAAGGGGTGGGTGTCCTGTTCCAAAACAGAGGGTAGTGGGACTGGAAGGGAGGCACACTCAGGCATAGCTACTGGCTCCCATATTCGGAAGGGGACCATAGACTCTTCTCAAGCTGCTAAGAATATTTGCATGCCCTGCCCTATTTCATAGATATAGAAACTGAGAGATCTGGAAACTTATTGGGAGTAGAGGTAAGTCTGCAATCTGACTGCAGACCTTTTTCCTGGCCCCAGAAGTGACTTCACTTTTAGTCTCTATAAGTGGGAGCATGTAGGGAGACAGTTTTGTTGTTCTGGTCTTTTCTCCCTCCCTCCCTTCTTTCCTTCCTTCCTTCTGCTAGGGATTGAATTCAGAGTTGCTGTACCACTGACCCATATCCCCAGTATCCCCAGCCCTTTTTATTTTTTATTTTGAGACAGGATCTCATTGAGTTGCTAAGGCTGGCCTCAAACTTGCAATTCTCCTGCCTCAGCCTCGAAAGCTGTTGGGATTACAGGCATGTACCACCTCGCCCACCTTTGTTTTTCTTTAAATTTTTTTTTTAAAGAGAGAGAGAGGAGAGAGAGAGAGAGAGAGAGAGAGAGAGAGAGAGAGAGAGAGAGAGAGAGAGAATTTTTAATATTTATTTTTTAGTTCTCGGCGGACACAGCATCTTTGTTGGTATGTGGTGCTGAGGATCGAACCCGGGCCGCGCGCATGCCAGGCGAGCGCGCTACCACTTGAGCCACATCCCCAGCCCCTGTTTTTCTTTAATTAAGATGAAATATGACTACCAACAAAATTCAGTTGAACCCTGTGTTGCCCAACATGGTTTGTTGCGTTGTGGTCTGACCCTTTGACAATCTGGTATCCAGACTTCCTGCAGCCTTTGACCACATTGCCCTCTTTAACAGATATGAGCACCACGTGAGCCAGGTGTTATGCAAGGTAATCAGAAAGATGCTTGGATGTGATCCCTTTAGTCAGAGTATGTTGACTGCATGAAGGAAGAGAAACCCATCTCTGACCAGTACAGTTCCCAGGCCTCAGGAAGGGTAAACAGGTGTCAGATCTTGGGGACCCAAATGCTGTCCATGACTTCCTCTCTTCTGTCTCTTGCATCCTCTGCTTTGTGCTTATAGCTTTAGTATCTTGAACTGGCTTTTTTGGGGTACTGGGGATTGAACTCAGAGGCACTTAACTACCAAGTCACATCCCTAGTCCTTTTTTTATGTTTTATTTTGAGACAGGGTCTTGCTGAGCTGTTTAGGGCCTTCCTAAGTTGCTAAGGCTGGCTTTGAACTTGTGATTCTCCTGCCTCAGCCTCCTACACGCTGGGATTACAGGCGTGCACCACCATGCCCCACTTGAACTGGCTTTCAACTGGGATAATGGCAGAAAGGAACTTTGAAACCTCCTCTCTTCCAGGCTTCCTTAGGAAAGTTCCACGAAGATTTCTGATTGTTCCAGCTTGGGTCATGTGGCCCTGGGGGTGGATCTACTGTGTTTAGCAGTCCCCACTGGAGTCACAGGGTTGGCACAGGGAAAGGGCTATCCCCTAAAAGATGGGGAATGGGACACACAGATCCTGGCTTATCCCCCTATCATGCTTTGATCTTGAAGGCTGGGTAAAGGGGACCAGGAGTACTGTGCCCAAATGCTTTTCAAGGTGAAAGAACCCTGTCATGCATACATAGAGAATAGTTTGGGTGAAGTCAGTTCCTGGGATCCTGAATTCTTGTAATTTTTCTGATGGAACCCAGTTTTGAGAAGCTCACTTTATTCTGTCAGAGCAGCTTCCTTTTCCCTGCCCCACATTAAAGTAGCTTACCTGGAGGGCTTTCAGAATTGCCAACAGCTCTACACTCTCCCACTTCCTGAGAAGGCATGTGGCTCACTGAGCATCAGTGCCATCTGAGAGGGATAGTTCTGTGATAAGAACCAAACTGCAGAGGTCCTTCAGGCATCCAGGGCTCCAGGGGGCTTTCTTTCTTTTGACTGGAATTGAGCCCAGTGTTGTTGCTTTGCCATTGAGTTAACATCCCTAGTCGTCTCATCTATATCTATATCTATATCTATACACACACACACACATACATACACACACATATGTGTGTGTGTATGTGTATGTGTATATATATGTGTGTATATATATACACGTGTGTGTGGTGTATGTGTATGTGTGTGTGTGTGTGTGTATATATATATATATATATATATATATATATATATATATATATATATATTTAGGGAAGAGCTTTTAACTTTTATTAATATTTTCATGCATTGTGATTTCCAGAAAACACATTAGACGCAGGGGCTTTTTATGTTCTAAAGCAGTAAGGGCTTGAAAACCAAGTTAGGGGAGGCCATGCAGACTGACTAGAGCAGAATGGAGTTCCTGCCAACAGGTGCCATGACAAACTTGGAATGTTCCATTAAAAAAAAAAAAAATAGGAGATTCACAGCATCTATTATAGAAGGTGTGCCTTTTACCAGAGCCAGCATGGAAGGGTCCTATGTTAGCTCTGTGGGATTCTAAAGAGAAAGCCAAATTAGACCTTTAAAGTAATTTTTAGGTAATTTTTATTTTCAATTAGCTTGGAGTAGGAAGAATGGAAACATATGGATGAAGTCATGAAAGATGAGAACTAGTCATTAAGATCTGTTGAGCCCATTCAGTGGCATTCAACTGTAATCCCATAACTCAGGCTGAGGCAGGAACATAGAAATTTCTAGGTCAGCCTCAGCAGCTTAAGGAGACCTGTTTCAAAATAAAAAGACTTCCAGGCTGCATTTCTCACAGGGCACCTTTTTACTTTTTATAATCTAAAAACCTAAATTGCTGAGGCTTTTACCAAATTGCTGAGGCTGGCCTTGAATTTGTAATCCTCCTGCTTTAGCCTCCCGAGTCATGCCCTGCTAGGGTTTCTAACAGGCAAGCGTGCTTCTGTGAGGATGGTAAGCTGAGACTGACAACAGGCATGTTACAGAATGAAGACTGATTTCTTAAAAATGGCATTGGTTGTACCAGCTCCTCTCCACACTATAACTTCCAAGGCCTGAGGATAGTGTTTTGGAGGGTTGGAGGACTGAATCCATTTAGGCAACAGCATATCCTTTAACATCTCCTCAGATCTTGGGTTCTTCTAGCATGTGTCTGTTCTGTCCTTTTCAGTCCTTGGCTAGCCTAATTTTTTCTCCTAAAGACAAGACAGAAAGCCTTTGTATTAGGACAGTACAGTAGGAAAATCCTCCAGTGACTTCACTCGGAGTCACTTGCATAACAGATGTGACACACAGGATCATCCTTGTGTGGAGTTTTCTGTCCATACCACTGCTTGTCTGGTGAGCATTCCCCATCACACTGTCTGCATCAGGTACAGAGCCATGAAGTGCCTGGTCCTGCCATCATCTTTCCTGCCTTGTAATAGCCACCCACCTATTCAATGTCCAAGACAACGACTCAAGCCTGAGATTTCTAAAAGGCCTGCCGTTTCTGCCCGTCTTCTCTGACTTTTATTAAATGGTGCTGCCGTCTAACCACTTGCAAGGGAAAAGACCCTGGGCACTACCTTTGTTTTCTGTCGTACCGTCAGCACCTATACCCCTCCAGTCCTACCCGTTCTGCTCCAGCCTTCAGACTTTTCTGTCCCACAGATGGGCTGAACTTGCTCCCTTGACTCCAAAGTTTCTTCCTTCTGACATTTTTGTCAAGTCGACCTCTGTTCAGGGGTCACCCCCTCAGCAAGAATCAGCCTGACCACCTCTCCCATCTGTTTTGTCCCCACTCCCATCTCTAGCCCTTCATCTGGCTTTGTTTTCTTCAGAGCACATTTTATCTACAGATGTTTCTGTCTGCCAGTTTGTTTACTTATGTGTTATCTGTTTTCTCCTTTCATGATCTACACCTCTACTTGAAAACTCCAGGAGTAAGCCTTTGTTAATAATTTGGTGGCCAGGGGATGGTGCTTATCTTCTCCAAAGGAGGAGAATGTCTCACCATAACTATAAACAATGCTGCAGCAGCAGCCATTATTACTGGGAAGTGTATAGCATTTCATATCCTTCCTTTTGCACACACGCTCATATGTTAAGGTACACACCTTATATACACACACAGGCTCTTAATTGGGTTTGGAAAAAATACTGGCATAAGATGATGTCGTCAGTCAAAAATACATTATGACTCTGTGTTATTCTTGAAAAGCTTCTAACTGCTTAGCACTTGAAAGAGCAGGAAACAGAAATGAGGTGTTGCTTCACAACACTGATAATTTCAGATGCTCAGTAGCTTCTTTTGTGACCACAGAGTACTTTATTTGTTTCTTATTGCTGCTGTAAGTGGCTTAAAGTAATCATCTTACAACTCTGAAGAACAGAAATTCTAAAATAGATGTGTGGGCAGGGCTGTATTCTTTTTGGAAAAAATTCTTTTCCTTGTTTTTTTTTTTTTTTTTCCCTTTGTGATGCTGAGGTTGAACCCCGGGCTCACACATGCCAGATGAATGCTTTACCACTGAGCCATATCCCCAACCCCTTTTCTAACTCTAGAGGCCACTGGCATTCCTTAACTCATAGGCCTTCTTCCATCTTCAAAGCTAGCAATGCAGTGTCTTTTATTTTATAATTATGATTGTATTGGTGAATCCAGATAATTCAGGATAAAATCTCCCCATTTCAAGAGCTTATAACTTCTGTAAAATCCTTTTAACCAAGGAAGATAACAGTCATGGGCCACCACAGTGAAGTGATGGCAAATCCTGAATTGACTCTCAATAAATGTTTTATGTGTTTTATTGTGTTCTTCAGTATTTTGAATTTAAAATCCATATTTATAGCCAGAGCTTTTATTTATTTTTATTTTATTTTATTTTTTTAAAGAGAGAGTGAGAGAGAGGGGGAGAGAGAGGGAGAGAGAGAGAGAGAGAGAGAGAGAATTTTAACATTTATTTATTTTTTCTTAGTTCTCGGCGGACACAACATCTTCGTTTTTATGTGGTGCTGAGGATCGAACCCGGGCCGCACGCACGCTAGGCGAGCGCGCTACCGCTTGAGCCACATCCGCAGCCCTAGCCAGAGCTTTTAGGCAGTAAAAATTCTATGCTAGTTTTGTCAAAATAATGATGTACTTTAATTTTGAAGAAAAGTATTCAAAATATTTATATTTTTCATTTCAAGTCTTTGAACTTTTAGGCATCTGTTGTTTGGGTAGTATGTTTTATTTTGTTTTGTTTTGATAATGGCTTTTGAGCTCTCCTATACACTGAGACAAAAATATATTTCAGATATCCTTGAGTCACTAAGTAGGAAATGATTCTTCCTTATGGTTTAAGTAGCTTTGATCAATCAAACAGCAAAATTATTGTTAGGTTTTCTACTGTATCTACTGCTTCAGCCTGAGAATATGAAAAAAGAAAACCTCCCGGTTTGTGTCTTGTACTTACTAAACAGTAAAATCTACATAAAAGATCTCACACACAGTATCATCCTTATGTGATTAAAAAGGTGGACTGGTGGCTGAGACTGGGAACCAGTGGCAAATGGACACACAGATGTGTGTGTACACATAATCATACCACCTCTCAGACTCCTGACATGCTGGGCCCTGGAGGGAGTGGTCATGAGGTTGTGTGGCCCTTGTCCTAAGGAGTTCATGGTCTCAGGTAAGAAGGGCAGACAGCCCAAGGAACATTTGATTGGAGAGACCCAGTAGGAACCAAGCAGTGGACCAGAGATATAGACTATGTACTAGAGGAGGACCAAAGAATGTTATCGAAAATCTCAAGAGACAGGCATTGGATTGGGTCATTATACATTGGCATGAGGGGAGGATTCAGTGGACATCACCATGGGCTTAGGTCTGATAAGACCCATAGGAATAGAAAGCAGCCCTTCTGAAGGACTTTGGCAGAAGAATCAAGATGGGCAGTGGCCACATAAGCAGTGAACTTGGCTTTGGGAAAGGTTCTGGTGGTCATGCAGCACCCAGGAGGGCCCTACCTATCTTCTGACATTTTAGACCCCTGGCTATACATAGAAAGCCAAGTACACAGAGTTAAGCCATGCTCTTCTAATAGGTGGCCTCATTGTGTTCAGTCACTATGTGGTGTGTGGAAGTCCCCATGCTTAGGGGGAGGACTTCTATGGCTCACATGGCCCATAGGTGGGATCCTGAGTCAGGGGAAGCTGGTGGTCATGCTTGGGGCCACCAAGCAGTCTAAGCCAGACTTGGAGGGATGATTGTCACCTTGCTCCTTACTGCTCTCCAGTTGACCCCCCTTTGTCTGTAGCCTTCCACAGGTGAGGGGAATAGCATTGCTGTTAGGAGCCTTAGGGCTTCCAAATTTCTGTCTAGGGAATGCATATTGGTTTGCCCAGAGGTGAAATGATCTGTGTATCCATCAGCATTAGAAAAGCCTCCTCACTCCTGGGCCTGGTGAGGTTAGGAGTTGGGTTGATGCTCTGAGCAGTACATTTTTCCCTGAACCAGGTAGTTCCAGTGTCTTGGGGAATTGATACAGGTCTTGGTCTTTCTAAAGCTAGTCCCTAGTATTTCTCATGCTAGTTTCCTGTGATGCAGGGGAAGAGGTGGTGAGGGCACAGCGGGCTCTGGGCCCCCACACCTGTCACCAAGACCCATTTAGCTTTACACTGCTTCCTCTGTGTACTCTAGAGAGAATCTTTGTTTAACCAAAGACTCTAGAGAGAATCTTGTTTAACCAAAACCTGACTGAAAAGACATGAAAGTTCAGGGTACTCAGGGCTTGGGTTGGGTATTGTGACCATGAGGGGCTATTTGCCATCAAGCTCATCAGTCCACATGCAGGCAGTTTGGGCTCTAGGGCTTGCTCTGCTCCTCTTCTCTAGTCATACCCCAGTTCCTTTGTCAGCCTGCAGCCCATCATCCATCCCTTCTCAACATTGTGCCTCTGCTTACAGCCTGCCTATACCCCTTGCCTTACCTGGACTAACTGCTGAGCCCCACCCTTCTTTCTGAGCACCTCAGGTACTCAGGTGTCCTTTCCCACTGACCTTTCCCTTCAGGGCAGAACTTCTACCCTTGCCCTTAGTTAGGGGAGGGATGTTTAAGCATGTTCCCTTGGACATGTTCTAGGAAATTCCCAGAGGAGCAGGCAGAAATAGGGGAACTGCCTGATGGGGCTGCTTTGGGGAGTAGACCTGCCCCATCAGTTCCCTGGCAGGCTCTGAGGACTCCATTTCTGCCCCTTAGCCAGATAGGCCTGTCCCTCTATAGCTCCCACCCTCCTGTCCTACCTGCATGTATGCCTTTGCTTGTCCATTCCCTTCAGCATGACCTTGTTCACTGGTTCCCCTATATAAAACCTTGCTATGCTTCTGAGGTCTCAGTGCTGTTCTCACCATTTCTGTTCAGTATTGTATTAGAAGGCCTAATCATTGTAGCAAGGCAGGACAGAGAAATGGAAGGCGTACAGAGTGCAAAGGAAAAAAAATAAAACTGTTTATTCTCAAGTACTATGGTCATTATATATTTTTAAAATCCCAAAGAATCTTCAGTACTAATTAGTGAATTTAGCAAGGTGCAGGATACCAGGCAAATGTATAAAAAGTATATATATGTATATATACACACACATATATTTGGCAGCCTTATCAAGAGTAAATGTACATATAATAACATTCACCCATCTAGTGTACACTTCAGTGGTTTTTAGCATATTTGTAGAGTTATTACCATCATTGTAATTTAATTTTGAAATGTTTTCATCACCCTTCCAAAATCAATTATATTTTGATATAACAGCAAAAGAGAATTGGAAATTGATTTTTTGGGGGTTGTGCTGGGGATTGAACCCAGAAGGGCAAAGCTCTACCACTGAGCTACATCCGGAGCCCTAAGAAGGTAAATAAGATAATATTAAATTTTTTTAAAAATATTTATTTATTTATTTTTTAGTTGTAGTTGGACAGAATACCTTTATTCCATTCATTTATTTTTATGTGGTGCTGAGGATTGAACCCAGGTCCCCACGCATGTTAGGTGAGTGCTCTGCCACTGAGCCACAATCCCAGCCCCAAGATAATATTAAATTAATAATGATTGGAAAGATATGCCATGTTCACAGATTAGAATAATGAATATTGTTAAGCATAATCCCAATCAAGATCTCAACAGGCCTTTGAAGGACAATGTTAAGCCAGGAGTAGTGGCGCACATCTGTAATTCCAGTGGCTCAGGAAGCTGAAGCAGGAGGATCCCAAGTTCAAAGCCAGCCTCAGCAAAAGTGAGGTGCTAAGCAACTCAGAGAGACCTTGTCTCTAAATAAAGTATAAAATAGGGCTGGGGATGTAGCTTAATGGCTGAGTGCCCCTGGATTCAATCCCCAGTACCGAAAGAAAGAAGGAAGGAAGGAAGGAAGGGAGGGAGGGAAGGATTAAGAAAAGACACATATTGGAAGAAAATATTCACAAACACGTAAAAGGATTATACTCAACGTATATAAAGAATGCTTATGTCTTGTAAAAATGAGTTAAAGGAGCCAGGCATGGTGGCACACTCTTTTACGTCCAGCTACACAGGAGGCTGAGGCCAAGGATCACAAGTTCAAAGTTAGTTTGGGCAACATAGCATTATCCTTTCTCAAAAATAAAATAATAATAAAATAAGCCAAGTGTATTGGTATACACCTGTAATTCCAGCAACTTTGGAGGCTGAGGCAGGAGGATCAAAAGTTCGAGGCCAGACTCAGCAACTTAGGACCTGAGCAACTTAGTGAGACCATCTTAAAATGAAAAATAGGTTAGGGTTGTGGTTCAGCGGTAGAGCGCTCGCCTAGCATGTGCGGGGCCTGGGTTTGATCCTCAGCACCACATAAAAATAAATGAATGGAATAAAGGTATCGTGTCCAACTATAATTTAAAAAAATTTTTTTTAAATAAATAAAAATAAAAAAGTTTGGGGATGTATCTCAGTGGTAAAGTACCCCTGGGTTTAATCCACAGTACCAAAATAACAAAAACAAAATAAGACTAAAATGGGTTAAAAATTTGAATAACAATTCCATGATTTTCTAATGAACAGATGACAAATAATTATATAAAAAGATGTTCAACATCATTGGGGCAATGCAAGTTAAAACCACAATGATATTATAATATTGTATGAAAAACTAAGAAAATATGGGAGGAAAAACCCTAAAAAAAAAATAAGAACTAGAAGAAAAAACCACTACTGCACACTATTAAAATGGCTAGAAGAAAAACAAAATCACTAAGTATGTTCATTGCTGGTGAGGATGTGGAACTCCTACATTGCTGGCAGAAAAGCAAACAACATAGCCATTTTTGGAAAACAGTTTGGCAGTTTCTTATCAAGTTAAGCATATGTTTATCTTATGACCCAGTAAATACCACTTCTAGGTACAGTATTTACTCAAGAGAAATGAAAACGTGTCTGTACTGAGACCTCTATATAAATATTTGTTGCTTTATTCATAATAGCTGGAAATTGGAAATAACTCAAATATCATCCACTGGTGAATGGATAGATATGCTGTGTTTTACAACCATGAAATGGAGTACTACTTAGCAATAAAGAAGGAAGAAATATTGATACATCTAATAACATGGAGGAATCTCAAATATGTTATGCTAAGTTCAGGAAGTCAGACACAGGATACCCCATATTCTGTGATCCTGTTTTTTTAATATATATTTATTTTTTAGTTTTAGGTGGACACAACATCTTTATTTTATTTTTTTAATGGGGTGCTGAGGATCGAACTCAGTGCCTCACACATGCTAGGCGAGCATGCTACCACTTGAGCCACCTCCCAGGCCCTGTGATCCTGTTTATATGGTACTGTGGAAAAGGCAAAACCACAGGGACAAATCAGATTGATAGGCATTGCCAGTGACTTGGGATAAGTGGAGTGGACTGACTGCAGGCAGAGAGGCCAAAGAGAACTTTTTGAAGTGATGGAAATGTCTGTCTTGATTCATTATGTTGGTAACAAAACTGTATATATTTAGATATTTGTTAAAACTCATTTGAACTATATAGTTAAAAGGAAGGATATTACTATAGGCAAATTACTCTTCAATTTAAAAATTTTGACAACATACCACATAGAATTCTGAGGTTGGGTCACTTCCAGCCCCCTCTCCTTCCTGAGGTTTTCTCTGACCACCTCCTTGTTATACTGCTTTCCAGTGACTCCCTTCCAAATATTGGTTCCTGTTAACCACAGCTTGGAATATTCCTCATTGTGGCTGCTTCAGCCCCTCAGGGGTGGTGATTTACTGAACTCATTAACAAAGTGTGTGTTTGGTATAACCAGACACTGTCTATAGCTGGATCTGTGAGAGGCCACAAGTGCTGACTGATGTGAGGCAGGCTGGGAGAGTGGCTGAGACCTGGTGGGGCCTCTGTGACTTTCTTGCTCCTCTCTCAAGTCCTTCTTTTCAGCTATTGCTGCTTTCTTCCCCCATAGGTTGGGACAAACATTCCTATGGTTACCATGGCGATGATGGGCATTCCTTCTGCTCCTCGGGAACTGGCCAGCCCTATGGTCCCACATTCACCACAGGAGATGTAATCGGCTGCTGTGTTAATCTCATCAATGGCACGTGCTTCTACACTAAGAATGGCCACAGTCTTGGTAGGTGCTTAAGGGACCTTGGAGGGTCTCCCCTGTGGAGCCCCTTTGATTGGGAGAGACTCAAAGGCAAGCAGTTGAAATTAAAGCAGTGTCATGGAGCCTCTGCTGAGCTCTGGGGAACTGCAGCCTTTTCCAGCCAGTGGAGCCCTTTAAGGTGAATGGAGTAGTAGCAGGGGCATTCTCTTTGTGAACCTATTCTTTAAGCAGCATTTAAGACCAGGGTGGGTACAGCTCTGTTTTGGTCATGATCCTGGCCTTTGTGGTACTTGTTGGAGCAGGTTTTAGCACCAAATGAAAAATTTGAAGGGTTGAAGCACATAACTATTCGTGATAGGGGTTTGCATGCCCATGACGTGGCTTAGTAAGCCCTTCTGATGGCCAGGGTGCTGGTTGCTCCAGAGCAATAGTGAAGGCTTCACTAATACAGAAGATAGACAAGTGGGATCTGATGGGGCTAGATCTCCTCTGGGCTGTCCCATGATTAATGGGCAGTAGTGTGGGCAGAGTTACATTCAGAAAATCTTTGGTGAAATCATGAGGGATGAAAGGCCAGGGGAAGAGGCAGGTGGCCTGAGGTAAGGTGTTAGGTGCAGAAAATGGGGATCAAACCTGATGAAGGCCTGGGATGGCCCAGCAGGGCTTAGTGACAGAAGGAAAGGTGAGAAGGTGGCTAAGATGGTAATGCTGTTAACCAGAAGTGTAGCAATCACTGGGAGGATGGGGCCTGAAGCTGGGCTTGCCTGCCTGGGTTTTCAGGAGTGTCTGATCTGGCCACATGCTAGTTCTCTTAGGATGGTATAGTGAGGAGAGGACTTTCAGTACCCTATCAGCCAGGCCACCAAGCCCTGCAGGAAAGAGAACTAGACATTTCACTCATCAGAGGCCTGAGGAGTACCCCTAGCTTGAGGGACAATAAAAAGGTGACTGCTACTCCTTACAGGCCCTCTGTGACTTCTTTAGGAGATGACCTGGCCAGCATCTGGAGACCTTAGAGGAAATCAGGTTTTCTGGTGGCTGGGCTGGTTGACCAGGAGCCAGCATTCTTTGACAGAGCATGCAGGAAAGCCCAGGGAGCTGGGCAGCCAAGAGCACAACCACAGCACGGATGCAGAGGTTTCCCGGGTGCACATCTGGGGAACCCCCCTGTACCTGCAGTTGCTGGTGTTCAACCAGTGAGAAGTTCATAGCTGGGGAAGTGGGGGAGGCGACTGGGCAGGGGCACGGGGCAAGGTCTCAAGAAGAATCTCCTTTCCCCACTCCATTTTCTTTTTAAACTTTTATTTATTCATTCATTCATTTATTTTTATGTTCTTCTGAGGATCGAACCCAGGACCTTGCATGTGCGAGACAAGCGCTCTACCACTGAGCCATAACCTCCGCCCCCCCACTCCACTTTCTGATTCCAGTTATTCCCTGGCTCTGGGTTCTTCTACTGCCAGAGTCTCAGGAGCCACTGTTGTGAGCTCTCACCTTGTACCTGAGCCCTGCTTCATCTGTTTCTCTGCAGCCAGACCCAGTCCTGCCTCTTTGATTACCTGCCCTTCATATCCTTCCAGCTTGTCCTCATCTTACTCAGAGCATGGCACCTGGAGTGGCACACAAGGTGTGCCCTCTGTAACTGTACATTTAGGGCCTCATCTGTGTGTACCAGGCTCACCAAAGGGCTGAGTTCTTTCTTGACCAGGTGCCTAGATTCTACAGGGAGTTCGTGGTCACAGGCTGTTTTTAAAAACTCATCTTTCTATTGAATGCTTTTTATAGACCCCATGAAAGACCTCACATGTTGTAATTAAATTTAATCTAGAAGTAGAGTGGCTATTTTTCCAGCCTATCAAGATCTTCTATGGTCCTACTTATTGTATCTCAGCTATTTGACATCCTTTTCAGCATTTTGTTAACCTAATTTTTTTTAAACATACGCCATTTTTTTCTTTTGTTTATTTTATTTATTTATAAGTGGTGCTAAGAATCAAACCCAATGCCTCATACATGCTAGGCAAACCACAAGTCCAGCCCTGTTAAACTAAAGTTTGATAAAAATGTTTGAGTGTGTGTGTGTATATTTTTTTTTAGTTGTAGATGGACACAATACCTTTATTTTATTTGTTTATTTTTATGTGGTGCCAGGTATCAAACCTAGTGTCTCATGCATGCTAGGCAAGTGCTCTACCACTAAGCCACAACCCTGGCCCCCTTGAGTATGTTTTTTTGTTGTTGTTGTTTGTTTGTTTTGTTTTTTAATGTTTTTCTAGTTGTTGATAGACCTTTATTTTATTTCTTTATATGTGGTGCTGAGAATTGAACCCATTTCCTCACACATGCCAGGCAAGTGTGCTACCGCTGAGCCACAGCCCCAGTCCCTTGAGTATGTTTTAATAAAGATATTTATAAGCTGGGTGCAGTGGCACATGCCTGTAATTCCAGCAACTTGGATGCAGGAGGATTACAAGTTCGAGGCCAGCCCCAGCAACTTAGCAAGACCCTGTCTCAAAATAAAAAATAATAAAAAGGGCTAGGGATATAGCCCAATGGTAAAGCACCCCTGGGTTCAATCTCTAGTACAAGGCTAAGATTTGAGCCCTGAGTGGCAGTTGAGCTTGTCCAGGTATGATACCAGGCATTTACGAATCAGCTACATTAGCTTGAAATATACGTTTTTCTCTCTTATCCACAAGGATATTATTGAAACCTTACTGAAAGATTAATATGATCTGTCCCCCAAATTTTCTAGATCATGAAATTGTGAAAAGGCAGTAAAGATAGGGGCTGGGGTTGTGGCTTAGTGGTAGAACACCTGCCTAGCACATGTAAGGCACTGAGTGAATCCTCTAATGTCCTTGCCTCCTTTTCACAAGCCATCTTATCAATAATGTGCTTCAGAATCTAACCCTGCTCCCTTTAGAGAAGTAGAATGAGTTTTCTGCCATCCTACTTCTCTAAAGGGGTCTAAAGCCTCCCTGCTTCTTTCCTCTGTCACAGCACTTGCCCTAGTGCCATCTCCCAATTGACTTGTAATTATCAGTCACAAGCCATCTCTATTGCTGCAGTCAGAAGCACTGTGAGGGCCAAGCTTGCAGCTGTTTCCCCAGTTCTGTTACAGGGCATGGCTCCTGGGAGACCTCAGCAAGTACTTGGTAAAAAGGATGAATGAGTGAATGGAGGGATGTTCTGTCTACAAGCGGTCAATGTACTTGCAGAATCATCCTCATATGGCTCTGATCTCTCATAAGATCTTTTCTTCTCAGCCTCAGTGTCCCAAGACCTATGACTTTTTGGCCCAGGCCCCTTATTATCCGCAGGTTTTGTTACTCTCTTGGCATCTGGGATCAGATCTTGCCATCACATTGGCCTTGCACAGATTCACAGGGATCAGCAGGGCTGGGGAAGGGTGCAGTGTTGCCTGGTTTAATGCAATAGAGAGGAATAGCTTCTTTCCTCATTCTTTTGGAATCACCTCAAGGCCTTCCAGGGTGCCACTGTGAGGCAGAGATGGGCAGACCTGGGTAGGTCATCCCTAGCCCAGAAGTATGGCCATTGCCTCACTCTGTGACCCAGTTGCAGCCAATTTGTACTTAGAACTCAGTGTTTATGAAGCAGCTTTCACAGACTGTCTCGCTGAGGGATTAGTATTATCCCTATTTTTCAGATGGGCTCACAGAGGTTGGGTAACTAGCCAAAGGTCACACTGCAGTTAACTGATGAAGCCTGAAGTCCCACTCCTTCTAGGATCCTATGGATTTCCTCCATAGGCCTAGGAGTAAAGCAGCAGCATGGCCACACTGAGATCCATGGGGGAAGCTCCTGGGCAGAGTAGAGGGTATAGAGGGGCTTCCAGATTCTGTGACACTGACCCTGCAAATGGGGCTCAGTAGTAGCCTCAGGTAGGCAGACCATGATGTTTATGACTTTTCCTCACTGAGGAGTAAAGTAGCCCAGTAAAAGTTGTAAACCATCTCTCTTCACATTGTTTTTTGTTTTTTTTTTTTTTTTTTTTTTTTTTTTTAATCTGTAAACTTTCCAAGATTGTTGTGGGAGACCTTGTGTCAGACTTCACCTGTGCTGTCTTGCTGGATTTCTTTCTTTTCTGGGTGAGAGTTGGAGGAGCAGATTGAAGATCTCTAAGGAATCAGCAGTTTGAAAATCTCTCAAGCCAAAGTCTTATGGACTTTGGCCAGAAAGTTATAAGACCTTATCCAAAAAAATGAAGGACTGTGAAATCTTGAGAGAGGCTCTATTGGCTAAGTCTGTGTCATTTCTCAATCTGTCAAATACGTGTAATCTGGTAGAGTTCTGAGGTTCCTCTCCTGGTGGACATGGGTCAAGCCTGTGTGTATATTTGGGGTCCCACTCCCTTCCGTCCTCATATTCAGTTCAGGATTGAGGTCTCTGGAAATTCAGCTCCTTCTCTTGGCAGGAGGGCTTGGATGGTACACAAATCATTATTAACCTGAGCTTTGCCAACTTAGAATTCCTGGGGATGCAGAATGAGTGTAGTCTGGAGACAGGAAGCTGTCACCCTCCCTGTCTTCACTTCTCCATCAGCTTAGAGACAATGTTGGAACATCAGACCTTTTGGCAAGTCTTTTAACCTCTGAGGCTTTTCCTCATCTGTAAAATGGGATAAGAATGCCCATTCCCCAGAATTATATGAGAATTGGATCAGGTAATGAATGGATTGCAAAGGATTTGACATACTCAGTAGGTTTCCATAAATGTGTTGGTTCAAGAGAAGTATCTGACCTAAAAGGCCTTGGGACAGATCACTTGGGTTTAGTTGTTTCTAAGGTGGAACAACCATGGATAATTACCTAAGGTCCTGACTTTGCTTTTGAATAGACCACCCAGTAAAAGAAAGGTCCAGACCTAAAACTACCAGGCCTTTGTTGCAGAGGTGGAGGCGACCAAGGGGCTGGCCCTGTCTAATGGCCTGATTACTGTTCTTTCCCTTCACAGGCATAGCCTTCACAGACCTCCCGGTAAGTATGACCAGCAGGCTTTCCCCCTTCTGGGCCATTGGGGGCTGTATGCTATGGGGTGTGGTGGTACCTGCAAGTGCAGGGTGTGGAGTCTGGCCCTTTCCCCAACCAGGGATGTGTCCTGTGCTGTCAAGCTTGAGGGTGCCAGTAGGGGATACCTGCTGGCCTTCCTCTCTCCAGGAGCAAGGCCTGGTCTTCCTCCACGACTCTTAGCAGGTGACAGAAATTTGTGACATTTATAAAAGCAGCTGTGGGGTGGGTGGGGATGGGGTGATGGTCATGGAAGGAGGGTAGCTCCATGGCTTAGCTGGTCTGGGCCAGCTCCATGTTACTTATAGCCAGCAAACTGGGGTGCAGAGTGTAGGGAATTGTTGCTGATTTTTTAGGAAACCAATCCTTGTCCATCCCCATCAAGTATCCCCAAGATCTCCCTCAAGCCAGGGAGATGGACTTTGTGAGTTTTCTCTTCTTAGAAAAGGATGGTGCTTCCTGTAGCCTTTGGGGCTCATCTGTACCTTCCATACCTCAGTCCTTTCCTGTGAGTCACCACAGGCCTTGTCACATGCAGGGCCTCCACCCAGAGTGCTGGAGCCTGGCCCAGCCCTGTATGCCTTGGCTGGTTCTGGAAGGAAGGTTTGCTGACTCTGCTCCTACTTTGGGATCCGGGGCACCCTAATGTACCCAAGGAAATGCTCTTGTGATCTGAGGGACCTCTGAAACCCAATTGCAGCATTTGCTGCATTTGAATCATCCTGTCTACATATCAGAATCCTTCCCTCCTATTTATCCAGAGTTCCTAGAGAGAGGTTGTGGTCCTAGGCAAAGAGAGCAGACTTGCTGGCTGGGGAAGAATTTAGTTAACATAAAACGACCAGATATGAGTGTGGGCAGCATGTTGCCACATGCTAGAAGGCGGCAGAGCTTTGGGCAGTGGTGGTCAGAAAAAGCTTGCTGGAGGAGGTGAGCTTCGCCTGTAGTGTGGAGGATGGGAGGGAAAAGAAGGAAGCCAGAGGTCTGTGGGTTCAGGATCATAGTGAGCTGAACCCAGTATTCCCAGGAATGACATGTAGCCTAAGGATGGAAGCCTAAGGGGACTAGGAAGCCCTGGGAAGATAGCGTGCAGTGATATGGGGAGGATATGGGTGAGGGTATGAGCAGTGGCATTGGGAGCCACAGGGGGAGGTCATTGTGGGAAAGTGGGGGAAAGCAGGGAGCCTCACACCTCACTGGCCATAGGTCTTCTGCTGAGTGAGCCTCTGACAGGAAGGGCAACAAACTTTCTCTCTCCTTTGCCAGCTCCAAGGGGTGTAACTCACATAATCTTTTGCCATACTCTCCTCCTCCCTCTTCTGTGTCATCTCATCCCTTCCTTCTTCCTCATGTAACTCTTTTTTTGTGGCCGAGTGATCCTCAGCTCTGAACTTTTTGGAGAGGAGCCATTATCCACCCTACAGCCTAGTTTCATGGGCGCACCTGCAGGGTTGTACAGCCCAGCCTGCCTCACTGTGCCCTGGCTGAGTTCCAGTGACCTCCAATGCAGGGCAAGAGACTCTCCATATTAAGCCTTGCTTGCTTTTCTTTTGCTTTCTTCCCCCAGGGTTTGGGGTTTAGTGCCTGTGGTGGGGAGATGGATGGAATGTGGCTCAGTCCCATGCCTCCCACCTTGTGACTCTCTTCCAGCCTTAGTACTGGCCGGCAGGAGCCATGGAGGTGAAGCGAGGCCCTACTGCTCATAGGGCCTGACTATCATTCATTCTCCTCCTCAGGCCAACCTCTACCCTACTGTAGGCTTGCAGACACCTGGGGAGATTGTGGATGCCAACTTTGGGCAGCAGCCCTTCCTGTTCGACATCGAGGACTACATGCGGGAATGGCGTGCCAAGGTCCAGGGCACTGTCCATGGCTTCCCCATCAGTGCCCGGCTTGGCGAGTGGCAGGCGGTGCTGCAGAAGTGAGTGCCATCTCTCAGGCCCTGTTCCAATGGGCCCCTGCAGGGCTATAAGCTGTTCCTGGGAATTCCAGAGGGAAATATGCTTCTGGAAAGTACTCCCAGGGATTCAGCTACTGCCCTGATGCCCTCTTTTCAATAGAAAGCTGCAGTCTCTAGAGATGCCCTTATTTACACCTTTGTCCCCTCAGCCAGCTTGGAAGGTTCCTGTGTGGAAGATTACCAACACAAAACACAATTTGAGTCAAATGTATGAAAGATGATATATCATGAGCTATGTAATGCTTTAAATAATCAATTAAAAAAAAAAAAGATTACCAACAGGCTGTGTTCCTTCCCCAGGTCATTTTGCAAAGAATGTCCTAGGATTCCCCTGTGGTCTCTTCCTCTCTGCACTTTTTTCTACCATGGAGAGTATCCATCCTGCTGACTGTGGCCTGAAGTCACCTCACAGGGTCATCCAGCTAAATTCCCTGCATCTATGACAGTGGCAGCAGGAAGAGGGTCTCCCGTAGGATCAGTGTAGCTGGCTCCCTGGCTGATGAATTCCAAGACAATCTTGGAAGTCCGTGTTGCCAAGTATTGCCATGGGAGGCCAGGTTTAGTTTTGTCTTCCACTGGCCAGCTGCAGGTCTGAGTGAGGTAATGACCATCCCAACTCGGCTAGGAGGTGGGTGTTAGCTTGACTCCCAAGGGTGAGAAAGGGCTGGATTGGGCTTCTGCTCGCCCTGCTCATTGCTCTGCAATGTACCAGATGCCAGGGACCCTTGGGTAAGATTAAGATACACACTGGGTTCTTGTGTGCAGCTTTCTGTTCTTGAGAGATTGATATTGAGGCAGCACTAAGGAGAACTGAGGCAGGGGCCCATATGGTCAGGAAGAACAGCACAGCTACCTCTAGTTCCTGGCCCCCAGAGCAGATGAGGAGCACTTCCATAGGGGCCAAGAGAGTGCCACTCCCTGCAGCAGGCTTACCCATGTGCAAGAGGAAAAGTGGAGCTTTCCAGGCCCCATTCTGGAGGGACTGTTCCTCTCAGATTTCAGAGCCTGTATTCAGCACATGGGTGTTTTTGTTTACATGTGTGTACCATGTGCTTGTATGTATTCATTTTCTAAGACTTGTATATAATTTGTGTTCTGTGGTTTCACATAGCTTCATTTTATGAATATTGGGAATGGCTAACTTATCTTTGAGACAAATTTGCCACAAGCTCCTTTTCTGACTTCCCCTGGTGGGATGTTAGGTATTTTCTCTCTTTGGTGCTGTTGGCAACCCTTTCATACATAAAGAACTTTTCATATATAAGATTAGTTACTTTCTTGGTATCCTTTTAAGAAGTGACATTTTTGGGTCAAAGGGACTATACATTTTGGAGACACCTGATATTCATATTGACTTATCTGAACCATGTGTTTTAAAAAAAAAATTGCCCTGCATTTATAACATAGTTATAATTATTATTCAGAATATAATATCCTTTGATAACATAATTTTGTAATAAGAGGTTGTATTTATTGACTTCCTGCCAAGTATTTTATACATATTATTGTGTTAACCCCTTAAAATAAGAGGTAACATACAAACTTTCATGCCTCCCACAAGACAGCCCTTTGGACATTTGGTTGATAATAATAGTTATATCAGACATGCTCACATACCTAGATATTTACTTCTGTACACATCAGACATAGGGCTCATCCTTCTGCTGTCCATCTGTGCACACACGCTCATACACGTGTGCCACTGCTCAGATAGTTTAAAATTGGGTTAAATGGTTGCTGGGAATTGGGCCTTCCCCAAAGATTTTTTTTTTTTTTTTTTTTTTTTTTTGAGAGAGGAGAGAGAGAGAGAGAGAATTTTTAATATTTATTTTTTTAGTTCTCGGCGGACACAACATCTTTGTTGGTATGTGGTGCTGAGGATCGAACCCGGGCCGCACGCATGCCAGGCGAGCGCGCTACCACTTGAGCCACATCCCCAGCACCAAGATTGTATTTTTGTTGGTCCTGCTGGTGCTTGTCTCTTCCCAGTGAAATCAGCCTGATAACTTGGCACATTGGGTCCCTGAGCTGTGACATATTATGAAATGATTTTGGCATGTTGGTTAGCTCCCATCACTCTGGAGCTAGTGCTGCCACAAAACAGGCTCACCAGAGGAGTAGGACACTTATGCGTGGTACAAGCAGTCAGAGGAGTTCCTATGTTGGTGGCAGGTATGTGTGTGCCAGGTGTCCTCAGTGTCTGGGGATCTGGCACACTGCTTGGCAGGCTGCCATTTCAGGAAGTCCTGGGTGAGACCGTCAGCCACCTCTGGGCTTGTTGCAGTTTACCAGTAGGTAGCCTGGAAGCTTAAGGACAGCATGTCCAGAGAAGTGCAGCCACTCCTCTGATCTGTAAGCATTGAAACAAACAGCTCCTCTTCAGCCTGATGGCATGAGCATTGGGGGACATTTTTATTTTATTCCACCCCTTCAGTTCTGTGGAGGTTGTATTATAAGACATGTTTAGGGGAAACCTCACGGGGAGGTATTCTGTCTCATCAGAAGGTTGGTGAGAAATGCAATTTTTTTTTTTTTTTTTTTTTTTTTTTTTGGTACTGGGGATTGAACCCATGGGTGGGTGCTTAACCACTGAGCAACATTCCCAGCCCATTTTTATATTTTAGAGACAGAGTCTCACTGAGTTGCATAGGGCCTCACTAAGTTGCTGAGGCTAGCTTTAAACTCAAAATCCTCCTGCCTCAGCCTCCCAAGCTGCTGGATTACACGTGTGCACCACTGTACCCAGCAGAAATGCAGTTCTTGAGTGTCACTTCAAGCTCTTCCTTTCTTCTAGCATGGTCTCGTCTTACCTGGTGCATCATGGGTATTGTGCCACTGCCACGGCTTTTGCCCGAATGACTGAAACCCCGATTCAGGAAGAACAGGCATCCATAAAGAACAGACAAAGTAAGGTTAATTCTCCTCTCCCCTTCCCTCTCTCACCTGTCCCTAACTTTCCTCTGTAACTCATGCCAACCCTGATTAACCTGTTAGGAGTCCATTCCCCTGCAGTGGAGACCAGCCTGCCACCCCAAGCTAGCCCTAAACCCTGCTCCTGACCATCCTTCAAGACTACATTGCCCAGCAGCCTTGGAGAGTCTCAGAGCAGCCTCCCTAATGCATACTCTGAAGGTCTGGCACAGGCCAAGCCTTAGCATGGCTAGATCTTCCTCTTCCGTGCTTGTTTCCTTCCTCCTGCATCCTGGATTCTACTTGTCCTCCTATTTATGTCTTCCAGAAAGAGTGTTTGCATCTTATCAGACCAACACCCTGTCTTTCAGACCATTTACTGAACCTTAGTAGTTCTGCTTGTCTCTAGCCTGATCAGACAGGGCAAAGCTGATGTTTAGTGGCTGCTTTGGTGGCACCTCTCTTTGTTCTGCAACTCTGGTCCTGCCCTTTGCAGACAACGTAATCCTTCTTTGGTCAAAGGCAATTCTCCCAGTATTCATTCTGGCCTGTGACATGTGTGTTTGGGGCCCTTTCATGGAAAGAAGGGGACAGAGAACAAAGACCCCACACAGAAGATAGGAGGAGAGTGAGGGTGAGAGGGTGTGTATAGACACACATGTCTGTGAGTGCCTGCCTGTGTCTCTCTGAGCCTGTCATTTCTGTGTATGTGCATGTGTCTGTGTCTCCCAGAGAAGCTGCACTCAGCCAGGCAGATGAAAAGGGATCCCAGACTTGGGATCTATGGATGAGAAAGCCTCAGACCTAGAAGTTGCTCCCAGCAAGATGCACCAGGCCCCAGGGCAAGAGAGAGAAAGCAAAAGCAAAATGCTCGTGGCCCAGAGAGGTGTCATCATCAGAGGTGCCAGCATGAGGAGGTTGACCTCCTCTCCTAGCAGGGAGCACGCTGTAGCCCGTGAAGACTGTGGAGATGCATCCCTGGCCTGAACCAGTGTACTTCTGTTGCCACTCCCCTGTGAAGCCCAGAAAGAGGAGTCTGTCTGAAGAGGAGCCCTTGGGTCACTGGCTTGCCTTGGTGCCCATTATGCTCCTTCAACCAGCCTGCCACCCCAAGCTAGCCCTAAACCCTGCTCCTGCCTTCCCCCTAGCCAAGTCCTTGGCCACCAATGCTCCATAGGAGCAGGCCTCCAAACACCCCTCCTGCCTCTGGGCTGTAAGTTCCATTCTTTTTCCCCCTTATTCTTGAGGATTCCATGTCATTTGGCTGAAACCAGGCTCTGCTGAGGGGCTGGGCAACCAGGTTCTCTCCTTAGCCTCTTCTATGAGCATCTCCAGCCGGCAGAGCACTCTGAGCCAGCCCATCCAACTATCACCTAGCTCCTGCTGAGACTGGCCATGTTTCAGGCTTGTGGATGTGAGGAGAATCTGTGGCCCTTCCTCACTACCATGTTCTTGCTCTCTGCAGAGATCCAGAAGCTGGTGCTGGAGGGCCGGGTGGGTGAGGCCATTGAGACCACCCAACGCTTCTACCCTGGGCTATTGGAACACAACCCCAACCTGCTCTTCATGCTCAAGTAAGTCATGGCCTCCTGTCCCTAAGACCACCCCTCAGCTGATGGCAGGAATCCACAGCCTGGGCCAGACCCAGAGCATCACTGCTGTGATCCCTCTACAGGTGTCGACAGTTTGTGGAGATGGTGAATGGCACCGACAGTGAGGTCCGAAGCTTGAGCTCCCGAAGCCCCAAGTCCCAGGACAGCTACCCTGGTTCCCCAAGCCTCAGCCCCCGACATGGCCCCAGTAGTTCCCACATGCACAACACAGGTCAGCCACTCTCCAGAGGACTCTGGGAAGAGTTTGTGTGGAGAAGAAAGGCCACCCCAATTGCCCTTCCCTGTGCTGGGCTCAGGGCTGGCAGCTGGATTGGGGGGATGGGAAAGGGGATCACTGTGGCAATATCCAGGGTCTTGCTTGGCGGCAAGCTGCCCCTCCTCCTCTGACCATCCCTGGCTTCTAGGAGCAGACAGTCCCAGCTGCAGCAATGGCATCGCATCCACCAAGAGCAAACAGAACCACAGTAAATACCCTGCACCCAGCTCCTCCTCCTCCTCCTCGTCCTCCTCGTCCTCCTCCTCCCCGTCCTCCATCAATTACTCCGAGTCCAACTCAACAGACTCCACCAAGTCCCAGCCCCACAGCAGTACCAGTAACCAGGAGACCAGGTGCCTGTCTTGCTTCACTTCCTCTGCTCTGCTTCTGCTTTGTGCTCCCTGGACCCACTGCAGTCTGTCCTTTGCTGCCCCCTGCCCTTCACCCCAACCTTCATCACAGGCCTATGTTTTTATTGCTACCTGTTAATCTGCCAAACCAGGCACTGGCTCTGGCTTCTGGCCCTACTCAAGATTTGGCTGTCAGTTCCCTTGGCCCTGACTTCCTCTGAAGGTACTAACCCTCCTGCAAGACTGAAAATGTGGTCCCCTCCCGGGGGATTCTGGGCCTTCAGAAGCCTTAGCATGTAAACTGAAGCTTTTATGGAATCTAGCTTCTAGATAGCCAGGTTAGCAGGCAGGGAACTCAGGTTACAAGTGGCTTTCAACAGGTCCTAGGCATACCTTAAGTCCAAACTGAGACCAGAGATGCCCAGTGGGGTCCATGAAGTCCAGTCATTGAGGATCGGGGACTATGTAATAAAGGTAGGATAGCCAGGAGGAGTGAGTCACAAAAGCAACACCAGGACAAGAATGGGAATCAAGTGACAGGCCTATGGGAATAGCTAGATAGTAGTAGGTGCCAAGTTTTGGAGCCTGGGAAGCTTTGGCTATCCTTTCATGTTCCTGACAGCCCTCAGTTTATCTACAGCAACCATGGCTAAAACCTGAATGAAGGTCCAGCCAGGTTGCTGCAACCACATCTCTTGGCCAACACCACCTCAATCCTTCTCCATAGTGATAGTGAAATGGAAATGGAGGCAGAGCATTACCCCAATGGCGTGCTGGAAAGCATGTCCACACGCATCGTCAATGGTGCCTACAAGCATGAGGACCTGCAGACGGATGACTCCAGTATGGGTAAGGGCTGTGCTATAGCATGACTCAGCCTGATGTTCCCCAAGAGGGCAATGTATGATCCAGATGCCTCTTCCCCCTGGGAAAGGCTAATATGGCCAGACTTTGGCAGCTTGAGAAGCTCCAGCCAGACCAATCATGGATGGGTTTTTGAGGCAGCTTCAAACATATAGGAAAAATCTAATCCTGCTGCCAAGAACAAGACTCTTGCATTTGGGGCTGGAGAGAGTTGGAGAGTGTGGACGCTCTTATGAGCACCATGCATCTCTGCAGGACAGGAAGAGGGAAACCTCTTGAGTCCTACCTGATCCCTGGACTGTGTGCTTAGGTGGACTGAGAGCACCTTCGCTCTGGCAGCTCCACCTGCTCTCCTGGCCCTCCCTTGCCTTTGGCAGAAGCTGTAGCTTCCTGGGATTTCTTCCTACCGTTCCTTCTAATGTGTTTTCTGCTGGCTTTTGGGTGCAGATGATGGGCATTCGAGGCGGCAGCTCTGCGGGGGCAACCAGGCTGCCACAGAAAGGATTATCCTGTTTGGCCGGGAGTTGCAAGCACTGAGTGAACAGCTGGGCCGGGAGTACGGCAAGAATTTGGCTCATACAGAGATGTTGCAGGTACAGGACAAGCCAGGCCTTCACACAGAGCAAGCCTCTATTTGGTGCTGGGAATGGGGTGGCTCTGGGAGGATCCAGGAGCAGCAACAATAAGGCAGAGTGGCACTAGGCAGGTCTGCAATACAACATGGGGTGTTTGGGGTGTACCCCATACTCTTCAGGCTCTGGGGAAGGTACAACCCTGCCCAACACTATAGTCCTGGTATGTCAGGTTCTCACTGGGCACCATTCAGGGCCCTGTCCCCTTCTGGAGCTATGGCATCGGGTGTGGTATGTACCACAATCCTAAGAGTGCTTGTCCCTTAGGATGCCTTCAGCTTACTCGCTTACTCAGACCCCTGGAGCTGCCCTGTTGGCCAGCAGCTTGATCCCATCCAGAGGGAACCTGTGTGTGCTGCACTCAACAGCGCCATTTTAGGTGAGTGCATCTAATAAAAGCAAAGAATTGACCCAAGAATGCCTGGGTGGCCCTTCCCCCTCTCCCTGGGAAGGGCAACAAGGTCAGCACAGGTTCTGTTAGATGACTCACAGGACTCCTGGACTTCCAATGCTGAACCTAAACCCTGACTTCCCTCTACCCAACTGAACTGGCTGCTAGATCATGATGGGTTCTAGGCCATGACCTTGGGCCCACATAATCATTTCACTGTACTAAATAAGGCTTAAATGCTCAGGGTTTTAGCATGACTATAAGTCCATGGCCTGATAGCAAGGACACTCACACAGACACTGAATGCTCTGGTCTTAGAGATTCTGTCAATTCCTTCACCTTCCACTCCCAAGGGAATTTTGGCCTGCAATCAAGCCCTGGACAGGGCAGTGATCAGGCCTTATATCTTCTCCACAGAGTCTCAGAACCTGCCAAAGCAGCCCCCACTGATGCTTGCTCTGGGCCAGGCATCTGAATGTCTACGGCTCATGGCCCGAGCGGGCCTGGGATCTTGCTCCTTTGCCAGAGTTGACGACTACTTGCACTAGCTGACCATGCTGGCTGGCCCTGCTGGCTGGCCCCGCCTGGCCCTCCTTCAGCCTCAGGGCTGGAGCAGCCCTGCCCTCCATAGGCACCTGGTGCAGGGACCTAGAAGCCATGGGTAGAGTCCACTCCTTCTGCCTGGCCTTTCTCTCTCTCCCTTTCCTTCCTCCTTTCCTCCTGGCCTCTGTTCCTTCTTTCCCTTCTTTCTTTCTCCCTCTCTCTATCCCTCTCTCTGCCCCAGTCTCTCTCCTCTTCACGTGCAGCGGCCTATGACACAGTATTTGGCTGATTACGCTCATGTAGCGCCTTCTCCTTTAAAGGGGGTTTTGTTTTGAGGAGGGCTTGGGGTTTTTTAATCTTTTTTTTTCCTCCTGACTGAGCCACCAGTGTTTATCTTGGGAGAGTTTGTGCTGAGCTGGTTTCTGCTAATTTAGTGATGAAGCCTATCCAGGTTGGTGATAGCTGATTATTTTCATAAGTAAAAAAAAAAAAAAATGAGATTATATATATATATATATATATATATAAATATATATATTAAAAAAAAAAAAGACACAGTATTTATCGTAGCATTAGTGGTCCAGCACCTCTTGGGTGAGGCTGTCCAGACACCATGTGTTTTTATTTGAATCCAACTCATTAAAAAAGAATCATCTCTGTCACCTCAGCCAAGCGATTTGTTTATTTTAGGCTCCCCCTTTGTTGAGCCACAGGCTCAGCTGCCACCCAGGGAAGCTGAATAGGCTCTGAGGAGCTACTTGGTAGGCAGGGTCAGGCTAAACTGGTTTGCAGCATCCCCAGAGGTGTGGGTCTTTAGGCCCCTGTGACCTGAACTGAGCAGAGAACTGCAGGGATAGGAATCCAGAGACATGAACATGAGTTAGCCCAGGGCCACACAGCAAAGCAAGGAAGCAGAGGGTCCTTGGCCAGCACACTGTCTACCACTGTACCCTGCCTCTCACTGCCTGCCTTGCCCCTCTCCCTCTCTCAATGCCCTGCCTTCCCTTTTTGTTAAGATGGCCAAATAATTCATTTACTCTCAATTGATTGCCTGGAAACTACCTGCCTTCAAGTTGCTGTGCATCACGCTGCCAGGAGGAAGACTCCATTCCCAGGACAGAGGCCCCTGAGGACAGGGGCTGCTTTCTTCCTGCTTGGGTCTTCACCATTACTGCACAGCTCTGATGGGATTGATGTTTTCTGTGGAGAAGCCAGTGCCTCATGGAGGCAGATTCTTTGGCTGCTGGTCCCTGGAGTAGATGGAACCTTTCACCCCCTGGACCAGGCTTCACTGCAGCTGTGCCAGGCCGCTTCCTGTAGCTTGGCCCCAGCCATTCTTAGGAAGAGAAAGGGACCCCATGGGCTTTACAAATGTCCCACCAGCTGTTTTCAGATGAATTCTCATAGCTGGTGGAACAAAAAAAGTCTCACCGTCACAGGAAGGGCTGAGATAGCTGCCAGGACTTGGGTGGAGCGTCTGAGGAGAGGACTGGCTGCCCAGTAGGAAAGGGAAGAGGCCTATACAAGAGGAGTACTGGAGGGCTAGGATTTCTATACCTGCTTCAGTGAGAGGGAGAGCCCAAGCAACCCCTGCAAAGATTAGGGTAAGCCATTGCAAAGCTAGAGTTGAAACTTCCAGTACCTGTCTGGGTTTGGGCTGGTGAACTCCTGCTTCATGTTATTGGACATGGGAATGGTTGGAATGGCCAGAGATTTTCCATGCCCACTAGGCCTCATCAGGCCCACAATGGACAAGAAATTGCATTGGACCAGCTACTGGTGAGGGGCCAGGGCTCTGGCCCTGATATCTTTAGGAGTTTTACCTTAAGGGATAATTCTGTAGGCTACTTCTTTTTCTTGGTCCCTGCCATGGCTCCATCTGCCAGTCCACAAACAAGACCCATCATGAGGTATTGTCCTGTTTGTAAAGGAAATTAATTCTATGCAAGGCTAGGGATACCAAGCTCCAATGTCAGAGATTGGAAACATCAGACTGTTAAAGTGATCAACCTAGCTGGATTGGGAATTAAAACCAGAGGCTTTTGCAGCTGCAGTAGAGTTCAGAGATCATCTCTACCAGTCCTTTTCTATTTCAGATAAGAAAACAGGCCAAGGAGATTGACTTGGCCAAAGTCACACAGCAAATTTGTGGCAGAGCCAGGACTAACCTTATTCCTGTGGGTTGGACAGTACCATTTAGTCCTGAAGCTGAATGGTGGATGAGCCCCATGAAGGGTCAGGGTGGCATGGCTTCCAGCAGTGGCTGAGCAGAAGGTACCTTCAGGGGTGTGTCAGGGATGGGGATGAGTGCCTGGACTTCGGTTGTGGAGCGGCTGAGAGAGGGCCCAGGAGGGCTCAGGATACCTGTGCGCTGCATATGGGGATGGGTGTCTGCCGGGCTCACGCTCAGTACCTATGGCCACCTCCCCATTTTCTGTGCCTTATCTCACTGTTTCAGCTGAGTCCAAGTTGTTTACTGTTTCTCTCCAGAGGGGCTCTCTGTCCCAGTTGGACAGCTCACCTTTGGGACAAGCCTTTGCCCCATAAGCAGTGGAGAGGGCCAAAACCAAGCTGCTTAAATAGGCTGTCTTGCTGATAGTCCAAGCCCACTTGCAGCTGGAGGAGCCCCTTATGCGAATTCAGCCCTGCCAGCCTGCTTCCAGGAGCCTCAAGTGGGGAAGATACCTGGGAACAGCCCTGGTGAAGGTCTGGGTCTAACTTATGGGGCAGACAGAAGACCTGGCTCTGTTGGGTTGTCCAGCCCTGGGGGAGCAGCCTTCCCCAGTCACCTTCCCCTTGTGGCACCAGATAATTGCTCCTTTTAGAGCAGAAAACTGGCAGGCCACTCAAAGCCAGAACCCCCTATTCCCATCCATGTGGATCTGTGGCTAGGTGCAGGCCATCAGAACAGGGACACCACAAAACAAAGAAGTGGGGACTACCTGGCCACTCAGCGCCTTCCCAGCCCTTAAGCAAGCACAAAGAAGATGAGGCAGAGGACTGTCGGAGCTAAAAGTTCCTTTGGTTGCTCACAACTCAGGTATGCATGCCATGCGGCAGCTGGAAAGCAGAGCCCTACTTGACCGCCAGTCCTGGGCACCTGGACCTGCGGCCAGATGGTGGCTTCTGGCTGCTCAAGTGCCCACCTCTTCGCATAGGGTTTTCCTACATTAGTAACTACAGCTGAAACAGACATACTCCACATTGTGCACACTGGTTCTGCCTTTGTCCTCGCAAGTTGATATTTGGCATTAGCATGAAACTTGTGGGCATGGGAGGGTTGGGAGAATTCTAACACAGAACATCCTATTAAAATTGTACTTGAGAGATGAAAAAAACTCTTGTTGTATTTTGACAGAATTATTTTTATTAAAATACACATCCATGAGCAGTGATGAGTGTCTGGTCTCTGTTTTGAGTTTTACTAGGGTGGGTACTTCTAGTGTGACACATCCTGTCCTGGAGGAATTGGGCCCTCTTTGGCCCACCTCTTGAAGACTCAGGCCCCTCTTGCCTCTTCAAGGACCCTCAAAACTGTGGTGTTTGCAGGATCTCAAGAAGCACAAGTACTCAAGCTTCAATTCTTTTCCTGAAATAGCCCACATCTTAGACAGTGAAAAAAATTCAGCTTCAGGAAAGTGGGCCACAGGATTTCTTCCCACAAACATGATTTAAAATGTAGTCCTCAGTATCCATGGGGATTGGTTCCAGGGCCCCCATCCCTATACCCAAGAATACCAAATTCCTCATATTCAAGTCCCTTATATGAAATGGTGTAGTATTTGCATATAATCTATACACATCCTTTTATATATTTTAATCTCTACTTTTTTTTTTTTTTTTTGGTGGTGGTGGTACTAGGGATTGAACCCAGGGCCTTGCATGTGAGGGAAGCAACTGAGCTATATCCCCAGTCCTCTACATCTTAAATACTATTTTTTATATACTGTAGAGTGTATATAGTGTTGGAGATTGAATCCAGGATCTCATGCATGCTAGGCAAGCACTCTATCATTGAGCTAAATCCCTAGGCCTTCTACATTACTTCTATAATGTTTGCATTACTAATGTAAGCACTATGTAAGTAGTGTTCTATATTGTTTAGGGAAAAATAACAAAAAACAGAGTCTTATATGTTCAGTATGGACACGATTTTTTTTTTTTTCAGTATTTTCTGTTGGTTGAATCCATACGTACAGAACTTGTGGACACAGGCAGTTAAGCATCAAGGACCCTAATCCCCAATACTGCAGTCAGAGCTTCCTGTCAGTCTGAGGAGAAATAGCCTGTTCTTAAATTCCCAATACAGTCAGGTCTGTTTACTAACTGAGTGACCTCAAGCTTGAGTTTCCCAGCCTTAAGATGTGGTTAATCCACCTATCTTGTGGAAGTAGGTGATGATAGCATTCATACAGCAGTTATTTAGCACATAGGGACTAAGTACATGCAGGGACCCTTCTCCCCTTCCTCTGTGAAGATGTCCTTGGTGTGATTGGTCCACTCCTGATTCTGCCTCCCATGACCCCATAAACCCATTTTTTATGCAGAGGAGGGATGCAGCAGAACATGCTGTTGCCCACCTGGAGGTGGGATTGGAAACAGATTGAAGGTAAAAGATTCATCTAGGAGGCCACTGTAGTAGGCCACAAATAAGAGGGCAGGGTTGCACATGCCTGTAATCTCACCTGTTCAGGAGGCTGAATCAGGAGGATTTCAAGTACAAGGTTGGCCTGAGCAACTGAGGGAGACTCTCAGAAAATGGCTGGTGATGTAAGTCAATGGGGAATACCTGCCTAACGTGTGCTAGCCCTGGGTTCAATCTCCAGTGATCCAATATATAGGAGACAAATGCAGGCACAAGATAAGTAACTGGTGAGGGAGATGGTAGAAGAGACAAGGTTTTGGTTAGAGTAAGACACAGGATAAATAATGATGGCATAAAATAATACACAGATCAAAAGGGAGCAACTGGTAACTAAAAAGTCACTGGAGCAGGGAGATTTGCTGAGGGAGAACATGCAGAAAACTATCTCAGGGAAACATGGTTCCTAGAAAAGGGTTCTTCAGTAGTCCAGTTAATTAGAAAAACTGTCTCCTTAATGTTGATAGTGAAAGCTTTAAAAAGTCCTTTGTTAAGATATGTTGCTTAACTTTGCATTTTCCATTCTGCATCACCACAGAATGCTTCACTCATTGCACCTCACAGGACTATTACTCTATAGAACATTTTTTTTAAAAAACTTGATGGTGCTAGGGATTTTCCCCAGGGCCTCATGCACACTAGGTAAGTGCTCTACCCCTAATCTACCCCAACCCCTACAGAACTCTCTTAAGGAAGAATTAATGCAGAGGGAGGAATGGGCTATCGGATTAAGGGTGAAAGTCCTGGTTCTTAAGTAGAGCTGGAGTAGGCTCATTTTCCTCTAGACTAATGGTTCTCAACAGGGAATGATTTTACATTCTCTCTTTCAGGAAACATTTGGCAATGTCTGAAGACATTTAAAATTTTTTTGTAGATGGGCACAATATCTTTATTTTTTATTTTTTTTATTGGTTGTTCACAACATTACAAAGCTCTTGACATATCATATTTCATACATTAGATTCAAGTGGATTATGAACTCCAAATTTTTACCCCAAATGCAGATTGCAGAATCATGTCGGTTACACATCTACAATTTTACATAATGCCCTATTAGTAACTGTTGTATTCTGATACCTTTCCTATCCTCTACTATCCCCCCTCCCCTTCCCTCCCATCTAACACAGTATCTTTATTTTACTTATTTTTATGTGGAGCTGAGGATCAAACCTAGTGCCTCACGTAGGCTAGGCAAGTGCTGTACCACTGAGCTATAACACCAGCCCTGAAGATATTTTTGATAGTCACACTGGGGTTGGGGGTGCTACTGGCATCTAGTGGAAGAGGCAAGGGATGCTGCTAAACATCCTACAGTACAAGTAGGTCTCCCCACCGCTGCCCAACAAAGAATCATCAGGCCCAAAATGTCAATAGGACAGCTGTTGATAAATCCTACTCTAGAAAAATGGAATTCTGAATGACTAGCCAGAAACAGATCAAATGCAGACACGCTTTGATTCTGCCTCCTTTCTGTCTGGCTGTTCAGATGCAGTGGAAAAGGCAGGGAGTTTCCTGTGCTCATGCAAGTGGAGGCAGTGGTGGTTAGTCCTGACTCCTGAGCCCAAAGTACAGAGAGCCCTGCAGCTGGTTAGGTCACAGAAGGAAACAGCTCAGGTCAGCTGGCATGTTCTGTCATCAAAGGCTGCTCTGGAATCATGGCTGGGAGGCTCTCCTGAAACAGCAGAATGGAAGTCCAAGCGTCAACAAGAGAGACAAGCGGGTGGAGGTTTCCCAAGCAGAAATAGCCTCCTAGATTTCACACTGAGGCCTAACCGGCTTATACCAAAGTGTAGCCATGTTTCAAAAGGTATTTGTTGGGGGAACAGAAGCTAAAGTAAAGAAGTCAAGGGGACTGAGACCACAGTCTAGAGAGTACTGACATTTAAAGAACCAAAGAACATCCAAAGGAAGAGGGGCCCAGAAAATACACCTGAGAAAACGGGAAGTCCAGGGCTGGGGATGTGGCTCAAGTGGTAGCGTGCTTGCCTGGCATGCGTGCGGCCCGGGTTCGATCCTCAGCACCACATACAAACAAAGATGTTGTGTCCGCCGAAAACTAAAAAATAAATATTAATATTAAAAAAAAAAGAAAAGAAAACTTGGAAGTCCAACGGGAAACCTGGCCTTTTGTAAAGATAGGTCGTTGTCCAACATAAGACCTTCTTTCATTCCAGGAAAGCCAAGGTCAATCACAATTCCCAGGACCTCCTAGTTCTTGACGCTGGTCAATTAACCAGAGGGAGGGTGAGGCTGGAAGAGCACTCTAATTGCGGTCTCTCCCGCCGGAAATGAACCAGTCCCGGCTTCCAGCCGAACTACTTAGGCTCCGCCCCTCAACGGATGAGCATGCGCCGCTCTCAGTCTCGGCCCCTCCCCGCCCGGTTCCACCCCCGTCATAGAGCATGCGTTGTCCTCCCGTCGTCCAGCCCCTCCCTTCCAGAACCCCCCGTTCCTTAGAAACCAGGCGGCGTGTTCCCGGTACCTCGGTGGATTCTGGAGCCGGAGCATCCTAGACATCCTCCCTCAAGGCGGACGAGTGGTTTTCGAGACCCGTCCAGACCTACAGTATACCTGAGGTGCCGGGCGGGCGATGCCAGCGTGCCAGGTAAGAGCCGGCCCGCGGCGGCGGGTGAGGGTGAAAGAGGGCATGGCGCGGCTGCGAGCCGGCGCCGGCCGGGCCTCCTCAGCTGTCCGGCGCCGGAGGTCCGAGGCGTGGATATGCGGAGCTAGGCTTTGCATAGGGCCTGTGCTAATTGCCATGATGCGCGCCAAGTACGGGGGTCGGCCGGTGGTTCCCTCATCCCACCTCAGAAATAGGACCTGCGCGCTTGGTTTTAGAATGGGAGAATTTTGAATCCTCGAGGACCTCGAACATAACCCGTCGCTTTACAGATTCGGAAACCTAGGCTCCCTCGCCTAGTGCGGACAGACGCCCTACCTGTAGGAAGACGGACGCTTTGTGGATGAGGATGTGTAAGGTGTGGAAGCCTCAGACAAAGGGTTCTTGGGATGTCTGGTCCGTCCTTTTTCAGAATGAGATGGAACTTCTGGGGGGAAATATTTATTTAAGAAACCGGTGTTAGGGTGAAAGAAGGACAACCCAGAAGATCAAGTTGGCTCTGCTGTCTGGCTGTGTCTCGATGGCCCTGGCCTACCTTTAAAGCTCAGGAAGAAAGCAGATGGACATGGGGAAGACAAAAGGTGAGGTAAGGCTTTCCTATCGAGGCCTTATCAAACTTGAATGGTGAGGGAAGAAGAGGAGGCCGGGAGATAAGTGTTTGTAAATGGGAGTGTGAAAAAAATGGGAGTTCATAACCCAATTGAGTCAAATGTATGAAAGATGATATATCATGAGCTTTGTAATGTTTTGAACAACCAATAAAAAATATAAAAAAAAAAAAGAGTTTACCTTCCAGACTTCAGCAGTATATGAAGTACAGAACAGGAATGGAGACGTTTAAAAACTGCATTGGATAGACACCAAGAAAGTTTATGAACTATTCTGTTTATATTCATTGTTCCCACAATGTCATGCTAAAGGCAAGAAACAGAAAGAAACCAGAACCAAGGTCAGGCACTACCCTAGTAATCTATGGGACACAAAGGAAGGAAGACCCTTTATTTATGGTCCTTCAATTGAAGGGAGTTGAAGGGAACCGTGTTTCACTTAAAATGTGATACGGAGTATTATGGAGAAGATGGTTGTCTTTCAATTGAAGAAACTAGATTCTTTGTGTGTGTGTGTGTGTGTATGTGTGTGTGGTTCTGGGGAATGCAAGGCAAGGGCCTGGTGCATGTAAGGTAAGCACCCAACTGAGCTATATCCCCAGCCCTAGATTCATTCTCTCTCTTTTTTAAAAAAAATATTTATTTATATATTTTAATTGTAGTCACAATACTTTTATTTTATCTATTTATATGTGGTGCTGAGGATCGAACCCAGGGCCCCACAAGTGCTGGGCGGCCTCTCTACAGCTGAGCCACAACCCCAGCCCCCTAGATTCATTCTTGATAAGGAAACTCATTTCCTTCTCAAAAGCCACAACAGAGAACAAAAGAGTTTTTAGATCATCCATTTTACAGAAATTTAAAATATATATATATATATAACTGCTTTTGGGCTGGGAATTTAGA
Organism: Spermophilus citellus; assembly: GCF_964194105.1. NCBI lineage: Eukaryota > Metazoa > Chordata > Mammalia > Rodentia > Sciuridae > Spermophilus > Spermophilus citellus. The sequence goes on along the minus strand of NC_138200.1, from coordinate 52,426,205 downwards.
TAATCTGCATGTACCAAGAGGTGAAATTTTTAGCAGGCATTTATTTTTGTAGAATCCCCATTTCATAGAAAGAAAAAAAAATTTTTTTCCATTGTTGTTAGTTCTGAGGATTGAACCCTAGCTGTTTTACTGCTGAGCTGTATACCCAGCCCTTTTCATTTTTTTTTTTTTAAAGAGAGAGTGAGAGACAGAGAGAGAGAGAGAGAGAGAGAGAGAATTTTTTTAATCTTTATTTTTTAGTTTTCGGCGGGCACAACATCTTTGTTTGTATGTGGTGCTGAGGATCGAACCCGGGCCGCACGCATGCCAGGTGAGCGCGCTACCGCTTGAGCCACATCCCCAGCCCCCCTTTTCATTTTTTATTTTGAAACAGCATCTTGCTAAATTGCTGAGGCTGGTATTGAATTTGCGATCCTCCTGCCTCAGCCTCCTCAGTTCTTGGGATTATAGGTGTGCAACACTCAGTCCGGCATTTTATAGATGAAGATTTTAAGGAGAGTTCTCTTACCATCTGGTTGTCCCACTTTTTCTATTCGGTTATTGGTCTGGGTCTAATCTGTTCTTTTTATTTGAAGGGAAAATTCAGATATATGATTTCTATGGTAATTTTAGTAATTTTGGAACTCAGTAGTAGGACAGTAATGAAAAAAGAGCACACCCCCTCCCCAACAAAACACTTAAAAATTTGCAATATGGAGGAAAGAAGTATTTGATTTTTTATTTTTATTTATTTATTTATTTGCTTATTTATTTATTTGGTGGTACTGGGGATTGAATTCAGAGTTACCACTGAACTATATCTCCAGTGCTTTTTATTTTGAGATAAGGCCTTGCTAAGTTGTCCACGCTGGCCTCAAACTCATGATCCTCCTTTCTTAGCCTGTATCAAGTTGCTGGAATTACAGGCCTGCACAAGGAATGTGTGATTTTTAAAAGGTGGTCCCTAGTTCTAGTCATTAAAGTCAATTTGTTGCTACTTTGTTAATATTAATTTTCAATATATGTTGAGTCTCTAGAAATGTCCCCCCCTACACACCAGTGATATGAAGATACATTAAAAATGGAATATTAGGGCTGGAGTTGTGGCTCAGCGGGAGAGTACTCACCTAGCACTTGTGAGGCCCTGGGTTCGATCCTCAGCACCACATAAAAATAAATAAATAAAGATATTGTGTCCAACTACAACTAAAAAATAAATATTTTTTTTAATGGAATATTAGGGCTAGGGCTATAGCTCAGTGGTGGAGCACTTGCCTGATGTGTGAGGCACTGGGTTCTATCCTTAGCACCACATAAAAATAAATAAAATAAAGGCAGCTCTATGTACAGCTACAACAATAAAATATATATATATATATATATATATATATATATATATATATATATATATATATATATTAATAGGTCAAGTCAGTTTAAGAAAGAAAGCTTTATGGGGCTGGGGTTGTGGCTCAGTGGTAGAGTGCTCACCTAGCATGTGCAGGGCACTGGGTTCAGTCCTCAGCACCACATAAATATAAAATAAAGATATTGTGTCCACCTAAAACTAAAAAATAATAATTTAAGAAAGAAAGAAAGCTTTGTCTTTGGTTCATAAATGAATTCCAGGCTATAACTGAACATAGTGGCTCTGAATTTTATTTGACTTCTCTTGGATCTGTGGATGTTATTTTATATATCTTAAGAGACAATGGCATTAAGTGTGTATATGGGGGAAATCAGAACTGTTAACCAAATTTTGTCAGGAAGTCTTCATGAAAATCATTGTATTCTGTATTAGAAACCCCCTTGCTTTAGTATTGACCCAGGTAGAAGTCAGACAAGAGGCCAAAATCAAGGTAAGATGGAAGAGAGCAGTTGCCTTAAGTGGAATTGAAATCTGCTTTGAAAGTAAGCACAAATACTTCTTGAGTGAGTTGTGTTGGGAAAGGTACTGTTTAAATGTCTGCAGTGTTCCTCATGGATTTGTGTGCATTTTCTGAGCTCTACAGTCAGAAAGACACTTGTTTTCAGACAACTGTGGTTTAAACAGAACTCTCTAAACCTTTGATAAATAATTACTTAGCATCCACTTCACATTGGGAACAACTGAGAACAGTTATCAAATCTGGCCTGTAATAAAGTAATCAACAGTATTTGACAAGTCAGCCAGGAGCCGACCTTACCAGATAAACCAGTAATACTCAGATCTACTTTCACTGAAATGATTTTCTAGTTTTACTATAAGAGAATTGAAGTGTGCGTGCAGTGTCATCTGATAAAAGAAGTTGAGGGTTGGAGGCGTGGCTTAATGCTTGAGAGTTTGATCTCTAGCACCACAAAATAGAAGTTGAGATACAGTGGTCAGTGTTTAGGAAACACAGGAATCAAACAAGACCACTTAACCTAGAAGTAGGAAAAGTGTCTGATGATACCTCAGAAGTCACTCAGGCAATTAGATTTGGAAAGCATTTAGGAAAAAGTTGAATTGAAGATTTTGCTGTTTTTTTAAGAATTTGTATACAGTATAAAAGGGGGGGGGGCTGGGTTGTGGCTCAGAGGTAGAGTGCTCTCCTGGCATGCATGAGGCACTGGGTTCAATCCTCAGCATCCCATAAAGTAAAATAAAGACATTATGTTCACCTATAACTAAAAAAAAACCAAAAAACAAATATTAAAAAAAATTTTAAAAAAGTGGGACATTACTTACTTCTCTTATATTCAAATAGCAGGTTTGTAAACTTAAAAATAAACCTAAGGGCTGGGAGTGTAGTTCAATGAAAGAACCCATGCTTAGTATGCTTGAAGTCCTGGGTTTAATCTTCAGCACCAAAAGAAAAAAGAAAAAAGAGGAAAGTTGAATTTGGAGTCTAAAAATTACTTGAAAATTTATTTATTTATTTGTGTGTGTGTGTGTGTGTGTGTGTGTTTGGTACTAAGGATTGAACCCAGAGGCACTTTATCACTGAGCCATCCCTAGCCCTTTTTATTTTTTATTAAAAAAAAAAAGACTTTTTAAATGTTTTAGTTGTAGATGGACATAATACCTTTATTTTATAATTTATTTTTTATGTGGTGCTGAATATCGAACCCAGTGCCTCACACATGCAAGGCAAGAGCTCTATCACTGAACAACAACCCCAACCTTATTTTTTATTTTGTGACAGGGTCTCACTAAGTTGCTTAGGGCCTAACTCATTTGCTGAGGCTCGCTGGAACTTGATATCCTCCTGCCTCAGCTTTCTAAGTCACTGGGATTACAGGCATGCACCACCACACCTGGCTCAGTGTCATGTTTTAAAAGGTGGAAATGATAGATATCTGAAATAAGCCTGGATTCATGAAAAGTAGAACCTAAGAGATACTAAGAAAAACAGGAAAGCTTTAAGACTTCTTTATGCTCTAATACTTAGGAATTAGACATCAGTCAGGAATGAACTCACTAAAGTACTATCTCATCAAACCAAAACAAAAAAAAAAAGAAATTTTCTGTTGTTTTGTGAGAAACACTTCTAATAGAGATTAAATATTAACAAGAGATTAATATTCCTGCATTACTTAAATACACACTCAACCCTGACCTTAAGTGCTTGTTCTTAGTCTTTACTTTTAAAGAGTTGCCAGTAGTACCCTGGTGCTAGGTACTGTCAGTTCTCTTTGGTATCCAGGTTAGCCTCAGAATTGCTGTGAGCATAGGTTACTCTCCCCATCATCTCTCAAAGCCATTACCAAGAGCTGCTTCTGTAAAAATTTCTGTCAGTCTTCTACAGTGAAGGATAAGGGATGAAGGCTGTTAAAAATGGTAACTGAATACTGAGTTCATACTTCTTTTCTAACCTCAAATAACTGTTTCTCCCAAATTATTAGCTCTCAACTTCTCATGAAAATAGATAACCCCAAGGCGGGTGTTGTGGTGGATGCCTGTAATCCCAGTGGCTTGGAAGTTCATGGCCAGCCTCAGCAATTTAATGAGGCCCTAAACAATTTAGTGAGACCCTGTCTCAAAACATTAAAAAGGGGAAGGGATGTGGCTCAATGGTTAAGCATCCCTGGGTTTAATCCCTGGTACAAAAAGGAAAAAAAGAGAGAGAGAGAGAAAAAAAGAATAGATAACCCCAAAATAGAAATCCAGACAATTCCACTTGGTTTTTACCATATCATTTCATAACCTCAAAATCTTTATTATTTACTTTCACAATTATATTTGGCTTAGAATGGTAGGTAATCTTTAGCAAATCATGTAATTTCTGAAGCACAATTTCTTATGTATAATTTATAGCAAAAAATGGCATCAGTGTCTTAGCACTAGAGAAATGAAAGGCTGGTTCATATATTCAGTGACATCGTGTAATTCTTTAAAACTACTTATAACATGAAAAATGCTTATGTCAAAATAGTGAATGAAATCAGGATATAAAATTGTGAATGCAGTGTGATTACAAGTATATCAAACAAATGTGAAAATAGCACCAAAACAAACATAAGAAAAGAGTAATTTTCTATGAGAGAGAAAATGTGTGTGTATGTGTGTGTAAGTGAGAGAGAGAGAGAAATGCGCACTAGGGACTGAACCCAAGACACTTTACCACTGAGCCACATCATCACCAGTTCCCTTTTATTTTATTTATTTATTTATTTTTAATTTTTTAGTTGTAGTTGAACACAATACCTTTATTTTTTAAATTTATTTTTATGTAATGCTGAGGATCAAACCCAGGGCCTCTCACTTGCTAAGCGAGCACTCTACCACTGAGCCACAACCCCAGCCCTCCATTTTATTTTTAATTTTTATTTTATTTTGAGACAAGGTCTTGAGGCTGGCCTTAAACGTAAAATCCTACTGCTTCAGAATTCTGCTGGAATTACAGGTGAGCACCTCAAGACCCAGCTATAATTTTAAAAACAAAGCCTTCTAAAAGTTTCTTACTGGTACAAATGAGGCTGTTGAACTCTTTTCTTTGATGGTCCTGTCCCCTTCTCACTCTATTAAAAGTTGTATATGGGAGTTAGGGATGTAGTCCATTGGTAAAGTGCTTGTTTTAGCATGTGAAAAGCTGTGGGTTTGATCCCCAGCATTGCGAAAGTGAGTAAATTTTGTGTAGATAAGAAGAATTTTGTGTAGATAAGAAGAATAATGGCATAGACTGGGCAGAACTGATGTCCTATTTCAGGTGTCAGTGAACTAAACAGTAATGAGTTTACCTAGATAATAAATACTTGTGCATATTTGAAAGGTGACTATATGATCTTTTTATTTCCCCAGTATTGATTTTTTAAAACTTCTCTTTAGTTATATACAATACCAGGATACATCTTGACATAATCACAAAGCATGGAACACAACCCACTCCCATTTAGTTCCCAGCTCTCCGCTATCCCCCCTTCACTCCAGCAATCCCTGTCAATCCATTTATGGTTTACTTTATTTCATTTATTTTTTAATTAGTGTCCTGTGGATACACCTGATGCCAGGATCCACTTTGCAACATCCATGAATGCACATTTGAAAGTTTGGTTGATCACTCCACTGTTTTTTTTTTCCCATCCCATCTTCCTCCTTAAGTTCCTTCGTCTACTCTACTGATCTTTCTTGTATTTTGATGCAGTTTCCTCTTCCTTTTTTTCCTTTTTTCTCTATTTTATTTTCTTATCCCCCCTGCCACTATGTGTGTGTGTGTGTGTGTGTGTGTGTGTGTGTGTGTGTATGTTTTCATTTGTATGTGCATACCAGGGATTGAACTTAGGGGTGTTCAACCACTAAGCCACATCTCCAGCCCTTATTATTTTTTATTTTGAGACAGGGTATTGCTGTGTTACTGAGGGCCTTGCTGAGTTGCTGAGGCTGGCTTTGGATTTGGCGATTTTCCTGCCTCTGACCCCTGAGCCACTGGGATTACAGGGATGGGCCACTGAGCTCAGCTGTATGGTCTTACACTGCTTCCTCAAACTGCTACTTTTTGGTGCTTGTTGAAAGGTTTCTTTGGTGCTTATTAATGGACAGCATACTGAAGCAAAGGATATTCTATATGATTAGTGCTTTCTGCAGCCCCATGGTGGCTCATGCTAGGAAATGATTATCATCTTTGAGAGGCCCTTCTAGGGTGACTCTGGAATGTAAGATGGTGTATTTGTTCTGTCAGGCATCCTCTGATTGTCAGAGAAGAAGGATGGTAGAGAGATTAGCTATATTTCCCTTTAATATTCAGCCTTTAACATTCATATTCCTGGATCAAGGGAATGCTGCTTGTCTTTTGGAGCAATTGGGGAAATGATTTAACATAGTATGCCTTATCTAATATTACTTTCAGGATTAATCAACGTATTTAGTCATTTTGGTTCTCCTAGCCTTGGCTTTTGCTCCTGGTCATGGTGTTCATTCTTTTTTTCTTTTTCTTTTTTTTATAATATATATTTTTAATTTGTTCTACTTATGTATATGACAGCAGAATGCATTTCAATTTATCATACGCAATGGAGCGCAACATTTCAATTCCCTGGTTGTACAGTGTAAAGATGAACCATTTGTGCAATCATACATGTACCTAGGGTATTGAAGTCCATCTCATTCCACTATCTTCCTACCCTCATTACCCTTCCCCACCCTCCCTTTGCCCAATCCAAAGATCCTCCATTCTTCCCATGTCCCCCCCCACCCCCATCATAGATCAGCATCCACTAATCAGAGAAAACATTCAGCCTTTGGTTTTAGGGGATTGACTTACTTCACTTAGCATAATATTCTCCAACTCAATCCATTTACCTGCAAATGCCACAATGTTATTATCTTTTAATGCTGAGTAATTCCATTGTTTATATAGACCACAGTTTCTTTATCCATTCATCTATTGATGGGCATCTAGGTTGGTTCCACAGTTTAGCTATTGTGAATTCAGCTGCTAAAAACATTGGTGTGGCTATGTCACTATAGTATGCTGATTTTAAGACTTTTGGGTATAAACTGAGGAGTGGGGTAGCTGGGTCAAATGGTGGCTCCATTCCAAGTTTTCTGAGGGATTTCCACCCTGTTTTCCAAAGTGGTTGCACCAATTTGCAGTCCCACCAGAAAAGTATGAGTGTACCTTTTCCCCCACATCCTCTCCAACATTTTTTTTATTGCTTGTATTCTTGATAACTGCCATTCTGACTGGGGTGAGATGAAATCTTAGATTAGTTTTGTGCCGCCACCAACCAGTACTGGCAGCTGAACTAAGGTCACTCTCGTGAATTGTAGGGACACAAAATAAAACACAGACACAATTTACCTTTATATAAGCTTCAGGATGGCTTCCCCGGCTCTCAGCCTCAGGCTGCCCCAAAGGGAGAGCAAGAGAAAAGTCATGAGAGGCTGAAGAAAGAGAGGCGCTGGGTTGTAGCTCAGTGGTAGAGCGCTTTCCTAGCACATGTGGGGCCCCGGGTTTGATCCTCAACACCACATAAAAATAAAGGTATTGTGTCCAACTACAACTAAAACAATATATATATATATATATATATACATATATATATATATATATATATATATAGAGAGAGAGAGAGAGAGAGAGAGAGAGAGAGAGAGATTTTATTGTGGGACACAGTTCTTAGTTCTATCCATAAAAGGGCAGAAGTGGTAAGATTTCAAGGGAACAGATGAGTGTAACTCAACCCCAGGGGTACGTCTAAGATGGCCTTGCTATCCAAGCTGGGTCAACGCCCAAGCCACAACGAATGTAATGGTTGGTCAGAGCCTTGTGCATCAGGACTGAAAGGCGCGGTCATTCAGTGTGGCTCCCCACAGTTTTGATTTGCATTTCTCTGATTACTAAAGATGTTGAACACTTTTTCATATATTTGTTGATTGCATGTATATTGTCTTCTGAAAAGTGTCTGTTCAGTTCCTTAGCCCATTTGTTGATTGGGTTGTTTGTGGTTTTTTTTTTTTTTTTTTTTTTTTGGTATTAAGTTTTTTTGAGTTCTTTATATATACTGGAGATTAGTGCTCTCTGATATGCATGTGGTAAAAATTTGCTCCCATACTGTAGGCTTTCTCTTCACCTCAATGATTGTTTATTTTAAGACTGTTATTGAAAGAATATTTAAATGCATTTAAGGGGCTGGGATTTGACTCGTGGTAGAGAACTTGCGTAGCATGAGAACTTCTCTGGCATCATCAGGAGGGGAAGGGAGGGAGGGAGGAAAGGATTTGTTTTCTTCCTTATACATTAAACCCCATCTCGAGCCAGGTGTAGTAGTGCACACCTGTAATCCCAGCAGCTCAGAAGGCTGAGGCTAGAGGATCGAAAGTTCAAAGTCAGTCTCAGCAACTTAGACTGTCTCAAAATGAAAAAGGTCTGGGGACATGGCTTAGTGGTTAAGTCCCTTTGGATTTGATCCCCAGTATTAAAAAAAAGAAAAAATTCTTGGTCCTTAAAGAGCCTAGAGTCTCAATAACAAGATGTGATTTAAACAATATGAGTCAGAAAATTCTAAAATACATAAATGAATGGCTGTTTTCAAATACGCACATCCTGGGGGCTGAGGCTATAGCTCAGTGGTAGAGCACTTGCCTAGCATGTGTGAGGCACTGGGTTTGATTCTCAGCACTGTATATAAATAAATAAATTAAATTAAGGTCCATACAGCTAGAAAAATATTTTTTAAAAAACACACATCCTGTATATACCCTGTATTTTTTAACTGACCCCTTCATTACACACTAATAAAAGAAAAAAAAAGGAGCCGTGTGGCAAAGATTGTCTTGAGATTAGATTATTTTACTTCTCACTGCTAGCAAATAGAAGATTGTCAGATCACATCTAAGCACAGTGACGGTCCAGTGGATAAGCAAATTTCTATATATAAGGGCACCAGACATTTCTAGTCACTGGGGAACTGCTTAATTTGCCCAGTGACGAGAGTCCACTTCAGAGTTAAATAATGCCTGTCTCGATTGTTATGTTCCTAGGTCCCCTAGGAATGTCCTATAACTTAAATCCAGAGGAAGACAGATGGATGACCCAAAGTGTCCTTTGCTGCTATAGAAAGAGCAGAGCACTTACCAGACATTGTGGTGCACACCTGTAATCCCACCTACTTGGGAGGCTTAAACAGGAAGATCATAGGTTCAAGGCCAGCCTGGGCAATTTATCAAGACCATATCTTAAAATGAAAAGGGTTGGGGATACAGCTTAGTGATAGAGTGCTACCTCAATTGTGGTAGGAAAAGTTATACAAGGAAGAAGAAGAACAGCACTTTTGTCCACATAGAAGATGGAAATGCAAAGAAAAGTTAATTGGATTTGCCCATTGAAAAACATTTTACTGTAATAATTAAAAATTTATCCTTTTCTTGGGATGATGGGTAAAACCCAAGTATATAAGACACTTCTCAGTTTATTTTAGTGACTTAAAGGCAAAACAGTCTTTGTTCACATGTCTGTCACTCTGAAAGATATTTGAACACTCAACATATTCCTGAGTCAAGTCAGTGCTTCAGTTAGGATGCAGCAAGAAATGGAAACTGTGGCCAGGTGCCGTGGCACACACCTGTAATCCCAGCGGCTTGAGGCTGAGACAGCAGTGGCAAGCCACTACACAACTAAGTGAGACTGTCTCGAAATAAAAATATAAAATAGGGCTGGGGATGTGGCTCAGTGGTCGAGTGCCCTTGAGTTCAATCCCCAGTACCAAAATCAAACAAACAAAAAGAAATGGAAACTGTTTTCTGGGGACCTAGTCTGTTTGGATCATTCCTGTGTGCCCCAGGTCCTGCCATACTGCTAGATTCACTGTGGTTTTTGAAGGTATTAAGAAATGAATGAGGAAAGGACTCTTGTGATTAAATGTTGTGCCATCTAAAAGGAGAGGGGCTTGGGCATGGTGAATGAATGAATGAATGAATGAATGAATGAATGAATGAATGAATGAATTTATATATATATATATATATCTCCTTATAATTCCCATACTAGACTGGGTGACATGACACTTATAATTCCCGTACTCAGAGTGCCATGGAGCACACCTGTAATTACAGCAATACGGAAAGCTGAAGCTGGAGGATCACAAGTTTGAGGCCTCCTTTAGTAATTTAGTGAGATCTTCAGTAACTTAGTGTGAAACCCTGTCTCAAAACAAAAAATAAAAAGGATTGGAGATGTAGCTCAGTGGTAAAGCACCCCTGGATTCTATCCCCAGTATCCAAAACAACAACAAAACCAGCTACTCAAGAGGCTGAGGCAGGAGGAGCCCAAGTTTGATGCCAACCTGGGCAACTTAGTGATATTCTGTCTCAAAGATAAAAATAAAAACGGCTAGGGATGTACCCTCAGTACTTATCTAGCATGTGCATGAGACCTTGGAGTTAGTCCTCAGTGCTGGGGGCGGAGGGTAGGGGAGTAGATGATGTGTTGGTAGGGGGAGCTAAGTAAAGGATTTATCTTTTTTTTTTTTTTTTTTTTAGTTTTAGGTGGACACAATATTTTTATTTTATTTTTTTTAATGTGATACTGAGAATCGAACCCAGTGCCTCACACATGCTAGGTAAGCGCGCTACCACTTGAGCCACAACCCCAGCCCAAGGATTTATCTTTGAGAGAAAGAGGAATTTGGGTTGGAGAAGCTAGTGGTTTTCTTTTTCTTTTTTTTTTTTTTTTTAAAGAGAGAGTGAGAGAGGTGGGGGGGGGAGAGAGAGAGAGAATTTTTTTTTTTAATATTTATTTTTTAGTTCTCGGCAGACACAACATCTTTGTTGGTATGTGGTGCTGAGGATCGAACCCGGGCCGCTCGCATGCCAGGTGAGCGCGCTACCGCTTGAGCCACATCTCCAGCCCCCTCTTTTTTTTTTAAGAGAGAGAGAGAATTTTTTTTTAATTTTTTATTTTTTTTTATTGTTGGTTGTTCAAAACATTACATAGTTCTTGACATATCATATTTCACACTTTGATTCAAGTGGGTTATGAACTCCCATTTTTACCCCGTATACAGATTGCAGAATCACATCAGTTACACTTCCTTTGATTTACATATTGCCATACTAGTGTCTGTTGTATTCTGCTGCCTTTCCTATCCTCTACTATCCCCCCTCCCCTCCCTTCCCCTCCCCTCTTCTCTCTCTACCCCCTCTACTGTAATTCATTTCTCCCCCTTGTATTATTTTTCCCTTTCCCCTCACTTCCTCTTGTATGTAATTTTGTATAACCCTGAGGGTCTCCTTCCATTTCCATGCAATTTCCCTTCTCTCTCTCTTTCCCTCCCACCTCTCATCCCTGTTTAATGTTAATCTTCTTCTCATGCTCTTCGTCCCTACTCTGTTCTTAGTTACTCTCCTTATATCAAAGAAGACATTTGGCATTTGTTTTTTAGGGATTGGCTGGCTTCATTTAGCATAATCTGCTCTAATGCCATCCATTTCCCTCCAAATTCTATGATTTTGTCATTTTTTAATGCAGAGTAATACTCCATTGTATATAAATGCCACATTTTTTTTATCCATTCATCTATTGAAGGGCATCTAGGTTGGTTCCACAGTCTTGCTATTGTGAATCATGCTGCTATGAACATCCATGTAGCAGTGTCCCTGTAGCATGCTCTTTTTAGGTCTTTAGGGAATAGACCAAGAAGGGGAATAGCTGGGTCAAATGGTGGTTCCATTCCCAGCTTTCCAAGAAATCTCCATACTGCTTTCCAGAATTTTTTAATATTTATTTTTTAGTTTTCGGCGGACATAACATCTTTATTTGTATGTGGTGCTGAGGATCGAACCTGGGCCGCACGCATGCCAGGCAAGTGCGCTACCACTTGAGCCACATCTCCAGCTCTACTGTTTATTTTTCAACAGATTCCTGTGGGGTTTTGTTTTGGTTTTTAGTACCAGGGGTTGAATCTAGAGGTGCTTAATCCCTGAGCCACATCCCTAGCCCTTTTTTAAATATTTGAGACAGGATCTTTGCTAAGTCTCTCAGGATCTCACTAAGTTGCTTAGACCAGCTTTGAATTTCCAATCTTCCTGCCTCAGCCTCCCGAGCCACTGGGATTACAGGCATGGGACACCACACCTGGTGAGATTCCTGGTTTTCATAAAACAAAAAATTGATCTTTATGGGCTGGGGATGTGGCTCAAGCAGTAGCGCGCTCGCCTGGCATGCGTGCGGCCCGGGTTCGATCCTCAGCACCACATACAAACAGGGATGTTGTATCCACCGAGAACTAAAAAAAAATAAATATTAAAAATTCTCTCTCTCTCTCTCTCTCTCCCCCCCCTCCCTCCCTCCCTTCTCTCATCTCACTCTCTCTAAAAAAAAAAAAAAAAAAAAAAAATTGATCTTTATATGTTTCTAATTTTTTCTTTTTTTGGGGAGGCGGCGGTGGAGGGGTTAGGGGTTGCTAGGGATTGAACCCATAGTCTTACACATGCTAAGCATGAGCAACATCCCAGCTCTTATAATTTTTACTTTATCTCCTTTACCAAAGGCAAGAATTATGCTTTTGTATTGAATATTCCTTTGCAACTTGAAGTTAAGTCATGGCGCCTCTGTCTTAGGGTGATGATCTTCCACAGTTCCATTGAGGGTAGTTTATACTCTTCAGGTAGCTTATACCTTTGAGATTTTTAGATAATCATTTTTATTGGTTCATAATAATTATATATAACATTAGGATTTATTTATAAATATAAATGGCATGGAGTATAGTTTGCTCCAATTAAGTCACCAGTACTTACCCTCACCCCGTTCCTTTTCCTCTACTGATTTTTTATTTACATATATATATATTTTTTTTTAATTAGTGACTTATGGATATATATATAATGGTGAGATTCACTGTAGTATATGTGAACATTGGAAAGTTAGGTCAGATTCATTCCACTGTTTTCCCTCCTTCCCTCCCATTACATAGTCATTTATTTAAATTCAGTAAGGCAAGGAAGAAATTGGGCAGGAAAAGCCTAGTCAGTGTAGCATCCACAAGCTTTGCTCTGACTTGTTCTTTCTCACTCTCATTAATTCCTCAGTACCTACTCTGTCGGGCACTATGCTCTGTTTTGGTGTTGCAGCAGCGGGTGAGACAGGCAGCATCTTGACAGACACTAGATGGGTGAGCCTAAAAAAGTGTGGTGAGCACCGTGAAAGCTAATACCCAGACTCCTGTGGGAACTGAGCAGAATCATTTCATTCAGCTGAAATACAGACACTCTGAAGAAGTGGTGTTTAAGCGGAAATCTGACAGTTCACAGGAGGATTCGGGAAAGGTTGTTCCAGGTAGAGCAACCAGCGTGGACCAAAGTCTGAAAGCAGGACTGAAGGAGTCAGCTATGGCAGCTGCTGGCCTGTTGAGTGTAAGTATAAGGGAAAAGTGCTGAGATAGAGAGGTGGGAAGTACCCTACCCACACTGAAAAGATGCTTTGTGAGTCCCATCAGGAATTTGGAACTTATCCTAGGGGCACTTAAAAGCTAGGGAAGAAGATGATAAGAACCAAGAGAATCTTGTGTGTCCTTGAGGAACCAGAACAGTGGGTGAATTCAAGAGACACCAAGTTGTCCAGTTAATGGGGCATGGTGATGGAGTGGCCTTGGGGTCAGGGAGGCTTTACTGCAGCCATATGGTTCCTTATGAACTGGTTAGGTTGGCATCACTTGCACTTGTTTGTGTTCACTGTCACTTTCATCTGTTGACATTTGACTGAACAGAGCCTCTATGTGCTGATCACTGTGGTCCTGCAAGGCTTGACATACAGTATGCTTCTTTTTTGAGAGGAAAGTTGATAATAATGGAACTGAGGTAACTAATAAGTGTGAATTACGTCACAGGGAAGAGGGGTAGAAACTGAAGAGAGTGTTCTGGGCAAGGGTACCTTTTGGCAGGCTGTGTGTTAGCAAGACAGGGCAACTGCTCATCTTCCTGATCCTAACTAAGCTTGTTATCATCTGATGCTGGTTTTCTTTCCTGAACCACTAAGCTGTATTCTGCTCAAAACTACTTAGGCTAGGGACATAAGGAATCTCTTAATTACATTTATAAATTTATAGATTACAGGTTTGCACCATGGCACCCAGCACAAACTGACTTTTAAATGACATTTCCCAAGACCCTACTGAATTGTATATACAGTTTTGATTAGCTCAGTATACATGTCTCAGTTCATTGGATTACCTTTGCAAGAACAAGGTCTGAAATTTTTGTTTCTTTCAGCAAATATTTATTGAGCACCCACTATGTATCAGGCCTTATATTAGGCACTAGGAATATAGCAGTGAACAAAATCAAGAACAACATCAATTCCCTGTCCCTAAGGAGCATGAATTCTGGCAGAGATGAGGATGGGGAGACAAACATTATAAATGTAAACCATTTCTTATAAGACTGTTTTTAAGTAGAGATCCAAAGGAAGTGAAAGAAGAGGAGAGAGAAAGCCAAGTGGGCATCTGCACAGTAAAGGGAACTGCAAGTGCAAAGGTGGAGGCAGAAGCATACCTGGCATGTTTGAGATACATACAGCAGTGAACCACTGTGACCCAACTAGGATTTAAGGTCAAAAAAATAAAAGAATGGGTCTGGGGTTGTGGCTCAGTGGTAGATCACTTGCCTAGCACTTGTGAGGCCCTGGGTTGGATTCTCAGCACCACATAAAAATAAATAAATAAAGATATTATGTCCAACTAAAAAATAAATATTAAATAAAAAAGGAGATGAGGGTACAGACAGATCATGTAGGCCTTGTAGTGGAAGAAATTTGGCTCTTACTCCAAGAAAGATGGGAAACCTTTGGAGGGTTTGGGCAGAGGAGTGTTTTGATCTGACTTAAATGTGTACCATCGCTCCCAGCTGTTATCAGTTTCTAAGATGAAGCCGTTGTGGGAAGAGTACATTTTCATGGGGGAAACATCAAGGAGTTAGTTCTGCACATTTTAAGTTTCAGTTGCCTACTGAACATCCAAGTAGAGATGTCAGATAAGCAGTTATTTATATCAGTCTGGAGCTCAAGGGAAAGGACCTGGCTGATGACTAGTAGTCATCAGGGACTAGGTGGTATTTAAAGCCATGAGTAGGAATGGAGTCACCTAGCACGTGCAAGACTGTGGGTTTGATCCTCAGCATCACATAAAAATAAATAAAGATATTGTGTCCAACTAAAAAATAAATATTAAAAAAAAGGAGAAATGGAAATGGACAAGAGCTGAGCCACTATTACTACTTTCATCATCTGGAGAAACTAGCAGAGAAGACTTAAGAAGTGGCCCCAGAGGTGGGAGGAAAATCAGGAAACACTCGTGTTCTAGAAGCCAAGTGAAAAAGACTGTTTCAGGAAAGTGGGACCTACCATGTCAGTGTGTAATCCCATGTCAGATGCTACTTGATAGGTCTAGTAGGATGAGCATGAAAACAATTGACCCATGGATTTAGCAACATTTTAATTGTGTTTGACAGTGTTAGGTAGCTGAAGACTGGTTATTTTGTATTGTGATTTACAACCAAAAATCCAGGATTTTCAGTCATGATGCCTGAACACAGAGCATTATAAAGAGAATTTCATTTTAATTTGTCCTCCTACTTCTTTTGGGACCTTTATTACTGAAGTGTGCTACTGGGTTGAGGCTTGAACTGCTCTGTGGAAGGGGAGTATCTGCCAGTCCATAAATGGTTCCCCCTACCCCCCACTCAGCCACCTACTGTTCTTGGGATTGGACCTAGGGGTGTTCTACCACTGACCTACATCTCCAGTCCTTTTTTTATTTTTTATTTTGTGATGAGATCTCACAATAGTGCCAAGGTTTCCTCTGCTTTAAGAGTAGCTGAGATTACAGGTTTGCACCGTGGCACCCAGCACAAACTGACTTTTAAATGACATTGGGGTGGGCTGAGGTTGTGGCTCAATGGTAGAGTGCTTGCCTAGTGCAGGTGAGGCACTGGGTTTCATCCTCAGCACCACATAAAAATAAATAAAATAAAGGTTAAATTCTTTAAAAAAAATTAAATGACATTGGGTTACTGTTCTTTTTTCTTTGCTAGACTAACAATGTCAGTGTTTTTACCATAATTCAATGATGGAATATGGATAGTACCTTTCTCACGTGGAACTCCAAATGGATTACACATATACCACTTAGCATATCTTTAAGTAAGCCTAATTTATATCCTACTGAATGCTTTCATGGCACTCTGTTCCCTTCTTTTATAGCATTTATCTCAAATTGTCATGACATACTTATGTGGTTATTTGATTGTCTTATCTCTCCTGCTAGACCATATGCTCTATGTGAGCAAAAGCTGTATCTGTTTTGCTCACCAAAGTGTTCTGTGCTTTGTCTTGTCCTGGCCCATAGCAGGTACTTAATAAATAAATATTAGTGAATTTATGCAAACAGTTGCATAAATTACAGGGATTATTTTAAGCATAAGCACCTGAAACACACACAGTCTGTAATTAGCTCAGCTAATGTCAGTCTGTTTTAAAGTGAAGTTGAGGGACTGGGGCTCAGTGGTAGAGCACTTGCCTAGCATGTGTGAGGCACTGGGTTTGATTCTCAGCACCTCATATAAATAAATAAAGGTCCATCAACAATGAATAAAATATTTTTTTAAAAAAAGTGAAGTTGAGGACCTATCTCACATGCTAACTAGGGCCTCTGGCCACATGGTTTTCATTTAATTGATATTAGGATACAAAAACACTAGAAAAAAACTCATCCATAGAAAAATCTCAAACAAGTCTCTTGGCACTGGCCCTTTAGAATGGAGTCTGGCTATACCTCAGAGGAGGGAGGGTTGCTCAGAGGATGTAGAGCTCTTGCAGGCTTCAGTTGCTAGGGAACTCTGGTTGTGGTGCTGGTTCTGTGAAGACTCTGAATGGTCTTTGGGTGTAGAGGGAGTGGGCATTAAATGAGGACTTCCCACCCTTGTGGTGTGCCAAGCCTTATTGCCCAACCTGAACAACTATAACCACAAACAGAGGTACACATTGTACAACCATCATTAAATTTAGTAATATAGAATTGTCTTTGAGGACTTCCTCAGCAGCTGACCCAGTGTGATGCTGGTTAGGGAAAAGTGCCATCTCCCCCCACTCCCACCATGGGGGGTTGAACCCAGGCATGCTCTAGCACTGAGCTACATTCCCTTTTATATTTTTATTTTGAGATAGGGTTTTGCTAAATTGCTCAGGCTGGCCTTGAACTTGTGATGCTTCTGTCTCAGCCTCCTGGGTTGCTGGGATAACAGGAGTGTGCCACCAGTCCTGGCTAAAAAATGCCATCTTTATGTGCCCTCAGCAAGTGCCAAGATTAACTAGGACATTGGGCCTCAGTTTGAAGTACTTCCCCAGAAAATTTGGGATCATTGTCTCTATATTGATAACATTCCCCCAAATTAAGCTTACAGTGTTTTGCTTTGTTTTAAAGGAAAGTGACTTTTAATTCACACATATTTATTTAGCTTAATTGAAGTCTTGAATTTGCAAGGTATAAATAGGTTGTTCTGTGCCCTTGGACAGAACTATTTATGATGATTAAAAACTGAGGTATAATTTACATACAACTAAATATCCAATTGGATGAGTTTGACAATTAAAAAAATTTTTTGTAGTTGTAAATGGACAGCATGCCTTTATTTTATTTGCTTATTTGTATGTGGTGCTGAAGATTGAACCCAGTGTCTCACATGTGCAGGGCAAGCGCTCTGCCACTGAGCTACAGCCCCAGCCTGAGTTTTGACAATTTTATCAACCTATAACCATAGCACCACTCAAGAAGTAGAACATTTTCATTCTCTAGCATGTTTCTTTGTGTCCCTTTCTAATTAATTCCTCCTCCCTCATCCACTGCCACTTACACATTACTTGTCTTTATAAATAAGGTTTGCCTGTTCCTCTCCTTCAAATAGAATCCCACAGTGTAAGTTTTGTGTGTGTGCCTAACATCTTTCACTGTGTTTTTAAGATGCATACATATTGCTGCATGTATTTTTAGTTAATTCTTTTTTAATATATTTTTTTAGTTACACATGGGCACAAGATCTTTATTTTGTTTATTTTTATGTGGTGCCGAGGATCTAACCCAGTGCCTCACATATGCAACCGCTCTTTCACTGAGCCACAACCCCAGCCCAGTTAATTTGTTTTTACTGCTATACTATATTTCATTCTGTTGCAACACCCCTTAATTTGTTTATCCATTATCCTGTTGTTGAACATATGGGTTTGTTTTCAATTTGGTTTGGTTGTAAATAAGGCTGCTCTGAACATTTGTATAAATTCTCTTGTGGCCATGCATATGTTTTTATTTCTTGGGTAAGTATCTACTAGGGGAGTTGCGATGATTAGGTTCATATATGTTTAATTTTATAAAAAGCTATCGTCAATTTTGTTCTTTTTCACTCCCACCAAGAAGTATGATAGTTCCTTCTGTCCTCTTCACACTTCCATTGTTGATCTTTTTTCTTTTTCTTTTTTTTGAGTTGTTGATCTTTTTATCCTAACCATTCTAGTGGGTATCTTGGTGTGCTTTCAATTTCAGTGTTTCTGATAATTAATTATATGGAACACCTTTTTATGTGCTTATTAATCATTCTTGTATTTTTGGTGAAGTGACTATTTCCATCTTTTGACAATTTTTTTTTTAATTGAGTGGCTTGTCCCCACCCCCCTTTTGGGTACTGGGGATTGAACTCAGGAGCACTCAACCACAGAGCCACATCCCCAGCCCTATTTTGTATTTAGAGATAAGTATTTAGCACCTCACTTTTGCTGAGGCCAGCTTTGAATTTGTAATCCTCCTGCCTCAGCCTCCTGAGTGGCTGGGATTACAGGCGCATACCATTGCACCCAGCAAGTGGCTTGTCTTTATTGTTTATTCATAGGAGTTCTTTTGTAGGTGAAATCCTTTCTTATGTATACATTCAGCACAATTTTTCCTCCCAGCCTGTGACTTGCTTTTTTTTTTTTTTTTTTTTTTTTTTTGGTTGTGCTGGGGACTGAATTTAGGGGTATTTTACCACTCAGCTACCAGCCCATTTTCTGCTTAATTTTTTATTTTGAGACCAGGTCTCACTGAGTTGCCCAGACTAGCATCAAAGTGGCTCACATTTGTGATCTTCTCACCATAGCCTCTGAGTAGCTGGGTTTACAGGCATGAGCCTGGCTCCAATACCATTTCTATTTTTAACACCTTTTCTTAAAAGTTTCCTTTCTTAGGACATGGTGGCACATGCCTATAATTCCAGCAACTGAGGCAGGAGGATATAGTTGTTGACGCCAACAATTTGGTGAGACTAATTTCATAGATCTGGGAATGTAGCCCAGTGGTCTGGGAATGTAGCTCAGTGGTTCAATACCTCTAGGTTCAATACCCACAGCTCAAAAAAAAAGTTTCCTTTCCCCATTGAATTGATTTAATGCTTTGTCTAAAATCAATTGTAACGGCATTTGTTTGGTTTGCAGAGTAAAGGTAGTAACTTTGTTTATAGAAATTTCTAATGGTTCTTTTAAAAAGCCTGGAACTGAAAATAGAAAGCTTATTTTGTAATTTTAAAAAGCCTGTTGCAGGGCAAGCTATTATAGATACATTTTTAGATTGCTCAGATGGAACTATCTAGTCTCTATCTATCTGAAAATTTCTGAAGAGCTTTGAATAGGATCAGAGAGAGACAATCCCGGAACAAATGACACTTGAAAGACCCTATAGACAATCAAAAGTATTTTTTTAAAACCATTGAGCCACATTCCCAGTTATTTTTTTATTTTTATTTTTTTAAGAGATGGGGTCTCCTGAGTTGCTTAGGGCTCGATAAATTGCTGAGGCTGGCTTTAAACTTGCAATCCTTCTGTCTCAACCTCCTGAGCCACTGGGATTACAGGCGTAATCCCCACTCAAAAGTATTCTTTATTTTATTTTATTTTTATTGGTTGTTCAAAACATTACAAAGCTCTTGACATATCATATTTCATACATTAGATTCAAGTGGGTTATGAACTCCCTCAAAAGTATTCTTGAAGATAGACTGAGAAGGGCTGGGGTTGTGGCTCAGTGGCAGACTGCTTGCCTTGCACATGTGAAGCACCACATAAAGATAAACGAACAAAATAAAGGTATTATGACCATGTATAACTAAAAAATATTTTTTAAAAAGATATACTAAGAGATATTCAAGGAGAATTTAAGATTTTAAGCAAAGGGTAACATGACAGAAAATATAACTAAACTCCTATATATATAATTCTCTTTTATCAAAGACCCACCTGGAAAGAGCAGGTTTGGGAAGATAGAATACTAGTTGTCAATGAGTTTAGTTCCCCTGGTCCATTTGAATTACATCCCAAGGGTCTGAGCAAAGTGACAGGTAACACTGCTGTCAATAAAATTTAAGGTATTGTGGAACAAAGAGAGATGCCAGATTATGGACAATGCAAACATTCATCCCAATTTTTAGAAGGTGACAGAAGCACCAGTTGAAGATGATTGAGCCTGATGATTCCTCAGAATAACACAGGGACATCTTATCAAACCAAAAATCCCTGAACACTTAGAAAGAGAATTGTTGAACATTAGACAATGTGGGTTTATAAATGACTTCATCTAGCAAACATTTAAAGTCTAACTCTATACTAGGTGCTGCCTAAAACAATAAAAATTCAGTTGTTGGCCTTGAGATCATGGTCAGTTCCAATTCTTAGTGTTTGTATGTGTGTGTGTGTGTTTGATAACAGTATGTTTTTAAAGTACATTTACTGGACTGCTTAACCCAAGGGAGTGTCAAATATAGATATCATTTATTTGGGTATGTGCATTGCATTTTCTGTAGCTTCTGATCTCCTTATGCAGGAGAAATGAGAGCTAGCATAGTTCTATGAAATTGTAATTTATGAAAACACCTAATCCACAAAATGATGGAGGCCACGGTTTCCTTATCTATAAAATGAAAATCATAATAGTACCTAACTCAAGATTTTATAATAGTGAAATCAGATGATGCCTGTAAAGCACTTGGCATATAGCGTGTTCTCAAAAAAAGGGGGGGGAGGCAATTATTATTGGCTCCAAATAAGTCAAATGAAATTGATTAGAGGATAAAGCTAAAGTACTGAACTTTGATTCAAAAAGTAATTTTAATTGTTACATTAATTTTAATTTTAATTGTTTCATTTTTACAGCAGTATTATTTACCATAGTTAAAGCATGCAACCTTGGTGTCCACCAACAGATGAATAGATAATCAAAATGTGGTATATATACACAGTGAAATAATATTCTACCTTAAAAGGGACAAAAATTCTGACACATGCTACCACCATTAAAAATGTTTTTAAGATCTGACTGAAGCTGGGTGTGGTAGCACACATCTGTATCCCAGTGACTCAGTAGGCTGAGATAGGATTTCAAGTTAAAAGCCAGCCCCAACAATTTAGCAAGGCCCTGAGCAACTTAGTGAGACCTTGTCTCAAGATGAAAAAGAAAGGGCTGGTGTGTGGCTCAGTGGTTAAGTGCCTCTGGGTTTAATCCCTGGTACCAATAAATAAATAATAATAATAAAAAAACCTGACTGAACAAGAAAAGAATATTAGGACATATAAATAAGTCTATTGTGTGTCAGAATGATATCATTAATCTACATTGTAAAATGAATGTAAGCTGCTTAATAGAAGCATAATTCCAGCAAAAAGAAGGCCAGAGTATATTCAGGATATGGTGTTCAGTTCTGGGGACTTCATTTTTATGGGATTGTTGACAAACCAGGATGGACAAATTAGAGTAGCCTTGGCTGGTGGAGTAGAACATTTGAGGAAGGCCTGAAGGAATTGGGGAAGTTCACTCTATGGAGGAGTGTGTCAGTTAGCTCTTTGCCATATAACAACCTCAAAATTCAGTAATTTAAGACAAATGTTATGATTCTTTGGATGATCTGGGTGGTTGCTGTGGTCTGAGTCAGCTCAGCTGGAACTAGAAAGCTTGGCATTTTCTCTCACATAACTAGCAATTGGATGTGTCATCTGGGGCAGTAGGGATGATTTGGTTACATGTTTTTGTTGATCCAGCAGAATGGCTTGGGCCTGTTCATATGGTAATGACCCCCAGAGATCCTAAGAGTTACAAGAGCTACCCTAATGCACAAGTATTTTTCCAGCTTATTATATTATATTGCTAATGTCTCATTGGCCAGAGCAAGCAATTTTTCGAAGTGGGAGGCTGTTGACTACCCAGTGGCATAAAAAAAAGCAAAGGAATTATTGTCTTTATTTTGCATGCAACCTATCATAGGTGAGGAAACATTACAAACATCACAGGCAGTTCCATAGTGTAGAGGTTTCATGGGACCACATTTCAAGTCCATCTGAAGAATAACTTTCTGGGTGAGGTTGTAGCTCAGTAGTAGAGCCCTTGCCTGGAATGTGTGAGGCACTGGGTTCGAGTCTCAGCACCACATATAAATAAATAAAATAAAGGTATTGTATCCATCTACAGCTAAAACAAAAGACAATAACTTTCTGACTAAATGGCCCTAGGAGAATAAAAGTGAGCCATCAATAAAGGGGAAGGCCTTGTCATTGAATATGTTAGATGGGTTTTGTGGATTCTTGTCTTTCTAATGGAACTGAGGATTGAACTCAGGGCTTTGCACATGCTAGACAAGTGTTTTACCACTGAACTACAGGTATTTAAAAAAAAAAAAAAAACCACCCTACCCCTTTTTTAATGTTGAAGTAGGGTCTCACTAAATTGCCCCGACTGGCCTGGAACATGTGATCCTCTGCCTTGGCCTTCAGAGTAGCTGGGATAATAGGCATGCGCCAGTGTACCCAACTGACCTCTTGTCTTTCTGGCCAATTTGGGCCTATTACATCATCACCCACAGGAAGCCTTTCCTGCTTACACACCCCTCAGCCCTGTAGTTAGTGCTGTTCTCTGTGGAGCAAACAAGTTTCTCTGTTGCTCTGTCATACCTTATAACATATTTGCTCAAGTGCCTGTTTTGTATGTGAGGTGGAGTTCCTTGAGGCTTCAAAGGATGTTTGATTCAGTGCCATTATCTGTAACAAATTATTCCATCCTCAGGACACTGCCTGATGGTAACACTAGCCATAGCATTCACATTCCCAGCAGACAGGAGGGGTCGAAAAGAGGGTGTGCCTGTTGAGATTACCCCCTCTAAAGAACATTTTCAGAAGTTCTACCAAATTGTACCTTCTATATTTATCTTATTAGACATACTTGTATGCA
The DNA here is from genome assembly GCF_964194105.1 of Spermophilus citellus. Lineage (NCBI taxonomy): Eukaryota > Metazoa > Chordata > Mammalia > Rodentia > Sciuridae > Spermophilus > Spermophilus citellus. The sequence continues at coordinate 52,403,039 of NC_138200.1, read as the reverse complement.
AGGAAGACAGGGAAATATAGGTTTTAGCTCTGCACATTGCAACCCTCAACATTGTAAAGATTGTTTAGTGTGAAAGAACAAATTGCAAGTTATTTTTAAGGATTGTAGTTGGCTTTATTTTCAGTTCTAGAATTGAGTAACACTTCATCCCATAAATTAGAATAAGTGTACCAGTGAGCCAAACAGAGAAAGATGATTTTAAAGATAGAAAAGGACTGAAGATGGGGGCTGGGATTGTGACTCAGAGGTAGAGTACTTGCCTAGCACGCATGAGGCACTGGGTTCAATCCTCAGCACCACATAGAAATAAAATAAAGATATGTGTCCACCTATAACTAAAAAATAAATATTAAAAGAAAAGAAAAGGGCTGAAGAAAGCAGAAACAATTTAAAAAATGGATTGATTCACTTTTTCAGAGTTACTTTCCTAGGTAAGGCAGGGAGGTGAGGAGGCAGAACAATAGAAAAATGGCTGATTGGCTAACATCAGGTTACTTCAGGTTACCTTTTTTGTGTAAGGACTAAGGCAAAGAGATCTTCATTATCATGTTAGTTGCAACTGTCCTGTTTGAGAAATTTGGATCCAATTCTAATTTCTCAAGTCAGATAAACAATATAGTTTCAGCTTGGTGACATGGAACCTTAGCATCAGTGATTTCATTTGGATTTTTAACTTGATCTTTTGGCATACAGTGCAGGAGCTTAATCCAAAACAATGGCCCCCAATACTTTTTATTTAACTTAAATAGGAAAGAACTCATAGGCATCTTCTGCCCCTGGGGTCTGACTCCTATGCAAAATGCCTGATAAATGATTAACTCTAGAATTCCCAGAATCTGTGATTTTTACCCAGAATAAGGGAAGTGTCTCTCCCCGCAACCTCTGCCCCTGCAGTGCTGAGTATTGAACTCAGGTGAGCATGCCACACACACCACACATGCTGTCTATCTCTGACCTACACCCCAGACAAGGTCTCACTGAATTGCTTGCCTGGCCTCAAACTTAAGAGCCTCCTGCCTCAGTCTTCCAAGTAGCTAGAATTACAGGAGTATGCCACTACTGTTTAGGGTATCTTTTTTTGTTGTTTTTTAATCATAATCCTGACTATCTTCTAGACTGTTCTTGAAGCCTCCTGAGCTATATAACCCATGGGGTAGATCAAGGGTCAGTAAACCTTTTCTATAAAGAGCCATATTGACTGTTTTAGACTTTGTATGCCATATGGTCTGTTGTATCTACTGAGCAGTCATAAAGGAATATGTAAATGAATGGGTGTGGCTGCATTCCAGTAAAACTTAATATAAACAGGTATCAGATTAGATTTGGCCCTCCCCTGTAGTAGGGAAGGAGTTTTTGTCCTATGATTTTTGTAGGAGCAGCTCTAGCATCATGGATCAGACATACTGAAGGTAGGATGATATTCAGCCCATCTGGGAGAAACAGAATTCACAAATCCCTACTTCCTTACCAGGCATTTCAGTAGTCAGGCCTTTTAGGTTCTCATACTCTTAAGTGTATTACAATTTCTCTGGCTCTTAGGCTTAGAACTTCATTGTCATTTTTAATTATTGAAGTGTAATTTACACACTAATAAAATTTATCCTTTTTAGTGTACAGTGCTGTGTGTTTTGACAGGTGTGTAACCATTAAAAGCTCAGGGAAGCTAAGTAACCTGCTTAAAGTTTCACATTGGTTGTGTTAGGTATGTTGCACACAACCAGCTGTGGAATCCTGAACCTCTGTTTTCTCAATTGTAAAACAGGGTTGCACTACACGCTACCTGGCCTATTGCATGTTAGCTCAAGATTTATCCTCATGTTTTTTGATACAGCTTTTGCAGAGAGACAGCTAAGCCAGTCAGAAATGGATAAAAGATATCTTTTTTACAAAGATAACCTATGTCAGGATCACAAGTTCAAAGCCAACCTCAGCAAAAAGTGAGGTGCTAAGCAACTCAGTGAGACCCTGTTTCTAAATACAAAATAGGGCTGGGGATGTAACTCAGTAGTTTGAGTGTCCCTGAGTTCAATCCCCAGTACCCTCCCCCCAAAAAAATATGACCTATGTAGTGATTTATTATGAGCCAGGCCCTGTTGTGCGTGCTTTACAAATATTACCTCATTTAATCCTTAAATCCCCATGAGGTAGATAAAATTATCTTCATTTTATAGATGAGGAAATGGAGACATGGTATGATTAAGAGATTTTTCCTGAAGTCACCCAGCTGGTGAGTAACAAAACCAGGATTTGAACCAGGCAAGGTGGTTACCTTTTCCATGCTTCTAACCTCTGTTCTGCTTTTGCCATTACTTGACACTTTACACCCTTCATTCCTGACCAGCATGTGGTGGTTGGAATTCATGGGAGCTTAGCAGGGCTGTGTTTATGGAGATCTTCAGAGGCATATGAAAGGTATGTGTAAGGATATTAGGGACAAAGAGTAGGAAAATTTAGGAGTGAGAATGGGTAGCCTCTGAAATAAACAAGGAAAACCAGCTCTGCCTGCTTAAGCAGGAAATACCTAGTCCTCAAGCCTGCCTAGCTTCATGCCATCTGGCATCCTCAGGGGCAGATGATACTCCACAAGGTTGTTGATGAAGCTGCCCCTTGAGTCAGTGGAAATAAAACAGAGGTTATTAATTTTGAAGCTGGGGCATGGTGGGGCATGCCTGTAATCCCAGCATCTCGGGAGGCTGAGACAGGAGGATCTCAAGTTCAAAGTCAGCCTTAGCAACAGTGAAGTGCTAAGTAACTCAGTGAGACCCTGATTCTAAAATACAAAAATTGGACTGGGGATGTGGCTTAGTGGTTGAGTGCCTCTGAGTTCAATCTCTGGTTACCCCCCCCCCCCAAAAAAAAATTCTGATCCATCTGTCATTTTCCGCCACTGATGCTTCAATATGTATATACCCAAATGTAACTAGAGTGAGAAGGAATGTCCTCTGAGAAAGGAGGAAGTGTGTCCTGGGCATGAATTTAGAGAGCACATGGATAAGACAAGTATGGTGACCCACACTGAAATCCTAGGCACTCAGGAGGCTGAGGCAGGAGGATCACAAGTTCAAGGCCAGACTGGGCTACTTAGTGAGACCCTGTCTCACAAATAAAAAGGGCTGGGGATGTAGCTCAGCGGTAGAGTGCCTCTGGGTTCATTCGCCAGTACTGCCAAAAAAAAAAAAAAAAAAGGAAAGAAGAGTGGCTGAGAGACTACAGACATTATTTACCATCAGAAAGAAAGAGGATAGTTAAAACAAATCAGACTCCAACCAGAGTGGACACAAGCAATCACAAAACTGGCAGATGGATCTGGAGTTAGAGGCAACCTAAATCATGCTTATTTCAATGGTTCACAAAGGCACAAATGTGCCACAGGAAGAATCAAGCAGTAAATGATGCTGCACTGGACTGGACTGTCAAACTAACTCTTAATGCAGGCATGTAATTGTATCTAGGGTAGATACAAAAGAGATGCAAAAACATACATACAGGCTTGTATACCCTCTCTTTACTGCTTTTGTTCATATTTGATCACATAGGCTTTATGGAGCTGGTAGAACAATAAAAGCAGAGATGCCCAATAGCAGTTTATGTAGGTGTGAAGCTCTGGAGATGAAGCTAGGCTTGTGCTGCCAACCTGAAAGTCACTGGTATACAGAGGAAAGCCTTGGAAAGGGAGAAAGACAGGAGAAGGGGTCTAAAGACTGCATCTGGAGGCCAGACGAGGTAGTGCTCACCTGTAATCTCAGTGGCTTTGGAAATTGAGACAGAAGGATCACGAGTTCAAAGCCAGCCTCAGCAAAAGTGAGGTGCTAAGCAACTCAGTGAGACCCTGTCTCTGAGTAAAATACAAAATAGGGCTGGGGATGTGGCTCAGTGGTTGAGTACCCCTGAATTCAATCCCTGGTACCTCCCCCACAAAAAAAGACCTATATCCAGGAGAGGATGAGTGCAGCAGAACCTTAGGAAGCATTTAAGAAGGTTGGGCAAGAGCCGAGGGAACTGAAAGTGTCACTGAGTAATGGCCAGGGAGATAAGGATGTCAGGAGAAGGGAAGGAGGAAATGTGTGTATCCCTAGTGCTCATGAATGGGAATGGAACAATTGACTGTGATGCATTTATAGCAGGGATGCCATGTCTCTGTTAAACTGACAAATAGAGTGTGACCTGTGAGAGATGCAAGTCAAGCAATGTTATATACATACAAGTACATCAATAATTTCCAACATGTGGGTATAACTTTAAATATTGTGAGACTACAGTTAGCAAGATCAGAAGTAGTAAGATTTTTAAAAGATAATCAGTAATATGGGATTATCAGATATTTATAAAGTTATTTTTAAATGTTAAAAATATGTAGGAAGGAAATGTAAAAGTTAAAATAGTTATACTGTTAATCAGAGACTTTCCCTCTTAATGGAAAATTAGTCTTTTTAATCATAATAAAGGGAGGGGTAAAAAGGTTCAGAAAACTTAGAAAACGTAGAACTCAGGACATTTTGTAATAGTTCTAAATGCAGATACGTTTTTTGGGTTAAATATAGCTCACCCAGGCACTGTTGGCACATGCCTGTAATCCTAGCAACTTGGGGGGACTGAGGGAGGAGGATCGCATGTTCAAAGCCAGCCTCAGCAAAAGCAAGGCACCAAGTTGGGGCTGGGGTTGTGGCTCAGTGGCAGAGCACTTGCCTCTCATGTATGAGGCATTGGGTTTGATCCTCAGTCCCACATAAAAATAAATAAATAAAGGTATTGTGTCCAACTATAGCTAGAAAATAAATGTTAAAAAAATATATTGGAGGAAAAAAAAAAGCAAGGTGCTAAGCAACCCGGTGAGACCCTGTCTCTAAATAAAATTCAAAATAGGGCTGGGGATGTGACTCAGTGGTTGAGTGCCCCGCCCCACACCCTAAATAAATAAATAGATCTCAGAGGTTCTCAGGTCTGGCTGCACATGAGGATCACCTGAGGATCTTTAAAAGAAATTGGGCCAATAGTCCCAACCTCTCAGATGGCTGAAGCAGGAGGGTCACTTCAACCCAGGAGTTCAAAGTCGGCCTGGAAAAAATGGTGAGGTCTTATCTCTTAAAGAGATGAGACTAGGGTTGGTCCCAGGGGTACTTTGTAACACTGAGTCCCACCTCCCTGTTCCTTTTTATTTTTTGAGACAGGTCTTGCTAAGTTGCTGAGACTGGCTTAGAACTTGTGATACTCCTTTCTTTAGCCTCTAGGATTACAGCTGTGCCAAGCATAAATAAAAAATTTAAAAAGAAAATGATGGTTACCTCACACCTATCAGTATGAGTATTATCAAAAGATACCAGAAAATAACAAGTGTTGAGAGAAAGTGGGGAAATTATAACCCTTATGCACTGTCGATGGAAATGTAAAATGGTGTAGCTATTAGGGAAAACAGTATGGCACTTCTTCAACAAATTAAAAACCAGAATTGCCATATGATTAAGCAATTCCACTTCTGGGAATATACCCAAAACAATTGAAAGCAGGGCACAAAGAGATGCATAGACATACACATATGTTCATAGCAACATTATTCACAGTATCCAAAATTGAAAGCAACCTGACAGTAGAATGGATAAACAAAATATTGGATATACATACATACAATGGAATATAATTCATCCTTCAGAAGGAAATTCTACTGGGCATTGTGGCGCATACCTAATTCCAGTGAATTGGGAGGAGCAGGAGGCAGAAGGATTATAAATTCAAATCCAGTCTGGGGAATGTGGCAAAGCACCCCTGAGTTCAATCCCTAGTATTACAACAACATCCCTCCAAAAAAAAGAAGAGAAAGAAGAAAAACTGCACAATAAGTAAGATACAGTCATGTAGAAAATTTGGTCCAGTTTAAAAAAAATAAGATGGTGAAAACCATCCACATCCTGTCAACCTGAGAATACTTATTATTAAATTCAAATGTAGTCAGAAGAGGTGGCATACTCCTGTAATCCTGGTGACTCAGGAGGCTGAGATAGGAAGATCCCAAGTTCAAGACAGCCTCAGCAATTTAGCAAGGCCCTAAGCAATTTCTCAAGATATTATTTCAAAATAAAAAGGCCTGGGGATGTGGCAAGTTTCAAAACAGGGATTCTGAACCCTGCTTTTACCCACTTTTCATATTTTTTATCTTTTCTGAGCTGCAGTAGACAGTTTTTAGGTGGGAGGGGGTGAGTACTGGGATTAAACTCATTAGCTTTACCAATGAGCTACATCCCAAGCCCTTTTCATTTTGTTTGTTTGTTTGTTTTGTTTTGAGGCAGGGTCTCATGAAGTTGCCAAAGCTGACCTTGAATTTGCAGTCCTCCAGCCTCAGCCTCCTGAGTCTCTGGGATTACAGTGTGTGTCATGGTGCCCAGCAGTATATGGATATTACTGGTTTCCTGCAGTCTCCGTGGAGGGAGATTCTGTAGCTTTTCATTGAAGGCAGTACTTCATTTGTTTTTAGTTTGTTTTGTTTGTTTGTTTAGTTCTAGGGATTGAACCCAGGGGCACTTAACATCCCCAGCCTTTATATATTTCATTTAGAGACAGGGTCTTGTTAGATTGCTGAGGTTGGCTTTGAACTCATACTCCTCTTGCCTAAGCCTCTCAAGTTGCTAAGATTACAGGCATGCACCACCACACCCAGCTCGTGTGCTTTTCAGGCAAAGAATTTATTGCTTCCAAATAAGCCAAGAAAATAGTCTCCTCTGAGTTTCCTTCATTTCTAACCAGTGTATTCCTTGCCATTCCTTGCCATTCTAGGAGCCATGTTTGACTGTGGGAAGGTCAGCTCCATGCTGGAGACTCTGGTGAGGAGATGAACTGGTGAGCAGAGGTTGGGATGAAGATGCTGCCAGGAGTGGGAGTGTTTGGGACTGGCAGCTCAGCCCGGGTCCTGGTCCCACTGCTGAGGGCAGAAGGGTTCACAGTGGAGGCCCTGTGGGGGAAGACCGAGGAAGAGGCAAAGCAGCTTGCTGAGGAGATGAACATCACCTTCTACACCAGCCAGACTGATGATGTTTTGCTGCATCAAGACGTGGACCTGGTGTGCATCAATATCCCCCCTCCACTCACCCGACAGATATCTGTGAAGGCTCTAGGTATGCACTGTCAGACTCTGGCAGTTGTAGCTTGTATCTGTCTTTGGGCAGTTCTCTGAGGCTTTCTACTTTTCCCTGGGCCTGAGTATTTTTTCTTGGCCCTGTGTTTGCAGATAGTGGTACTCTAGGACATAGGAGTCCTAGACCTCTGGAGTAGGGCATATTGAAGGGCCTTACAGCTCTAAGAGGAAAATGACTCAGCCTTCTTCCCATTAGTAAATCCCTGAGCAAAACTAAAGCTGAAGATGATTATACTTCAGGCAATGAGAAGTCTACCTCTGGGAAGTCAGCATTCTTTAGGCACTGGGACTGGGGAATTGGTTGTGATTTGTGTGATTGTTCTTCCATGCTGTGTCATGTAGCACCACAGGAAGTGAGGGATGCTATCTAGCAAGGCTACTGTTTCCCATGTTTTGTCAGCCCTTGGTAGTGAGCACACGCCCTTCCTGCCAAACTACAATCTTATATTGCCTGATGGCAGGAAGGCTTTCTAACAGCACAGGCTTTCCTGGCAGGATCTAAGGGATGGTCTGCTCACATCTCCACTCCCTCAGGGAGCTCTGGGCTCCGTGACCTCCTGCCCCTGACTGGGCATGGCCTGCTGAGCTGTCCTGAAGTTCCTGTTGGGCTCTCTTTCTGTCAACTACAGACAAATTCTTCTCTTAATCTGTTTTTTTAAAATTTATTTAATTTATATATATTTTTTAAGTTGTAGTTGGTTGGACACAATACCTTTATTTTATTTATTTTTTTGTGATGCTGAGGATTGAACCCAGGGCCTTGCACATGCTACGTGAGTACTCTACCACTGAGCCACAACCCCAGCCCCTTCTCTTAATCTTATATAAATTAGAGTTTAATTTAGTAGGAAAACAAACCAATAAACATCTAGCAATTATTTGTTTAATACTTCCTGTGTGCCAGACAGTGTCCTGATGTCATTCCACACTGCGTTGGAACTTCCCTTCCTTTAGATTTCATAGTCCAATTGAGATTGGAAATAAGACACATTATAAGGTAAATAGCAGAAGACTTAAGTAATAACTAAAGTAGCATAAAGTTGACAGAGTAATTGTTTTAGGTAATGCAATAGGAGCCAAGTGTCCCTGATGTAGTGGGTTAAAGATCTCTGAGTCAAGGAATTGTTATGCCCTGAGGTTGATGACCACTCATCCTGGCACTGCCTTGGCAGAGGACCCAAGACTCTACTACTTACTTCTACTTTGTTCTTGAAGAACATCATAAGAGAGTGTCTCTCACTTGGGGTCCAGTGAGTTGGAAAGAATAAATGTTTGGTGAAATAAGCAAGAACTTGAATCCATCAGGTTGTCAATTTGGAACATGTAAGTTTGGGCCAAAAATTCTAGAGGGTTTGTCTTTTCTAGAGCACTTCTTCTAAGGATGTGTGACATCGGAGCTTATTCATTGGTCACTGATTCTTGGGAGGGCAGATGATGGTTCTCAAATTGAATTTAGAAGGTTTTAGCAATGTATTGTTTCAAGGAGAATCATATTTGGTCATTTGATTCCTTGTGTCCCTGGTGGCATGCATGTAGGCAAGGTATGTCCATACACAGAATTCTGGAGGCTCAGTCATCTTCCTGAATTTTAGAGTTTCAACAAATATGGTTTCTAAGCTATGCAGGAGAAAGAAGAAACTTTGGGGAGCTGTGATTGTGGCTTAGTGGTAGAGCACTTGCCTTGTGAATGTGAGGCACTGAGTTCGATATTCAGCACCACATACAAAATAAAATAAAATGGAAGTATTATGTCTACCTATAACTAAAAAAAAAATTAAAAAGAAAAAAGAAGAAGCTTTGGGGTTTTTTGGCAGCAACCTTGTTATTTTCCTGGAATGGGGAAATGGTGGGTTGTGAGCCATTTCCTGTAAACAGGAAGAAGCGGGGAATGACCAGAGGCTCCTGGGATCTTGTGCCCCAGCCCTCGGTGAAGCAGGGCTGTTAATCTTTTCTTTATGCACCTGCTGTAAGGAGGAAGAGAGTGGCTATGAGGATCCTTGATCTGTTCTTGCAAATTCATGACCCAGGGCCAGGAGAGATGGTGTCAGTTAGACCAACATCCCTAGGGCCCTGCCCACTTGAGTTCCAAAGGAATCAGTAGAGTTTATGATGACCATGAAGTTCACTCCTATGTACCTTCTTTTTTTTTTTTTTTCCTTTTATGGAAAAAGACAGAACTCCTATAGTTTTCCCTAGGCCATGGGTGTGAGTGGTAATCTGTTGTAGGCAGAGCTCCATAATGACATTCGTATCAAGCCCCATTTATGGTCCCATTTCTGGCTCTCACAGTATTTGTGGGCCCCCCTGAAATGAGAGGTGTCAGTTCCTGCCCCAGGTAGCCTTTTCAGAATGATAAAATAACTGCCTTCCAAGTGCTGACTGGGAAAGTCACTGGGGTCCCATTGCAAGGAAGGCTTGGCTTTCCTGTTGTCCCAAGTGGAAGAGCAGATGAGTCCAAGTTTGTTTTGTTTTGTTTTGTTTTTTTAAAAGTAAGATTCTCCTCTGGATAGTCAGTCTACTGAATTGAATGTAGCCTAGATAGAAATGTAGCTAAGCATTCCAGTTCATCTCCAAGATGAGATGCTTTTCTGCAGATTGTTATATTAATGACTTGAAAGAGGACAACCCATTCTTTTCACCCATAAAACTCTATAAAGTATCTGGTTCTACGCTGTTCAGATGGAGGATAGGACATCTGAAAATACAGCGTATTTAAAATTTCTCATTCATGTCCCAAAAGACCCTTAATGGCACCCAGCTGTGCAAACCTGCATATCCATATATGAGTAGCTTTATATATGTGAGAGAGTATGTCATCATCCCATAGAAATCTTTTTTTCTTCCTGTTATTGGGGCTCACTCGTGGGGGCCCACATTGAGTTACCAAGCCTTCCAGTCCTGATGCACCATGGGGATTCAAATCACTGTAGTCTGATACGATTGTGCCATGACTCATGACTTGGTCTTTTCCCCCCTCTCGGATAGCAAGGCCAGTCTTCTGAATAGGCATACCCCTGGGGTTGAGCTACATTCACCTCTTCTTTTGTAATCCTATCCCTTTGCCCTGTTTGGGATAGAATGTTCCATGGAAACTCCCTTTGTGTATCCCCATCTCTTGCTCTACCTGTGGGTGGCCTTTCTAGATGTCAGTCAACCTGCTGACACAGACATCATGAAGCAAGTCTCAACCCCCTGAAACCTGACCCCTTGCCTCATTTGAATGGCTTCTCCCCAATAAAAGGGTTCAGCATGTATGCTCTTTCCTGGACCCCTAAGATCAGAGGAGCTGTCACAGGACCCAAAGAAAAAGGTATTTCTGTCTCTTGTGTGATTATTTCATGCAGCCCAGTTCACCTGGATTGACCCTGAGTGTTTTAGTCGTGAGAAAGGAAACACTCACTTGTCTCTTTCTGTCTTTTAAATTAAGGATATAAGCTTTAGACCTGCAGTCTTTTTTTTTTTTCCCCCTTGTAGTACCAGGAATTGAACCCAGGGCCTTGCATATGCTAGACAAGTACTCATCACAGAGCTATATCCCCAACCTGACCTGCAGTCTTTTTATTTCATTTCCCCCACCAGGGCCTTTCATGTGCCAGGCACTTTGCCACTGAACTAAATCCCTAGCCCTTCCTATAATTTTTTTCTAAAGACATAATCGCTTAACTGTAGCTTACTGAAGTATTCTAATTTTAGGCCAACTCTTCCAGACCTGAAGCCTGTGAGAAGTTTATCACAATTATCTAAAATTATGTTTTATTAAACATCCTTCTTGAGTGAGGAATATGGCTCAATGGTAGAATAATTACCTAACATGTGCATGGCCCTGTTTTTGATCCCCAGCACTGAAAAAAAAAATCCTTCTTGCATTGTGTTACAAAGTATTAAGCATTGAAAAAGCCATAGTGCTGGGCACAATGGAGCCCGCCTGTAATTCCAGTGGTTTGGGAGGCTGAGGCAGGAGGATCTCAGATTCAAAGCCAGCCTCAGCAAAAGCAAGGTGCTAAGCAACTCAGTGAGACCCTGTCTCTAAATAAAATACAAAATAAGTCTAGGGATTGCTCAGTGGTCGAGTGCCCCTGAGTTCAATCCCCAGAACACCCCCCCTCCAAAAAAAAGCCAAAGAGATTGAAAAGCAGTAATGTGAGGCATAAAACACTGATGCAGATTTAACATATGGAAGGACATCTGAGACAACTACTTGTTCTCAGACTTTTCATAACAATCAGTAAGTAATACTGTATTTTCCTTTGGCTTTCCGAGACATAGAAACACGGAAAAAGTCAAGCCCGCAGGCACTCTGGAGAGTATCTAGTCCAGCAGTTCTTGGACATGGCCACTGCACTGTGGCAGCAGCAGCAGCATCTGGGAGCTTTTTAGAACTCTAAATTCTCAGGCCTTGGCTTTCATTGAGGTAGACCCAGTACTCTGAGTAAGCCTCAAAGGTGATTCATAGGTAATTCTGACACATACCTAAGGATGGAGGGTCACGTATCCACATGGTATCTTCATTTTCAATTAAACAAATAGGCCTACTGGGGCTGAGGGTTTAGCTCAGTGGTAGAGCACTTGCCTATCATGTATGAGGTCCTGGGTTAAATCCCCATATGGAAAAAAAGGAGTTAAAAATAAGAGAAATAAAATAAACTGAAGCTTAGGGATGTTGAGGAACAATATCTTGGCTACATCTCACAAAACCTTAGGCTATAGGCAAAATTACATAAAACCAGTCTACTGGTTTTCAGAATTTATTTATTTATTTATTTTTAAAATATTTATTTTTTAGTTTTAGGTGAACACAATATCTTTACTTTATTTTTTATGTGGTGCTGAGAATCGAACCCAGTGTCTCACACATGCCAGGCGAGCGCGCTACCAGTTGAGCCACATCCCCAGCCCTCTTTTTTTTTTTTTTTTTAAATATTTATTTATTTATTAGTTATTGGTGGACACAACATCTTTGTTTGTATGTGGTGCTGGAGGATCGAACCGGGGCCAAACGCATGCCAGGCGAGCGCGCTACCGCTTGAGCCACATCCCCAGCCCCCTCTTTTTTTTTTTAATATTTATTTTTTTAGTTGTATTTGAACACAATGCCTTTATTTATTATTATGTATTATATTTTATTATATATTATTATATTTTTATCATGTTTTATTATTTTTTATTATTTGTTTTATTATGTATTATTATTATGTATTCTGTATTTATTAGTATTATGTTTTTACCTTACTTTTGAGGCCATAAGGATTGTCTCTTGCCAGGCACATTGGCACATGCCTGCAATCACTGCTACTCAGAAGAAGGCTGAGGCAAGGGTTAGGGTTGAAGATCGGTGGTAGAGCGCTTGCCTAGCAGGTATGAGGGACTGGGTTCGATCCTCACCACCACATAAAAAACAAATAAATGAATAAATAAATAAAATAAAGATTTTGTGTCCATCAATAGAAGAAGAAAACTAAAAATATTTTTTAAAAACAAGGCGGAGGAGGAGAAGGCTGAGGCAAGAAAAAGACAAGTTGGAGGCCAGCCTGGGCAATTTAGTAAGACCCTGTCTCAAAATAAAAAATAAAAAGAGCTGGGGTATAACCCAGTGGTAGAGAACCCCTGGGTTCAATCTCCAGTATTTGAGGGAGAGATTGTCTCTTGTCCTCACTACTAGTAGTTTTATTGGACTTATTCTCTAAACTTTTTGTGGCGTCTTGTTTTCTGCTATTGTCTGACCATTTCATCATCTTCTATCTCAAATCTATACTTAAAGCTTTCCTGTGAATTTCTTGGAAAGGACATCAGAGAGGCACTAATACATTTTATTCCTCAGTTTATTTCATAAGTAGATGAGGAAAATGTATTTTAATTTGCCACAGTTAAATGTTTTCTTAAATTTGTGACTAAAATGTAGGTTTCTGAGCCTAGTTTTTGGCATTTCTGTGTTTCATTAGAAATACTAAGTTTAGCCAGGCACCTGTAATCCCAGTGCTTGGGAGGCTGAGATAGGAGAATTGCAAGTTCAAAGTCAGCCTCAACAACTGTGAGGCTCTAAGCAACTCAGTGAGACCCTGTCTCGAAATAAACTACAAAATAGGACTGGGGATATGGCTCAATGGTCGAGTGCAATCCCTGGTACCAAAAATAAAGAAAGAAATACTAAGTTTGCCAGCCCTTTTCCCATGGGCTGTCAAGATGACAAAAGATCACTCCTCAAGTAGGCTGACACAGATAATTAAATCACAAGAACTCCAGTCCCTTGGGAAGCCTCACCAAGTCAATCCACCTTATATGTCATCTCCATCACATTTATCTCAAGTACAGTTCTGTGTTTAATAAAGTATGATTATTTGAACCCACTAAACTAGGTTCTCTGAAGATTGAACCCCTACCCAGCATTGTGGCCCTGGTGCTTGGCCCAGAGCCTGACACGCTGGTTGAATAAGGCATACATATTCCACTCGTGCAATCTAGTCTGATGGTGGCCAGGGAGCTAACATGGGCCTACAATCTAGAAATAAGTAGTGATTGGTTGTGGGCAACAGTGAGCGTTTACTGGTTTTCACAATTTATTTTCTTTTTTTTTTTTTTTTTTGGACACAATATCTTTATTTATTTATTTTTTTAATGTGGTGCTGAGGATCAAACCCAGGGCCTCGCATATGCTAGGCAAGCACTCTACCACTGAGCCACAACCCCAGCCACTCTTTTTTTTTTTAATATTTATTTTTTTCGTTGTAGTTGGACACAATGCCTTTATTTATTTGTTTGTTTGTTTGTTTTTATGTGGTGCTAGGTGGATTGAACCTAACTAAGGTTTATACCTGCTAGGTGAGTGCTCTACCACTGAGCCACAACCCCAGCCCTCAGAACTTATTTTCTAGTAGCAAAACCTTTTTCATTAAAAAAAAAAAAAAAAGGTGGGGAAAGGAGGGGGAATTCCCTAGATTTTGTAAATGTTGTGCTCTTCTCAGTCTGTTCTGCATTATGCTGTGTGAAATCCTAGGTCTCTAGAAAGGAAAGCATGGGTGTTGATGGGTGCCACCTGTGAATCTGACACCATGTATTGTGTTACTAAGAAACAGAAAAGCAGACTACAGGGTGCTAGAAGAGCTCTTCTAAGCCTCATTCAAGAGAGCTCCAAGGAAGATTTGCAGCTTGAAACTCATTCACCCTCCAGAAAACATGAGCTAAAAGCACTCCTGGTGCTGTGGGGTAGCTCGGTGATGGAGCACATGTGTAACATACTTGAGGCCCTTCGTTCCATCCCCAGCACTGAAGGGAAAAAAATAAAACAACAACAAAAAAACCACTTAGCAACCATGTCTCCCATTGCTCGGAGTCAAAAAGCAGTTTTTTTCTTTTGTAATCTCTCCTTTGACTTCCTGGAGGGAAAGCTAGATAAACTTATATATGCCTTTCAAGGCAACCCAAATTTTCCTAAAGGTAAAGCCTATTCATTTGTCCTGTAGAAGTCTGTTTATCTCTGAGTATATTTGATTTCCACATTGATAAGACTACTGGGCCCTACATTCAGGAGCTCTCCTGCTGGTCCTGCTCAAGAAAGGTGGTCTCTGCCACTTCCAACCCTGACTTCTCTCAGCATGAAACAGGAATTCCTGATCCTAATTTTATCACCACCAAACTCCTAGCAGTCATTAAAGTCCTCTTCCTCCCATCTCTCCTTTTTGTCTCACACTACAGATGAGTCCACATCTGTAGTGGACATGAGGATGTCCATCCATCCTCAGCAGTGAGATGTGATAACAAGAAGCTTCTGGGTGGACCAGAGATACAGTTCCTAGATGGGGGCTTGTGTCTGAGAATCTAATTTCCTCCTTCCTCCCTGGTCAGCAACATGTCAGATTCTCCCCACATTGATTCTCCTGTCTCTAATCTGGAAATTTCACAGGTACAGAGAAGCATTGGAGACCCTTCTGCAACAGTAGTGATAGCAGTCATGGCCTCCTGCCAAGGGTGTGTGACACTATGTTAGCCTTTCTCTTGTCATCCAGCTGGCACCTTTTGTAAAGCCTCTATTGTTATGTAAGGAAGGGCAGCAGATTGAAGAGTCTCCTTGAGTAGAGATGAAGTGATGTCATAAACTACTGATCTACATGTGCTGCTCCTCCTCGCTACAGCTGAAGTTCATAATCCTGGAAGTTCAGGCCTGAGACTCCTATATATGTCAATGATAAGTGTTCTGTGGACTTCTTTTTCGTTTTTAATTTATTTTTATGTGGTGCTGAGGCTTGAATCCAGTGCCTCACTTGTGTTAGGCAAGCACTCTACCACTGAGCCACAACCCTAACCTTCGTGGACTTCTTGAGGCTCAGGGTTGTTAGATGTAGTGGTAGGAAGTGAAAAGAGTTGGAAGGATTATTCCAAAGCACTGAACTCAGTTGGGGCCTCTGTCAGGATGTGAACTTCCAAATGGCTGGACTAGGCTTCTCTCTATGAGAGGACCTATATAAAATACATATAAAAAAACTCCATGTTCGTGTTGGTTTTAAAACATCTTTTTCAAAAATCAAATTTTCAAAATACTAAACAGGAACTATTTGCATTTAAAATGTGGCTTCTATGTGAGTCGCAGTGTGCCCTTTGCTCAGTGTTGATGTGTGTTCAGCCTTTCCTGTGATGATGTTGACACAGCTGTGCTGGTCCAGGCACTTTAATACACTGTCTCCATTGACACTTTCTCTTCTTCCCTACAAGGTGGATATAATTAATTTTATAGTAATAAACCAAAATCCAGAAAGGTTTACAAAAATCCAAGTATTTAGCAATGAACTGAGAAATTTTGGTCCAGATATTTCTGCCTTCAAAGCTTTTTAAGTTCAGCACCACTAATTGGCTCTTCTGGGTAGTCCTGGGACCTAGGTAGTCATCATGTGAATCATCAGTCATTTGTATGGAGTTATTATTTTTTGTTGCAAGATATATAGTTCATTTGCAGTTCATAGTAACTTTCATTTTTGCTGCAAGATGGCCAGAGGAATTAGCTTGCTGTGCCTGTGAAAATAGAACCCATCCAAGACTTATCAAGGCAAGCTGCACCCTGCACTGAGCCACTAGAAATTGTGTTCCAACCATTGATCCCATATGAAAGCATTCAAGGGATAAATAAAAGGATGAGGGAATGAGAACTGGGTATTTGGAGATACATATGCCAGAGAAGGCATCCTTGCCTTGGTTGCCCTGGTCAGGGACATCCAGGATTAGAGGCTGCTCTTCCAGCTAAGAAGTACCGATGGAGTTTAGGAAGGGATCCAGATGGCCCAGAGGAGAAGCCCAGGCACACAAATTGCCCAATATGATCTTTAGCCAGAAGAGTGAGCACAGATTAGTCCATCCCAAGACCACTGACCATAATGAGGCCAAGCCCTGCCTCATCATCACTGTCTTTCCTTGCCTGGCCATCAGGCCCTCCTGCACAGCAGCTCCCATCTCTTCTCATGAACCTCTCTCCAATCTTCTTCTGGCCAGAACAGAATAGGCAGGGGAGGGACCTCAGTAGGGGAAAAGATCAAAAGGAAAATTTTAGAGGAGCCCTCAGATCATGTATTCAGGTCTTATGAGTAAGCCACTGTTAGGCCTTTTATTTTACTTTATTTAATATTTTACTTTTTAGTTGTAGTTGGACACAATACCTTTATTTATTTTTATGTGGTGCAGAGGATCGAACCCAGGGTCTCGCACATGCTAGGCGAGCGCTCTACCACTGAGCTACAACCCCAGCCCCCAGGCCTTTGATTTTTTTATTCTGAATGAAATGAGAAGCCTTTGGAGGGTTTATATGGAGGAGAGAAATGGTCTGACCCAAATGATCAGCTTTCAATCACTATGACATAATACCCAAGATAAACAACTAAAGGGAGGAAAGATTTATTTTAGCTTATGGTTTCAGTTCATGATCAGTTCTATTGCTTTTGGACCTATGTGAAGCAGAATATCAAGATAAAGATGTATATAGTAAAGCAAAGCTGCTCTCCTCATGACAGCTAGGAAACAAAAGGAGATAGAAAGGAAGGGACTATGGTCCCAAAACTCCATTCAAGGGCACCCCCCAGTGACCTTCCTTCATTCCACTAGGCCCTACCTCCTAAAGGTTATACCACCTTCCAATAGGACCGAGGGCTGGGGACCAAGCCTTCAACACATGGGCCTTTGAGGGATATCCAGGATTCACATTCTGGTAAGATTTAATAGAACCACCTTGGCTACCATGTTGTGAAGAGATTGAGGGAACAGAACAGAAGCAGGGGGGGATCAACTGACCATTGCTCTAATCTAGGCTAAAAACAGTAGTGACTTGGACAAGGAAGGTGGCAGTGAGGCTAATTAGATTCTAGATGTGTAGTTTGAAAGGCTAAGCCAATAGGATTTAATAATATTAAAAGTGGGATTGAGAGGTGACTCCAGCAATTTCAGCTAAGATGCGTAAGACCTGAGGAAGAGAGTATCAAGAAGCCCATTTTTAAAGTAGTTTTTGTGTTTTTATGTGTAGTGCCAGGGATTGAATCCAGGACCTTGTGCATGTGAGGCAAGCATTCTAACAAAACTGAGCTATAGCCCCAGCCTAAGAGCCCCATTTTAGATTCTGCTCCTCTTACACAAGTTTGAGGCCAGCCTCAGCAACTTATCAGGACTTTATCTCAAAATAAAAGGGCTGTGGATGTGGCTCAATGGTAAAGCAGGACCAACAAAAAAAGAAAAAGATTTTACCTCCTCTGCCTTGAATGTCTTTGGGAATGGCACTATTGACTACAGCCAATTCCCACATTACTTATAAACCCCAAGTAATCCTTCCAGTTATGTTTCCTGGCAGGCATCCAAGACTTTATGAATCCTCACTCTTGGCACTGTCCTGCCTCAGTGCCATTGCACATGTGGTGCTCCCTCTCTAGGTGCCCTTTGCCCACCTGCTTCCTTTAAGATAATTCCAGTGTCACTCTTCCCTTTAGCCTTCTTGCTGTCTACACAGGGAGTTGCTGTTTGTCTCACCAAACCTTGAGCCTGTTTCTTCAAGAAGCCCAAGACTTTTTGAGAGAATTGGGGGTAGTAGGGTTTGAGTTGCCCACTGTGGGCATTGTCTGCCAAATAAATAATTAAATACCGTCATGTCTGCACCTAACCCAGATAGTTTACTGTGATTGTTAAACTTATGACTAGTCTGGACTGCTTTGAGCTTTGGCGCTCTCTCTCTCTCTCTCTCTCTCTCTCTCTCTCTCTCTCTCTCTCTTTCTTTCTTTCGTAGTGTTGGGGATTGAATCCAGGGCCTTGTGCATGTGAGGCATGAGGCAAGCACTCTGCCAACTGAGCTATATCCCAATTCCTCTGATTTTTTATTTTATTTTTATTTTTGAAGGTACAGGATTTTCCTTCTACTTGAACCGAACTCTAAGCTAGCGGAGCAACCCAGGTGTTAGTTAGGGTGTTAGTGTCTTGTTGGCTGTTCATACCTTCATGAGTTTTCACCTTAAATCACTCATAAAGAAGCTGTGCAGCTCCCTGGGGTCCTTGTTTTGCCTCTATTCTGGGGATTGAACCCAGGGGTACTGTACCACTGAGCTACATTCCAAGCACTTTTTATTTTTGAGGGTCTCACTAAGTTGCTGAAGCTGGCCTTAAGCTTTTTATCCTCCTGCTTCAGCCTCCAAGTAGGCTGGAATTAACAGATGTGCATCACTCTACCCAACTACTTTGCTATCTTTGAGTGTTCCAACCACAGCAAACTTAAAATGGGTATGAGGTCAGAAAAACTGTTTTCATTTCCTTTCCCCTCTACTGGAAGTGAACAGTTTCTCTTTTTACCTCTCGAAGTTGACCAGTGGAAATTTTCAGAGAACAGTCTGCAGGACACTTAGGGCCCTCTCTGGAGTTATAACTGAGAATGCCACACCTATCCCCAAAGAATATGGATTATCTTGACCCAAACAAAATTATCTAATAAAATTATAATGTCCATGATGTGTGTCTTCCCCTCAATCCCATCTGTATTATCAGGGTTCTCCAGAGAATCAGAACTAAGAACATACTGTGAGAGAGAGATTTATTTGAAGATACTGGTACAGACATATGCCTGTAATTTTCAGCCTCTCAAGAGGCTAAGGCAGGAGGATTGCAAATTTAAGCCTCAGCAATTTAGCAACACATTGTATCAAAATAAAAACTAAAACTGCTGGAGATGGGGCTGGGGCTGTAGCTCAGTGGCTGAGCACTTGCTTAACATGGGTTAGAACCTCAGCATCACATATAAATAAACAACAACAAAAAAGCATTCTGAACATATGCAACTACAAAAAGATGGAGATGAAGCACAGTGGTAAAGTGCCCCTGGGTTCAATCCTCAGTACCAATAAATAAATAAATGAATAAATAAAACCTGCCAGGCAGGCCAGCCTGCTAGAAATTCTGGCAAGAGTCTATATTACTTGGGCCTCAAGGCATTCTGGAGGTATAATTCCCTCCTCTGAGGAGAACTTCAGTCTTTTCAGTCAGCCCTTCTACTGATTGTGTGAGGCCCACTCACATTATTCCATGTAGTCTGCTTTAGTCAAAATCATCTGACTTAAATGTTGATCACATCTAAAAAAGTACCTTCAGAGCAACATCTAGACTGGCATTTGAATGGCCCGCCCTATAGTGTAGTTGAGTTGATCACATAAAATTGACTGTCATATACCTATCTTCAACTCCAGCCTTGGGTTGTGTTTGTTGTTGAAACAGGTTCTTACTAATTTACTGAGCTGGCCTTGGAGTTGTGATCCTCCTGCCTCAACTCCATTCATGCCTCTTAAGAACCTTTTCCTGGGCTGGGGATGTGGCTCAAGCGGTAGCGCGCTCGCCTGGCATGCGAGCGGCCCGGGTTCGATCCTCAGCACCACATACCAACATAGATGTTGTGTCCGCCGAGAACTAAGAAATAAATATTAAAAATTCTCTCTCTCTCTCCTCTCTCTCCTCTCTCACTCTCTCTTTAAAAAAAAAAAAAAAAAAAGAACCTTTTCCTGGGGCTGGTGTTGTGGCTCAGTGGTGGAACACTCACCTAGCACACATGAGGCTCTGGGTTCCATCCTCAGCACCACATAATAATGAAATAAAGGTATTGTGTCCACCTACAACTAAAAAATATTCAGAGAGAGAGAGAGAGAGAGAGAACCTATTCTTGCAGGCATGGTGGCACATGCCTATAATCCCAGCAACTTGGCAGGCCAAGGCAGGAGGACTACAAGTTTGAAGCCACCTCATCAACTTAGTAAGGCCCTAAGTGATTCAGTGAGACTCTGCCTTAAAATGAAAAAGAACTACAGTTGTAGCTTAGTGGTTGAGCATCCCTGAGTCTAATTCCCAGTACTGAAGCCAGAGGGAGGGTTTTGGAGAGACCAATAACCTTTCCTCTTTATTTAACCCATAACTTTCCAGTCACTGTGACCATTTTCAGTCTAAGCTGAGTAACCCTTTCTCTTCTCCCAGGCCACTTTCTAGTCCTATAGGAGGCATTGCATGGTCCATCTGCTTTGGAGAAATAAGATGTTTTCCCTAGTGTAAACCCTTGGAACTTTGAGATTTCCTATTGTGTCTTACTTGTAGGCATTGGGAAGAATGTGGTTTGTGAAAAGGCAGCAACATCGATAGATGCCTTCCGGATGGTGACAGCTTCACGCTACTACCCACAGCTGATGAGCCTGGTGGGGAATGTGCTGCGCTTCCTGCCTGCTTTTGTGCGCATGAAACAACTAATTGCAGAGCACTATGTAGGTGCAGTGATGATCTGCGATGCCCGCGTATACTCAGGCAGCCTGCTCAGCCCCAGCTACGGCTGGATCTGTGATGAGCTCATGGGTGGAGGGGGCCTGCACACCATGGGCACCTACATCGTGGACCTGCTGACCCACCTGACTGGCCGGAAAGCTGAGAAGGTGCATGGGCTGCTCAAGACCTTTGTGAGACAGAATGCTGCCATCCGTGGCATCCGGCATGTAACCAGCGATGACTTCTGTTTCTTCCAGATGCTTATGGGTGGTGGGGTGTGCAGCACAGTGACACTCAACTTCAACATGCCAGGTGCCTTTGTGCATGAAGTCATGGTGGTCGGCTCCGCAGGACGTCTTGTTGCCCGGGGAGCTGACCTCTATGGGCAGAAGAACACTGCCATGCAAGAGGAGCTGCTTGTGAGGGACTCCCTGTCTATGGGTGCAGGGCTGCCAGATCAGGGGCCCCAGGACGTCCCACTGCTCTACTTGAAAGGCATGGTCTACATGGTACAGGCCTTGCGCCAGTCCTTCCAGGGACAGGGCGACCGCCGTACCTGGGATCGTGCTCCAGTTTCCATGGCTGCCTCATTTGAGGATGGGCTGTATATGCAGAGTGTGGTAGATGCCATCAAAAGGTCAAGTCGATCAGGGGAGTGGGAGACTGTGGAGGTGCTGACAGAGGAACCTGATGCCAACCAGAACCTATGTGAGGCACTTCAGCGGAACAATCTATGACCTCTACATGGGCTCCCTGCCACAGAGCAGAGGGGCCAGGGATGAAACCAGAACTGTGATGGGGACTTGGCCATAGCAAAGACAGTATCATAATCAGCTCGGACTAAAACTGGGAGACAATTGAAGGGGCCCAAGGAAGATGACTTGTCCATCTGCTCATTTACTTCTCAAGACTTGAAGAGTAGCATGTGCCCCTACTGCCATGGCCTAGGCTTGCACAGTGTCAGGGCAGAGTTGCTACCAGGCCTCTTCATGGTTCTGCTAGTGAGCAGGGCCAGCAAAAGCCTGACTTGTGGGCCTGATCTCTGTTCTGACAGGATAAGAAAGCCCAAGAAACCAGCTTGGCTAATGCCAGAGGATAAATGACAAGGAACTTTGTTTCCATGCCCTTCTGGGCCAGGACATCTCAGGAACAGTAAGGGCAGTAAGTCGTCCTTCAGGGATCCTCACCTGCCCTTCCATGCAGCCAGACCCTTCTGGCCTCCAGGCTGACCCTTCCTGCGTGGAAGAGGGGTTTCTGTATTAGATGAGCTCTGGGGCTGTTGACCTAAGGAAAAGGGCCCCTGATTTGGCAGAGAGAAGACAAGGGGGAACTGTAGAACATCTGATGTCAATTAATAAATCGGAAAAATGTGACAGCATGATTCGTGGGTTTTGATTGGTGATTGGGGTTCTTTAATAATGAAAGATTTGTTTATTGCTATAGTTTTTATCTTTCCTCATGACCCATAGCAGCTCTGAGCCTGCCATGGATTTATCACCATCTACTGAGCCACAGAGGCTTCTGCCACTGCCTGCCCTTGTCTCCTGCTTGTTCCCTCATGGCCAAGTCCCAGGAGTCCTCCAAAGAAAAGTGTTTTCTCGACAGGTACACTCCTGTAATCCCAGCCATTCAGTTGAGGATTGAGGCAGGAGGATCAAAATCTAGGGCCAGTTGGGGCAATTTAAAAAGTGTTTCCTCAGAAGACAGTACACAAGTCTTCCATTAGGGGGTGCAGTTGGGCCTTGTGTTTCAGGCAGTCAGGGCAAGCCTCCTTGGCTTGAGGCCTGGAGGGATTCTGTTCTTCCAGCCCCGTGGTTTGGCTCCTGGAGAGACAGGAGCTTGAGGAGGAAGGGACCTCTGCTGCCTCTCAGAGTAGGTTTGGCTAACACTGCTTAACCCACCTGTACAGTCACTATCCATGTGTATGACTTTGTTCCTTTTTAGCCATGTCTGCCCCTTTATTTCCTTTGCCAGCCTGCTAGATGTGAAGCCTGGACAAACTCTTCCCTTCTCTAGCCTTCCTCCCTCTTCCCGCCCTGGGCTTCTTGCCAAAAAGGCGCAAGGAGTTTTGCTTCTTCCTCTTGGCACCCCTTATAGAAGTCACCAGGCCTGTTTTCCTGTAGTGACCTGCTTTCAGACATTGTCCTTGTGAGACAAAATAACAAGGGTTAGTGTTGGAGTAATCTTATGGCATGCTGGGCCCCCAGGGTAAACAACTCATGCATATTATTTCAACTCCAAACCACTCTGTGAAGATTTAGTAGGCCCATTATTCAGATCAGAAAACAGGCACAGTGGGGTAAAGTTACTGCCTTCCTGTAGATTATAAGAAATGGAGCCAGGAGTATCTGCATTTGAGAATCTTAACTCACAAGCCCAGATGTGTCCCTCCTGGAGCAGGAGTCTCAACCTATCCTGAACTAGGGGGAGAAGAGAAAGCCCACCATTAGGCTGATAGTTAATTGTCCCTGGGACTCAGCTCAGCAGGTCAGTCACTCTGGGTATTACTGGGGTGTCCAAGTCCCTCCTAAATTTGGGGCTTGACCAAGAAAACATAAGATGCTCGTACATAAGAAAAGTCCATGTTGCTGACCCACAGTGGCCAAATGTTGGTTTTGGAGGACTGCTGTTTACAGAGACAGATTCCCAGAAGTGCTGGGGCAGATTGCAGTGAGCCTAGTGTAGAGCTGCTTTTGTTTATTTTAATTTGGGGGGGGGGGTTGTAGATTGATTCAATACCTTTTTTATTTATTTTAATGTGGTGCTGAGGATCGAACCCAGTGCCTCACACATGCTAGGCAAGCACTCTAGCACTGAGCCACAATCCCAGCCCCTAGAACTGCTTTTATGAGACCCCAAGTTCTCTGAGGGAACCCCCCCATCACCCTATCCCCCTGACATTTTTCCTTCAGTATGGGGGTCTTTACTACTGAGCTACATCCCCAGGTCTTTTTATTTTTTATTCTGGGACAGGGTCTTGCTAAGTCACCCAGTGAGGTCTCAAACTTGCTGTCCTCCTGCCTCAGCCTTGCTAGTCACTAGATTACAGACATGTGCTCCTGGGCCTAATCCTCCTGACATCTTCACCATCGTGTACCTCTTGGGCATCATAGCTCACTGGTTCCACTTTGGGAATGGGGAGGAGAATTGAGCCTGGAAGTGGCCCAGATGCCTATGATCAATGGATCCCATGGGTGAGCAGAGCCCAAACTGGCTCCTGGCTTGTCCTGCAGCGCCCCCTCACGGAGGAAGGTAGCAGCATCTCCTAGGACCTGAAATTTGATTCCCAAATTTTGGAAAGCTCCCAACACTTCTTAAGTCAAAGTAAAGTTTTTACAAGCTCAGTGAAAATTCATCTTGTCCCCTCTGAATCAACAATCAGAAGATAACTTACAAAATAAGTTATCTAAGATAACAGTCACCAGCCTCCAAACAAATCTAGGCCTCACATTCACTAAGACCTGGCAGCTACTTCCTCACCTTCCTGTCCTGTCTCTTTTCCATTCTTCACACTGCTGCCCATTTGACCTCTCCATAATGTCAGGCCAAGGACCCTGTTTGTCTGTACTCCTCTTTGTCACCCCCCAATTTGGCCAGTTTGGGCCCCTGATGTTCACGTGATGTTTCAGCCACACTGAGCAGCCCTCCTGCATAGAGCTGACATCTTCCACACCAGCACAGTTTCATTCCTGACTTTTCCTTGGCCTGGAAAGCACTAGCTCTCCAGGAGTAACTGGAGGGCCACCTGATTACTACTTCTCCCCTGATTACTACTTCCCTAGGCAACAGTGGCCACCCCATTACCTGTGGTCCCTCATTTCCCCTTGAATCATGCTACCTCAGCATTTCCCCCTTAGAGTGAGCTTCTAGGAGCAGCAGTAACTTCTCCCTTCCTGTGGCTCCCATTACCCCTGCTTAGAACAGTTCTTTTCTAATCATCATTCCCTCCTTCACCTGTGGGGAAATGAGCAGAGCTTCCTTCTCAATGCTGGTCTTGACCATACCACCAGCCCCAAAGACCACCAAGAGAGTAGATGCTTGGCCTTCTTAGATCAGGCCTTAACCAGAGAGCCAAGTCCACAGATTTTATAGAACTCAGAGGAAGGCAGAGAGCCTCACAGGCTCCAGCATGTGGTCTTACTTCCTTTTTTAAAAAATTTAGTTGTTGATGGATCTTTATTTTACTTATTTGTATGTGGTGCTAAGAATTGAACCCAGGGCCTCACACATGCTAGGCAAGCACTATTCCACAGAGCTACAACTCCAGCCCATGTGGACTTACTTTCAACATGTTCAAGAACACTTCCCTGGGGCTGGGGATGTGGCTCAAGCGGTAGCGTGCTCGCCTGGCATGCATGCGGCCCGGGTTCGATCCTCAGCACCACATACAAAGATGTTGTGTCCGCCAATAACTAAAATAAATAAATATTAAAAACTTCTTTTTTTTTTGAATTTTAATATTTATTTTTTGGTTATCGGCGGACACAACATCTTTGTATGTGGTGCTGAGGATCGAACCTGGGCCGCACGCATGCCAGGCAAGCGCGCTACCGCTTGAGCCACATCCCAGCCCTAAAAAATTCTTTAAAAAAACAAGAACACTTCCCTGCAGGCCTCTGCTTCCTCAGCCATAAAGTGAGGTCAACCTCAATTATCTAGCTCTGAAATACCCTGAAGAATCTGAGTTCATCTCTACGGATGAGATTCAGTCTGTGTGGGCTCTATGGACAGTATCACCTTGGGGTGGGCAAAATACAACCCAGGGAAATCTAAAGATGAAAAGAGAAAGAAGTGTCCAGACCTCATGGCTTGCTTATGACCTTGCAATGGAACAATTGAGTATCCAAGTGACCCTCCCAAAGGAGGGAACAGCCAGGAATAATGCCAAGAAAAAGGGCCATGCCCATTTTCATCCTGCCTGGGCCTGCCCACTCAGCCTCCTCTGATAACCATGCTGACTATTATTCCAGGGTCCCAGCACATTGTTGTGTAATTCAGATAGCTTAATTCATTCAGATTCTGACCTATCCTCTCCACAGCCTCCTCCAACCCCTCAATGGTCTCCCCATCTTTGGTACCTTTTATGGGGGTTGTCTGATAGGTGGATATGATTCATTGATGTGTGTCTTTGGGGAATTCCCAGTTCAGTTGCAAAGACAGTTATATTCCACAGTTTCAATAGTATACAATACAAGGCAACATTGCCTGCTGCCTGGCTCAGCAGAAAGAGGGTACCCAAATTGTCAAGGATCATGTGTGCACTAGCCAGACGGATGGGTTAGGGAATAAAGGCTTCTTAGCAGGAAAACCCCATGTGCAGAGAGTGAAAGTAAGAAAAGGTGTGGCTGACCAGGGAGTTAGAGACACTGGGAAGTTTCAAGGCAGCTGGGGCAAGAGGAGAAAGGTGCTAGAGGGACAGTGACACCATCAAGGGTGCAGAAGTGTGAGGCAGGGTCACTGCATAGATCCAGCTGTGGTAATGGGTGGAAAATATTTCAAAGCTGCCACTTAGGGCAGGTAAATGAACCTTTCCACCCAGGAATACCATGTGTTGGTCCCCTTGAGGTCAGGCTAAACACAGGCCCTTCCCTGAGAGACAGCAGGGCCAAATGCCTGCTTCTCATGACCTTTTTTTGTGGGGAGGGGATACTGGGGATTAAATCCACGGTACTTTACCATTAAGCCACATCCTCAGTCCTTTTTATTTTTTGAGACAGGGTCTCACTAAGTTCCTCGGAGCCTCACAAAGTTGCTGAGAATGGCTTTGAACTTGCAATCCTGCCTTAGCCTCCCACGCCTCTGGGACTACCAATGTGTGCCACCATGCCCATCTGCATGACCTTTTCTCTGCCTCAGGTTCCTTCCCCATTCCCTCTTCATTCCCCACCATTAGCCTACCTGACCCTGATTCACCTGGAGAGACTTAAATACACAGAACTGGGCCCTTTGCCTGCCCAAACCCACTTTTTATTCAGGCCTAGGATGGTACCCAGGAATCTCATTTGTCAGATGACATGGCCCCTGGTAATCCAGATGACTGGCCCAACTTCAAACTCTGCACAGGAGAGTCCTTCACCCTTCTTCACAGCCTCTTTCTTTCCCCAATTCAAGCATCATATTTGGGGAATTGGTCTTAGAAAAGGAAAAATGTTTATTTTCCAAGTTCTCAAATGGGAGCAGGGGCCAAATTTCCCCCTCCATCTAGCCCTCAGGCTACAGCCCTGGAGAATGGGAACACCCAGTGGGTGAAGTCACTTGTACTGAGGGGAGAGTGGGGGCACAAGGGGAGCAGTGCAGACACTCAGCATCTTGTCGATATCCACCTGGGTTGACTTATCCACCTCTGCCTTGAGGTGGCCACGCATCCCCAAGCTGGGAAAAACCCCAAGCTCCACTCCAGCCTCCTCTCCCAGGGGAGCCAAGGCATGAGTGGGGGGAACTAACACATTGGAATAGGGCAAAGGGAGACCTAAGCCCAGCTCACCTGCCACAGGGAGCAAGGCCTGCAGCTGCTCCACACCTGCCTCCTCAGGAACCAGGGCCAACTCTGACTCAGGCTCTACCTCAGCCTCCCTGTCTTCCTCCCCTGCCTGGTTCAGCTCAGGGTTGCAATAGTTGATATACTGGTACAATGGCCGGAGGCGCTGAGCTTTTCCTGCAAGGACCCGGGGCAGGACAGGGGCTGGAGCGCCAGGCTGTGCAATGTCAGCTCCAGCAAGCAGGGAAAGAAGGGAAAGCCCAAGGACTGCCACTCACGTTCCAGCCCCAGGGTCTCTGGGGGTGCAGACACAGTGCTGGCTATAGCTGGAAGCATGGGAGCCCCCAGACTTTTGCGTTTCTTGGCTTTTTTGTGCTGTTTGGCAGATGGTGAGGGTTCATTCTGACAGCCCTCCAGCTCCTCTCTCTGCAGCAGCATCCCTGGTGGCAGCTCAGCTTCAGTCCTAGGATGGGCATGGTAGCTAGGTCCTGGGAGGCTGGGAGACTAAAGTTGGGGACAAGAGGCCTGAGAGGCAGCCTTCAGCCTCTGGCTCCTTTGCCTTGAGCCTAGGGACTAGCCCCGCCTATCCCACCAATCCAGGACTATAAAGCTATCCCTTTCTTGGTCAATGAAATCCCAGGCCCAATAGGGTCCCAGCACTTATGTGACCTCATTCCCCTTCAAGACATGGAGGTTCCATCTCTCTTGGTGCTGGTGCTCCCTATGCCAGAGCTCTTGAGGAACAGAATAGGCAGAGTGATGATAGTGGCAGGGGACAAGAATCTGCCCCACAGCCATACAGGATTTAGGAATTCTCCAGGGGTTAGTTTGAGGCTCAACCCCATCCCTGCAGTTCCTTCCCTCTGAAAAACCTCCTCACTTGATCGGTTTCCTCTTCAGTCCATGACTGGGCCCCACGATGGAGGCCCCAAGCCTGGGGCCTCTCTCGACTCCTGCCTCTGCCTCAAGCACTTCTTCCTCCAGCTTGATCCCCTCCTCCTGGAGCTCTGGCTCTCTGCAGTGTCCTGTTGGACACACGTCTTCACCCTGGGTACTGCAGGCCTCATAAGCTGGCACTGGGCACTGGTCTCCCATCATTGAGCACTAGAGGCAACACATAGGTAATTAGTTGCCATGGCCAAACAAAAGATGTAGGAATCAGCCATTCAATGCCCAACATCAGCCCCCAAACACCAGAGAAAGGGCACCAGCCCGGGCCCCTCCACTGTAAGGCCTGAACTGGCAGTTAGGGGGTCAGATCACTCAAAGTTCCGCCCTCAGAGCACCGTGGCCAAATGTTTGAAGGCTGATGGCCAGATCATCAGGACCATCACCTCAGGGCTCTGAGCATGATTAACTGGTGACTCCACAACCTGGACCAGCCCTGCAACTGTCCCCTCTGGGTCCCCTGGCTTCCTCTCGGCCCCTGAGGCCATGGCTTCGATGGGTCAGAGCATTCTCGACGGTTGCTGCGGTAGGAGAGAGGGCACCCAGGGGCTGGACTGGTGGACCCTGTGTTGACTGAGGAACCCGCCAGGCGGCTAGAGCCTAGCCTAGCTCCCAATGGGACTGAAGGCTGTTCCGCCCATTCGGCTGGAACTACAAGCCCCAGAAGGCTTATCGCCAGATCATTGACCCCTGACCTCAGAGATGGAAAGCTATTTGTTGCCTGGCAACAGCAACTCCCGTCAGGTTGCAGAAGCTGGCGGCAAAACTGCTCAAGTGAGTCCCCGCGGGGGGCGTGCGGAGAGGGACAGCGAACCCGCAAAGAAGTGGGCTAAAATCGGGGTCGCAAAGGCAGCAAGGGTAGGCCGGGCCAGGAGCGCGGAGGAAGCTGGGGGAGTGATGGGAAGTGGAAAGCACGGCCTGGCTGCAGGGTCTGGGTTGAAGGAGGAAGCACCGGGGTAGGGAAAGGGGTTCCGGCGGGAGATGCGCAGCGTGGCAGGCCTCGGTGCACCGTTGCAGGGCGTCGACCGCAGCATGTGCGAAGGCCCGTCCCGCATCTCGGGGCCCATTCCCCCAGATCCTACGCTCTGCCCTGACTACTACCGGCGACCCGCCTCAGGTGAGTTGGAGCGTGCAGAGCGTGCCGCGGTGGGGCGAATTCCCCACTCCATAACTGAGCCCCGCACTCCACCCGGTCCCACCTCCTAGCCCAAGGACGCCTCGAGGGAACCGCTTTGAAGCTGGACCTGCTGACCTCGGAACCTGATTTGGACGCTGCCCCTCCCCGTGGCCCCCGCATCAGGCCCGGAGCCCGAGAAATCCTGGAGCGTAGCCAAATAGGCGTGGGGGATGTGCTGCTGCAACTGGGAGACATCTCCCTCGGTCCAGGAGCTTCTCCCAAGAGTAAGTCCCAGCCAGATAGAGCAGCAGTTGGAGATCAAAAGTGGAGATCTAAAGGAGCTGCTCCTTCTTCCCTGACCCGGACGCTGGCTTTGCCCCTGTAGATCTGTTTCCCCAATATAAAAGGAGTAGGAAATGAACTACCTCCTCGCAGGAGTGGACTGAATGAGATAGTCCCAGGAAGTCCTAGCTTCATGCATTCATGCATCAATGAAACACTTTGAAACAGGATTCATATAGATACTAGGAAAACAAAATCAAGGACAAGTGTGGGTCATCATAAAGTTAAGGTGGGAGGCAATAAACAAGAGATGAGTGTAATATGCGAGATGATTAATGGTATACTTCACTATAAAAATGTAAAAAACTGGGGTGGGGATGTAGCTCAGTAGTAGAGTGTTTGCCTAGCATGTACAAGACCTCAGGTTTGATGTCACAAAACAATAACAAGTTAAAAATGTAAAAAATAACAAAGAGATATGTACTATGTTAGGAAGGAAAGGCATAAGTTGATGCGATGGAATATGTGTGTGGGGTCTAACCCAGATGGGAGAGCCAGGGATATCTTTGTGCAGGAGGCAGGGTATGGGCCTATACTAAGATCTAGTTTAAGTTGGGTTGCATGGGCCATACATGGAGCAGAGCATGGCAGCATATTTTCTCCAGGGAAGGATCCTAAAGACCATGAGAAGGAAAATCTGAGGCGGATCAGAGAGATACAGAAGCGCTTCCGAGAGCAAAAGCACAGCCGGGAGCAGGGCCAGCTCAGGCCCCTGAAGGAACTGTGGCGGTCACCCAAGTATGACAAGGTGGAATCCCGACTCAAAGCCCAGCTGCAGGTATCTGTTTTAGGGAGCCAGAAATATTGTCTTTGTTGGCCATCAGGCAAAATTATACCGTGATCTGAGTTATGGGAAGGGAAGAAATCACAGAGAATTAAGATAACAAAGTATTAAGGGACAGCTGGTACTGCTGCAGGCATATCTGGGGTCTCTGCAGAAGTGGTAATGGCTGGGCTAATCATGAGGGTCCAGTAGGAATTAGGCAAGGGAAGTGTGGGAGAGAACATTCCATGGAAAGAGAACTTTACAAGTAGATGTTCCGAGACTAGAGGGTGAGCAGTGGGGATCCTGGGTACAGTTCACTGTGAGGGGGGAGAAGTATGAGTTTAAGCCAAGAAGTCAGATGAACCCACATCTGAAAGGACCACCTAAGCTACTTTCCAATGTTTTTGTGTGTGTGCGAATGTGTGCCATGTGGTTGTGTTGAGAATCAAACCCAGGGTCTCATTCATGCTAAGCATGTATTTTACCACTAAGCTATACCCCCTGGTCTTTCAACATTTATCTGAGGATAGTAGGGAGGGCAGGGGCTGGGACTGGGGTATAGTGGCCCCTGTATTGGGTAGGCACCATTCCTCTAAGAAGGAGAACTGAGAGAAAAGACAAGGTCACATAAGGATATACTGAAGCTCAGGCATCTGTGGGACTCCCAGGGGGTGGGAGTGTGTCCAGGAAGCAGATGGATGCTCAGGTCTGGATCTCAGGCATGAGATCCAGGAGTTATTGATGAGCAGGTTGAGAACAATGAGACCAAGGAAGTGGCCCCCTGGATTTGAGGGCTTGAAAGCCAGCCCTCAATGACCTTGGGGGGCTGAAGCTTGGCTAGGAGGGAGAAAAAAGTGCTAGCTGAACTGAGAGGGAGAAAAAAGTGCTAGCTGAACTGAATTAGAATGAAATATAGTTTGTTTCCTTAAATGTAGAAGAGACCCCCATGTTTAAATGCTAATAAGAAGTGGTCCTTTAAGAAAGAAAAGGCTCTGGGCTAGGAATGTGGCTCAAGTGGTAGCCCGCTTGCCTGGTATGCATGCGGCCTGGGTTCGATCCTCAGCATCACATACAAATAAAGATGTTGTGTCCGCCGAGAACTAAAAATAAATATTAAAAAAATTCTTTCTCTCTCTCTCTCTCTCAAAAAAAAAAAAAAAAAAAAAAAAAAGAAGAGGCCCTATAGGGATGGGGAGAGAAAAATCCTGAAAGGCCAGAAGGCTAGAGGCATGCCCTTGTGGTTTGAAACCCTGATGTCAGCCTAACTGATTCCTCTGCTATGTCCTGCCCTGCAGGAGCCTGACCCCGCCTCTGCAACAGAGCATGCCCACTTCCTGCGGGCACACTCCCGCTGTGGCCCTGGGCTCCCACCACCCCGTGTCCCCAGTCTCCAGCTAACCCCACCAGGACCCAAAGCTAAGGTGAGAGGATATGTGGGAGCTAGGAGGTGGTTGGGCAGGAATCCTGTGGGTGGGCATACAAAAGTACAACACAATGCTATTAACACCCACCATTCTTGCCATGTCCTACAGGGATCAGGCCTGAGTGTGGATTTCATTAGTCACAATGCCCAAGCTGCCAAGAGGGCCCCCCGGCGCCATTCCCGCTCACTGCAGGCCCTGGCACAGGTGCTGGAGCAGCAACGTCAAGCCCAGGAGCACTACAACGCAACACAGAAGGGCCATGTGCCTCGTTAGTAGGTCTCAGTGTCCAACACCCTGGGTGAGGGGCATCTATGGAGGGTGGGAGTCAATTGTCTTGGTTTCCTCAACCCTAGGCCTGTGTATTTACAGCTTGTTGGAGCGCAGGGATATGTGGCGGCGGGAGGCTGAAGCCCGCCAGCATAGCCAGCCAGACCCTGACATGCCCCCTGGTCATACCTGCATGCCTGAGAACCAGCGGCTGGAAACACTGAATAGTCTGCTCCAGAGTGAGTACTTGGGCAAGCGGGGCAGGATGGGGAGCCCACTGGGAACCATGCATCTCTGCCCAGTACTCACTGTTCCTGGGCCCCTGTAGGCCAGAGCCAGCTGCTGCGTGAGCTGGTACTGCTACCTGCCGGGGCAGACTCGCTGAGAGCCCAAGGCCACCGTGTTGAGCTGGACCGGAAGCTGGTGCAGGTAGAAGAGGCCATCAAGATCTTTTCCCGGCCCAAAGTCTTCGTGAAGATGGATGCCTGAGCCCCTTTGTTGGAGCAGTGGCAGGAAGATCCACACTGAGGATTGCCACATGGCTGCAAGAGGCAACAGGCCCGGTTATACAGCAGAGGTCCAAAAAGAGGAGCTTTCTGGGCAGGCAATATACCCAGAGTATTCTTCCCAGCTATCTGTGGTTGTAGAAGGGCCATCCCAGCCTTTAAACCCTTTTGACAAAATTAAACCTTTTGTACACAGTGGGGTTTGTTTCCATAAGAGTTTTGTTTGGAGGGAGGACTGGGGATTGAACCCAAGGTGCTAGGCAAGTGCTCTATCACTGAACTATATCAACATCCCTTTTTATTTTATTTTGAGAGAGCATCTCACTAAGTTGCCCAATCTGGCCTTCAACTTGCCATCCTCCTGCCTCATCCTCCTGAGTCACTGGAATTATAGGCATGTCCAATAATGTTTGGTCCATAGAAGCTTTCCTTACTTCAGAAATGCAAAGCCCCATGACCTTCCTTCTGCCTAACCATGGAAAGGTCTTTCCACTGCCCCTGTCATTCCTGTTTCATATCCAGAGTAGAAGGTAGGCTTATGGGATTGGAGAGGAGGCTGGGACTGGGACACAGAAGGACCATGTCTGTGTTTGTAGAAAACTTTTAATGTTCCTCAGGCTGAGAGGGCCCAATGGAACAAGCAAGCTAACCCCCGCCCCAACCAGGATGTCCCTACCATGTCCCAGCAGCCTAGAATAGAAAAGGGCTGCATCCTTGCCTGTCAGAGGCTGAAGCCGCTACCATCTCCTCGTATGCTACTCCCCCAGCCAGAGCTGGCCTGTTCCTGGCCATCCAGGGAGGGCAGAGAGTTTCGGACACCAGGAAGTAGGCAGCCGGGGTGCAGGTCCCAGCATGGCGGCTGAGACAGCCCATTGGAACGTGGAGGCGGTCGGTTCTCAATGACCAGGTCACTGCTGTCATCATCACTGTCGGGCTCAGCAGGCCCAGGCCCTGCAGAGGGAGGCCGTGTTAGCCTCCCAGATGCCCCTCGCACCACATTATTGCGCTGGTTGGCAGGCTTGACAGTGACAATGAGGTTATGGCTGTTGGCAACCATCATGTCCGTCACTTGGTCCAAGGTCTTCCCAGCCACCTCAATACCATTGACCTCAAGGATCTCATCACTAACTGCCAGCAGCCCTGTACTCTCAGCCAGGCCCCCACGTACCAGGCGGGAGATGAATATGCCTGGAACCCGCTCCAGGCCTTGGGGAGCCACACGCACACTCATGCCATCTCGAATGTAAAAGCCCAGAGGGCGGTCTGAACCATGCTTGTGCAGTCGAACCCGTCGGTGAGTCTCAGGCAGTAGGTCCACATCTATGACTGAGGAAACCTGGCGGAAATCTTGGGGCAGGCTGATTAGCAGGGGTGGCCGCGTGCGCAGGGGTGCCACTGGTCGCAGTAGAAGCCCTTTCCTGCGCCGCTGCAGAGAGTTGGAGGCAAATGCCAGGCCGCTGGAGTCAGCTTCTGCTGTAGGAGAGGGGGGTGCTGAGATCAGAGATGCTGCTCTCCTACTTGGGCCCTTTACAGGGAGCAATGGCTATTTCCTACCACTTGGAGGTCAGGCCAAGGGCAAGGACTGCAGAAGGTGAAGACTGAGTGCTCTGGGTATGGACTAACCCTTGTAGACCTGCCCGGTCACCCTACCCCACCGAGGCTGCCCACTGTACCCCATTCTCCTCACCCCGCTTCTGCACCAGTAGGCGCAGCGGCGGGGGCCCGCTGGCCAGGGCCCGATGCAGGCTGTCGTCGTTGGTGAGGGGCAGTAGGTCGCCGTGAGCATCCGTATAGCCAAGCAGCACGTCCAGGCCTGGGATCTGGTGCACTGCACGCAGCAACCGAGAAAACTCCTGGAAGCCGCTCACGGAAGCGCGGGGCAGCGCAAAGCGTCGGAACTCAGCGTCGAACTGGAGGCGGGTGGTGGCGGGGGAGAGAAGACTGGTTAGGACAGATCTCTTTTTCACACAGATCTAAGTCTGGCAGAACTAGGGGTAAAAAAGGGCTGCTGCAAAAGCTACAGCGTTGAGCCCACACCTCAGTTCCAGTATAAGGGACGCTGTCCAAGGTCTTGTCCCCGCCCTCCACGCACCAAAACCAGAGAGGGACTCTGGAGGCTGGCAGTGGAAGGAAGGAGGATGGATAAGGAAAAACAAGCAGAAAAAAAGAATGGGACGTGGAGGATGAAGGACAGAAGTGATGGGACCAAGGAGCAGGAAAGGGGAGAAGGAGAGAATTGGGAGTGCCTAGGGCCGGGGCCGGAGCCGGGGCCGAAGGCGCCCTTACTTTGCTCTTCACCTCGACGATGCTGTCAGGACTGCGCGCCGGAGTCCTCTGCGGCCTGGCCATTGCGGGACCGGGCGGACCAGGGACAGTGCCCCAGGCAGCCCGCGGAGGCGCAGGTGCACAGCCCGGCTGGCCCGCCCGCGCCGCCCCGCCCCTACTGTAGCACTCGCCCCGCCCTCCCATCCGGACCATGACGTCAAGGGGGCAGCGACACAGAGGAACGCGGAGTCCACGTCTCCTAGGAAACAGAGATGTGGGTGGAGAACATTCTTCCTCTGCTCCTACGTCATTACGCTAGGGTTCGCACGTCCGGAAGAGTCTGAGGGGACGGACTTGGCCAATCCGAGAGGATAAAGAGGGAAGTGACATTTATTGAGCGCTGTGTACTTTTATTTCCACTGGTCTTACAAGACTAAGCATTTTGTATATGAGGAAACTGAGTCATAATAAACTTCTGCTAAACCCCTCCGGGTCACACGGCGAAGTGGCTTCGAGCCAACTCACTCAAGCCACCACCCTCAGATCTCAGCAGCTTCAGGCCCAGGATCACTCTGCCTGCGAGCCAGCCTTTGGCCCCTTCCTTCCCGGTGTCGTGAGGAACGGCCCAAGGCCAGATTGCTCCTCAGAGAGATGTCCCGATAAGAATAACTGGACCAGGATGCAGCCCATGCAGCAGAGAGCTGCACACAATTTTCCAAACAAGATGCTCTACTACTCACGCGCGGCGCACACGTGGGCGGGGCCTCGGTTTTAGGACCCGCCCAACCTCTTCCTCTTCCGATGAGAGGCGGGGCTACGGTGTCCGCGGGAAACCCCGGTCAGCCGCCTTCTACTAGGTTCTGCTGCAGGAATGGCGGGCTTGGGGAACCTGGTCCTGCGGCCCTGGATTCGAGAGCTGATCCTGGGGTCAGAAACACTTTCAAGTCCACGAGCCGGGCAGCTGCTCAAGGTGAGCCCCTAGTCAAGGCCCAGAGCCCGGGTGGGAACCGAGGTAGTGGTATTGACGCAGGTCGCTGCCGTCAGGTATTGCAGGACGCAGAGACGCCGGGCCCATCCCACGCGCCTGTTGCCCCTGACGCCGGGGCTATGCTGCTTGTGTCGGACGGGACCCACAGTGTCCGGTGCCTGGTGACGCGCGAGGCCCTGGACACCTCGGACTGGTGAGAGAGACACCGCCGGGCTCAGGGAGGTCTGAGCCCAACCTGAGAGCAAGATAAGATGTTTGAGCCCGAGGTGGGTGGGGAGAAGGCGAGTCCCAGGCGGATGGGGCTTGTATTCCTAAGGGCTGGTCTTTGAGGGTCGCGCTCGCCCCAGGGAGGAAAAAGAGTTCGGATTCTGTGGAGCTGAGGGTCGGCTACTGCTACTGCAGGTCTGCGGGGTCCGCATCCAGGTCGCCGAGGGCTGCACGGTGAGTGGCAAGGGCAGGATGGGAGGATAACTGAGCCTGGCTTCTCATAACAACTTCTGATCCTGAGACTTTTACCCCCAACTCACTTCCTTCAGCCTGCAGAGTTCTACCTCCAAGTGGACCGGTTCAGCCTGCTGCCCACTGAGCAGCCTCGGGTACTGGTTACTGGTTGGTAAGTAATGCCTCCAAGGGCTGGTGGTGTAGCTTAGTAACACAGTGCTTACAATGTGTAAGATCCTGACAATCCCAGCACTCAAAGAAAAAAAATACCTCCACCACATGCATAGGCTTTTGGTCGGAGGGCTTGGGCCCCAAGTAACACTAACTACTTATTATCCTCTTTCCCTCAGCAACCAGGACTTGGATGTGCAGAAAAAGCTGTATGACTGCCTTGAGTGAGTCTGGGGTTGTGCTCTAGGGCCAAGGGTGGCTGGGTCAGGGGATGGCAGATCTGGAACCTGAGGTCTGTCTACTATCTTTCTATAGGGACCACCTTTCAGAGTCCACCTCTTCCAATGCAGGTACTAGTATGGATTGCCCAGTGACCCTAAGTAATTCCCTATGGAGTTTCCTTTCTGTCATCACTGTGCATTTTCAGGAAGTACCCCTACCACCTTATATTTCCTCCCCTTTGATTACTTGGTCTCCTGTCCCCAGGCCTAACACTGTCCCAGCTTTTGGATGAAGTGCAGGAGGACCAGCAGCATCGGGGGGCACTAGTACATCTAGCTGAGAGCTGCCTAGTGCTGGCAGGCCCTTGCACAGCACCCCCGCTCACCCACTGGGCTGCCTCACGCTGCAGGGCCATGGTTAGTGTCAGGCTTCCCCTGTGAGATGTCAGGGTAAGGAATTGGGCAAAGGCCAGGCTAAGAGTTCACATCCCACAGGGAGAAGCTGTGTACTCTGTCCCCAGCTTATTGCTGCACATTCCTGAAAATGACCAGCAAATTCTAAGCTCTCTGGGCTCAAGTCAGAAGGTACAAGGTAAGGAGAACTGGAGAGGTCAAAAGAAGAATCTCTAGAACCCAGGGCCCACAGTGCTGATGCACATCCCAAGAACCCCCAGACTGGTTGTGAGTTGTCCCTATCAAAACTGGCTCTGCAGGACCCATCTTTGAATCTGATCTCTAATTCTTCCTCATCCAATTCCTCAGGGGAGATGGTGCTCAGGCCACAAGCACTCACTGCTGTCAGTAAGGTTCCCAGACTGCACAGGATGCTGTAAAAGTTTGCAGCAGTGATGGGGTGACCACAGACCCTGCAGGCCTGGCTGAGCTCTTGGGCCACTCAGCTGGTCTGAGAGGACTGTACCCATAGTGAGTCTCTTCCTTCCCAGGAACTCCTGCCTTAACATGTCACATGCCATTGGAGGAAAGCAGTGCCAGCATCAGCCTTCTGCCTGCCCTGCCTTTGGCTGCCCCGGACCTGGTACAGAAGCACAGCTCCCAGTCCCTACCTGCCATCTGCTCAGCCTCTGGATCCCCGCCCTTCAGTTCCCCACACCCCAGTCATACATCCAACTCCCCACTCCTGAGCTGCACTCCCAGTCTCTCGCCCCTCGACCATAACCCCAGTCCATACCAGGCCCATGTGACCAGGGCCCAGAAACTTAGCCTGGAGTTCAGAGAGCTAGGGTTGCCCCACAAGAACCAGCGGTCTTTTCCAAGGACTGGAGCCAAGGGAGTCCAGGAGCCCTGCCCTTTCTGGGTGAGT
The DNA here is from genome assembly GCF_964194105.1 of Spermophilus citellus. Classification (NCBI taxonomy): domain Eukaryota; kingdom Metazoa; phylum Chordata; class Mammalia; order Rodentia; family Sciuridae; genus Spermophilus; species Spermophilus citellus. The sequence continues at coordinate 52,364,918 of NC_138200.1, read as the reverse complement.
ATTGCCCCTCTGTAATTGAAGAATAGAATGGGGAGGGCCCTGAATAGAGCTGGGAGTTGGGTAAGCGTAGCTTTGGAAGGAATTAGGGGTCCTGTTGATCCCCCCCAGACACCACACCCCTTTCAGGACCCCCCAAAGAGGCATCGTGATGGTTCCACCTTCCAATATGAGTATGAACTACCCTGTGCATCCCTCTGTGCTCAGGTCCACGCTGTCAGGTGAGTGCCTGGGGCTGCCCTTACTCTGTTATTTTATTTATTTATCCCAGATTTTTTTTCACATTTACTTACTCTGTTGTTGAGTTTTTTTGTGTATTGCAGTGCTGGGGATGAGAACCCAGGGACTCACACTTGCTAGGCAGATGGTCTACTTCTAGGCTATATCCCTAGCCCTGCCCCTACTCTGATGGTCACCAGTTCCAGGCAACCTTGACCTGTAGCCATGGTTTCTTCCCAGGCTCCCTCCCCAACTTGTGGCATGGGTCTTGCACTTTTTGATGGAGCCACAGCCAGAGTCTGAGCTAACTCAAGTGTGAGGAGTCATGCAGGCACATCAGAGGATATGCATGTACAGGTCTGTGTCTAGGTGTGGACAAACTTATGTAGTCTGCTTCCTTCAAGTTTTTTAATAAAATAATCTCATGCGGCAAGAGAAGAGAGGATCAGGGGTTGGGGCCGCCGCCTCTTTGGTCTGTGGCTGGGGAGGGTGGGCTCCTCTCCGGGCTAGAGGGCTCTGTGGGCTGTGGGAGCAGAGGCTCAGTTCCAAGGCCAGATCCTGCAAGGGGTGAGTGGAAGAAAGAAAGGATCAGGGCTGAGCTAAGTAGTTCTGCCACCCTCCCAACTGACCCTGGCCCCCTCTTACCTAGGCTTGGGGATGGGGGTGCCTCAAGCTTTGGCCTGCGCTTGAGGACAGGGGAGCGCTGAAGCCTCAGAGGCCGTTCTAAGGAACACAGAAAGGTTAGCTCTTTGTACATCCCCAGCCATTTTTCCCATCTGCAGTCATGCAAGAATGCACACACACTCTAAGAAAACTACTGTCTTCAGAGCTTCCCTGTTCCCTATGTTGTCCTACCCCTTGTAGAGGTTGTTCTTTGGGAGGTAGAGCCAGGATGTAGGAGGGCTTGTCAAACCCTTGCACCTGGCCTTCTGGCTCTTGGATTTCTCCAAGGGCCAGACCACAGAAAACCCAGGAGCCCGGCCTCCCCAATCTCCTGCACTCAAGCACACAAGGAGGTGTGTCCCTCACCAGCAGGGGCCTGGAGCTGGTCCTCATGCACAGACACTGCTCGTCGCCCTGCCAAGAGAGGCCGAGGCCTCAGCTGGCCATCTGGGGGAGGCCAGGGTATCAGGATACGCTCCCAATAGTTACTCCCATTCCAGCCCTTGCCTCCCATCTTCAGGGTCTCCACGGGAGACAAGTTTCCAGCCAGGACTCCCTAGGCCCCAGCCCAGGGTTGGGGATGGTTTGCCTGCCTACCTTCATTCCTGGAGCCCAAGCAAGAGTCCTCTGGGAGGCCCAAGCTGTCTGGGGAGGGGCTGGCTCTGCAGGGGCTTGGGCTGGGACAAGGGGAGGGAGGTCCTGGACCATCCTGTTGGCCCCAACCTCGTCCTCTGAGCTCTGCATTCAACTGCTGTCCCAGTGTCTTCCAGGTGGCAGACTCAGGCCCCTGGCCCCCTGGGCCAGGTCTGCATGAGGGGTCTGCAGGGAAAAGGTTGTCAGCCAAGACCTGGTCCAGGCCCTGGAGATGGGTGTGAGCAATGGTCTTACCCCCCCTCTTGCCTGTCCCTGCACCTCCCATAACTCAGAGTGGCCTTTACTCACCAGCAGAGACAGAGTGGGTGCGTGACTTCATCGAGATGGGAGGGGTCTCCGTGGAACTGTCCATAATGTCACCTGCAAGTTGGGGCTGGGGGCTCAGACACCAGGCATTAGGGGCAAGGGAAAGAAAAAACTCTAGTCCCTCCCCCTCCCCCTCCCCCAGAAGAGTAACTGAGGTAACAACTATCTTTTCTTTTTTGGTACTGGGGATTGAACCCAGGGATGCTTAACCACTGAGCCACATCCCCAGGCCTTTGTATTTATTTTATTTTGAGAAAGGGCCTCACTAAATTGCTGAGGCTGGCTTTGAATTTTCCTGCTTCAGCCGCCCAAGCCACTGGGATTACAGGCATGTGCCAATATGCCCAGTAAGGTGGGGACTCTCTCTAAGGATACCTCCCTGCCCCAATCTACTACCTTACCCAGATTCCCACTTACCATCTGAGCCAGCTTTCTTGATCTCACCATCTTTGCTCTGTAGGAAACAAGACAGTCAAACCCCAGCCCTGCCCCTCTCACCCTAGCCTTGTCCATTTATTCATTCTTATTCTTATCACCCAGCCACAGAACATGGCAAACCCACCCCCAGCCCCCTGAGAGCTCAGAGTCTGGGATGACAGGTAGTAGGCACATCAAAATATGCATGCACATTTGTAGATACATAGTGTTATTTCTTAATTCTGTGGTACTTGTCACACTTTGTTTCTAAATGGAGGCTGGGTCTCACTTTATACCATGTTCTTCCTGAAAAGCTATTAAGTAGATGGTACATAGGGTTGTGGGCGTGGGGGGTGGGGTTCAAACCCAGAATTTTACACATACTAGACAAGTGTTCTACCACTGAGTTATATCCCCTAGCCTTTTATACTTTTGAGACAGGGTCTTACTAAATTGCTCAGGTTGGCCTTAAACTTGGAGTCCTCTTGCCTTAGCCTCCCCAAATAGCTGGGATTATAGGCATGGACTACCACACCCAGCAGGATGGACTGTGGTTCTTAATAGGGACTATGATTAAAAAGTGACATTAGCAAGGCAGCCAAGAAAGGAACTACAGGAATGGCTGAGGAGGAACCTGGTGTAACCCATGATGAGACTGCATGTGAAGCAGGGAGGAGTCATGCTGTGGAACACCTGAAGAGGCCTATAGTGGCGAAGACCCTATAGGATCATGTAGCAGGATTAGGAGTTTGGACAAGGTCTTGAGGGGAAGTCCCGTGGCTGTTTCAAGTATAGGTAACAGGGTCTGATTTCTGTTAGATCTGCAGAGGAAGTACTTTCTTAGGTCCTAGAAAAGATCAGTATCCTGTGCCAGGTCAGAAGCCAGAAGGGAATAAAGTTAAGTCTGAGACTATTTTGAGAGGGAAGGGAGTTGAACTGATAATTAAATTTGTGTGTGTCATAAGTCTCCTCCCCCTTGGTCACATATGTCACCCAGATTGCCACATGTCTTCTGCCCCCTCACTTCACACTCATGACCTCCCCAACTCACTTGCTTCCTCTTGCCTTCGGCACCCCCACTGCCTCGGCTTACGCCGATCCTCTGCAGCATCACTTGTACCCGCTGTTCAAAGGATGGGGCCAATTCTGTGTCTCCCCGCTCCAAGGGCCGCCGCTGGGACAGAGATAAGTAAGGAGAGAACCCACTGCCCTTAGTTCCAGAAGAGTCCTTGTCCCTGTCACCAGGCCTCACCTTATCAGGTCTGGCACCCAGTGTTGCCTCCTCCTCCTCAGCAGGCAGCAGTATCATCGAGTAGGCCTTGCTCTCCCGTGTGTAGCGAGGCCGGCTCCTGCGGGCAGTGTCAGGGCTGCTGGTGCCTCCCTCAACCCCACCAGGATCTTCACCACGCCCAGGCCGAACTGGTATCCGCAGCAAGTCTCCAAGTGTGGCTTTCCGGGTACGGGCTGCTGCCCCAGGACTGGTCTCTAGATCAGGCCGGGGACCCCGTGTTGAACGAGGCTTCTTAAAAGCAAAGAGAGTGCCCAGCTTCTTTCGAAGTGTACGGGGGACAGGAGTGGGACCCCCCTCAGTGGCCAGGTCCTCCTCGGGGGCCCAGCTGTGGGGATAATCAGCAGTAAGTGCAGAAGCCCATAGGCAGCACCCCCCTCCCACCCTCAGCAATGCCCCTCGCTCACAGACGATCCTGCTGGATCAGCCTTTTGGAGAAGAATTCCTCCACACCCTCATCCACGCGGGCACTGAGCCCATTCCCTTCCTGTGGTAGGGCTGGAGGCACCTGGGGGACACCATGAGGTCAGGGGTCAGGACTGGGTGAACTTGTGTCTTCTCCCTCCAGTGTAGCTGTTGACCCTGGTAACACTAGGAGCTGGGGTAGCCTTAGTGTTGGGCAGGAGTGCTCCCTCTCACTGCTGCCCCAGCCCCCCAGCCCACACCAGTTCTTGTCCAAGTATCTCATTCCCTGAACCACCAGGCCACCAGTAGGCTACAGCCCTCCCACCCCGCAGGGGTCACATACTCCTACTTAGCACCCACTGTTCCCAACAGTTCCTGCAGTACCCCCACCCCCACCCCGGCCTGCTGCCGGCTTAGTGGCGCCGGCTGCTGCGTCAGACCCTCGGGGGTGGGGGGGCCCTCAGGCCAGCCTCTGCCTTCTGCTGGTACCCAGCCCATGCATGCATCTCCCCAGTTATATACTGACTGGTCTCGCAGGAGTCGCAGGATTGTCCCCGCGGCTCGGCTGCCTAGCACCTATCAGTAACACCCGGGGAAAGAGGGCAAGACGGACACCCTCCCTCACACATCCACCCATGCAGCGGGCCACTCTGAGGCGCATCCCACATGAAACCCACACACCAGTGGCCTCTCAGGCATGGCCTGGGGTAGCGGGTAGCTGGGAAGAAGCCAGGACACGACTGAGGACCAGGTGGCCTTGGGCCCCCACGACCCGACTCCCTGCCAGCCCTCACCCGTGAGGAGCCATCAGGCCACTTATGACCCTTAGATCTAAAAGCCCCTGAATGGGGGAAGGGCGCTCACCTGGGGGCCCCCCGGCGGGGGGCGATGGTGGTGCTGGCGGCGTGGCCGTGGCCGGGCCCGAGTCGGATGGCGCAGGGGTTGTCCAGCGGGTGGCAGGTCCATGCGAGGCAGCGGGCCGGCTGGGGGCCCGGGGGCGGCAGGGCTAGGAGAGCCGCGCGCGGACGGCCCCGCCTGCGGCTCCGCATCTTCCCCAGGAGCCGCCAGCTCGGGCTCCCGCTCTGCTTCCTCAGCAGCACCTGAGGCGAGAGCACCAGAAGAGCAAGGAGCAGGAGTCCGAGGAGGTGGCGGCGGAGGCGCTAGGGCGGCGGGGGGACCCGCCCAGGGCGCGGGGAGGGGCCCGGCTACGCCGCCAGCCCCTCCCCCACCGCCACTGTCCGTGGTGCTGAGCGCCGCCCCGAGCGCGCGGCTCCGCATCATCATCAAGAACGCGTGTTCTTGGGGTAGAGAACAGGCAGGGAAGGCTAGGGAGCCGGTGTTCTGGCCCAGATCTGCTCAAATCTCACTCCGTGCTGACCTCAGCTTTGCAGGTTGCACAGGGTCTTGGCCTGGCCCAGGCAAGAGTTAGAAAGTACTGGAAACAGGACTGAATGAGCGTCAAGGTGTCCAGGTCCCCAGGTCTAATGGAGTGAGTTTCAGCCCGCTTGAGTAAACTCTCCTCCCCCAAGACCTTGACTTACGGTGACCAGAGGGAACCAGGTGAAAACAGTGACTGGGCTCAAGCCATTTTCGTGATGGACAGTCATCCTGGTGAGGAGGGCACAACTTCAGGCTGAGGGCACAACTCCAGAAAAACTGTTTCCATATCCCAGAGCAAGATGGAAAGATTTTGAGTTCTAGGCCTTGAATTTTGAGACTACTTACCTTCTTCTCCTCCTCCTCTTCCACTTCCTTCTCTTCCTCAGGGAAGAAAAGACATTCCAATTCCCCAGGTCTGAGGGAGCAGGACTCACCTCCATCCAGTGCTGCTAGGGCAGGGGGCATTGCTACTGGTGCCTGCTCAGCAAGATTCTCTACCTGTAATATCAGACAACTTAGAGATGGACAGTGCTAAGGGAACTCTGAAGTAGCCCTGGACTACATGACCCCAAAGGATATTAAAAAGCCCCTGCTAGGTGGATGGCCAGGTCACAGCATGTGTACATGTGCAAATATGTACACAACTCCTCACCAGCCGATCCCGGGCTGCACTTAGACCGGCCAGAGCCTGAGTCACAATGCTCTCTGCCAGGGTCCTGGTGACTGATAGCCGCATATCCCTATGGGCAGAAAAGGGTGAGGGTTAGTGTGCTGGCTGTGCTCAGCCTTACTCAAATCAGCCCCACCCAACTCATCCCCACCCTGCTTACCTGAGCCTAGTGAAGATATCTTGCAACAGCTGTTCTGGAAGCAGTTCTGGGAGGCCCTTTGAGCCTACAAGGACCCCTTCTAACTGCTCCCTCCAGCCAGGTCCCTGCAGCATTTGTGGGCAGAGGCTCCTTGTTGTGTCCAATGTGGCCTGAGTGAAGTCCTGGACAAAGGTCCAAGTATGATGAGGGTATAGCTAGGACCTATGTCCCTTGGCTTGAGGCTATAACTCTTACAAATCCCTCGTTGACTCAATTGATACCATTGTCAGGTCTATAGGATGAGGATATGCATATGGAGGTAGAGCTGGGGCAGGAGTACCATCTCACCTGGATGTCCTGGTGGCAGAGTTTGCCCACCTGTCCCAAGAGGCTCTCTAGCTTCTGCTGCAGTTGCCAGTGATGGCTTGGGGAATTCCCAGCTTCATCCAAAATGGGGAGTATCTGAGGACCAAAGAATAGAAGGAGTTACAAGTTGACATATGACTAAGAGGGGAAAGGTCCTTATAATGGGAAGGGGAGTGCTCACGCTGAGAGAGAAGTTGGCGTTTTGGATGGCATCCTCAGCTTGGTGCACAGCAGCTTCACCCTGGGGCCCAGCCCCACAGCCCAACAGCTCCATGTGCTCCTGCACCGACTGACACAGTTCGTTCACTTCCTGGGGGCATTAGGGATCAGTCCAAGCCTAGTCCCCTCCCAGTCCCCCAGACCTGCCTACATCCCTCCCAGGATCTCTAAAACTACACAATCAGGCCAGCTGCTTAGGAATCCTGTTTAAGGAAGAGAGCAGTGTCTCTTCCTTTGGGCCATTTTAGGGACTCAATGCTTCCTAAGTGCCCAGAACAGGAAGGAAAGAAGCTGTGAGTCATTCTGTGTTGTAGAAGCTCAGTCTGTCCACCATCCGCCTAGACAGAGCATGGATGGATGGGTGGGTCGGGGGCTGGGGGAGAGAAGAGAGTGAGAAGTCATGGAGGAGGACTGGGGGAGCAAGGGATATTTTTTTTTCTAAATATTCATCTTTTTTTTAGTTGTAGTTGGACACAATACCTTCATTTTACTTATTTATTTTTATGTGGTACTAAGGATCGAACCCAGGGCCTTGCACATGTTAGGCAAGCACTCTACCACTGAACTACAACCCAAGCCCCGCAAGGGATAACTCATGTTGAGGTGAGGAGTACATTTTGTTGCTGCTTTGGTTTGGTTTTTGTTGTTGTTGTTGTACTGAGGCTTGAACCCAGGGCCTTGCACATGCTAGGCAAGAGTTCTATTACTGAGCTATATTCCCAGACATTTTTGGTTTTTATTTTGAGACAGGGTCTCACCAAGTTGCCTGGGCTGGCCTTGAGCTTGCATTTTCCTGCCTCAGCCTCCCAAGAAGCTGGGATTACAGGGGTGCACTGCTGCACCTAACTGAGCAGTGCATATTTAAGAACTGGTCCAGAGTCAGGACCAAGGAGGACTTTGAGGGCTCCAATGTGGCCAGGAGGAAACTGGATGGATCTGGAAGGACACTTAAATCTCTGTCCACAGCACTTTGGTGGTAGTGGGCACCAAGAAAATTGGGCCCCAGGTTAGAGAATTGGGCTTTGGAGAGATGAGATCACTTGAATGTGTGTAGCATGCAGCCACCATAGGATGTTGGATCAAGATGTCTGAAGCTTAGGATTGGGAATGCAAAGGTGGGGATGTCTTGAAAAGTCTAAGTAGTGGAGGGATGAAGCCAGAGATGGAGCTGCTGGGTTTGGCCACAGAGATGAGTGGAGAAAGGAGGAGAGTGCTGTTGAGTGGAAAATCAGAGATGAGGCTACAGGAAGTGAGGGAAGATTTTAAAATACTTCCTGTCTTCAACAGGAAAATCTGTTTACATACTTAAATTAGGGGTGTTATTTGGAAACCTATTTCAGTAGTGGCTGGCTGTCTCTAGACCAAGGAGAGGAAATTTTCTGAGACAGCAGAACTCTGGCACCTTGGCCCCAGGAAAGTTATACCCTCAGACTTATGGAGGCTTACTCAAGGTTGGGGCAGGCAACACTGACCTGTTCTGAGCGATCTGAGACCAGACCCAGTGGCTGAAGGCAGGATGCATGGTCAGAAGAGACAGGATTTGCCCGGTTGTTCCTCAAGAGACAGGTTTGGATCTGGGAAAAAGAGATATTTAGAAATGGCAGGGGGCAGAACCATTATGTGGAGAAGCACAGGGGAGGAGGGAACCCCCACCTGGTGGACTGCACGGGCAGTTAGTTCCGGGCGGCTACGCTGTGCCTGAGCCACATCATTCAGTGGCAGAGGCATGTTCTTCAGGCTGTGGTTCTGCTCCAGGGCCTGGGCCACATCCAGCAAGCCCAGAGCAGATGTTTGGTTCCGGTCCCATATCACAGACCTGGGCCAGGCTGGACTTCAGTTGGGAGCAGAGCCCCACAAGGCCACACCCAACTCACAGGCCTTGCCCATTCACCCACTGGTCTGCTCCTTCAGCCCTACCATTTAGCTCAGCACTCTGCTTCTTGCCACACCCTCCTACCCTAATGGTCCCACCCCTAAGATGACCCTGCCCACCGGAGCCTTGTGTTGATTCGTAGTGCCTTGGCCAGCATCTTGGCGCCTGTATCCCCCATGGCATTTCCGCTGATATCCAGTGATGTCAGGTTAGGATTTGTGCCCAGGGCCCGCAGCAGGACACTGGCGCCTAGCTTTAGCCTTGACTCAGCCACAGACAGAGACTGCAGAGGCTAGGGTTAAAAGAAAGCTATTAATATTGGAGTTAAGTGATTAGCAATGGGAGTAGACCACAGGGTCTGAGGAAGCAAGAAAGAAGGGTCAAAGGGGTCTATTGCCCGAGGACCTTGCAAGGTCCTGTGAACTCACACAGTCATCATCCTGCATAAGCTGGACAATCCGGTGCAGGACGTCATCCAGGGTCTCCCTGTGGACAGGGATGCTGTTTGGTCAGGGGCCTAAGGAAGTGGGGTTCTGTCTGGGATAGCCAGGGGTGGGAGGGAAGCTCACTTGCACCGGACATTGAAGTTCCTTCCAAGCGCCACATGTCTTAAGGATCGGCTCCTCCCAATGGCCAGCACCAGGGTCACCATGTCTGAGCCGAAACCTGGGAGTAACTAGAGTCATACACAGGGGGATGCTGTGGGGGCAGGGTGGGGTGGATGATGAGAGGATGTGTTCCCCAGCAGCCTCACCATTATCTGCCAGATCCAAGGAGCTCACAGCACTGGCATCACACACTAAGTCTTGTATCACCTGGGCACCAGCCGAGCGCAGCTGGAAGTACAAAGTGGGATGCTCAGGCCACTTAGGCCACAGTGGAGAGGACAGGTGGCCAACAGCCCCATTCTTTCCCTCTCCCAGTCCCATTCCTGGTGTGTCTGTGCCTCTCACACCTAGAACAGCATGCTCACCTCACAAGCGCTGAGGTCCAGATGCAGGTCATGAATGTGCGTATTGAGTGCCAGGCCGTCTAAAAGGGCCCTGGGAAAGGATGGATGTCACAGGGGATAGCTGGAGTTGGGAAAGGTGGCCCCAGGAATCAAACGAATACCAAGAAGTCAGGATCAGATGTGGGGAAAGTTGTGGGGGCTTTAGGAGCACCAGAGAACTGGTTAAGGGGTTGCTGAACACATGAGGACATGAGGGTATGCAGAGAAACTGACCTGAGAGCATCAGGTGGCAGCTTGCAGCCCGCCAGGCCCAGGTGCCGCAGTGTCCCGGCACGGCTAAGGAAGAGCTGCAGTGCGGCAGGCGCGGCCCGGGACTTCCTGGGATGGAAAGCAGGAGAAGTAAGCTTCAGGGGCAAGGAGGCCCCTAGCAGCCTCTTCCTGCTCCCACCTGTCCCCCTTACGTGCGGGAGAAGACATTCCTTGAAGCATCGAGGTAGCTGAGGTTGGAGCAGCAGCCTCGGGACAACGCTGCAAAGAGCTGTGGGAGGGGGACATTGGTTACAGGTTGGAAGACGATGGTCTGACCACCCCCACCCGCTCTTCAGTCTACCCTACTTGGGCAACCAGGCCCCACCAATCATCCCCTCATGACCACCCTCTCACAGTGTCCAGGGCAGCATCAGTGCCTGCAAGATTCAGGAACGTCAGAACATTAGGACGACGCAGGAAACTATAGAGGCCCTGGTGGAAGGATGGCAGCCAGAGAGTCAGGGATCACCTACCTGGTGCTTCCTGATATCCCACTGCCTGCAGCAACCCTAATCTCTTGATTACAGTCACTCACCCCATTGTCTTCAGAGGCCCCCAGGGCCCCAGGATTTCCAGAAAGGTCCAAGTGGGTCAAGGCAGAATCAAAGTCAGCATTGATGGCCAGTGCCCTGCCCAGAGCCCTCATTCCTGGAGAGGGTGAAAGGGGTGATCCATCAATCAGGCAAATGCCCCTTCCCTTCTCCCACCCGACTGGCCACCCCATCCACCTCGTTGTGTCAGTCCTGTCTGTGCTAGGCTGAGTTTCTTCAGGGCTCCTGGACGATGCTCTAGGTGTCTGCTGAGTGCAGCCATGCCTGGGGATGGGACAGTGTTGTGAGACTTACCTCCTCCAGCCTCTTTCCCCAGGGCTATCCCAGGCTCAGCCATACCTCTGTCATCCAGCAGGTTCCCTGCCAAGCTGAGTTCCCGAAGTCCAGAGCTTGAATGTCCTGCCAGTGCCTGGGCTAGTCGCCGGACAAAGTCTCTGAGGACCAAGACCCCAGGCATGAGACTTAGACCTGAGATTCCCAACCATTCACCAGGCCACTAGCCCCCAGTCCCAAGTCCTGGATTGCCCTCCCCAAACCCTACCCTGTCCCCTTACCCTCTTAGGCCACAGGTCTCCAGCACCAGCTCTTCCAAGTGGGACGACTGACTCATCATGTGCAGAATCTGTTCTGAGACCTCGAGGCTCTGATACCAGAGGATAATGGCTCAGGAGACTGCACCTGGATCCCCACACCCTTGGCCCCTCCGTGCCCTACACCCTCACCAGCTTCATGTCCACACAGGAGAGGCACCGGAACCATAGGTTGTAAGACAGGGCAGCTACACTCAAGGCCAAGTCCCTGGAGGGAGCAGGCAGAGACAGAGCTCAGGGCTTTCTGGCCAGATTCTAGGACCAGCAACCCCTTCATGGAGAGGCAGAGGCCCGGGAAGGTGGCTCCTAGAATCCTCCACCCCTTCTAATCCTAGCAGGCCCCGCACCGGCTGCCAAGGTGGCTGAAGTCTCCTAGGTTGAAATGGCGGCAACCCTGACGATGATAGATGGTGTCCACATCCTGGATGGGAAGAAAGTGTCTACAAACAGCTTCAGGTCACAAAGGGTAGGGAGGGTCTCAGCATACATGGAGGACCAGATGCCTCCAGAGCCCCCAGAGAGGGCTCTACCCTCACCCACTGAATCTCCTCTTGGAAAGGAAAGCCATTGTAGTCACACAGAGCCTCGTAGGTCTCCAAGAAGCCACCTGGGGAGGTAGGTGCCAGGGGTATGATAGAGGAAAGGAGAGAGACAGAGGTCAGAAATGGAGGAAGATCAGATCCAGGTGGGGTGGTGGTTGTGACCCAACCCAAGTGGTTCTGTTCAGTTGGGAGTCCCCCAACTCCAGGGGTCTGGGGCTAATAGGTAGGGGGAGACTGGAAGGTCTATGTGGCCCTGCCTTGGCCCTCACCACAGGGACTGCCAGGTGCAGTGAACTCTGCAGAGCTGCTTCTCTCCAATCGAGCCAGTATGGAGGGGGGTGTGGGCTTCCGGAATAGCTTCCTGGGAAGGGGATAAAGGAGAAGAGGCAAGGGACTTCTAGTCCCTGAGAGGTGCCCATCCAGAGTATCTCCTGCTGCCCTCATTCGACCCTTTGCAGTAGTTTTCCAGACTCACCCAAGGGTAGAGCGAGGGAAGACCTTCTTGATGGCTGTAGCCACATGCTTGGCCATCTGTTCCAGGGCAGCTACACCAGGAAATTCCAGGACCAGCTCAGGCAATGATTCCAGCTCAAAGGTGGCCTGGGGAGGGAGGGTAGGACTGCTGGGCCCCAGCTCCATGTGTGGGAGCAGGTTTCCCTTCCAGAACTCCATGTGTAGGGAGTGAAGACTAGGCTGCAGGCCCAAGTGGTACCAGACGTCTTACCTGAGGAGGTGTCTCTTGAAGTGCCATGGCCTGGACTTCCAGGTAGCTGAATGTACAATCCACCTAGGGGGTGCTTGGATCAGCTGGGACCAAGCCCTGAGCTCACCCTCATGGGAGCCCAGCATTTTTTTTTTATTGGTTGTTCAAAACATTACAAAGCTCTTGACATATCATATTTCTTACATTAGATTCAAGTGGGTTATGAACTCCCATTTTTACCCCAAATACAGATTGCAGAATCACATCAGTTACACATCCATGTTTTTACATAATACCCTATTAGTAACTGTTGTATTCTGCTACCTTTCCTATCCTCTACTATCCCCCCTCCCCTCCCCTCCCATCTTCTCTCTCTACCCCATCTACTGTAATTCATTTCTCTCCTTGTTTATTTTCCCATTCCCCTCACAACCTCTTATATGTAATTTTGTATAACAATGAGGGTCTCCCTCCATTTCTATGTGATTTCCCTTTTCTCTCCCTTTCCCTTCTACCTCATGTCTCTGTTTAATGTTAATCTTTTCTTCCTGCTCTTCCTCCCTGCTCTGTTCTTAGTTGCTCTCATTATATCAAAGAAGACATTTGGTATTTGTTTTTTAGGGATTGGCTAGCTTCACTAAGCATAATCTGCTCTAGTGCCATCCATTTCCCTGCAAATTCCATGATTTTGTCATTTTTTAGTGCTGTGTAATACTCCATGGTGTATAAATGCCACATTTTTTTTATCCATTCATCTATTGAAGGGCATCTGGGTTGGTTCCACAGTCTAGCTATTGTGAATTGTGAGGAACCCAGCTTTTTGAGCAGCCTGGAGCCCAGAGCTAAACTTGTACAGACTGTCCTCTTTTTTTGCTGCTTGGAGCCTAGTGCTGGAAAGCCTGAGACCATAGGGCAAAGACAACTCTGCAGAAGCAGCCCCTAGCCAAGGAAGCTTCTGGAGGGAAAGTGGGGTGGGGGCCAGGCCCTGGGACTCACCCTCAGTGGGAGGCAGGTGTGGAGCAGGTAGGCCCTCCATCGCAGCAGTGCCTGAGGGAAGACAGAATTTGATTTTCTAGGTAGAGCAAGAAGTTTTTTGCTGGGCCCTAGCGCTCTCCCAGGTTCAATTCCTTCCCACCATACCAGGATATGACTTCGTTCCCCGTTCTCCTGCGGTAGCCAGGTTTTCAGGAGCAGCTCAGCCTCCTTGGGCCACAGGAATCTGGTGATCTCGCCTGTGGAAGGACAGTGCTGGGTTACTTTGGTCATGCTGTCAAAGCTCCTCGCACCCATGGTTTAAGCCAGGCTGGGCGCTAAGGGCTCATCTACCAGGCAGTCAGCAAGAAGTGGAGTGGATGCAGGGACGCTCCGGAGGTGCACAGTCCTCTGGGGTGCTGGTGGTGGTGGTGGCTTTGGTTTGGGGCCACGCTGCCTCTTCTGGGCCCAGTGGGCAGGAAGGACCAGCACTTACCTCGCAGCTCACAAGATATGCCGTCGGGGGTCTGGGCCATGGGGCCAGGCCAGCCTGGCGACCCAGCGATCTCGGGCAGGAAAGAGCGGCCACAGGAGAACACACAGGAAGCGCAGGCCCCAAACGGCACTGCAGCCACCTGTTCCTCCCGCAGCGGAAGGTACGCGCCGCTTCCTGCCAAGCCGCCCCCAGCCCGGCCCCTCCCCGCGGGCTGAGGCTTGCCCCGATTGAGGATTGTCGGGTGTGAGGGCGAGTTCCAGCTGCCCACCAGTCCTGTCACTCAGGAGCCTCTCCGCCAGAGTACACACACGGGTGGCAGTGGTGTGACGGAGATTCGCGTTTGTCCCGTGCCGTCTGCGGTTCCCCGCGTCCTACTTCCACCCCGCTCTGCAGTCCCTGCCTCGAACAGGAGGAGGCGCTGCCGCCCGGGGATCCCTATGGCACATCCTAGTTGGTTCCCTCCAAAGTCCAGACTGGGGAGTCGTGTTGCTCCGAACCTGGGGTATGTGACTCCCGCGGAATCCATGAAGGGATAGAGGGGAAAAAAAAAGGCCAGATGAGCCCAGACCCCTTCTCTGCCCAGCACGGTGACCCACGCCTGTTATCCCAGCGACTTTGAACGCTGCAGGAGGATAGAGAAAGTTCGAGGTCAGCTTCAGCAATTTAACGAGACCCTGTCTCATTTAAAAAATAAAAAAATAATTAAAAAAAATAGTTTGGGGATGTGGCTCAGTGGTAAAGCACCCCTGAGTTAAATCTCCAGTACCAAAAACTGCCCAATCAGACAATGAGATAAGGAGCAGTGTTTTACCCTCAGCCAGGCAGAAGTCAAAAGACTTGGAAAGTGCCAGGTGTGGTGGTTCATGCTTGTAATCCCAGACAGGATCTGAATTCCAAGGTCAGCCTCAACAACTTGAGGCTGAGGCAGGAGGATCGCAAGTTCAAAACCAGCCTCAGCAACAGCGAGGAGGCGCTAAGCCTAGAAGTGAGACCCTCTCTCTAAACAAAATACAAATTAGGGCTGGGGATGTGGCTTTCTTATAAGCAGCAACTTTGAGACCCTGTCTCAAAATAAAACATAAAAAGGGCTAGGGCTGTAGTTCTGTGGTTAAAGCACACCTGAATTCAATTCCAGTAACACAAAAACAAAAAACCCAAGACACAAAAAGCATGAGAGAATACTGGGCAGTGATCCTTGGGTTTCTTTTTCAACTCTAGCTACCCCTCCCAGACTTGGGGCTTGGAGATAGTGGGAGCATCCTCCAGACATGATACCCTCCCAGCCCCCCACCAAAACCAAACAAAAACAAAAACCACCAAATTCAGTTCTGTTCCAGCTACATAGCTGGACTTCCTCCTCTCAAAAGCAAAATAGGGCTAGAGATGTAACCCAGTGGTACTTCACTAGCATCCATGAAGCTCTGTGTTTGACCCTCAGTACTGCAAAAAGCAAAATCAAATTCAATACCCACTTACTGGTTCCCCAAAAAGACTGGTCTTAGGAGAAAAGTTGAAACTGAACAGCACCAATTTGAGGGAAGCCTCCTTCACTTAAGCAATAGGCACATGGTGTGACAATGGAGGGTGACATGGAGGACTTGGCTGGAAAGGATGTTGCAAATGAAGAACTGCACAAAGGCAAGAAGAAGCTCTACTACCTCCTGTATTGAAAAAGAACTTGGATTGAAACCAAGATTCTAAGGCCATGTAAACCAAAGACTGTCTGTAGGATGATAACCGAGTCTTGCCACAGTATGGCCAAGAATGCAGACTGCCTGATTTTATTTATTTATTTTTTGGTGGTGCTGGGGATTGAACTCAGGGTCTTATGCATGTAAGGAAAGCACTCTACCATGACACTGAGCAAGTTACTTAGTCTTTCTGGTCTCCTAATTCCTTTTTTTTTTTTTTTTTTTTTTTGGTAGTTCTAGGGATTGAACCCAGGACCTTCCACAACACTGTACTACTGAGCCACATCCTCAGCCCTTATTATTTATTTTTAGTTTTAGATGGATTCAATACTTTTATTTATTTACATGTGGTGCTGAGGATTGAATCCAACACTTGTACAAGGCAAGTGCTCTACCACTGAGCTACATCACCAGACCAGCCCTTATTTTTTAGATTTTCTTGGAGGGATTGAGCTCAGGAGCACTCAGCCACTGGGCCACATCCCCAGCCCTATTTTTGCATTTTGTTTAGAGACAGGGTCTCACTGAGTTGCTTAGTGCCTTGCAGTTGCTGAGGCTGGTTTTGAACTTGCAATCCTCCTGCCTCAGCCTCATGAGCTGCTAGGATTACAGGCGTGTACCACTATGTCTGACTTTTTTATTTTGAAACGGCTTTGCTTGCTAAGTTGCTGAGACTGGCCTCCAATTTGCAATCCTCCTGCCTCACTCACTCTTGTATTATAGGCATGTCCCACCACGCCTAGCTTCTACTTCCTTTTTTATAAGCAGAAACTATTAACGTAGCTGAGTGTTGCTGGAGATTTCATGTTTATTAAGAGGAGGGCTCACAACACTGCCAGACACAGTGAGCACTTACATTTGCTAAATCTACCATGGCAACTCTGGGACTTCAGAACAAGAGAAAACTCATCTCACTGGGATTTTTCTGTCAAGAATGACAAGGAAAAGAGAAATACAAGAGGGAGTGACTGTCAAAGAGCTGCTGCAGTTCCCAGGAAGGTCAGCATCAACACTGACATGTCAGTCCCTGTTCTTGTTGAGTGCTTGGTGCAGGCAGGAGCTGTTGAGGAAATCAGGATCTGCATGGACATTAAGGATAGGTGTGTAGTGCTAGGCACATAATTGCTGGTCTGGGCTGTAGTGATAAAACCAAAATAAAACAAAAAACAAACTAGTATCAGAGACCAGGAACATTCAGCTCCAGGAAGCGACAGTGACTCAGTGAGACCTTCAGCTTGTTCTGGACAGCGTACCATGTCGTGGGTGTGTAGGAAACGTTAAAAGCTCCCAATGGAAATCAGCCCTGCCTATTAAATAGCACAGGATGACACTCAGTACTGTCATGCAGCTCACTCAACAGATGGTTTTAAAAGACCATCTTCCTGACCAGAAGCAAGGAGGGCTCATTAAGGTGCTTGCCGAGATGGGCAACAATAGACAGGGGAGATGCTAGCCAAGGTGTGGAAAAGGGAATAATTATTTTTATTCTAGTACCAACTGTGGTTTAATGCTGAGGAAGGGAGTTGCACAGAGATTTAGAAACTTGGCCATCTGAAGCTCCCTTTGGTGAAGCAATACAGGTGACAATAGCTTCTGCTGCTGGAGGCTTTATATTTTGTGGAGTTGCACAGGATGCATCATCATCGGCTATGCAAGAGGATCCCTTTGTAGCCTTAGCTTCACCAGAATGTCACTTTTGTGCCTACCCCAACCAAAACAAATCTACTTTCAAACTTTCAATTTGAATACAGTCAGAAATGATGGGCTATGTTGAAGATGCAAATGAACTTTAACTCATTTTCTATTATAAATGTTTATCTTTAAAAAAAATTTTAGACAATGCCGGGAATCACAAAGCCACAAGCATGCTAGGCAAGCACTTTACCATTGTGCTACGCCCTCAGACTAAACTTTTTTAAAAATTATGTGTCCACTGAAATAATTCTGGTGGGCCAGCCCAGGGATGGGGTGGAAGATTCATGCTCTGATAGCCTGAGGCCACTATCATTTAGTCCAAGGAGTTGACTGCCTGGTTGAGTCGTGAAACCCTTGGTTATATTTTCCTCAGAGACCCAACTGCACAAACCAACCAAAAGATGCATACATCTGTCCTTTGTTATTTCTCAGAGAAAATCAGTTAAGTTGGAATTTTGGTTAAAAACCCCTACAAGTAGCTGAAACTTAATGTAAAATGGGTTAGAAAAGCTATCTTCTTATAAGTGGTCTGCAGCAGCAAGATGACTTTTCATTAATACATAAGCTTTCTAACATCATGCCATCCCTGGCCATGCACCACCCCCTGAAGCTTGCTAGCAGTTATATGACCTAGGAGCCTGTCCCTACATCCTGGTGGGTTTTCCCTTTCAAATGAACTTCTCGAGGGGAGGCTGGGCCCAGCTACTCTCTGATTCTCTATGTACAGTTGAGCTTTAGGGACTGAACTCAGTCCTCCTTAAGCCAAGACTCTGGGACAGAACTTGCCATTGGTCCCTTCCACTTCAAGGTGCTCTGGGGTATCCCTGCTTTGTTCATAGGGCACATGGAGGCTGGCCTTTGTCTACTCACATACACTTTTGGGGAGTTAAAACTTGCAGCGGGATGTACTCAATAGCCTGTCATCTGCCATACCATCTCGTCTGCTGCAGAGGAAATGCCATCTTGGGGAACTGAGTTTGCATCTGAAAACTGGAGGCTGGCACAACCTGGAGCCAAGCAAAGGCTGCTTTCAGCCCCAGCAGGCAGGAATCACACAAGATGGGAGTCTTTAGAGCACTTGTTAATCCATTATGATTTATTAGCTGTACAGCAGTAAATCCTCCTCCCCAGCTTTCAACCCCATTACATATTTTATTACAGGTCTCATGTTGGCGTCCTAAAATAATGAAAAGTATCACACAGTACAGCTAAGTACAAAATGCATCAACCTAGAGTCTGATAGCTAACTGATGGCTCTCTTAAAAGCAATACACAGAAGAAAAAAGTGTTTGAAATCAGTAAGACTGAGGCGCTCTAAAAAACACATTTTAAACGTGACAGTTCATGTGCAAGAATCACTTTTTAGTTGGTTTTGCTTCACATTATTATTATTATTACTTATTTTATTTTTTTATTTTTTTGAAGATCCAAAGTTTAAATTACTGACCTAGTGAAATTTTCTGGCCCAGCGTGTCAGGGCTGCTGTGACCCACTCATAATCACCCTTCTGGCTTTTAACGGAGGATTTATAAAACACAACATTCAGCTACAAACAGAATAAAGAAAATGTCAATGGGAAATCATAACTGAAAGTTAATTGTACAAGGTTCAAATGCTGGCTCCATGGGCTGGAAATCACGACCTTCCACATGGGTATCCATCACTAGTGGCAGCAGTCTGGGTGCTCTTCTGCTACATGATTGTGATCCGATTCCTTGTCAACATTTACACACCACCGAGTCCGTGGTAACTTAATTTGCAAGTAATTAAAATGCTGGGTTTTCTTACACTGCACTTCTTTTCAACCTCTTAATTAATGGAAAAGATTAAAATGTAAAAAAAGTTATTTACAAGCTTGACCATACCAGAAACTTTGCCAAGAAAGAGGCAAAGCTTTCGGGACAGAGCCCGATCGTAGCATGCCGTACTACTGGTGTGCAGCTGACTCCCAGCAAAGGGAGTCGGGGAAAAGCAAAAGCAAAAAACAGGTTAAAAGTCTAAGTCCTTCCCAAGTCTGCATTTACAATTAAAAACTCTCTTGGGAAGAAGACCATAGAACTCTGGGAAACCCGTGACCATTCTGGAGTGGTTTACTAAATCAAGAGAGAGGGTTCAATGTCTCTGTTTCCATCTAAGAAAACTAGTTAGGCATCAACACTGTCCTCAGCACTTCACAGTAAACCCTCAGGGACTCAGAACATTCCATGATTTGCTAACATCAAACAGCAAGTTCTAGTTAAATCACATTTTTCTAACATCATCCTTGAAGTTTTTGTTCTCAGTATGTTTGGTAAAATGGTGTAAAATGATGCTTTTCCCAAAGCCAAAAGAAGAAAGGGAGAAAAATTAAGATTCGGGCCGTTTAAACACAGCCCAGAGGAGTCCTGGTGACGAGCAAGGCCCCGTCATCACCGGTCCATCATGCTGAGGATCATCTCGGGTGTGAGGTCCCCATTGGGGGCATCTGTGGTGGCTGGCTGGGCCTCTTCTTCCTCTCCCTCCACAGGCTCGGCATCTGGCTCTTTTTTTACTTCAACTATAATGTTCTCAATTGCACCTGTATTCTGGTCTTCAACCTGAATGATGGCTGTTGCTGGTAAAGAAGAGCACAAATAAAACCAGTGGTACATTAAAACCCCCAAGGATTACAAGGGCCCTTTCAGATGTAACATGAATAGGAAAGCAACAGTATAGGAAAGCCCTAGTAGTGATACAGTCAATTAAAAAAAAAAAAAAAACAAAACAAAACACAGAAGCTAGGCACGATGGCACACAGCTGTAATCCCTGATGCAGGAAATCTCAGGTTTGATACTAGCCTCAGCAACATAGCAAGACCCTGTCTCAAATTTAAAAGAACTGGGGATATACCTCAGTGGTAGTGTGCACCTGGGTTCAATCCCTAGTACCACAAACAAAAACAAAAACCCAGGAACCAAAAATGTAGCTAATACATAAAATAAAGCCCTGATACTGTCAAAGAACAAAATTCTTACATTCAACTTCTTCTGCCTCCTAAATTACAAATTATAACTTAGTTTCCTTGATGTAATAAATTTAAACTTTATAATTGTGAAAGAGACAGGAAATTAAAAAGAAAAAAAACCCCACATAGCACATAACTGAGAATATTCCACAGAGTATATGAATTAGGTGACATTTTTTATTCTGCTGCTCCCCAACACTCAGAGCCCTCCCACCAGTTACAAAACACAAGATCTCTGAATCTTCTCACAGATCAAGAGGTCAGCTCTTGAATCCACAGGCCTGAATTTCTTCAGAGTGGCAATCTTAAGCACACAAATTGCTTTATCCTTCCACCCTTTAAAATTTGGCTCTTTTGCGTTCATTTCTATACCAAGTCTGCCAGATGACTGTGACTTTGGTTATTTTGCAAATCCCACCCACGTTAACAGTACTCATCTTGTAGAACATAAGTACCCTTCTACTCTGGACTTTTTCTCCTTGAAATATAGCAGGCCTCTAGAGATTTCCTCAGTAAAAACTTCTAAAAAATCATTTCCTGAGCGTTTGTTCCCAGTGTGACCTTAACTTGTTTTTATGGCCGAGTTCCCATCTCCCCAAGAATACAGACACCTCTGGCTCCCCCACATGCTGGGAGAAGATGCCAGCCGACTGAGTTGAGGCGAGCAACTTACGCTGGTTCTGTTTGGGCTGGTTAGTTCTGCCAGGGGGTCGTCCTCTCCGCTTTTTGGCAGGTGGTGGGGCTGGGGTCACAGGTTGAGGTTCTGGCTCGGGTTCAATTTCTACCGCAGGTTCCTCCTCATCCTCATTGTCATCGAGATCTGGCTCAGCATTTTCTTTTCATACAATCAAGAAGCACAGGTGGTGGGGCAAGAAGAGTAGTAGAAGAAAACAAAACGAATAATTACATATTAAATCTTTTTATTTTCCTTTAAGATAAGTCAGCCAGGCACAGTGGTACACATCCATAATCTTAGCAATTTGGGAACCCGAACCAGGAGGATTACAAGTTTGAGGGCAGTCCTAGTAACTCAGTGAGAACCTGCCTCAAAATTAAAAAAAAAAAAAAGGGCTGAGGATGTAGCTCAGTGGTAAACACCTCTGAATTCAATTACCAGTACCTACTCTCCCACCAAAGGAAAAAAAAAAGCTTTTTCTGGAATTTTTGCTAACAGCATTGATATGGTAACTTGGTACTGTGCAGAAATAAGCAAATCAACTTTTATACAATTATTCACATTTTATATATATTGGGTGTTTTACTTTTTCCTTTTAGCTACTGACCTTAGAATACTGAGTTTCAAAATTAAAAAATTAAAAAAAAATTGCTGAGAATCAAACTCAGTGCCTCACACATGCCAAGCAAGTGTTACCACTAAGCCCCAGTCCAAGCCCCTCAAAATTTTTTTACATTTATGTATGTATGAGGATCAAACCCAGTATCTCACACATCCTAGGCAAGTGTTCTACCACTGAGCTACAACCTCAGCCCAAGTTTTAAATTCTTAAACTCCATACATCAGTTGTATAGTGAAACCACAAAATAGCATTTAAGATAATAAAACAAACATTCCCTTCGCTATATAAGGATAAAGCAGATCACTAAGTCTGAGATGGACCCTTAGAAATGAGGTTCTGTTTATCTCTGGGCAGATTTTTGTGTGTATACATACACACAAACACACACAGAAAAGAAAAAATTCTTGATGCATTAAGACGTCCTAATTACTAGCAGTGGCAAGAACTCATTTGGAATTATTACTGATTTTTATTTTTTAAAGTCAAGTTTTGAACTTAATTCTTAGTTGTAGAAGACTCAATGGGTTGGGTCCTTCTTAAAACCCTCTTAGCCTTTCCTCCATGACTAAACTATCTATCCTTGGTAAAACAGGTGATATAAAAAAGGAGGGAATTGCTACAGAAAAAACACTGACAGATAATATGGGTTTGAGTCTCAGATCTCTTACTGGATGTGTGACAACTGACCCTCTGTATCCTTAGGTCATCTCTACAGCCGTCCCAATCCACTAAATAGTGATTTGAGGATTCAAAGGATCAATATGCTGGGCATGGTGGCGCATGCTTGTAATCCCAGCGGCTAGGGAGGCTGAGACAGGAGGATCATGAGTTCAAAGCCAGCCTCAGCAAAAGCAAAGCACTAAGCAACTCTGTAAGACCCTGTCTCTAAAATACAAAATAGATCTGGGAATGTGGCTCAATGGTGGAGTGCCCCAGAGTTCAATTCCTGGTACAAATAGAAAAAAATGATTGACACAACATGTATGGCTCAGTAACTAATACATTACAATAAACAAAGCTTTTTTTTAAAAAGTTTTAGATGGTCACAATATCTTTATTTAATTAAAGATATTGTGACCACCTAAATTTAATTACATTTAATATAGTGCTAAGGATTGAACCCAGTGCCTCACATATGCTAGGCAAGCCTTCTACTACTGAGCTACAACACCAACCCTTTTAAACAAAGTTTTTATTTATACTGCATATCAAATTTACAAAGTCCCTTGTATCTATTTAGGCTTCCTTACTTCACTTATTAAGAGGTACTACCCTCATTTTATAGAAAAGGTGAGAAGCTTAGTGATTTCTAAGGCATAGTAGGTAGAATGCAAACCTCTGTTCTGCTGCCCATACCTGCAGGCAGCCAAAAAGTGCTTGTTGCCCCTTGCCCATTACTGTGGCACCAAATGTATACTGCCTGTTTTCCTCCAAAAAAATATGAGTTATTAATGTACACTTGCTTTCTCTGGAATAATATGTTTAAACTTAGAGATCAGTAGGTAAATGCCTGATTTGATCCTTTACGATGGAATGCCTTGTTTCTCAAGTAAATGAAATGCTAAGTGAAGATGTGGGGAACACACTGATAGGTGTCAGTGTGTCAAAAACAAGCTGCTTTCTTGTTGAACTTATTCAAGCCCTCAATTGCCCAAGTTGACCCAATGCCTAGAAAACTAAACAAATTCAGTCAGAATTGGGAGGAAAAGCACACAAAAAAAGTTTAATAGGGTCAAAGGCTTATTGGCTTGGAGAGATTTTAGCAAAAAGCCTTGAAAATAGCAGGAGACTCTGGTTAATCACTGTAGATGACCAATAAGTGGATTTCTAGAATAGGATAAAGAACATTGTGTGGCCTTTGTCAGTAATGGGATGCAGTACAGAGTGATTTTCATGTTCAAGGGGTCCTAAAGAGACACTAGATAAAGGCCCAAAACCAAACTCTGTGCTCTACTGAACAGAAGCACAGAAGACAGAAAAAGGGGAGACCCTAAAAGAAACCGTGTATAATCTCTTCAGCCTAAACATGCTTCTGACAGTGTGCAATTAGGGAGTGAAACTGATCTTGTTGGAGATGAACTAGGGATATGAATGAGGCAGTACCAGAAGAAAGAAGGATGAGGGAAAGCGTCTACAGCAGCAGACAGGTCTGCAACTAAGAGAAACCACAGGAATCCCAAAGCTCAATGCTATCACAGTCACCTGGAATAGTTAGGGTTTTCTGACATTTCCTCGATGCCTCCCAGCAATTTCTTAGTCAAACAAAGGGATGCCACAAAGACTTGCAATTAAAAATCATGTGCTTTCTTTTTTCTTTTTTTGTGGTGCTATGGATTGAAGGTAGGGCCTGAAGCAGGGTAGTCCGGTGCTCTACCACTGAATCACATCTCCAGCCCTAGAGTGATGTGCTTTTATAAAAACTGAGCATCAGCCGGGAGTGGTAGCACATGCCTGTAATCCTAGCAGCTCAGGAGGCTGAAACAGGAGGATGGAGAGTTCAAAGCCAGAGGCACAGAGCAACTCAGTGAGACTCTGTCTCTAAATAGAATACAAAGTAGGGCTCGGGATGTGATTTGGTGGTTGAGTGCCCCTGAGTTCAATCCCTGGTATCCCCCACAAATAAAAATAAAAACAAAAACTGAGCAAACTGATATTTCAAAGGAGGCATGCATTCAAAACCCAGAAACTGAAGAAGATACTGCATAAGATAGATTTACCTTTTTGTTTTCTGGCAGTGCTGATATTGGAACCCAGGACCTCACTCATTCTAGGCAAGAACTCTACCACTGAACTAGCCATACCCCAGCCCTTAAAATAGATTTTCTATTAAAAAGGGTTGAGGGTATAGCTCAGTGGTAAAGCACCTGGCTAGCATGTATGAGGCTCTGCACTCAATCCCCAGGAAAACACACACACACACACACACACACGCACAGCAAGAAATTTTTTTTATGCCTAATAGATTAATATGCTTATAGACTCATATCAATGTTGAGAAACAGAAGACCTTGTTAAAATAAACAAAATTAACAAATTTTGAAAACAAGTTTACAATAAAACCAATAAAGTGGGCTGGGGTTGTAGCTCAGTGGTAAAGTACTTGCCTATCATATGTGAGACACTGGGTTAGATTCTCAGCACCGTATATGAATAAATAAATAAAAAAAATAATAAAATAAAAGTCCACCAACAACTAAAAAACAACAAACAAAAAACACCCAGAGCTGAGATTGGGGTTCGGTGAAGCTCTTGCCTAGCATGTGTGGGGCACTGGGTTTAGTTCTCAGCACCACATATAAATGGACAATTACAAACCAACCATCCAACCAAAAAAAAAAAAAAAAAAAAAAAACAATTAAGTGTCTGAAGTTTCCAATAAGGTTCATTTTTTTTTCATTCATTCTTTCCCACTATTTCTATTAAGCAATACCAAAATGAGGAATTCCTAGAAATATTTGGCACGGGGCTGGGGTTGTAGCTCAGTGGTAGACCACTTGCCTAGCATGTGTGAGGTACTGGATTTGATTCTCAGCACCACATGTAAACAAATAAAGTAAAGATCCATTGACAATTTAAAAAATTGGCACCATTTATCCTCTTTCCAGTCTGATGATGGCCTTTAGGAAGTTCATTCCCTAAAATAAAACCCTCTATAACCTTTTCCATCAAAATCTTAAAATTTCAGAGTAAGGTACAGTGATGCACACTTATAATCCCTGTTATTCTGAGGCAAGAGGAACATAAATTCAAGGCCAGCCTTGGCAACTTAGCAATACCCTACCAAAAAAAGGGGTGGGGGGGCTGGTGAAATAGCTCAATAGTAGATCTCTTATCCAACATGCATGGGGCCCTGGGTTCAATTACCGAAAATAAGTTCAAAGGAAAGGAAATAACTGTGATTTGCTCACCTCTTTATTCCACCATATGCACAAATACATCTATTAGAAACTGGCTCCAACTCTGCCATATGTAACCAAATCAAGAAATGAACTCACCACTATCAGAAGAATCTTCTTTTTTAGAGCGCATCTTTCTTTTTCTTCCACGTTTACTCTTCTTTGTTTCTCCTCCATTTTCTCCTTCTACACCATCGGGACCAGCACAATTATCAGCATGTCTTGCCATGGTGTTCTGACAAAGGAACAAACTTTCTTTCACACTACTAAAAAGCTAAGAACAGACTGGAAGCTCTCTTTATTTTATTATATTTAGTACCAGGGGCACTTACCCACTGAGTCACACCCCTCTTTTTTATTTTGAGACAGGGTCTCACTAAGTTGCTGAGGATGGCTTTGAATCTGGGATCCTCCTGCCTCAGCTTCCAAAGTCACTGGGATTAAAGGCATGCACTACCATGCCCAGCTCTCTTTAATAAAATTAAAATTTGGGAAATTCATATTACTCGTGAAATTTCTCTATCTTTTAAGTATGTCCCAAGCACACTTCCCCCATTTGAGGGGAGCAGAAAAGGAGAAAAGAAGGGAAAGAGAGGACAGAACTCCCTTCAAAAGAAAAGGCTGGATCCTCAGGGGAGGCTCAGCAGCCTGCGGACAGGGACAGAGAATGATCAGAATAGTTCTTGGTCTTGTGCAGACTTGGTGAACATAACCCCAAGGGAAGACCCACCAGCATAGGCTAGGTGGGATGGGGCAGGTTTCAATCAAACTAAGAAATTCCTTTACACCACCAGACAATTCAAACACACAGAGTCCCCATCAGTGGAAGGGTTCACAAAAGGACAGAAAACCTTAAGATGGGGATGAGTAGCTCTTTCCAAATAATGATGAATCTCTACATTTAAAACCTCAATGGAAGGGGCTGGGGATGTGGCTCAAGCGGTAGCGCGCTCGCCTGGCATGTGTGCGGCCCGGGTTCGATCCTCAGCACCACATACAAACAAAGATGTTGTGTGCGCCGAGAACTAAAGTAAATAAATAAATAAATTCTCTCTCTCTCTCTCTCTCTCTCTCTCCCCCTCTCCTCTCTCTTTAAATAAATAAATAAATAAATAAATAAAACCTCAATGGAAAACATTACATTGCTTTGGAATGAAAGATCAAGAATACACAATTACAGGGCTGGGTTGTGGCTCAGTGGTAGAGTGCTTGCCTGGCATGTGTGAGGCCCTGGGTTCAATCCTCAGCACTGCATATAAAAAATTAAAATTAAAAGAACGCACAATTAAGAACCAGGAAGGGGAAATGATGTTTTGACCCTTACCCGACGTGTAAACGTTTTTCCACACTTAGAACAGACGAAGGCCGCAGGGACAAAGTTGGGGTCATGATAACGCTTGAAGTGCATGTCAAGGAGCTGTTTCTGACGAAAGGTCTTGTCGCAGTGGCTGCAGGCATAAGGCTTCTCCCCTGTGTGGGTGCGCTTGTGCATGATCATGTGCCTCTCCTGAAACAGTGGCATAGGGAAAAGCCTCAGAGCCTAGCATGGAGCTGTCACTTCAGCTGTTGCCTGTATGAATGTGGCTGACAGGCCTTTCCCAGTCAAGGGGCTAACTCAATACTGTTTGCCAAGATGATAGTAGTCTTTACCGGGGTGCAAAATTGCTTCCAAAAGTCCTAACAGAGAGAAAGCTAATCATCCTGCTAGACTGCTTCTCCAGTATGCTAACAATCATTAGACCCAAGGAACAGATTCTTTCCTCTTAACTCTTGGATTAAACTCCCACAGCATTCTGAGAAAGAAGGCAGTAGTCTGTCCTAGAAAAAGGTAAGATGTAACTGAACAAAACATCAGCTGGAAACCCAGATACAATTGACAAGAAACATGACCTTTCATTTTAGTGTCTTTCCTCATAAACCACATTTGGAAAATACTACCCAGTAGCCACCATACTATATATACAAAAGCCCTATGATTATGGCTGACATGATTAAAGCATCAATATCTTTCTAACTATGATGATCCTTACCTGTCTACAAGCGTAATCACACTGGTCACACTTAAAGCGTTTCTCGTTTTTGTGTGATTTCTGGTGCTGAATGAGAGCATAGCGCTCATGAAACACAGCATCACAGTAACGGCATTTCTTGCCTTGCTCAATATAGGAATGCTGCTTTCTCAAGTGGACACCTGAAAACACAAAACCAAGTCCAACTTGTAAAAACACAAACAAACATTGCAGTAAGTTCATACCATGTTTCTTCTATTTCTTGGAAAATTTCAGAGATTGGGGATGTAAAACACTAGCCTAGCATGCATGGCTTAGAAAACTAGGCTCTGGGTTCAATCTCTAGCACCACACGCACACAAAAAGGACAAGACTAATGACAGATGAGGGAAAGACCTGTTAAGATTGTCCAAACAGGATAGGTATAAGATGGCAGCTTGGACAAGGAGGATGGTATTGGATGTGGAAGAGGAAGAAGTGATAGGAGATTCAGGAAGATGAGTTAATAGGCGTTAGTGACTAAATATAGAGTGAGCAGGTGCCAGGAATAACCTCTAGGATTTTGGCTTAGAAAACTAGGTAGGTGGTAAAGCCATTTACTGAGATAAAGAATAGTAGAAAAGAATGAAGACCAATCTATCTCTTGTGGTGGGGGAGGTATAGGCCAGTTTTATACATGCTGAATATGAAATGCCAGTGATATCAAAGGAGGGATGGGGATAGCAAGAGATAGATGGTTGTATATGTCTAACTTAAAGGAAAAAAATCTGGAGTAGGAACATAAACTTAGGAGGAAGGGGGAAAAACAAACTTCCATTGGTTTTGGGAGAAACTTATTTGATAGCTCCTAGGCAATTAAGTGCCTAATAAGGGTTTGTTATGTTTGACTTTTTCTATAGGTATCATGTAAATTAAAAAAAGACATCCAAGATATTTACTTGCACAATTTTTTTTTTTTTTTTTTTTTTTTTTTGTGGTGCTAGGGATTGAACCCAGGGCCTTGTGCATGCAAGGCATGCATTCTACCTACTGAGTTATATCTCCAGCCCCAAAGTGAGTAATTTTTTAAAATGGAATAACCTGGACAGTGTTGTAATGGTTCATAAGTGTTTCCTATGAGAATATTGGTTTAGATTATAGTTTCTATATGACAAAACCCAATAAGTCCCTTTTCTCTACCTGAAGACAGTGCCTTTTAAAACTTCCTAACAAAGGACTTAATAGTGGAATAAAATGAACATGTGAACTGTGAATCTTTTTGTGTGTGTGTATGTGTGTGTGGTGCTAGAGATAGAACCCAGGGCTTTGTGCATGTGAGGCAAATACTCTACCAACTGAACTATATCCCCAGCCCTTGGGACCTGTGAATCACATGTGAAGCACAAAACCTCTGCTTTCAAATTCATGGTTTCATCTTAAAAATGTGTGTTAGTTTGCATTTTGGTCAACATAGTCATATTAATATAAAAATGTGTTAAGGTACCAGCTGAAGTTTTAACTTTCCTTAAAACTTTTTCAGTAAAACCAGTGCTGCAGAAAGACAGGCCATTTATGCAGCAGCTACATATGTTGCTGCTAAGGCCTGGGTACTTAGATATACAACCCAGTGTGAGCAATGGGCCAAGAGAACTTGAGAACTTAAGTTCACCTTTGTCACTCATAAACTATGTCATATAGCTTTAGATAAAGATACCTCCCTGGTTCTCAGGCTCATTACCTATAAAATCAGAATAAGACATGCCATTTTTACCTCATGTAGATGTGAAGATCAAATAAGCAAAAAAGTAAAAGAATAAAAGAAAAAGTCTAAAACCGAACAATGTAATTAAAAATAAAAATATTTATAAGTGTGTTAGGAACGTAGCTTGGTGGTAGAGCACTGAACTATCACGTGAGACCGTGGTTTGACAGGGTTGGGAGATATGAATAATGTTCAAGGAGCAGCATCTTTTGGACAGAGAAAACACTGGGCAGTATTTTTATTTCTTTTATTGAGATGTAATCTTGCTATGTTGTCCAGGCTGACCTTAAACTCCTGGGCTCAAGTGATCTCTTGCCTCAGCCTTCTGAGCAGCTGGAACTATAGACACAATCCACCATGCCAGTCAGCTCTATATGTCTTTTTGGGGTACTGGGGATTGAACCTAGGGGTGCCATACCACCGAGCCACATCCCCAGATCTTTTTATTTTTTATTTTGAGACAGGGTCCCGTTAAGTTGTTTAGGGCCTTGCTATATTGCTGAGGCTGGCCTCGATCTTGTGACCTCTTGAGTCTCTGGAATTACAAGTGTGTGCCACCACATCCAGTTTCTACATTTCTTTTCCTAATTAGAAAAACAGCTGAGCATGGTGGTGCACACCTGTAATTCCAGCAGGCAGAAGGATTGCAAGTTCAAAGTTAGCCTCAGCAACCACGAGGCGCTAAGCAACTCAGTGAGACCATGTCTCTAAATAAAATACAAAATAGGCCTGGGGGATGTGGCTTAGTGGTTGAATGCCCCCAAGTTCAAACCCAGTACCAAAAAAAAAGAAAAGAGAGAGAGTTCTGGGGATAAGGCTCAGTGGTTAAGCATTCTTGGATTCAATTCTTGATATAAAAAAAAAATAAATAAATAGGGACTGGGGTTGTGGCTTAGCAGTAAAGCATTCACCTAGCACATTCGAGCCGTTGGGTTCGATCCTTAGTACCATATAACAATAAATAAAATAAAGGCATTGTGTCCAACTACAACTGGAAAAAAAATTTTTAAATTTAATTAATAAATAAAATAAATCAAATAAGAAAATCAAAGGGAGAAATCTAGGTGACCATAATTTAAAATATGGGTCACACTAAAATTTGTTATTGAGGGCCGGAGATGTGGCTCAAGCGGTTTGCTTGGCATGCATGCAACCCGGGTTCGATCCTCAGCACCACATACAAATAAACATGTTATGTCCGCCGAAAACTAAAAAATAAAAATATTTAAAAATTCTCTCTTTTTTAAAAAAATAAATAAATAAATAAAATTTGTTATTGAAAAATAAGTTGTCTTTTTTTTTTTTTTTTTTTTTTTTTGGTCTTAGGGATCAAACAAGGGTATGCTCTACAATTGAACTGTATCCCCCCATTCCCTTTTATTTTGAGACAGGGTCTCATTAAATTGCTTTGGCTGGCCTTGAACTTGTGATTCTCCAGCCTTAGCTTCCAGTCACTAGGATTATAGGAGTGTGCAACCATGCCTGGATTTAAACTCTACTTCTATGCAAACTTTAGCTTATTTATTTATGAGAATAGTTAGACCACTAAAAGAATAGTTACCAACAAAGCAATTCAATTATTTAGAGAAACTACAAATGTTCTGAAAAATCTGAAGCGGCTCAACCTTACTTTGAATTATAGTATGTCACTTTCCTATATGGGGAAAGAAAGCTAGTAATTCAAGGTATATTGTTTCCTCTCATTAGTTTCCATCAATTTATTTATGATTTATAATCAGGACAGGATTTCATAGCTTCACTGTAGGAAGATAGAAGATGAAAGAAAAGAAAAACAGCAGCTAAGCAATTTTTCAATAAATGGCAGGGCCACATACACAAGACACTTTAAGAGTTAGAAGGTAAAGTTATTATTATTTTTTAAATATTTATTTTTTTAGCTGGGCCCAATATCTTTACTTTATTTATTTTTATGTGGTGCTGAGGATCGAACCCAGGGCCTCAACATGTGCTAGGCAAGCGCTCTACCACTGAGCCACAACCCCAGCCCGTTCATCAGCATTTTTTTCTTTTTTTTTTTTTTTTTTTGAGAGAGAGAGAGAGAGAGAGAGAGAGAGAGAGAGTTTTTTAATATTTATTTTTTAGTTTTCGGCGGACACAGCATCTTTGTATGTGGTGCTGAGGATCGAACCTGGGCCGCACGCATGCCAAGCGAGCGAGATACCACTTGAGCCATATCCCCAGCCCAGGTAAAGTTATTTATGTCTTCATATTTTTATGAATCATTCAAAAAATGTTTTTAATTTGCCTCTAGTAAATTTACTTACCCAGATCACTTTTTCTGGCTATGACAGTGTCACAGTGGGGACAGTGAAATTTGGCCACATTTTCTGTGTGCTTCTGTAAGATGTGCATCTTCATGGTACCACTCTGGGTAAACCGAGCATGACAAATATAACATTCATAAGGTTTTTCTCCTTAAAAGGAAATACAGAATGAACAAATTAAATGAATAAATACTATGATTTAGTTGGAGGGTAACAGAAGTGGCTGATATGGTAGGCCACAGAATTTCCAGGTCTTTTTTGGAAAGCTAAAACTCAGTCTCAGCACCCAGCTTGTTCGTATCTTCAGAGATGACAAATCCTAAACTGCTAAAGGCCGCCTCTACCCAGCTCTGATATGGAATTCTTCACATTAGGAAAAAGGTAGTTCTTTATAGCAATGCTTACCTTTGTGGGCAACTAGGCAGAGGATCTACAACTTTTCCTTTTTAGAAAGAGACTACTTTGGCAAACTGAACATAAAAGTTAAGATTATATATCTAGACTTTTAGAGTAAAAACTCTAGATTTTAAAATTTCATACTATTTCTCTCTCAAAAATACTATTTCCATGTTGTAGAACAACTCAAGCTGAACAAAGCAACATCTACTCTCTTTTTTGAAGTAATAATTCAGATGATATGCCAGAGCCTTTGTTAGCAGCCTTCCATTCAAATAGGCATGGGACCATGTGGTAGTTCACAGGATCCCATAGGATAAACGCAGCTCATTAATAACAAGGGAGAAGTCCTACCTGAATGGGTTCTCATGTGCCTTTTCAGCTTGTATGTGTCCCTGCTGGCATAACTGCACAAACTGCACTGGAACGGGCGCTCTCCAGTATGAGAGCGGATGTGACGTTTTAATTTGCTGACCTGAAATATGAAAGTAACCAAATCACTTACACTTCTATTAATAGATTTTAACATGAGCACTGTGGGTTATGCACAAAAGCTTAGTTTTGGGTTCTGAAGCTAGAAAAAGTTGAAAAGATATTTCTTTCCATTCATTATTTGCCTCCAAAGCCCTATCATATTCTAAGGGAAGGGAGTAAATGGAAAGGGGCCTAGGTAAGTCAAGATTGATCACCAATATTTATTTAAGCTAGAAGACAGGTATGTGGGGGAGTAGTATGCTCTTCCACATATATCTCCTTTCTGCTACTGTTCCAGGTCCTTACGCATGACAGGCAAGTACCCTACCACTAAGTTATATCTCAAGTTCTTCTCTATATGTGAAATTTTCTGTAAAAATCTTTAAAAATCCATGTCTACTTATGGATCAATTTTCTCCAAAATTCAAATCCAAGTGTGTGATTTAATTTCTTCTTCCATATCATAAGCATTTCCTAGCCAAGCTGGGCTCTAGGGGCATCTCATTTCTCTTCCTCATCACTTTCTATTGTTTAAGTCTCCTACTGGGTACTCTATCCCAAACTGACTTTCAAAGTTGACTCGAAGTGCTTTGAACACTCACTAAATCTTTTTTTTTTTTAAATATATTTTTAGTTGTTGATGGACTTTATTGTCTTTATTTTTACGTGGTGCTGAGATTTGAACCTAGTGCCTCATGCATGCTAGGCAAGCACGCTACCACTGAGCCACAACCCCAACCCTCACTAAATCTTTCACTCAAAATTTTTAAAGTATTCTGATTTTAAGAAAAACACTATTGTAATTATGTAATACACTAAACTTTCACACTTGGTAAGTGGTCAGATAACTATGCTAGCAGCATTACTGAATGTTCTCTCTCTCTCTCTCTCTTAGTACTCTTATCATGAAGTTACACCTCCAGACCCCAAATCCAAAACTTTGAGCACTGACATGATGTTATCAAGTGGAAAATGCCACACCTGACCTCATAAATAATGGGTCACAGTCAAAAGAGATACATACTAAAAATACTGTATAAAATTATTTTTAGTCTATGTATATAAAAGCTGTATACCAAACGTACATGAACTTTTGTGTTTAGACTTGGGTCCTATAGTCTTTAAATATACACTAACATTCCAAGATTCAAAAAAATTTTCAAGAAATATGAAATATTTCTAGTCCCAAGCATTTCACGTTATAAATACTCAATCTACATACTACCGATTTCTAGGGGATGGATACATAGCTCAGTTGTAAGAGCATTTGCTCAGCATGTGCAAAGACCTGTTTTGAATCCCTTGCACTGGGGAAAAAATGACTGATTTCTGTATCTTTCTGTGTCTGATCACTCTACTCTTCTTCCTTACCACTCTTCCTGCTTTAAGTCATTGAGCTGATAATTTTGGATTTCATCAGCAAACAAGTATATCTGAAAAAAAAAATGACTGCTTTGTCTTTCCATTTATAATTCATTTCTTATTTTCTACAATTAGCTAGAATTTCTAGTAGGAATGAATAAATCATTTTGTTCCAGATTTTAATGGGAACACTTTCAATATTTCAGAGTTATTAGGGTGGGTTTACTATAGGTTTTTGATAATATATGCCTGACTCATATTAAAGAAGTTTCTGCTTTTTTTTTTAAATAAGGAAAATTTAAATATAAATATATATATATTTTAGTTGTAGGTGAACACAATACCTTTATTTTATTTATGTGGTTCTGAGGGTCGAACCCAGGGCCTCACACATGGGAGACAAGCACTCTACTGCTGAGCCCCAGCCCCAGCTCAAGAAGTTTTACTTTTAACCTACAGGGACTGCATATAGTAACAAGAATTGAATTTTATAGTTTTTCCCCTTAGATATCTACAGAAATGGTCATATAATTTTTCTTTAGCCACTCAATGTACTGTATTATCAATAATTTCCTAATTATTAAAAATAATTTCATATACTTGTGCCACAGATACACTCAAATAATCATTTACTCTTAAGTACATTATTAGATTTGGTTAATTTGGTTTTTTTAAAAAATAAATTTGGTTTATTGAAGTGAATCTTTTTTATTTTTTTTTTTTTGGTGGTGCTGGCGATTGAACCCAGGGCCTTGTGCATGTGAGGCAAGCACTCTACCAACCGAGCTATATCCCCAGCCCCTTGGTTAATATTTTTTGCTTCTCTGTGAAAATAATATAGTTTTCTTTTTGGTAGTATCCCTATCCAGTTTGACAAGAGAATAGCCTCAAACAGTAAAATTAGTAAAACATTCTTTCCTCCTACCCACAAGTGCTGGGGATTGAACCCAGGGCTACACCTAAGTGATCTACCACCACATCCTCAGCCCCAAACCTTCCAAGTAATTTAGGTATATGGATACAACATTTTTGTTTTTTTTTATGTGGTGCTGAGGATCGAACCCAGTGCCCCGCACGTGCCAGGCGATCGAGTTACCACTTGAGCCACATCCCCAGCCCCAATAAGTAAAAATTTTTTTTTTTTTTTTAAAGAGAGAGTGAGAGAGGAGAGAGAGAATTTTTTTTAATATTTATTTTTTAGTTCTCGGCGGACACAACATCTTTGTTGGTATGTGGTGCTGAGGATCGAACCCGGGCCGCACGCATGCCAGGCGAGCGCGCTACCGCTTGAGCCACATCCCCAGCCCCATAAGTAAAAATTTAATAGTCATTACAATTTTTTTTTTAGGGAAGGCTGTGTGTATTTGACTGTTAATATTATCTACTAGATTTTCTACCTCATCTTAAAGGCATTTCAGATTTTTATTATCTTCAAACTGAAATCATGATCTACTTCCTTAAGAAAGGTTCTAACAAGGAGCTGAACACTCACTTCTACACTGGCATAATCACACATGGAACACTTAAATGGCTTCTCGTGGGTGTGTTTGTAACGACGATGCCGCACCAATTCTCCACTGGTCACAAAGGCCATGTCGCAGTCTGGGCACTTGTGAGGACGAGTACCTACAGAAATGAGGGGATAAGAGGAAGAACAAGGAAAAGGGCAGTTAGTAACAGAGAGTTCAATGTGTGGAACAGAATTAGTGCATGAGATTGGATCCTAGTCATCCCTTCAATTCTGCACTAGACTGAGAATACCTCTACAAATTGTGGGAAGACCCAGCTGAATTTATAACACTAGTCTCAGGATGTGAAAACACTTGCCAAACTTTATTATTTATTTAT
This sequence comes from Spermophilus citellus, assembly GCF_964194105.1. Lineage (NCBI taxonomy): Eukaryota > Metazoa > Chordata > Mammalia > Rodentia > Sciuridae > Spermophilus > Spermophilus citellus. The sequence goes on along the minus strand of NC_138200.1, from coordinate 52,329,528 downwards.
TTCTCTCTCTCTCTCTCTCTTTCAGTGCTAGGGATTGAACCCAGCAGTGCTTAACTGCTAAACTACATTCCCAGCTCTTTTTATTTTGAACCAGGGTCTCCCAAAGCTGCTGAGGTCATCTTGCAATCCTCCTGCCTCAGCTTCCTGAGATGCTGGGATTACAGGCATGTGTCAACATGTCTGGTTTCAGTTTCTCTTAATTACCCACTTCAATCTGTTGCCTTTGGACATAAAATCCTTCTTATCTCTGTTTTGTGAATATCCTGGTCACTATGGATTAAAAGTTAATAAAAACTACATCTGCTTCAACCCTTGCTAAATAAAAATATATAATTGTGATGTTTTATCAAATATAGGTCACAGAATTAATGGATTGGACTAGATCATTATTCATTAAGTCTTATTGTTTTATGATTATAAATAACAGGGCCACTGGACTGTCCATATCCTGAAACTTTTTTCTTTCAACACAAACACACAAATTTGTTTTCTTGTTCTTCTTCTTCTTCTTCTTTTTTTTTGGTTTGGTACTGGGAATTGAACCCAGGGGGACTTAACCACTGAGCCACATCCTCAGCCCTTTGAGATGCTTAGGGCCTTGCTAAATTGCTGACTGGTTTTGAACCCAAGATCCTCCTGTCTCAGCCTCCTGAGCCTTTGGGATTACAGGCATGTACCACTGCACCCAGCACAAACTTTTCTATATAAATTTGTTCTGATAAGGAATTATAGGGGCTTATCAAAGACTTTACAAAGTAGTCCTGCTTTTTATGTAATTTCTATAGACTACTTTTTAAAGTATATCCATATTTAATGTTCTGTAATCTGAATGTCAATTCATTCAATATTTAAACTTTTGGGGGGCAGTAGGGATTCAACCCAGGGGTACTCTGCCACTGAGCTACATTCCAAGCCATTCTTCCTTTTATTCTGAGATAGGGTCTCACTAAGCTTCTAAGGCTGGCCTTGAACTTGTGATCCTCTTGCCAAAGTCTCTTAAATCACTAGGATTTCAGGTGCACACCACTATGTCTGGCTGTATTTAAACATTTTTAATGAATATCATATCCTCTATATCTCTTGTTTTTGCTGAAAAAAATCTTAGTGATTTTAATATACTCTCACATAGTAGTTCTATAACTGATCTTTTCCAGCTACTTTGCAAATAAGGCTGACAGCATAACACAGTGCTATTTTTATAGACTTACTCAGATACTAGGAACTCTTAATTGTGGACAGCAGGTAAAGGTTGACAGCAGATAATACCAAATATTAAAAAAAATTAAAAAGAAAATAAAGGCTACCTTTGAGAATGGAATCAGGAAGTGTCACAATGTAATGAATGGGACTAGCCATACATAGAAATGATTAAGAAAATGAAGAGAATCCTGGAGTACAAAGTTTGACTAGAGTATTATAGGAACTAAGAAATTCCAGGACATTTATTTGCTCAATTTGCTTCTTTGGTACCACTGAAGATGTAAGAGTGAAAGATAGAGTTCTTTCTGTGATGTACGTAGTCTGGTGGTACAGGTAAATAAATTAAAACAAACATGAAGAAAAGGAAAGCAACATTCATTTCTGTTAGGACAAGGTAAGCTGAAAAATAACTTGTGGTGTTCACCTAGTACTATCTAGCAGGGAGTTAAGAGGCCTGTCTCTGGTAGAAACAAACATGGCAATTAGCAAAGAAGTGGACACAAGTGTGGAGCAGGGGTTTCCATCAGGCTATACCATATGACCACCTATGTCCCTCTGCTGAAGGTCCATGTTCACCAAGTCACCTTTCATTTGCTTTAACACCCTGACATAGGCAAGGGTGCCCTCTAGAATGTATTACAACTGCATTTAGAAAATGGATACATACCTGAATGTTATAGGCTTGTTAGTAGGATGAATCAGTCCTACCAAAACAGCTCTGGGGAACCTACTGAACTTATTCTCAAAGCTGAGGACTAAATCAGGACAGAGTACCTATATCCAAGTACACCCATCTTAGCTTGTCTTAATACAGGGTAAAGGGGCTGGGGATGTGGCTCAAGCGGTAGCGCGCTCGCCTCGCATGCGTGCGGCCCGGGTTCGATCCTCAGCACCACATACCAACAAAGATGTTGTGTCCGCCGAGAACTAAAAAATAAATATTAAAAATTCTTTCTCTCTCTCTCACTCTCTCTTTAAAAAAAAAAAATACAGGGTAAAGCTACTTTAATTTAATGCTCCTGTTATAGTATCTTCAAAGCATCAAATAAATCATATTATCGGGCTGGGGCTGTAGCTCAGTGGTGGAGAGCTTGCCTAGCACATGTGAGGTGCCGGATTCCATCCCCAATATCACATGAAAATAAATAAAGGTATTGTGTCCATCTACAACTAAAAAAACAAAAACAAACCAAAACATATAAGTAAAATCTAGAGGGATGTTATAAAATGACTAAGTCACACTAGCAAAGAATATACTTGTGTAAAACTTATTGATTGTAGGCCAACAGACACTCATTCATCTGGCAACCAGGACATCAAAAACAAGAGTAGTACCAGAGATTCAGGAGGTTAAGGTAGAAGAATGGTAAGTTGATAAAGTACCCCTACATCAAATCTCTAGTACCCTCCTACACATACACACACACAGAGTTGTCATATAAAATAAGGTAGAGAACAACGAGAGAAGAAAAACTATTATGCTTGAGGTAGAGACTATGGATAGAAGAACTATTCTGCATGAAAAACCAAGTTGAAAGAACTTATAACTAAATACTACACTGAAAACACAAAGTGTCCAAAACAGACTAATAAAGAAACCTAGTGCAGAAATCTCTCCACTATAACCTTTCTATAACCAACAAAAAGCTATAATAGAATATCTGAACATTCCATTAAAGTATGTCTGGCACTTAAACAAATGAATGTCCGAACTATCAGAAAGATGCCTTAAACTTGCCATTCTCAGATTATGAATTACTTATCTTTCCTTGTGGTAAAACAACCAGGAACAGAAAATGCCAGTTCTTACAAAGGTAAAATTTTACTTCTATTTCTAATATTCTTTTTCATAATGCAGGCATTTGTTACCTGATACTGTATGAGATAATTTTTTGTCATTGTTTTTTTTTTTGTGTGTGTGTGTGTGGTGCTGGGGATTTAACCCAGGGTCTTGTGCATGCAAGGCAAGCACTCTACCAACTGAGCTATATCCCCAGCCCCGAACTGCTTTTGTGTGTGTCATTGTTGCTAAACCTCAACAACACAGCTGGATATTGTGGTGCACACCTGACACTTGAGAGGCTGAGGCAGGAGGACTGCAAGTTTGAGTACAGCCTCAAGTCCGTGTTTCAAAATAAATAACAATAAAACAAAACAACAACAAAAAACCTCACAACATCATGGTTAAGTCTTCAGGAATTATTCCAGGAAACTATGATAATCTTTTTCTGGATCATCATCCTTGTATCATTTGGATTATATCCCACTCAGCTTTTTTTTTTTTGGTAGTGGGAACTGAACCCAGGGGTGCTTAACCACTGAGCCCATCCCCAGCCCTTTTTTATATTTTATTTAGAGATGAAGTCTCACTGAGTTGCTAAGTGCCAATTTAATTGCTGAGGGTGGCTCTGAACTTGCGATTCTCCTGCCTCAGCTTCCCAAGTCTCTGGGATTACAGGCACGCTGCGCTGGGCCCCCACTAAGCTTTCTTGATATTTGCATTTAACTAATGTAACTACAGCGTACCTGCTTATGGTAAAGTCAAGATTACAAAAAGGACACAACAAAAAAAATCTTCCTTCTTTAACTTCCTATTTCAATCAGCTTAGATAAAACCCAAGTTTTAACCTTTATCATGTTGTAGCCCCCACATTCTTATCCGGCACCTGTGTGTGTGTTAAGGTGATTCCTCAAGAGGGTGACTGTTCTGAATGCCCTGCCACAGAGATGGCACTTATGTGGTCTCTCATCAGTGTGACTTTTCATGTGACGATCCAAATTTGAACGCCGTGGACACGTGTAACTGCAAAGCTCACACTGGAATGTCTTCTTTACACCTATATACAAAATAAAACACTTACTTGCTGCAGGGTTTCAAGGTGTTAAAATTAATCCCAATTCTTAATTCTTACAAATATATATCATTCACCTTTATAATGAACTCAATCATACTAAATTAAAATTATCTCATCATTATAGATTTACTTCTTTTTCTTTTAGGACTTACAAAAAAAGAACTTCATCTGGAAAAAACTTCTATTAGACTGGTTAAAAAAAACTGGTATCCAGATACTAACCTTAAAAAATACATTTCATAAAATACAACTTATATATGAATTGTTGTACGCTTTATCCCAAAATGATGAGATTATTATGGATAAATTCATTTTACCTTTCTTTTTAATTTTTGTTGGCTTTGGAGGCTTCATATTACCAACAACTTTCTCTGCATTAACCTCTGACAGCAGACCTTCCTGCTGTTCTTCCTCAAAATCGTAGACAGACACATCCACATCTTTGCCCTCCTCTGTGTAACGCAGTTTGCTCTTTTTGGTTTTCTTTGTTTTTTTGGCTGGTGGCTGATAGTCTGGGTCTTTTTGCCAGCTCGGATCTTCCTGAGGTGGAAGTTCCCCTTGCTCTAGTGTCTCCACCTCTCCATTGGCCCCCACTTTCACCACCTGAAACCCTTCAGGCAAAGGTAAGGTGTGACATATCATGGGTTCACTTTCTGCAAGGCCCTCTTTAGACACTTCATTCTCATAAGCCCCCTGAAGTTCTTCTACTGAAGTGGTAGCAACAGGTACAGTTACAGGAACAGGTACTTGAACAAGCTGAAGCTCTCCTATGTTTATAGGCTGTTCCTCCATATTTACAACCTGCAAGGTTATTATCTGGGTATCATCTACAGCAGCCTCTGCTTCTGGAGCCACTGTACCCTCCATTACTTCAGTCTTCATCTGAAGAAGGGTAGGATCCAGCTGTTCCATCATTACCATCTGTACACTGCTATTGACATCCTGGACCACCTCACCCCCATCGGTCTGGTTCTGGGGTAAGTGGCAAGCATCTTCTTCCTGGCCCCCTTCCCGGCGTCGCTGGTAAGTCTTTCTCTCCTTTCCTTTAATGAAAGTTTCAGACTCCTCCACAATGGCTTCAACCGCCTCACCTTCCATATCCCCTTCCTTTATCAAGGGAAAACACAGATTATTATTTAAGATAAAGTTTGTCAAATGAAAACATACATTTTAAAACAAAAAAGAACTCCAGTAAATGAATTAAGCACCAATGGCTGTTCAGCAGACATTATATGCCTCCTGATAGAAGAAAAAGTGTCATCTATGATGCAATCTTGTCAATCAAAACAAAACAAAACAAAAAATCTGAACCAAGAGTCTCGATCCAACTACCAATTAACAGGAAAGAGACAACAGAGAATGTTAAATTACATCGCAAGGATGACATCAGCAAAGTCCCAGTTTAAGGGGAAACAATGAAGGATTAGTTTGTATTTTTTCTGCAAATAAACGACCAGAAGAAAAAACCAGGAAGGTTGGAGAGACAACCTATCAACTTAAAATTCTCAACCTAGATGATCTTGCCTCCAGGGATGTTTGGCAAGGTCTGGAGACATTGTTAGTTGCTACTACTAGGGTGGGCTGTTACTACTTGTAACCGGTGGGGACAAATGCTACTAAACATTCTACAAGGAACAGGTCAATCCACCATGAAGAATGATCTGGCCCAAAATGTCAACAGTTCTGAGGGAGAGAAACTCTGATACAAAGGACAGCAACTACTAACAATATATGAACCTTCAAATCAACCTTCAAACCAATAAATGATTTTAAAAATGACATGAAACAACTAGAAATTTCAACTCTGAATTTAAAAAAAATTTTGTGTGTGTGTTGGGGATTGAATCCAAGGGTGCTTTACCACTGAGCTACATTCCTAGTTATTTTTTATTTCCTTCTGTAGACAATTTCTTGCTAAGCTTATGAGGGTCTCACTAAATTATTGAGGCTGTCCTGGAATTTGTAGTCCTCCTGCCTCAGCCTCCAGAGTCTCAGGCATGCCCTGTGCAACTCTGGATATTTGATGATACTAAAGAATTATTAACAAAACTAGCTTAAATCTTAAACATTTTGGGGAAAAGATGGTCAAAAATATATAAAATTTTTCCTGTCCAGGGGACATTGATGGCATAAGGGGGAGCACAGCTATAACTGTTTTTCACAAAATTTCATTTAGGATGAGTAAGTTCAAGAGACCTTCTATATGGGTAATGGGATTGTAGCTTAGTGGTAGAGTGCTTGCCTAGCACAGGTGAGCACAGGGTTCCATCTTTAGCACCACATAAAAACAAATAGTGGTCTGGGGTTATAGCTCAGTGGTAGAGTACTTGCCTAACATGTGCTCACTGGGTTCAATTCTCAGCACCACATATAAATAAATAAAATAAAGGTTCACTGACAACTAAAACATAATCCTAAGAAAAACGCAAAGATTAAATGCTTTAAAAAAGAGAGACCTACTATATAATAAGGAGACTATAATTAATAACTAGGTACAAAATCACTGAGAAGAATTTTTTCGGGGAGCGGGGGGGAGGGGCAAGGATTAAACCAAGGGGGGCTTAACCACTGAACCACATTTCCAGCCCTTTTTAGTTTTTTTATTTTGAGACAAGGTCTTACTAAGTTGCTGAAGCTGGCTTTGAACTTGTGATTCTCCTGCCTTAGTCTCCCGAGTTGCAGGGATTATAGGTATGCACCAACACACCTGGCTCACTGAATAGATTTTAAGTTTTCTCAATGCAAAATAGAAGTATATGAGAGGCTGGCAAGTGGCAGAGCCCTTGCCTTGCACATGTGAGGCACTGGGTTTGATCCTCAGTACCACATAAAAATAAGCAAACAAAATAAAGACATAGTGTCCATCCAGAACTAAAAAAAAAAAAAGAAGTATGTGAGGTAGTCTGTATGTTAATTAGCTTGATTTAGTCATTCCACAACATATACATATTTCAAAACACCATGTACAATATAAATATGTATAATTTTTATTTGTCAATTAAAAATAGGTGAATTAAAAAATAAATCTTAGGGCTGGGTGTGGTGGCACACTCCTGTAATCCCAGAGGCGCAGAGGCAGAGGCAAGAGGATCGAGTTCAAAGCCAGCCTCAGCAATTTAGTGAAGTGCTAAGCAACTCAGTGAGACCCCGTCTCTAATAAAAGACAAAATAGGGATAGGGATGTGGCTCAGTGGTCAAGTGCCCCTGAGTTCAATCCTCTGTACCTAAAAATCAATCAATCAATCAATCAATCTTAGGTCTAGAAATGTAGTTCAGGGATGAAGTACTCACCTAGCAATCCCCACCACCACAAACAATAACAACTGTATTTTTCTTTTTTAGTTGTAGACGAACATAACATCTTTATTTTATTTATTTATTTTTATGTGGTGCTGAGGATTGAACCCAGTACCTCACACATGCTATGCAAGTACTCAATCACTGAGCCACAACCCCAGTCCCATCGCCCCCTTTTCAAACTGAGAATTAACTCAAGGGTGCTTTACTCCTGAGCTTCATGCCAAGTCCTTTTATTTTCTGAGACTGGGTCTTGCTAAGTTGCTTAGGGCCTAAGTGGCTGAGGCTGACTGTGAATTCATGATCCTCCATGTGTCAGCCTCCAGAGTTGCTGGGATTCTCCTGGCCAAACTGTTTATATCTCTTACATCTATTTATAAACACCAGTAGAGAGCCTCGTCTGTTTTTTGGTACCAGGGGCCCTTACCCACTGAGTCACATCCCCAGCCCTTTTTTGTATTTTATTTAGAGATTGCTAAGTTGCTGAAGCTAGCTTTGAACTCAAACTCCTTCTGCCTTAGCCTCCCAGGCTACTGGGATTATAGGCATGTACTACCATGTCCAGCCCGTTTTTTTTTTTTTTAAGAGAGAGTGAGAGAGGAGAGAGAGTGAGAGAGAGAGAGAGAGAGAGAATTTTTAATATTTTATTTTTTAGTTCTCGGCGGACACAACATCTTTGTTGGTATATGGTGCTGAGGATCGAACCCGGGCCGCACGCATGCCAGGCGAGCGCACTACCGCTTGAGCCACATCCCCAGCCCTACCTTGCTGTTTTTAAGCTAATTTCCACCTTAGAAAACATACTGTAAGGGCTGGGGTTGTGGCTCAGTGGTAGAGCGCTTGCTTAGCACATGTGAGGCACTGGGTTCAATCTTCAGTACCACATAAAAATAAATAAATAAAATAAAATAAAGGTTTTTGTGTCCATCTACAACTAAAAAATTAAAAAAAAAATAGAAAACAAAACATGCTGTCAAAAGTTTTTAGAAAAGATTAAGGTATAACTGATATATTTTAAAAAATTATTCATTTTGAATTTGTCTGGATGTATGTTTGTGGTAGGTATAAATACATCCTGGTATGTGTGTGATAATGAACCAACATCAAGGTACTAAACATCACCTAAAAAATTTCCTTGTATTGCTGTGGGATTTATTTAGTTTTTCATGCTAAGAATATTTAGCATGAGATCTAATTAATCTCTTTTCATATTCAAACTGCAGAATACCACATTATTAACTATAGGTACTATGTAGTATAGCAGGTCTATAGAACGTATTCATATTAAAATAACTGAACTGTATACCCACTGAGCAACATTTCCCCATTTCTCTGTCATTGTTTTCCATCCTGTTTTTTTGAAGCCAGAATCAGAACTTAGATTCAGACTCTACTAGCCTTGTTTTTAGCCAGCATACAACACAGCCTCCAGTGTTCTATTATCAACTTGACATTAGTCTTTCTCTTACATGAGACCATGAGTTCCCCGAGGACAAGAAATACATCTAACAAGTGGTTTTTACTCAATACTGTGACTAGGTTGGTAATTACTAAATAAATTCTAACCAAATTGAAAATATAACAGAAAATAATCAGCCAACTCATATATTGTGGATCTGAAGTCCTGGGAGTAGAGAGTACTCACATTCCTAAGAAGAAAATGGGTCTGCGCAATAATCTAATTCAGTGTGTATGTGTTTTGGGGGAAAATGCATTAAGGGCTTTAGGTTAAATAAATAATCTTATAAAAAAGGGTAAGAACTGTCAGGTCTGGTAGCACAGGCTACTCAGGAGGCTGAAGGAGGACTTTAAATTTGAGGCCAACCTAAAAAAGTATTGCTATACTTTTTTAGAAGATATATCTTTAGTTGTAGATGGACATAAAACCTTTTATTTATTTTTATTATTTTTTTTAATGTGGTGCTGAGGAGTAAACCAGTGCCTCACATGTACTACGTAAGTGCTCTACCACTAAGCTATATCCCCAGTCCCAAAAACAATACTCTATGACCTTACCAAAACATAAGTATAACTAGGCGTGGCTGCACACAACTGTAATCTCAGTGACTGGAGAGGCTGCATCAGGAAGATAGCAAGTTCAAGGCCAGCCTTAGCAGATTATAGAGACCCCGTCTCACAATGAAAAATAAAAAGGGCTGAGTGTGTGGTTCAGTGTTACAGCACCCCTGGGTTCCATCTCCAGTACAAAAATAAACAAGAAAAAATAAAAGTTTACTTCCAAATTAATATTTAAAGTGTTTTACATCTTGGCTTAGTTTCAAACAAAGCTTTTGCTACTTCTATTAGAGATATACTTTTCCAGTTATCTGTGCAAGCTCTGTGTCCACACTAGCAGTGAGAAATGGTTCCTTAAGCCAGGACTAACTATAAGGCAGCACAAAGACTGGAGAGAGATAGGCAAGGCCTGTTTCTGCAGTCTACAAGTTCAGGACAAAAATGGTACAAAAATTCAAGGTAAGATTAGGAAGGTTTAGAGAAAGATAACAAACAGCTATGGAGCAAAATGCTGCCCAAATGTGGAACTGGAATGGAATCCTGAAACATGAGCAGGGTACATAGACAGTCTGGAGTATGTATGTGTTTTGGGGAAAAAGGTGTTAAGAGCTTTAGGTAAAATAAAGAACTTATAAGGAAGGGTAAGAATTGCCAGGTTTGGTGGCACAGGCTACTGGAGAGGCTGAGGGAGGACTGTAAATCTGAGGCCAAACTTGACAACTGGCAATACCTGTCTCAAAAAAAAAAAAAAAAGAAAAAGAAAAAGAAAAAAGAGCTGGGGATACAGCTCAGTAGTACAGTGCCTTCAGTTCCATCCTCAGTACAGAGATCCTCCCCACCCCCCAAAAAAGAGTTGGCTTAAGGCACAGGACAGAGGAAAGGTAAAAGGGGTGCTGGTTACAACCATAGTTTGGATGGCCTTAAATGACAAAATGTGAAAATGTGAAGTAAATCTTATGTGGTCAGCAATGGAAAATAATGTATGCTTTTTGGGCAGGAAAGTTAAGAGTCACATCAGGGCTTGAATTCCTTATCAAAATGTATCTAATTTTTTGGGGGGGAAAAGATGTATTTAATATCTTCTGGATTTCAAGGTCCCCCACTGTCTGACCTATGACAATTTATTCAGATTTCTGATTTGCTGCACTCCTCTAGCACACACTTTCCCCTCCAGTCAAGCTGTTTGTCTATTCATAGGAACACAGTTCCCACTACGATCTCCCTTTTTTACTGTGTACTTTATGTCCTTCTTATCCTTCTCAGACTGAAATCATTCTTAGCACAACAAAATCTTGAGGTTCTGTGGCAATCACTTTTGCTCCAAATGTCTCTGCTGATAAAATAACTACAGTTTTATACTTAAAAATGTCTCAACCAGAAGTTTAGGAGGTTGAAGCAGTAGGAGTACAAGTTCCAGCCCAGCCTGGACAACTTAGTGAGACTACGTCTCCAAAGAGCGAGAGAGACAGAGATAGAGATATCTCATTTACATTTCTTGTTATTAAAGACTACTTTAAGCATAACTATCATTTTGTATACAAACCCAATATTGCTAAGATGGATTATTTTTGGAAATAGGAATCCTCTACTGCAACACTGCTCAATAAAAATATTATGTGAAACAAGTGTGGTGGCACTCATCTATGATTCCAGCTACCTAGGAAGCTGAAGCAAGTAGCTGAAGAGTAGCTGAAGCAAGAGGATCCCAAGCTGGAGGCTAGATTGGGCTACTTAGTGAGACCCTGTCTCAAATAAAAAATTAAAAGGACTGAAGATGTAGCTCAGTGGTAGAGTGTCCAAGAGTTGAATCCCCAGTTCTCTCTCTCTCTCTCTCTCACACACACACACACACACACACACACACACACAGTGTAAGCCACAAATGTGAGACATGTGTAATATAAAATGTGTTTTAAAAATTCATAATTTGAAGAAATTGGTTAAAAAGGCAAAATGAACAAGTGAAATTAATTTTAATCTATTTTATTGAACCCAACATGTCCAAAATATTATCATTTCAAGGTGTAATCAATACACATAATCAATACAAAAACTATTCATGAAATACTTTATATTCTTTTTCATACTAAGTACTTTATAACACACCTCAATTTGAACTAGGGGCTACTGTACTTATTGGATAGCACAGCTTTAAACTTTTGCTGCTCAAAATCTGGTCTCAGGACCAGCAAAAATGGGGTAACCTTGGAGATTTTTAGAAACACAGAACTTCAGGTGCTGCCCTGATGCACAGAATCTGGCTTTCCAACTTATATTATACCATTACTTTTTTTTTTTTTTGGAGCATATGACACCATTTTATTTTTTTATTTTTTTTACACCATTACTTTTTACTTTTTTTTTTTTTTTTTAATGAGAGAAATTTTCCAGGCCACAAAGGTCCCACAGTTAGTATTACAGCAAAGAGGATGATAATAATAATGTCTGGATTTAGGGAACACAGAATAAGCCCCATCTACCTTAGAGATATTACTGTGAAAGTTATTAAAGAACAAAGAACAAAAATTCACATGCTGTAAATGTTAATGGTGGTTCTGCCTGCAAATACTACATAATCCCAGACTGCTTAAGTATTCCAATATAAAATCAGTAGACGAAAAACATTTAATCTCAGAGTTAGGGTTTATAGGACACAATCTGAAGAACACAGAAAAATCCACTTTTGTCTTTCTGAGTCTGAAAACTTAAAATGTTAGAAACTGAGTGTTTCTAAAAACAGTCTAAAAAAAGTCAAAGAATTATAACAGTAGACAAACAACTGGTATAAAGTAGTACAAATTGAAACAAACTGTGTTGTCAAGGAGAGGAGCTAACAGTATTTGCTCATTATGAAAAGAACAAATGGCATTAGGTCCATGAACATCAGCATCTATTCAAGTCTTAAATAGTAACTAATATTTTTACAGAGAAACACAAAACAAAAAGTGACAAGCTACCAACCTCTCCCAGACACTGCTTAGAAATCTCAGTGCATCCTTTCAAGCAGTAGATCCCTCAATCTAACTTCCTCCAGGAAAAGCAAGTCTCTCCTCTGAATCAATAACTAACCCAATAGGCTGGACCAGGCCTCACTCCCTACTCCTTGGGGACAGCGCTCTTAGCTGCCTCACCCTTATAAATAGCTCCAATCCATTTCCTCCCTTCTTCTTCAGACTCTTTATTTCTTTCCTGTTTATTTATTTATTTTTAAATTTTTAGGTACTGGGGATAGAACCCAGGGGAACTTAACTACTGAGCCATACACCCAGCTCTTTTTATTTTTTATTTTGAGACAGTATCCCATTAATTCTTTAGTGGCTCTCTCCTTGTTTGAGTTGGTTGTATCTTGTAAGTTTTGTCAAATCTCTTTCGTGAACTTACACCAATAAAAACAGGTTGTTTACATTTACTTCTGGAACACCCCATCCCCAGATTATTCAAGTCTCATTTATGGAAAGTGAAAAATGAAGCATGTAAAAGATAAAAGATGTTTATATTTCTTTTTTTAATATTTATTTTTTTAGCTGGACACAATATCTTTATTTTATTTATTCTTATATGGTGCTGTGGATCGAACCCAGGGCCTCACATATGCTAGGCGAGCGCTCTAACACTGAGCCACAACCCTAGCCCAAAAGATGTTTATATTTCTATGTTTAGAAATAATCATCCACCAATTTAGTGTCTGCTCAGTTTTCCCATGTATACACTTTCTCTTTATTCCTTCCATGCTCAAATTTACATTTGCTGTCTCCAAAGTTTTACTTCTATTACTCCTCAGCACACCAATTTGGTTTCTGCTCCCTAATACTCTACTGAAATGCTCTGAAGCCAGCAATGGCCCTTAACTAGTAAATCCAAAGGAGACTTTTCTGTCCTTATCTGACTTGACCTCTTTGTGGAACCCAGCATTCTATTCTAGGCTTTATCCCAGAATTATGCCAGACCATCAGAAAGCTGGGTATTCTTGGACCACATGGTCTTATCCCCTACAGAACTGCTTTCACTGAGTTTTGTTTTGGCATTATGCCCTTGGCTTGCACTAAAGGATACACGGTGAAATTACATTTGGAGTTAATGCTTGGAAAAGCTATTTTTCAACAAAAGAATTTTTTGTTTCATTGTGAGACCTGTGTAACAGGTACTAGTTTTTAGTTGGCCACACTGTGATCAATTTATTGCTTCTTAAACTATGCAATAACGTTTTTTGTTCTGCCCTGTATTTTCTGGTTTCTAAAATAAATTTATATTATTATTTTTATTTTCTATACATTTTTTCAAATTCTTTGTGAGCTATATAAATGAACTTAAAAATAGGGCATATAAATAAATTTACAATTGTACACATGTATTTTAAATAGAAACTACAGAAAATTAAACTATAAACCTATACCACTTACAACAAACATATCAAAAAACAATGACTAGGGGACTTGGGGGGGGGGTATGGTTATAGCTCAGCAGTAAAGTGCTCACCTTGCACATGTGAGCCACTGGGTTCGATCCTCAGTAGCACATAAAAATAAAATAAAGGTATTGTGTTCACCTACAACTAAAATAAATAAATAAATAATTAAAAATAAAAAAATGTTTTAAAAACAACAAAAAGGGCAAGGGCTATATAGCTCAGTGGCAGAGCACTTGCTTTGCATGTGTGAGGCACTGGGTTCGATCCTTAGCACCATATAAAAATAAAACAAATAAAATAAAGGCAAGCTATCTAACTACAACTACAAAAAAAAAAAAAAAAATCTGGAAAGGGGTGGGTGGGGAGGGGTTGTGGGGCTGGAGCCTCGCTTCCCCTCCTCCCCCTTCCCCTGGTCCCCTATCCCTGGGGCCATTTGTTAAAAAAGAATAATAAAATGATTTAAAAAAAATCTGTAGGAGCTTTTTCAAGACGATACAACTCTTCATAAGACATAAAGACCCCATTTAGGAGGGACACTACAATCTGTATAAATGACTAGAAATGTTAACCATTGTAATGATGCCATTTCTTCCATTTTATATAAAATAATTAAAAATCTGCCAAAAAATAAACAGAAGATTGAAGATAGCAATAAAATTTCTGAAAAATAACAAAGATCACTGTCTATGCCAAACATTAACATAGCATAAAGCATGACAATTAATATGGTATTATCACTACCACAGGCAACTAACAAAAAAAAAAAAAAAAAAAAAGGGCTGGGGATGTGGCTCAAGCGGTAGCGAGCTCGCCTTGCATGCGTGCGGCCCGGGTTCGATCCTCAGCACCACATACCAACAAAGATGTTGTGTCCGCCGAGAACTAAAAAATAAATATTAAAAATTCTCTCTCTCTCTCTCTCTCTCTCTCTCCCCCTCCCTCCCTCCCTCCTTAAAAAAAAAAAAATCCAGGAATAAACACTAGCACATTAAAAAGTTGTCATTTTAAATTAGTGGGGACAAGAGGACTATTTCATAAAAGATGCCAGAAAAACTGCAATTACTTAGAGAAAAAAAATGAGCTATCTTTTGCTCTGTGTTTTGAAGCATGGGAAATAGATAAATCAGAGAAAATGTCTGAGATCCACCTTCAAGTAAAGAAAAAAATACTACATGACAAAAATATGTTGAACAAAAATTTTAAAATATCTGTACTAATGCATTAACACCTTTCTTATATAAATATCAGAAACTTGTAAGAAAATGATAAACCCCCAAAGAAGAAACTGGGCAAAGAACATAAATACAGAACTCAAAGAAATATGAATGGCAGGGCTGGGTGTGCAGCTAGCTCAGGGGCAGAATGCCTCTTTAGTATGCATGAGGCCCTTGGAACACACACACAAAAGGCAGATGAAGGGGGAAAAAAAAAAGAAAAGAAAAAGGAACCTTGTTAAAATGAAACTTAAAATAATGGGGAAGTTTTATCTTTATTAAACTACTAAGCTGTTTTATTTATTTATTTTTTTTTTAGAGAGTGAGAGAGGAGAGAGGAGAGAGGAGAGAGGGGAGAGAGAGAGAGAGAGAGAGAGAGAGAAAGAGAGAGAGAGAGAGAATTTTTAATATTTATTTTTTAGTTCTCGGTGGACACAACATCTTTGTTGGTATGTGGTGCTGAGGATCAAACCACATCCCCAGCCCCGCTAAGACGTTTTAAAGGATACTTTCCAAATTAGTCCTGGTGCAATTAAACCAGCACAGTCCTACAGAAGGTACTGAAGATGTGAATGAAAAACTTTTATAAATAACATTCATATTGAGATTGGTAATTTTATTTCAGACTTTTAAGAATAAGATTAGCCAAGCTACAGGTGTGCTTTTATAGTTTTAACACTCAGGAAGCTGAAGCAGAAGAATTACTTGAGCCTAGGAGTTAGAGACAGACCAGCCTCAAAAACAACAGGATTATAAGGGTATGATTATTATTATTGCCAACTGAACCCAGGGGAGCTTTAACCACTGAGCCACATCCCCAGCCTTTTTAAGGTTTTTTTTTGTTTTGTTTTTTTGAGACAGGATATTGATAAGTTGTTTAAGGCATCTCTAAGTTGCTGAGACTAGGCTTGAAGTTGTGATCCTCCTGCCTCAGCCTCCTGAATTATTAGGATTACATGTTTGCAAAGTGAACAATTATAAACAACCTAAAAATCCAACCACAGGAGAATTGTTAGAACTGGTAAAAATGATACATCCACAAAATGGAATACAACATTATGTACACATTAAGTATCATATTTTAATAATATTATTCTCTTGGTATCCATGGAGAATGGTTCAAGGATTCAACCACCACCCCATGTGTATATTAAAATCTGCAAAAGTTCAAGTCACTTATGTATAAAATGGTATGATATAGTATTTTTATATAACCTATGTACAAACTCCCACATTATACTTTAAATCATCTCTAGATTACTTGTAATACCTAAAAGAATACAAATACTATGTAATTAGATATTATACTGTATTATTTAGGAAATAACAAGGAAAACTTTATTTGTATTAAGTGCAGAAAACAGTTTTTCCTCCTGAGTATCTGTGATCTGCAGTTGGCTGAATCTGTGGACATGGCACACAGAGGACAGACTGTACTTAATATGAGGAAAATATTTGTTCTATATTTTTAAAAAGGAGGGGGGAAAGTCAGAATAGTTATTAAGAACCAGAGAACTAATGGCCACAGTAGCGCATGCCTGTAACCCCAGTGGCTTAGGAGACTGAGGCAGGGGGATCACAAGTTCAAAGCCAGCCTCAACAAAAGCGAGGTGCTAAGAAACCCAATGAGACCTTGTTTTTAAATAAAATACAAAATAGGGCTGGAGATGTGGCTGAGTGGTCAAGTGCCCCTGAAGTTCAATCCCTGGTACAAAAAAAAAAAAAAACCAAAAACCTGAGACCTGCTGGGCATAGCGGTGCATGCCTGTAACCCCAGCTACCCAGGAGGATAGCAAATTTGAGGCCAGCCTCAGTAACTTAGGGAGACCCTGTCTCAAAATGAAAAATAAAAAAGGGCTGGGAATATAAATCAGTGGTATAGTGCCCTGGATTCAATCCCCAGTACCAAAGGAAAACACCCCACAAAACCAGAGACCTGTATTCCAATTCTGGTTTTTCTAAACATGAGTGTGCCCTGGAGTGTGATATTCTTTTTTTTTTTTTTTTTTTTAGAATTTTAATATTTATTTTTTAGTTTTCAGCAGACACAACATCTTTGTTTGTATGTGGTGCTAAGGATCGAACCCGGGCCGCACGCATGCCAGGCGAGCGCGCTACCGCTTGAGCCCCAGCCCCAGCCCATGATATTCTACTTTACACACCTTTGTTTCCTTTTCTATAAAAAGAAAATGGTACTTACTTCATAGTTTGGGCTTCAACCAGCTCTGTATCCTTATAAACCAGCCCAAAAGGCAACAATACAGTTTAGTTGAATGACAATATGACCTTTCCTTCCCTTAAAATTCTTAATCACAAATCTTAAATAAATTTTCCCCATAAAAATGACTTCTCTGATAAATTTCTGAGTATCTATAGGATGAAGTATTTACCAGTTGACAGAACCTGGTAACTTATCAAATCCAGGAATGGAGGAAAAACAGAAAAGTAAAAAAGGAACAGGGCTGGGGCTATAACTCAGTGATAGCACTTGCCTACTATGTGCAAGGCCTTGGGTTCAATTCCCAATACTGACAACAACAGTATGTGTGTGTGGGGGGGTGCCCAACAGCTTCCCGTGCTGGTCCTTCTTTGCTCAGCACATTAATGTCAGACTAAATCTTCCTAAAATGGAGCTCAAAAACTCACAGTGCAGACAGACAAGGTGGTGTGCACCTGTAGCCCCAACTACTTGAGAGGCTGAGGCAGAAAAATCAATTGAGCCCTGGAGTTCAGAGACAGCCTAGACAACATAGTGAAACCCTGTCTCCTAAAACAAAAACAAAACAACAAAACCCCCTCATAATGGTTGATGCTTAGTGAATCAAGTCCAAACTATCTGGCTTAGCTCCCAGAGTTGGAGCATTGTACAGTTTGTTCCCATCCCTTCCACCCACTCAATCTCACCTTTCAATACTTCCTGTTAGACATCTCCATCCCAGTGTCTACTCTTATCCCCAGTTCAAGCCAATCCCTACCTCAATGTCTTTTCAATTTTGAACAGTGGAGACTGACCTCAGGTTTTGTTTAACTGCAGTATAATGTCCAATGTCTGCATATCATCCCCAACACAAAATTCCCTTTCTAAGAGCAGAAACGATGCCTTTGACCTTTGCATCCTCTATACCAGTGGATACAAACCAGTGTTAGGTAAACAATAGACACTCTCATCACATGAAACACATAAACGGTTCTTGTATAGTACAAGTGGCAGGAAGGGAACAAGGAAAAACAAAACACGATATGTTAAGTGAAAACTATATAAATTAATATTCTTTATTGTTGTGTTAGTATTTTTTTTCTTTAATGGTGGCATTAGAGACTGAATCCTGAGGCACTTTACCACCGAGCTACACCCCAGCCGTTTTTTTGTTTTTATTTTAAGACAGGGTCTTGCTAAATTGCATTGCCAAGGCAGGCCTAAAATTTGTGATTATCCTGTCACAGTCTCCCAAGTCACTGGGATTACAGGTGTGCACCACTGTACCAGGCTCATTTTTTTAACAACAACAACAACAACAAAAATCTCAATACAATTACAGATTAGATTAAAAAGCAACCTGCCGGGCTGGGATTGCAGCTCAGTGGAAGAGCACTTGCCTAGCATGTGTGAAGCACTGGGTTTGATTCTCAGCACCATATATAAATAAATAATATAAAGGTCCATTGACAACTAAAAAAAAAAAAAGCAACCTGCCATTTAAGTAACAGCTAACTGAATACATCAACTTTAGAAAATATCAAAATTCAGTAATGTATAAACAATGATTACACAGCTACACAGCACATATGTCAGATAACTCCCAGAGGAAAACAACCAAATTATCCTTTTATATTCATCATTCAAGAGTTTAGTCATTTACAGAGACTGGTTATTATAAAATATACATGTATTTGGAATAATCCATTTTGTTACTGTAATAAAGACAATTCTTAGGAATCTATTTTCTAAATGAAACCACCATAATTTTTTGTCAAATATACTCTGTCACAGGCACAACAGATTGTTTTAAAAAAAATTCCAACTTATTTCCTGGAGATCAGAAGACTTGTCTACATTGGTAAGAAATAGCCCTAATTCCCCATGAGTTTCCCCATGCAACTTTGAAGAGGTCTAATATGAAGGTCATCTAAACCAGTCTAATAAAGGACAATGTGAACCATATCATCAGAAGGCAGAGAACAGAGAAAATACCTGTGGCTTCTCTTTTCTAGATTTTTAAATAAGAAGAACGTTAAGTGAAAAGTCTAGTATGGTGTTCTAACTATAGCGAGCATTAAATGTCGTCATGACAAGTTAAAAAAAAAAAAAAGCATGAAAAGTAAGTAATCAGTTTCTCCTGAGAATGAAGGAAAAAACTCCATGTTTTTTGCCAGATGCAGGACAAAAACCAATAACAGGAATAAAAATTATACACACTTCTAGAACCAAAGTTAGGTTTAAAATTCAAGCAGGATAACTGTTACTCCTGAAAATATATACATTACCATCTCATCTGAGAGGTTAAGACACATTAAAGCAACCATCAATATCTATGAACTAGTACCAGGAAACTTGCAGGTTACAGTAAAGAATGAGGAGGGGCTGGAAGACAAAATGATTCAAGCTGATCAGCAGAAAAATACATGACCATTTCTTTCATGGTGATCAGAACAGAAGCAACATTTATCTGAGGTGGCACTCACCTGCCACAGGTGAGTAGTTGTAATTGGACATAATACCTTTATTTATATGTGGTGCTGAGGATTGAAACCAGAGCCTCACACATTCGAGGCGAGCACTCTACCACTAAGCCACAATCCCAGCCCCATCACTTTTCTTTACTGTCAATTTTAAGCACAGCAGGGTTTGCTTTCTGAAATTAAAAGAGAAATAAAGTAATGTGAAAAAGAGTGCCCCAGTATTTTGTTAACAACCCCCTTCCCCATTTGCTATTATTAAAGGGTACAGTCAGAACAAAACAGTATCTTAATAGCCATAAACAGCTCTGAATCTAGGAAATATATGCTAATAAAATATTTAAAATGGGAACAGTGTCTATTGCTGGATATAAAAAAATAAAAGTTCAAAGAGTTCTTTCTCAAGCAAATGGGAAAAGTGGGGTATAAGGTTGTTATACTAGTTAAATAGCACAGGCATTGGAGGTAGACTCAACCAGTACTGCAGCACCCTTCACCTCAAGATAAGCTTTGAATTCTACACAGGAGAGCTGGGGATGTAGCTCAGTAGTAGAGCACTTGCCTCCCATGCATGAGTCCCTGAGTTCAAATCCCCAGTTACCACCAACAATAACAATAACAGCAACAAAAAAGAATGAATTCCAAACAGGACTAAGTTCTTGTCTGGCTGGCAGACAGACAAAAAAATAGCAGCTATACAATGCTATAACAGTGGTTAACATATTTTCCACAACCCTGGCACAGAGGCTCTCTTAAGGAGAGGAAATGTTAACACTGGGTTAAAAAAATGTAATGGATCTTGCCAGGTGAACTAGTAGAGAAAAGCATTTTAGCAGAGAGAACACTATAGGACAAGAATATATATTTTTTTATTTTAAGAGAGAAAGAAGAGAGAAAAGAGAGAGAATTTTTTAATATTTATTTTTCAGTTTTTTATGGACACAACATCTTTATTTTATTTTTATGTGGTGCTGAAGATCGAACCCAGCGCCCCGCGCATGCCAGGCGAGTGCGTTACCGCTTGAGCCACATCCCTAGCCCAAGAACATATATTTATGCATGGAATTATACAAATTTTGTGCAGAAGAAATTCATTGTAACCAAGTGGAACTACATTAAACTATCTCAAATTTATTACTGTGATCCGGTTTCAGAGGTCATGTTGGGGCCCTTCATTAAAGGTAGCGCACATATTTCAATTACTGAACATTTATATATAAAAGAGAAGACAGCTAGGTGTGGTGGTGTACACCTGTAATCCCAGCAGATTGGGAGGCTGAGGCCCTAAGCAACTTAGTGAGACCCTGTCTCTAAATAAAATACAAAAAACAGCTGGGGATGTGGTTCAGTATTTGAACAACCCCAGGTTCAACCCCTAGGACCAAAATCAAAAAATAAATAAAAAATGCTCCAGAAGACAGTGCTTACTGAGAAGTCAATGATGGTGTCACAGTACTAGCTAGAGGCTGATTTCTGAGCACACTGTCCCTCTCTTTGCTCTCTATAGCACACATGACACTTTCACCAGCACAGAGCCTCCCTTCTCTTTGTTCTCCCAAGGCTATGTTAGGGAAAACCAGATCCCTCTTTGCCCCACTCCAAACACACAACCCTGAAGTAGTTATACCATTTATAGAGAACTCCTACAGTCTTTCATCACTTGGAAAGAAAGGTTGAGAATCTATAGCAAGTTTATAACTTTGAATAAAAACACACAGGAAGAAATCACACACACACACACACACACACACACACACACACAAGGATTTATACAACACCTAAGAGGTGCATCTATGGAATTTTTCAGCAAATGCTACCTGAGCAGTGATTCCAACATAAACTAATGGATTGTATGGCTCAATGAGTATGTCCTGAAGTTTTACCTCTATCCTTGGGAGCCACCAATATGAAATAATCTCTTAAGGTGGTAAGGCATGATAAAAGGGAAAAGCCCTCCCCACAGACACACAAAAAGAGACAGAGTGATGAACACACAACAGGGTAACTATTCACAGTTTTGCAATTTATCTCAGTGACCATGTTGCCACTGTTCTACCTACTGTCTCTATAACTCAGACCTACTCACAAAGGCTATATAGAACAAAGACCATTTTATATTTGGTAAAGGGGGTCTCCTATAAGTTTAACATTAAATGTAACTAACAGCTTATATTCAACATGTACACCTTTATCAAATAGCACAATGGTAATGATAAAGAGCAGTATAATATCTTTGACAAAGTTCAAGATATTGTTAGGAGAAAAAAAAAGGCTATTCTCAATGAATAAAAAATACAGTAGTAGCATAAAATACAGATAATAAGGCTGGGGATGTGGCTCAAGTGGTAGCACGCTTGCCTGGCATGCGTGCGGCCCGGGTTCGATCCTCAGCACCACATACCAACAAAGATGTTGTGTCCGCCAAGAACTAAAAAATAAATATTAAAAATTCTCTCTCTCTCTCTCCTCTCTCTCAAAAAAAAAAAAATTATATAAAAAAAATACAGATAATAGCTAAAGCATTACTAGATAAAAAGAAAAAAAATGTGGAAAAACACAAAAGAGAGAATATGTGTAGTCCAAAGCAGATGTTGAAGTAAACAATAAAAGAAACAAAATGTTACTTTTTATTAGATTACTAAACAAACAATTTATCAACTTGGTTACTTCTTTGAAATATGGAATCAAGGCTCCCTGTGGTGGTACATGCCTGTAATCCCAGTTTGGGAAGTTACAGGCAGGAGTATCACAAGTTCAAAGGTAGCCTAAGCAACCTAGGTCTTAAAAAAAAAGCTGGGAAAGTGACTCAGTGATTATGTGCATCCAGTTTCAATCCTTGATACTATATATATATATATATATATATATATAGAGAGAGAGAGAGAGAGAGAGAGAGAGAAAATCAACAGCTTAACCAAAATTCTTTTTTTTAATATATTTTTTTAGTTATAGTTGGGCACAATACCTTTATTTTATTTGTTTATTTTTTTTGTGATGCTGAGATCAAACCCAGCACCTCGCATGCGCTAGGTAAGCACTCTACTGCTGAGCCACAACCCCAGCCCCTTAACCAAAATTCTTGGGGGAAGGTATATTTATAAATACCCAGAGGACACAACAATGAAAGGGAAAGAAGCAAAGACCTTGTTTAACAAGAAGACAAAAGAAAAAAAAAATTATTCCAAAGAGAATCTAAGAATCACTATTGTTCTATGGCCACAACATCTACTTACAATTTTAAAAATTTAAGAATAGGAAGTCATAAGTTACAAATAAAAAGAAACAAACAAGACTGAAAAAAACAATTGGGCCGGGTGCAGTGGTGTGTGCATGTCTGTGATCCCAATGATTTGTGAAGCTAAAGCATGAGGATCAAAAGTTGGAGGCCAGTCTCCACAACTTAGCAAGACCTTGTCTCAAAATAAGGGCTAGGGGTATAGCACCCCTGGGTTCAGTCCTCAGCACCAAATAAATAATTTGAGTACCCTTTATTACAGAATAGTTCTGTATGATACCTCTGTGAATATAAAATATAAATCTTCTATCTTGTACTTGCTTTTTAAAATTTTTTTTAGATGTTGATGGACCTTTATTTTAATCATTTATTTATATACAGTGCCTCAAATCAAACCCAGTGCCTCAAATCAAACCCAGAGAAGTCTAGGCTTCTGTCTTTTTTGGTGGGATGGGGTAGGGTGGGTAGGGGTAACTGAGCATGGAGCCGAGGCCTGTTGTTTCAGCCTCCCAAGCCACCAGGATTACAAATGTTGTGTTTTTAAATAAAGATACATAAGCACATATATTTGTTAATGCATAGAATTTTGTCTGCAGAACATATTTAAAAAATCAGTAACACAAATATACACATTTTTTTTTTTTTTTTGTGGTGCTAGAGATTGAACCCAGGGCTTTAAACACACTAGGCATGCAAGCACTCTACCACTAAGGTACATCCTCTTTTATTTTGAGACAGGGTCTCATTATGTTGCCCAATCTGGTCTCAAATTCAGTCTTCCCTCCTTAGCCTCTTAAGTAGCTGAGATTACAGGTACACCACCACAGCTGATGAAAAATAATATTTAATGCCTCTGAGGAAGGAAACTGAAGCTGGGTGCAGTGGCACACACCTGTTAATACCAGCGGCTCGGGAGGCTGAGACAGGAGGATCTCGAGTTCATAGCCAGCCTCAGCAAAAATCAAGGCACTAAGCAACTCAGTAAGACCCTATCTCTAAATAAAGTACAAAATAGGGCTGGGGATGTGGCTCAGTGGCTGAGTGTCCCTGTATTCAATCCCCAGCAACCTCCCCCTCCCTCCAAAAAAAAGGGAAAAATGAGAGGCAGGAGGAAGTATTACTTCTCATTATTACTATTTTGTACTGTTTGAATTGTTTCCTCCTACATTAAATAAATAAGATAGTTATAGAAAATTCACATAACACAATTTTTTAAATTGCATTATATGTATATGTCCATTAAAAAAACCACAGAATAGTGGCCAAAGGTTAACACACCAAACTATTTATAGTGTTTTCTTCTGGGAAAGGAAAGTATAAGGTTCTAGCAAAATTCCCCAATTATTTGACTCTCCTTAAGAATGAAAATAAATATTACTTGATATTTTAAAAGCTTAAAAGTTATATTTTAAAAAACCAAATTTAAGTGTGGAAAAATGGAAGATCAGCCTCTGCGACACCAATTCCCCCATACACTAAGTCAGATGTCCAGCTGCTAGGCTCTTTCTCCTGCCTCCACTTGGACAAGCGTGCTAAGGAGGCTCTTAACTCAGTAAGTCTGGATGATGTTACTGTCAAAGTATACTAGCTTTCAACTCCTTTTATCATTACATTGTATTTATCAGAAAACTTCAATGCCACTTCTTACTGTATAGGTTTTCTTTTTCCCTTTTTTTTTTTTGGGGGGTGGGGGGTGGGGAGAACCAGAAATTGAGCCCAGGGGCACTTCACTAGTGAGCCCCAGCCCCAGTCCTTTTTCATGTTTTACTTTGAGATAGGGTCTTGCTAAGTTGTTTAAGGCCTTGCTAAATTGCTGAGGCTGGCCTTGAACTTGGGATCCTTCTGCCTTAGCCTCCTAAACTTCTGGGATTATAGGTGTTTACCACCACACCCAGCTGTACTGAGCTTTTTCCCCTTAAAAATTATGCAACACATGGCACTGGGGTTGTGGCTCAGTGGTAGAGCGCTTGCCTAGCACCTGTGAGGCACTGGATTGGGTTCCCAGAACCACATTAAAAAAAAAAAAAAAAGATATTGCATCCATCTGCAACTAAAAATATTTTATGCAACATAGGTGAGAAAATTTAGATAATATAAACCTACTCAATCTTATATAAACAACACATTTTATATAAATACCATGAGATTATTCCTTTCATAATATGTGATAATCTGCTTTGTGTAGCACATCTCATATCTTTCCATTTCAATATATTTTATACTTAATGACTGACATTTTATTGTCTGGATGCATTATACTTTAATAGTCCTCTTATGTTGATTATTGTTATTGCCAATTTTTGGTAATTATGCTTTATCTAAGTTAAGGGGAAAAAACTTACTAGCATCATAAAATAACTAGGTTATATTGAGGTATTGAAGATTGAACTCAGGGGTATTATGCCACTGAGCTACATTCCCAAGAGTTTGTTTTGGAGATTTTTATTTTGACACAAAGTCTCACTAATCTGCTAAGGTTGGCTTCAAATTTGGGATCCTCCTGATTTAGCCTCTGGAGTAGCTAGAATTACAGGCATGTGACACCATACCTGGCTTAGAAAATTGTAATTTTTTTTTTTCAGTTGTAGATGGACACAATACCTTTACTGATTTATTTTTATGTGGTACTGAGGATCAAACCCAGTGCCTCAAATGTGCTAGAAGAGCACTCTATCACTGAATCACAATCCTAGCCCTTAGAAAATGTAATTCTTTTTTTTTATAATTTTATTTTTTAGTTGTAGTTGGACACAATACCTTTGTTTTTTTTTTTTGTTTGTTTGTTTTTTAAAGAGTGAGAGACACAGAGAGAGAGAGAGAGAGAGAATTTTTTTAATCTTTATTTTTTAGTTTTCGGCGGGCACAACAACATCTTTGTTTGTATGTGGTGCTGAGAATCGAACCCGGGCCGCACGCATGCCAGGCGAGCGCGCTACCACTTGAGCCACATCCCCAGCCCAATACCTTTGTTTTACTTATTAATTTTTATGTGGTGCTGAGATCGAATCCAGGGCCTTGCCCCTGCTAGGCAAGCGCTCTACCACTGAGCCACAATCCCAGCCCTGAAAATGTAATTCTTAAGTCTCACAATAAAAACAATACATTATGTAACAATACTTAGTAACCATAAAACACAAAAGAACAACTGATTTTGAAGAATTATTTTAACTGTGCTCAAGTTAATAAATTTGTTTCTAAAACTGTTTTATTATAATTATAGTTTTAGACTTGATTTTGATTATAGTTTTCTCATTTGTTTTAAATTATAATCCATATCACTAGATGGAAGGAACTTATCTAACAATTCGGACTTGGTCTAGTCATTTAAAACTGCCTAACAATCATCTTGTGTATGTCAGCCATGTGTAGGAATACATACACAAGCAAGTAGACTTCTATTTTCCATAGCAGAATGCTATAGGGACAAAGTAGTTTTCAATAATTCAAAAGTATTGCTTCTTATTGTTTCAACCATGGTACCTATATAAACAATATAAAGAGCACTTCCCAACCCAAGCACTCATGCCTCATTTTAAGATTTGTGTTTGCATTCTGCTCCAAAAATGTGTATTTTTAAAACATAATAATAGTTTTAATTACTTACCAGTTAAATTATTTAACTCACTGCCCTCTTAATTAGCATAACTGAAGCTCCAAGAAGATGGGTCATGTTTATCTTGTGGCTTCAAGTACCCCGGAATCACACCACCTTGTATCCTGAGAGTATTTATATTCCAGTTTGAGAAACAGGAATCTTAACATTAAAGGTACCCATAAAACTTAAGAGTGACCAACATGTTCCTATAATCCCATTTCCTAACCTTTTTTTTAATTTTTATTTTTTAGTTTTAGATGGACCCAATACAATACCTTTATTTTGTTTATTTTTTAATGTGGTACAGAGGATCAAACTCAGTCCCTCACACATGCTAGACCAGCGCTCTATCACTGAGCCACTACCCCAGCCCCCATTTCCTAAACTCTTAATGCTAGATTTCTCAACAGTTCTTCAAATAATGATTTTTTTTCTCTTTTCTGCACTTTATTAGCATGTATTCTGAGTCAACATTCTTAAAAAAACTGTAGGGCACAAGTTATTTCTAGAAGGACAGGACACTATCACAGACTTTGTTCTTTCCATGTAGCAAGATATCAAGCTGCCCATTTGGAAAACAGAAGGCTGAAGAATAGAGGCGCTTTCATTACTTTTCCCTTCCTCCTCTCTACTTGCTCTGCACATAGCTCGCAAGAAAAATTTTAGGGAGTCACTGAGATGATTCATTAATATAAACTTATCTAATTTTAGCATTTGTAATTTCCACCTCTGTACTCCTTTTTGCCATCAAACAAGTGCAATTAAATTATTTTCACATTTTTCTGTGGGTAAAAAAGAAGCGCTTTCTGGTAGTCAAGATAGATAATTTTTACACTCAGAACCCTACTTTGTTTAGAAATCCCAAAGCATATCTCTACCTAAATGAGAAGCCTGTTCCAAGTTCCCTATCATGTCCATTATATTTTATAGCAGAATTATAATCTGAAGTAAATTGATAATGACTGTCACACACTGATGCAAATAATGGGCCATCAGTTAGGCTAACTCAAATTAATTAACACATTTTTTATCAAGGATACCAGCTTCCCCAACAACAGTATTCCATCTGTTCTTCATCAAAATTACAAACTGCTACAGGCCATGGACATTTTGGGTCATTTGCCAATAGTCAAAATATACACTCTAAGGGTATCTACTGACAAACAGCCCTGATTTCCTATGTATATGCTCAGTATGGTAATTTATCCTTTACATATATTCTTACTACACCCAAGAATAGCTTGTTGAGATCGATGATGCTGTAATTCTATTCCAAATGAGGATGGTAGCTGAACACATTGGCACATATCTATGATCCCAGCAATTCAGGAGGATGAGGCAGGAGGATTATAAGTTCAAAGCCAGCCTCATCAAGCTAGCAAGACCCTGTCTCAAAAAAAAAAAAAAAAAAAAAAAAAGGCTGAGAATGTGACTTAGTGGTAAAGCGCCTGGGGTTCAATTTTAGGTTTCAAAAAAAAAGGAGAGAGAACTGTAGGAGCAGACAGATAAAGTAACTTGATGAGTGTCACCTAATTACTACGTGGCAACGCATAGTTTTAAACCCAGGACTCTGACTTCTGTCAACTATCCAATGTCCTGCCTCTCCTATTCCCATGATTCACCCAGCAAATTCTCCAGCCCCCAAAGGATTACATTATTCCCATTCTTAAGAGCAAGAAATGTACCTCTCCGTGGCTGCAAAGTCAGTTTGAGGAGGGAAAACAGAACCCAGCTCTCAAGTCCTTGGTCAGCACTCTGTCCACTAGTGCATCTTGTTCTTTGGCTCCAGGTCTGTGATCATTCTAAAAAAAGAATAAATTATTTTATGAAACACTGAATTCATACAAATACACACATAGAATGAAAAATTAAGGCAAATCAAAGACTGATTAAAATGGGGGAAAAACAATAAATTCTTAATATGTAATGTCACTAAATGAACCATTCCACAAATGTCCATCAGGTCAATTACAAAACATTCACTTTTTAAAAACATTTGTGGATATATAAAAGACTAAAGATTTGTAATTGTCTAAATAGTACTCTCAAGGGCAGACACAGAAGCACACACTTGTCATCCCAGTGACTTAGGAGGCTGAGGCAGGAAGATACAAGTTTGAGGCCAGCCTTGGCAACTTAGCAAGGCCCTGTTTCAAAAAATAAAAAGGGTTGGGGGCACAGCTTGGAAGCAGAATGCCACTGGGTTCAATCCCAGTATCTCCTGGCCGAAAAAAGCAAGCAAGAAAGAATACAGACTATATATTACAATCAATGGCACAAGTATTCAAACCACCAAAAACATTTTTTAATGCTAGGGATTGAGCCCAGGGCCTCATGAACATTAGGCAAAACACTTGACTACTGAGCTATATCCATTCCCAAAATTAATTCCTACAGCCACAATAATAGTCCTTTAACAATTTATTTCCTTATCTTCAGTAAATAGTGATCTTACTGATTAAGTTAGTTTACATTGTACAACTAATTTTCAGTTTGGTAAGATACTATAGGGAAAAGAGCTTTCACTGACCTCGGAAAATCCCAGAAGAATAGCAATGAAATACTTCTGTAGTTAAACAATGGAATACTTTGTTAGCTGACATTTTCTTCCACTAAGTTACAATATGAATTTTAAGCTTCAAGCTATGGATGGATGGATGGATGGATGGATGGAAGGAAGGAAGGAAGGAAGGAAGGAAGGAAGGAAGGAAGGAAGGGAGGGAAACGAACCCAAGTGAAATAAATGTAAGAACTTAATTTGAATTAAGAGCTTCTAAATGATTTGGAATATGAGAGATAAATAAGAGGAAATCCTTCTCATAATGAACTAGCCCACAAATCAAAGCTGACATTATACTTTCTTAGACCAAGCTAAGAAGTCTTTGTTGAGAGGCAACTTATAACACAGAGAATTAGTATATTTAGTTCAATAAACACTTTTGTACTGTAGTGTGTATATATATTTGGGGAGGGTTACTGGGGATTGAACTCAGGGTCTCACACATGCTAGGCAAGTGCACTATCATTAGCCACATCTCTGGCCAGCCTATTTTAAAATTTTTATTTTGGGACAGGGTCTTGCTAAATTGCCCAGGCTGGCCTCAAATTTCTGGTCTTCCTCCCTCAGCCTACCAATCAGCTGAGATTAAAGGCATGTGCATTGGCCTAGAGTTCCTATCATCACCAACATGCTTCAAAGGGAATGGAATTTTATACCCCGAAAAATCCTAAGAGTGATCTAAAATGAAGATTAAGTATGGGATAATATATTGCCTTTGGGATATATGTCAGTAACCAATTTTCAATGCAACATTTTGGCACTCACATACTAAATCACTGAGAAAATGCACAAGGATACTAACAGGAAATACAGTAAATACTACTAGAAAAAGTTTAAAGGTGTTTAAATGTGATGAGACAAATCTACATATCCAACTGAGAATCATGGTCACCAAAGTTACACATTATTTACCATTACTGTTCCTTCGAAACTTATATGTCCCTTTTCAAAAAGTCTTAAAAATTATAAGAAATCTTAGTTGTCTGAAAAAGAATCTAATATTTGGCAAAAGGGTTGAAGTCATCTGGAACCAAGACAGGTAAATAAGGTAGGTAGACGGCCATGGTAAGCTTCCAATTTTAAAAAACGGGATGAAAACTATATAGTACATGAGGTGGAGTGGCTGTGATGCCAGCAGCATCTCTGAAACAAACAAACAAATAAACAAAAAGTCTCTAGAGGCGACTCTCTGCCAGCAAGCACCACTGTGCAAGACTCTGTCACAGGACTTCTCCCAATGGCCTCAGTTAGCCACAGGTGGTCTCTGCCAAGAAATTCCCCAAGCCACTCATAAGTCCCAGGTGGTTGCCCTCATTTCTGAATGGCCTCTAAATCAGAATGGTAAATCCCTTAGAATTTACACCCTAAAGATAATAGTCACATCTCTTATATGTTCCTATGTAGACTGAACGGATCCTTAAGAATAACTTTTACAATTACTCTTTAAATAAGCAGTATCTCCTTATGTAGGCAAACATTCTTATAATTTTCCTCATATTACTGAGGTCCTTTGGGTTATTTTGACATATGAATTCATCCTCAATTTATTTTTTCTACAGATTTAGTTTTCCCAATAAAAACCAAGTATGTTCCCTGGCATACAAGAATCTCAAAGGAGAGCAAGTATATAGACAAGGTCTATACCATTAAGACAGCATAAATGATATAAGACCAAGAAGGTAATGACCACATATGAAAAACCAATTCAAAAAGCAAAATATGATCTGTGGAGCACAATGATAATCTGGGAAAACAAAATGTACTCCTAGCTCGATTATAAACCTGCCGAATTTTAAACTTCTGTGGAGCTTATTTTTTTTTTTTTAAAGAGAGAGTGAGAGAGACAGAATTTTAATATTTATTTTTTAGTTTTCGGCGGATACAACATCTTTGTTTGTATGTGGTGCTGAGAATCGAACCCGGGCCGCATGCATGCCAGGCGAGCGCGCTACCGCTTGAGCCACATCCCCAGCCCCTGTGGAGCTTATTTTAAAAAATAAAATATGCCACTTGTCATCCACAATTTCAAAAAGAACACTGAAAACACAAAAGAATGCAATAAATTACTCAATGAAGTATTAAATAATTAAAGGTGGTTCTATTCCCAAGCTTGACACTCCATCAACATTACTATACCTAGTTACTTAGTATAATTCTATTGGAGAAGAGGGGGGCTGAAAACATCTTGTAGAGTTCAAAAAAGGGATGTTGAAAGAGTTGCATATGGACCAAGACTGCTTCAAGGACCCATAGATTGAGATTACATACAGTGGACACAACAACTTTACATAGCACCAGGGTGTTTTGTCGTCCACATAAATTTAACCTAGCTTTTCTTCCTTTAAAAACTTCAATCCAGACTTTCTTCTCTCCTAAGGAACCTGAGTTGATACATCAGCTACTACAAGGTACTGTATTAAGGTACTATAATACGTGAGCAGCAGCAGGGAAGGAAGGGAGAGAGAGAGAGAGAAAAAAAAAAAAACTCCAGCAATTCAACAGCGGAAGCTTTTTAATGATGCAAGACTTAAGGACAGAGTCAATTTAAATATTTGACCTGTTTAACTTCTTTTCCCCTATGGGAAAATGTGAATAGGTATTTCAACTTTTCTATTTGATCGAAATTCAAAAAACGAGGACTTTATGTATGTGACTGTTTACTTAATGCTGAACTCAGGGATACAGGAAGTCAGCTACTGAAGAGTAGTTACATTAGGCATAGATATTTATAAACCATCTGCAGCGAGTGACCTAGGATTCAATTACAACATCAACCCTCACATTTCAGCGTACGGGCAAATTACCAGTCGAGTCAAGAATAAATTCATTCTGCCCTACTGGCGCTTTAGATCAGATTGCACAATTCCGGGGGCAAAACTGCCTTGCCTAGCCCTAAAGCATCAGGTACTATATAGTGCAGTAAGTTAGCATCGGGACATTAGACAGCACATACTCCAGAATTCAGGAGTTTGTCATGTCACTTGAAATCAAAGTGAAATTAAGTTTCTGTCCCTTTGAGATCTCTGAGCGCACAAAGTGAGGCTATCACTCCAAGGTGCTTGGTAGAGTCCAACTCTGGCTGGACAAAAACTATTTGATGCGGAACTTTTATCTTTTTAGCCCCCCCGTGGCGGGCCTATCGGGTGAAGAGCCCGAGCGCGAGTTTGGGGGCGCAGCGGGGCCTGGCGGGGGCGGCGAGCGCGCGTCCCCCCGCCCGCTCGGGCGGCGTCGAGGCGCTGGCAGCTCAACCAGCCTTGCAGAGGGAGCTCTCGGCAGCTCTGGGGTCCCTCTGCTCGCAGCCGCAGCAGCGCCGCCTGCGCCACTCGGCGGAGACGGAGACCAGCGGCGGTGACGCGCGGACCGGGAGCGACTGCCGAGCAACCGAGCGGCTGGGGACGCACGCAGGGCAGCCGGTATGTTCCGGGACCGGGCAAACTGGAGGATGGGTAATTCGAGACGCGTCGGCCGGGACCAACACACCCATACGGCACCGGGATCCGGCTGCGCGCGCGGTGGCAAAGGGTCCAGACCCTGGAGTTAACCGGGCTCGGAAGCCGGGGCGCTGAGAACGAGTCTCGGCTGAGGCCACCCGCCGCGGGAGGGGCGGAGGACAGAGGGCGGGCCGTGGCCGGGCGATCAGTCGGGCCAAGAACCGGCCTCGAGGGCAGAGACAAAGGAAGGAAAATGGAGTCTCCGGGCGCGCGGGCCTCTGTCGCCGCCGCCGCCCGCGGCCTAGCGTGCGCCAAGAGGAAGGCCTAGCAGGCGGGCGTGGAGGGGGGGCCGGGCCGCGGCGGCGACGGGCAATGGCGGCGGCCGCGCCGCAGCAGGGACGGTAGAGGGAGACAAACACCCCCCGGCGGCGGCGCTGGCGCCGGGCTGCAGCCAGCGCCGACCGGAGCGGCCCCATCGTGACACCTAGAGGCGGCCCGCGAAACCTCCTCCACCCCGGGCCCCCTTACCTCCGCGCCACACCCCCCGCGGCGCCCGCTCCGCCGCCGCTCCACCGCTCCGGCCACCCGGCGTCCCCGGCCAGCTCCGCGCACCCGCACCGGCTGCCGCTGCCGCCGCTGCCGCCAAAGAAGCAGCTCCGCGCACGGTTTAATCGCTCCACAGGCTCGGACACAAAATGGCGGCGGCGCGGTGCAGTGCGCCTGCGTCGGCGCTGCCGGGGCCGCGGTGCTGATAAGGGAAGGGACGGGTGGGGGGGGCCGGCCGGGCGGCAAGTGGAGGGCGGGGGAGGAAAGGTGAGGGGAGGGGTTGGCGCAGGGCAGCATGGGAGGCGGCCCCGGGCGCCAACTTTCAAAAGCGGGCGCGATGGCGTCACGGGACGCGCCGCGAGTCGCGTAGTCACGCCGCTCGTGCCCTCCCGCGCCCTCGCTCGGTCGCGCGTGGGCTCTGCCGGCGCCGTGGAGTCCCGGCTCCTGCTGGGTGGAGCTTCCTGTGCGGAGGCCGCCGCCTCTGGGCGGTCCTCGATCCTGATCTATTTGACCTGGTTCGGCAGCTATCTTCTGCCCATTAAATCCGTAAAGGTTTGGGGGAGTGGGGATTCCTGGAGGAAGCTCGCGCGGGGCGGGACCGTGGGGCTGAGGCGGCTCCTGGGCCCGGCCCCGCCCAGTCTCCGCCTCAGCCGGGCTCCATACGCCCTCCGAAAGCCACACAGGCCCGCCTCTGAGTAGAGACCGGCAGGTCCTCGCGGGCCCAGTAGATACAGTCCAGCGTCACAGGGCAATGGCAAGAAAAGCTGTTCTTGCTCAGTGGCTTCTGAAGCTCTCTCCCTCCTAGAACAGGCTCTCCTAAAATCGGGCCTCCTGTGGATGTCCTCAGCCCGGAGAGGCAGCGGAAGACCAGACTTAACGCTTTTACATGACCCCAACAGTCGTCTTTTGCAGAAAGGACTTTCTGTATTGGTGCGCTGTAATTCTGTTTCTGTTTTTTTTTTTTTTTTAATGTGCTTATTTTTGCCTGAGAACTATTAGGTTCCGTGTGGGCGGAGTCCTTACCCCCCCTCCTCCCCACGAGGTTCCTTGCCCAACCAGCGACCTGTGAAGTTGACCGAGGCGGATTGCAAGGTGTTTTGGTGGTTCTGGCAGGAGAGCCTTCTGGTATTGCAGGAATGTGACTCATATCTAAATCCCCCTTGCCTTAGACATCGCAGATAACAAATGCACCCAATGTCAAGGAAGTGGCTTCTGCTCCATCCAGCTGATTGCTGTTGTGAGAATACTCGCCCCAAGTTGACATACTGTTTTTCCCCCTAAAGGAATCAAAACCCGAATTTTAAAAAATGTAAAATTTCCAGATTTTTAGATCTTGGCAACTAAATCAGATGTTTTAAAACTTCACGAACTGATTCAACCACAAGTGTGGGCTTGGACCCATGACTTGGAGGAAAGAGAGAAGTTCAAAGACCAAGTTCTGGGGCACTCCTACATTAGAGAGAGGCTAATGGAGAAAGAAGTTGATAGGAAGCAACCAGAAAGACAAGGAGATCTAGAGTGTTGAGTTGTGGAGTCCAAGGGCAGAAATGGTTTCACATAGCAGAAGCAGCAGCATCTGTCCAGTGCTGCTGAGAGTTCTGGTTAACTTGAGCCAGAGGCATGGCTATTAAATTGGTTACCTTGATGGTCGCTGGAGAATCATTGGTACCTTGGGCTGAGTCACAGTGGGTCAATTGAGGATATCAACTGACTAGTATGGGTTGATGATTGAACAGGAAAGTGAAGGATTAAGAGACATCACCTGTAGGCAACTTGAGAGACATTTTCTGTGAAGCAAGCAGAAAAATTTAGGGATCATTGTAGAAACATATGAGGTCAAGGGAAAGGGTTTTGTTTGTTTGGGTTTGTTTGTTTGTGGGTGGGTGCTGGGGATCCAACCCAGGGCCTTGCAGATGCTTAGACTAGTGCTCTACCACTGAGCTCCACCTCCAGCCCACAGGAAATGTTTTAAAAGATGGTAGGGGCTGGTTGGGAGGGGTACACACCTGTACTCTCAGTGACTTGGTAGGAAGAGCTTAAGTTCTAGGCCAAGCTGGGTGTGGTAGTGCATGTAATCCCAGCAGCTTTGGAGTCTGAGGCAGAATCGCAAGTTCAAAGCAAGCCTCAGCAATTTAGCAAGGCCCTAAGCAACTTATTGAGACCTTGTCTCTAAATAAAATACAAAAAAAAGGATGGGGATGTTGCTCAGTGGTTAAGCACCTCTGGGTTTAATCCCCAGTACCAAAAGTGTGTGTGGGTAGGGGAGGCAACAATATGTTCTAGGCCAGTCTCAGCAATTTTGCAAGGCCTTAAACAACTTAGTGAGACCCTGCCTCAAAATAAAAAATAAGGGCTACAGATGGATGTAGCTCAGTGGTAAAGTGCCCCTGGATTCAATCCCCAGTACCAAAAAAAGAAGAGATGTGAGGGTTCTTGAGCATGTTTATTCATTATTGGAAGTGCTACACTGGACAAGAAGGTAGAGTGATACAGGAGAGATCTGTGCTTGACCTACAGAAGACTGAAATCTGTTGGAGGATTTTAAAGAACAGGGAGAATTGGCCTTGGATAGGAACAAGGATGTTTCCCCTGATAATAAGGGTAACCAAAGTAAAGATGGTTCCAAATGCAGGGGAAATGTAAAGCAAGTCTTTGATAGGACTTCCTTAGTGGTATTGGGTACCAATTTAAGTTTTGTGATTGTGAGTTTAAAAAGTTAAAACAGGGCTGAGGTTGTAGCTCAGTGGCAGAGTGCTTGCCTAGCATGCGTGAAGCACTGGGTTCGAACCTCAGTACCACATAAAAATAAATAAATTAATTAAAGGTATTGTGTCCATCTGCAATTTAAAAAATCTAAAAAAGTTAAAACAGATGATCTGGTGCATGGTTTTGTTTTTAAGTGATGTGGGGGATTGAAGCATCACAGGGCTGTGAGCATGCTAAACAAGTACTCTACCACTGAGCTACATCCCTAGTCCCCAGTGTATGTTTTTTTTTTTTTTTTTTTTTTTTTCTCTAGCAACAATCAGCTGCTTGGGTGCAGACAT
The DNA here is from genome assembly GCF_964194105.1 of Spermophilus citellus. Taxonomy (NCBI): domain Eukaryota; kingdom Metazoa; phylum Chordata; class Mammalia; order Rodentia; family Sciuridae; genus Spermophilus; species Spermophilus citellus. Next base: position 52,293,447 of record NC_138200.1, on the reverse strand, counting down.
GAAGAAATTGGCTTCTCAACACCAGTACCTAACTTTTTTTTTTTTTTACCTCTAATCCCAATTGCTTGTTTTAGATTAGATACTATTCTAGAAATGTGTGAAGTATTTGGGGAGAGGGGGGTACCAGGGATTGAACTCAGAGGCACTCAACCACTGAGCCACATCCTCAGCCCTATTTTGTATTTTATTTAGAGACAGGGTCTCACTGAATTGCTTAGCGTCTCACTGTTGCTGAGGCTGGCTTTGAACTTGTGATCCTACTGCCTCAGCCTCCCCAGCTGCTGGGGTTACAGATGTACACCACCATGCCTGGCTGTGTGAAAGTATTTTTTAAAATGTACTTGACTTCTCTTTGCTATAAACCAAATTTTCCTATCTATTATGTACACATTAGGACGCAAACATTAAAAAAAAAAGGCCAATTTATAGAGGAAAATTACTAGACAGATATCTCTGGGATATTGGGATATTTATATCTTATATTCTCTGCTAAAGAGACTAGTGTCAAGAAGTAGACTTGAAACTTAGGTACTAGACACAGTAATAATGCTGACTTGTATTTAAAATCCCAGTGACTTGGGAGGCTGAGGCAGGAAGGTCACGAGTTTGAGGCCAGCCTCTGCAACTTAGCGAGACCCTATCTCAAAATAAAAAGGCATAGGGATGTGGCTGAGTGCTTAAGTGCCCCTGAGTTCAATCCCTGGTATCAAAAAATAAAACATTAGCTTTGGTCTGGGGATATGGCTCAGTATTGGAGTACTTACCTAGCATGCGTGAAACCCTGGGTTTGATCCCTAACATCACAAAAATAAATAAATGAATCCTTAGCTTTTTTTTCTTTTAGTACCTTTCTTTAACACTTTGCTTCAAATCATCTTTTTTGGGAGGGCAGGGTACCAGTGATTGAACTCAGGCATTCAACCACTGAGCCACATCCCCAGCCCAGCCCTATTCTGTATTTTTTATTTCAAGACAGGTCTCATTGAGCTGCTTAGCGTTTTGCTTTTTTTTTTTTTTTTTTTGCTGAGGCTGGCTTTGAACTTCCAATCCTCCTACCTCAGCCTCTCAAGCCACTGGGATTACAGGTGTGTGCCACCGCACCCAGCACTTCAAATCATCTTTTTTTTTTTTTAATTTAATTTTTTTTTAAAGAGAGAGTGAGAGAGGAGAGAGAGAGAGAATTTTTTTTTAATTTTATTTTTTTTATTGGTTGTTCACAACATTACAAAGCTCTTGACATATCATATTTCATACATTAGATTGAAGTGGGTTATGAACTCCCAATTTTACCCCAAATGCAGATTGCAGAATCACGTCGGTTACACATCCACAATTTTACATAATGCCCTATTAGTAATTGTTGTATTCTGCTACCTTTCCTATCCCCTACTATCACCCCTTCCCTCCCCTCCCATCTTCTCTCTCTACTCCATCTACTGTAATTCATTTCGAGAGAGAATTTTTTAATATTTATTTTTTAATTCTTGGCGGACACAACATCTTTATTGGTATGTGGTGCTGAGGATCGAACCCAGGCTGCACACATGCCAGGCGAGCGCGCTACCGCTTGAGCCACATCCCCAGCCCCCAAATCATCTTAATGGTAAGCTACAAGGCTTTGTGGGCAAAGATAAGGTAATATATTTTGGAAAGAAAAAAACTCACATATGTTTGTAACCTTATGTTATATTAACTATTTACAACTATATGACCTCTGAGGCATCAGTTAAAAGCCAGGAATAAAGTCTAAGTGGCTTTGGAGTGTGCTTTCTGAAGACAAGAAACTTATGTGCTTCTCTGAGAAAGGGCTAAAAAAAAAAATGGTGAAAATTACTAGGAAGAACCATAAGTGTATGTTTTCTTTTCCCTATAGGAAATCCTGATGTGCCCTACTTTGTGTTCCTAAGACCAAGGAACAGAAAGCCAAACCAACATGATAGAATATTTCAGGCTGGGCAGAGCAAGCTGAGAGAGGTGATAGTATTATGATAAGAGCCTATAAGACAGTTGGGATAATAAAAATAAGAACACGTTTGTTCCCTGAAGTGCTAACCCAGACTATCCCACCCATGAGAACTGTGGGCACATTTTATGATTTATAAAGGGTAGTTTTAAATCATAATCCCAAGAGGTGAGTATTGTAGGGTATCATGCAAAGGAGATAGGAAATTATAAAAATACTCCCTCATTTTTTTGAGAATGTGAGGGAAGGAGTGTTTTTCCCTTGGACTGTCTCACGTTTGTAGTCCACAGGAGTATTCAGGGCATTATCAGCAGAAGACTGTCCCACTTACCACATGGCTTTGATAAAGTCAATATATTTTAAGATCTGGTTCTCAGCCTCACAGGTGGGACCATAAACCCAATGTAGTCTTTATCCTGACAGCAGATCTCTCAGGGGTCAGATGGATAAGCAGAGTGATGCCTTACTGACAAATGAACTAGTGTCCTTATGCTGGTAAAAGGCATATCATTTCCCTACAGGAGAGAGTGGAAAGCCAAATTACTAGAAAGTATTTATCAAAATAAGCATATAACCATCTCAATATAATTAAGTGTCTGGATGTGGGAGTCATATTTTCTTGGATTCAGGTCTTCTCTTGGCTTCTTAGTAGTTGTGTGATCTCAGGTAAATTTGTGACAACTCATCTACAAATTGCTTCTCTATAAGAGGAATGATAATTATAGTTGAAATAATAGTAAGGAATAAATGAGCAAATACAAGTAAATCTTCTGGCATAGTTCTTGGTACCAGTAATCATATGATGAATGTAAACTATTGTTATTCCTTAATTTTGTCATTTTATACTTCCTCACTCCCAGGTCCACCTTCTAATAAATTTGATCTTTCTAGATTCATTATTAGACTCAGTTAAGTTTCTTGTTAGGTTTTCCCTTGGTCTTGGAGCCAGAAAGAGGCATACTTTGTGCTGATCCTCGTAAAAATTCTATTTCCAAGATCTTCCTTGGCTCCTTTTATGTCCCATGTAGCTTGTAGTAATTGTGATAATTTAGGTGTTTTGTTGTTGTTATTGTTTTGTTTTTAATTCTTTAAGTCAACAGATGAAGGGGAAATGTGTTGATTTTCTAATAAAAATAAGCAAGAATCTTCACTTTTGTATATAGCCTAAAGGCCTAATCCTTCTGTTGTCTTTGTACTTATTGAGAATGGGTGAGACGTGGTCCAGTTCAGCAAATATTTATTTTATTTTTGCGGTATTGGAGATTGAACACAGGCCTTATGCCTGCTAGACAAGAGCACTATTTCTAAGCTACATTTCCAACCTCAGTTCAACAAATATTTATTGAGTACCTGCTATGTGTATAGCCCCATTTTAGTATTGGAGAGTCAAAGATAATTCTGATTTTTTAAAAAATTAATTCAGGGGCTGGGGATGTGGCTCAAGTGGTAGCGCGCTCGCCTGGCATGCGTGCTGCCGGGTTCGATCCTCAGCACCACATATAAACAAAGATGTTGTGTCCGCCGAGAACTAAAAAATAAAAAAAAATTTTAAAAAAATTAATTCAGGGCTGGGACTGTGGCTCAGTGGTTACGCACTTGCCTGGCATGTGTGAGGCACTGGGTTCAATTCTCAGCACCCCATATAAATAAATAAATAAAGGTCTATCAATAATTTTTTTTTTAAAGAGAGAGGAAAGGGGGAGAGAGAGAGAGAGAGAGAGAGAGAGAGAGAGAGAGAGAGAATTTATTTATTTATTTATTTTAGTTCTCAGTGGACACAACATCTTTGTATGTGGTGCTGAGGATCGAACCCGGGCCGCACGCATGCCAGGCGAGCGCGCTACCGCTTGAGCCACATCCCCAGCCCTATCAATAATTTTTTTAAAAAATTTAAAAAACATTTTAAAAAATTAATTCAATCATTCTTAAAACAGGAAAAAAATGAACTCAGAAAAAGGAGCAAATCATTTTCTAGTAGTATCTCATTTCAGCTGGATCTAAAAGATTACAAAGGTATTAATAGGTGAGACAAGGTGTTTAATGTGAAAAGTTATGATCAAGGGCGTAAAAGTACATAAGAGTGTTGTGAGGACAGCAAGTCCTCCCATACCATGGGCTAGAGGTAATAGCAATGCTAAACCTCATAAAATGTTCGGAAAGCTTTCCTTGTCTACCAACTTTAATTGCCCAGACCAACCTTTCTCTTACCATTTTAACGATTTCCACATCATCTCCAGATTATGGGATTTTTTTTTTCCTTATTGATGTCTGCTTTGTTCAGACCCGTAAAATCCGTATTTTTTTTCTTTTTTAGTTATAGATGGACACTATATGTTATTTATTTATTTATTTTTATGTGGTGCTGAGGATCAAACCCAGTGCCTCACATGAACGAGGCAGGCACTCTTCCACTGAGCTATAGCCCCAGCCCCCATATTTATTTGTTTTTTATCACTCAGCTCAAATGATTGCTCTGTTAAAGTCTAAAAGACTTTAGGGCTGGGGTTGTAGCTCCGCGGTAGAGTGCTTTGTGGGAGGCCAACCTTACACGTGACTGAGTTACACTCCCTGGCTGGGTGCTGAGGCTCTCAGTCACAGAAATGTGGCACCCTTCTTGGGTGCAAGGGTCGGTGTCTTGTGCATTGGTGTGTCTTGCTACAGCCCCATGGGTGAAGCTACGCTCACCTGTTTCTTTGTAATATAACCCCTTGCCCTGTTTAGGATAGAATCTTCCATGGAAGTGCCTTGTGTGTGTCCCCTTCTCTTACTGTGCCCTTGGGTGTGGCCTACCCAGGTGTCAGTCAACCTGCTGGCAGAGGACATCATGAAGATAGACTCAGCTCCCTGAAATCTGACCCCTTGCCTCATTTAAATAACTTCTCCTCAATAAAAGGGGTCAGCGGGCGTTCTCGCTTTCTCTCTTTCTGCAGACCCTTAAGGTCAGAGGAGCCGTCACAGCGACCCCAAAGAAAAAGGTATTTGTGTCTCTTGTGTGGTTATTTCGTGCAGCCCAGTTAGCCCAGTTTAACTGGAGTGACCCCTGAGCCTTTTATTCTCGAGAACAGAAACCCAGCAGTGCTTGCCTAGTGTGTGTCAGGCAGTGAGTTCAATCCTCAGCACCACATAAAAATAAATAAATAAATAACAGTATTGTGGGGCTGGGGTTGTGGCGCAGTGATAGAGTGCTTGCCTTGCATGCATGGGGCACTGGGTTCGATCCTCAGCGCCACATAAAAACAAATAATATGTCCACCTAAAACTAAAAATACATAAATAAATATTTTAAAAAATAACAGTGTTTTGTATCTACAACTAAAAAAGCAAAAAGACTAAAAGTCTAAAAGACTTTGTCTCATACTTAAGAAGTAGATTAATTTTGTCATTTTTACTCATATCTGCATTTTCTAGGCACCTTTCAATAATCCATCTCTTGGGGCTGGGAGTGTAGCTCAGTTGTAGAGCACTTGCCTAGCACATGTGAGTACTGTGTTTGATCCTCAGCACCACATAAAAATAAAGATATTGTTCATCTATGACTAAAAAAAAAATCCATCTCATCTGTACATATTTTACTTTTCAAAACATCTTCATGTTCATTTTTTTTTTTTCTTTTAGTGTTGGGTATTAAACTATTGAAATATGCTAGGCAAGCACTCTACCACTTAGCTACACTCCCTGCCCTTTGTATTTTTTACTTTGACAAACAGGATCTCACTAAGTTGCTGAGGCTGACCTCAAACTTGTTGATCCTCCTACCTAAACCTAAGTAGCTGGGATTATGGACATGGGCTACTGTGTGCCTGGCTCATGTCTACCCTTTATTTCTTTCTTCTTTTTATTATTATTATTATTATTATTTTTGTAGTTGTTGTAAACAGACAAAATGCCTTTATTTGTTTAATTTTATATGGTACTGAGGTTCGAACCCAGTGCCTCACACATGTTAGGCAAGCACTGTGCCACTGAGCTACAGCCCCAACCCTCGTGTCTGCCCTTTCAAGTGATGCTTACAGCTGTATTTAATAAGTCAGGTGCAGTTTTGTTGTAAATTCAAGAAATGAAATGACTTTTTAATATCCTTCTGCAACTTCTTGGCAAAAGCAGACCAAGTACTGAGAACTTTTAGTTCCACTTCTAGCACCCTCTTCCATTGGCAACACGAACTCCTCACTCAATTAGATAACTTTTTTTTTTTTTTTTTTTGGAAGCGAGTTCTCACTATGTTGCTCAGGCTAATCTTGAACTCCTGGGCTCAAGTGATCCTCCCATCTCAGCCTCCTAACTTGGGGATTATAGGCCGGTATCACCAAACCCAGCACAATCTTTCTGTTTTATAGTAATCCTCTGGAGATGATACTTCAGTTCTGAGGTTGCCTTAGAAGGGAAAGAGAGGCCTATTGTGTGGACCCTGAGTGTCCCTGCTCTCTGACTTCTCCCACTTTTCCAAATTGTTGTTGCTAGTGGTAATGAGGATTGAACCCCAGGCTTAGTACATGCTACCACATGCTGTACCACTGAGCTACACCACTCAGCCCCCCAGCTTCTCTAATTTTTACATGATTTGTTGGGCAGGGGGGATTTCTGCCCTAAACTTGGCTGGACAGTAATGCTACAACCCAGAGGAAGGGCTTTTTTTTTTTTTTTCCTTTTCCTTTTACTTTTTAAATTCTTTTTAGATATACATGACAATAGAGTGTATTTTGACATACATACATGGAGTATTACTTATTCTAATTGGGATCCCATTTTTGTGGTTGTACATGATGTGGAGTTTCACTGGTTGTGTATTCGTATATGAACATAGGAAACTTATGTCTGATTCATTCTCCTGTCTTTCTTAATCCCATACCCCCTCCCTTCCCTTCATTTTCCTTTGTCTAATCCAGTGAATTCCTATATCCTCCACCCCCCACCAGAAAGGGCTGTAATGGTAGAAATTTCAGATACCTTAGGCAGCTAACAGTTGAAGTTTAGTTTTGTTTTATTTTGTTGGCACTGGAGATTGAAACAGGGGGTGCTGAGTCATATCTTCAGCCCAGTACCCAGATTTATGCTATAGGCTAGGAAATATGAGAGGGAGATGGCATCCATAGAGGAAGGGTTTTGAGTTTATAGGCTTCTTCAACTTTGAACATATGGTACTTTCCTGCTCAAAATGTTTTGGAGTTGCTTTTGAGATAAGTCTAGGACATCAATTGAGAAGTTAGGTATGAGGAGCCCAGAATTAGACAGATTTATTAAAGACTCCTTTTTTCTTTTTTTTCTTTTTTTTTTTTTTTTTTTGGTGGTGGTGGTACTAGGGATTGAATCTAAGGCCTCACACATGCCAAGCAAGCACTCTGCCACTGAGTCACATCTCCAGCCCTTCGACAGATTTTAGGTAATCAGCAAAAGGCATTTCTTGATCACCTAATGTGTATCTGGCCTTGGGTGCTAGGTATGATAAAGGGAGATACAGTTTGGTCAAACAGAGATTTTTCTGGACCTATGCCAGACCTGCTGAATTGGAACTTCATGGAAATTCTCTGGTGAACTCAAGCTGGAAAGACCTAACCTGATTTCATTTATAAGAAATATCCAGAGGGTTAGGGATGTAGCTCAGTGATAGAGCACTTGCTTATTATGTGCAAGACCCTGGGTTCGATCACCTGTACTACTACATACACAAAAAATGTGTGTGTGTGTGTGTGTGTGTGTGTGTGTGTGTATCTTCAAAATAGGCAAATATATAGAGACACAAAGTAGATTAGTGCTCACCTAGGGACTGGGAGAGGGGGAAAATGTGGGGACCTTATAGATAATAGCTAAATGGCAGAGTGGTTTTTTTGTTGTTGTTGTTGTTGTTTTTTTTTTGGGGGGGGGTTAATGAAAATATTTTAAAATTGTGGTTATGGTTACACAACTCTGAATATATTAAAAGTAATTAATTGTATGCTTTAATTGGTTAAATTGCATGATATGTGGATTCTCAACAAATTGTTCAAAATATATATATATAACATGGACCAATTTCCACAGTAACTTCTACAGTGGCTCAGGTACCTAGGTAGTTGGTGACTCCAAGACCATTATCTTTCCTAGACCTGGGAAGTACTTCTTACCTAGAATAGTCAACAAAACTTTTGGATGCACCATACTTATTTACAAAGTAAATAAGCAATTGTAGTGGGGTATGATTATTATTATACCAGGGCAATTGTAGTTTCTTGTAACAAAAGCAAATTGGAGGAATGGGGACATGGAAAATTAGACAGAGTTTAAGAATATTTAGTGCATTTATCTGAGAGGATTCCAATGGTCATGATGAGGGGATTGAGGAAAGAGTCAAAGATGAGGTTCAAGTTTTATGACTAGGTAATTGATGACCCCAAGAGTCCTGGAGGAGAAACGATGTTTGAGGTGTTGAGTTTGATTTTGTTAAGTTTGAAATGCCCCAGATGTTCAAAAAGTGTCCAGTCAGCAGTTGAATGCAAGGGTTATAAGGGAGATGAGAGCTATGTAATGATTGGCACAGAGCCTCAGGATAGGTGGGAGTTAGAGGAATGGATAAGGTAGTCCAGGGAGTGTGTTTGAAGAAAGAGAAGGAAGCCAGGTGCAGTGGTGTGTGCCTGTAATTCCAGTGACTCAAGAGAGGCTAAGGCAGGAGAATCACTAAGTTTGAAGCCAGTCTCAGCAACTTAGTGAAATCTTGTCTCAAATTAAAAAATAAAAAGGTTCAGGATGTAGCTCAGTGTTAGAGATTGCTAAATTCAATACAGTATGTCTCCTCCCCCCACCCCCCTGAAAAGAGAGAAGGAAGAGGAAAGGGCCTATAGTGGAGCCTGTGGAACAGCATTTAAGGGGATACTTGATGAGGAAGAGGAGGTTGTAAGGAGACTCAAAGGAGTTAGCTAGAAATGTAGGTGTTAGCCCATAGTAATTCAGCTGCTCTAAGTCAGCCTTTACTGATCCCCATGACTTGAGTGTATGGTAAGTTCAGAGACAATGGAGATTTGACTTTTTTTTTTAAGAGAGAGGGAGGGAGAGAGAGAGAGAGAGAATTTTTAATATTTATTTTTTTTAGTTATTGGCGGACACAACATCTTTGTTTGTATGTGGTGCTAAGGATCGAACCCGGGCCGCACGCATGCCAGGCGAGCGCGCTACCGCTTGAGCCACGTCCCCAGCCCCTGGAGATTTGACTTTTGACATCAAATTTGAACTACTAGTGGCTATCACCTGATCATAAATTCTGGAACAAGTAGCCTCTTTCTTGTAAGTCAGTGGCAGTCTTATTTTCTAGATGATAGATTGAGCTTCCTTAGCGGTTTACATGAGTTACTGGAGTCTTCCCAAGCTCACTCTCCTATATCAAGCCAGAAAAGGCAAGCCCAGAAGTCAAGTCAAGAGCTTCTGTCCACCTATGGATCCTCTAAATAGGGCACTCCAGGGCTATGTAGGGGGAGGAAGGGAAGAGAGGCAGCATGTCATATGCTTGGAGTTCAGCAAATTGTACCCACACACCAGGCACAGAAACACACAAGAAAAGCGCCCCCGCTCTGTGGGCGAGACAAAGAAGCAGTCCTATTCCCACGTGCCAGCCCATCTGCTTCTTTGCCTTCACAAACATGCTTTTTTCTTTCTTTCTTTTTTTTGGTTCTCTGCAGCTTTGAATAACATGAGGAAGAAGAGTGGGAGACAAGAGGAAAGGTAAGGTTGAAAGAAGGCAAGAGGAAAGGAGGGAAGTAGGAAGAAACTCCAGCAATAACCAACACAATAAATTGTATCCTGGACCACCTCGACCTGGCCCCTTTTTTGCATTTTTATATCAACTTCCTCCTTGCAAAACCCTGAAGACAATGGCCAAGGCATGGCTGTGGCCTAAGTGGACTCAAATGATGGGGCACTTCTTAGTGTGTTCCAGTCTTGGAGGCCCACTTGTATCTGGGCTAACACAGTCTCCATAGTACAGCTGGAAACAGGATTTCCTTGCCCTGGTACCTGTTACTCTTGATGATGTCATCAACCTCCCATCACCTGGGGCAGCAGGCTCCTTGAGTCCAAGGCAGCAGAAACAAGTGTGCATGACAGCAGGATAGGAATTGGAGAAGTGTGCTTTTCCCTGTGTGAAGGCCAGTGGGAGGCATCCATAGGGATGTAGGAGGCAGGGGAGGTTGGAGGTAGGAGGACAGGAAATACTCCTATCCTTCACCATCTCATAGACCAGGGCCTAAGCCTGAGCAAAGGAGGCCTGACTTCCAATCACAGATGGATAGAGGTTGAATGGTTGTTCTGGGGTTGATCCATGTTGCTCTGAGCAAGCAAGACTTACAGAGACCTCAGGGTCTGTACCATGTTTGTCTTGGTCTTTATAGTTCTTCACTTGGCTGTGTTCACAGTACCCTAATTCTAGCTCCTGCCCTCCTGGACTTTCACACCCACCCTCAGCCAGAGCTAAAGACCAGGCTCTGGCCTCTGGACCCTCCTCGTAGAGGGGTTCTTTTCCTTCCTAACATTGGAGAGCAGGGATTTCTCAGCAACAGTCCTAGTTGATTACTGGCTGACATAATGGCATTTTTCCATCCTCCATTTTTGGCCCAGGCCCTGCCCTGTTCTGTTTTATGGATTGAGCTGTGAGCTTGTGCCGGCCCAATCATTTCATGTACACTTTCCCAGGACCTGGTCAGCTAGTGTTTGCTTCCTTTATTCCTTTTTTTTAAGAACTTCTTTTCCCATGTCTTTATTTTTTATTTATTTTTAATGTGGTACTGAGGATGGAACCCAGTGTTTCACATGTGCTAGGCAAGCACTGTACAACTGAGACCCAACCCAGCTCTCTTTATTCCTCTTCCTGCTATACCAGTAGGCTTCTTGTGAGGCTTCAAGCCTGAGAGGCTTCTAGTGATGGTTCAGGAACTGACCCTTCTGCAAAGAGCCCATGGGGCAAAGCTGTAATCAGCTTTGGACACTGACTTAGTCTTTATGGCTTGATTGCCTTATCTACCCCATGTCACCCCAGCTGACTACCCAAAAAGCTGAACTAGACTATCTCATCCATGTCACCCTTCATAGTTACAGAGGGAGCAGAGCTGGGCTGATGTATGAAGACTGTTGTCTGCCTGCCCCCACCCCTACTAGCCTAAAGTGAGCCACCTGTGTTTACACACAGGTGTTTCCTGTGCGCCTTCCTGTTGCCGTTTTTTTTTTTTTATTCCCCCCCTGCTCAATGTGGCTTCCCCAGCAGGTGGTTAAGGCCCCAACCAAACCTCTTCACACTGCTCTAAAGCACTGGGGGATAGGGCTTCTTAGGGATCTGGGTCAACCTGTACCTCCCCACACAACTGTTGGTACCTGATTGGCTCTTCCAGAGTGCAGGCACACATGTATTCCCTGCAACACTTGTATGCACATTGTGACATAAATGTGCTCCCACCACAGGCACTGAGACACCAGAGTGGGCTCAGGGAGGGAGAGGCCCTGTCCATGCACTATCTCCTTAGCTGTGGATAGTGGAAGTTCTAAAAGGAGACGGGAAAGGATAGAGAGTATATTTTTCTACTTGGGTGTGGGTCTCCCCTCTTTGGAACATGCCTGCCATCCTGTAGTCTCACTCCATTCTTCCACAGGTTCTTAACCTCCTGGGTTAACACATTCATGTACCAAGCAACTCTAGGGTTAAGGAACCACCTTCCAGGAGCCCTGCTTCCTGCACAGCACAGATCTGCCATCTGTTGGAAGCCACAGGGTTCAGCAAATTTGTTATTACGGAAAATGAGGCAGCCCAGGGAGGGAAAGGACTTTGTCCTGGGTGACAGGACAGACATCTGGGTCTCCAGCCTCCCTTTGGCAAGATTCTCCTCTCCCTGGCTCCCCAGTCTCCAGTAGGTACTTCTCTTCCCAGAATACCCAGAAACCTGGCATCCACTGATGCAGCTCTGCTGCCCCCTCGTGGCCCGAAGTGCAGTCACATCATGCAGGCTTTTCCTGCCTGCTTCCCTTTTGCTCCCTGGCCACATATGTTCCCAGGACTGGCACCCTTTGGGCCTCTCTGAGCCAACTCCACAGTTCAGCTCCACCCACAGCTGTTGTTCCTAGGCCCAGCTGCAGGCTGAGCCTCTTTAGCAATGCTTTCTACACTCTTCCCCAAACCCAGTTCCCAGCCTCTGGGCTTTCTTCCACCAGGATTTCCAGGGCAAGTATGAATGCTGTTGTCACAGCTGGAGTGCGGACACACCATTGTCAGGAAGGGCATGACAGAGGGTCAGGAGTGCATGTAGGAAAGATTTTTTTTTTTAAATTTTATTTTCTGTAAAACTCTGTAAATAAAATACAAAACCAAGGGATGTGGTGAGGCAGAGGCAGGGTAACCAGGCCCTGGACACTCTGTGGCAAGGGATGTGCTGAGCCGAGGCTGGGAGGCACTTGACTTCGGGCACTGACTCTGCCAACCCCAAGGGCAACAGAAGAATATATTAGATTTTCATTGATAGGAATCTGTGGGGAGGGAGGGGTTTCTGGAGCCAGCCCTCACCCACCCTGCCAGTGCCTGGTGAGCCCTGAAAGTAGGGGCAAGGAGCAGTAGGAGTATGTGTATGGAGAGTTTAGAATGCTGTACTGGCCATGCTGCTGGGCCCAAAAATTCGAGGCAGGGCATCCAATGACTCTTCCAACCGTCGGTGAGCAGACTGTCCTTCTTCCCCTGTAATGCATGAGGATGAGATCAGGAGTGGCCCTAGACTCATCCTGTCCCTTCTATCTCCAGCCCTATCTCACCCTATTCCCATAAGCTAAGATGTCCCAGAATCCACCTGACCCACGTCGTCCATCTCCTAGCCTTACCACACTGCTGCAGGCTCTGACGGGCAGCTTCCCTTACAGCTTCTGTGTCTGTTTGGCACAGGTACACCAGGGGCTCAATGCCCTCGGGAGCCTATCAGGGAACAGAATATCAAGGTGGGTTCAGTGAAGCAGGTAGGAAGGGCCCAGGGGTGGGGGTGCCAGAGGGGAGAGAAAAGGTGCATGGGTTGTCAGGGTTCACCTTGATACAGCCCAGGGCCAGGCAGCCAGCTACTCGGATCTGTATATCTTCATCTTCAAGCTGATCCAGGAAGCACAGGAGGGCCTGGGCAAGAGCAGGAAAGCAGATTTTATCAGATAGTGGGAACCCAGGACCCTAGTCCTTGCCTTCAAGGAAGCCCTGCCCGACTCACCCTTTCCCGGAAGGCAGGACCCAGGGACAGGCTCCGGAGCTGGGTACTGACAGCAGCCATGACCTTGTTGTTGCCATGGACAAGCAGGGAGCTGAGGGCCCGAAGCCCATCCTTTTGCAGACGCCCCTCTGGTGCCAATCTTAGGGCCTTCAGCACAATAGCCTGGTCATCAGAGTTCAGATTCCGCACCAGTAATACTGAAAGAAGGAAGGAAATGAAGAGTTGGGACAAGGTGGCAAGACAGGAGCCTCCTAGGATCAGAGGCCTTGTTCTTAAGTCTCATCCACACCCTCAGATACACCCATTTTGTGATCAAGGCCACTGCCTCACCCTCCTCAGCAGTCTCAGTTACATAGGACTCCATGGAAGGGCTGTCCAAGGCTTCCACATAACTCCAGAACTGGAAGATAGTGAGCTGCTCCCCAGGGCTTGGTTGGGGCCTCCTGGGCAGTTTCTGCCCCAGGGCATCCTCCAGGAACTTCACACACACTGTGGAAGGCAGTGCCACAGTCAGGATGGGTCCAGGCTTTTAGTAGCAAAAGAATGCTCCTGTCCCATGCTCACTTGCAGAGTCTCCCTGCCTGCACACCCTAGCCACATGGGCACAGTCCTTTGTTATTTCTCCCTAGCACTCAGCTCATATGTCTGTTTGGGTTAACTTGGCCTTCCCTGAGGTCTCTGTCATCAGGGAGCCAAGGAAGGACAGAAGGGACAGGTAGACAGCCCACTCACCAGCCTCGGCTAAGCCTGGCTGGCGCAAGGAGAGACGGGCACCATACTGGCTGCAGAAGGTGAGGAGCACCCGCTCCACAGGGCAGATGAAGGGGCTGAGTCCCTCTGTGCACTGGTCCCAGAAGGCCAGGAAGCCGGGCCGAGAGGCTGAGAACTGTACCACTGTGGGGAGGTGGAAGGAAGGGGGTAGGAAATCATCAGCAACAGGGCAAATGGAGGAGGGGGCAGACAGACATGTAGATAGGAGTGGGGTAAGATAGGAGCTTCAAGATGGGCACCAGAGCTCAGGTGCATAAGGGCCCTTACCATCTTGGGCAGAGGTGGCAGGGATCTCCCATAGCCTGCTAAGCTCGCATACTGCCTCAAGCACTCGGGCTTCCCGCAGCAGCCGCTCCAGGGCCCATGCCTCCTGGCAGCGAAGGGGCCCAAATGTGCCCAATTTCTGAAGAACAGGGGTGGCTGAGTAGTTCAGACCCTGGGTAGAGCTTGGGAGAGACGGAGTCCAGGGACTACAAGCAGAAGCATGCATTGGAAGAGACTAGGAGGTGGGGAGGGAAATCAGAATGTGGGAGGTCTTCCATTCAGCAAGAGCTAAATGCCAGAATCTTGGGACATTAGGGTATGGAACTCAGAGGAGGCAGGATTAGAGTGCAGGCTCTCTGGAACAAGGGGTACAAGGGAAGGGCAGAGGAAATAACACTAGCCTCACCAGTAGGAGGCGGCTGCAGTGGTGTAGATGCTGGACCAAAGCAGCATCCAGAGCTGGACACCCCGTGCTGAGGGGACAAGCACTGGGTGAGTCTGAGCTGTCCTCAGCCCCAGCCTCCTGGTGGTTGCTTGGAGGCCTGAGAGAAAAAAATGGGGTCAACCCCTCCAAAAGCAAACATCACCATCCGGTCACCAGTTTTATTAAGCTCCTCCCATCCCAGAATGAAAGAACACAATAATGCACAGATAAGATAATTGGTAAGTTCGAGGAGGAAGGGGCTGCAACCAGCAGGAAGTAGCAGGGTTGTCAGTTTGCCCTGTGGCACCTCCAACTAGGACCCCAAGGAACTGCTAGGGTTGGGATGGGCAGAAGTAAGGTGGAATGGTTTCTAACATGAGGACTGTAAAGGGTGCACGGCATGGGGCCAGAACCAGGGAGGGAGGAGGGACTGGGCACGACTCTCAAACCAGAGTTGGTAAGGGTCACTCCAGGACTGAGAGCTGAGGGATTGGGACCTCCAGGAGAGTTGGGATTGAGACAGAGAGGACCGATGCTGGAGCATGCAAAGAATGTAGGGATGCACTGAAAGAGCTCCTTCAGAGGGTAGGTCCAAGGTGAAGCCAACAGAATGAGGAGGAGCAGGAGGCTCACAAGCTGATGGGGACCGATGGGGGAGGGACTCATTGCAGAGATGAGGAGCTGGATGGCCAGAAGCACTGGAGATAGATGGGGTTGGAGACATGGGTATCAAGGACACACATGAGATATACATGGGAGGAGTGATCACAGCTGCCAACAAATCCATCCTCATGCACTCTACCTGGCCCCACTTCACTTGTTCCCACATCTGCTCCTCCACCTGACATAGCCTTACCTCTTCCCCTTCATCACTTTCCTCTCATTAGCCCCCACAGTCTTACCTGTCCCCAGGACCATCATTGTCTTCATCTTCATCTTCATTGAGGAAGCTGAAGCTCTCCAAGGCATGCTCCACAGTGATGCTGAGACTGGAGGCTCGGCTGCGAGTCAGGCCTTGTCTCTGCTAGGGTAGTAAAGCAAGTGAGAGCTGCTGCTACTACCTGGCTGTCCTCCCTGTGCTGCCCCAGCCCAGCTATCCCAGCCCTCCTTACCAAAAGCAGACTCTCCAGCCGAGTCACCTCCTGCTCCAAGCCCTGCAGCTCTGGAAACTGGCCACGATAGTCATCCAGAGTAGCCATTACAGCCCCCAGGGCTTCCTCCAGTCTCCTGTCCCTAGTCCCTTCAATTGCAACTGGGACTGAGGCTTGATTAGCTGTGGCCGGGCTAAGTTCTGAATGCTGGGGTATAGGAGCTAAGGGTGAGGGAGGGGAGCTTAGGTTCTGAAGGATGGGCTCTGGGGGATCTGGGGCAGGGCTTATGAGAGGTTTCCAACCAGAAGAGACAGGACTTGGGTAGTAAGTGCTGGAGGCTGTGGGTTTTGCCTGAATACAGGGAGTGGAGGCTGAGTAGCTACAGGGGTTAGTGCCTGAGAGGGTGACATCTGTAGAGAGGGTGGGAAGTATAGCAGTGTCCCCAGAAGTGGAAGAGTTTACAGTTGTAAAAGTGGAGTGTGTGGTTTGGACTACTGGGCCCATAGCATTGCAGGTAGGACTTGTAGTGGTGTGAGTTGACATTCTGGCTTTGTTTGTGGGGCTTGCAGTGGTATGGGTGGGACCTGCAGTGGTATGGATAGGACTTGTGGTAGTATGGGTAGAGCTTGTAGTGGTATGGATGGGACTTGGAGTAGTGTGGTTCCACCCTGCCATGGTCTGGGTTGGGCCTGTAGTAGTGGGGATAGAGCCAGTAGTGGTGAGGGTAGAGAGCAATGGCTTGGTGGTAGAACCTGTAGTAGTGGACATGAAGCTTGGAGCACTATTGATGGGGCTTATGGCACTACACGTGGAGTTTATAGTGGTATGGGTGGGGCTTGGCAGCTTAGAAGGGCTAGAATCTGTGGCCTTATGAACTGAATCTCGATATTCAGATGGGACAGGGTCTATAGATGTGGACATGGGGCTGGTAGTACTGAAAGTGGGGCTTGTGACAGAATGGCCAGTGTCTGGGACAGAAGGAACACAATTGGGGCACTCCTGGGTGGGATCTAGGTGTATAGGTGAGCTAGGCCCTAGGGTTAGGCTTTCTGAACCCCCAGCCTCCACTGAAGCCTCAGCTAAGGCAGCGTCCACACTGGCCTCACTGATGTGGCTCAGAGTCCGGCTATAGGGGGCATGCCCATTGGCTAAAACTGGGGCCATGGCCCCCACCTCATCCATAGGCCCAGAGCTGAGGGTCTCAGGCCTTCGGAAGGCAACTTGGATGGGCAGAGGTTCAGGCTGCTGCATCAGGGGCCTGGGGGCTGATGAGTGGCGAGCAGTGCCTGAGAGCTGTGGGCTAGATGAGTCATCTGAAGATTCAGATGACAGGGACCATGCTGTTCCATTCTCCAGTTCCTCCTGCCGCCTTAGCATATTCTAAGAGAGAAGGAAGAACATTTCAGAACCATCCCAGAAAAGCCTCTGGGAAATGAAGAGGCCTAGGTCTGGACCGTCACTCACATAGAAGGCCTGCTCCCGAAGTGAGGGTGTGTCTGGTGGGCTCTGGCTATAGGTGGAGAAGCGCTTGGTGACAGTGGAAGCTTTGTTGACAGTAGAAGCAGTAGAGGGTTGGTCATCCTTGTCGAAGGGGCTGAGGAGGAAGAGGCCATTAGCAGTGCCACAACCCTTCTGGCCCTGCCCCTAAGATCTTTAGCTCCACCAACCTCCATGTGACTTCTAGGCTGAGTTTGATGGTGCCAAGGTCATTGATGTCCACAGCTACAACCTGGGGCAGGGCAGCAAACAGATCCTTGGTTTCACAGGAGACACTGCCCACAATTACATGGTTGGCCAGGCCCTTCAGTTCTGTCACCTGTAGCCAAGAATGTACAGTGGGATCACAGGGATGCAGGGGCCATGAGTTCCTGGTAATCAGAGATCTGCATATGTGTAGATGGTCACAGGGTCATGAGGATTGGAATTCTCAGGGTCATAGAGCCATGGAGGCTTGAAGCAGTCTGGTAACATGGAGATAATAAAGGTCTGAGTTGGTAGGGTCATTGAGATCAAGCGAGTCATAATCTCAAGGGGGCTCAGGGGATCAATATTCAGAGTCAGAAGATCATAAGGCAGTTATAGGATCAAGGAGACCATGAAGATAGAAATCACAAAGATTGTTCTCAATGACACAGAGATCATCACAGGGTCATGAAGGTCGAGGGGTCATACATTCACAGAGCCATGGAGCCATGAGGACATCACAAGGGTAAGGGTCTCAGAAGATTACAAAGGGGTTCACAAGGTCATGAAGTTTACAGAACCACAGTGTCCTACAGACACTGGCAGAGAAGTCACCTTGATGGACAGGAATTCTGTGAGCAGAGGAAGAAAGACGGTTTCTTCACTGTCCCACACCTGTTTTCCACTACCCTCAATGCGGCCCCGTAGTTTCCAACGCTGACGGCCATATTTCATGCAGATCTGAAGAAATAGGCAGGATGAAGCAACCCTTGGAGTTGCAGAGATGCAAGGGCCATGACCTCCATCCCCCCGCCTCCCCTGGGCATCCTCATACCTCATACTGATCGCCTACACACAGCCTGGCAAAGCCGGCCAGCCCTGGGAGTAAGGGGAGAATTAGATGTGCCATGTTGAGCACACTCCCTCCTGATTCCCATCTGCCCCCACAATTTAGTACCTTTCATCCGGAGATGAAACTCGCCCAGCTGTGCCTCCAGCTCGCTCTCCAGCATACACATGCTCTGGGAGGAAGGGGTAGGGACAGGAGGGAATGAAGAATCAATCCCTCTCACCAGCCCTGCCACACCATGCCTACTTCAGTGACTCCTCTCTCACCTCTGTATACTCTCGATGTCCCCGGGTGGCCTCAGCTAAGCTGTCCCGGGCCTCTCGGCTCCCTGGAGATCCAGTGCTATAGGCGCGGACCATGTTGTAGGCACCATCCCGGAGACGCCGCTGGACACAGTATGCTTCATAGAGCTCATCGATCTGAGAAAGTGAGGGGGGAACTGAGAATCATTACTGGGGTTGCTCACTCAGAGACTTGTACCCTGCCCCCAATTTCCCTATGCTGCCCAAAACCCACTCCCATCCCTCTCTGCACTCATGCTGCACAAGTACCTTGCTGGCATGGAACTCCAATCGTCTCAGGAAGCGTTCAATGGACTTGACTTGCTGGGGGAAAGGTGGGTCAGGAGGGGCCATAGGCCCAAGGCCCCTTCCCCTCTCCATGAGCCAACCCCTTCCAACACTATTCTATATTCACTCACCTTGTCCAAGTCATATAGAAAGCCCTACAGAGAAAAACAAGAAGAGGTATTTAGGAGGTATAACGAGGACTACACCAGGGGCACTTGCCCACCCAGACCTTCAAGACCCAGCAGAAGCATTCCCTCCTCTGCAAGCTTTTCCTTTTTCCCCAGGAAAAAACCCTGGCCCTCTCCTTACTACTATTACACTATTACAACATATTCTCCTCTTGTCCTGTCTGGGGATCCAACCTCCCCCACTGAGAGCTTCTATGAGCAGCACTGCTCTCAAGTAGAAAGTGTGCACAGCAAAGAAGTTTGGAGAAATGCCCTCGGCCTTTCCTAATATTCCCTTTTCAACTCATACCTGGACATAGTTACCACAGAAAATAGCCCAGCTGTCACACAGGCTGGCCCTGCTCAGCCCTCACAATGGCAAAGGCAAAGGGCATTAGCCCAGAGCATCCCTACCATCACTCACCAGACGGGAGTTCCTCTTGGACTCCTTTATCTGCCCCTGGAGTTTCTCCTGCTCTTGCTGGTGCACTTCCAAGTAGGCTCTAGAGAAAGAGGTGACAAGAGTCAACTCACTTCTCCAGTCTCTAGCTGCCTAAGGTTCTGACAGTAGGAGAGGGTGCCGAACTGGGGAAATGTCTTACTAACACAAAGAGTTAGGGACTTGGGGAGGAATCCTAGGACAAAAGGTGGGAGGGGAGTTGCTTACGTCAGGCCCTGCTTAAGGGCAGCATACACCAGGTCCAGCCGCTCTGGCTGCGGCACCTTAGGGGCTGGGTGAGCCACAGAAAACATCCTGGACACCCGGGAGAGCGTTGGGGGCTTTCGTGGAGGCCCCGGCGGGTTGAAGACTTGGAAGTTCCTGAAGAAGAGGCTGCCTTAAGAAAAGGACAAGCAGGAGTCCCCCAAACCCTCACTACATACCCAGTCCCAATCCCATCGATTCTCTTGACCCAACCATTGATTCCCCTCCACTGCGTACCTGGGCCCGCGCTCGTGGCTGCCGAGGACGCCTGCGAAGGACTGGCTCCTATTGACCCGGGCACTGAGCAGGCGGCGCTGCGGCCGCACCGACAGGGACATCATGGAATGAGTCCTCGCGGGGCTCCCTAGGGATGGCGGGGGTGGGGTGTCCAGCACCAGTCGAGTCCCTGAAGCCCCCACCCTGCGGCCGAGTCCCAAGGCTGGAGGAGGTCCTTCCAGTCACCAGGTACAGCCCCAGGGAGCTCCTGCCTTGGTCTTCCTAGCCCGCCGGTCCCCACTCTAATGACAGGGCAGCTGCGGGCGACTCAGCGTGGCCTCGGCTCGGCCCCCACTTCCTGCCGTGGTGAGGACTCCGCCTGCCCCGGGGCAGGAAGGTGGGGTCGCGCAGGGACCCTCCTCCGGCTGGGAAGGGGCAGGAAAGGGGCGGAGCGCGCAAAGAATGTGCGGAAGCGCCTGTTTATCCGAGGGCGGGGCGGCCTCTCCAGCCCTGCCCCTGATCGCCCCCCCCCAAGTGGACCCGAGAGCTAGTGCCCCCACCGCGAGAGGCCAAGGGAGGTTACGGGGCGGGGCAGGGAGAGCCCAGTGGAGCTACCGGACAGGCCCGGCCGGCACCGGCCTGGCTGCTGCGACTCCTCTGTCCAGAGTAAACTGCTCCCCTAGCTCCCACCCGCTCCCAGGCGCTGCGACGCCAGGGCCCTCGGGGCTGGGTGCCGGGGGTTTCCCAGAGTGGGGGGCAGTGCTGAGAAGTGCCCCGCCTCCTTCACTTTCCTGTGGTGGCTGAGACCTGGAAACTGAGTCACGGACACACCCCTTCACCCTTGCCTTTGGCAAGGAAGGATCCTTGGCAAATCCCACCCGCTCCGGCGAAACACGCAACCCCTGGCCCCCAGAATCTGGCCTGCATCCAACGTGGCCAACCCCGAGACTTCGCAGCCCCAGGCTGGGTCCTACCTCTCTTCTTGGCGCTCATGGTAAGTATTAGACAGTCCCCGTCCCGCGCTCCTTCCCCGCGTCCCTGACCGCCAGGGCCACTAGGTGCGGGCCCCACTGGGCTCCGCGCTCGCTCCCCGCCGCTCTGGCTTGGCTCCTCTCGTCGCCTCCCCCCGCCCAGTTCCTGCCGCCTGACTCAACCCGCCGGGATGGGGCGGGACCGGCCGGACTAGGGGGGCACCAGGCCTCGGCCCGCCTGGTCTCTGGGAGTGGTGACCAGGGGGAGAGGACTGATGAGGCTTGGGGTCAGGAGTGCGTGTGAAGGGAGTTGAGCACGAGGATGGATAGAATGAGGAAACCGCTGGGGACAGTTAAGACTATAGGTAGCTCTAGCTGGGCGTGGTGGGCGCTCCTCACAATCCCAGTGGTTCGGGAAGCTGAGGCAGGAGGATGGAGCATTCAAGGCCAGCCTCAACAATTTAGGAAGACCCTGTCTCAAAATAAAAAGTAAAAAGGCTGGGGATGTGGCTCAGTGGTTAAGCGCCCCTGAGTTTAATTCCTGGTACCCCACAGCTAGCACCAAAAAAAAAAAAAAAAAAGTAGGTAGCTCTAAGAGTGGCTGTTGAGGGCTGTGGAGTAAAGTCAACATACAGAGGGCTGAAAGCTGGGGTTCTAAGTGTGTGAAATGTAGAGAGTTGGGCGTGGGGGAGGGTGGAGAGTAAAGTGCTGAGTATGAGAGATCTGGAAAGCTGAGTAGAGAGAGGGGCTGAAAGTGTGGGACTAGATTAACCCCATATTATATGTTACTTTCCCAAGAAGGAGGTGGAAAAGGAACTGGGTGCAAGAATCCCACAGCCCCCTGCACCACTACCACTCTGTACCCATAAGATGGGTGCTCAGTCTGGGCCCTCCTCTTAAGCCCAAGAAAGAGAATCAGGTCCTACTCCCCCATCCAGGGTCTTATCTCTAGCTGGAGCTGCATCCTAGGGCTGAGGCCCTGGTCTTCTGGTCCCCAGCTCATGGGCCCCTTAGGCTCTGAATTCCCTTGGTGCTTGCTCCCAATATCTCTTTCTTGACTATCTTTGTCCACCTCCAGTATGGATAGAGATCACCATGTCAAGGGTCCATTGGATACCCCATCCTCTGACCATAGAGGGGCTGGATGCTTCCTACTCCATAGACACTCCTGCTTCTTAGGCCCAATTCTGCCACACTGTGTTTACTTTCTCACCCAGCCCAGGTTGGGTTCAGGAGTCTAAATATGCAATAAACCCAACAATCCCCTTACAGATTCAGCTATAAGAGGTCCAAGGACCCCAGTTCAGGAAATGCCATCCTCTTCTACTACCTTGGAGACTAGGTACCATGCACCTACTGGTGATCTATGCATTCCCACAGATTGTCCACCCAGTCAACATTGACCATTCTGCTCCTTTCGGCCATCTCCTTGGGAACACCCCAGCCTTATCATCTGCTCTTGAATGCCCCTTTCCTAAACCACATCCACATGTCCACAGCCTCCAAGCTCTCTCCATCACTCTCATTTCACCTGATTTTTACCTGAGACCTCTGGTCCCTTGAGCCCTTAGCTCATTTATTCAGATATTCACTAAGTGACATACTTGAGCCAAGTATGTGCCAGTCACTGGAGATACAGCCTAGAATTTCACAGACACCACCCTGCATGAAGCTCGAAGTCCGCCTCTGCTTTCTTTCTCTCTGCCAGCTCCCTCCTACCTTCTCTATCTTCATTGCTTACCCTCCTCCCAGCCTGCATCTACTGCCACCCTTCCATCACTTGCCTGCTGCTACTATCCTCAGCACTCTGTGCCTCTATCCTACCTCGCAGAAACTAACCCTGGCAACCCAACTCCCTGTCTTTGCTGCACCAGCATATAGCCTGGAGGGAGCTGCCAAAGGTCTTGGCACAGCAGGCTGGCTCAAACCACAAAGCAATTCTCAACCTCAGTCAGTCCTTACTTCCCACCTGGTAAATCTTCCTGTATGACCCAAGTCTCTTTCTCCCTTCTCATAGAAATGAGTGTTTCAGATTTTCTCCACATGTCTCCAAGCTCAAGTCACTCCCACATGAAGTGAAAACAACCCTGGAAACTATCCAAGTGTCCATCAATAAACAATAAGAATTACTATATACCAAAAAAAAAATGAAAATATACCATTTCATGCAGCAATATGGGTGAATCTTACAGTGAGTGGGGGGAAAAGGCACAGAGAGAACTAATGTATGATCCCCTTGATAATGAAGTTCAAAAACAGGCAAAAGTAATCTATATTGACAGACGTCAGATTGTAGTTACCCTTGGATTGCTGTGTCTGGAAGGTGGCACAAGGGGTCTTCCAAGGTACCGGCAATGTTCCATTTCCTGCTCTGGGTTCTATTTCCTGATCCTATGTGGGCATATTTCTTTGCAAAAAAATGTATCAACTGTACACTTATGACATATATACTTTCTCTCTCCCTTCCCTCTCTCTGTGTGTGTGTCTATGTGAATATTAAAAAAAAAAAAAAAAAAAAAAAGGATCTCACTGTGTTTCCCGTGGTTGAATTCCTGAGCTCAAATGATATTTCTGCCTTAGCCTCCCGAGTAAGCTGGGACTAAAGGGAACATGCCACCATACCTGACTACTTACTGTATATATATATTTGGATTTAGTAATAAAGTTGGATTTATATGAATAATATAAGGGCTGGGGGAATAGCTCAGTGGTAAAGTATGTGCTTGCATGCTGAAGGTCTTGGGTTTGATCTCCAGCAGCGCCTGTACACCCAGGTAAATAAGTAACTACAAAACGAAATAACCTCCTGTGGACCTTGTGTCTCCTTCCAGCTACCCCATTCTTCACCCCATCTCTAATCTCCTTTCTAAGCAGAATTTCTGGAGAAGCAGTCCACCACATTTTTACTACTTTTCTCACCCTGGTCCATGTTCTCCACCCTTCCCTGACTGGTCCAGACAAGGTTACCAGTGACTTCCCTTTTGTTGAATCAATCCAGTGTCTAATGTTTAGTCCTTATTCTGCTTGATCTCAGCTAAAGCTTTTGACTTGGCGGGTCCTTTTCCCTTCTTTAAACCCTTTGTCCCCTTGAATTTCAAGAGGTAATAAACTCCTGGTTTTCTACCTTCTGCTCTGGCTGCATATTTTCTCCCTCCCCTCCCCTCCCCTCCCCTCCCCTCCCCTCCCCTCCCCCCCCCTCCCCCTTCCTTCCTTCCTTCCTTCCTTCCTTCCTTCCTTCCTTCCTTCCTTCCTTCCTTCCTTCCTTCCCGTACCAGGGATTGAACTCAGGGACACTCCCCAACCATTGAGCCCCAT
Organism: Spermophilus citellus; assembly: GCF_964194105.1. Lineage (NCBI taxonomy): Eukaryota > Metazoa > Chordata > Mammalia > Rodentia > Sciuridae > Spermophilus > Spermophilus citellus. The sequence goes on along the minus strand of NC_138200.1, from coordinate 52,269,271 downwards.
CCCCAGCCCTATTTTGTATTTTATTTAGAGAAAGGGTCTCATTAAGTTGCTGAGGCTGGCCTTGAATTTGCGCTCTTTCTGCCTCAGCTTCCCAAGTAGCTGGGATTGCTGGTGTGCACCACCACACCCGGCCCAACTGTTCATTCTTTATCTAGTAACAACACTCTGTTCTGAAAATTTCAGTCACCTGGTAATGCCAAAAACGCTTTTTTTTTTCTTCAGTGCTTTCTATATGCCAGGTACTGTGCTTTACAGATACCATCTAATTCTGGCAACAACACTATTAATTTACTTGTATAAATTCTATTAACCCCATTTCACAGCTGAGAAACCTGAAGCTAACTGCCTCTGTGACCTCGTGCAAGACACTTCTTAAGCTTTGGACTTCAGATACCCCTAAAAATGAGGCTAATAATAACAACTGTTACCACTACCTTAGAGGGCTGCTGGGATGACAGATAACTCCCTTGTGTAGGGAATGTTTGAGAAAGGGAGAATTGTATGTGGGGTAGGAAAGTTGGGGTAGACATCCTACCTCTCACTTTTAGCACACAACCATTGTGAACTGCTGTCATTATTAATTATTATTACATAGCTAGTAAGTGACAGAGCCAGGATTCAAACTCTATATCTTTAATATTCCTTTTTTTTGGACTCTTGAGAAACATTCTCAGCTACCTCCTGCCCCAAAGTTAAAGCCCACACTCTTTAACATGACCATAAGGGCCCTTTGAGGCCTATCTCCTCCCTGCCAATGCCCTGCCCCCCAGCAACTGTGAACCCCTCATACCTGAAAGGTTCTTCAGCACCTAAGCAGCAGCCCCCATTGCTCCTGCCCTCTTCACTATTCTCAGCCTAATCAACTCTTCCTTCTCCAGATCTGACCCTCTAACTTCTTCCTCCAGAAAGTCTGCCTGGAGTTGGTTCCCCCTTTGGGGGCACCTCCATAGCTTCCTCTCTTTGACCCCAAGGCCACATAACTCAGTTGTCAGTTCTTCTTTAGGGTTGGTCTTTCCACCAGACTGAATCCTGTGGGAGCTGGCGCCTGTCTGCTTGGCTTCCTACTGTAACCTCTTGGATCCTCCACCAAGGCCTCAGCCCCTGGGAGATGGAGGAGGAAGGGAGCTGAGTGGGGCTGCCTGAACACAGGAAGAGGATCCTGACCTGTTGGAAAGGGGTCACTTATAGGAGAGTTGGGGTTGGCTCTGCTGCTCCACCTACTCTCTGTTACCATCAGCAAGTGGGGTACTGCTTCTCCTGAAGGGGGGGGGGCAAGGTGGAAGGACCCTGGGATTCTGTCTCAAGCATGTTGATTGTCCCACCAATTTTCTTTCTCTTGCTAGAGCTCTGCTGCCACCTATACCCAAGTCCCACAGAAAGGAGGTTGTGTAACTGCTGGTACAGACTCCCCCTTAATGACCATCAAAACGTACCTCTGACTGACCATTTCAGAGGGTGGCTAGGCAGGATCTCCCCTACTGAGGGTGGATAGGAAGGACTTAACTCCTTGAGCTAAGGGAGAGGGGGGCCATGTCAGCTGGTGAGAGCAAGGGTCTGAGTTCATGTCCTCCCTACAGTCTGGTCTAGACATGGGAAGGAACTCAGGTCCCAGGTCATGAAAGGTTAGGGGGCTTGCAGCACAGCCAGACCAGGGCAGCAGTGAATGGAACCCTGACCTGTCTGCATGACATCATTTATTGGCCCCCCAAAATCTCCTATAGCCAAGACTGGCACACCCTGTGGGGCAGAAGGTGCGGCCAGGCCACCGGCACTGCCCAGCTCTGCGGTATGCCAGGCCAGCCGCCTGACCGGGAGTCCCCCGTCGAGCCCCGCCCCGCTGTAGGGCAGCCCCAGGCAGAGGTAAACAGATACTAAAAATAATCTGGGCCTGGGGCGGCTGCAAGAGAGAAGGGGGTCGATCCTGAGTCTGCCTCTGTCTCTATGGCAACTGCCCCAAACCCGGCTGCTGACGTCATTCCGCAGCTGCCAACCAGAGCGTGTAGGGAAGAAGGGAGGGGGTGCTGCGCGGCCTGGGACCCCCCACCCCGGAACCGGGCGGAGGCGGCCTGGAGGCCTCACTTCCTGCAGGCCTCCTCCCTGGTCAGCTGGTCACATTCCCTGTCCCGCCGCACGCTGGGAGCGGGGCGGTCTCCCCCGAGCTTAGTCTGAGCCGTGGCGGGGGAAAGGGGCCGCGGTGACTCACTCGCGCCCTCCCCGCCTGCTTTTCCAGCTGAGCAGGACCCAGCCCGACACCCTGCGTGCAACCCTTACTCCTACCCAAGCCCAGACCCTTGGGACGATTCATCAGGCTTCTCTCTCCCGTCGCTGCCCACAGGACCCAGGACCCGTAGGGAATTGCAAGAGGGAGCCATGCCAGTCCTTCTTGTTCCACTGGAGGATTTTATACTTTAATCCTCAATTTTCACACACTCACCACAACGTCAAATACTACGAAGATGGATAGTGCCGAGGCAGAGATTCAGATCTAATTCCCGCTTCTCCCCAAACCGGCTGTGTGACCTTGAGAATGTTACTAACCTCTCTGGGCCTGCTTATGCATCTGCCAGATGGTCATAACCCTCCTCAACAAGCCGTGCCTGGGCTGATTGCGGCAGGCCCAGGGCACAGCCCCACAGATAGTGGCCAGGGCACCGTTATTGTTATATTGGACTGCACACTGTAGGTGTTGGGGGTGGGGGGCAGCCTGGACACATAAGAAGTGGCTTGGAAAGGTCAGTAAGAGGGTCAGGCTTCAACCGGGACAGGAGGTCAGAAGGTGCTGAAGATGACTTAGCCTGGCCTCTAGCCCTAGTGAGCAGCCCCTTCCCCAAACCAGTTCTGCAGGGTGCCCAGGCCTGGCTGCTTGCCGAGTCCCCACAGCAACCTCCATTTCCAGGGTCTGTTCCAGGACCCCGCCAGGACGATTTTCTCCGGATTCATCTACGCCAGGTTTGGAAGGAGAGCACGGCCTCGGGCCAGGCTCAGTCACCGCGGTCCCCGCCTCAGAGCGGATTAGATCCTCCAGCGGGGCCAGGATAATTAGCTCATCTCGGAGGCCGCCTGCAATCCCCCTCCCAATAGATCAGCCTTCCCCTCCGCAAGGGCCGCGAGCTCCCAGAGAGCGCCCTACCGAGGCCCAGGCTGGCGCCTCGGCCCACCCTCCGGCCTGATCCACCCCAGGGCACCAGGGCACCAGCCACCAGGGCCTTGCCGTGGGAGGCAAGGAGGCAGCGTCTGGCGCTGCTGTCCAGAAGGCGGCGGCTTTTGTGGAGCGAAGCTGTGTCCTTCGCGCCCGGGGGGAGGGGAGGAAAGAACAGCTGCAGGGGTCCCAGGAACCAGGCAAGGAGGGACAGGGCCGCAGATCCCAGATCCACCGGGCGGCGCCGGTGGGAAAAGCACCGGAACCGCCGCGCCCGCCCCCCTCCCGGGCTTCGGTCCCCGGAAACCGCGCGGACACTCACATGGCTGCGCTGGGCTGCGAGGACCTCGCGCTCTCGGTGCGCGCTAGGCGCTGCCCGGCTTGGTCGCGCCGCAGCTGCCGCTGTCGCCGCCGCCGCCGCCGCCGCCGGCGCCTGCTCCTCCCGCCGCCCCGCCCCTCCCTTTGCCCGCTGGGCCCCTCCTCCGGCGCTCCCCCGGCTGCAGCACCCCTGGAAGCGCCCACGGCTCGCTCCGCCCTCTCGGGTAACGGGGCAAGCTGGTGGCCCGCCCAGTCCGCCAGCTTGTTGGGAGAGGAGATCTTGGCAGACGCAAGGGCGTCCGCGGGAATGGGGTAGCTTTTTGGGAGCCACACGCAGATCTTAAAGTGAGAACGCTAAGGAACCCCTCCTGTTAGTTCCTCCCCAAGTCCCTACTGCTGTAGAGACCTTTCAGACCCGGTGTCTGTGGCCATCTGAAATGGGTCTAGTGCCGTTTGTGTTGGTTTTTGGGAAGGCTAGAGGAAGATTAGAAGCCTAGCTATTTGACACCTTCTGTGTCCAGACCATGATCCCCATACCTCCCTGCTTTTCAGCCGGCCTCAGTTTCCCCACTGTGAGATCAGGCTGCCCTTTCTGTCATTGTCTGGCTGGTAAGCCTGGGCTCATAGCTAGATCATGCATTCACCGCTCATTGGGTTTTGGTTCCTGGAGAGTCGCAGGCTGTGCTCCTGGGGCATTGGTGGGGACCCTGACAGGATTCTTGTTTGCAGACTTGGGGCACATGTTGGCCATGGGGGCCAGAGCCCATCTTTCCTAAAGCCTTCACTGGCATGCTAGCTCTCCCCAGGAGTAGGTCGAGGTGGAGCTAAGAGCCGATCTCGCCCTCGGTTTAAAGGCTAGCTCCACTCTCCCACCCCTCCTATATTAATTAGATACAACTGACCTCCAAACCTGGGCACCCTGAGTCCCCACCCGTAGTCCTGTTCATCTTTAGAGGCAAGTCAGGCATACCCAGAAGTGGCAGAGGAACTTTAAGAGGTTTTTAAAATATCTGTCTCTGACCCATGTCCTGAGAGCTTTTTCTGACAATCCAGTATGGTAGAGAACCTCTGGGCACTGACATCCCCTCCATCCCAGGCTCTTACCAGAGACACCCCTCAGCCTCTCCCAGTTCTCCACTTCTCCCAAAGCCCTCATCTTAGTCTTCCTTTCTCCAGAGCCCCATCTGTTCCAGAGCCTTGGACCCATCAGTTCTCATGTTTGTCTAATGATACCCTCTTTTTCCTTTGCCCTCATCTTTGCAAAGCACCATTTTTTTTGGGGGGGGGGCAGGCCATAGACTGAACCTCATTGGAATTCTCAAAACTGGCACCAATTGGCCTCTGACCACCTCTAAAGTCACCTCCTCAGCAAAGCATCCTCCAAGCCCTTTCTTTGCACATCCCCTCCTCTTGCCACTCTCTATACAGCTTCCAGTCAGTTCTCTTCATGCCACCACTCACCAGGAACAGGCAGTAAACATACCCATGTATGCTCTGGGGCTTGATTGTGGGTCTCAAAGTAACAAAGAGACAGGAACCATAGAAGTCCTTGACACTATTGTCCTGGATTATAGCGGAAATTTGGGAATTTTTGTTTCTTTTGCAGTACTGGGGATTGACTCAGGTGCTTTACCACTGTGTTACAACCCCAGACCTTTATATTTTCTTATTTTGAGACAGGGTCTCTCTAAGTTGCCCATGCTAGTCTCAAACTTGAGATCCTCCTGTCTGGAGTTACAAGATATGTGCCACCACACCCAGCAAGTGAGTGTTCTGTCATTCATTAATTCAACAAATATCTCCTGAGCATCTAGGGCTGGGCATACTGGTCGCTGGAGTGACGGTGGCATAGAGCTATGGCTGTCCATATGCCATTGCCCAGGGCTCAGTAGAGCACTGTCTGAAGAACTCTTTCTCAGTCCAAAATTCTGGAATTCCTTTTCTAGAAAACACCCACATTTCCATTATTATTATTTTTATTATTATTATTAGTAGTAGTAGTAGTAGTAGAGATCGAACCCATGCATGTAGGCCTCATGCATGATAGGCAAGAGCTCTATAATGAGCTACATACCCAGCCCTAAAATCTCTGTTTTTTTAATACTTTTTTTAAGAGAGAGAGAGAGAGAGAGAATTTTTTAATATTTATTTTTTAGTTTTCGGCGGACACAACATCTTTGTTTGTATGTGGTGCTAAGGATCGAACCCGGGCCACATGCATGCCAGGCGAGCGCGCTACCACTTGAGCCACATCCCCAGCCCCTAAAATCTCTATTTTTAATGAATAATTCCTTTATTCTTCACAATCAGTCAGCCATTCAGTCCTGTGTCTAGCCACATCTCTCCATTGCCACAGCTCATACCAAGTCCTCGGCTGCTATCTGTTCTGGCCTTTCTGTCTCCACTTTGTCAACAGCATCAGTGATCTTTTAAATCAAGAACTGGATCACAGGGCTGGAGTTGTGGCTCAAGCGGTAGCGCGCTGGCCTGGCATGCGTGCGGCCCGGGTTCGATCCTCAGCACCACATACCAACAAAGATGTTGTGTCCATCGAGAACTGAAAAATAAATATTAAAAAAAAAAAAAAGAACTGGATCACAAACCAGCATGATGGTACCCACCACTTGTAATCCCAGCAATTTGAGAGGCTAAGGCAGGAGGATCACAATGTCAAGGCTAGCCTGGGCAAATTGGAGAGAACTTGTTGGAAGAAAAAAAAAAAAAAGAAACGAATAGAGTGAAAGAAAGAAGATGTAGCTCACTGGTAAAGTGCCCTAGGGTTCAATCCACAGTACCACAAGAAAAAAAAATCGGATCATGTTATTGTTCTACAAATCATGAATGGATCATTTTGTTCTGCTGAAGAGGCTTCAGTGGTTCCCTATTGCCCTCAGGGTAAGTCTAGACACTGATGGGCCTCAAAGGCCCAAGATCTGGCCTGAGATGATCTCACCTCCTTATCTCCCACCTATTTTACACCTGGTCTGCCTTACACCAGCCTGCCTGTAACTTCCTGAACATTGTCCCTACGTTTTGGCCTCTGACTTTTCTCTGTGCCTCCCTTCTACCTGCAATGTTACTCCCCCCATTCTCTTGAAAAACCGCTCAAATGTGCCACCTCAGGGGACCTGTGTCCTCTTGAAGCACCCATCACTGCCTATTTTCCTTGTCTGTGACCAGAACCAAGCTCAAATGGGGCTGCAGTGAATAGAGGGAACACCTTCAAATTCACCTGGCCCTCTCCCCCTGCCCGTGGTCTTGAGAGAGGGAGGGGCAGCATCTGAGGGCCAGACACTTTCCCAACAACTACTACCCTGGATCAGAAAGGATACAGCAGAAACCCTTATACAAAGGAGACACCTGAAGCTCAGGAAAGGCAGAAAGTTTCCATGGTGTTGTGGTTAGGAAGGACTGAGTCTGAGCTTCAGCTCAGCTCTCTGAGTCATCATCAGTTCAGCTCTGCCTGAGTCAGGCATGCTCTCTGAGCACATCCTCCGCCTTATGCTGTGCTGGGAGCTGGGCCCAGCAAGGAATCATGGGCACTTCTAACCTGGAGGAGTTCATATTCTTGGAAGGGCAGACTCAGGCCTGAGAAAAATCCCTCTAACAGATGGCATAGGATGATGAGAGCCCAGTGAACCCCAGGTGCTCACACATGGTGCTGTTCCACTTTAGGAAGTCATGCAGTTCATTTCCCCAAACTCAGAAAACCAGAGATTCACCTCACCCTGCTCCCTAGCCTCTATGGGTTACAGCCCTCTGATGGGCAGCTTCCCCCCAGCTTTCTGTGAAGAGAGAACAGAAGCCTGCTTCTTACTGTGGCTGTGGCTATATCATTCGCTCATTCTCCAGATATTCAGCAAGCATTTGTGGAATACTTGCTGTATGAACACCAATGGTGGGGTGCCCAGAGGTGATGCTGCACTACACTCATTCCTGCTCTGGTGGCTCACAGTCAATCAGAAATGGTATGATTCCAAGTCTCTGTACCTTCTCTGTCACCAAAGCAGGGTGAAGGGAAGCTTGGGCCTAGGTGATGGGTGAATGCACCTTTCTTCAGTGAGGTGGAGGACCAGGTGATAGGGAAGATGACATAGTTAGTTTGAGCAGGTGGCGTCTTAGGGCTCTGGGTACCATCAAAAAGAACATGTCTAGAAGGCAGCTGGACATGTGGATAAAGGAAAGAGTCTCCTGGGATGGAGACAGCTTTTGAAGGAGACAGTGGTCAATCATATGACCAAGCGGTCAAGTGAGATAGGACCAAAAGTGCCAGAAAAGTAGGCTGATAGTGCACTTTAGTGTGTGGTGCAGGCAGAGGCATGTTTGAGAGGGCTAGGTGTGGGACTATAAGCCTATACCCACAACTTATCTCCACCCTCCATCCCCCACCTGGACCCTACTTTCCATCATGTATGTTAAAGGTCAAGTACCAAGATGCTGACCTGTGTTTAAGTCAAGGCTTTACCACTCCTGCTTTTCTTGGAGCCTCTTCTCCTTTCTGATGCTTTAACTGCACCCATCCATTCACTCATTAAAATTGCAAATTGAAGCTGGGCACCTTGGTACACGCCCTCAATCCCAGTAACTCCAGAGGCTGAGGCAAGAGGATCACAAAGTCAAGACCAGCCTTGGCAATTCATTAAGATCCTCAGCAATGTAGTGAGATACTGTCTCAAAATTTAAAAAATAAATAAATAAAAAGGGCTGGTGATGTAGTTCAGTGGTAGAGTGACCCTGGGTTCAATCCCTAGTATCACCCCTCCCCCCCACACAAACAAAAATTCAAATTGAAGAGGCACTTCATCTCATTAATAACCAGAACAATGCAAATATAAACAAGAAGACACCCGTTTTTGGCCTGAGATTGGTAGACCAGGAGAGTAGGGATTGATTTGAGTGTTTCTGAGTAGTGTATTCAGTATATTTCAGGAAGTTAAGTGCAAATCTCCCTTTCATCCTGCCATTCCTCCTTGAGAAATTTATTCCAAAGAAATAATTGTTCAAACAGGAAAAGAATGGTGCCTGAGATGTTGATTACTGACTTGTTTGACCAGCGCTAAATGGATAGCACAGCTTATCAGTAGGAGAAAGAGGGCTGAAAGTTTTGTTTTTTTTTTTTTTTTTTTGATGCTCTGAGTTACTCTGTTGCCATTAAAAATAAATGTCAGGCACATACTGAGCATCTACTCTGTGCCTGGCATTGTTCCAGATGCTGGGACACAGTTGTGGACCAGATAGGCAAAAACTCTGATCTCAAGGAGTTTATACTCTAGCTCAAAGAAACAATAAATGAATTAACCTATAGATAAGATGATTTCTTGGTTTTTTTTTTTTTTTGGTGGGGGGGATTTAACTCAGGGGTGCTTTGCCACTCAGCCACATTTTTATTACTCAGCCCTTTTTTATTTTTTATTTTGAGACAGGTTCTCACTAAGTTGCTTAGGGCCTTAAGTTGATGAAGCTGACCTTGAACTTGAGATTCTCCTGTCTCAGCTTCTGAGCCTCTAGGATTACAGGTGTGCACTACTGTGTGCCCAGCTAGATAAAATGATTTCTGAGAGAGAAGAGCTGTGAGGAAAACAAGCCATGATAATGAAGTTTGGAGGGATAGAACTAGGGGTTACTTTTTCCTGGTGGTCAAGGAAGTCCTCTATAAGGTAGTAAAATTGGAGCTGAGACCTAAATGACCAGGAAGCACTTGTGGAATGATCTATAGGAAGAATGTCCCAGTAAGATGAAACAGCAAGAGCAATGACAAGGAGGTAAGAATAGGTTGCTATATTCTAATTATGTAGGTTGGAGGAGATGGAAAGAGGTAAGGTCAAGTCAGGGTGGGGAGCAAGCATTTTATATCTATGAATATGGAAATGTGCTCAACACAATAAGCATAGTGGAGTGGAGAAGGCTCCAGCACTGCCTGTGTAGCAGGAGTGTCTTCAGGTGGACTGCATCCATTGGCCCTGAGTGCTGTCAGTAGTGACCATCCTGTCTGAGCATTGCAGTTTCACTTGGTTGGCTTTTCTTTGTCTTTACTTAAACTAGGAAAGATTTGCAATGAACATGGGATCATTGAAAAAGCAAAGCAACTTGGCCATTACTTATTGGGGAATCTCCAAGTTGGCCTCTGCACTGGGAGGTGTAAACTTCTAGACCGGGTAGGCGGCTTCCCTGGGGACTCGCCCAAGAGTGGGCAGTCTCTGCCCTTGTCCCTACTGGTCTACCTTTGGCCTCCAGAGGGAGCTGTGAGCAGGGCCATGCTGAGCTAGGGTGGGATGTCTGCTTGTCGGTCCCTGAGGGCTGGGATGGGCGTCCTTCCTTCCTTCCTGACTCCCTTCTCCTAAGGGACAAGTGGGAGGGACGTCTTTGCTGCTTCCAGATCATGGGACGAGCTGTCCCTCCGGTTACCCTTTCAGGTCAGGCCCCAGAATGCCGACGTGTGTGGTGTGTAATTTTATTTCTGGGATTACCTACCAATAGGAGAAGGGTTCTGACAGAAACTTGGGAGGTGTTGTGGTGCAGAAGGCCGGAGCCACCAGGCATCTGGCAATCCCCTCCAACTATGGGACGGTGACCTCGGCCTAGGATCCCCAAATTGCTGACCCCTGCGCTACCTCCGCCTAGTCCAAATCTAGAGTTGATCTTTGGCGCCACCATGTGGGAAGTGTCCGCGCTGCAGTTATAGGCTTGCCCAAATACCGCCAACTCTAGGGCTGCCCCATGGCCTCCAGCCCTTTTTTTGTGAATAGATAGTTACTGGTATGCAGTGACCACCCAACCTGTTCAGTCTGGTGCGTTGGCCCTGCTCATACTTAAACCTGGCCGCAGGTCAGGGCCCTGGAACACCACTGCCACAGTTAAAACTGTCTCCACATCCCCAAGCCTTTTCAGGAGGGTAAGTGCGCCCTGTTACTCCACTTCGCAGTCCTCCCCTGCTTCAAGCTATTCCAGGTATAGTGCTCACAGCCAGTTCTCCTCTCTTCGGAAGCTCCCTTTGACGTCTGTGACTACTCCTCCTGGGTCTTCTGAACTGGCTCTTTTCCTGATCCTTGGGGGCTGGGCCCTCTTTCCTTTTCCTTAATACTTCTCTCTGGGGCATCCCAACAACTTCCAGGCCCCCCCCTTTTTTTTTTTTTAAAGAGAGAGTGAGAGAGAGAAAGAGAGAGAGAATTTTAATATTTATTTTTTAGTTATTGGCGGACACAACATCTTTGTTTGTATGTGGTGCTGAGGATCGAACCCGGGCCTCACGCATGCCAGGCGAGCGCGCTACCGCTTGAGCCACATCCCCAGCCCCAGGCCCCCCTTTTTTTGACCCCGTGATTTCTAGAGTCTCAGTACCTCCGTCTTTCACTCCATTCCCTGCCTTAGAACGACCCTTGAGCACCCCAAATTTATTGTGTAGTCAACCCCATCTCCTCTCCTTAGATTATTCCTCCTGACCCTCCGTCAGCCCTTAAGGGAGCCCTCTCCTCCCTACCTGTGCCACCGTGCCCTTGGCTAGGCCACAACCTGCCCCTCCTGCCTGGCCTTAGTGTCCTTGTTTCATCATGCCCATCCATTCTCCACAGAACAGCTGCATAGTCTCTGCATGCGATGAATTGACCTCCTCACTTCCCCACCAGCCCCTCATCTTTCGCTATGTTCCCCTAGAAGGTCCTACCTCTGGTCAGACTGAACTTCTTTGTGGCCCCTGAATACACCCATGCCTCCCCATCTTTACACAGGCTAGGCTGAACTCTTTCATCTGGCTAACTCCTTCTTACCCATTAGGTCTCAGCTAGGAAACAACTCTCTTTCAGATAGCTTCCCTGGGACTCATGCTGATCAGGATCTTCTTTCTTTGCCCTTACAGCGCTTCAGGCTTCCTTCCTCACTTTCTGCAGCCCCTTTCAAAAGGATCACCAGGGCTCTCCACTCCAAGGCCAGATCCTCGTTGCATCATGTGACTCAACTTGTGCCCGATTCCCACACTAAGAAGGTGCAGATCTCAAAAGCCACTGAGTTCCAGGAGAGCAAGGCCATACTTGGGAGTCACCACAGTGAACTAGTGGGGTAAGAATGGGATGGGACCCAAGGGTCTTACCTTCCTGTCCAAGGCTCCCTTGTTCCCCTAGATGCCATTGTAAGCTGAATTAGGATCTTTGAAGGGCTGAGGGACCTGGACCAGAAGTGAATTGTCCTGGGGGAAAAGCAGCCATCAGCCTAGGCTCCTGAGAGCTGAGGGTGCTGTCCCAGGAAGCCAAAGGGTCTGCTGGTGTGCATATGGCCACAAGTCAGCACATTTGATAAAAGGACCTAATGAGTTTCCCTTCACCTACAGGGCTGCCCAGAGGGAGTGCTGGCCTATGTGTCATTCAGGGAGGACCTGAATTCCTAAAGGGTCCTGGTTGCAGCTGTTAGGTCCCCAGTTTAATTATTTCTAACAGTCACACAGAAGAGAATGTGCTGATATGGGACTTCCCCCTCATGGCCTTGGCTTCCCACGGATCTGATCTCTCCAAATTATTTTATTCCCACCAGACTAAAGTCTGAAGATCAGCCTGTGTTCCTTCAGGCCAATGCACCCTCATCCGTCTCCAACCACATAGGACTCCTGGCTCTCCCTAAGACTGATTTAGGTGGTCCCACCTCAGACCTTTGATCCTGCTATGCCCTCTGCTTCATGGGTGGGCCTAGCTCAGGGAGCTCAGTAAACCCTGATGAACAGAATTGCTCTGTAAATAAACAAAGCACCAAGCAAGCTGCCTGGTACTTAGGAGATGCTCTCTCCACCTTACTAAATTTGCCCAAAATAGAATATAAAGGATCCATTTAGTCTTTTGTTGTTCCTGTTGTCTTCTTTTATTGCAAAACAAAACAAATACAGAAAATTGCATAAAACAAATGTGCAGCTTATGATAAAGTAAACCTCCTTGGCCCATCTAGTCTATTCTTGTACTCAGTTCCCAAAATTACTCTCCTTGCAGTTCTTGCAGCTTGCTCATTCCAGCCTCTGCCTGGAATTTATTCTGACCTTTATTTCTGAACATTTCCTCCCCCAGGTATAGAGAATCTTCCAGGACTGCACAGTTGCCTTACATCCTTGAACTTTCTTCCTTGTTGCTCAATACAAGTGCGATTTCTTGCTTATTGGCTATGAGTCTTGCAGGGCTGGGGACCATTGTGCCTCACTCAAAACTCCATGTCACAGGAACTTGCTGGGTGCTCAATGAATACCTGATTGGAGGTCTTGGGCACTGGGAAACTATCTCCCTGTTTGGTAACTTGCCCGGTCCATGCCATCTTGGTCAGTTGTTTTAAATTGCCCAAAGACACAGGCTTTCTCTTACTTGAGCTGTCTGGATCCTTGCAATTTCTCTAGTCTTTCTCATGTTGTTTTTCTCCTGAGTTCCCAGAATAACATTACATCTTAACAGTTTCACACTAAAACTGAAAACCTTCCCTGTGATTCCTCCTTACTTATTTCCTGGAATCTGCCTTCCAGCTCCCTTAGCTTATAAAGCCCATGACTCATTTACCCAGCCAGCCATGTCTTCTCCATTGGGATTTCTTGCAGGAAACCTGAGAGCAGTAAGGACATAGTTTTTCACTCTACCCCCTCTTAGCCCTTGCATTTCTTATCTAAAACCCTAGATTTGCTCTATCATGAGAGGCAGTGGAGTTGTTAGTTGCCTTGACTTGGGTCATCCTCATTAAACTAGAGCCCTGTACCTGCAGGGGCTCAACTCAGAACCTTTGCAGTTTCAAGATCCCCAATCCCAAGGACACAAAATCACCTTATTTCCTTACTGAGTTTCCACTTAATGGCAATTTTTGGTGTTCCCTGGAAATCTAGAAAACTATAGGAATATTTCTAATGTACTTTCAAGATGCCAAGCTTCTTATCCTTCCTAGGCACTCAGAAATTACTCCCACACATACATAATTTCTAGTTTAATTTTCTTTCTAAACCTTTCCTTTCCTTCCCTCCCTCCCTCCCTCCCTTTCTTTCTTCTTTTTGTACTTGGGATTGAACCCAGGAATGCTCTACCGCTAGCTTACATCCTCAGCCCATTCTTTCTTTCTTTCTTTTTTTTTTTTTTAATTTCAAGACAAGGTCTCACTAAGTTGCCAAGGCTGGCCTTGAACTTACAACCCTTCTGCCTCAGTCTCCCAAGTCAGTGGTGTGTCCAGCTGCATTTGAACATGTTAGAAATCAGAACTGGGCTTGTTGGCTCATGCTTGTAATCCTACAGTTTGGGAGGCTGGGGCATGAGGATCACAAGTTCTAGGCCAGCCTCTACAATTTAGTGAGGACCTGAGAAACTTATGAGGCCATGTCTCAAAATAAAAAATAAAAAAGGTTGGGGATGTTGCTCAGTGGAAAAGTGCCCCTGGGTTCAATTCCAGGTACCAAAAAAAAAAAAAAAATCAGAAATTAACTAAGCATGGTAGTGCATGCCTGTAATCTCTGTTATTTGAGAGGCTGAGGCAGGAAGTTTGCAAGTTTAAGACCAACCTTAGCAGCAGCTTAATGAGACTGTGTCTGAAAATAAAAAAAAAAAAAAAAAAAGGGATGGAGATGTGGTAGAGCACTCCTGGTTCAGTCAGTACTGAGGGAAAAAATGTTCAAATGCAAACTGCAGACTCAGTAGTCTGCACATAGTCAACCTTCATATTGGCCATTCCCTGAAAATTTGTCACCTGTTAAAATGAGAGGGGTTATGCAGATGTTGCCACACTTAGCTAGATGTCCTTAGTGTGTGTGTTATTGTGAACTTTGGGAGAATCTGTTGTAGTTAGGTTGGGGGTAGGATTGCATTTTAGGGGCTCTTGATACCAATTATGAATGGCGCTAATATCTGCTAATGATGTGTAACATCTCAGTGGATGTTTGAAAGACTGGGTGTGTATTTGTGTTGAGTTCCTGAGGGTTGTCAAAGGCACTGCTTAATTTAAAAAATGCTTTGCAAGCTGAGCATGGTGGTGTACACCTTTAATCTCGGCAACTCGGGAGGCTGAGGCAAAAGAATCACAAGTTTGAAGTTAACCTGGGAAACTTATCAAGACCCTGTCCCAGGGCTGGGGATGTGGCTCAAGCGGTAGCACGCTCGCCTGCCATGCATGCAACCCGGGTTTGATCCTCAGCACCACATACCAACAAAGATGTTGTGTCCGCTGAGAACTAAAAAATAAATATTAAAAATTCTCCCTCCCTCCCTCCCTCCCTCTCTCTCTCTCTCTCTCTCTCTCTCTCTCTCTCCTCTCTCTCACTCTCTTAAAAAAAAAAAAAGACCCTGTCCCAAAATCTTAAAAAAGGGGTGGGGGTGGGGATGTAGTTCATGGCTAAAAACCCCCTGAGTTCTAGCTCCAGTACCAAAAAAACCCAAAATACTTTTACAAATGTGTCAGTGAAATAAAGCTGAGTGATGGCATGTGGACAATGAATTAATTAGGCTTCAATTAAGTTTAAAAAGAACTTTGGAGAAGTTTACTAATTCTGATCATCATCAATAATACACCAGACATTCCTTGTACCCTTCCTCCCATCATATGAAAGTTATCAGAACCAAAATGGAGTCACTCATGCCAAATCTTAACAAAATAGTGTTAGGATACCATAAGGAAGAGGGCTCTCACACACACTTGTATATGACCAAAACTATTACAAGGTCTCTCTGAAAACCATAACCTTGCACAAAGGCCTCCACAACCTTATACAACTTACCATACTTCAATAAAGATGCCTACCCAGCAACTGCCTATTCAGTGTTGGACCAATGTAACCCTCGTTGGTGATACTTGTAGCCAAGGATAATCATTTCAAAACAATGTATGTTACCTTTCTCATTTTGCCTTTAAAAATCCTTGTCTTCCTGCCATGCATGGTGTGCACACCTGTAATCCCAGTGACTCTGGAGGCCAATGCAGGAGAATCACAATTTCAAAGCCAGCCTGGGCTAAATAGCAAGACCCTGTCTCATTCATAAGTAAGTAAGTAAGTAAGTAAGTAAATAAATAAATAAATAAATAAATGGAGTAGGGATATAGCTCAGTAGTAGAGTGCCCCTGGGTTTAGGACCATACGTACTTACAAAATGCCCTTATCTTCATTTGCCTCCCTAGGTGTGACTGTGATTCATCATGTCATATATATCCTTCATTGTAATTCCTCATTTATTCCTGAGTAAATTAAATTCTTTGAAGAACCACTTTTTGTGTTGTTATTTTAGTTGACACACTTGCTCTGCCCTGATGTGGGAACATTTCACTCAGGTCATGATTTGTGGGCCTCAAACTGAAATGCAGAGTGTATCATTCAAAACTATTATTTTCAAGATAGTGACAGCAGGGCTGGGGATGTGGCTCAAGTGGTCGCCTGGCATGTGTGGGGCACTGGGTTCGATCCTCAGCACCACATAAATATAAAATAAAGATGTTGTGTCCACCGAAAACTGAAAAATAAATATTAAAAACTCTCTCTCTCTCTCTCTCTCTCTCTCTCTCTCTCTCTCTCTCTCTCTCTCTCTCTCAAAAATAAAAGTACAGGAGAGCATGAAAATAATCATGGAACCCCTTTTGAGCATGGAGCAACCTAAGACTGCACAGATCTCAAGCCCAAGAAGCTGGTTTCTTGGGCTTGAGATCTGTGCAGTCTTAGGGGGCTCCATTTCACTACTGAATTATACCTAAATAATTAATGTGTCCTTTAATAGTGAGATTCACACACTTGGGTACAATTTGCCCATCTGGATGTCAGTTGTATACCAGTCCAGGGTGCAGGGGGCTCTGTATCCTGTGTGCTTACTGCTGACTGGCTGTCCTCAGTGTGTGTATGTGTGTGATATTAATGTCATGGATTTTGTGCTATATGTTTCTGGCATGTCCACCACCCCTGGAGGGACATCTTTTTTGCTATTTAGTCAGTATTCCAGAAGCAGAGATAGACCTTCAACCTGGGGTTATTCAGTACAGGGCTGGAGATTTTTAGAAATTTGATCAGCATTCCTTAGAATACAAATCTGTGGGGCCATAACCCTGAACAGAGGAGACCAAATTAGAGGCTCCAGGAGGTTCCTAAAGGGGAGTGGGAATGAACATGCAACCACAAGGGGGCGTACATTTATTTATTCTATTTCAATTAAAGCAAAAACTAAATCTTTGCTTTTTTTTCTTTATTAAAAAAGCAATGTGCGGGGTGGGGGGTGGGGTTTGGTGGGGGGCAGGGGGTGCTGGGGTTGTGGGGGGGCAGGGGGCACTGGGGTTGTGGCTCAGTGGTAGAGCGCTCGCCTAGCACATGCGAGGCCCTAGGTTCCATCCTCAGAACCACATAAAAATAAATAAATAAAATAAAGGTATTGTGTCCAACTACAACTAAAAAAATTATTTAAAATTTTTTTGTAGTTATAAATGGACACAGTACCTTTATTTTACTTATTTATTTTTATGTGGTACGAGGATTGAACCCAGTGCCTCTAAACAAACAGTCTACCACTGAGCTACCATCCCAGCCCTAAAAAAA
Source organism: Spermophilus citellus (assembly GCF_964194105.1). Classification (NCBI taxonomy): domain Eukaryota; kingdom Metazoa; phylum Chordata; class Mammalia; order Rodentia; family Sciuridae; genus Spermophilus; species Spermophilus citellus. The sequence goes on along the minus strand of NC_138200.1, from coordinate 52,252,313 downwards.
TATTTTTTAAAAAAGCAATGTGTGGCTGGGGATATAGCTCAGTGATAGAGTACTTGCCTAGCATGCATGAGGCCCTGTATTAGATTCCCAGCACTAAAAGAAAAAGGAGGAGGGAACAATGTGTACTTATTACAGAAAATCAGGAAATACAAGCAAGCAAAAACCAAAAACACTCCTTTATGCATGGGAGTATGAAGGCCTATCTCCTTTTCTATTCACTAGGATTTTCAGGCTGTCATGAGTAGAAGGAAGCTGGGTAGACAGATTCTTTTTTTTTTTTTTTTTTTTTTAACCAGAGATTGAACCCAGGGTCTCAACCACTGATCCACATCCCCAGACCTTTTTAATTTTTATTTTGATAGGGTCTCAGGACCTCACTAAGTTGCTGAGGCTGGCCTTGAATCTGCAATCCTCCTGCCTCAGCCTCCCAAGACACTAGGATTATATATATGTGCCACCAGACCCAGCTAGACAGAGAGATTCTAAAGAATCTCCTCAGTCCCATGATCCGGTACAGCCCCAAGAGTGCCCTGATGACAGGTGTCAACTGCTGCACTGCCCCTACCTCCAGATGTTGTCACCTGTTAGAACCCCAATAGCAGCAGGGTATGGTGATGCATGCCTGTAATCTCCTCTGTTCAGCAGCTCGGGAAGCTGAGATAGGAGAATTACCAGTTCAAAGCCAGCCTCAGCAAAAAGCAAGGCGCTAAGCAATTCAGTGAGACCCTGCCTCTAAATAAAATACAAAATAGGGCTGGGGATGTGGCTCAGTGGTCATGTGCCCCTGAGTTCAACCCCTGGTACCCCTCCGCAAAATTACCAAATAGCCCCAAACCCAGGTAAAGAGGCTGCCAGAGGCCATGCTGGGATTGAGGTGGGGTGAAAGATGGTGTGGCCCAGGGTTATTCTTGCCTCCTTTCCTCCAGGAGCTTTAGTACCTAGCAAAATAGGATCAAACCCTGCAGATCCTTCAGCTTGCGGTGGGCACAGCAAACTATAGACCACTCTTGCCCTTGCTGATGGATTCCCTGCCACAATTATTTTTCATACCCTTCCCCTACTTAGTCCCTACTCTGTACCTGATTCACACTTCTCTCAGACTTCCATTATACCTGGCTCCCACAGGGGCACAATCCTGACCATTTCTGAATCTCAACCAAGTAAGCATCCCCTAGGAGATGCAGCATGCCCACTCCATGTGAGTCAGGATGTGAAGCATCTGACACCTTCAGCTGATTGTGAGGAGGACACGGTGAAAAGGGAGAACTTTTAAACGGTAGGTCCTAGACATGAAGCCCTGAGGCTTAAGCCAGAGTGAATATGCAGTATAAAGAGTTACCACCAGGAGCAGGTAAGCTGCCAAGCAAGAAACAGAAGCCCAAGGACTAAGGGAAGGAAGGATCAGGGAAGGTCCTGAAGCCCACTCTGCCTTGTTTCCAAAGATGTCACAGACCCTGCATCCATTCAGCTAGCGAAGAGCCAGGTATGGGAGCTTCTGAGAGGCAAAGACCTATCTCTGCTTGTCAACAACACAGAGCCTTTGACATCTCATCACTGGATGTAGCCACAGTAGCCAACATGCTGCTGTCACACCAGAGCCACACTGTGGGCCCCCCTGCTCTTCAGCCAGGTGAAGCACCTCCCTTCTTCTTGCTGGCCAGACTGATACCCTGCCCTTGGGCTATTGCTTTTCCTCTATCCCAAGGGCCTCCGGCAGGGGAAGGAACATGAACAGGTCCAGGCAGGGGAAGGAATATGGCTCCAATTCCCCTGATACCTGGTCCTCTGCTAAGTCATGTAGACCTTTCCATGGAATAACATCAACTTTGTTTCCAGGTGCAGAAAATATTTTTTTAATATTTATTTTTTAGTTTTCGGCGGACACAACATCTTTTGTTTGTGTGTGGTGCTGAGGATCGAACCAGGGCTTTACGCATGCCAGGTGAGCGCGCTACCACTTGAGCCACATCCCCAGCCCTGCATAAAATATGAATTGCTGAGGCCTTGTTCCTTCTTGCCTGCACCCCTTTCCTTTGTCCCAGGCCTTTGGGTCACAGTTGAGGAAAGCTGCTAGGATCCATCCCCTGAAAGACCTGAGCAGGATACAAGCTGCCATTTTCAACCTTTGTAGCATTGGAGGCTCTATGACAAAAATTCTGGGTTGGGCCTGCAGACACAATGTGTCTTACTGCTGTAGTAAGGTAACAGGAGTGGGAGGACCTGGGATTTTGGTAGCATTTAGGATTTCCTTAGGTTGGTGATAGCCCTTCCAGTTCATTCCTCTTCTAGACTGCTCTGAACATACTGACCTGGTGCCAGGCTCTGGTTGAAGGCAAGGAAGACATCCTGTGTGCCAGCATCCATTCCAGGTGGGTGAATACCCAGATGGCCCATTCTAATTTGCACACTACAAGTCAGTTCTCTAATTCCCAACATTATAGCCCTGCAGGAATATGAGCACAGGACTGCTCAGCTGGGTTCTTAGGGAAGTCTAGCAAAGATATCAGCTCAAAATCTGGCAAAGATGTCAGCTCAAAGCCAGGCATGGTGTCACAGGCCTGTAATCCTAGTGATTCAGGAGGCTGAGGCAGAAGGATTGCAAATTTGAGGCTAGCCTCAGCAACTTAGATCCTATCTCAAAAAAATAAAAAGGGAGGAAAAAAAGATGTCAGGTCAAGTGATGTCTATGGCTTTGAATTCCATTTTGTAAGGGCTATCAATGGCACGAGGGGTATACATTGTCGTTGGGTCAAGTTTCCCAGGATGGTTGACTAATGGAGTATGGAGTGTTGAATTCTGGGGTCTAGGATGCACATGGAGGCTACAGATAATAGAACCCACAGTGCCATGAAGTGTGAGAGGTTATGGAATGGGGAGAGGCATACTTCAAAAGAGATGGTGGGTTGGAGGAGGAGCAGATTCTTTGTGGAGTCCTGGAGCACACACATAAGTGTCATCTCCTAAGCATGGGCAACTGATGGGTGCCATTTAGATCCTTGAAGGTATGGGGTCCAGCTTCTCTGCCCCCCCCATTTGAGCTCAGTTTGTCTATGGGCCAGAATATGGCCAGGTGGCTTCAGCTCCAGGTGTGCTCAGCTGTGTGCTCTGCAAGCCCCACTGAAGGTGAGAAAAAATCCATCCAGCACATGCTGATGGTTTAGCTCACTGAGAAAGAAGCAGGCGTCTTCCTGGACTGGCAAGGCCAAGTCATTCCCTATGGAGCATCTTCAAGAAGTCAGTCAGACCACAAGAACTCCAAGGGAGCCATATTCTTAGTGTTCCATTCCCAGCCCTTCTCCCTTTGCTCCCAGACTCTCAGTAAGCCCTTAGTATTTGTACCAGGCTCTGGCACACAGTAGGCATTCAATAAATATTTCATGGATGAAGGAATGAGCCTGTCTCCACACTGGCTTCCAAGGGTCAGTACCCATTGGGTATTCCCTGAGGCTGAGATGTTCCTCTTTCTCTGACACCCCAGCACTCCTTGGCCTCAGGTCTCAACCACAATATCATAGGAGGAAGATGGCATTGAGCTTTGGAGTTAGAAACAGTGACAAGGATTCTTTAAGCTTAGTCATATCAGAATCACCTGCAACATCTGTTACAAACTCTGGTAGCTGGGTCCTGAGAATTTGCCACTCCTTATATCTTGGCAGGACCAAATTGACATTCTCACCAGTTCCTAGGTTAGGCTGCTGCTGCTGCTGCTGCTGCTGCTGCTGGTATGAGCCCCACATTCTGGGGACCCACATGTTTAGACACACCTGAAACAGAGGCTCTCAGAGCCCTTCCCCTGTCCTTGGCCCTACCTTTTCAGAGCTCTCTGATGAAGTGTCCACTGCTAGTATCTGCCTTTGAGATGCCAGGCCTTTCTGAGCTCACTGTAGAGGCTGATCAGAAATACTAGGAGTTTACACTCCCCATACAAGCCTCCAGGAAGCATGGGAGGGAGTTGCTGTAGATTGACTCCAGCTTCCTCTTGCTTTAGGTGGAGCCCCTCTGAGGCCTGTATTCTGAACTTACCTCAGGGCTCCCCCACCCCACCCCATGTAGGGATGGCCTGAGGAGGATGACTCTCACCCAGTTGGGAATCCTCAGGCCCTCCTCCCTTCTATTTACTGCAGCAATAAAATGACCTACCTTCAAGGGTTAAGGGTTGTGAGTTCCCTTTGTCAACTCTAGGAAGTAAACCCAGTCCAGAAGGACTCCTGGAATTTCTTCAGCTGTTACTTGTTTTCAGGGAGGGAAGAAGTAGACTGAATCCCTTAAGCTTGGAACCAGGAAACTGAGGGTGTGGGAGGCTGGAGGTTGTGCTATTGGAAACCACAGGGACTATTAGTATGCCTGTTTTGAACAGCTGTACAAAATCTGACCTAGAAGTTAGGGGAGATCCTTTTGAGAAGCTCCCTCCATCTTTAGGAACCCCCTAAGTGTCTTGCCAGGATACCCAAACTTTCCCAGAAGACCTCACCATGAGTCTCCTGAATCATAAATATATCCCAGGGACACCGGGAACTCTCAGGGAATTGGAGGAAGTTATTATGTTTGGGCACTGCTCCAAACAAAACTGGGAATGGGCATTGGGAAGGCAACCAACTATTGCTGCCCCACTGAGTGCTTATAAAACCAAGAGGTATTAAATAAAACCTCATCTGAAATCAGCCCTATATTTGGGCTTCTTCAGTTATTTGAGCCAATAAATTATTTTTATAGTTTAAGACAGTCCAAATCAAGTTTTGGGTTCAATGCAACTGATGTCTTCTCATTGATTCTATTTCTCTAATAGGTATCTGCCTTGAATGGAGGGTTACCAATAGTCTTTGAGCATTCTAGAAGGTCTTGTCTTTAAATCCAATGGTGGGAAATAGATAAGACTCAGAATGTCCTTAAAGGACCAGGTAAGGGGCACCTGTCTTATGGAGATGCTTTAATGTATTTGATATCATAACCTCTAAGAGGCCATTTATTAGACAGTCCATTATTTTGTGAACTTTTAATTAAAAAAAATGAAAAAAGTGCTCTTCATTGAGTTATAACATATAATAAAATGTACAAATCTTTTCTTTTTCTTTTTTTGAGGTGCTGGGGATCCAACCTAGGATCGCATGTGTGCTAGACAAGCACTCTACCACTAAGCAATACACCCTGCCCCCAAATGCACAAGCCTTAAATGTGCATTTTGCAGTTTAATGAAATTTTATATATGTATATACCTGTGTAACCACCATCTCTCTCTCTCTCTCTCTCTCTCTCACCCACCCACCCACACACACACACACACACATACACACACACACACACACATACACACAACAAAGTGAGAAAACACCCTTTGGAGTGAGAAGTATACTGCAGGAGGGAAAAGACCCCTTTGTTTTTACAGAACATCCATACCCTCTGGTTTCTCCTCCCTGGAGTCAAGGCCCCAGCCTCAGCAGGTAGGCTCTGTAACCCCCAGGTCTCCCAAATTCCCCACTAGAACATATTTCTGAAAAGTCCTTTAACCAAATGTTTTCCTGAAAACATCAGGCTGGTGGTTCCTGACAGTAAAATTATCCATACAGTGTTAATGCTCATTCACAGAGGGTTCTTCTATAGACTACTATAGGCAAGAAGGAAAGACAAATGTGAGGACCAGCCATTGCACCTTATGTTGCTAGAAAAGGTAAAAGCAAAACCCAAGTGGATTAGAAAAGACATATTTATGTTGGCATTAATAGAGAATATGAATACTAGATTTTGATGAAAAAATAACTTAAATTTTTTTTTCAATATGGTATTGTGCTTCTGCCTTTTTTTAAAGCACCATTTTTGGGAAGCATAACAAAGCATTTGCTGATAAAATGATATGAAGTTGGGGATTTATCTCAAGATAATCTGAGTTGGGAGATTATGTAAATGAAACAAAATTGTTTGTAAATTGGTGATTATCAAAATAGGATTACAGTACCTGGGTTTCATTATCCTATTCACGTTACTTTTATGTAGGTTCAAAATTTTCCATATCAAAAATGAAAAACAAAAGGAATCTTAAGGGCTGGGGATGTGGCTCAAGCGGTAGCGCGCTCGCCTGCCATGCGTGCGGCCCGGGTTCGATCCTCAGCACCACATACAAACAAAGATGTTGTGTCCACCAAAAACTAAAAATTAAAAATTCTCTCTCTCTCTCTCTTAAAAAAAAGTAAGTATATTTAAAAAAAAAGGAATCTTAAAAAGAGCAGGGTAGAACTAGGGATGGTGCTCAGGGACAGAAGGCTTGTCTAGCATGCGTGAGGTCCTGGGTTCAATCCCAGCACCAAAACCTCCCCCTACCAAAAAAAAAAAAAAAAAAAAAAAAAAAAAAATGCAATCAAGTGCTTTGAGAGAAGAAGGCCCAAGAATGCCGGAGGGTCTGTAGGACATGACTAGTCACCTACCTCAGCAAAAGCCAGGTGGGAGTTGGCCAGGGAAGGCTTCCTGGGGGAGAAGACTTTTACTCTCTTGAAACTTAAGTGAAGTTGGGGAGTGCCAGGCAAGGGACACTACCTGTTCCTGGGACTCACAATTGGCGTATTCTTTCCTATGCTGTCTTGTTTCACTGCCTAACACATGTTCTGCCCCAAACTCACCCAAAGGCCCCAGCCTGGTAAACAATCAGTACATTCTTCTCACTCAGCTGGAGCTGGGGAGACAGTTACTCCATCATGAAGCTCCCTAGAATTGGATCAGTCAGTGAGTCAGTCATCAAACACCTATAACCATAATCATGTTGTACAACCTCTGTGACAGTATTGGGCTCAGATCATAGCAACAGGCGCCCAGCAGCACTCATACTGCCCATGAACCTAACTGGAGTCCAGAGGAAGAAATAAACATTTGTTTATTCCCTTTCCCACTCCAAGCTCCTTTTGCTCCCCACATGAACTGTATCACCCATCCCCATCCCTACCACTGAATTAGCCCAAAATATGGCCTATGGGTTGGTTTCTTGTCTTAGCTCAGTATGTATACATATATCTATAATTACTTCTATGTTCACCTTTCCAAATAACCAATATTTGGTTTGATTTGTCAAAGTTTGTTACATTAAAAGTTTCCTTCTGTGAGTTGGGGTTGTAGCTCAGTGGTAGAGTACTTTCCTCGCACGCAGGAGGCCCTAGGTTTGATCCTCAGCACTACATAAAAGTAAATAAATAAAAATAAAGATATTGGGTCCATCTACAATAAAAAACATTTTTTTAATATTTTATTTTTTAGTTATCGGCGGACACAACATCTTTCTTTGTATGTGGTGCTGAGGATCGAACCCGGGTCGCACGCATGCCAGGCAAGTGCGCTACCGCTGAGCCACATCTCCAGCCCAAAAAACATTTTTAAAAAAAGTTTCCTATTATCATTTTCTGTTTTCTTTGGTGCTATGGTTTGAATATGGTTTAATTGTGTCCCCTCAAAGGTTCATGTGGGGTGGCGGTATGGAGAGGTGGTAGAGACTCCTAATGGGAGGTCCTAAAGTCATTAGGAAACTACTTCTCCGGAGACCCCTTGAGCTCTTGTTAGAGGATTCTTGTAAAAAGAGCAAGTCATTTTCAGGATAACAGTCCTTGGAGCTCAGAAAGCCACTTACTGTTGCCTGGATGTGGGAGGAAACACTGAGGAATCAGGGGAAGCCCCTCTAAGGAGACAGTTCCTGAACTGAACCCTTAGGCTGATCCAGTTAAGGGCCAGTGCCCTATTCTCCTCTATGACTAGGGTTGGTGATTTGGAAAACAGACCTGGTGTTGAGATCTCTCTGGCAGTTCAACTGACCTTTCTATCCCAGAGGCTGTAACCAGGCCTGGTGGCTCACTTCAGTGCTTTCTCTTTTCTAGAATGATGCAAAGTAAAAATATCAGACACCCAGGTCTGCTTCCATCCTGATTGGGTCACTTGGGACTCAGGAAGGGCAATGTATCAAATGTACATGAGATACTTTGCTCAAATTCTTGTGCCTGGCACATCCCTGAAGGTACTGGCTAAAGAGGTGTGGAGCAGGGAGGGACTACATGTTGGTTGGAAAGGTGCCCTACTGATTCTGAGCACCTGGATGGGCCTGTTCAGTAACCATCCTAAGGAAAGCATTTCATGTCTGGGACAGGATGTCTTCCCACTCCAGAACTCAGCTGTCTTCACCTACATGTGTGCACACAGATGTATCAGCCCTGTGGGAAGCAATAGACAGGGGCCAAACCATGATCCTGGTCAGATTCAGTGGAGGAGACAGTCAAGCAAACCAACCATCAAAACAGGGTGGCAGTCAAGTGCAGTGGTTGAAACCTGTAATCTCAGCTACTCAGGGGAGAGAAGCAGGAAGATGGCAAGTTTGAAGCCAGCCTTGACAACTTAGTGAGACCCTGTCTCAAAATAATAAAAAATAAAAAGGACTGGGGTGTAGCTCAATGGTAGAGCACCCCTGGGTTCAATCCCTAGTACTGGGATGGGGGACATTTTTGTAGCTCACAGTTTGGGAGGGTGAAAGCCCAAATGGCATAGAGTAGCAGGCTTGGCAAAGGTCCCGTGGCAGATGGCAGGAGTGAGTCACGTTAAGTGGTCACGTCTCCACTGGGAAGCAGAGAGAGCTGCTGAGGCCAGCATGGACACAGTATTCATCTGTAGAAGGATCTTGCCATAGGCCCACTTCTGCAGAGCCTCCTCCCATGAAGATGGCACACAAATGCCAATTATTGGTGTTGACTACAGGCAAAGGCTGCCATATGGGAATCTATGATTTCCACTTGCTTCTAGGAGTATTTCTTCAGGCATCCTGCTCAGAACAGCCTGTGTGGACTTGGTCTGCAAACCCTGACAGCCCTTTCATCCTCTCCTGCTGCCTTGGGACAGCCTTGTTTGTGCACTGGGTCCTCCAAGCTGATTCAGTCTGCATCCTTTTACCAGATGGACACATGCGAGATTAAAAAGCCCTCCAGAGGGATGAGAGAAGGCAGGGGCAGGTGGGGTCCTATGTCCTACCATGTCCACAAATGGGCAGTCCTCACCACAGCCTCATGCTCATGAGACCAGGCGTGGGCAGAAGCCTAACAACACAAGTATAAGGGAGCAGCCATTAGCACTAATGAGGCAGGCGGCCTGAAAGCTTTTTACTCGGAAGCTGCTTGCCCACCCAGGGAACAGTCCGTCCGTTCAGCTCCCTTAGTTTCCAGGAACCCTGCACAGAAAGGGGTTTGGGAACAGGAGAAGGGGGTGGGGATCTTGGAGAAGCCTGGAGAGAGAAGGGGGAGGGGATGGCAGTCCAGAGATGTAGGCAGAGGGCCTGTTTTTGGCTAGGTGAGCTTCTTCCACTCTTCTCTCCTCAAAGAAACCCAAGGTCTAGTTCTGTACCCCACCCCTGCACCACAACAGCCACTGGCCCACCATTGCCTTCAATGCCCTTGACCCAAGTTCCTGGAAACAAAGGAAACAACATGCTTTTATAGGGGCTGAGTGAGCATTTCCGGGGCCACAAATTAAATTATACTCACCTAGCCGCCTGCCTTGTTATTGCTAATGGCTCCAGCCCAGCGCATCCCCTAGGTCCTGGTCCTATGGAAATTTTGGGAGCCTGGATACCCTATCTTGTTTCTAAATATTAATTGGTTCCTGGAGGCCTCACCCAAAATTGGAGATGGCCACTCCTCTAGGAGAGTACCAAAGTCTTGAGTTCCAGTGAGTGAGCCTGATCTGTGCCCCCACCCTCTAAAGAGGGCCCCTCATGACTTAGCTGTAGGGTAGAGTCACGTGTGGGTCCTTCATTAGACCCTGACATAAAAGCTGAGGGCACAGTTGGCCAGGGACTCTCTAGGCAAGGACCAGCAAGCAGAGGTAAGTCCTCAGGTTGGGTGGAGAATCCTACTTTCCAGATATCTACAAGGTACTCCAAGGATGAGGAAGGACTAAGTGGTGGGTTTTCCTATGAGCCAGGCTATGCTGACTGCAGTGCTGCTAAGCTGTGCCCTGCTGCTGGCATTGCCAACCACACTTGGGGCCCAAATGGGATTGGCACCCCTGGAGGGCATCAGAAGGCCTGACCAGGCCCTGTTACCAGAGTTCCCAGGTGAGTAGGGCTGGGGGATCCTGAACTCTCTCTGGCCACAAACTTGCCTGCCTGGCATAATCCCTCCTTTCCCCCTTCCCAATCCCAGCCCCGGGATTGTGCATGGGGGTCCTGTCCTCACATTTTCTGCCCCAGGCTTAGGCCTGCAAGCTCTGCTAAAGAAGACGACTGCAGAACAATCAGAAAAGGCTCTGCTACAGAAGGCACAAGCTTTGGCAGAGGTAAGCACTCAGGGAAAGGGTCAGGCTGCAGAGGGGGCATCAGGTACCACCCCTTCTCCCCACCTCTGGACCCCTTCAACAAGGGGCGACACAGCAGGGTACTCCTCCCTACACTCCATTGCCATCTTGCGCAGCTTAGAGCAAGTGAGGTGCCTGAACCTGCCTTCAGAAGCTTGCGCTCACTCTCCTGTTCCCTTACCAATGCAGATGCTAGACCCGCAGAACCGTGAGCTCCGTTCCCCGCGCCGCTGTGTAAGGCTGCACGAGTCCTGTCTGGGACAGCAGGTACCATGCTGTGACCCGTGCGCCACTTGCTACTGCCGCTTCTTCAACGCCTTCTGCTACTGCCGCAAGCTGGGTACGGCCACCAACCCCTGCAGTCGTACTTAACAGGCTGACGTTTCAGCAAACGGGCATACGAATAAAGGATGGGATCAATCCCAAAGCTGTGGTTATTTCGAACGTGGTCGTCGAGGCGGGGTTGGGTCCTTGAAGGGATGGGGGTGTCGCCAAGTCAAGAAACCACATACATCCTTACCCCAGGGCCTCGCCTATCCCATCATCGGAGCCACATATACGCGTGCTTTTAGAGCACCAGGCACCTTTGCGGGAAGTAAAGGGGGCCTCAATACAGCCTTGGAAAATCTTCTACATCAAATGCGGGAAAAAGCTGGGCGCAGCCCAGCCCAGCACGGGGGCTGTAACTCCCAGGTAGAGAATAAGCCTGAGTCCAGGACCCACTTGCGGCTAAGTGTGACCTTCTGCAAAGCCAGCCCCCACCGGACCTCTTTTCCCCTGGTTTAGACTCAACAGTGTGGAACCTTTACAAGTATAAGAATCATCTCCCGCTCTCACTTTTACCCAGCCGGCTTCTGCAGTATCTGGTGCACCTAACCGCGGGAAGAGGGCCCCCACCGAATCCTGCGGCCTCGGGCGCCACCATGCGGTGGTTCTCGGACATTCAAGTAGCTCTTAGGCCATTGGTTGGGGGGAAGCCCATCTCCCTTCAGTGCGCAAGCGCCCCAGAAGGCCGCCTGCAGTTCACACCTGCGCTGCGCTTGCTCAGGAAACCACCCGGAAGCCGGGAGCCGCTCAGAGTCCTGCCCTATTGTGGTCACGTGAGGTCCTTGCACGTCACCTGACGCTCTTGACAGCCCTTTGCGGGCGCCGCGTCAGCTGATCTTGTAGTTGCGTTGTGTGCCGGCCGGTCGGGGCTCTCTGGTCCCGCCGACCCCGCCGCAGCCATGTCGTTCTTCCCGGAGCTTTACTTCAACGTGGATAATGGCTACTTGGAAGGACTGGTGCGCGGCCTGAAGGCCGGGGTGCTCAGCCAGGCGGACTACCTCAACCTGGTGCAGTGCGAGACGCTCGAGGGTGAGCCGCGGGCCCAAGCCGTGAGGCCTTGAAAGGCCAGGCTGGAGGTCGCCCTGGGCCGGGAAACCGGAAGCAGGGGGGGGTCTTTCTGGGAATCCGGGAGTCGATGGCGGGCGGGAGAGAAGGGGATCTGCCTATAGCTGCGGCTAGGCGTGGGCCTGGACATAAACAAGGCTTTGAGGACTGCAATGGTTCGCATCTGCTTGTACTGGCTCTTCCCGGATTGTGTTGGTCATGTAGTAACTGGGGGTCTCGGGAGTGGTTGGGTCTTGCAAGGTATAAGCATCTTCATGGTGACGTAGCCAGAGAGCTGTCCTGTGGCAACGTTTAGGGAAGCTAAGCAGAAAAACCTCCCCACTCCCAAGGCTTTGGAATCATCGTGTGTTGGCATTCGCCTGCCTGGGGATTGCTGAGCCAGTTTAGCGAGAAGTTCTTTTCAACTCTGAACCGCCGGCTGCGCAGTGTCTCCTAAAGAAGTGTTTGGGAAAACAGGGGGTGGCCCCGCAAATCTGGAAGTTCATACACAAGTATTCGTCTAAAAATCCCCCTCAGCAAGGGTGGGGGACGGGTGTCGGGACAGGGTTTCTTACACAAGAGTAGTCAGAAGCTGGGTTCCCCTTTCTTTTAGCTCGCTGCTCCAAAGTGAGAATGGTTTCCTCGTGTGCAGCTGCAACAGATGTCCTAATTCCAGGTCCCTCACCTCCCCCAGATGGTAGTAAGGGGCAGGAATGTGTGTTCCCATCCCTGTCCCCCTAGTGATACCTTTAAGCAGAGGTGCTTATAGCTGAAGGAGGAAGATGGCTAGATGACTCACCCACTGTAGAAAATGATCTCATCAAAAATTTTTGAGGTTAAAAGTGAGCTCAGTTATTATTTAACTTACAAACTAGACGAGTCAAGTGAAAATAAGTACTATTAAGATATAAAACTTACTGAAGTTAAAGTATAATAATTGTAGTTTTTAATATTTTAACATAAAACTTCAATAAAAGTTTACTTATGTAAGTGGAGTGGGGAATGAGGGGAGGGGTGGGGACATGGCTCAGTGGTAGAGTGTTTGCCTGCTGTGCCTGAAGCCCTGGGTTCCGCCCCCAACACTGGGGAGAAAAAGTTCCCAGGGAATGAGGGGAGAACACTTCAGGGTGCTGGGCTCAAGGAGCCCGCCAGCAACCTGAATTCATTGTGGGAAGAGGAGAAACAGAGGGAGGCTGCCTGGGGCAGGGCATAACACCTAGTTGGCAATTAATATGAATTTTGTGGACTGGGACTGGAGGAAGATATTTGCTTAAATCTAAAGGTTAATAGCATTGATCATCACCTGGCATTCAATTGCTTTGTTTCTCTTTCATCTTTTCTTACTCCTGCTGCTGCCTCCCCCTCCCCTGCACATCTTCTAGGACCATAGGATTCCCATCTTCCCAGCATCCTCCATAATCCTCCATAAATATACTAAGCCATTCTTCCTGCAACACTCTCAGCAGGTGGCTCGTTTGAACATTTAATATGGCATTTCGGGATCCCTTTTTTTGTCACAAAAGCCATCTCCCCCAGGACTTGGTGTGGTGGGATTCTGGAGTCAGGCAAACTTGGGTTTGAATTCCAACCCTACCAGTTACTGGATTATTTAACATCTCTGGGCCTTGGTTTCTTTTTTCTTTTTTTTTTTGGCGGGGGGGCCTTGGTTTCTTCAACTGTATATTAGCAGCATCTATCTCATAAAGAGTGGGAGATGTCAACAAGCTACTGTGTGTAAAACATGTAGCCCAGCACCAAGAACACAGAAAGCTCCAAGGACAAAGTGAGCACTCAGTAAATGTTTGCTTGTGTTTTCCATATTATTTTGCCTTTTGCTCCCTTTGCTTCCTTCTTGTTTCCATGAAGGACAGCCCCAATATCACCTCATCTTAGAAACTCTCATTGGCCAGGCTAGGCTAGAATGTTGTTCCCTCCACTGTTGTTCCCTCCACTCATTCACAACTCCTATGGCATTTGGCAGTGCTACTTTTCTAGAAGTTTCTTCACATAGAGTTTGGGGTTCTTGGGATTTTGTATATTGGGGATGCTCAGGACTTTTCAAGGCTGAGGTTAACTAAAAGCAAGGAGTGACCATAAATTTTATTTGTCTCCTACAGAAAGGCCTTTTCTGCTTCAGAAGATGATACCAAAGGCCTGGCCTCTAGGCTGCTGTTGCTGGATATTTTTGCTTCCCCATCCCTGTGAGAAGAGGGAGAGAAGCTGGAAAGGAAGGCTGTAGTCTCTAATGCGAATTTAGGTGTGTGCTAGGGGATGAAGTTTCCAAGGAACATGTTTCAGGTGTTGGACAGTTCTCAGAAGGTGTGGGGCATTTGGCAAGGGGTGTTTATTTGCTTTGCAAGGCAGGGCAAGTATAGTATCCTGGCCTTCTCTGGGTTCCATTCTAGCAGGGCATCTTCTGGCTGATAGCTGCCTCCTTCTCTCTTAGGACCCCAGAAACCTATGCATCCTCCATTATGCATGTTGCCTGATTGTCTATTCTCAGAAATAGGAGAAAGACCCAAGAGAGGTCATTTTCCTTGGATAAACTGAGGGGACAGAGGTGGGTGGTTAGAAAAGCTCTTTATGGCTCTTAGATTTTCTGGATGTGTTAGATATCTCCTAGAGGCTGGATCCTGTCCTAGGAACAGGAGGAAGCAGAGGCAGATCAGAGATTATGAGGAAAAATTATACAGTATTACTTTGTTTTCATTCTTTTAGGTACTGAGCACCTGTTTATGCCAGGCATTCCAATAGGGGTTGAGATCCTTTGCTGAATGATTTTCTCTTGAGCTTCATAGTCTGGAAGTAGACATCTGCAGAGCAGGGGAAGACCTTAAGAAATCAGTGTAGTGTAGTGGTTACAGAGGCGGGATTGCTAGCTACCTCATTGCCCCCATGGCCATAAGTAAGGTATGTAACCTTTTTGTCTTGATTTTCATCATCTCTAAATTTATAGTAATAATAGCACCTACCTCATGGGGTGGTTATCATTTAAGCAAGATAATCTCCATTAAATTGCTGATTAGTCCGTTTTTTTGTTGTAGCTAATAATACAATACCACATTCTGGGTGAGTTATATAGAAAGGAACTTTATTTTGGCTTACAGTTCCTGGAGGTACAAGTTTGAGGACCACCACATCAGAGTCTGAGGTGGTGCTGGGCATTACATGACAAGAGATAGGAGCACATGTGTGTATGTATGACTTCTGTTTTCTTTCTTTGTTGGAACTGGGGATTGATTCCAGGGTGCTTTACCACTGAGCAACATTCCCAGCTCTTTTTCATTTTTTATTTTGAGACAGGGCCTCTCTAAATTGCTAAGGTGAGCCTTGAATTTGCAGTCCTCTTTCTTCAGCCTCCCAAGTCACTGGGATTACAGGTGTGCAACATCACACCTCTCCCTTTTCTTGTAAAACCACCAGGATTCAATCTTGGGTGCTCCACCCTGATGACTTTAATCCTAATCACTTTCCTGAGGTTCCATCCTCTAAGACTGTTGTCAGATTAAGTTTCCATGCTCTTAATATCTTACAATGGGGATTAAATAACACATGAAGCCTTGAGGGACATTCAAACTATATTCAAACCATAGCAAGTGCTTAGCATGAACTTGGGTCATGGTAGAGTCTTGGTGTGTTAGCCCCTAATTTTGTTGTTGTTATTAAGTAAGAAAAAAAAGATCAAATATAATTTACAGTGAAGAAGTGATAGGGAATCTTCTTTTGACAGCATGGCTGGTTAAAGTTCTGCTGAGATGTGAAGAATTAGGAGCCAGTCATTTAGACAGCTAGGGGGAAAAGCATTTCAGACAGAGAGATCAGCAAGTGAATGTAAAATAGTCAGGACATTCATAGGGACCAATAGGAGACCCCAGTGGCAGGTTGTTGGGACTAGAGTATAACTCTTCTTGGAATCCAGATTTAAAAAAAAAAAAAATCAGTCTGAACCCAGGGGAGGAAATCTCTGGCTCCTTAGGACTGGGTATGAGGGCAGAAATAGTGAGGGTAAAGAATATCAGCTTCAACAGAGGCCTGTGGAATTTGTTGGATGTGTCTAAGTGAATGTGTTTCAGACCAGAGGAGTAAATGTAGTGCAACTTCCATGTTCAAATGTGTGCTTGCTTGTTCAAGAAACACTTCCTGGAGGCCTACTTTGCCTAGCCTACTGGGCCTCATACCAAAGCTAGGCAGGTATTTTGGACATTACCACAATTCTGAGCCTGAATTCTCAGCTACCCTGAGCTCAATCTAATGGCGTTGTTATTAAATTTGCTTGATTAAAGTTATTAAATTCAGAGATAGATCAGGCTCCAGCCCCACCCTCCAGAATTTCTTTTTCCTTTATATTTTTTTTAAAACTTTTTTTAATGGATATCTACCAAACATACACAAATTTTTTAATATTTTTATTTTTTAGTTATAGGTGGACACAATATCTTTATTTTATTTCCATGTGGTGCTGAGGATCGAACCCAGTGCCTCACGCATGGTAGGTGAGCACTCTACCTCTGAGCCACAACCTCAGCCCCAATAATATATAATATAATGATCATATAAAAATAATCAATTATCAGGCTGGGACTGTAGCTTAGTGGCAGAGAGCTTGCCTAGCATGTGTGAAGCACTGGGTTCGATCCTTAGCACTGCATAAAAATAAATAAAATAAAGGCATGCTGTCAACACATAACTACAAAAAAGTTTTTTAAAATAAATTATCATTTTTGTTGGTACAGCAATTATCAATTTTGTTTCAAGAATAGTTCCCCTTGGGTTAGGAGTGTAACAGTGGTAGAACACTTGTCTAGCATCCCTAAGGCCCCAGATTCAGTCCCCAGCACTATTTCAATCAATCAATCTATCAATCCATCAATCAATCTCTACATATCCCCTGATTCCCAATTTATTTTGAAGTAAATCTCAGAAAACATTATTTCAGCTGTATGTATTTCAGCAACTCAAAAAAAGGTAATGACTACTTTTAAAAAAATAACCACAATATTATTATTCTACCTTATTTTAAAAAACAGCCCTCTAAAGTTTTTAATAAGATTTATTTGTTTCAATCAGGATCTAAATATGACCTATACATTTCAATTGATTGATGCTCTCAGTTTTTTTAATACATAGGCTCTCTAAAATAGTTATTTATTTAGTTATTGAAGTTGAATCACTTGATAGATAATAGATTAATAATAGATCATAGATTTTCCATCCAATTCAATTTTGCTGATTATATCCCTGCTGTATGTATAGTTTAACATGTTCCTCTGTCCCTTTTCTATCTCCCTCCTGATTTTTTTTTTTTTCCTGCTAGGGATTTAACCCATACCTCCTGCAAAGCAGGAGCTCTACTACTTAGCTACATTCCCAGCCTGTTCCCTTGTTTTTCATGTAAGTTAGTATTTATTTATTCGTTTTATTATTTAAAAAAATATTTTTAGTTATGGATGGAGAAATAACTTTGTTTATTTTTATGTGGTGCTGAGGACCGAACCCAGGGCCTTGCACATGCTAGGCAAGCGCTCTACCGCTGAGCCACAACCTCAGCCCCTGTAAGTTAGTATTTAGATGTAGAGACATGATTAAATTCTGGCTTGATTCATGTGTTTTAAAATGCTTAATAGGTGATGTTTGTACTTCCATTGGGAGGCACCTGATATCTAGTTCTTTTTCTGACATGAGGAATCATTGACATTTATTGACTAGAACCATTTTTTCTTTAGGATTTTCAAAATGGTGATACTCTAATTCTGTATCCTCCTGTAATTGCTAACTTGAATACTTGTACCCCTGGAAGCTTCCAGTAATCAACTACTTGATTATCCTGAAATATAGTCTGTGTAGGAAAGTTTAGGATAATTTCTTAGTTCTTTCCAGTAATTATAAGTTTTTTTAAAATTATGAGCTGGTTCTCTAACATGACTAATGTTGGATGACTAAAAAATTTATTTGTTTACTATCATAATTCATTAATGGGCTTTAATGTATTTCTTACATTTCAGTCAATTAACCTTACTGATTCTTAGATTAACTCTTGCCAATTGAGACTTATTCAATTGGCTGCCAAGTCTTTTTTTTTTTTTTTTTTAGTTGTTGGTAGACCTTTATTTTATTTATTTTTATGTGGTGCTGATGATTGAACCCAGTGCCTCACACATGCTAGGCAAGTGCTTGATCACTGTGCTTAAACCCCAACCCAAACTGCCAAGCCTTTTTGACACAGCCCCTTAGCCTTTGAGAGTTTTCTTTCACTGTCTGGGGTGTCAGTATCTTCTAAACCTATGATGAACATTTCCTGACCCACACTTAGGGTCATTTCTCTCAAGAAATCTGGTTCTTTACATTGAAAGATGATATGTAGGGGGCCATAATCTGAGTCCCAGAGGTTCTCATTGCTACTGGATTGGTCATTGTTCTGGGTTTTTCTTTATGTATACTTTAGTTTTCCTTTTACTCAGAAACTTAGAAAAGCAAATGGCTTGCTAGACTATGCAGCTGCATGCAGCTGACAAGTTCAAGAATGCCAGTTTCCTAATTAGAATAGGACTTTTACCTGAAACTTGGCTCAGTCAGGACATCTCCCTCCTGTTCTAAAGAAATATCATTAATTCTCAAGAGGAGTCCTGTGATGATCTTCTATGTGAGTTAAATGGTCCCCTGAGGGTTATTTTTCACAGTCAATGAGTTAGACACTCCAGGACTATGATTGAAGCACACATGTATGATGTATTGGCCATCTTCCGGAACACTTTTACCCCCTCTCCCCTGATTCACTTATCTTCTGTTCATCATAGCATCTACTTCTGCATTTCAAGATAGATAGATAGGTAGATAGATAGATAGAGGATTTCTCTTAAGATGTTTGTGAAGTGCCAGCACAGACCTGGGTACTGATTAAAGTCAGAAAAGTCAGCCACTCCTACTGTGGTCATTTCTTCTTGTCACTTCCAGAAGGTAGGTGCCATGGTAGACCTTGAGTGGTGTGTTAATCAGTTTTTTGTCATAATGACACGAACAAAGGTGGAAAGATTTAGTTTCGCTTAGTATGTTTCAGAGGTTTCAGTCCAAGGCAGAAACTTCACGGCAGAAGGGCCTGGCAAAGCAAATTTGCTCAGCTCATAATAGGAAGGGAGGACAGAAGAGAGAGACAAGGAAGAAGATAAACTCTTCCATGGCATGCCCCCAATGACCTACTTCCTCCAATTAGGTTCCACCTCCTAGAAGTCCATTCAGCCATCAATGGATTATTTCACTCAAGAGATTAGAGCCCTCATGATCCAATCATTCCCCAAAAGCCCCATCTCTGAACACTTGAGATTGTAGATGTATTGTGGATGCAAACCATAGCAAGTGGGTAATGTAAATATGCTACAGTCGCCTTGCTTAGGGCAAGTGTGACTGTCTAATGAATAGAGCAGTGGACATCAAAACAGCACTGAATGCAACATAGGTACAGGTTCCTTTGGTGGGTGACAGTTACAGGCTGTGAGGCTTCTTTTTTTTAATATATATTTTTTTGCCAGGCAAGTGTGCTACTGCTGAGCCATAGCCCCAGCCTCATGAGGTTTGTTTTTGGGGTGATAAAAATGTTCTCCCATTGATCATGGTGATGGTTGCACAACTGAATTATACTGAAAACTGTGAATTGTGCATTTTAGATAGGCAAAATTGTATGGCTAATGAATCATTTCTCAGTAAAGCTGTTACCAAAAAATCAGCCAAGCTAAGGAAGTGGGAAGATTATCCTAGGGAGAAGGAATGCCATTAGTAGTCTCAGAACAAAACTGCGGAGGATCAGAAGAGCTTTGGTAACTGGAAGGAATTGAACATATCAAGGATGTACAAATGCATGGCACATCCTTGACATTCTCTTGATAGTTGCATGTCCTGGAGAAACCCATTGGTTTCCTTGAAAGGATGTACAGTTTAGAAGGGATGAGGACTATGGTTAAAAAAAAAGAAGGGGGAAGATTTCTAGGTTAGATCAGGGTCAGTGTGTGGAAAATATCTTAAGAGTTGTTACATATGGTCTTGTGTGGAAATATTTTGTGTGTTTCATTTTGTTTGTCAAAAGAGACTATGTTGGGGCTGGGGTTGTGGCTCAGTGGTAGAGTACTTGCCTTGTACACGTGAGGCACTGGGTTTGATCCTCAGCACCACATAAAAAATGAAAAAATAAAGGTATTGTGTCCATCTACAACTAAAAAAATTCTTTAAAAATAAAAAAAAGGAGACTATGTTGAATTGATAGAAAAAGATAATCTTGGATAGCAAATATGAACTTAGCTCAGTCCTAAACTCCATAGAATCAGATGTGATCCAAAGACGTCACAGTCCTGACAGTTATTGAATTGACCACAAGAAAGAGAGGCACTCAGGGGGCATTGGAAAAAGCATATATAGAAAGCAATAACCAAAGGAGAGTTCGCACTGTAAGAGAAAGGGAATAAACACAAGTCTTTGAGCTGTAAGAGCTGGGCCCCACACATCTGAAGTTTTCTCCCAGTTTCTAAGGATATGTGTTGTCCTGGCTGCCCTGGACAGTGATACCAGTATATAAAGAGACCCCAGTGCCCAATTGTCAAGGAAATGGCATGGATTATTAGTGGTGTCGATAGCACTCTGCTGCTTGATTACTCTCCTCCAGCTTGCTGCTGCTGCAGCCCAAGAGGATAAAGTCTCCAGAGTGAGGATAGAAGATGGGGAAAGGGAAGAGGGAGGTTTGGCATCTGGCTGCTATAAGCCAGCTTGGACTTGATCCCTCAGTGGATGAAGCTTAGGGAAGTGGAGGGGATGGGTGGTGGAGTTGTGATGCAATTAGAAACATGCTCTGAAGCTCTGGAGGATTGATTCAGGAGGAGCCAGACTGGAGGCTGGGCTCTTGCTGATGGCTCTTTCAGCTCTCTAGGTGACAGAACATGGGCTGGACCAGGGCAAGAGTGGTTGACGTGGGGATAAAGGACTGGATCAGAGATGAAACCCACAATATGGGGCTAGTTTTTATTATATATAGGGGTTAGAGGTGTTAGAAGTCAAATTTTAATTTTTTTAATATATATTTTTTAGTTGTAGGTAGACACAGTACCTTTATTTTATTTTTATGTAGTGCTAAGGATCGAACCCAGTGCCTCACACATGCTAGGTGAGCATTCTACCACTGAGCCTCAATCCCAGCCCCGGAAGTCAAGTTTTTTACTTCATAAAATACTGGGTAGTTGCTGGAGCCATTTTGAGATAGGAATCCTGAGGGAGAAGAAGGTTAGGACATGGATGGAGTGGTAGGAGAGGAGGTACTGTGTGTCAGATGTCTGAGGGAGGAGTCCAGCAAGCTGGTGGCCATGTGGGGAAGTAACACTAAAGATACCAATCTGAAAGAAACACTCTGACTGGTGGCAGTTAGACCCACGCCTGGCCATCTGTTGGTTTGCAGCCAGGGCAGGCGTGCCTTAGAAGCTAAGACCTCAGAAGCTACGACCTTAGAAGTTACCCGCAAATCTTGCCAGGCAGCTAGAGAGCAGCTTTAACTTCAGGCCAAGTGGATACAAGTGTGGCCTAACAAGGACACCTGGCATGGGGCCTAATTTGGCAAGTGGAACAGTGAGAGCAATAGCCAGGGATTTCCCTCCAGGTTCCTGCTGTTTGTATCTGCATAATTGTGGGATATGTTGATGTTTTCCTTCTGTTTTCTCTCTTTCTTTCTTTTTTTTTTTTTTTTTTTTTGGTGGGGATGGCAGTGTACTGAGGATTGAATCCAGAGGTACTTTACCACTGAGCCACAAGCCTAGCCTTTTTTATTTTTTATTTTGAGATAGGGTCTCACTAAGTTGATTAGGGCCTCACTAAATTGTTGAGGCTGATCTTGAACTTGGGATCCTCCTGCCTTGGCCGCCTGGTCTCTGGGATTACAGGCATGTGCCCTTATACCTGGTTCTTGTTTTCTTTTTTAAATTTCAAAAACTTAAGTTGGTAGAAGGAGGACTTGGTGTAGATCCTTTGAGGGCAAGTTTTCACCCCCTAGTTAAAACACTGTACACTGTAGATTAGCATAGGATAGCATATACAGAGGTGATCACACCAGCCTTATTGGTAATAGCAAACTACTAGAACCAATGGCATATCCACTGATGTGGTTAAGGTATGGTTAAATAAACCATGGTGTATTCTTACAGTGGAATACTAGCTAGTGTTCAAAAGCATGAAGTTCCATATGAGATTATTTAGAAATATATTGTTAGGTGAAAAATTGGGAAGCATTGTGTATAATATCCCATTTTAGTAGAATACTAGGTGGCATGCACAGAGACAAGTGTTTGATGTATAGGCACCAAATTGTCCTGAGTAACAACCTGGACAACATTTTGGTGTTAAATTTATGTTTTCTTCCATTGTTCGAATGTATTGGAGTGAACAAATATTACTTTTAAAATTTAACACATCTGATGAAGATATTTAAGGAAAATTAGAAAAATATAAGCCATCAAGGAGAAGTACCCACACCCAGCACCCCTCCAAGCTGAGACCTGTGCTAGTTAGCTTGGGGCATTCATCTTACAGATTTTTCACTTAGAGTCTTGTAGGGCTGGTCTGAGTCTTAGGGAGCACCCATCAAGCCCCCTTTCTTATATACCTGAAGATTCAGAGTCCAGCGGGTAATTGAGGGCCTGCAAGGTTGGACTTGTTTCCCATACTGGAGTCCCAGGATCCCTGACCAGGTACTGGTCAGATCCCCTTACCTTCCCATTTTTCTCTTTTTCCTTTGCCTCTCCCCACCTCTACTCCCACTTTCCCTTCACTGATTGCATCTTGCATTGGTATATACTTTTACCTGATTTTATCTGGGAAGCTATTTATGGTCAAGTCAGTAACAATCTTCACAGGAACAGAGAACCCCTATTTCATAAGCCCTGCCCCAGGAGGTCATGTCAGAACTTGCTCTGGTGAATGATAATACACACTTTTTCTTTGGTTGATTCAGCAATTTCTTGGGCCTGATTTCTGAGGTGGAGTCAGTGCTGAATCCATGTCTTGGGCCATTTTTAAAAAAATATTTTTATTTGTTATTTTAGTTATTTTATTTATTTATATTCAGTGCTGAGAATTGAACCCAGTCCTTACCCATGCTAGGCAAGTGTTCTACCACTGAGCCACAACCCAGCCCCTGTTTGGGGCCTTTGAGGTAACCTTAGAAAATAGGCAAATGTCACCTATCCCTTGAAGAATACATTTTCAGATAGCAGAAAGGGAAACACCTCAACTTCTTATTTTGCATAAAACACTTCTGATGTATTAGTCTCATGTGTTTTCTTAAGTGGCACACACAAAACAGCAGTTTCTCTCCTGCATAAGGCCTGAAATGAAATGAACAGAATTACCCTGAGGGCCTCCAATAGTTTTTGTTTGTTGTTTTTGGTACTGGGAATTGAATCCAAGGATGCTGTACCACTGAACTACGGTCCTTTTTATTTTTTATTTTGAGACGGGGTCTTGCTAAGATGCTGAGGCTGGCCTTGAACTTGCAATCCTCCTGCCTTAGCCTCCTGAGTCACTGGAATTTCTGGTGTATGCCATTGTATCTGGCTGCCTCCAATAGTTTTGCATCTAGCCCTAATCAGGCCACCCCCTCACCCTTCCTGCTATGGTCAGGGTGCCTACTGCAGCACCTGGCCCCTTCTCTATCTTGTACCTGTTATATCTGGGGCTTAGCCACAGTCCAGCTTGTAGGACAACTTGCATCAGGTTACAAGTGCATCAAGGGCCAGGTTGCAAGGACATGCTGTAGTGGACTTTCTGGTAAGTCATCTGTGCCTGCCCAGGGTCAGGGTCCTAGGGCCTCTTTGGGTTTTCAGAATCTCCTTTGAGTTACATATGGGGCCAGACATTAGATTGTGTCTCCCTTTTTGGTGGGCTCTGGGATGCTGAATATGTGTTTTTCCACCTGTAAGGTGAAACAGAAAGTACTTACTTGCAACTTGCTGGTTGTTAAGATTCAACCACACTGCCCTATCCAGATGGTAATGTGATTAGATGAGTGACAACTCTGTATTGGTACTGGCAGGGTATAAAAGAAGAAAAGCTGAGGCCCTATAATAAGTAGTGGCATTACTGTGTTGCAGATTGTCTTGTTTCTGAGTTTTTAAGCACCTGTTTTTATTAAATGTTGAATAAAGGGAATTGAAGACTTTGGGAGGGTCTGACTGAGTTGAAGCACAAGAGTGCAGTGGGCTGAGAATGCCCAGGTTTCCTTCTCTGTCCTCTTAGCCTCACCCCTCAGCTCTGTCTACACTGATGCCGGACAGACCAATTCCTCATGCCAGATTTGCACCCACTTGGTTTCCATTTTGGTTTTCCTAGTCTCATGTTCCATACATCCCCGTTCTTTATGAAACATTATTGCATGGCTCTGTAGGTATCTGCAGCCCTGATGCTTGCAGGGATTGATGGCTGGGAAGATGCGGAACAGGAATCTGAGTCATTATTAAATTGGAGGGATGTGTTGAGAGGAACTGGAGCACCCTGTTGTCACCAGAGTGGGACTCCTCATTGTTGATCTTGCCATCCTTGCTTTGTCCACAAGGGGGTGCACATGTATCACTTTGCTGCCAGAGATCCTGGGGAAGGGGAGTGGCAGGACCCCAAGATGGCCCAGCTTCTTGCTCTTCCACACAACACCTGCCTTGCCTGGTGTCCCTTAGGACTCTGCCCTTGTCTTTACTTTCCAGTTGGGCTCTCAGATTATGTAGGTTTCATGGATAAGTGTTTCCTGTCTGTTCATCCCTTCTAGCTCTTACCGTTCTGTGCCATGGCTTCTAGGGATGGAAAGGAGAAGGACAGGGGACATTTCCTGATGCTATCTGTCCTGATGCCTGGTGTAGGATATTCCAGCTGTAACCACCAAGCTGTCCTCATTTACACTGCCTGGGTCATGCTGGCAACTCTCAAGAGTTGGAGCAGCAGCCAAGCACAGTGTGATAGCTATGCACCCAGGGATCTTGGAGTCTCCAGATAGGAGCTTAAAACTTCCCAGGGATCAGAGCCATGCTTCTTAAGCTCCCGAAAGTGTCCTCTTCTATAGGTGCTTCCTGTTCTTGCTCTGCCACTCTGGTCTGTCCAGGAGAGGCAAAATTTGCACTCAGGACAGACTCCTTCTTTGGTACTCTGAAGGATAGATACATAGGAGTATATGGGGCACATATTGGTACATATATGTAAGTGATTCTGGGAGAGCCGAAGCCTGGGATCCAAATTCCAAGAAAACACTGTAGATCCTGAAGTTACGCAGGGAATGGGGTTGTAATCAAGTGATTGACAACTCTCCTCCCCCATCTGGGGACCTTTCTATCGGCTTTCCTGACCTCTGCCTTGGCCAATTCTTACTCCTTGCCCTACACCTTTTTTTTTTTTTTAAATATGTCCTGCCCTAGAATGTTGGCCATCTTCCTTTTTTATTTTTTTATTTTTTGGTACTGGGGATTGAACCCAGGAGTGCTTTACCACTTAGGCACATTCCCAGCCCTTTTATTCTTTATTTTGAGACAGTCTCACTAAGTTGCTTAGGGCACTAAGTTGCTGAGATTGGCCTTGAACTTGCAATCCTCCTGCCTCTTTGCCTGTTGGTGGCATGCACCACCAAGTTCTGCCATTTTCTTCTTTTAGAACCAGAAAAATCAAGGCTCTAAAGCGCTATGTTAAGGTAGACTACTATTGCGTATCCCAAATCCATGCTCTGCCTGATCACACTCAACACTCCACAGATCCTCTGAAGGTCTGTGGAGGAGGGCTTAAGGGGCTGGGCTGCCCCTGTGTAAATGTGGGTTATCCTGAGGACAGCCAGGCAGACTTGTGGCAGGGGAAAGGGTGTCGGTGGGGAACACTCCTGACTGGGTGCCAGGCACTGCTTTCCTGGCCAGCTGTGGCTAGGCCCTGGGTACTTGCCCAGACCTCATCCCCCTTGGACATTCAGGCCATGGTTTTAGGCCTTGACCTCAGCTGAGGCCTTATATTTGGCTGGCTGATGGGGCTTCCCCTCTGAGCAGTCATCTGTGGTGTCCTTGCTGCTGCAACTCAGCCTGTGCTGCTGTGACAGTTTCACAGCCCTGGGGTGTACCCTGTACCTGCCAAACACCAAGGCTGTTCTGTGTGTGCTCAGGCCACAAGTCTCACCTGAAGCCCTGAATGGCCCTCAAAGGTTGTGTTACAGGGAGTCAGGGTGACCCAGGCCTGACCAAACTGGAACAGTAGCAGAGTTGGACAGGTTCCCCAAGATAACTTATACAACCACTTTATGAGGAAAATTGAGGCCTAGATAAAATTAAAGGCTTAGTCTCTGGACACCTGTCTTGGCTCCAGGTCCAATCACTCTTATGTTCTGTGGGGTTTTTTTCCCTTTAATTTTTCTTACTTTTATTTTGAGATAGGGTCTTGCTAAGTTGCACAGGCTGGTCTTTGACTTACAGTCCTGCCTTATCCTCCCAAATAACTTGGATTAGAGTAGCTGAGATTTCAGAGTAACTGGGATTATAGGCATGCACTCTCATGCCTGGCCATTAATTCTTTCATTTGTTTACTCAAAGCTTCTTGGGCTATCTCTCTGTACACCTAGCCCTTGACTTAATGATCAGGGCAAAGAAGCCCTGCTTCTGGAGTCCTTACTGTTCCCTCAGGGCTTCTCATAGAAAATGTAGCTTGGAGCTTAATGGGTGGAAGTAGAGGAATTCAGATGAGTTGCAACTCATGACTTATTACACAGTCTGTCAGGTCATAGTAACAGCTCACCTGTTTTCTCTACCCCTAAGTCTTTAAGCTTTAAACTGTCTTCCATGTGGACAGGTCTAGGGGAACAGAGGATCCTGAAATTCTCTCCTTCAGGCCAGGCCCAGACTCGCTGCCTCTACCTCCCATCTGGACCTAGCTTCTACCCCAAATATGTGACCACCTACCTTCCAGGGTCCAGCTTAGGATCACAGTGCTGATAATGCTCAATCGGGCATATGTTCTGCTACCCCTGCATATCCTTGGGTAGGTGGACGAGGAGTCCTGGGATGCTATATAGGACCAGCCTGTGTGGTTACTGCTACTGTTAACTTCCTGCCTGGTCCAAGCCTCTTGGCTCTTCTGGGCATGGGATGGATAACTCTGCCACCGGACCTGGGGGCTCTGTGCGTTTTCTATGAGCTTCAGGAAATGGGGCTCCATACTGAGAGTATCATATCCTTACAGCCCAAATGAGGCTTGCTCACTTGAGCCCATCCACAGGGTCTAGGTCAAATGCAAAACTAGTATTTCTTACTCTCTCCTTTGGGCTGGCTCTAGACACTATGGAATTTGCAGGATGCTCCAGCCAGGATCCAGCCTGACCTGACTTAAACTCACTGAGAACAGCAGCCCTAGAGTTACCCTTCACTCTCATCTAAGTGAACCTTAGCTTTCCTTCATATTCTTCTTCCAGAGTTCTGTGTATGTAGAACAGAGTTCAGCATCAAGGACTGACAGGATTATTCAGGTGGTGTGGGTCTGCTGACCTAGGAGCTGAATGTGGACACGGGTCAATTTTTTAGCACAACTCACTGCCACAACTAGCCTTTCCTGGGCTGACACCTGACCAGACTATGCTGCTTTACCTCTCTTACTCATACTAAGGCAAACTGATGTCTTTGGGAAATGCAAAGCTTCAACCTGCAGACTCTACAATTGCATTGGCAAGCCTGGAGGAAAAAGCTTGCTCAAGGTCAAAGTGCAGGGCAGCAGTAGAGGAGGTGTGTCCCTGCCTCCCAGAGTTAATCTGAGTCTCCTGATTCTTGGGCTAGGCTATGGCCTGGGAACTAGAGAAGCTATCCTGTAAGCCCTGTGTCTTTTGGAACATGCCAGTCCCATGGAGCCTTAGGGCCAGGATGGGGATGGCTAGCGAAGGCTGTCCAGTTGGATCTCTGCTCTATCAGAAGAGAGTGTCTTTGGAACTTGGCCTGGGTGAAGCAGTAACCAGTTTTGCCCCTCCCTTTGGCACATAAGGCCATCGCCTGCCTGGCACCCTTCTGACTGTCAGCTAAATTGACTTCCTCATAGGACGCAAAAGGTGTTTTCATTGTCCCAGCTATAGGGACGAGGTGTTCCTGAGAGAATACAGGTAATTAAATGTGGCTCCACTGCCGCTTGCCACCTGTCCTAGAGCAGGGAGTAGGGTGGTGATTCCGAGGCAGACATCCTGCTGCCTCCTGGATATGGGGGAGATGATCCTCTCACTGGATCTGTATATCTAATGTTGGTGGGTGGTACCACTGATGTCAGCTGGGCAGCCTCTGTGGGTTAGCCCCCTTATCCCTGCCACCAGTGCCTCACCTCACTGAAAAGCCTCCAGTACGAAACAAAATGCGGTTCCAGGGACCAAGAAAGGAGAACTTACTGTCCTTTCCCTGAAGGAACCCTTCCTTAAGTCAACTGAAACTCAATAACTTGCATGCAGCTGTGCCAGCAGTAGACTCCAGGTTCTTCCCAAGACTGCTGGCCTTCCAGCCTCGGGGCTTCCCATGGGGCAGGCGCCACTCTTAACTACACTACAATCTGCCTGCTCCCTGAGACCCTAGGACTGTTGTTTAGGGCAGCCCAGGGTATGGTAGGTAGGACAGAGTTGGCCCTACAGTGCCAAGAGCTGTGGTCTTGCTGGTAAGTAAGATAACACATGAGCTTGGGGACAGACACCCCATATCTTGGGCTAGCCCTGTTCTTCTTTCCCCCCCTGGAGAGCAAGAGTGGGGACTGTGTATTTACATGCCCATGCTGCACAAGGTCCCCTGCAGGCTATGACAGGCAGGAGGATATGCTAGAGCCCTGGGGGAAGGGTTGGGGTAGCCCATGGAAAGGAGGAACAGGCACGTTCTGTGAAGGAGTAAATAGGAGAGCATAAGCAACAGCCTGGAGTACAGAACACAAACCACCTGGCTGTGGGTGTTAGTTGGGAAGCTCTGGGTGGGATCCTGTCTGCCAGAGGGATGGGCTATAATATACTGTGCTCAAGGTCTCTCTAAACCACTGCCTCTGTTCATTGTCCATGTGGGTACCCTGAGGGCTGTCGTTGCAGGAACCAGGTGACCAGCCAAATAGTCTGAAACTTGACATTCTACAAGCTCTTTAGGGTCAAGCTGTGGGACAGGATCTGAATCCCCATCCTTGTGGCTCCAAAGCTCAGCGTTTCTAACCCCTCTACACAGCCTCCTAAGGAGCCATGTAAAATCAGTGGTCTAGCAGGATGGGTCTGCAGAGGGGAGACTGGGGCTGTGGAATGGACCAGCTGATGGAAGATACACTGGCAAGGGGCACTACCCCATTTAGGGGTAGTAGTGCCAGGGATCTGGATGGGGAAGGGCAGGCATGTGAGGATGGAGAGGAGGTTGGCATTTGATAGGAAGAGTTCAAAAGCAGAGTTGATCAGTCAACTGATGTTACATGACTTGCAGGAAGCCTGCAATAAGCCCTGGCAGAGGCCCAGGGGCTGAAGAGGACACTCAGTCTGTGCTTCAGGTAATCCCAGAGTTAATGGTTCTTATGCTGTGGCCCCCACACTGAGATTCCAGATGTGGTGTTCTGACCCTGCAGATCTAGCCAGCCAGTGCACACATCTGCTTTGAAGCTAATGTGAAGAAGAGGTCTCCCCTGGTCTTCCAAGCCCAGAGGGGAGGTTCAGGCACGGTACATATATCCAAAAAGGACAGGATGGTACAGGCTCCATTGGGCCACTAGGCTGGCCATCTCTCCACAGCTGTTCATCTGAGTTTTTGTGCTTTGAGCCTCTGGAAGTCAGCATTGGAGGTAGAATCCAGGTCCTCAAAGCAGACTCCTCAACCATTGCCTAGGGGAGTGGTAAATAGGTTCCACAGCCCTGCATCCTTGCAGTGAATGGCAGAGTGGGCATACTAGGCTCTAGGGAGCTTGTTCTCACATCTGGTTTCATTCAGTGGGCCACAATTCCTGAAAACCCCTGAGCTCCCCAGGAGAGCTTCGTTGAGTAACCTCTGGAAAAGCAGAAGTGAAGTCTGGGAACACAGTGTCCTCTCACACTCTGCCGTGGCCAGCTGGCCAGCAGGACCCCTCTGTGGGCCATGAGGCCATGGGTGAATGTAGAGAAGGGTCCACTCCACCTAGTGTGCTGGTCTGGGGGCTGCCTCCCATGCTTTCTCATCCCCGAGGCACATGGAACAAACCCCTGGTATGGACTAGGACCCTCCTTTCCTGTCCCTCCTGGCCCTTGGGGAGGAGCTGCTTCAGCCAAGGGGCTGGAGAAGCCATGTGCTACCTGCCCCCTGGGAGCTCTGGAGGGGCCAAAGATCCCCTTCAGGGTTGGCAGAATCAAGGAAAACCTTCAGGAAGTGAGTGGGGGCAGGGCTGCCCAGCTGCCTCCTCTAGGTCCTGGCTGGGACTGACTGCCAAGCCCATAGTTTGTTCCACACAGAGCAGAGCGCACTGGTCAGGCTGGGGTTCCCAAGGCTCTCTACTAATTGGGAGCCTGGAGTCAGCAGTGCTAGCTAGGGCCAGGGCCTTGCTGCCGAAAGGTTCTGACCCATGAGACCAGGGATTAGGGGTCAGCAGAAGGGTAGTGAGGGACAGGTGGAATCCATGGGACCAGCTTGCGTCTGGTGCATACTGATGATCCCTTGAAGAAATAGCCACACCAAATGGGTATTGAGCTGCAGCCTTCCCAGGTACTTTCAGAAAGCTCAGCTGGACCCTCCTGGAGTCGGGGTATTGGCCTTTGGCACAGGCAGCCTCAGGGTGGACAGGGCTGCCCTGTGGAGGAGAGATGGCAAAGGCTTTCACTTTCCAGGCTGGGGGTGTGTCTTCCCACCCAGCCCAGCCTCTCTGGCTGAGCCTGAAGAAACAGCCCTGTTTCCTACTCTTTGAGGGCTTCTCTCTAGGGCAGCCTGTGGACTTCCTGGAGCATTTGCAGAAAGCTGAGGTAACAGGAAGTTGACACTAGCCAGAGAAAAGCACTGGTAGGCCAGATTGTCAAGGGCTGAGGCAATGTAAGGGTTGAGGGCATGGGGCCTCATAGGCTGTGGGAGGAGACAAAATTCTAGCTCCAGGGCTATGAGGGCCACTGGGTGAAGATGACAGTGATAATGTTGGAGTTGGAGAATTTCAGTCTGATGATGGTATAGAGAGTAGACCTGGGGGCAGGCAGCCAAGGTGTGGAGCAAGAGACCCGGGTGGTGCCAGGAGATGAAGTTGGGGATGGGGGAAGTCAACAGAACATTGAGTTCAAGTTCAACAGGAGTGCAAGCAGAATGCTGGAAGGTCCTGGGACCAGGGTGCTAAGGAGCAAGCCCAGGTCCTAAGCAGAGGCTGAAGACACTGGAAAACTGAATTGGTTGGCTTCCTCAGAGGTGGGGTTTAGGTCAGACTGCAGAGAGAACTTCCTGATAGCAATGACATCTTTTTAAGCATGAGAAATCAGTCTCTCAGGAAGTCTTGCTATGAGAGATCCCAAGCTGGCCAGACACTCCTGGTGCCGGGCCACCGATGGGAGGATTTGGGGTAGACAGCTGGGCTTGTGGGTAGACCAGAATGGTCCCCCGAGTCTGCTCTAACCAGAACACTGTTCATGCTTCAGCCTGGGCACGTCTGGGCCTCTCAAGGGCTGTCACCAGGCTGTCAGGCTGCCGAGCCCAGGGCCCAGAAACAGAACTAGCCCCTGCCTTCCCAGAGCCCCTGCTGTCCTTGGCTGCCCTTGGTGGCTGGGCCAGGGCTGGGTGGCCAGGTCTCCCACGAAGCTCTCTATAAGTTCCAGGCCTTTCCTCCTGTACTAGAACCCCGCCCCCAGTCACATCTCCTCCTCCACATCCTTCAGAGAGAGCAGGAAGCTAGGGAGGAGAGGGCATCCTAACCGGCCTTGTCCTAACCCTGGCCAGGCCTCTCTGAAGGGCTTGGGGCTGCCAGCCATTGGGTCTGGGCGCCAGGTTTCTCCACCCGGGTCAGAGCTGGTTTAGAAGCCCTGTGTGGTCCCCTCATGGGCGAGCTGAGGGATCAGCCTGCCTGCCTCCCTCTAAGTCGCCTTCTTGGCTGGCAGGCTGTCCCTTTTCCCTGGGTCACAGGCAGACATGGGGCTTGGCCAGGAAAAGTGGTCTGGAACGGCCCTTTGACATTGTCCCTGGGGGCTTTTAAAATTGAGTTTCCTGGTAAGGAAGACTCCTCTGGCCTTGGGCAGGGTTCTCAGTAGAGTCTCCTGGGTTTGCTCTGATCTGACACACGCCAGCAGAAACCATCCGGCCGCCTGCATTCCAGCAGTGCTTGGAGCCACGGTTCCCCAGATGCAGTGTCAGCAGAACGCAGCAGCCAAGGCACAGGGGTGTTTTCTCTGAGGCCCATACTAAGCCCAAGGGATGGGAGGCATACAAAGGAGAGTGCCTGGCTCTGCCTTGCTCATTCATGTGCACACATTCCTAGTTTCTCTTGGAAGGAATGGCTTGTACCACAAATGGTGCTTGAGGGACTTGTCACTGAATCATGACAGTCTAGTCTTATGACTGGCAGGTCAGCAGTGGGTGTTCAGGTAGCCTGCAAGGCCAGCTCCTTTGCCATCAGCCAGCTCTTCTAGGACTAAAGGCTGTCTGGCTATTTGTACCTGAAAGGCCTATCCTGGGCCAAGGGCTGTGGAAGAATGTGGGAAAAGAGTTGCAGAGTACTGGGGGAGACCAGAGCTAGAGAATCCACCAGGCCTTCACTATATCCCTTCCCCTCTACACCCCAACTGGAACTGTGAACAAGATTTTGCCTCTGCCTGATTTCCTGTCCTGTGAAATAGATGTATCTGGGAGGTTCAATGCAAAGGTTACTTCTGGCCTTGGGCTGAGTCTACTGCATAACCTATGTTTTTCCACTTAAAGTGGGTCTGAGATGAAGAGTGGCACCTGACCAGTGCCAGGTATTGGATGGAGAGTCACTGAGCTAGAGATGGGAAAAGGTGCTTGGCAGTGGCTGCACTAGCCTTTCAAGGGAGAGGAGCCATGTGGAGCAAAAGTGGGGACTGGGGTAGGGGAAGTTTCACACTGCAAGAGAGCTCATGAGGATCGAAAGTGGGAGGTGATAGCCTGCTCAGGAAAGCCTCCCAACAGCATGTGCCAAGGCTCCGAAGGGTAGGGTGTGCACAGATGCCTGAGGAGGCCTGGTCCTCCAGTAATTTGGATGGGAGGGATTGGGAGGTTGGGGTGAGGTCCAGAGCCAGACTTGCTATCCCAGAAAATAGAGAACTGGGTTTACCCTGGGGTCCTCCTTGTGTATCTTTCCTGACCCCAGGCCCAAGCTGTTAGTGGAAGAGAAGTCTCATGGCCTGAGAAGGGCTCTCAGCTTGCGCAGAGAGTGCATGGATAAATGGACAGGTTTGCCAGACAGTCTGACCCAGAATACCACATGTCAGTCCTGACCACTAGGTGCCATTCATTCTGCAGCTTTCCCTAATGAAGTTTTTGGTGATTGCTGAGCCTAGACAGAAGCCCTGTCCATGGTTGTTTTTTTTTTTCCCTAGTATCACAGTGTTTGTTAATAGACACAAGTATGTAAAATCAGGGCATGAACATGACTTGATGAATTCAGCAGGCTTTGTTTATAATAAGGGGAACCAATTCAATATTTTTACCATTTGTTTCACACCCACAAAAACCACTTTAGGGCATTAACAATGTTTCAAAACCAATCAATTTGCACAAATAAGCCATGTTTTTTTTAAGACTTGTATATTTATCCAAGGTTAAGGTTATTAAAATCTAGCACATAAGTCCATTTATGGAGGTAGAAATACAGGCAATATACTACTATGGTAGTAACTATCAATTACAGTTGAGATTTTTTTTTTAATAAAAACCAGTCAAATAATCAAACACTTCAACAACCCAAGTATTACTGAGCAAAGCACTTTCTTTCCCCCATGCTTTACTCTAGGAATAGCTGGGTTAGCCAAACTGGTTAGGATAGGGAAGGATAGAGCCCAAAGTAAGGGCTCATTGCAGAAGCCCTGAGTGATATAGCTGGGTGTGGCAGCAGGATCTGTGGGACAGGTTGGTCTCTCTCCACATCATCTTGCCTTTTCTTCTGTTTGCTCTTGGGTGGCCATGGGAGAAGAGTAGACATGAATGGCAGTGTGAGAGTGAAGGTAACAGGTTCCTCCTGAAGACTCTCCTTCAAAAGGTTAAAGTCCTCTGTCAGTGCCTGGGAGGACATTAGTACTGCCTGCTACCAGCCCACCTACCAGACACACAGGTGGACAGTGTTCACTGCAGCAGCTTGTACACCTCCCTCTATGCCCTCTCTCATGTACTTTTTTATCTCCTTTAGCACACTTGACTGTGGGCTGGGTGCATTCTTTTGATGGGGTACAGCAGGAAGGACTTCACAGGAGTTCCTTAAGCCTATAGAAAGGTTGCATATTCTACCTCCCGTTTTCTCTAAGCATCCCAGGATTGCATGGCTTTCTGAGCCCAAAGGACAATGAAGGAGGTCTCGGGGAAGCATATGGAAGTGGTCACAAGTGTAGTCCCTCCTATCATCCCTTGGCAACCTCCCCAAGGGATGGAGTAGTATGCAGTCACCAAGCAGCAGAAGCCAGAGTTGACTGATGGACACACAAATGCATGCACACATGTCCCTTCCTAATCACTGCCATCACTGCCATATCCCTCATATCAAAATCCAGGAGTAACTTAACTGCTATTTTCACCCACTGTCTCCCATCTTTCATTCATTTTGCAATAATTTACTGAGTATGAACAAACATCAGAGCATACTCTGTTCTATGCTTTAGAATACCACAGTGACCCAGACTCCCTGTCCTCATGGAACTTATGTGCCCTGTATCAGGTGGGGTAAGTGCTACAAAGAAAAATGACAGGTAAATGAACAGAGTGAGAGGACTGCAGGAGAGGCCTTGAAAGAGGGGGTGTTTGAGGAATGATCTGAAGGAAGGGATGGCCCTGGAATGTAGGGCTCTTCTCATATTCTGTTTTAGGTTAGCTCCTCAAAGGTTGTGGGTAATGAATGGAACCTTGGGTTGAGGTTTCCCAACCTTGCCATCTTGGGGTACAATTGTTCTACTTGTGCTTGTACACTAGGGCCAATGTGCTGCCTTTTAGCCTGAGGAATTGGGACATCTCCAAGGTCTTGGTCTGGCTTCCCTGTGATAGGCCCTGAGCCATCAGGCAGATGGAACTTAGGGTAGTAGCAGGACAGAGCTGCAAGGGAGAGGCTTGGCCAAATTGTGTGGGAATGGGAACATGGTACACTGAGGGAGGTTCCATAAGGCTAGTCCTCACCCTCTTCCCTTGGATTTCAGACTTGAAATTGCACCTGCAGAGCACAGACTATGGCAACTTCCTGGCCAATGAGGCATCGCCT
Organism: Spermophilus citellus; assembly: GCF_964194105.1. Classification (NCBI taxonomy): domain Eukaryota; kingdom Metazoa; phylum Chordata; class Mammalia; order Rodentia; family Sciuridae; genus Spermophilus; species Spermophilus citellus. Next base: position 52,217,267 of record NC_138200.1, on the reverse strand, counting down.
CTGACAGTGTCAGTCATTGATGACCGGCTCAAGGAGAAGATGGTGGTAGAGTTCCGCCATATGAGGAACCACGCCTATGAGCCACTTGCCAGCTTCCTGGACTTCATTACGTGAGTGAGCCCCCTTGTCCTGGGCAGAGTAGCTACACTGACATGATCTGGCCCCAGCATGGCTTAAGCCATATGTCTTCATGCCTCTGTCAGCTGTCAGACTTTATGATAGCTCTGTCAGGTCAGCTGTCATCCAGCAGGGTCCTCATGGGCTGTGTAACTGAACTGGTCATTCAACAATTCTGGACCTCCAGGTCACAGTCCGTTAAATGGGGTCACCAGCCTCTTTCCTTATAATACCTAGCCTGGTGTTAAAGAGATTGGGGTGGGGAGACCAGGGAAAATGGGAGCTCTTTTTTTCACTTACCCTACAGCACTCACTCTGAACACTCAACAGGCTTCACCTTCTGCTGCAGTGAAGGGTCAGGGTATGGACAGAGGTCTGACAAGCCAGTTCTTTGAATAGGCCATGCAGGCCCTCTGGCCCTTTTTGGGCTGAGATCCCTTTCCATCTGTTCTGATCAGGACCTGGATCTCGGAGATTAGGCAGGGGTACAGGTTGGGGAAGGCTGAATGCCATGCTGCCTTTCCCAGTTCTGGACCAAGCTAACAGGAGTCAGGTGGGCCAGGACCCCATGTTTATAACCCTTGGTTGCACCAGCTTCCCCATCATAACCCTTGGGTGGGGCTCTGCCTACAGTAAGGCTCTTCTCTACAGCTCCTGGGGAAGCTTAGCAGAGGAGAGGACCCCAGGCCTACAGGCTGGAAGCGGGTATTTGGACTGGGCAGTCATTGTATGCTTGCTATGTGTGCCTACAAACACAGGGAGGTAGAAAGGCTTCCTCTGCAGGGACAGTCCAGAAGCCATGAGCCAGAGCCTGGCAGACAAAGAAATAATCCAGCCCCAGGTAGCTATGCTACCCAGCTGCAGAATAGTCATTAGAGATTAGCCTTGAGTATGCTTTATACCCATGGCATGTGAGTGTGTGTCATTGTGGGAAAGCATTTCCCTGCACTCTGCTAGGTATTGTCTAGCTTTTCCATTCCATGATTAGGATGCTCCCACCCTCTTCCTTGGGAGTAGACATACCACTCCATTTGTCCCTGCAGGTATCAGGTGAGATGCCTGCTGTCTGGTCTTATTCCTGTCCCCAGCAGGGAGCAGCCACTTGCACAGGATCCACTTGCTCAAATGGGGGCTTAAGCTAGAGGTTTCCATCCTCAAGGAAGAGCCAGCCACAGCCTAGGACACCTAAAGAGCCAAGCTGACAAGCAGGCCCCCTCCAGGTCACAGACCTCCTTTCCTAGCAGCCTCTCTACTATTTTTTTTTTTTTTAATTTGTTTTTTAGTTGTCAGTGGACCTTCATTTAATTGACTTATTTATGTATTTATACATGGTGCTGAGGACTGAACCCAGTGCTTCACACATGCTAGGCAAGCACTCTACCACTGAGCCACAACCCCAACCCCTCCCTAGTATTTTAACTGGGCCCATCCTCACACTGCCATGGCCCCTGAGGTCAAGATATGCCAACATGGACCTACTTGGGCAGGAAGCCAGAAGTGGAGTATATCATGTGCTGCTGCATTGGAAGGTCACACTGCAGAGTGCCATCTGTCACCTAAATCTTGGCCTGGCCTGTGTGTCTCCTGTCTTAAGGCCAGAGCTGAGGACATACCAGGAAGCAATGCGTTTATTGTCAGAGCCCGGCCTTCACCTTTGCCTTGTTTGCCCAAGGTTATTTCAGCTTCCTGGTGAATGTTATGGTCTTGTCAGGTAGGCCAGCCAGGGGAAGCTTGACCCTGTAGTGGTCAGAGGGTAATGGTCATCTATCTTGCTGCCACTTGCCCACCTGCCTGTACATCTAACTCCTGGCCTGACTTGGTGTCAGCCTGCCAGGCCACGAAACTAGAGAAGGCTCCGAGTGTGACTGAGACAAAGCAGCTGCCAGCTCTTTGCTGGAGGTTGGCAGTAAGCACCAAGTGTGCTTAAAGCAGCCAAGCACTATCCTGTGGCAGGCTGTCCAAATCCTCCACTTCCCGCCCCTTCCATTCATGGGTGATTGTGGCTCACAGCCTTCTCATCCACTCACTCCTGCCCTCACTTGGGAAAAGGTTAGCAGCCACGTGTCAGCTTGTCTGAGCCTGTGGCTGCATATTCCCTGACCCCGTCATCTCCAACGACCTGCTCCTCTGCTCTCCGCTTCAGTCACCCCTATCAGTGGCAGCCCAAAGCCATGTCACTACCTGGAACTGCTCCACCCCTGAATTTGCTGAGTCAGACACCCCCTCTCTTACATAGCCTGTAACCACTGAGCTACAACCCACTCTCGGCCCCCTGTGGGACATGGGTTCAGAACTCAGCAGGACATTAGGCCTTGCTTTCTCCCCTTCTACTTCTTCTGTCTTGTTTCACACCCTCCCCAGCTGAGGATCCCTAGTCCATCATTTAAACTTTCTTCTGCCAACATCCTCAGCTCTCTTGGCCGTCCAACTCATGGTCCCACCCGGCTGGCGGCCCCCCAGCCCTGGAGGAATCCCAGCAGCCTCCAGCCTGGAGCTCCTCCCTCCACCTCCATTGTGGGAGCAAAGCTGGGAAAGCCTACCCTTGGGGGTGTCATCCCTGCTGCCAGATATGCATGCTTACCTACTTAGCTAGCCTTAGCTTGTCTCTGCCCAGCAGCCTCTTTCCCTTCTCAGCACCCAGAAGACCCCTGCCAAAGGTGAGAATACCATCTCTCCATCTTAAACAGCATTTCTGTCCTGCCTGCAACCTCCACCTCTCTGGGCAGATGGCCCACCTCCTCCTCCACAAAGACAATAAAAGCCAGAATGCCTCCCAGCACTTCATCTGTATCTTCCCCAACAACTCTGTTTCAATGGAAGATGCACCCTTTTTACTCTGGGATCCTTCTACCAGTGTTCTGGATCCCCTCATCCTGCTTCCTGTACCCTGAGTGGCCACCCCTTTTCATTCCTGTATATGCAGTTGTCTTTTCTTCCAGATTCCCTCCCAGTAGCTTCTAACCCATTCTCTAACATCATTAAAAACCCATTTCATGGAGCCTAAACTTTTACATTGCCTGTCTGTTTTTCACCCTCCCTCCTATCTCTTGAATCTCCAGCCAGCTTCCAACAGTCCTATCAGTCTACCACAAGGCTTGACTAAGTCAGTCCTGGCCTTCATGTGACCAAGGTCGTCAGGCCTGGTCCCTAGGTAGCATCCAGCCCCCACTAGTATTCTGCCCCATCAGGTCATTCTGGTATGAGGAGTGTTGCAGAAATGGGTGAAGAAGCCTTCCTATAGGGCCTGTATCAAGGATTCCCCCAGACTTGGAATTCATGACTGGTTTCATAGGAGGTACCTATTTGACTGAGGGTTAGGTGTTTAAGGAAAAAATCGGGGGAAGGTGTTCTAGGCTGAGGGGACTATACATGTCCTGAGTAATGAGCCTTGTGCTCTCACAACATTCTCCAGGTGTGGTACCCCCTCTGAGGAGGAGGAAGCTACCTAGAAATGACCAGAAGAATGTCCCCAGAGAGGAGAGTGTGGTCCTCTAGGAGGTAGAAGCATCAACTAAATACCCCATCCTGGGCCATGGCCTTGTGCAGACAGGTGGCTCAGCTGGATATAGAGGGTGAGACCACCACAAAGGTCACTTAGCTCAGAGAGCTTCTGCCTTCAGAGCTTCTGCCTACAGCTTCAAAGCCTGTAGGAACAGGCTTTGCAGGAGGTAATGAGTGCCCAATCACTGAAGGTATGCAAGCAAAAGCTGGTCAAGGAGGCTGGGGATGTGGCTCAAGTGGTAGCGCGCTCGCCTCGCATGCGTGCGGCCCGGGTTTGAGCCTCAGCACCACATAACAACAAAGATGTTGTGTCCGCCGAGAACTAAAAAATAAATATTAAAAAAAAATTCTCTCTCCCCTCTCTCTCCTCTCTCACTCTCTCTTTAAAAAAAAAAAAAAAAAAAGCTGGTCAAGGCCTTCTCTGTCCTTCTGTGTGAGAGACAGTATGCAGTGCTCTTGAAGATCCCAGTCAGCCTGCAGCCAACACACAGGGCCAGTACCTGCTCTAGGCCAGACCCAGTGCTAAGGATACAGGGGAATACATAGACAATTCCTGGAAAGGCCTGTGGGCAGCTTCAGACAGGACAAGGGTTCAGAGGTGGTTTTTCAGCATTGGGAAGACTCCCTGATTAGATAGGGATGGAGAAGTCATTTGAGAGAGTGGGTGACCACAGTGGAGGCAACTGCCTGTCAAGGGATAGACAGTTTCTCTTGAAGCAGACCATCAGCATGTGGCCTTGAGATGACCCAACTCAATTTCATGGTGCTAACATGTTAATGTGTTACTATACCAAGGGCTCCTACCAGGCCCAGCCACTGACTTGCTCTGTGTTTTGGGATAGAGTTTGTGTTTTGTGGCTTTGGAGAAGATCTTGATTTGGGCCATTCCATGATATTTTTCCACAGGAGAGTCAGCTCCAGAAGAGAAGATAGGAGAGTTGCTTGTGGGAGGAGTGAGCCTGAGATCTGGGAAGTTCCTAGTCAGGGCCTTTCCCAGTATGCAGCATCTGCCTGCAGCCTAGGTGCCCAGTAGCAGAACCTGAGTATGGGAAACTTTCACCAGCTGTGGGGGCTGAGGTCTCATCTCTCTTGTGTCATGGCCTCACGCTACAAGCTGGAGTGAGCAACTGGAAGGAGGCCCAGGATAGTGGCTTCAAGTTGTCCAGAGGGCCTGTTGACACTTTGCCATTCTTCTCAGAACATGTCACCCCTATCTTGGGCCCTACTTGGTCACAGAGGGGCATCAGGTTTCCCTGGGCCTCCCTGCTCTGACCCTCCAGTTCTCACTGTCCAAAAGCTGGGCTACTGGGTGAACTATTGGTATTTGCAGGCTGAGGCTCTTGCCTGCTGTGGACTCAGGGTCCCAGGATAGACTTGGTCCCTGCCTTGCAGTAGAGCTAGTACTGACACTGTTCTGAGCTTGAGGGGGAACATCTAGGAGTTCCTCAAGACCTAGAAAGTTCAAATCATGAGGGACAACCCAACCAGGCCTCTGGGGAGGGGCAGGATTTTAATGAGGAGAAGGTTAAAGCCTCACTACCTCTGCTATGAGACATAACTCACTCATCCTGATTGTAGAAGAGAAACAGGCTTGAGAGCTGGTGTGCTGAGGCCATAACAGATATTTCTGTTTACTTTTTGTGCTGGACAGGGCTCTTCAGGATCCAAATGTAGTTGAGTATAGATACGGTTACTAACAGCTCATGGGAGCTGCTATGGGGACTTTGGGTGGATAGGCTATCCGGGATACCCAGTCATCATGGCCTCCTCCCCAGCACCAGGCCTGCCTTTCCAGGGCTGAGGAGACATGCTGCTCCAGCAGGTGGCAACAAAGGGCACAGTGGAGGGGCAGTGTTGGCTAGGGACTCTGAAGGCTTCTTGGAAGAAGTAACGTCCTAAACTCCAGCCTAAGGCATTTGGGGGCTGGAGCTAGTTTGGAGGCACAGGGCAAGGGAGGGCCTCCGGACAGAGGATTTCAGACTGCCCCACCCCCACTCCATGAGGGCCTCTTTGGCCTGGCAGGCAGCCGGCCATCCACTCCCCAGCTGTCTTCCCCTGGAGGGAGATGCTGACCAGCTGGAACCTCATTTTCTTCTATTGAGGCCAAATGAGGGGAGGAATGGTGGAGTGGTTCTCTGGGGGCAGGGAGGCAGCTGCTGAAGTCAGGCAAGAAGGAAGAAGAGAGGGTTTCCTTGCCGGCTGAAGGCCTCAGCCTTGGCATAAAGTTGGGCCATGTTATCTAGGTTTGTCCTGCCTCCCATCTCCCAGGAGAGAAGATTCTGACCCTCACTGGGCAGGTGAGGAAAATAGAGTCCTCCACTATAGCAACTTCGCAGCTGGCCCTGTGGGAGGGAAGTGCTGGGCCTAGCACAGGATCATCTGAGCTGGCCTGGCTTGCATAGAAAGGGGCCTTGGAAAGGCGTGAGTGGCACAACCATGAGTGGCCCAACATTTCCTTCTGTGATGAGCTAAGGTTTATAGCAAGACAGGCTATGAGGAGCCAGGACATTGTGGGGGTGGGGGACTACCACTGGCCTGTACATATGCTGTCACGGCTGAAAAGTAAATCACAGCTGGCCTGTTCCACATCATTGGAGGGACAACAGCAAAGCCAGATGGCAGCATCTTCCCACAGAATTCTCCTCTGAGGCTAGGCCAGGACCCTTCGGAGTGCCAAGGCACTTCTTTTGGGCCCTGATCCCAGCCTTACCCTCAACCTAAACAGACTCCCTGAGTTATGGACAAGGTTAGGGGAGGTTTAGGAAGAAGAAGCTGGCTTATGGGGATCCTTCTGAGAAAATGAGGCTAGATGGGGTATGTAGAGCCAGGATATGGGGTCTTGGACATGAATGAAGGTATATGGACAACAGTTGTAGGGAAAAACTCCTCTGCCTTATTTTTTTGTAAGGGCCTGGTATTGGCCCTCTCTGGGATTCATCTCCCCTTACAGTGGGTCTAGTAGTTGTGGGATCACTTGGTTAATGTGGGTCCAAGGGATGTGCTTTTCTCCTCCCTGTCTGAAGGTGTGAGAACATAAAAGAACTTTCTTAGGGGCAGGTTCTTTGTGACTATCTCAGGGAGTAAGATGGCAACAGTAGGACTAAATAGGGCATATGTGGAGTATCAAAAGCCAATGAGTTATCCTGAGGTGCATGAGATGCAGAAGGTATCAGGGACAGAAAGTGTATGCTGTCCAGGGAAGAGAAGATGCAGGCTGGAGCTGGAGAGTAAGGCATAAAACTCTGGCAGTCTTTCTCTGCAGTCCCTCTACTCTGCCAGCTCTGTGGGGTTGGGGGCAGGAGGCTGGCCATATGGGTCTCTTGGCTTGCAGCTGCAAATGGGCCCTGTCTGAGGCCCCCAGTTGGAAAGGGGACTGTGTATTCTCAGTGCATATCCTGTAGCTGATCTAGCCAGACTGGGAGTGGAGAGAGGGCAGCTGCCTGGCCCTGAGCCCAGGAGAGCAGAGGTCATAGCAGGGCAGAGGGGGTGGGGGAACTAGGGGAATATGTAGCAAGCAGGGGAACTGGGGGTCAGGCCAGGACAGGAGCTGGGGCCTCCTCCTCCTGCTACCCTCTGGAGGGCCCTATGGGAGTATCCCCAAAGCCCACTGAGCCAGGGCCTGAGCCCTGGGTTGCTACCTCCCTTTGCTTCTTACTACTGGGGACCACTTCCTACCAGGCCCTCACTGAACAGCCTGAGAACTGGGTACTCACCATTCTGTCCCAGGGTAGGAACCTAGCTTCAGTCCTCCCAGAAGCCAGAATAAGACCTCTGCTCAGGGCCCAATTCAGAACAGCAGCCTCCACCCCAGCTCTCACCCTTCCATGGGCTAGCCTAGTCTTCAAGGACATTTTCTTGAGGCCTCATCCAGCTCCCATGTACCCTAAATTCATCCATGGTGACAGACTAGAGGATCGTTGTGGCTACTGCAGCCAGACTATGGCTGGGGCCCTCTCCCCTTCTTCATTCCATACCGTCATAGGTGACTACACAAACTCTCTTTCCCAGACCCATTCCTGGCCATGTCTTTTGGTTGGAAGCAGAGCATTGTCCCTTGCCAAGTCTGAATTGGTAGCCCCACCCTCCCTAGCTCCACAGCCCCCTCTGCTGTCCATGGACTCTCCAGAGTTGGCCTCCTGCAGGGCACAGTCTAAGGTAGCCTCTGCCTAGAACTGACCTGAGCCCAGCCTTTCAGATCTCTGGGACTCGTCCAGACCCTCCTGGGCAGATGCCTGGCTCTGGTCTTGGGCCCTAGGGAGAAAGGTGTTTTTGTCCCTTTGGAGTAGAGCTCTGTAGGTCTGCTTAACCTGGGTCTTCCCTCCACGGGGAACCTCTACTAGCTTCTGCTTGATGTTTCCTGGAGAAGTCTCTGCTCACCCCATCCTTTCCTCTCAGCCTTTCCTCATTTCACCACTGTGTCCCTCCAGGATACTGTGTTACTCCTTGCTTATATCCCCCTCATGGGTACCTGGTGTTTGAGATGAAGCCAGGACCCTCAGCCTGGCCCGAGCCCCTTCCCCAGGCATTTCTCTGTTGGCAGTACTGCTCTGCCAGTGGCTGCACCCCTCCTCTCCCTCTACCAGTCTGACTGCTCAGTTCCTCAAATGCGGCTTCATTCAGTGCGTGCCTCCAGGTCTCTGCACAAACTGTCCCACCTTCCCAGAATACGCTTTCAACTCACAGTCCTTTTCTCTGTCAGGCTCCTGAGCACACTCCCAGGCTAGATTGCATGCCTTACCTCTGTGTGTCCGTGGTTCCTGTGTCCTATTATAACACTGTTCACACTCTCGGGGAGTTACCTGTCTCTCAATCCTTTGGGGGGCACGAATCCTTCATCCCCACAAGAGCAATGCCATGTCTCTTCTGTGCTCCTGGTGCTGAGATGGGGGCAGGGGGCAAGAACTTGAAGAGAGGCCTAACTCCTTGGTTAGGGGTTAATGGCCCATGCAGGGTGGAGACAAGGACATGGTTGCTGCAACAGGCCTTCTAGGCCTCCACCCTGATAGGCTATCTTGCTGTTGACTGTCTCCCACAGTTACAGTTACATGATTGACAATGTGATCCTGCTCATCACCGGTACACTGCACCAGCGCTCCATTGCTGAGCTTGTGCCCAAGTGCCACCCACTAGGCAGCTTCGAGCAGATGGAGGCCGTGAACATCGCACAGACACCTGCTGAGCTCTACAATGCCATTCTGGTGGACACACCCCTGGGTGAGCTGGGCAGTGGTCTCAGTGCTGGTGCCTTGGAGTGGGATTTGTGGACTGTTGGGGGCAGGATAACCCTGCCTGAGCCAAAAAGGCAGACTTGCCTGCTGCTGCTCATCTTTGTCCTTCCTTAATTTCCTCCTCTCGTGCTCTCTTCAACACCCCACTTCTCCTTTCCTGTTGCTTTTGTTGGGCCAGGGAGGCTACCTCTAGGGCCTGCCTCAGACCATGTAACTTTGGAAATAGTCTGGTTTCTCTGAGTGCAGAAGAGGGCAAAGTTTGTGGAGGGGAGAGAAAAGCTTTGATCCATTGGAGTCCTGGGAGCTCTGACAGATTGTGGCCCCAAGCAGGGACAGAGTCGCTGGCTGCCTGTGAGGAAGTGGAGGGAAGCAAATAGCTCCACTTGCCTCCAGCAAGCAGGTCCCAGGGGCCAGGTCAGACGGTGTCCGGCAGACTGCAAGGTCCATGTCAGAGGCCAAGGAAGGGAAGGGAATCGCACGCTTCCTGTAGGGCCCCGCCTAGGCAGTGCTGGCTCCTGCCTGCCTAGGAAGCTGTGGAGAAGGCACAAGGGCCATAACCAGCTAGTGCCTCATAGCCAATATCCTGAGCCCCAGGGTACCACTCTAGGAAGCCATCAAGAGTTGAATCTCAGGGCTCAAAGCTGAGAGGCCCAAGCCATACCCACTGACCTAGTATGCCTTCCGTTCTCCCAGTAACTCTCAATTAGTTCTAGGCTGTTTTTGTTTTTTTTTTCCAGTTTTCCCATCTTTGTCTTTTTTTGTGTGTGTGGTGCTGGGATTGAACCCAGGGCCTTGTGCATGCGAAGCAAGCACTCTACCAACTGAGCTATATCCCCAGCCCCCATCTTAAATTTAAAGAAAGAATAGACCAATGAGTTTGCAGGCCCTCCTAGGGGTAAGGATACTCTGTCATGCTGTGGCCTTTCCTTCCAGTTCTGCAATGGTCCCTGGGTGACTGGTCCATGCCCACCCAGCTGCTATACTCATATCTTGTCCTAAAGAGAAGAAGGCTGGATTTCCAAGTGTGGGCACCAGGTCCTCCTAGGGGATGCAGAGAAGTGGGCGTCAGGCCCTGAATCCACAGCTGCCCCTGGAGAAGAGAAAGGAGAATCTCATGGCCTCTTATGCAAGCCTGTCTTTGGCATGGTCTGAACTTGGGTCTGTCCCAGCAGCGATTAGATCATGTTATGGCTGGCCGCCTCCTTTATAAATCAATTTTAGGAGCAAGGAGGCAGGAAAAGCTCAGGTCAGTGCGCATGGCCCAGAGTATTGCTTCTGCCACTTCCAAGGCAAGTATCTCAGGCTGGGTTGGGCGCCCCCCAATACTTAGCTCAATGGGCCTTATGGTGGGGCCCTCTGGGCCCTGCAGAGTTATTGAACATCATCAGGGCTTTTGCCTCTTTCCCACCCTTCACATCCATGTCTTTCCTCCCCAGCGGCTTTTTTCCAGGACTGCATCTCAGAGCAGGATCTTGATGAAATGAACATCGAGATTATCCGCAATACACTCTACAAGGTATTGCTGCACATGAGCAGTGAAGGATTAACCTGTTGGTGGGTGGGGCTGTGGGTATGGTAGGATGGTGATTTATGTGAGGTTTTGGGAAGGACACAGCTGCACCAGACTCTTATCAGCTTGCTCTCTTGTTCCTGTGATGGGTGCAAAGCTGCATGGAACAGGCTCTCCATCCTGTGGTGCCTGCGGCAGGCTCAGATAAGATCAGCAGGAGTGGCTGGCACTCTACCACTTGGCCTGTTAGAGCTGGCTCCTGGACTGCTGGTCTCCCAGCATTTAGGAGGGTCACAGGCCACTGCTCAGACCGTAGCCCTCAGACCTACCCTATCTCAGCTGTTGCCAGCCAGGACAGGTGCTTGAACAAAGGCAGTGGTATGCTCGGTTATGGTAGTGGGAGGGGAGCAGCCAGGTCTTTTTGAGCCTTTCAGGTTCCCAGACTAGAGTCATGCCACATCCCACCTTCTGCTTTCCACTAGGCGATGGCTGATTCTGGGGATAGAGGATGGACTGGGCCAGCACTGCCCTGGTCCAAAGAGATTAAGAGCTAGGGACCATTAGGGATATTTGGGACAGGCTGGGCTCTGGCTGTGATGAGGTACTGAGCTGTAGTGCCAAGACTCTTGATGGACTATAGTCTGGAACATGGATCAGCAGTGGGCAGTCCTTGAAGTGGAGCTGGGGATGACCCTGGCCAAGGGACTTGCTGACCTAACCCTGAGAGCATGTGTCTGTCTAGTCTCCATGGTAAGGGTCCTCTCTTTCTCTGATTGGAACTGACTGGATAACATTTGGCACAGCCTGAGTCCAAGTGCCCTAGTCTGCCTGGAGGTCATGATGGTGCAGGGAAATGGTATACACAGAAGGAAAGCACAGAGCACAAACAGGTGGGAAGTGCAGGTTACACATAGACAGTGGGAGGTGCTAGAGGAAGAGGCAGCACAGGGTCAAGTCACCCAGGGCCTTGAATGCTAGGCCAAATGTTTGAACTTTATCCCATGCATAAGGTCAGCTAGCAAAGATTTCCAGCAGAGTAATGTACTCAGAGAGCCCTCTCTGGCTATAGTGTGGAGAGCACATTAGAGATAGGAAGATCATCCTCAACTTTCATCCTCAGGACTACTCTAGCAGTCAGTAGACATTATTGTCATCATTTATAAAATGAGAAAACTGAAGGCTCAGCAAAGTAAGGTGGTTGTCTGAAGCCACACAGTAAGTCACTGGCAGTACCAGGGATCACACCTGGCTCAGCCTGTTTGCTAAAGTGAGGACTCTCATCCACCCTGCGAACACGGAGGCCAGCCAGCCTAGGCAGCCAAGAGAGAGAGAGAACACATTCCTAGTGTGCACGCCCACCCAGCTGGCCTGTTGCCGGTTCTTTGCCCTGAGACAGGATAAGGGGTGTGGCTGTCCCCCCAGCCTCACCCACACCCTCACTGGGCCTGACTGGTTCTAGCTGGAGTCACCTGCAAGGGCTGCCCAAGCATCAGCTCATAAACACTAACCTAACACTTTGGGCTCTGTGCCAGGACCTCCTGCTCGTCAGGCAATGTCCCAGCCCAATGACCACAGATGGGAGATTAGGTGGACCCTTAGCCGCCTGGCAGGTGGGAACTATAGGCAGCTGGTACAGCAGCCATGGGCTGGCAGACTCCAGGAGACAGGGTGTGGGGGAGAGGTGACCTTGGTACCTGGGTCTTACCAGTTTCTTTAGCTACCCTACCCTTCAGAGGAGAGTCTAGGCCTATCCTACCAGCCTTCTCAACCCTGGGTTCAACCTCTCCAGGGATTGATACAGCTTGGCCAAGCAAATAGGTGGCAGCTGGGCATGGAGCCCAAGACCTGGCTGGTGGCTTCCCCCACAAATAGGAACTGTGGGCCCCACTGGAGTAGGCCTCAGGATTTCAGCACAACCAGCTAGACTGGCCACAGGGAGGGCCACAGGGGACTGACTAGTGGAGGGACTGAAAAGCAACACCAGGCTATGGTAGAGATTGGGAGCTGTCTTTATCCCCAGGCTGTCTGACTCCTGGCAATTCTCTGACCTGGATTCTACTCTTCTTCTGGGCTTCTTATTCCTGACCTGTTCCAGTCCTTTTTTTGTTTGTTTGTTTCTTCCCTCCTGTGACCCTACTGGTCACCCTCAGGCGCTTCCCCAAGCCCAGCCTGTCCAGTGTTGCCAGCCAGATTAAGCCTGGGTCCTTATGGAGTTCTGAGTCTTGGATCCTTTCTCTTGGAATAGTGGAGCCTGAGGGTCCAAGTCCCTTCCGTAACTTAGCAGAATTGGATCTACCCTGTAAAGTCAGAGTCTCTGTGACCACGCCATAAAGATGGGACCCCAGGGCTGTGAGTGAAGAGTACCCCTGCAAGAGAGCTACCCATGGGGTCTGCAAGACTGTGAAGAGGTGTGGGAGAAGAAGCCTTTATAAGCTAGTATTGGGAGGGACTTGGGACCTGGGATGACCTGCCCTTTCCTTTTGCCCAACAGATCAAATTTGCCTGGGCAGGAAGTGCTTGTTCCCACCAGCAGCCTACATGCCCAGCCATTGCACTGGGAGGCTGACGTCTACATAGGCAATAACCATCCTTCAGCAGGAACTATATTGACAATTTGGTTCCTGCTTTGTGATGCTTAGGGGCTGGTGGGGTGGGGGCTGGTGTTCTGCAAGGTAGGATGCAGCAAGGGCCCAGGGATTCAATTCAAGCCATCTCTTTGAACTCTCAGGAGTAACCTTTGCTCCATAGCCCATGGAAACCTTTCTGAGACTCAGGAAGAGGAAGTTTGGGAGATTTGGGGAAGAGGAAGGCAGAAGTGCAGGAAGAAGAGGGAGGTCCCTCTGAACCTGGCTTTCTGTGAGATGAGGGGGTGGGAGACATGCACCCTGAAGCAGACTGTTGGTCAGAAACTGTTCTGTCACTCCTGGGTAGAAGGCAGTGGGCTTCTCCTGCCTGCTGATTAACTATTAGAATTGCTTGATATTTTAGGAGCTCTGCCCTAAAGTTTCCTGACCAATCCCTATCATGAAAGGGGCTGAGGGGAGGAGGGAGCTGTGAGTAGGGACTTAACAAGCATCCAGAGTCTCCCTGCTTGCATTGAGGAAGCTCCATGCTCTACACAGGCCTACTTGGAGTCCTTTTACAAGTTCTGCACCTTACTGGGCGGGACCACAGCTGATGCCATGTGCCCCATTCTGGAGGTGAGTGCCTGCCCACCCTCCTGCCTGCTGGTCCCCACTAGCCCTGGGGGAAGTTCTGCCAACTGACTGACTACATCTTCCTCTTCCTCCCTTTCTTTTTGTGTTTTTGCACTTGCCCTGAAGTTTGAAGCAGACCGCCGCGCCTTCATCATCACCATCAATTCTTTTGGCACAGAGCTATCCAAGGAGGACCGTGCCAAGCTCTTCCCGCACTGCGGGCGCCTCTACCCTGAGGGCTTGGCTCAGCTGGCTAGGGCTGATGACTATGAGCAGGTCAAGAACGTAGCCGATTACTACCCAGTGAGTACCCTGGCTGGGAGGATGGTGGGTAGACCACATATCCCTCCAGTACCCAGCAGCACTCTCATGCTTGTGCTTCCCCCAACTCTTTGGCCAGGAATACAAACTGCTTTTCGAGGGTGCAGGCAGCAACCCTGGAGACAAGACCCTAGAGGACCGATTCTTCGAGCATGAGGTAAGCATGGGGCTCTTTCAGGTCCTGCCTGGCATAGGGAGGGGTTGGTGGCTTAAGCCTGAGTCTGGCCATGGCCATGTACACCACACCTGCCTTTGTCCTCAGGTGAAGCTGAACAAGTTGGCCTTCTTGAACCAGTTCCACTTTGGTGTCTTCTATGCTTTTGTGAAGCTCAAGGAGCAGGAGTGTCGCAACATTGTGTGGATTGCTGAGTGTATTGCCCAGCGCCACCGCGCCAAGATCGACAATTACATCCCTATCTTCTAGCATCCTGACCCAAAGCTCCTAAGTGCAAATGTGTATATCTGTGTGTGCTGTGACAAAGCCCATGGCTCACCTGCCTGCCCTGGGGGCAGGTAGCACATTGTCCTAGGGGCTACCCAGCTTTATTGACTCCCTCTGGGACTGCTTTCAGGCCTGAAAAGGGGCTGGGCACCTCCCTCCTAACCAAGAATGGACCAAGACCCCCTCCAGAGCAATGAGGTCCTCTCAACCCTATGTTTACAGCTACTGACATGTCTGAGAAGCATGTAGTCACTTTCATGCCCCGTCCTAACCTGAGAACCTGTGGGAGCAGTGTGAGCCTGCTGTCTTCTCTGAGGGTCACTCCCATAGTCCTGGAAAGGATAGAGTGTGTATATGTGTGTGTGTATGTGTCCCTGGGGCATGGAGGAAGTAGCTCTGCCCCTCTGAGACAATAAAACTGCCCTCTTTAAGTCCATTGTCTGCTGCCTCCTTTGGACCCTGATACCTCTCCAAGACCCCCAACTTCCCTCAAAACCACACCCTTGCTGAGCCCACCACTGCAGTCAGCAGCCCAGATTCCTCAGGATCAGGGAAGTCCCTGGAGGATAGCCCCTTCTTCTGCCGGAAGTTCAAATTCAGAGATGGGCCTGGAGAGCTGGGTCTTGGCCCTGTTGGACCCACATGCCTCCCTAATTGCTTTACTGAGCCCTATAACTCCCTGCCATCATGATTATTCTCCTCAGTTCACTATGAGGAAATCCAGACCTAGGGATAAATTATTTGCCTGAGGTCAACAGAGGAGGTAGGGTGTGAACCACAGAATGTGCCAGGGGAGCCCAGTCAGGCCTGTGCCCAGAGCCCTGGCCCCCATGCTGAGCCCCAAGAGCTCCCCAGGCTGTTCCCAGTCTGCTAGGCAGCCACACCCTATTATCCAGGCAACCAGTCACCTCCTCCAAACAGTACATCTCCCCCATTCTAGGAGAAATAAAATTTTGTCTTTATTTAAAAAGTAGCAATTGGGCAAGTTGGGTATGCAGTTCCTTATGGCTTGGGGAGGGAGGCTGGGCTTCCAATTCTTGAGTTGGTCAAGAGACAGTTGGAATTTAACCATGGATTTGCAGCACTGAGGCACGGGTGCTGAGAAACAATCCTGGAGGAGTCCCTAATCACCCAGTCACACCTTAGTTTGCAGAGGTACTATTTGCAGGGTCCTGTCAAAGGCTACAGCTAAATTGTGCACTAAACTCCCCATTCAACTGGGTTCTCCAAGCTGAAGGGTGGAACACTGTGCCCAAGAGGTGTCTTTGTAGGCTCATGAAGCAGTAGAGAGGCCCAGAAGCTCACTGGAAAACCTCAGCCTTCTGGGCCTGGACTGGGCATCTGCAGTGGGTAGGGCTGGGGTGGTTTAGGCTAGGCTCTAGGATAGGTTTCGGGGGGTCATAATAGCCAGGGAAGAGCCAAGGGCTCACAGAGCCTCCTATGCTGGAGCAGCTAGGCCTTATATACACAGAGCTCACCGAGCTGCCACTGGGGAAGGGTTTGGGTTGGGTTTTAGGGCCTGGGGTGTGTCCTGGCCAGGCCGCAGTGCTCGGGGAAGACAGGGATTAATGAAGAAGTTCTGCAGGAAGCGGCGCCTCAGGCCCTCTGGCAGGTAGTAGTGGATGAAGTACATGAGCCCCACGCCGCGGCCTGGGTAATAGCGGCGGCGTGGCTGAGCTGCCAGCAGCGCGTCAGTGATGGCATCGACAACTGGGCTGAGGTCAGGTAGGGCCAGGCTCAACGAATGCAGAAACTGCCCATGCGAGTGTTCGATGTAGTCTTCACCGTAGGCTTGCAGCAGCTCTTGGGACAGGTTGGCCAGTAGTAATTGCTTGCGCTGTTCCCATTGGCTCACATTTCTCACTGACTCTGGGGAGCAGGTAGCAAGGTCAGAGGGAGGTTGGCTAGGAAACCAAAGGCTAACAGTCTATTTAACTACGTTTCCTCCAGCCAAAGCCAAGTCCATTCCTCAGATCTGTCCCTGCTCCTATAAGACTATGCCCACCTGTTTCCCTGTACCAGACCCCATGCGTGCCCCATCCATAGCTCCGATCCTCACCTGTCTTGAAGCAGCCAGGCTGGATGACACTGACTTTGATCCCCCAGGGAAGCAGCTCACAGCTGAATGAGTCCATGAGCAATGCCATGGCTGCCTTGGAGGTCCCATAGGCTGCCAAGCATGGATATGGCATGTCTCCTAGGGATAAAAGGGGCACAGTGAGGCAGCTCAGTCTTTGCCAGGGTTTCCCCAAATCCCTATCTGCCCTCCAGAGGGGGAGGGCTCTCACCTGCTGGGCTACCCACTGTTACAATGCGACCCTTTGAGTGGCGTAGGAGCGGCAGGAGGCCCTTGGTCAGCTCCAATGCACCAAAGAAATTCACCTCCATGCAGGTGCGGAATGTGGCCACTGGAGATAGCTCCACGTCGGCTACTATGTCGTTGAAGCCTGCATTGTTGACCAGGCCCCACAGGCCTGCAGACATGAAGGCAGGGAGAGAAGCCTCAGGTCAGTCCAGTAGCAAATATTAAATCCCTGTCCCTTTCACACCCGCCCAGGCATGCCCTACCCTGTGGAGCAATGCCAACTGACCAGTGCTGGTGGTGTGAGCCCTGGTGAACTCCAGCGCACGTCTAATGTCTGCTGGCTTAGTCAGGTCCATCTGCAGCAGCCTTAGGCGAGGGGAACAGCAGGCACGCAGCTCTAGGGCGCCGGGGCTATTCAACTCCAACACGGTGGCCAGCACCGTGAAGCCCATGGCGTCCAGTTTCTTGGCCGTCTCCTTGCCAAAACCAGAGTCGCAGCCTGGCCAGGGCAGGGCAGCTAGTGAACTCTCTTGGTGACCCAGTCCGGCCCCAAGACAACCCGAAGATCACTGGGGTCTGGGTGGGATCCAGGCTCTTAGACACTCAACTCAGTATTAGCTAACAGCCTGCTCTCCTTCCCTATATCCACTTCTGGTAGGCTTTGTCCTTCTGTGACAGCTATCATTTTCCTATCTCCTGATAGCTACCCCACCAAATGTGGCTTTTGTCCCCAACTTTACAGAAGAAACTGAGTCTTAGTAATGCTAATTTGCTTCCTGAAATTACGTAGCCAGCACAGAATAAGGTCAGGATTCTATCCCAGGTTGCCTGAGACCCTGCACCATCCCTGATGTCCTCCTGCTTGCTTGATGTTAAGCCATAGCTCGCATGCAGTTACTGTAGAGCTTCCCTTCCTACCTGACTCCCTACTCTGAGAACCTTGCCCTTCCTTCCTTTAACTGGAAATTGAAGCAGCATCCTCAATCATTTAGTCCCTTCTAGCTCACTGAATTCATCCTTTCCTTAAGTAGCCAGAGGGATTTTTCCAAAAATGATAATCACTCTGTGGCTGAAAACTTTCACAAGGCTCCCCAGAGTCCTCAAGATGAAGCCCAAGCTCTCTGGTATCATCCATCAGGCTCTGTCCAACCTGAGACTCTCTCCAATCCCAGTTTCAACTATTGTTTGAGGCTCTAGGTAAGCTGGAAACATATCCTCACCTCATCCTCGGCACCCTCCCGCAACCCTTGCAATTCCAATCATGACAACAGTTGGGTCATGATTTTCTGAACCCCAGAAAATATTTTCTGAACCCCAGACTATCTGCCCCCAGAAAGGGAACCAAGGTAGATTGAGAACAGACTTGCATTTGAATCCCTTCCTAATCCCACAGAATATGACTGGACATCAATTACCACTGTTGGAGGCTTAATTTATTCTGGTTGGTATACAAAGAGAAGAGCCACCAGGTAGGGCCAGTGAGGGGGTCTGTGGGTACCCCATAACCCCCTGCTTCTTGATTCTGATTCTGGCTCTGTGGGTAGCCAGTAAGGGGAGGGGGAGGACCAAGGAAGGAGAAGGCCCTCCCTTATTGTCCTGCTGAGCAGAAAAGCTGCAAAGCAGTTCTGCTTGCTCTGAACACTCAGTACCCCTCATTTCATCCCTATCCCCTCTGCTGAGGCAGGGAACAAAGCTGGGCTGGGGGCTGCAAGTTGGGCTTTGTGCAGTTGGGCGCCCACCAACTCATGCTGGGGAGTCCTTCAAAGGCAAGTCTAGCTCGGGGAGGAGAGAGGAAAGGGGGAGGGGAAAAGAGTTTTTTTGGGGGATCATGCCTGCATACATTTTCCTCAGCTCCCTCCCAAAGCAGATAGGCCCTCCACAGGAAAACTAAAGCCTCCCAGAACCTCAGCGATGGAGTCCCAACATAGTCACCTACATTTTACACACCTTCTTACCAGCATACATTACACTGGGTAACTCTGCCTGGATGTTCACACACAGGCTTACCCCTGTCACCCATTAGCACATGAGTTTGCATATAGGTACCCAGCCCAAACCCAAACCCATAGCAGAACTAATGAAGTAGTTTTTGGCAAGCAGTGAGGGGTGGGTGGCAGCACTGGCAGGCATAAGACACAGTGCTCTGAGGTAGGGCAGGACCTGGTCACTTAAGTGTCTTCTAGCCTGATCTTGACTGAGGAAATGCCAGATGTGAAGGCATTGGGAAGGCAGGAAATCAGTGCTACAGGAGATGGAAGCTTTGCAACCAGGGATGGAGGGAATCCAGGTCTCAGGGGGCAGTCCTTCTCTCACCTCTCTCAGCCTAAAGGCTAGGAGAATCCACAGCAGCATCATAAAAACCTGAGGTCAATCTCAGGAAAGACTGCCCAGTAGGGCCTCTAATACCTGCAGATGGCCTGGGTCCTGTTGAGGCAGCTCACAAACTAGAAGGCAGGAGGAGATCTGCCCTGTGCCTGAGGGCAGAGCCTATAACTTAGTTCCTGCTTCATGCTAGGAGGATCTGATGGCTTTCTTTCCTCAAACCCCTGAAACTTGGGTCTCCTGAATCTTCACACTACACCCCAAATTGGGTCTCTACTATTTGGCCTGAGCTCTACTCCATTTCTACCTCTGCTAAAGCCCAAAGCCCTCTAATCAGTTTCCATCACTCCCCACCTCAGCATAGTCTAGCTTCTTACCTGCTATCCAAGGCCTCTTCCAAGGAAATCTTACGTCCCATAACATCCCTGTAGCCAGACCGGTTATTGACTGTCCCCTACCCAGGTCATACTTATTCTTGCCTTAAACCTTTGTTCCACACCCTTTCTCTGACCCAAGACACCTTTCATATTTCACCATTCTCCCTGCATCCTCTGAGACCCAGCTCAAGGATTTCCTCCAGAGTTCTCCCAGTCCCATTTATCATGCAGGACCCCTAATGGGTCTCTGAGAAGCCAGTTTGCTAGGTGTCCTCAGGACAGGCCCAATGCAAGAGCCCAGAGTACCTGTCCACAGCCTTGTTGGTTGAGGGAGAAAGTAGGTTGTTCCTGTCCCCATACAATGGGCCAGTGCCCCCAGGCCTTTCTCCCCATCTCCACTTGTGGTTGAGCACCTCCTTTTCCTTCCCTTGCTCAAGTGATGGATTTATTCCCCATTCCAGACCAAGAAAATTCAGTCAGGCTGCCAGAGGCACCTGAGCCTTGTTCTCCAGGACCTCTTTGGGCATTGAGGACCAGGCAGGATGGAGGGGAGATGCGGGGTGCAGACTCTTGCTATCTCAGAAGGTTGCCGGTAGGTGGTTAGACCTAAGAGGCAGCTGAATGCCCAGTTTTTCCTCATGGTGACCTCAAGATTTTCTGAACTTCAAGGATTCCAGTCAGTGCAGTTCCCTTCTAAGCTCCTTCCTCTGCCCCCAGGGAACAGAACATGCGTCCCACACGACGTCCCACACGGAGATACCAGGCAGAGTTCAATGGATGACTGACTCTCCTCCAACTTGTGTCTTCTGAAGTCCCTCAGAGCTCTATTCCCTGCTACACGACTGTTCTTTCACAGGGGCACACAGCATAAACTCCCCAAACTCCAGAAGGTTCCCCTTTTCTCAGTCACGGTTTCCTTTGAGCACCTGCCTACTCCCTAGCTCACTTTCTTTCCAACACTCCCTGAAGCGGCAGGTAGTTTCCCAGATTTGGGGAGGTGCTCAGCGCTTCCTACTTGGCTTGATCCCTAACACCCAAGGGAAGGGGAACTCTCTCTCCTGGGCTGGGGAGCCCGCCTTGGCCATGCCCATGGGGAACCCTCTAGGTGTGCGGTCCCGCCCTCTAGCCTGGATTCCCCGCACTCCGCGCACTCACCGGTGATGAGCACCGCGCGAGTGGCCACCGGCAGGCGCAGCGGGCGCGCCAGGCGGGACAACGCGATCCAGCCGGCGGCAGCCAACACGGCGAGTGCAGCCGGCGGGGGCAGCAGGCGCTGGCACAGCCAGTCGAGCGCGGCCAGCAGCGCCAGCGCCGCCAGCAGCGGGCGGCCCAGACGCAGGTCTGCGCGCAGTAGCTGCAGCAGCGCGCGGGCCGCCACGAGCAGCCAGGCGCCGCCCGACGGCCAAGGCCAGCGCTCCATGGCGGCTGGGCCGGGGCGGGGCGAGGGCTGGACTTGGGAGCGAGGAGAGGGACTCGGGGCCGGGACGCAGGGTGCAGGGGTACACCAGATTGGGGCGGGAGGGATACTTTCTCTGCTGGCCCTCGGACCCAGCTTATAAAGAACCCCGGGGGCGGGACGAGGGCGGGGCGGAGGCGGGGCGGGGGTGGGGCTTTTCTTCACTTCACGCCCTGCACCCCCCGCTGGGCAGGTGTTCCCCCACCCCCCGCCCACCCTTCCCTCCCTCTCCGCCAGATCCGCTTTCGAAGAAGCCAGAACAAAGTCCTCAATTGCTGCGCGAGGAGGAGACTTTTGCCGCGGGCTGAGCTGAGTAAAGGGCTCATGGGCCCAGCTCCTGTGCTCTGCATCCTCTCACCCCTGAGACCCCACGAACGCACCCAGGCCCATGAGCCGCCGCGCCCAGGTGAGCACATCCTGCTCACACTTGCTCGGGACACCTGAGGACAAACACAACTTCCATTCAGGCTCTCCACATTGATAGTACCGCCGTAGTCTGGCGGAATTCAGCGGCGAACCAGTCCGCCCTCGCCTGGCCACTGCCTGCCACACCCGCATCAGCACACCGTGTGCGGCGAAGGTCCCAGGCATGCATGCCCTAACGCACACTCACACATGAGTAGCTTGCGGTCACAAAATCCTCCTGGGGCAGGGGCTGAGGGAAGAGAGGTGACCTTCCCTCCTTCCTTCTTCCCTCCAGGACCAACTCTGGGGATGCACAAAAGCCACCTCATGCCACTCAAGTACATGTGTTTGGGGGGTGGGGTGGGTGGAGGACCAGAGGAAGCTTCCAGGTCTTACCTGTGCTCCTCTCCTCCCTCCCCCTGCAAGAGCCAAGTCAATGGGAACACCCCCAGAGTCAGTGAGTGCAGCCTCTAGGACAGGGTGGTCCCTGCCCTTCTCCCTTGAATCCCCAGGGGATAAAATAAGTGGTGTGTGGGTGCATATCCATGCCTGTGTGTATGAAGGTCCTCGTTTGTGTGTGGCCTGGTGCCCCCCTGCACACCCCTGTGTGTGGCACCCTGTGTCTAGCTTCATGCCAAAGCTCTGCCAGGGACTGGGAGTTGGTGCCAGTACCTGGGTGCCAGGCCTTTTGCTGAGGAGAGAAAGTGCAAGCCACTGCAGAGGGGATCCTTGTCTCCCTGTGAGCCTCCAGGCCTTGCCCAGTGCCTCCTGCTGTTCTCTTTAGGTCCTGGGAGAAGATTATAGACTCCTTATCACAGCTCCTAACCCTGTTGCTCATTGTCTCTCTCTCTCCTGCGCCCAGGCTCTGTGCCAGGGTTCTATGAAAATGCCCCCTCCAAAGCCTTCTCTGCACCCAGAACTGGGCCAGGGAGATCACAGGGAGGGGCTGGGGGCCAGGCCAAGGAAGAAGCTCTGAGTGGAGGACCCATCTCTGGCCAGATCCACTCCTCTTCCTCTACCTTTCCCTCCTTCTAGAAGTATGGATGACAGACTAGACCTGCCCTAGGAGGCAGGAATTTCCTGGGGAGGGTGTGTACGCCTGACCTTGGGTACATTTACCTTGTGTGCCTGTGTTTGTATGTACTTACGTCCATGGGGCTCCATGGCTTCTCTGTACCATGTGGTTGTATGGTTCCCTAAGCCATGATCCTCTCTCTCTCTCTCTCTCTCTCTCTCTCTCTGTGTGTGTGTGTGTGTGTGTGTGTGTGTGTGAGAGAGAGAGAGAGAGAGAGAGAGAGAGAGAGATAGATTAAGAGACAGAGATATGTGTGTTTCTGGTAACTTCCTCTTCTCAAGTCTGGGTCATCCTGCTTCTGGAAACTCAGAGAAATATACTTTATCCAAATCCACTGACTCTTATTGCCCTGTATGCATAGCCCAGGCTCAGAGGTATATACTCATCTTGGCCTGGCTTCCTGCTCTGAGCTGTAGAATGTGCATTGGTCAGAACATCCCACCCCTCCCAGTTCTAGCCACCCCACTGAGAATCTGACTATAGTTTCTTTAGCCTCAGACCATTAAGGCCTTCCACTTGGGAATCAGAGAAGGAGATAGAAGGGGGTATCTTGGGGAGTTTTCAAGGTCAAGGCCACATAGATAGTGCTAGTGCTTGCCAGAACAAAAATGGAAGGGTTGGGGGATGGAGGCAGATAAGAAAGGTGAAGGTGAGACTGAGAAGCAGGGTCCTACCCTGTCTCTTGAAGGAATCATGAAGGACTTTGATTCATCAGAAAGACCACGGTGGGGAGAGACTGGTTTAGCCTTTGGATATGGAGTATAGGATCGCTAAGATAGGAAGGGGGTATTTTCAGTTCAGCTTCTAGGACACTGTGCCACCTCAGGTGGAACCAATAGCCTTGTGAGATCTCAGTTGCAGACTAGATTATCTGCCACATTATTATACACCTTCCTAATTCATTTCCTTCTTAGACCAGGAGGCCATTCTTCCTTCTTCCCAAGATCTGTGCTTCAACCTTCTGTGGCCTCCTTGGCCACTGACCCCTTCCCCTCATCAGGTGGAGGTGTTCTAGAAGTAGAGGGTGGTTCAGGCAGTCATAACTGGGAGGGGCTGGCCCAGCCCTGTCTGAGGCTGGTGCCAGGTCGTGCCTGCCTAGGGGCAGACAACCAGCCTCTGCCAGAACCAGGAGTCTGGGCTGGTTGGGGCCTCCCAGGAAGAGAATTGAAGGGGGGCAGAGGGCAGGAACCCTCACAGATAAGGTGAGGCCTGGGAGGAAAGAGGAATGAAGGGCAACCAGAAGGAAGGAGCCCCTGGAGCCACCCCGCCCCAAATCCTCAGCTCACATCTTCCTTAGTCTTTTGTCCTAACTCCCAACCTGTCAGAAACTGCTTAACCCTTAGCATGCCCCAGGATTTGGAGGACTCAGGGTCCAGGGCAGACTGGCTGGCTCTGGTCTACTCTGGCAGAGTCCAGCAGCTCACTGGCACCATCTGCTGGCCTATTGGGAGGGTACAGCTGTGAAGGGATAAAGGCAATGAGCCCTGGATTTGAGGATGAAGGAACGGAAGTCCCTAGTTGGGGGTGCCAAGTGGCAGTCTCCAAGAGCGTTCATACTATATTCTCTATCCTGGGTTCTTGGAGCCAGGCACTCATTTATCACCTCGTCCTTCCTCTGTGGTCCAGCTCAGAGGCAACAGAATCCCAAGGAGCCCTGCATTCTGCTCACATCTGACATATGACAAAGGGGCTCCTCTTCCTGCCAATGGCCAGTCCTTGCACGTGCTCTAGATCCCATCATGCCCCCTCCTGTAGGACAGCAAATTTATTTATTTAGTTAGTTTTTCCAGTACTGAGGGTCAATCCCAAGGGTCCTTTACCACTGAGCTATATCCCTAACCCTTTTTATTTTTTGAGACAATCTCACTAAATTGCCCAGACTGGCTTTGAACTTACCATTCTCCTGCCTCAGCCTCCTGAGCCTCTGGGATCACAGGCCTGTACCACCACACCTGACAACAAATTTTTATTGACTTCCTAATGGATTCGGGCCCTGTGCTGGACAAATGGGACAGGGTGTCTTGCTGAAGACAAGAACAATAAACAACTGGCTGTACCCAGCAGCAACTCTGGCTCTGGCCTCTCCTGTTGGTAACCTCAATCCTAGAGTCCTTTCCTCAGGCATTGTTCTCACATGGTCTCCTTCTTTTCTCAACCACATTTCTCTAAAGTTGTCAACAATCACTTTCTCCTCTTTGCTCCCCATCCTGACCTCACCAGATGTCACCACTAAATGACCTTCTAGTCACCAAATCCCACAGACCCATCTCTGTCTTCTAACTTGGCCTCCTTGAAGCCTTTGCCCTGCTGGCCTCTTTTGATGGCCCCAAGCCCTGTCTCCTCTGCACAGCCACTGTTGCTGGTTTCCTCCTACCTCTCTGCCTCTCCTTGAGCCTCCTTCACCAGGTTGTCCTCCTCATGGTGAGCCTCTGGCTGTGGAGATCTCATGCTCTTCCTGCCCTGCCATGCGCACATCTTGCTTACATGCTGGCCACACTTTCGGCTCTCCAACCAAGGTCTCCTTTCTGCCCTAGATGCCTCCCTTGGACACACATAGGCCCCTTGCTCTCAGCATGTCCAAAATTGGTCTCATCATCTTTCTGAGTCCTGGGAGCCTCCTCCTCCCCACCATCTTCCCCACCTTCATTCCGTGTGTTGACTTCCAAACCTCTTACTCTATCCCAAGTCCTGGGTTAAGTGCAAAGGCCTCACAATAGTACTTTATAATAGGTCTCATTATCACCATTTTACATGCAAGGGAAGGAAGGCAACTTGGTTGTTAAAATTAATTCCAAAACTTGTTTCTTTACAATTTCCATCAGAGGCTTCCAGAGACTTAGAAAATCATTCAAGATCTCGGACTCGACACTGGATCCACCTGAACATCCAAACTCAGGTGTACCTGAACTCAAAGTCTGTGCTCTTGAGAACTGTTAGTGTGGAGCTATGTTTGCCACATGCATGGCCTCTTAGACTTCATTCTAAGGGCAAAGGAGAGCTTGGGATGATCTTCAGCAAGACACCCTGTCCCATTTGGCCAGAATTTGGGGAAAGCGGGAAGAGTGGAGGCCAGAAGTCTTATTACTACATCCACATGAGGGACAGGAACCAAGGTCTCATTTAGAAACAGCCCAAGGTGTTCACATACATGCCAGGGCTGAGGCCAGAGGGAACTGAATGCTTGTGGATTCCAGCACTTCATACATGTGGCATGGGAACCCTGGAGGTTGCCAACTTACCTCCGAATGCCCTAGGTGTGAACTGAAACCCCCCATTTTTTAGAGGTATCCCATCTAGGCTGAGCACCTTGAAATCAGGCCCTTTATTACCCAGGAGAAGACAGTAAGACACAAGAAGCCAGGAGTATCATTTGGGTTTTTAAACTGTGTCTGGCACCTCTGAATTCTTTTCCTTTCCCCAGGATTAAAGGCAGATGTTTAGAGATTAGGGTCCTTGGAGGTGGGAAACAGTTCGTGCTCTGCAGTGTTTTCTGGACCAGCCTCAGGGGAAAAGCAAGCCCCAGCTGAGAGCACTTAGGGGAAGTACTTGGCTGACTCTGGGTGTGATCTGTCTTGGATCCTCCAGTTGAGATTTTGAGGATTAATAATCCTCTTTCACATTTATTGTGTGTTTGCTGCATGCCAGAAATTTGTGGTCAGCTTGCTTGTACTTTATTTATTTTCCTTACACACATCATACCTCTGAAGCAGGTACTTTCATTAGCTCCTTCCCAAACATAGGACATAGACTCAGAGAAGTTAAACTCCATGCCCTAGGTCACCCAGCCATCCAAATCCTATTCTCCTAACCATCAGGCCACACTGCCCCTGGCCTGATGGCATTATTTAGTGAATGGCACCCGGGTGAAAGACTGTCAACCTTCCTTTATTTGCTTCTGGATTAGAAACATGTCTCTTCAAGGCAGAATTAAAGCAACTTGGTTGTTAAAATTAATTCCAAAACTTGCTTCTTTACAGCTTCCATCAACCCTGATTCAGGCCTTTTCTTGGCAGAACAACTGCAAAAGATACAAAAATTAGTTTCTGTTGGATGCCTGGTGTCATTTATTTGCATATACATAATTCAGCCCCACCCCTGGTGGCTAATACCCCCCCAGGGGAAGCTGAAGCTGTTTTCTGATTGCTGGTGGGGAGGCTTGTGTGTGTTGTTTTTTAAAAATAAACTGAAACCAGATGGATGGGGTTTTGTTCACAGCCTTGCCTCCAATTTTCTCCAGCGAATTCCTTGAAAAGGCAACCACCTATGAACGGTGCCTGTGCTCTGGAGGTCCTTCACCACTGGTATGCAAATAGCCAGTGGGGTTGGTATTTCTAAAAGAGAAAACAAAAGGGAGAAGAGAAGAACTCTGTGGCCCAGGGACTTTCCAGGTAGAGCCCCAATTTTAGTTCTGCCCTCACTCTCTTTCCCCCTCCCTTGAGTTTAGGGTAGGCTAAGGGGGCAGGAGTCTTAGACT
Source organism: Spermophilus citellus (assembly GCF_964194105.1). NCBI lineage: Eukaryota > Metazoa > Chordata > Mammalia > Rodentia > Sciuridae > Spermophilus > Spermophilus citellus. The sequence continues at coordinate 52,190,537 of NC_138200.1, read as the reverse complement.
AAGATTGAGACAAAATCACCTGGACCAACCCCCATGTACACCCCATTTTTGGCACTAAACGTTGCCATGAGATTCCAGATCTCTGGATGGGTTGATTTTTAGCCTCAGGAGTTATCTCCCCCCAAAGGGACCCATAACAAGTCATACTTCCATCCTGGAAAGGCAGACACTCAAAGTGATTATTGAAATATTTTTAACCAATGGCCAATTCCAGAGCTTTGTAATGCCCAGGAGCCCCCCCCCCCCCATTAAGCGATTCTTTGTTCAGGAAGAACAGGCAAATGTGTGCCCATTGGTCCCTGTGCCAGGGGGTTAGCATTTTTCTCTGGAAAGTGAATTGGGCATTATCATAGTCAGGTAGGACCTAGTCCCCAGGCAGGGGAGAACACTTCTCAACCCTGACCTTCATTCCTAGCTCAGAACACTGTTCTTTTGGATTCTGAGGGTTTTTTTTTTTTTTCTTTTTCCTTTCAGATAATTGTGTCGGGTTACATAAGGTTTTGAGATATGAACACTCAAAGAAAATTCCTCTGGGAACAGGTCTGAGAGGCTCCAGGCGCAGAAAGTGCTTTAAAGTGTTCAAAGAAAAATTCAGGTGTCTCAGCCCTCCACAATTTCTGAAGTAAAGTAAATGAGAGTAGCCAACAACTTTGCATGCATGTACTGTTTCCCATAGAAATGAACAAGCAAAAAGATAGATTTCATGTTGAAAGAAAATCCCTCGCTCTGGGAGCCCTGCAGAACCCAGCAGAGGTCATTTTCAGAGTGGGCAGCTTGGACAAGGCTGGTAGAAATGGAAATCGTTAGCAATCCTGGACCTCTCTGTCTCTCTTTTCCTTTCTGTATCTTAGGTAACATATGTAGTAAATACAAACCTTCAGTTTTCTAAGAAACATAAAATAAAAACTGGATTACTGGCAGAAAAGCCTTAAACTCTTGGTTCCTAGGACTCTGAGGGCACATTTTCCACACACCATGATTTTTATTTCATTTGCCTTAGAGGAGTGGCCCTCCAGCAGCTCTGTTGCATAAGGTGCTGCTGATTCCAAACTCCTTGTCCCCAACTGGAGACATACAGTAGGTTTTATCTAGGTCTGAGAAGAGTTCTGGAAGGGTGACATCGCGTTCCAAGTCACACTGGTTATAGTCAACAGGAGAGCTTGCCAGAGGCTTCTCACCAAGGAAGCAGAGGGAATATTTTAAATACCAAACAGCACTTTTTGCTTAAAGCACAAAGTGGTCATAAAAACCACTTAACAAGGGAAAATTAATGGAAGGAAGATGTCTTGAATGTGGGGGGGGGGAGCTTTACAAAGGACATGGAAAGAACAGATTTTACTATGTTGAAGGGATAGTAATATAGGAGAGTCTTTTTTCTCCTTTCTGTGCTAGGGTTGGAACCCAAGGCCTCACATATACTCTCACTGAGTTACATCTCCAGTTCAGAAAAGTAATTCTTTTTGGTATTGGGATAGAACCCAGTGGCTGTCTACCTCTGAGCTATACCCCCAGCCTTTTAAAAAAAAATTTATTTATTTATTTATTTATTTATTTTTTTTGAGATAGGGTCTCACTAAAGTTGCTGAAGCTGGCTTTGAACTTGACATTCTCTTGCCTAGTCTCCTAAATGGCTGGAATTAATAGGTGTGTGTCACTACTCTTAGCTCCAAGAAACTCAATTTTACCCAAAAATAATTCAACAAGTGGCTATTTACCAAAGATTTCACAGAAGAATTCTTATAAGGTATACTGTCCTTTCATTTATTCATTCCTTCTGTCCTTCAACATGCATTCATTGAGTGCTTACTGTGTTCAAAAAGAATTTATTGAGTGCTTTTTAAGGAAAGCAGTAGTGAGTAAGACAAATATTTTCCCTCCCCCATGGTACCTCTTGCTGACTGGCGGAACAGCCCTGAATCAGATCATTGTACTGTGGAGAAGCCACCGACAGAAGGAACTAGAAAGGAGAATCTCTTGATCTGTGGGAATGAGGGCCTCTTCTATTCTGGGGTCAGAGAAAGCATTCCTGGAGGAAGCAATGTTTCAGGTAGTGTGAGCACCAAGTGCAGGTTCTGCTGGCTCAGGCCCAGGGCAGGATGAGCCAGCTCACCTAGGGAGTCTCCTCTGGCAGTTCCCAGAGTCATGACAGCCAGCTTGGGATGAAGGGAACCCAGTTCTTCCAGGAAAGGAAGGGCAACCAGAGAGGTCACAGAGATCAGCTAGAGTGAGGAGGCAGGCAAAGTTGTGGTGGCTTTGGGGCTGGGGATGTGGCTCAAGCAGTAGCGCACTCGCCTGGCATGCGTGCGGCCCGGGTTCGATCCTCAGCACCACATACCAACAAAGATGTTGTGTCTGCTGAGAATTAAAAAAAAAAAAAAAAGAAGAAAAAAATGAAATTAAAAAAGTCAAAGACAATTAAAAAAAAAAAAGTTGTGGTGGCTTTGATTCTAATTTCATGGTATATGGGAGTATCTTGCTGGGCATGGTGGGCACATGCTTGTAATCCCAGCTATCTGAGAGGCAGAGGCAGTAGGAGTATCACAAATTTGAGGCCAACCTCTTCGACCTAGTGAGATCCTATCTCCAAAAAGAAAAAGATCTGGGGATGTAGCTCAGTAGTATAGTGTCACTGGGGAGCAGGGAGAGCAGGGGGTTGTAAACAGGAAGTAAAATAATTAGCCTTGCTTTATTTTCAAGACCACCATAGGCTGTGAAAAGAATGGACTGGTGGGAGTGGGGATAGGAGCAAAGAGCCCCCAATGGTTGCAGGGAGACTGTTGTGCTGACCAGGGCAACAGATGCTGGTGGCCTTATGGAGAAGCCAAGTGATTCATCTAGGGCCCATTGAAGAGGAAGGACACTGTGACCCAGACAAAGCAGATCCAGAGAGCAAGAGCTCTGGTTACCCACCTCCCACTGAGGCTAATTTGATAATTAAATTTAATTGCATTCATTGATGAAATGGATAGCATCAGGGAATGGACAGGGAAGGTTCAGATTATACACCAACGACTACTCCTCCTTCATGTGATTTATCTGTATGGTCAATTTTCAGGCTGCATTACAATGCTGTATAGCAGCTATTGGTACCCCCACTTTACATACAAGCAAATTGAGATTTAGAGAGGTTGGGAGATTTGTCTAAGGTCACCACCTGGTTGGTGACTGTCAGAGCTGGGATTGAAATAGGTAATCGCTGATCTGCCCTGGCACAGGTGACAAGTCCCAGGAATCCTGCCAGTACACTAACTCTGATTGAGAACCTATTCCTGGCTCAGGCCCAGGGTAGGATGAGCCAGCTGTGCCTGCCCAGGAGTCTCTGGTAGTTCCCAGGAGTCTTGTAAGCCAGCTCTCAATCTTCTCACTTGCGTGCATTCAAGCCATAAAAACACAGTTGGCCTTTATCTCCAGTGGCTGGGGCTTGTCTACTCTGGGCAGACCTGTCCTGCTAGTCAGAGGCAACAGCTCTGGGCAGGAACAAGCCCAAGGGACTGACTTCTGTACCAGAAAAATGTGTCTCGTGTTTTCATAGAAATTGGCCCCCCAGGGTAGTGAGGAGAGAAGTTGGGACAACACTCCCAGCAAAGGGAAGCCTGTGGGAAAAGGCCTGAGGGTAAAGCAAACACTGCTGGTTCCAGTAGCTGATGTCATCACTGAGGACAGAGGTGGGCTATGACCATGGAGGACAGAAACTGTCTGAGCAAGGCCTGGGAAGCCATGTTCCAGCATTTCCAGTGATCCTAAAGGCAAAGGGAGCCCTGGAGGTATAAAAAAGGACTAACTAATGGGGTGATGTTTCTGCGTTAGGAAGAGTTCTGTGATACCCACCTACCTGGGAAAAGGCAGCCTGTAGTATTCCTTAGTCAGTGATACCCTGGGGAGTGTCAGCTTCTGGACTGGAGATCACATGATGATGATAAAATCAGAGAGAACATGATGGAGCTCTCAGTGCCTTTAGATAGCAGACTTGGGGGGAAAGGATCTTTTTCTGAGAGACTGGCCTGCCATCACCCAGAGGGACATGGAGGGACTCTAAGCTGTCACTTGTTTTTTTGTTTGTTTGTTTCAAATGAAAATAACTGTAACTTGTTATATGTAGGTTCACTTACTTCTATTTGAAACTCACTGTAGCCAGGAGTGGTGGTGCACATCTGTCATCCCAGTTGGGAGGCTGAGGCAGGGGGATTGCAAATTCAAAGCCAGCCTCAGCAACTTAGTAAAACCCTGTCTCAAAATAAAATTTAAAAATGGGGCTGGGACCAGATACCATCAATAGATGAATAGATAAAGAAAATGTAGTGGGGTTTTATGCAGCCATAAAGAAGAATGAAATTATGGCATTTGCAGGTAAATGGAAGGAACTGGAGAACATCATGCTAAGTAAAATAAGCCAAACTCCGAAAATCAAGGGTAGAAAGTTTTGTCTCATACGCAGATGCTAGAGCAAAATAAAGGAAAATAGTGACAGGGGAGGGTGTTCAGATATCATAGGGAAGCTCAGGAGAGTAGAAGGAGATTGAGAGGGAGGGAGGAGGGGGGAAGAAAGACAGGAAAGGAATGAATTCAACAAAATTATGCTATGTGTATATATAAATATGCCACAGCAAATTCTGCCTTTATATATATAAAACACTGGTCAAAAATAAACTATTAAGTAAACAAGTGAAAGAAAGACCAGTAGAGTATAGGAAGGAGAATAGGGAGAGGGAGGAGGAGATAGAGAGGAATGGGGGGAAGATGGAAATGGAATAAATCAAATTCCTTACATGTGGGGCTGGGGATGTGGCTCATGTGGTAGCGCGCTCGCCTGGCATGCGTGCGGCCCGGGTTCGATCCTCAGCACCACATACCAACAAAGATGTTGTGTCCGCCGAGAACTAAAAAATAAATATTAAAAAAAAATTCTCTCTCTCTCTCTCTCTCTCTCTCTCTAAAAAAAAAATTCCTTACATGTATGATTTTGTCAAAACAAATCCAGCTATTATGTATAACTATAATACACTAATAAAACAAACAAACAAACAAACAAACAAATAAAAATGGGACTGGGGATGTAGTAGAGTGCCCTTGGGTTCAATTCCCAGTACTACAAATCAAACAAACCCGCTGTATTTGTTTCCCCTTGCTGCTGTAACCAATTACCACGAACATAATGCCTTAAAACAATACAAATGTGTTTGTTATTGTTGTTGTTTGTTTGTTTTTTGGTACCAGGGATTGAACTCAGGGACCCTTAACCATTGAGCCAAATTCCCAGCCCCTTTTTGTATTTTATTTAGATACAGGGTTTCACTGAATTGCTTAAAGCCTCGTTAAATTGCTGAGGCTGTCTTTGAACTCATGATCTTCCTGCCTCAGCCTCCTGAGCTGCTGGGATTACAGGCATGGAACACCATGCTTGGTTCAAATGTATTATCTTATGCTTCTGGAAGTCAGAATTTTGGAATGGGTCTCACTGAGCTAAAAAGCCAACGTGACAGCAGGTTGTTTCCTTCTGGGGGATATAGGGAAGCCCATTTCCATGCCTTTCCCAGCATCTAGAACCACCTGCATTCCTTGACTCATAGCTCCTTCTTCCATCTTCAAAGTGCCTTTACTACGCTGACCTCTGTTTCCATCATCACATCTTTCTCCTACTCTTACCCACAAGGGCCCTTGTGATTACCTTGAGCTGACTCAGATAATCCAGGATCATCTTCCCAACTGAGATCTTTAACTTTATCTCACTGGTAAAATCTCTTTCAACTTGTAAGGTAACATACCAACAGGTTCCCAGGGATTAGGGCATGGACATTTTGGGGAGGAGGCTGTTATTCAAACTAATATCCACTTTAACAAATAAAGAAAAAGAAAGATCAGCCTGGCATCTGGGAGGAGAATGGACTGGAAATAGGTAGACTGATGTTAGGGAGACCAGACAGGTGGTTGCTGTAAAGATCAGCAAGGAAGATGCTGGTGGTCTGTCTAGGTTGGAGGGGAAGACTGGACATAGGACATGTTTCAGAGGGAGGACAGCCTGGTTTAGGGGGCTATCTGGGTTAGGTGGGCAAGAACTAGAGATACCTGAGTGTAGAGATGGGCTGGTAGGGAATGTGACAGTGCCCTTTGGGGGGCCCAAGGGGCAAAGCAGGTTAGTGACAAGGACAAAGAGGGCATATAGAGATGTGTTACATCTAAGACACCCTTGGGACATCCAGGAGAGGAGCCTTAGAGGTAGATGGATCCACAGACTAGAGGGCTGTGATTCTTGGGATCCTCTCCTTTTATGGGCATACATGGACTCACCCTTCACCTTGATTTTTTTTAAATAAACCACACTATGTGTATTCCTTTTTTTTTTCCCGGTGGACACATCTTTTATTTTATTTTTATGTGGTGCTGAGAATTGAACCCAGCACCCCGTGCATGCCAGGCGAGTGTGCTATCGCTTGAGCCACATCCTCAGCCCCTCACCTTGATTTTTTGAGTCACTATCTCTATTTGATCCTAAGTTTTCTCCATTTCCAGATAAGAACTAAGAAGACATCTTGTTTCTGAAGCCAGGGTAAACTTGATATTTATTCTACGTGGAGTTTGAAATTTTTTTGTTTTTGTTTTTCTGGTGCTGGGTCTTGAACCCAGGGGCACTTAACCACTGATATATATTTATTTTGAAAAGTGTCTCGCTAAGTTGCTTAGGGCTTTGTTAAGTTGCTGAGGCTGGCTTTGAACTTGAGATCCTCCTGCTTCAGCCTTCCTAGCCACTGGGATTACAGGCATGCGCCACCATGCCCAGCCTCAAGTTTGTGTTTTATCAGTATTGAAAACATGAATTTAAATTATACAGAGGTTAAGTCATTTGCATGAGGGCCCTTGACTGGCTCATGACAGAGCAGGAAGAGTTATGTCACTTTCATTGCATGCTTGTGACTTAAACATTTTAGAGATACGGATGTTTTCTGTCTCTATTTGCCCATTCTGAGCAGATAGCCAACTAACCCTACTCACCATTTTGGGGCCCTAGAGATATGGAGAAGATGGCAGCAAAAGACTCATCCTGTCTTTTGAAAAGGACTGAGTTCACAGGAGGATCCATTCTGAGTGTCCCCAGAGAAAAGGAGAGGGGGAGCTTTCAGGCAGCCCAGCTCAGCAAGGAGAGGGAAGCGAGTCTCAGACCCTGGTGTCTGTTCCCTGGCAGAGCCCAGAATTGAAAATCCTCAAGGACTGAAGCCATGGTGATGTCCTTAGTATCAGAGAGGACTCATGACTGGAGGATTTTTGGTTTAGAAGAGCCCCTTGGAACGCACTGGGAAAGTGGAGTCCAGTGGAGACCAAAATTGAATTTCCCATCAACTTGGAAGATGGGGTCTCCCAGAAGGATTTATGATCTGTTTGGGGGCAATAAGGAAATGAGATATTTTGCATTATTTATGCTAAACTCTTATACTGTATTATGAGGTGCCTTCACTTTAAGTAGTGCAATTTATTTGTCTAGATCTGTCTGCCCCTCAACCAGTAATCTCCTGAAGGGCCAGTGCCTAGCACATACTTTAATTAGAGGTTGCCTGGGGTCTTCCTGAAAGTGATGGTTTAAAGGTGAGAAATTGAAAAGGGGACGCGTTTGGGACAAATCAGATAGACAAATTGTGGATGGATGGTGGTGGTGGTGGTAAAGGGTTTCCTCCGAAGAAAGCTTGGGGTGGGGGAGAAAAACGGGAAATGGGCCGGCTGGGGAGCCAGGGGGGTCCCTGGCAAGCGCCGCCCCCGAACCGGGGTACCGGCGCTAAGTGACGCAGCGCGGTTTGGCCGCTATGGGGCGCCGTAGCCCGCTCCGTTGCCCGGGGAACGGGCCTAGCACCGGACGAGAGAGGTCCAGCCCGCCGTGTCCTGCCCTGGCGCTACAGCTAGCCTCCCCGGCCTGGAACGGGAGGAGTTGCCGACTCAACCTCCATCCGGGATGGGGCCCCGCGCGGGGGCGCGTTGCCTCCGGGTCCAGGGGACCGCATCTGCCGCGACGGTTTGAGGCCCGGCCGCCCCTGGGGAGGGCGGACGGCCAGGTGCCGGGCCGAACCACTGGCCTGACCTTGGCCGGGCGGATCTGGCACCGCTGCCGCCACGCGCAGGTGAGGAGCAGCCGCCGCGTCTCTCACTTTGGAGCCTGGCCTGAGCCACGGTGTCGCGCGGCTGCTGCTGCCTGGCAGGGCCCTGAGCTCACCTCGACCTGGAGCCCGCGGCCTGGGATCCATGGACCCAGCAGAACGCTGGGCTTCTAGCATTCATCAGGTCTGCAGATCAGCATTGAGCGCTCACTGTGTGCCAGGCTCTGTGCCAGGAGCGGGGCCACGGGCGGCTCAGAACAGACGCAGCCTGTTTCCAGAGTATTTAGGAGGGGGTGGGGAGCAGGCGCCAGACACATGACTAAAGTGACTTTGGATCGAGTTAAGTGCTCTGGATATGAAATGGAGGGGGTGGCCAGGGAGGGTCTATCTTAAAAGGTGACTTTTAAGTAAAGAACTGGAGGTTGGAAAGGAGCCAGCAATGTGAACAGGGGAAGGATGTTTCTGGAAGAGGGAAAAGCAAATACAAAGGTCTGGAGGCAGCAGAGTACTGATATGGAACAGAAAGGACAAGAAGAGTCCTGAACTCCCGTGGTAGGGGTTTCAATTTTATTCTAGCAGTTGGAGGAAATCGCTGAAGAATTTTGAAAAGCTCAAATTTTGAAAAGCTCAATATGGCTATCGTAGTTCTGCCAATCTAGTTGTGCCTTCTAGAACTCTCTGGATCTCCATGTAAGGGGACATTGTTTTGCATATTGTTCATGGGAGAGAAAGTGAAGGCATCCAGGTCTGAGACCAAAGAGTAGAGAGATCTATGAGAACAATTTGAAATGATAGGATCTACCTCAGAGTGTTTTGAGGACTGAATTAAGTGAATTCCATTGAAGCACTTAAAACCTGGCCCAGAATAAGTGTCTCTAAATGTTCATGATGGCTATTATTATCATTGAAACTCTGTAGGAGAGCAATGATGGAGGCTTGGATTAGGATGATGGCAGCAGAGAGGGTAAGAAGTGGCTTCACTTCCTTACTGAAGGAGGGCTGGATTCAGGCATAGATGAGGGGTGGTCCCTACTTTTGTGGAACTGGTGGTTCACTGTGGGAGACCTGGTCTGTAAACAGATAATCAGAAAGATGCAATAAAAAACAACAGTGGGGCTTACTTAGTTACCCAGTTTCTTCCCCCTTTTGTTTTTGTTTTTCTTACTTTGTCCTGTCGAAACTTTGTTCTTAATGACTTGATCTTGGTGGGTGTTCCCCTAGGCCTGGCTTCTACTACAATCATATGAGTTGATTTCCTGGTTAAAATCAACAACCCTTGCCTCTCTTCAATGACCTTGTTTCTGTTCCCTGTTGCTCCCTCCTTCTTGTCCCGTTTCCTTCACTTAACTTGGATCCCAAACAGTTTGTAGTGGTTGCTGCAGGAGAAGGACACAGAAATGTTTGTACACCATGTCAACTCAGAAATGATTGAGATTTCAAGCTTTTCTTGCCATAGCAACCAACTTCAGCATATTGTTTATGAGAGAGAAAGAGAGGGCCCAGCCACATCTGAGAGCAATGACTGGAGAGGTCTTTGAGAACAGCTAGAAGTTACAATTTTCTGGGAATTATGTGATATGCATCTCAGAATTTTGAGGCCAGAGATTTTTCTGGCACCTGTGGGGAAGTTTAATAAGCAAAGTACTTGACCCTAAAAGTCTTTTGTATAACAACTTTTTTCACTGTAAAACAATGAGCATCATGAAACATTTTCTTTCCAGCTTCCCTTTATGGGTTAAAATTGGGCGTCTGTATAATACAGTTTTTAAATGAGCAGCTATTAGATCTTGGTGAAAATTATCTCAAAAGTGAATCCTGAGAAAAAAGTGAAAACTTGTTTAGAAATACTTGCAGAAAAATATCTCACTTAAAAAATTAGGAGAAAGAAAAGATGCTTGGGGACAAAACTTTACTGTAGAGCGTTGCTTCCCTCTGGGTTATGGAGGTCAAATGAGGTTGAACTGGCCTTTGGCTGACAACTAGAACAGGGTCCTGCACAGCCACTTAGTTTGTTGTCTAGGGTCTGATTCCAGCTTTAACCAGACATCTGACAGTGCTAGGAAGTTCTGTGGCTTTTCGCATAGTTCTGCAGCTGAGCAACTCAGAATTGCTCTTAAGAGTAAGAAAGCAGGCTGGGGATATAGCTTAGTTGATAGAGTGGTTGCCTTGTACCCCTCAAACCCCAGCAACACCCCCCCAAAAAAAGTTAAAAAGTACTTAACTCAAACAAGCACTCTTATTACACAGTTGTTAGGCAGGAATTCCGTGTTTGTTTGGCCTGATACAAGGCTCTGCATTATACTAATTCATTTGGTCAACGTGACAACCCAGTGGAGCCAGGAGGGGAAGAGGTGACATCTCTTAATTATTTATTATTTGACATAATAATGATAATTTGAAATAATAATTGTGTGTGTCTGGGTTACTGGGAATCAAACTCAGGGCTTTGCATATGTTAAGCATGCACTCTACCACTGAACTACACAGCCCAACTCACTTTTTTATTTTTTAAAGCAGTTAAATGCTCATGATTAAAAAATTTCAAACAGTATCAAGATAAAGACAAATCTCTGGGGCTGGAGTTGTATCTCAGTAGTAGAGTGCTTACCTAGCATGTGTGAGACACTGGGTTTGATCCTCAGCACCACATAAAAATAAATAAATAAAATAAAGGTATTATGTCCATCTGCAACTAAAAATCAAATATATATTGAAAAAAAAAGCAAATCTCTCTCTCAGCCCCAGCCCTTGGGCTGCTAGATCTTTCCAAAGGCCTCCCTGTATTTCATTTCTTATATTTCCTCCCTAAGAGAATTTGAACATATAGAAATACAAATGTCTTTTTCCCCCTTGGTTTCTATTCACTTGGTATCTCACTCTACAACTGAACATCTTGCTTGTTTACTTAACTGTATATAAAAGATCATTTTGTCCTTTGCTTTTGATGTTGTATGGCATTTCTTTGTGGGGATGTGCCATAGTATTTTATACTTGTTTCTGTCCTTTATTATAAACAACTTTGAAATGAATTTTGTGTCTTTTGCAAGTATATATATAAGATAAATACCTAGACATGGAATGTCTGGGCTAAAGGGTATGTGTTCTCCATTTTGGTAGACAATGCCAAATTGCCTTCTAGCTACCTTTTTTGAAAAATGAGTAAAGAAGAGACCAAAAGAGATATAGATTCATGATTTATTCAGTTCCTCTATCTATGAGCAGCAGTGTAATAAACAGAAAACATTTCTATCTCCAGGCCTAGCCCTCTTCACTGAATCCAACCTATCTTTCCCCATGGGTAGCTCAGATCCCTGGACCCTCCAAGCTTCCACTTCAGTCCTGTCACTTAGAGAGAGAGAGAGAATTTTTATTTATTTCGGCGGACACAACATCTTTGTTTGTATGTGTGCTGAGGATTGAACCCGGGCCGCACGCATGCCAGGAGAGCGCGCTACCGCTTGAGCCACATCCCCAGCCCCTGTCACTTTCTTTTCTGACCCCAGTACCCTACCCTCTCAGTTCTTTGGACTTTCCGATAACCCTTTTTAGTAGTTAAATTGATTCTGAAGTCCTCAGACATTGCCGAAATCCAGGGCTAAGACTTTGTACTTTAGCTTGTTTGTTTGGACAATACATAAATTTCAGAAAAACAAGAACAACATTTCTTTTCGTGTGTGTGTGTGTGTGTGTGTGTGTGTGTGTGTGAGAGAGAGAGAGAGAGAGAGAGAGAGAGAGAGAGAGAGAGAGAGACAGAGAGAGACAGAGAGAGAGAGAGAGAGAGACAGAAAGAGAGAGAGAGAGAGAGAGAGAGAGAGAGTCTCTCACTGTGTTAGCTGGATGGCCAGCTCTTTTAATCAAAAATTTAAGCTGGGCATGGTAGCACATAACTGTAATCCCAGCAGCTCAGGAGGCTGAGGCAGGAGGATCTCAAGTTCAAAGCCAGCCTCAACAACTTAACAAGGCCCTAAGCAATTTAGCGAGACCCTGTCTCAAAATAAAAAACAAAAAGGGCTGGGGATATAACTTAGTGGTTAAGCGCCCCTGAGTTCAATCCCAGGTACAAAAAAAAAAAAAAAAGTATAATCAAAATCTTGTTGGGTGCTGTGATACACACCTGTAATCCATCCCTCTCAAATTAATCAAAGTGTGTATGTGTGTTACTGGGTATTGAACCAAGGAACACTCTACCACTGAGCTACATCCCCAGCCCTTTTACTTTTTTTTTTTTTTTTTTTGAAACAGAGTCTTGCTAAATTACTGAGGCTAACCTCAAACTTGTGATTCTTCTGCCTCTGCTTCCTGAGTTGCTGAGATTACAGGTGTGCTCCACCACACCCACTTTTTAAAAATTTGTTTTTTGGTACTGGAAATTGAACCCAGGGATTCTTTACTACAGAGCTATATCTCTGGTCCTTTTCATTTTATCTTGAGACAGGGTCTCACTACGTTTCTGAGGCTGGCCTCGAATTTCTAATCCTCCTTTTTCTATCACCAGAGAGTCTCTGGGATTACAGGTGGGCATCACCAAGCTTGGCCATGCCCAGCTTGTGTATGTGTGTGGGGGGGCATTGCTGGGGCCTCATGCATGCTAGGCAAGTGCTTTACCAATGAGCTACACCCCCAGCACTTTTCTTTTGTTGTTTTAAGACAGGATGAGTAGCTGGGATTACAGGTGAGCGCTACCATATCCAACTAATCAAAATCTTTTGGACCAAAAGAATTTGTAGTCACCAACTAACTCTGTGAGAAAAAATGTCAGCTAAGAGTTGGCTGCCCGGACTTTCAGGGCAGGCAGCATGCTTCTTGGTCAGCTTGGGTGTCTATTCCCGAGTGCTGCTGCAGCTTTGAGGGAATTCTGCCCAACAGCAGCATCCCTCATATGAAGTCTCAGACAAATGGTACCTCTCTGGGCCAATAGTACCCTGATTTGGAGTCAAAGCCTAGCCCAGGGATGTATATAGCAAGCCCTTGGCCTCAGATTGTGACCCATTCTGGATTTAGCTAGTTGAGAGGTACCTACAGCTGCTGCTGGGCAATGGGGACATATCAGTCATATTCCTGTTTTTCCTTCTGGGAACTCCTCAGGGTACAGGGATGTTCTGGTGTTGGAATGATAAAGGGAAAGCCAGGCTTGGGATGTAAATTCATAGGTTCCTTTCAAAGTAATTGCCCTGGTGATGGTGTCCCTGGAAAGCCAATGTGCAAGCCAGAGAGATTTGCCCCAGATGGGAACCACTCAACTCAACTGTATTCATAGGTCTTGACCTGATTACCTTGCAAAGATTTGCTTTTTATTTAGAATGCCAGCTCTTTGATCACCTTTGTCACCTTTGATTGCAGGTGACAAGATTAGAATGAATCCAGTATACTACTTCTTATGACAGTGTGTTCCTTGGGGCCACTGACTTAAGAAAGCAACCTCAATCAACCACATCATAAATCTTGGACATAAACCTTGTAGACTGTCAGCCACAGTCTAGAGACAGAAAGACAAACCAGAGAGCTATTTGAGGGTAATTATAATGTCTACCATTTAGTGAACATTTCTGTGTCAGGAATTTGCTTACAGTGTCATTGGTCTATATACCACTCTAGGGAGTATCCATACCCCATGCCCATTTTTCAGATGAGGAAACAGTTCTTTCAGTTAGTGGATGCAGAGTCAGGAGCCAACCTAGATATGTTTCTTCAAAGCCAGGGCTCTTTTTCCCTTGTGTGGCTTCTTATTGAAGATAGAATAAGTGTCCATAAGAGTGTACTTAAGTCCCTGAGAGAAACCTTAGGTCATTCCATTTAGCTTTGAGGTGTGACTCCTCTGAGGTGACTTCAAATACTGTCAAGCTTGGCCTGCATGATGCTGTGCACCTTGGGTGGGCTGAAGTGGCCCTATGGAATGGATTGCAGTAGAAGTATCGAAGGCAGGACAGTATGGACCAGATGGCTTTGGGTGGGGCAGGATTTCATACCATTTATCATGCCCACATTTCCTTTTATTTCAGATGTTTTCAAATCAGCGAACATTTACTGAGCATCTGCTACGTCCAAGGTACAGTTCCGGGGATTTGGGGGAAGACATGTGGGGGGACAAAGGTGAATGAATCACAGCATGTTAACTGCCTTTGAGGGAAGCTTGTGTATTAGGGGCAGATATATGGGGATGGCAAAGCGTTCCAAATGGCCTAGTGACAGTTCCAGTAAGGACTGAGCATAATGGCCCCTGACCCTGCTTCCTGGATGAGGGGATGCTTGCAGTGGGATCTGAAAATCAAGTCATCTTTTCTTGAGCTGAAGAGTAAGAGGTGTTTCAGGCAGATGTGCTGAGATGGGGTCTGCCATATTTTTTTGCATAGTCAGATTCTGGGCCAATGGGCAGGGGCTCCCGAAAGGAGAGTCCGGCTGCCAGGATTTTGTCCCTGGCTCCTGGCCTTACCACCACGAGTTAGCCTCTCTTCCCAGATGCAGTGCTGCCTGCTTCTGCTGGAGTCCCATCTTGGGCCCAGAAGATAGTGGGGGGTGGGACCCTTCTGTAAGGTCAAGACCATCCCTTCCTGTCCTGCATGTCATCTTTGGACACCAGGCCAGCTATTGGGCTCAGGGAAGCAGAGCAGGGGTGGGGGATTGCTGCCACCTGGTGGTCTGGCTGTGGCCAATGCCTGGCCTTTTCTAGAGCTCCCTGAAGTGAGTCAAAGAGTATTAGCCCACCTTTCTGTGTAAATCTACCACAGGACCAGATTTACCTAGAGAAACATGGTCATTTCTGCTGCTGGAAGAAACCAAAGAGGAATTTTCCCCTCTTGGGTCCTGGCTCTTCTTCCTAAGAAACCCTAGGCAGCCCTTCTGAGGCACAGGAAAGAGGTCCTGAGTTTCTAGTCCTGAAGGGATTATATGTCTGTTGAGGGGCAGAGGCCACACCCCCATCTGAGCACCCCCACTCCCTCTTTCCCTTAGAAAAGGCTAAGGGGGCCCTCTCTGAAACTTGCATTTGGACTTCAGGATGGAGATGACTAATCCTAACAGAATCAGCATGTGTTCTCATGGCTCTGGCCCCAGACTGATATTACCAGATGAGAACATGTCTTATTGGGTTTCACTTTGATGGCTGTGGAGACAGAGCACTTTGAGTAACAGGCAGCCACATTGTGTCCTGAATAAACCCTGGACCTTCCTACCTTATCTTGGTCAGACTGGGACCAGAGCCTGCTTTGGGGCTCTGGATAGCCCTCTACTACCACCCTCTCTGCACTGCCTCTTTTTGTTGGGCTAGGATCCCAGGTTCCCTGCAGTGTGCTTGGGAGGTGGCTTTACATATCTGCCTGTTTTCCCTGCTAAACCTGGCTGCAGGCATGGGACCCTGGGCTCCCACCTGGACCTCCTCTGGCTAATGCTGTACTCTTTCTCCCTCTGGAGATGAACATCTGCAACAAGCCTTCCAACAAGACAGCCCCTGAGAAGAGTGTGTGGACAGCACCTGCACAGGCCAGCGGACCTTCCCCAGAGCTGCAAGGCCAGCGGTCCCGTCGGAATGGGTGGAGTTGGCCTCCTCACCCACTTCAGATTGTGGCCTGGTTGCTGTACCTCTTCTTTGCTGTGATCGGCTTTGGGGTCCTTGTTCCTCTCCTGCCTCACCACTGGGTGCCTGCTGGCTACGCTGTATCCTTAGGAAAGTGTGAGGCTAGTGCATGGAAGAGTAGGGACATTGGATGGATGGAAAACAGAGG
Organism: Spermophilus citellus; assembly: GCF_964194105.1. Taxonomy (NCBI): domain Eukaryota; kingdom Metazoa; phylum Chordata; class Mammalia; order Rodentia; family Sciuridae; genus Spermophilus; species Spermophilus citellus. The sequence continues at coordinate 52,174,741 of NC_138200.1, read as the reverse complement.
CTTGAAGCTGGATCCAGAGCCTCAAGAATCACAGTGTGGGGCAGAGCAGGGCAGGCCCAGCTGCTTCCCAGCCTGATCTCCAGCCCACACCAACTCCTCCTCTGATAGGGCAAGTGGGTGGATATAAAGTACCTTAGAGCATTGAAACCCCTTAACAGAAGGGTCTTATCACCTGCAGTGTCACAGGAGCCATCAGAGGAGAGAGAATTAGAGCTTCTTCAGGTTGATTGTGCCCAGAGCTAAACAGATAGCATATTGGGGAGTAATTATTCTATTTCTCAAAGAGTTTGTCATGGTAGAATTCTTTTACATTGTAAGTTTCCTAGTATATTTAAAATGTGGTTTTATTTACAGACAGATTATTATGTTGTTCCCAGAATTTTTTACAAACTCACTGATTTTGTAAATCAGACCCTTTTTAGGGTGAGAGTGAATGTGACAAGAGGTGGCATAGAGATACCCTAAAAGCTCTTAGGAATAGTGACAAACATGGACTTGACTGGGCCTAGTGTGACTGCCCCAGCCCTGGCCACAACACCCAGGAGTTGTAAGGCTGAGGGCCTCTATGTGCCCTGTTGGGAGTTCCTAGGGGAATGTCATGCTGTGTGCTAGAACAAAGAATCCTGGGAGAAGAAGACCAGAGCAAGAGGAGCCTGGGGCATACTCAATGGCCAAGTATGGTCCCAGCTTAACCCCTTCAGGTCTGCACATGACTGAGCAGCTTCTCAGCTTCTCTAGCTTTGGGTCTCAGCCTCCTCTGACTTGTAGGAAGGGTGATCCTTGCTTTCTGCAGGTGGGTGGGGACGAGGAGCACATTAGGATGGGTGTGAGCACCAGAAGGCATGAACCATAAGGAGAGCATGCGCTCTTGGGAGACTGCAGAGCCCTAGGCTGGTGTGTGACAAGGTTCAAGGGCAGGTGAGTGAAGGACTCTAGAAAAGATTGTCATCCTCAGACACCAGCAGTGTCATTGGGGTCTCCCTGGTTTACTAGAGTGCAAAGTTGTCAGCTATATGAATGGAAAGCTGACCTTTCCTTGAGGTGATCAACAGGCCTTAGTGCAGTTAGGTGGAATGCTTTGTGGGACATTCCTCCTAAGGTCTAGAGTGGATACATTCCCCCACTCGGGTTTACCTGGCTTTCTGCTGTCAAGGTACCTGGGAAACCAGATGAATAACCATGGTTTGGAGTGAGCAGAATCAGAAAATAACAATAAACAAAAAAGTAACTAAAATTTATTGAGCAATTATAGGTGCCAGGTACTGTCAGCCATTTTACATGGGTCATCTTATTCCTTATAATAATCCTGTAAGGAAGGTATTCTCCCCATTTTACTAATGAAGAACTGGGGCTCAGAGAGAATAAGTGACTTCCTGAGGTCACTGGTATCCAGAGAGGCCAGAAGGGCTGCTTGGCAGTCTGACTGAGGAAGTGGGATCATCTGAGGGTTTGGTCTTACCCACATTCACTGTCCATCCACTCGGGTTATGTAGCAGCTCCCAAAGTCACCTGGTTAGGCACCTGACCAGGGCTTCCATCAAAAGCCTCCTTCTTTTGCAGACTCTCTCAAGGCCCTGAGGAATGAGGTAGGGTAGTGGTATGTATCAAGGACCCACTGTGGGCCTGGAACTGGCCTGAGCCCAAGAAATGCAAAGATGAGCACTGAGTGCTCAGCTGCCAACTGGAGGAAAGGCTAGTAGGTTGGACGTGGTGGTCACACCACATTGTAAATATGGGGTAGGAGCTCAGAAAGCAGACTGGAAGCAGAAGAAGGGCACCTATACTGGCCTCACACATCTAGAAATGCACTTACTGCTCCCCCTTCCCATATATAGCCTCTCCCAACATGCTTTGGGCTCCTCCCCCTTCCTCTGATACTGATATCATCAGTCACCAGGTCCTATTGATTTCACCTTCTTTTAAAAAAATGTGTTGTTTTTAGTTATACAAGACTGTACAATGTATTTTGATAATATTATATATACATGGAGTGTAGCTTCTCATTCTTGTGGTCGTACATGATGTGGAGTTACGCTGGTCATGTATTCATATATGAGATTTCATCTCCTTAATAGCTATCAAACTTATCCTTTCTCCTCACTGCCATCAGTCTTCCTCTCTGGCCTATTTTCTTTCCAAGCAATGCCTCCTGCATGCCCTCACTCCTGTAGCCATAGTGTTCTTAAAAAAAAAATGGTAACAATTCCATCTCAAAAACCTCTAGTGGTTTTTTCCTATCTAAGAAATGAGGTTCAAGATCTTTATATAGCCTTCAAGCCTCTCCATCTCTGGACTCTGCCTGTCCCCCTGGCTTCTTCTTATATTATTCCCCCTGTTCTCTATTTTGACAACACTGGAAGCCCCCTTGCCTCTTTGCCTACCCCCCAGCACTCAGCTGAGTCAGAGGTCAAGAATTAGTAGCCTATGGCCAATCTGATTTTGTAAAAACTGAGGGATAATTAATACAAACAAAATACTCATCTCTTATTCACAGGTGTATTTTGAAAATTATTTATTTCCTTAACATTTAAATATTGAGAGATCTCACATAAAACTCCAGATTTCTAGTTCCTTTTGAAAAGCCAGAATTTGGCAACACAGACCCTCCTTCTTGTGTGGCAGCTCTGAACTGGGACCACATATCAGCTACTCCTCTCATCGACACCTTGCATGTTCCCAGCAGCCTCAGTACCCAGTAGGCCCCCTTTCCTCCTTACCTTACCTCACCATCAAGGGCCCTGTTGTCCTTTCTTCTCCATGTCTCAACTGAGACCATACTTCCTTGGGGAAGCCTTCCAGAATCTTTCAGACTAGATGGGGGCTCTCAGTTACAAACACACTCTCCTGTGAACTTTCTTCATTTAATTAGCCTGTTATTTGATTAATATCTGCATTTCCCACCAGATTGTAGGCTCCTCGGGGCTGGGAACCAAGTCTGTTTAGCCCCTGTCATATTCCTCAGTGCCTGGCATAAAGATCTCAGAAAACAGTTGAATGAATGAACCAGAGGGTAGGCAGCAGAAGTGCTAGAGCAGGCAGGAAGTTTAATGTTTGACCATTAATTGAGTGTTTAAAAGAGGCTCATATGGTGAGATGCTGTGGTTGGTGGTACTGGAGAGGTTTGGGAGGAGCCAGAGCAAAAGGGACCTTTGCCCTGAGCTGAGGCATGAACTTCATCTGGAGAGCCCTTGAGAGCATGAGGGCCTAAGGTTTAAGCTTTTAAAAGCTCACTGTGACCATGTGAAGGGAACTCTCAAGGGAACACAGACAGGAGGGGCAGAGTCAGGAGGCTCTTGAGTGACCCAGGCAAGTGGTAAAAACCTGACCATGGCAGTGACCATAGGGATAGAGGTCAGTGGTAGCCATGAGTTGCCTCAGCTATGGTATAGCACATTAGGGTGGAGCTTGGCATTTGGCTACTGGGAGGGAGAGGAAAGGAATTTGGACAGCTGATAGTGAAAGATGGAGGAGAATTATGATGAATCTATATGATGGAGGGATGATATCTGGTCACCAAGAGAATGGATAGAGGTTCACAGGTGAGGAGATGGAAGAAGGAAGGGTAGGTAGATGACTATATGAGTGGAATCTTATTGGTTAATTTTTACAGTTAGACAAGTTGACGGCATACTCATCTCCTAAATTTCTCTCAGTTACTAAGTAGATAGGCCCTGGGACAGATATGTTTCAGCTCCAGGAGTTAGCCATTCTGCCCCTGGGCAGGCCCTGAACATGTCAGGCCATCCCAAACACTCATCCCAAGTCTCTAAGAGCCTGGTCCCCCTATCTGCAAGTGGTTCTCCACCTGGTCCGACTGCTGAAAGGGAATGGCTGCTTCTGTCTTGGAGCTGACTCCCTGTGAAAGCAAGATAAACAAGTTCAGAACTTAAAATTTATTTATTTATTTATTTGCTGGCTTGTTTGTTGTTTGGTCCCAGGGATTGAACTCAGGGGCACTTAACCACTGAGCCACATCCCAGCCCTTTTTATATTTTATTTAGAGACAGGGTCTTGTTAAGTTGCTTCAGGCCTCATTAAGTTGCTGAGATTGGCTTTAAACTTGAGATCCTCCTGCCTCAGCCTCCTGAGATTCTGGGATTACAGGCATGTGCCACTGTGCCTGGCAGAACTTGAACTTTCGGTCCCTGGACCCTCAGACCTTCTTTCATCTCACTTCATCATCTGGAATCTGAAACTAGAAAGAAACTGGCCTGAGTTCAGACCAGTTAGGACCTATCAGGGCCTGGAGTGGTAAGGCCCCTGGGTTAGGCCCTGGGTGGCAGCAGGAAGCAGTGGCCCCTCTACTCCATTTGGGGCCCATGGGTCCACTGAAGAGGGCTAACGAGGAGGTTCCTAGAGAGCTGGAGGCAGGAGGTGTCACAGGAGCTCTCTGCATAAAGGTATTTAATATGGGGCGGGGGAGAGAAGTTTTCTGGCTACAGTATGTGGGCAGGGCTTCCAGCCAGCAGAGTGTGGAGTGAGTCTTTAACCTGTTGGGCCAGTGCATGGGTGTCATCTTTGCTGGTCACCTCGTGGTGCACCTGACTGCAGTCTCCATCGATCCAGCAGATGCCAATGTACGGGACAAAAGCTATGCAGGACCCCTGCCCATCTTCAACCGCAGCCAACATGCACATGTCATCGAAGATCTGCACTGCAACCTGTGCGATGTGGACGTGTGAGTTCATGTGTGTGGATGTGAGTGTGTGGACCACATGTGTGCCTGGGGGCCTGCCAGTGGGGTACTGGATGGAGAGGGGCATGCGAGGCCTTCACATTCAATCTCATGCCTCAGCACCCTCATTTTTCTCATAGACAAAAGTCTTGATGGAATGACCGAGAACTGGTAGAAAAGTGAGAAGAGGTGATTGAATAAATGAGTTATAGAATTTCTGACGGTTCAAGTAGGAAACATTCGGCACTGCTACTGCCACAAATGACTAACTTTGCCTGTTAAATCCCCTGATTTATAAGCACCCAGAAGGGACAGGAGGAAAGTCAATGCTTGAGTATGCTGGGCCATGCACTGTGTAGAGGCCCCCTACCAAGTATGCAGCAGCTTTCTCCCTTCACAGAGGCAAAAATAACCTATCACTCAGAAAGCTGGGAGGTTGCTCTGAAGTCACATAGCTACTGAACAACAGAGCCAGGGTTACAACCCTGGTTGCCTGGCCCCTGAGCAGATTCTGTTAACCCTTGGTTACTCATGAGGAATAACCCAAAGATGCCAAGAAACTTGCTCCAAGTCACACGGCTAGTGAGGAGAGGGGTCAGAATGTGGAGCACCCATTCACCCTCTAGGGCCCATCCCTCTCCTCCCCTTCTGGGTCTTTCTAGTCTCCCAGCCTTAGATGGGGGATGAAGGATGGGGTATTATCCACAGCAAGCTTCACATTTGAAATCTGAAGACCTAGACAGCCCTTCATAAGTGGTCTGTCCATGGGAACCAGAAAGCCCACACATGAAGGTGCTGAGGACTTGGGCACTAGGCCATCCTGTCATTCCTTACCAACCAGTCGGTGTAAGCCACTAAGAAGTGGCTCTGGTGCTCTTCCATTTTAGGGGCTGACTCTTCCACATTCCCTTTGGCATTTGCTGGTGCCTGCTGGGGATGGGACACTCCCACTTGCATCCTAATGTAGCTTCTCCTCCTCTGACCCTGCCATGAGCTCCCTTAATGCCCACACAGCTGGCAGCTTGCTCCTCTTCTTTTGGCTCCCTTTCTATTAGTCCACACAGACTGAGGTTTTCTAGAAGAATGCCCGTATAAAGCCCCTCCTGCAGTGTCAGGGAAAGGGATCCAAAATGGCATTTTAATGAAGAGCAGTGCAGGCCCTAGGCCTAGCAGCCTGCTCACTGCTGTTCTGGACCTCACACTTGCATCTTCTGGCCTGGTGAGCCTTCCCTGAGCAGGATCCCATAATGGAGCCCCTCCTTCCTTCTTCCTGGTCCCTCAGCGTCGCCTCTAGAAGTCTCACCCTGCAGATCCACAAGGGGGCGCGCGTGCTTCTCTGCCAGGCGGTAATTGGGCTCCGGGCCGGTGCTGGAGGTCATTACACCCACTGCTCTTGAGTGGGCCACGAAGGGCAAGGGCCAGGGTCCGCCCTTGGGGGGTCGATAAACCACGCGGTGCCTTCCACCCGCAGGAGTGCACGCTCTAAGCACTGCAGTGCTTGCAACAAATGCGTGTGTGGTTTTGATCACCACTGCAAGTGGCTCAACAACTGTGTTGGCGAGAGGAACTACCGGTGAGACACCCTGGGCATGGGGGTACCCCTGTCGGTGTGAGCCTCTGGCCTTGTAGCCTGCTTGTAAGAAGGGGTGGGAGAGGGGGACCTAGGCTCCTCTTTGAGAGTGGTGCTCTTGGGGTGTGGCTGGAACGTGTAAGGATGGGCTTGGGGTCTTCCACCTTGCTGGCCTGGTTAAAGGTGGGAAGCCTGAAAAGAGGCTACTCATCTTCAGCTTTGTCCTGTGATTTTGGCTTCTGAGTAGTTGGGGCTGTGAGGTCAGGGGCCAGGCTCCCATTTCAGCCTGGGCCCTTCTGAACTCTTGGCCCTTACTAAGCTGGAGCTCTGGGGTGCTGACAGCTGCCCATGGCTGGGCCAGGCTCTTTCTACACAGTGTGGCATCTGCTTTACTGGGTGTCCTGCTCCTGGTGCTGGTGGCCACTTATGTTTTTGTGGAGTTCTTTGTCAACCCCATGCGGCTGCGTACCAACCAACACTTTGAAGGTCAGTTGGGTTCCAGGCTTACATCCCCACCATCCCCAGGGTCTTTCCTGGTGACTGGTTTCAGACCTGGCTGAGCACAGTGTGCCTATGCCTTGCAGTCCTGAAGAATCACACCGATGTGTGGTTTGTGTTCTTGCCTGCTGCCCCTGTGGAGACCCAGGCTCCTGCCATTCTGGCCCTGGCTGCCCTACTCATCCTTCTTGGCCTGCTGTCCACAGCCCTGCTTGGCCACCTGCTCTGCTTCCACATTTACCTCAGTAAGTGCTGTCTTACTTATCTCCCCACCACCTGCCTAGACTACAGGGTGGTACCTCCTTGAACTGTAGGGCCCTGAAATCATGCCCCTCACCAGTGCTGGCTCTCCTACCCATGGCTTAGGCTATATGGGGACAGAGGTTTCAGTGGGGGACTAGGTGCCTTCCCTCCCCATTTATGAGCTCCAGGGTCTCCTTTCCACTGCTGAACTCTCTTCTCTCCAGTGTGGCACAAGCTCACCACCTATGAGTACATCGTGCAGCACCGCCCACCACAGGAGGCAAAAGGGGCCCACAGGAAGCTTGAATCATGTCACCCCAAGATGCGACCAATTCAGGTATATAGCTGGCCTGCTGAAGGGGTCAGAGATGGGCCTGGGTGAGTGGGGGCTGGACTGTGCAGTGAAAGCCAATGAGTATACAGGGCAAGGCAATTCTGCAAGCCTGGAACAACAGTCAGAATATGGGGTGCTGGGGCAGAAGGGCATATCTTGTACTAGGTTCAAACATGCCACCAGTACAGCCAGAGGAAACCCTGCATGTCTGTGGCCCCGTGTGTGTACCTGTCCAGGCTCCAGGCATGTGCTGCAGAGAGCAGAATGTGGAGCCTAGATGCAGGCAGGTCAGGGCTACAGAATAGAGAGAGGGATGGACCAATGACTGGTTCAGCAGCTGGGTGGCCAGGGTGGATCCTCAGTTCTCTCCATCTGTGATCTTGAGCCCTTATACCCATTAGTCTATTTTATCCTTTGAACAGCCCATTTTTATCCTTTGAACTGTCACCAACCTTTGGTGCAAATGAGCACATTTAGGCCTAGAAAAGTTAAACAGAAGCTGGGGCTGGGAAGATTTAAGGCCTCTGCACACTGAAGCAGGAACCCTCCAGCCTAGGCTCTAGTCTGGCCCGCCCAGCCAGCCCAGCTGCTGATGAGCCTATCACCATTCCCACGCCCATGGTTTCCTGAGGTCAGCAACTGGGGGTGGAGGTGGTCCAATCCTCAGAGCCCTGAGGGACTGGGGAGGAAGGGGGCCCAGGCAGGCTTTACTGGGAAGGCTGAGCCCTAGATCCCCAATTCTCATGGCAACTGGACACAAACACAGGCTGGTGGGCGGGTTGGAAGAACACTTGGGACCCACCTCCCTTGTTCTCATTGCTGGGGCTGAACTCTGCCTGTGGGCCAGGATGGGGAAGTGCTGGCAATTGGTGGAGAACCCCTGCATATCACTGTATGCTTGCCCTGGTGCTGGGTAAACACAGTGGCAGCCATTCTGAGGAGTGGGCATCATCCCCATCCCCACATCACAGAAGAGACTGAGGCTCAGAGAAGCCAGCAAGAGACTTTCTCAAAGCTTGTGGCTCTGCCCATTGAGGGAGTGCTGGTCCTGGGGTGCTCGGAATCCAGGGCCCTTTACCCTCACCCTGCTTAGGCTTTGGGCCCAAATGTGGCAGCAGTGGACACATAATTTCTATTCTTTTCATCTACAAAGGAGTTGAGGGAGGCCTACCCAATAGGAGCTGGGTGCATGTCCCCTCTTACAAAAGAGAGCTGAGGTGTTATTGTACCATTTGGGAATACACAAATGTTTCAGGGTTTCTGAGAGAGCATCCTGAGGGACAGCTTTGAGAAAAGGGAGATTAGAGTGGGTATGCCCTGGATCCTCTCCCATCCCATATCAGGTTGGGTATGCCCTGGATCCTCTCCCATCCCATCCCAGGGGTCCTAGGGCAGGCTTTGCCCCTCTCTGCTGGACGCTGGAGGGGGCTGAATCCGCACTGGGGGAGGGGAAATATGTGCAGGAAATGGGATGAGGCAGCACACAATTATAATCCCAGTTACCCTGGGGGCTAAAGCAGGAGGAGTGAGCATTCCAGGTCAGCCTGGGCAGCTTGGGAAGACCCCTCTCAAGATACCAAAAAAATTGGAGAAGGCTACCTTAAGGCCCCAGTCCCTGTGACTGGCCTCTGACCCCTTATCCAGGGCTCCTTTGATTAGTCAGGCACCTCCACACCTCTCCCTAAAGGGTGCAGCACTTGCCTGGGGCCTCTGTCTTTGCACCTGTGCAGCCAGCCGCTGCTGACTGGGCTCTGTCCTCTGTCCCCCAGATCTGCCAGGGCTCCTGCAGGCAGTCTTCCCACCCCCATCCAGCAGGAATGCGGGAGGGGCTCCTCTCTGGAGCCGTTGCCCCTAAACATAGGCTTGTTTTAGAGACAGAGTTACAGTGTCTCTGCATTAGTAAGGACGCCTCGGTATCCGTGGAAACGGCTGCGATCCAGTGACAGCTGTCCGGGTGCTCTTCTGCTGGCGGCCATGCCCCCCTTCCCTTCACTCTTCACACCACGCCCTTCCTGGCTGGCTTTTGTTTCCTTACCTGCAGTCCTTGCGGACGTAACTTGGGGGCGTGCCGCATGCTGGGGTGCGGGCCTGGCGGCTCTGGTAACCTCAAGGTCTCTTCGATTTTGGAGGTTGCGTCTTCCACCCCAGAGTAGTTGTGAGGACCACAACTGGCGCCGGATGGGGGCTGCGGCACCTATTGCATTTCCCTCTCTGGGTAGGGGCCTTGGAGAACGCGCGCTCACAAGCCCTCTTGCCAGCAGCCGGAATTACGGAATTTTGGCTGGAACTCTGTGCAAGAGGGGCATCCGCAGGACTCCGCTGCGCGGAAGCTGGCGGGTCGCGCACACGACCTCCGTGCACACTGCGGCCTGTGAACAGCTGCATGTTCTCTCAGCCAGGGAAAGAATCCGCTCAGAGGCTGGAGCTCTGGGTGGGGCCAGGAACAGGAGGGGGCAGCTCTGAGCACCTCTTGCTTACAAGTCCCTTGGCTGAGCAGCTCTAGTCTGGGTGTATTGGACCCATGAGACTGGAACCTTCCTGGAGAAGGTGCAGTTTGACTAGATGAAATGAGACCTGGAGATGACCTAAGATTCAGAAAGGGGTGTTTTAAGCCTCACCCTGCAGAGCGGTTTTCACAGCACATCTGGGAGCCTGAAAAACAGCCCTAGATTCCTGGGGGTGAGGCCAGGGACCCTTCACAGAGGCCAGTGAGGGCTTCTGCTCTTGGGGACTGTGTGGGCTCATGTTTTTGGAGTCCCTGGATCCAGTCTTCCTAACATCCACCTTCCCCAGGAGATGGACTTCTACCTGAGGACCTTCAGCCATGTACGCCCAGAGCCCCCTGGCCAGGCCAGGCCTGCTGCAATAGATGCAAAGTGAGTGCCACCTGAGCATCTCCCGTTTGTATGGCAGGGCCATCAGAGGTGGGAGAAAAGGGTAGGCCAAGGCATAGGTGTGTTTCTAGTCCAGCATGGCCTAGGATGGATCGGTGCCCTTCTCTTCCCTGTGCTGGGAAGGGACCTCTACCTGGGAGGGATTTCAGAAATAGCTCCCAGAACTTGCCCTTCCACTTTCCCTCAGTCCCTCCAGGTTTCTTGCCACGGGAGGCCCAGTGGAACCTCCTCGGCCCTCCTCCTCAGACACGCTGGCCCTGCCTCCCAGGATCCGACCCCAGGTAGGAGGCACTGGGCTTGGCACTCTGCCCAGGTGGAAGGACAAGAAAAAGAAGCCTCCACCATACTGCAGCTTCTGCTGCCTTTGGCAATGTGGGGGTCTGGGGAAACAGCCCTCAAACTTCCCTGTCTCTGCAGAAAAAGAGGAAGCGGCGCATGTATAAGGTGCCGAGGTCTGGGATCTTGGACCGGGAGACCCAGCTGCCCAGGCTTCGGGGTGAGTGCCCCACCCTGTCCGGGTTCTGCTGCTGTGGGGCTCCGAGGGAAGGAAGGGCTGAGCCTGGAGCAGCAGCCCCTAGTCTCATGCTCCTCTCCATTGTGCAGGGCTCCGGGGCCCAGGCCGCAGCTCCAGCTCATCGACTGATTCTTCCGGTGCCAGCCCAGTGCACGCCGCCGGTCCTGCAGGCGCCTATCACTCGGCGTCAGCAGAGTCTATGGACGAGATTCCAGTGGCTCAGACGCGCCTGGGCAGCGCCGCCCTGGCGGCCCCGGCGGGCAGGGGCCGAGAGACAGGGCTGGCGCTGCAGGCTCGTGCACCGGCGGTTTTCGTGAGCCTAAGCAGCGGCGAGCCCGGGACACCGGGAGGCCGGGAGGGAGGCCTGAATTAGCCTCACCGAGAGGTAGGAGGGCCGAGGAGGAGCGGCCGGCCCAACTCTCTATGCAACACCACATTTTCGCCGCACCGAGTGCACTTTAGGGGCCCAGACGGCCGGCGGGATCGGCCTTGCTCCCTGCGACTCAGCAATATTAGTCCCACCGGCCCCGATGCTCCAATAAACTTTTTTATGCTTTTGCGGATTAAGTGCTTACTTTTCCAATGACCAGGGCCATGGGCCTTCTGGGAGTCGGACCATTGCCACTGCTTGGAGGCAGAGGATGGTTTGTCTAGATTGCCAAATGGAGGCGCGCGAGGATCCAAGGCGCTCAGTTCGGGGATTAAGATTAGGAGAGGCCCTGGAAGGCTACCAGAACGACGTTCTGTTTTGCACGTGGGAGACCTGGGTAAGCAGCCTTTGGGCTCCAGAGGTAGCAGCTGGAGTAGAGGCTGCGAGGCCAAGACCATGGCAAGATGTGAGTGAAAGGAGGCGGCCAACTCCGGAGAACCAAGAGCTTTCTCCCCGCGGCCGGATCGTGGGTCGAGCGTGGCATTCTAGGACAGGGCAAACGTGATCCGCTCATTATCGTTTTCCTCGGTGCTCTGTAAACTGGACCCTACCCGAGAGAAGACGGAGTTGTGACCGGGATGCCACACAGTGAATAGCTGTGATCTTGAGTCAGCAGTAGACTCCTGTCACCGAGGGAAGGGGAACTTCCTATTGTTTGCCCCACCCTGCTTCAGCTCCCAAACGGCCTCGAGTTGTCGCTCTGCAGAGCTGGATCTCCAATGGATGTTGGGGGCCTGTTTGAACTTTGGGCGGAGCTGAGGATAGGGGGCTGTTTTCCTATTATGGGGACTATTGGAGGACATCCAGAAGTACAGATGACTTCGGCTCGCGAAGACCGCGGAGCTGTGGGGGAGGGGAGGGAGAGGGCTGTATGCGGAGCTGTGCCTGCGCCCAGCCTGGAGAGCGGATAGGGCGGGGTCTGGTGGGCGGAGCCAGCATGACCTTGGTCACTCTCCCGCCGAGACAGTCTCGGGGGTGGGACTCGCCGTCTCTATGGAGACCGAGAAACAGGGGATAATACTGCGGAGCCGCCCGGGCTGCAGTCCCGCCAGGGAGCCGGCAGGGAGCGGAGCTGCGGAGCCGCCTGGTTTCCCGCATCAGTCGGTCCATTCCTGTGTCCTGACCATCTGAAGCGCTGCAGGAGCAGCCACGAGATAGAAGCCGGTAGGATCCCCGGACGCCGACCACCTTAATCAGTATCCTGCACATACAGGGGTGGGTGGGAGCGACCTGGAAGGGGTCCCAAACCCGGATGATATAGAGCCCAGTAAACCAGCTGAGCTGCCCTACCCAGGCCCCAAGCGTTCCACCCGCCAGCCCCAACCTCCTTGCTAGGCTGATTGATGACTCCAGCTGTCCCAGCAGGAGCGGAGCGGATGGTGGCCTCAATTCAGGGGCGTGGCTACTCCATCCATGGCCTGCAGACCCCTCTGGCTGCTGCCTGTGACTGTGCTCCACAGCCCCGAGATCACCCAAAATGCATTTTCCCACAGACGGGAGTGAGCACTGGATGCAGGCTCCTCCCAGTTCTTTAGGACAAGCATCATGTGGCACCCAAACTCTCTTGGACATTATTACCCTTGGTAAAACAAGTGCAGAGCTGTAGGCCCCTTCTGGGAGATGGTACCCAGGGAGAGGGAGAGGGAGGGGGAGTGCAGCGCTGACTGGGGATGTCTTCCCAGAGGTTCCCAGAGGTGTAGATCTCTGGGTGCTCACAGTGCCAGAGACTGCAATTTAGAGATGGTGGTGAGGGTGGTCACCAGGAAGCAGAGGTCAGTGTCAAGGCTAGTGGTGGTGGAAGACAAGGGAGCTGGGCAGAAACCCAGGCTGTGATCACCTTTTGTATAAGAGGCAGATGGTAGCCAAGACTGAGGGTGTGGTCAGGGGGTGGTCTCAACATAGTGCCTGGAAATCTGGAAATTCTAATGTGTGAGGTGGACACTGGTGGGCTTCAGTCCAGTACTTTGGATGTGTGAACAAAGTGGGTGCTAAGGGTGTGGTCAGGGGGCCTTGATAAGAATTGTCGGTATGTGAGGGGTTGGGTTGCTGAGTCTTTGGTTAGGGAGGCTCAGGGCTGCAGGGTGTGCGTGGGGATGCTGCATGTGCAGTACAGGTATGGTCAGGGAGGCTTCAGTTCAGGGCTGTGTTCAGTGAAGGGAGTTTCAGTGCAAGGCTGAGGGTGTGGCCAGGGGATTAGAGTGGAGGGCTATGGGTGTGAAGGGCAGATAAGGGTATTTCTAGGGGGGTCTCAGTGCAGGTCTAGCATATGTAGGGGGGAATGAAAGCTGGGGGAAGGGTCAGGTCTCAATTCCAGGGCAGTGGGTGTGGCTGGAAGAGGCCGCAATGCAGAGCTGTGGGTGTGGTCAGGGGTATAAGACCTAGGGAGTGGAGGGCCAGAGGAGTGCATATGGGCTGTGGGAATATGGACTGATGTGGTTGTTCAAGGGTGTGGCAAGGAGACCTCAATGGAGGGCTGAGATATAGTAAGGGACATGTGCTTCAGTGGAGGGTCACAGTACAAGGCCATGGTCCTACTTGCCAGCATGCTTATTTCTTCTAGTTATTCTACAATCCCACTTAAACTGGTCCCCAATCTCATGCTTCTCCTAAATTCCACAGACTGGGAGGTTACAGCCCTAGTGGGTGGCATGGGGCCAGGAGGCCATGGTTGTGCCCTAGGCGCAGGGAGTGCTGGCGTGCCCCACCCGTGGGCCTCAGCTCCCCAGCCCAGCCCAGCCCAGCCTGGCCCAGCCCAGCCCAGCCGAGCAGCACTGGGAGCTTCTCCCTGAGCTGCCCTGACACCATCCTGCCCTTAGCAACATTCTCCAAGCAGCACCACCCTCCCTTAGCAACTGTCTCCAGGCTTCACAAACTGTGGCCAGGCCAGCCCCAAGCTCCCGCTCCCCTCATGTTTTTGTTTAACAGCAAATAGTAACAAGGCTCTGGCTGGGCCAGCTGCACCCCTGCCTACGGCATGTATGTTCTGGCTCCCTTCTCAGGCCTGGGCTGGGTCTTACTAGGTCTTCATGACCCTTGCAGAGATATTGTCATTACTAAATACCTGCCCAACCAGTAGCCTGTCCTGTCCCTGACCCACCTTGGCATGGAGCTTCCTGGGAGAGGGGCCTTGCTCTGCCATTCTTACTTCCACCCAGGCAGGCCTTGTGCCAGGGCCAGACAGAGCCATGGCCCCAGCTGCTATCCTCACAGTCTTTCTGGACAGTACCACTCTGTTCCCAGCTTGTTGTGGGCATCATGATTTCATCTTCTAAGCTCAGAGCCAGGACTGGCACTAAAGGACAGGACCTTTTTTCTTAGGGTTCTTCCTCTGGGCTCCAGGCAGACACTGAGTACTGGTCCCTCTCCCCAGTCCCAATCAGGGTCTGTGGCAGAAGAGGTGCCAATTCAGACCTTGAGGGTTTTGACTTAGAGGTAGTGATATCCTGGGTCTTGGGAGGGGGAGGGGCAACATGGCTGGGAGGTGATTGAGGTGGGTCCCCACAGGGTGGCATGGCAGCAAGCACAGATGTAGCTGGGCTGGAGGAGAGCTTCCGCAAGTTCGCCATCCATGGTGACCCCAAGGCCAGCGGGCAAGAGATGAATGGCAAGAACTGGGCCAAGCTGTGCAAGGACTGCAAGGTGGCTGATGGAAAGGCCGTGACAGGGACTGACGTCGACATCGTCTTCTCCAAAGTCAAGTGAGCCCTATGCAGCCTCTGCTTCTTCTGTTCCCAGAAGGTGGAGAATTGGGGGCTGGAACCAGGGAGGATGTTGAGAAGGGGAAAACTAATGGTGCGTATGTGCATGACAGGGGAAAGTCTGCTCGGGTTATCAACTATGAGGAATTCAAAAAGGCCTTGGAAGAGCTGGCAACCAAGCGGTTCAAGGGGAAGAGCAAGGAGGAGGCTTTCAATGCCATCTGCCAGTTGGTGGCAGGCAAGGAACCAGCCAACTTGGGTGTCACTGTAAGTGCTCTGCTGGTCTCTGGAGGCCACTGAGGGAGATGGGGGAATCTTGGCTGGGGGTGGGAAGGGAGAAGCCTCTCTCACTAGGGCATGGCTGCGCATGGCTGACTTCTGCCTGCCTGGAAATTTTGTTCAAACAGAAAGCAAAAACAGGGGGTGCTGTGGACCGGCTGACGGATACCAGCAAGTACACGGGCTCCCACAAAGAGCGCTTCGATGAGAGCGGCAAGGGCAAGGGCATTGCTGGACGGCAAGACATCCTGGATGACAGTGGCTATGTGAGTGCCTACAAGAATGCAGGCACCTATGATGCCAAGGTGAAGAAGTGAGGCCAGGGAAGGCACCCACTGCACCTGCCCCTGCCAGAGGCTCAGGCCTGGGCATAAGGGGCACATGGAGCAAAGAAGCCCGGTCCCTTTCCTGCTGGACCTGCCACCCAGAGCTTCCTGCCCAGCCCCATGAGGCCAGCCTACCAGCCCTCTGACCCAGACTACTCTGTGTCCCCTTCCTCCTCCTCTTGCCTCTCCAACTTCTAAGGAAAGTCTGTGCCTATAGCCTCACCACCCCAACCTGGTCCCAGGCATGGCTGACTTCTGCCTGCTTGCCTCATATTTAAGCTGCTGCTCTGGCCAAGTGCCTAATTCTTACCCAGACCTCAATAAAGACACCTTTTGTACCAATTGACCTGGTTGGGTACATGATGACATTCATACCCAAGTACTGCCCTCAGTATCATCATTCTGCTACATACACATCCTATGGGTCTCCCTCCATTCACTGGCAGCCTACCCAGAAAGAGAGAGACATAGGAGTCCCCTTCCAAAGAGCCAGACTACCAGAGATGTCCCTCAGGGAAATGCAAAACCTTTTAACTGGGCCCTGACCCTGAGTCCTGACCTCAAAGCCTGCCTCCCTGCAGTTAGTGCCTAGTATGCAGACTTGGCCCCTCTCCACTTGCACAGCCTGAGGAGGGATGAGATAGCAGACCTGGCCTGGGCCAAGTCTTGGCAGAAACCCTGGGACCAGGCCTCGGCTCTAAGCCTACCAACTGGAGGCTACCAAGGCAAGTTATTTGGGAATCCATATGAAAATCTCAGATAATCCAGAGTCAGGGGGAACCTTAGAGAGTACATAATTTAACTTCCTCATTTTATAGCCAGGAAAACTGAGGCCCAGAGAAGGAAAGTGTTTCTGCAGATGAGGCCCAACCATGCCTTTTGCCTCATGCCTTTTAACACATCAGGCTCCAATACTGATTTTTAAAAGTAGGGCTGAATGGCTAGTAACAGAGCCTGGCTCTGTGGCAGAGGTAGGAGGTGGGGAGAGGGTGTCCCACAGTGAAGGGGCCTTTTCTTGTTGATTCCCTCCCATGTATTCACCATTCTGGCTGAATGGGTAGGGCCTCTGGTTCTGAGGGCTCTGGATGTTTCCAGATCATGAAGTTCTGGGTGTTGGGCCAGAAGTATTCCTAAGCCCACAGCTTTGGCACCAACTGTCTTCTTTTCAGCTATGACAAGAGGACTGATGGCACCTAGGGCCTACCTAGGAGACGGCAGGTCCCAAGGGTTCTAGAAAAGGCTTGAAATGCACATGCTCACGAGCACATGCCCTATTTCTGGTACAATGAAAACAGTGCAATTATTTATTCTCTCATACCCCAGTTTGTTCCTGCTTTAGGTGGCACTGAAATCCCTAGAGCCCAACTACTTGGGAATTGGAGGTGTAGAGAAATAGTGTGTCTCAGACAGAGAAGCTGGAGGTCAAGTGGGAAGCCGAGGGCACGAATTGACACCTGACCTCTGCAGAGCCTTGTCTCCCAGCCAGCAGTAAGCAGCAGGCTCCTCCTCACTGGGCTGTCCACCTTCCCTCCCTCTACCTTTCCTGCTGGCAAGCAGTAGAGGAGTGATCCCTTCTAGCCTTGGGAAATCTGAGTTGGAAGTTTTACCACAGTGAGCTTAACAGCAGGGAACCCAACCCCTTCTGGCTTTAACTTACCAAAATACTCTCATAGCAACCTGAATTTACCTGTGTTCAAACTGAGTCACCCTCCCAGCTACTTGAACCAGCCCATATGGAGGGGAGAAGCAACCTGTCCATTCCTATGACTGGCTTGGAGGAACCCAGAGAGAACTGGCTGAGCCCCCAGACTCTACCTTGGAGTAAAGCCCTTGTGCTTCTTGAAAAGCTTCATGGAGCCTGGGAGAGATCAAGGCCACTCAGGGCCAGGAAGAGCCTTAAAAACCAAATGGGGCTCACAGAATCTGGTGCAGGGCAGCCATTGGTGAACAATACCACCACTGCTGCCCTGGCATTGTGTTCTTCCCCTCACAGCCTCCTTATGGTGGAAAGCCTTGGGTACCCTTACTAGCAAGGCTAGGCATACAAGGAAGGAAGGGGAGGTTCTATAGGATGGAGAGTTAAAATCTTTCTGAGCTGGGCTTTGTGGTACATACTTGTAATCCTAGAGATTCAGAAGGCTGAGGCAGGAGGATTGCAAGTTTGAGACCAGCCTTGGCAATTTAGTGAGACCCCGCCTCAACATAAAAGATAGAAAGGGCTGGGGACACAGCTCAATGGCAGAAGCACCACTGAGTTCAATCCCCAGTATTGCAAATTAAAAAAAAATAATGCTTCTGTATAGCTAGGGGTAGTGTAGGCCTGTTGGGGTGGCTGTGCCCCTCCTTCTGGGTACAAAACTCTCCTGAGGACTTGGGTGGTAAACTCTTTTGTTTTTCACTCTCTTCAGGGATTTTCCACCTTCCACGTTGGCTTCAGTTAGCCCCACAGGGCAACAATTCCTTGGCCCTTCTCTTGACAGCCCAATCTCTACCCCTGCCCTCAGGACTGTACCACACAGGGAAAATCAGAACCAGAAATAAATTCCCCAGGAGCAGTCAGCAGCCAGAAGAGGTGCCAGCTTGCGTCAGGGCCAGCTACTTTCTGTGACAAAGGGTGATGATGTAGAAGGTGATTTAGTTTGGATTAGGCTCTTTGCTTCTCCTTAGAGGTGCCCTGAGTAGATTCTGAGTCTGCCATTATCAGATGTTCATCCAGATGCAGGAAAGCCCGGGGCAGTAGAAAGAAGTGTATTATTTCTCCTCTAAGGGTCTGACTAGCAGGTTGGCCTATGCCTGGCCTAAGTCCCAAAATGTGACAACACAGGGCTGTGAAGTCAATAGACAATGCTCTCCTTCCTGGGCAAGGCTTAGGCTCTTTTTTTTTTTTTAATATTTATTCTTTTTAGTTTTCGGCGGACACAACATCTTTGTTTGTATGTGGTGCTGAGGATCGAACCCGGGCCTCACGTTTGCCAGGCGAGTGCGCTACGCTTGAGCCACATCCCCAGCCCCGGCTTAGGCTCTTTGATAGTTTCTCAATGGGACAAGGACAGGCCCAGAAAAGTGGCTGGGTGGGGAAAAGAGGCTCTTTTGTCATTTCCACAAAGCACAAACTCACACCAGTTCCCTTGGAGCACACAGGTCAAAGATATGTACAGCTCCTCTGTACAGCTGCCTCTTGGGAAGCCATGTACAATCTGGAGATCTGTAGATTTTATTTACAACTAGGAAATGTGGGATCTTCATGTCTCATTAGTATGGCAATAAGCCTCCTTCCCTGCACAGCACCAGAGTCCAAGCACAAAAGATTATCTAATCCTTCCACCCACCTCTTTCTCTGATGTGGCCCTGAAGGTGAAGAGAAGTATAACATGGCATTAAATTGACAGTCATTCACCCTATACCCTCTCTGAAAACATAAGCTACTTGGGAGAAGTCTGAAGCAGAAATATAACTTGAACCATTTTCCCCATTGAGGTTTTAAATGCCTAATGGATCAGAATTAAAGAAATACAGTATACTTTTGTATGTGAAATGGATACCGAGCCCACGCTGGCACACTCAGAAGCTGTGTCTCTGTTATCTAGTTCCTCTGGGGTTCTTCCTTGTGCCACATCATTGCCAATCCATTCTTCTCACAGAGAAAGCCTCACTCAAGCCCCTACTCCTGGGCCTCTCTAATCTAAAATCTTCCAGGAGCCACATGACCTCACTCCTGCTACCTTCTTCTTGCCCCTTTCCTTCAAGGCCTGTGTGTGTACTACTTCTCTGCAGCTTCTCTCATTGCTTTTGCTCTTGGCCCTATGCTTTGCCTAGTCTAGTAACTTTTTACTTATTCCCAGGCACCTCTTACTTATTCTGAGGTCTCAGTTGAATGTCCTCTGGGGACATATTCCTAACATTACATTTCCTAGGCTATGACTCATTGCCACTCTTACACTCTCATGGAATCATGTCCCACCTCGGACCCTGCCCCAGAATCCCTCTGAGTGCTCCAGACTCTGCACTCCTGAGGCACTGCATCTCTTCATTCTGCTCCCCTCCTTCTCTTCTGTCAGCTCCCACTCACACACTAATCCTGGCCGTGGCCTTCCCCATGCTGGGATTCCTTACTCTCTTTCTCTGGGGCATCTTTCTATTCAGGGTTTTTGTATAGACCTGTTTGGTCCTAATTCAAAGCTTCAAGTTCCAGAATTGTTTCAAGTTAATTTAAAATACATAATTTTGACTATGCATTACCAAAAAGAAATACCTTAATGCTGTCCCCAGACCAGCATGAGTTTGTGCTTTATTCCTGATTAAACAAATCATGGGCTACTCCAGGGCCAAAAAACTCCAAATGTGTTTGGTGAATCCATAAATATAGAGTCTCTAAAATTTCTTTTAGCACAAAATATATTTGATGGATGTTCTTTTGTGACTTTCTACTACACACTATCAAATGACACTGGGGGAAGTGTCCAGTGTTTTTTCCTTTTTGACATTTTCAGTCAAATGCCTCTGTATGACATGATGCAATTTCTGTGGGCAGAAGGAAAAAAATGATTCAAGGGGAGGACATAGAGAAATAAAAAGAAGGGACAATACAATGTAATCAGAATAAGCTTTTTTTTTTTTTAATATTTTGCTGGTGGCAAAGACATTGCAAGCCCTCCATGGATATGTGGGAGTAGACAGTGAAGGTGTTCAGTGCTAGCTCCACAAATTAGGATCTGGGACAGTTTCTGAGATGCTTTGTGTTAGATACTGACCCGTGTCATGTGCCACTGGTGAGGAGGAAGACAATGTGCTTTTCCCAAAGGGCGATGATGTCCCCAGATGATGACTTTTTTCAGGAGGCACGAGTGCTTTCCCGGAATAACCTTTTTGCTCTTTATTCAGCTGTTGCAGCAGATACTCATTAGTTACCACCAGGGATCTGAGACCCAGAGGGGGAAAGACAGTCATGAAATCACAAAAGCAAAGTAGATGCCATTTGGGTCTGAAATGTGTGCTAAAGATAAATGTAAAATGAAGTATCATCTTTCAACAGGATTGTCAAATTTGTAAGTGGGTTATTTTAAAAGCAAATGTACAGTTTCTTCATTACAATTCTGATTGTGTTCCAGACTGACTAAAGCAATAATATATTTCACATTTTATAGAGTGGCTGTTATACTGTTTTCAAAAAAACTTTCCTGATGAGGTAAGTAGGGCACTGGCTCCTGATCAGGCCTCAATTTCTACGCACTCTCCAAATCATAACTTCTTTTTCTAATCTGTCCTGCCTCTGCAACCAACAATGATGCCATCCTGTATTCCTGAACCCTGTATTATCAAGTAATGTTGAATGTCATCCACACACTGGCAAAGAAAAAAAAAAGGTATATACACAAAGCTGTTCATTACAGTACTATTTTGTTTGTTTTTATTTTTGGTGCTGGGAGTTGAACACAGGGCCTCAAATAACTAAGTACACACTCCACCACTGATCCATACTTCCAGCCCTGATGGTACTATTTTTTAACAGCCAAACATGGCTAACCAAAATATCCACAGACATTACTAGATGGCAGTCAAATAAACTACAACCACACACTAGAGTACTATGCAGTTATACAAAGGAATGAAAATGAGCTCCATAGACTACTGTGAACTTATTTCTAAGATAAAAATGTTAAAGCAATATTATGCTTCTTTTTATATAATTAAGGGGGAATACAAATCTACCATCCACAATAAAATGCCAGTGGGAGGAAAGGAAAGGATAGAGGAGACAGAAAAAGGGTCTAGATTTTTCTGAATTTATATTATTTTATAGATTTGATTTTTGGGGCCACATAGAAATATTTTACATAATTATGCAAATAAGATTAAATCAAAAATTTCCCTAAGAATCAAAAACAAAATTAAATAATAATAAATGAACTTGTACACTGAGTTAATGGGACCAATACACAGAAAAATTGTTTCAAGTTAACTTAAAATACACTATTTTGACTATACATACCCAAAAAGAGATACCCTAATGCTCTCAAAATGTAGTTCCCAGATCAGCAGCAACAGTATCACCTGAAAACTTACTGGAAATGCATATTCTTGGTTCCCAACCCACATATAAATGCATATAATGAAAAAAATACATCCAGAAGTGGGGGGGTTAATCCTCTGGATATGAAGCTATTTCAACAAAAGAGTGATAAAGCTTGGAGCTGAAGATTTGGGAATGGGGTGCTTGTATTTAAATGTCATTGAAAGTCCTAGTAGAGGTAGACGGGTAAATAAAGACTTCAAGGGCTTCCCTAGAGCTGCCAAGCCAGTGGCCTTGAGGTCTTCTCAGGTGTTTCTTGGTCTGCATCCAAGGGTACTCTTCTGTGAAGATGCTGACGCTTTTGAGTGCTTCTGAAGAAGACACATACTTTGGATTCTTTTCCTATCACTCTCTACTGAGTGCTCTTGATGCATCTTTTGTGACCAATAGCAGGAAGGCATTTTTCAGAGGAGCCAAATGACTGATTTTAGGGGGTATAGTGAAGAAAGTTAGCTGACCCCAAAGAAGTTAACCCTGTTAGAACCAGTAAGAAATTAATTATTGGGATGCTGCAACCTGCCAATGTCAGCAAAGATCTTTAGTCCCTGGTGTATAAGAATAGCACCAAAAGCAGTACTTTGATCCCTGAGCTAACTGGCCAGGAACAAGAGGTTTACACAAACACTAGAGTTAATTTGTAAATTTCATAGATATTATCATTAAAAACAAAGCAAAGGAGATAAAGAGAAGTAAACATCTGCTTCCAGAAACCACTAGACAGAAACTCGCCTACCTCTGACTTTCATGAAGAAGGGCAATGGTCTCCTCCAGCTTTTTCAGTTGGGCAAGCTCCTGGTTCAGGCAAGCCACTTGCATAGTCAACTGCTGGTTTTTGCGCATAAGATCATCTACAAAGAGTACAGTAGCCGGGTGAGCAGGATTCCAAGCTACTTACCTTTGATAAGAGTTTACATTTTCAAATGGTCATTTTGACAATTGAGTGCCCCATGGCACTCACCTCCATATTCCATTCACACAGGAGTTATGGTGTGAAGAACATGGAATTTGGCAACAGATCTGAATTAAAATTTAACTACTTAATTTTGAACATGTTAATTCATCTTTCTGAGCTTCACTAGAGGAAATAACCCTGCCCTACAGCATCACTTTAAGGATTCAGTGAGACACCTGTCCTCACTTTACCTAAGCAGTCAATAAGTATTATATTCTCCATTTGTATGACCTCTACTCCACATGTAATTTGTGAAAACATCTAGAACTGTCAGACACATAGTAATGATTCAATGAATGTTTGCAGAAATGGAATTGTAAAGCTGAGACACTCATCTCTACCTCCCTAAATTGTATGACTGCCTATAATAACGAAGTAGGCAAAAGCTCAGGAACTGAGGCCAGTTTCTAAAACAATACTTCTTAATGTTCATATGCTTGAGAATAAAAATAGATTCTGATTCAGTATGTCTGAGAAGAGGCCCAATATATGGCATAATAAGCTGCCAGGTAATACAAATGTGGATCACAATTTGAGATAGGACAGTTCTGGAAGGTAAAAAACAGGACTATAGCAACTGTGCTCATCACCAGAATTAGCCAAAATACTGAAACAGGCCCCCTAGCTGATTGAAAGTAAAGACCTGTGGACAAATACCTACTTATATTTTCAGAGTAGATAAATGGGATTGATATTTCAATTATTCAGGCTTCTGAGTATCAGACTGTGCTGGGATTTAACAATGGAAATTCAGTGCTTCCAAAAAAAGTTCTTCATGACAGTCTGAATGGCTCCAATTTGCTTAGGGAAGCTGAACTGGAGGTTTAAAGTGGAGGGCACACTTTATCTAAAATATTGGCCTAGCTGACAGTGGTGCATGCCTGTAATCCCAGCAATTTGGGAGGCTGGGGCAGGAGAATTGCAAATTGAAAACCAGAAATTTAGCAAAACCTTCTTGGGAAAAAAAAATTTAAAAGGCTGGGAATAAAGCTCAGCACTAGAGTGCCCTGGGTTCAATCCCCAGTATCACACACACACACACACAAAAAAAAAAAAAAAAAAAAAAAGAAGAAGAAGAAGAAGAAAAAAGTAAAACAAAAAAAACTGGCTTAAAATATGCTAGTAATAAAGTAATATAATCAAGACTTAAATGGGATATTATTTTTCGAGTGTAACAATACAAAGCTAAAAACATGCTCAGTGTTTGCAAAGGTGGAGTAAAAGAGCATTGGAGCACACTGCTGATGCACGTGTAAACTGAAAGCACCTTTTTTTGGCAATATGTAATAAAAGTCTCAAGAAATGGCCACATCTTTTTTTTTTTTTTTTGAATTTTTTAATCTTTATTTTTTTTTAGTTTTTCGGCGGGCACAACATCTTTCTTTGTATGTGGTGCTGAGGATCGAACCCGGGCCGCAGGCACGCCAGGCGAGCGCGCTACCACTTGAGCCACATCCCCAGCCCATGGCCACATCTTTTGACCCACTAATTTTACTTCTAGGAAAATATTCTTTTTTTAAATATCTTTATTTTGTTTATTCATTTTTATGTCATGCTGAGGATCGAACCCAGTGCCTCACATATGTGAAGCAAGCGCTTTACTACTGAGCCACAACCCCAGCCCCTAGGAAAATATTGTAAGAAAATAAATGTACACAAAGATTTGTGTATATTATACATGAATAGCAGCATTAGTTATGAATGTATAAATATTAGGTCTCTTAACTCCATCAGAAGGAAGAAAGATGATTGCGAAGAAACATTTTCATTCTAGGATTACTTCTTCCACTTTAGTTTTTTCTTCTGAATGTTTGGAAACACTTCAGAATTATTTATATTCTCTGTATATTATTTATATAACTATTATTATAAGTAATGGCAGCTATATTTATAACAACAACAAACATCGGAAACAACTATACAAAGGACTAGGTAGATAAATACAGTATATTCATGTGATACCATAGGAACTACCTATGCCATTAAATTAGTATCATTAGTGTATAAAAACCAGGTCTGTGATTTCTTGGGGGTACAGAATGTGGGAAACTGTACAAGGGGCATGAGGGAACTTTATGTGATATGTTCTGTGATATGAGTAGGATCAAACTTAAAATGTGTGCATTTTGTTGGGCACAGTGGTGCATGCCTATAATCCCAGTGACTCAGGAGGCTGACATAGTAGAACTGAAAGTTTGAGGCCAGTCATGGCAAGTTAGGGAACCTCCCTCTCAGTAGTTTATCAAGATCTTGTCTTAAAAGAAAAAAAAATAAAAAGGGATGGGGATGTAGCTTAGTGGTAAAGAGCCCCTGGGTTCAATACCTAGTTTAAAAAAATGTGTGTTTTGTTGGATGTAAATTAACAAAAAAACTTTTTGCAGTGTTGGGGGTTGAACCTAGGGCCTTGTACATGCCAGTGCTCTATCACTAAACCACACCCTGTAAATTATTCTTTAAGATATCAGAACACAATTTAAAGTTCCTAATTAAACATACATGCATAGAGGTAAATTAACAAAACACCAGTGATAATTATTGCTAGGTCACAGGGTTATATTCTCCTTGTATTTTCCAAACTTTCTGTAGAAAACACATTATACTTCTTTAATCACAAAAGCAAGTATCATTGTCAAAAATAACAGCAATAATAACATTTGTGCATGCTTTGCACTGATGAAGAGCTTTATCTGGTAGCCCAAGCCCCTTGCAATACACCTCTCTGAATCAGGATGATTGTTTCCACTAACTCCCAAGAAAAGCAATGACCAAGTAAGTCAAAGGCAGCCACATGAACTTTGGCTGGTGAAGCTTATTAAATGGGTCATTTAGTTGGCTTGAGAAGTCCCACACATGACTTACCATAAGTATGAGACTGGTGTCCACTCACAATTGAAGTGGCAGCACCTTCCTCCAACTGCTGAATTTTTTCTGTCAGAATGAGGTTTTCCTCCAGCACTCTGACCAGTTTTTGCTTCAAACTTTCCTTTTGATCAGAAAACAGAATACCAACATATTAAGAATCTGATATCCTGAATAGTGATTTTAGAGGATTGAAAGAATCTTTTCCTTTAGTGATAAAATGAATGAAAGTCAGCATTTGTGTGACTTTATCACTAATTTAATTCATTGGCAAACACAGCTGACATGCAGCAAACAAATCAATCACATGGAGTCCTGATCTTTCCTATGATTTACCTACCACTCTTGCTAAACAAGTGATCATTTTGACAAGTGGCTAGCATTCTGAGTCATCTAAAGTTTCTAGAACTGAACTTGGTGCCTGAAAATCCTCTAATGTTAAGAATAGAGATAAAGGCTTGGGGATGTGAGTTTCTTCTTCCTCTCCCAGAGTCAGCAACCTGATGCTCTAGCATGAACCCTGGTTCTATGCTCTCAGCTCTATCAGAAGGGAGGAAAGACAGAGACATTTGCCTTCCTTCATTTTGCTCAAGCCATAAATTTTGAGATCATGATCCTAAATATTTTCACTCTAGGGTTTTTGTTCACTCCCCCTTCCCATTTCAAGTATTTCTTCAAAATTTTTTGATTAGGGCCAGGATGAGAAAGTCATTCTTGGAGAACTTCCAAGTTGTCCCTATGGAAAGATTTGTGTTTCTGATTTGTCATCCAGCCTGACTTTTCTATATTGGCTGTGCAGTGTTTAGGTGTTCCTAATGATGATAATCTTTGGGTCTTAGAGCCATTCTAATCCTGCTGCTCAATTCTTTTTTAGTTAAGGAAGAGGAGGTAGAAATACAAGAGAGCCATACCATATCATTAGGGACAAGTAGCCCAGCCTCCTTCAGTTCACTGTCCCTCCTGCGGAAGGCTTTTGAGGATGGGTCTTCAGGATGTGAGCGACACCACTGTTGAGGAGGGGGAGCTGGGACTACCAAAGACAGAAGCAGATCTCTAGCAGGACCTGGAAAAATTCAGGTTGGGTACATGGGCCAATCTTAAAGGCTAAAGCACAGAATTTCTAGTCATTAACCACCAGCTTTGTAATGTAACTATCTCCTTTTTACAATAATTTGGTTAAGTAGTTGTAAGAGGTGTTTTGTGAAGGCTAAAATATTAAATCCCATGTCCTCTGTGGAGGAACAGCAACAACCCTTCCTTCCTGAGTGCACTACTCTCAAGTCAGTGATTCATGGCTCCAGGGCATGATTTCCTACCATATGAGAGCAATGTGTCAACTTGGGAAGGAAAATGATTGGGCTAGGGTTTCTTCTCCCATGTGTCCCTTTAGGATAAAAAAAAAAAAAATCAGTGCTGGGGATTGAACCTAGGGTCTCATGTAAACTAGGCAAACACTCTGCCACTGAGTTACATCCCAGCCCTTAGAAATTTAATAAAAAAAAGTTTTTCCAACCTAAACAAATTTCAAGTTTCTAGTTTTCACTTCAACTTTTATTAACACCCAAATTTCCTTGAATTCTTATTTCATTAAGCAACAAATGCATGAAGTCAAAATTTGCAAAACTGCTTTCCCCCTGTTTCTTAGAAAGAATCCCTCAGAAGGATCCAGGTCATTTACTCATTCAAGTTTTTCAAACCATAAAATTTAAACAGTCATCTCAGAATTCTGATGATCAAACCTAATTTCTGTTGTATTCATTACTGGCACTTTCCCAAGGATCATAAAATATTTTTGCAATTATTAGCATGACCATTCTCAATTTACATATCTGGTCATTCTATATATTACTAAAGCCTACATGTGTGAGCATGTGTGTGCACACACATACACACTCACACACAGACATCACAGGAGGAACAAAACAGTTGCTACAAAACAACTGGAAAGAGTGCTTGATTTTTAATATGTGGGGAAGACAAATGTAAGAAAAATGCATATTTGTTAACTATGGTATTTTTGAGATGTTTTATATATAAGAACAATTTTCCTTGCAAGTTAAGGGTCTAAGTGACTTAGCAGAACAGAGCAGAAGTAAGATGCAGTTCTCCTCCAGGAACTGCAAATGCACTAACTCACCGAGAAACTTCTTGTTGAGGAGGAGGGAGCCAGAGCCACTCCAGTGCTTATCCACAAGCTCCAGGAGCTGTCTGAGGACAGTGGCCACATGGGGGGTTCTGGCAGAGATCGGGGGACTGTGGTTTCCTGGCAAACCATGCAAACTGCCCAGGTCACTAGAGAGAGGCTCAAGAAAAAAAACACAAACCCCCGCAACCATTTGTCATTCTTACACAACATGGAAAGTAAAAATCCAGACATTTAAAGCACTAATATTTTTAAAAATGGTAAAAAGTAAAAAGTAAAAAGAGATGGTTTCAACTTTCAGTGTGGATTGGAATAGCATGTTATTTATGCCCAAGGTAAACACGTACAATATTCAAGGATAATATCAAAGGTAAGAGTATTTTCTAACATAATTTTCTGAGTGGATTTTCAGAATACATTAATAATAAAAATGTGTTGCTTGACACCTACATCTATGATTTGATATATTATGTAATAGAAAAAGATTAAAATGTAGAATATTTTAAAAAGTAAAACTGGGAATAATTAATAAGAAATTATAACTCATAATGAGCTTCTACTTAATATAATAATGTATAAATTTCTTAAAAAGAATCCCTCAGAAGGATCCAGGTCATTTACTCATTCAAGTTTAATGTATAATAAGCATAAATGTCCTATAACATTTTTAATGTTATATGTTAAATGTTATTGCTGGTGCCAGGTGTGATAGTGTACACCCATAATTCTAGAGACTAAGGAGGCAGGAGGACTGCAAGTTCAAGGCCAGCCTGGATAATTTAGCAAGACCCTGTCTCAAAATAAAAACTAAAAAAGGATAGGGATATAGCTCAGTGTGGTAGAGTGCCCCTGGGTTCAATACCCAGTACCATTAAAAAAAAAGTTACACTGGGCGTGGTGGTACATACTTGTAATCCTGCTTGGGAAGCTGAAACAGGAGAATCTCAAGTTCAAAGCCAGCTTCAGCAATGACAAGGCACTAAGCAACACAATGAGACCCTCTAAATAAAAAGTACAAAATTGGGCTGGGGATGTGGCTCAGTGGTTGAGTTCAATCCCCAGTATCCCTCCCCCAAAGAAGTTACTGTTGGACCTAGTACTAAAGATATTTTTTATTCAGTAAGAGCTATATACACAACTTGTATAGATAGATCTGTATAGTAAAATTCACATTTTTTTTGAGTATGGTTCAGGGATTGAACTCAGAGGTGCTTGCTACTGAGCTATATTCTCAGTTTTTTTCAAATTTTATTTTGAAATGGGGTCTTTCTAGGTTGCTGAGGCTGGCCTTGAATTTAAGATGCTCCTGACTTAGTCTCCTGGGATTATAGGCAGGTGCCATTACACCTGGCCACAATTGTTTTTATTCATTGTGATCTGACATTTATGTAATTTATGTAATTGTGAATTTTACTGTACAAATCAACCAATCTTTTCTGTAGAGTCTCATGGGCTGTAATAAGACTGATATAATTAAAAATAGCCAAATTATTTCTCAATCTTTGATGTAAAAAATTATGAATGATTAATTAGTTAATGAAACAACACTAAAGACAGTGATATTTATAGCTTAATTCACATGTGTTGCCTATGATGGTAGGGAAAGGCAATACAAATGGGATAAACATTTGTTCAACAGATCTGTACTGACCACTGATCATGTGTCTTGAGAGTACTGGACTAGTAACTCAATAAAGACTATGGATATATG
Source organism: Spermophilus citellus (assembly GCF_964194105.1). Lineage (NCBI taxonomy): Eukaryota > Metazoa > Chordata > Mammalia > Rodentia > Sciuridae > Spermophilus > Spermophilus citellus. Next base: position 52,145,545 of record NC_138200.1, on the reverse strand, counting down.
AAGAGGTGAAAGATGGGGTCCTTTAAGAAGTTAACAACCTGATTGGGGAAAAAAGTTAAGAAAGTCTGTTCACACCACAGGGCTACTCTTTATAGGAACTTGTCAATAATTAATATTTACTGTCATTCGTTTTTGGTGGATTGTACTTTTGTGTGTACATCATGAAGCAACTTGGAAATATATATGCCTTTTAGCACTTTTATTTATGATAATCTGGGGAGACTTGGGGATAATTTTTATGAACTATGAGATAATTTTGTTACTTTTTATGTGTCATTTAATTTTCAACAAGTTATGCTTTATATACTTTATGGATTTTTTAAAGCATTATCTACCTTAATTTTTACAATTTGTGCCTTTAAAGTCAGTTGGTCAAAAATAAATTTTCTAATTACAAAATCATGTATAGAACTGAGCAACCTAAGATTGTTTTTTATATCTTTAAAATTTAATGCTCTTTTCTTTTTGGAAATTTTCTGACTTAACATCTTATAAAAATGGAACAGCATATTTCTTTTATATTTATATTCAGGGGATGGAGCTAAGACTCAATGGTAGGGCATTTGCCTGGTATGTATAAGGCCCTGGATTTCATCCCTAGCACCTTAAAAAAAAAGGTCTGGCTTTATATTTATATTCAAGCAGCAATTTGAAAACTTTCCATATTAAAAAATAAAAAACACCTAATGTCTGACAGGAAAGAGAGTTTGTAGTCCAGAAAAGTGCATTGAGATTTTTTTTTAATATTCATTTTTTAGTTGTAGTTGGACACAATACCTTTATTTATTTATTTTTATGTGGTGCTGAGGATGGAACCCAGAGCCCCACACTTGCTAGAGGAGTGCTCTACCACTGAGCCACAATCCCAGCCCCGCATTGAGAGTTTAACAATATAATATGAAGTAGAGGTGAATTTTTTTTCCTAAAACTTCTTACTACTGTGGCATCCCAAATATCCTAAGTGATACTGTGCCTTTACCCTAAATATATTAACTCTCAGTGTTTTGTCTGATAAAATGGGCATTGGTGGCAGAGAATGGGGAAGGAGAGAAAGAAAGAGAGAAAGAGAGAGAGAGAGGGGAAGGGCTAGCACAAGCTTAAAAAAAGTATTACAAGACTGCCCCCTTTGGTACACAAAAATTATAATCACCTCCAAAGTTCTATAAACTGAATGGGAAGAGTCAAAAAAAAAAAAAAATCCAACCAAACAAAAAACGACCAAAAAACTCTCATAAACTCGTCCCAAATATGTACAAAAAGATTTCCGGGCTGGGGATGTGGCTCAAGCGGTAGCGCGCTCGCTTCGCATGCGTGCGGCCCAGGTTCGATCCTCAGCACCACATACAAACGAAGATGTTGTGTCTGCCAATAACTAAAAAATAAATATTAAAAAAAAAAGATTTCCAACAACTGAAAATACAAATGACTAGAAATAGCAGTTCTTGATCAAATATTTTGTTCCCTTACAGGACAGTAAATGATTAACTGACAAATGTTCAGAGAGGATCCTAAGGATTTGTGGTTCCTATAACTAAAGAGAGAAGTCTTCATGATTATCAGTTAAGATCTGGAGAAAAGTTAGCATTCAAACAGAGAAGAGAGGGGAGTGGAGGGCATTTTCTGTGAGGAATGAATGTGGGATAAGCTTGCAGGGCCAAACTTCTTAGTAAGTGTTGAAGTTTTATTATATATACTATTACATTTTGATTTTGTAAAAATGAACTATATTGCATATGTGGGATTGTTCTTGATTTTTCATTCATTTTCTGAGCCCATTTTTAGCTAAAAATCCCTTGGATAATCTAATTTATCTTCTTTTTTACTTTTATTTTTTAGTTATAGGTGGACACAATGTCTTTATTTTACTTTATGTGGCGCTGAGGATCAAACCCAGTGCCTCATGCATGCTAGCCGAGTGTTCTATCTCTGAGCCACAACCCCAGCCCTAATTTATCTTCTTGCTGCTACTTTGGCAAAAATTTAGAATTATATGAATTTGTAGGTAGAAAAGTGAAAACAAAGCTTTTTATAAAAACTATTTCAAGTAAGTCATTTGTGGCTGAAAAAAATGAGTAAGCATGATGAGATTATTAAAATTAATGCTATAAAGATCTTCAGCTAACCCAGAGGCCCTGAACTGTCTGAATTCCTTCCTGTTAGTAAACTCTTGTTGACTACTTCTTAAAGTATTTCCCTACCACATTTTTTTTGCTCTGGAAGTAGATCAGGGATAGTTCCCCTGTGATAGAAAGGAGAAAATGGTGGCAGTGGGAAAATGACTTTCCCAAGGATAGAAGAATCACAGGCTTTAGCCTGACAGCGTTAGCCTGGCTTCTGAAAATTCTTTTGAACTTCTAGCACTATTGGCTAGAACCAACACCATCCCCACCAGAACCCCATTCTAGTCTTGAACTGGATGTGTATTCTTGCACACACACAAACAAGCCAACACTTGCCTCACTGCCTGTAGCATCTCGGAAACCATGCTTTGCACTCAGGTTGACAAGGATATTGTCCTTCCGTTTGAATCCTCTCTTGGATGGGCTTAATGACCTCTTGGTCAGAATCTCTCTGTCTTCTGAAGTCCCAGGAGGTAACAGCAGCATTCGCAGAGAGTTTCCCAGGGCCGAGTTGTTTGGGAAAGAGCCATGTGCTGGTGTTAAATCACTGAGGTTGCTGGATAATTGTTGCTCTACATTGACCAGCAAAGCAGGGTCACTGTTGAAATGGGTGGTGGCATATAGCTCTGTGGAGGAAATAGGCTGGAAGATGAACCTGCCCTTCAACTCTCTTATGTCCAAAGATCATAATAATCACTACCTAGCAAATACCCTCAACACTCTGGACCCTTTCTATCTCCCTTCACCTGGTAAAATCTTAACTCTGATTAAATCCAATAACCCACATGCTCCAAAAGCCTATACCACAGCAGTGGAATGTGGTTGGAGAATAAAATGCATCTGAGCTTCCATACTTTATTCCTGATCACTATCTTGTATAGGCTCTTAGTTCTGTCCGGCTCTCATATATATTACCCTGGCAAATTTACTTTTCTATACTCTGAGAGGATCATTTCACATTTCTTATCTTCCTCAAACTTCCATCATCCTCTCTCCTTTCTCTCAGGTGATGATCTACACAGAAAAAATAGAGATAATCAAAGAAAATGTCCATGTGATCCCACCACTAAATCTACCAACTCTTATTTGTATTTGTATCCATAAATTCTCTGCCTCCTTCTTATTACAATAGATGAACTGTCTGTGCTTCATTTAAAGCCAACCTTTCTTTCTATTGGTAAACTAGATCCTATTTCTTCTTGACTACCCAAGCATTTTCTACTTGTAATTGTCCCCCTTCTCTCTTGCATCTAGTTTCTCATCTAGTTTCACAGTTTTAATGCCACAAAAACACTTATAATTCCATAATTCATATTTTTAAAAAATATTTAATTTTTTAGTTTTTTAGGCGAACACAATATCTTTATTTTGTTTCTATGTGGTGCTGAGAAACGAACCCAGTGCCTCACGCATGCTAGGCAAGCGCGCCACCACTTGAGCGACATCCCCAGCCCTTCTAATTCATATTTATAGCCATATCTTTTCCCCTGAATTCCAGACTAATAAGTCCAATTGTCAAGTTGGCATCTCTGGGATCTTTTGGTAAACATCTCAAACTTAAGACATCTAAAACCAAACTCTTGATATTTATCTGAAAACCTGCTTTTCCCACTCTTTTCCATCTTAGTAAATGATAACTCCATTCTTCCAAAACATCCTGTTACTTCTCACCACCTTAACCACTCTATCTAGCCAAGGCCACCACCAACTCTTATCTGGACCATAACCTTTTAAATGGTTAAAAGAATTTTCATCCTTGCCCCCCCCTCCCACAGTCTATTCTCAATACAGCCTCCAGAGTCATTCTTTTCTTTTTTCGGTACTAGAAATTTAACTCAGGGTCTCACACATGCTAGGCAAGTGCTATGCCACCGAGTTACATCTCCAGCCCTTTAAAAATTTTTATTTTGGGACAGGGTCTTGCTAAGTGGCCTAACCTGCCCTCAAATTTGCCTAACCTTTGGAGTAGCTGGGATTGTAGGTGTCTTCCACCTGCCAGACAGAGTAATTCTTTTTTTTTTAACATTTATTTTTTAGGTTTAAGTGGGAACAATATCTTTAATTTACATTTATGTGGTTCTGAGGATCGAACCCAGTGCATGCTAGGCGAGCACTCTACCACTGAGCCACAATCCCAACCCCAGAGTAATTCTTTTATTTTTATTTCCCAGCTAGAGTAATTATTCAGTTAGATCACATAATTTCCTTGCTACAAACCATTCAAAAACTGCTTCTTCTTCTTCTTTTATTTGGTACTGGGTATTAAACTACTTAATCACTGAACCACTTTTTATGTTTCCCCCAACCTTTTTTTTTAAGTTAGTTATTGATTGACATTTATTTATTTATTTATTTATTTATTTATACATGGTGCTGAGATTCGAACCCAGTGCCTCACACATGCTAGCCAAGCACTCTACCACTGAGCCACAACCCCATCCTCCCCAACCCTTTTTTTATGTTTTATTTTGAGACAAGATCTTGCTAAGTTGCTTAGGGCCTCTTCAAGTTGCTGCAGCTGGATTTGAACTTGTGATCCTCATGCCTCAGCTTCCCAAGATGCTGGGATTACAAGCATGTGCCACTGCGCCTAGCCCTTCAACTACTTCTAACCTCATTCAGAATAAAAGTTTGGCCATCTCTCCGACTTCATCCATACACTTCACTTAACTCTACTATAGCCACATGGGTTGTGTTTCTTGAACATGCCAAGCATGATCCAGACTTGGGAACTTTTCACGTAGTAGTCTCACTAGAAAGTTCTCCTCTCACTTATCTATATGGCTTACACTCTTACTTCATTCAAGTCTTTATTTACTTATTTATTTTAGAGCGGTCCTGGGGATTGAACTCAGGGGCACTCTACCACTGAGCCACATCCCCAGTCCTATTTTGTATTTTATTTAGAGACAGGGTCTCACTGAGTTGCTTAGTAACTTGCTTTTTGCTGAGGTTGGTTTTGAACTTGTGATCTTCCTGTCTCAGCCTCCCAAGCCACTGGGATTACAGGAGTGCACCACAGTGCCTGGCTCATCCTTGTTTTTTTCATCACAGCACTTATCATAAATTTACACATGTTTATAAGTTTTGATTTATTGTCTGCTCTTATTATAGAGCTTACATGAAAGTAGGGACTTTTAAAAAATTATGGAATTTGCTTTTGCTTACTACTTTTTCTGAAGAGCTAGAATAGTGTCTGGCATATATTATGTATATAGTTGAATAAATTAACATATAATTAAAGAATAGTCTCCATCAATTACTCTGAAACTAGTTTCTTCTGAAGGTAACTCATAATATTAGTGATTGTGGTCAGAGAATATTATATGCAGCTACAAACACATCCTGGGATGCTACTTAACTAAAATAAAATGTAGCTGTGAAGCTTACATTCCTACAAATTTTCTCTAACATATCTGTTATGTTAAACTCTACCCTGTAGATTTCTGGAAGTTCTGTGGACCACTGGAGGCCCTGAAATACAATTTAAGAAATGTTAATGTGCCAGGTGTTGTGGCTCACACCTGTAATCCCAGCAGCTTCAGAGGCTGAGGCAGGAGGATTGCAAGTTCAAAGCCAGCCTCAGTAATTTAGTGAGACCCTAAGTAACTCAGTGAGACCCTGTCTGTAAATAAAATACAAAAAAAGGGCTGGGGATGTGGCTCAGTGGTTAGGTGCCCCTGGGTTCAATCCCCGGTGTCAAAAAGGAAAAGAAAAGAAAGAAATGCTAATGCAATTTAAGAAACATTAATTCCAAAATTTCCAGTTATACTTTCTACCTTCATGCCTATGAAAAAGATCTGTAAACTGACAGGAAGCTATTACCTGAACTAAGCTTCAAAAGTCTTTCAGTGCTGGAGTCGGGGTTTGACAGAGAAGTCAGTAAATCTCCACAGGAATGGGATACGGTGGCCTTTATGTCATTTGGAAGCTTTGTGCTATATTCTCGGTAGTTCTTGTTTCTCTGAGGCCTTTTACCAAGACTTCCATGCAGGGGTCGAGTTTGAGAATAATGACCATCATAATTTTCCAGACCAACATCAGAAGGTATCTGATAGGGATGGATCTGGCTAGAATCACCCACATCCAGGCGTTTACCCAATGAGGCATCATGAGAAAGCTGATAAGTATCAGGTTTTGTTGTCAAGTCCTTTTCTGGAGAAGAACTTGAAGATTTATTGTCCAAAAAAGATATTCGGTACCCATCTCTAGTCATCTTCTCTGGGGATTGGACTGTAGACTGATGAGGCGAGTAGTGTCTGAATTCTAATTACCACCAAGAGGGGAAAAAACACACACAATGAGAATCCTTCATGGGGTGCCTCTGTTCATTGAGCCAGAAAAAATTTTTGGACAAGGTGGTTAATAATTTTGATAAATGGTAGCATAAAGTTACAAGAGAATTTCCACATGGACAACAAAAAATGTGGGAATTTTTATGAAACCAGTAAAGAATATATGAACATTCAGGAGATAAATTTCACATCAATCAAATCTCCTAGGAATTTCCTCCTAAAACTATCAGATCAGAGTTTGCTAAACTGTAATTTCACATAAAAATTTTTATGTGCCACTACATGATAATAATTGTGATTTTATGTATTGAGTCTTCAGATAATAATTAGTCTATGATTTCATAGACTCCTTGCAATAAAGCTAAGCCAACTCTTATTCCCAAACTCCATCCAGAGGTACTGGGTTAATTCTTGGGGACCACTATCCTAAGCCAATTAAATGGCAGGGAATACAAAAACCTATGAAAATCTCTGACTTAGGTACTAACCCAGGTATATTTCTCTCAGATAGGGATGTATGTCATCTCCAAAAGTCGTAGTGGGGCAGGTAGAACATCAAAAAAAAAAAAAAGAAAAAAGAAAAAAAAAGAGAAAGCCTTGTGCTCTTTGCTGTTTTAAGAGCTTCATGTGATTAAAGTGATTCCTCGGGCTGGGGATGTGGCTCAAGCGGCTCGCCTGGCATGCGTGTGGCCCGGGTTCGATCCTCAGCACCACATACCAACAAAGATGTTGTGTCCGCCGAGAATTAAAATAAATAAATATTAAAAATTCTCTCTCTCTCTCCCTCCCTCCCTCCCTCCCTCCCTCCTCTCTCACTCTCTCTTTAAAAAAAATAAATAAAAAAATAAAGTGATTCCTTACAAAACAAAAAAATACTGTATCTGAGTTAGTCACATTAACTCTTCCAACTCTGATGTTCTTAAGTACCTATAAGAACATCAATGTTTTACCAAGGGTCAACACACACAGTATGGAAAAGGTCATAGAACAATATCATTAAGTGTCAAAAAGAATATAGGAACAAGAGGGCCTAGTGCGGCCCGGGTTTGATCCTCAGCACCACATACAAATAAAGATGTTGTGTCTGCCGAAAACTAAACAATAAATATTAAAACTCTTTCTCTCTCTCTCTCTCTCTCTCTCTCTCTCTCTCTCTCTCCCCCTCTCTCTTAAAAAAAAAAAAAAATATATATATATATATATATATATATATATATATATATATATGAACAAGGGACTTCTGTTTCAAGTAATAACAAATTAGCTAATTCAGACTATCATTCCATTTAAGAATTTAAAGAAGTAGGATGATATATATGCTTAAAAGCATCTAAAAGCTAAGAAGGTAGGAAAATCTAGGAAACAACAGGAACTCCTTGGTAAGTCTAGCATGGAAAGCCCCTTTTTAAGATAAAAGGGACAGAAGTACAAGACTAAGGTCCACTCAAAGTGGGGTATTTAATAACACCCTACCTGCAAAACACACACACACTCGCACACACGCACACAAGCACATGCACATGCATACACACAACACTCTAAAAAAGAACTCTGGGGAGGATACAATATTCAGAATAAAAGTAAACTGGAAATAAACTTGCTCTTGTAATGACTGGTAATACAAGTTTGCATCATCTGGTAGTTCAGAGAACCTCAAAGCTTAAGCTGGAATCAAGGTGACTGATAGTGTTTTGGGTGCCTGGTAGAAGCAAGTGAAAATCTGTTCTAGCAAAGATACACTCATTTAAGACTAATAATTAATTGTTAGTTTAAAATAATTATTAAAATAGCCAACAAAGAGCCAAAACAAACAAAGAGGAAACAAGACAATATGAGTAAAACCAGTAGAAACAAACAAACACAGACCTCCCCCAAATCAAACATTATAAAAAGCAGTTATAGCCTATAAAACAGTCATGCTTGTCATGTCTAAAGAAACATAAAAGAAGTCTTCACTCTACTGTCATGTACATCTAAAAAAAAAGTCTGGATTTTCTTCTTAGGACTTGAAAAAGCATATAGAACAACAACAACAAAATTGGAATGAAGAATTCAGCAGACAGGTTTAATAGTAGATTAGATATAGTTGAAGAGAATGTAAGATTGGTCAGAAGGAATTAAACAGAGTGATTAGACCAGTCAAAAAAAGATGAAAAATATAATGATACAAAGAGGACAAAATGAAAATCTCTGACATATATTTATTTAACTAAGAATTCCAGAAAGATAAAAGACACAAAAGAATGGGGGCACAAACAGTATTCAAAGTGCTTTACAGAAATAATGAGACACAATTCACAGATATGAGAAGTATAATAAATACCAAACAGAAGAAATAAACAAAAACCCAAGCTGGGTGTGGTGGTACCTGTCTGTAATCCCAGGGAGGCTGTTCAAAGCCAGCCTCAGCAACTTAGTGAGGCTCTAAGCAACTTAGTGAGACCATCTCAAAATGAAAATTATAAAAAAGGGAGCATGGGATATGGCTCAGTGGTTAAGTACCCCTAGGTCCAATCCCAGGTTCAAAAAAAAAATTCAGACATCACAATGAAATTTCAGAAAACTAAAGACAACTGAAAATTCTAAAAGCAACCAGAGGTTTAAAAAAAAAAAAGATTATCTTTTCAGGAGTGATAGATTTCCAGTTAACTTCTCAACTATTCTTCAATATTCTGAAAGAAACAACTGACAATCTAGAAGTCTATACTCAACAAAATCACCCTTCAAGAATTAAAATCCATAAGAATAACATATATCAGGAGGGTAAACGGAAAAAATGACTTTAGGGTCTTTAAATTATCCAAGAGAAGACTTAAGATATTGATTAATTTTAAAATTGTAAAAGTTAAGAACACATATTGTTGTTTTGGGAATAGTATTAAAAGTATAGAAACTATGTGTAACTTATAAACTAATGGTGGTGGTGGTGGGGAATGAATAGAATAATAACAAATCCAGAAGAATGCAATAAAAAAAAGTAACAGAATAGTTAGCCAATATAAAAAGAATAAAGGAGGCCAGAATATCCACTCTTCAAGCAAAAAATCAAAACCTCACATGTCACTAAACATTCAAGGCAATCCCCAGAAAAGCAGAAAAGAGTTAGTTGACTAAACAGGGCCTCAGGGCTGTGATATCATTTCTTAAATTTCATCTGTGTGGGGAAAAATACTCAACAAGCAAAATATTTACCATCATTCTGGTGGCTGTCACTTGGCATCTCCCTTCTTGTCACTTCCTGCATCTAAAAGAAGTTTGAAAGTTTAGAAAGAAGGACATATACCAGCATTCAGACATAAGCTCATTAGACGAGGGGTTCAGAGTACTTTCCTATTAGCAAGGATGTTCATCCATGGAAGCAGAGAAACCATCCTTCAAGCAAAGGTCAAGCCTATTTTAAAAACAGTCAGAATACAGGAGATGCCAGAGTTTCTTTGAAGCAGGTAAGGAGACTCCTTGAAAATATAAAATATCTTAGATGATAAAGGACATTCCAAAAGGTGAAATACTGTATTTTCTCTGCTTCAGATAACTCAGCATAGAAATTAGATGAGGCCACTTTTTCTTTTTTTCCCCTCTATTTAAAGGAATCCCATATTTATTTTACCTTTTGGTAAAGCTGAGTATCAACCACAGGAACTAATAGATGTTTTAACAGACTGGAAATTAATCTTAAGCATAACTAGGTAAGGGCTAAAGCAAAAAAAGAAGCCACCTAAGGTTTGGTTTCAAAAAAAGGTTCTTGAAGTATATTTAGTGTCTTTTTGGTAACCAGGCAGAGAAAGAAGTTCCACTTCCTTGTTTGTTAAACTAAAAGGATTACAGCAATTTCCTTTTCCTCTCCAAGGAGAGTTTTTTTTTTTTTTTTTTAAGAGAGAGTGAGAGAGGGGAGAGAGAGAGAGAGAGAGAGAGAGAGAGAGAGAATTTTTTTTTAATATTTATTTTTTAGTTCTCGGCAGACACAACATCTTTGTTGGTATGTGGTGCTGAGGATCGAACCCGGGCCCCATGCATGCCAGGCGAGCCCGCTACCGCTTGAGCCACATCCCCAGCCCCCCCTTTTTTTTTAAATCTAAGAAGTTCTAACTTTAAATGTAGATTGGAGTATCCTTTTCTCCATTTCCTTAAATTTTTAAAAATGGTAAGAGTGATTTTTTTCTAAGTCACCCAAGTAGAATCTTTAAGAACAAGGAAATCAATTAAGTGCTTTATTTTAAATTATTATTTAATAATAACAATACTATAATAATAATTTTAATCATAATTATTATTTCTTTTTAAAATAAAATATTGTATACTCAAACTGAAAAAAAATCTTACTAACTTTAATAGTACAGTCTTGATCATCCAAATTGTACATGTCTTTGCTTCTTTTCCCTCTGGTTATTTTCTACAATTTCATTGCTCATACAAATTTATCAAAGAAAAGGCAAAGGGAGAAGTTGAACATACAGTAGTCAATTCTGCTCTTTGTATCGTATTCACTCACACAATAAATCTTATATAATGGTTGCATGACTTTTTCTCGTCAAAATTTTCACTAAAAATTTGTTATTTTTAATTCTTCCCAAGTTTTGCATGATTTCCACCTTCCCATTGTCCATCACTCCTGTGCCGTCTTCACCCCTTAACTTTTTTTTTTTTTTTTTTTTTCCTGTTACATGGAAGAAGCAGCTCTGGGAAAGCCACTCCTGAAATGGAAGACTCTATAATTAAAAGGTAAAGGTAGAAAATGTTAAGAGGCAACAGAACAGGAGATGGAGAAATTGGATAGAGAGGAGAAATTTTATGACCAGCCAAAAGATATAACAGTTGCATCCTGTTTGAGAACTAAAATACCTGGAATAAAATGTACTAAAGTTTCATACATAAATATATAACATTTGATAACAGGTTAGTGAGAATAAAGAAAATGGAGATTGAAATTAATAGAGAAAGTATTCTACACCCTGTCTTGCCATTCTCTTTTAGAGGATCCAAAAGTGTCTTTTTTCAAACAAGGCCTCTTAGGCCTTCATAAATAACTCAGTGAGAGTCCACTGAATTACTAGTATTAATCATTGGCTAGTCAACTGATCAGTAGGGGAGTGAATACATTACCTGTGGCCCCAGTGGGAAAGTGTCTGATTTCTGACCTGGTATACCATTGCCCTGGGTTGCAGAAGTGCTGGTTAGGGAATCCTTTATTTCCCGGTTGGGAAAGGGAATAAAAAGTCCTTTGTTTGAATCTGTGTTAAAAGAAAAAGAATACAATGAAGCTCTGACTGGACTTTAAAGGCGAGCATGTCCTATAGAAAGATACTGGAGGAAGGGTAAGTGCTAGTTCTGTTGTCAACACTTGAACACCAAATCAACAATCTCCAGCTACAGGAAGAGATGCTGGGAACAGACTTTGGGATTACACTTTACAGCATTCTAATCAGTAGTCTGCACTGATTCACCATTTCAAACCAGCCTCCTTCTGCCTTGATTACCTCATTTGTAAAAAGAGAACACCTAATCAGGATCTATTTCATGGAGAGTATTTCTAAATCCTGAGATCACCCAATATTTTTTTAAAACCATGATTAGGGAAATAACTTTAAAAATAAAAAGAAACCCAAAACTCAATCCTATTCATGGCACTTAGAAACTGATATTAAGAATAATCAATTAGGAATTCTATTAGGTTGTAACATTTGTACAAAAGTGTTTTTCATATCCCCACCTTTTTTTTTTTTGTACCAGGGATTGACCCCAGGGGTGCTTAACCACTGAGATACACTTTTTCTTTTTTTGAGACAGGATGTTACTAAGTTGCTGAGGCTGGCCTCAAACTTGTGATCCTACACTCACAGCCTCCTGAGTTGCTGGGATTATAGGCTTATACCACCATGCCTAGAGACTTTTTGCATATCCTTATTTTTAAATATTTTTTTAGTTGTTGATGGACTTCTATTTATTTATATGTGGTACTGAGAATTGAACCCAGTGTCTCACCCATGCTGGGCAAGCGCTGTACCACTGAGACACAACCCCAGCCCAGTTTTTTGCACATCCTTCATCAATACTTTTAGTTGTAGGATTCTGGGATCTGGGGTTTTATGGGGGAACTTGTATGAAAATAAGTGTTTTGCATTTGTTTAGGGAAATTCTCTCTGGCAATATTGTGCAAGAATTAAGATAGTTTCAAAGGCTTGGGTCTCCTTCAAACAATGTGCTGTTCTGCTACTTTCTGTTCTCAATCTCTGGCAACAGAAAGCTACTAAGAAAAGTGAATGTGAGTGAGCACACAGCATGAATAAAGCTAGCCTCCTGGGAACTAGCCATTGGGTCCCTTTGGGGCTCTAAGATGCTTCCTATTTCTGAGTTGCCTTGAACCGAAACGTCCTATTGTAAGCACAAAATACTCTTCCACCATTGGACTTTACAGAACTGTTCTCAAAATAACAAAAGCTCTTAAACTTTATGGTTGCTGGTCCCTATTGCAGTAATACTGCAGAAACAAAACAAAACAAAACAAGGTGAATAAAAGCTGCTGGTTGTAACCTGAATCCCTGCAGAAAAGGCAAATGTGGTCAGTAGGCTGTAATTTTTGGGTTCAGGCTCCTTTCACAAGCCTTCAAAGGTGTCCAAGGCCCTGCTCCACCCTTCTCTTCTTCCTCCAACACTTGTGTTCCTGTCCATATTCACAGGTTCTTTTTTTTTTCTTCAACATATTTCTTGGTTCAGCCAAATCCCTGACAGTCCAAACTCTTTGGTAAGTGCTACCACTACACCTTTTCCTGTGTTTTAGCTGTCACCTAAATCCGGATGACCCTAGATTGAAATTTCTTAACTCTGATCTCTCTTTTGATGTCCATATCTACATTTATTGATTAGTCCCAAAGAGTGCCCCATAGAGGCACAAATACAAATTCAGTATTTTCTGAACCAAACTCACTGTCTTTCTTCCCAAAATATTCCTTCTGGTGCCTTCCCAATCTTTGGCATTGGCATTCTTACTGAATCCCTCAAGACAGAAACTTATTCTGAAATAACAAGTGTTGGCGAGGATGTGGGGGAAAAGGCATACTCATACATTGCTGGTGGGACTGCAAATTGGTACAACCAATCTGGAAAGCACTATGGAGGTTCCTTAGAAAACTTGGAATGGAACCACCATTTGACCCAGCTATCCCATTCCTTGGTCTGTACCCAAAGGATATAGTATAGCATACTATAGTAATGCTATACTATAGCAATGTTTACAGCAGCTCAATTCACAATTGCTAAACTGTGGAAACAACCTAAGTTCCCCTCAATAGATGAAGGGATAAAGAAACTGTGGTACATATACACAATGGAATATCACTCAGCATTAAAAGACAATAAAATTATGGCATTTGCAGGTAAATGAATGGAGTTGGAGAATATCATGTTAAGTGAAGTACACCAATTCCAAAAAACCAAAGGCTGAATGTTCTCTGTGATAAGTGGATACTGATCCATAATGGGGGAGGGCATGGGAAAAATGGAGGAACTTTCAATGGACAAAGAGGTGGAAGGGGAGGGGAGGGGGTATGGGGGCAGGAAAGATGGTGGAATGTGATGGACATTATTACCCTAGGTACATGTATGACTGCACATATATTGTGATGCTACATCATGTACAATCAGAGAAATGAAAAGTTGTGCTGAAATTGTGTACAAAATGCACTCTGCTGTCATATATACCTAATTAAAATAAATAAATAAATTTTAAAAATAAAAGAATCTTATTCTGGAACTCTCAGTTGAAATTTCAATCAATTATCAAGATCTATAGATGAATCTTTTTCATGGGGGGAGCTTTATTTTAATTGAAATACAATTGAAATATCATTCCTTTCATTTTATTTATTTTTTATTTTTTTGGCAGAACTAGGGATCAAACTCAGGGTCTTGTGCATGCTAGGTAAGCACTGAACTACCTTCCCAGCCCTACTTTTACCCTTTTAAAGAGAACAATTCAGGAGCTGAGATTGTGGCCCAGTGGTAAAATGCTTGTCTCACACAAATGAGGCACTGGATTTGATCCTCAGCACCACATAAAAATAAGTAAATAAGGGGCTGAGGCTGGGGTTCAGTGGTAGCGCACTTGCCTGGAATGTATGAGGCACTGGGTTCAATTTTCAGCACCACGTATAAATAAATAAAATAAAGATCTATCAACAACTAATATATATATATATATAAAATAAAGGCATTGTGTCCATCTACAACTAAAAATTCAGGGGGTCTTAGTGTATTCACAAAATTGTACCACCATCATCTCATTTTAGAACATTTCATCACCCCCAGGAGAAATCCCATGGCTATCACTGCCAGTTCTTCTCTCCCTGCCATCTTCTGGAAACTATCAATATACTTCCCATCTCTATGTATTGGCCTATTCTAGATATTTCATATAAATGGAATCATACAAATATGGCCTTTTTTGTGTCTGGCTTCTTTCACTTAGCATGATGTTTCCTTTTTTTTTAAAATTTATTTTTTAGTTTTCGGCGGACACAACATCTTTATTTGTATGTGGTGCTGAGGATCGAACCCAGGCCGCACGCATGCCAGGCGAGCGCACTACCACTTGAGCCACATCCCCAGCCCAGTTTCTTTTTTTTTTTTAATATTTATTTTTTGGTTGTAGTTGGACACAATACCTTTATTTTATTTATTTTTATTTTATGTGGTGCTGAGGATCGAACCCAGGGCCTTGCACATGTTAGGTGAGCCTTCTACCACTGAGCCACAATCCTAGCACCAGCATGATGTTTTCAAGATACACTTTATATCATGTATTAGTACTTCATTCCTTCTCATGGTTGAATAATATTCCTTATATGGTATACCACATTTTGTTTACCCCTTCACCAGTCAATGGACTTTTGGCTATTATGAATAATGCTGTTTTCATTCTTGTACAAATGTTTGTATAGACATAGGTTTCTATTTCACATGAGTATGTGAAATAGAAAGAAGTAGTAGAATTGCTGGGTCAAATGGTAACTGTGTTTAACTTTTTGAGAAACTGAAACTGTTTTCCAAAGCAGCTGTACAATTTTACATTCCCAACAGCAATGTATGAGGGCTCTGATTCCTCCATATCCTTGCTTTCAGTTCTCTCCTTTTGATTATAGTCATCCTAGTGTGTGTGAAGTGAAATCTTATTGTGGTTTTGATTTGTATTTCCCTGATGGCTAGTGGTGTTGAATATTTCATGTGCTTATTGGACAGTTGCATATCTTCTCTGGAGAAATGACTATTCCAATCTTTTGCCTGCATTTTAATTAAGTTGCTTGACTTTTCGTTATTGAGTCCTAAAACTTCTTCATGTAGGCCAGGCATATGGCAATCCCAGTGACTTGGGAGGCTGAGGCAGGAAGATCACAAGGCCAGCCTCAGCAACTTAGTGAAACCCTGTTTCAAAATAAAAAAATAAAAGGGGTTGGGGGTATAGTTCAGTGTAGAACACCCCTGGGTTCAATATCTAGTATTGCAAAAATTTTTTTTTAAATAAATACTAGACCGTTGCCAGATGTACAATTTGCAAATATTTCTTCCTACTTTGTGAGTTGTCTTTCCACTTTCTTGGTAGTATCTTTTGATATGCAAATTTTTAATTTTTATGAAATCCAACTTATCCGTTTTTGTTTTTTAGTTGCTTGGGTTTGGGGTATCATAGCCAAGATATAGATCACTCTTGAAAATAGAAAATCTGGTACTATGTCACCATTATGACTAAGTATGTCATATACAGCAATCAAGAAAAAAAAGCAATTTGTACACTTAGGTAATTTTTTTCTTTTCTTATACTCCAGTACATTTTCTTTTTTTCAGACATAAGCTATGTCTAGCACTTAATTCCAAGGCACATGTAATTATGACATTATTATGCAGCCCAGGTTTTTACACCCATATAATCAAAGTGACAGGATCATATTGGCTTGTTAATGCTGATATATGGGCAAAGAACTAATAGTTGGCTACTTCAACTACCAGTAATCACAGCTGGGCAAGGCTCTGCTTCACATTTGACCAAAGACATAGCAATCCACGGGAAGTAGAAACAGAAATGCACTGCCCAGATCACCATCAGGGAAGGACTTGTTTCCTAGCTCTGGGAGGGCACTTCAGCTATTTGCTGTTCAGGGTCTATGCCAGCTCCAGAGAATCGCCTCCTGATGTCATGCCCTTTCACAAAGAGTCCACTTTCCGTGACAAAGCTAGGCAGGATACAAAGGGTCATTTAAGCCTGGTAGGGGACATTCAGAGGGACAGTTTTTATTCCAGAGCTTTCTTTCTTCTCAACCCTCTTGATTCCCCTTCTTCTTAGTGTTGATCTGAAAAGAATATCTTGTGCCCTGGATTCAACTGAGATGAATTTTTAAGAGCAGAAATAACTTGTCTTTCACTAATTTCTAAAGTAAACGAAACCTGAGCCACTTCCTTTGAACTGCTAATAACCAAAAAAAAAATGTAATCCTCAACTTTTAAAAACAGTAATAACTGTTGAAGATATGATAACCACAAAAGGAAATTAGTATTTTTACCACCATGAACAGACTTCCATGAACACTAACCTCAATAATTTTGTGTTTTTCCTCCTTAAATAACTGTTATATTTTTTATTCAGAAATTCAATTTTTCTGAAGCTGGACTCTAGCAAAACAGAGTAGGTAAAAATATTTAATGTTTTGTCTCCAGGCTTTCTTTTTATATTCTCAAGGATTTAACCAACCTGTGCTTCCTCATTTGCAGTTCCACTACTACTGCACCACTCAGGACAGGTCCTTCTTGTCGCCTACTTGAACTGCTGACTCCAGTTCCTGCACATTGACTGAATTTAGCTTGAGCTATATTTTTACTTCACACATCATGCTTCCTCTCTAAAACATCTTTAATTGCTACCCATTTTCAAGGGAGCAAAATGAACATGATTAGTACAGGGGCTTTTTGCAACTTGGCCTTAGCACCAGCCACAAGGTGAGTCAATTTCTTAATATGTATGCCTGGATTTGATAATTCTTTTCTCTACATTGACTGCCCTTTCCCCTCAATTATGTCCACTGAGTGCCTAACTTAAGTGTCTCCCCTCTTGGGAAGCCTGTTCTCAGGCCCCCAGTCAGTACTAACTGCCGTTGCCTCCTTCACACAGCTCTGTGTCTGCTATTGTCTCAGTCTGATTTGTGACCTAATTAGCTGTGATAAATTGCTCTGTACTGGAGTATATGAAGATTTGACACTATTGTGTCATTTCCTTATCTGCCAACCTCCTAACAGTATTTTTTGCAGTAAATATACACTTCTTTGCTAAATTGTTCTCCTTTCCACTAGGGTAGAGACTATCCACCTGTGGGAGGCCGCCATGTCATGTGACCCGCATTCTTCCTCTCCTGATTGATTGGTTGAGGCACTGTCGGTCACTTCCAGTGATCTGGCCACTTTCAAGTGTCTGTAGACAGTAGCCCCAATCTTGAGAGTAGTAAAAATTTATCAAAAGTGTCTTCATGCATAGGCATGCCTTCTTGAAGCCCCATGGGTGGAGCTACGCTCCCCTATTCCTAAAGGTGATATTAACCCTTTGCCCTGTTTGGGATAAAATGTTCCATGGAAACGCCCTTTGTGTGTCCCCTTCTCTTACTCTGCCTTTGGGTGTGGCCTTCCTAGATGTCAGTCAACCTGCTGACAGCAGACATCATGAAGTTAGACTCAGCTCCTTGAAACCTGACCTCTTGCCTCATTTGAATGACTTCTCAATAAAAGGGGTCAGCGCCAACTCGCGCTCTTTCCCTCTTTCTGCAGACCTTTAAGGTCAGAGGAGCTGTCACAGGACTTCCAAAGAAAAAAAGTGTATCTGTCTCTTGTGTGGTTATTTTGTGCAGCCCAGTTCCCCTGGAGTGACCCTGTTTTTGTCGCTGGGAACGCGACATCCACCCCCCATTCACTACCTCCCTCTTAGAAACACTACCCTCCCTATAACAGTTCTAGACTGCCAACATCTGGATTCAAATTTGAGAGAGAAATGAACTTCTTTCTTGTTTAACCCACTATTTTGGGAGGTCTCTGCAGATCCAAGTTGACTTTTATCCAGCTAAAACTCTGTCATAACTAAACCGAGATGATGAGAATCAACAGGGTGAACTGGATTACAGTAAAGACTCATCTGCTAGGCCTAGGAATGAACCATTGGGGTATTGTAGTGAAATTTTCTTTGCTTTTTTAAAATAAGAGATTCATGAAATCAGTATACTTTAGATGTGACTTAATTTATTTACTGAGGTGCTGGGGGATTGAACCCAGGCTTCTTGCATTCTAAGTAGGCACTCTATTACTGAGCTATATACCCTCAGGTGATTTTAATTAAAGGTGAAAAGATTGCTTACAAGAATAAGTAGATTCCCTTTCAACTCCCAGAGTCCATGTGTGGTATATACCTATATCTATGGGATAAATGTACATTATCTTTACTAAAGCATTCTTTATTCTCCATAATCTGATATTCTACCCAATACAAACCCTCTACCCCAACCACACCATCACCAACTTCTTCATGACCTTCATTATCATATTCATACAGCTGTTCACGCCACTCCTACTAACCAGAATGGGCTACTCCTTCTCCCTTCAGGCCATCCCACAACTCCACAGTTTTTAAGTTCTGATGCCATTGTGTCCACAACTGCCCCAAAGTCTTTCCCCACTGTCCCAGCACATTTGAGTTTCTACAGCATGTCATCATCCATAACTTTGTTTCTCAAGCTCAAAATTTTTTGAGGTACTGGGGATTGAATCCAGGGGTGCTTACTAAGCTATCTCCAGCCCCTTTAAAAAAATTTTTATTTTGGAACAGATTCTTCCTAAATTGCCTGGACTTGGGGCTGAGGATGTGGCTCAAGTGGTAGCGCGCTCACCTAGCATGTGTGAGGCACTGAGTTCGGTTCTCAGCACCTCATAAAAATAAAGATGTTGTATCCGTCTAAAACTAAAAAATACATATACTAAATAAATAAATAAATAAATTGCCCAGACTGGCCTTGAACTTGGGATCCTCCTGCTTCAGGCTCCCAAGTTGCTGGGATTATAGGCGTGCACCATTGTACCTGGCTAAGAATCCAGTTTGAGAAACTGCAATGTAAGAAACTAATCTCAGTATATAATGACATCTTATGGACTATATTGGAAGGCATTTGGACATTTTTTTTACAAAGCTCTTACCACAAAATCCAGCAATTTTGTTCTTTGGTAGTTATCCAAATAAACTGAAAACTTATGTCCACACAAAAATCTACATAAGATGCTTATAGCACATTTATTCATAATTGCCAAAACTTGGAAGCAACCAAGTTGGATAAGTAAACTGTGATACATTCAGACAGTGAGCTACTATTCAGCACTAAAGAAATAGCTCAATCCATGAAAAGACACAGGAAAAACAAGAACATTTATTGCTGAATGAAAGAAGCTGACCTGAAAAGGTTACATGCCATATGATTCTAAGTATATGACATTTTGGAAAAGGCAAAATGATGGAGATAGTAAAAAGATGAGTGGTTGTCGGGTTAGGGGAGGAAGGGATGAACAGGTGAACACACTGGATTCTTAGGGCAGTGAAATACCATCTGTATAATACTATAATGGTGGATATATGTCATTTGACACTTGTTAAAACCAACAGAATGCACAACAGCAAGAGTGAACCATAATGTAAACTACAGGTTTTGAGTAGGTTCATCTAATTGTAATAAATGTACTAACTTAGTGCAGGATGTTAATGATGGAGGACTTTATGCATGTGGAGAGTGGTATATGGAAACTCAATCCTCTCTGCTCAATTTTTCTATGAATTTAAACTTAAAAATAAGGTCTATTTTGAAAATAGCAGTGTATTACTATAAAAGAACTTTTTTGACTTAACACCTTTTCAATTCTTTCATAATTATCAAATAAAACACAAAATTGAGTGGTCTTCTGAGATGTATCTCTAGACTAGGAGTCCATGGTCCTGAGTGTAAGGATCTATACCATTTATTTGACATTTTAATATATACACCCATAATTGTTACTTAGCTCTTTCATGTTTGTATCATTTTTTCTAATGATGTTACAAATGCTTCAAGAAATGTTTCTTTTTCTATTTTCAAAGTATATGTTTCAGAAGATAAGTTATAATTTTATAAAAATAGGAAATATCTTTTAGTTGAGGAATAAAAAAATTTCACTAAAATGAAAAGACTTTGAGCTGAGTCACAAAGAAGGGTAGGATTTGATTAAAGCCTTCCAGAAAGATGGCATTAACTTAGGGTCAGAGGAGGGAGAAAGGAGGGAATATGTGGGAGGAGGGAGTCCT
Source organism: Spermophilus citellus (assembly GCF_964194105.1). NCBI lineage: Eukaryota > Metazoa > Chordata > Mammalia > Rodentia > Sciuridae > Spermophilus > Spermophilus citellus. The sequence continues at coordinate 52,124,786 of NC_138200.1, read as the reverse complement.
ATGGTTTCATTAGAGAATTGGACATTGTAATAGAGAAATAGGAGATGATATTTTAGGTTAGGATGAAGAAATAAATTCAATCAGAGTTTAGGGAAACACTGTATGCCAGGCTAAATGGTTTAGACTTAATGTGGTTGTTGAGTGGGAACCACTGAGGTTTTTGACTAGGTAAGTATAATTAATTATCACAGGTGTATTTTAAGAGAATTAATCTGGCAGCAATATATAAAATGAATAGAAGGAAAAAGGAGACTGGGAGGATTTTGATGGTACATGGACGGGAGTTGGTATCTCAGCTCTGCCAGTTAGTGTATTATTAGGAAAGTTATCTCAAATCCTCTGTCAAACCTTTCAAACCACCTTTAAGGTTGGAAGGATTAAATGAGATCATGGACAGTACCTGGGCCAGAGTTTTACTTTCAGTGAATGATAACAATTAAGGATACTGAAAGGTATAAATATTCCCTGGGGCTGTAGAGGAACAACAACATCAAACATCAATATAAGCCAGGCATAGTGATGTTTGCCTGTAATCTCAGGTACTTGGGACGCTGAGGCAGAAGGATTGCAAGTTTGAGGTCAGTCTTAGCAATTTAGCAAAATCATGTCTCAAAATAAAATTTTAAAAAGGACCAGGCATGGGGGCTGGGGTTGTGGCTTAGCAGTAGAGCACTTGCCCAGCATATGCAGGGTGCTGGGTTCAATCCTCAGCACCACATAAAAATAAATAAATAAATACATACATACATAAATAAAATAAAATAAAGGTATTGTGTCATATCTCTCTCTCTCTGTCTCTCTCTCCATATATAGGCATGGACTTCAGTGGTACAGCCCTTGCGTGGCATGGTAGAGCACTTTCCTGGGGTCAATCCCCAGAACCACACACACACAAAAAAAAAAAAAAAAAAGAAAGAAAGAAAAAAGAAAGAACAGAAAAACAACCAAACAAACAAACCCCAACATAATTCTGAGCTATAGTATAGTAGTAGAGGAGCTGTTAAGGATGGGGAGAGAGGTTCATTTGTCTTTTTTTTTTTAAGGGTACATATTTAGCTTGAGAGGCTGAAAAGTTATAGATGGGAATTCCAAGTGTTTGTTACTCATTGATCAACAGAGATGACAGAATGGTACAAAGGGATACCTGTACCAGGTTACAAAGCTAAACTATTTTTAAAAAATCATATAAAAATCTTTTTTTCCCACATTTATTTATTGGTGTGTTATAGTTGTACATATGGATGGGATTTCTTGTTACATATTTGTACATGCATACAATGTAACTATATAATTTGGCCAATATCACTTCCTAGTACTTCTCCCCTCCCTCTACACTTCCACCCCTTAGGCTCTTTTCTTATCACCCTTTGATTTTAGGGGATCTTTCTTTTTCCTCTCTAGCCTCTGCATATGAGAGAAAACATATGATCCTTGACCTTCTGAATTTAACTTAATTCACTTAACATGATGATCTCTAGTTCTATCTACTTTCCTACAAATACCATGATTTAATATTTATTTTTGGATGAATAAAAATTTTCATTGGGTATATATACTACATTTCTTTTTTTGATAAAAGGGTAATATATTTTTTAAAATATAATAATACAAAAGTTGAGATGACAGAACTAAGACCCTAACTATCATATGAATATCTGTAAATAAGTTAATCTTACTAATTGAAAAGATGCCAGGTTGGATTACAAATAAAATTTAATTATATTCTGTATGCAAGTACATGTTTAAAAAAAGAGATTCTGAAAACTTAAAGTAAAAAAATGACAAATATATATCAAGAAAATTCAAAGAAAAAGAGCCTAAGTGCTGCAATTCTCAACAAACAAGTTGTTAGAGGAGATCAACTTTATAATGGAAAATACATCCACTATCTTTAAAGGCTTGTGCATGGAATAACACAATATCAACATTCATAATGTAAACTGACAAAAGTAAAACAATCTACCATCCTAAGAGGAAAACTAAATTCTTCCATCTCAGTATATGACAGATCAAGTAGCCAGAAGTTATTACTAAAAAAAAAAAAACACAGATGAAGAAAAGATAAATACTGTGGATCTGAACATTATTTATCAAACTCAAAATACAGAAAGCAGAGACAGAATATTAAAATATCTATGAAATCAATAAAAATACCCAGCAAATTACAGAAAGTAGAAAAAGTAAGAGAAGTTTATTTCCAAACACAAGGTAATAAAATGAAATTAATAATAAAATTTAAAGGGGTAAAAGCTCCATTTTAAAAAGTTATTTCAATCTATTGAAATATGCCACATTTTCTTTATCCATTCATCCACTGAAGGACAGACACCTAGGGCTGATTCCATAGTTTAGCTATTGTGAATTGTATTGTTATAAACTTGGGTATGTGTGTATCACTGTAGTAAGATGACTTTAATTCTTCAAGATAAATACTGATGAGTAGTTAGACTAGTATTTTAAATATATGAGAAAATATAAATAAAAATTTATTTACTTATAAATCAACTTCTGAAAATAGATTTGATCAATAAGGACAAAGAGTAGAGAAAGAGCAGGAGAGCTGAAGACATAGCCCAGGTATGCTTATTTTGGGGATGTGGAAAGAGAGGAGACTTTGAAAGAGTCAAAGTTTATGTGGTAAGGAGAACAGGAGGAGGATTCAAGATAGTAGGAATTCCCTGCCTTTCAAAATGCTTGTTAGGAGAACACTGTTTTGAACAAAAGAGTCAGTGGGAGCTGTTTTCCAGGAGAGCTTTCTCTTAGCCTGTGGCATGACCATCAACATGGCATAACCACTTTAATCATATTGGATTACCAACAGTGCTCTCAGGCCACCTTCCCCAGGGATCTAGTACAAATACAATTTGCAGTGGAAAACAAAGCTATTTAATGCCTCAAAGTAAGAAAACAAGTTTATATAAAAAAATCCAGGCAACAGCTGGTACTTTCAAGAACCTTCAGAAATAGGCTATCTAGTAAAGCAGTTGTTATTAGTAGAGATTGTGCACTTTAAGACATTTTAGCTCATAGAATGAGTCTGTGCTAATGACACAATATGACAAAAATGGAGTCTAATTCAGCTCATACTGAATACTAAAAGGGATAGTAAAATTATGTTTCAAGGTATTTTTCTGTCTAGAAATGGATCTATAAATGGTAGAAAAAGTACCCAGAAAAAGTACTAAACTGTACACCAAATGCTGATAATGGGGAAATCTATATAACAAAGTAAAACTGGGATTCTCATTAGAAGTAGGCTTAAGGAAAAAAAAAGAAATAGGCTTATGAGTAATTAAAGTGTTGTTCTCAGGTACTTCAGTATTTGTCAAAATTATTTAAAAAAAATTGCATCCATTTTTTAAAACAAAATGCTATTTAAAAAGAAATAAAGCAACCCATAGTTCCATCAATCATATACACTGAAACAGCCAAGAAAGAAAAGGTAAAATCATACCTCAATATAGTTTATTTCACTATAAAATACTGTAAAAATGACTTACCAATAAATGTCTACATGGGTAAATAAGTCAGGAAAATAAAATATTGTAGGTTGTGAATTGAAAACCATTAATATCTAGACTGCAGAGCCAATCTATTAAATTATTGCTGAGATTTTAGAAAATCTACTGGACGGCTGAATTCAAGCTCCCGTTCGCCTGCTTCCTGCAGACAAACAGCTTGTGACTCAGCACTAATCCACCCGGCTGAAACAACTGGTCAGCCCTTCTCATCCTACGGAGGTTAATGCCTACCGAGCCTTCATAGGTAGTGGCCACAGGTTTGAAACGGGGCTTGGGAGAGACAGTGAGGACCCACCCGTTGCATTGGTCGCCCGGCAAAGGGAAACGAACTGTCGCCATTTGCAAGAGATACCACCATGGCAGAGAACTGATGTCATCAGACTGCGGTGGAGGAGATAACTTCATTGAAACCTGCGGCTACAGGTGTGTAATTCCCTAGCCTTCCCTCTCCACACATCGGGGAAACCTTAAGGGCCCCTCCCAGCTCTCCTGTGAGCACGATAGCCAGACCGAGGGAATCAGGGGTGGTACGGGACCCACGGCGCGGAACTACCGCTCCCACCAGTGCTAACAGCTGAGGTCTCTTGCACCAGCTACGGGGGCGTGGCTATCGGAGGGCAAGTAAAATTCGCTGAGGATTCTCAGCCCCAAGCTCTACAAACTTAGGGTCTGAGGGAATGGCAAACTGGAAGAGTGTGCCCAGTCGTTCATGAAAACAGGGCTCCCGGGAGCAGCAGACCTGGCGTGTAGCCAGTATTATGGTGAGCGGCACCTGTGAGAGGGGCCTGGCTAGAGGAAAAGTGGGAAGTGACTAGACACAAGAGGAGGCCCTAGGCACTCAGGATTGGAGACTCGCCCAGTCTGGGAGGAGCTGCTGCACAGTGATTGGTTCCCACATATTGACAGGAGAAACTTGGCCTGGTGGGCACAGCGCCACCTACTGGAAGAGAAGTTAATCAAACTCTAAGACTGCATTTATTAGTTTTTTTTTCTTTTCTCTTTTTTTTTTTGATTTGGGTTTTTCTTTCATTTTCATTTTTCTTTCTTGTTGTTTTTTTTAAATTTTTTTACAATTTTTTTTAAATTTTTTCTTCTAATTTTAATTTTAATTTTTTAAAATTATTTTAAAAATTTTTTTTTTCTTTTTTTATTTCCTATTTTTTTTCTTCTTTTGTCTTCATTTCTTTTCAATTATCTTATCCCCCCTTCCTTGAATTCTACCTGCTTACTCTCATTCTCTTTAGTGACTTCTTCCCTTCCCTTCTAATACCTTTCCTCCCAAGCATCTAATAAATTTATAGGAGTAAACAGTAACTCATCAGTCAAACAGAACAAGAAGTAACATGAGCAGCTTCAAAAAGCAAGGAAGAAAAGGAGTACAAACAATGAAGGACAGCCTAAATACTCAGGAGGACCTAGAGTCATCAGAAAAATGGTCATATAAAGAACTCAAGGAACACCTTAGACAGATGGAATGGAACCTTAAAGAGGATACAAGACAGCAAATTCAAGCAGCGAAAGAACACATTGAGAATGAATTACATAAACAGATAAAAGAAGAAGTTAAGCATCTCTATCAGGAGATAGAGATTATAAAAAATAATCAAACAATAATTCTAGAAATGAAGGAAACGATAAACCAAATTAAAAACTCAATTGAGAGTATCACTAACAGAGTGGAGCAAGTAGAAGCCAGAACGTCAGATAATGAAGACAAAATATATCATCTTGAAAAGAGTCTAGCCAACTCAGAAAGGCTGGTAAAAAAACACGAGAAAAACATCCAAGAGTTATGGGATAACATAAAAAAACCAAACTTACGAGTCATCGGGATAGAAGAAGGTACAGAGATTCAAACCAAGGGAATGAGTAACCTGCTGAATGAAATAATTACAGAAAACTTTCCAGAAATAAAAAAGGAAACAGATATACAAATTGAAGATGCATACAGGACACTGAGCACACAAAATCACAGTAGACCAACGCCAAGACACATTGTTATGAAGATATCCAATATACAGAACAAAGAGAAAATATTAAAAGCTACAAGAGAAAGGAGACAGATTACATTCAGGGGTAAACCAATAAGGTTAACAATGGATTTTTCATCACAGACACTGAAAGCAAGAAGGTCATGGAACAATGTATTTCAAACACTGAAAGACAATGGATGCCAACCAAGAATTCTGTATCCAGCAAAATTAAGCTTCAGGTATGACAACGAAATAAAAATCTTTCATGATAAACAAAAGTTAAAAGAATTTGCAGCCAGAAAACCAGCATTGCAAAGCATTTTGAGCAAAACACTACACGAGGAAGAAATGAAAAACAATAACCAAAACCATCAGTAGGAAGTGCCTCGGTAAAGACAGAGGGCGAGGGGAAAGATAATCATGGAGAAACAAACTAAATTTTTTAAAAAAAGGATAAATAATCAAACATGGATGGAAGTACAAACCATATATCAATAGTAACTCTGAATGTTAATGGCTTAAACTCTCCAATAAAGCGACATAGGCTGGTATCATGGATTAAAAAAACAAATCCAACAATATGCTGCCTCCAGGAGACACATCTGATTGGAAAAGACATACACAGGCTGAAGGTGAAAAGATGGGAAAAAATATACCACGCACATGGTCCTCGTAAGCAAGCAGGGGTGGCCATCCTCATATCGAATAAAATCGACTTCAAGACTAAGTTAATCAAAAGGGATAAAGAAGGACATTATATACTGTTAAAAGGAACCATTCACCAACAAGACATAACGATTATCAATATTTATGCACCAAATAATGGTGCTGCGACATTCATAAAACAAATTCTCCTCAAGTTCAAGAATCAAATAGACCACAACACAATAATTATGGGTGACTTCAACACACCTCTCTCACCATTGGACAGATCCTCCAAACAAAAGTTGAATAAAGAAACTATAGAACTCAATATCACAATCAATAACCTAGACTTAACTGACATATATAGAATATATCAACCATCATCAAATGGATATACTTTTTTCTCAGCAGCACATGGATCCTTCTCAAAAATAGACCATATATTATGCCATAGGGCAACCCTCAGTAAATATAAAGGGGTGGAGATAATACCTTGCATTTTATCTGATCATAATGGAATGAAACTGGAAATCAATGATAAAAGAAGGAAGGAAAAATCCTACATCACATGGAAAATGAACAATATGTTACTGAATGATCAATGGGTTACAGAAGACATAAAGGAGGAAATCAAAAAATTCTTAGAGATAAATGAAAATACAGACACAACATATCGGAATCTATGGGACACAATGAAAGCAGTTTTAAGAGGAAAATTCATCGCCTGGTGGTCATTCCTCAAAAAAAGAAAAAACCAACAAATAAATGAGCTCACACTTCATCTCAAAGCCCTAGAAAAGGAAGAGCAAAATAACAGCAAATGTAGCAGAAGGCAATAAATAATTAAAATCAGAGTGGAAATCAATGAAATTGAAACAAAAGAAACAATTGAAAAAATTAACAAAACTAAAAGTTGGTTCTTCGAAAAAATAAATAAGATCAACAGACCTTTAGCCATGCTAACGAAGAGAAGAAGAGAGAGAACTCAAATTACTAACATATGGGATGAAAAAGGCAATATCACAACAGATGCTACAGAAATACAGAAGACAATTAGAAATTATTTTGAAAACCTATATTCCAATAAAATAGAAGATAGTGAAGACATCGATAAATTTCTTAAGTCATATGATTTGCCCAGACTGAGTCAGGAGGATACACACAATTTGAACAGACCAATATCAATGGATGAAATTGAAGAAGCCATCAAAAGACTACCAACCAAGAAAAGCCCAGGACTGGATGGGTATACAGCGGAGTTTTACAAAACCTTTAAAGAAGAATTAATACCAATACTTTTCAAGTTATTTCAGGAAATAGAAAAAGAGGGAGCTCTTCCAAATTCATTCTATGAGGCCAACATCACCCTGATTCCGAAACCAGACAAAGACACCTCAAAGAAAGAAAACTACAGACCAATATCTCTAATGAACCTAGATGCAAAAATCCTCAATAAAATTCTGGTGAATCGAATACAAAAACACATCAAAAAAATTGTGCACCATGATCAAGTAGGATTCATCCCTGGGATGCAAGGATGGTTCAATATACGGAAATCAATAAATGTTATTCACCACATCAATAGACTTAAAGATAAGAACCATATGATCATCTCGATAGACGCAGAGAAAGCATTTGACAAAGTACAGCATCCCTTTATGTTCAAAACATTAGAAAAACTAGGGATAACAGGAACTTACCTTGACATTGTAAAAGCTATCTATGCTAAGCCTCAGGCTAGCATCATTCTGAATGGACAAAGTTAAAGGCATTCCCTCTAAAATCTGGAACAAGACAGGGATGCCCTCTATCACCACTTCTATTCAATATAGTTCTCGAAACACTGGCCAGAGCAATTAGACAGACGAAAGAAATTAAAGGCATAAAAATAGGAAAAGAAGAACTTAAATGATCACTATTTGCAGATGACATGATTCTATACCTAGAAGACCCAAAAGGGTCTACAAAGAAACTACTAGAACTAATAAATGAATTCAGCAAAGTGGCAGGATATAAAATCAACACGCATAAATCAAAGGCATTTCTGTAAATCAGCGACAAAACTTCTGAAACGGAAATGAGGAAAAACACTCCATTCACAATATCCTCAAAAAAAATAAAATACTTGGGAATCAACCTAACAAAAGAGGTGAAAGATTTATACAATGAAAACTACAGAACCCTAAAGAGAGAAGTAGAAGAAGATCTTAGAAGATGGAAAAATATACCCTGTTCATGGATAGTCAGAACTAACATCATCAAAATGGCGACATTACCAAAAGTTCTCTATAGGTTTAATGCAATGCCAATCAAAATCCCAATGGCATTTCTTGTAGAAATAGATAAAGCAATCATGAAATTCATATGGAAAAATAAAAGACCCAGAATAGCAAAAGCAATTCTAAACAGGAAGTGTGAATCAGGCGGTATAGCGATACCAGATTTCAGACTATATTACAGAGCAATAGTGACAAAAACAGCATGGTACTGGTACCAAAACAGGCGGGTGGACCAATGGTATAGAATAGAGGACACAGAGACTAATCCACAAAGTTACAACTATCTTATATTTGATAAAGGGGCTAAAAGCATGCAATGGAGGAAGGATAGCATCTTCAACAAATGGTGTTGGGAAAACTGGAAATCCATATGCAACAAAATGAAACTGAATCCCTTTCTCTCGCCATGCACAAAAGTTAACTCAAAATGGATCAAGGAGCTTGATATCAAATCAGAGACTCTGCGTCTGATAGAAGAAAAAGTTGGCTCCAATCTACATATTGTGGGGTTGGGCTCCAAATTCCTTAATAGGACACCCATAGCACAAGAGTTAATAACAAGAATCAACAAATGGGACTTATTTAAACTAAAAAGTTTTTTCTCAGCAAGAGAAACAATAAGAGAGGTAAATAGGGAGCCTACATCCTGGGAACAAATTTTTACTCCTCACACTTCAGATAGAGCCCTAATATCCAGAGTATACAAAGAACTCAAAAAATTGTCTAATTTTTTGAGTTCTTTGTATAACAACCCAATCAACAAATGGGCCAAGGACCTGAACAGACACTTCTCAGAGGAGGATATACAATCTATCAACAAGTACATGAAAAAATGCTCACCATCTCTAGCAGTCAGAGAAATGCAAATCAAAACCACCCTAAGATACCATCTCACTCCAGTAATATTGGCAGCCACTATGAAGTCAAACAACAACAAGTGCTGGCGAGGATGTGGAGAAAAGGGTACACTTGTACATTGCTGGTGGGACTGCAAATTGGTGCGGCCAATTTGGAAAGCAGTTTGGAGATTCCTGGGAAAGATGGGAATGGAACCACCATTTGACCCTGCTATTGCCCTTCTCGGACTATTCCCTGAAGACCTTAAAAGAGCATGCTACAGGGATACTGCCACATCGATGTTCATAGCAGCACAATTCACAATAGCTAGACTGTGGAACCAACCCAGATGCCCTTTAATAGATGAATGGATTAAAAAAATGTGGCATCTATACACAATGGAGTACTATGCAGCAATAAAAAATTACAAAATCATAGAATTTGCAGGGAAATGGATGGCACTAGAGCAGATTATGCTTAGTGAAGCTAGCCAATCCCTAAAAAATACCAAATGTCTTCTTTGATATAATGAGAGCAACTATGAACAGAGCAGGGAGGAAGAGCAGGAAGAAAAGATTAACATTAAACAGAGACATGAGATGGGAGGGAAAGGGAGAGAAAAGGGAAATTGCATGGAAATGAAGGGAGACCCTCATTGCTATACAAAATTACATATAAGAGGTTGTGAGGGGAATGGGAAAATAAACAAGGAGAGAAATGAATTACAGTATATGGGGTAGAGAGAGAAGATGGGAGGGGAGGGGAGGGGGGATAGTAGGGGATAGGAAAGGTAGCAGAATACAACAATTACTAATAGGGCATTATGTAAAATTGTGGATGTATAACCGACGTGATTCTGCAATCTGCATTTGGGGTAGAATTGGGGGTTCATAACCCACTTCAATCTAATGTATGAAATATGATATGTCAAGAGCTTTGTAATGTTGTGAACAACCAATTAAAAAAATAAAAAAAATAAAAAAATAAAAAATAGAAAATCTACTGGGTTTTAGACTTTATATATAATTCAATAGATCTTTCAAAAGGACAAAGACCTGAGACAGAAGAAAGTTAAAGGTTATATGACTTAACTGATGAGGAAGCCAGGTTAATTCACAAGGAACTAATGTTTTAGTTACAATTTTTTTAAACAATTTTAATATATATTTTTTAGTTTTCGGCGGACACACATCTTTGTTTGTATGTGGTGTTGAGGATCGAACCCAGGCCGCACGCATGCCAGGCGAGCGTGCTACCGCTTGAGCCACATCCCCAGCCCTGTTTTAGTTACAATTTATCTGTTGGAAAGCCTTCTCCTTGCCTATGGCAGGACCATTAATGTGGCATAACAATTTTAATCACATTGGATTACCAATAGTGCTTACAGATATATAGCACGAACACAAGAGATTCTGCAGCTGGGAAGGTTCTTGGTTGGGGAGCCCAGGAGGCCCAGGGTATCACTTGCACAGACACAGATGAGTCACAAATCTCACTAATGAAATAGATCACCTTGGCATGGGGATGGGCAACATAATTTTAGGGTGTTCTAATGATGTAAAATATATAAATGAAATTGAACTCTTTTACTACAGCTTGTACTTTGAAGGGTTTTGGGTTACATCTACTCAACAGAGTCTTTCTGGCATTGAAAGGAAGAAGAAAAAATACAGTCAATAAATCTTATGTTTGTTTCAAATCTATGCTCTCTCAACTACTTTGTCTTCTTCCAATTCAAGATTGGCTATGACAGCTGAAACAACTAATATCCTAATCATTTTATGATCACAGAGAGAAAGTTTACCTGTTTCAATTCTTGTGTCAACATCAGTATTGACTTTTGATGCAGAGCCCTCATCTGTCACACAGTTTTTTATTGTCTTCTCCCTAGAGCTGTCACATAGAAGAATTTATTTGAAACTCAAAAGAAAGCTTTTAAGATCACCAATCCATGCTATTTAGAAAACATTAGTTCATGGTGGTCTGATTTTTTTCCCCCAGATGCTGTAGGATTATTCTTTACAAATATCTCAGAGTTAAAGTCATGATTTTTTTAAAGTCATAATTTTTAAAAAGTCATAATATTTATACTGGGAATGATGAGAGAGAAAGACACTATCATTCAGAAAATTTAGAACTTACTTTGTTCTCTTGACAGAAACTTAAGTCTGAATGAGAGAGTAGGATGTTTCCTTTTTAATCATTTAAAACACTTATAGTTAAGACACATTAAGGAAGATTCTGCTGCTAAGAATTATAGTGGAGACAACTATAGCCATTAGTTAGAAAAACAGATTAAAAAAGGCAAATGTTTGCACTTGATTGAGGTAGATATCTTGGGAAGTGGAAGTACAGGAAGCCTAGACTATGTGCCAGGCTCTTTAAACTCACTATCTCATTCAATCATAAAATCCTACCTACTAGTATTAACCCCATTTTATAGGTGGGGGAATTGATATTCAGAGAGTCTTAAAAAGACTTCACCCAAGATTGAAGAGCTTGTATGATATTAACACTGAGCATAGAGTAACATTTTATATCTGGTGTAGCAATCACCTATATGGTACCTAAACAGATAAATGATGAGATTAATTATTTGTCTTACTAGAAAGTTTATTCAATTATACATTAATTCATCTCTGTTTTCCCAGTGCATTTAAAATAGGAATCAGTATACAAACTATATCTATACAAATAATTTTTAGAAACATTCTATTTCTGTCTACAGCAAAGTAAATTTTCTTTATGTAAATTAACCTCAATAAACCTGATTTTTTTAAAAATAGGGAACTAAGGAAAGATAGGAAACTAAGAATGTTCTTTGAGGGTTACACTATAAAACATATAGATCAGAGCAGAAATAGGCAAAGTGACTAAAGAAGATGATGGTAGGCCAACAGGCATTGACTTCATTCATTCATCATTCAATAAATGATTTCTTAGCACATTCTATGTGCTAGGCACTGTCATAGGCACCACAGACACTACAATAAATGTAACCAACAAGTCCTCAGGCTCATGGAGCATATGTTCTATTAAGGGGTAAATACAATTAAAAAAAATAAACAAAAAACTTATTCTGGAGAAGAACGGAAGAATAATGTTGTTAAGATACATTCACAATATCTTGTTAAATTAAAAACGGTATGTATAGGAAGCAAATTACTATAAAAATAAATGCATATATATTTATATGCACAGAACACATACACACATATACCTGAGTAAAAGGATATTTACCATAATATAATTAATCTTATTTCTGGATGATGGGATTATGAGTTACTTATTTTGTTTCTCATGGGTTTTTCCTGTACTTTCCAAATTCTCAAAAATAAGCATGTATTACTTTTGTCATCAGAAAAAATACTAATATTTACAACTACATGTATCTATAGTACACAGATGACTAAAATGTATATGCCTACATGTACACAAAATATTAATAATAGTTAACTCTCAGTGGTAGGATATAGTGATTTTTTTCAGTATACCTGTAGGTGTTATTTAAATTGTAATTATTTATCTAATTTTCACTTAAAATTATAAAGCTAATTTTTTAAAGAATGGGTTTTGAGATAGAAGATATGGTACCTTCTTTTTATGGAATTTTAGTAGCAATAAATGAAAATATCTACCATTCAGAGACAGCCTCAAGGTCTGTTTATTTTTTATTTTGTTGAGAAATACTTTCCTTTTCTTCTTTTGACAATTTTTTTTTCTCTAGCAGTCTTGCCCATGGTAATTTAAATCTCCTTATTCAATAGAAAAATACCATGTGCTTCTTGATAATTCTATCAAGAAAAAGAGTTGCTAAGCATTTATGGAGAGAAGTCATCTCATAGTGTTCCTATCTATAAGCTGTGAACAACAACACTGGAGATTTTAAAAGTATATCCAAAGCACACCTAGCAATTCAAGAAAGCAGGAATGAACCCACTAGGGCAAGTCTCATCAGATAAATCTCAGGATGCTGAAAAGATACTTTGATTCCAGATCTAAGTAGTTACAACTTGTGGGAGATTTCTGCTGGAAAATAAAGAAAATTGAAATTCACTATGACCTATGTCCAGAAGCAAACTAGAATGTTGTTTGTTTGTTTGTTTTTATAGAGAATTTTCTTACCTTTTTTCCACCTCTAAGAGGAAATTTTCACTGTTCCCCAACTGACTAAAATGCAGCTTGGCAGCTTTCCTCTCACTGTCACGAACAGTACGATCATCTGGAGGCAAAAACCGTGGTCTGAGCATGTTTATTTTTTGGAGTAAAGAGTAGTGGGTCAGAAAACCTTATTTACATAGGAAAAACTAAAGACCAGCCTCATATTTGTGTGTTAGAGACAGGTCACAACAAATACTATTGTGTTGTCACTGGAGAAAGCAGTAACTCAGGGAGACTACAGGGCTGCCATAGCAACAACTGCCACATAGGGTAACTACCCCTTCAGAAAAGTGGAGCTTACACAGCAAACAATCTCATGTTAAGACTGAAAGTTAGACCATTTTCTGAAAGAGTTCACTTAGTTTCCCTACAATTATTTTCCCAGGAACATGTAAAATCAAATTTTACATCAATAAGAAATGTAAACTTAATAATAAAATTATAAGAAAATGCAAACCAGCTCATTCAAAGGGATATTTCTTATTCCTTGCCAACTGAGTCTCAAAGAATTATTAGTTTTCTACTGCTAATACAGTTGAAAAGTTAGGGCACCTGGAAAAACAAGTATCAACCTGGAAATTTTATGTTGAGAAGGAAGTGGTGGTGAAACCATCAACTGAAGAAAACTAAAGCTGGAAGTGACTGATAAAATCATAGGTGGTCATTCAATAAACAATAAACGGACTCGTCATACATCCTGCCAACACAAAGAGTTACATAAATATTGACTAATAAATAAACGTCCCTTGCCAGTGTACACTCTGGGCCAACATCCAAAAGGTTAAGAGGCAGCTGATTTCAAGTAAGATTCTGGGGAAGGAGCAGAGGAGGAGGGTCTCACCCAATTTCTCCAGAGTTTGTAGTGTGTACACAGCAAAGAGCCTATAATCTGTATCTTTCCTTACAACAGGATTGAGTCTCAAATCTAATTCTTTGAGGAAGGGTAAAGGCTGTAGGCGGGACACCTCCACTAATGAAGGGATGTTGTTATAATATAAATTCAGGTCTTGGAGTGAGCATAAATACTGGATGCCCTGCAAGGAAAAGACCACATTAGGAAACTGCACATTGTAGGAAACGTGTCTACTACTTTCTATTCTTAAACGCATTACCCAAACCACCCACAAGAAAGACAGGGTTAGAACTCCTATTCAGTTACCTGAGAATAAGACTACTGCAGCCCCTGGGCTCAGAGTGTTCTATGTGTTAAAAAGTTCACATACATCTTTATAAAATGACATTCATATATCAACAGATATTCCCTATATCTGTTGGCTCCCAAATCATTTTCCTAATTCAATCCTTCCTAGTGGTAGCCAGTCCAAATCACTTTGGCTTTCTCACCTTTGCCTCAACCATTCTCCTTACTCCCTAAGAACTTCAGTTTACAAAAGGAAGGAAGGTAGGCAAAAGAGCTGCTTGTGGGGTAGGAGGACATGGTGGTGGTAATAGAAGTAGTAGTAGTAGTAGTAGTAGTAGTAGTAGTAGTAGTAGTAGCAGTAGTAGTAATAATAATAATAATAATGTGATGGTACCCTCGTGTATCAATGCATCACTTTGAGTTTCAATGTATTATTTGGTGAAACAAAACAACACTTTCTCCAAGTCTTCCCTGGGGGACCTGTCTAGGACCCTTCTTGTCCTTGTTTCCCTCTTCAGAGTTACTGCCAACATGAAAGCTCCCCGTCCCCTAATCAGTCATTTCTCTTTGTAGAAATGTTCTTCCATTCTGTTCTCATATTGCAGATTTAGCAAACACAGTCCTTTACTTAACTGGCAACAATATAATCAGGACTGGGAAAAGCCACAATTTTCCTGTTCTGCTGAAATCTGCTATTGAAAAGAATTATTTAATTTGCATATATTTAGCTTGTTAGCTGCTTTTGCCCAACACTAAATTTCAGGACCATATTTCAAAACATATACATATATTTGTAATCACCTAATTGCAATAGTTAAAATGCTTGTCATAAGAATAACTGCCATTGAGGATTATTTCAGAAAGGTGAAATTATTTTCCATTATGTATTTATAAAATAATGTTTTTATTCTTCTCTCATTTAAAATAATTTTTTATTTCAGGAAATTCAGAAAACTCAAAATATATATATACAAAACATTCCAGAGTAGAACCCTATTTATTTTGATGCATTTCTCTCTGTTTTTAAAATTTTATTAACTTTTAACTTTTAAAGAGTCAGTGATTAGGAACAGTTATCAGTGCCTTTGGTTTTACTCTCAGGGCAGTATACCATTAGGACTGTCTTTATTTTTTTCATACTTCCATGTTTTTATTGGTGCATTATAATTATACATACTGGTGGGATTCATTGTTATATATTTGTCTGTGTACATGATATAACAATATAATTTGGACAATATCATTACCCAGTATTTCCCTTTTCCCTCTTCTCCTCCTTCTGCTCCCATTCCTTTCCTCTATTTAGGACTGTCTTTAATGTGTCTAATGCACCAGCTCAAACAATCTTCTTTTCTTTTTCCTTTGTTGATACTAGGCTTAACCTAGGGATGCTTTACCTCTGAGCTACATTCCCATCTCTTTATTCTTTTTTTCTTTATTTTGAGACAGGGTCTTGCTAAATTGCTGAGAATGTCCTCAAATTTATAATCTTCCTGTCTCAGCCTCCTGAGTAGCTGGGATTAAAGTGTGCACCATCATGCCAGGTTCAAGCAACCTTTTAATGTCTTTCAGTATAAAATCAAGGAAATCATTTCTATCCTCCTCTGACTTTTCCCAGTTGGCATGATTTCATGTATTCCCTAACACTGCATTAGAAAAAAGCCACAAAACATTTTCTCTCTGGGAAAATTGAGAAAAGTAATTCAGGCCTACTGAAAATGAATATAAGTAGATAAATAATACATGCATAAATGTAGAAAATTAACATTTACCAAGTGCTTCCTATATGCCAAACACTATACTGGGAGTTTTATATATGTTATTTGATTACATGTTAATTTCATTAACTTTCACAGCAGTTTTTCACTCAATTTATATAAGTATAAAGAAATGGAGAATAAAAACAAATTACAGAAATATTCACTTAATTTTTTAGCATAAAAGGACAAATAAATGTACATATGAAAACGGGAGACTTAAGAACTCTGAAGTAATCCTTTCTAAAATTGATGGGCCAAATATAAATGACTGCTAAAAATAGTTTAAATACTAGTTCAACTTGGAGTTGCTATTTTTAGTCTTAGTTGGAAATTTGATCTATCTTGTTTGGGCTTTTTTTTTTTTTTTTTTTTTTTTTTTGTACCAGGGATCAAACCCATGGGCACTTAACCACAGAGCTATACCCCTAGCCCTTCTTGAAACGTTTTGAGACAGGATCTCCCTGAGTTGCTTAAGCCCTCGCTAAATTTTTGATGCTGGCCTGAAACTTGTGATCCTTCTGCCTCAGCTTCCTGAGCTTCGGGGATTACGGGATCACCCAGTTGGGCTTGCTCTTTTAAGGCAAGTTATACCTTCAGATTGGGTCTGAATGATATGGTTTGAACGGTATGGACTATCCCCTAAAAAGTGCAAAATTGACAGAATAATCCAGGAGAGTCTTTGTCACTTCCAGTCTTCTATAGAAGGACTTTGCCAATTAGTTAGGGCAAAATGGGAACATGTAGAAGAAGCACAATTTGAGGATCTATCATAAAGAAAACAAAACTTGTATGTCCATGCTGTATGTACTTCTTTGCAGAGCTCTTTATTTTCTAATCCTTCCATATGCTATTCAAGTCTGCTCCTACTTTCCTGTACTGCTCTGTGTTCCACCATGCCTCAACATAGACATTCTTTTCTTTTTTGAGACAACCATTTCCTGATCTTCCTAGAAAAAACCCACTATAGCAATATAACCCAGTGTTTCTCTGTGTGCTTCATGTACCACTATAATCAGAATGCCCTTGGTACGTCCTGAGCCCACCCATACCCAGGGTGTCTCTCAGAGCAGAGATTAAGAATCTGTATTTTTATAAGTGCTCTTCATGATTTGGTTGTTGTTGTTGTTGTTGTTGACACTGGGGATTGAACCCAGGGGCACTCTACCATTAAGCAACATCCCTAGCTCTTTTTATTTTTTAAGTTTTGATACAGGGTCTAGCTAAGTTGCTCAGGCTGGCCTTCAACTTGTGATCCTTCTGCCTCAGCCTCCAAAGTCACTGGGATCACCAGCATGTGCTACCAGACCTAACTTCTTCACGATTGTTTTGTACATATTGAAATTTGAATTATTTCCCTAGGCAATGAGTGCTTAATATAGTTAATATAGTACAAATGGAATTTACCCAATATTTTATAAGAAATTACTTTAAACATAGAACAAAGTTAGTTGAAAGAATTTTATAGTGAATAATAAAATTTAGCTGGAAAGCATTTAAAAAGAAGATTTAATAATCCCCAGGCTAACAATATTTCTCTCTTCTGCTCATCAAAAAGCAAACTGGGCTATCTGGCTTGTCATAGAATATAGAACTTACCTTTAGGCTAGTGATCAAATTCCTTGATAAATCTAAGGATCGGAGATTTTTAAAATTTCTGAAAGCATCACCAATGGAATGAATTTTTCCAGCATAAGATCCCTGTAATGAAAGAGACTCCACCAGTTCTGAAAAGAGATCATCAGTAGATATATTATGATCTCCACGTATATAAAAGTAGAGTCAATGAAAGTAGGCCTTCCTTCTTCCCATAACCCATCTGTGAAAGGCCCTATATCCAAGGATTCTAAGATCACATCTTCTTTTTTAAATCAGCAGTATAACAGAGCCCTGTGGTGCAGGCCTATAATCCCAATGACTCAGGAGAGAACTACATTGAAATAAAATCTTGAGGTGCTAGAACAATATAGGCCTTATAAGCTTTTCAAATTCATAAGCTAAAGAAAAGACCTATATCCTGGAGAAATTAGTGGGAACAGAATCTATACTAGATGGAACAGAGATGATAGGACAACAATGAGAAGGTCTAGACACAAGTAGGGAAGGGAAGCAAAAATGGCAGATCTCAGGAAACAGTTCATGTTTTCCAGTACTTTGTGAACACAACAGAAGAGGGAGCTCCAAATCCTTGAAATAGAAAACTATGGGGTTGGGGACGTACGGTGGAGCTCACCCTTCCTATCTTAAAAGTACAGAAGAACTTACTGCACTTAAATACACAGCCAGAAAAGGATTAGAGTCAAAGCTTATATGAGGGTTATTATAAGAAAAAGGAGCAGAATAACATTCCTAGGAAATAAAAGTATTCCAGAAGGATATGCCCACAGAGCAAATGAAGATATCATAGCAATGCAGCAATTCTCAAAGTGATTCCCAGACCCCTCGAGGTTCCGAAGATATGTGCAGGGATCCACAAACTATTTTTTAAAATTATTTTCATAATAATATGAACACATTCATTGTTTTTGGTACTATATTGACATTTGCACTTAAGATACAAAAGCAAAACTCACTGGGCTGGTAGGATGAATCAAGACAATGGCATCACATTTTACTAGTGGTTAATGCATTCTTTACTATTGTATGTTTGAAGTTCTTTTTTTGGGGGGGGGTCCTGGGGATTTAACTCAGGGGCACTCAACCACTGAGCCACATCCCCAGCCCTATTTTGCATTTTATTTAGAGACAGGGTCTCACTGAATTGCTTAGTGCCTCGACTTTGCTGAGGCTGGCTTTGAACATGCAATCCTCCTGCTTCAGCCTACCCAGTCACTGGGACTACAGGTTGCACCACCACACCTGGCAATGTTTGCAGTTCTTTAAATGTCATTTAAGATTTCCCTTAATAGCCGGGCTCGGTGACACATGCCCTTAATACACTAGGTGCAGTAGCACATGCCTGAAATCCCAGAGATTCAGGAGGCTGAGGCAGGAGGATTACAAATTCAAGATCAGCCTCAGCAATTTAATGAGACTCTGTCTCAAAAAAGTAAAAAGGGCTGGGGATATGGCTCAGTGGTTAACCATCCCTAGGTTCAGTCTTCAATCCCCTGGTACCCCCCCCCCAAAAAAAAGAATTATCTTAAAAAAGTAGTAACAATGATTAATTTTATTAAATCTTTGTGTCCGTGTGTGTGTGTGTGTGTGTGTGTGTGTGAAGTACTCTCATTAGCTATATCCCAGCCCTAATTGTTTAAATTTTGACCTTTGAGTATATATCTTCTTTTGCATCATAACTAAATGGAAAGCATTCATGAATTATTTCTGCTACATATTGAAGAATGGTGGATGCCTTGTAGAAAAACACTTTTATGTGACTGAGTTACAAGCTGAACTACACACTTTTTTAAAAAAAAGGTTTCAGGCTGGGGATGTGGCTCAAGCAGTAGCACGCTCGCCTGGCATGCGTGCGGCCCAGGTTCGATCCTCAGCACCACATACAAACAAAGATGTTGTGTCTGCCGAAAACTAAAAAATAAATATTAAAAATTCTCTCTCTCTTTCTCCCTCTCTCCCTCTCTCTTTAAAAAAAAATTAAAAAAAAAATAAATTTAAAAAAAAGATTTCTTTTTTAGTTGTAGATGGATGCAATACCTTTATTTTGTTTATTTACTTTTTTATGTGGTGCTTAGAATCAAACCCAGTGCCTCACACATGTTAGGGAAGCATTCTACCACTGAGCCACAACTAGGTACTTAACTAAGCACTTTTTTTTTTTTTTACTTTTATTTTGTTTATTCTTATGTGGTGCTGAGGATTGAACCCAGGACTTTGAATGTGCTAGGCAAGTGCTCTACCACTGAGCCACAACCCCAGCCCCAAACTAGGCACTTTTTAAATGAAACATCATATTTACTCAGAGAAAAGCAACCTGAAAAACTACGGTTATTCTGACTTGAATTTTTAGCAGACATTTTCTTAAAAATAAGCAAAGTGAGTCTGTCATTTCAGGAAAACAATGATATGTAACTGTTATCCATTATAACAGTCTAGCTTCTAAGAAAAAATAAAATTTGGGGGGCTAGGGATAGCTCAGTGGTAGAGTACATGCTAAGCATGTAACAGGCCCTGAGCTTGATCCCCAGCACCACTAACATTTTATTTTCTTTTGGAAAACTTGTATCTGCACCATGAACTTGATAGCTTCCTAATGCTTCCTTATTTTTTAATGAGATTGATGGCAATATAATTTTAGATGTTACATAATGAAACTTGTCAACATTTAGAAGATATATATAGCTCAGTGAGTCAATATTTTTTAAATTACCAATGAATAATGTTATAAAATCATGTTTTGCTGGGAATGGAACCACCATTTGACCCAGCTATTCCCCTTCTCGGTCTATTCCCTAAAGACCTAATAAGAGCATGCTACAGGGACACTGCTACATCGATGTTCATAGCAGCACAATTCACGACAGCAAGATTGTGGAACCAACCTAGATGCCCTTCAATAGATGAATGGATAAAAAAATGTGGCATTTATACACAATGGAGTATTACTCTGCATTAAAAAATGACAAAATCATAGAATTTGGAGGGAAATGGATGGCATTAGAGCAGATTATGCTAAGTGAAGCTAGCCAATCCTTAAAAAACAAATGCCAAATGACTTCTTTGATATAAGGGGAGTAACCAAGGACAGGGTAGGGACGAAGAGCATGAGAAGAAGATTAACATTAAACAGGGATGAGAGGTGGGAGGGAAAGGGAGTGAGAAGGGAAATCGCATGGAAATGGAAGGTGTTCCTCAGGGTTATACAAAATTACATATAAGAGGAAAGGAGGGGTAAGAGAAGAATAATACAAGTGGAAGAAATGATTTACAGTAGAGGGGGTAGAGAGAGAAAAGGGGAGAGGAGGGGAGGGGAGGGGAAGGGGGAGAGTAGAGAATAGGATAGACAGCAGAATACATCAGACACTAGAATGGCAATATGTAAATCAATGGAAGTGTAACTGATGTGATACAGCAATCTGTATACGGGGTTAAAATGGGAGTTCATAATCCACTTGAATCAAACTGTGAAATATGATATATTAAGAACTATGTAATGTTTTGAACGACCAACAATAAAAAACAAACAAACAAAAAAAAAACCATGCTTTGTTAAAAGAGTCATTCAACAGCAGGGCATACCAATGGATTTTACTGTAACGATACAAAAAGCTCAGTGATATGTTTCAGATTTCATATACAACTAAATTTTAAGAAAATACCATTTGCCCAGTGTTCATGCCTTATCAAAGAAGAATTTCCATAATAGGCTACTGAAACATTCTTCCCTTTTCCAACTACTTATCTGTATGAGGTCAGATTTTTTTCCCATGTATTTCAAACAAAACAATATATCACAATAGATTTAAGACAGAAGTAGATATAAGAATCTGGCTATCTTGTATTAAAACAGACATTAAAGAGATTTGTAAGAATACAAATCTATATTCTATTTTTTATTTTGGAAATATATCTATTGTTCATAAATATAGCAGGTAACCATATAATGGGTATGTTATATTTATCTTTCAATGAATCAATACATTTTTAAAATTTTTTCTCAGTTTATTTTCTTTCTTTTTTTTTTTTTGGAGGGGGGTACCATGGATTGAATTCAGGGGCACTCAGCCACTGAGTGACATCCCCAGCTCTATTTTGTATTTTTATTTAGAGACGAGGCCTCACTGAGGTGTTTAGTGCCTTGCTTTTGCTGAGGCTGGCTTTGAACTCAGGATCCTCCTGCCTCAGCCTCCTGGCTTCTGGGATCACAGGTGTGTGCCACCACGCCTGGCTCAGTTTTAATTTCTATATGGTAAATACTAGCAGATAACTAAAGCTCTGTGGGGTCCTCAATAATTTTTGATAGTGTAAAGGAATCTTGAGAACAAAAAAATTGAAAATTACTGAAAAATGTATGTTGGAATTAGGAAAATTCAGAAAGATGATTGGAAAGAAAAGGAAGATTTGAAAATATAGAAGAACAAACTCAAGAAATAATAAAAATATGTAATTCCAGGGGTTCCAGAGGCTGAGACAGGAGGATCCCAGTTCAAAGCCAGCCTCAGCAATTTGGCGATGCCCTAAGCAACTCTGTGAGACCCTGACTCTAAATAAAATACAAAATAGGGCTAGGGATGTGGCTCAGTGGTCAAGTGCCCAGAGTTCAAACCCTGGTACCAAAAAAAAAAAAAAAAAGAAAGAAAAAGAAAAAAAAAAGAAAAAGAAAGAAAGAAAGAAAGAAACAAAAACAAATAATAAAAATAGAGTTTAAAAAAATAATTTCAGAAATGAGGTTAAATGGTGCATGCCTATAATCCCAGCAGTTCAGGAGGCTCAGAAATTTAGTGAGGCTCTAAGCAACTTAGCAACTTAGTTAGACACTGTCTCAAAATAAAAAATAAAAAAGTCTGGGGATGGAGCTCAGTAATAAAGCACTCCTGGTTCAATCCCCAGTACCAAAAAAAAAAAAAAAAAAGAACAAATAAAAACAGTAGAAAAATTCTACTTCTGACTATACTTCATATCCAAAAGAATTGAAAGCAAGGATTGAAATAGATACTTTTACACCAATGTTTATAGCAGCATTATTCATAATAGCCAAAAAGTAGAAAATATCCAAATGTTCATCAATGTATACATAAGTAAAATGTGGGATAGATATAAAATGAGGTCTTATTCAGTCCTAAAAAAAAAGAAAGAAATTCTAACATAAACATAATCTCAACATGTTTAAACTTTGAGGACATTATGCTAAGTGAAATAAGCCAGACACAAAAGAAAAAATATTGTGTAATTCCATATATACAAGATACTAGAACAGTCAAATTCACAGAAACAGAAAGTACAGTGATGTTGCCAGGGGCTGAGTGCAAAGTGAATGGAGAGTTATTGTTTGATAGGTACAGGGTTTCAGTTTGGGAAGATGAAAAACTTCTGGAGAGAGATGGCAGTAATGGTTGCAAAACAATGCAAATGAAGCTAGGCACAGTGGCACATGCCTTTAATCCCAGTGGCTCAGGAGGTTGAGACACGAGGATTACAAATTCACAGTCAGCCTCAGCACCTTTTCTAAGCCCTAAACTAAGACCCTGTCTCAAAAAACAACAAACAAACAAGAACAACAAAAAACAGTGCTTGAGTACCTCTGGGTTTAGTCCCTGGTACCAAAAAACAAACCAACAAACAACGTGAATGTAATTAATGCCACTAAACTGGACATTGTTTGGATTTTTTTTTTTTGACCTTTGTTTTTGTTTCTTGGCTAACAACTCACTGTCTTGATTTCTATAGGTTTCTACTTTGAAGTCAGGAAGTGGCAGTTCTTTGACTTTTTCTTCTTCAGTGTTATGTCTGATATTCTAGGTCTTCTGCCTTTCTGTATAAACTTAAGAAATAAGTTTGGTGATATCTATAAACTAAATAAATGGCTGGGACATCATTTCTTTTTATGGCTGAGTCATATTTCATCATATAGATATACCACGTTTGATTTATTCATTCATCTGTTGATTGACAACATTAATTGTTAGGGGAATACAAGTCAAAACCACAAGATACTCACTAGGGTGGCTATAATTTTAAAACAAGAGACTTTTTTTGCATCGATAAGGATATAGAGAAATTGAAATCTTCATATGTTGCTGGAGAGAATGTAGAATAGCCCCTGTGGAAGGTTAAGTTTAAGATCAACTGATCTTAAACAAGTGAGCAAAGATAATTCAATGGAAAAAAAGATAATCTTTTAACAAGGGATGATAGAACAAGCAGACACACATAGGAAAAAAAGGGACTCAGACACATAGACTTTATATTTTCACAAAAATAAATAGAATAAATCAGATCTAAATATAAAACACAAAGCTGTAAAATTTCTAGAAGATAACAGAAAAATCTAAGCAGACTTTTTTTTGAGAGGGAGGGAAGGAGGGAGGGAGGGAGGGAGAGAGAGAGAGAGAGAGAGAGAGAGAGAGAGAATTCTTTAATATTTATTTTTTAGTTTTCGGCGGACACAACATCTTTGTTTGTATGTGGTGCTGAGGATCGCACGCATGCCAGGTGAGGGCGCTACTGCTTGAGCCACATCCCCAGCCCAGACTTTGTTTTAATGATGAAGTATTTTTTATTGTTGTTGTTTGCAGTACTGGTAATTAAATCCAGGGCCTTGAATATATTAGGCAAGCATTCTACCACTGAGTAACATCTTGGCCCTTTATAATTTTATTTTGAGGCAGGGTCTTATTCAGTTGTTTAGGCTGGCCTTGAACTTATGATCCTCCTACCTCAGCCTACTGAATAGCTGGGATTACAGGCATGTACCCCCCCATCCAGTTTGGTGATGAGTTTTTAATACACTAAATGCATGATCCATAAAGGAAAAACTTGAGAAATGGGACTTCATTAAAATTAAATATTCTGCTCCATAAAAGACACTGCTAATTAAAAAAAAAAAAAAAAAAAAAAAAAAACCACAGCTAGGCTTTTATAGTTTGGACCTTAAATGTCCCCCAAATGCCATGTGTTGAAGATTTAGTCTCCAGCTCATGGTGGTACTGGGAGATGGTGGAACCTTTATTAGGGGAATCTTAGGGGAAGAAAGTTAGGTCATCAGGGTGTGCCTTTGAAGGGGATATTAGTACTCTGGCCCCTTTATCTTTTTGTTTCCTGGCCACCTCATGTGTCCCACCATGATGTATGGCCTTGCATGCCCAAAAGCAAAGGGTCATGTGATCATGTAGATGGACAGAATCATGAACCAAAAATAAACCTTTCTTCTTTATAAGTTGATTTGTCTTAGGTATTTGTTACAACAATGGAAAGCTAACACACCAAGATAAAATGCTGGAAAAATGTTTTCTGATAAAGGACTAATATTCAAAATATACAAAGAACTCTTTTTAATTTTTTTTAAGTTGTAGGTTTACACAATCCCTTTATTTATTTATTTATTTTTATGTAATGGTGAGGATCAAACCCAGTTTCTCACACATGATGCTAGGCAAGCACTCTGCCACTGAGCTACAACCGCAGCCCCCAAAGAACTCTTAAACCTCAACAATAAGAGAATAAGCAATCCAATTTAAAAATGGAAAAGACCTGAAATACACTTCACCAAAAATGTTTTAAAATAGAAAATAAATACATACATACATACAGCATAGATGGTGAACTCAAAATGCTTAGCATCATAAATCATAAGGAAATATAAAATTAAAAACATGAAGATATCACTACACACTTATCAGAATTGCCCAAACCTAAAATACTGACAATGATGAATGTTTGGGGGAAGGAATGGTTCTTATTGCTGGATGGAATGCAAAATGGTTCAGCTATCTTAGAAGACAGTATGACAGATTTATACAAAGCTCAACACATCTTTTTTGTTGTTGTTCTTTTTAGGTATATATGACAATAGAGGGCATTTTGATATATTATACATACATGGAGTATTCTAATTAGGATCCCATTCTTGTGGTTATACATGATATGGGGTTTCACTGGTGGCGTATTCATACATGAATATGGGAAAGTTATGTCTAATTCATAATTTATTCTATTGTCTTTCTGAGTCCCACCTCCCCTTTCCCTTCATTCCCCTTTGTCTAATCCAGTTAACTTCCATTCTTCCCTCTCCCAACCCGTTTCGTGTTAGCATTGCACATCAGAGAGAATATCAAACCTTTAGTTTTGGGGGATTGCTTATTTCACTTAGCATGACAGTCTCTAGATCCATCCACTTACAGGCAAAAGTCATAATCATTTTTTTATGGCTGAGTAACATTCCATTGTGTATAAATACACCACCTTTTCAAAGCTCAACATATATTAACATATGATCTAGCACTGTACCTCTGCAATTTACTCAAGTGAATTATAACTTTATGTCCTCACAAAACCAACACAAAGCCAGGCAGGTTGGCATGTACCTATAATTCCAGCAACTTGGGACACTGAGGCAGAAGAATCACAAGTTTGAGGCCTCAGAAACTTATTGAGGCCATCTCAAAAATAAAAAAAATAAAAAGAACTGGGGATGTAGCTCAGTGGTAAAGCGCCCTGGGTTCAATCCCCAGGACCAAATATATAAATAAATTAATACACACAAATGTTCATAATTGCCAAATCTTGTAAGCAACCAAGATGTCCTTCATAGGTAAATGGCTAAACAAACTATGGTACAGTCACACAGTAGTATCTTATTCAGCAATAAGAGGAAATATGCTATTAATCATGGGAAAAAATTGAGGAACCTTAAATATATTTTGCTGTGTGGAAAAAAAAACCTGAAACTTTTACATACTATGTTACTCCAGTTTTATGACATTCTGAAAAAAGGCAATGGTAAAAATATCAGTGATTATCAGGGGATTGCTGGGGAAGGCGGGATGAATAGATGGAGCACAGGGAATTTTTAGGGCAGTGAAACTACTCTATTTGATACTGTAATGGTAAAAATGTGATTTTTACTATTATATATTTGTGAAACCCCACAGAACTGCACAACCTAATATAAACATGGGCTTTAATAATAATGCATCAATATTGGTTCATCAATTGTAATAAATGTACCACACTAATGTAAAATTATTAGTAATAGGGGAAACTATAAGGGTGGGAAATGGGGTGAAATGCAAGGGAGCAAAGGGTATTCAGGAATTCTCTATTTTATGTGCAATTTTTCTGTAAGCCTCAAAGAGCTCTAAAAACTAAAGTCTATTAATAAAAAGGAATGAATTATTGATACATGCTAAAATATGAATGAACTTTCAAAATCTCATGCTAAGTCAAAGAGGCCAGACATAAAAGGCCAGAATATTGTATTATTCCACTCATATGAAATCTCATATTAAGACACAAATTCATAGAGACAGAAAGCAGATTAGTTGTTGCCAGGGGATGAAAAAAGTGTAAAATGAGGAGTGTCTGCAATATATTGGTAGTTCTGTGGTATACAAAAATTTAATATTCTGAGAGTCTGTTATTGTAGAAAAGCTAAGGACAAATAGGATTCCATCAGTTACCTCAGCATTTCTCATGATTGTCACTGCAGACTAATTTGAAGAGCAGACTGAACATTTTTCAAGGGAATCAGAATTATTATTCAAATAATAAACTGCTACAAAGACAGACATTCTTTTATGATTCACATGAAGTGCAGGCCAGAGAGCAAATCAAACATTATATTCCCTTTCCACCTGCCTTGACCCTCACCAAGCCAGCCCCTCTCTTGTTATGTCTGATATTCTGGGCCTATATTTTTTTTTTATTCCATTCCCAGCCTAATTTCCCAGAGCCTCAAAACGTAAGTAAAACTTGCCAGTTTTGGAAAGTTAATATATTTTCTGGAGACCTGTGATAATGGGCATGTTTAAAGAAAGAAAAAGAAATGGACCTGCCCTCAGTTCAATAGAGGGATGTTCAAATATGGGTGGGTGGCCTCAGACCTGGCCTGAAAAGTTGAGCATCTGCACTGGCTTCTCATATCTTTGAGCATGCAACAGACCCCAGAAAATGCTTTTGGGGTGTTATCTTCCAGCCTTCTGGATGGGTCCAGCACTATCCAATAAAAATATAATGTAAGCTACAGGCATAATTTAAAATTTCTAGTAGCCACATTATTAAAAAGTAAAAAAAAATTGTATATCATACACATCAAGAACAATAGAATAGGGATTGGGGTTATGTAGCTCAGTAGTAGAGACTTGCCTAGCATTTGAAAAATGGGTTCAATCCCCAACACTGTAGGAAAATAAACAAACAAAAAACAAACCAAATCAAACAGAAAAGACAATAATCTCCCAATATGAAAATAGGGGCTATATAACCCTATGGGCAAAAACTTATTTTATTAATGAAAACAATAAATCAAGTAATTTCTCTGTAGGAAGCCATTTACAGGTCATTTTGACATCAAATTAATAACATTTAATAAAACTTGTTTATAATAACAATGAAAGAACTTCAAATAAATAAAAAATTTTAAAAAGGCCTCAGAAATCAACTTGAAAGATTTCTCACTAGCCAAAGTTGAGATAAATTGAGTAACAATTGGGCTGGGATTGTAGTTCAGTGGTAGAACGCTTGCCTATCATGTGTGAGACACTGGGTTCAATTCTCAGCACCTCATAAAAATAAATAAATAAAATAAAGGTCCATTAACAAATAAAAACATATTTTGAAAATTGAGTAACAAGGGTTGGAGCTGTAGCTCAGTGGCAGAGCACTTGTTTAGCATGTGTGACGTACTAGGTTCCATTTTCAGTACCACATAAAAATAAACAAATAAAATAAAGGTGTTCTGTCCATCTACATCTAATTTTTTTTAGAGTAGCAATAGATGGAAGTTATCTTTTTTTTTTTTTTTTGGTACCAGGGATTGAATCCAGGAATATTTCAATCACTGAATCAAATACCCAGGTCCTTTTAAATTACTATTATCTTATTTTTCATTTTGAGATAAGGTCTTGCTAAGTTGTTGATGATGGCCTTGAACTTGTGATCCTCCCACCTCAGCCTCCCAAATCATGGGGATTACAGCAGGTACCACTATGTCTGGCTTCAAATATATGTGAATCAATGAATTTATACTTAGAAAATGAAACAGCCCTCATTAGTCACTTTTAAAGGATGCCAAGAAAACAACTCACTCTGAAAAGTGGCAAATAAAGTTGTTGTTTTTTTAAATCAAGCTTTTATCCTGTCTTTTCTATACAAATTGAACCTTAGGATAATCAAATAGATGATATGAAGAATTTGTCATTTATAGAATTTTTACACTTAAAGAAGAGGAATGGAAGATAGAATTAGAAAATTACCATTTTGTAATCCTTAATGAATTAATGGACATAGGCAATCATATTCAATGGCATCACAAAAAGAAAGAATACCAGGCATTATATGCTGCACAATAGTATTACACAACATTATCCAGAAGGTAGTCTTGGCCAAAAAGGAAATGCGCCCACACATGTTTCCACAGAGACACACACACACAGACACACACACACACCTCTCAAACCTGAATCTGATTAAAGTTCATCTAACTACCAATTCATATTAAATACAGGAAATAAAGGAAAACGTTAAACATCTTAGAAATATAGTAAACAAAATACAGATTACAGTGAACTTTTGTTGACAAATGACCCAGTTTATTCAAATAATTGAAAATGCAAGGGAAAAAATTGAAAATTTATAGATAAAATAAGTTTGAAGACATATATCAAACAGTTGTCATATATGGCTATTATATAGATCCTGATTTTTTAAAAAATGAAAAATTTTATTTGGTTATTTATTTATTTGGCAGCACTGGGCTGGGGATTGAACCTAGGGCTTGGCAGTTAAGTCTAAGTTATTGATTATATTATTGAGTTATGGTTTCTTTGTTCAGCTTTTTTTCCCTATTTATTTATATATTTATTACATACATGACAATAGTGGAATGCATTACATTCATAATTATCCATTCACAGCACAATTTTTCGTAACTCTGTATATATAGTATGTTCACGCCAAATTATGCCATTATACATGAGTTCTCTCTCTCTCTTTTTGCATTACAATTCTTAATACTCCTTTATAACACAATTTATCATATCTGTATATAAGGTATGTTGACACATACCTTAGACATCTTCATATATGTATTTTGTATAATGATGACCATCTCCTTCCACCATCCTTACTATTCCCATTTTGTTCAGCTATTGTTTGAATAATCTATCTAGTGATGAAAGAAGTGTGTTAAAGTCACCCAGAATCATTGTGTTCTGGCCCATTTGATTCTTGAACTTGAGAAAAGTTTGTTTGGTGAACATAGATGCTTCATTGTTTGGGGCATATAAATTTATTATTGTTATGTCTTTTTGACAAATGGTTCTCTTAAGCAGTATGAAATATCCTTCTTTATCCCTTGTGATTAACTCTGGCTTGAAGTCTACTTTATTTGATATGAGGGTGGAAATACCTGCTTGCTTCCACAGACCATGTGAGTGGTATGCTTTTTCCCAACCTTTCATCTTTAGTCTGTGGCTATCTTTTCCTATTAGATGAGTCTCTTGGAGGCAGCATATTGTTGGATCTTTTTTTTTTCTAATCCAGTCTGCTTGTCTATGTCTTTTGATTGGTGAGTTTAGGCCATTAACATTCAGGGTTATTATTGAGTCATGATTTATTTTCCCAGCTATTTTGTTTATTTTTGGCATTTAACTTGACTTGGTTTCCCCTTTTATTAGTTTTTCCTTTACTGTAATACCTCCCTTTTCTGATTTTCTTTTTTAAAAAAAATATTTTTTTTAATTGTAGTTGGACACAATACCTTTTTTCCATTCATTTATTTTTATGTGGTGCTGAGGATAGAACCCAGGGCCCCACGTGTGCTAGGCAAGTGCTTTACCACTGAGCCATAATCCCAGCCCCCCCCCCTTTGCTGATTTTCCTTGTTTTTTAATTCCTCTTCATGGAATATTCTGCCAAGGATGATCTGTAGTGCAGGCTTTCAAGTTGTAAATTCTTTTAACTTTTGTTTATCATGGAAGGTTTTTATTTCATCATCAAATATAAAGCTTAATTTTGTTGGATATAAGATTCTTGGTTGGGGGGCTGGGGTTGTAGTTCAATGGTAGAGTGATTGCCTAGCATGTGTGAAATGCTGGGTTTGATCCTCAGCACCACATAAAAATGAATTAAAAATAGAGCTATTGAAGAAAAAAAAGATTCTTGGTTGGCATCCATTTTCTTTCAGAGTTTGATATATGTTGTTTCAGGATCATCTAGCTTTTAGGGTCTGGGTTGAAAAATCTGCACATAATCTAACTGGTTTCCCCTATATGTAATCTGATCCCTTTCTCTCATGGCTTTTAATATTCTCTTCTTATTCTGTATGTTAGACATTTTCATTATAATGTGCGTTGGTGTGGATCTGTTGTGATTTTGTATATTTGGCATCCTGTAAGCCTCCTGAATTTGGTTTTCCAACTCAATCTTCATGTTTGAAAATTTTTCTGATACTATTTCATTGAATAGATTGCTCACTCCATTGGTTTGGAACTCTATGCCTTCCTATATGCCAGTAACTCTTAAATTTGGTCTTTTCAAGCTTTCCCATATATCTTGAATGTGATGCTCATTTTTTTTTTTTTACCATTTTCACTGTCTGGTCTACATTCTTTTCAAGATTATATATTTTGTCTTCATTGTCTGAGGTCCTGTCTTCTAAGTGGCTAATCTGTTGGTGATGCTTTCAATTGAACTTTTAATTTGGTTTACTGTTTCTCTCATTTCAAGGATTTGGTTTTTTTTTTGTTTGTTTGTTTGTTTAGAACCTCTATCACTATTGAAGTAATCTTCTGCTTTCTGTATTTGTTTATGTAGCTGTTTGTCAAAATGATCTTTTGCTGCATGTATTTGCTCTTATATCATCCTTTAATTCACAAAACATTTTAATTATGTACATCCTGAACTCTTCTGCTGTGCTGGCTATGGATTCTAATAATGTGGTATCTTGATTTGTTTGGGGCACTTTCTTCCTTTGTATTTTCATATTGCTTGTGTATCATCCTTTATAGCACTGTGGATCTGAGGCATTACTGTTTTTACCATATAGGCTTATGGTGTACCTGTAGGGATCCAATATCTTTCCTTTGAGGTGAAGGACAATGTTAACAGATCCCATATAAACAATATACACCCTAAAAAAACAAATGTTTGCTATTAAGACAATTACAGTTTGATCACAATGTACAGAAATGATGAACTGAATATACACAGTAGGGGGCTGGGGATGTGGCTCAAGAGGTAGCACGCTCGCCTAGCATGCGTGCGGCCCGGGTTCGATCCTCAGCACCACATACAAACAAAGATGTTATGTCCACCGAAAACTAAGAAATAAATATTCAAAAATTCTCTCTCTCTTTCTCTCTCTCTCTCTCTTTAAAAAAAAAAAGAATATACACAGTAGGTTTGTAAAAGGGCTTACAGTTTCTGATGGTGGACAAAGAACCGGGGTGAGGAATAGGATGGTATGCTGAGGTAGGAGGTGAGGATATAGAGTTATAATATCTTAGGAAGTGTGAAAGAGAAATCTAAAGAGGAAGATTTGTAGTAGAAGAGAGAAGTAATAGTTGTCTTTGGGTAGACAAGTTAAGTGGGAAGATAGTACAGTATATAAAACAAACACACATATATATTAAGAAAAATACAAAAATGTTAAAATAATAGAAATTGGTGAAAAAGAAAGAAAAAACAATATACAACACAACTGTAATATACTATTTAGACATCCCAGTCTTCAAAATCCTAATTCATGCAAAGCACTTGGTTTCACATATGTTGGGGATGTGAGGGTGGGAGAATAGAGAGGGAGAAGAAAAAAAAATCTTGAAGGAAGAAACAGGTATTGTTTTGGTTGGAGATCAGTATCTTTCCTGCTTTCCTTTTCATCCAATAGATCCTTTTCATCTGTTGTTAGCTGGTATCTCTGCCCTCAGGATGGAGAGGGTAACCAGGGTGTCATTTTGCCAGGGTAGCAGCTGCTGGGGAGAGAAGGTAGTTAGAAACTGGGTACCTGGTCAGCTGGAGTTCCAAATTGGGAGTTGCCCCTGCTGAAGATGGTGAAGAAGGTGCCTGCTTTCAGCCGTGGGGTGTCGGGTCAGGTGGGGGAAACTAAGCGATGGTGTTGGACAATGAGTACAGAGATGAGCTCTGTGGTTTGCAGTGTGTGGCTACTTGCTGATTTCAGAGCCTGTGTGAGGTTCTCGGGTGCAAGCAGGACACTGTGAATAGGAGACTATCTTCTCTAATGTAGAATCCTAACTTGGCGGCAATGGGAGAGCCCCATGTTGGTAGATGGGGATCCACATGGGAGTGGCAGCCAGAGTTCCTACTTGTGGGAAGCTTCCAGGTATCCTGCGTAGTAGTGGTGTCCATGATTTCTGCCCAGGTGGTGGCTGAAGGTGCTGCCTCGGCAGACCTCGTGCACCTGGTAATCCTGCGTTGGTGAATAGCTGGGAGACCTACTCTCATTCTGAGGTGGGGAGCCCTGGACGGCAAATGTCCAGAGCAGGAATATTGCTCAGAGAAGCAGTATTCTCATTACTGAATTCCTGGTCACGGAGCGACAGAGAATGCTGCCTCCCTCTGGCCTGCCATCTTGGATCCTTAATTTTTTTTTTTAAGTTGTAGATGAGCACAATACCTTTCTTTAAATTTATTATTTTTATGTGGTGCTGAGGATCCAACCCAGTGTCTCACACATGCTAGGCAAGTGCTCTTCCAATGAGCTACAACCCAGGCCAAAAATTAATTATTTTAATAGCCAAAAAATTAATAATTATATTTTACCCTCTCTACAAATAATTGTCATCAACCTAAAACATGCCCTAGCATGGTTTTTTCTTTTTCTTTTTTTTTTTTAAAGAGAGATATAGAGATAGAGAAAATTTTTAAAATATTTATTGTTTAGTGTTTGGCAGACACAACATCTTTGTTTGTATGTGGTGCTGAGGATCGAACCTGGGCTGCACGCATGCCAGGCGAGTGCGCTACCTCTTGAGCCACATCCCCAGCCCCCTAGCATGGTTTTTAAAACCTGTTCTTGACCCCATCCTCCAGGTACCATTCCACTTCTGTATTCTCCTTTATAGCCAAAAGTTCTCATTTTCACTATCTCCACTGTTTCACATATCATTCCCTTTTCACTCCACTCCAATCTAGTTTCCCTTCCCACTCTTCTGAAACTCCCCTCATCAAGGTCCCCAGTGAGTTCCATGTCATCAAATCTAAGACTTTTCTGCATTAAACTGCTCAGTCTATCCACAGTACTTGGCACAGTTGAGCATTATTTTCATGATATGATACCCTTTCTTAAATTCCAAGACACCACATTCCTCTTAACCTTTAAACATTGAAATACTCACAAGGTATAATCTTAACCTTTCTTCTCTTTTTCATCCACAATCCCTAGCTGTGTTCACTTAGACCCATAGTTTTTTAAAAATATATTTAATTTTTTAGTTGAAGTTGGACACAATACCTTTATTTTATTTATTTATTTTTATGTGGTGCTGAGGATTGAACCCAGGACCTCGCACATGCTAGATGAGTGCTCTGCCGCTGAGCCACAACCCTAGCCCAATACACACTATTTGCTAAGTCTTCAAAATTGACATCTATATCTCTGACCTCTGTTCTGAGATCTAGACTCTATATCCAATTGCCTACTAAGTTTCTCCCACTTTGATACCTATTAGCATTTTAAATTTAAAATGCTCAAGAGATCTCTTGATTCCCCTTCCTCAAACCCTCCCCCCTCATAGTCCACACACTATCTTTCAATAAATGGCACCACCCTCCACCTAGCAATAACTTAAGCCAAGTCTAAGTGTTATCTTTGAGTATTACATTTTCCTTATCCTCATATCCAATCCTTTTATAAATATTATCCATTTGACTCCCAAATATGCTTTGTCTCCATCCATTTCTTTTTATTTCTACTATCATCTTCTAAATTGAAATTGCCCATTCATTGTCTCTTACCTAGACTATTGATTGCACCAGGCTTCTAATAGCTGAGAATCATATTTTTAAAATAGGTATTAGACTGGGTCACAAGCTTATTCTAAAATTCTAATGAGTGAATAAAGGGATGATATTAGCCCTGACTATTGTGAAGAAAGTAAGTTGGTAAAACTAGAAAGAGCATTGAATTTGCAGGTTATCAAGATTTATGTTGAACTGAAGGTATAGCTCAGTGGTAGAGCACTTGCCTTTTACGCAGAAGGCTTTGGGTTTGACAAAAAAAAAAAAAAGACATGAGAAAAACTTCAATTATATCCATATCACACAGCATATATAAAAATAAACTCCTGATAGAGTAGATTTGATGTGAAAAGCAAAACTACAGAATTTTTAGAAAAAGATAAAGGAGATTATGCTGGGCATAATGGCACATGCCTGTAATCCCAGCAATTTGGGATGCTGAGACAGGAGGATCTAAAATTCAAGACTAGCTTTGGCAACTTATTGAGACCCTGTTTCAAAATAAACAATAAAAAGGATTGGGGATGTAACACAATGGTAAAGTGTCCCTGGGTTTAATCTCAGTACTGGGGGGAAAAAAGGAGCCTTTTATATTGGTATAGGGAAAGATCTCATCAATAAGACCCAAAAAGCACAATTTATTTTAAAAGGACTTAAAAATTTTTTAAAAATATTTATTTTTTAGTTGTAGTTAGAAAAAATACCTTTATTTTATTGATTTATATGTGGTGTTAAGGATTGAACTGAGGACCCTGCATGTGCTAGGCAAAGCGATCTACCACTGAGCACAACTGCAACCCCAGACTTAAAATTTTTACCTTAAAATTTTTCTATATGACAAGGGACAATGTAAATACTTTATTGAAATTTTTAATACTGAGATATAAAAAAAACAAGAATGATTTTATAATGCATACACTAGTACATTCATTTAATTGAATAAATACCTGTGTCTTATTGAAAAGTTTAAAAAGCAGATTGAGAAATGATATATATGCCATTACTTCTTTTTTAAAAGTACCTATCTGTATAAACAATAGAAAAGGTATGGAAGGAGGGAGACAGAAGAATATTTTATTTTACTTTAGACACTTTGGAATTGTGTGAATTGTCAAAATGAATACAAATAATTTGTTATTTAAATGCTTGAAATAAAAACAAACAAATAAATACAAAGTCAAGCAAAAAAAAATTCTGCCATATAATGTTTTAACTGATAAAGGAAGGTGTATATGGCACTCCCAATATCATTACTTCATATCATCCATCCACTACTACCCCCTCCTCACTATGTTG
This sequence comes from Spermophilus citellus, assembly GCF_964194105.1. Taxonomy (NCBI): domain Eukaryota; kingdom Metazoa; phylum Chordata; class Mammalia; order Rodentia; family Sciuridae; genus Spermophilus; species Spermophilus citellus. The sequence continues at coordinate 52,088,582 of NC_138200.1, read as the reverse complement.
CCCAAGGTGGTCTCAAACTCTCCTACCTCATACCTCAGCCTTCCTGGTAACTGAGCCAATAAAATGTGCCACCATGCCTGGCTTTGCCCCAGACCAAATATCAAAACGAATCAATACCTGAGGGGAAAAAAAAAAGGGTAGGGAAGGCACAGAGTTTTTCAAGGCAATAAAGCCTTTCTTAGGGGCTGGGGTTGTAGCTCAGTGTTAGAGCACTTGCCTAGCATGTGTGTGGCACTGGGTTCCAACCTCAGCACCACACAAAATAAATAAATAAATAATTATGTCTGTCTACAACTGAAAAAATATTTAAAATAAGGCTTTGGGGGCTGGGGAAATAGCTCGGTTGATAGAGTGCTTGCCTTGCATGCACAAGGCCATGGGTTCAATCCCCAGCACCACACACACACACACACACACACACACACACACAGTATTAAAATAAAGTTTTTCTTAGCTGACTTGTAAAATAGGGGGTTCAAAGAAGTTTGGAAAATAATATATAACTGAAATATCTACAAACATTAATCTAAACACACATCTTTGGTTATCAGCTCTGGGGAAGGTTACAAAAAGGAGAAAAAGACTAGTAACCTCTTGGGCTGGGATTGTAGCTCAGTTGTAGAGTGCTTAATTAGCATGTGTGAGGCACTAGGTTAGATTCGTAGCACCATATATAAATAAATAAAATAAAGGTCCATCCACAACTAAAAAAAACTTTAAAAAAAGATTAGGGGGATTGAGGCTGTGGCTCAGTGGTAGAGCACTTGCCTAGCATGTGTGAGGCACAGGGTTTGATCCTTCGAACCATATAAAAATGAAACAAATAAAATAAAAGCATGCTGTCTATCTACAACTACAAAAAAGTTAATACAAACAAAGAATTATTGTTAAAAAAAAGATTAGGGACTGGGATTGTGGCTCTGTGGCAGAGTGCTTGCCTCACATGTGTGAGGCACTGGGGTTCGATCCTCAGCACCACATAAAAATAAGTAAATAAAATAAAGGTATTGTGTCCATCTACAACTAAAAAAAATTTTTTTAAGTTTTTTAAAAAAGAGATTAGTACCCTCTTTATCCATCCATGTAATGTTTGACTGTTATTAGTATACATTAATTTTTATAATTTAAAGTAATAACTAATATTTAAATAAAATTATTAATAAAACCAAGTTATTTCATATTCCACAAATGAAAAATAGGGAAGGAAGAAAGGCAACTTTTTATTACAGTGACAGCACAGGTTCTAGAATCAGAGCTCTGAGTTAAAAAAACAAAAAACCCTACTGCACCACTTTACCAGCTGTGTGACTTTGGGTAAGAGTCTAAATCTAGTTTTACTGATCTGTAAGTTGGGAATCATAACAGCATCTATCTGTCTGATAGAAATGTGACCTGAACACAGGACCTGGAGAAAATGATAGGGTGAGTTTAAGGAGGGCAACGGTTGAGTTAGACATGCTAACTTTTCCAACTTTCTTAAACACTCAGAAAGCAGTTTATGTGAGGTCAAAAGTGGGGTCTCTAGTCACTAAGATGAAGGCAGGGCTGGGTCACTGACCTAAGGACCAGAGAGATCAGCTGCTATTCCTTTCACACCAGGCGCTGGTCTGAGTGTCTCTGAAAAGGGAGCTACACATCCAGATGGATGAAAGGGCAAACTCTTGAAGTTCTAGAGGATGGACAACCGGAGGGTTCCTTTTTCTTTTCACCCGCAACCAGGGGAAAACCTGGGTAGGAAGTTCCCCAACGGCCAAAAATTAACACCGCTTGCTCGGCGCGGTGGCCCAGTCCAAAGACTGGTCTTGAACTTGCTACCCTCCTGCCACAGTCTCAGAAACTTGGCCAGCCCTGTCTCAAAATAAAAAATAAAAAGGACTGGGGCTGAGATCAATAGTAAAGCACCCTGGGTTCAATCCCCAGTACCTCACCCCCCAAAAAAAGAACGAAACAAAAACCAAATGCCCCTTGTGCCACCTCAACATCATCACATCAAGTGATCATCTCAGAAGCACTTCCCTTCTCCCATCGATGTCCCTCTGGGGGTTTCCTTCCACTTAGTTCAGACTTCCTTCCTCTGTCCAAGTGAGTCACTTGTGTCACAGGGTCCCCACCTGTTAATCTCGCTTCTTCTCTACCTCACATTCCCTTTCTCTCCTCAAATTCTCGTCCTTGGCCTCAGATTGCCCTGCTACTTCAGTTCCTCCACTTCCGCCTCGGTGAAACCCCTTTCTGCCTCAATTTCCCTCTCTGCGCCTCAGGGACTGCTCCTCGGCGGTTCCCTCTTTGCTACCCGAGGCTCCGAGGGGCCCCGCCTCAGTTTTCTCCTCCCAGCCACTGACCACACGCTCCCGGCCCGCGCCCTCCCAGCCTAACCCTACCCGGCTGCTCCAGGGTCAGCGCCCCCAGGCGGCGGATGCTCTCCTCATCCAGATCCCACTGCTCCGCCATTCCCGCCTGCCGCTCACCTGCCGCCGCCCGCGAGATCTCCCCGCCCACGCCAGACCCCGCCCCTCGAGCTGCCCCGACCACCTCCCGGCCCCGCCCCCCGCGCGTGATGCGGTTCTCCCGGGGGCCGTTAGTGCCTGGGTCACGCGGCCGCCCGCCCGCCCGCCCGAGGAGTCGCGACCATGGTACGGAGCTCATCCTGGCGGGGGCGCCAAAATCTCTAAACTGGCGAATGGGAGAAGCTGGGGCCCAGATTAGATCTGGGGCGCTGGGATTCGAGGGTGGTCCGGGCTTTGAAAGATTTTGGGGGAACTAGCTCTGAGGAATTGGAAGGGTGCGCTGCCTTGAGGGATGAAGTGTTCTAGATCTCAGGATCTGGGGGATTTCACTTCTGAGGGGATGGGAATGTGCCTCTTCGTAGGGGTGCAGGTCTTAATATTTCAGCCCCCGCAGTGCTGACTCTTGGAGCCAGGCGCTGTTGGGTGTGAATGGGGGGTCCAGATCTGAAGGACTGGGGGAGCAGGGACAGACTTCTGAGGCATGATGGGGAGATTCCCGAATTGGAAAGTTGGGAAACTTGGCTCTGAGGGAGTTCCGGTCCTGTCTTTAGAGAGAGATGGTTTCAGCTCTAGAACTTGGTTTAAAAAGAGCTCCTTTGTGGGAGAGGGATCGTATGCTCCTCGGGGTGTATGGGAATTACTATTTTAAGGATGCCCGGTTTCCTGCAAACAGTCTGGGAAGAATCCATTTGTCTTTCAAGTGTCACAGGCTCCCCAGGATTACCTGTGACTGAGGGCTCACCAACCCCTTAGCAGACTTTGGGGAAGAATGCTCTGGAAAGAACAATCATACCCTTAGCGTCTACCCTCGCACTAGAGGGCACTTCTTGGGAGCCCTGCTGTGAATGGGATGTGTTTAAGGAAACAAACTCTTGGGCAAAGACCCTCTTGTCATATCCTATCCTTAATAAGAAAAGAGGAGCTGAGTCCAGAACTGGAGCTTACCTTCAAGGAGCAAGTTTTTTTTAGTATCCAAATTCTGCACACTCTTAAGTACCTTCATTGAGCTCTCAACCAGTTAGTCACCTTTAAGAACAGAAAGCAAAATCTGGAGTCCTTACATATATATGCTCATACACAGTAGTCACATACCATTTCCCACATCCCCAACCCCAACCTACCCAGCCCTAGGCAACCGCTAATCTACTTTCCTTCTTTATAAATTTGACTCTTCTTCACATTGCATGAAATTGAATCATATAATATGTGATCTTTTGTATTTGGCTTCTTTCACTGAGCAAAATGTTTCAAGATTCATGCATATTCTAACATGTATCAATACTTTATAATACTCTGTATTAACAACAATGGTCTATTGTATGGATATATGGATATAGTACATTCATCAGTTGATGAACAAATTCAACTGTACATAAATATAAAGGTTTATTTCTGGACTCCAATTCTATTCCATATACCTATATGGATATTCTTATATCGGTTGTACAGTTTTGGTTATTCTACCTTTATATTAAATTTTAAAAGTGGAAGTAGGAATTCTCAAACTTGTTTTTTTCTTTTTCAAGATTGTTTTGGCTATTCTGGGTCCCTTGTATTTCTACATGAATTTAATGTCAGCTTGTCACATTTGCAAAAAAAGATAGTTGGGGTTTTCATAGGGATTGTTTAGTAGGGATACTGCCCAGATCAATGTGGATAGTATTACTATCTTAACAACATTGAATCTTTGAATCCATAAACAAGACTACTTATTTAGGTTGTTTAAAATTTCAACAATTTTTAAGTGTTTTCAAGTTACCAGTATTATACTTATTTTGTTAAACTCCTAAATATTTTGTTCTTATGGATGGTGTTGTAATGTAATTATTTTTTTAATTTAATCTTTGAATTGTTCATTGCTATGGTATAAAAATATAATTGCTTTTTTATAATATTGATCTATATCCTTCAACCTTCCTAGGCTCATAATAGTTTTTTACTCAATTCCTTAGGATTTTCTATATGTAAGATCAGCAAATAGAAATAGTTTAATTTGGGCTGTAGCTGTAGCTCAGTGGCAGAGCACTTGCCTTGCATGTGTGAGACACTGGGTTCAATCCTCAGCACCACATAAAAATAAACAAAAGAAAGGCATGCTGTCCATCTATAACTACAAAAAAAAAAAAGAAGAAGAAAGAAAGAAAGAAATAGTATAATTCCTTCCTTTCCAATCAGGATGCTTTTTTATTTTTATTTTTTCTTTCATAGCTGTATTTTCATTCTTCCTTTAGGAGGAGACTGGCATGTCTCATGAATCCGCAGAAGATTTGTTTCATTTCAATGTGGGAGGATGGCATTTCTCAGTCCCCAGAAGCAAACTCTCTCAGTTTCCAGACTCCTTGCTGTGGAAAGAGGCTTCAGCCTTGACCTCTTCAGAAAACCAGAGGCTTTTCATCGACAGAGATGGTTCCACATTTAGGCATGTACACTATTACCTCTACACCTCCAAGCTCTCCTTCTCCAGTTGTGCAGAACTGAACTTGCTCTATGAGCAAGCACTGGGTTTGCAGCTGATGCCTTTGCTGCAGGTAAGATGTTCTTTTCAAAGAGCGGTGATTAGTAACATAGGCATCACTATTATTAAGTGTGTGTCCTTTTATATATTGGTTGCTGAGATGACCCACATCGTGAGTTAAAGTAATGAACAATACAATAAAATTGCCTGATTTTGTTGTTGCTTTGTTTTTGGCATGGTACCTGGGATTGAACCCAGGGCCTCCCACATACTAGGGAAGCATTCTACCATTGAGCTACAGCCCCAGCCTTTTTTTATGTTGATACATGGTCTAAGATGCCCAGACTGGCTTTGAATTTGTGATCCTCCTGCCTTAATTGGGGATTATAGGTGTGCATCATCACGTCCATAAAATATCATGATTTTAACAAATAAGATCATCCTGACTCTGCCTTATCTATACCAGCAGCTGCCATGGACCCAGGATGGGATTTACTATTTACTGAGAGGATGCCTTTGGCTCTCAAAAATCCTGTCAAACTGCTTGTTTTTGTTGTTGACTTTTAAAAGGAGAAAACTTTAGAAATTGAACAACTTGCTCTACACACCATATCTGAGATTTAAAATCTAAAAGATTCATCAAGAATATTACTTCTTGTCAGGTATGGGGGCACATGTCTGTAATCCCATTGATTCGGAAGGCTGAGTCAGAAGGAGCACAAGTTTGAGGCCAGCCTTAGCAAATTAGTGAGGCCCTAAGCAACTTTGTAAGATAAGTTATCTCAAAATTAAAAACAGAAAGGGCTGCAGATGTAGCTTGTTGGTAAAGCACCCTGGGTTAAATCCCTAGTACCGGAGAAGGAGAAGGAGAAGGAGAAGGAGAAGATGATGATGATGTTACTTCTCATTGGGTGTAGTGGCACACACCTATAGTCCCAGCTACTTTGGAGGCTGAGGCTGGAGGATCACTTGAGCACACAAGTTTTGAGACCACCCTGGGCAACATAGCACTAACTCATCTCAAAAAAAGAAAGAGAGAGAGAGAGAGAGAGAGAGAGAGAGAGAGAGAGAGAGAGAGAGAGAGAGAAAGGCGGGGGTGTGGTGGAGGGAAGAAAAGAAAAAGAATATTACGTCCTACTGTGCCTTCTAAGTACACAGGCAAAGCAAAAAGTTCTTCAAACACAGAATTTTTCCTTTGCCTTCACTTTCTGTTTTCTAAGAAACAACTTCTCTTATTTTAAGAGCTTTAAATACCTTTACTTATAAACCATTAAAGTATTAATAAAAACATTATCTTCTTTTTTAAGAAGGTTCTTTTCTTCAAACCACAGAAATCATTTCTGTGACTGATCTTCAGTAGTTTATTCTGTAGTTTTGGAACCAGAATATTTTCTTTTAACCTGGAAGAACTAAATATTATGACTAAGAAGCCCCATTGGCCATACTCCGGATTAATCACACTGTCTGGCGCATAGTGTTGTTTACTCCATCTCCACAAGTGCTAACACAACAAGCTGCAGTACAACTCTGTGCACTGCCAGTTAGGCCTCCCTAACATGGCTTAGAAGAAAATTGAGACAGACCATGCATTGTCTGGGTCATAGAAGAATGCAAACATTTCATAGTTCATTTGTTTATAGATGCTTCTTCCTAAATAATTCAGTGTTTTATCTCAAAAGTTATTATACAGGATTGGGGTTGTGGCTCAGTGGTAGAGCACTTGCCTCGAATGCGTGAGGCACTGGGTTCGATCTTCAGCACCATACTAAAATAAATAAAAATAAAATAAAGATATTGTGTCCATCTATAACTAAAAAAAGATTTTTTTAAAAGTTGCTATACATCTGGAAATCAAAAACCTTTAATGAGTCACTGCACATGCAGTTCTTGTGAATAGATCTGCCATTTTGCTCTCAGAGACACCCCTTGGAGAGCCCGCCATTTCTTCCTTCGAGGGTGGAGAGAGGAATTTTGTTGTCATAGAATAAAAGGAGGTTATCCATAATTGACTTGAAGCAGCAAACAGTGAAACACTGAGCTCTTCAGCTCCACCTTTCTTGCTCCAAGAATTGGAAAACCAAAAGGTTTTGATGTTTCGTGTGAACCCAAATTAGAAACTAAGATGAACATCACCAAAGGAGGTCTGGTGACGTTTTCAGCAAATTCTAATTCATCCTGTATGGAGCTTTCAAAGAAAATTTCTGAGCGGCTGGGGTTGGTGATAGGCAAAGTGCAGGTTTACCAGGAAACTGGCCAAGAAACAAAGAGTACAGATTCAGGAGTTGTGAGGGGGAAAGATGTCATCTTTAGTCATCCAGACTGTCTCAAACAGTAGAAGATGAGGAAAAGGCTCCATCATCTCTAAATTATTGGCTTCCAACATGTACAAAGCTGGTGTAACCCGCCTCATTACTATGGATTTATACCAGAAAGAAATTCAAGGTTTCTTTAATATTCCAATGGATAATTTAAGATCATCTCTCTTCCTAGTACAGTATATTCAGGAAGAGGTGAGCCAGTTTGAACTTTTTTAATTTTAATATTCTGGTGAAGGTATAGTTCCATTTCTTTGAGCCATCCCTAAATAATTAAAATTGAATGTATCCTGACCTAAAAAAATAATAATTAATATTTGAATATCAAGAAGAAGAGAGGAGGAGGAGGGGGAGGGGGAAGGGAGGGGGAGGGGGAGGGGGAGGAAAGCTTTAACTTACTCCAGAGCAGGTTGTAATATTATTTCTTTCTTTTGATTTTTTTCAAGCTACCCAGTTATATTTAATTTTTTTTCAATTGCTTCAGAAATTGAGAATTAAAATTGCTTGCAAGTCGGTTCAAAAGCGCTTAAATGGCCTGATGTGTCAGGATCGTTAATGGCCCTATGCCAGTGTACCATTTTGTGGGGAAAAGGAAGGAGTAAACTTGTTCATTGTAGAAAATCAAAGCAATTAAGACAATCTTTTTTTTTTTTGAAAGAACGATTTTCTTTTCTTTTAATGCAAGCATATTATGCAAATTGGTGTTTGTTTGCTGGGGATCCAGTTCAGACCCAGCACATTCTAGGCAAGAGCTCTGAGTTACATCCCCAGACCTTTATATTTCTCTGAGGTAGGGTCTCACTAAACTTGTGATAAGTTTGGGGCTGGCCTCAAACTTGTGATTCTTCTGCTTCAGTGTCCTAGGTAGTTGGGATTGCAGGTATGTGCCCATCAAGCCCAAATAGTTAACTCCTTCAACTCCTTTGTTGTCCTCACTTCACAAATTTAAATAAAATACATTTGGAAAACAACTTCTAAATGGGAAGCAACAACTCAGAGGCCAATAAGTTGAACAGATTCCTAAGTTCCAAGATGTGAGAACAGTAGAATTTGAAGAATTGTATGGATCTGCTTCTTAAAACAGTCTGTGAAACAAGTGCTTATGCTTGAAAATGGTGTTTTCAAATAAATAAACATTTGGGCGACCAAGCTGAAGTGATATTTATTCACTGAAGCATAGTGTAAATACAGCTGGGAACCGACAGATGCCTCAAGTAAGTCAACAACCTCACACATTTCCACTACTTTCCCCATGCTAAAGCCTATCCAGATACTCAGATTTTTGCCCAATTGAACAAACACTTTGCTTGGAGAAAATGGATTTTGCCAATCCTTAGTCTGAAGACCCCTGTCAGCCAGCCCCACTTAATGCATTCGGCCAGGATTTATGAAGAACATTCTGGGTTCCAGGCATTATTCATATGGGCTTTAAGAAAAACAAGGGATGATACAATAAAAATATAATGTGAGCCATGTACGTAAGTGCCACATAATTTTTTTTTAAGTGATAAGGTCTCATATGTCACTTATGCAGACTTGGAACTCCTAGACTCAAGTGATCTTCCTGACTCATCCTTCTAAGAAGCTGGGATTATAGGCATGCATCACTGTACCCAGTTTCATGTGTTATTTAAAATTTTCTAATAACCATATTTTAAAAAGTAAAAAGACACAGGAGAATTTTTACTAATTTATTTTAATTAGGTATATATGACAGCAGATGCATTTTGATTCATTGTGCACAATTGCAGCACAATTTTTTCATTTCTCTGGTTGTACATGATGTAGCATCCCACCATGTGTGCAGTCATACATGTACCTAGGGTAATGATGTCCATCTCATTCTAGTATTTTTCCTGCCCCGATACCTCCTCCCCACCCCGTCCCTTCCCTTTGCCCCATCAAATTTCCTCCATTTTTCCCTTGTCCCCCCCCCCCATTATGGATTGGCATCAACTTATCAGAGAGAACATTCAGCCTTTGGTTTTTTGGAATTGGCTTACTTCACTTAACAGGATATTCCCCAACTCCATCCATTTACCTGCAAATGCCATAATTTTATTCTCTTTTAATTCTGAGTAATATTTCATTGTGTATATACACCACAGTTTATTTATCCATTCATCTATTGAAGAGCATCTAGGTTGCTTCCACAGTTTAGCAATTGTGAATTGAGCTGCTATAAACATTCATGTGGCTATGTCACTATAGTATGTGTCCTTTGGGCACAAACTAAGGAATGGAATAGCTGGGTCAAATGGTGGTTCCATTCCAAGTTTTCCAAGGAATCTCCATAGTGCTTTCCAGATTGGTTGCACCAATTTGCAGTCCCACCAGCAATGTATAAGTATGCCTTTCCCCCCACATCCTCACCAACATTTATTGTTGTCCGTATTCTTGATAACTGCCATTCTGACTGGTGTGATATATTATCTTTACAATACTTTTGATTTGCATTTATCTAATTACTAGAGATGTTGAACATTTTTTTTCATATATTTGTTGATTTAATGTATGTCTCCTTTTGAGAAGTGTGTGTTCAGCTCCTTAGCCCATTTATTGATTGGGCTGTTTGGTTTTTTTGGTGTTAAGTTTTTTGAGTTCTTTATATATCCTGGAGGTTAGTGCTCTATCTAATATGTGTGTGGCAAAAATTTGCTCCCAAAATGTAGACACTCTCTTTACCTCATTGATTGTTTCTTTTGCTGAGAAGAAGCTTTTTAGTTTGAGTTCATCCCATTTGTTAATTCTTGATTTTATTTCTTGCACTTTAGGAGTCTTGTTAAGGAAATCAGGGCCTAATCCAACATGATGAAGATTTGGGCCTACTTTTTTGTCTAATTCCTAGGTCCTTGATCCATTGTGAGTTGAGTTTTGTGCATAATAACCCTGAATGTGAATGGAAATTAATGATATTAAATTTAATCCAAGCCAGGCACAGGGGCACAGCCTATAACTCCAACATCTCAGGAGGCTGAGGCAGGAGGATCATGAGTTCAAAACCAGCCTTAGCAACTTGGTGAGGCTCTAAGCAACTCAGCAAGACCCTGTCTCTAAATAAAATATAAAAAAGTTCTGGGGATGTGGCTCAGTGGTTAATTGCCTCTGGGTTCAATCCCCAATACCCCCTGCAAAAATATTTAACCCAATATTTTCAAAATATTATTTCAACATGTAATCAGTATTTAACATTGAGCTATTTTACACTCTGTTTTTGCACTGTTTTCAAAATCTAATGTCACTATCATCCAAATTAACGAGCGAATTACAACTCCCAACAGAGAACCTGTGGAATGTAACCCTTCCAATCACCTCTTTAAAAGCCCTCTGACCCTGCTGATGGGCAGAATAATAGCCTCTGGGACAGGAGTCCCCTGTGTTTTTCCTTTGCTAGCAAAGCAATAAAACTTCATTTTCTGTTTTCTCCAAAAAAATATATATATAATGTATGTTTTATATTTACATCTCAGATTCAGACTACCATAGTTAAAGGGAGTTAATAGCCACATGTGACCAGTTGCTACTATACCGCACAGAATATATCTGAAATATTCTTAACTGTTAGTGCTCTTCACTGCAGAGTCCTTCAGATGTAGCCCCTGACAATAGAAATAGGACTTTGCCTCCTGCTAACTGAAGTTTCCATGCATTCAACAAGTGGCATATTTTATTCAAGATTATCTGTAATATGGTAGGCCTTGTTGAAAGGAACATAGAATGAGCCCATAAGCAGATTCTGGAGGAAAGGTGCCTTGGCTCACACTACAGCCCTACTCTACACCCCCAGCCCATACTCTCACGTCCCTTTTATGTCCCTTTCTCCACTCTATCTGCCACCACTACCCCTACTCCTATCCTGTAACTTTGTTTCCAAAAGTTTCACTCAAAGAATATTATTGTCTTGATTCTGATTATAACACTGTGTATTGAGTAACAACCATACTCAAACTCTGGAGATATAGGAGTATCCCATATAACCACACAATGTCAGGTAGAGATAAAAGACTGAAGAACAGAACAGTGAAATATTGTGCTAAGTGAAAGAAGCCAAATATTTTCATTCTATCTATATAAAATAGACACAAAGGACCCATGTTGTGTGATTGTATTTATATAAAATATGCAGAATAGGCAAATTATATTAGCAGAAAGTAAATTAGTGGTGCTTAGGGCTGAAGTTCAGCCCTAGGGAAGGTCGGGTGAAGAGTATGGGCAATGACTGTTAAGGGTACAGGTTTTTGAGGGGGATATTGTAATAGATTGTGGTGATGGTTGCACAACTCTGAGAATATATTAAATATTTAGAATATACTAAAACCAATAAACTAGTGGAGTATAGTAGTGCACGGCTGTAATTCCAGCCACACAGGAGGCTGAAACAGGAGGATCACAAGTTCAAAGCTAGCCTCAGCAAATTAGGAGGCCCTAAGCAACTTAGTGAGACCCTGCCTCAAAAAATAAAAAGGGCTGGGGATGTGGCTTTGGTGTTCAGCGCCCCTGGGTTAAATCCATAGTACCAAAAAACAACAACAAAACAATAAATGGCACACTTTAAATAAGTATGTTTTATACTCTGTGAAATAAAGTTGTAAAAAAAAGATCATTGTCTGCTGCTTTGATATTAGATCGAGAATCTGTAAACTATAGCCTATAGACCAAATCCAGCACACACCATTTTTGTACAGCCCATGAGCTAAGAATGATTTTTACATTTTCACATGGTTGGAAAAACTCAAAAGAAAAATACTATTTTGTGTCATATAAAAATTATGTAAAATTTAAATTTCAGTGTCTGTTGATAGAGTTTTATTAGAATATAGCCATACTCATTTGTTTATGTATTGTCTGTGGCTACTCTTGAGCTACAACAACATGGAGTTGAGTATTTGAGTTGACAGACCATATAGCTAGTGAAGCCTAAAATATTTAGTACCTGGTCTATCATAGGAAAAAAAAATGTGTTAACCCCCTATAGTGGCAAAGGAGGAAGCAGGAAGACCAGTTGAGTTTCCTAAGTATCCAGATAAAAAAATAATGATGGTTTGGGGCTGGGGTTGTGGCTCAGGTGGGAGAGCGCTTGCCTACCACGTGCAAGGCCCTGGGTTCGATCCTCAGCACCACATAAAAATAAACAAATAAAACAAAAGTATTGTGTCCAACTGCAATTAAAAAATAAATATATAAAAAATTATGATGGTTTGGTCTAATGTGGTAATAGTGGAGTTAGATGCAAATTATGGATATGTCTTTTTTTTAAAACAAGGTGTTATTTTTAATACCTTTTTTTTGTTGTTTATTTATTTATTATATGGTGCTGGGGATTGAACCCAGTGCCTCATGTATACTAGGCAAGCATCCTACCACTGAGCCACAACTCTAGCCCCAGGATATGTCTTGATTTTAGAACTCACAAAGTTTGCTTATGAATGAGATTTATGATATGAGAGAATGGTCAGCTCCTTTGTTTCTGTCCTGAGCAACCAGGTGAATGGTAGAGTCTGAGGAATATGCAGGGTTAGGGGGAAAATATGAAAATTAGGATTTTAATATGTTAAGTTTGGGAATCACTGAAAAAGCAATGTATTTCCATGTAGAAATAGTGAGAAGCCACTGTATGTACAGATCTGGAATTTATGGAAACAATTGGGTCTAAAGATATAAATTTGGAGTCAACAATGATATGTAAATCTATGAATGTGAAGGTTTTGGAATGTTGTCTATTGTCTATAGGGAAAATATAAAGTAGTCATTGCAGTTCTATGTTAACATTGCAGGCTTCCCAGTATATTCTGTATAATTTGGGAAGTCCTTTTTGCCTAAATATAAACTATTCTCAGCCTTTCACATGCCATCAGTCTCATCTCATTGGTAGTCAAGGCTGCTACTGCAATGTCACACACAAGAGTTCAAGGTTCATTGCAGAATATTAGTTTCCTTTTATTGGCCCCTTAAATCCCACTGAGGACATAGTATGTTGACAATACATCCCACTTATGTTTCTTTTATTCTTTTTTTTTTTTTTTTTTTTTTTTTTTTTGGTGTTGGGGATCGAACCCAGGGCCTTGCACATACTGAGCACATCCTCTACCACTGAGCTACACTCCTAGCCTTATGTTTCCATTTTCACACTTTCTGGGAACTTCTGTGGTGTCTTTTTGTTGTTGTTGTTGTTGTTTGTGGTGCTGGGGATTGACTCAGGGTTTTGTGCATGCAAGGTAAGTACTCTACCAACTGAGCTATATTCCTAGCTCCACTTTCTGGGAACTTCTAATTTTTAACCTTAAATTGTTCCACTTGTAGGCAATCTCCTACGAGCAAGCAACCCAAATATGCCTGAATTTCTTGTGCTCAAGGGAGCCAGGGAGTTTTTATATTGCTCACACAAATGATGCTTTTAATAGACCAGTGACATTCTCATATTTCCTATCATTCGTGTTGTGAGGACAGATGACTACTGTAATTTTGGAAAGGAAGGATATTATTACATAAACAGCAGATATTCTTCCCAGCAGTCTATGGTATGGGTAAGTGGACAATTCAAGTGTAAACCTCTGGACATGACATCAGTGTCCTCATAGATGTTCCCATCTGCTTGTCCTGGTTCGTATCCTAACACATACACACGTATGTGCATTTATGACCACACACACACGTGTGCATGTACACCACAATCTGAAGTTCAGCTCATCCCTAAGCAGTCCACATGCTTACTTCCTATACCTTTTCACTTTCTGTTTACTTTTTCCTAGAATGCTTCCTAGAAATCTTAAAGATCTGAACTAAATGTGGCCCATAGGAAGCCTTGCCTGACATTTCCAGGCAGTTTTTGTCTTTTTATTCTTGGAAAAAAGTCAGTTCCCCTGTTATATCAGTGTTAATTTTGTTGGGATCGTGGATTCATTGTCTTTCTCCATGGATGGACTACATTCTTTTCATGTTTGCATTCCTAGCATCTTTCACAGTACCTGTATTTGGAAGTGTTTACTAGCATCTGCTGAGAATGAAGAAGGCTGAACCTATCTTTGCAGACTGAGAGACTGCAACGAGCAGTAGAGGAGCAAGTTTGACTTGCTGAGAGTTGTGTCTTATTTGGCTTCCTTGGCTGATAGCAGCTGTTCTTTGCGCATCCTGTTGCTTTACCAACCCTGCTTCCCTTGAGCTTCAAAGCAGTGCTGACACTCTTGTCTTTATAAGGCAGCTAGGGATTTGCAAGCCACTTAAGCTCCTTTACCATCACATTCCTTCTAGCATCCCACATCAGAGCATAAGGCATTTCCAAGAACTACTGCTGCTTTGGAAAGCCTCTGTTAAGTCCCAAGGCTCTGCCAGCAGGATGCATTTGTCAGCCCTCTTTTGGCAAAGTACACCCCCCCTGCACCATCAGTTTTATGTTGCTTCTGATTGGCATATTTTTTCACTATCTAGGCCAAAGGCAACATCAATCATCCTTCTGCTAGCAATTAGCCATCTGAATTCAGGTCTGTATTTCCCTCCAATAACTTTCCAGGTCATAATATATGAAGAGTAAAATTCCTAGAAGTAACATTCAGGTAGCTGAAAGTGCACTTAAAGTCAGCCCACAGACCAGCAGTGATATGCTCTGTGGCAACTTCAGTCAGCAAAGCCAAAGGGCAGCTAGAAACTCAGACTTTCTGGAGTGTTCTTCATTGATTCTTTCAACAAAAAATGCATTGAGACACCACAGGCACTGCTCTGGGTGATGTGAATACAGTAGAGAACAAAACAGTCTTGAAACCTTGGGAAAGTTAAATCTGTTAGGAGACTTGCAAATCACAAATAAGCAGGTGAGGAGCGAGGGAATGCTTTCTGTCGTTTCTCACAGCACCCAAATGACTTCCTGTGAGTAGAGGACTTATATATCTGAAATCAGAGCAAGGATTAGCTGAGAGCATCCAGGAAACAGCCTTGTTAAGGGTTCTGAGCCTCCAACAAACTGACACCTTGGATCCAACATGCATCATGACCACACTGATAGTGATTGCAATCTTTATTAATTTATTTGCTTTATTTATTCTCTTTTTAAGTTTTGTTGCACATTCCTTTCTTGGATAAAATGGCATTGCTCCCACTTACACTAGTGAAACTAGCAGAAAATGGAAATGTCAATTATATAAAATAGATCATTTTTCCCTCAACTAGCACATCTCCTCTCAAGCCTATTGGACTGTTATTACTGACCAACCTCAGAGCATACACATGGTACTACACACATCTCCAAATAGGGAATCCTGGGCCATCTTCAAACAGATTATCGTCCTGAACAGAGATTTCCTTTTCCTCCACCTGGCCCCTCCCCATGTAGTCAATTTAGAGTTGTTCAAAGACACTACCGTTTTCCCTCTGAGATTGTGTCTTGAGGTTTGAACCTGAAGGTAAAGTAAGTGGCAGTTTCAAATTCCTGTGATGTGGTCTGTTTAGCATGGTGTTGGGGTGATGCCTCTTCTAGGACCTTCCTACTTCTACTCTTTTCTCTACTTCACATATCGTCTATCTGTCCACCACCAGTCAGACCCAAGTGGAGCCCTTTCTTCCTGCTGTTCTCTTTCCCTGTTGTCCTTTATCTCTTCATATTCTTCAGGGTCTTCTTTCTGGCTTCCAGGTTGGAATTGCTGTCTTCACTTCTCTCTGAATTCTGTAGGCTCTGCCCATTATAATCCTGTGCTGGCTTTTCCTATGGTTTTAGATACTTGGGATCTTAGTTTTATGAGTACAGTCTACCTCCCTGCCAGCTTTTTTTGGGGGGAGGGCTCCCCTGTATCTGTCTAGAGAACTCACCCTTTCATGAATTCTTTCATGTATCACAACATTAAAGACACTTTGTACATGCTAGGTTCTAGACTAGAAGGTGGGATGCATCACCCAGTCCCTCCCCAAGGTACCTCTGGATAGGGAGAAGGTCTGGCCTGAATCTAACCCAGACACCTGCAAAAAAAAAAAGCTTGCAGGTGTCTGGCAACAAAGGCAAAGGATAACCTCCTCTGGCTGGGGGAGGTACCAGGCTCTCCAAGCAGAGAAATGGAAAGAGGAATTTTCTGGTAGAGGGATTAACATTCATAAATCTGAGGAGGAATCAAAGAGCATGAAGTATTTTTGGAGTTTGGTGGAATTTGGTGTCACTGATTATGCAGTGAAAACAGAAATAATGTGGGAGATGAGACTAAAAAGGTTATTTGGAATCCAAACACCAAGAGGAAGAAAATTAATATATTATTTCCTTTAATCCTTACAATAGTACCTTCCAGATTTGACTATCTCTACTTTGCATGTCGGGAACTTGAAGCTTGGGGAGACTGGGTGACAGTGGTAGATAGTTGGTTAAGAACAGTGGTTGACAGGGCTGGAGATGTAACTTAGGGATAATGCTTGCCTAGCCAGACAGAGAGAGAGAGACAAAGAGGGGAGAGGAGCAAGATGGGAAGGAGGAAGGAAGGAAAGGGGGAAGAAAGGAAGAAAACAGTGTTATTTGGGCTCTTTCAAGTGTGGAGAGGGCCTGGGGACCAAAAGACTAAGATGAGGGGAAAACGGAGAAGGAGAAAAATGGAGTCATAGGACTTGCTAACTGACTGGATGGTGTCAAGAAACCTTCTTTAAATGGTTTTTCTTAACCAAGGGACAAATCAGATCCCCTCTGCCAGCTTCCAGAGACCTCTGCTCTTGTTTGAAATCCCCTCAGCCAGCTTTCAGGGCTCTCTGGTTCTTATTTACTGCTTTCAATTAATCTTCTTCATTGCTTCAATCTCTGTGTACCTCAACAATGCCACATTCAAGGCACAGACACAAGTAGCTGAGTGTACATCTCTACCCACCAACCCCCCGCCCTGCCTTGTCCCTCCTAGGTACAGTCACCATTTTCCTTTTTGTCTCAGTTCTCAGCACAAATTCTGCCAAGTTGTCATCCTTCATTTTAACTCAGTATTCTTGCTGACCCATGGATGCAGAATCTCTTCTGGCCTTCCTAGCATCTGTGAGACTTTTTTTTTTTCAGTGGTGGGAACCAAACCCGACCTCTCACATGTTAGGCAACTGCTATAGCACCGACTGAGATACATCCCCAGTATCCATAATTCCTCTTGGCTGGAGGCCAACTACTCACTCATAACAGAAACCCCTTTCTTCCCAATTTCCCTCCTCAGGATAGCTGACAAATTGACACAGAAGCTAAAGCAGTGTGCAGTCCCAGGCCTGAGGGACCAGAAAGCTGGTATCCCCTTCTAATGCCGTAAAAAGAATTTCTAGGGTTACTGGAGGTCCAGAAACTTCAAACTCATGCTAGAGCTTATCTCAGCATATGTAAATTGTTGGCCTTCATGTCTTTCTTTACCCAAGCTGACATCTCTTTGAGTCCAATCACGATATCTGACCTGGCCCTGGCAATGCACAATGAATATTTTTCAAATAGATGAGTGACAGATTCCCAGTGTTCCATGCATGTGCTGTGTGTCCTCTATAGCTGAGTGTCCCAGGAAAACACTTCCCACAACTCCACCATTGCCCAGGTCTCCCACAAATAATCCAGTTATCAAAATGCGGAAGATTCTCCCACTTTGGTCCATTTCTTCTTGCAGACCTTAAGCACTTATGTAAAGCCCGTTTATTGCTGTGGCCACCAGGGGGCTCTTCTCAACATACAGGATTTCCAAGAGCAACCTCACAAGGGCTTCCCATCTGTATAGCTAGGAATTAGAAGCAGGTTCCTTTGTTAATATTGAATCTGAGGCAATGTGCCCATTTCTTAGAGGATAAAGTTGGTCATGGTGCCTTTAAAGGGTCACCTATCCCAGGACTGGGGTTTTAGCTTAGTAGAGCGCTTGACTAAGACATGTGAAGCACTGGGTTCAATCCTCAGCACCATATAAAAATAAATAAATAGAGGTTTAAAAAAAAAAGGTCACCCTTCTGCTTCTAAAATTTTAATAGGAAATACTATTTTTTTCTAGAGTAGGGTCAGAAAAAAAAATCAGCTTGATATTATGTTAAAATCTACTTCCTACAGGATTATTAAGGAGGAAAAGGTCCCTCCCTGGGTTAATGCAGCATGAAGACTCTCAGCCTACCTTCTCCCCTGGGCTTTAGCCCTGCCTAGTTGTAGTACTCTACTCCAGCCTCATCCACCCCTGGTCACTGACTCCTTTAAGCCAAGCTGCCCTAGATTTGGGAGGCCTCTTGGGCAAGCCTCAAAGCCTTTGACCTCAACTATCTCATCAGTAAAACACTACATCTGTCTCACAGAGTTGTATCAGGGTAAATGAGCAAATGTGTGAGAGAGTGACTTGAAAAATGAGGAACCCTGTGACATTACACCTTGGCCTCATTACTTAGTTCACCTCCCAGAATTAGGATAAACACCATGACCAAATCACAAAGAGAACAGATTGGAAAGGTCTTTCAACTATCAAAGAAAAATTATAGCAAAAAAAATCAAATTTTAAATGTTTAAATATAAATTAACTCCCTAGATTTTGCAAGATAAATTACCATTATACAACATAAAATTATAAGACCAAAAAACTGTTTCAAGAATGAGAAGAGATAGATTTTCTGTCGCACTGTGTGATGCCCCACTCTGCCTTGAGATTCTGCAGAATCCCACCAACAAGAAGCCTCTCACCAGATAGCCTCACAATCTTGAACTTCCCAGCTTTCAGAACTATGAGCCAAATAAACCTTTTTATTTATTTATTTAGGTAACAGGTATTAACCCAGGGGTGCTTAACCACTGAGCCACATCCCTAGCCTTTTTTTATTTTTTATTTTGAGATAAGGTCTCACTAAGCTGCTGAGGCTGGCCTTGAATTTTGCAATCCTCCTGCCTCAGCCTCCTGAGCCACTGGGATTATAGGCGTACACCACCACTCCTGGCTAAACTTTTATTTATAAATTTTAAAAAAGAATCAGAGAAGGCTAGGGCTGTAACTCAGTGACAGAGTGCTTGCTTAGCATGTGTGAGGCATTGGGTTCTATCCTTAGCACTACATAAAAATAAACAAATAAAATAAAGGCATTCTGTCCATTTACAACACTTTAAAAAGAAAAAGATAGATATAGTCATTGGGATTTTGAATATTAGTATTTCATCTTATAGTTATAAATTTTTACATTTTTATGATTGGGTTGATTTATTTAAAAATACTTTACCAAAGTGAGTCACATACTGTTTTTCCTGGTATTCATTCTAAAACTGATAGATGGTTACTAGGTTCATATTTTCAAGGCAGCAATATTCTTTATCTCATAGACTCTAGATAATCTGAAGGAAGGGAAACACCACCTCCGTGTGCGGCCTGCAGATATACCTGTTGCTGAGAGAGCATCTTTGAACTACTGGCGAACCTGGAAGTGTATCAGCAAACCCTCAGAATTTCCAATAAAAAGCCCAGCCTTCACAGGTACAATCAGATAGGCTGGCCCCTCTGAAGACCACACCAGCTTCCCCTCTTCTCACCTTAACAGAAGGGACTTCCATCCAGAGAATAGTTCCATAGTCCCAATAGTCCCATCTCTTTGAGTTCATTCTGGATGATTTCTCTACCTCTTGGTCATCTCTTTTGACCTAGTACTCTACCACATGCCCTCTCCATGGCTGCTTGCTCACTGCTGCTCAGATCCTCCTTCATGCTGTTTCCTGTATACACTGGTTTCACTTAGGCAAAGCTAGGATGCATTCCACTCCCACTCAGAAGTCAGGAACTTCACCATCCTTTCAAGTTACCTCCAGCCACCAAAGAATGTCTCCAAGTGATCTCTATCTGATGAGTGCCTTGCAGCATAGGTCAGCCAATCTGGGATACCAGAACAAGGCATTCATGATTACTGATGGGTTTTGAACTTCCAGGAGAGTCAAAATCATGTTTTATCTATAAGTCACAGTGGTTGGTTTGGTCCATTAAAAAGAACTAAATATACAAATAAATTTAATGACTTTGGGTACATAAGCCAAAATGTTACAATGTATCCCATTGACCTTCAATGTCTATAGAAAAAAACAGATTTCCATGTTCTAGTCCCCACCTCACTCCTTCTGAACCTTAGGGCTACATCTGAAAAGAGAGAGAGGGAAAGGAGGTGTGTGGCAGGCACTCTCCTGGGTGGTCTCTCCAGCTTCTTCTGGGAACCCTGGATAATGAGAGTCCTGGTCTCAGGTGATGCCTCCTGTGTGTTCTCCTCCAGGCCTACATGACAAGGCACCTTTGGGGCTCATGGACACACCACTTTTAGACACAGAAGAGGAAGTGCACTACTGCTTCCTGCCCTTAGACCTGGTGGCCAAGTATCCAAGTCTAGTGACTGAAGACAACCTGCTGTGGCTGGCTGAGACTGTGGCCCTGATCGAGTGCGAGTGCAGCGAGTTCCGCTTCATTGGTGATTGCTCTGTCCATGGGTGGAGCAGGCTGATGGGGCCACCCACCATTCCCCACCCCACATCCCATACTCCTCAGATGCCCAGTGTGGTGCATAGGGCCTCAGAGTTTCCTTGGGCAGAGGTGCAAAAGCACCACAGTCTTTCTGGAGGCAAGCACATTGCAGTACAGACTCTCACTTGGATCAGAGTTATTTTAGTTCCTATTTCTTTGGGGATGGCCTGACTGTAAAGAGGCACTGAAGCTCCCTGAGGTGATGTCAGAGGCCTCAGAAGTCAGTGTAAAGGTCAGAGTGTTCAGCTGAACTCTTTCTCTGCCCTTAATATCTCCAACTGAGTTCCAGGCCTAAGTGCCTCTTACAATAGAATGAGGAAATAGAATTGTTTCAAGGGATGTTCCTACCTGCTCAGAATACAAGGGAAGAAGGGTGAATGGTGACAGTTTTCCCAGAATCATGCAGAATGGTCAGTGTGAGCTTGTAACCTAAGGAGGGATGAGATCTCCAACCTTGCATGGGAAAGAGCTCCCTCTCCCCATTGCCTCAGGACCAGCTCTGCTAGGGATAGCTAGCAGAATCAGGGAATAGCTCCCTGATTCCAAGCTGCAGTCAGCAGCTTCTACTGCCCAGAGAAGGCAGTAAACACTCAAGTTGATGCAAGGGCTCAAATGTCTAGAACCACAGCCATTCAGATTCAAGTCACTAGGAAGTTGTCTGTGATATGCTTCTGAATCTCCAGGTTAATTCACACAGGACATTAGAGATGGCTCCATCTCTGCCTCTCACACTGCAATCCAGGCAGGGACAAACTCCAAGTGCCACTTGCCAGCCCAGGCTTGGCCAGGCCCCTTCTCTCTAAGCAGCAAGACAACTCCCTCCTTTGGAATGACCGTTCTGGGGTCAAACTCACAGGATAAGTCTCAGAGTCAGTATGCTCACCATAAGGGCCTGGCTTGGGATTCCAACACAGGATTCCAAACACAGGAAAGCAAAGTAATTTGGGGTCTTTCACCTTGAAAGCCACTGAATCAAAGCTGATCAGGTATGTTTAGAAATTGTTCCAGAACAAGGAGAACCTAGGATAAGTTGAAAAACCAAAAACCTGCCAGAACCTGTACCTCCAGTGAAATCAGAAGTAGCCTTGTTAACTCATGTTGTTTCCCTTTGTTTTTCAAGTGAATTTTCTCCGTTCACACAAGATTTTGCTACCAGATAATTTCTCCAACATAGATGTGTTAGAAGCTGAAGTGGAAATTCTAGAAATTCCTGAGCTCACGGAAGCTGTACGGTTGTACCGGATGAACATGGGTATGTCACCTGGGAACCCTCACCTTCCCTTGACATTCTGGGTCTGGGTGGACTTGAACTGGAGAAGCCAAGAACGTTTTCCCTCCCATTACCATTGTGGGCTTTGGGGTGGTGGTGAGTGAAGTGGATGCTCTAACTTAGAATCCAAGAATAGGAATTTTGCCTGAAATCCTGCATGCCCTATCTGCTCAGTGTCCCAATGATGGAGTTAGGAGGCAACTACCAGGGCCAAAGGAATCCTTACCCAGCATGGAGCAGGAAGAACCCAGACTGGATGAAGGAACCAGGCTGGAATGTCCTGGGGAGAGAGATGGTCCTAAGGCAAGCTTGTAGCAGCAGGAGCTACCTATCCTGTTTACTGCCCAGAGAAGGCAGTAAACACTCAAGTTGATACAAGGGCTTCAAATGTGGAAATCCTAGGTAACTGAAACTTGTGGCATCCATCTTCTACTCCCCACCTTCTCTTCCAGGCACAGCTGGGAAATAGTTGGGCAAACTTCCCACCAATGCCTCAGTCATCCCACTAGACCCCAAATTCCCTTCTCCCTATTTCTCACAACTATTGGCTACTATGCCTGTTTCTGTCTATTCCTGGTATTTCCTGTCTTCTGTTCAGGCCAGAATGAAGCTCCTAGCCCTGCTTCATTCCAGCTGCTCCTCATCTTATGGTTTTGATTTGCTTTCCATCATCCCATTTCCCAATTCCTGTTCATCCATGGAAGCTACTTTGCATGTTTTAGAAGCTAGCTACCTCTGCGGACCTCAGCTGGCCTTCTGAGAATATGTAAAACCTTCTCAAATAACAAAGCTGAAAAAAAAAATGACTGACTTGCACATATGCAGATTGGTCTGGCCATCATCAGACATTTGTTCCATGGGAATGAGGCCATTCCCTGTCTTCAGGTCCAGCCTCTTTCCAGGCAAATGGATTCTCATCCTATGCTGCATTCTGCAGCAGGTCTCAGGAGCCTGTCCCAGGGCCTTACAACCCTCTTGAGAGTATGAGTTCAGCCCCCTCCCTCAAGAACTTCTGATCCTCAGAGAACTTGGATCACTATGAGTTGGGCAAAGTAGTACCTGCTCCACACAAGAAATGTAAAGATGGATTTGTGTTTGTAGACAGGCTCTCCTCCAATATAAAGCACAGGGTTAGCCTTTAATAAAGCATCCTAAAAGGGAGATAACTCTAGTAGCCCTAAAGAGGGACAGCTGACATCAAAACCCCAGTCCTAGGGTTGTGGCTCAGTGGTAAAGCATTTGCCTAGCACATGTGAGGCACTGGGTTTGAGCCTCAGCACCACTTAAAAAATAAGTAAAGTTATTGTGTCCATTTATAACTAAAAATGTTTTTAAAAACCCAGCCCTGCCTTGCCTAGCTCTGCAGTTACTTGTACTGAGTATCTTGCCCTAAACTGAAAAACTGGGCAAAGGGAGGATACTTAGTTAACCCCTCAGGGCACAATTTAGCTGTGAAAAGATGATAGCACTAAATCTCTCACAGGGTTGATCTGAGGATTGGAGATAATACATGAAAATTCCCTGGCAGGTTGCTCATTGTCCCATTATTGCAGGCTTTTATAGGCTATGACAACTATGTTCTGTGGATTATACCTTGTGTGCTGGCTGCAGAAGAACAAGATCCCACCCATGAGCCACCCAAATACCTAAAAGTAGCTCTACATAGTATGTCTCTGAGGAAAATTCTGCCCAGGAGACCCAAGGAGACAGTAGGGACTGTGTGAATCCTAGAAGCCTGTGTCTCTCATTTGGCTCTGTGCTACGGTTGCTGATATTTTTTTCCCTTGAATAGTTAGAAAAGTTTGGAACTAATGGAGCTTCCTGCAGAGGCTGAGGCCAAATGCTCTGAGACTTCTGAAATTCAGATGTTAGTGATAGAGCAAATAAATCCCCACCCTGCCTTACCAACCAATAAATATTTTTTAAAAATATTTGTTTTTTAGTTATATTTGGACACAATACCTTTGTTTTATTTATTTATTTTTATGTGGTGCCGAGGATTGAACCCAGGGCCTTGCACTTGCTAGGTGAGTGCTCTACTGCAGAGCCACAACCTCAGCCCCCAACAAATAATTTTGACCTCTAAACCTGACTGAGAGTACAAAAAATTAAAGTTGAGAAAATCCACATTTGGTCTATGCAAGGACGTCCTCCCTCTAAGCCACTTAAGTATTACTTGGGGGCAGCTAGAGGAATTAAGACCCATAGCCTCCAATTCAGCTATGCCTAAGAAGGATCTAGGAGTCACACCTTTATCCCCCGCACAGGTGGCTGTTCCCGGACCTCCTGTCCTCCCCCAAGCCCTGGAAAGGGGGTGCGTGCAGCCGGTCTGGAGTCTGTGAAGCCACTGTACATGATGGCCCTTGGTCTGCTGGTCAAGTACCCAGACTCTGCGCTAGGACAGCTCCGCATCGAGAGCACGCTGGATGGAAGCAGACTGTATATCACAGGGAACGGAGTCCTCTTCCAGCATGTCAAGTAAGGCCTTCTTTGGGGAGCTGCTCAATCCCATCAGGTTGGGTTTCGCCCTTCTCTTGGAATAGCCTGAGGCCTTCCCCCAGAAACCAGGGGGAGAGTGTGTCCTCAGGGTCAACCTTTCATTTTACTCTCCACAACCACTACTGGGTTAGAGCCTCTGAGGAGATGGCTGGAGACAAGGTAAAAGGGTCCCCAGAGTTCAAGGGCTTTAAGCTATTCATATTTCTTTTCTCTACCATTTCCTTGTGCTGGGTCTGAGGTAATCTGGCCACAGTCATATCTTCAGAGTAGTTGGGCACCCCACCCAATAATACCCTTATGCAAGGTTCTCTCTATCCTTGGGAGGCTCACTAGACACATAGAGAGGCCTGAGCCTAGAGTGAGCTTCTAAGAAGCAAGGCAGGGCAGATTTCCCCAAGGTGGTGGTGATACAAGGCCCTTGCCTTGATGGATGAGCTCAGAATATCCCTGTAAGTCTGGGGCATGGATTCCAATCCTGCATTATAGAAAGGCAAACTGAAATTAGGAACAGTGGAGCAACTCTGTTAGGGTGGCAAAATCCATAGTACCAAAACTAAAGGTAGGAGTGGGTTTCCCTAAGTGCCTGGGGAGAGCATCAGCTGACTCACAACACTGTCTTACCCCCAATCCTATGAAACTCTTTTGGCCCATACATACCATTTACCATCTGTCCCAGACATGTCCACTCCTAATGTCACAGAAGGTAAAAACAAGTGCCTTTGTAAGGATAGGGGAAATGGGGGTTGATGTCAGCCTCTTTTATGGACACACAGGGTGTTAGAAATTTCTCTGCTACACCTTGACTGAGACACTTTAGGCAGATACTTATGGGGGCAGGAAGCAAGTGATTGGACCCTGGCCTGACTTCTGAACCTGAGAGAGGACCTGGAGACTTGAAATGAGTCAATTTAGCAGGATTTGCTGAAATAGGTTAAGCTCGGTTCTAAAAAGTTGTGTCCAGGCTTACTTTCTTTGAAGATACCACCAGATATCCAGTTAAACAAAGGAAATAATGCCAGAGGTGCCAGGTTTGAGCCAGTGTTGGTGCATGTATTCTAGGCAAGGAAAGTTTATAGGTTACATTCTTGTGGGGCACAGTGCTGAGGCTTTTCATGACAGGCTTTCCTCTGGGCAGGAACTGGCTGGGGACTTGCCGGCTTCCCCTGACTGAGACCATTTCCGAAGTGTATGAACTCTGTGCCTTCCTGGACAAGAGGGACATCACCTATGAGCCAATGAAAGTGGCTCTGAAGACTCATCTGGAACCAAGGAGTTTGCCACCCATGGATGTGCTTAGTAAATGAGGAAGTTACTGGGTTTGAATTTAGCATGGGGGTGGTGGGATATCTAGGGGATCCTAGAAAGATAAGGAAAGAAAGATGATACAGGCAAGGACCAGGAACTGTAGATGGAAGAGGAGGGGAAAATCAGACCAACATTTGTGGATTTTCTAAATGTAAACTTCATGTTAAGATCCCCATCCTCATGTCCAAGTCCACAGTTTGTCCCAGGAGTACAAACAGGGCTGCTACCCAGTCTGGGGCTGCATGGCCCCAGGAACCAACATGATGTGCTCAGTTGTTTCTTATAATCAGGCAAAGAAGAATGGTTCCTGGGTCCATTTAACAGATGAAGCAGAGGCTCAAGGAGAAACTTGCTCAAATTACACGACTGGGGTTTGAATCTGAGTCCAAAGTCAGTGAAGTGATGTTTCAACAGTTAATAACCTCTTGGTTTTTTAGGGTAGGTTTAAGCTGTAGTGCTATCATTCAGCAACATTCAATATTTATTGAGCACCAACAATGTACCAGGACAGGGATACATACTGGAAGTAGAAAAGTGAGTCACACAGACTCAGTCCATGTTTTTGGGTGTTCTTAGTTTAATTCTGTACTTCCTGCCTCTTGGTCATATAATCTAGTTTTACACCCTGTACTTATCCCAATACTCATAAGAAAATGGTTCTCAAACATCAAAATAACACCTAAATATAGTCATTAACAAGAAAAGGGTCATGGATTCATCTTTCCAGCATAGAGCCCTGTGACACACCTAGAGGCTTGGTCTCTAGAAAAGTGACAGTAATTTGTTGAAAGCTGGCTCCATGACATCTGCTAAATCTCAAGCAGAAACCTAGACTTCTAGCTCCAGTATGAATGAATGGCCACAAAAGTGGCCTCATTATGACACAGCCAGCCAGAAACCCAAGGCAGGTGGCAATGTAGATGGAATCATCATCTGAGCTTTCTTGAGGGAGATGGGTCAGGAGAAGGAACAGTGCCCTTGGGATTGGAATTCCAGAGGGCTACCCACTCCAGAGTTGCCAATTGACCCTGAAAACTCTTGTTCTAAGCCACCTCACTTCCATGGAAGCTGTATGGTGAGGACCAGGAAAAGCTGGTATGTCAGGATTCCTGCTGCTTCTTAGAATAGGCCACATTTTATTAATGATGAATACAGGGAGCCTTAACATGCAATACGTAATCTTCCTTCAGTCCATATGATGTGTTCCCTCTCATTGGTTTCCATAGATGAGTGGACAGCAGAGATTACTGTGTATTCCCCACAACAGATTATCAAAGTTTATGTTGGAAGCCATTGGTATGCAACCACCCTGCAGACCCTGCTGAAGGTACTGCTAACCCCAGCTTCCCTTTTCCACCTTGGCTTCCCTGCCTGAGCTGCTTTGGGACTTGTCAACTAACCCTCGCACAGCCTCCAGCATCTGCTTAGAACAAGGACTTCTCCCAACTCCACTGCCTAGAGCCCTCTTTCCTTATGGCAAGAAATGGAATAGGAGCATGCTGGAAAGGACTCAGCAGTGTGGGTAGGGAGGAGGCTGGTCTGAGGGGCATGGCCTGAGGAGGAGGTAGGATGGTGTTCCAAATGTCTTGGAGAGGGGGGATCATCAAAATTTGAAGCAGAGATGGTGTGCATCGCCCAGGGTGTTCTGCTCCCAATTGTGCCTGTAAGACAGGGAGACAGAAATCCCAAAACATCTGCTCTAGTGTGGTAAGGGAAAATTGAGAGGTGACTGACCTGTCCCTCACTAAAGACCTAGCCCTGGGGACTGATTCTGCTATCTATCCCCCTCCAGTATCCAGAACTGCTGTCCAACTCTCAGAGAGTATACTGGATCACATACGGACAGACCCTACTTATCCATGGGGATGGCCAAATGTTCCGACATATTCTCAACTTCCTCAGACTTGGAAAACTCTTTTTACCATCTGAATTTAAGTAAGCAAAGCAAGTAATCAATGATGAAATCACTGAGGTTTACCCCTTCTTCAACAAAAGAAAGGTTTACAGACTTCAGTGGGGAGGTTGTTGTTATTTCCAACGTTGGCATTGTTGATCAAGGGAGCTTCTCTGAAGGCTTATGCAACTCCCACCCCAACTGCCCAGTCTGACATCTCCTTGTCGTTTGCAGGGAATGGCCTCTCTTCTGCCAGGAGGTGGAGGAATACCACATTCCATCCCTCTCAGAAGCCCTTGCACAATGTGAGGCATACAAGTAAGAAAACTTCACTCAGAATTCCATGTTTGGACCTTTATATTCCTCTTGGAAATGCTAAGTCTCAACTACTAGTGGGACCTGGTCTTTCTGGGGTGAAAGGAATAACAGGCTCAGGATTGGCCAGTGATCTAATTGGAACTCCTTTCCTCCACTGTCTATCCCTGACCAACCAGCTGATGAGCTGATGGAAGTTTTCACTTACTAACCAACCCCTCTTGGTCTTTGCAGGTCATGGACTCAGGAGAAAGAATCTGAAAATGAAGAAGCTTTTCCCATCAGGAAGCTGCACGTGGTGACAGAAGGACCAGGGTCACTCGTAGAGTTCAGTAGAGATGCCAAAGAAGTAAGGCCCAATCTCACTTGGTTGGCACTCTTCTCAAAGAATGCCCTCACAAGGCTGGGATTGTGGCTCAGTGGTAAAGTGCTCACCTAGCATGTGTGAGGCACTGGGTTTGATCCTCAGTACCATATAAATTTTAATAAATAAAATAAGGGTATTGTGTCCATCTACAACTAAAACCTATTTTTAAAAAATGCTACAAGTCCTGGGGTAGGCTGGGGTAGGCCCAGAATATGGTAGTGAAAGAGCAGGACCTACACTGGTTCCTAGTACAGGAACTGATTTCTGAACCTTGAAGGAGGCACAGGGACATGCTGACCACTTGTCCCCTGAGACACCAATAATCTATCTGGTTGGAGTGAGAAGCCCCTGGGCTGGCACCACCCTCATTCAGATCAAACAGAGATAAAATGGGTGACCCATGTCAGGGATAGGATTGTTCTGGGTGAACAGTGAAGTCGTAGAGATTCAGCTTGGGCAAGGGTTCGATGACAATGTATACCATGCCCAGAGCTACTATGTCCCTCCTTTCCCAGACCACAGCCTGCATGCCTATGGACTTCCAAGACTGCAGTGAAAGGACTCCATGGAACAAGGCCAAGGGGAATCTGGCCAGATCCAGTCAAATGGAAGAGCCTGAACAGTATACTCGGACTATCCAGGTCTCCCTGTGCCGAAATACCAAGAGGGCAGGCAATCCCAGTGCATACTCACACTGCTCTAGCTTATGTGCTAACCCCAG
Source organism: Spermophilus citellus (assembly GCF_964194105.1). NCBI lineage: Eukaryota > Metazoa > Chordata > Mammalia > Rodentia > Sciuridae > Spermophilus > Spermophilus citellus. The sequence continues at coordinate 52,059,504 of NC_138200.1, read as the reverse complement.
ACACTGGGGAGGCCACTCTGAGAGTCCCCCCAAAAAGAAGTGTACCACAATCAACCTCACACAGAAATCTGAAACTAAAGATCCCCCTGTCACCCCCATGCAAAAGCTTATCTCCCTGGTGAGGGAATGGGACATGGTCAATTGCAAACAGTGGGAATTCCAGCCAATGACAGCCTCCCGGAACAACTCCTTGGAGGAGGGTGCCCTGCATTTCCCCTCGGGAAGTGAGACTGCTTCCCAGTCCAGCACCTCCACTACTTGGAAAGCCCATTCCATAGCGTCAGAGAAGGATTCAGGTCTACTAGCAGGGGCTGGAGCTGGAGCAAAAGACAAGGGGCCAGAGCCAACCTTTAAGCCATACTTCCCCACAAAAAGAGCTATTTCCCTGAAGGACTGGGGCAAGCAGAGACCAAAGGAGAGAGGTGAGTCCTACCCCATTCTTGACCAAAGTCTCATTTACAACAGAAAAGACAAATCCCTTGGCTGAAACCACAGAGCTAGTTAGTGAAAAAGAGAGACTAGAGCCTGCCCTCCAATGCCAACTCTGAAGCCAGGCAGCAGTCACAGAAATTACTGGTATGCTAGCATAGCTTGAGGAGCTAAGAGACCATATAAGGTGAAGTGATTAGTACTGTGGAAAGGGAGAATCTAAGTAGTAGGAGCACAGGGAGCCTAGGGGGCAGGGCAGAAAGGAAAACAGTTAATTTCCCATAGGACATAGTAAGTGAAATTAATGATCCAGAGTAGTAGTTTGTGGAAAGCACAGACCTTTGGTCTAGACGGTGCACTGGCTTCTTCCTATGCAGAAGCCATGGAAATGAGGCTGAAGGCAGGTCTTGTGGGCCAAGTTCAGGATGTGGTGCTGTTCTGACCTTGAGGAGCAGGCAGCCCCTGAAGAATTTGGGAGCATGTGGTCAGGTAGGCATCTCAGGGGTAAAGGAAGCACAGCAGCAGGACGGGGTGTCAGAAGCAGAAGTTCTTTCTAGGCTGGGTCAAAGAATGAGCATAGTAGGAGGTGGGCACCTACCAAGGTGGGGAGGACAAGAGAAAGTAGATCTTATAGAAGAGCACACAAAGCATGTGGAATGCCAGGGAACACACAGGTGGAGAAGTCCAGGAGACTAGAGGGCCTATGGAGACTAGGATGCAGAGAGTTCACGTGTGGCTGGTAGTGGGGAGGTGGCCCAGGGAAGTGTGCTGAGAACTGCCATGCCAGGCTGTTTTCTTTGCTCCTTCAGAAGATCTTCCTACAGTACTGTCACCTTACCTTCTAGTGACTCAGGCCCTGCTTGGAAGGACCTTGTTGGACTCTACCTATGAGCCCTAATTTGATCTATCAATATTCAGGCAGACAAACATCCACTCTTCCAGAGTGGGCACATATGAGAATCTCACCCATAAAGCTCTTCTTATTTTACAGTTTTATACATTCCCAGTCCTTCAATGATTATGTTATTGGCGCTATTTGATACTAGTGCTACATCAACAAAAGGATTTGGAGAGTTCTTTGGAGTTCTGAAATTCAAAATTTGGCTTGCAATGATGCCAGGGCAGTGAAGAGAAGAAAGGGTGCCATTTCTAAGAAGCTGGAGGCTTCTGGAAGAGTGGGGTTACTGGTCTGTCACCAGAGGTCCCCTTTCCTTTCTTGGGCTCTTAGCTTAGGGCTCTTCTTAGGCTTGAGAGCTTTTCTTTGCCCTTCTTGTTTTCACAGAAAGCCCCGCACCTGAGCAGCCTCTGCCTAATGCCAGTGGGGTAGACAACCCAGGGGTCATCCTTAAAGTGACTCACCCGCCTGTCGTGGGTAGTGATGGCTCCTGTATGTTCTTGGAGGACAGCATCATCTATACCACACAGATGGATAACCTCAGACATACACCACTCACAGCCAGCCCCCAGCCCCGAGGTGAGACTTTGGAGCCATGCCTAGCCCTGTACTTCTTTGGAGATGCCTGAGTCCCCACCCAGGGTACTTGAGGGAAAGTGTTCCTTAGGAACCCTATACCTCTCCCCCTGTCCCCTTGGCTATCTCTAAGGTTATCTGGCTGTGGGGAGATATGATATCTACTCTTTCCTTCCTCCACAGAAGTGACTTTTCTTAGTTTCTCTCTGTCTTGGGAAGAGATGTTTTATGCACAGAAATGTCACCGATTCCTGACGGACATTATCCTGGATTCCATCAGGCAAAAGGATCCTAAAGCCATCACGGCCAAGGTGGTCTCTCTGGCCAACCGGTTGTGGGTATGTGTGTTAGGCTATACCTTCTCCATCTGTCCTTTCATGCTTCCCTTCAATCTGCCCTTCAATAAGTGGTAAGGAGAAGTCAGGGCAGAGGCAAGAAGGCAGGGCAGTTTTATCTGGACCTACTCTTGGCCACAAGGTAGATGTGGAGTGCCTGTCCCAGAACCTTGTGGCTCCTATAGGCCCAGGAAGCCCATGCCCCACATGTAACTAACTGAGGGATTAGGAGCTGCCCATGGGTCTGCCTGACTGTGGGCTCTCCTGGCAGAATCTGCACATCAGCCCCAAGCAGTTTGTGGTGGATTTGCTGGCCATCGCTGGCTTCAAGGATGACCGGCACACTCAGGAGCGCCTATACAGCTGGGTGGAGGTGAGCCTACCTGCACCACACTGGGAACAGCAACCCTGTGGATGCCTCATATGGGTACTGTCTTACTAGACAGTACTGTCTAGAAGGCTAGATCAGAGGCAGCTAGAAGACTGGCCTCTGGTCTCGAGAAATAGTAAGTGAAATTAACTGATCCAGAGTAGTCAGAACATTGATTTTTATAGTTTTTTCTCCAGCAACCCCAGCCACACTTGGAAAAGCATGTCCCATAAACCCAAGCTTGTGCACACAGAAGTTAGGCCTTTCCAACTTTACCTTGTAGCCAAAACATTACCATAAATGTTGGACAAAGGAATGATTCCTTAAAATGATTTCTACATGCGAGGTGCTGGGTTTGATCCTCAGAACCACATAAAAATAAATAAAGGATATAGGCATCTACAACTAAAAAAAAAAAATTCAGAAGTAGGAAACACTTCTGACCTCAATTTTTCTCATTTGCCTGGTAGCTAGCCACTGCTAGCCACAGCCCTGTGAGATGCCCTAATGCATCAAAGTTCCCCAAAACCCCAACAATGAGGCTTACCCTGTCCCTATCTCCATCCACCCACTTGGACAATCAGGGGTAAGACAGGCCTTTCCTTGCAGCTTACACTGCCTTTTGCCAGAAAATATGGCCGCTGCGTGGACCTGCTCATCCAGAGAGGCCTGTCTAGATCTGTCTCTTACTCTGTCTTAAGCAAGTACTTACAAGAGGGCTAGGGTGCCCAGAGACGCTGCCCTGCAGCCTCCACCCCATGCATGTGCCCATCCAAATCAGTCTATTCTTTAATTATAATTAAACAAATAAAACAGTAGATCACAAGTCAAAGGTCTAGACTCCTTCTCTGAGACACAAAGGACTTCAGTGACAAAGGACTAAGGGGACCTATGAGATAATAACAAACTCTAATTGAAAGCTATTCAAAAGGAATCACATCAAAATAACCAAACTGTCCCAAAAGCAGATGATGGGCCTGGGGAGCCAGGGCAGGCAAGGGTGGGACCACTAGGGGTGGGCTGGCTCCTGTGTTTGGGGAGCTCATCATTAAAGCCAGTGAGCAGCTTCACTATGTTTCTCCCAAGGGCTGGGTGCAGCCCAGTCACTGCCCAAAGCCACATGGTACCCCACTAACCTAGAGCATGTAAATACTTGCCCTAGCCTATTCTGAACTTAAAGTTGGGAGTAGGGACAGGAGAAGGACACATGGAGCCAGAAACCTGGGATCAAGGTTCTTTCCCAGGCTGTGCAGCCAGAGGCTCCAGGGTAGTCAGTGGCCACAGATAACAGTGAGGTGGAACAGGCACCAGAAGATCCAGAGAAGTGATGTTCCTTGGAGATACTGGCTTCTAGATCCACTTATCACCACTGAGGTCAGACCTGTGGAGACAGGCTAGGCATGAATGCCTGCTTCCCTGGTTCTGGATCCAGGGGTCCCTTGGGAATTGTTATGGCCCACCCACTCCCAGGAAGGAAAAGCTGGGCTGGGGAGGATGATGGAATAAGGCAAGATGCCACTCACATAGGACAAGTCCTCAAGGACCCTGCCAAAGACATGCCCTGACACACAGCTGCTGTCAGAGCCACTGGAGCCACTGGCTGATGGGCACTGGGATGAGACTTCAGAGTCCTCAGGAGCTAGGGAAGGAGACTGGGTGAGTTGTCAGCAGGAGAGGCCCAGACCATAGCCTGCCTCTGGCTAACCCCAGACATACTCAAAGAGGGCTGGCTGCCCAGTTCTGCCTCAGCTTCCAATGCTGCTTCCTCTGGGAAGTTGGGAGGATACAGGGGCCAGCGGACACCCAGAAGAGCCGGGTCTCTGTACAGGTGCAAGTTCAGGGACTCCAGAACAGAGCAAGAGGCAGGGTCTCCAGGAAGGGAGCTTGAGGACCCCAGGTAGGGGCTGTCATAGTCAAATGGGGCCACAGCAATGGAAGCCCGAGAGCGAACTTCTGCATAAGAGAGGATCAGGTTGGGACAGGTCAGAAGTCAGGGCTGACAGTAGTCCACAATGCTCTCTGCACAGCTTTTATCAGCCCTACCCCCAAAGTCTGTGTGCTACCTCGGCACTTTAGGACACAGTTGATATTGCGGTCGTTGATAGCTTCCTCACTGGGTGCGATGTCCCAGAAGGCCTTGTTCCCCACACCCATGGACACCATCTCAGCCAAACGCATCTCTGAGTAGAGTAATCACAAATGAGGCCCCACTGGGCTCTATCTGATAAGTTTTTCCTCTTCACCCATATCCCACGGATTAACTATCCTGTACACTGAGTCTTTCTAGTACCAAATTCTCTCCTCCCAACGGGGCAGGTATCATAATTCCCGTAATAGAGAACCTTGACACTCAAAGGTTAATACTGTGTCCAAAGTCACAGACAGTGACTTTGAAGTTGTTTCCCTTACACTGGTTGCTGCTGATGGGCTACCTCCCCTTCCCAAACTTCTAGGTCCCTTGATCCTCCCTGGGCTCCTGGGGTACCCATACTCTGGGGAAGGGAGCATGGAATGAACTAAGGGGCAGAGACCCACCCTTGTTATGGACAGCCTGCCTCCAGAGCAGGCAGGAGATGTCAGCTGTCCAGGCCTGCTTGGTGGCCAAGCTAGAGGCCTGTAGCACAAAGGTGTCCCTGGCCTTGCGACGACGGAACCAGATCTCAAAGCGCAGTTTGCTATCCCCACAGGACTCAGTGAGGCCAAGGTCTGCCATCTGTGTAGCAAGGGGTGGGGGGCTTGGTGAGGCATAAGCCAGGGGAAGGGGAAGGGGCAGGGGCAGGTGGGCCCACCTTGAAGGAACGCTTATAGGTAAATATGTCAACACCCGCAGGCCCCCGGCGAGGTTTGCTGAAGAGTAGCAATTCCTCAAAGAGGAAAACACGACGAAGAGACTTGTGACGCCCAGTGCGCACTGTGAACTCATCTTGTCGCACTAGCTGCCCCTGCTCCTTGAGGTTAACCTGCAAAATCAGGCCCTGGTCGGTGCCCAGGGCATACCTCTCCTTCCATACCCAGGGCACCTGAACATTATGGCCCGAGATGACTCACATCACAGCCCTGGATGGCATCCATGGCTAGCAGGTCATTGCCATGTCGTAGCTGGAAGTGTACAAGGCTCTGGGCCTCCTGCAGGGCATTTAGCTCTTGTGCAGGTCCCCCACAGGCCCGTGCCAACTCCTGCAGCAGCAGTGCATACTTGCTCATGCGCTGGATGGGCTTTAACAGGTAGGAGGCCAAGTCCAGATGATCTCCCAGTGCTTGCTGCTTGTCCTGCAAGGTGGGTGGGAGACCACTGAGTGGTTTCAAGGTATACCACCCTCTATCCTACTCCTCCCAGTTTTAGGGTCTCCTACCTTGAAGAACGCGTGACCATAGCTGGTCATCAGGGCATCAGAGCGAGGTTTATTCTTGCTGTAGAGTGCATACATCCCAAACTGCACCCTCTATAAGGACATGCCACTCAGCACAGTTACAAGAAGCCCAGTTCCCAAAGGCTGCCCCCACCCCAGATAAATCATTTTCTCAATTCAAGATAACTAAAATGCCAACACCTCTCAGTGGGCATTCCCCTACAGCCTGCTTCGAATGAGGGATGATCTGGTAGGAATAGGTTCCATGCAGAAGGGGCTTTTCAGGCCCTGTGGGGAAGAAGCCCCATTTCCTCAGACTGACTCTCTATGTTCAGCTCTGCACCTCCCATAGCTCTAAGAATATCTCTGGTCTCACCTCACCTTGAACTCATTCTCTTGCTAACTACATTTAGTTATGCTCATTCTGACCAGGCCTCTTTCCTGCCACAGCCCTTGCACTTGCTCTTTCCTGGGGTGGAACACTCTGTCTGGCCTCAGCTCAAATATCTGCAGCTCAAAGGGTACATCTCACTGCTCTCTCTAAAGTGAGAACCCTGTCCCAATAGTAACATGCATTTGTCCTGTTTATTTTCCTCCTAATCCCAGCTATGATCTGGAATTACCTTTTTCATTTGTTAAGGTTCTCCCCCTGAACCAAAAACACCCTGAGATGCAGAGAACTTATGGGTCTCACTCACAGCTATTCCTAGCAAGGAGCCTAACAACTCTTTGGAGTGTGACAGAATCAGCTGGGGCCATATGGCCTGTGGGGCTTACGTGGCGTAGGAAGGCATAGGCTACTCGGGGTGGGTGCTGGGTGCAAGCCTCCAGCTCACGCAAGAAGAAATGGTAATGGAAGTCCCGCAGCTTCTCCAGGTTACCAAAAAGGTGAGCTCGCTGGCCACGGAGACCCTGTGGCACATCAGGGCGATCCAGCTCAGGGAAATAGTTCTCCACAGTGTAGTCAAGGGCCCGGACATACTCTCGCTCAGTGGCCACCATCTCTGCCAACACCAACTGTGGCCTACCAGGAAGAATGAATAGGAACCCTTGAGTCCTCCAAGGATCTACCCTCCACTGCCCTCCCTCTCCTGCCCACTGCCTGTACCTATTGGGGCTCTTGAGGTCTTTGCCTGGTAGAGGCAAAGTAGAGTATGACCTGGGACGGGTACCTCCTCCAGCCTCTGGTTTGTGGCAGGCAGTGACAATGGCAGCATGATGGAAGTGGTGGGCAGGCTCTTTGAGACTCTGCCCCAGATTCTGATCAAAGCTGTAGGCTTTCCTCAAGGGAGGGGTAGCAGGTACTGCAGGAACCTGGCTGACACGCAGGCTAGCTGTGCTGCCTATCGGTGGCTTCAGTGCAGCGTCTAGCTTCTGGTCTAGGGCCAACCAGGTATCCTGACACTGTGCCCAGGCCCAGCGGCATTCCTGGCGGATGCGCTCTGAACCCAGCCCTGTGGCCAGAGCCCACATTTTTCGGAAGTGTGCAGGAGGCAAGTCAGGGTGCTGGGTCCAGTGCAGCTGTAGCCGCTGTAGCACAACCCCTGGGTGCTCCTGCTCCAGCTCTGCCAGTACTCGCTGCCCATCCTCAGCCCAGGTTGAGGCCTGCAACACCAAGACCAGATGGGCATGAAAGGGGAACCCCTGCAAGTTTTCTGTTCCTCTACTGATCCACCCTTCAGAAGGCTAGCCCCACACCATGTCCCAAGTGGTTGGATTTCAGGGTCAGAAAACAGGATGAACAGAAGGCACTCAGGCTGAGGTAAAGCTGCAGCAGCCATTTTTGGTTCCTCTGAGAATAAAGCCAGAGATAGGACCTCTCACCCACCTGCTTGAAGAACTGAAACAGTCTCTCAGCATCTGCTAGCCTCTGGCGCCGCTGGGCTAAAGCCCTAGAGAATTCTATCAGCTGGGCTCGCAGGGTCAGAAAGCGCACCCCAGGGGGACCCAGTTCAGCTGCCTCCCAGCCAGCCAGTGGCTGTAGAAACTTCTCCCCTCTCCTGACCTGCTCCTGGACAAAAAGAATGGGCTCAGCTGGCCCAAATGTAATGGTCCAGTCCTGAACCCAGATCATTTCCACTGACATTTACATGTCTTTAAATCTCTCCTGAGGTAGAAGGCCTTTCCTCCACCCACTCCCAGTATCCACTTTCCCCTCTCTCAAGCCTTCCAAATACAGCTCTCAGCAACATTCAGCCCTCTCTCTCCTGGACTCCAATTCCTCCGTCTCTCCTGACTCTCCTTGTGCTTATCAGTGGTTATTCCTCCTTCTCTCTTTCTCTCACCTAGGCTCCTGAAGATAGTGCACTATGTCCCCTAGACAATCCGGTGTGACCACACACTACACCCACCAAGTGACCCTCTCCAGGCAGACCTCTCATTTGAGCTTCAGACACAATGCCTTAAGGGCCTTACTATCATTCTCTCTTAGACATCTCAAAAGCATGAATTGCCACTTCATTGTATTTTCCATTTCCATCCTCCAAATCACTACCTAGAAACTTAGATCTTCTTCCTAGAATACAGTTTGATTATACTTTCTTTCTTAAACGTATCACTGTGACAGGATCTGGCCAATGACCGGTCTTCCAGCCTCATCTCTTTCTACTCTCCCTCTTCTGCTCCACATTCCAACCTCATTGGCCTTATGGCTCCTCAGGCACATCATATTCTCCCAGCCTAGAAGTTCCTCTATCCCCAACCCTCTTTGGCCTGATTGACCCCAACTTACCCTTCAGCTCTCAGCTCAAAAATCACCCTAAGAAAGCTTGCCCAACAACCCTGAGAGGTCAGATCTTTGTTACATACTCAAGTAGAATTTTAGTCTCAGTTTTGCACACACATACTTGTCTGCAAACTTTTGATTATAACCGACATACTCTGATGGACAGTATATACCGGGAGAGCAAGGGATTGACTTATTTCCATTGACTTCTGCAATTCTAGTCACTGGCAAAGTAACCTATACCCACAGAAGTGAATAAGTGACTAAATATACCTGGGCAACCTGGTCCAGCTCCCGGAAAGGGCCTACAGACTGAAGCAGCATGTCCAGTGAGGGTTCCCCTGACTCCTCCAGTGCTGGCCAGCCAACCTGCTGTAGCCATACTTCAATCTGGATAAGCACAAGCAGGAAGAGGCAAGGAGAGCTGCTTTTGTATAGAGCTGGGGACTGTGTGCATTGGGTTCACACTTAAGACCAGGGGTGGGGTCCACTTTGGTCAAAAAGTTCCCACCTGGTGCAGCCTACCCTCCTGGGTCTCCAGTGTTTGGAGCAGCTCTAGTGCCTGCACTCGCTGGTTGCTCTGCAGGGTCAGCTGATGCAGCAGTCCATCTACACGGCCATATAGTTCATTAACCTTGTCTACCGCTGGCCTAGTACAGAGTACACAGTAAGACCATGAACCTTACTGGTCCCCTTTCTCCGTTCTACCTTGTACTAAGACCTTAATCCCAATAATCCTGAGTCTTTGACATGGATATGGTGAGCTGTGCTGGGGTAAGATCTGGAAGCTGGGCTCATACTTACCTGTAGTCTGGGCTCAGGGTCACCTCTCGGACCTCCTGCTTCAGCCATGCTAGTTCTAAGCTCCCCTGGCATTGTAGCCATGCCAGCTGTGGTGAGTCCAGCACCTGCTGCATCAGGACCTGTGCCTGCTGTAGCACCCGACCAACTTCCTGTGATTGAGGGCAACAGGTGGTGGTGGACATGGGAGAGGAGGGAGTCAGAACATTCAGGGAGTTATCAGGAGGGGACACCTACCCCAAAATCCATAGGCTGAGGTACAGCCTTCACATTCTTGATGGCCCCCTGGAGCAGGGCACAAACCGCCTGGCAGCTCTGCAGGAGGGCTTCCAGTCGCTGTTATCAGGAGCAAGAATAACCAGAATGAAGTGCTGATCCCAGGTTTCCTGAATTTCAGGCCACTGCAGCCAGCTTTGTCCTACTGTAGCCAACCCAGGACAGATTCCTCCACAGGTTCAGGTTACCCAAACAACCCTACCCACCCACCTACCCAGAGCACTGACCATTCGGAAATCCAGCCAAGTCTGGTGGCAGTAAGGCAGGCATCCTCCTAATGAAGTAGGCAACCCTGCAGTAGGGATGTGGGTCAACAGGCTCTGATGAGAGGGCAGCTGCTCCAGCTATAGGAGAAGAATGTGTTGTGACCTAAGCTGGTGGAGAAGACCCCACCTCCAACCTCCAGCCAACCTGGCTCCGTACCTGAAGCCCTGAAGGTACCTCCTCAGGCATTTTTCCCATTAGCAGCACCTGGTGCACTGACCCCGGAGCTGCTTCCTGCAAGGAATCAGAGCTCAGCCCTGTACCCAGCTCTACACAATAGGAATGGAGGGGAGATGCAATTCTGTACTCACTTGTAGTTGGCATAGCCCCCACAAGAGGGAAGAGCTTGGGGAACAAATCCGGGCATCAACTAGTATGGTAAGTCCCAGGGCCTGGACTTCAGGCCTAAAGGGATGTGTTTCAATTTAGTATCTGATTCCCAGGTCCTGACATCTCCTAGCTCAAGCCCAGTCCCCCAACCATCTCCCCCAAACCTGGGGATGCCTTGCAAGTAGAGTAGGAGGCAGATGAGTTCATGGCTGCTGCACTTGGGGTGAAGCCAGGCTGGGCTGTGGGCACACAGCAGTAGCACAGCTCGGCCTTCTACATCACGAGTTCCTGTTGGGGAGGTGGCATTGAACATTCATCCAAGTAGGCCACCCCACCTCCACTGCCTCTAGGCCCTCTTAGCTACCTGGCAAGGCAGCCATGCCACTGGCCAGCAGTTCCCAGGTGAGGTTTTGGGCCAGGAGGCAGTCGGCAGACTTGGGAAGGCTGGATCTCCTAGAGTCTTGGAAGAGAAATGGCTTGGGTCTCCATGGGGCCACCTACTTAAAGACCCCTCTACAGATCAGGGCTTCAGCCTGAGTAGGGTCAGAGACCTTCCCAATTTTTTTTTTTTTTTTATTTTTAGTTTTCGGCGGACACAACATCTTTGTATGTGGTGCTGAGGATCGAACCCAGGCTACACGCATGCCAGGCGAGCGTGCTACCGCTTGAGCCACATCTCCAGCCCCTTCCCAAATTTTAATACCCACCTCTGGGTATCCCCATTCCCTTCCCAGACTTCCCTAGCTCAGCCTTCCTTACCTGTCACCATCGGTTTTGATGATGTGTCTGATAAAGGGTCTCCAAGATCCACAGGGCTGCTGTCCAACCCCCCAGGGCCTAAGACTGCCGGCAATGCCTCTCCTGGACCTGGGTCCCCTACCAAACCTCCCCTTGGGTTGTCACTTTCACCCTGTGCCAGGCTGAGGTGGGAGGACATGGGGCACAAGAGGCTCTCCACTCCAGAGGGGAATGGCTCCTCTGACTGGACTGAGGAGCCTCCTAATGTGCTCTTCTGGCCATCCCCCGATCCATCTATAGCCTGTAGTTCTGAAGGTAATTGCAGGTCCCTGGACAAGGGGCTGCCCAGAAGCCCTTCGCCCTGGGCAGGTGGTCGTGGAGGACTAGGGTCCTTAATCTGCTTCTGGGAAGCAGAGTCCTCCTCCTCCCAGGCATCCCTGAAACTGCATACAGCAAACCTCCAATCCGTGGCGTGCCCCTGGGAGTCTGGGGACTCATCCCCACCCTCCAGGGACCTTTCCATCACCCCCTACTAAGGGTGGTCCTGCTCAGGGCAAGTGGGCAGGGGCTAGGACTCGGTGTGAAAAGAGGACTAGGCTCATCCAGGAACTGTGTTGAAGATGGTCCCACAGGGCTCCACAAGCAACGCAGGCAGAGCGCAATAGGCCAAAAGAGGTGTCAAAGGAGGTGCCAAAGGAGATGCCAGGAGCAACGCCAGGCAGAGCGCACTAGGCCAAAGGAGGTGCCCAGACACAGGAAGTGCTGCTGCTACCGTAGAGTTGAAGGCCTGGGGAAGGGGAAAGAAAGTCAGGGGTCTCCTTCCTGACCAGGGCCCTAGTCGTGCTCCCATGAGCCTTTGCCTGGTAGGTCCCACCCGACTCCTCCCTCGGACTTCGCCTCACACTAGGCTTTGCAGGACTACCCGTGAGGCTGCCTCGTGCTCACGCTCCCCGCCAGCCCAACTCTGGGGACTGGCGCGCGACTCAGTCGTCCGCCACCTACACTCACGTTCCTGGAAGTGCCGCAGGGAACCGCGAAGCCCGGGAGCCGAGCCTTCGAACACTCCTGAGCCTCGACGGCGGGAACAGCCTGGCCGCCCGGCGTGCAATGGCGCCGCCTCCTGGCGGCGGGGATGGAAAGTAGGGCTACTGGAGACGCAGCGCCGCGCCGCCCCCTGGGGGCCGGAGGACGAAGCCACAGCCCACCCTGCAGGTCCCGACAGCAGACCGCCGGGCGTCGGGAAAGCGCCAAGGCGTGGGCCCGCACAACGCCCCTTACCCACGGGTCTGACGGCCCTCCCGGACTTGAGCGCCCCGCCCCCGGCGTCTCAGTGCGCGAGTCGACAGCGTCCAACGGCCGTTCCACCGAGCCCGCCGCGCTGCCAGCCGAAAGCGTGAGTGAGCGGCGCCCTGCTGGGGGCTGGGGAGGGGGCTTGCGGGTCGGCTGCCCCAGCTCGCGCCTGGGGGAAGCCCTTGGTTGTAGCGGAGGGGGCGCCGCCTTGCAAGCCAGCAGGGTCCTGGAAGACCTTCCCAGCTCCCCTAGCAAATCTGGTCCAAAGAAGACAAATGTGAATTCGGGTTTCCGAGAGGCTCCTAGGAAGAGACTCCCTAACCCCACAGCAGCTACTGGGAGCCAGTAGAGATATCTTCGAGGAGGCTGGGAGTGTGGGGCCCCTCCACCTAAGACCCCTTCTGCCTTCAAGTGCCCAGGTCCACACACCAAGAGAGAGTGTGTGTGGGCTCCCGGTGTCGTTCCGTGATGGAGGGCTTGCGTGGCATGTGGGAGGCCCTGAATTTCATCCTCAGTACCGTAAAAACAAGAACAACAAAAAATTTGTCATTGAGATAAAGAGGTTGTGGTATCCTACAACAGGATGGAATACCCCTCTGTCTGGGCTGCAAGGTGGAGAAGACAGAGCAGCCTCTGGAGTGGGAGCTGACCCAGGCCTGCCAGAATGCATCAGGCCCACAGACCCTCCACCCTCTTGCTTCCTTGGCACCTCTTTTTAACCCTTTCCCAAAAAAATCCAGCTAAGGAGGCTGGTGCTGATGTTGGGGTCCTGGACCTGGATCTAGCCTGGACCTGGCTTCTCCACTCACCTTTGGGAGGAGCTCCAGGGACTCTCTTCTCTTTGTGCCTCACCTGTGAAACAAGAAAGTTACTCTTTTGTCCTGGGATTTCCAGAAGGACTAGGAAGGACCCAAAAAGTCAAATACTGCTTTCTGGGGCTACATTTATGCCCTGTTCCACCCCCTCATTACACCCTTAGGGAATACTGAACTGATGAAAGACACTTGAGATTTCTCCCAGCTCTGAGGTTTGGGTCCCTTTGGGGCTTGTTGGCCTGGCCTGACAGTTTCCTCAAAATTTGTGTGAAGATTGTTGGGAGGTCAACTGTGTGGCCAGAAAAGGCAGCAAACCCCACCGCATGACCAGGCCCTGTTAGCATACCCAGACCCTTGATCCCTGAGAGGAGAAGGCAGTGAACATAATGCCTTCCCTGGCCCTGAGGCAAATGCCTCCTTCATGAACCTGGACATCAGCAGCAGGCACAGTGGGAAACAAAGAATCCTCCCCACACCCATTCAGTACCCAGAGTTCAGACTCCCAGGCAGATACCAAGCAAGGAGCAGGGCTGGCCTTGGAGTTGTTCTGCTCTATCCACAGTCCCCAGTCAGATCTCTCTTCCCTCCCTCCTCTAGCTTCAGTGAACATTGGGTCCAACTTTGGCTCCCTCCCTAGCTCTGTTCCAAGGCCGCTCCCACTGAGTCACTGCCTCCTGCTCCCCCTTTCTCCCTCTACTGCCCACTCCCACCCAATAGCACCTCAGGATCCCTAATAACTGGGATGACCTGCTGGCAGGCACTCATACCTTCCCAGTGCCAGAGGCAAAGAAGAGGCCCAAGCCACAGGCCCTAGTTGACCCTGGCACCCTGGGCATAGCAATCAGTAAGGGGGATAAAGACATGCTGAGAAAGAGGCAGGGCTAGCCCCTGGTTTCCCCATTCCACATAGAATGTGCATTGTAAGCAGTCTGTATGTTGTCCTCTTCTTCTGTATTTTCATTATCCAGCACTGGGCCTGGCACAGAACAAATGTCTAGGGGTATCTGAGACTGGTCACATTGTCCCTGCCCTCCTGAAGCTCCCATCTGTGAGTTGCATGGAAACCAATCACAGATGGAGACATTCAGAGGCTCAGTCTGAAAGGGAAATAGAGAAGAAGCAGAGAGCTGCAGGATGCACAACCCTGGATAGCAAAGGTACAGAGATGGTAGAGAAACAGGGACAGACTGAGGCCTAGTGGGGAACATTGAGGGGCTGGGCCTGGAGCCAGCCTGGGGCGGCTGACCACAGCAGGCTCTGTGGGCTGAGCTTGCAGGACTGAGCAGTGACTCATGGAGCCCATCTCTGTGGCTCCACTGGCAGCAGAATCTACTCACACCAGCCTTTTCCACTGAGATCATAAAATGTGGATGGGCTTCCCTCCTTGCCCCTTCCGCAACCCTCCCTCAGCTTTTCCATTCCTTGCCAACATGGGTCAGTCAGAAATAAAATGTGAGCTCTGGGCCTCAGTGGGCTTAATAATAAGAGACTCATAGTCATTTCCCTTGCTCCACCTTGCATACCCTTCTTCAGCACTGCCCCCAAATAGTAATGGCAGCTAATACCCCAAACCTTCTAGACATCTCTAACCTTTGGCGTAAATAAACTCCAAACTCCATTCGGTGTGGCATTCAAGGCTATCCAGAGGCATCATAGCCTTTCTTCCCAGCACCCAGATTGGCCTGGGAACCATCTGATTACAAATGTTGTCTCATACTGTCTCCTTTACTTACAAGGCCCTCTCCCATCTCCCCTGATCAAAATGCTTCCTCCTTCAAGGCCTAGATAAAGCACCTTCTCCCAGAAGTCCTACCTAGCTGGTGCCAGCCCAGTCAGGCTTGGCACCCAATGAATGAGCTTGTGACTTGCTCCCTTTCCTACGTAGCAGACATTTGCCCACCTCCCCAACCCCCAAAATTTGCTCACCTGTTTTCTGGACCTTCATAGACCAGCTGAATCAGAACTTTGGGGTAGGCCTAGGAACCTGCTTCCCAGTGATCCTGACATCATAGTCTGGGAACAGCTACCAGTACCAGCCTCTTTACATCCCTTGGACTTCTGGAGCAGTCTCACAAAAGGTCTTCCATCTCTGGCCTTTCTTTCTACTAATCCACCTTCCATCTTGGCTTCCACACAACTCCCACCTGGTACCAGCCCCAAACATACACATATACTCCATCTCCTCTAAGAAGCCTGTACATATCTGCTCAAGGACCCATAGCACTTTCCACCTACCTTTGCCTTGCAGTATAAGATGGATGATGACAAATGCTTATGATCCCTTACCATGGGCCAGGCCTGGAACAGATTCTTCCCTATTTTATCATTTAATCCTGGCAGCAACCTTCTGAAGTATGATTTTATTCCATTTTAGAGATGAGGAAACTGAGGCTTAGAGAGATTTTGTAACATGCCCAAGATGACATAGCTGGTGAGTAACAGCTGGGACTGACTGTTAACTATTAGTTAACTACAAGGCCTTGTCATTGTTGGTAGTAAACAACTTGAAGGCAAAGTTCCTTCTCCTCATGTTTTCCCCATGCACAGTGCAGAAAAAGTAAATGTTAGTTTACTAATTTTTTAACCTTTTTGGTATACTGAGTCCTGCAGCTAGTCCTGGGCTAGTAATTACCTAGGGCTATAGAGGTTGGGGTGTGAAGAATAATACTTGGGTTCAAGGCTTCTTTTGGGGATGATGAAAGTGTTCTATACTTACATTGTGGTGAGGGTTGCACTGTTCTATGAATATATTAAAAACTCTGAACTGTACATTTTAAATATGTGAATTTTTATGGCATGTGCATTTAATCTCAATAAAGACACTTTTAAAAAATCTTTCATGGGCTGCGGATGTGGCTCAAGCAGTAGCGCGCTCGCCTGGCATGCGTGCGGGCCGGGTTCCATCCTCAGCACCACATACAAAAAAAACAAAGATGTTGTGTCCGCCGAAAACTAAAAAATACATAAAAATAAATAAATAAAAATAAAAATAATAAATAAATAAAAATAAAAAATTCTCTCTCTCTCTCTCAAAAAAAAAAAAAATCCTTCAGACACAGTGGGAATTAGATTAGGGAGTGTTGTTATCTAGGGTTTTCTGGACGCACACTAATCTGATTTGTATCATAAACATGCACAGTAACCATCTTGAGATTGCCTTCTCACTTGCCATGTATAAAAGGACACTTCTGGGGCTGGGGATGTGGCTCAAGCGGTAGCGCGCTTGCCTGGCATGCGTGTGGCCCGGGTTCGATCCTCAGCACCACATACAAACAAAGATGTTGTGTCCGCCGAGAACTAAAAAATAAATATTAAAATTCTCTCTCTCTCTCTCTTTAAAAATAAATAAATAAATAAAAGGACACTTCTGTTCATTTGTCCCACATCTGCCTCTAGGTTTTCCAGAAATGCTTCTGTTGTCCTCAGGTGTGGCTGCTGCATTTTGGGACACTTGGCCCCTGACCTCTGGGGTGTCTCTTCCTGCTAGTCTTTCCTACTTTGTAGATTCCCAGTTCTGCAACCAAGCACATACAGTGTTCCCCTAGAATGCCACTCCAGCCCCCTGCTAGAAGCAGACAATGTTAGAAAAGTATGAGAGAGGTATGGGGAAGACCAGCAGGACTAAGAATCCTACCTAGGATCCCCCTCCATTCTCTACCCCAGAATCCCTGGGCAGGCAAACTCCCACTGTCCCTACCCCTAGAATCCCCAGACACATGGAGAGAAGACACCATCCATCTGAGAGATTTTTAATATATCTTGGGTCTAAGGTACAAAACACAAGGCAGGGGCTAACCCCAGGAAAGCCACTTGTCACTCAGCCCCTGCTATCACTCTAGCTAGGCATCTCAGCCCCTGGAGCAATGGAGCAGTAGCCCTGGGATACCTGGTTCCTTCTCTGAGGAATGTTGAGATGGTGACATGGGAGCCCAGAGGCTACTGTGTCCCCCCCTCAGAAAACCCAGATTCAAGCATCAGAGAGTCCCAGATTTGGGCCCATAGTATCAGATCCCCAGAGGGACTCTGGCTAAGAAGCAGTTTTAACTGAAGCCTGGCCCAGGGCCCTGGTCCTGGAAAAGGAAGAACCATTACCCCAATACCTTGCAGCAAAGGGAAAGAGCTAAAGCAAGGATTAGAGACAAAGATGCCCACTACCCTAACAAAACAAAAAAAACCAACTGACCCAATAGGGCACCAGAGACCAAGGGTGAGGCCCGCTCCCTCTCCCATTCCAGTGCCTCTGAGGACCAGCCTCTTGCTGAGCCTCACTGTTAGGGCACTGTCCCTGACCTAGTACTAGGGACAGGATAAAGGGTAGGGAAGGAATGATGTCCTTATTTTAGGGGCAGGAACAGCTAGCTGTCTACAGTGAGCCTAGGAAGACTCCCTAGGGAAGGGACATCAGCTACCCAAATCTCTGGGCCCAGCCCCTAGAACTTTGGACTGGGTCCTGAGCCATTACTGAAATGGAAATGGAAGGGGTTAGGAGCAGGGATGAGAAGAGTCTCTGTGAGGACCAGCCCAGGAGACCCTTTTGACCATCCCCAAGGAAACCTAGTGCTGCTTCAGTCCAGACCCTTCTGGCCCTATGTCAGACTGAGTGAGCTCCTCTGCCCATTGCTTAGGGAGTACTTCCCACAAGGGTTCTGTCACCTACTCTTCCCCAGACGCTGGGCTACAGCCGCCCTCCTCTGTTGAATTGAATGCACCAGTGGGAATTAGCAGTGCCAGGGCTAAGATGGGTGTGGCCTTTATGGCCCATGAGGGGCTGCAGCTCCTGCTGCTGGGAGATATCAGCACTGCTCTCACTTCGAGATCGGCCAGCCTTGGCCAGGCTTGGGGGAAAGGCAAAGCTAGGACGGGGATCAGAGGACAGCTCAAGAGGCGCCTGGGACTCTTCAGTACCCAGTGGGTGTGGGGGCAGGCGGGTTAGAGTGGGGGCCTGGGTACAAGGAGGGGATGCCAGGCTCTCCAGGGATGACATGCTCTGGTTCCAGCCTGTCTGCATGTCCACAGGAACAATCTTGGTGGTCTCTGAAGACACATACACTGCCAGGTCCCCTTGCCCACTCTTCCAGGGTAGTTCCTTCTCTGCACAGGTTGGAGAGGGAGGAATGATGCGTGGGCTAGGGCATATCTCAAGGCTTCCTAGGAACAGAGAGTACATGTGAGCTCATTACCAATGTAGTGAAATCCTCAAGTATAAGCACGTTCTTATAAGTAAATTCATTCCACAGTTGCCATAACACACCCTTTGTACAATTATTCTGTGAATGTCTTGCTCTCCATTGTGTTTCCAGCATCTACCACAGGGCTGGGCAAAAAGCAGTTGCTCAAGAGATACCTACTGAACAAATGGAAGTAGCTGCAGCAGAAGAAGCAGGAGCCAGGTAGGAAAAAAGTCTCATCTCCCATCACCTTAACCAAACCTGCAGTACCAGTCTCAGGAACTGCACTCTGCCAAGCTCCATACCAACCAGCGAGCAAGAGAGAGACAGGAAGCCAGGGAGAGGAAGACCCTGAGGCTCTAGGCCAAAGGCTTTGTTGCTGGGCACACTGCCTGAGCACCCACCACAGCCCTTTGTAAGACCAGAGCATGAGCTCATACAAACCTAACAGCAGGCTGAAGTTGCTGGGATGGCAAGATAGGGAATGGGAGCTGAGAATCCCAGAAGTGCAGGCTGCTGAATTACAGGAATTGTGAGGTTCTAAACAGAGGAAAGCTGAGCTCTCCAATGTCAAGTACAATGTGTTGCACATAACTATTCATTGATAAAGTCCCAAAGAGTTTAATAAACTTTCTTTTTTTTCCCTCATGCTGTAGATCAAATCCAGGGCCCTCACACATAGTAGGTAAGTGCTTTACATAGAGCTGTACTTCCAGGGTCCCCAAAACCTTCTTGATTATGTTTCACATGCCTGTAATCCCAGCAGCTAGGGAGGCTGAGGCAGGAGGATCACAAGTTCAAAGCCAGCTTCAAGGTGTTAAGAAACTCAGTGAGACTCTGTTCCTAAATAAAATACAAAATAGGGCTGGGGATGTGGCTTAGTGGTCTAGTGTCCTTAGTTCAATCCCTGGTACTAAGAAAGTAAAATAAAATATTGATGCTATAATTAGAAGTGAAATTATCTCTTGAAAGACCTAGAATATTAAAATTTAGTAACAAAAAGTCTCATCTCCCATCACTCAACAACAAAAACCATCAGTGTTCACCTTTAGAGGATGCTAGGGAACTAACTTCTTGGTCTGAAGACTGACAAAAAAGGAAAGATCAAGCACTTATCCATTATTTCCTGTTTGTTCCTCAAAGTAACCAAATAATTGATTAGGGAAAGTTTTTACAGAATTCCTGCTAACAAATGAAGATGAAAAATAGGAGCTAATTGTGGTGGTCCATGTCTTTAATCCTCACTACTTGGGAAGCTGAGGCAGGAGGATCACAAGTTTAAGGCCAGCTTCAGCAATTTAGTGAGACCCTGTCTCAAAAGAATACAAAGGGTTGAGGATATAGCTCCATATAGAGTACCCCATACTTAAAAAGATACAGAGTATCACCATTATATGACCCTTAATGAATTGTTGTATCTGGCAGTGATGAATAGCTGCCAAGACCATTTAATGAAAGGCAAATGAATAAACTGGGCATGGTGGCACACTCTGGTAATCCCAGATAAGGCAGGAGGATGGCAAGTGTGAAGTCAGTCTCTGCAACTTCAGCAATTTAGTGAGACCCTGTCTCAAAATAAAAAGGGCTAGGGATGGAGCTCAGTGATAAAGTACCCCTGGGTTTAATCCCTGGTACCAAAAAAAAAAAAAGGTGAATGAGTAACTTGAAAATGAATACAGCAGGGAACAATATCTGAATCCAGGGATCAATGTTAGCCTAATGAAAAGAGAACAGAGCCAGGTACAGTGGCATATGCCTATAATCCCAGCTATATGGGAGGCTGCTGCAAGAAAACTGCAAGTTCAAGGCCAGCCTGGGCAATTCAGTGAGATACTGTCTCCAAAAATTTTTTTTAAAAATTAAAAATTAAAAAAAAAATCTTTTAAGGGCTAGGGCTAGGGATATAGCTCAGTGGTAGTGCTTTCCCAGCATGTATAAAGCCTTGAGTTCAATCTCCACTACTGCCAAGAAAGAAAGGAAGGAAGGAAAGAAGGAGATGATCTAGATTTAAAAGAAATATAATGGACAGAAAATATATTAAATGACACTTGGGGATGCAATCAGCAAAATCCAGACAGGGGGCTGGGGATGTGGCTCAAGCGGTAGCGCGCTTGCCTGGCATGCGTGCGGCCCGGGTTCGATCCTCAACACCACATACAAACAAAGATGTTGTGTCCGCCGATAACTGAAAAATAAATATTAAAAAAATTCTCTCTCTCTCTCTAAAAAAAAAAAAATCCAGACAGGGAAGGGCTACAGGGCAAATAACCTGGTTTCTTCAATAGATACGTTGCAAGGGGAAAAAAGTAGCAAGGCTCACTCAAGAGTTTTCCAAACTTGACAATCATCTTGGTTGTTGTGAGGGTTGACATATTGAGGTAGTCACTTTGTTATAGGGCTGTCCTGTGCTTTGTAGCAGCATTCCTGGCTTTCTGTACCCACTCAGTGCAAGGGTATTATCCCAAGATGTGACATCAAGCATGTCTCCAAAAATTGGTTATCCTCAGGGATGCCAAATCTCTTCACATCCCATCTCTTGAGAACCACTATTAAAAGATAAAAGGGACTTATCTACCAAATGTAATGTGTGGGTCTTACCTGGATTTCTATTTGCACAAAGCTGTTATAAAAAATATTAAGACCACCAGGAAAATCTAAACATGGACTAGAATCTTTGATGACAAAGATTTTTACATACAGTAATGGCAGTGTGGTTATAGTTTTTAAAAATAATCCCTATTTTTATGCTTAATATTTATTGATAAAGTGGTATGATACTTGAGATTTTTTTCATAAGAGCAAGGGTCATAGGTGAGGGTAAAGGTGAAATAAGAGTGGTATGAATAGGTCATCATTGAAGCTGGGTAAAGAATAAATAAGAGTTTATTTTCCTGTTCTATCATTACGTATTTTGAAATTTTCTGCAATAAATCTGTCTAAAAAGTCACCTGAGAAGTCTTGAGCCAACCACCAGTGATACCTAGTATTATGATTGAATTTGGTTTCCACATGCAGAAAACATGAATGTATCATTTTTATCTATAATTCCATTTTTATTAATTCAGATTCCTACCCCAGGTCAGGTACCACCCTCACTTGGGGCTCTACATGAGGGCAGGTATGATAAGCCTGGATACAGCAGAGCCTGCTATTAGGTTTGCTATCATCTCATGCTCCTCATGGAGAAATAGCAGTGAGAGGCGTTAGGCTTTGTAGTCACACAGATCAGGTTCTAATTCTGGTTCTGCCATGTGACACTGGACAACTGACAAGTCCTTTAGGATCTACGAGCTTAGTTTCTCCATCTTGGTTATTGTGAGGGTTGAACCAGATCATGTATGTCAGCTTTCTGTTAGAAAGGAGATGCTCAGTAAAAGCTGGTTAGTGATTAAAATGGTGAATAGGAAAAGAAAGTTATCTGGAGCAGAGACCATAGGAGCAGAGAAGAAAATCCTTGCTCCAAAGGGGAGGGAGGCAGTGAGGAAGCCATTACCTGAGAACTTGCCCTCTTGGAGAACCTCACTGGTGGCCCGAGCCACAAAGATGATCCCCTCGTCGTCCTCCTTCTCTGTCTCTGAACTGTCGCTCTCATCTTCCTCCTCAGACTCCACAGTTAGTATCACAGCAGCTGGATAGGCACAAGAGCTGAGTTGGGGTGGGGGGAGCAGCCCAGCAACCCCAAGCCAGCTCCTGTTCCCCCCAGCACAGCCCATATTGACAGAGGTGCCTTTTTCCTCTGTCTCTAGTAGGAAGAGGGCTTGAGAGGAAGGGAAGGGAGACTGCAGAGCCTGAGGAGGCAACAAAGGAGCTAAGCCCTTGGAGGAGGCTGTAAGGGTCACACCTTCTAGCTCCTCTATCCTCTTGTCAGCCCCAGACCTCACCATCAACATGAGCACTGGGAGGGCTGGAAGGTCCATTAACACTATGTTCACAGGGAAATAGTTTTGCACGTGGGACACTAAGCCCCAGGGTTTATCCATCCTTCAAGGCCCAGGCCAAGTTTCCCTTCTCTATGACCGTTTCCAAGTCCTCAGGGCCTGTAAACCAGTTAGCAATCAGGTACCTCCTGTCACACATTATATTACTGCTTTGAATATTTTCAACATTGAAAGCAAGAGTGCCCCTCTAGTCCCTGATGGGTGAAACCCAGTTGATATGCTAAATGCACCCAGAGAAGGTCCTCCAGGTTTCTGGCAGATGGGTCCTGCCCTTCCCCAACTCCCTTCCATCCTTAAGCCCAGCCACCCCTGCTCCCTGCTTGCCTGTATCCTGAAAGCCCAGGTCTCGAGGAGGTTTCCCATTTGTAGCCTCAGCATTAGCCACACCATCCTTCTGAGGACCAAGAGAGAAACCCTGAGCTTCTGGCCCTGGCTCTGCACCCCAACCCTGACTTCTGGTAGGGTCAACAGAGGACAAGTCTTCCTAACCCAGCAGGGGAGGAAATTTTGTATGTCAGTGGTTCTACTATCTAACCATTCTTCAGCCAGCCAGAGGAATGTGGAATTTGAGTCACCTGTACCCCAGTAGGGAATCTGGATGCATCTGCTTGGGCTGAGTGGCTCCTGGAGTTGCTCCTCCCCTGTTATTATATCTCTTTAGTAGCAAGTGACTACATAACCAAGAGCCTGCTTCCCCCCTGAACACCTCCCCTTACTCTTCTGGAGGCCCAGGAGGATCTAAAAGGGAACTGCTAGTTACCAAATCCCTGAGGATGATTCAAGTAGGGGTTCCCTAATGCTAGATTGCAACACATAAGGACTCAAAACTGTGTGCCCAGATCCAAAGAGGACTCTCAGAGAAAGGACATGCCTTCTTGCGGCCGGCTTTGCGGGTTCGTGGCTTGTTCTTGGTGAAGCAGATGTTGTGCTTGGTGGACTTAAAGGACTCCAGACGCCGCTTCATGTTCTGCTGGAAGATCTCCTTGTCCTGCCGTTCCTGCGCATCCTCAGAGATGAAGTGGCGGCTGCAGCTGGCTTTGTACTGGCAATGACAGCCCCAACCTGCCATGAGGCTGGATGCTTTGGCTTCCCACAGGAACCCCAGGCCACAGCCCCAACATGTTCACCGCAGGTTCTGCCAGCCCAACTTTTCCAGAAATAGCCATGGATTAAAACAAAACAGTATCATAGGAACCCATCCAGAAACTGTATTCTAGTTCACTGTAGAAAAACTTCCCTTCACCCTAGAATTGATTCCTCCAAATCTGTTTTTCCCCATCCTTTGCTGTCCTTTTCCCAGTTCTTTTTGACTTGAAGTGACTGAAGGCAAGTTATCATGTCTTATTCCCTGGGACTACTATAAGTCTATGGGGGCCATTTCCTTCTTTGCATCTCCATTTATTGGCGTGTGGTTCATATCCCTGTGGCCATCCTGGCCCCTTCTAAGTCCCCAGGATCCTTTATCCAGCTGAACTTTCCAGCTATTTCCACAACAACCATCATTAGACGCAGACTGCACTTGAGGCCTTCATAACTATCTCCCCTGATCCCTAGACCCTTTCAATCCCAGTACCTATCTACCTACTTCAGAGCCATCCCCTTCATCTTATCTTTTTAAAACTCAAAAAAAAGATCAAGCCTACTGTGCACTCACCCAGCCTGTCTCTGTCTCTATCTTCAGGAGATTAGCCACATTTCCATTATCTCATGGTAGGTAATTCCCCCAAAGTACTGCAAAGTGTTCCAAATCACTCATCTTGCCTCAAACCCCAAGTCTGGTCCCTTTCCCATCACTCTTATTTTCTGATTTCCTGAACCTGTTCTAAGAGCTTCCTTTAAGTCTCCCATCTGCCCTCTTTGACCTATGCATACAGAGATGTTCTCTCCTGGAGATGAAGGGGTCTGTCACTCCCCAGCCCTGGCCCTGGCTTTGTTCATTTCACTCCTTCTTGCTTCCATCAGTAATCACTACAGTTTCTCCACTCCTGCATTTTTGCTTCTTCCCTTGTCACTGGTCACTTCCTCTCTGCTTTTGGGAAAGCTCCTGAGCCTGCCTCCTTGAATAAAGCCTTTCCATTGGTGCTACTGCCTCCATTTTATTGCCAAACTCTTATACTTTGATTCTGACACTTTCCCTCATTCTGCCTAGACACCAGCCAGGCCTTGGTGCAACATCCAGCCCTCATTGCCCCCAGGCCTGAGACATATCTGTTACTGCTTCTCCAAGGGTTCCTTCTCCCTCATTGGCTCCCTATTCCTTTTTTTCAAGTGCATCCTTGGTCCTCTTCTCTTGACTCCAAACTCTCTCCCCAGAGAACTTATCTGTTCTCCCGGCTTTGACTATCCCATTGATATGTCTGTAGTTCCCAAACACCAGCCTTAAGACCAGCTGCGTTTGAATCACTTGTTAAGAACACAGACTCTTAATCCCACTCCATACTACAGAATCAGAATCTCCAGGAAATAAAGCCAGGAATAGTTGAGCAAGCTTCTCAGGGGATTCTGATATAGCCAAAGAAACTTCTGATATAGATTGCTACCAAATCTTTCTCTCCAGTCCTTATCTCTCTCTTCAATGATAATGTTATCTTTCTAGCTGCATATTAGTTGCCTCTGTTTCTAATGATATTTCTAGAAAGAACATGAGGAATTATAGATTGTGTTGTGTTACAACTAAGTAGATTCCGAACTGGTTGAGTAACCATACCCAAAAAATGCTTGATCCATGTCAGTCTGGAGGAAAGTCTTTAGTAGCATGCCACAGGACTCTGTCCTCAGCTCTATCCTGTTCAACATTTTTATGTTGACTTGGATGAATACAAAATTAACAGGCTTAGCAAATTTTCAGATGATATGAATCTGAGGAGACATGGGATCCAAATGATGGAATGATGGGCTAAATTAAATAAGATGACATTTAACAGGATAAGCACACATTTATTCCTTCTTTTTAAAGTTGACTACATGAGAACTAATTAGACTGAACCCATTGGTCAATCTAGACACACACACACAAAGTTACGTATAAATTGTATACTCCTGATATAATACAATAAGAAGTACATAGCATACCAACTGAATGTCTTTGAATCTCATCAGGGCTCAAGATTTAATGACCAAGGGGATGAAGGAACATGTTAACTGGAATACAATCACTGGAATACAATCAACAAAATCTAGAAAATTCTCTAAGATAAAGTATCCAGTTTCTTCAGTAAATAAATACCATGGGAGAAAAAAGAGGGACAAGGAACTATTATAGTTGTTTTTTTTTTTTTTTAATGAAGAGACATATTTCCCCAGTACAAAATGTGGACTTTATTTGGACCCTGATTTGAAAAAACAATCTGGAAAAAGATTATCTATTGAACACTGAATGTTTGATATGGGAAGGAATTATTGTCATTTTTGTGATAATAGTACTATGATTTATTTTTTTAAAATATTTCTTGCCAAATAGAGATACAAACTGAAATATTTAGAGATTATGTTATATGATAAGTTTTAAGATAAAAATATTGCTGGGTACACTGGCATATGCCTATAATCCCAGTGACTCAAGAGGCTGAGGTAGGAGTAGCACAAGTTTAAGGCCAGCCTCAGCAATTTGATGAGACCCTGTCTCAAAATAAGAAAACGTTTTTGAAAGGGCTGGGGATGTGGCTCAGTGGTGAAGCGCCCCTGGGTTCAATGCCCAGTAAACCAACATCCCCAAAGATAAAAGTGTGGGCAAGAAATTAGTATGGAAGGAAAGCAGTATGGCAATTCCCCCCAAAAAACTATGATGGAACCACCACATGCTCCAGCTATCCCACTCCTTGGTATTTGTCTAAAAGAAATCAGCATACTACAGTGATAAAAGTCACATCAATGTTTATATCAATACAATCCACAATAGTCAAGTTATGGAACCAGCCCAGATGCCCATCAATAGACGAGTGTATTAAGGAAATGTGGTATATATACACAATGGAGTTTACTTAGCTATAAAAAAAGAATGAAATTATGGCATTTGGCAGTAAGTGAATAAAATGGAGACTCTCATACTACATGAAATAAGCCAGATTTAGAAAATCAAGGGTCGAATTTTTCTCTTATATGCAGAAGCTAGAGCAAAATAAGGGGGGAAAGGAATGGGGATCCAATATCATAAAGATACAGAGAAGATCAGTGGAGTAGAAAAAGGAGATCAAAAGAGAGGGAGAAAGGATGGAAAAAGGAGGAAAAGCAAAATGATTTTAACAAAATTAAATTATATGCATGTTTAAAAATATACCACAGTCAATTCTACCTTATGTATATCTATAAAGCATCAATCAAAAATAAATGAGTGAAAAGAAGACCAGTAGAAAAGAGGCATGTGACTAGGGGGAGGGAGGAGCAAAGGGGAAACATGGAGGACTGAATGGAGTAAATTAAATTCCATGAATGAAAAAAAAATTCCATGTATGTATGATCTTGTCAAAATTATCCCAACTATTATGCACTAATAAAAGAAAAAAAGTGTGGGCAGGGTGTATGGGGCTACAGAATGTAACAAAATGTATTATGTATCTGTAATTATTAGAGCTGGGTAATGGATAAATGAGAATTCTTATTTCTACTGAAATTTTGCACAAAAAAATAGTTAAAAGAATATAAACTTGTAGGGTGCAGTGGCACACCCTATAATTCCAGCTATTAGGGAGGCTGAGGTAAGAAGATTGCAAGTTCAAGGCCAGCAACAGTGACTTAATGAAACTCTAAGAATAGCAAAACCCTGTCTCAAAATAAAATATAAAAAGGACTGGAGATGAACCTTAGTGCTAAAATGTCCCTTGGCTCAATCCTGAGTACCCTCTGCAAAAAAAGAAGAATATAAACCCCACTGGTTAGATGAGACAGTGTTTGCCAGCCATTAACTAAGGAAGACACAGGGGCCTGGAGTCTGGAAGATTGTGAGGACAACATGGGGCCCCCCAGCTCGTGAACCAAAGCTTGCAGGATCATGGACTGTAGGAAGACCATGGCAAGTTTCAAAACTAGAAAGGTGAGAAAGCCCTCAGCATTGCCATAGCCAATCACAGAGTAGCACCTTCCATTCTGAGCCCCCTTTCTCATTACCGGAGCAGACACACCAGATGTAGGAGATGATGGCTTGAGGGCAGGAGAGCCTATATGGAGAGAGCTGTCTTGAGACCTTTGAAGCTTATTCTGCAGATACTTAGTCAAATCAGGATGTGGTGCAAGTTAAAAGAAAGTCAATTCTGTCTCAATGATCTAAAAAACCTTGCCTGTTAAAACTTCCAGGGGTCAGGCACGGTGGCGCATGCCTATAATCCCAGAGGCTCGGGAGGCTGAGGCAGCAGGATCATAAGTTCAAAGCCAGTCTCAGCAACAGTGAGGTTGCTAAGCAACTCAGTGAGACCCTGTCTCTAAATAAAATATAAAATAGGGCTGGAGATGTGGCTCAGTGGTCGCGTGCCCCTGAGTTCAACTCCCAGTACCACCCCCATCCCACCCCACCCCCCTAAAAAGCACAACTGCCAGGGATGGTAGCAGCTAGCTTCTCATTTTAGAAGGTTTAAAATATGGCTTGCTGCCCCCTTGTGGGGTTGCAACAGATTCCCTACTGGTCTGTGTTGAACTAACTCACTATTTCCTAAAACATGTCTGCCTCCCCCATGCTGATCCCAAAACCTTCCTCAGCATCCCTGCTCCTGTGACTCTTATTCTCCAGTGACCCTCAAGGCCCCTTAGCCATTTCCTCCTCTCCTCTCATGGCCAATCCCCAGGTCCTTGTGGTCCTCTTCCTCCCACCACCTAGCTTGAATCTGAAGTGTTTCCCTCCAACATCCCTACTGGTTCTCCTGCTCTCAATTTGCGCCCTCTGTGCTACCAGAGAAGGTCAGTCCTTTCTCCAAAACAACAAGTCAAGGTTTTTTATTGCCAACAGGATGAAACCCTGTTGGCAGCACTCTCCAACTGAGCATTTACAGCTTACCACAATCTGGCACCAATTGCCTCTTGAGCTTTGATCATACCTCCCCAGATCAGCCCCCATCACCCTTGGACCTCTTATGTCCTGCCTGCTCTCACCCTGCGGCGTGGCTTGTAGAGGCCTCCACAGAGCAGATGATGCATCACAGCATCCTCACGGTCCCGGCCGCTGCGTACTGTGTCAATCACCTGCAGATCCAGACACGCTCCACTGCCACTCTCCCTCCTGCAGGAGGCAGGGACATGTGTGCTAGGGAGGGGGCAGGAGGCACAGGCCAGGGAAAGAATAGAAATAAAGGTGCTGAAAAATCTTCCCCAGAAGGGATTTGGAGAGAGGGCCCAGTGGAGAGGAGCTTGGGGAAGGGGAAGAGGCTTCAATGGACTCACAGCAGGTTGGTGACAGAGGTCTCTGCCACAGAATTGCGACTGGGCATAGAGGGCAGAGTGAGGCCTGTGGAGGACAAGACATGGCCTCCCTGTAGGGGTCAAGACCAAAGTCAGACAGCAATCAGATGGAAGGTGGCCCACAGCATCAAGAGAATAATAAAGAGAACAATAGTTAATACTTCTTTTGCTCTTTTGATGTGCTAGATACTGTAGTAACACTTTATATATTGAATCCGTAAAACCTGACATAGGTACTCTTGTTCTTATTTCTGCTTTCTTATGACTGAGGAAATAGTCTCAGACATATAAGTGGCTTCCAAAAATCACACACCTGTGATAATAGTTGAACTACATCTGTTGACTCCAGGGTCCAGATGTTTCCCACCTTTCTATACTGCTTGCCAGATTCTGAATGTCAGCACCAGGTCAAGCTTAATTCTGCTACTTCATCAGACCATGAGTACAGCTGGGAACTCCCAACTCTCTCCTAATAAGGCTGCCTGCCTGCCTGTTGCTCTTTTCTATCCTGTTCTCTCGGCCATATGCCCTACCTGGTCCACGAAGCTGATGGCATCCCGGATATTGAGTCTGTAGTATACATCCCAGATCTGGTCCCGGATGCGGTAGGCTGACCGCCGCATCAGCAGCTGACTCAGGTACTTCTTGTCAAACTGCTCCCACCTATAGAGGATGCCAGGCCCAGCCCTGAGTACCATCCCCAAGGCCTGGCTGGCTGGCCCTTCCTCAGATAGGACAGGGACACCACCAGCACTGGCCTGGCTTTCTTGGAATGGGTCTCAGCTGGGAGAATCTCAAGGCTAGTTCCTGCTCTGTAAAATTTACAGTGTTGGGGGAAACTCTGACATTAATTAAAGTTATTGCAAATAACTGTAAAATTGCAACCATGACAAGAACTAACAAGGATAATTGTAGAATATGATAGGGATTTGTCCTTCTCAGGGAGGCCAGGAAAGCCCTCCCTAAGGAATTTATGCTTGTGGTAAGATCTGAAGGATGAACAAAAGTTAGAGTAAGATGAGGCAAGGGAATGTTCTAGTAGAGAGAACATGTGCAATGGTCCCAGTGGCCAGGCCCAGGGATCTTGGTGGATCCTAAGGCTCTAATGGGGTCCAAATAATTAGCAGGAAGACCATCCAAGACATAGCAGAGCATGATGGGGCTGGAATCTGGTAAATGCCAGATCATGCAGGGCCAGGCAGGCCACACTAGGGAGCCTTGTCTTATCCTGAGCACAGTAATGCTTCTCTAAGGCTCCAGACAGAGGTCACCCAGCCTGAACCTGGTTGTGTCCCTTCTTAGAAGGGTGGCACATCCCCCATGCTGCCCTGTCTGGTGGGGCTGCTGCTGTTGAAGGAGCCTCGGGGCAGCTCCCTCACCTGTCCCTCCAGTAGTGGTAGCCATGGTGCCCCACAACGTCCTCCACTGCAGCCAGAATGTGGTCAAAAGTCTAGAAGGGGGTGGGTAGGGGGACTGGATCAGGACTCTGCCAAAATAGGAGAAGGGAGAAAGGGACAGGTGGAGGGTTGGGGTTCTGGTACCCACGTGCTCATGCAGCTCCTGGTTCAAGGTGGGTTTGTGATGTTCACTCCTCTTCACCTTCAGCCACTTGACCAGTGGTTTGATGGTCAAGCCCTATGGACAGGCAGGAGGTGAGCCCTTCCCTAATCAGTTCCCTGCTGCCTTTCTCTCCCCCATCATTAGGCCTCAGCTCTGTCCCCCTACCCCAGTGCGCTCAAGGTCTTGGAAGTTAGGTTCCTGCTTCTCCCAACAGGAGGAGGAGTGCCTGTTCCATAGGTTCCAAGACTTTCCCCAGGGCCTACTGGACCCTTTCCCCACCAGCCTCATGGGCACTCCCACCTGCACAATGACTGTGAAGAAGACCACCACAATAGTGGTGGCCACAAAGTAGTCCTTGGCAGGGACCTTGGTCTTATCCAGCAGGATGACGAGAGCAAAGGCCACAGCCCCCCGCAGGCCCCCATAGGACATCACCACCTGGTCAATCTTGTCCAAAGGGACCAACCGGAACTGATTCAGCATCCACGTCTGCAGGACTACTCCTACAGCAGGAGGAAGGTCAGCAGGAACAAGGTGTTGGGAGTGGAAGACACTGGGAGTGGGTGGCACCAAGTGTCTGAGCTAAGGTCTGGTAAGGACTGGGAGAATTGAGCACTAGGGGGAGGCATAGGAATTGACAAGGATGTGGACTCAGATTGGGGAATGAGCCTGCAGGGGGAGGGGAGACAAGGAGGAGAGTGGGGAAACAGAGGGTGCCAGCAATACCGAGGGCTCGGAAGAACAGGATGAAGAAGAGGGTGCCCAGCACCAGCCCAGAGTCCCAGGCCCACTTAGAAGAGTCCACAGCCGAGATGCCAAGCAGCATGAAGATGACAGTCTCAGCACAACTGGCTAGAGTCTTCATTGTATATTTGACAGCTGTGCGTGATTTATGGGAGATGTTGGCCTCCACATACTTCTTACAGCCCAGGCCACACATGGTCACCCTGGGAGGAGAAGAATGGAGAGACAGAATTAAGTGAGAAGGCGTTCCAGGGGGCTCAGCCTCCAGGGTTTGAGCATGCTGCAAGAGTGGGCATTGCCCAACACAGGGTGTCAGACTCTCAGAGGCGAAAACTAGGAAGGCAAGGACAAAAACTAGGAATGCATGGACACTGAAAGTCAGTAGTGGCCCTGGGAATCCAGATCTCTAGGCTTCCACTCAGTGCCTCCAGGAGGGAAAAATGATGAGAAACATGCTCCAATTAGCAGACTCTGAGGCATCTTTTGAAGCACTTAGTTACCACAGCCAGTGGTCCCAGGTTTTTAAGACAGAGGAAGACTGGGCCCTGGAGTACCCAGTTCTGGGTACCCAGTTTTGGAAGATTACCTGAGGTTTATTTTCTCTCCAAGGGAGACTGAGGAACCAGTACACAAGGGCTCAAGAAAACCTACAAACTCCTCAGGGTCCCACTTCTGTCCATGTGAGAGGCAACCATCTCCAGTGCCCCCTCCCAGCTGCCGGCCTGCAAGGCTCCCAGAACTCACGCAAGAATGGCAGAGAGTGAGGCCATTTCAGCAGTGAGGTAGGCTGCATAGGCGAGGAGGAAGACCAGCAGCGGCTCGATGATGCGGACCCGCTTGGTGAAGCGTGTGGTCAGGGCCAGGAGGAAGGCAAAGACTAAGCCCACGGCTGCCCCGCCCAGACTGACCACAAACAGGGAGGCTGGGGGAGGAGTGGGTTATCAGCATGACCCCTGGTCCAGACCCTCCCAAGGCTGACAAGAGTGCTGCCTGGTAGGAAGTGGCGGAAGATACCCACCACACTCCCCAGGGCTCAGGATCCCAGGGCAAGCTTTGCCCAGACCCCATTTCTCCATAGAGGAGAGTAAGAAATGAGGCAACCCGAATAGCCTCTGCTGTCATGTTGCCAGGAGGGTGGGACTCAGCAACCTGGGGGAGACAGAGAGGGGGAAATACTGACCGACTCCCTTCAGGTAGTCAGTGGCCTGCACGTTGGCAGAGCCCATCTCCACAAAAGAGTTGCAGACCTTGTACAGCACCTAAGTGAAAAGAGGAAATTCAGGAGCAAGTGAGGGGGAGATAGCAACCAAGGCCACTGGAAGAGGGGAAAAGCTGAGACCTATTTCTTCCCCAGGGGACCAGAAGAAAGGGTCTGAGCCTGCTCAGATGCCCAACTAGTCAGAATGTGGTAGCCTGAGGTCAGGGGATGTCAGCCTGCTGAGCACTCACCACAGTGACTGCATCATTGAGCAGGGACTCCCCAAAAACGATGATAAAGAGAGTCTCATTGACGTGCACCTCCTCAAAGACAGCCAGTACAGCCACAGGGTCCACTGCTGAGATGAGGCTCCCAAACAGCAGGAAGTCCAGCAGGCCAGCCTGCACTCTGGGGGCTAGCAAGGGAGAGACAGAAGACAGACCAGTAATTGGTGAAGATGCCCCCAGCTCATGTGGCACTCACTGGAACAGACCAGATGCTACCCTCACTGATAAAACAGGAAGCCCAAAAAGTACTTGGGAAGGTGAGGAGGGCATTGGCCTGCAGGTCAGGAGACTTGAGGCAAGCTGCCTATTCCCAAAGCCTGGCTTTGCCACTCATCAGCTGTGTGATATAGGTGATGTCACTGTAACATGACTTCTGTTAACCATGCTTCCTCATCTGCCCATCTCACAAAATGGCTGCAAAAACCAACTCAGGATATTGCTAAAAAAGCTCTATGTAAACTGAAAAACTAAGATGGTACTGGTAATGAAAACTGTAGCAATCATAATAGTAGCTCCCAGTAGGTGGGAATTGGCTGTCGACTGGCTTTATTAGGGAGGATAACAGGAGAGAGCTTTCTCCCACTCCTGCAGTTCTCAGCCAAAGAGATGTGACACTCACAGTTCTTAGCAAGAGGACAGCAAAAAAGTCCTACAGGTGGTATTTGAACATGTCAAATAATCTCTGTGAACCTCACTTTTCCCATGGACAAATTGGAAATAACAATATGCACCTAAAAAGTTCTTTATTTATTGTGTATGTATGTAATAATGAATCCCACAAATATACATAATTATAATGTACTCAATTATTTATAATTTTTTAAAGTTTAAAACAAAAGTCCTTTATTTAGTCAGAGCCTGATACATAGTAAGCATCCAATAGCTATTACTATTATTAAAATTACTACTAAGACTAGGATCTAATGTCCTCTTTTCCCTTCCTGTCCCAAATAGCTCATTATCTTATTAGGAAAACTAGGTTGAAGTCCCCAGCTGGGAACTATAAACATCTCCTTTTACTTTGGAAGAAGTCTGAATTATCAACATCAGGATTGAATGGATTTCTTTGATAAGGAAATAAAGAGGGGAACAGGGGAGGGGCTAAAGGAAAAACACTTCAATAAAATGGAGGCTAATCTTGGACTTCTGGTAATCTTGGATCTGACAGCAAATGAATTTTAGGGACTCTACTTTCTCATCCATTAAATGGCACAAATTATACCCCAACAGGTTTGTTATGAAGAGTCAATAGGATAAGTAAGGAGAGAATGCCCAGCATAGTGCTTAGCATTTTATGGATGTATATATATTTAGTAAAAATAATAAAAACAGGAAACCACACTGACATGGCCTGAGTAGAGCCAGGACAGTAAGCCCTTGCAGAAATGGTGAGTTGTGTCTCAAGAAAGTAGGGTTGGCAAGTGGCAGTGTGGTAACACAGGGCAGGAGACAACAGAGTGGTAATGCAGGCTCCTCCAGCTCAGCAGCGCACACACTGGGAGCCAGGTCCCCACTCAGTTGTCATGCAGCAGAAGTGCAGACTTCACTAGAAGGGAACTAAATGAGGGTTGAAGCCCATCTGGAGAGTTGCCTTATACTTCAGGTGGGAGGGGCCTGAGATGGATCTTTTATAGCATGGCTCTTACCAGCATGGGACCTTCAGAACTGGAGGAGAAAGAAGAGAGGTGATGGGTCTGACAAAAACCTCTGCCTGTCAGCCCAGGTCTTTAGGATCACTCACCCACAAGTCCAGCCTGCTGCAGGCCCCAGAGAGCAGCGCCTGTTGTGAAGGCATTCCAGAGTGTGCCCACCACAGCATAGGTGAGGATGGCACCCAAGTTGTCAAAGAACAGCCGACTAGGCATGAAATAGCCTGAGTCCAGCACAATAGGAGGCAGCAGGAAGAGGAAGAAGGTACCCGGCTCCAACTGGTACTCAGCCTTCTTGGCCACAGCCAAGACAATGCCCCCT
Organism: Spermophilus citellus; assembly: GCF_964194105.1. Classification (NCBI taxonomy): domain Eukaryota; kingdom Metazoa; phylum Chordata; class Mammalia; order Rodentia; family Sciuridae; genus Spermophilus; species Spermophilus citellus. Next base: position 52,025,060 of record NC_138200.1, on the reverse strand, counting down.
AGTACCAGGCCCAGCAAAATCAGCAGGCAGCTCTCAGGGACCAGAGATGTTACCTTCCGAGACAGGTGAAACACTACAATGCAAGAAGAGGGTAGCAGGTATGAGCTTATGAAACACCTTCCACACACCAGCCTATAACCTCCCAGTCTTAGAAGCCCTGACCCTGGGACCAAGGGAAGAAAATCGAAATGCAAAATTTCTTTTTTTGTTTTTAAAGAGATAGTGAGAGAGAGAATTTTTTAATATTTATTTTTTAGATATCGGCGGACACAACATCTTTGTTTGTATGTGGTGCTGAGGATCGAACCCGGGCCGCACGCATGCTAGGCGAGCACGCTACCACTTGAGCCACATCCCCAGCCCCCCCCTTTTTTTTAAAGAGATAGTGAGAGAGATAATTTTTTAATATTTATTTTTTAGAAAATGCAAAATTTCTAGAATCTCTAACCTCCAGGGCTACAAACCCTTCACTGCAGCAAGGCTTTTGCTTGCTTTTTCCATTCCTGGAAATGCTCCCTCCTCTCTCATCTTCAGGGGACCTCATCTTTCTCTGACCTCCTTTCCACAGCTATTATTTGAACCTAAGCAAATCCTTTTTATGCATAACATAGCTGTAGAAATCCGGGCTTCCAGGGCTGCTTGGGTTCAAGGTCTATGTCCCCCATTTACTTGTTCTCTGATCTAGGAAAATAACTTCACCTCTCTGACCCTCAGTTTTCTCATCAGCAAGGAGGAAGTAAAAAGAATAGCAATCAGCTAGGTACAGTAACATGTCTATAATCCCAGATAGTCAGGAGACTGAGGTAGGAGGATTTGAAGTTTAAGGACAGCCTTAGTAAAACTCTGTCTCAAATTAAAATAAATAAGGGCTGGGGTTGTGGCTCAGTGGTAGAATGCTGCTTGCTAGCACACATGAGGCACTGGGTTCAACCCTCAGCACCACATAAAAATAAATAAAATAAAGGTATTGTGTCCATCTACAACTTAAAAATATTATAAAATAAATAAGCTGGGCGTGGTGGCACACACTTGTAATCCCAGTGGCTGGAGAGGATGAGAGAGGAGGATTGAGGATCGCGAATTCAAAGCCAGCCTCAGCAAAAAGTAAAGCACTTAACAACTCAGTGAGACCCTGTCTCTAAATAAAATACAAAATAGGACTGAGGATGTGGTTCAGTGGTCATGTGCCTGAGTTTTATCCTGGGTACCAATAAATAATTAAATAAAATTTTAAAAATGGGGATGTAGCTTTATGGTAGAGTGTCCCTGAGTTCAACCCCCAGTACCACAAAAAACAAAACAATAATGGTCTCACAGGATTGTTGTGGGGATAAAATAAATAATCCACTTAAGAGCCCTTAGCACACTGCTTATAGTAAGAGCTCAATAAATGTTACATATTATTATGATAAATGTTATTATGTTATCATATTATAGTTAGGGTTCCCCAACTATAACGCATACTACACCTCCTAGGAGCATTGTAGACCTTCTAGCCCAACATATTTTTCATTGTCTGGGCTCAGCAAGGACTCAGTACTTTAAAAGTTTGGGGTTTTAGCCGGGCGTGGTGGCACATGCCTGTAATCCCAGCAGCTCAGGGGGCTGAGGCAGGAAGATTGCAGGTTCAAAGCCAGCCTCAAGCAACTTAATGAGGCCCTAAGGAACCTAGTGAAACCCTGTCTCAAAATAAAAAGGTCTGATAGTGGAGAATGGGATAGACAGCAGAATACATCAGTCACTAGAAAGGCAATTTGTAAATCAATGGAAATGTAACTGATGTGACACAGCAATCTGTATACGGGGTAAAAATGGGAGTTCATAACCCACTTGAATCAATCTGTGAAATATGGTATATTAAGAACTATGTAATGTTTTGAACAACCAACAATAAAATAAAAATAAAAATAAAAAATAAAAAAAAATTAAAAAAATAAAAAAAATAAAAAAAATAAAAAGGTCTGTGGATGTGGCTCAATGGTTAAGCACTCCTGGGGTTCAATCCCTGGTACCCCCCACCCTGCCAAAAAAATAAAAAGTTTTAGGTTTAGCAGCCAGATCTCCAAGTCTTTTTCTGGATTTATCACTGTGATTATTATTAAATCTACTTGAACTTCAATTTCTCCTCTTGTAACATGGGAAAAATACCAAAGTATGAAGATAAAATTATATAAAGTGTGCAAATGTGCCTAGTGTGAGGCCTAGACCATAGTAGGTTCAACAAATGTTAATATGACTCAGGGAGGAAATAATAAATAGATCTGTTTCTAGGAAAAGAGGAGAAAGTAAGAAAAGGGTTTCTAGCACTACTGAGACTTATACTTTTGTCCCCTAGAATATGGATCTCCCTTGGGCCCTCAGACTATAAGTGAACACATTTTCCCCCACACAATCCTGAGGGTGCTGGCAGAGGAGGCCTCCCTGTACTCTTCCTGACACAGGTGTGAATCCCTATGCCAAGACAGTGCCTTTTGGAAGCTGTACTCAAAGGGCCTAAGTTAATGCCTGGAACACAGTGGGCTTTACATAAATATGTGTTGAATAAAAGATGTGTGTGGGGGCTGGGGATGTGGCTCAAGCGGTGCGCTCGCCTGGCATGTGTGCGGCCCAGGTTCGATCCTCAGCACCACATACCAACAAAGATGTTGTGTCCGCCGAGAACTAAAAAATAAATATTAAAAAATTCTCTCTCGGGCTGGGGATGTGGCTCAAGCGGTAGTGCGCTCGCCGGGCGTGCGTGCGGCCAGGGTTCGATCCTCAGCACCACATACAAACAAAGATGTTGTGTCCACCGAGAACTAAGAAAAAATAAATAAATATTAAAATTCTCTCTCTCTCTCTCTCTCTGTCCCCCTCTCTCTCACTCTCTCTTTAAAAAAAAAAAAATTCTCTCTCTCCTCTCTCACTCTCTTAAAAAAAAAAAAAAAAAAGATGTGTGTGGTGGGGACCTAGCAATGAAACTGGGAGGTATTCCTGAACATTCTATATTTCTCCTCTTCTATGAGAATTGTTTTTTCTCTTTTTCCCCCAAACGGTGGAAACCACAGTTGTTGCTATAAACCTTAAGACAGGAACTCTCCCATAACTCACAGACTTCTCAGTAAATACAATTCTTCGCTCCAAATCTGAGCTGCACCTAGCTTGCTCTCACTGCTGCTGGATCTCTAGTGTGAGCTTAGTCAATAGAACTCCCCACATTCATCCCTGCCTTGAGTGCCTCTTTCCTCTCCTTCAGAAACCTTACTTCATTCTCATCTCCTCAGCATGCACCAGACCCAGCACTGCAACCCAAGACCCATCACAAAGCCAGTTCTCTGGCAGAATCAGGCTCGCTAAAGGCATTTTGAGTACCACTTTCCATTATTAATCCCCAGCTGCCAAAGCAAAGTACAGAGTTCCCTTTCTGTCTAGGCCTGCACCACCACCACGACCAAGCAATGTCCCTGGGGGATAAGGGGGCAAATACTAGGCTGAGAGATTCCTACATGAAGGCTGCATTGGTAAGCTGGAGTACAGGCTGTGCCAGCATAGATGGGGAGTGAGTAGCAACGCTCAGCTATAATTAGTCACCCCCACAGAAGAGCCTGCACAACAGGGAGAAGGAGGAGGGTCTCTGGTGGGAGGAGGGACCACTAGCTGCACAAAAGGGAGGAGGAAGGAAGGGGCAGAGGCAAGGAAAAGCAGCTCTATTCAAGGAAAATAGTCTGAAACACCCTTCACTGTTTTGAGGACTGAAGGAGGTTGAAGTATAAAGGCAACTAGGGTAGGCAGCACACAGCAAAGCCCCAATAAATGGAAGTTTCTTATACCCCGAAGTGGGAGGAATGTGAATTTGAATGGGAGTGCGTGGGACAGAGGATACATAGGCGCAAAAATGTGTTATTTTTATGTGGGGTGCAGAGGTGAGCTAGAGGAAAAGTGGTGGTTTAACATCCCCAAGAGAATGGATACTTGGCGTCGTCTCCGGGGAAGTCGGCTTCCTTAGGACCAGGATGTCTGTGTTCCTCGGAGAATACCATCCCCTGAACGTCCCCACACATCCTCACTTCACCGCTGAAGGAGGTTTCTGGGAAGCTGGGCATTGGTGGGGAGAGGCTGGACTGAGGGGGACTCATTGCAAGGGGAAGAGGAGAGCAAAGAGGGTAAAAGAACCCAAAGATGGTGCTGGAGAGAGCAGGGGCAGTCCTTCAGGAAGGGAAAATGCTTGGCGCTTCCACGGAGAACGGGGAGGAGGGAGACCCACAGGAGAAGGCGCAGGGACTGGGTGCGAACCGGGATTTTTTGGAAACCGAACATAAGTCAGGACAATGTGGAAGAAGCTGGGGGGATCCGGGGACCCGGGGGTTGGGGGCGGATCTGCTGCCAACCGCTGGCCTGGTGCACGCACGCACACACACACACTCACCGATTTTGGCCAAGCTGGCCACCAGAATCCACAGGGCCACCAGGTAAGGCGCCTCCACCTCGTGCCATTGCCAGCGGAAGAGCGCCAAGCCTGGGGGAGGTTCGCCCCGCGACCCCGGCTCCTGGGTGGGCTCTTCGGTCGCCCCTGCCCCCGCCAGGGGCAGCCCGAGCAGGGCCAGTGCAGCGCGCAGCATCCTGCAGCCTACCTCGCCGCCCTCCCGGCACCAAACGGCCGCCGGCCCCGCGTCGCCGCCGCCGCCGCCTACCGGGCGCCCCCGCGTCACAGGCACGTGGGGCCCGCTCCCCCCAATCCCGGTTCCGATACCTCGGGCCAGATCTGGACTCGGAGACCCTGCCCCGGACGACCACGGTCGGAATCCTCTCCTCCATCCCCTCTAGACTAATCCCAGCTCCGGAAATTACCCAAAGCAGCCCTTCCCTCAGTCCCAAAATCTACTCCTTCGAGTCCGCCTCCCCGAAACCTCCCATCACCCGGATTTGGAGTGGTGAGCGACCACCATCCTCCAGAGACAGCCTGTTGCTGGAGGGGCGGAGGGTCCCGGGGAACTGGGCCAGGAAGGAGGGACGCGGTTCCGTGGCGACTGCCGCCCGGCCGCAAGCAGCCAGCCCCAAGTGCCCAGGCCGCGCACTAAGCCGCCGCCCTGTGCAGACCGCAGGGGGCAGTGCGCTGCTGCCTTCCGCGCTGCTCCCCCAAACCTGAGACCCACTTAAGGCCCCCGCCCGGACCAGAGCTGCGCACGCGCACAGGGCGCTTCCACAAAGCGGTGATGGACTACTCAGTCCCCAACGTCCCCGGTCACCCTAAGCCCCGGACTAGGCCCAACTCACTCCAGGCTGAGAAGGAAGCTGTTTCTCTTATCTCCCAGATGGAGAGATATCGGCCGTCCCTTTTCACTAAACTAGAGGGAACTCCACTCACCTTTTCCATGAAACCAAAGGAACCTATGGAATTCCCTTTAAACTCAGAGGGATCTACCCAACTTTAGGTAATTCGGCTCATCTCGCTCCAGGGGAAGGTTGACTCCAGTTTTCAAGCTGAGGGACACCCATCCCAGTTCTTCCTCCAAACTGAGAGGAAGATGTGCTACCTGCCTCCTCAAACTGACTCATCCCATTCTTTTTTAGAGAAAGGGCACTCGTCCTTCTTCTTCCCACAACTAAAGGGAACCGATTCCACTTCTTCCTTCAAACAGCCGAAATCTATTTTTACTTCTTGCTCCAAACTGAAAGAAACCCTTCTCAACTGCTTTTTCGCCAAGTAATGGAAATAGTAACACTCAAACTGAAGGAATCAGGGCCATCTCATCCCTAAACTTAGGGAGACCTGGTCGGCCACTATGTGAAGGAACTTTTGCCCCACCTGCCCTAGCATCCCGCAAAGAAGAGCAGCCTCACCTACCCCAAGCCCAAAGAAAGCCTTCCCAGCCTCTGGGCTCTCCAAGGTGGGGCGCCAGCTCGGGTTTTCCCGCCCTCAGAGTCAGGGAACTAACGGGATCACTATCGGGTTTTCTGAGTGGTTGGTGCAAGCCCCGCCCCTGGCAGTGGTTACCCCCTGCGCGCATTTGGGGCCCAGTCTTGATCCCACCCCCTCCTCGGCCCCGCCTCCGTCTGGCTCCGCCCCCGACAGCGTCCGGTCCGGCCCAGCCCAAGCAGCAGGGCTAGACGAGTGGAAGCTGCTGCGGGTCAAAAACACCGAGGCGCGCGCGGTGTGAGCCGGTGGTAGAACCATGGCAGGCGGGGAAGACCGCGGGGACGGGGAGCCAGTATCAGTGGTGACTGTGAGGGTGCAGTACCTGGAAGACACCGACCCCTTTGCATGTGCCAACTTCCCGGAGCCACGACGGGCCCCTACCTGCAGCCTGGACGGGGCCCTGCCCCTGGGTGCTCAAATACCTGCGCTGCACCGGCTCCTAGGGGCGCCACTCAAGGTGAGAGGGGCGCGGAGAAAAGTTGGGGCGATAGGGAGTTCAGAGTCCGCGCCCTGAAACCCGATGGGAGGTGCCTCTCAAGAAGAGGCTGGAGCTTGTGCTCAGGAAAAAAACTTGAACTGGGATCCCAGGGTCCACGCCTGCGGGGACTATCAGCTTGTGGTCTGCATTGTCTTGGCTTCCCCTCCAAGTGAGGCCCACCTAAAGAGGTGCTCGGTGTCCTTTTGCTGCGGGTCTGCCAGGGTGGCTGTCCTGGGCTGAGTGTCAGAAATTGTTCGGGCTGTAACAGACCCAGGAGGCGGAGCTAGGGAGGGACCAGCTTCCACCTGCTTCAGGTGAGAGGGGTGCGGTGTATCAGGAGGAGGGACGGATCCAGGGCGGGCCACTAGAGGTGAAGTGGTATCTGGAGGCTGGGTGTACGGGCCAAGAAGAGACTGCTGGGTGAGAGGAGTCCACGAGAAGCGACCAGGCCCGGGTTACGCGGAGCGCGGGAGGCTGCACAGGGTGGAAAAGCCCTTTGAGTCACCGTCCCCCCACCCCCGCGTATACCCGCCGCTTGTGGCCCGCGCCTGGAACGGAGGGGGCGGGCCCGGCTAATTTTAAACCTCCGTCCTGCCCTATTTTGTACGGGCCCCAAGGCCGACTTTGCACAGTACTGGAGAGGCCCTTTTCCAGATGGCAGGCCAGACCTCCCCGCCACTCGGGCTCGCAGCCCACAGACCCCCTCAGGCAGCCCTTCCGGCGCGCTGTTTCCGGGCCAAGACTCCGGGAGGCGCCCTTTCATCCCTGGGGTTCCCCGCCAGTGGATCGGTTCTGAGTAGTTAGGAAAAGCCTTGGGAGTTGGTGGGGTGCCTCAGCAGAACACCGAGTTGCGCAAACATGCCCCCTGGGCCCGGGGTCTTCCCTGGAATGTGCCCTGGGCGCCAGGCCCCCAGGCCTGCATTCCTGGAGCCTCGGCCAGCCCCGCCTCCCAGAGGCCGGGGAGGGGTGGGGAGACTATCGTCTGGGGAGTGGCGCGTGTCCCTGCAGAGCCCGGCTTCAAGGCCACAGCTGGAAGGATGCAGCATACTGCCCACCTCCGGAGTTTTCATGCATCCCCATCTTGTCCTGCCCTAGTCACAGGAGCAGACTGAAGTGGGCCTAGAAGTATGTCCAGCCAGAGCCCACCTGCCATTCAGTAGGTGGGATAGGGAGAAAGGGGTACAGAAATGAGGTGGTTCTTCATCCTGGAACTACTTCAGAAACAAGGCTGGACTACTAGAGTATAGTATTCTTACCATTCTCCCATTCTGGAGCAGGACCTAGCTCTAACACTCCTCTTCACAACCAGGGTTAGGCCTGGGAGGTCAGCTGCAGGAAAGAGGTTCAGAACCATCCCTTCTCCCCCTTCATTTAGATACCTGATCTCCTGCGTGTGTTTAGCATACAATAGGAATCTGGGTTTGATCTCTATCACCACAGAAAAAGGAAAAAATAAGACCAAGTTCCCAACCTACCAGGTGCCCTGACCTTTTCTCTTTTCCTTAGCTAAGGACATGAGTTGTATGGAAGAATGTTAAGTCCCTCACATGCAACTCTGCTTCCTGGTCTGTCCCCTTTCAGGATCTCCACCTGGAGTACTGAAGACTGTCCTGTCCCCCACTAAGAGCCTTTGGGAACCTTCAAGCTAAGTTACCACAGTGTCTGGAACCAGGACTCCCTGGAGCTGGCAGCTTTTCCAGGAATGGTCAGATGCACTGTGATGTGCTTGTCCCAAATATAAACTGTGACCACAGACCCAGAATAGAAGGCTGGAGGAAGAGGGACTGTGAATAAGATGGGGCAGGAACATCAGAGAGCTGAGGAAGGGGGGAGCAAGGCTCCTCCTCACAGGAAATGTCAACAACTGGTTCTTCCCCTAGTCCTTTAAGCTGGTGCACCAGAAGCCCAGACATAACTCAGGCCTACCTCGCTAGCCTTCCAAAAGGGAGAGATGGCCCAAAACCCAGGCATCACTGTCCCAGGCTATAGGGCAGAAATAAGAGGGAGAGGTTGCTTACCCACTGCTGTTTCCTGTGTACAGTTGTCAAGCAGAGGACAGGACACAGCCAAGTATGACCTCTGCCCTCCCACTCTGGAGCACTGGTCTATCATCCCTGCACACCCTGCGCCCTCCCTGGTTGTGTATAGAAGAGGGCCCACTCTCCCAGGGACTCTGCCCCAACAACCTACTGAACCTAGAGTTCCCTGGGGACTCCCTTTTTAAACCATTTCAGAGCTTGCAGGTCTGAGAAAGCCTTGCTCATTTCCTCCAAGTCTAGGAGGAAGCTCCTGACCTCAGCCTCTGACTCATCTCCTGGCCCTGGTGGTGGGGGGAGCCTGACAGTGCCTTGGGCCAGGCTAAAAGTTCCCAGGCCAGGGGCCCTCAGGAGTGCCTTTCTCCCATATATGTAAAAGGCTGTCCCAGCCCAAGGACTTGCCCCCACCCCAGGGAGAATTGGCTCTTTGGTGTCTTATCTCTTAATCCAGAGCTACTCAGTTTTGTCTTCTCTTCTAGAAAGGGCCTTAGGAGCCTCCTCTGAGCCTCAAAGGCTTTGTCACATCTTGGATACCACTACCTTCTTCCTGGGCATTGGGCAGAGGACCTGAGGTGTTTCTCTGACCTTGTTGCAAGGGCTAGAGGAGTCTCCTCTTCCTGGCAGCAAGGATAGCTGGTCATTACCAATAATTTTGTTCCCCCAGACAGATATGACTGAAGATTAGAGTAGGACGGGGGTGGCTTGGTGCCAAAATATGTCCTGACCCTATTCCAACCCACTCCAGCCCTGTTTACCTCTCAGGAGCCATTATGGCAAGGGGGCTCAGGTATGAAACTGACCTTCTAGGTTAGGGACTAACTGAAGGGGTCCCTGAGAATTCTTAAGGGGACTGTAGAGTGCTCTGGTGATGAACTGAGCTCTTTCATCCCCTAATATGAGAGTCACTTTGAAGATTAAAGAAAATTGGGATGTGAGCATGAGTGGTGACCTGCCAGGCTTTCCTGTGACATGTTCCATCTCCTGGTCTTTCTGGGCTAGAGAAGCTGAATTATAGAACCTAGATCCTTTCAGAAGTAGATTTTGTGACCTCAGTGACTAGCAACATATAGTGTGTGTGTGTGTGTGTGTGTGTGTGTGTATGTGTGTGTGTGTTCATTTGTGTTTCCTTGTTAGAACTGGGAGGACCAGTTTGGGATATTTACAGAATCCAGGAAGCTGAGGGGGCAGTATCCAGCCCTTGGCAATCCTGCAGGCCCCAGCCCACACTCCACTTTCCTTTCAGAGTTCCCTGGAGCACTTTTAAGTCCCATCCACCCAAGATCTGAGTCAATTAGCTTTGGTTCCATTCAAGGTTGTGCTACCTAGAGCAATTCATTTTCTTTCTGAGCCTTGGTTTCCTCTCTTGTAAAAAGATTATCAGGATAATCAAATGAACTAGGCATCCACACAGTGGAGGCAAAACAAATGTGGATTTCCCTCCCCAAAGCACATCCATGTCATCTCATCCATGTCATCCAGGAAGTCTCAGTCTAACTAGAGACACAAGATAAAAGGAAAGGAGGGTCTTCAGAGCACAGGGTCCTGTGTTTATAGAAAAGGAGTCAAAATAAGTAATAGGCCAATTATTTCCTAAAACAAAAATTCTTCAGCATGTAATTCTGCCCTCTCCTCCATCTTCCTTTCACTCTATTCCTGCATATTCATTCTCACCTGATTACACTTTTATAAAAAGTATTGGGGAGCTAAAGCTAGTTCTGTTTGGTGATGTCTGTAATCCCAGCAACTCAGGAGACCGAGCAAGACAAGTTCAAGGCCAGCCTCGGCAACTTGGTGAGACCCAATCCCAAAATTTAAAACCAAAAAAACCCCACCAAAACCCCAAAATGTAGCTCAGTGGTAAATCCCTGGGTTCAATCCCCAGTATCAAAAATGGGGGGAGGATAGACACCATCTTCCCCTAAGCTTTATCCTGTATATAAAACCATGTGTAAGGAGACTTGGAGTATAGCTAAGTGGTAGGGTACTTGTCTAGTGCATGCAAGTCCCTGGGTTTGATACCCAGCATTGCAAAAAATAAAAAAATTAAAATTAATAAAAAAAACAAACATGTAGTCAATGGGTTTGGGCTGCCAAAAAAGCCTGAGGCTGGAGAGTAAATAGAAAAGTGGGCTGAAGGCTGAAGTGAGGGGCTAAGCCTGGAATGGGGGAGGGACTCCATCAAAAGACAGATACCAGAGAAGTGAGGAAGACAAGATCCAGAATGGAGCTGAGAATATGGGCCCATAGAGTATGCTGACCCTAATCATTGTCAGCAGGGACTGGGTTTGGACTTGCTCAAGCCTGGCCTAGCCCCAGGGTGTGAGAAACAAGGTCCAGAGGCTTGGCTTTCAGAATGGTGACCCCAGGAAGGAGCCAGGGGTGTGAAGGATAAGCACCACTCTGGTGGCAGGAAGTCTCCCCTTTTTGCTGCCTGCCTGACTCTAGCCTGCCATCCCCCACCTCCACCAGGACAGATAGCTGGGGTTTTTGGAAACTGTCTTGGATGCATTAGGCTAGGTATTACTCCTGGACCTCCTCCCAGGAATGGAACCCTGGCAGGACTGGACAGGTGAAGTGGCTGAAGAGGCCTAGTTTCTTATCATAGAGGAAAGGGTTAAACTTGCCTGAGGAAGCTAGAGGAGATGGACCACTTAGCCCCAACAGGTATTCTGGAGGAAAGGGACATTCCTTGCTCACTTGGGATGGGAACACACAAGAGTTAGTGCAGAAGGAGAAGACAGCATTGTGGGCTTAACCTCTGGGGATGTGCTACTTTAGCCTGTGCACAGACATGCCTGACCATATATACCTGAGTGTGTGAGTGGTTACCATGGCTAATATGATCAACCTCTAGTGTTACCACATCTGCTCCTCCCCTTTCTTAGCACTCATGGAAGTTGTGATTTGACATTTATTGTGAGCTTTTTCTGAGTCAGGCCTGACTATCTTCCCTGCTGGGTTGGAAGGATGGGAAGGCTGAGAGAGAGGCACTGTCTGGTTCCTGCTGTGTCTTCTGAACCTAAAACAGCCAGGTTCATGAATGTGTGTGATTTGGAATGACTAGGAGCAGGGTTTGTGGCTCTGGGGTATGTATGTTTCTCTAAGATCCCAGAATACTCCAGGCCAAGGTGCAAGGAGATGGGGCTGGGCTGGGCTGGAGTTTGGGGTAAGCTGCTGAGTCGCTGTGTGGGAAGAGGGATCATGAGGAATGTGAAGGTGGCCTTAACTGAGCTGGCCCTGGGTGAGATACTGTAGCCTTAGTCCTATTCTCAGTAGGACCTGGAGAGGATGACTCTGCTCCCAGGGAAGGGACAGAGGCCAGGCCCGCCCAAGGCGCCCTGGGAAGGGCAGGCAGCCAGGCAGGAAGTGGGTCAGAGAACAGGCTGGAATGTTTGTCCTATGTCCCATGTCCCAAGCAAGGGGGGAGAGTGTCACCCAAGGGCCCTGTAGGGGTTAAACTGCCAGGAAGGAGCCAGATCATATTCTGAGGCAGGAGTAGGGGTGCAAAGCAAAGACAGAAGCTAGAGCTGGATTCCCTTTCCCCCAAGGGACCAAGGGCAGCTGGAAGTCCTTGGGTGGGGTCCAGAGCAGGGCAGGGCAGGGCAGGCCAAACAGCAGGACAAATGTTGGATTTGACTTGTTCAGTGAAATGGAGACCATAAGACCTCCTGGCTTTCCAGAAGCAGGCTCTTCCTGGGCCATAGCACCTCAAGGGCCAGAGTCACTCAATAAAGGGGACTTTGCATAGTCTTACATGCCAGCATTGTACTGTGGGGGAGGTGTCCACAACAAGGCACAATGCTGCTCTCATAGTGTCTGGAGTCTCCTTATTCTGGCCTCTATAAGGTGTTTCTGAAGGGGCTAAGTGCCATGCCTGGTGGCAGTGGAGGGAAGCCAGGCTTAGGGGAGAGAAACATGGAAAGTGGATACATGGATGGAGCACATGTTTTCTTGTTACAAATGCCTGTTTCAGGGCCCTATGTAGACTGACTGAGTCAAACCCTAAAATCTGAGGTCTAACTAGGACCATTATAACTGTAGCCCCCTTGGGAGAAAAACAAAGCAACTAAGGCCTAAAGGGTCTGGAGAGTCTATGTATCATCCCCTGTTCCTGTATCTTACTTGCAGAGATGTTCCCAGCTCTGCCAGCTGGGTTTGCACCTCACTGCATGCTTAACACTTTCTCCCTGGGCTTCAATGCTTTGTAGCTACAGCTTATCACCCCACATGCTTGTGAGCTTCCTTGAAGGCAAGAACTTCCTCCCATCTTCTCCCCATGCCCCTTGTTCATTTGTGTTCATTAATTCAACAAGTATTCAGTGAGCACTTACTATGTGCCAAGTTCTGTGCTAAACTCTGCAGGTACAGCAGGGAGCAACACAGGCAAAGTGCCTGAACCTAGTCAGTGGGGAGGAAAACTAGTGTCATGTCAAGGATATGTTAAGATTATGTGGGATGCCTCAGCAAGGAGTGTATATATGGAGTTGGGTGGATTGCCTAACATTGGCTGGACAATTCAGGAAGGCTTTCCAAAAGCGTTATCTTTGGATCCTGAGTCCAAAGCCAACCTTAGCAATGGCGAGGCGCTGAGCAACTCAGTGAGACCGTGTCTCTAAATAACATACAAAACAGGTCTGGAGATGTGGCTCAGTGGCCAAGTGCCCCTGAGTTGAATCCCTGGTACCTCCCCCACCCCCAAAAAATAGGTACTAACCAGGAGAGGAGATGGCACATGCAAAGGGCAAGAAAGCCTGGCACCTGAGACAGAAGGGCTCAGTACCTAGAAAGTGCTTGAGAAACAGTTGTTGAAGGAATGTACAGCTACAGTGGAGATGCTTGTGTGCCTCTCTACCACACCTCAAGTGGAAAGTGAAAGGTTATAGGAGGTTTTGTTCGTTTGTTTGGTGCTGGGGATTGAACCCAGGGGCACTTTACCATTAAGCTATATCCCCAGCCCCTTTTTTTTTTTTTAAAGAGAGAGTGAGAGAGGAGAGAGAGAGAGAGATAATTTTTTTAATATTTATTTTTTAGTTCTTGGCGGACACAACATCTTTGTTTGTATGTGGTGCTGAGGATCGAACCCGGGCCGCACACATGCCAGACGAGCGCGCTACCGCCTGAGCCACATTCCCAGCCCCTCCCCAGCCCTTTTTATTTTCATTTTGAGACAGGTTGTTGCTAAGTTGCTAAGGTTGACTTCCAACCTGTGATCATCCTGCCTCAGCTTTTCAAGTCTCTAGGATTATAGGCATGTGCTACTGTGCTGGCAGGTCATCAGGCATAGGGTCTTTATACATACCTTTGCCACCTCTTCCCCAGCTGCATTAGTCAATTTTGTGTTACTATAATGAAATACCATGGCAATTAACTTATAAAAAGATAAAAAGCTATTTTTGGCCTATGATTCTGAAGGTTTGAATCCAAAGTAGATGGCCCCCATGGGAGGGTGGCACATTATGGCAAGAGTACTTAGCAAAGCAAATTGCTTACATCTCATGGACCAGAAAGTAAAGAGAAATACTGGATTGGCTGGGGTCTCATAATCCCTCTGAAGGCATCTTAAGAGCCTTACAAAGGTGAGCAACTCATCACTTCTTAATAGCCCCACCCTGAGGACTAAACCCTTAACACATGGACTTCAGGGGACATTCAACATCTACACTATAGCACCAGCCTTAACAGCTATTCTTCTATCCCCAGCTGGAGGATTGTGCCCTGCAAGTGTCTCCCTCTGGGTACTACCTAGACTCCGAACTGTCCCTGGAAGAGCAGCGAGAGATGCTGGAGGGCTTCTATGAAGAGATCAGGTTAGAACTGATAGAGCCAGGGAAGCAAGGAGCCCTTCCCCATCCTCCACAGGAGCTAGCATGGGTCTGGTCCAAGCCCCCACCCTTGTCCCCACCAGGGGCTGGCTCAGGTGTCAGCAGCTGAGACACTTGATCTATAGCCCGGGCCAGAGGTCACCTCCTGCCACCCCAGGGAACTATGCCAGGGGAATCCCAAAGCTTGGCCAGTGTTACTTGCTGCCTAAGATGAATGCAGGAGCTCTCCCACATACCTAAAATACCTGTGTTTACACAAACCCTCCTGTCTGGCCAAGCCTTGGGCCCTTGGAGTAGTGGTTGGGAAGGAAAGAACTGGGCCAGCGATTGGCATGTGGAAAACTTTTGCTGTATTAGTTCAGGGGGTGGGACCCTGAGAAATGGGCTGGGAGCTGCTGACTAGGCTGCTTGATTCCAGCAAAGGGCGGAAGCCCACTTTGATTCTGCGAACCCAGCTCTCAGTGAGAGTCAACGCTATCTTGGGTGAGTGTGTCCAGCAGTCTCCCAATATCCCCACCCTCATAGCCCAGTTGGTCCAGTTTCTTTCAGGCCTGTGCAAGACTGGACAGAGTAGATTGGAGACTGAATGTGCCCCCTCTTGCCCTCCCCTGACCTCTCCTCCCAGGGCCAGGACTAATGCCACAACTAGACTGTGGTGGTGGCAGTAGTGGGAGGTACCCAGAGTCAGGGACTAGAGAATACTAGAATCTTCTTTGGTGGGAGGTTGTGGTTGTGTTCTAGAGGAGGAGGACTGTCACCTTAAGGGTTTCATGCCTACCTACCCCTTGCAGAAAAACTGTATGGGTCCAGTGGCCCTGAGCTCCGCCGTTCCCTCTTCTCACTGAAGCAGATCTTCCAGGTGAGGCTCAGAGGTGGGCTGGGGGGTGGGTGGCCAGCCCAAACCTCCCTAAAATCCCCTGTGGTGCCACTAGGAAGACAAGGACCTGGTGCCTGAATTTGTGCACTCAGAGGGACTGAGTTGCCTGATTCGTGTGGGTGCTGCTGCTGACCACAACTACCAGAGCTACATCCTTCGAGGTCAGCCCCACTCCTTCCCCATGACTTCTGCCCCCACGACCCCCACCTCTGCTGACCTCTTCCATCCCTGTGTCTGCAGCACTGGGCCAGCTGATGCTTTTTGTGGACGGGATGCTGGGGGTGGTAGCCCACAGTGAGACAGTGCAATGGCTGTATACATTGTGTGCCAGCCTGGTAAGTGACCCTTTACCCAGTCATGAACCCTTCTTCCATTGCTTATCTGAGCCTCAATTTCCTCTTCTGCAAAGTGGACTAAAATGGAGCAAGTCTAGGGCTCCTCTAAGCCTAGAAGGCTTTTCTGGGCCTAGCCCTGGAGCCAGGTCTTTCAGCCTAGACTATTCTTTCTAGGTCTAACCCCCGGGGCCCTTCCCCCTTCCTACAGGAGCTAGCGGAGGTCTGTCCCAAACCCCACTCACTTGTAGTGACATCTTCCCATAGTCTCGCTTGGTGGTGAAGACGGCCCTGAAGCTGCTGCTGGTGTTTGTGGAATACTCTGAAAACAACGCACCACTTTTCATCCAGGCAGTCAACTCTGTGGCCAGCTCCACCGGTCAGAGTCTGTCCCTTCCTCTGCCTCTACTCTGAGCCCTCTCTCCTGCCTGCTCCCTGCCCCCCATGACTACTCCCCTTTCTGTGTGGCAGGTGCTCTTCCCTGGGCTAATCTGGTGACTATCCTGGAAGAGAAGAATGGTGCCGATCCTGAGCTGTTGGTGTATACTGTCACCCTCATCAATAAGGTGTGGGTGGGGATTAGGTGCTAACTATGGGGCTCTGGGGCTGCTGACCTGTAGTCCCCACCAGCCTCTGCCTTGGCTTTCTATCCCTATTCTCCAGACACTGGCTGCGCTCCCAGATCAGGACTCCTTCTACGACATGACAGATGCACTGGAGCAGCAGGGCATGGAGGCATTGGTACAGCGCCACTTGGGCACTGCAGGCACTGATGTCGACCTGCGCACTCAGCTTATGCTCTATGAGGTGAGCCCAGAGTAGGAAAATGGGAGGGAGAGGTGCAGTTCCCCAGCATGCCTACGGGGCTTCAACCACAGGCTCACGCCCTGGCCTACCTCTGCTAGAGCGCCCTACGATTGGAAGATGGAGACTTGGAGGAAGCAGCAGCCACTGCAGCTGCAGGTGGTCGGCGGGAGCGGCGAAAGCCCTCTTCAGAGGAGGGCAAGAGGAGCCGCCGATCTCTGGAAGGGGGAGGCTGTCCTGTGCGCGCCCCGGAATCTGGGTAAGTACGCGCCTTGGTAGCTGGGGAGGGGTGAGTCTGCCAGGCGTGACCCAATCTGCTGACAGGCCCGACCTGAAGTCCCACAGGCTCCGCCTCGCCGATAGGCTCCGCCTCTTCCACCAGTCCTGCCCAGCTGATAAGCCCTGCCTCCAGCCCTGTGGGCCTTGCCTCTGGGCTTGGTACCTTGGTGAACCTTTTTCCTGCCATTTCCGTGGCGCCCTCAGCGGGCAACTCCTGTGAGAGGAGCATCTACAAGTAAGTAGGAAGATAGAGGTGGCTCCCAGAGCCCTATCTCCAACTGTCCCTCCACTTTGTGCCCCTCCACGGGCCCTCAGCCTCCTCTGCCCAAACGCGTGCTTTCTCTCTTTCTTTCCAGACTTCACCAAACTGCTCCCGTTTGGTAAGTGACTGCTGGGTATGGGGTTCGGCTCTGTCTGGACCTCCTCCTGTGGCTTCTCTTTATCTCCTTCCGACATTCCACCTGTTTTTGCCTCTTGTTTTGTCTCCCTACTCCCTTTCTTTCTGTTTCTCTGTCAGTCTTGTTCGGCTCTTTGACTCTCCTGCACCCTGTCCTGCTTCATGTCAGTCTTTCCCCTCCCCTTCCAGTGTCCTCATGTCCTACCTCCTCTACTCCTTCCTCTTCCTCCCAATATCACTGCCTAACCTCTGTGTAAGTGCCAGCAAATGGGCCTTGAGGTGGAACCAGCACCACAATTACCATTTCTTCCTCTCATCCCCCTACCCAGGGCCCCTGAGAGCCCACCCGTCCCCCAGTCCCCTACTGGGCAGGCCAGGCTGGAGTAAGTACAGAGGCCAACCTGCCAGGCCTGCCATGTGCTCAGGGCTTCAGCATTGCTTCCCCAGCAGGGGTTCCACATGCCCCCTAGCAGCCAGAACTGGGGGATTCTCAGACCCTGCTCCTGCCACCAGATTAATGCCTCCATAGTAACCCAAAGAGCAAGCAGTGGGAAAGCAGTTCACTGGGGTCAGAGTAGTCCCGTGCTTCAATAGTGAAACTTTAACAGCTTAGACCAGAAATGGGGATAGGGATACCCAGCTCAGGAACAGGGCAAGGAGGGCATCTAGGGTGCCGTGTGGTATGTGGGTAGTGGAGCAACCTAACGCTGTGGGAAGGGCAGTGACAGGGACCAACAGAGGCTGGAGGGGCCAGAAAGGAAACATTGGATAGCATAAACTTAAGTGCCTACCCTTTCTGCAGGCAGGCAGGCTATAGGGCTCAGAAGCTGCCAGACAGGCCAAAGGAGGGATAGCCATTCCCTTCTGCTCAAAAGTTCCTTATAAAGTCAGGATAGTGAACAAGAAAGTTGCAAGTTAGATGTTAAGTAGAGTTTTTCCCTGTACTTTGACATAGGAATGTTGGGTTGGCACTACTAATTCCCCAGATGTGGAGAGTTGAAAAGGGGCTTGCCTTGAGGGGACAGGGGTCTGCTCAGCGCATGGACTATTCCCTGTGCCTGTGTGTGCCTGCAATTGGGGGCAGTGTCCAGGAGCTCAGCAAGGCATGTGTATCACCCTGGGATGCACTTGTGTCAGACACCATCACTGACAAGTATCTCCCCTCAGAGCCCGGTTCCTGGAAGGTGTGGCAGCAGCAGAAACAGAGAAGCAGGCTGCATTGGCCCAGGGCCGGGCAGAAACACTGGCTGGGGCCACACCAGATGAGGCTGATGGACCCCCAGGTGAGTAGACAGGTGGGCAGAATCCAGAATCCCACCCTTATTGTGCATAGAGGGCAAGATGCCAATAGCCACTTCTTTTTCTAGGCATCCGGGAACTATGGGACTCCTCAGAGCCAACCCCTGCACCCAGAACACCCCAGAGCCCTGTCCCTCGTGTCCTGCTCCAGGCCCAGCGGAGCCTTGAGCTGGAGCCTAAGGAACCAGTGGTGCCACCAAGCCCCAAGGCTGAGCCCATCCAGGAGCTCCCAACCCATACACCAAAGCTCTGCATTGGGGACCTGGACTTCTCAGATCTGGGGGAGGATGAAGACCAGGACATATTAAATGTAGAATCTGTGGAGGCCGGGAAAGGGGCTCCACCCCCACCTCCCCCACTTCCCCTGCACTCTGGAGGCTCCCCACCTCCTCCCCCTCCACTTCCCCTGCACTCTGGAGGCCCCCCACATCCTCCTCCCCCACCTCCATCCTCCTGCCCACCACTTCCCCGCTCAGCACCCGATGGCCCAGCCCTCCCCACCAAGAGGAAGACTGTAAAACTCTTCTGGCGGGAGCTAAAGCTGGCTGGGGATCATGGGAAGTCTGGAAGCCGCTTTGGGCCCTGCACCACCCTGTGGGCCTCCCTGGAGCCTGTCACAGTGGACACAGCCCGGCTGGAACACTTGTTTGAATCCCGAGCCAAGGATGTACTTCCCTCCAAGGTAAATACACCAGAGATGGGGAAAATCAGAGTTCAATAAATAGTCCCTCATCTCCCACATGGGGAAACCAGGATAAAGAGAGGAAAAGGACTTGTCTTGGGCTCTCTTAATAAAGTATGGACAGAGCCCTAACTAGAATCTCAGCTTATCCCAATGTTTTATGTGTCCTGGGTTCCCATTTGTAGGATCATTAAGCCATTCAGAGGAATACCTTGGAGTGCTCTCAACTTTGCTGCCCCAGCTAGTCCTTTCCCCAATCTTTCACTGCTCTTCCCCCCATCTTGTAGAAAGCTGGTGAGGGCCGCCGGACAATGACAACAGTGCTGGACCCCAAGCGCAGCAACGCTATCAACATTGGCCTAACCACTTTGCCACCTGTACATGTCATTAAGGCTGCCTTGCTCAATTTTGATGAGTTTGCTGTCAGCAAGGATGGCATTGAGGTGGGGATACCCAATGGATGTGAAAGGGAGATGGGAGATCTGGCCATCTTACTGACATTTCCAGTCCCTCTGGTGGTAGGAATGGGCTTAACATATCTGCAGGGCATTTGCCAGACCCTGGGAAATGACTGAAGGAGGAGTGAGAGATGACTAAAGGAGCATGAGGCCTCAAGCTAACACTGTGGGGCGTCGGTTGCATCCTCAGAAGCTACTGACCATGATGCCCACGGAGGAGGAGAGACAGAAGATTGAAGAAGCCCAGCTGGCCAACCCTGATATACCCCTGGGCCCAGCTGAGAATTTCCTAATGACTCTTGCCTCTATTGGGGGCCTGGCTGCCCGCCTACAACTTTGGGCCTTCAAGCTGGACTATGACAGCATGGAACGGGTATTTGAGTCATAAGGTGGGACAGGTAGTGGGGACAGGTAAGCATGATGACCATGAGTCTAAAGCCCTTGGTTCTCCTACACCAGGAAATTGCAGAGCCACTATTTGACCTGAAAATGGGAATGGAACAGCTGGTGCAGAATGCCACCTTCCGCTGCATCCTGGCTACCCTGCTGGCTGTGGGCAACTTCCTCAATGGTTCCCAGGTAAGTGAGAGCACAGAGGATTAGAGGTCAGGGCTCTGGAGCCAGCCAGGCCCTGGCTCAAATGGAGTCTTTCAGAGCAGTGGTTTTGAGCTGAGCTACCTGGAGAAGGTGTCTGAAGTGAAGGACACGGTGCGCCGGCAGTCGCTGCTGTACCATCTCTGCTCCCTGGTGCTCCAGACCCTACCTGATTCCTCCGATCTCTACTCAGAAATCCCTGCCCTGACCCGCTGTGCCAAGGTTAGCACCAGCAAAAGATTCAGTTAAAATGGGCTGGGGCACAAGCGAGCATTTCTTCCTTGGGTTGGCTCCTCCCCCTTTTCCCTATTTGGGCTGTGCTAGGGTGTGCTCCAGCTACAGGTGTGTGAACTATACTCTGCCTCTCTTGGCCAGGACACACCTACTCAGTCTTTTGAGTCTCAGTTCAGCTGCCACTTCCTCCAAGAAGCCTTCTGTCTCTGTTGCATCAAATGGACTTGTCTCATATATTAGATTGAACTTTTGGAGAGCAGAAGACAAATGTTAGTTGTGTCCCTAGGCCCACAATGGCCAGTCTGGCAGAGGCAGCCTCAGGCAACCTGTTACCTTTGGGGTAACAGCTCATGTACCCACTTGCTTTTCCAGGTGGATTTTGAGCAACTGACTGAGAACCTGGGACAGCTGGAGCGCCGGAGCCGGGCAGCTGAGGAAAACCTGAGGAGCTTGGCTAAACATGAACTGGCTCCAGCCCTGCGTGCTCGTCTCACCCACTTTTTGGCCCACTGTGCCCGCCGTGTTGCCACACTGAGGGTAGTGCACCGCCGTGTTTACAACAGGTAGGGGTATGGGCCCCAAAGAAGCAAGACTGCCACCACCATCTCTCAAAGGGCAAGCAGGACTGTCCATCCCTCCCCCACTCCAACCTGCCTAGGTTTCATGCCTTCCTGCTCTACCTGGGCTACACTGCACAAGCAGCCCGTGAAGTGCGCATCATGCAATTCTGCCACACGCTGCGGGAATTTGCCCTGGAGTATAGGACTTGCCGTGAACGAGTACTGCAGCAGCAGCAGAAGCGAGCCACTTACCGTGAGCGCAACAAGACCCGAGGACGCATGATCACTGAGGTAGTTACCCTTCTGAGTCTTGACTGCCACCCCTTGGTTTCTTTCCCCTACTCTCAGCTCATCCTTTTCCCATCCTCAGACAGAGAAGTTCTCAGGTGTGGCAGGGGAAACCCCCAGCAATCCACCTGTCCCAATGGCTGTGGGGAGTGGACCAGGACAGGGTGATGCTGACAGTCATGCCAGTATGAAAAGTCTGTTGACCAGCAGGCCGGAGGACACCACACATAGCCGCCGCAGCAGAGGTAGACCTATAGCTGCTGTGGGGAATGGGTAATAAGGCCACCTTGACCTGACCTCCCTATCTGGTCTCCCACAGGTATGGTCCAGAGCAGCTCCCCAGTCATGCCGCCAGCAGTGGGACCTTCCACTGCACCCTCTGAAGAATCCCCAGGCTCCAGTTTACCCAGTGACACATCAGATGAAATCATGGACTTGCTAGTGCAATCAGTGACCAAGAGCAATCCCCGAGCAGCTACAGCTCGAGAAAGGAAGCGTTCCCGTGGCAACCGTAAATCTTGTGAGTACCCACCATAAGTCCACTGCTTGCCCGAACCCCATCATCCCCCTCCAACCCTACTCTGTCCCTACAGTGAGACGAACACTGAAGAGTGGACTTGGAGATGACCTGGTGCAGGCGCTGGGTCTGAGCAAGACTCCTGGCCTGGAAGTGTGAAGGTGCTGCCTCAGGAAATCTAGCTGGATCCCAGCCTGCAGCATAAGAGACTACAGAGCAAGGAGAACCCAAAGCAAAATTCTGGTCCCAGAACCCAGTGTCCAGGGACTGACCAGTACCTTAAGCAGTATTAGGTGTGTGTGTGTGTGTGTGTACGCGCGTGCACGCATGGGCTCATGTGTGAGCTCCCTACTTGCCGCAAAATAAAGTTTTCAGAGCTAATTCCAGAGCCTTTTTCCTTTCAATGTCTCCCCAAGCTGAGCCTGTAGCAAGAGGGAAATACCATACGACTAGTTCTTCCTGCTTTGTCCCTTATTAACTCACACACACACCCATTAGCCACATTCTAAGACATTTATTCAACAATTCTATACCTCAGGCTGCTTTTGGCCTGGACTAGGCTCTCATTGCTCCAGGCACTGAGGCCATGCAACCCAGTGCCCAGGAGCCTATGGCCACAATTTCAATGGCTATAGCCGCTTCATCTGCCGCCGCTCCTGTCGGCGCTGCCGTTTCTCGTTGTGCTCCGGTGCTGGGGTGCCACTGTCTGCTGTGAACCAGGGTCCCAGCACATTCACCCATAAGAGATAAAGGGCCCGGCCTGGAGCCTAAGAGAAAAGACAACTTGAAGTTGGGTGCAAAAAATGAAGGATAGGGAAGGTTAGATGCCTTTTTCAAGGAAATCCTCAAGCCCACATACCAGAAGCCAAAAGGACCAGATATAGAGGGAGAAGCAGCTCAGAACCTGCACAATAGCTGTCAGCAGGATCACATCCTTAAGGTGCCTGTGGATAGAAGGGAGGTTGCCAAAGACAGTAAATGGGCCCCATTTTGTTTTCCTTCCACTTTCTTCAAGTTGCAGATAGCTGTGAGCCTTAGGTTCTCTGGGCCCCAGTGCCCCAGCCCTGGGGCCGCTCACCTGGGCTGGCGGTGGGGGACACTCACTCTGCCATGCCCTGTTCCATGTTGAGGTCCATGCCACCATCCATCAAGGCCCCATCTTCAGAGAAGGCTGCCCGAGCCATCGAGCTCATAGAGTGGTAGCTGGCCCCATATACTGCCAAACTAAAGCCAAGGGCCATCTGCAGAGCGAGAATAGGATATCAAAACCAACCACTGGACCTATGCACTTATCCACTTTCCAGGATGAAGATACTTACCCAGGCCCAAAACGAGGCAGATGAGTAGAAGACAACCAAGGTCACAAGGCAGTAAATGGCCTACAAACAAACAGGATCAGGCTGGGGTCAAATGATGCTTTAAACCATGGGCCTCCCACAACTGTACCTAAGAACTAGGTCAGGCTATGGGCAGAACCAGATGCATGGCTAGACAAAGATTCTACCACTGAGCTACACTCCCCAGTCCCCTCTCATTTCTTTTTGAATGTACTTCTTTGGAGCCTTAGCTGTCACCACCACTCCTCACCAGAGCTGAGTACTGCGGAGCTACGTTGAGAAGAAAGGCAGATACTTACGTTGGCCCCCAGTATGATCCTCAGATAGAACTTTAGGGTCTCTCTGTTCTCTTCAAATATCTGCTTCTTCCCTCTGGTGCCCACTTTGCCCTTGGGCTGCAGAGGAAATATGAGATGCCGTCAGAGCTCTTCTCAGCCCCTCACTTCCTCCACCACCCTGGTTAGCTACAGTGTCCCAGCTGCATCTCAGCCAGGTTCCCCACGGTCCCTGGGATGTCCACTCCTCCTCCAGTCCATACTGTCTAGAGCTGACACCATCTTTACAGCATCCCCAGCTTCAATTGCTTCCTGCTGGTCCTGAACAATCGAACGCTAGGCTTTTGCCTTCTCCAGCTCCCCCAGCAAGGCCCAGCTTTGGGCTGACAGCACCTCGAGGGCACTCTTGAGTGGGGTTACATGGTACCTCTCTCGGGCTTCTACTGGATTGCAGATGTGAAAATAATGGCGAAATAACACACCCCCTCTGGTACTAGTTTTGGTGTGGTCCTACGCCGCCATCTCTGTCTCCCTTCAACACCCCACTCACTCTAGTATAGTCTACTCATTGGATAGCGCCCTCCTCTGGCCCGTCCCGCATCCCTTGATGTCCCTCTATTTTCATTCTCTAGGCCGCCGGAGAGATTTGCCCATGTGGACCCCGCCCTACCCGTCCTCCTTACCGCCATGGTGCGACGCAAATACCCAGGCAGGGAAACAAGGGCGAGCGAACCAAACCAGACGGTGGGTACCACATCGGCAACGCTTGCACTTCCGGTGCAGACCAAAATCGTCAGATCATGGACGGAAGCGGGACTCACTTCCTTTCCCAAGTCCCGCCCCCAGAACTAACGGAACTACATTTCCCAGAAAGTCTTGCGCGGGGGCGGAGGCGGCAGGGATGCGATGGCGGAGTCGCTGCCCCTGGAGGTGAGAAGAAGCCGCCCTCCGGCCTAGCTCCGGACAGGCCCCGCCCTTGGGGTCCCGAGCTTTGGGGAGGGACTGTCAGTAAGCTCGCCTTGCGCCTTCCGCCTGGCGGAAACGACCCGCCCGGTGGATCCCAGGACCTGCAAGCTCTGGGTAACGGCCCCACTTTTGGGCCACTCTATCCCCTTAGCTTGGGGAACCGTCCTCTCCTTCCCAATCGGCCCCAGGAGATGCCTGCTCTGTCACCTTAGCTAGGACAGATTTCTGCCCATCCCCTTCGTTTCAGATTGCCGTCCCCTCCCCCTCAGTTCTGGAAGATGTCTGCTCCATTCCATCGTCCCTGAAGGGTAACCGATCTTATCCCCGTTGGCCCCTTGGGTTGCTCACTCCACTTCCTTCGTCCGCTCTCCCGGGCAGTGGGAAACAGACTATTCCCTCCCCATCAATTCTGGGAATGGTCGCTGAGGTTCTTTAGCAAAGACAGGCCTGCTACCCGGCCCCTAGTCCCATAGTGATGGCGCCCCTACCTCTTTCACCCCATGGACTGTTTGCTTCTTCTTAGCCAGGGGCAAGACCACTCTGCCTTCTGCCTTCCTGGGCCAGAAGGTAACAGGTTTTGTCTCCAGTGCCAGTGGTATCTTGGAATGGCCTCTCCATCCCTTTTGCCCTGAAGATTGCATCCCCCTCCCACCACCCATAGGAAACTGGCTACTCTTTCCCATCACTGCTGGACTGCTCCCTCTCAGCAAAAATAGGCCTGCTCCCAGTTCAATGAATATTCTGCAACTGTATCCATTTCTTCCTTGGCCCCAGAGGATATCCATTTTTGCCCATAGATCCCGTGGATTTTCCGTTGTATCTCTAGAAGCTGCTTGGTATGTCTAGTAGCCCCTTGGGATGGGATTCATCCCATTCTCTAGTCTCTCTATAAAGACCACCTTTCTAAGCTTAATTAATCATGTCCTCCACTCCCATGATCAATTTTTTCCCCTCCCTTTGCTCCTGGAGTTAGCTGCTAGCTGTTTAGCTTAGGAGACAGGATGGCCACTATCTTAGCTCAGCAGCTTCCCTGCTTCCCCCTAAGGATAGGAGCTTGGTCATTCCCAGTCCCTGTCAGTACTCTCTTCCCCATGCTTCCCCTCCCTAACCCAGGCTGTACTTCAAAGTCATTCTCCTCTCAGTAATCATCTGCTTTATCTCCCTATCCCTTCCCTGAGCAAATCTTTGGTGAAAATAGAGGTAGAGGACTGCCTATCCTTACTATAATCCTGTAAGTATTGACAGAGCATCTCATATATGTTCAGCATCTGAGAAGGGAAGGAGAAATAAGAGTGGAGTAGTGAAATCAAGCTTAAGGAATGACAACCCAAGAAAGAGGCCCACAAGACATGCTGTGTTTGTAGGGCAGTAGAAAGGATGAATCAGGGAAGCTCTGGGACCAGTGGACCAGATCAGGCATGGAGACCTGGCAGTTCTGCCTCAGGAGTGGAGATTTTTTCCTGAGAAGACTGAATAACCCTGAAGGTTTCCATCAGGAGTATGCTGAAACAGGAAACAGGTTTTGTTTTGTTTTGTTTTGTTTAGGACAGTTAACCTTGTGACAGTACAGAAGGGATTAGCAAAGTTGAACTTGAAGGTAAGGTCAAGATCGTGGAAGGAATCCAGGTCTGGGGTGATGAAGATCTTAGCTGCTATAGTGGTAAAGTTGTAAAGGTAGAAATATTAGTAACAGTAATCCAGCAACCATTTATGGATCATCTAGTCCCTATAAGACTATGATCTAGATTTTTTTAAATGTCTGTTTCATACATACAGAAACTGAAGTTCAGAGAGGTCAAGTACACTGCCTGAAGAGACACAGCTAGGAAGTAATGGAGCTGGGATTTGAATGAGTCTTGGTTAGTGTTTCCTAAAGCCTCTATTTTATACTTGTATTTTGAAATAAGGGATAGAAGAACATGAGTCCAAAGTGTTACCAGGACCTTCAGATGGGGTGCACTATTGGCATTAAAGGGGAAAGTTGGACTGAAGGCAAAATATCAATTAAGGTGATGGTGAGTCATTTGGGAAGATAGTTGGCAATACTGGACTTGCACTTGGTACGTAGGACAATATGAGGTTCTTGTTGGTTGTTTATGTATGAGTAAACTGAAGATCAAAAGACCCAAGTGTGAGGCCTGGGAGTCACAGAAGAATCCAGAAGCAGGCCAAAAAGAATGCTGGGCTGAGGCCTAGAAAACAATGTTACAGGTCTCAAGAAAGGAAGATTTGAGAAGGAAAAAAATAGCTAATAAATTGTTCTTAGCCTCACAAGTGACCCTTTTCCAGTCCCCTTTAGAGCATCCAACCTCACCACCCCAGCCTCATAGAGTATAGATGGAAGGAGAGCCAGAGGCTCCCAGGGTGGGTCTTGCTGGGATCATTTCTTTTTTTTTTTTTTTTTTTTTTTTAGAGAGAGGGGAGAGAGAGAGAGAGAGAGAATTTTTAATATTTATTTTTTAGTTCTCGGCGGACACAACATCTTTGTTGGTATGTGGTGCTGAGGATCGAACCCGGGCCGCACGCATGCCAGGCGAGCGCGCTACCGCTTGAGCCACATCCCCAGCCCCTGGGATCATTTCTTAATAGCTGGTTAAGAAGGCAAGTTGGCATTGGAGAATTTGGAAAGAGTGAGTGTCCCAGAGCTGAACTTGTGAGGGCAGGAGGAGGAAGTGGGGCTTCAGAGAATCAAAGGAAGATATTTGACTTGCCGTGTTCCAGATCTATGCAAGACACTGTGCTGTTACTTAATTCTCACAGAAACCCATTTAAGTCTCATTACATTGCCATTTTATAGATAAAGAAAACAAGGATCAGAGAGATCATTAACAGATTAGGGATTTGAAACTAGGTTTATATGGCCCCAATATCCCAGGCTTTTTCTATTAAACTGGGCAGGAAGTTTGATTTTTACCAGTTAGTATAAGTGTGCATCCAGAGAGGGCTCAGGAAAGTTTTACTCACAGTGAAGATGCCTGGAAGTTGGAGAGGGGAAGTGAATACTCTGTGAAACTTCAGATCCAAAATGAATCCACTGTGCTATCAGCTAGAGTAGGTTCCAAAGGACCCCCCAGCTCTAACAGCCCCAATGCCCTGTCTTTTTCCCTCAGATGCTCACGTATATTCTGAGCTTCCTTCCTCTGTCAGATCAGAAAGAGGCCTCTCTCGTGAGTCGGGCTTGGTACTGTGCAGCCCAGAATGCCCTTCGGGAGGTAAGGTACCCACCCACCTGACCCATTCTCAGCTGTCTGTCACTTCAGCTTGCTCACAGTCCTGTTCATATGTCATCTATCCATCCATCCATCCATTCTGATGTACTCATACGTCCATGCATACTGGGCTTAGGACTGGGGTTATACAGATGAATAAGATAGTTTTCTAAGGAGCTCATAGTCCCATGCAGGAGAAAGACAAGTAGCATGAATGATCATGATATCATGTGCAAAGTGTTGTGGCCCTGGCATGGAAGGGTGCAACAGGGACCTGAAGAAGGATATGCAAATGAGGTTGACCAGTAATTCCAGGGAAGGCCTCCTTGAGGAACAGGGTGAAGATGAAGGTTGGTTTTCTCGGACCAATAACAGCACAGATAGACACCAAGATGTGGAATAGTCCTGGAAATGACCACACAAGTTCCATGTAATTGGAACTGAGATACATATGGGAGATGAGACTAAAACGGAGGCAGACTGTAAGCTGACAGATGTGCCAGACAGCAGAGTTGGGTTTTCTCCTGATTACCATCTTGAGCCCTTTAAGGAATGTTAAGGCAAGCGAGTGACAGTTTGTGACTGTATGTTAGAAGCTCTGCAGTACAGATGGACTGGAGAGGGCAAGCTTGAAAGTAGGGAGGCAGCCTCGCCAGGACATAAATGCAGACCTCTTACTAGTTTGAAAGGCAAACAATAATAGCTCTTGGCACTGATTTCTTTTATGATCAGTGAGGTTGAACAGTTTTTCTCATTAGCTTACTATTTGTATTTCCTTCTTTTTTTGTTTGTTTGTTTATTCATGTTCTTCATCCTTTTAACTGCTAGAGTCTTAGTATTTTTCTTACCCATTTGTATGAACTTCTTATACATTAAAGAGATTAATTCCTTATATATTTATTGAAATATATTTCTAATATGTTTGCCTTTTATTTTGATTGGTAGATATGTGTTTTTATTTAAGAGATGCAGAAATAAGTTTCTGTGTTGTTGTTTCTCAACATTGCTTTTCTTTTTATTTCTTCCATTGTTGTTTAAACGTAAAGATCCCTTGCCTCCTCTGAGATCTGATAAATATGCCCTCATTTTTCTTCTTTTTCTCAAAATAGACATTATTTCTTAGAGCAGTTTTATGTTGACAGCAGATTATTTCTTCTGTTTTATGATTTGAATTCTTATTGGTAAAATTTATTTTCATTTATGTTATAAGAAGCTAAACTGATTAATTTTCAAATAGTCCCAACACCATCTTCCCCTTCTTAGGTTGGAACCCTCACCTGTTACATAACAAAACGTATGTATTAAGTAGGGTCTGTTGTCAAATTTTCTATCCAATGTCAGTGATTTTAGTATCTGAGGGTATCTGACTTTCGACTTATTGAAAAATTGAAGTGTGAGATATTTAGATAGTGCAATCCAGTTAGTAGTTCTGAGTGAGGAATTTAAGAGAAAGGTCTGGGTAATGAGTATAGAATTGGGTGTCATTAAAGAATTGGATAGGGGCCGGGTGTAGTGGCTCATGTCTGTAATTCCAGTGACTTGAGAGGCGTGGAAGATCACTAGTTTAAGGCCAGCCTCAGCAACTTAGCAAGGCCCTAAGCAACATAAAGAGACCCTGTCTCAAAATAAAAAATAAAAAGGGCTGGGGATATGGCTCAGTGGTAAGGCACCCCAGGGTTCAATCCCCGGTACCAAAAAAAAAAAAAAAAAGAAAGAAAGAAATAAAGAATGCATGGATCTGGGGGTGTAGCTCAGTGGTGGAACACACTTACTTAGTATTTGTGAGATCCTGGGTTCTATTTTCAGCAAAACGAAAATTTTTAAATGGATAGAAATGAAACCACAGATCTGAGTAACCTCCCCCAGGGAAAACATGAAGAGCCAGAGAATAGCAGGCAGGACATAGCAAATGCTCCAGCGGGAGGATGCCAGTCCAAGGCACAGCAAGGAAGAGACATCTCTATTGAAGTGACTGAGGAGATTCCAAAGAGGAGGGCATAGAGTCCAAGACAGGAGAGCTTTAAAGGATCAGGTGGATGATTAGTGGTGTCAAATGCCATAAAGAGTTCAGAAAATTTTTTAAAAATAGTGTCCATAACATTTGATAACCAAGGGACTACCAGTGATTTCAGCAATATTTAGTATCTAGTGGGGAGGAAAAGCCAGGCAAGCTGAAGAATGAATGAGAAAAGAAAGGAAGTGTAGATAGAGAGTGACCTCATTTGTAAGAAACTTCCCCTTGGAAGAAAGGAAATAAATTGGGCAGAAACAAGAGGTTGAGGTGGACTTGACAAAGTAATTTTGATTAGGAGAAATGTCAAATGTGTCAAATGAGGGAGAAAGTCCATAGAGGAGGGATATATGTAGGCAGGAGAGAGATTAGGAATAGTGGATGCCACCTCACGTGGTAGCAGGGATAGGCTTCAGTGCACTAGGCTTGGTCTTGCTTAAGAGGCAGAGATGCCACCCCTTCCTGAGGAAGCAGAGCCATGGGGATGGAGGAAGTTCCTCAGAAGCATCTAGTTCCTTAGTGGCCACTTGGCTTGATGAGTTTTGGGGCCAAATTGTCATAAGATAGTGAAAAGAGAGAGAGAGGCCAGGGCCTCAGCAAAGGACTTTAGAATAGTCACAGGGCAAAAGGAAGACTGAAAATTATCAGAGACCCACTCACATGTTTCTGTTTGTGTCAAGCACTGTGCTGGTCACTGAGGAGGCAGAAGTGAGGAAGATGTGGTGCTCTGGAGTTTGGGAGGGGGAGAAAAACACAAGCAAAAAGGGACTAGGGTGTTGCATTTGGAGTCTGTGCAAGGCAAATGGGGGATGCAGAGAAAAGATCCAGAAAAGAATTCATGGAGAAGAAGACACTCAGCCTGGAACTCAAGGTGGGGATAGAGCTGGGGGTATAGAGTACTTGCCTGGCACCTGGGATGACCTGAATTCAACTCCCAGCACCACAAAAAGAGAAAGAGGAATAAATATTTGCCAAATAGACAAATAGGAGTAGGTGAGGGGTGAGACCCATCAAAACACAAAGTAGCTGACTGGAAGCATGGCAGGGTAAGACAGTGGTCAGAAGTGGGAATTCCCAGAGCTGGGCTAGGAGAAAAGGAGAGTGGACATGCGGAGAGGTGGGCTGAGTTAGGCTGCCTTCTGATACAGAAGGGTTTGAATGACAGCTAGGAAGCTTAGCCTCTCCTGTGGATGGGGGGTCCTGGCAGAAGGTTTGAAGAGCACAGTCAGATTTGCTTTTTGGTAGGGGTCATCTTGGTGAAAAGATCAAAGATGGTTTTAGAGTCAGAGACACTAGAGGCTAGAACTGTGGTGAGAAAAAAGCTTCCGTGACATATTCCTAACAGACAATAAGGGAACCCAAACTAAGGCAGAAGCAGTGAGATTGGAGCAGAAAAACATACCTCAATATATCAAATAAATGGAATGGAAGAGACTTTAATCATTATGGATGTGAGAGGTGAGGGTACCTTAGTACAGGGAGGTAACAATTTAGGAGGAGGATTAGCAGTAGCTCATACCTGTAATCCTGGCAACTGGGGAGGCTGAGAAAGGAGGATCACAAGTTTGAGGTCAGTCACAGCAGCTTAGAAAGATCCTGTCTCAAGTTGTTAAAAAAAAGGACTGGGGATGTAGCTCAGCGGTAAAGCACTCCTGGGTTCAATACCCAGTACCAATAATAATAGTAGTAATAATAATGTCAACAATAACAAAATAATAATAATTTGAAAAGAATAGCCTGGCACAGTGGCACACACTTATTTATTTATTTATTTATTTATTTTTTTAAAGAGAGAGGGAGAGAGAGAGAGAGAACTTTTCAATATTTATTTTTTTAGTTCTCGGCGGACACAACATCTTTGTTTGTATGTGGTGCTGAGGATCGAACCTGGGCCACACGCGTGCCAGGCGAGCGCGCTACCGCTTGAGCCACATCCCCAGCCCCAGTGGCACACACTTATAATCCCAGTGACTCTAGAGGCCAGCCCCAGCAGCTAGACCCTCAGCAACTTAGCAAGACCCTGTTTCAAAATAAAAAAGAACTGGTGATGTAGCTTTTAGTAAAATGCCCTTGAGTTCAATCCCTAGCACCAAAAAAAAAAAAAAAAAGTGGAAGAGGAGAGTTGGGGATACAGTGGTAAATTCAGATTTGGGCATGTTATCTATAACATGGGGTTATCTAGAGCGAAGTCCACAAAGCAGTTGGCTCCTAGGGCCTGGGATTCAGGAAAATGATGTAGATCAGAAAGAAAGTAGTTAGGGCTGGGGATGTGGCTCAAGCGGTAGCGCGCTTGCCTGGCATGCGTGTGGCCCGAGTTCGATCCTCAGCACCACATACCAACAAAGATGTTGTGTCCGCCGAGAACTAAAAAAAAATAAATAAATAAATATTAAAAAAAAAAAAAAAAGGAAAGAAAGTAGTTAGAAAGATTGCCCCATGGGGTGAAGTATATTATGCCCAGGGGCACACAGAAGAGGACAAAGATTGTGTATCCTCTGACATACATGTGCCACTAATACACTTGCTTGTCCATGACACATGCATGCTATCAGGTGAGACAAACCAGAAGGAACTCACTAATCTGTGGACTGGGTCTGCCATCCAGGTACTAACTAACGTCCAAGATCAGGCATATTCAGGGTGATATGGATATGGACTGGACTGGGTCTCTCTTCTTTGGTGAGAAGAGACCCCCAAAGCAGAAGCAGGCTGGAAAGTTACAGGAGAGCCAGGAAGGCAGTCTCAGAACCCCCACTAGGAAGTAGTGTCAAGGGGAATGGCTCCTGACCACCCATACCAGATGGCATGGCAAAGAGGACACCGAGAAGGAACTCCAGGATTGTTGGTGATCTTGCTGGAGGGAAGCTGTTGCCAGGAATGGGTGACTATGTGGGGGCTGTGGTAAAGAGTTAATGAATGAGGCAAGGGAGAACTAGATGGCCAGATATAGATGTGGGTGTGCCCTTGTGCCTCCAAGGGCTTGACTACAAACGGAGAAATAGAAGTGAGGAGAGGATAAAGGGAGCTTGTGTGATTTAAGACTGTTGTTATTTATGGGTTCTGAGGAAGGAGCAGTAGAAAGGCATAAGTGAAGGTGGGAATAACTTAGCAGACCAAAAGAAGGGGGTTGACTACAACCCAAAGGACAGTAGAGGGAGGCAGTTGGTGGACATGACAGGGAAAGGGGAGAGACCTTGCAACTGATGGCTTTGGTTTCTTTTTAAAGCAGAACAGGTCATCTCTGAGAAGGTTCAGTGACGGGGGTCTGCTGCAGGAGGCTCAGAGATGAAGATGGTGGACTTGGGGAGAACTCTTGTGGGGACATGAAAGGAGGGAGGATGGAGGAGGCTTATGCTGGGGGTGTAGGAAAGAGGGAATACCCTGGCTTTCTCTGTAGCATTCTGTATCCCCAGCATAGACTCCAAAGAGGCAGTTGGCCTCATCATCTGTGGCCAGGCAAGGAGAGCAAGCTCAGCAGTGTGAGGGAGGCAAGGCAGTAAGCCCTGAAGAGGAGCAGTGGAGGGGTAAGACTCATAGAGGCCAGTAAAGGAGAAGAGGGCAGAGGAGGCAGAGGGGGCAGTCAAGCCCCTGGGTATAGATGAAGTGGAGGAGGAGCAGGGAGGAAGAGAGAAGGAAGCTAGGGTCAGCAGCTGGAATCCTGGAGTCCACCAATATAGCACAGGGCTGCTCCAGCTAACCAGAACCTCCAAAATGTTGATTAAGATTTATTTGGGCCAAATGCAGTGGTGCACGCCTGTAATCTCAGTGGTTCTGGAGGCTGAGGCAGCAGGATTGTGAGTTCAAAGCCAGCCTCAGCAAAAGTGAGGCACTAAGCAACTCAGTGAGACCCTGTCTCTTAATAAAAAACAAAGTAGGGCTGGGGGTGTGGGTCAGTGATAGAGTGCCCTGGCACCCCGCACCACAAAAAGATTTATTTGATACCTCTGCAAAGCTCAGTCCCACCGGGCTGGGGGCACTGGGAGGCCAGGCCACAGACACCTAGGCATCCAGGGCCCTGCCCACACCTCAGCACTACCATATTCCAGAAAACAATCTGCAGAACCCCGTGGACAGGAATCATCTTTCAGAGCCCAGGTGTAGGCAGGTTGATGAGAAGGCAGTGCCCCAGCTACTGTGTTGTGGAAGACACTGGCCTACCAAGGCCAGGCCAGGGCCTGTGTCCTACCAGGCCAGGATAGAATGCTGAATTTAGTGACTTCTTATTCCCCTTGACCTGACCCACTGTTCACTTACTTCCAGTTTGTCTCACTGCAGGCAAGCGTAGCAGCCCACACACACCCAGGCCCTGCCCATGCCCTGGGGAACCCTGATTGCTGCTACTGAGTTGATCACTGTGGAGCAAGAATGAAAAATAGCTCAGCTTCTGCCTTCCACTGTCCTTTCCTGCCCCAGTTGACCTCTCTGCGTGGGGTGGCTGAAGCTGGAGCAAGTGCCCTTGCAGTCTCCCCTCTGACCTCTAGAAGCATCTTCCTGGGCAAAGGAAGAGCTAAAGTTCAGATCCCAGGAGCCTTGCTTTCACATGCTGCCATACTCCCCAAAGAGAGAAATTTCCCTAAAAGGCTCTTCCTGGGCTTCCACACTTAAAGTCCAGCTGACCTCAGGAGCAGGATAGGCCTCTGGGTGAAGGCTTAGAGGCTGCCCCCACCCTACCAATGAAAACAGTATGGGACCACAGTTAGTCATAAGCCTCCTTCCTAATAACTGGAAGTCCTCAGGCCATGCCCTGCCTATTTTGGGGGTGGGTTTTTGCTGCCAGCAGCAGGTGTGGCCTAGCCCTGGGATGACTGCCAGTGCCCTTCCTTGGCTGTCTGTCTACCTTGTTCATAGGGAGGTAGTGGGAAAGGATACATTACTGGCTGCTCAGGCTCTAAGGAGGGGAAAGAGGCTGAGCACTTGTGTCTTCTGGGGGCCTGCAGGGATCTGGGCTTCTCAGTCATATGTGAGTGGTGGGGCAGGTGCTGGCTGAGCCACCTGGCTGCTCCCAGCTCCCCTAGCCCTAGTTTATTCAGCCTCAGACTGACTCATCTCATGTAGGGTTAGGCAGTGGCTGGAGGCATAATTTTCCTTTCTTTTCTACAAACTTCTCTCTATGATCTTTTCATCTCCTTCCCTAGCCTCACACACTGGAATCTCCTTAAATCTGAAAAAGAGACCCAGGCCCTTGGGAGTCCCCACTATCCTCCCACCATAAGGGGATCTGTGGTGAGTGCTCCTTTCACCAGGAAGGACCATGATTTGGAAGTATGGTCTGGAAGGAGAACCTAGCCAATCTATTGTGAGAGAAACCAGGAACTAGTACCCATCTCTATGCATGTTCCTTCCTACCACTGTAGCCTTGGGCAGCTGCCTCTACCTGGGGCAGAACCCACTTAGGAATGGGTTCCATGCTTCCTTGGAGAGTCCTATCAATAAGGTTTTGCAAGAGCCCATCCAGTGTCACTTCTGCCTTTCTCATTTCCTTTGGTGCTGTTCTGTGGGGTACAATCAGGGGACAAAGGCTTGTTTTTATAGTTACTGAAAAGGTATGTATTCTGAGGAGCTAGCTCTCCTGTATTAGGACCTTGTTGATGCTAAAACGAGAGCCTTCTTTTTTTTTTAATTTTTATTGTTGGTTGTTCAAAACATTACATAGTTCTTGACATATCATATTTCACACTTAAGAGCCTTCTTTGAATGCTGTGTGCCTGAAACCTGGGCAAGAGGTAGAGCAACAGGGCTAGAATTTTAAAAGCTAAGCCAATTCCCCACTCTGTTCCTTCCCCTCCCTCTCTTCTCCACAGACCTATTCCACACAAATTGTACTGGCTTCCCCTTGACTCCCTCTGGCACAAGGTCAGGGAAGGTTCATGAAAGACTCTCCCTTAGCCAGAGGCTCCCAAACTCCTATTCAAGTCAACTTATTCTTACCACTTAGCCTGAGCTCATGTCTTGGGTCCCACCCTAGTCCAACTATGCACTCCCATTCTCTCTTCCCTGCTTCTCTGTGGCAGAGCCAATTCAACTTCGTTGGTACCTTTGAGACTTGTTAAATTATTAAATCCAGCCCCCACAAAATGGGAGGCTTATCCTTCCTCACCTGGAGAGAGATGTGTGTTCTAGAGTTGTACCACAGAGATTCTTCGGGGCCCAATTCCAGGCAACCTTACCTATGTTAGTTTGTGCCTGTGTGTGTGTGTGTTTGTGTGCGTGCACATACACAGACACACACACAAAACCCTTTTTGTTGTTGGGTGGTAGAAATGCATACCTGTAATATCAGCTAATTGGAGACTTAGGCAGGAGGATTGAAGGTTTGAGACCAGCTTGGACAACTTAAACCCTGTTTCAAAATATTAGCTGGGACGGGCATGGTGGCGCACACCTATAATCCTGGAGCTTGAGGCAGGAGGATCACAAATTCAAGGCCAGACTCAAGAACATAGGGAGGCCCTAAGCAATTTAGCTCTTAAATAAATAGACCCTCTAAAAATAAAAAATAAAAAGGGCTGGGGACATGACTCAGCACTCTTGGGTTCAATTCAAAATTTTTTTTTTAAAAGCTGGGTGCAATGGCATATTCCTGTAATCCCAACACTTTGGGAGGCTGACACAGGAGGTTTGCAAGTTTGAGACTAGCCTTGGCAACTTAGTGAGATCTGGTCTCAAAATTAAAAAATGAAAAGAACTGGGAATGTAGCTTAGTGGTAGAGCATCCCTATTACTGAAATAAAAGTGGGAGGGGAACTAAGGGTGTAGTAGTTCAGTGTTGGAGTGCTTGCCTAGCATGCATGAGGCCCTGAGTTCAATCCCCAGTACTAAAATAATAATAATAATAATAATAATAATAATAATAATAATAATAATAATACAAACATTCATGTGCCTGAGTGGGTACTGCCCACTTCACTTCTTCCTGTCTTCAGCTGTTCTTGAGGCTCTTTATATGGTCTCTAAAAAGGGGTCATGGGGAAGCTGGTTGCTTAGCTAATACAGTTCTTGGAGTAGGAGGCTGGGTCCATGAATCTCAGGGCTTCCTTCTGAGGTACCAAAGGTTAGGGACCAGCATATTTTGTTCTTCTACCCTGTGTAGTTTCACTGGACTTCCTTCCAAGTCATATCACAGCCCTCCTGCGCTCAGCATGCCAATTCCCCATTCTGTTCCTTCCCCTCCCTCGGCATCTAGCCCTGTCCTTCACCAGCTTTTCAGGCCTGCCCTTGGTGGTCATCTTCAAACCCCAGCAGGACATACCTTCCCAGCTCCCACTTCCTACCCACACTCCCCTCAGCCACACATGACCCTATACCATGGTAGGTCCTCACTGTGGAAAGGCCCTTCCTGACCTGTCATCAACTTCTGGTCAGAGGGCTAACCCCAGGCCTGCTTCTGCCCTTTAGACAAATGTGCGGTACAACATCCCAGTGTCTTCTGCCTCCCTTTTGGCCATCAAGAGTTTGGGTCTCAGGGGCATCTCCTGCATCAGCCTGACCAACCTGGATGGCTCACCAACCTCGCACCTGGTGCTGCAGTCTGTTGCCTACCACCTAGGCCCACACCTGCAGAGCTTGTGCCTGGGTGGGGGCAGTCCCACAGAGGCTTCCTTTGTGGCCCTCATCCTGGGATGCCCAGCTCTGCGCACCCTTGACCTCAGTGGCTGCAACAGCCTCTTCACATCAGGCACACTATTGGCTCAGCCAGAGATGGCCCAGCGTGTCCGGCAGGCATTGAGTGGCCTGCGCGAGCTCAAGCTGGCTTGCCTGCGGAACCTGGCCGATCTCAGCTTCAACCAGCTCAGCAGCTGTGTCCCCAGCCTGGAGCGCCTCTCCTTGGCCTATTGCCACCTCAATTTTGAGCTGAGCCCAGCTCAGGGTTCCATCAACCCCCAGGACTACTCTCCCTCCCAACTCTCCTTCCATAACCTGCTGCGATTTGTGAAAGAGCGAGCCGGCAAATTGCGTGCCCTAGATCTGAGTGGCACTGGCTTACCACCTGAGGCCCTACATTCCCTGGGCCAGGTAGCTGGGCTGCAGCTGCAGGAGCTGAGCCTGCACAGCTGCCGTGACCTTTCCACAGAGGCTGTGGCCACGCTGTGCCGCCAGCAACCAGGTCTTACCTCCCTGGACCTCAGTGGCTGCTCAGAACTGACTGATGGGGCACTCTTGGCCGTGAGCCGTGGCCTGCAGCACCTGCAGCACCTCAGCCTGGGAAAGCTGCAACGGCTGACAGATGCAGGGTGTACAGCCCTAGGGGGCCTGCGAGAGTTGCAGAGCCTGGATATGGCTGAGTGCTGCCTGGTGAGCGGGTGGGAACTGGCCCAGGCCCTGGGCTCGGTGAGTGGAGCTCCACCCCCACTGACCTCCCTCAGGCTGGCATACTGCTCTTCGCTGAAGGTGAGCATACCATGCCCCCCTTCCTCCTAGGGTGGGGCTTGGGGAGCTGGGTCTCTGGCCCCAGGGAGGAATTACCCAGTGTTTATGTCCAAAGAGTAGTAGTTCAAGTTGAATTTGGGTCATAGTCTGCAAGAGGACAAGAGCCTAGGTGGACAGTGCTGCTGGCATGCCTCCCCAGAGCCCATTTGGGGCCCAGGCAGAGTGAGGTCCAAGACACCACAAGTGATCTGGCCCATGATGTGGCCCATCATCTCACATGCTACCAGACTTCTGGCAGGTGACACTCTATCCCCCACTTCAACCCCACAGTTCTGGTTCAAATTCTAGCGGTAGCATATCTGATTGGCTCAGTGAGGGTCAGCTGTCCACCCCTGACCCAATGAGCTATGGTCAGAGTGCTGTCTCAGCTCACCCCTTCAGAAAGGGCAGGGAGAACAAACTGGGCAGCTGCCTTAGAAATTTCCATCTGCTTCCTTCCTGCCCCAATCATTTTGTCCTTTAGCAACCCCCTCTAAATCTCCCACCCTGACAATCTACCCTGTCCATTTCCAAACTTTCAATCCAACATAGGAACCATGTTACTTCTTTCCTAGGACCTTCTGGCAGCTCCCTGTTGCTAGTGGGTAAGAACCTAGGGCAGGCTCTTGCTGATGACCCCACCAAGCCTGGTGGCACAGGAACAAGCTGCTCCTCTGTACTCTCCTCCCTCACTTCCTCCTAGGATGCCTCAATGCTTTCTCTGATCCCAGCACTGGGCCCAAGCCTTAGAGTGCTAGACTTGTCCTCCTGTGTGGCCCTCTCCAATCGGACCCTGCAGGCCATCTGCACCTACCACACCCACCTCTCTGTTCTGCGCCTGGCTTGGTGCAAGGAGCTCCGTGATTGGGGGCTTCTGGGGCTGGAAGAATCAAGTGAAAAGCCTGCAATGTGTCCCCAGGTATGAGGTCCTCAAAGTCAGGAAGGGTGGGATGGTCTGTGAACTCAGCTACTTTCCTGCCTCTCCCTCTAAGATTATTTAAGGGCAAACTCAGGAAGAACCTGAGAAGCAGAGATTTCTCCTCACAGCTATGTCCAGAGCTGGAGTATCAGGCCTCAGGTCCTGAGGATGCTTCTCCCAAGCCACAGAGTTCATCCCTGCTCACACTGCAGGCCCTGCAGGAATTGGACCTGACAGCTTGCAGCAAGCTGACTGATGCCAGTTTGGCCAAGGTGTGGACAGGCTGGGGATCCTGGGGCTGGAGGCAGGGAACTGGGCCAACTCACATTTTGGAAAAAAGTTCCTTGGAGTTCCTTTCTCCTAGGCTTCTGGCTACTCCCTTTACTAAAGGCAGAGAAACTGGAAGGTTTCTGGGCTCCAATATCATGCTCCATCTACCCTATCCTTGCAGGTACTGCAGTTCCCCCAGCTGAGGCAGTTGTCACTGAGCCTACTGCCAGCACTCACAGACATGGGCTTGGTGGCAGTGGCCAGAGGCTGCCCCAGTTTAGAACACTTGGTGCTGAGTCATTGCAGCCACATCAGCGACGAGGGCTGGGCCCAGGCAGCAGGGTACTGGCCAAGGCTGCAGCACCTCAACCTGTCCAGCTGCAGTCAACTCACAGAGCAGTGAGTGTGTATTATGATGCTGAGCAGATGGAGCCAGGTGCAGTGGCTGGGCTGGGACCCCATGCTGCATCAAGCACTCATCTGGTAGTCTCCCCACAGAACTCTGGATACCATTAAGCAAGCATGCAAGCAGATCCGGGTATTGGACGTGGCCATGTGCCCGGGTATCAACGTGGCAGCTGTCAGGCGCTTCCAAGCTCAGCTGCCTCAGGTGACTTGTGTCCAGTCCCGCTTCGTGGGAGGGGCTGACCTGACCCTAACACTCTGAGGCCAGGTCAGTAACCATCCCTGTAACACAGCCTTCTTCATCCCCATAGTCCTAACCTGGGCTCCTGGACCTCGATTATGCCCCAGTTCCTCTTACCTCCTTTTGCTATAGACCTCCTATCTAGGTGTGGTGATGGGACCAACCCAGGGCATCCCAAGAGACTTCCTGCCCCACAGTCAAGCAGCAGTGGCTTTCCAACTACATTTCACTGCCTTGGGCCCATGGGAATGCCAGCTACATGTTGCTGCCACAGGGTTCTGTTGTCCCTGCCAGGAGGCCAGCCCACAGGCAGACTGAGCATGGAGCTGGGGAGCAGCTCCCCACAGGCAGAAGGGATTTTGAGGTTCTACAAGGACAGAGGGTGCACGTGTACTTTCTGCTCCCTCCCCAATTTCTCAGACCTAGAGCATGTGCTCCACCTGCTCCCTAGGCATATTCTTCCAGTACCTATAAGCACTGCAGCAGCCAAGCCACCAACTTTGCTGTAAATCCAAACAAGATTAAAAACTTAAGATTTTACTTCTTGCCTGAAGTTTTCAGATGAAAGGGCCCTTTCCCTCCCTACTAAGTTGACCCAAAGCCTTACAGACACCCTTTTAGTGACTTCAAGGCTCATCCATACTGGCTGAACTCAACCAGGTCCTAGCTTCTTCCCTACCTGGTAGGAAAGTCCAGAGGCCTAAAGGCTTTTCCCAGCACAACCTTCTTAGGTGTGCCTTAAAGCAAACGCACTGTGCCAGGCCAAAGCCCTTGGAGCAATTGATGATGATGCCTGATTCAGTGAGGCCATCTTGAAAAGTGGTGGAAAGAAGGGAAAGAAATAGGACAGCATCTCTGAATAGAGGGTCATTAAAGGTCATCTAGTTTAACCACCTAAATAGTACCAGTGACTTCTCAACAGCAGCTCTGAAAAACATCTGTCAAGCTGACCCTCCATGTGTCCCCATACTTTGTCCATCTTCTTATCAGTTCTAGGAGCAGCTGGCAAATGCTCTTCAAATGCCTACAGGCATTGTGCTTCATGTGGGTTTTCAGAGATGCCAAAGCTCTCCCAGTGCCCAGGCCTTAGGGAGGCAAAAAGCCAACATGGACAGTCCAGTGTACAGGGTATGTATGAACAGAGAAAGAAGCACCTGGAACCACAAGCCTAGGGAACTTGACCTGGAGGGTCAAGGAAAGAATCAAGACAGAAATGGGCAGAAGGGACTTTGGGGTTCCACAATGACAGAGAGTACACATAGGCCCTGATGGTGTTCAGGGAGAATGTCAGTTTGGACCAAGCTCGGAGAACCCTGCAGGCCACAGGCATTCAGTTGGAAGGGCTAAAAACTACTTAAAAACTACATATCTGCTATCCTTGTGGCTCAACTTAGTGCCTACTCATGGTAACTCTTGACTATTAGCCCATAAATAATAGAGAAACACTGAAGAATATAAAGTGTGTGCACCTGTGTGTGTGTGTGTGTGTGTGTGTGTTCAAATCTGATTCAAGAAAACATCTGTAGTAGCAGGTATTGAGATGACTGAAAGAACAAGACTAGAGGCTGGTAGTCAGTAGGTTATTGCCTGATGGTGGCATGGACAAGGGAGTAGAAACATTGAGAAAGAAGAATTGGCAGTATTGGAAGACTAACCGCATCTGGAATCCCTGTCCTCCCATTTCCAACTTGAACTCAAGAGCAAACTGTTTTAAGCATGGTGGAAATCTCTGAATCTAGGCATGGGCATCCTGGCTACCCAAGGATCAAAAGTGTAACTTAGTGGGGCAAATGCTCCCCCAGCATGTTCTCCATAGGAGATGCAATTTCATCTGCTTTCAAGGTGAAACACTGATGGTTAACACTGTTAAACACAATCTTTGAGGAGACACTGGGAAGGAGAAATAATGAGTGGCATGGAGAAGGAAGTCAGGATGGTGGTAGCTTTCAGCCTGCCCTGTGGGTCCCATGGGCTGCTATGCTCTACTCTGCCTCAGTGGCTTGGAGGCTGTGGCCACAGACTCCAGCTGGGCCCAACACACTTTGCCTCATCTGCCCAACATCTCTCACCTATATACAGCCCCCATGTCATTCATGCTCCTAAGTTATGTTTTCATCAGAACTGTGCAGTGCTTCCTGCACAGAGTTCCCTCTTGTCCAGATCAGCCCATATACTCTCTCAAGCCTGGGGATGCCCTTTGGAATCTGAGCTTGTCCTTCAACAGAAAGCAGGCCCAGTTTTATATCTGTCCCTTTACTACCTGTCACCAGAGGCCTCCAAGTGCCACAAAGAACATGGGCCAGAGCCAAGCAGGGATGAAGACTGAGGTAAGATTGTCAGGAGCTTTCTGGAAGCAGAGCTTCTAGACTAGGGTCCTATTAATGCTTCCCAGGAAACATCCATTTAGGGCATTGTCTCCTGGCCTGCTACTTCTCTCAGCTAGTTGGTGATCCTAGACAACAAGCTACTCTCTTTGCAGGCCCACACTGAGGAAAGATAAGAACTCATCTGGAAGAAGGGCAACAGCCCCAACCTATCCCAACCCAACTTAGAGCGCAAGCCCCCTAAATGTAGCTGCTCAAGTTTGCAGTCCTACCTTGTTGTCGTATCTCATTCACTAAATTTGAAGTCAGAGGATGACTCTCGTGGCTTGGCCTACAAGGTTCAGAGCTAGCTTGACACACACCTAAGAGCCAAGCTGACTTTATTTTTGCCCATGCTTCTCTACACTCCACCCCTTGTGGCTGGCACAGGGGTGGCAGCTATGGCCCCTGGCCAGCTTGTCAAGATTCAATAATGCTGCAGTCATAGCAGAAATTGAAGTTGGTGGGGGGTGGAGGCACAGGTGGTGGCTGCTCGGGGATGGGCACATTCTCTAGCTCCAACAATCGCAGCTTGGTCTCCATTGTCAACAGCTGCTCCAGGTCCAGCCGGGTCTGCTCACTGCCCATAGGGCTGCCTAGCAGGGCATTCAGCCCATCTGTCCACAGATAGTACTGGGGACGATGGGGCCAGCTTCATGAGAGACTGTTCAATCTGCTCCCCCACCCATCTGCTCCACTCAGCCTCACCCAGACACTCACATCACGTTTGGAGGGGGCAATGAAGTTGAGGTATGCCTCCTCCTCCCCGCGGTCATAGCTGATGGAGAAAGCCAACTCATAAAGATCCTAGGGAAGCAGAAAGCAGGGACATTGAGCATGGACTAGCGCAGGCAGGCAAGAGGAAGCCACTGGTCCCACTATATATACCTTGTTCTGCTTCCCAGAGCCCTTCTCCCGGACATGGGGGCAGTCCTTGCCTGTCAGGAGTGCCCTGATGTCAACAACAGGGACTGCAAGAAGAAATACTGGGCTGATCACTGGGGCCCCAGACAGCCCTAGGGCATGGGGCATCTAGAGAGAGCAGGTATTAGACCCCTGGCTGCTTACTCTGCTCGGGCAGGCTCTCTGGGGTGGGTGGGTTGGTACCTTCCTCTACATCCCCATACTGCAGCACCTTGTGGTTTGGGGACAAGCAGCAGAACCATAGCTTGTCTGTGCAGAGAACAAGGAAGAGGGAAGGAAGGAATGATGAGAGGGGGCCCTGGGTCCAACCCAGCTACCCTCTGCCTCTCCTCAGCACACTCAGAGACCCTGGCGCCTCCTGCTGCTGATCTTGCGGAAGAGAGTCCCCTCGCAGAGGCGGAGCAAACGCTGCTGGCGGATCAAGCTCATGAGCTCCGGCTTCAGCTTCTCCCTCAGCTCTCTGGGTGGGAAGTAGGGAGTCACAGATCAGGATTGACCTGGGGCACCTTAGTAGGTAGGAGCTGGCACTGGAAAGCCATTCCTACCAACTCACAGTATGGGAGGGGCCAGTGTGCCCTCCTGGTGCAGTCGCTCTGTCTGCCTCAGCCGCAGCACCTCCCCGTAGGTGAGCGCGTTCACCTTGGTACGGAAGAGCTCCAGGGACGTAGGCTTCAGGGCCAGTGTACGAGCCAGCTGTTCCCGTACCACCTGCATAACCTGGGGCCACCCTAAGCTCAGCTTGGGACCTGAGCTCTGGGGCCCTCCTCAGAGCAACCTCCTTCCTTGACCTCCCAGTCCTCCCACCCCACCCCACTGACCTTGTCAAAATCTTCCTGTGTTGCCCTCATCTCTTTCCAGGTCTTATTTAGCAGCTGGATGGCCACACAGAAAAACTCATGAAAACTCTGGTCCTGTCCGAAGAACATGGGCGAGAAGTCCTGGGCTGTCTCGGAGCCTGGAGCGGGGGGGCAGGAGGGGCTCAGGGAGAAGGTGTGTGCAGCCCCTGGCCCTCTCTGCCCTTCCGTCCCCTGTCCCCATATACACTGCCCAGCTCCACTCACAAGGTTCCCCAACATGGAGCAGCTCACACAGTAGCACAGTCAGCTGGATGCTGCTCCGGGCAAAGGGACACTCATGTTTGTCCTCCCGGCTGCTGTTTTCCAACACGAACTGGGGTAGTGGCAGCAGAGAATGGGGACAGTCTTGGCTAAGCCCACAGGGATCCTGCCAAGGTGAGGCTACTGCCATCCCCACTCCCCTACCCGGTAACTGACCCGGCTGTATGCACTGGGTGCATGTCTGGAGAAGTACAGCATGTTGTCCAGGGCCAGCAAGCCTGGGGGCACACGTTCCAGGTCCTGCGCAGGGTTGCTGTTCTACGGGTGGGAGCACATGCATTCAGAAAGGGCCATAGCCTCTGGTATAGTCATAGCCTGAATGGAGGCCAAGGTGGGGACTTGGGGTAGGGG
This sequence comes from Spermophilus citellus, assembly GCF_964194105.1. Lineage (NCBI taxonomy): Eukaryota > Metazoa > Chordata > Mammalia > Rodentia > Sciuridae > Spermophilus > Spermophilus citellus. Next base: position 51,980,712 of record NC_138200.1, on the reverse strand, counting down.
TCACTCACAGAGAAGCCCAATTTGCGAAATTCTCGGGCACAGAGTGAACGTCGACGGTCAGCACTCAGCCCCGTGCTCAAGGACTCCCCTTCCAGTTCAAAGGCAGCCTGGCGCAGGGCCTGCAGCTGTTCCCGCTGCTCCTGGGGTCATTATTGGGGGGAACAATATCATAGATTTAAGATTGAAGCTATCCCCAAGCTTCAAGCTGTGCCCCACCCATCTCCAAGACACACCTGGCTATAGGGGTCAAGTGGTGTCCGCATGCGTGGCTCCAGCAGCCCCAGTGTAAGGGCCTGCAGCACATACAAGTGATGGGCCATCTCATCACCCAGTGGTGTTGCACTATGGATGATGTTCTGGAGGAAAGACAGACAAAGGGTTTGAGGTGGGCTTACTGGGAGAAGAGGCGTGGGGAGGGGTTTCCCTAGTTTCCTACCTTGTAGATGAACTGGCGAAGGTTTCTCTGCCACAGGTAGTCAAGCATGTGCTGAGGCGGATGGGAAGGGGAATTAAATGATTTAATACTGGGGTGGAGCACAATGCCCACCAGCTGATCCTTCCAAGCAGCTACTATATAGATACCTTCCTTTCTGTAGGGTTGGCTCCCTGCAGCAAGGCTGTAAGCAGGGCCATTGCCTTGGTTTGCAGCTGCTGGTTCATCCTATAGCAGGAGGAGGGGTGGGCTCAGCTTAACACCCAGGATCTCATCCTGCTCCCCCATCTATACCTCACCCCAGAGCTTACACCTGCAGGTGCACCAGTAGCCTATCCAGTGGCACCTCACTCTTGACCAGATGGCCCAGGGCAGGGCTGCTCAAGGTCACACTCTCCAGCAGCCGAAGGGCCAGGGGCTGCACAGAAGCATCCATCAGGTTCATGTTCACATAGCATACCACCTGTAAGAGGGGTAGGGTATTGTCGCTATCTGACCGCCACAAGGGGCAGACCCTGGCACTGCCCAACTGCCCTACCCACATCCCCTAGAAAAGCCCACCCACCTTCCTGACAAAAGGGATGCTGAGCGTCTCCCAGGACACCACACCGTGCTCCATAAGCTCCAGGAAGGCCTTCAGCCCGAGGGCTAGCACCTCTCCTAGGCTGGGGTAGGGGGCACATTTGGGGCTGAGCAGGACCAGACCAGGCCCCCCAAGCCCTACCATGTCTCCATCCCTCCACAGCCCTGTGCTCACTCGTCCCCATCCTCAATGATGGTGCCTAGTCTCTGAAGCCCATCACGGCTGATGACCTCCTGGGCAAAGGTCATGTCTGTGGCCAGCAGAACCAGGTGCCTCAGGGCTTCCTGGCGCACTTCTCGACTTGGACTCTGTAGCCCACCCAACAGCTTCTCAGCCTCAAGGTCCTGGCAGGAGTGGGAAGAGAGCAGAGGTGGAGTTTGGAAAATTAAGGACTGGAAGAGTGGGAACCCAGATTTCCACTAGGTGGGGCACTGCTGAGCTGGGGCCAGACCTAGGGCAGAGGCCACCAGGCACTTTAAAGGAGTGCGGTAGAGAGGCAGGCAAGAGAAGATGGGGCCAAGAGGGGCATTACTGGGGCAGTGCTGAGGCACAGGATGCTGCCATTCTTGATCTCTCCACGGTTCTGCAGAAAACAGCAGAAAGGGGAAGCACAGTCAAGGAGAGTTCTGAGGGTGATCAACTGGGTTGTCAGGATTAGGGGATCAGTGAAATTCACTTTAGGAGAGGGGGAGGATGAGTCTGCAGAATCAGGGCCAGGTGGGTTAGAGAGGTCATAGGGTGGAGCATGGGGGCTGGGGAACAGGGGGACTAACATTCTCAGTGATGTATCTCCTGTGCCCATCAGCAAACTGCAGGGCGTACCGCTCCGAGTGAGTCAGGCTCCACCTGCGGGTCACAGAGCTCAGGGAGGCAGGTAGGAGGCTTCCTCCCGCTTGCCCCTCCCCCACCCCTTGCTGGCCCACCGGACTCACGCGTCGCACACCTCCTTCAACACAGCGGCCAGGGGTTTTGCCTGCAAGTGGAGCTGTCATTCACGTGGCGGGAGTGGGGAGGAGTTGGGGGATGGGGGGCTGAATAAGGAGGGCTGAGCTGACCCGAGGGAAATGGGTGACCCCAGAGGTGGGCAGTGGGCAGGAGGCCGGATGACCTGGTCCAGTTGGATGAGCTGTGGGATGGCGTCACGCATCTGGACAGCAATCTTCACCACATTCCGTGGGGGCGCCATGGTCCAACCCAGCCGTGGGTGCCTGCACTTTCCACGAAATGTGCCACCTCCTGCTGAGGGCGCACCTGCCCGAGTCCCTGAGGACGAGTAGGGCGTCCCTCTGTCCGCGACCTGGCTCCGGTGGCAGGTACTCACCGACCAGGCCCCCACTCCTGGCCAGAAGCCGCGGCCTTCCCAAGGGAGCCAAGGCTAGTTCCGGGTTGGAGTCCGGGGGCAGGAGGGTAGGCCAGCGCCCGCCCAGCCTGCCTGTCCCAGCAAGACAGCCCCGCCCCGCGCCAAGGTGTGGCAGGTGGGGGCGGGGAGGGCAGGCTGCCTGCTGCTGCTCCACTTCCCATTCCAGCAAAGTGACCCAACCCAATCCTGCCACCAATCCAACGTAGTCCCAGAGAGGGGCCCAAAAAAATCAGATCAGAGATAGCCTTAGGCATGGTCTTTATTCATTTGGACACTGTACAAATATTACAATTTCCTTTTGCTGCAAAAAGTATAAAAATAATCTTTATATAGGAATCCATTCGTTACTGTAAATCTTTCTAAATCTCTGCAAATGGCTCTAAATGACGGTAAATGAATAAATGGAAATGAAGGGGAGCTACGGGGTATCAGGCCTCAGGGACTGACCTGCAGGGATTTCTAGCTAAAGACCTCAGTTCCTTCTTGTTAGCACCCCCCCACCCACCACTGCCACCTGCAGGTTCCCAAGGCTCAGGGCCCAGCAGAAGTGGGGGGGCACATGAGAGGTCCAGGAGAAGCTTGGGGTAAGTAGGTGATTAAGGAAGCTAGAGTAGTGGCTGGCAAGTACCCAGCTCCATCCTGCCTTTCCCTCTTTTTGGGGAGAGGGGCTGGCAGGAGCAGGGCAGTGTGCTGGACAAGGTGCCCTATGGGGACAATGACAGGTCAGTGCCACTGGGTAGCAGCTGAGCCTGGGATGGGGGAAGCTCCAGAAAAGAAGAGGCAAACACTTTGGCTCCGTGATGGAGAGGGCTGAGCCCCTTTCCCTTGCTCTACTAGCACAGTACAAGCGCCAGTGCACGAGTGGGAGGTGTGGCCAGAACTGCAGTGTGGGAAGGCTGGGGAAGCCAGGAGTCTGTGGCTCTCAAGCCTTTTAAGGGCAGGGTGGGGAAAGTCCCCAGTCAGCCCCCAACTCAGACAGTCTGGGTTCCAGCCATTCGGCGGCGTATATCCCTGTCAGAGGTTGAGAACAGGCACGTCAAAGAGATCACAGACACCTTCACTCTCGTCCAGGTTGTAGATGTAATCGTGGTCTCCAGGGGGTGGAGAGAGACGAAGTAGGGGGGCAAACACTGCAGAGAGCACTAGGCTAAGGCCCTGTGCCAAAGCCCCATCCAATAGCCACCCAAGCTCCTGCCCACAGCCATCCACTTTCTGAGGCCCCACCTCTCCATACCACCCACCTTCTGAGGACATCAGCTCCTCCAGCAGCTCTGAGCTCATACACTCTGAAAATAGAACACAGTGACATTCTAGCTATACCACTTCACTCATCAAAATCCATGAAATAGATTCCCCTAAACCCCAATCAGGAGATTTCACCCTTTGTCCTGAGTACCAACCACAACCAAAAGGTCCTCAAAAGGGACAAACAACAGCTGTGACATGCAATGAATTCACATTCCTCATCCCCAACACCAGAAGGAATGCAGCCTACCTCGTGTCGGGTCAAAGATTTCTGACAGCTCTTTGGGGAGTTCCAAAACTGAAAGACAAGAAAGTCATGGTTGAGCTGGGCACAGTGGTGCACACCTATAATTCTAGCAGCTCAGGAGGCTGAGGCAGGAGGCTGAGGCAGGAGGATGGCAAGTTCAAAGCCAACCTCAGCAACTTATCGAGGCTCTAAGCAATCAGTGAGACTCTAGCTCTAAATAAAACATATAACCAAAAAAAATTAAAAAAAAAAAAGGGGGGGGGGGCTGGGAATTTGGCTCAGTGATAAAGTGCCCCAGGTTCAATCCCTGGTACCAAAAAATAAAAATAAAAAAGCCATGTTCAAGGTAGAGATCCAGCCTGGTCACAATAGAGGCCCCATGTTCCTCAGATCCAACTTCACCTACCCAGGGCTCCACATAGCTAAACATATGTAGGCTCCAACCCAGGCCAAGCTGGTATTATTTTCTGGTCTCTTCTGCTACACCTGAATTTCTCAGTACTGAGCCCAGGGTACCAGACCCATTGCAAATGACTGGTATAGTCTTTCTAATTCAGAGGCTCTGAAGAGGGTAACGGACTTTTGTCCCTTTTTGGGTTCAGTGTGCACACCCTGTCTGGTGGAGGATGCCATACCCCATTCACTCCCATCCTTTTGAGCACCTGCTCTATGCTGGCCTCAGAGGCTACACCCTAGGTGGGGTCACCTGGAGGAGGTAGACACTTTGACAAGGGACAATACTACAGGGTGATGACCCCTACTACATATGGGAAGGATACACATGGGAAGAAAATAAAACTAGAGAGAACCAAAAAGGATGCCATAAACCAGGTTTAGGAATTTGGATTTTTTTTTTTTCCCATAAGGCTTTAGGGAACCATTGAAGATACTTTTTTTTCATTTTGGTGCTAGGGACTCCTGCATACTACCACTGAAGTATATTCGCAGCCATGAAGGTACTTTTATAAAAAGAGAAATGCCAAAGTCAGGTTTATATTTCAGAAAGATCATTCTGTCAGTAAGGATTAAGAGAAGGATGCTAACAAGTTTGGAATTAAGGTGGCTAGTAATTACCCTGAGTGCTGAGAATGCAAAAAGGATGTCTCAAGATAGACTTCACTGGGCAATGTGGGGTGGGCAGCAGAGAAAGAACTGGAGTAACACCCAGGTGTCAAGTCAGCCTGAGTGACTAGGGCCAGTGGTACAGTGCCCATGGAGATGGAAAAGCAAATTTCAGGAGGAAAATGAGTTAAATTGAGGACATGTGGAAATGAAGCGTTCACTGGAGACGAAGAGGACAGTCAGTGCCACAGAAGTGCGGAGGTGTGTACACTAAGAGGAGGCTAGAGAATTCTTATACCTATAGCCGGAGCCTTCCACAGTGTGAAACAGAACAAAGCAACTGGGATACACAGAAAGATGCAAGGACTGGCATAATTAAAGCCAAAGAGGGATAACATCAGGAGAGAACACCAGAGTCCAGCCTTACAGAAACCTGCTGGGTTCAGGACCACATTAAGAGCAGCACTACTACAGCTGGGGCAGGGACACTGCTGGCTGTCAACTGATGATGATCAGATTGAGATAAGGAGGAGACTAGGGATTACTTTTTCCAGGGATCCACATAGAGAAGAGACAAGGAAGAAAGGATGGTGACATGGAGGAGCAAGTGTCAATCAGTGGGGTAAGAGACTCAGTGGTACTTTTAGAGGTGACAGGCAGGGCTTAAGAGAAGGCCAGGGAGTTCCATGTTAGCCCAAGAGGGAGGCAAAAGGGCACTGGCACTGACTCAGAGGCCAGATACTCTGCTTTTGGCAGAGAGTGGTGATATCAGACAGGGGTTCAAAGCAGGGCTGGGTTCCAGCCCCAATTCTGCACCCAACCTGTACTGGGCTAAGGCTAGACTCTCCCTGCTGCCCCTGAGGTGGGGTGGGTATAGAAGGGACAAATACTCACCACCTGTCGGTTCCACCTTGATGGGGTCAAAGGAGGTAGAAGGGTTGGGTCCGGATGAACTGCTAGTGCTGCTGCTGCTACTACTACTGCTGTCCAGCAGGGCAGAAGACTGCAGTGGCCGGGTGTCCAGTGCTGTTGGGCCTAGAGGGAGTGAGCCGAGCTCACCATTGTCCTTGCTGTCAGTTCCAGAGCCACCACTCACTGAAACAACATTTCCCAAACCCAGTCACACAGGAGGCAGAAAGTGGGTCATTGAAATTGGCTGGGAAGAACCCATGGCCAGAAAGACCACAGTTCTGGCTTCCAGACTGGTTTCCAAGAATTAGGCACTGCCAGTCACTCCAGAAGAGTTAACCCGGAAACAAGTCATTGAAGGAGACAGAGGCACAAGTTCTATAAGGAGGAAGACTCCTAGACAATATGGGTCCAAGAGGGGTTGCCAAAGTAGGTCAGACACTGTCAGATCTTCCCTGTTTAAAAAGGCTTATTCACTGCCATGGCAAGGGGGATTAGGTGGGGACCAGGGAAAGACCAACCCTGACAGTCTAATCCAATTCTTGAGTATGACACCCCGCAACAGAGGTATTGCTTCTCAGGCCCCAGAAGATAACCCCGTCACCAGCTGTCCATTAGGCCTCACCTGTGATTTCAGCTGCTGGACCCGTTACCCCTGGGACTTCTGTGTTGCCAGGAACATGGATGGGAGTGGTAAGCTGGGGACTACTTGGACGTGAAGTTTCCTGAGGCTGAGCTAAGGTAGGCTTGGGCAGAGGTGGAGGGGTAGGAATAGCAGGTGGGCTCTGAAGCAGATCCTCAGGTGGTGGCACAGGCACAGCCACAGGTGGCGAACTCAATGCCTCTTTATTCACAAGCAGCACTTCGATGGGGCCACTCATACTCTTCAGGTGAATCTGGTACTTCTTCTGCCCATTGAGACCCTAGAGGTGGACGGTAGGGACAGGTAGAATTACAAGCAGGCACGGCTCCTGCTTGACCCTGGGTCAGGGCAACAGTGTCTTCACAACCAGGCTGCCCATCCTCCTAGATAACCCCAAACCCCAGGCCTCCCCTTACCTACCCCACCCTTGACTTATCAGACTCCACAGCCAGCACCCGCCCTCAGTTGACACAGCCTGACTGGGCTGAGTACCCACCTCTGGGATGGGCACCTCTAGGCTGGTGCCTGATGGGGCACGGATGGCCAGGAGGGTGTCTCCTAGAACGAGAATGGGTCAGCTGAGAATGGAGGTGCCTGCCCCTTGGAGCAAGGTAGGAGATCAGTCTCTAAGGAACTAAAGAACAGACCTCCACCATACCCACAGTGACTGGGCAGAGCTAAAGTGCTTCTCTCTCTAATAGTCCAGGTCAGTAACCAGGAAATATGGGTTTAAACACATTTGTGGAGTGAAAGATCATTGGCCATGGGCATCTCACTTTTCAAGTAACAATCCTGTTCCCTAGGAATGGTGTTTTGGCCAAGGCAAATGTTCCTTTCCCAGAACCAATCTGAGGAATACAAAATGGATACAGGGTAATAGCTCCTGTATCCACAATGCAATTGAATTAACTACAGGGTGGAAGTGGGGACCACTGTCCCCTGCATATGTCACCCACAAACACATATACACTATCTTCCTTGTGCTACTGTCAAGACAAACCCAGAAGTCAATGTCGATGGGGGCAAACCCAGGGACCCACCCCAGAATTCTTGCGTTCGCTCCATATAGCAGGCCTAATGGAGTCCCAGTGACCCTCAAATGGAGGACTTACCCTGCCTGCTTCCTCCTTGGGCAGACCCCAGGGACTATCTTAAGAAATGGAACTCTCCTTGGGGACTGAGTCTGATACTTGGGGCTGTGGCTCAGCCTAGCCCTACCCCATCTCCCCCTACCCAGGCTCTGCTCACCAGCAAAGCATCTGCAGATGTCCTCATGAGTCACGTAGGCCAAGGTGTGAGGGTTAAGGAGAACAGCTGATGCCCTGCCTGTGATGTCAGATGTCAGACCACAAAGGAGACCCAACACTTTAGCAAAGGTGTGACACACACACACCCTCAGGAGAAGTTCTGGGGCCTGGGTCCATGTGGGGAGATCATAGGCTAGGAATGGAAGGGGAGGGGGCTCTTAGAAAGGAGCCTGAAGCTAGGACCTGGATATGAGGCTCCATCCTCCCAGGAGGGACAGGGCCCAGGACACCAAGGAACAAACCCAGCTGAACCAGGGGCCCTTTGCCCCCTCCCCCAAAGCAGGGACCGCCAGGAGGATATCAGCTGTTCTGCACGTCCTCTGTGACATTCCGGATGCTTTGTTGCACCCACACCTTGTGCTGGTCAAGTTCTTGCTCCCGCTGCTGCAGCTCCTCGATTTCTGCCTTGAGCTCAATTAGCTTGTCCGCAATCTCTCGAGTGTTGCAGCCAGGCCCCACACCCCTGAGTGGGGGAATGAGACTGAGAGGGACTGCCAGAAACTCCAAGTCCCATGGCCCCTGCTCTGTCTGGCACCCTCCACCCCATAACCCTGACACTTTTGGGTAGGTGACCACACTGCTTTCCCAGATATCCCCACTCACTTCCACTGGATGCTGTTCTTGGATTTTTTCTCGATCAGCCCAATACCTTCCAACACGTTGGTAATGTCATAAATCCGCCGCTTCTGGCGCACAGCTAAGGTGTCAGCTGCCTGGCGGGCAGAAGAGAGTAGAGTGCTCAGCCTCACTCTCAGATGTACCCCAGCTACCTTGAGATTTGGTTTGGGTGGTCTGGGAAGGGTGTAGCCTGGGTTCCAACCTGCTGTAGTGCCTCTAGGCACTACAGGAGCTCGGGACGCCGGGGTGAGGAGACCTGGCAGAGATCTGAACTGATGTTTTGATGCTCTTTACCCCTCATCTGCCAGGGAGGGCACGAGGGCTAGCACCTGCAGCCTGGAGCCTGGCACACAGGTGACGCTCAATGGCCTCGGCCGAATGAATGAAACAGCCCCCGGCCTCTCTCCTGCGAGAAAGCACACGGATGGCGGCCAGCTCTCAGAAGACTCAGCGGGGACGTCCAAGGGTTCCCGCTACCGGAGGCCTGGCCCACCATCCTGCTCCCCCTGTTGCCCCTAAGCCCGTGCCGCACCAGCTTGAGGTCAAGCACGCCGTCCTTGGCCTCCTGCAGAAGTGACACGAACTTGGTGGTGAGAAGTCCCAGGCTCTTCTCATGCCGGCTTGGAGTGCCCGGGGGCGGCGGCGCCTGTGGCCCGGCCTCCGCCATCGCGCCCGCCCGCCGCCTCCCCTCAGCCAGGCCAGGCCAGGCCGGCGCCGCCGCCACTTCCGCTTCCGTTCCTTGCCGCCGGAGCCACCGTCGCTACTTCCGCTTCCGCCTCGTGTCCTCCCAGGGAACTGGCGCAATTCCTGTCTGCAAACAAGAGCGTAAAACTTCGGGGAACATCCGTAAATATTCAAGTGCCGAAAAAGACGAAAACAAGCCCTGACAAGTGGGGGAGGGATGTGGAGGAAGTCAGCGAGCAGCCCCGACAGTAGAGAATAGGGAGCCGTCGGAATCTTCCTTGCCAACCTGGCCCCAAACCATCTGCCCAGCCCTTTCAGGAGAGACTACACTGCCTGATAAGTCTAGCCTGCTCCCCAAAAACTGTTGGAAAAGGCTGCCTCACCCTCTTTCTGCCCCTTACTTCCTGCCAAGCAGCAAGCGCTAACTACATCTAGCTTGACCACTTCTCTTTATCCCTGTCCTCCTTCCATGGTCCCAGGGTCATCTTCTTTTCTGTCCACACTACAGTGCTCAGAGGTCGTGGAACTCTTTTACAACCACTTCCCTGCCACTACAGAGCTGTTTACCTATGTAAGAATACAAGTAAGACCTCAGAGCACTTCCTGGCATGTTGCAAGAATTATGTTTTTGCTGGTATGTTTTGTTTATTTGTGATAATGGAGATTGAACCCAGGGGCATTTTACCACTGAGCTATAGCCCTAGCCCTTTTTATTTTTATTTTTTTAATTTTTGAGACAGAACTTTCGATCCTCCTGCCTCAGCTGAATTAGTTGGGATTATGGGAGAGCACCATGGAACCTGACTTTTTGTTATTTTTAACATGGTTATTACTTATTACTGTTGTTATTTTAGGTCAAGTTTTCTGGGAAACAGACTTTGAAACACGGATTTGCTGGCATCAAGTCTATTGAGGATCCACCTTGGTAAGGGAGTAAGACAAGCGGAATTATAAGTAAGATAGCTCTGAAATTAGGGTAGGCCTTCTGAGGCGTTCCAGTCTTTGTTGTTGTTGTTATTGCAGTTCTAGAGATCAAACTCAAGGCCTCATCTGTGCTAAGCTAGCACTCTACCACTGAGTTACATTTTCAGTTCAGGTACCCAGCCTTTGTACCCTAGTATTGATTCAGAGCCTTACACTTGGTAGCTGTGAAACCTCAGCAGATTACACTATGGGCAGCTGGGGAATGAGGGCCTCTGCCCTGAAGGATGGATTTGGGTGTTGCACCAAATATCCACTAAATCATTACTATCCTGTAGTCCCTTCCATGGCTCCTATCACTCACAGAATTAACACAGCCATCAGACCTCTGTCCTGCCTCACTCACTGTGCTCCCTCTTCACTACAGTCTATGACCTCTGCTGTGGAGAGGTACACAGCCTCCTCCCAGGGCACACTTTACCCTTCATCCCCGGTTGAGGCTGAATCTACTTCACGTCTTTGCTCTGAGCACTAACAGGGCTTGTCAAGACTTGATAATCACGGGGAGTAGAGCACCCCACCCCCGCCCCTCGGGAAGTGGCGCCCAGCACTCCCCACCTCAGTACAGATGCTCTTTCCTGTTGGGAATAAAATGCCAGAGACTCAGCTTCCTTCCTTTCTGCCTTGGGGAGGGAGGGGCTTCTGGCCTGGGAAGTGGAAGAGAGGCTTCCTTGGGGAGAGGAATTCTGCTGTTGTGTGCCAGAGTGGTTGGAGTCACCCAGGCCCCGTGAACAGTGAAGGGCGTGCCCAGTTCTGCCTGGGCTAGAGGGTCATTCTCAAGGTCAAGGCTGTTTGTGGAGGAGGGAGAACTGGACATCTGGTCAAGTCTGGTAAGTTTTGTACCAAACTGTCCTGGCCATCTCAGAGAAGGAACAGGGTCTTTCAGATGCCAAGTGAGGCCTGTTTCCACCCTGCCCCATTTGGCATCAGCAGGGGCACATCCCACCAACCCAACAAGTGAAGGCCTCCCAGGTGCCTCCCCCATCACACTGGCCTCCCTCTCATTTCCTGAGGGGGCTGGGCAAGAACCTCCCTTCTCTTCAGCGGAGCCTAAACAGAGGCAACAGCCTAAAGGAGACAAGGAGCATCCACTCTGTCTTCTCTAACCCAGATCCTCATCCTTGCTCCCACTTCATTTCCAACTCCTCCAGACCCGTGATGGACTCAGCGGCCAAGGACAAAATGAAGCCTGCACTTCCCTGTGGTATGAGCCCTGGTGGGTGGGTTGTGGAAGGGTTGATGGCAAGAAATATGGGTATGTGGGGTTTGGTCCTCCCTGCCAGGTCTGCCTGGATCTCTACAGGACAAAGAGGAGTGGATTGTCCTGGGAATGGACTGGGGAACAGGAAGGGCAGCATGTTTGGCAGCCACAGGCCCTCCCTGACTGACATGGTTGCCCAGGCTTTTCTTGCTCAGGGCCTGAGTGGCCAGAGCAGGAGAGGGCAGAGCAGCTGGCCAGGGGTGCAGCACTCAAGTGGGCCTCAGGCATCTTCTACCGGCCAGAACAGCTGACCAGGCTGGGCCAGTACCGCAGTCGAGAGGTGCAGCGTACTTGCTCCCTAGAAGCCCGTATTAAGGTAGGCATAGGACAAGGAACAGCAGAACTAGGAGTGGGCTTTAGGGCTGCCCAGGACTCACTGGCTCTTCTCTTCACAGTCAGTGGTGCAGTCATATCTGGAAGGTGTGCAGACTGGTGTGTGGCAGCTGGCCCGTGCCCTTGAGGCTGTGCAGGGAACCCGTGAAGCCCTGAGCCAGGCCCACAAGTTGCTCAAGAGTATGGCCCAGGCTTCACAGAGCCTAAAGCCCCTTCGGGAGCAGGTTTCCCAACACAAGCAACTACAGGCCCTGTCTCAGTTGCTGCCCCGGCTGCAGGCAGGTGAGTATGCAAGGACTCTGGGCCTCAGCTTCCAATAATGAGTCCACAAATGCCCACCATTGATCAAGGGCTGGGGCTCTGGTGGGGAGACTGCATGGAGAGATGCACTAGGAACCAGCCAGAGAATAAACCAGGCTTCAAATGGCATATGAGGGGCTGGAAGTATAGCTCTGTGTAAAGCACTTGCCTAGCATGTTCTCAACCCTGGGTTCAATCCCCAACATCACAAAAATAAATAAAATTTCAAAAAAAAATGGCATGGCTGGGCATGATCATGCACACCTGTAATCCTGGTGGCTCGGAAGGCTGAGGCAGGAGGATCACGAGTTCAAAGACAACCTCAGCAAAGGCGAGGTGCTAAGTAACTCAGTGAGACCCTGTCTCTAAATAAATTACAAAATAGGGCTGGGGATGTGGCTCAGTGGTTGAGTGCCCCTGAGTTCAATCCCTGGTACCCCTCCCCGCAAAAAACAACAACACACAAATGGCATATGAAGCAGCATGTGAAATCAGCTCATCCTGGGTTTCCCATGAATGGAATGTTTGAATGAGGATAATCCAGTCAAGTGGCTGTGGCTAGCCTGAACTAATATACTGCTAACATATTGAAATAATTATCTAATGAGGTGTATATATTTGGAGGTGAATGGCTTTCTTCTTGTTCTCTTAGCTCAAGTGTTTGCATATGACCCACCAGGCTGCTAGGATTTTGCCTGGATCCTTTCAAATTGGTCAATACTGTACTGGTTATTAAACATTTTATATAACACTCCAGTCTCAGGGCCTTAGTATCCCTTGCTGTATCCACTGCACAGGGGGGAAGGCTGAGACCCAAATCTGTCTTCTCTCCCCCATCAGTGCCGGCTGCAATGGCCCACACGCAGACCCTGATTGATGCCCAGAGGCTCTTGGAGGCATATGTGAGCCTGCGGGAATTGGAGCAGCTGCAAGAAGAGACATGGGCACCTTTGGGGGGCCTTGAGTTGCCAGTCTTCCAGGGCCTGGGCCTTCTGGCTGAGGCACTGAGCCAGGCTGTGGAGACAGCTGCAATGGCTGCCAGGAAGCTGGCAAGGGAAGATCCAGCCCTGCTGGTGGCTGCTATTCGTGTGGCAGAAGTGGAGGCTGGGCGCACAACTCCTGTGGGGCAGGCTCCCCGAGACTGGCGGCAACGCTGTCTGCGTGCACTACAGAGAGGCCTGGAGCAAGTCCACTTTTCAACAACCACACTTCCTGAACCAGGAGCCCTAGCAAGGTGGCTGGAGGCTCTGCAAGTGGCCCTTCCTGCTGAGTTGGCCACAGCAGAGGCACTAGTAGCACCCTGTTGCCCACCACACTACAAAGTGGTGCAGCTCTGGGCCCACACCCTGCACAATGGCCTGCGCCACAGCCTGCAGCAACTCCTTGCAGGGCCTGAGCTGGGAGCTGCTGATGCCTTCGCCTTGTTGCATTGGGCACTGCACGTGTACTTGGGGTCAGTGTCCTTGGCAAGAAGTGGGAGGATTAGAGGTGGGGGAGAACTCAGTGTGACACAGAGCCACCCATCTCCAGGCAGGAAATGATGGGGAGCCTGGAGTTGGGGCCTGAGGCTGATGTTTCCCAGCTGGAGCCCCTCCTGACCTTGGAGAACATTGAACAGCTGGAGGCAACATTTGTGGCCAAAGTCCAGGTAAGTAGTTAGGGAAGAGACACTCTGCCCATCAGCTGTGGCCTTTATCTGTAGAGTTCAGAGCCTTCCTGTCTTTGGCAGGGTCACTACCCTGCTACATCCTGCCACCCTGCTGCCATTTGCTCTTTCTCCTAGGCAAGTGTGGCCCAGTGGCTGCAGAAGGCACTGGATGGGGAAATAGCTGAGTGGGGCCGGGAGCAGGAGCCCAACACAGACCCATCTGGCTTCTACCACTCACCAATGCCAGCCATCGTACTGCAGGTGGGTGAGAATGGCCAGAGAGGAGGGCAGAGCTCAGGGCTCTGCTGATGGTTGCCTATTTTTGCCTATAGATCCTGGCTGAGAACATTCGTGTGACCAGCCTGGTCAGTGAGTCGCTACAGCAGCGGATGCATGGCATGGCACTGTCAGAACTGGGCGCATTCTTGAGGAGGTCTGCCAAGCATGGACCCATTCCCAATCCCCACTCTGCTCCCAGGACAGCCTAAAGGGGATTTGAGTGAATAGTATACACCAATGGGAAAGGGATCCTTCAAACAGGATTTGGAATTCGGGCAGGAGTACCAGGGCTGGGTTTGTGGGTGTACCACAGTAGCAGAAAGTCCAGCCACATCTTTCTGTTGCAGCTTCAGTGATGCTCTAATCCGATTCTCCAGAGATCACCTCAGAGGGGAAGCCATGGCCCCTCACTATGTGCCCTACCTCCTGGCAGCCTTCAACCACCAAACAGCATTGAGGTACTAGAAGGCCCCCAAGAAAAACCACCTTCACCCACCCACACTAGGCCATTCAGAACTTTGAGCCCATAAAACTCAGGGGTTCCAATCCTAGTCTTGTTATTTACTATCTACATGACCAAGTAACCTAATATCTCTTGAGTATTGATTTTCTCATTAGTATTCTGTGGGTAATAATGGAATGGTCTCAGAATCACATGAGATATTAGATGTATAATATCTACCACAGTGCCTGGCACATAGGGCCATTATTCATCCCTTCAGCAAATATTCATCAAGGCTATACTCTGTGCCCAGTAATGTCTGAAGTTACATTTGTGGACAGAAATAAGAAAAATTACCTTCCTCTTGAGTGTTGTGTTCTTTGTGATGGGGGTAGGGAGAACAGACAAATTAATGATTGAGTTGTGCTCCTCCTGATTGGGATTAGCTCCCTTCCCTTATAAACGAGGAAGCAGAAACAAAAAAAAACGGACTTTCTCAAGGTCACATCGTGAATTAGAGGCAGGAACAGGTGGGCTGTGAGCTTCTTCTAGCTTCTGAGAATACCCCTCCTAGCTTGGTCAGTACCTGAGACCTTCAGAGGGGCAGGGAACCCCCTCCCGCCACACACTTGCGCCACAAGGTGGCGTAAGAGTGGCTGAACCACCTAGGCCCGTTCAGGCCTTGGCCTTGGTCCTGAAGTCGTGTTTTTGGTCCAGCTCCTCAGTGTCCAGCCTGCAACCTGACGGAGTGGCTTCAGGGATCTTGGCTCCGATAGAAGCCGCGCTGGACGAGTTGCAGAGGAGGATCTGCCATCTGGTATTGGAGGCACTGCAAGTGGAGCTCCAGGTGAGGCTTCTTTCCCGTCGGAATAAGGATGGGAGAGATAAGGTGTACCTTTGGGATTCTCTGCAGGGATTGCCAGATCGGCTCATATCTCCAGCTCCAGTTCCTCTCATTCTTTCCCCAGCCTCTGTTTGAGTCTGTGCCCTCGCGCCGGTGGCTGTCGAGCTCTGAGTTGCTGGACTGTGTGTGCGATCAGACGTCGCGCTTCTGCCGGGATTTCTGGCGCGTGAGGAGCCCGGCGGTTAAAGTGCGTCCAGTGGAAAGGACTGGGAGGGGGCAGTCGGATGGGAGAGGCGATATAGTCCCTCTGATCACCTACCCTGCAGCTGCTGTTGGCAGAGGCAGAGCGCACCGTGGTATTGCAGTACCTACGAGCGCTGATGCAAGGCCGCCTAGTGTGCCGGGATGCAGACGAACGGACCCAGGCTGCCGAGCGTCTGCGGCACGATGCCGCCCAGCTTAAGGAGCTTTTCCTCGGTTTGGTGAGAGCTCGTTGGGAGGGCAGACGGGCAAGAGCCTCAGTGATTGGGTGGGAGCCTAGGGCGATCTGAAACCCCACTCCAATGTGCCCAGGGTCTGGAGGAGAACTCGCATTGTGCGCCGGTGCTGCTCGCCTTGAGGGAGTTGCTGAACCTGCGGGACCCCACGCTGCTTGGCCTTGAGGTGGCAGGCCTGAGGCAACAATTTCCCGACGTGAGGTGAGGGGACCGTGTGGGGCGGGGAAGGGGGAGGAGCCAGGGGAGGGAAGTGCAGGGCCAATGCACCTCTGGTGTCTATACAGCGAGGACCATGTCTCTGCCCTTTTGGACCTGCGTGGGGACGTGTCCCGAGAGCAGCGTCAGGCTGCACTCATCTCCTTGCAGGACGGCTCGCCGCCTTCGCCCCTCACGGGCCACCGTGCACTCTTCAGCCTGGTGCCAGCGCCTACGCCCTCTTTCTCCTCCTGTCTTCCCTCGGGGCCCTGCTCTTGAAGCTCCCGTGCATGCAGAATAAAATATTAGCCACGTACGCCTGAATCTCTATGTGCTGGGAAAGGAGAGGGATGAAATAAAAATTTCTGTGAAGTTTAGGGGGTTCATGCACGCCTAAGATATCCTGGCTGCAGTCCTGGCAATATGGGCAGCGCCTCACCTATCCAGACATTTTCCTCTCTGTGGACTGCGTTCCGGAGTACTCGGGCTCCGGTCGTGTACACAGATTGCCCACGTATTCACCCCCAGGCAATGACTAGTACTTCCCCCTCCCTGAGTCCCGCCCCCAGCCGGGGCCTGGAAACTCTTCAAGGGGACGGGTCGACAACTACACCCCGCCCAGTGGCATGGCGTGGTGCTGGACTCAGCCCTCTCAGACCCTCTTGGTGCGCGTCGCCACAGATTGACAGGTTCCTCCCGATTTCGTGAGAGCGTGCGCGCGCCGGAGAGCGTTGCGTCATCGGCGTCAGCTCCCGCGGGCTGGGCGGCGGGCGACCCGCTTTGCGGAGCGAGAACCGCGGGCGGCAAGCAGAGGAACAAACAGGTGGGGGCGCGGCACGCGGACCGAACTCCCCACCCAAACCCCAAGGCCGAGACTAGGCGCGCGGTGCGACCCTTTTGATTTACCAGAGAACCCCCCATCCCCTCTCCATTGTCTTCTGGCCCCGCCCTCCATTGGGCACGCCCTTCGCCCATCCCCCTACCGCTTATTGGCTGCAGGTCACGCCCCTCCTGGATCTCTCGGTCCCCATTGGCTTTTCAACGTAAACCTCTAGGCGCGGGCCACACCCCTCATCTGGAACCACACCACGCCTTCAGTAGTCAAGGGCTCCTCTCCAATCCAGCCATTCATTCTGCCTCTGGTGTTGGGTGCTTGAGACATGAGGGCGAATCAGACGGGTCCCTACCCACCGGGAGTTCGAGGGATGGTAGGAGGACAGGGACCCAAGCTCTAACAGTGACTGCCTAGGGCGGTAAAGAAACCATCAAGGCATTGGGACCCTGTAGACGCCCAGAAAGCTTCCCGGAGGAGGTGAGGCCCAAACGGAGCCCTGAAAATGGTTAAGAGTTTGTTCCAGGGAGATATTGCGGGGGCATTCTTGGCGGAAGGACCTGAAACGTGAAAGAAACAGGCGTATTGCGAGGAGGTAGGTCTAATGAAAGAAGGGAAGATGGAAGGGAATTGTCCAGGTAGCAGCCTGAAGACCAGTGTGGAGTCCAGGAAACTATTCAGTTAGTTTAGGGGATTGAAACCTGAGACCTGAAAGCAGCTGGTCACTGGAGGGGGGGGGAGTAAGAGGGGGGAATATAGGTCTAAATGAGGAAGCAAAGTGCTGGTTATTCTAATTCTGAGAAGAAGGGCTCTTGAGTTCATTCATTGAGCTCTGGGTCAGGCACTGGGTTTTAGGGATACCGCTGTGAATGCCAGAAAGGTGAAAACAGGTAACTGTCAGATGTATCATAAAAATATAAAGCTTACAGCAGTACACTTTAGGTGATGATAGTGCTATGGAAAACAATAATTCCTGGCTGGGGGTGGATTGTGGTGGAGATGGGGGAGGAAGTTTATTATTTTATAAAGGTGCATTAAGGTGATTTTTTTCCAGTACTGGAGTTTGAACCCAGGAATACTTTACCATTGATATACATCCCTAGCCTTTTTTATTTTTTGAGACAGGATCTTATTAAATTTTTGAGGCTGGCCTTGAACTTGTGTGTGACTGGGATTACACCTGGCTAGGGTACCTTTTCTAAGATCTTGATATTTGTGCAGAGATTTTAGGGAAGTCACTTTCTATTAGTGTCATTATATTAAGGGGGCTTTCTAGACAAAGGACATACGCAGTTTGAGATGCCTGTTAAACAAAGATGTTGTATGAAAACTGGCAATACCTGTCTAAAGTTTATGCAAGAAATTTGAGCTGATGACTCATATTGAGGGCTGAAAGTGAGGGCTGGGGGTATAGTTTGGTGGTATAGGGCATGTTTAGCCCTGAGTTTGATCTCCAGCACCAAAGCAAAATAAAACAAAAAAAAAATGAGAGTGGATGAGATTACTTAGGGAATGAGCATAAATGGAGAAGGGAGTAGTTCCCATAGACAAGTCCTGGGCCATTATAGTGTTAAGAGTTTGGGGAGACAGGGATGATCAGCAAGGAAGACTAAGAAAGAACTGCCAGTAAGATGGAAAAAGAACTAAGTTCCAGTGTATTTGGAAAGTGAAATGGACAGCAAGTTTCCAAGATGAAGGGATTAACTGTGTGAAGTGCTGATGATCAATATGAAGACTGTCAATCACCTTGATTAGGTCAATTTTGATGGAGAGTGGGGGACATGTGCCTAAGTGAAGTGAACTTTAAATAACAGGAAATAAGGAATTGGAAACTGTGTAGAGATGACTCTGGGTGTTGTGCTGCAACAAGGAACAGCTGGAGGGAAATGCAGTGGAGCTGTAGTTAGAGAAGTGTGGATTCAAATGCAGGTTTTGCTTTGTTTTTTAAGATGGATAAATAACAACATGTACCTATGCTGATGGAAAGAATTCAGTGGAGAGGAAGAGATTGGTGATGTAGGAGAGAAAAGAAAGGCTGGAATTGAGTCCCTGAACAGGCAAGGGTGCTCAAGAGTCTGCAGTCTCTAGTCAGTCTTTGGGAGAAACTGGATTGGACTGAGCCCTGGCACAGAGTCAGGGGTGAGTGCCCTGATATTGGCTTTGGATGACCACTGGGAAGATGCATCAGGTAGGGTACAGGCCAGAGATTGACTTGGATTTGAAGTCTCCCTCTGCTTTCCCAAAAGCAGATTCTAATTTGGATATGAATAGATGGCCCAGAAGAGAGGGCAATACAGTAGATACTGGCATAAGAGGCATTCAGGCATTCAAATTGACAGAGGCCAGGTAGGAACGAATGTGTAGGTGAAGCGATGTAGGAGAGTGGTACCAAGAAGATGCAGTAAATAGAAGGCATCCCCTGAGACCCCTCTTATCTATGGTTCATCCAGGCAGCTGAGGCTGCTCTCTGTCTACTATGGGTGAGCGCTGAGCACACAGATTAGAATCATGAGTAGAGACCCAGTCCTTGCCCTCTGCTCACAGGCTGAGGGAATTATAGTAAGTACCATCTAGATGGGTATGTAAAACTGTCTCTCTTGCTTTGTTCCAGCCCATGTTACTTGCATGAGCTTGCTAGAGGGAATGGACACTGGAGTGGGGGTAGGAGAACAACTACCCATACCCTTGGCAGCAGACCTTGGGCCCACCAACAGCCCAGCAAGGCCAGTGTGGAGCCTATAGGGCCTACAGCTCCTCTGACCACACCCACTCATGCTGGTTTCCACATCCTTCTGTGTCCCCAGAGGTCAACAGTGTGGGAAGTTGGAGAGACCCAGCTGGATGTGACCTTCAGGACAGAATGGTGCTGGACTCGGGGGCTCAGGTGTATGAGCAGGCACCCCCCAGCCTTCCTGCCAGTCCCCAGTCCCTGCACCATAGGCTAAAGAGCCCAGACCGAGATGGGCCACCCCTGTACCCCTGGCCTCAGTCCCTGGCTGTGCCTCTGGCTCTGGCAGTCCCCTCAGGGCTACAGCCCCAGCCTGAGCAGCAGCCCTTCTCAAAACTGCATTTGGGCCATGGCCACATGCGAAGGAGTGAGAGCACCTACACTGTAAACAGTGCTGGCTGTCGAGGGCGTGGCACCCGGGGACCAGCCCCTCCTGGACAGGGACGAAGTGCAGGTAGGGGTACCCTGCGGGCTGCAGCCTCTCTGCCCCACATTGCTAAGACTCGAAGGGATGCAGGTGGTGGTACCAAGAGCCCCTGTATGTTGGTGGCACTGCGGCCAACCAACGTGGACCGTGAGAAGGACAAGTTCTTCCAGTCCCATTACACCTACAACCCACAGTTCGAGTACCAGGAGCCCATGCCCACCACTGTGCTGGAGAAGTACTGTGAGGCCTCTGGACAGTTCATCCATCAGGTCAGTCCACCCTGCCCACCTTACCCTGTCCCTGACAACTCAGGGGACCTAGCCTGACAAGCTACTGTGGCCCTGTGTGCAGGCAGTTGGAATCATTGAGGCTGTTCTGGAGAAGTTTGGCACCTATGAACACTTTGAGGCTGCCACCGGGGGCCAGCTGCTGACTAAGTGCCAGATTTGGTCCATTGTGCGCAAATACATGCAGAAAGAGGGCTGCGTTGGAGAGGTGAGCTTTCCTGCCTACACAGCCCCTAATATGCCCCAAATCAGTCTGTCTGGCAGGTGGTCCCAGGCCCAGCTTCACACCTGGCCAGCAGGTGATCTGAGACAAATCCCTGTTCTTGCCTCAGGGAGGTGGGAGGTAGCTCTGAGTAGAAGTGGTAAAGGGTGAGTGCCCTGAACAGTGTCTAGTTTGGCTGCCCATGGCATTGATGGGTCCACCTACACGGCGACCCCAAGGCTAATAACCATGGCTCAGTACACTGCCATCTGCAGGTTGTGGTGCAGCTGAGTGAGGACTTGCTGTCTCAGGCTGTGATGATGGTGGAGAATAGCCGACCCACACTGGCCATCAACCTGACTGGAGCTCGCCAATACTGGTTGGAGGGCATGCTTCGCCATGAGATAGGTCAGGCTGGGGGTCATGGGTAGGGGGGGTAGAGGGGTGGAGATGAGAAAGGGCTGAAATCTGGGGAGTGGGCAGTGAGGGGCCCCAGTAACCCCCTCCTTTGTTTCTCCCTCTTCCCTCTGGAGGAGGACAGGCCCTTGCCCTTCCTGAACAGCTGCCTCCTCCCTCTCGCTCACAGAGGTAGGCCAGAACACACCTGCCCACTCTCCGGATTTACCCTAATCTCTTGTTCCTTTGGGGGATGTCTTTTTCTTTCTCTGATTTCCTTTGACAGTGGGGCAAGGCTGCTGAGGCTCTGACAGGCCAGAGGGAGAACCCTGAGGGTCCCACCAGCCCAGCCAACTGGCAGGCCCGCTAGGGTGGGTGGTAGGCCAGATCCTAGAAATAGAATTGTTTGAGGTCACACAGAGTATAATTTAGGAGCAGGCAGACCAGGCTGGAAAGGAGGGCACAGGACACTAATCACTATTCCTTTCTGTCTTTCCTTCCTCATAAAGAATCCTATTGTCCTGGGCAAGAAGTGGTTTTGCTGGGGGAATCAATATGATTATCTAGTGATTAATGAGGGCATGCAAGATATTGGGGCTGGGTGGTGTGTGTGTGTTCCTTCTCTCTAGGAAAGCTGGAGGAAGCAGGGGTGGGGTGGTGGTGGAGGGACAATATGAGTTGGGATAGGGACGGGGAGAGAGAGAATAAGAGAATATACTGAAATGGGTGGAGGAATATTCATGCATGAGTCTGAGTCTGTATGAGCCTTTGGGTGCAGGTTCTTCTTTGGAGGGTCTTCACGCAGCTTGGGGTTTGGTGAGTATGTTTGTCTGGGGCTGGGACAGCCTGAGTTTGGGGGCGTGAAGATACTAGAGTCGCCACTAGAGGTCCGCAGGGTGGATTCTCCAGACACCCCGCCCAGCGCAGCCTCCCCCTCGCACTCTCCGCAGGCACTCACTACCTGCGGGGCGTGAACAATGCACAGCAACCGTGGCACAGCGCCGAGGGCCGGTTGCAGTATGGGCTGCGGCCAGCCAACCCCACGGAGGAGGGTCTGGCCAGCCTGCACAGCGTGCTGTTTCGCAAGCAGCCATTCTTGTGGCGCGCAGCTCTGCTCTACTACACCATCCATCGCGCCGCGCGCATGTCCTTCCGCCAGCTCTTCCAGGACCTGGCGCGCTACGTGCAGGACGCTGACGTTCGCTGGGAGTACTGCGTGCGCGCCAAGCGTGGCCAGACCGACACTTCCAAGCCTGGTGGGCAGGACGCAGGGTATTGACCTGGGCGGAGGCGAGGGTTGGGGCTCCACCTCAAGAACTCACTGGCTCCTGCACTCACAGGCTGCTTCAGCAAGGACCAGGTGTACCTGGACGGCATCGTGCGTATTCTGCGGCACCGCCAAACCATTGATTTCCCACTGCTGACCTCACTGGGCAAGGTGACTGACTGGGTTCCCGGTCTGCCCTCCCACTTTCTGCAATATTCCTTGCACCTCTGATTCTTGCTGGACTGATATCTGAGTGTCCGACCTCTCTGGTGCGGGAAGCATGGATGGGGTTGGGCAGAGGAGATGAAATGACTTTCTAGTCATTTCATTTCATTTCAATTCAATCAAAAGTAGGTACTTGACCCAGCTTATAGGAGTGTGTAGGTGCAGCATTTCAAAGGAGGTGAGCATTCCAGGCTAAGGGAATAATTAGGAAGGCCTGGGGAAGGAGGCTGGACAAATGGCCAGGGACCACCAAGTCTCTGGTGCTGGGCCTCTGTGCCAGGCAGAGAAGAGTGGATCTCTTTTGAAGCAGTGGGGAGCTGGAGGAGCTTTAAGCAGAAAGTATGGTGCAGTTATTTGCTTTCGAAGGCTCCCTCTGGAGTTATATGGCAGGGGAACTGAAAAGAGAGTCTTAGGGAAGAGAGTATGCTGGCAAGAAGAGGCTGGCCTGTCACTCTTACAGATTGATGGTGATGGCCTTACCAGGCAGTGGTCATGTATTTAGAGAGGAAGGGTCAAGCTGGAGAGCTCTTTGGAAAGTGGATATTCCTTTATCTCAGTGGCTGCCCTGAGTGGGAGGGTGAGAGTCCAAGCATCCTCCCTGGAACCTGACCTGGGTGACTGAAGAGTTGGGCTGGTACCCAGATGTTGACTATGAGGAGGTGCCTTAGAGATATTCAGGGGAAGGTGTTCAGGAGGCATTTGGATACCTATATCAGAAGACAGGAGATAGGCTAGGCTGGAGCCAGGAGTGGGTCATAGGGCAGAGATAAAAGAAAATGTTGAGAGAAAGAACAGAGACCCAGGTCTGAGCCTAGAGGTACATAGCATGGGCATGGGACTGTGGGTGTGGTAGGCTGATGGGAAGAAGGAGCCCTGGGAGCAAATGGCCATGAGCCATCAGCAGAGCTGGGACCACCTGTCTAAAAGCCAGGAGCTCTGTCTAGCTCTGAAGCTCAGCTTCCTCCCTGCAGGTCTCCTATGAGGATGTGGATCACCTACGGCCCCATGGGGTGCTGGATAATACCCGAGTGCCCCACTTCATGCAGGACTTGGAACGCTATCGGCAGCAGCTGGAGCACATCATGGCAACCAATCGCCTGGATGAAGCAGAGCTGGGCCGCCTGCTGCCTGATTGATGTTTATTGAGGGCTATCAGCAGAAGTCCTATGCAGAGGCCTCCAGATCAGCCCCCAGAATATGAAGCTGATTGCTCTGTGCTTCTACAGCCTGGGTGTTTCTTGGGGGCATTGGGAGGCCAGGAGCATTCTGGAAGAACAGGCAGCAGCATCAGAGGTTTTTGTCCCTTGATAGTCTTCCTGGTGCCTGTGGACCAGGCAGCATTTCTGGCAAATTGTTGAGCAGAGGGGAGGCCTGGGGACAGGAGGGGGGGGGTGTTGAGTGTTAGTGGGAATAAGGGGTGGTTTGGGAGTAGAAACTTGTTTTTGCATGAGATGCTTTGGGTGTCCAATATTCCAGTCTGTCCCTTCCCCCACCTTGCCCATTGGTGCTCCTTCAGCATTCCTGCTGTCTACCTCTTACTGGGTCCTGGTGGGGGTTGGGATCCCTTCTTCTGGGGTGATTGCCTGCGCCCGGGGTCTTGGCTTTCACACAGGCTCAAAGGTCAGGGGTCCTGATGGTATAGATCCAGCTGGGCTGAGGTTTGCTTTCCAGAAGTTTTGCCTCTTTCACTGGTCATGTGTTTATTCAATACTTTTGTATTCTACTGCCTGGAGCTTGGAGGTAACAGTGGAGGGACAGGACTCTACTGGAAGGTACCTTCATTATACACACATGGGCACATACATGCTGGGCTTCAGGTCTTGTGCATCGAGCCCAAAAGCTCACCTGACCCCTGCACTGGACTCTGCTCTTCCTGTCTTTTCCCACACCCTCCCAGTTGGTCTTAGGCAAGAGTTGGCATAGCCTGGGAGCAGCCACCCTTAAGCCTGAAGGGCAGGCCCATTAGGTTTATTGTCCTGGGCCAGGAGAAATACACAGCTGATTGTTGCTTAGACTCAGCTACGTGAGGTTGACCCAGTCCCATTCCTATCCCGGGCCTTAGTTTTCGCATCTATAAAACTTGGAAACACAGCTGGAGAGTTCTTATTCATTTAGTCAACACATATGTGCCAGTTACTGGTTAAAATTCTCACTGAACTCCCAGTTCAGAGGGAAGCCAGACAATTAAAACGGCAATTAAAATTACACGTGTGGCCTCTGTCTACTTAAGGTCCTTCTAATTCCCCTCTAATTTCAATTTCCAAGGCTGTGAACTCTTGAGCCCTCCCTAGTCAGAGTCCTCTTCCCTTGCTTTCTGCCCCAAGCCCAGTTTCTTCCATAGAATGGGGCTAGTGTCTAAAAAGTTCCCCAAATGGCTCATGAAGGGAAAAGAACAGGTTTCAGGTCATCCTACTATATGGTCCTAGCTCTGAGATCACCTGCAGCATGGGCTGTTGTGTGTGGAATGGGATTGTGAACTAGATGTTGGAGTGTTATGGGGGCACCAGAATGTTCAGGTTCTTAGAGACATAAACCACCCTAAAAAAAAAAAAATGCCTAGGTTAGCTGGAGTTTATTCACTTCCAATAAGACATAAGATGATGGAGCTTTGGTGGCACTGGATCCAGCTCCAGCATAATCCCAGGTTCTATCTTACTTGGGCTTGGGCAGGAAATGTCAGGTCAGTATTCTGGCCTTCAGGTAGTCTGGCCTTCAGGAATCTAGAAAGGAAGAGACAATAGTCAACTTCCTGAGCTATGCCCTCTGCTAAACCACTACAGAGTTTGCAAGGCCTCACACCTTCAGACTCATCCCCCTCCTCGAAGTCAGGCTCAGGCTCAGGCTCTGGTTCTGGATCTGCCTCCGGCTCTGGTTCTGGATCCATTTGGGGTTCTGGTTCTGGCTCAGCCCCTTCAGAGGCCTCAGCTTCCTGCTCTGGCTCTGGCTCCTCTGGAGTTCCGGATTGCACTGCTTCAGAGCCCTCAGGGCCTCCTGCCTCATAGTGATCTGAAACTCTGGGCAGCCCGGGACACACTGTCCCCGAACTGGGTGCCTCGGGCGTCCAGTGGCCTGGGCATGGAGGGTCATAGCTGCGGTCCCGGTAGCCTGGGGCGGAAGTGGAAGGGTCTTTCAGGCTCCAAGTTATCTTTCTGCAATCCTTAGTACACACACTCACCTACTTTTGGGGGATACCACGACTCCAACCCTCTGTTAGCCTTTGCTTGGCTCCCAAGCCACGCCCCTGGTCTACATGCGCTCACCAGGGCCCACGTGCTGCCAGTCCCAGGCTGGGTCTGGCGCGCGCAAGGTTTGCTGGGCGCAACGCAGCAGCTCCTGGCAGGCGGCCTCGCCCTTGCTCTGCACCACCAGCAGCAGGCGGCGCACCCTGCGCTCAGCATCAGGCAGTGCATCCAGTGCCTCATACTCCGGCCCGGTGAGCACTCCCCGTGCTACCAGCGCGTCCAGCAGTAGTCCCGAGTCCGCCTGCAGCGTTTCCACCAGGCGTTTCCGCTCACGGTCAATGGTCTCCGAAGGCCGCTCCTGCGAGTTGCCCATGGTCTGGGCTGTACAGAGAGGGGGAGAGAAGTAGTGGGCACCGGGGGTCCTCCATTCCTGACCTCTCTTCCAGGATCCCAGTGAACATCCCTGGCTGTGGTCTAAATTCACCTTGACCTCAGCGGCTCCGCAGCACAGGACTCGGGCACCACCGGACTGAACTCTTCTCCCGCCTCTTGCCTGCAGCTTCTCTCCAGTCTTCTAAGGCTCCTCCCCTCTCTAAACGTCAGTTGTAGGCTCTCCCAATCAGGGCCTCCCTCCTGAGCCCCAGCCGCCTGCAGATCCGACAGTAAGAACCCAGTTTATCCAAACAAACGTCCGTCGCCGCCCCCCCGCCCGCCCCCCCCCTCCCCGT
This sequence comes from Spermophilus citellus, assembly GCF_964194105.1. Lineage (NCBI taxonomy): Eukaryota > Metazoa > Chordata > Mammalia > Rodentia > Sciuridae > Spermophilus > Spermophilus citellus. Next base: position 51,954,567 of record NC_138200.1, on the reverse strand, counting down.
ACTGGGCGTTGAGCCCTGGGGTGCTTTACCACTGAGCTTCATCCTTAGCTCTTTTTAGTTTGAAACAAGGTCTCCTAAGACCCTTACTAAATTGCTGAATCTGGCCTCGAATTTGGAATCCTTCTGCCTTAGCCTTATGAGTTGCTGGGATTTCAGGCATTTGCCACCACTTCTTGGTCTTTCTCCAGTCTGCTTCCCCATCTCAATAGGAGAAAAACCTAGGATAGACCCAAGGTTACAGCTTGCAGTCAAGTCCTTTCCAGTCTGACAAATATTTCTCTTGCCATTCTCACTTCTGAGTCTAGTCTTTTACCTCCTGCCTGGACCCTGCAGAACCCCTGGATCAGGATTCCCTGTTTACACAATCTGTCCTCCAGTACTCTCTGCACAAACTGTTGAGAGCCTGCCCTGCTCCTCTTTCAACTTGCCAGGACAGGCCCTGATCCTCTACCCTCACCATCACCACCCAGTTCTAACCCCAACATGATCTCATGGCCCTTCTTGGTTCCCAGGTACCTAGCAGGGATACCTGAATCTTCCTGAATTCTACCTCTGACCAAGATCTCCTAACATCACCCAAGACCCAGTTGACTCCCTGCTGGCCTGGGAATGACAGTCATCTCTTGTTTGATCTTGAAATACTGAGGGCCCAGCTCATGAAAGGTTGCTAAACTTTTTCTTCCCATTTTGAGACTGTCTCTACCAAACTGTAGGGACTAGGTAGAAATCAATCTGCTTTGTCTATTTATTACCAAGCAAGGACAACAGCCCATCTCTTTGCCAGCCTTAGCAAGGCCCCTGACATTAGATAAAGGGTTCAGGCCCTGGACCCCTCCCACCCCCTGCCCCTTTCCCTGCCTTGGCTTTGTTTACACAGCATCCTTCCTGGTCTCTTCTTCCCATGTAGTGTTTTCCCTCCTTTCCTGGTCTATAGAGTCTTAGTCCCCATTTTGCCTCCCAGGTCTCTTTCAGAACCCCTTAGTGTCAAGATGTGCTTCCTTTGGTCACTGCACATTCCAGCCACCTCTCCCTCCACTCTTGTGTGTGTGTGTGTGTGGTGCTGGGGATTGAACCCAGGGCTTTGTGTATGTGAGGAAAGCACTCTACCAACTGAGCTATATCCCAAGCTCCTCTCCCTCCCCTCTTATCAAATTGTCAGCCTATCCCCCAGATTCAAGCACAGATCAGAACTACCCTTGACCCTCCATCTCCCTTCATGTCTCATCTGTGACAAATGCATCTCAGTGTTTCCATCAGCTCCTGCCTGTCAACCCCACCATTCACTTCATCTCCTGTAACAGTCCCTCTGAGTACTTCTCATTCTAATTCCACCATCCCTCAGCATAGTGACTTTGACAACGCTCTGGGGTAGGATTTATTGTTCCAATTTTACAGCTGAGGAGATAGACTCAGAGAAGCAAAATAGAATTAGATTCTGACTTGCTCCAATCTGAACTATACCAAGGTCTCCTGTCAAGCAGAATGTCAGGCTTTACCCCTTTTTCCTGTCCCCACTGCTTATCTTAGCTATCTGGTCTGGTTATTCTAGCTACCACTCACCACTCAGAACAGTGAGGCTCTTCTCTACTTCTCCCCACCACTCTGTTCTGGGAAAGCTCACTATGTTCCTGGTATCTCTGAGTCTTTGCTGATGCTGCTCCCTAGGCCTGAAATACCATTCCCTCCCTCCACTCATGGACCCATCCTCCAACATTCAAATATTCTCTTGTCCACCCCAATGCCAGAGTGTTCAAGGGCAGATGATTCCTTCTGTGCACTCCAGTGACCAGCATATCGCCTCACTACTTCATTAACTGACATCACACTGCACTGTGTACACAGAGATCCTCTGTTCTCCTGGACTGAGGCTTCCAAAGACTGACCCCCTTTGTAGGGCACGGAAGACAGAGGGGGCCAGCACCTACTCTAGCCAGACATAGAGAGAAAGGTTGTAGACCTGAATGGCCCCTCCTTCTCCCTCTGGCTTCCTAGGTTGTTTTTACGTTAGTCGCCTCCTCTTGTTAACCCAAGCCCTGACTTTAGTCCTGCCTGGGGAGCAGAGACCCCGGCTGTTCTGGACCCTCCCTTTGAAACTTTCATAGCCCGAAGGTGAACATCGAAGTTATGTCGCCGCTAGTTCTCTCAAGTGACAGGCCCAGATGTTTCCCGGAGCTCCAGGTAGCGAAGCGTGGATGTGGGTGAGGCCCCCAATCCCCAGCTGGCGGTGAGGGTTCAGTTGCAGCCGAGCTCCGAGGGTCGTGGAAACTGCGGAAGCCGTTGCGCACGCGCGACCGTAGGGTACCCTGACCTCCCCTCCACCCAGTCCCAAGCTAGAGTCCTGCGGAAGGGCGGGGCCCACAGACCTGCGAGCGCCTCTGCGGGTGGTGAGGCTCGAAGTCGGCCCAATCTGAGATTCCCTTGCTTCCTCTGCCCGGTGGAGTGGGGCTCGCGGTTCGGCCCGTTTCGGGCGGCCCGCTCCCGGGTCGAGCCTCCGCGGGGCAGGAGATGACAGTGCAGAAAGGGCCGGGAGGGGTGGGGACCGGTGCAGCAGCTGCTACGGGGGCGGGGCGGACAGGGCTGCCGGGAATGGGGGGGGGAGGGGGCGTTCTTCCCCGCTGCTGAGAGTCTGACTGCGAGGTCGCGCCCTGGCTGGGGACGTTCTCATAGTCCGCTTTCCCTCCCCATCCCGGGCTCACTGGACACGAGCCAGGGAGGAGACAGTTCGGCCGCGGTCCCACACCTCCTGTACCCACACTAGGCTTGCCCATTCCCAGGAGCTTTCCATCTATCTTCTCATCAACCCCTGCTCTCTGCCTGTCACAGATGGGGTTTAGAGAAGGGGCCCGACTTGTCCAGGGTCATATAGAATGTGCACTGTGGAACTGGATGCGACCCGAAGTCCCCGATTCCAGGAGGTTGCAGTGGCCAGGCTCAAGCCCCCGAGGAGTTAGGGGCTGGCTCCCCAGCACCACGGCTCTCCCAAGGTTCTCTATTAAAGCCTTCTGGGATCTCTGCAAAGCTGCTCTGCCCACCCCCTGAGTCCTGAGCTCCCTCGTCGATAGAGAAAAGACACCAGAAACACAGAAAAAGATGCAGTTTATGTGCACGGCTCTGATGGGGGTAAATGGAGAGAGGCCGCTAAGTAGTGGGGGATAGGCTCACCCCTGTCCCCAGGGGACATCAAAAGATCCCTTCAGAGACTCATGGGTCTCAGGGGGAGGGACTGGCCCTTGGGCCCAGGTAGGAGGTCTGGTTCTCAGGGGTGCTGTAAATGGTTAAAGCCCCAGGCACAGCCAGGGCTGGGCCTCCCAGATCTGCCTGGACGTCCAGCAGGAGTGGGCCCCCAAGCGTGGAGTCCTTTCCTAGAAAGAGAGAGGCTGTGTTTAGCAGGAAGGAGTGTTCCCCCTTCTTTCCTAGGGGAGGAAAGCCCTGCCCCCTGACTTCTGGTCAAGTCAGGATAAAACATCATTTTTTACCTCCCCATTCTCACCCAATGGTGAAGGGAAGGGGAGCTTCTGAAGGATCTACAGGGCAGCCTGAACTCAGGGAATCTCCCTGTAAAACCCAAGGGGCCTACTCCACCAATCATAGCAGTTCAGCAGTCATGGCCTCCCTCCCACATCCTGAGTCCCCACAACCATTACCTGGACCTGGAGAACTCAATCCCTTGACTGCCAGCTCAGCTTCACCTCTCTCTGGAACCAAGGGCTGCATCTGCATGGGAGAACCCCAGAAAGGAGTTGGGGAGGGAGCCCAATAGCTGAGGAAGAAACCTGGGAACTCACTTGGGCAATTCTCAGTCATGGCTTTGGCTCTCTGAGAACAGCTATGGACCAAAGGGTGTGGCCCTCCCCAGCCCCATTTTACCAGGGATAGCTCCATGTCCAAGTCCATCAGGGTCCATTCTCGCCCTGGAAGGCTGGGGCCCAACACCTGGGAAAAGTTCTGGGTTAGTGCTTGCCCTCTCAGGCTATGCAGACAGCAGGAACCAGAAGTGCATATGCTTCTATGCCAGAAGTACTCACATCTAGGGGTGCTGCAGGCTCCACACTTTCAGGGGGAGGCCGAAGCAGCATCGAAGGCAGCAGACTCTCTGGGCTCCTGTTACCCTGCTCCAGACCCAGAGGTCCCCTGTGCACAAAAATCTGCTGTTGGCCTGCAGTGCTCACCCCCTATTAAGTTCCCAAAGAACCTGGATGCAAGAGGATTTAAATCCCCCAACATCTAGAAAAATGCCACTCTCCTTTCCCCATAAATGGACACAGAGTGTCCCTGCTTCCTCTAGGACTTGAAGTCTTAGGACAGATTCTCTCTTATGCAAGTATAAATACAAGGGGCTCTTAAACTACTGTGTATATTATAATCATCCCATTGAACTCATTTAAAAATGCGGATTCCTCAGTCCTACCACAGAGGAGCTGGGTGATCTGACTAGAAGTTCCTACTTTGTTTAGGATTTGTATGTAGGTGCTCCTTGGAGCACATTCTGAGAAATCATAAGTGCCCAATATCCTCCTCAGCCACCAAGGGGCAGGCAAAGTAGGGAAGTTTCATGGGCCAGAGTGTTGTTCTTTTTGCAAAAGTGGCCTGCAGGACTCACCTCAAGAATGGGCTCTGCTTACCTGTCAGGTACCTCCCTGGGGCCCCTTGGTTCAGGCTGTTGGACACTCCTGGGCCCCTCAGGGCTGAAGCTCCCTTTCCCTTCCAGGATGGCCTGTACCACAGCCACAGGCAGCGGTGGGGGGGCTGTCACGCAGAAGTCACACTCGTTTGGGGCCAGGGCCAGCCCGGCCTCGCCATCCCCCCCTGGACTGGCCGGCTCTTCTTTGAGCAGTGCCAGGCCCTTCTCCCTGTACCAGAGAAAAGCTTCAACCAGACCCTGGCACTGACCTCTCCCCCACCCCTACAGCCATCTGGGCTGCCAGGCCCTCCCAGACAGGCTCCCCAGAGGGCAGCCCCTGTCCTCCTTACCTCCTGCCACCACTGGAGGGAGAAAGCCTGGGCCCTTCAGGGGATGGAGAATCTTCTGGGATATCAGAGATGATGGGGCCCCTGGCCCTGTGAGGGCTGAGGCCCAAGGTAGTCTCTGGGAGGGGCTGTAAATAGAAAACTAGACCCAGTCCTTGACCTCTACCACTGGGAAAGCTAGAACCCAAACAGCACCCATCTGGACTATAGGGCCTAAGGGGCAGGGTGTGAGGGGGAAGGCTCAGTCCATGCTGGGGAACCTGGGTCTGTTTGGTGGGAAGGTTGGCTTCCATCTTCTTTGGGGGGAAATCAGGAGAAGAAACAGCTGTGCTTTAGAGAAAGGGGAAAAAGAAACCTACCGACTGGATAAAGTAGGGGTCCTGCAGGAGGGCACCAGGCAGGGAGCAGGCATTGAATTTGGCAGGTGTTGGGTATGAGTTCCCCTCATCCAGCATCAGGGACCTATACAGGATGACCAGGGTCCCTCAGGGTAGGGGCAGGGTCAGTCCCCATGCCCCTCAGCCTACACTTCCCTCCCTCTCTCCCTCCCTCAGGCCCCAGCAGCCAAGTCAGCAGAGCTGAGGCCTGTTGCCAGGGCATCAGTCACATGCTAGAGTGGAAGGGGCTCCCCACCAGAGATGGGGGCCCTTTGGGGGTAAAGGAGAGGGAGGGAGCATGGTTTGAGCCCCAAGCTCTGCAGTTGGGATGTTTTGGGGGGAGGGGAAGGGATTGCTGGTGTGGGAATTTGGAGGTAAGGTCCTGGGAGTGGGAGTACCAGATTGTGGTGTTGGGGGAGGGGGAAAAGTTCCAGATGGGTTGAGGAAGCTGATGTGCAGCCAGGAGTAGGATTGAGGGTTCTGCCTGAAGGAGTTTCTGGAAGAGAAGGGGTCCCTGCCAGGGGTCTTAGGCAGAGAGAAGGTCCTGAAAGTGGAGAATTGGGGGTGAGCATCCTTGGCTGTCACTCACAGCTTTCTCTTTGTTCCTGCACTACTGGGCCCAGCCTGAAGTGGTCCAAAGAGGCACTGGATCAGCTGAAGAGGAAGAGAAGGGCTTATTCCTATTTTGGACACCCCCCTCACCCTAACAGGCAGTTCCAGGTGGGTTTGAGAAAGGAACTAATTTGGATGCTAGAGGACTGGGTGTAGAGGGGTGCCCAGGAGTGAGAGGGAGAAGGGAGGTAGAAGAAGAGGAACACCTTGCCAATGACCCGGTGCTGCTGACCATGGCTCTGCCGAAGTGTCACCACTTCCCGCCACAAGATCTCGTTCTGCCTAGGGGCAGGGGTGGGACGGTGCTGAGGCATCTGAGTTCTCAGACACTCTCCCTCCCAAACACACACACACACACACACACACACACACACACACACAGAATGGCACGGCAGGGAAGGGACCCGGGTCACTACCCCAATAATCATCCACCTTATGGAGAGTCTAGAGTTCCACAACTGGGCCCATTTGGAAGGAGAGCTGAAGGGGCTGCCCAGAACCCTCTGGTGGCCAGCATCCTCTCACCCAGAACCTCCCACCAGGGCCGCCCCTCCCCCGCACTGCCTGAGCTCCCGAAGCCGCGCCTCAGTGTTCTCCTGCACTCCCCGCAAAGCCTGCACCTCGCCCAGCAGCCGACCAAGGTCTTCAGGGCGCCAGCGACCGTCATCGCTGCGCAGCGCGGGCACCTGCAGAAGGTACACCGCAGAGGCAGAATCTCATAGAATAGGGCCAGCAGTCCTAACACCCCACGCGGGTTTACTCATTTCTGCTTGCTGTCCCTACCTTGCGCCGCACGCGCTCCAGTAGCTGCTCCCTGCCACGCACGAAGCTCGGGTGCTGGAACTCGACGTGGTCGCGCTCCGGCCTGAGCAGGCCACCCTGCTCGATGCTCACTACCTTCCGAAAACCATCTGGAGAGTGGGGCGTGGGGGGCGGGGGTGAGTCGTTCCATCTTTGGCACCAAATCACCCACACCCTGTCCCCACCCGGCCTGAGGGACTCACACATGTTGAGTTGACGCACAAAGCTCGCCATGTTGCTGTGCTTGAAATACTGGGGCAGCACTTCTTTGGCGAAGCGGCTCTGATCGCTTACAAGGAAGCTGGTCCCACTCTACCGAGAATGCCGCCCACCCGTGGTGCGGGTAGAGACCAGACTTGGTGAGTGGCGCCCGCCCACCATCAGGCCGGCGCTCTAGCGCGCGCGCGCACACACTCATTCACTCAGGGGTCAGTGCCGCTCATGGGAATATGGAAAGGCCGGGCCAGAACCACCTGAGGCCTGGCTCCGGACGACCACAGTGAATCCCTACCCCTAGCGTAACCCAGACTCGGTTCTCAAAGAGGAGTAGCAGAGGCCAACCCTGGTTCCACCTCGGACCGGTCCCAGACCCGAGCCAGAGCCAGAGCCACGATGTGACCCTGATTGAGCCAGTGCCAGCCCTCCCTTCTCTCGGTCTGTTTTCCGATCTGTCTATGGGGTGGGGTCATTTCATTCTCATTAAATGACCTAGGAGATGCCTCTGGCTCCAGGTCGCCAGGAGGTTCCTAACCCTTCCTCCGCCCCAGAGGAAGTCGCCTCATCTTCATCTCACACATCCCCTCCAAGGTGAACTACCCTGGACGGCTGAATCGGAGTGACCCACAGCCCAGTCCCCGGCGGGGGTTGAGTGGGCGTGGGTGTTCACCGACGTGGAGGGACCCCGGGGACCACTGGGAGAGTCGAGGGGCCCCAGCCCTCACCGGGCTCCAGCGGATCAGGTGGTCGGTGCCGGGGTCGCCCACCAGCGCCCATAACTTGCCGAGGAAGGCAGGTACAGGGCTGGGGCCTGGCTCCGTGGGCAGCGCGGCTGGCGCTTCCTGCATGGCGCAGTGTCGGCCCGGCTCAGCGCTGCGGCCCGGCCGCTGCGGGCTTGTCAAAGCCGTGAAAGTGCTGCGTTTGCCTCCCGCCCCGCCCTACTCCGCCTCCGGGCGCCGGGTCAGGCGGGGGCCACGTGCGAACCCGCGGGGCGGGGCTCGGACAGCGGCCGGGGCACCAGCGGACAGAAAGGCTGGCTGAATCGGATGTGTGTGGAGGGATGGGGTGAGGAGGGAAACCTGGGTTCGAATCTCATCTTAGTCTCTCTATTTCCTTTTTGGGAAAAATAGCCCGTGTGCGGCCTTTTTACGATGAACTGGGAAAGTCCTAGTGAAGCCCCAGATAGAGCGGGCCAATAAGATAGTGAGGAAGCTAGACCTTTCCCGCCGAACGCTGGGGCATTGTCAATCCAAAAGGGCGAAGTGCCCCGCCCCTGACTCCCGCACCCTCAGCCCCATCTTGCACCTCTGCCCAGACGGCTCTTTCTCGGCTCTGCGCGTTCCTCATCCTCCCCTTCAGAACCTAGCCCGCCTTTCACCGGATGCAGAGATACTGTAGGATTTGTTTATTTCAAGCTCACCCCTAAGGCCGAGCCCACACCCGTGCCTGCCCTCCCCCATGCCGGACCGCAGAGCTGGCATGGAGCATGCTGAAGAGCTGGGGGACCCCAGTACGGCCGGGACAGAGCTGGCGTCTGCAGAAGTTGAGTGGACTCAGGGCACCTGTGCTCTACCGAACCGACACCGTGCCACGGGTCCCAAGAGGCACAAGAGACACGGAATTCCCAAGGAAAGAACTGGCAGTTTGAGTGTGCTTGGGAAATTCCTTCCAGCGTCTCCGAGGCCTCAGGTTTGAGGGGGAGGGAGGGTTTGTCCAATCACCGCACCAACGTGGGCCGCCAAGGATGTGGCTCACGCTTTAGTTTGAGCGTGTAGCTGCGCAGGCGCGGGCAGTGCGCGCGGAAGGCGTCCAACACCGATGTCCTCACGACGCAGAAGCAGTGTATTTCACGCAGGCCCGCGCAACGCGCCGCCAGCTCCTCTAGCGCAGTGTCCAGCTCTGATGAGGCGGAGGCGCGCACCTCAAGTGCGCGCAAGGTTGTGGCGTAGTGGCACGCGGCAAAACGCAACGGACCTATAGTGTCACCTGAGAGGTTGAGACGCAGTGTAGCCACGGGTACTGCTGGTTGCAGGACTCGAATCACGCTTTCAGCTGGCAGTGCAGGCTCCAGCTCCAGCTCCACAGTCAGCCCAGGGTGGCGGCAGTGCAATGCTGCCCAGGCTTGATCCGGCAGTGGGGACGCGCGTGCATCTTCAGGGCTCGCGCACCGCAGGGCCAGGAGTGCAAAAGGCGCGCGATCTGGCTCAGCCAGCGCATCGAGGACAGCGTGGGATAAGCTGGCCAAGTGCAGGCCAAGGGTGCGCAGGCGCGGGCAGGCAGCCAGTAGCTTGAGTACTGAGCCTGGCCCCACGCTGTCTACCAGCGTATGGTTATCTAGGAAAAGGCTGCGGAGTTCTGGACAGCCACAGGCTACCTGCAGCACCAGTGTGTCATCCAGTGTGAAGGGCAAGCGCCGCAGGTCAAGGTGGCGCAGCTTGCTGGCGGTCCCACAGAGGGCATGCACAGCATCCAGGATGTCTCGGCCTGCGTCAAAGAGCGGTTTGTCTCCGTGGCACTCCAGGCTCAAACCTCGAAGACCTGGGGCACGGTCTGCCAGTGCAATCAGCAGCTCGGTGGCTGCCCGGCGACTCGGCTTCCTCAACGGCTCAAATTCCAGCTGTAGGTTGTGAATGTGGTCCAGGCAGACAGACAGATATGGCGGCAGTATGCCTTCCCATTCACTGTCACAACTTGGGTTAGAACAGTGAAGAAAAGGCGTTGGCAGCCTCATAACGACAGGGGAGAACCCTCCACCAACCTCTCAATTTGGGTGCCAGCTGCCCTCCCCACTTCCTGTTCCCGATGCACACACCTCTCCCTCTGCACCATGCCTTTGCCCCACGGCAGCAGCTGAAACCCTGGCATAGACAGCCAATATTTCAGGAACTATATAGCTGTCCTAAGGAAGCACGTGGGCACCTTGAACTGCCAGGTTCAAATTTCACCTCTGCCACTCTATGGATGAGTGGCGAGCGGGAAGTGATTTTCTTTGCCTCTGTTTCCTATCAGTGCAATAATAATACTGTCACACCAGGTTTTCATGAGGATTAAATGGGTTAATATATGAATCTTATGTATTGTTAATATGTGTTGGCATGTAGTAGGCGGTCAATAAATGTTAGGTTTTTGTTGTTTTTGCGGGAAGTCAATAAATCTCCCTAATCCCTGACTTCACAGGGAAAGTATAAAAATGAGGAATGGCAGGGGACAGAAAAGCCCTCTCACCTGATGTTTGTGTCCTGCCACACTGCACTGCTGGTGGCAGCAGCTGCCCAGGCCCTGCAGACCCCAGCGACAGCAGCACGATCCCTGAGAGACAGGTGGCGGAAGATTAGAGCAAGCACCTCCTGGGGCAGTTGTTCTCCTGGCTCCACCATGGTGTGGCTCTGGGTCGGGGGCTCCACCACTTCCAACAGCTCCGGACTGGAGAGAGAGACAGGGTCATCCCTGGACCCAGGAAACATCTGAGCCTGGGTGTAGAAATATTTGTGGACTGAAAGCCGCTACAAAATTTGCAGAACCCAGTACAAAATGAAGATATGGGATTCCTATTCACAACGTTAAGAATTTCAGAGCTGGGAGCGGTGGTGTACACCTGTAATCCCAGCTATTCTGGAGACTGAGGCAGGAGGATCACAAGTTTAAGGCAAATAGCAATTTAGGGAGAACCTGTCTCAAAATAAAAGAAGAACTAGGGATATAGCTCAGAGGTAGAGCACTCTCCTAGCATGCCCTAGGTTCGAGCTCCAGCAAAATAAATAAATAAATAAATAAATAAATAAATAAATAAATAAATACGTTGCAAAATGTGGGGGCTCTGCCCCACTGCGCAGGTTTCAAGTTCATAAAGTCGGCCCTGGGTGCCAAAGCGTTTCTGGTTCTTTAAACTGTTTTTTCAATTGCGTAGTCACCAGGTGACTACACTGTTTCCAAGTTGAGAAACTTTGTCCAATCCCGCCAGCCACTAGAGAGTGACTAGGGTTAACCAGACGAAGAATTTATAGAGTTTTGTCAGGGACAACGAGCCAATCAGAGAGCAGTGGCATGGGCGGGGCCCGGCGGGATCCACCCAGAGAGGGGAAACGTCTTTGCAGCGGGGGTCAACCCCCCGAGTGAGTGTCCCGGGTGCTTTTTAAAACCGTCAAGACCTGCAAGAAAAAGCATGGGATCTGGGGACAGATGGTTCTTGCCTCTGAGGAGCTGTAGTTCAAATCTGGATCCTGATCCTTGAGCAGCCCTGGCTCCCGCTTAGTAATTTGGAACTCCCTAGAGCCACCCTAGAGCGCAGCTTTTAGAGGGAAAATGTGCGTCCTCTTTTAAGGTGTGTGTGAGTGTGTGTGTGTGTGTGTGTGTGTGTGAGAGAGAGAGAGAGAGAGAGAGAGAGAGAGAAGACTGAACCTACCACTAACCCCAGTCATTTTTATTTTTTGAGACTGCCTCGCTAAAATGCCCAGGCTGACCTTTAACTTGGGATCCTCCTGCCTCAGTTACCCGAGTATCTGGAATTACATTTGTGCACCACCCCGCGCCTGACCTATGAAGTTGCCAGTTTTGTTTCAAGGTGCCTGAAGTGTTCTGTGCACATTTCACATCACTTGCTAGTATTTTCCCCGTATCTTCCAAGGTAGAGGTCTCTTCTGGAATATGTGTGACGTGTACGCTGGGGATTGGATACCTAGGCCAGGTTTGTACCTGGGACCCATGGTACAGGGTTTTTAGTGGGTTTAGTAGAGATCAGATTGTCAAACTAGATCCCCAGGGGGCACTAGAAAATTCTGATCACCAGGGGGCGCCTTCTTGTTGATCCACCAGGAATAGATGAAAGTCTGGCAGCTCTTACACTGCAGCCCTCCCCCCTCGTAAAAACTGCAAGCCCCAGAAGTCACGACCTGCGGGCAGTTCTTCCTGCTATCCAACCTCGGGCGCTGGTAATCTTACCTGCTCAGCGGACCAGATGGGCTTTGCCCAGAGACAGTGGACTGGCAGCAGAGAACAGCAGGGTGGGAAGGAGCTGCCTGGAAGGCGGGACACGCGGACGAACTGGGCGGCTCAAACCGGGGCACCGCCCCAGCGCCTCGGCGCACACCCGGAAGCGGCTCAGTGCAGCAGAGCCTGGCGGGCGTGGGAACTCAGGCCCGGCCAAGGCGGGCAGGTTAGTGCAGTTAATGGGTGGGCTTGCTGGTGTGGCAGGAGCAGAGGCTGATCCTGGCTCTCAAGCGTGGGCATCGCGCGGTTGTCACCGCGGCTGCTCTGGCCAGCTACTGCGGCGGCCTCTTGGGCTTTCAATGGGAGGCGGTGGGGAGTACGGAATGTGACCCTTGCAGATTCCTTGCCCCAACCAAGGGCTTTTGCGGGGTGGCAGGGCCCTGAACGTGAGGGTGAAGGGAGAGCAGGGCTGGTCTGAACAGTTCTGTGAGCCGAGACCCCCGGGCACGTGCAGAATGAAGGTGGACTAGTAGGAACCGGGGAAGCTCCTGTAAAGAGGCCTGAAACAGCTAAAGAGCTCCCAAAGGGGGCAGCAGATGAGTAGGGGGCGCGCCGGGCTGGTCGCCCAGAATTGCAGGCTTTCAGTCCTTGGGCCACTCTTGGGGCTGTCTCTGCCGATCAGCCAGAGGTAGGGCTGCATGAGGACACATGTTTTGTGTTAGGGTGCGATGCCTGGTTGGCCCCTTGTAGTTGGCGCACTTTTTGGTACTCAAATATCCATATAATGTCATCCAGATAAACGTTACAGGGCCAGCCTGGAAGCCTTGGCCCAGACGGAGCAGGGGTGGACTCTTGGTGGGTGAGGCTCGGGGCTTCCCGAAGAGGGGTTTTCTGTGAAAGGACACGCAGGAAGGATGATTCCCAAAAGGAAAATCTCGAGCTCCAGCTCCAGCTCCAGCTCCAGCCAAGCCGACTTCCCCCACGTGCCTAGTACTAGTGTGTTGGGCATTGCCCCATCTCCAGGTTTCCAGTGCCTACCTAGCAGGCCTGATCTGTTCCATTTTGTCCCTACTTATATCCTTTGAGGTGAAACTATGTTCATCAAGTCAGCATTTACTTCCAAGTCAGGGGGCTAGGAAGATATGAAAGTGGAAACATTTCCAGGGTCCGCTAGGCCACTTATCCAGGGCTCCCCACTTGTTTTGCCTCTTTGGCTTGCTCCCAACCTCTATTGGCCCTACTTGTCATCTGCAGAGTTTTGAGTTTCATCCTGTTGTTTTTCTTTCTTTTTTTTTTCTGTTACTAGGGATTTATCACTGAGGTACATTCTCACCATCTTTTTTTGGGTACTGGGGATTGAACTCAGGGCCACTCAACCACTGAGCCACATCCCCAGCCCTATTTTGTATTTTATTTAGAGACAGGGTCTCATTGTGTTGCTTAGCACCTCTGCTATTGCTGAGGCTGGCTTTGAACTCACGATCCTCCTGTCTCAGCCTCCCACGCTGGAATTACAGGCATTCACCACTATGCCCAACCCCAGCCCTTTCTCTCTTCTCTCTCTCTCTCCTCTCTCTCTCTCTCTCTCTCTCTCTCTCTATATATATATATATATATATATATATATATATATATATATATATATATAGTTGATGGACCTTTATTTTATTTATTTATATGTGATGCTGAGAATTGAACCCAGTGCTTCACACATGCCAGGCAAGTGCTCTACCATTGAGCCACAACTCCAGCCCCCCGCCAGTCCTATTTTTTTTTTTTTGGTACCAGGATTGGATTCAGGGGCCTTGACCACTGAGACACATTCCCAACCCTATTTTGTATTCTATTTAGTGATGAGGTCTCACTGAGTTGCTTAGTACCTCCCTGTTGCTGAGGCTGGCTTTGAACCCACATCCTCTTGTCTCAGCCCCTGAGCTGCTGGGATTACAAGCCTGCACCACTATGCCTGGCCCCCCATCCCTTTTAATAAAGACATTTACTTTGCTTTTTTTTTTAAACACAAAGGAAATGTGTCTTTATTTTATTTTTGGTGGTGAGAATTGAAGCCAAGGCTTGAACATGCCAGGCAAGCACTCTATCACTGAGCTATAGTACCAGCCCCAAATGTTTCTATCTTACATAAAGTAGAAGATATTGCTGAATAAAATGAAACAAAAATTACCCCAGCCACTCCCCCGATCCTGATCTGTTAATTTTCAGACTACTGTTTTGGGTAAATACACAGTATTAATGTTTTAATTATGTAATGACTTGCATGGAGTGGGAACTCCAAAAAGTGTGTCCCCTGTGGTCAGACCCAGGGTAGGGCCATTGCCAGTTTTCATTTCTCTTGCCAGGGTGGGTAATGCTGGAGGGCCTAAATAATGTTCTAGCTTTGGCCCTCAGGTTAGAGCCTGGGGAAGGTCTGAAATGCAGCCTCTGCTCTCTGCCTTAACCTTAAGATTCTTACTTTCTCCTCAAGGATGTTCAAGGTTGTAGAGTTGGCTCCTCCTGGGACCCCCTCCCCTGAGGCTCCCTGTCTATAAATAGAAGACAGCTGGGACTCCTCTTTCTGTCCTGCCCAGAGCTTGGGCTCAGCACCCTTCTGAACCCACTATCTGTAAATGATGACAGAAAGTAAAGGAATGTGACTTATGGGATAAGGAGCTGGGGAATTGAGTTCATTTCTAGAAAGAGGGGGTATCCCCTCAGGTGAGCTGTCAGACTTGCCTCTTCCTGGGCCAATAAGCTGGGAGGCCACTGGACAGAGGGTCAATGCATTGGTTGCCTGGCTGGGAATTTTGCTTCCTGCCAGACTTTGATAGAAGATGACTGGAGAAGATGTTACTACTAAGGAGCTCTGACTATCTGGATAGGAATGAACCTACAATAGAATAATTTGAGTTGGAGAAGAGCCCAATTCCAAGGACTTATTACATAGAGGGATGGTTTTTCTTACATACCTGAACAGTCCAGGCTGTAAAAGCTTCAGGGACAGGGCTGGGGATGTGGCTCAAGCGGTAGCGCGCTCGCCTGGTGTGTGTGCGGCCCAGGTTTGATCCTCAGCACCACATACAAACAAAGATGTTGTGTCCGCCGATAACTGAAAAATAAATATTGAAATTCTCTCTCTCTCTCCTCTCTCTCTCCCTCTCTCTTAAAAAAAAAAAAAAAAGCTTCAGGGACAGGACAGCTGAATCCAGGGCCATAGTGTGGTTAGAAGTTCCCTTCTCCATCTCTTGGCTTTGTTTCCTTCTGTGTTGGTTTCATTCTCAACCAGGCACTTCCCAAGCAATGGCAAAACAGACCGCCCCTTCCTTCAGTTTAGCCCCAGGGTAAAGGAAAATAGTACATCTTTCCTATTGATCCAGGCAGAGTTGCAGGGTTGATTCTCACTGGTCCAACTTGAGCCCTATTCCCCAAACCCAAACTAGAATAATGAGTGGAATATGCAGTTTGGTCAGACTTGCTTCATATGACCAGACCTGGACAGAGATTGAGAAAACAGAGGAAGAAAGTTCTTAGAGGTATCTTGGGATTGGGAGAAGGAATCTGGGTGGGATTAAACTGCAGGTTTCTTTTGAAGTGAAGCCAGGTGTAGTAGTGGGAAGGTAGATGAAATAACCTAAGGGTACGGCTGTGGACCCACAAGGACCCTGGGGACCCAAGTTTAAGCTGAAGGCAAGGCCAGGACCTGGGTCTGGTTGGCCTTGGGGCATTGGCACTATCCAGAATAGTCTCTTGTCAGTTTTGGTAAAAAAGATACTGGCCTGAGCTAGGATTGTGGCTTAGTGGTAGAGTGCTCACCTAGTAGATCGCTCACCTAGCACATGCGAGGCCCTGGGTTGGAGCCTCAGCACCACATAAAAATAAATAAATGAAGTAAAGGTATTGTGTCCAACTAAAACAAAAAAAATTTAAAAAAATATTTAAAAAAAGACACTGACCTGAGGAGGAGGCAGAGCTTCTCTGCTTCCACTGCAGGTTCCACCTCCACTTTTCTGCCACCATGATCCTGGATTTTTTCTGGAAGATAGTGGAAGGACAATATTCACTGTAAGTCTGGGTTAGGAGGGGCTCTGTTTAGAGCCAGAGGCACAAGGTGCTACCTGTGAGACGGTGAACTCTTTACCTCAAGTGTGCCAGTTGAATCGGCCACTGAGCCTGAAGGACAAACAGATGTTTGCAGTGTTTTGGAGCCGCACATGGGATTGGACGGTTGTCTCCAAGGCTAGGATAACCTAGATGCCTGTCTGTCTCTAGGAGGCAAGATGGCAGCTGGGCCAAATGGGCACGAAGAGTGGGTGGGCAGTGCATACCTGTTTTTGGAATCCTTACTGGACAAGGTGGTTCTGTCTGATGCCTATGCACACCCCCAGAAGAAGGTGGCAGTATACAGGGCTCTACAGACATCATTGACAGGTGGGTAAATGGGTAGGAATGGGAGAGGAAGAGGTGGGCTAGGCTCTTTTGTGGGTGGGGCAGGGGTAATACCCCACCTCCTGGATTTGGTGGGCCTGGGCTTATAGCCACTTTCAGGAAAAGAATTGGGTGAGGGAGGGTAAGTGTAAGGTAGAGAAAACTGGCTGTGTAGGATTTGTCTTCTCTGCTTACTGCATGTGTGTCCTTGAGCATAATCATGTTTATCCATGATTGTACATCTACCTATTTCTGCACTAATGTCCCGCTACTCTATGTCCCCCACTGTGGAGCAGCCAGCTCACTCCTTTCTAGTAATCACAAGTTTCTCTCTTCTCTTTTCCTCTCTCACTACAGCACTCCTTGCCCAAGACCCCTCCCCACTACTTATCATTCCAGGTTCTTCTTTCTCATCTCAGGGTAGAAGCCACAGGAGGCTGAAGCTGGTTGGGGCATCCAGCTCCATCCTTAGAAAATCAAGAACCCCTCTCTTTCCAGGGGAAGGGGAACCACACTAGGTGGAAGCCAAAGACCTGAGACCTCCTGCCCTTCCCCTGCCTGCCTATGCACATGGCCTGGTGGCCCAGGGCATATGCCCCCTTTCTGTGTTGCAAAGCCCCTCTCTTCTATTTGGGATTTAAGAGATAGGGCTAGGTGGCACCTACTCTTATCTTGGAATGTACTCTATGATAGATCCTGGCCTGCTTTCTGGGTTGTTGCTATTTGCATTCCCTTTTTTGTTTCCCAGCTGGGTACTCTGGATAATCTAGTATCCCAGGTTAGAGAATGGGGACGGGGGTTTGACCATGGGCTTTGCCCCTCCTGGGGCTTAGAGAATGCCCCACTTGGGGACCACCTGGCGCCTGACTGCTCACCTCCGCAGAGAGCGCTGAGAGCCCAGACGTGCTGCAGATACTCAAGATCCACCGCAGCGACCCGCAGCTGATTGTGCAGTTGCGTTTCTGTGGGCGACAGCCCTGTAGCCGCTTCCTCCACGTCTACCGGGAGGGAACTCTGCGCGCCAAGCTGCAAAGTTGTTTGGCAGCAGCGCTGGCCCAACACTCTGTACCGCTGCAGCTGGAGCTGCGCGCTGGAGCCGAGAGGCTAGATGCTTGGCTGGCGGACGAGGAGCATTGTTTGAATTGCATCTTAGCCCAGAAGGTGCGGCAGGATGGGGTCCCCATGGGGTAGGGTGGGGATTCACGGATAAAAGCCCCTCTGACCTCGTACTTCCTTCCCTAGCCCGACCGGCTCCGGGATGAGGAACTAGCTGAGCTGGAAGATGCGCTCTGCAATCTAACGTGTGGTTTGGAGGGCCAGGGTGATAATGTGGATGTGGATGTTGATGTCCTCCCAGCCCCCTCGCAGTCCCTGGTCCCCTCTCCGCCAGAGGAAAAGCCACCGCCCTTGTCTGGACAGACGTTTCTGTTCCAGGGTCGGCCAGTAGGTGAGGTGCAAGCGCAAAGGTGGGGTCCCCGGGGGGTTGGAGTTTGGGCAGGGGTGATGGTTAGGCTAGACATCAGTGGCTGGGCACAGGTGGGGGCCAACTCTTGGGTCCCTCCCACCCATCTGCCTCCCCAACTCCCTCCACAGCGAATCGGCCACTGAGCCTGCAGGACCAACAGACGTTCGCACGTTCAGTGGGCCTCAAGTGGCGTAGGGTGGGACGCTCACTGCAGCGCAGCTGTCGGGCATTGCGCGACCCAGCGTTGGACTCACTGGCCTATGAATACGAGCGTGATGGGCTGTACGAGCAGGCCTTCCAATTGCTGCGTCGCTTCGTGCAGGCAGAGGGCCGCCGAGCCACACTGCAGCGCCTAGTAGAGGCGCTAGAGGAGAATGAGCTCACCAGTCTGGCAGAGGACCTGCTGGGCATGGCAGGTCCTGATGGAGGCCTGGCCTAGACCCGGTTCCAAGGATGCAGCAGTCCACCAGGAGCCCAGCAGCGTTTGGAGCATCTGGATGGTTCTAGAGTCCCTTCTGCTACTACTGTTACTATTGCTGACCCTCCTTCCAAATCCACTGGAACCCTACAACTATATTTAAAACCTCTACTTCACTGAGCTGCTGCAGCAGAGTTGAGTGCCTTCTCCAGGATCCATAGGAACACCTGCTGAGCTCCTGGGACATACCACTGGGGATTCTGCTCTAGAATCTTTGATGGAGACAGTATGAATGTCGTTCTCATCCTCCTCTATCCCCAAAAGAGAATCTTCTGGCTAGCCCTCACCCCCTTCACTCCTTGAACAGTGACTCAATAAGCGCCTGGAATTTCCTTGTCCTAGGCACCACCCTCGGTGCTGCAAATACTGTAGTGAGCCAAATACCCAAATCCCGCTTGCCCCAGCTCACTCAGTGTGAGACCCAAGTACTTAGCAATGGTAATAAAATGTAACTTTCACTCAGGGAATTGTGGGAACACAGAGGCCTACCCCAGGCTGGTGTTAGGCTCCTGAAGAGATGAGCTGGTGGGAAGGGTGAGGTGGGGAGTTGAGAGAAAGGCAGTGCTCTGGGCATAGCAAGCACCCTGGGGTCTTGAGGAAGGGAATAGGGAAGAGAAGTGTAGAGTGGCTGGAGGGGGTTGCTGAATGACCCATCAGTGAAGGAGAACATGGAGTCTGGTGAGCCATTTTACAGAATTTGGACTTAATAATGAGGCCAGTGAGAAGCCTTTGAAGGGTTTGGGAATTAAGACTGGGAGGCTGGTGAGGAGAGAGAGAGAGAGAGAGAGAGAGAGAGAGAGAGAGAGAGAGAGAGAGAAAGAGGGAGAGAGATAGAGGCACGCACGGAGAGAGGGGGAGGGAGAGAGGGAGAGATTGCAAGAAAAAGCAGCAAGAAGGAGACAGATACTGAAGGGGCAGTGGCTGCAGCAATGGAGGAAAAGAGATGAACAATAGGAGATCTTCAGGAAGAAGAACTGGCCTTGGTAACCCTGGATTGGAATGGGGTAAAGAGGACCCAAAGTTTCTTCCTTTGCCAATGGGATGGAGGCTTGGGGTGGCCCTGTTTGCTCTGTTCATGGGAAATGGTGTTCCTGTAGGACATCCAGTGAGGGAGTGTGAAGGCTGCTGGGTATATAGTTCTGGGTTTAGGAGGAGGGTCACGGGTAAAGATTCATGAATGGACAGATAGTGGGACTGAAGGACACTTACTAGAAAAGTGTAACCCCAAGAATAAAGAGGAAAACCAGGGGTTTGGGGGTCAGGGAATACTCACTGTGGTAAGAAAGCCGGCTGACAGATCAGTTGAGACTGAGGTGTATTCAGTTAATAACATGGAGGTTCTGGGTGGAGGTACCATGGAAAGGAGTGGGAAGTGAAGCAGTGATGCACACCTTTGCTGGGGGTTTTCTACTCCAAGCTCTACCACATAGGCTGAGGTCTGGAGACCCTGAGTTCCAGGAAGAGATAGTTGAAAGCTGGCAGCAGAGTTAGGCAAGGACTGGGCTCTCAGGCTCCAGGGTGCCACTGTGCTCACCTTGATCTCAGGTCAAAGCCTTTGCTGAGTGACCTCTTCCAGGAGCTTTACCAATCCCTGCTAACCCAATCTGGTCAGCAGTGACATTTTTATGTGCAGGAGGCTCTGCGGGGGAGCAGGAGACTCAAAACTGAATCTGGGACTGGACTCAGGCCTATAAGCTCCTGGAAGACAGGGCTGCATTGCTTGCCTGGGAAGTTAATGAAGACAGGGTTGGCCTGCTGTCTGGTATCCCAATGGGGACAAAGGAGAGGTGGGATGGGGGAAGCACAGAGGATTCCTGGACTGAATTCCAAAAGATTTGGGACAGTACTTTCTGCCTGTATGATCCTCCTGGGCCTAAGAAGCAGCGTCCCCATCTGGGCATAAGTAATGAGAACTGTTGTAAGAATTGGAGAAGCAGTTTTGTGTGTGCAAACCGTCCTCACTCGGCAGTTTACTGGGTGGCAGGCCGGGGCATTCCGTGCGAGTGGGGGTAACCAGAGACACCGATACTTACCAGGCCTCAGAAAAGCGGTCTTGGGGAGTCTGAGCTAGCACCAAGAACAGGCCTTCCCAGCAAGAATCGCCCCTAAGGAATCCTCTCAGGGATAAATCCTCACTCTTGAGTTCCCGGTGGCGCTGGGGCGGAGCTGAGCTCCAGATGTCCGGGCGCGCACAGCTGGAGGGTCACGTGGCACGGCCTCGGTCCCCTTCCTGCCAACGCTGCATTTGGCCCAGGCCCCGTCCATGGCCGCGCTTGGGACCCTGCGCTGAGCCCGAGGCTCCAGCGTCAGGGGGCCACGCCGCCGCTCCCAGAGTGAGTGTCGGGATCCCAGAGCAGAGGTTGGGGCGGGGAGGAGAAAGGTAGAAGGGATTCGGTCTTAGCGTGAGGGGTGGGAGAAGGTAGGGCTGAGAAAGAGCCTTTCTGCCCGGCTTTCGCCTCTTGGGCACCGTCCCGGGCTGGAGTCGGTGGGGATGGGAGTTCGCTACAAGGGGGAACATCTTGTCCCTTCAGGCTGCTAGTCCCAGCGGTGCGAGGAGGAGGTGCAACGGAGGGGAATGAACGGCCGGTAGTTTAAGACCCCCCCCCCCAGGGTGTGGTCTCCCGCACCCTCCTCTCCGGGAGGCGGGGCTGGGAGCCTCTGACCCCCACCCGCCACCCGTCCTTGCTTCCAGAGGCTCTGCGGGCGACCCTTCAAAGAGAGGGCGGGCGTCGGCCACGCGGTCATGAGGAGGAGGCTGCGCCTACGCCGGGATGCGTCACTCACGCTGCTCCTCAGCGCCGCCCTTGGCCTCTTACTGTATGCACAGCGCGACGGCGCGGCCCCCACTACTAGCACGCCGCAAGCGCGAGGGCGGGAGGCACAAAGACCCACCCCAGGTCCCCGAGCATTCCAGGTACCGGACTCTGGCGCAGTCCCACCGGCCTACGAAGGGGACACGCCGCCATCGCCCACTCCCACCGGCTCTTTTGATTTCCGCCGCTACTTGCGCGCCAAGGACCAGCGGCGCTTTTCACTCCTCATTAACCAGCCTCACAAGTGCCGTGGTGATGGTGCACCTGGTGGCCGACCTGACCTGCTCATAGCTGTCAAGTCGGTGGCAGCTGACTTCGAGAGGCGACAAGCCGTGCGCCAGACGTGGGGTGCCGAGGGTCGCGTGCAGGGGGCCCTTGTACGCCGTGTGTTCCTGCTGGGGGTGCCCAGGAGTGCAAGCACCAACAAGGCTGACCCGGAGGGGGTGGGCACACAGATACACTGGCGTGCACTGCTGCATGCTGAGAGCCATGCATATTCGGACATCTTGCTCTGGGCCTTCGACGACACTTTTTTCAACTTAACACTTAAGGAGATCCACTTTCTGGCCTGGGCCTCAGCCTTTTGCCCCAACGTGCGCTTTGTTTTTAAAGGTGATGCTGATGTATTTGTACACGTGGGGAACCTGCTGGAGTTCCTAGCATCGAGGGATCCTGCGCAGGACTTGCTTGCAGGTGACGTAATAGTGCAGGCGAGGCCAATCCGTGCTAGGGCCAGTAAGTACTACATCCCAGAGGCTGTGTATGGCCTGCCTGCCTATCCAGCCTACGCAGGTGGTGGTGGTTTTGTTGTTTCTGGAGCTACGCTGCGCCGCCTGGCAAGTGCCTGTGCACAGGTTGAACTCTTTCCCATCGATGATGTCTTTCTAGGCATGTGTCTGCAGCGCCTCCGGCTCACACCTGAACCTCACCCAGCTTTCCGTACCTTTGGCATTTCCCAGCCTTCTGCAGCACCACACCTGAGCACCTTCGACCCCTGCTTCTACCGGGAATTGGTTGTAGTACATGGGCTCTCAGCTGCTGATATCTGGCTTATGTGGCGCCTGCTGCATGGGTCACATGGGCCAGTCTGTGCACATAGGCAGCCCGTTGCTGCAGGCCCCTTCCAGTGGGGCTCTTAGCCACCCATCACAGTGCCAAGCTTCTCTTAGCCCCAGGATGGAACAGAAGAGAGCCTGAAGGAGATTCCTGTGTGGATTATTAAGGTGTGGGTTACTCTTTCCTAGATTACCTGTGTCTGCCTCCTCAGAATCCCAGGGTATGGAAACTGAGTTTGGCATTTCCTGTTGGCTCACACTACACAGAGGAGGTCTAAAAAACAATGTATTGGTGACCACGAGTAGAATTATGGCTGAGGTGGAGGAAGACCATGTCTTGCCCAACAGGCCCCAGAGCAATGGACATATTTAGTCATCCTAGTAGCACATAGGTGTGTGTTCAGGTGGAGGCTTGGTTTTGAACTCCTAGGATGATGCAGACACATGCAGCTCCTCAAGGCCAGGTCCCACAGCCTTCATGGACTGGCAGGCATTCTGTCATAACTCAATCTAGACATGTTGCTTACCACCTGCTTCTTCAATTGGATTCCCAGCCCTGTCTACATCTTTAGATCTTTCCCCTCTCAGGTCTGCTTTCCTGGGCCAACTCCAATAGGATCCAGGTCTGCCTGGTACACCATGGATAGAGCCATATCAAGGACAACTATGTCATGTTCCTAAAGTCTTTTCCCATCTCCTATACCCATACACTATGCCATTGTTAAAAGCTGTCCCGTCCCCTTCAGAGGAGCCATGGCTGTCTCCTCAGACTTTTCTACTATAAAATTTCTCATATTCTTCAACCACCCCCTTCCTTAAAAATAAATACTTCCACACTTATTTCAGTACAAATATCTCAGCAACAGCCCATGGCAAGCTGCTGCTGAGGGCACAGGTGCTTTATTGGAGAAGGGATGTGGGCAGGGGATGAGGATGGTTCCCTCTTTCCAAGAGGATGGGAACAGTCCTGGCTACCCCTGCCAGTAAAATGTGCAGGGTCTCTGGCCAGACCACTGTCCAAATGGGAAGACATTAGTCAGTTACAAAGTCAAAGTCATGGGAGTGCCACATAAGCCTGACTATAGGACTAGGAACCATACAGGCACCTGGAGCAGATCCCCTGCACATTCATCATAAACTATACAGGATGAGGCTGTACATGAGTTAATTACAAAAGTGTCATATTTACAAAAATCTGTACACACATTTGAAAAACTCACAAAATTGTCATCTATGTATCACAAGTTGCTAGACCAAAATATTAAAAATGGGATTAAAATTATACATTTCTCTTAATTCTTTCCAAAAAGATTAATATTTTTAAAGCATATATATGCTACTTTCCATTAGCCAGACCCATGAAGAGACCAAGCAGCCCAACCTCCCTGGAGCCCCCCAGCCTTGAGCCATGAATGGCCTTGTTTGAGGACAATGCCAGGTTTGAGGCAGGGAGCTGGCCCACAGTGCAGAACAGAATCCTAAAACACAATGAAAGAGGAAGATGTCTTTGGCTAAAACTTTGGCATTAAATAAAAGAGGCAAACAGGATGGAAACATGCAGCCCTGCCAGCCAAGCTGGGCAGAGCAGGGGCACAGGCAACCTTGAAAGCTGGCTCTAAGAGTGGTGGGAACCAGGCCTGAGCACATACCTGGATGGTAGAAAGCTGTGTTTCAACCAGTTGGGTGTGCTTCCTAGGACTGGTGGGCAATGGGTGCCAGAAAGGAACCAGGAAGGGCAGGTAGGCCACCTTGGCCACAGCCAGCTCATCAAGTAACAAAAGTGGATGTAGTGCAAATGTTGCTACCAAGTACTATGGACACGCTACCTTCCTGCCACAAGGGTCACATGGCAATGTGGAGCCAAAAGCAGGACCCATGTCCTCAGCCACAGAAAGAGCCCCAAGTTTTCCCAATGTGTGTGGGACAGGGGCTGACATGTCCTGCCTCCTTACATGTTAGTAGAGAGCTTCTGAGTCCAGATATCAAGGATCAAAATTTGTGCTTCTCTTTGCAGTCTGTTTCCTGCTGGCAGCAGCAGGCTTAGGATGGACAGAGAATATCTGGGCCCTTTGTCTCATGGCAAAGCACCCAGCCTGTGTTCCACCTCATTACATTCCAAGAGCCCTTCAACACTGGCAAGGTGTCCAAGAATACCCACAGGTGGTATAGAGACCCACTGAGCAGGATGCAACACACAGTTCCATGGGTAGAGGGGTAGGGGCGGTGATTTCTCTAGGGTAGCTCTCCTGTTCTCAGGTGGGCACCAGGCCGGGGGGGCCCATACAGGGTCACCGAGGCAATGTGGTTGTTCTGCATGACCTGGTATAAGAAGAGGACAGTGGATCAAGGGACAGGGGAGAAGGAATAAAGGCAGATCCTGTGTGGCAGAGGGGTTGGCTAGAGGTCATATACACAAAGCGAAGGCTTCTTGACCCCTCAACTCCTCACAGTTTACACTAGGGTGCAGATCCTCTGCTGTTCCTCTTGGGGTACTTGACCTTTACCACACCTACTTGTCTAGTTCTTCTGGAACTGCTAAGGGCCTGCTAAAAGTATAGCTTCCAAGAAAAAAAAAAAAAAAAGAAAGAAAGAAAAAGAAAAAAAGGCTGTCTATTCTTCCTTCTTCCCCCAAGCCAATGGGGCCTCCAGAGCCATTTGCCTATAGTACATTCATTCACAAAGGTTCCTAACATGCCCAGGGTTTGGCCCCACTGCCCCTTTCCCTGAGTACCTGGTTTCAGTACACACAGAGATCCCTGTAATCCTTCTCATTTTGTTGGAAACAGACTGCTTCAGCCTCCATAATTCCAAATTTCTTCAACCTTTCCCCTACTTTGTGGTCCTGGGGATGGAACCCAGGTCCTTGTGCATGCTAGGCAAATATTCTACCACTGAACTACATCCCCAGCTTATCCCAAATCATTTCTGAACCCTTACTATTAAGTGTGGGTAGGCCAAGTACATGGACAGGGTTGCTGAGGAAAAACTAATCTACCCACCTTGGCACTTAGGCCCTTCCCAATTTTCCTCAATCACTTGCTTGTCCTTGCTATGACCACCAATGCCTCAGCAGCTTATTTCTATAAACTCCAGGACTTACTTCAAAGATCATCCGCTGAAGACCAAAGCAGAATGTGGAACCAAATGGGTTAGTGTTGTTTGGGGAGGAGGACCTGAGGCCAGAGAAAGCAGAATTAGAGGAGCAGACAAAGGTCTGAACAAGGTCAGCAAGGCATTCATTCCCTTTTGGGATGTGGGCCACCAGCTAATTATCTCTTGAGGCTTTGAGTGTACTCCTGTCTCCATATAGGCCCTTTAGGTTCTAGGGGTAGGAATGGCCTGACTCAATTCAGAATTCTAGATAATCAAAGAGGACTCAAAAAGTTACTGTGGAACTGGACAGGGGTGGTAAAAAGTCAGAAAGGTTCTTTCAAGTGGAGCCTTGAGCCCGAGTAGAAGCTGTAGGCAGCATAGCAGCAAGGAAGGGTCTTTAGGTTATAGTAGGTAGTGGCTTTGATAGGAAAGAAGAGCCTGGGACAATTGGTCAAGATCACCTCTCATTTTGAATAATTGGTGATGAGAGGGCCTCTATACTTAGAAGTATGGTAGGGGGCAAACATTAAGATCAATTGGCTCAGTCCTAATGTGCAGGATGGAGCAGGAAGTATGTTTTGGCAACATCAGAAACTTCTATAATTTCTAAAGCAATACCCACTAGCAGACTTTCCTTGAGCCTTTTGGGCTTCAAGGAGCAGATGGAATGATCAGAGACAGCAAATGCTGACTCACCTGTGTAGGACAACGGGCTTCTCCACAGGGTGGCCCAGGAGCTCCTGGATATTGTCCCACTGCAAGACGGATGGGGAACAGCAAGGGTTAGTAGGGACGTAAACACACCTGTGACTAATGACCTAAACTGCCAACAGGCTCATGCTCAAGTCTTTCTAAAGTTGCATTAGGTAGGAAAATAGGAACTCACCTTGCTGTAGGTTGTACATGTTTCTGTTTGACCATCTGCATTTTCTGAAAAGAGAACACAATAGGCAGGCTGGTAACTGGCCTAGGCTACCTGTGTCCCCAGCAGTAGGCAGAATTCAGATCTAGCTACCTTTTGCCCTAGGGTTAGAGTACACGGGAAGCATAGGCAGGATGGAGAATTTTGGAGCTCCAGGATGGAAGAGGGTGGAGAGGAGAAGGAAGGTTAGCCAGGTATGAGCTACCAACTAGTAGCATGAGATAGGCACTAAGGATGGGTTCAGGGCACTGGATAATCATCTGTAGATAGGAAAATTTCCCCTTCAGAGGCCAGCAATCCCATAGTCAGAGGAAAAATCCTTGAAGGCCTCCAGGAGATTCTAGATCAAGAACAATGCAGCTCCCAGAATAAGGGACCTATCCCAGAGGAGCTGAGATTACCAGCAGAAGCAGGAAGGCAAAGGCTTCATTAATCTAACTACTACCACCCTCTCTATTTGGCTCTTCTCCCATCTCAGAATGGAAAAGTGACTCCTGAACCTCTTCCTTACCCCGAGGGGACACTACTCACCTTTCTTTATGGCTAGTGGGATCTTGAATTCACAGCGGTGATAACTACAGAAAAGGTAGATGAGGATAAAGGCTGGGCAATCTTGGAAGCCCTGACCACTCCTACATCCCAATACTGTACCCCCCAAAAACCAGAATCAAAGACACCTCCCCAATGCCATGGCTCTGGATCCCTGACACAGCATTCATGGGGAGAGGCCAGATTGGGTACTGAAGTCGAATAGAATAGGGCATGGCCTTAAGGTCTAAAGAGCCTAACACCTTGGATAAGGTATTGAGGCTTCTGATCCTTTTCTCTATTTAGAAAATGGGCACATATGGAGAGAATGTAAAACATTGGACATTGTGGCAGGGACACAGCAGGCACTCAGTAAATGTCCGCCACCTATAAAACAGCAAGAATTCAGGCAGAGGGTTGGAGATGTAGGTCAGTGGTAGAGCACTTGCATAGCATGTACAAGTAAAAATGAAAGAACTCAGGTAGAGATAAATTAGAGAATGCTCAAAGTCACAAATTCTTTTTCCTGTTTTATTTTTTTTTCTTTTTGTTTGTTTTGTTTTCTCCCCAGCCCAAAGCTCACTTACAAAAGGAGAAGATATGTGTAATTGTACTTACATGTTAAAATTATAATGCCCAGGGTAATTGGTGTGTAGGACAAATTTCTTCACTTTGTGGGTATTTGCATCGAAGAGGATGTCCTGGGATAGAAAAGGGTTTTTTATTATTTCTATTATTGAGGTAGTGCAGGAACAATTTCCAAAGACATGTCCATCTTGGAGATTTCCATTCCACCAAAGGGATGCTTGCAGGCATCGGCTCTCTTCCAAACAATAGTCAAGGGGACAGCTAAGGCCAAGCAACCTTAACCAGGGATTTTCATTGGAGGAAGGAGGGCAAACAGCTGCAGGCTTGGCAGGCACAGAGGTTACAACTATACTGCCTAAGGAGAAAAACACATAAGGGACACCTTTTCTACAAAAGCGCCTAATGAAAAATCTGAGTGCAGACTTTGACTTAAAGACTATCAAGAAGATTCAGGGACCAATTAACAGTAGAGGGTCTCAAAGGCACCTGATACTTTTTTTTTTTTTTTTTTTTTTTTTTGGTGATGCTGGGGATCGAACCCAAGGCCTTGTGCATGTGAGGTAAGCACTCTACCAACTGAGCTATATCCCTAGCCCTCCTGGCTATAATGAATGCTATGACCTGCCAGACTTTCCAGGCTTCTTTTATGCTCTCTATGGCAATCCCTAGAACTAAAGTCCACGTTTCACCAGGAGTTGGACCTGAATTTGATGCAACCCATTGAAACACAAAGCTACCCATCCAAGCTTCTGACAGCTGCTCAGGTCTGGGACCCCAAGGTCACCTCTGAATCTACTCTGTACCAGTAGCCAACAAAGTCCTACCAAAGCTGTCCCTTCTTGGAATTTTCTCTGCTAGCTATTTTCACTGGCTCTTGAACTCAGGGGTCAAGCTGTAACATCACCATTCCTTCCTTTATTCTACCCTCAGGAGTTTATGACCTACAATGGCTCCCACCCCACTGCCCCAACTGACCCTTGGTTATGTTTGGTCTTTACCATAAAAGCAGACCCATTTCTCCTTTCTCCCTCTTAGGAAGCTATCCTTTGCTGTCTCAGATCACAGAAGGCTCAAAGCTAACTTAGAAGACCTATGGTTAGGTCAGTTCTGCCCTGAGATATTTTCTGCAGGCACACTATTTATACAACCATTTCTCATACATGCATCCTGCCCACCCTACCCACCAGCTGGACTATCAGCACTGATGGCAGCAACCAGCTACATCCAGTTCCTTAGGTCCAGAGTACAGTGTTGTAACAATGCCTCTGGGATGGTCCTTTAAAAATAAAAAGCACACTCCTGGTTTGTGACTCTAGAAAAGGATTCTATGCTCTACAAAAGTAGCTCCAAAAACAGTTTAAAATGAATGACTATCACAGTCTCCATCTGTTCAGACTTCTTCAGAAAATAAGTCAAGACATACCAGAGAACTGGGTGTATTTGGCATTTTGGTGGTAGGAAAGGTCTACTTTGGAGTACCGGAGCCTATGCGAAATAACACTAGGCAAAGTTAGCTGGGGCTAGGATGCCTAGGCACGGTTAAAGCTGCATGTGCACACTCAGGTGTGCAAAGGTGTAATGCCCATCCCAAAAGAAACAAAATACTTTCCTAAGGCATCACAACTTACCACCCCAAGAGTGAAGTAGTTAAAAAAGTAGTCATTGCACTTGGATGGAACTTGCTTATGAGGGGAAGGAGAATGAATTTTCATCTATAGGAAAAAAATAATAAATTAAAATATAACCCTTTAAATAGTTCTTGGTTAAGGAAAGTGTTCCCTGTTTAACATTAAGCTGTTGGGTAAATGAGAGTATGGGAAATCTCAACTGCTGGTGAGTCCAGAAGGAAAGGGGCCAGAGATGGTTGACTATCGACTAGGCCTAGGTCTTTAAGAAAACATAGGCATTATGGACAGTGACACAGGAAGGGTCATTTGACCAACAAGGGCCAGAAAAAAGCTTTTAATTCACTTCACCATCAACTTTAAGTAGAACAGTTTCTGTGGGAAAATAGCACAATTTATATTTGTTCAAACTACTAATGACTAAAATGAGAGATACAAAGAAAGAAAGAGACTATTCACTATATAAACACATCTTTCCTACCTTGTCTTCTGACTTATAGAAGACCTTGTGTGGAGAGCCAAGCATGCTAAGAACATCTTGGCAGGAATCACCAAAATATACTGAGCGTTCAAATACCCGCATCTTGGCATCTGCTAATAGGCCAGGCCCACAACCTGCAGAGAACAAAGGAGAAGATAGATGTCAGGTTCTGCTCAGGGCTAGAGACACTGTAGCCCAAAGATTTCGGAGTCCCAGAGAGATGTTACCAGTTGCATGCTGCATTATCAGGTCTAGTCAAGTGGCAAGACTGTATGCAAACAGAAATACCAGGTCACCAAGGCTTAAGTAAAACTCTATCAGAAATCACTATCTACTCAAAAATATTGCCAGGGATTCATTCAAGACCCCAAATTCACATGGAAGTTCTAGAGACTTCAATCAGGTACTAACTATTTCTTTACTGTCTACCATGGGCTAAGATGCTATTAGATGCTGAGGAAATACTGGAGAACCTGTCCATAATACTGCAGCCTGTCCATAAGCTTTATCACTGGAGCTTGTGACATAATGGAGAAGATGCAACCTGATCATCATACAGCTGTGGTAAGTCATCAGCAGCAGGTATTGACAAGACACAAGGATTGTGTTAAGAGTTATTTCTCCCCCCACCCTCTAATACTTGGGACTGACCCCAGTATAACTGAGTTATATCCCCAGCCCTTTTTATTTATTTTGAGATAGGGTCTTGCTAAGTTGCCCAATCTGGTTTTAAACTTGCTTTAGCTTCCTGCTTTATTCAGCCTTCTGAATAGCTGGGGTTATAGGCATGCATCACTGTGCACAGCAAGAGCTATTTCTTTTTCTTTTTTTAAAAAAACTAGGAAGCCGGGGATATAGCTCAGTTGTTAAGAGTGCACGCCTTTCATGCACAAAGCCCTGGATTCAATCCCCAGCACCACCAAAAAAAAAAAAAAAAAAGAACTGTAACTAATTAACTTACATTTACAGTGCTGAGAATTGAACCCAGAGGTGCTTTACACTGAGCTACATCACCAGACCTTTAATAATTTTGTTATTTTTGAGACAGGGTCTTGCTAAATTGTGGAGGCTGGCTTTGAACTTGCAATCTTCCTGTCTCAGTTTCCCAAGTAGCTGGGATTACAAGGGTGTACTACTGTGCCCAGCAAAAGGTATTTCTTTTCTTTCTTTTTTTTTTTATTAGTTGCTCAAAACATTACAATGATCTTGACATATCATACATTTGACTCAAGTGGGGTATGAATTCTTTTTTTCCACGTGTACAGATTGCAGTATCACATTGGTTTTACAGCCACGTTTATACATACAGCCATATTAAGCAAAAGGTATTTCTTAATGGTAACCCCAGTCAGCCAATCAGAGACTCAACTTACAATATAACTCTACAAAACAGCTACAGTGAACCAAGAGTGGTGATGCATGCCTGTAACCCCAGCAGCTTGGGAGGCTGAGGTAGGAAGATCGAGAATTCAAAACCAGCCTCAGAACAGCAAGGCGCTAAACAACTCAGTGAGATCCTGTCTCTAAATAAAATACAAAACAGGACTGGAGATGTGGCTCAGTGGTTGAATGCCCCTAAGTTCAATCCCCAGTACCAAAACAACAACAACAACAAAAAAAAAAAACCCAAAAAACAACCCCAAACCTATAAACCAAACAACCCTATAGTGAAGCACACACCTCATACTTAATGTTAGACAAATACCCGACAGAGTCCTCCACCCCAGATAATAGCCATCATCACTCAAGAGACAGATCAGAAAAGTGGAATAAAAAAGCCTTCTAATTTGCCAAAAGTTTATACTTTGGAAACAATCTTTTAATCCTGACTTTCTTTAATACCTTGCAGAAATGGTTCCTGTAAATGACACACCACACAGATGCAGAGGTGCTTATGGCACAAATGATAGAGACACACTAGGTGCTGTACACCTATAATCCCAGCAACTCAAGAGGCTGAGGCAAAAGGATTGCAAGTCCAAGGGTAGCCTCAGCAATTTAGGCTATTGCAAAATAAAAAAGAGACACACTAACAGTAAGAGCTCCCTATTCTGGGGATAGGAAGACATGGAAGATAATGGTAAGATGGAAGTCAAGAATTAGAGAATTGCAATTCCTGGTACCATGATAAAATGATATCACCTTACTTTGCTCAAAGTATTACAGTAGTCAAATTTCTTTTTAGTGTAACAATCAATTTGATGTGTGGGATAACTTTTAAAAAAATGACATATAAAATAATTAAATATTGAGTTTTCTGATTAACCCACAAGTCTATTCTCAGCACATGCATACCAAGTGGCATATAAAAGTAGTGTTAAAATTAACTAGATCTTGGGAAAAGCAGGATCCTTTTTAACCTTTGCCATAAATCCTGTAAACTTAACAAGCCTGGGTGACCTATAGAACATACTAAAAGTACTGTCAAAGCAAGGCATACACCCATAATTCCAGCTACTTGGGAGGCTCAGGCAGGTGGATTGCCAAGTTTAGGCAATTTACTGAGACCTTGTCTCAAAACAAAAAATAAAAAAGGATTGGGGACATAGCTCAGGGGCAGTGTGTCACTGGGGCTCAATCCCCAACACTGTGCAAAAAAAGTCCTGTCAATGTGGGCCCAAAGGTCTCCGGTGGTCTAATATATTCTTCCATCTACCAGATACTTGTGAATGTCTATACGAGTTTGCAGAGAAGGGGCCCTTCACAGCTGAGTTTTCTCGGTTGTCTCACTCTGCATGAAGCCTAACCAGGTAAGAATACCCTCACTTTTAGGAAACAAGTTACTTAAGTTCTTGATTCCTTGGAGTATGTCTTTCAAAACATTATAGCTGCCCTGACTTTCTATGTTACAACATCATCAAAGCACCAGACATGGTGGCACACACCTATAATCCCAGCAGCTCGGGAAGCTAAGGCAGGAGGATAGTGAGTTCAAGGTCAGCCTCAGCAACTTATCAAGGCCCTAAGTAACTCGGGGAGGCCCTGTCTCTAAATAAAACATAAAAAAGGGCTGGGGATGTAGCTCAGTGGTTAAGCATCCCTGGGTTCAATCCTTGGTACCCAAAACAAAACAAAACAAAAACATCACTGAAGCTGGGCATGGTAGCTCACGCTGAAAACCCTGGTGACTTGAGAGGCTAAGGGAGGAGGACTCCAAGTTCAAGTACAGTCTCAGCAACTTGGCAAGGCCCTAAGTAACTTAGCAAGACCCTGTCTCAGAATTAAAAAAGGGCTGGCAACGTAGATCAGTGGTAAAGTGCCCTTGGGGGTTCAATTCCTGGTACAAAAAGCAAAGACAAACCAAAAAACCATCATCAAAGTTATACTCCCTTCAGATAACTTTAAACCTTCATGTTTTGGAATATACTTAAGAACAAAAACGGGAACTAAATCTCAAATTTTACTCAATTAATTGTTAATACTAATACTGACTAACATTTTGTGACTTTTATATGAATCTTTATACTAATATATAGACAGCCAAGATGTAAACAATGAGTCAAAAACTTTTTTGAAAACCTAGGTTAGATTTCTCATAAAATGTCTCACTTAAAAGATGGCTGAGACTTTCCACACTCAATAGGCTCCTCCTACTGTCACCGATGACAAAATGTTCTAGATCCTTAACTATCTTGCTGTTTCAGGCAACAATCCTCCTGAGAAGATAGATATGAAATCATCTGATCTTGCTATCACTTATTAATTTTCTCCAAAATGACAAACAACTCAACCTGGAGGTTGTAGACTGATTGCTCAGAGGTGTGAGCTCACAGTTTATATACCAGATTTAAAAAAAAAAAATTATAGTTGTAGATGGACAGCATGCCTTTAGTTTTTTTATGCGGTGCTAAGGATTGAGCCCAGTGCCTCACACATGCTAGGCAAGTGTTGCCACTGAGCTATAGCCCCAGCCCATATATACCAGATTTTTAACAGTTAAGAACCAATGCCCCAGGGATTGATGCAAGACTCTGATATATGAACAAATGCTCTATGAAGACACAGCCCCGCCCTTGGATCATCTTAGGCTGTCTTTATGGGGATAAACTCTACAAGGGAGATCCCAGTCCTATTAAGCATGATGTAAGGCCCAAAGCAGCTGACATTGGTCAGGTATGAGTAAGAGATAAAACTGGAACCTGGAGAGACTAAATACTGAATTACTGAAGGTAGAAGTTCCCCCCTGCCTTTTTTTTTTTTTTTTTTTTTGTTGTTCATAATCAGCAGAACCACAATTCACCAAGTCCATCCTGCCTGTCTACATAAAAAATTTGCCATTAAAGGTAGAAAAGGGGAAAGCAGACAACACTGTAGCCCATAGGCTCTACCTCTAAGAATAATCTGGAAATACCTGCAAAGATACACAAGCACATAGCAGGATTATGTACATGCTGGGAGAAGCATCATCATTGTCATTTATCAAGATTTGCTGTCTTGTCTCTTGACAAACTTAAGGGATTAGTGTCCTTACAAAAAAGGACCCAGAGGGCTGGCGTTGTGGCTCAGTGGTAGAGCGCTCGCCTAGCATGCATGAGGCACTGAGTTCAATCCTCAGCACCACATAAATGTAAAATAAAAGTACTGTGTCCACCTAAAACTAAGACATAAGTATTTTAAAAAAAAGGCCCCAGAGAGCTAGTGAGTCCCTTCCAATATATGAAAATACAGTGAAATATCTGCGAACCAGATGTAGGCTCTCACCAGATACCAATCTGCCAATGCCTTGATCTTGGAGTTCCCAACCTTCAGAGCTGTCAGAAATAACCTCTGTCATTTATAAGGTACCCAGTTT
Source organism: Spermophilus citellus (assembly GCF_964194105.1). Lineage (NCBI taxonomy): Eukaryota > Metazoa > Chordata > Mammalia > Rodentia > Sciuridae > Spermophilus > Spermophilus citellus. Next base: position 51,920,408 of record NC_138200.1, on the reverse strand, counting down.
ATGGTATTTTATTATTGTAGCCCAAAAGGAATAAGATGTATCTCTAAGAATCTGGGATTTTAGATTGTCTCTACATAGGTATAATAAGGAATCTAGACAACTCAAAGCCAGAAACTGACCTGCAGCAAGTAGGCGAAGTCGTAAACCTGAGGGTCCAGTTCCATCTCGAAGAACATCTACACTCTCAGCATACACATTGCCCAGGAAACAGCTCAGGGGCATCACAGGAGCCCTATGGGTAGGTACAGAATGAGTAGAAGCTTGGTCTTCCCTCACCAGGAGCCCATGGCTTTAGCATGAAATTTATGCTCCTCATACTTACTTGGTATCCTGTAGGCTATTTCCACTGTAGATATACATTCGTTTTACAGTTGCTCCGTGGGGTATCTGGAGAGAAGCTAGACCGTGGGCAAAATTGGGCTACAAACATAGGATAAAAGTTTTACTAAAGGTACACCATAGGTCATGTGACTCAGGTTCTGATCCTCCTTGGCTCTCAGAGTCTTTAAGAACTGGTTATGTCAAAGCACATGGTCAAACCTGCCCCTGGGTTAATATGAACTCACCCTAACCATGCAAGTTCATCTTTAAAGCAATAGGTAACTGAAAATCAGAGGATAAAATCTCCTAACCCTTGGTCACTTAGAAAATTTCAGTGATTAGGAAAAAGTTAAGGCATGACTGGATTCATCTCTGAAAAGTGAGTCTGAACACCCTCTGAAGAGGGTTGGGAATGCTGACCTGGCCTTGTGCTTCTTGTGAATTCCATCCATTCTACCCACCTTGGCGCTTAAAAAACTCAATAAGGAAACCAAAGAAAAGCTGCCTATCCCATCCTCCTTTCACCATGACAGACAGATTACTGACCCATATAACACAGGCACCAAGCAACAAATACCAAGGGACAGGAAGAGCTAACCTCGTACTTGGGAGCCTCAGTCCATGAATCTAACTGAAAAGAGAAAGACAGGCCTCTGAAGTTGAGGTGGAAGAGCTGTTCAGCAGAGTTGTACACTGTAAGGGTGGGGGGAAAAGAAAATGATACAGTTGAGTGGCATTTGAAGTCACTAACTTAAACCATCCCGGAAGAGCAATGACTGGCAACATTTTCCTTGTCTTGTTTCTGAATTGATCTATTAGGTTGAAAGCAAGAGGCAGGAGTTTTCTTTCATACCCAAGTACCAACCTTAAATCCTGAAGTTGGGTAGGATGGTGACACTGACAGGTTTATCACTAAGGGCTGCCATTAATGACCAGAGGAATCAGACGACTTGGCTTACCTCCCGGATGGGTTGCGCCAAAAGACTGGTCAATCTGCTCAATGGTAGGAGCTATGGCCTGAGAGTTGAAATGTACTCCACTGAAAAACAAAAATTCTTTTTTAATACTAAGCTTTCCAAGAGGGGTCCACAGACTATGAGAAATGGTGGCTGAAAATTATGTTTTTTAAATGTGGTATTGGGGATTGATCGAATACAGGGGCCATGTACTTGGTAGGCAAGCACTCTACCACTGAGTTCTTTTCTCTGGAAGAGTTAGTCTTAAAATATACATGTATAAGTCTACAATTATATAAAAATAAGATTTTAATTAAATTAATTAATTATTTTTGTGGTACTGGGGATTGAGCCCTGGGGGGGCTCTACCACTAAACTACATCCCTAGCATTTGAAGTCAGTTCTTGAGAAGTAGTTATACAGAGTTGATTCTCCAGGCCTTCCTAAGACATCAGTGACTCTGAAGAGGAAGAGAGAGAAGAAACCAGAACTTAAGGTATAAAGGTTCTAGGAAGACTCATGATAACTACAACCTGCAGGAGCCAGAATTATTACACATTTGCTTGTCCACTTCTCTATCAGCAAAAAGTACCTGAGCTTGTCCTAGGAATCAGGTCCTTGTTATACCCTTGTAAAGGAAAGCCTGTTGAGAAGGCTGATTGGAAGGAATATTCTATATGCAAGCACAGCACATTGCTACACTGGGGGCTCAAGGATCTATGGATGGTACAGGTCATTCCTATTTTTATTCTAAAAAGATTAGGCTCTCAAATGGTGGTCTCTGTAAGACTGGCCTTGGAGTCAGAATTATCTGGTTGGTTTTACCTCTGTTTTGAAAAGGGAAGAGAGAGGCTATGCTGGAGAGGACAGTTTAAGACTCAGTGGACTGTCACATCATCTCTAAGCTGAGTTCCTACTTTGCTGGGTGTTAAATTATATAACACATATGTGAAGTATTTAACATACAGCATGTTCTTAATGAGGTTTACTTCACTAGGAAACTGAATAGGCCAGAAGGTTGTTACCTCAGAAATCATAGCACCAGGCTGTAATCCCTGAACTTCTGCCAATGGAATCCTTTACTAATTTAATGAAGGTAATAGATAAAGCCTGTTTGTATCAAGTATGACACATACCAGTGGGGAAGAAAACTTACCAATATTTTAACTTTACTTTAGTCAAGTCATATACTTCAATTACCTAAATAAAAAAAAAATTCAAATGTTTAGGAATAGTTAATCCTCTCAAGTTGATACAATGACACATTGAAGAAGATTTAAAATACATTGATAGGAGATGGGCGTGTAGCTTGTTGGTAAAGTGTATGCTTAGCATGCTTGAGGTCCTTAGCATGTATTTGGTCCCCAGCACCAACATTTTTTTTTCTTTAAGTACTGCACATTATCTTTTGTTTTCATTTTAAAATTGGTAGGAAGAAAAAGCCAGGAATGATGGCATACATCTGTAATCCCAGATACTTTGGGAGGCTAAGGCAGGGGGATCACTTAAAGCCCATGAATTTGACCAGCCTGGGCAACACAGCAAGACCTGCCTAAAAATAAATAATAATCCATGTACCTTGTTATGGCTATGTGTTGGGTACTAAGCACCCTTCCTTCCATTTCATACTTTGATGAATTATAAAAACTCAAAAAAAAAGGAATATAGCTCAGTGATAGAGCATACCTGAGTTCAATCCCCAGTACCACAAAAAAGAAAAAAAAAACCCAACTTATTACTTACTTTATTTACAAAACAAAAAGATAAAAGGGGAAGTCTATCCTGCGAAAAAACATACTACAACACATTAGCTCAGGACAAGTGTCAGAGTAAAGAGAATCTGGTTGAACCTGAAGAACCTCTGGATCCTTATTAAATTTGCTCTTTGTTCAGCCTCAGATGAAATGCTAAGAACTCAGAGCAGAGACAAAGGAAAGAACCTGAACACAGTTATTAATGTTGCCAAGTAATAAGTACTACAGAGTCCTCCATGCTATGGTGTCAAGGCTTGGCTGTCAGCAGTATGGCTGACTGGTGCCTGGAGGACCATCTACTGTCCTCCAACTGGGAGGCCTGGCCTTTATCCAAGAGGCCGTTGCAAGCTAGCTAAATGTCTGTCTATTCCACCAATCTGGGTCCAACTGTGCAGGAGGCTGTAGTGTATTGTGTAGGAGCATCTGGCACTGCCATAGAAACTGACACATTCACATTCAAAAGTAGTTCACTTTTGGCTATAGACTCTGTCCCGATTTTTGTTTAGAGAGCTTATCACTGAACCAAGTTGAATACCTCTCAACTAATGTGCAGCTATTTTGATCTTACCTACTACAAAGAATTGCTTCTACTGCTGGACTACTCACAGCACTTGAATGAACCCTTTCCTCCATACTCTCATATTTGTATAAGCTGTTCACTCATCCCAAAGTTAAGCCCCTTGAAGTCAGACTCATTAGTTTGTACAGGGAAGGGGCTTAATACATGTCAAGCAAGCCTTTCTAGTATGAAGCTAGTTAGGGTAATATGAAGCTTGAGAGCATTACAAGTGGAGCTGGGGGAGCTATAGAAAAAGGGGAATAATGAGAGCCTCCTCTTTCAGCCAGAAGCTCTGATTGTAGGAGGCACAGGTACTCTATCTCTCTGAGGGGTACCAGAGACCCCCCAAAAGGATGGTTTCTTCCAATGGGAGCCTTTCCAAGTTGTTTTCTCTTCTCAGTATCTCATTTGTGATGTGATGAAGAGGACTGGGAAGTACTCAAGTCTTTTAGACAGGCGACTCCATAACCTTACTAGGAAAAGGGCTCTGGTATGACACTGCCTGGAACTCACATTCCATCTCATGACTGTGAGACATGACTCTGGTGTCATGTGACTAACCTATGAGGCCTAGCATTTGAAAATAGAGTATATTAAAAACATCCTAGACTAAAACAGGTCTTAGCAAATTGTATTCTAATGCCAATTAAGACACTCTACATACTAGCAAATTGTTTACATTTCTACCATGGGGTTTAAGAATCAACCCACTGTAGGTGGGATTAATACCCAAGCTCCAGCAAGACATTACAACAGTATCCATTTTCATCTTCTAAGTCACAGTTTGATACAACAATGAAGTAAAACAAAACAAAATACACAAACATGACAAAAGTCATTTGGTCCTATTCTATAGTTGGCCCCATTCTTGGTAACTTTAAATAAAAATACTGACTCAGAGCAAACTATGCCAAACATTTAGCTCTCCTTTTTTTTTTTTTTTTTTTTTTTTGGCTGCACTGGGAATTGAAACCAGGGGGACTCTCCATTGAGCTATATATCCCCAATCCTTTTTTATTATGAGATAGGGTCTCTCTACATTACCAAGGCTATTCTCAAACTTGTGATCTTCCTGTTTTAGCCTCACAAGTGGCTGGAATTACAGGTATGTACCACTGCACCTAGCTATTTAGTTTTTCTTTTGTTTTCCTAATCATTGTGAAAGCCCATTCCCCACAGCATGTTTCTAAAGTTTTTGACATTCTCCCCTCCCCTAGAGCAAGTTCCCCAAATTTTCAAATCTCTTTCCCTTCCCTCACAGCATGTTCCCCGAATATTCAACATTCTATTCCCCTTTAAAGCCAGGGAAAGCAGCCCTTTCTAGCCTCTTTTTAACCTTTATTCCAACTCACTCCCAATGTCCTTCCTTTTAGGAGAACAGACCCCTACTTGATGATGGTCACTTAATCAAAAAAGTCCACCTTCACCTGTGAGTTTCTAAAAATCTCACAACAGTACACACAAATTAGTCTGGAAAGACTGGCTCAGCAGGACATGAAACTATACTTGTCATTTATATTTACCTTAAGTCTCTGATTGAAAGCATCAAACAGTAGTTTGATCCCGTCCTGAGTCAGGTTAAGGATGAGGTCATGGCTCAGAGGACACTACAAAACAAAAAAATAGCACACTCTGACCAAATTATTTATTCACCAGCACCTAATGAAAGCCTATGATATAAATGCAATGCACAGGGGGATACCCAAGAGCAGGCAGTCCCAACTAATGAGGTTTGGAAACCAGAAAAAAAAAACTGTGTCTTCTACTTCCATCCTGCAGCTCCTGATTCATAATATTGGCTGAAAATAGCCTCCCCCTTCCAGGTTTGATACAAATACCTGGGAGAAAGGGACAAAATCATGTGAACATATAGGTCATTTTCTTTTCAGGCTCCACATCTACATTTGTCATATCAGTTTAATGCCATCAAACCAAAAAAGCAGTCAAGTTAGGAATAAAAGACATGTAAAATGTCCCAGTAACCAAATTCATTAGATATTGCTTATACATATCAGTTGAACCTAAGTCCACATCTGGGCTTTCTGTACCATCTTGAGGGGACACATTTATTCTTTGAATATCTTAAGCCAAATCCTAGGAGCAAAAAATAACTTGTGATCTGAATACACATAGATGGAATTCTTACTTTTTTTTTCTCTCCCCCATTCCATATCACCTGGGCTTCTTCCTGTTTGTTTTGGTAGCACTGTGGATTGAACTCAGGGGCACTCTACTATTGAGCTGCATCCCCAGTTCTTTTTTTATATTTATTTTGAAGCAGGATATGACTAAGTTGCTAAAGCTGACTTTGAATTTGTGATCCTCTTGTCTCAGCCTCTTGAGTAACTGGAATTGCAGGGGTATTCCAGATTATATGTGCTTCTTTTTGAAAAACCCAACTCTAAAATCAAAAGACTCACATTTCTACATTTGCCTCTTCTGAGCTCTGATTTCTACAAAGAAATACCTTTATCCATTCCCTCCAGGGTTGTTCTGAGGACAGACAGTAAGTCAGAAAGCACTAAGCACAAGGCTGACAACAGACCTTTCCCTCTTGTACCCCCACCTCCCCATCTGCCTTCTTTTGGTCCAAAACAATCAACTGAAGGACTCAATGTCTGAAGCCTCTCATAGCCCAGACTCAGGCTGCCCAGAAGTAGAAGGGAAACACCACCATTCAAAACCCTACCCTACTCGAAACTAGTACACAGTTGCTCAAAAAATTTAGAAAAGTTTTTAGAGAGCTTTTTTTTTGTACTGGGGATTGAATCCAGGGGTGCTTAACCACTGAGCTACATCCCCACCCTTTTTATATTTTATTTTGAGACAGGGTCTAAGTTGTTGAGGCTGGCTTTGAACTTGCATTTCTTCTGCCTTAGATTCCCAGAGTAGCTGGGATTGAGGGAATGCACCGCCACACCTGGCTTTATAGAGCTTCTTGAAACAAAAGAGGTGTGGCTGTCAGAGACAGTAACATCGGCTAGATGCTAATGAGCCTCACTGGGGAAATTTTCTCTTAAAAGTCTTCTTGGATTTGCTCAGACTATCTGCTGCCCTCCACCTCTTTGATCATCAAAGTAGCAGACCCAGCTGGCACCATCATACTTGGCAAAAACTAGAATATAATTTTCCAGTAGATCTAGATGAATGTCTAAACTATTAGGTACCAAGCAAGATAATGGAGCAGTGAACCCTGACCTTGGGTTACCTATAACCCAGAACACAAAGTTCCATTTTGGAGAGGGCCACTCCATGAAAATAAGCAGGATGAAGAAACATTTTAGTTCTTTCAGGAATCTTGCTTAGAGAAGGAATGTTGGGAGAATCTGTATTTTCCAATACTCTCAAAACCTGATTATGCCTTATCCTGGCATTGTTACAATTCAGACTGAGCAATTTTCAAAAGCAGCAAATCACTTCCACAATCAATGTTTTATTAATATTTATATCCCTGGGAACAAAATACAAATATGTGGTATTTAAGCAGGCCCTTACAGTATTCCAGCTGTCCAACATAAGAAAGAGGTCAGTAAAACTATCTGCTAGTAGTTGTTAATATCTTTTCCTCCTTAAGAAAGATGGAATCTACTTACTATGCACTTCTAATTTCCAAGGTATGATTTGCATAGAGACAAGAATTTCTGAAACTTTTAATAGGGGAAAAATGGTTTTTTTTGCACTTGAAGGGAAGAAGAGACATGGAAAAGAAAGGGAAGAGAGCAAGGAAAGGATAAGATCCATGTTTAAAAAGCATCACGACAGAGCTGAAAGATCATCATTTTTTGATTCTCATCAAGATTTTTCTATTAATAATATACCATTGTACACAAAAACTGTTCCACACAGCAACACATGGTCTGTGTTATAGAAAAACTTCAGATTTCAGAGCTCAGTGCACAGGAGACTGTCCTTTCAAGGATGAAGGTATAAGCTATATCTACTTCCTTTCAAGTAAGGTATGCTCTGCTAGTTAGAGATCTACACTGCAACATCTGAATATAAGCCAACCAATAAATCGGAAAAGACTATTTATTTATTGGGTATACTGGGCATTGAACTAGGGGTGCTTTACCACTGAGTAACATCCCCAGTCCTTTTTCATTTTGAAATAGGGTATCACTAAGTTGCTGATGACCTCACTAAATTGCTGAGGATAGCCTTGAACCTGTGATCCTCCTCAGTCTTCCAAGCCGTTGGGATTATAGGCATGTGCCACCATGCCTAGCAGAAAAGATAATTTTAAACACAAAAGTGGACAGAAATCCAGAAAAAGCCTGAAGTAGAAGGCCTTCTGTGTTTTTTTGTTTTTTTTTTTTAGTTGTAGTTGGACACAATACCTTTTTATTTTATTTATCTATTTAATTTTTATGTGGTGGGCTGGAGATGTGGCTCAAGCGGTAGCGCACTTGCCTGGCATGCGTGCAGCCCTGGTTTGATCCTCAGCACCACATACAAACAAAGATGTTGTGTCCGCCGAAAACTAAAAAAAAAAAAAAAATAAATACTAAAATTCTCTCTCTCCCTCTCTGTCTCACTCTCTCTTTAAAAAAATAAAAATAAAAAATTTTTATGTGGTGCTGAGGATCAAACCCAGCGTCCCACATGTGCTAGGTGAGTGCTCCAGTAGGTAAGTTGAGTACAGAGAGAAAACAGGTTTAATTTTTATTGTTCTTCTAGAGTTGGCAGCATAGATAATCAAGACCCAAGGGGCTGGGATTATGGCTCAGTGGTAGAGCACTTGCCCTGCACGTGCAAGGCACTGGGTTTGATCCTCAGCACCACAAACAAACAAATAATAAAATAAAGTTTAAAAAAAAGACCCCAAATTTCAGAATCAAGCCAATATACTTAATAACTGACTAGTGCTAGAGATCCTCCCATTGGAAAACAGCAATTTCTACCAGTCAGCTTCTTCTAGAGCATCTCCTATGGAGCTGACTCACTGAATAGGAGTGCTACTTCATAAACAAATAAGCCACCACTTACCTGCTCACTGTAGAGAACCTGGACATTTTTGATGATGCGACAGTGCTTCTGAAGAATGGATACTGCCTGAGATAGAGGCATTCCTGAAACAAAACAAGGACACCTGTGTGATTACTTGGGCTAGGCACTGATCCCTGAAGCCTACAGACAAGTGGGGCTACTAAAGTCTACAGATATAAGAGCAAATAAAGTTCACTAAACAGTAAGAGCTAGAATAAAGATAACCAGCAAGCACTAAGGGAATACTCAAATAATCCAAGGAGAGGCAAGAATATTAAAAAAAACTTTCTGAGCCAGGTGTAGTGCTGCACACCTGCAATCCCAGTCGCTTGGGAGGCTGAGGCAGGAGGATCGCAAGTTCAAAGTCAGCCTCAGCAATTTTCTGAAGCTCTAAGAAACTTAGTGAGACCCTGTCTCAAAGGGGGTGGGGCTGGGGATGTGGCTCAGTGGTTAAGAGACCCTGGACTCACCAAAACAAAACAAAAAATCCTTCCTGGTAATAGGGGCTTCCTCTCTGATCTGAAGCAGGCAAAGGGCTCAGAGAAGTCAACATGAACAAAAGGCCATAGTGAGAAAAGCACTGATTTCATGTCTCTGGAAACTAAAATTCTAGTCCTCACTCCTGGGGACTATCACCTATGACCAGGGCAGGTCCCTTCTCCTCTTTAGCATCTGTCTCAGAATCTCTCAAATGAAGGTCTGTTAAAACACACTGGTTTAGTAGTCAGGTGCAGTGGTGCACACCTGTAATCGCAGCAGCTCAGGAGGTTGACGCAGGAGAATGACAAGTTCAAAGCCAGTCTCAGCTATCAGGTTAAGTAAAATAAACCAATCCCAAAAAACCAAAGGCAGAATGATATCTCTGATATGCGGATGCTGACTCACCACAGGCAGAAGGGTGGTGGGGGGGGGAGGTCACCAGATGGGACAGGGTATCCTATCTGGGGGGGAGGGAGAAGGGATGGGAATGGGAAAGACAATAGAATGAATCAGATATAACTTTGCAGTGCAACTCCACATCATGTACAATCACAAAAATAAGAAGTTATACTCCATGTATGTATGATGTCAAATACATTCTACTTTCATGTATAACTAAAAAGAACAAATAAAAGTGTTCAGAAAAAATAAAATAAATTTAAAATGAAACACAATAAAGATGCACAAATAACAAGTTTGAAAAAAAACAAAAAACAAAAACAAAAACCAGTCTTAGCAACTTAGTGAGGCCCTAAGCAACTTAGCGAGACTCTGTCTCAAAATAAAAAATAAAAAGGGCTATGGATGTGGCTCAGTGTTTAAGTACCCTGAGATTCAATCTCAGTAGCAAAAATCAAAACAAACAAAAAACCCCAGCATCATCACAAAACAAAAACAAAAACATTAATTTATAAGGGCTCATTTAAAAAATTTTAAAATCATACATGTATCAGAATCAATTTATTGGGACTGGGGCTGTGGCTAGCTGTATGTACCACACTTGCCTGGCGTGAGTGAGGCACTGTGTTAGATTCTCAACATTACATGTAAATAAATAAAATAAAGGTCTACTAATGACTAAAAAATATATTAAAGAAAAAAATCAAATTATCAAGCATTTCACTGAACTCTTCCTTAAACCCCCACAAACCCTGTAATCCAAGCAACTTGGGAGGCTGAGGCAAAGGATCACAAGTTTAAGGCCAGCCTCAGCAACTTAGCGAGACCTTGTCTCAAAATAAAAAATAAAAAGGGCTGGGGATGTAGCTCAGTGGTAAAGCTACCTTAAGTTCAATGCCCAGTGCCAAAACCAAAAACCAAAAAAAAAAAAAAACCTCACAAACATCTCTTAAAAAAAAAAAAAACAACAAAACTTTTTTCTTTTAGTTGTAGTTCGATACTATATGTTTGTTTATTTTTATGTGGTGCTGAGGATCAAATCCAGTGCCTCACACACTTGAGAGGGGGGTGCTCTACCACTGAGCTAAACCCCCAGCCCTCACAAACATCTCTTAACACATAAAATGCAAAACAAAACAAAAACCTCATGGCTTATTAAAAGGAAATTTACATATACATCCAGTTTAAGTAATCCAAATCCCAATGATGTCTCAAAACATTCCAGGGACTCACAGAAATCACTAAAATTTGTTTTCAGAGCCCATTATAGGACTCTGAAATAGAAGAAATAGGCCTGGAATAATCTAAAAACAAAGACATTTATAATTTCATGAATGCAAGGATAGTGCAAGGATAGCTCCTTGCTCAAAGCTGATCACCTACATAGTGGTTGTAGAGTATTTATCAGTGGGAGTAGGATTATAGAGTGAATAACAGAGAAAGGGCAGGAATCATCATATAATCCTAGGGCAGCATGGGGGGGTCACATTCAAGATGGGTTGACTTCCTGATCAAGAGGATGTGATGTGCAGAAAAGAGCATACAAATGAAGAATTGAAAAGTCAAAGCTTAGGGCTGGAGTTGTGGCTCAGTGGTAGCACACTGGTCTGGCGTTGTATGAGGCCCTGGGTTTGATCCTCAGCACCACATAATAAACAAACAAACAAACAAACAAATAAATAAATAAAGGTATTGTGTTCATTTACAACTAAAAAAAATATTTAAAACAAGTCAAAGCTTGTAGTCCATATGTATTTAAACATTCTTATTTGAGAGCATGCAGTTTGAAGAAAGCTGAATGGAATTAGAAAGCTGAGTTGAAGTCAAGTATTTTTTTAGCCTTCTATAGCATAGGGCCTGGCACACAATATAAGCTTAATAAATATTGGGTGGGAATATGAACAGGCTGGATGCATCATTCGGTCTTACCATTCCTCAAATGGAGGAGCACCTATGCTACTTCCAGAGAGAATGGACAAACAACTATGAGAAGGAGACAGGTAAGCTCAGTTGCCAAAAAAGGGAAAGCCACACGTCTTCTCAAATTCATGTACAAATGCCAGTTTCTTCAGGGACTATTTTATCTTTTATTAAAAGTCCTGGTCTCAATATCTTAGGATCTTGGGGCTGGGGATGTGGCTCAAGCGGTAGCGCGCTCGCCTGGTGTGTGTGCAGCCCGGGTTCAATCCTTAGCACCACATACAAACAAAGATGTTGTGTCTGCCGATAACTGAAAAATAAATATTGAAATTCTCTCTCTCTCCTCTCTCTCTCCCTCTCTCTTTAAAAAAAAAAAAATCTTAGGATCTTGGGTACTTAGAGAGAAACCCATCAGGAAGATGCAGCAGCCATGAGGATCAGTCATCACACAGCTACTGGTAAGAAGGGCTACAAAACACTTTTAATGGGAACTAACTATATGAATGGCAAAGAAATGGTGGGGGGCATGTCTTAGCTCTAACAAAATGGTTAACTTTCTAAACTGTATAAATCTATCCTGTAGATCTCATCACTTACCTGTTTATAACCTTTTAATGGCTTCCCATTACAGGGAAAACTGCTTTTCATGTTGTCACCTAAAGACTTTGAATATCTGGACATTGCCCATCTCCATCTTTCTTTCCGTTGTTCACGATGACTCCCCCTTGTTACTAACACATGTTAAGCTTTTCTGCCTTAGGCCTTTGCACTAGACTCTTAATGCTGCTATAATGTTCTTTCAACAGTTGTTTTCTCACATTTCAGGTTTTGGCTCACACCTTAGTCCACAACTCTTATTTGGCAAATCTCCACCCAACTATTTTATCTTTTATTCTCCCCTATATCCTTCTAAAGGGTAGGTACCTGTTTGTCTTGTTTATCACCATATCTCTGGCACCCAATCACTGGCATAACTGTAAGTGGTCATACACATCTGTGGAACAAAACAAATGAGGTAGAACACACAGGTCCTAAACCATGGATTCTGGTAATGACTGTTCCCCTTTGAAAATTTCCATTATCTCTCTACCAATACCATTTTTTCCTGATATTCCTCTAACTTTTCCAGGTCTCTATAGATAGGTTATAAATTCTTCTGCCTATGTCTCATTTAACCAACCACCCAGTTTCTGACCCACATCTCAAACTGTTTTTTGTATACAACTAAAGGCAAATAAAAGTCAACAGAATAAAAATGACTTTTTAAAAATCTTGGGCTAGGGGGCTGGGGTTGCAGCTCAGCGGCAGAGTGCTTGCCTAGCACATGTGAGGCACTGGGTTCAATCCTCAGCACCACATAAAAACAAATAGATAAAATAAAAGGTATTGTGCCCAACAATGACTTAAAAAATATTAAAAAAAAAATCTTGGGCTATAGTTGTAGATCAGTGGTAGAGCACTTGCTTAGAATATATGAGGCACTGGATTTGATCCTCAGCATCACATTAAATAAATAAAATAAATCGCTGTATTCTATATCTCACTTAATTTTTCCAACATCTACCCAGTGTCTCACATCAGAAACTTCTAAATTCCTTTCTTTCCTATCTTTCTGAATCCAGTTTCCAAAATGTTCTTTCTAAACCAAGGCCTATTACAGACTTTATTAACAGAGTCATTTTTTTTTTCTACTAAACCCACAGTCTCCTCCATAGTATCCTGAGCAGCTACAACACAACAGAACCAGGACTTTGGTAAATTTTTTTCATTTACCAGCATAGCATGCTATTACTGTAGTACTGGAGACTGAATCCAAGACCTCACACATCTATAGACCTTTTTTTTTTTTTTTTTTTTTTTTTTTTTTGAGACAGGGTCTCACAAAGCCCAGGTTGGCCTTGAACTTAGGATCTTTCTGCCTCAGACTCCTGAGTAGCTGGGATTATGGGCATGTGCCACCTCACCTACTCATCATGCTCTAATTATAATGCCAAGTTGTTTATATATTTCCCTGCACACACCATCTATTTTTTTTCTCCCAACTTGACTGAAAGGGTTACAACTCCTGTGGGCCAGTAAGAAGCCTTTCCTGAATCCCCAGGTCAGGTCAATTCCCTTCTCCCTCTCCACAGCAAATTACACATCTTCTAACCACATTATAATAAAACAAATTATTTCTATAATCCTTCCCTACCCCTAGCATAAGATTATTTCTCTTCTTATTCAATTTCCAATGTTTGAGTAGAGCCCACAGAGGTACATGCTACTGTCAACGAAGTAAGTCCTCAATCTCTGTGTAACAAGGTCATCTCAGAATGCTAGTTTATCCAGTGACCTTTCAAATATCTTCTTTGGGCATTTTATTTTATTTTATTCTGGTACCAGAGACTGAACCCAGAAGTTCTTAATCACTAAGCCACATTCCCAATTCTTTTTATTTTTTATTTTGAGACAGAGTCTTGCTAAGTTGCTGAGGCTGGATTTGAACTTGTGATCTTCCTGCCTCAGTCTCCAGAGCTGCTGGGGATTACAGGTGAGCCACTGGGATTACAAGCATGTGCCATCATGCCCTGCTTCTTAGGCATTTTAAAGACTAATTTCAAAAACAAATTCAGAGACATGCCTCCAAATCAATACATTCTGCAAGTCTGACTGAAAATATTTCAAATTTGTACTACCTTTATTCCACCATGGTTAAACCATCAATAGCATTTAGATTCCTCTTGGCTTAGGTTTTCTTATCTCTATGTTGTTAAATTTCTCTAATCTCTGAAAATTATACAAAGGCTAGGAGGGTTGCCAAGATGCTGGATGCAGTTCCACATTGTGATGCCAGGCAGATGACTGACAGGACCAGATACATCTGCATTTGCACAAATTCTACTAGGAAACTTGGTGACAAGGCCTAGTCCATCCTCAAAAGAGCAAAGCAGTAGGAAGCAGGAAATCCCTGTTCAGTTACTTGTTTCTCATTTCTACCTACTTCTTTGACCTATTTCTTACCTGGCAAAAGGACAGAACAATATCTAACTTAGTGTTGTGGTGTCATGAGGTAAACACTGCCCTAGTTCTCTATTCTAGGAATATAATTCTAGAGCACAGATTCATTTCCCATACCTATCATCACTTAACAGCCCTAACCATACCTTGGATGTATTAGGGTTGAGGGAGAAGATCGAGAAGGTAAAAATAACTTAAACTATTTAAAAATGCAGACTTTAAGAATCATCAAGGCTTAGGAATCATCAAGGCTTAGGAATCATCAAGGCTTAGGTCTTTCTGAGCTTCCTCCAAAGTTCAATTCTGGACCCAATGTATGAAAATGTTCTTCTATTTTTGATAGCTTAAGAGAGTTTGAAAGAACTACCCAAACACTTGATTCTTGGAAACTGGCAATTAGGACTTGGGCTTAAGTAGTCAAAACACCAGTTGCCAGAGGAAGTGTTGCTCTCCCACTCAGTTTTCTAAAAATTTCAATATCAAAGTCAGTATTTTCTTTTCTTTTTTGCCATACTGGGGATTGATCACAGGGGCACTATACCACCAAGCTACACCCTTAACCTCTTTTTAACTTTTTTCTTTGAGACAGGGTCTCTCTAAGTTGCTGGGAGGCTGGCCTGGAACTTACAATTCTTGTCTTAGTCTCCTGAGTTGCTGGGATTAGAGGCATGCGCCACCAAGTCTAGCCTGCACTACATTTGACCAAGGGACTCTAAATGCTGTACCACAAAGAGATCCACAAACTAGTCAGTTTGAAGCTATGGTTGTAGTTTTTTACCCAGTCCTGAAGGTCTTGGTGTGGGTAGAAGCTGTCAAGGTGAGGAAAGACATAAACTACAAGTCAAACAGAATTACATGATAACACTAGCCTCTCAAGGCAGCATTTCATACTGGCAAAATTTTGAGGAACTCTGCAGGAGTGGTTTAAATTAAGAGAGATATTGGCTAGGACCCTTCAACAACACTGGCTCCTACTACTGACAGGAGGTATAGAGCAATTGAGCATCAAATGGGATATATCAAAATTCTACTGGTTTCTCCAATATGCTGAGTATCAAGGATAAGCCATAATCTACTGAGCAGCTGACTCACCTCAGTAGCCCACATTAGAGTGACAAAAGTTCAGGCCTGCACAAACAAGCAGCAGCAACACCTACTTCCACCACCCCCTTTTCATAGTACTGGGACATCAAAGTAAACACACTAGGGTGAAGGAATGCAAACATCAGAGCTCAGATTTTCCCTTCTGAAAAAGGAAACACATAACCCCCAAAGCAAAGGGAGACAGAGATCATAGTGGTGATTAGGGGTGTCAGCCACCTCTTAGTTATTATTTAGTGAGTAAAAATAGGAAAGGAAATGACAATAGTACCAATTCACAGACTCGGTTGTTATTAGTAGTAGTAGTACAGCTACAGTCCCACTGCCTCAGGAGGGATCCTGCTGAGGCCCAAGGAGAGGGCGTCATTACCCTGTAAGGCGACTGACAGACTGATCTGTCGGGTCCGAGTGGGAATCTAATGCCTGGAGCCCAAAGAACAGAGGGGACAAAAAGGCGAGCAGCCACCGACTCAGAGGCAGAGACTAGAAGCTCAAGGGCCCAAAGAGAGTGGGTCCTGACAGAAGGTCCCACACTTACCCAGCGTGAATTCCCATTGCTCGTTCCCCAGAGAGCGTTCAGGCACCACCTCCAGATCCAGCATTGGTTCGGCTCCCCGGGCCCGGGCGGCCTCCCTGCAGTAGCGCAGACAGTAGCGCAGACAGGTCCGGACCTAAGGAGACAACGCCGCGACTGACTCGCTACCCTCGCCAGCCCGTGACAGCCCAGCTTTCCACCCCGTTCTGGGGCGGCAGCAGCGGCACCAGCCCAACACCACATCTCACCTCACTTCACTTCACTGGCAGCAGCCACAGCAGCACAAGCACGGTAGCGGCGGCGGCGGCAGCGACGGCTGGAGCAACTGCAGCAAAAGCAGAGTGCCCAGCCGTAAAGTGCGGCGGGGGCGGGGCAAAGGCGGAGTTCCAGCCACAGGGGAAGAGTCTGAGGCGGGGTCGCGCATGCGCAAGCTCCGGATCAAGTGGCCCTGACAGTCCCCGGGAAGGTTAAGGCATGATTTTACTCCTGGGAATTCTAAAAGCCAAGAGCCCCAGAGGTCGTGAGCCCCCACATCTGCACACCACCTCACACACGTTTCATATGTCTGCACTAGGGAGAGTACACCACGCAATACACACGTCACATAGCTACACAACATTCATCTTCCGTCTACACGCGTCTCGCTAGTATTCACTGGGCGCATAAGGTCACACGGTCTGAGACCCAACAGGAGAAAGGACGTCGAGTCCCAGAGCCCCACGGCTCGCGGGTGCCCCATCTTTCGTTGGGCCAGGACTGCTGTTGGTCGGGGGATGGATTCCCCCATCCAGTCAC
The DNA here is from genome assembly GCF_964194105.1 of Spermophilus citellus. NCBI lineage: Eukaryota > Metazoa > Chordata > Mammalia > Rodentia > Sciuridae > Spermophilus > Spermophilus citellus. Next base: position 51,903,602 of record NC_138200.1, on the reverse strand, counting down.
CCCTGAGCTAGCGTCAACCTGAAGAAGTTTAAGAGTATGCTAGAATGCGTGGGAAGTGGGGGCCGCTTGGCTGGTGAAGACGACGAGGTAGAAAGGAAGGGGCCCTGGGCCAAGCCTCCTTTAGAACCACATCCAGAGGTAGAGAGTCACCCCTGGGCGGGATCCAAAGGAGGCCACATGTCACTATCTCCCCTGTTTAAAAACCTTCTTCCTTGAGGGGCAGATGTAATGGAAATAACTTGGGTTCTGGTGGCTACGGAACAAAGAGCCTTGAATAAGGCTTTGCACCTCATTTGAACCTCATTCATTTAGCTGTAAAATAGGGTATAATCTCTCATCCCAGGGTGGATGTGCGATTACAAAGTGGCAGCAAAGGACTGACCTCAGAAACAGCCTTGGCTATGTTTTCATTTTAGGATGCTCAAGTGTATGCAGCCCAAAAGTTCTGGCTGAACCTGCTGGAGGAATTCCTTCCTCATTCATAGATGAGGAAACTGAGGCACAGAGAATGCCAAGGATTTGATCAAGACCATTAAACATTGGCAGCAAAGTTTAACAGGGGAGATCCCATAAATATTTGAAGTCACTGCTACTGGCATTAAAACAGAGTAGAATGTCCAATGCAGCATCATATGCCATAACAACAGAACTGGATCACTGGGATGTCCAAGAGGGAATTGGCTAAATAAACCCAGATGAGTACAAGAAGATACTTTTAAAAAGTGAAATGCTCTATTAATTGATGTGGAAGGAATTCCAAGAGAAAAAAAAAACACATATTTTCTCTGTAAAAACAAAAGAAACATTAGCTATGTCAATAAGAAAGAACATTTCAGGAAATTGTTTTCAAACAAACATTTCAAAAAATTGTCAATGCCCATATGGGAACAGGAAACGGGGATCAGGGGATCCTTATTTACACTCACCATGGCAAGTTTTAATAACACATGTCTAGGAAAGGTTAGTTGGGCAGCTGGACTAAATAGCTTGAGAAGAGAACCTGGAAAAAAATGGCAAAGAATAGTCTTAGTCAATTTAAAAAGTATCTGAATTGAACTTAAATCCAACCAGATTGGAAATAGTAGATCTATTTAAAACTCTAGGAGGGCCAGGTGCAGTGCCACAAGTCTGTAATCATAACTACTTAGCAGGCTGAGGCAGGAGGATTGCAAGTTTGGGGTCAGCCTGGGTAACTTAGCAATACCACCTCAAAGTAAAAGATAAAAAGAGCTGGGGATGTAGCTCAGTGGTAGAGTACCACTGGGTTTAGTCCCTGGTACTGCAAAAATTTTAAAATAAATTTAAAAACACTTAAAAGGTCTTATTTCTAGTGAAAAAAAAAGGGGGAGTAGGTTCTGAATTGGGATGGGGTAGGCCAGATAGCCTTATATATACAAGACAAAGAGAAAGTCACAAGCCTCTACATAACAAAATGAGAATTATTTTTCAGTTTGGTAAACCAAATAACAGGAAAAACAAAGTAGAGGAAGCTCCTAAGAAATCCCCTGTTGGGATAATAGGGAGGTAGGATTATGTGAACATTAGCCAATAACAAGTTTATCTTTGCTTATTTAAGTGGGATGCACCAGGTTTTTGTAAGGTGAGTCTGACAGCTTTGGGATGATGGTACCAGGAAGCCATAATCCAGGGCCCAATACATCAAGTAGAAGCAGATGCTTCAGGTAAGTAGGCCAACTCAGAATGTTTCCAATGGCTGTTCTTTCAAACTAAAGGTGGGGATGTTCAGAAATATTAAAGTGGCTGATGAAGAATGTATTCAGGAAGACAAGTGATCATAGTAGCAGTTCAAACCAGACTTACAGGGACAGCCTCAGGACACAGCACAGTAATTAACAGCTCATGGACTGAAAAACAGAATCCCAGTTCTGTCACTTAATAATTCTGTGTCTTAGCCAAATTACTTCTCCATGCCTTAGGTTTCATTATCTGTAAAATGATCATAACTACCCTCAGAGATTTGTTAGATCTGCTCTTATAAAAGTGTTTACAGATAAATGCTTTGTGTGTAACTGAAAATTTAAAAAAAAAGACTTGATGGAATCTATTGGCAGAATTTTAGATTGGGTATGGAAGATGAGGGAGAATGTGAGTCAAAAGTAAAGATATAGTTTTCCAGTTTGAGTAGCGAGATGGGTAGTGGTGTTGCTCAGAAAAGTGGCTTGGGGGAGCTGGGGAAAAGTGGCTGGGGGAGAGGCTGCAAGGATGCCATTCCTTTTAGTACATAGTACAACAGTCAAATGTGATAATTTGAAGGCAAGAAATGTAGCAAGCTTGAGCTGGGGTTGTGGCTCAGTGGTAGAGTACTTGCCTAGCATGTGTGAGGCACTGGGTTCAATTCTCAGCACCAAATATAAGTAAATAAATGAAATAAAGGTCATCAACAACTAAAAAAGCTTTTTTAAAAAATGTAACAAGCTTGAAAGCCTTACCAAGAACACCCCCCTCTCAGGGTACAGGATCCTTGAATGGTCTCTCCATGATGTTTCATAGTTAACAGACCAGTCATTTTTTTTTTTTTTTTAGTTGTAGTTGGACACAATACCTTGCCCCACTTTTTTCTTTTTGAAGTGTATCCTGCATTTTTCCTGTCCTTATTCTCCCGCTATATATTAGCTCCTGTATATTAGCTTGGTAGAAGTCATATAATGAGATTCTAGAATTCTTATTCAATGTGACTACTGGGGACTTGTCTCTCATAAGTATATTTTTCTTGAAAAGAGTAAGGTCCTGTGTTCCTTCAACCCTGTCACTGCTAGGGATTGAATCTAGGCTCTTGAACATGCTGGGCAAGTACTCTACTATTGAATTACATCCCCAGCCCCAAATACTTAATCATTGAAATAGGAATTCATGGTAACTATTAGTTATTCATAAATATTGACTCCCTTCTGGGCAAAAAGTAGGCCTGCAGTTCCATGCAGAGCTTAAGCTGGGTGTGGTTGTGTCTAGCTTGGTCCATTGAAAACAGAGGACATGTGTCAATTTCAGGTGAGTTTCCAAAACCAGTACTTCTTTCATGACACTATTTTCTTGGTTCTCTCACAATGGCTGTCCATGTTCCAGTACTGCTGTCAGCCTAGGTGAACGACTGATTTAATTCATCACATAAAGGATAATTCTTTTTTTTTTTTTTTTTGGTACTAGGGATTGAACCCAGGGGCACTTAACCTTTGAGCCACATCCCCAGCACTTATTTTTGAGACAGGGTAGCTTAGGAACTCGATAAGTTGCCAAGGCTGGCTTTGAATTTGCAATCCTCCTGATTCAGTCTCCCAAGCTGCTGGGATTACAGATGTGCACCACTGAGCCCAGCACATAAAGGATAAATCTTTTAAATCAATTAAAAATATTTTTTGTGTGTGTTTTAAGGCAATACAACCAGCCTGTTCTGACTATAAGAGAAATGAAGAAATCTAAAAATTCTGTTCCCTATACTTTTCCTCTCAGCTCTGAAATGTCTCCAAGCCCACTAGGCTAACCTTAAGTCTCCCTACCAGGTCAACTTATGGTCAGGTGCAATAAAGTTATTGCTTCTAGCCTTCTCTTTAATCAACCAAAATGGATTTTCTCAATTGCCCATTCCATCAAGCTTATAACCCCTCTGTGGCTTCTGGTTCACCCTTAGCAATGATCCCAATGCTTTCATATGGCTAGTAAAGCCAGTTCAGCACTACTTGTGACTTCTACCCTGGTCTCTGCTAACCCTTTTGGATTCATTTCACTACTGCAACCCCTTCAAATTCCATGTCGTGATCATATTCTGATGCTGTTTCTCAAACTGGCTGGTTTCCTATAATTCTTGTGTCAACTTTCTCAGCTGTTGTGTCTGCCACCCTTCAGATCTCACATATTTCCTCAGGAAAGCATTCCCTCCCCACCCACCCCCACCCAGACCATCATAGATATACTCTAACAGGTGACACTTCCAATATAACTTAAAAGGTTCCTACTGCTTTGGATCAGTTTTGGGGCCAGACTGTAGCTTCTCTGAGGAGCACCAACCGTGTTTATTTTGGGCAATGGATAGTATTAATTCCCTTAAATGATCCTAGGAGATAAAAATTCATATTTTAATTTTTTTAACAATTGAGCCTCAACATTTTCCATTATAATTTTTTCCTTCCATTTTAATGATCCATGTACTTACCCACTTATAAGATTTTCTTTAGGATTATCTAGTAGTCACATTAAAATGAAAAAAATTTAAATAATGTATTTAACTCAATGTATCAAATACCAATATTACCCAGTACATTAAAAATAATTTTAATATGTAGTCAAAATTAAAAACTAGTGAGATTATTTTCTCTTTTATATACTAAGTCTTTGATATCTGATATTTTATAATAACAGTACATCACAACTTGGGCACTAAATTTGCAAAGGTTGAAGTGAAATGTAGTTTCCCTAAAACAATAAGTTTTAACAGAAAAATACTTTCTTATTAATGATAGATGGACATCTTTATTATTTTTTAATATATTTTTAGTTATAATTGGACACAATACTTTTTATTTATTTATTTTTATGTGGTACTGAGGATCAAACCCAGTGCCTTGCATGTGCTAGGCAAGTGCTCTACCACTGAGCCAAGAACCCCAGCCCACCACCTCAATTTTTACATTAAAGTTTAACAAACAGTAAATTCAGTTCTTCAATTGTATTAGATATATTTCATGTGCTCAATAGCCACCATACCATACCAGAAGTGTGGATATATATTATCTCCTATAATCAAAAATTTTCCTCTTTATATTACTCATATTTCCCTAAACTTTCTGAAACCCGAATAAGGCGCATATATATATATTTTTTTTTAACTGGGAATTGAACCCTGGTGTACTTAACCACTGAGTCACATCCCCAGCCCATTTTATATTTTGACACAGGACCTCACTAAGTTGCTGAAGCTGACTTTGAACTCGCCATTCTCCTGCCTCAGTATCCTGAACCACTGGGACTGCTAAGGACAATAATAACTGAGTCACTTGTTTTGAAGTATCCTATATGTAAACATACAAAGCTGCAATTTCCATCATTGATCCCATCCAACATTTGAACTCTGGAACATTTTTGAAATGCCATGAATTATGGTGGTGAAGCAAGAAAAGGAGCTGATGGAATCTAAGGGAAATCATTCTCTGAAATCTACCTCTAAAAGATTATAACATTACGTTTAAAAAATGTTTTGAAGATTAAAACACCAAAGTTGTCTTGTAAATTACTTGTGTGTGTGTATATATGTGTATGGTAATATGGCTATGGTGGTTTAAAAAAACATGTCCACAAATTCTTTGACATCTCCCCCTTCAGGAGATGCTTAATGCTCCTCCCCTTTGAGTGTGGGCCAGATATAGTGACTCAATTTTAATGAGAACCTAGGGAAGTCTAAGATTAAGTTATTTAGAAGACTGGTTTTCATATTGGACAAATGATGTCTTGGTTCATTTGCCCTAGGGGAAGCCTATTGCCATATTATGAACTGCGACATGGAGAGACTCACATGGCAAGGAATTGAAGGTTTCTGCCTTAACTCTTAGTAAGGAGCCAAATTATTTGTCTACCAGACTGCCAGAAACTGAGGGCAGTCAATTACCACATCAGTAAGGATGGAAGAGGATTTTTTAACCAGTTAAGCATTCAGATGACTGTGGCCTGGGTTAACTCTAACCTGAGACCCAAAACCAGAACTACTGAACTTAGCTACTTCTAGATTGCTGACCTGCAAAACTGAGATAATCAATATTTGCTTTCATCTGCCAAATTTTGGGGTAATGTGTTATTCATATTCACATGCAGCAATGGATTAGAGCTTATAGTTTGAAAAGCTCCCCATTGCCAAATGAAGCATAAATTAAGTAAGGTATTTGTCACAAAGCAACCCAAAATAAGCATATCCTAATACCTGTTTCTACAAGTGATATACTAACTAAAATCATGGTGTTACTACTCAGTTTTTTAAATTAAGCCTCAGAATATGAATCCTACTTGTTGGAATTTCCTTAATGTTTTGATTCAGCATTTAAAGGTACTTTGTTTATTTGCAGTAAATCTGATAAATAAGTAAATGTGTTCATTATTGATCAAGTGAAAGTCACATTTCTAAAGCAAAAGGCTTATTTTTATAGTTTAAGAAAATACAAGTCCTAAGAATGTATGATATAATGCCAACACAATAAAAATCAGTGTACATTCCTAAAACTAGCAAGATAGTACTAATCTGTGTGTATTATTATTATTATTTTAATATTTATTTTTTAGTTATTGGCAGACACAACATCTTTGTTTTTGTATGTGGTGCTGAGGATTGAACCCGGGCCGCACACATGCCAGGAGAGCACGCTACTGCTTGAGCCACAACCCCAGCCCCTGTGTGTATTATTTTTAATATTCCCCTCAAGGGTCACTGCTTTATAGTTATACCTCATAGGAAGGGCAAAACCATGATATACATTTCATTTGAAATCACTTCATTTATTTTTATTTTATTTTTTGCAATATTGAAGAATGAACCCAGGAGTGCTCTAGTGTTGAGCTACATCCCAGCACTTTTTATTTATTTTGAGACAGTATGGCTAAGTTGCCCAGGCTGGTCTTGTACTTGAGATCCTCCTGCCTCAGTCTCCCAAGGTGCTGGGATTACAGGTGTGTGCCACCACACCCAGCCTTACCTCTACAATTTAAAAGCTGTTATTTCTGGCACAGAGGGGAAAAAGGGAGTTGGTGGGGAAATCTTCTTTGGAATTAGAAGAAATGACCACTAGATGTCACTGTTGCTTTTTTAAAAATCAATAAGTCAAAAAGCAGGATCAAACAATAGAATCAATTTTCATGTCATAACTAACTCTGGGATAGAAATGATCAGATTATGTCAATAAAGAGCCAAGACATATTTTTCACTACACATAAGTTTATTGTGAAAGTAAAACATGTAACACACAGAATGGCTAATGGTGGCATAAGCAAGCTGGTAGCTTAAGGCAAGTTTTGATGGAGATGAATTTAGAAAAGCTGATACAATGATGTAATTTTGCTTAAATATGGATTATGAAAACATATCAAATTGCATCAATAACTTAAAAAAAGAAGTTTTCAAGGCCTGCACTACTGGAGAAAAAGGGCTTATAATCTTAATGCCAGCATTAAGACAGACAGAAGCAACACAGTACTAAACGACACGGGGAAATCCAGTATTTACAGAAGAATGGCAACAGGAACATTTATTTATTAACATTTGATCTTATACTGGTGGACTAAAAGCCCTTAGCTGGAAGCAATAGAGAAAAATGTACCATCATCATGTTATTAAAAAAATATTAAGTGCAGAAGTCAAAAACCAAGGAGCTCTGTGATAAAGTAACTTAAAACACCACTGTAAGGATCACTTAAAAGGCGATTCCCTCAGGGGAAAATTAGGGCACTGAGTGTGTAAACATGTGAGCTGCACAACACCAAATACCAACCAAATTCATTCATAGTACTTAGTTACACAAGATCAGCATGGTTTTTTATGATGTATTATTGTTTATAACAATTTAAACACACTCCTTACCATGCATGACTTCAAATATATAACAAATATTTTTTATTCTGATACAGGATATCTGTTTATGAATTAAAAGACCTATATACATCGAAAATCACACCTCCTTCATCAATCAAGTATATTTATATGCTTTTTAAATGCAATGACCTTATTCAGATTTCATTTTCTGAATTATGTGTCAGTTTTTCTACTCTTCAAAATAATGCCATTTTGTTATGATAAAATACATTTTTGCAAAAATTCAGAAATGTATTAACATTTAATGAACATGACCATGAAAAGTATTTGTAAGTTTGTGCCAAATGACTCAGCACTTTCTTCCAGTCTTGTATTAAAAAAAAAAGTTGCACCCAATTTGACAGTAAGCCTATTTAAAAAATATTCTTAACTATTCATCTCAAAAGGTGCTAATAATAGTCCTTTTGCAAAATACCATACATAATTGTGAATGTTTTCCCCCAGAATAAAGAAAATGTATCCTCTGCACAGATGAACATTTTCTAAGACTAATCTTTCATTACCCAGTATTGTTTTTACAAAAGCATGCACTATAAAACACACAAAAGCAGCTATCTTAAACATGATTTTAATACAATATTACCTTTGTAGCTGATTCATCACTGTCTCCAGTTTAATATGTTGTTACATACATAAAGAAGCTCCAGTATCCCTTTTGATTGATTAAAAAAAAAAATCCCTGAATAAAACAGAAGCCAGCCTGTGACTTCTTTAGGCATTTCAGTAGAATGTTATCATCTATGGAGAATATCTCCACCCAAACTCATGATTACAAAGCAGAATCTAAAACACACCTGGGGCAGATTACAGAGTTAATAAAAATTTAATTTTTTTATGTTTAAAAAGGAAAGAAAGGGTGCTCATTATTAGCATTTAAAAGGATACTGCAACTTTAACTGTAAACTTTGTGGTAAAAGGCTGTGGCAGACAGTTCTATGCTACTAGGTTTTTAGCTTGTAAATAATGCAAATGTATCAACAGTTTTTAAATGCAATAGATAATAAAAACAAAAGGAAATGCAGGAAAAAAAATCAAGACTGCCTATTTAAAAAGAAACTGTAACCAACACATCTAAAAGTATTAAAAAAAAAGCAACTGATTAAAGAAAGCCCTCTGGATTAAAAACTTAAATTTGTTTTAAAATGACATGAACTTTAAATTAGAATGGAGGAAAAAAGAGCTTTACAAATTGATAGTTTCAACTGAATTAAAATAATGCCAACAAGGTAAGCTTGCATAGAAAAAAATTTCAAATTATTACTGGCTACATGCTTTAAAAATTAGAAATGTAGGTATTGTAATCATAGTGCAAAACCATGGCAGTTTGTGATGTCTTTTACTGCCTTAGGTTTGAGAAATAGACCATAGTACCTCCAGTTATCACAGTTTCTGGTCTTATAATGAATTATTTCTGCCAACTAGAAGCAATGTGTATGTAAAGATGGGCAGCACATTTGCTGTGCTATTATTAACGAAGTTTGAGATCATCACCACCACCTAAATTGGAACCAGGACTAGGGTCTTGTTGTCTTCTTGCCTGAAATGACAAAATTGTAATTTGGGGTTAGAAAGTGGTTTAAAATCAAAATGCCAGATATATAAAATATGACATATAAAATATAAGCCAGTTACTTATAAGAAAATTTCCCAAAAAACTTTTCAACCAGTATCTGGCAAAAGAACAATTAAAATTACATACAACATATTTTGCTAAATCTCTTTAAAAGTCAAGAGTAAAGACCATTTTATTTTCAAAAGAGTATTATCAGAAATATGTACTATGAATAAAAGAATAAAGAATCTGTTTAAGTTCAGGAACTAGAGGGTTTAACTAACGTATCAGCACAGCCAATAACCTTAGAAACAAACTTTTCCTTTTAGCAATAGTTGACATTTATTGAGCACTAACTATATGCGAGGCCCTGTTGAGTACTCTCCATGAAAGAACTAATTTAATCCCTTCTGTCAATGGTAAGACATATGTGCTATTATTTCCCCCCATTTCACAGATAAAGAAATGGAGTCACAGAAAAGTAAATGGTCTATTGATTACACAACTGTAAAATATAACAATCCCATCTCTGAAGTAAATTTTAGAGATCTCTACCTTAAGAAATAAAAATTCAGAATTACTATGAATAAAATTTGTCTCATAAGTAAAAATGAAAATCTGGTATGCTTATAATACCCAGAAATATCTTTATAAAACATTTAACAATCAAGAGGCTTGACAATTATAAACACTGAGGATTTCAAGGTTCACTGCAGAATGAATGAACACCCTATTTAAACCATCTATGGCAAACTGCCTAATAGAGAACATTTATAAATGTCACTATGCATGACACACACTGTAATATATAACATAGTGCTCCTTTTATCTACATGCAACCTTTTATTTCAGTCTCTTTCACAAATTCTAATGGGAGTTTTTCTACAAGCTTTCTTGAGTGCTTCCAAATGCTGGCCAAGTACAAATATCTATTTGTATACAGAAGTTGGTTCCTCCAATACAAGTTTTCCTATGGTAGATAATGGCAACACCATTTTACTGTTAAACTCCTAACATGTCTTTCTTTCATACCCAAGAGTGAATCCTTTTTTGTTTGTTTGTTTTCTAAATACTGGGGACTGAAACCAGGGGCATTCTACTACAGAGCTACATATATCCTCAGTCATTTTATAAGTTTTTTTTGAGAGATTCTCACTAACCTACTGAAGTTGGCCTTTAATTTGTGATCTTCCTGCCTCAGCCTCAGCATGTGTCACTATGGTAGGCCCCAAAAGTGTATTGTGATGGCTCTACCTTTAAACATATCCATAACCTAACCACTTATGACCCTCTTTAACATTCTCACCCTAGTCAAAGTCACCATCATGTTTCACCCGGATATTTTTTTCTCAGACAACTGTTATAAACTAATCCAGCAGCTGAGGCTATCTGCAACTACCTGTATAATATCTTTACCTAAATGGAACTGTATATTAATACCAACTAATTCTCCATTGTCTGTGTCATTTTTGAAAATTTTAAGATCTAAAACAGTTATTTTATTAGAGAAGAAACATCTTTGACCTTCAAAACAAGATCTCAATAAATCACATTTGTACTGTAAGATCAAGTTTGTTGCTTTTATTTTTAGGCACTGGGAACTGAACCCAGAGCCTTGTGTATGCTGAGCATACATCTACCACTGAGCTATACCCCCAGCTCTGAGATCAAGTTTTGTCAGAAGCTCCAGCTGTGTCATCTTTTAAGAGGGTTTTGTTATTTAAACAAAAATGACAGCCTCTTTATTTACTTTCGAACAAAATCCAACACTCACATCTTTGATTTTCCTTAAAATTTGATGTATTCCTCTAGCAGATTTTAACTATTTTTTGTTAGCAGACCCACAATGACTAAATATTAGCACATTCTTTTCAATTAAATACTTAAAGTTATGGAGCACAATCCCAGACTAAAAGAGCTATGGATGCATATGCCTCAAAAAACCAATTATGTTCCATACAGAATCAATGCTATGTATAAGGACAGATCAATTCTGCAGAATCAGAGATGGTGATATAAGCATCTGGTTTCAGTCAATGAAGGTTAGAAAGGGGCTGAGCAATGAAGAAACACCGAGAAAAATCAATCCTAATCACGTATTTATAAATCACTACTAACCTACCAATAATACTTTGGGAAAAGAATAGTTCAGCTTTTGTCTTGGGTAAGAGTAATTTTCAAATTATATTAATAATAACTGGATGACTCCAAACGAGCGACAAGGAACAGTCCCCAGCAGTTAGAGGTTTCTCTACTGGTCATGGCTACACAGAAATAGCCATATATATATATATATATATATATATATATATATATATATTTTACACTATCATATTTTTTATAAAAACATGACCTTAGGCATATTTCTTACCCTCTCTTCATTTCTATTCTCACATTTCTTAGCCTCAGTTCTTCAAAAACAGAGATTCACTAAGGTGCAATGGACCACACCCGTAATCTCAGCAGCTCAGGAGGCGCAGAAAAGAGGTTCACAAGTTCAAGGCCAGACTCAGCAACTTAGTGAGACCCTTTCTTAAAATAAAAAGAAAGGGGCTGGGGATGTGGCTCAAGTGGTAACATGCTCGCCTGGCATGAGTGGGGCGCTGGGTTTGATCTTCAGCACCACATAAAAATAAAATAAAGATGTTGTGTCCACTGAAAACTGAAAAATAAATAGTAAAACATTCTCTCTCTCTCTCTCTTTAAAAAAATAAAAGAAAAAGAAAAAGAAAATAGGTAGCTGGGGGTTGGGGCTCAGTGGCACAGTGCTTGTGAGGCACTACATTCAATCCTCAGCTCCACATTAAAAAAATAAATAAAAAAATAAAGATATTGTGTCCATGTATAACTAAATAAATATAAACAACAACAACAACAAATACCAAATAGGGATAGGGATGTAGCTCAGTCATAAAGCACCAATAGGTTCAAATCCCAGTATGGAGGGGTAAAAATAAAAAGAATCAAGTGTACAGCAAAAATTAAAATGTATAGCACCTAGCACACAGTATACACCTGTGCTGTCATTGTTAAAATTCCTCATCACTTCCCAATTTACCTATGTGAACTTTTAAAATAACATTCTAAATGCTTAGAACAAACACATCCTGCAGATAGAGTAATTTTTATAAACTAAGTTGTAAAAGAAAACATTTATCCTTCCTATGATAAAAGCAAATCAAAACTAGAAGAACACACCTCTTCCTTCTTCCTACCTCAATTATTTCTTCCACTTCTCATTCTCAGTCTTTCTTATTCTCAGTTCACGCTCATTTGCATTTTCCCAAAACATGTCCCAAGAAAGCCCAGTATAGATATATTCTGATGTTGATGTTTTTCTTACATAAGAGTGAGTATGTGTAGAGTTAATTGATTTGAAAAGCAAAGTCTTGGGAATTTAAAGTAAATAAAGGCTGAAAATTTTTTTTCTTGGACCACACAGAAAACATGCAAAACACAAATACAAAACCCACATAAAGTGTTTTACGTTTTTCTATTTCCAAATAGTCTGCACATAAAATTATTCTATGATTTGCTGAGTTGTATTAAAACTCCTTATAGAACATAATTATTTACCCATTCTCTGACATTAAAAACAACCATTTATTTGCTAACACTTTATAATTTAACCCAATGAAAGCATTTTCTAGATAATGATAATTTCAGCACCCTGTCACCTTGGAGCTAATCAACTGCCAACAGTGCAACATAACATTTTAGGTCAAGAGTTCAATCAAGCTGAAGGTAGTCTCTCGAAACAGTATACAAGCTGCCATCAAACAGACAAGAGAGGCATCTAATTAATCTATGATTAAAGCACTAGGTTTGTCTCAGTACTATTAACCTTCTTCTTCCTTCACAAAAACCAAAAAAAGAAAAGGCACTGGGCTACTTCTATATATAGACACCAATGGGGAACACTAAAGAATAGTAATGTCTAAGGTTATTTTTCCTTTTAAATTGTCTTTAATAAAGTACAGAAAATGACAAATTAAGTATATAACAATGAATTTGCAAAGTGAACATAGCCCACATAACTAACACCCAGATCAAGAACTATATGGTGGGGGGTAGTGGCTAGGAAAAAATAGTTACTTTGGATTAGGAAGGAGAGAGTGAAGGGAGGGGATATGGGGATGGTAAGGACAGTAGAATGAATTGGACATTATTACCCCATGTGCATATATGATTACACGACTGGTGTGATTCTCCATCATGTACAATGAGAAGTTATACTCCATTTATGTATGATGTGTCAAATGTATTCTACTAATTAGAACAAAAATTTTTTTAAAACCCCAACTATGGTGCTGGGGATATAGCTCAGTTGGTAGAGTGCTTGCCTTGCATGCATAAGGCCTTGGGTTTGATCCCTAGTACCATAAAACAAACAAACAAAACCCAAACTATATGTTTCCAGAAGGTATCCCTTCCTAGTCACTGCTCAACCCTGGAGTAACAGCTAACTCAGTCCCCCAAAGAACCAAGAAAAAATTAAAATTTTTGGTTGTTTCAAAAAACAAACTCACTGACCAACCAAACCAAACCAAACCAACCATGAGTATCAAAACAGCTTGGCAAAATGATATCTTTGAGTTTCATAGTCTGAAGTTAGGATATGCCTACTTTTACTGCTACTGAAGATATGTTTGGAGTCATAAGCATAGAAAGGTGGGTGAAGGGGTGAAGACACTACTTTTCACTAAGCCGCCATTCTAAGCACCCAGGTACTGAACTAGCAACAATTGTTGAGGTAGGTTTCATAAATGAGGCTGAAGGAATAGCAACTTTCCCAATGTCAGTCACATGGCAAAATAGTAAAGTTAGCAACCCATTGCAAACCTTATGTTTATTCTACCACATCAAAGGCCCTCAAGTTACCTCTGCCACCTACAGGGTTCCTTAAAAAACTCCAGGAACCCCAAAGGAAGATCAGAATAACCCTTACCTCTGCTTCATCCAGAGTTATGACCCTTTTATCTATTTAATAAAATGGGGCTCTGTATAAAATTTCACATATATTCCTTTTAAAAATATACACAGGCTGGGCACAGTGGCACACACCTGTAATCCCAGCAGCTCGAGAGGCCGAGGCAGGAGGACAACATGTTGAAACCCAGCCTTATCAACTCAGTAAGGCCCTAAGCAACTCAGTGACATCCTGTCTCTAAATAAAATACAAAAGAGCTAGGGATGTGGCTCAGTGGTTGAGTGCCTCTGAGTTCAATACCTGGTTCAGGACAACAACAACATCAACAAAACAGAATGGTTTCACATTAAAAAAAATAGCCTATATGCCAGTTTACAGACAGAATATTTAAGAATCTTCTGTTTTTCATTATTATGTGTTAATATTAAGAACAAATGTTCTTTTTTTTTCCGTAAACAGCCAATAGATGCACATGATATAAAATTTATAAAGTACAAAGAATATATAATGAAAAGTGATAACCCTCTCACTTTTGCCCTCAGATACCTGGTTCCACCCTCCACAGCGTACAAGTTTCTCTGTCTCTTTCTTTCTATACCAGGGATTAAATGCAGGGGGGCTTAACCACTGAGTCACATCCTCAGCATTTTTTTTGATTTTCAGACAGGGTCTCACTAAGTTGTTTAGGACCTTCTAAATGGTTTTGAATTTATAATCCTCCTGAAGCAGGATTATGTGTGTGTACCATGCCTGGCTACAGTATCACTATGTATCCTACTACAGTACAACTATGCATATTCAAACAAATATATTCCTTTTAAAAATATCCACAGGGTAAGATATTATATGCAGTATGTTGTATCTTTTGCACATCATTTTATTGCACACCAGTGATTTGGGAAAGGTTATTAAAATATGTTTCTTCATTCCACCATCCAAATTAATAATAATCTGCCATTACCTCTGAAAGGTGAAGAAGATACTATACTACTGAAATAATATTTTCCTTAAAACCTAGAAAAAGAAAATGCTAATTCCACCAGGACTGGTGATTAGAAAACTTTCCATTTTATCATCCGTAAAGTTTTGAAACATGCCAATGGAATTTAATAACTGATTTTTAGGTTAAAAGACACTGGTGGAAATCCAAACCCTGAACCATCAACCACTTGGAGTTCTGCTTTGCACTATTAAAACCTTAACTTTACACATACATTATGCTCATGAGCTGCACCATTACAAGTTTAACATGACAGGGCTGTAGGTCTCAGAAGTTATTCAAACAGTGGCAGACATCCTTAAACCTCTGTGTTGCCAGAATATTAGGCTTCCAAAGACCATTTACTAAGTTACTGCCACCCAGGAGTTACCAGTGTTCTCTGGTCCTTGTCTCCAGTCAGCCATCAGGACCACCCACTAGAACCAATATTATTCTTTTCTGCCTCAGCCTTTTCTATTCCAGGCAAAATGGTTTTTAACCTCTCCTGGCAGATTTTGCTTTTTCAGCCTAATCATCTTTATGGGTGGTGTGGAAATTAATTTCCCACTGCTAGGCTGTATTTGTGGAGACCTCCTAGTTAGAAAACTATGGTTTAAGTCCTCACATTTTCTTCTACTAACCAACTATTTGAAAGTGAGCAAGTCAATTAATTTTTCTGAGAGTCCTGCATTCATCAATTATAGTAAGAATGATAAATAAGGTGATACTTTAATCCCTAAAGATGTTTAATTACAGGAGAAAAACATTTTTCTCCACCGTTCTTTTAGGAAAAAGAAGATAAACTGCAAGAATATAAGCTGACCTTAAGAAGTGTTTATGAGGGGCTGGGGCTGGGGCTCAGTGGTAGAGCACTTGCCTGGCATGTGTGAGGCTCTGGGTTCGATTATCAGCACCAAATGTAAATAAATAAAAATAAAGGTCTGTCAACGACTAAAAAAAAAATTAATAAAAGAGAAGTGTTTATGAGGGGCTAGGGATGGGGCTCAGTGGTGGAATGCTTGCCAAGTATGTACAAGGCTCTCAGTACAATCCCCAGCACCACCAAAAAAAAAAAAAAAAAAAAAAAAAAAAAAAAAAAAAAAGTTTATGGATAAAATAGCAAGAAAGAAAGAAATGAAGAAAACATATACATACAAAGTACCAAAAGGCATGCAAACCTCAAACCTCCCTACAGTGCATACTCTGGAGACAGATTCCAGCCCAATCTCCTAGATGACAGCTCTCTACAAGAACTGATGTTTCACATTACTGCTGTAAGGAACTATAAGATCTAAATCATTGATGAAAATTTAACTGTTTTCTCTATGCTCTAGTCATAATGCAGAGAAAGTGCCCTGAAACACTTAAGAGAACTAAAAGGATGTTCTTGCTAGCCAGATAATTCAATTAACTGGAACCAGCACTGTGGTAGAGCTTTTAGCACTGAAGAAGTACTTTAGAGCTATTATTTACTGTAGGCATACACATACCAAGAACCACACTAAGTGCTTTACAAGCATTTTTCTATTTAATTCTCACAACAATTTCTATGAGAAAACTGGGCCTTAAGAGAGACTGGCAAGTGATGGAGCAGAAATGTAAATGAGGTCTGACTACAAAGCCTATGCTCACAGTCACTGACCAAAAAAAAAAAAAAAAAAAATTAATAAAAACAATTTCAGCAACAAATTACTTGGCTCCTCTGTTAACAGTTTTTGTTCACAGACACAGATAAGCTCCAAGAAGAGAATCAAACATTTTTTCAAGTAACAATATTATAAATTAGAAAAACCAAACAAGTTAAAAACTTCCAAAATAATTGTTTTATTAATTATCAAATAGTTATTCTTCAAATACATTAATTTAAGGTCATGGTAGCTGGTTCCAGAAAGACTGACCATGCTCTGACTTAGTAAGCTCCCTTATTCCTTCATGCCTTTGCAGATAGTGCTCCTCCTGTCTGGAAAGCTTTCCCCAGTCTGTCCAACTGGCAAACCCAAACTCTTCCTTTAAATCCCTGCAAGTGTATTCTCCGTTGAATCTTCCAAGCAAAAGCCAACTTAAATGTTCCTCCTTCCTTTACACTGTTGCAGTCCCCTTTGAACCCACCATTATATATGCAGGCTGCTAAAGGACACAATTATCTGTTTACACACTAATTTTTCCCACAAGAATGATACTCAAGGACAGAAGCCCTGCATTTTTAACCTATGTATTTCCAGTTCCTAATGCAGAATCCAGCACAACACAGTTGGGGCTCATTACTTTATTATTTATTTAACTAATTTATATAAACCAACAAATTATAAATATTTAAAATATTTGCACCATTAATATGTATCATAACTTTATCCCACAAACATTCCTACAATTCTAGTTCTCAGGCAGGATAGGACTTTTCTGAAGATGTTCATTTAACAACTAAACACAATGTAAAAACACTGGTGAATAAATGTGAGGAACACAAAAATTAGGGGCTCTATCTATGGAATCTCAATTAAGTGGAGGTCAGACATATTTATAATTGTTTCAACATACTATCCATAAGAATACTAACAGAAATAAGCAGTGCTATGTTTTCCACTAACTACAAACTTGAAGATGAATAAGAACAGTCATAGATAACATTTAAGCTGTGCTTTGATAAATGGTAGACAAGTATATTCTACATCTAGTTGCAAATAGCATAAGCAAAAAGGGTAAGTGTAAGACAACAAATACATATCATACATTAAAAACTTAATTTTACAAATAAAAAATAAAAAAGGTAGCATGGAAGTTTGTAAAATCTTAGGAGAAAACAAGTATGTCACATATATCCTTCCTGTTTTCTTTTCCGAGCTAAAAAAAAGGTATTCTTGGGAACATCCCTAGTTGTTATCAGTTCATTAGACAAATAAATTCACTTACAAAGGACTATCAATCGTTAAAAGATGCTGAATCTATTTCATACACTAACCACTGAATAGGTTTTATTTTTAAATTTATTCTAAGCAGATATATTATAACACCACACAAAAGGACATAGTAACAATAACAGCTGCTGACATCTAGTCAGTGCCACATGCTCTACAAGTGCTTTCCCATGTATTTACTTGTTTAATCTTCACAATAACCCTAGAAGAGAGGCTCATTATAACCCTGTTTTATATATGAGTAACATAGTCACAGAAAGGTGAAGTTATTAGTCCAATGTGACAAAGTAAGTGGTACAACTAGATTCAGAACTCAGTTTGGCTCTGGTCTAGGCTCTTAACACTATCTTTGTAAACATGCACATATGTGTGCATGCGCACATACACACTTTTACATTAAATGATATTGTATATATAATTTTGCGCTTTGAAAAAAAACTTATAAATTTTCTGTATTATGTAACACTGATTTTAAAACTTTAAAAAATGTGGTAAAAATGCATAACATAAAATTTACCATCTTAACCATTTTTGAGCACTCAGTTCAGTAGTGACACTGTAGTATGTTTCATCTCTAGAACAGATTGATCTTACAAAACTGAAACTCTATACCCATTTAATAGTCATTCCCCATTTCTCCTGGTAACCACCATGTACCTTCTGTAATTATAAATTTGATTCCCTTAGGTACAAAACATTTGTTTTTCATGGCTGGAAATTATTCTATTTAGTTGATATACTATAATTAAATTTTAATAAAGAGATTACCATATTTGATAAAATGAATGCTTTAATAGACCTAATTAAAAATGAACACATGCTGGGCTGGGACACTGGGTTTGATCCTCAGCATCACAAAATAAACAAATAAAATAAAGGTATTACAAAGGTACTGTGTCCATGCTAACTCTATTTCTTCTTGTAGGAAATGTTCATGTTGATACTAAGTTTATAAACTGGAAGAATGACAGATATTAACCTCCGAGAACATTTTTAAAACACACTAGTTCTTATTTTTATTTTGTTCAAATATATTTTTAAAGAATTTTTAGTACTCAACCATTTATGTATTCTTTTAATTCTTATAATTGAGATCTGCTTAAAGCAGGCTCCAATTTTATATAGGAAAAAAAAAATATGTCCATGCCAACAAAGATACTAAACTTTAAAACTGCATAACACACTTTCCTGTATTTTATTCTGTAATAAAAAAATGTTGAGAAGTAGTTTCTTAATTCTATGAGTAGTTTGAAAATTATTAAATTTGCTGGGCGTGGTGGCATATACCTATAATTCCAATAACTTCGGAGGTAGAGACAAGAGAATTACAAGTTCAAGGCCAGCCTCAGCAACTTATTGAGGCCCTAGGCAACATAGTGAGACCACGTCTCAATATAAAAAATAAAAGGGCTGGGGAATATAGCTCCATGATAAACTGCTGTAGGGTTAAATCCCCAGTAACCCCAAAATAATAATGTTCTATGTTAACATTGCTAATTTTTACAAATAATCTCAAAAATATTTAGATTGATGAATTAAGAGGAAAATATACCTTTTTGTAATAAATAATTTTTATGAAAAACAATAAATGAGGAATTCACATACAACCTTAAAATTAGAATACGTTTATAGCAATTTCATTTAACAAATAGAATAAGCAAGTACAATTTTTAAAATGAAAGTAAAAATTAAAGCATTAAAAAATATTATACACATATATCACAAATAGCCTGAGAGTTTTGGGGAAAGTACTAACCAGTTACTGCCAGCAGCTGTGAAACTCTCACCTCCATTTCCTCCCGATGTGACCTGTCTCTATCTTCAAATTCACGTGTCCTTCTCCGAGCCTCTTCAAAGGCCTGTTGTGCTAATGCATCCTCCTGCTGTCAGAATATATGTGAAATAACTATTTTAATTTATAATAAATTTTTTAAATTTGGGGATGTTTTATTTTTTGAAGGAAACAA
Source organism: Spermophilus citellus (assembly GCF_964194105.1). Lineage (NCBI taxonomy): Eukaryota > Metazoa > Chordata > Mammalia > Rodentia > Sciuridae > Spermophilus > Spermophilus citellus. Next base: position 51,883,674 of record NC_138200.1, on the reverse strand, counting down.
AAAGCAAAGTACTTCTCAAGATATCAATACCAAAATAAATAAATAAATAAATAAATTTTGGGGGTACTTTTAAGAGAAAAATTCAGTATAGTATATTTTCATGTTTTGTAATACATTCTGGAAATAGTAGTCATGTTTAATTATATTCAAACAATTGAAAACCCCTTCCCTTTTTTTCCCTTCATTTTTCTTACTCATCAAAATGAAATTCCTGTCAATATTTAAATCATAGAAGTACAAGGAAAAAAAAAAGAGATAAATATTTCTCATTTGAAATAAGGCCCTAACTATGACACAAAAGCCAGAAAAAAATATATATATACATATAAAATCTGACTATAAAATGCCAGAAACTTCCAGAAAACAAAAACCAAATATATTTCTAAGGAAAATTATCAATAAAAAATAACATATAATATAGCATCCTAATTTTTTCCCAGTGACTAAAGATCGACGCATGAAAAAATCCAGATATTTCAAACTCATTTTGTCATAAAAAGGCACTTTATAAACTTTCTCCTTTATTCTTCTTTAGTCTCAGCTGGTAGCACCATTCATTCAATTCAACTAGGAATCTGAGCCATCTTTAATTCTTCATCCTCTTCTAGTTTCCACAGAGACAATTAACCATCACCATTGAGTCCTACATTTTTGGAATCTTTAATTTCCTTTCTATTATTAAAAGAATTTTAAAAAAATGTTGATGGACCTTTATTTTATTCATTTATTTATTTGCAGTGCTGAGAATCGAACCCAGTGCCTCACACATACTAGGCAAGTGCTCCACCACTGAGCCACAACTCCAGCCTGAATCTCCTTTCTATTCTTACAAACATTTCCCTCATTTGGGAAACTAAAAGCCCTTAGCTGGATTACTGCAAAGGTATTCTAAATGATCTATTCTGTTTCTATTCTGTTACTCCAACCACTCACCACAGACACCAGTGCACATCTTCTAAGGCACAACCTGACCACACAATACCTTCTAACTTAAAAAACAAACAAACAAAATCCCTCACTGTACATACAGCACAGGATCTTCAACCTTGTAGTCATATACTTTTGAAGATGTATTAGGATTTTCAATGGTAAACCTGAAGAAACTAAAAGAACCAAAACAATATCAAAAGCCATCAATACTGACTTTCCTAGAATCTTTGCGATGAGGGGTGGCCATGTATTTTGTTTCTAGTCAATGAGATCATAAGCTCAAGTCACCTAATGTGGCTTCCAAGCAAGTTATTTAGGAGACATTTCACCATCCCTTCTTGGGAATTGATGTAATTCTCACAGATGCAGCAGCTACCTGTGCAAACATAATAAAGAGGATGTAGTCACTTGGACTCTGGAGCCTCTGATAGTATAAGTGCCATACCAGACCTGGACTGAGCCCTTCTGGATACCTTACTCTACATCCTTTGTCATTGTTAGCAGGGTTTAAAAAAAAAAACAAACTTATAATTTTCAATGACACAATGTCTACCTATTAACTTAAACAGAATTGAAGAAATGTGATCAAATTCCCATTCTTGGAACTGAGAATACAGCTCAGTGGTAGAGCACTTGCCTAGCATGCAAGAAGCCCTGGGTTATATCTCCAGGACTGAATAAAAAATGTTATGATGCTCTTACTATCTTTAGGACCCAGGACAAGGTATTTTCTACCGTAAATTCATATGTAAAGTGAGCAGAGAAATATTGTACAACAATGTTTTTGTAAAGATTAGATAACACATAAGTGCCTAAGCAATTATCTGACAGCACTGTGTTAGAATTATTTTACAAACATTAATGTATGTAAAATTCACACATTTTATTAAACATTACACATACCTATTGTACGCTCAGAATGTACTATACAAGCCAGAGGTACTTGCAAAACAATGCTGTCCCAGTTCCCTGAAGGCTTTTTATTATTTATTAGGCATCAACTGAACATATTTGCTGATGATCCTTCTGTTCTGTGCATTTACTTGTTCATTTTTTCATTTATTCTACAAATATTTTTTGAGCCTTTATTATGCCCAACTCACTATGCTTGGTGCTATAGATATAATGTAAGAGAACAAGCTCTTCATGGAGCTTCTGATCCAGTGGGGCAGGTGGAAAATAAAATTAAATTAGCAATTCAATATAAAATTATCAACTGCAATTAAGTGCAGTAGAGGAAAATTAGAGGATAAAATGAGTATATAACATGATATGTGATTTGAGTCCTTAAAAACGTTATTAGCCATTAATATGTATTCTAGCAATGGTCATGGATTTTTTGTTGTTGTTGTTAAAAGAATAAAAAGTATTACTAATTTTTGCAGTAAAAAAGCCAGCTAAGGAAGGATAGTAGAATGAATTGGACATCATTATCCTATGTGCACATATGATTACATGACTTGAGTAACTCTATATCATGTACAACCAGAAAACGAGAAATTTTACTCCATTTATGTATGAAGTGTCAAAATGCATTCTACTGTCAAGTATAACTAATTAGAACAACAACAACAAACATAAAGCTAGGAGAGATTTAGTAGCCCTCTATTTTCTAGTTCTAACCTGTTTTGGTCTGATTAGTGACAAGTGAGATGTATGTGCAATGAACAGAATCCACATTTTAACAAATGGTAAAATCAGAAAGATTGGCAATTACTAGTGTCATCCTGATCTTGTACAAGAAACAACTCCCTTTCAAGGATAGCCCTTGCTGATAAAACTACCTGCTCCCTTATGACGTAAACTAATGGCTAGGAACAACTAACTTTATCTAGCTTCAGGTGATGCTGGGAGGGGTTTCCAGTATTCAAGTCCCCACTAGCTTCCTGTTTTAAAGCCAGTTATTCCATGATTTATACCACAACCAGCACAGAGTAGCCAGGTGGAGTAAACATAAAATAAAGTTGGGTGTCTGGAAAATTCATATGGGAAGTAAAAATTCAGCCTTTCTGTTATAGAGCACATATAGAATATTCTGACCACTTTTGCTGCAGTGATTTTTACCTTTATTGTATTATCTAAATCTACAAATGTATTTATTTACAATTTGGTAACACTTTTTCTGCAGCAAAGAACTTAAAAAATGGAATTTCACACTTAATGAAAAATTAATCACATTTGTTTCCAAAAAAGTTGATAAACCTATACATATGTGCTATGCTGTGGGGGACAGAATGATATCACTTCTCAGATGAAAACTAGAAGAAAAAAATCTGCTGAAGAAGCATCAGTATCTACTTTAAAGGCAACAATTTAACATATGCAGCTGCAAATGGTACATTTAATCAATCACTCTGCAGAACATAACTTCATTTAAATCAAATGACTCTTCCAAGTTAATTTTATCCACATTCTTGTACACATACAAAAAAAGCAAAGCTGTTCATATGTTGGCTTAATAGGAAAATCTTATAGCTCAAGGACACCAGTTTTGCATTAGTGTCATCTGGTGTTTGAAACAGAAAGTCTGTTAATTCCAATAATGGATTTATTTTTCTAACCCAATCATGGGGAGAAAACAAAAAATTTTTCAAAGTTTGTGATTATGAAAGTAAAACCATTTAAAAAGTATAATAATGAAGGTGAGATTATTGGCTCCTATGTTGATAATATAAATATGAAGGTTGGTAGACCTAAAGGAAAATAACATTTTCAGTGAATTAAAAAAAAACCACAAAATAGAAATTTACTAGGAACTTGTTTTGTTACACATGTAATTCATCACTGCATTCAAAGAAATGAGACACTCTGCTGACAATTGTACTTTATAGTTTTAGAATTTACAAGTATCTATACACACTCATAATAAAAGTAACTGAACTACAGAAGTGTTGTAACAAAGCTGATGCTAAAGAACAAAAACAACAAAGACCTCATTATGAGCACTGGGGATGTAAACTCATGTGCAAGGCCCTGGATTAGATCCCTGGCATTAAAAAAAACCAAAACTTACATGACAGTACACATTATCTTTAGATTTTTAGAAAATTTGAGTCTTTTTTTTTTTATTAGTGACACATGACATTACAATGATCTTGGCAATTCATACATTTGAATCAATTGGGGTATAATTTCTCATTTTTCTGATTGTACAGATTGCAGAATCACACTGGTCATAGAGTCACCTATATACATACAGCAATCATAATGTCTATTCTATTCTGGAAAATTTGAGTCTTTAAAGAACCACTCTGAAACCAATGTAGTTTCTACAATGGCAATGATTTTTTATTTTTTTCTTGGGGGGGGTGTGGAGGAATATTTACTGGTGATGTACAAAAATTTTCTGTTTTTTACATTTTTAGAGAACTGCATTATTGGAAACCAAGCATGTAAATAAAAAACATACTGACATTTATATCTACAAAATAATTAAAATTAAAATAACTAAAAATACCAAAATGCAATCATTAAACAGTAAGGAACTACATTTTAGTGAGAAAATACTTTTATTGTAGAAAACAACCCAATATAAAAATAGACAAAAGGCTGGCACAATGGTAAATGCCTGTAATCCCAGCCACTTGGGAGACTAAAGCAGGAGTATCACAATTTCATGGCCAGCCTGGGTAACTTAGCAAGATCTCGTCTCAAAATAAAATAAAAGGGGGGGGGGCAGGGTTTGTAGCTAGTAGTAAAATGCCCCTAGGTTTAATCCCCAATACTACAACAATAACAACAAACCAAAAGAGACAAAAGACTTTTAGCCAGTACTTTACAAATAAGGCTATACAAATGAAGGATACTCAACTTTATTAAATCGTCAGAGAAATGATTATTGAAACCATAAGAAGATACTAGCATACATCCATCAGAATGATTAAAATGAAACGGACTGATAATACCAAACGCTGGTAAGGATGTAGAGCAGTAAAAGATGTGCTGGTTAGGTAACACTGGCACAAAGTTTAGAAAAATGGCAGTTAATATTAAGGTTACCACTATGGAAATCGGTATGGAATTTCCTCAAAAGACTAGGCATGGAACCACCATATGACCCAGATGTTGGGTATTTATCCTAAAGAATTAAAAGTAGTAGTGCCCCTAAATTGCTAGGATTACAAGCATGCACCACTCCGCTCACTTGGTATTTATCTTGAAGAATTAAAAGTCATCCTACTACAGTGATACAGGCATACCCATGGTTATAGCTGCACAATTCACACCAGGCTAGTGTCCTTCAATGAATAAATGAATAAAAAAATGTGGTATATACACAATGGAGTTTTATTCAACCATAAAGAAAAATGAAATTATGTCATTTGCAGGAAAATGGAACTAGAGACCATTATGTTAAGTGAAAAAAGCCAGAATCAATAGGCCAAGGGTTGTATGTTTTCTCTCATGTGGAAGCTAGAGAGGAAAAAGGTAAACAAAGGTATTAAGAGGGAGGATGGGGATCTCATGAAAATCAAAAGGAGATCAGTAGAGGAAAGGGACCAGGGGAGGTAGGGAGAAAGGGAAGATGTGCTGAGGAGTGATATTGGCCAAATTTATTGTTATATTGTGTGCATGTACAAATATGTAACAACAAATCCCATCAGTATGTACAACTATAGTGTACCAATTAAAAAATGTGGGGAAAAAAAGAAAAATTAAGGTTGCACATATGATCTAGCAGTTCTATGCCAGGCATGTATACAATAGTAAAAAATATACAGACCTCTCCAGAGGAGAGAATATTTGAAACAACATATATTAGGATATTTTAAACAACATTATCAGTAATAGCCCAAATGACCATTAACAGTAAAATTTGTAAAGTGCATGATCATACAAAGAAATACACGGAGAATGAAAAACTACAACATACTAACACAGATTAATTTCACGAATATATTGAGGGTTAGAAAACAGTGAATATTTTATGAATCCATCTATATAAATGGACAAAACTAACTGCTGTTAAACATGAGTATGCGGGAGGCTGAGTGAGGCCGGAGGATTGAGAGTTTAAAAGTCAGGCTTACCAACTCAGCAAGGCCCTAAGCAACTCAGTGAGACCATTTCTAAATAAAAAATTAAGAGAGCTGGGGATGTGGCTCAATGGTGGTTAAGTGCCCTTGGGTTCAATCCATGGTACAAAGGAAAAAAAAAAAAGTGAGTACTGTTATGTACTCTGTGCACATGCAAGGGGGTGTGGTTTTAATTAACTGGAATGGAACAGGAGGTTGCACTGCAGTCACTTTCATGTTTGTTTATTTTTTTTTAAATATATATTTTGGTTGTAGATGGACACAATACTTTATATACCTTTATGTGGTGCTGAGGATTAAATCCAGTGCCTCAGGTGTTAGGCAAGCACTCTATCACTGAGCTATAACCCCATCCCTGTATTTGTCTTTTTTTGTTGTTGTTGTTGTTATATTAACAGAAATATAACTGATTGTGTACTGACGTTGTATTATATCCAACACCTTGTAACATCCATATTAATTTTTCTAATGGTTTATAGATTGTTTTGGATATACTAGGTACATGTATATTTTGCAAATAAAGATAGCTTTAAGTCTTCCTCTTATATCTATTCTTTTTGGGAAGAACCTTTTCATACAGCACTTTTTTTTTTTTTTTTTGGTACCAGGGATTGAACTCAGGGGCACTTGACCAATTGAGCCACATCCCTAGCACTTTTTAAATATTTTATTCAGAGACAGGGTCTCAACTGAGTTGCTTTGCACTGTGCTTTTGCTGAAGCTGGCCTCAAATGTGCAATCTCCTGCCTCAGACCCCCAAATTGCTAGGATTACAAGCATGTACCACTATGCTAAGCTTGTTGTCATTTTTTTACACAACTCAGGGCATAACCAAAGATGTCAAGGATCCAAATTTATTAATTAAAACATTATAGGCACCTTTATTTTAAAAAATGAAATAAGGCATTAAGTTGACATGGTGACATGTGCTTATAATCTCAACTACTTAGGAGGTGGAGGCAGGAAGATTGCAAGTTTGAAGCCTGCCTCAGCAAAGTAGTGAGACCCTGTTTCAAAACAATAAATAAAAGGGACTGGGTGTAGATAGCTCAGTAGTAGAGCATTGGCCTAGCATGTATGAGACCCTTAAAGATTTTAAAAATATTTATTCTTATAGACTAATTAACATAAATTTTTCATTTTGCTATAATGTACAAAGATAAGTTAATTTTTTAAGAAAAACTTGCTTCTGAAAATAGTTTTGCATAGAATTTTCTTTTTTTGCAGTACTGGGGATTGAACCTAAGGCCCCACACATGCTAGGTAAACTCTTTCTACCTGTGAGCTACATCTCTAGCCCTTTTAGTTTTACTTTGATATACAATCTCACTAAGTTGACCAGGCTGGCCTTGAGCTTATGACCCTTCTGTCTCAGATTTCCAAGTAGCTGGGACTTCAGGAATGTACCACCATGCCCAACCATTACTTTTCTAAGACTAGCAGCAATAAAATATTTTGTGGGTCAAAATGTTATATGATTTTAGTTATTTTAAATGACATCTTTTACTTTCAGAAACGACAAGTGATCACTCTTTAATTCTACATCAAATTACAGTTATCCCTTGGTAACCATACAAAAGAAGTGCATGCAATATCCTTAGCTAAAATGAAATTGGGAGTCAGGGATGTAGCTAAGTGGGGGATGCTTGCCTAGCATGCACCAAGCCCTGGGTTGAAAGTCCAGCACCACAAAGCAAAATAAAACAAATCAAAAAAGTAGTATTTGAATATAACCTATATGCATCCTCCTGTATTCTTTAAAACATTTCTAGATTGCTAATCATACCTAATATACTTGTTTAGGGAAGAATCACAAGAAAAATATGTTTAATGCAAATAATTTTTAAAAATATACATTTTTGATCCAGTTGGTTGAATGGATGGATGTAGAACCCAGGGATGTGGAGGGCCAACAGAATACTATATAATTACTGATGTAACACCAACCAAGAATTGAGGTGAATTTTCAAACAACTTTTTGGTCAATTTAGAAAAGTTACTTCTGTCTGTGGATCAGCAGAGATAAACAAAAATTGTGTTGGGACACAGAAGTGGGGCTACTGGCCAGGTTTACTCCCTGTTCTAGCATAAACATCCAATGACTGAAGGCTGAAATTCATTCCTTTCAAAATAACATATTAATGTAAGAGACAGATTAGGATCCCTTAAGAATAGTGGAAACTGTAAGTATAAAATGCTCAAGGGCAATTAACAAAATCAAGAATCTTCATTTAGAAACTGTTGTATGCCAGGTATTATGGTAGGCTACCAATAATTTTATGGGTAGCATTTCCCCTGTTTTATGAAAGAGAACTCTGAGGCCTGGAAAATATCATTTTCCTGAAAGAACTGGGACTCCTACCACTGTGGAAATCAGGGTAGCAGGGATTCTTTCTTAAGAATTCAAACTTTGAATCTTTATTTTTTATTTTTTTTTTTAAATTTATTTATTTATTTTTTAGTTCTCGGCGGACACAACATCTTTGTTGGTATGTGGTGCTGAGGATCAAACCCGGGCCGCACGCATGCCAGGCGAGCGCGCTACCGCTTGAGCCACATCCCCAGCCCGAATCTTTATTTTTTTACAAGGAAGGTTTCATTTTTTGATCTCTTAGATTAGAAATTCTCACATTTCCATAAATGGAGAATAATATGGGAAGAGAGAACAAAGAAATAATGAAACTTGTTTTTTATTTCTTGTCATTATCATTTCAACTCTACTAACAAATTTAATACCAAAAAATTAAGTGACATTATCATCTGGTAATGTGCTTTACCTTTTCTTCTAGCATTCTGCACATGTCATCTTACTACTCTTTAGCCTCCAGAACAACAAAACAAACAACAACAACAAAAATAGGCCAGTTGTTTATTTTATTGTGGCTTCCTTATATGTGAGCCTTTTTTTTTTTTTGGGGGGGGGCCACTGGGGTTTGAACCCAGGGGCACTTTTGTCACTGAGCTGCATTGTTAATATTTTCTTTTCCTTTATTTTTTATTTGTCAGGTCTCAAACTTGCAATCTTCCCATCTCAGCTGTCAGAGTTGCTGGGATTACTGGTGCATGCCACCACATCCACATGATTCTATTTTATAATTTAGACCTCTTTATTGATTTTATATATTTGGAAAGTCACCGTCATCAGAATTTTGTCTTTTTTAATTCATTTATTTTTTATGCTAGGGATCAAACCCAGGAGCATTCTACCTCTGGCCTGTATTTCCTGCCCTTTTTATTTTATTTTGAGGCAGAGTCTCATTAAATTACCATACTGGTTTCAAATTAAGTAGCTGGGATTACAGGCATGTGCTCAGAAATTTTAATCTTTAAAGCAAAGAACTAAAAAAAAAGAATTTTCCTTTAGTTCTTTGAACTAAATAACTACTTTGAAATTCACGTCTCTAAGAACCAATATTTTGGAACCCCTTGAAGGTTTCTATTGCATTCTTCTTTTTCTTTTTTTCAGGCTTATTTGTGTATTTCATGCTTTTTTGGTTGAAAACTGAAATTTTAGATAACATGGTGTCGCAACTCTGAATTCTGATCCTGCTTCTAGCTTGTTGTTGGCTCTTTTTGTTTGTTCACTGACTCGAATTGAATAATCCTATAGTCTGCTTTGCCTAGCAGTGTGTAGCCACTGATGCCCCTGCTCAGTTTTTTGTTTCGTGTGATCTTTTTTTTTTTTAATATTTATTTATTTTTTTAGTTTTTGGAAGACACAACATCTTTGTTTATATGTGGTGCTGAGGATCGAACCCGGGCTGCACGCATGCCAGGCGAGCGTGCTACCGCTTGAGCCACATACCCAGCCCTTGTGTGATCTTTTTAAGTCTTGTTTTCTGGAAGGCTACCTACCGGTCAGCATAGCTTAGCTGTCAGCCAGTTATAGGTCAGAGGTTTTGCTTAAATTATCTAAGCCAATAGGCTTCTGTTCTTTGCCATAAGATCTATGTGAGGTTTGGGGAAATGCTAAATTTAGTGAGTTTACCAGTTTACTATGTGTTTTGCCAGGGTCTAGCAGCTTACAAGGGCCCCTTTGTCTTCTCTCTAAACAGGTATAGCTTGGCACACACATGTGAATTTCCAGTCCACAAAAGTGTGATCCTAGTAGGGCTACTCTAGCTATATATATCCCTGGATCTCCCTGATAAAGTTCTGGCTGGTTGGCCTTCTTATTGCTTCTTAAAATAATAACTGCCAGATTGCTAATAAGTCATCTATTGTTTTCAGCAATATCCTGGGCATGGATCTTCTCCAAGCTCTGGTCTATGTTCTCTCTGACCATATAAATTAATCTGCCCTACTAGGATTTTATTTCCTTCCTTTTTTTCCCTTCCTCCCTCCCTACAACAGAGCTACCAGCCCTTGTGGCTTACCCTGCCAATGCAGGATAGAACCTGAGGGACCTCAGAGGTGGGAAAGGGATAGCAGCAGCTTCTGACTACAATGTCACAGACTGTCACTGATCTTATTAAAAGTTAAGAGCTCTGTTTGAATAAAGGTCTCTCAATTTGTGTTCTTTGGTTAATTTCCAAAGACAAATAAATTCTTTTTCTTTTCTTTCTCTTTGCAATTCTGGGGAATGAACTCAGGCATGCTACTACTGAGCTACATATCAGCTCTTTTTATTGTTTTATTTTGAGACAGGGACTAAGTTGCTAAGTCTAGCCTCACACTTGTGATTCTCCTGCCTCAGCCTCCAGAGTTGTGGGGATTACAGGGATGAACCACCATGTCTGGCTGGTTTTTAAACCAGTCTATTTTGGGGGAGAAGATTAGCCAAATTCCTACTCAGGCATTCCAAAAGTGCTGATTCCACTTTTTTCCCCTTCTTTCTAGTACTAGGATTGACCAGGGCCTTGTGTACATTCTACCATTGAGCTACATCCCCATCCCTTTTTTATTTATTTTGAGACAGGGTCCCCTAAAGTTTCTGAGGCTAGTCTCAAATCTGTGACATTCCTCTGGAGTTGTGGGGATTATAGGAGTGCACCACCACACCTAGTCTGTTTCTACATTTTATTTTGAATGTTTTTATCCCCCTAATAATGTTCTAAGGTTCACTAACAAATACTAAATAGAACCATTTACTGAACTTTTAAGTTCCCACCAAGCAGACAGGACTAATCCAATAAAAGTCTGAAACCACTGAAAAAAACACTTTACCCAAATTGAAACCAGATGTGGGCTTCAACATTTTCAGAATTCCTCAATATTACTAGAATGTATTATTTTCTTGATTTACTTTTTATTATTGTCTAGATGTTTTTTTTTTTTTGTTGTTGTTGTTGTTGTTTTGGTACCAGGGATTAAACCCAGGAGTGCTTAACCACTGAGCCATATCCCCATTTTCATTTTTCATTTGAGATTTTGAGATATGGGCTTACTAAATTCCTTAGGGCCTCACTAAGTTGCTGAGGCTGGCTCTGAATTTGCAATGCTCCTGCCTCAGCTTCCACAGCTGCTGGGATCATAGGCATGCACTAACGCACCTGGCTCTATATTTACTTTTAAAGACTAGGTAAAATATGTCCCTAGACAAGAGCAAGATTAGGGGCTAAATAAAAGATGAATGTTCAGAAAGGCCTGACGTCACCCTACCTGGGCTCGCTCCTCATCAAACTCCAGGCATCCCATACCATCCAGTCTCTGAAGATCAATCCAGCCTTTCCAGATAACACAGACTCCATTCAGAATCATGGGAGCCTTCAAATATACCTAAGACATAGAAAAGAAGGATGAAAACCACTAAAAAACTATCAGATGTGTGAACATTAAAAGTTTAAGCTTATTTATAACAATCCATAGTTTTCTTTAAAAAATACACACACCATAGTCTCTGACATATTCTATAAATTAATCTGCCCTACTAGGATTTTATTTCCTTCCTTTTCCCCCTTCCTCCCTCTACCTACTTCTTCCTTTTCCTTTTCTTTCCCCTTTCTTCCTTTCATAGTGCTGGGGATCAAACTCAATGATAGGCAAGTGCTCTACCATTAAGTTATATCCTCAAACATAGGATTTTATTTCTAGTCACAATTTTCCAGATTATTTTAAAAAGAAAATTATATAGGATTTGTAAAAACTATTCATAATAAGGTGATGCTTGAAGAATGTTTCTTTACTCTTCCAGTTAAGGCTAGGACACCAGATTCTTTGTCCTGATGTTCTTCTGATTTTGCATAGAAAGATATAAAGAGGGAAAACAACTGGAACTCACTATCCTCTGATTAGAGCATGTACTGCTTCCTTCAACTTCGATACCTATAGCCAGCCACGGTTCAACTCTTCATATTTCCTTTAGTTTTATAAGTTACTGCACAGCTTCCTGATAATTAATCCTGTTTTTCTCTTGCAAGGCATTATCTCTTCAAAGGAATTTAATTTAAACTATTTAACAATCATTAAAATACACCAGGAAATGTATTAGGTCACAGCTGTGAACTAATGTAAAATCAATAATTTTCCCAGAAATCAATAAATTAACCCAAAATCTAGTTATTTCAACTCACTGTTAAAATTATTATGCACTATCCATCAATAAATTAAAATATAATAAAAATTTAAGAATAAAACCAAACATTCTGAATTCTCAATAAGTGGGAATATTGTGATAAACATTAAACTTTATCAGAAAACTCCTATATCCTTAAGCTTTGGAATTAACTGAAGTTTTAAAGTTTTAAGCTTTCTTCTGCAAAAAATAACCAAGTTCTTCACCATTCCTAGAGTAAAACTCACTTTAAGACTTCCAAATTCATATTATTTTCAGTCACCAAATTAACTTTCATACTGACTTATTCCTGTCAGGCATGGTGGTACCCCACCTATAGTCTCAGCTACTTGGGAGGCTGAAGCAAGGAAGATCACTTAAGCTTAGAAATTGGAGACCAGTCTAGCAAACAGAAAAAGACCTCATATCAAAAAAAAAAAAAAAAAAAAAAATTAAGGGTAATTAGGATGGTGCTAATGCTACCTTGAAGTGAATATTTTACTATGATACAGATAAGAACTTTAAGAGAATTATTACACTTCCTACAATCTCCTCTACCGTAACAATACACTTTAACAATTATTTTTTTAAAAACATCATTTTAGATCCTCACTACCTCATTTAATATGGGCTTCTGAATGAAAATTAGCATAGATTTTAATCATTTACTGCTTTGCTAAGATATTTTAAATGCAGAAGAAGCAGTACCTAAATGATACTCAAAACTCCAGGTAATCAAATACATCTTTAGAAATGAAGTTTTTTTATTACCTATGGATAAGTTCACTTATCCAAATGTACTTTCTCTGGATAATTTCAGTGCTCTGCAAGCTACTATGAGTACAGAAAATTGGTAAGACAGTTTCTCATTTGGGGGGGAAAAAAGTTGGAAGCATAATTTTGTTCTTTACTTAATTCAGCAGGGTCTTTTGTTTTGTTTTGTTTTGGCACCAGGGATTGAACTCAGGGGTACTTAACCAATGAACCACATCCCAGCCCTTTTTATGTTTTTTTTAGAGACAGGGTCTCACTGAGTTGCTTATGGCCTAAACTAAGCTGCTGAGTGAGGCTGGCTCTGAACTCACGATCTTCCTACCTCAGTCTCCTGAGTCACTGAGATTACTTAGCAGTTTTCTTCACAAAGATTCTTGCATCCTTCTTGTTTTGAAAGATGCTCAATAAGAACTGACTTCCAATAATTACAAATATGCTACAAAATTTGTTCCTGGGACACCTGTAATATAAAATCTATAGGACTCCTACTACATATACATTTATGTCACTTCCCTACACTGCTAAACACAACCATTTTTGCTAAGGGTTTCAAGAAACCATGATGAACCAATTTCAACTTGCAATAGGGAAAAAACCTCACCAAACCTAAGGTTCCATTTCTCCTCTCATTTGGATGAAGGGAAATAGTCTACAGTTAAGAGCTGAAACCGTTTAACCACATATTTCCTTCTGTTCTGATAAGTGTTCATGCCCTTCCACACTGTGAATTGAAAACTCCATCTATGTGCATCTAGTCATATGAGTGACTATGCTGACTGACCTAATGTTTAATACCTCACAAAATCTAAAAACAATATCCTACTATTCTTCACATCAATATAACTCAACTCACCACATCTGAAATGAAGATTTCCTCCTACCCTTAAATGGCACACAGTGGAGAGTAGAACATCTCATCTATAAGTGAACACCTATTTTAAAGTTTTATACGAATCATGAAAAGAATTCATCTAATAGCGAAGTCATCTTTAATACCACTTTAATCAAGATTTTATATTCTTCAAAAATGGTTTACATCTTTCAGAACTCAAAATGCCATAATCTCTTAGCTTATTCATATTAATTTTCACAAACATATTTTCCTTATAAAAATACTAATTTTTTTAAAAACCCATTTATTACTTCTTTATAAATGTTCTCTCATGACAAAGAAAACCACTGATTTGTTTTGAGAAATTCCTAAATGGCTTTAGAAAATGGCTACATTTCTTAATAAAGACTAATTTCTAAAATACTAATTAAAAAGAACATTTAGATGATCCTGGTGATTTATTTAGATGTTCATATTCAAATAAATACAGTCTTATATGTAAATCTTCAAAGTAAATGGTGCTTTTATACATTCATGAATACCAAGTCTCAAAGTATGAAGAAAATATAATTCTGACTCTTAATAGTTTGGTATTTTGTAACATAATTCAATAATGTTATTTAAACACAAAGACATTTTACACTTAAAATGATGATGCCTTACTTATTTCACTCAAAACTTCAGAAAAAAATATTAAATATGACCCATGAATTAAACCCATTGTTCTAGAACAATTAAATATTTTTTCCTACAAAATGGATTTTATAAAGCTATTTTAAAATGGGTAAACAGATGCAGCTAATCTCAAGAAAATAACAAAATAGCTTATCTTTCCAAAAGTTAAATATCACAGAATGTGTGTGAGATTTCACAGGTTAAAACTAATTATAAATGGTAGCAGAATACAACAGTCACTAATATGCCATTATGTAAAAATGTGAGTGTGTAACAGATGTGATTCTGCAATCTGTATTTGGGGTAAAAATGGGAGTTCAAAACCCAATTGAGTCAAATGTATGAAAGATGATATATCATGAGCTCTGTAATGTTTTGAACAATCAATAAAAAAAAACAAACTAATTATAGCTTCACATTGTGTATTTTTCTTAAGAAAAGGTAAATGTTAAACAAAATTAATACATTCAAGATCTAAATTATCAGTTTTGTGATATTCTATCTAAATTATATATGCTATCATTTGATTTTCATATTTTGTATCTTCAAATTCCCTATCACTCAAGCAGTACAGGGTCATCAAAAACATGTTTGTACCATCAACTCTAGTACTGATATAATGAAACATTTGGTTAAAAAAAAGGAAACAAGTATTAATGCTTACTATCATAAAGAAACCTTAAAAACATCATATTACGTTCAAGAGGCCAGGAAAAGGACACATTTTATGAAATGTCCAGAAAAGGCAGATATAGAGACAGAAAGGAAATTAGTGGTTGCTAGGCGCTGAGGAGAGAGGGGAGCTAGGAATGACTGCTAATGTGTATGAGAATTCTTTTTGGGGGTGATGAAAATATTCTGGAATTAGTTATGATAGCTGCACATCTCTGAATATACTAAAAATCACTGAGCTGTATACTTTTAGAGTGAACCTTATGGTATGTGAATATCTCAATGAAGTTGTCATAATAAATGTTTGTAACATTTTTATCTGTTATGTAAGTGACATATGAGATATCAAAAGGAGATTCCAAGTAGGAAGTAGCATATGGTATTTTAGCACTTTGAGAAATCTCAGATGATATTATAAATCTAGCAGCCACCAACAATATTGAATATGTGAAACTGAAGAGAAGGAAGAAGAGATTCCCCCAGGAGTAAGTAGGGGGGAAAAAAAGAGAAGGACCCAGAAAGAACCTGCAGAAAAGTCCAACTCTTTGATGTTAGGTAGAAAAAAAGAATCCTGCAGATGGAGCTATGAACAGACAGGGGGGTTAAAAGAAAACAGGTCAGGAGCCCAGTGGCTAAAGGTTAGTTATAGATCCCCAAGTAAAAAACTTCCCCTTTGTTGGCTTAATCAGATATCTTAAGTATGTTACAGGATCTTGGATCACTCAACTTCTCTCAAAATTCTGTGTAAAAATGTATGTTGAGTCTACATACATTTTTCTAAGGAAGACTACTGGTTTCATTATTCTTATACAGGTGTGCAAAGCAAAAATAATCCAATCATTATAGTAAAAACTCCATTCTTTCCCTCCCCTCATAGACAAACACAAAGATCTTTCTAGTACAGGGGTTAATGGATGATAAATAACCTTAATTTAGTAAATGGAACAAACTCACCTCCCACTCCTATACACATACCTCAGGGACTGAACCCAAGGACACCTGATCACTAACTTACACCACCAGCCTTTTAAATTTTTTTATTTTGAAGCAGGGTCTCGATAAATTGCCCAACCTAGCCTCAAACTTATAATCTTCCTGCCTCAACCTCCCAAGCAGTGGGCTACAGCCTCCAAACTTTTTTTTTAAAGATTTTTTTTACAACACCTTTATTCTTTTTATTTATTTTTACGTGGTGTTAAGGATCAAACTCAAGTCTCACACATACTAGGCAAGCACTCTACTACTGAGCTACAACCTCAGCCCATCCAAACTATTTTAAGAGCTAAAAATTAGTAACCCTGTTTTGAAAAATAAGTATCAAAGGAAGGGTATGAGAAAAACTACTCAACTTCTCATTTATTCACCCAACAGTTCCTTCTTTGAAATCTTGTTCAAAGAATATCTAAATATGGAATAAGTAGTGGCAACCTCAACTGTCTTTTCCTCTACAAATATATATTTATAGAAAAGAACAGGATTTCTGGCTTCTAGGTAGCTGATCTGAGAGAATCAGAAAGTACAAAGAGATGGCAGAAAGAGTTCCTATTGAGTGATTCAAAAGAACATAATTTAAAAATTGGGGGTTCATAACCCACTTCAATCTAATGTATGAAATATGATATGTCAAGAGCTTTGTAATGTTGTGAACCAAAAAAAAAAAAAAAAGAACATAATTTAAAGGTAATTAATACAGAATAACTGTAGATCTGGAAACAAGACCCCCATACACATTAGTATTGAATCACAAAATCAATATGCACAGAAACCAACAGTCAAAGCTATTGACAAAAGCAAGAAGAAAAGACTTCACTTTCAAAAAATCCCTTTCAATTGGAAAGGATATTTCACTTCTCTGTAATAAACTGTTAAGAGTTTAAACACTTTCAACTCTAGTCTGTAAATTGAGAAACAGAAAACACTAAGAAGGAATAATCATTACCCCTTAGGTTCTCAATAAACATTTATATATTTGAAGAGCAGAAAACAGGTAGGATTTAGAATTTTTTCCTTGTATCTTCCCTATAATAATTTGTCTTTGAAAAAATCTACCTCTTTAACAACTATCTACTACCTGTCAACTACATGAAGGGTATGCTCATAGGGCAGTGGGGATATGATATCACCCACGCAGTACCACCATAGCACTGATCATTAACTTTAAAAAGCTTTTAACGAGGAAGAACTGAATATATTAAAAAAGAACTGTAAGAATTAAACTGAATTCACCTATTTTTTTTTAAAGAGAGAGTGAGAGAGGAGAGAGAGTGAGAGAGAGAATTTTTAATATTTATTTTTTAGTTCTCGGCGGACACAACATCTTTGTTTGTATGTGGTGCTGAGGATCGAACCCGGGCTGCACGCATGCGAGGCGAGCGCGCTACCGCTTGAGCCACATCCCCAGCCCCCTGAATTCACCTATTAAATTTTAGTAGGACTCACTTAACTCTTAAGGTTATGGAAAAAACAACTGATAGGAAAAATTTAAAGAGCTGGAATTAGTAGCCTTGCCACCTCTTTTTAAGACCACCTTACAGGTATATGCCTGTAATCCCAGCAACTCTGGAGGCTGAGCAGGAGGATCACAAGTTCCAGGCCAGTTAAAACTCTGTCTCTAAATAAATAAATAAATAAAAAGGACTGGGAAGTAGATTAAAGGTAGAGAGAGTGTCCCTGGGTTCAATCCTTAGCACCACAAAAATAAACAAACAGTCAAAAGTTATTCAGAAGTGTTCACAACAATAATCAAGCATATTAAATTCAAACAAGATAACTATATTTAAACAAATGTAAAAATAAATTGAAAAACATTTTAATAATGTCTATCAGGAGGCAAACCAGGTTATATTACATTGCCAGATAAAATGTAAACTGACTAATGATTCTTGGAAGACATTTTGGGGGAATGAGTGTGCATACTTTTCCGATCCAACAACGCTATGTCTATAAATGCCTCTTAAAACTTAATCAAAGATGTACACAAAACATTTGTTATAAAGAAAGATGTTCACTTTCTCCCCCCTTTCATCAGTGCATTTTAGCTGTACATAATGATGGGATTTGTTGTAACATAACTCATGCCTGAATGCAGCTTATCTAATACACGTATTTTCTAAATTGGGCACATCTTGCGCTTATGAACCCTAGACATTACTTCAACACTACATTTGGGGCCACCACTTTATTTTTTTAAAAAAAATTTTAGATGTTGATAGATCTGTATTTTATTCATTTATTTATATGTGGTGCTGAGAATTGAACCCAGTACCTCACACTTGCTAGGCAAGTAAGTGCTCTACTACTGAGCCCCAGCCCAGTCTCAGGGCCACCACTTTAAATAGCAAAATCACCAACAAAAAACACAAAATATGAAAAACATGGCACTAAGTAAACCTCAAAAAGAATACTTTTACACCATGAGAGCTGCTACAAAAAGGCAGAGCACTGTCTTTGTGTGACTTCAACTGGGAATATGCTTAGAAAGCGACATTTTTTTGCCACTCTCCATGGGTCCACAAATGGCCAGATTACCTATCTGTGAATTCACATCTACTCACTAAAATTTCTTTACAACTCCAAAATCAATACTTCCAAAGTGATTCACTAACATTCCAAAAATATGTAATTATTTTTTAAAGGAATATAATCATTAAGTTTAACACAAGAGCATGGAAAGAGTGGAAACAAAATAAACTTTGCAATCAGAAAAACTTGGGTTTAAATTCTAGCTCTATCAAGTGTGTCTTGATAGATACTTGTCTCTATCAAGTATCAAGTGTGACAAACTACTTATCTTTTATTTTCCTCCTGGGACCCAGGGATTCAACCCAGTCATGCTCACCCTTTTTATTTTTTATTTTGAGACAGGGCCTCACTTGTTGCTTAGGGCCTTACTAAGTTGCTGAGGCTGACTTCAAACTTGCGATCTTCCTGCTTCAGCCTCCCTAGACACAGAGCTTATAGGCATGCACCACCATGCCCAGATAGTTACTTTTGCTTATAAGCCTCAGATTCCTTACATTTAAATCAGGGCTTAAGAATACCTTCTTCACAAGTGAAGGCAAAAATTAAATCAATGTACATAAAACTTATGAAACAGAGAAACAATGATTACTTGCACATACATTGCCACCAATGCTTTACATAGAATTTTTTTCAAAGGTAAAGATGTTATTTTTTCCCCAGACGATGAATAGTTGTTCCTACCCACAAACAATGAATCAGCAGACAAGCAGTAATACAGGGATGACATATGCATCCAGGAAAACAAGATCTTCCACGGAAGAAGTTATGTACCCTAATGTTTAGTTGTAATCATTTCTGTAGACTATTTAACAGATTCCTTTAGAAGATACTTGGTTTTGACTCATCTGCCTTTAGCCACATGCTTCTCCCTGTTCATAAATGCACAGTCGGCTACATGGCTGCCAGATAATTACTGAATGCAGTCATTCAATCTCACTTGCCTCTAAATCATAATTAGATTGCATTTAAGTGTAAAAATAGTTTCCTTTATAATGATTTAATGTAACTCACCAACATACTATTTATAATTGAAACCCTAAAATGGGAAACTAGAGAATGTGTCTGAAACTTAATGTGTGTGTATACATATAAACACATATTCAGGGCTGGGGCTGGGGCTCAGTGGCAGAGCGCTTGCCTTGCACATATGAGGCACCAGGTTCAATCCTCAGCACCATGTAAAAATAATCAAAGATATTGTGTTCAAGTGTTTAAGTAAAAAATTTTTTTAAAAAACACATATTCAATAAATGGATAAACAAACATGTATCAATAAATGGATATGTTAACCAAACCAGACTTTGGTCAAGAATACATGAGATCAAGCAGGGCATGGTGCTGCATGCCTGTAATCCCAGCAGCTTAGGAGGCTGAGGCAAAAGTATTCTAAGTTCAAGGTCAGCCTCACTTTAGTGACTTGGTAAGGACCTAAACAACTTAGCAAGACCCTCTCTCAAAATAAAAAAAAAAGACTGGAAGTGTAGATTGGTATTAAAAAACAAAAGAAAGAATATATGCAAACTTTGGTGCAAACTTATAGATATGTATTAACATACATGCCTCTAATGTGCTCTCCACATATTTATTTTAATTTGGTTCCACTATATTTTTCTTTTCCTAAGTGGAAATCTGAGCCCAAATAAATTGAGACTTTTATGCTTCCGCCACAGCCCGCTTGTTTCCTATGAAGCTCTATAATAAGGGGCAAAACTTATCAGTTTCATCTGCAGATAAAAAACAATGCATTCAATAAACAAGAACAGGATGTGGAACACAAAGAGCTTTAAGAAATTAGAAAACAAGATAATCAACAGGATCATTCCTAGAGGTCCAACATCCAAATAGTAGGTGTTCCAGAAATAGAACAAAGAAAACATAAGGAAATACCAGAAAATTTCCTTCTGGAAGGACATATGCTGCCATATTGAAAAGGACCACCAAGGAGCTGGGGTTGTGGCTCAGTGGTAGAGTGCTTGCCTGGCATGTGTGAGGCACTGGGTTTGATTCTCAGCACCTCGTATAAATAAATGAACAAAATAAAGGCCCATTTAAATAAAATAGAAGGAGGGAGGGAGGGAGGAAGGAAGGAAGGAAGGAAGGAAGGAAGGAAGGAACTACCAAATACCCACACAACAAAGGAATGTGGATCCACACTTGGTAATATCATAGATGACTTTTAAAACATAGAGACAAAGACAACTTTACAAACTTGTGAAGAGGGGAAAATTGACTAGAAAAAATGACTTCAAATTCTCTCTCTCTCTCTCTTTTGGTACCAGGGATTGAAACCCGAGATGCTTAACTACTAAGCCACATCTTTAGCCCATTTTTATATTTTATTTAGAGACATGGTCTCGTTAAATTGCTTAGGGCCTTGCTAAATTGCTAAAACCAGCTTTGAACTTGTGATCCTCCTGCCTCAGCCTGCTGAACCACTGGGATTACAGGTGTGTACCTCCGTGCCTAGCTGATTTCAGATTCTCAACAGCAATAATGGAAGTATGCCAATGTAATGAGGTCATCTGAATGAAAACAAATCTCCAATCTCAAACTCTAGAAGACATCAAATATTTATGGCAAAGTATACAAGTAGAATAAAGATACTTCAAACAGGCAAAAAATTTCAGAAATTTTTGGTTCCATGCACCACCCCCAAGTAAGTTATTCACAAAATTACCAAGAAATAGATATGAAATTAAAAAAAAAAAAGTAGGGCTAGGGACGTGGCTCAGTGGCGGAGTGCTTACCTAATATGCATGAGACCCTGGGTTCAATCCGCAGTACGCAACCTCCCACACAAGCAAAAGAAGGAAACAAAAAATGGAGAGGCCCATCACAACACAGGATTAATGGAGATCCTATATCATAGCAGAGGTTTTTTTTTTGTAATTTTAATTTTTTATTTGCCTATTGACTTTTTTTTTTTTTTAAATTTATATGTGGTGCTGAGAATCAAACCCAGTGCCTCACACATGCTAGGCAAGTGGGCTATCACTGAGCCCCAATCCCAGCCCCAGCCCCAGCAGAGCTTTTAATGTAGAAAAAAAAAATCTGAATTCAAAAGACAGACTTTCTGAGGATGGTCATCACTAAGATCCTCGGAGGGCAGAATGTTCACATAAGCCTGGTAGGTCGTGGTAAACCTAGCAGAAAATACAGAGCAGATCACTCTCTCTGACCATAATTCCTCTCCAGATATCCAGTACAATGTTTACAGTGGTTCACACTTGTGCCAGAGAGTATAAGCCATAGTTTGTTTTTCCTTTTTTTTTTGGGGGGGGGGGTGTACAAGGAATTGAACCCAGGGGTGCCTAACCACTGAGCCACATCCCCAGTCCTTTTTTTATTTTGAGACAAGATATCACTAAGTTGCTTAGGGCCTTGCTAATTGCTAAAACTGATCTTGAATTTGCAATCCTCCTGCCTCAGCTTCCCAAATTACTAGGATTAAAGGTATGTACCACCATGCTCAGCAAGTCAGTTTTCCTACAACACACTCCTGATTCTGCTCACAAAACTCCCCAAAGTGGCTCTTAAAAATTTGCAGGGGTGGGGGGGGGTGGGGTTATAGCTCAGTGGTAGAGTGCTTGCCCCACATGTGGAAGGCACTGGGCTCAATCCTCAGCACCACATTAAAAAAATAATAAAATAAGAGTATTGTGTCCATCTACAACTAAACAAACAAAAAAAAAATATGTCAGAGAGTCTGGGAGTTTGTAGTTTGGTGGTAAAATGCCTGTCAAGCATGTTTGAGGTCCTGGATTTGATCTCCAACTTCACCCTCGACACACACATACACACATATATTTTTCTTCCCCATGGAAGTTGGATCTAGACTTGACCCTGAGATTCTGTTCAGTTTATCCTTTCCCAGGAGTTTCATTTGAAAGTGACATTACAATTTTTATTTACATACATAGTCATGGAATTTGTACTCTGCCTAGAAACACTCCTGGTCCATTTATTAGTTGAAGAGCCATTCCTTTTGTGAGCCACCTGAGAAGATGCTTTTGCACCAATCATACCTGTACTTACAAATGGTTTTAAGCTGAAAATATTTTTAGTCTAATCTGAAAATTTGCAATGATTTATATTTTTTTGTAAATTTTTTATTCCTGAAGGTATATTTAAAATGCCTACTGGCTTTCTCTCACTACATAAAAAGGTGTTAGCCTACACATCACAATCTATCGTAAGCTTGAACACTGTTGTGCTCTCAAATGTTATTTTTAGTCTGTCTCCATCTCCATGCCTCTCATATCTTTACTTTGAATTCACTTTGCTTAAAGAAGCCCCTACCCAACTCCAAAATGGCTCTCTCTCTCTCTCTTTTTTTTTTTTTAACTCTCTCTTCCTGACACTTTTTCTCTCAGGCATAACAGCATTACCACTTTTAAGTTTATATAAGCTCTTCAGCTTTAAAAAAACTCCAAGTCCCATCTGACATTTACAACCATCCAATAGAAAGAAATATAAAAGATGAAGAAATTAAAACTGTAAGGGATTAAATAATTCACTGGCAGGTCATACAACTAGTAAGCAGTAAAAACCATATTCAGAACTCCTAACTCTCGAAATTTACCTCAACCACAGATACACTTATGAGGAGTATTTTTAGTATTTCCAAGTATTTCAGGGTATGCTAAAATAGAGCATTTCCCTAAAAAAGAGAGACTTGTTAGTCAACTTCAATGGTTAAATTCATAGCATCTAGAACAATAAATATGTATATTGAGCCTTTACATAATTTTAAAATATATAGACTACTCCACCCTCCATCCCCCTACCGAAAAAGACGACTTACTAGTTTGGCTACCTTTATTTCAAGATGCAAAGCAAACAACATGTTTAGGGAAGTCCTGAAATACACTGACCTAGTATATACAACTTCAAATGAAAAGCATAAAAATTAAATTATAAAATTCTTTGTGTCTGTCTAAAAGATCACACTAAAATATCAATGGTTACTCATTCAGGTGGGAAGAATAATTTGGACCAAAATAACTTTATAAAAGGCTTTGAAGATGGTACAGTTTGTGACACTTTCTCTAATAATATACATTAGCAGTAGTGTGATACACAGCAAAGAACAAAAACTAGGGTAAAAAAGACCTGGGCCTGAATCCTGGCTCTTTCTAAGAAAGGGACTTCATGATTTCTGAAAATTTAGTCTCTCCGGCCTTAGTTTCTTCAGCTGTAAAATCAAGCAAACACCAGATGTGTTTTAAAATCAAATCAAAGACTTCACTATATAGTACAGGTTTAATAGAATTAGTGATGAGGTAAACCAGTGCCCGGTGGTGGTTAGTACAGTAAAAATTGGCTTATAGTTGTCAAACTGGATTCACAATGGCCCAGAATTCTGCAAATGCTCTAGAATCAGATAATGGTAATGGGTGTACACTGTGATATATTAAAAACCACTCAGTTGTGTAATTGGCGGATAAAGATGGTGAATTTTATTTCAATTTTAAAAACAGTCCAAAAAGGCTAGAGGTATAGCTCATTGATAAAGCTTACATTTAGCATGTATAAGGCCCTAAGTTCAATACCCAGTACACAAAAGACACAAATGGGGGAGAAGGGAAAAAGGGTCCAGGAACATTCTAGATAGCAAAGGGATCCAGCTGGCATGAATAAGCAATACCCTCAAAAACTAATTTTTCCAAAGGGTTATTATTTCAAATAATATTCTACAAATAAAGCCAGACTCTTATAAGAAATTATCATTATTTTTTTTTGCCAGGCGTGGTGGTGCATGCCTGTAATCCCAGCGGCTTGGAGGCTAAAATAGGAGGATTGTGGGTTCAAAGCCAGCCTTAGCAATGGCGAGGCACTAAGCAACTCAGTGAGACCCTGTATCTAATTAAAATTCAAAAAAGGGCTGGGGATGTGGCTCAGTGGTCGAGTGCCCGTGAGTTCAATCTACAGTACCAAAAAAAAAAAAAAAAAAAAATTATCATTTTTTAAAAATAGAGAACACAAGAACACACTTTGAATATCTACAATACAGGCAAAAATATGTGTTTGAAACATCTAAATTCTCCTAATGAAAATGGAATCACATATATCTAGATCATCATCTTATTTTAATCTGGAGTTTAATCTGCCTTTATATATGAAGTTTTAAAACACAAAAGGGCTTTTGTACAGATTGTATATGTGGGGAAAAAAGCTTTTACACACAAAAATAACCTACCAACCATTCCCAGACTCAGCCTGTTCTCAGGACACGCAGTACAGCACTGTCTGAGAGTCTTGAAAGTACAGCAATACACTAGGAAGCACATTTTTTTAAAAAATTGTTTTTGGATGGACACAATACCTTTATTTTATTTGTTAATTTTTATGTGGTGCTGGGGATCGAACCCAGTGCCTCACGCATGATAGGTAAGTGCCCTACCACTGAGCCACAACCCCAGCCCGAGGCACATTTTTTTTCTTAAGTATTTTTTTAGTTGATGGTGGACTTCATTTTATTTATTATTATTGTGTCCATCTACAACTAAAAAAAAAAAAGTTTAAAAAAATACATAAGCCTATAGCTTATACTGGTAACATCCAATTCTAAATTTTATGATTCAGTTCTTATAAGTATTAGTATTCTTAGAACATATATTTAAGTATAGTATACTTAAAATGTTATCTTTGCTGGGCATGATGGCACCTGCCTGAAATTCTAGGTATTAAGGCAGGAGGATCTCAAGTTTGAGGCCAGACTGGGCAACTTAGACTCTCAAAAGGGCTGGAGATATAGCTCAGTGGTAGAATGCTTGTCTTGGGTTCAATTCCTAGTACCACCAGAAAAAAAAAATTAATAACCAAATTACTTATTTTAATACACAATAACTAAGTACTAGAAGATACATTTCAAATTTTAGTTGAATATAAATACTTGAATTCTAGATATGAGAAGCTAGTTGTAAAACTGTCTCAATTTCTCTTGGGGGAAAATTATATTCCAAAGCTTTATCACAGAAATATTTTATTTGGAAAGACTAGGCTATGTAGAAAAGAGAAGAAACTTGTTGAGCATGAATAAGAATTTCCCAAAACTAACATCAAGGAGTCCTGTAAATCCTGCCAAATTTTGGATAGTATATAAAGAGACAATATTTATTTTGGGACAAAGAGCTTGCAGGCAAGTAAGCAAAAGGCTGCAGAAGCAGCAGAACCACTGACTGTTGGAGAAGGCCATTTAAAGTAAGATTCTATTTTCATTCATTAAACCAAATGCTGTGAATTTTTTCTTTGCTATTTTAGCTAATAAAAATGAGTGCTAAAAAGATTTGTCTTTTTGTCTTAAGTATGCAAAGTTCAGAACTTGGAAAAAGGAAAAAATAAACACAACTTACCAAAAATTTAAAGAGCACTCACTCTAATGACATGATTTATAACTACTTCTCAATGTCTGAAATTCATGCTGTTTGACTATAAATTAAAATCATAAACTATAAACAGAAATACACCAACCATACAAAGTTTAACCTCTTTATTTCTGAGGCCAATGTAGTAAAACTAGACAGGATGCTCTATTTCCATAGAAAAAATGGTCGAACAGTAGCACTTTTAAAAAGTTCATTTTTTTCAACTTATGAAATATTTTTCATACCATACCCTTCAACTTTGTACTCATAAACTGGGATCACAAAAGTAAACATAAATGTTTTATTCACAATCCCAACAAAACTCTAAGAAATACAGTTTATGTGATAAAAACATTAATCTGATCACCCAAGATTAAAAATTTTTGTTAACCATACTCATTTGTGTTTGTTTGAAATAAAAAGGAATTGGAAATAGGTCCTCAGAGGAAAGATCAAAGGAATTAAAGAGTTGCTAGGTCTATAAAATTTTAACTTAGGAATGATTTAAATACTGATAAGTTGCTTTTCCTTGTTTTCTGACAGCAAAATTAGAGGGAAGCAATTTAAAGAAGAATTAAGAACATTTTGGCTGCTAAGATTTATAACTGTTATAGTTTGGATATTTAATATCCCCTGAAAAACTCAAGCATTAGGCAATGCAAAAATGTTCAGAGATGAAATCACTGGATTATGGGAGCTATAACTAATGGACTAATAATTAACTAGTGGACTAATCCATTTGTTGGATTAATAATCTGAATGGCTTCCATATGGGATGTGAATATCAGGAAGCTGGGATCACTGGGGTCATCCTGGTCAACATAACCAGGTTAAGTGTAAGCAGAGGAGGACTGGCTGGAGAAATAGGTCACTGAGGTTGTACCCTTAGACTATATTTTGTCCTTGGCTCCTCTCTGCTTCCTGGCTGCCACAAGCTGAACAGCTTTCCCCCACCACATCCTTCTGCCTTGATGCTTTTCTGCCTTCTTAGGCCCAGAGTGATACAGTTAGCTGACCTTGAAATGAACTTATGAAACTGAGCCCAAAATCAATTTTTCCTCCTCTGAGTTGCTCTTGTCAGGTATTTTCGTCACAGCAACAAAAAGCTAACACATCACTTGGGAAAGACACAGTATTCCAACATTGTATAGCCACCTAAAATGAAGCTTACCTAAGGTATACTGTTGTACTAACTAACATTCAGTTACTTATAATCTCATCCTAGAAAACCATCAAATAACCTAACTTTGGATAGGGGTTTACAATTTAAAATACATTTTCACATGTTTTAGTACCTCATTTAATCCTCACATGAAGTATATGAACAGAACAGATATTCTGATTATCATTTATAGATGAGGAAAATATTTATGATTACCTTTGACTTTACTCTAGAGTTCTACTAGAGGCTGGGACTCTGTGGTAGAGCACTTGCCTAGCACATGTGAGGAACTGAGTTCAATCCTCAGCCTCACATAAAAACGAATAAATAAATAAATAAAATAAAGGTATAGATTTAAAAAAAAAAAAGAACCAATGTAGATGGGTCACTAGACACGTTGGTACAAAAAAAATTCAAAAAGAGAAAATTATGTGCTGACTTGATCTTACATAAAGTTCCTATTTGTGTAGTTAATAATTAATAAACCTTTTTTATTGAAGATTCTTGGTTTGAAAATATTCCTGCAACCACATAAGCAAAAGAATGAATAAAAGGCACTGGTTTATATGAGCCATAAATCATAAAATCATTATTTCTAATAAACGGATATGGAGATTTTTGTCTTCTTTCTCAGCATTCTAAGTTTTTTTTTTTTTAATTCACTAAATTTATATCAATGATAGCTAGCCTCCAGGATGACCCCAGTGATTCCAGCTTCCTGGTATTCACACCCATATGGAATCACCCTTCCTGTTTAGTGTGGATTAGACTTAGTTACTAGTTTGCAATGAATAAAATAAGACACAATGACTTAAAGAACAGGTCATAAAAAGCATGGTGACTTCATTCTTTTTCTATAAAGAGGTGCACACATGCCTAGGAACTGAAGTCAACTGAGTGAGCTTGAACAGGAACCTTTAGCTTCAGTCTAGTTTTCAGAGACTGTCCAGTCCCAGCCAACATCTGGACTGCAACCTCATGCGGGACCACCCAGCCACACAATTCCCTGATTCTTGTAAAGGGAAATAAGAAAACTTTGGGGATGACAGAAACACTGCCTTTATCTGTAATGGCATTTACATGTGTCCATACATTTGTTAAAACTCAAATTATACAATTGTTCTGGGGATGTAACTCAGTGGTAAGAGGGCTTGCCTAGCAAGTACGAGGCTCTGGGTACAAAATCCAGCACAACAGAAAATAATTAAATAAATAAATAATGGAGTGAGAATGTTAAAAAAAAATTATATAATTATACTGGACGTATTTTATTGAATGGAAAATATACTTCAATAAAATTGTTATTTTTAAAAGGCAAATGAACTCAAAATAAGCGACGCAGAATCATTTATGAAAAAGCAATGTCTTGGCTTTAAGAGTTAAGGGTGGTTAGGAAACAGAAGCTGCAATAACAAGCTATTATTACAAACTCACATGCCCTAAACTGACCAAACCTGCTCCTTGCTCTATCTATAGCCTTTCCCATCTCAGATAATGGCAATCCCATATTTCCAGTTGCTCTAGCCAAAAAACCAAAGTCATTAACTCCTTTTTTTCCTTCATCCAATCCATAAGCAAATCTTCTTAGCTTTTTCTCAATACATATCCGTCTCTCATTCTGTCCACTGTTATCACCCTGTTCTCTAGCAAAGATTGCTGAAATAGCCAAGCAGGTCTCCCTATTTCAATCTTGCCCCCTATGGTCTACTATCAATCAACCCGAAAGTTAGGTTAGTCAAAACCTAACCCAGACCATATCATTTACCTGCTCAAAAACATGAAACCACTCCCTATTTCACTCAGAATAAAAATCCATGTTGTTACAATAGCCATGGGAACTGGCTCCTTGTTAAAGCCCTGATCTCATCTTCTCTCCTCCTTTCTTAGCCTACTCTACTCACATAGGATTGGTTGCTGTTTATCAAATATACATAACATGCTCACACCCTGTGGCCTTCATAGTGGCTGTTTCCTCTATCTGGAACATCTTTTCCCCCATATACCTACAGGGATCATCATTCCCTAACCTCCTTTCAGGACTCTGCTCAGATATGAACTTCTTTACCTAGACTATCCTATTTAAAACTGTAAATATCCTGCTCAGAATAAAAATATCCTGCTGATTAGTAAAGAGAAATAAGCTGCTTCAGGAAGTATTATGGTTTGAATTCAGAAAGTCCCACAAAGACTCATATGTTGAAGACTTGGTCCCCAGTGCAACGATTTTTAGAGGTAGGGCTTTGGGGGAAGTAATTGGATCATAAGGGCTCTAACCTCATTAATGGATTAATTCACTGATAACATTCATAGCTGAACATACTACTGGGAAGTGGAAGAAACTGGAAGGTAGGACCTAGATGAAGAGAGTAGGTTTTCAAGGGCATGCCTCTGAAGACTTTGTCTTGCCCCTGGCTCCTTTCTCTCTGCCAGCCATAAGGTTAAGCAGTTCTGATTTACTATACCCTTTTGCCATGACGTACTACTGCCTCACCACAGGACCAGAAACAAAGGAACCAACTGTCCATACAATGAAACCCGTGAAACTGAGCCAAAAATAAATCTTTCCTCCTTTAAGTAGTTTTATCAGGTATTTTGTCATAGTGATGAAACATTGACTAACACAGTAAGTGAGGTTGAGAGAATAAGGAGGATGACACTGATTTGGGATCTGATATAGGAGAAGAGGCAAATTATTACATTTGAGGAAGTTCCTTCAATTTTCTTTGCTTCTAGTCCTAGTCATATGGGTACAGAATCAAAATATAATGGTTAAAGAGAACATAAAAAGGAAGGGAGAAATAATCTTAGCTCCATGTATGAAAAAATCCAAGATAGAATTTTTTCTCTAAATTCACTGGAGTAATTTATCCCATAGCATACTAGGAGGGTTTTTGTTTTTCCTTAAAACGTTTTATTCTTCTAGATCCTGCTGGTATAGTACAGATGTTGGCAAAGCTATAGTTGAGAAAAACATGATATATACATAAACACAAATTTCCATCCTGCCAGTATAACAATTCTTGAACACAGTCACACTTATTTGTTCACATATTGTCTCTGGCTTCTTTCACACTGTAACAGCACAGGTGAATAGCAGCAACAGAGACCATTAGCTGCAAAATTGAAAATATTTACTATTTTTCCCTTTACAGAAAGAAAATTTCTTTTCTTTCTTTCTTTCTTTCTTTCTTTCTTTCTTTTATGGTGCTGGGGATTGAACCCAGGGCTTTTATTCATGCAAGGCAAGCACTCTACCAACTGAGTATATCCCAGCCCTCAGAAAGGAAATTTCTAAAATCAATTATAAAATATAAATTCCTGATAGATTTGAAAATCTTCTAAATACTAAAGTAAACCTTCAAACTTTTTTTTTTTTTTTTTTTGGCTTGGGGGGAGGTGGGGATTGAACTCAGGGGCAGTCAGCCACTAAGCCATATCCCCAGTCCTATTTCGTATTTTATTTAGAGACAGGGTCTCACTGAGTTGCTTAGTGCCTTGCTTCTGCTGAGGCTGGCTTTGAACTCATGATCCTCCTGCCTCAGCTCCAGAGCCACTGGGATTATAGGCGTGCATGTACCACCATGCCTGGCCCCATCTGACATTTTTGATATTGTTAGTTCTATAACTGAAAACACATCAATAGCTTTAAATCCACGAATAATGTAGTCTTCAAACTAGTGACCAGATATCATTATCTAATTCAAGTAAAACGGACCTCCCAGTAGCATTGACATGCCAATCTTCAAGCGTTAAGTAATTTAGCATTAAAGCTAAGGGGAAGGCAACTTTTTTTTTGATATATGCCTTTAAGAAACTGATCTATCTAGTGTTTTCTTTTTTGACAAAGCCTCACTATGTTACCCAGGCTAGCCTCAAACTCATTGGCTCAAGTGATCCTCCTGCCTCAGCCTAACAAGTGCTATAACACTTGGGCTAGAACTAGATTCAACAGCTGGTTCTAGCACATAAGTGCTAGAACTAGATTCAACAGCTGATTCTGAGGAAATGTCTTAAACAAGAAAAAATTTTTTTCTTCTTCATCTAGTCACACATACATGCACCAAAACAGACAAAGACCAATAATCCTATAATGATTTTCCAAGTTTCCCCTTATATGTTAAGAATTACCAAATAGTAAAATATGTAATATTTGCTTTTAATTTTCTAATTAAACAAGCTAATACACAGGAAAGCAAATATTACTCATTTTTTAAAATCCTGTCATCTATTTTCCCTCTCCCAAATCCAAAGATTAGTTAGTTTGTTTCATGTACAAGATCAAACTTAATTTCATAAAACAAAAAATTCTTAATTGCATATATAAAAAATTAGAAATCCTTTTCTGATACAAAATACCTTCATTAATATTTAGATATTTCTTACATTTTGCAAATAAAATGATAGATTATGCCATTCATGATGACACTTTGAAAAGTAATTTTCAAACAGACAGAAATAGGTATGGAAACACCTTATAAAGGAAACAAGAAATACTGAAGATAATATGGATCCCCAAAATTCTTTTTAAAATTTTTATTTCAAGAAGTCAGCTCCTTCTTAGTTAATGATCAACCAATCCAAGTTATTATTCATTAAAATTTCACCAAAAAGTCCTGTACCTTTTACTTAGATTTTAACAGGGCTCTCAGCATAAATATTTCTACCTTTTAAAAAATCTTTAGCCTAAACTACTTCTTTTTTAAAAAAATACCTTTATTTTGTTTATTTATTTATTTTAATTTTTTTTTTTTTTTAATGTGGTGCTAGGGATCAAACGTGGTGCCTCCCTGTGCTAGGCAAGCACTCTATCACTGAGCCACAACCCAACCCCCTTTTGCCTAAACTTCTAAAATAAAAATTGTAAGAAATCTGTTTTCCCAGAAACTTTTTCAAAACAATTTTTTCCAAGTTGAAGTTTTAAAAGTTTTTCTCAAAATTAATTTTGCTACAATAGAATTAGAAAGTTACCCATGAGCTACTTCTAAATACTGTGAATTTGTAAGCCTACAGAGCCTTCCCATTTTTCTCTTAATTTCATTTTTTTTTACAACACTGTAGTAACACATATTTTAGTAAACACAAAAAGTTCTTGTCAACACTTTTAAAAGAATTAGGTTTTAAGTGTTATTGTAGGAAAGTTCACTGCTTTCCTTATGGGCTACAACTTTCTTCGATGAATATTATATTCGTGAAATTAGTAATGTGTGATATAGTATAACACAGATTTTAAAAACACTGTATTACATCTTTATAATATGAAATGAAAGCAAATCTGATCATATACCTGGGTAACCCACGATTGCTAATAATGTATATCATCAGAAAACCTTTAATGAAAACAACTCACCAATTGAAAAGAAACGTTTCCTACCTTTCCTGCTTCTCTTTCTAAGTCGACATACTCCCGGCTAGGTGTTTGTCGCTGTTCTCCCTGCCAGCTCGCCGGAAAAAACTGGAGAGACAGATTGGTTCCTGTGGCCACAAAAGCCTTTTAGAAAAATCAATACAAACAGGATCAGGAGCAGGACATTACATAAATTATGCAGGCAGTCATTTATTTTTACATCAGTTTATGTCTTAGGCCAGGGAGCACTGAGAATACTTAAAAGTAAAAAACATGCACTCATCATTTTTCTTAAGTATTAAGTTACAAACATCTGATTCCATTTTGAGGACATTTGCCATTGGCTGCTTAAATATAAAATCAGACATGGAATCAATACTTTCTTTCGGGTCATTTTTTGCTGACGTTAGGATCTTACATTGCTAATGTCTAACCAGAAACCACTGTCCTTGCATTTTAAAACTTTTAAATATTTTTAAATGTGAAAACCACTAGTGAACTAAAGATTTTGAATTTAAAAGCATATCACAATTTAAAGTTATATGATACATTTGATCTTTCTTGATTTCCTTCGCTCAAGGAAACACTGAATGGTGTGTGATACAAAAAAAAAAAAAAAAAAAAAAAGCAGTAAGTACATTTTGCCAGGCGTGGTAACACAGGCCTGTAATCCCAGTGGCTCCGCAAGCTGAGGCAGGAGGATCGTGAGTTCAAAGCCAGACTCAGCAAAAGTGATTCACTAAGCGACTCAGTGAAACCCTGTCTCTAAATAAAATACAAAATAGGGCTAGGGGTGTGGCTCAGTGGTCGAGTGCCCCTGAGTTCAATCACAGGTACTAAAAAAATAAAAAATAAAAACCAGAAGAGCATTTTTAAATGGATTTTAAAACCCATGTTAAAAAATGTACTAGGAGCTGGATGTAGTGGTGCATGCCCATAATCCCAGCAGCTCAGGAGGCTGAGGTAGGAGGATCACAAGTTCAAAATCAGTCTCAGCAACTTAGTGAGACCCTGTCTCAAAAAATAAAAATGGACTGGGGATGTGGCAAAGCACCCCTAGGTTCAATCACCTGTACCAAAAAAAAAAAAAAAAAAAAAAAAAAAAGAAAGAAAAAAATGCACTAGGGATTGTTTTTCTTGTTATAAACCATACATTAGCATGTAATGTGACAGTACTTCTTTCTAAAACGTTAGATGATTTAAAAAAAATATGCACTTTTCTAAAATTTTACTATAGAAGAAGTAGCTCTAACTACAACTAAAAGTACTGAGTGTTCATCTAATATTTATAGAAGATTTGGATGGTTCAGCTCAGACAGAAGAGTCTAAAACCATTTCATTAAGTGTCATTCCATGTAGCCCCTGAGCAATTTAACTCTATATTTCTCTCATGTAAAAAACAGAAATAACATTATTCCTCCTATTTCTTTCTGAAAGAAATAACAAGCAGGTTTTTTTTTTTTAAATAAATTTTCATTGTCTAAATGTAAACTCTTCTTTGCTGAAACCAGAAAGTTTTGTTTGGTTTATTTTACTGATTACATTCTGAAGCATCATCACTTGAAGCACAGTCTTCATCTGAAAGCAAGGGCTTCACATTTTGAGCCATTTGCTTAAAACCATTAGCTGATATAACTATCCACTAGTTCCCCTACTGGTTAACAGTTTATTCTGTTTTTAAAGGTAAAAATTATACTTCCTATTTCTATTATTGGTACTGTAGGTACTTTGTCAACTCAGCTGCTAAATCTCTAGACATCTTTGATGGCATTTCTTTCATCAACTGGGATGCCAGTTGTGGTAATTATTTTCTATGACTAGAAACTGAAATAAACTAACATCAATATTACAATAGTAATTTAAAAAAAAATCTTTCCATGCACTATCAGAATAAGTTTTATCCATAATAGCACAACCATTAGTTCAAATGAAAAGCAGATTCTAGAAGAAAAACTGCCTAGGCAGTATGACCTGAGGCATACTTCAGTTTCCTCACAAATTAATATTTGTACAATGCTTAGAACAGTACCAAGTAAACACCATATAAATGTTTTCTGAAAAATATAACTTTTGTCTGTCTGAGATAGGGGAGGAAGGTTGTCTGTTATTGTTCAAGCTGGCTTTCAATTTCTGAGCACAGCCGTCCTCCTGCCTCAGCCTTCCCAAGTAGCTGGCACTATAGGTGTGCCCCAATGCACCCTGCTTAAGAGAAATAACTTCGAGATTAATAAAAGTGGCAACTTTTAGCCTCAGATAATGAAATTCTCCAAGAACAGAATGGTAGTAGATAAGAGATTAAACCCATGAATGAATGTCCTATGTCAAAACCTCTGAATCACATTTCTTCAGTACTTAGTTTATCCAGTAGCAAACCCTTCTACTTCCAGTATATCCCAAACCAGCATAGTGCTAAGACACTCTGAAGATCTTATTACTTCATCTCCTGTTTGAATGCAAAACTCAGAAGAGATTTCCTGCTTTACCACTTTCTCACCAAGATCCCTCCCTGAGAGAAAAAGTGGTAAAAACTAAAAATTAATCATTCTAGAATAGTGTTTTCCAAATTTACTTTACCCAATAACTTTTTTTTTTTTTTTTTTTTTGAGGTGCTGAGGATGGAATCCAGGGCCTTACCAATGTTAGGCAAACACTCTACCCCTGAGCTACAGTGGGATCCCTTTTTAAATAGAATACCTACACGTAAGAGTCAGGAAATTCTGTTTGAAAATATTAAAATATTACAGTGGGAAAATGTCAGTATGTAAGACTTCCAAGTTGTATTGACTGTATTATTTTATAGTTTTCACAAATTAAAAAAATGGCACACCTTATGCCAATCCAATATATTTTAACCATTGAATCTTCGGGATTAAAAATATATCAGTTTTTACCTTCCCCATAGTAGAGTCAACATACCCCTGTAAGCATTTTTTTAATTATTTGTGTTGAAGACATCTCCGATATCCTTACTACAATAACAATTCAAAAGAGGAATAAATCAAATTTCACCAAAATAAATTCTAGCTCTCACCCACAATCACTATTATTTCATTATGTGCTAAAAAGTCTGAACAGGGGCTGGGGTTGTGGCTCAGTGGTAGAGCGTATGCCTACCATGCGTGAGGCACTGGGCTTGATCCTTGGCACCACTTTAAAAAAATAAACAAACAAATAAAATAAAGATATTGTGTCCATCTACAACTAAAAAAAAAATTGAAAAAAAAAAGTCTGATAAGTTTTGTAGTGAAAGGGAAGTATTACAGCCCTTAATTTCTTTCACCTCTAAATGTAAAATAAATTCTTTACTAATCTCCCTGGTACACAAGGAGATGTTAAAAATGAGGGGGAAAAAAAAAACCAGCAACTGGGGCAGTGGAATAATTGGGGAATTGAGAACTATGTTTATCTTTACCATATATGACCACTGTCAAATAGAAAATAATTCCTTTTCTACTACTAAATAGTTAGAAACCAACCTGTTCATAAGTCAGAGATAAATTTCAGGCCTTAAATTATGTAGCCTCTAAATTCAAATAATCAGTACCTCTAATACAAAGGGCCTTTTGCAAAGCACCTGTTTTTAGAGGGGTTTATTCGGGCTTAGTACAGTCTCCAACCTCTAGGAGCTAAAGATCCTGTAAATTAATTAATTAAATACTGGGTATTGAACCTGGGGAGTTTTACCACTGAGCTACATACCCAGCCCTTTTTATTTTTTTATTTTGAGACAAGGTCTTGCTAAATTGCTGAGGGCCTCACTAAGTAGCTGAGGAGGGCCTCAAACTTGCAATCCTCCTATTTTAGTCTCCAGAGCAGCTGGAATTACAGATGTGTGTCACTGTGCCCAGGCAGGATCCTGTAATTTAAATTGGGCAACAATGATTTAAAAGGGAAAAACAAGGAAGAGAGGGGAAAAAAGAAAAAGAGAAAAAAGTGAAATTCCTCCCCAAATATTACATTACTCAACAAACAACATGTGCCAGTGTAAGGGTAAAATTTCTAAGCTGATTCTAAGCTGCAAAAGTCTGAGTTAAAGTGTAAAAGACTAGGGCATTGTAAAGCTTCTAGATTGCAAGGTCTGGGCTAAAAGGTAAAAGCCTATTGTTACAATTCCTCTGCTATCCCCGGAATCTGTAAGTTGTTAGGACAATGCAGGAGCTGCTCAGTAAATATCTCCATTGATTCCCTGGTTGTTTAATAGCTAAGGGCTCCAGGTAGCATGGCACGTAGGCATCCAGGCCCCAGAACCAATCAGTTTGAATGTGTACCCCACTTAGCAGTGACCAATCACCCCTGCCCAAACTGTTCCCGCCAATGAATGGACTAATCATGTATCAGAATTGTTGTTCAATTTCCCCACGCCTCATGATGATTTGTTCTGATGTATGTAAAGCCCCCCACCCTCTCCAAAAAGTGTACTTAAGCTCTGCTTGACCTCTGCTCTGGGCTCTGGGCTGCTCTCCCTTCTTGAGTGAGCTCAGAGTCCCAGCGCGCTGGAACGGATCCCCCTAATAAAATCCCCCTTGCAATTGCATGAAGTTTGTCTCGTGTGGTCTCTCCTTCTCCGACGCTTCGCCGGACCCTTACACCAGTGCCATCTTAAGTGCAAACCTTATAGAAATCAATCTACATCCTTCAATCTTTAATATTTCTCAGAAAACAAATTAAACAAAACTTATTAAAATTTGTAAGATCAGTTATTTGGAAGGGGAGAAGGCCTAATTCACCCTGGAAAGAAACTTATGACAAACATAACAACCTATATAACACTGCTATATTTTAACAATATTAGAATATAACTCTTCAGATATACTATAGGCTAAATTATATCCTCAGTTCACAATTACATGCAGCAAAGTATGATACAACTAAAAGCACACTACAGGCTATGCTTCACTGGTTTTCAGAAAAAAATCTCAGCTTTAAAAAAGTGACACCGCTCGCCTGGTGTGCGTGCGGCCAGGGTTCGATCCTCAGCACCACATACCAACAAAGATGTTGTGTCCGCCGAGAACTAAAAAACAATAAATATTTAAAAATTCTCTCTCTCTCTCTCTCCTCTTTCACTCTATCTTTAAAAAAAAATTAAAATAAAAAATAAAAAAGTGACAGCATTTTGTATCTCATCATTTACCTCTGGGAAATCCTTTGATTACGTAAACTATTATCCATCCACCTTCTGCAAAAGAAAACCCAGGCAAAGAATGACAGTCACTCGACCAACTAATGAATGATTCTTTCCTTTTATCATCCAGTGCCAAAATCAAAAAGTATTTGTCTTTTTTTTTTAACAGAGAGAGAGAGAGAGAGAAAGAGAGAATATTAATATTTATTTTTTTAGTTTTTGGCGGACACAACATTTTTGCTTGTATGTGGTGCTGAGGATTGAACCCGGGCTGCACACATGCCAGGGGCGCTACCGCTTGAGCCACATCTCCAGCCCCAAGTATTTTTTTAATACACAAATATTACAACTATCAATAAACTTGGAGGGGGACTTAAAACTCTCATAATATACATTAACAATCAAATATTTTAAAAGCTCCTCAAAAATTTATCATCTATCAGTAATATAATTCCAAAAATATTGTTTAAATATTAAATATTGGGGCTGGGGATGTGGCTCAAGCGGTAGAGCGCTCGCCTGGCATGCGTGCGGCCCGGGTTCGATCCTCAGCACCACATACCAACAAAGATGTTGTGTCTGCTGAGAACTAGAAATAAATATTGAAAATTCTCTCTCTCTCTCTCTCTCTCCTCTCTCACTTTAAAAAAATATTAAATATTAAATACTGTTTAAAAATAAATCTGATTTTGTGAACAGGAGAATTTTATAGTATATGAATTACACCTCAATAAAAACAAATAATTGATTGTAAAAGGGGAGGAATAAATTTTCCAACATGCCTTCCTACTGTTAACCTCTGTTCAAACAGCACCTTAGTTTCAAGTCTCTGCCAAAGCAATGGGCTCAAGTCATAATGCAAGGTAAAAAGAGTCCATTATACAGTGCTTCAACATTTTTTAAACAAATAATCAACCTCTTTTTCTATAGTTTCTTCCCATCGTTGCCTCATTATACCTCCAATTGGACAAAAGGCGATGAATGGAGGACACTTGTTTTTTTTTTCAACCCTAGGTTTGATGGAGGTGAGGCATCAAGTCTATCACACCCAAACAGGCCTCCAGGAGATCAACGGTGGTTTTTGCAGAGCCATATGCGGTTCTTTTGGTACTGCAACACTAAACAGGATATGTTTAGGGAAAAAAAAAAAAACTGATAATTTTTCCCCCCGATTCTCTTGAAGCATTATATTCCAGGAAAAAAAAATTAAACGTCCTGTAGGCCCTTTTTCTTTTAAACCTCCCTTTTCTATCAGGACAATAGATAACTGGAGTAAAGATTTATCCTCATTCTGGGAGCGAAAGAGCTTCACATATAAATTTACCAACAAATCCAGCGTCTAGGAAACAAACTATCGCTGACCTCGAATGAAGCTCCAGTCCTTTTCCCGAGTGGGTGTTTTCTTCCCGCACATACCCCGAAGTCCCCCCCCCCACCCTCATCGGTGTCACAGCCTATATAAGGACCTTTGCTTATTTACTTTGGCTCGGGCTGGAGCTCCACTGGCAGTGAACTGTGCGCCAGGCCGGCTCTGGGAAACACGAGCCACCGCAGCGGGCCACGGGGAAAGCGTGTCCCCGCGAGGAGCGGGCCTCCAGCGTCTGGTTTCGCCTTCTGAATCCCGAGTAGGAAGTGAGAAGGCGCCCGCTCAGTTCCGGGAGCCGCGGCATCCGCGGCGCCGTCCGGAACCCGCCTGGGCCGCGCGGTCCCCGCGCAACAAGTGACCCGCGCGCGCCGGGGCCCCGCGGACTTACGATCTCCGAGCGGCCGTCGCGGCAAGCGTTCTGGAAGCGCGCCTGGCGCTCCTCGTGGGGCCGGTCCCTGAAGCCGGTGTACTTAATCTGTAAGGCAGAGACGGCCGAAATCAGGAGCGAAATCTGCGGCGCCGCCCGCGCGCCCTCCCGCCCCGCGCAGCGCCGATAAGGGCAAGCAGAGCCTGTGGGCAGACGGCCGCCCGGGCGAGATTGCCCCTCCGCGGGCGCGCCGGCCCGGGCTTCCCGGGGACCGCGCCGCTCAAACTTTTCTCTGCCCGGGCCCACTCGGGGCGCGTCGCGGCCTCCGCGCCGCCCGCCCGCCTTACCTCACACTCGCGGCTCAGCTTTCTGAAGAATTCTTCATTCTCGAACTTGCTTCTCTGGTCGGGCACGACGCGCGGCATCTTCCCGCCCTGAGACCGTGCCGGCCGGCCGGGTTACGGGGAAGCGCGGGCACCCGCTGGCCGGCTCCGCGCTGACCGAATGACCGCCCACCCGCGGCGCCCCTTCTCCCGCTCCCCTTTGTTTCAGGCGCCCGCCCGTGTGGGCTCCCGCTCCGGGGAGTCTGAGGTGCCACCGCCCGCTGGAGCCCAACCCACGCCGCCGTAGCCTCAGCCGTTGCCTGCCGCCCCCGGCCGCCGCCGTCGCCGCCGCCGCCACTTCCTCTCGCCGCCCACCTCGCTCGCTCGGCCGCCCCGCCCCCGCCGGCCCCACCCCTCCTCCTCGCGCCCGCCCGCCCGCCTCAAACTCCTGCAAACAAGACGCACCATTCACAACTCCGCGGTCCGCGCCGCGCATGCGCCACCCTGTAGCTTGTGCGGCGGCTGGACTGCAGGGAACCTGGACTCCTCCCGCAGGGCAGCCTCCTTCCCCTTGCCCGTCCGCAGGCCACTGGGTGTGTAGCTGCCCAGCTGGCCTTTGGCAAGCGACAGTGGCTCCCGCGGGCCTTACTTTTTGCCCTTACTTGATTATCTGGAACTTCTGGAGTCTCCAGTCACGCGAAGAAACTGTGATTGCCAGTTGAACGTTAGGAAACCTCAGTCCCTGGACACTTTTCATCCCCAAACTGACGGGAAGAGTGTAGTCTATGCACATCTAAGATAAAGGTGGAAGCAGAAAGCCAACTGAATCGTGGTGGACAGATCCAGGCTTTTGGAGTCTTTTGCCTTAGATGGAATCCCTCATGACTCTTCTGCCCGCTATCTGGGCCTTAGACAAGTATTGAACTGCTAGGTCTCAGATTCCTATTTTCCAAAATACAGACACTCATAAGCTCATTGTGTTAGCATGAGAACCTTTATGTAAGCCTAGTATATGATCACATGATGCGTGTTCAATAAATTTGTTTCTAAAGTACAAGCCATTATAAATAAGTATATATACATATAATTGCCAGTTCATACATTCACCCAAACATGCAATCAGATCCAAGAAACAAGATCTACAAGTTCTAGGAATGTGGTTTAACCCAAGCTGGAGAAAGTCTGACAACAAGTTTATGGCATAACTTGATTCAAAATTGATCCTCAATTAATCCTGATCCTTAAAGTTCTAGTTTGTCAAAAAATAAGTCCAATATAGAAACTAGATGCCAACTCTGAAGGCCAGTAGCTGACCAGATTTCAAAGGAATGTGAGGATGCACCCAAACTCACAGCAATTAGTGCCCTGGTCAATTGGCAATGTGCCTGAGGGCAGGATTTGGCAGAATTTCTTTTCTTTTTTTTTAAAGCGAGAGAGAGAATTTTTAATATTTATTTTTTAGTTTTCAGCGGACACAACATCTTTGTATGTGGTGCTGAGAATTGAACCCGAGCCGCACACATGCCAGGCGAGTGCGCTACTGCTTGAGCCACATCCCCAGCCCCATGGCAGAATTTCTTATATCTGTCCACTCCAATCTCATTTTTATAGGTATGTAACTCAGCTAGGATAACCAACTGTCCTGGTTTGCCAGGGATTATCCTGGTTTTAGTAATGAAAGTCTTATGTTCCCCAGGAAACCACTCATCACCTAATAAACCAGAATTGTTTTTCACCCTTAGGTCTGAAGAGTGATTGCCCATAAGAACAGTGATTGCCTAAGGTCAACATCTTTTAGCAAAGTCAAATTTGTAAGATGGTCAGATGTGGTGGCATGCACTTGTAGCCCCAGCTATTTGGAAGGCTGAGGCAAGAGGATTACTTGAGCCCAAGAGGAAGAAGGGGATGAAAGCGGGGAAAATGAAAAAAACAAAAAACACTATAGTCTGGTTGTTTCAACAGATACATTCCTGAATAGCAAACACAGAATCAGCTCCTTAATAGACAGACTCTGTGGCACACATCTATAATCTTAATGACTCAGGATGCTGCAGCATGAGGATTGCAAGTATGAGGCCAGCATGGGCAACTAA
Source organism: Spermophilus citellus (assembly GCF_964194105.1). Classification (NCBI taxonomy): domain Eukaryota; kingdom Metazoa; phylum Chordata; class Mammalia; order Rodentia; family Sciuridae; genus Spermophilus; species Spermophilus citellus. Next base: position 51,841,593 of record NC_138200.1, on the reverse strand, counting down.
ACAAGGCTCTAAGCAACTTAGACCCTGTTTTAAAATAAAAATAAGCTAGGCATGGTGGTTCATGCCTGTAATCCCAGTGGCCTGGGAGGCTGAGGCAGGTGCATTGAGAGTTCAAAGCCAGTGTCAGCAAAAACAAGGCTTGAGATCCTGTCTCTAAATAAAATACAAAATAGGGCTGGGGTTGTGGCTCAGTGATTGAATGCCCCTGAGTTCAATTCCCAGTACCCCCCTCAAATAAATAAATAAATAGGGCTGGAGATGTAGCTCAGTATTAGGTAAAGCATCTCTGGGTTCAGTCCCCAGTACCCCTCCAACACCTGGTACTGGGGATTGAACCTAGAAAAAATAAAAAAGAATCAGCTCCTTTTAAGGAGTATTTCCCAGCCCACACCAAGTCTATGTAAATGATTGGACATGAATAGAAAGAGTATAGACATGGATGCCAACAACTAATGGATCTTTATCTGTCTTAGAATCTTCCCTCAGTTCTCTTTCAACTGCAAGGGACAGAAGCACAGTTACAATTACAAAAGTAAAACTAAAAGGATATATTTTATTTCAGTAAATCAGAGGGAAGGAGACAGGTAAACACCACCCAAGTAGAACTCTCTTTTCTTTTCCATTTCTTCACTTCTCCTCACTGTTTCATTCTCTCGGGTTCTCTTGGATCACACTCATTTCCTGGCAAATGATGGAAACAGCCACTCCTCCAGGGTCTCATAAAATTATTGGGAAGGACTTTGATTGCTTATCCAGGGTCATTCATTTTCCCCTCTGCCAAATCATTAAGTCCAGAAAGATGTGGTGATATGACTGGCCAGCTTAGATCATATGCCTTCCCATCAACGATTGGGGGGCTATGGTTGGCAGCCTCAAAGAGAATCTGATGATTGAAAGGAGATAAGTTGTTTCCCCAAAAGGAAATAGTGAGTGGGAATGCATTACAGGGCCACTGAATAGTTTATCTCGGGTATATCTGGCAAAGAATGACTTTTCTTTCTTTCTTTTTTTTTTTTTCTGGTACTGGGGATTGAACGTAGAGCCTCAACTATGCTAAGTAAGCTCTCTACCCCTGAGCTACATCCTTAGCCCAAAGGATGCCATTTTTACTTGCCACATAAATGTTCTGAGCAAATTGGTTGGAAAATTCCAAATTAGCACAGGCAAAATGCAGACAAAACCAGAATTGAATATCTGCAATTTAAGTTGGGAGGTCAGTGAGGCAGTCTCTACCCCAGGACACCAAGGCACAATTAAATCTTTTACAAGGAATAGAAGTTTTCATGCATTAGCTGCCTCTTCTAGTCCAGTTAAGAAAATCTTTGGGGCTGGGGATGTGGCTCAGGCGGTAGCGCGCTCGCCTGGCATGTGTGTGGCCCGGGTTCGATCCTCAGCACCACATACCAACAAAGATGTTGTGTCCGCCGAGAACTAAAAAATAAATATTAAAAATTCTCTCTCTCTAACTCTCTCCTCTCTCACTCTCTCTTTAAAAAAAAAAAAAGAAAAAAGAAAATCTTTGGCTCAGTGGCTCAGGAAGCTGAGGCAGGAGGATCAAAAGTTCAAACCCAGCCTCAGCAACTCAGCAAGGCTCTAAGCAACTTAGCAAGACCCTGTCTCAAAATAAAATATAAAAAGGGCCAGGGGTGTGGCTCAGTGGTGAAGCCCCACTGGCTTCAATCCTTGGTTAAAAAAAAAAAAGAAGAAAGAAAAAGAAAGAAAGAAAGAGAGAGAGAGAGAGAGAAAGAAAGAAAAGAAAAATCTTTGGGCATTAGGACAACATGACCATTGTGTAAATGAGAAGATGATGACTTTGCTCCCAGTCAACAGTGAAAACCAGAGAGGCTCACTGCTGGAGTTTTTGCATTTGTTCCTCATGGTAGAAGAGAAAAAGGAAGAATGGGGTGGGGAGAAAATTTTACTTATCCTGAGATTTGACAAGTAAAAGGTCAAAATCAGGGGAACTGGATCTGGATGGGTGGGAGTGCAGAGCAGGCCTTGGTGCTCTAATTGTCAGTTGAATGGAGGTGGGGAAATCTAAGGGAAAGGAATGGCAAAGCCTGCCAAGCCGACTCACATCCGCAGCTACCTTTGGCAATCCCAGGCCACAGGGTAAGCCACGCTCAACACTGTCTGACATACAACCAGCGGGGGCACCAGGAAATAAGCCACAGGATGAAGGAGTGGAACACTCCTCAGCTGACCTCTGTATTGTTGCTTAAATTTTTTTTTTTTTTTTTTCAGGCCAGGCACAGTCCTGCAGGCCTGTAAACCACAGTTACTCAGGAGGCTGAGGCAGGAGAATGGCAAATTCAAGGCCAGCCTGGGCAACTTAGGGAGATCTTGTCTCAAAATAAAATTTAAAAATTTATAATTTATTTTAAACATAGGATTAAAAGAAACTTATAAAGGAAAGTTTCACTTATGTCAGGCATACTTAGGGCCATGTTCCTAACAGTACTGGCTGATTACCCGTTGAGTAAGGATTGATCCAGACCCCACCCTGTGGAGGAGCTTACTAAAAACCAGCTCTACTAAGGCCCTCAGATAGAAGCCTGGGATGTCTCTTCACTGCCTAGAAACCTCCGGCACCCACCACCCCAAAATCTCACTAAATTCTCCAAAGCTTTGCTACCTGGAACCTTTCTTTCCAAGCGTACGTCTAGCGCATGGGCCCCTTGGACCATCTCCTTACTTTCCTAGGTGAGTGGCTGTTCCTGCAGGATTCTCAAGCTGATCTTGAATGGATGAGTAGACAATACACAATAAAGTTGAACAGGGGATGGGGAACCCTCAATTGTCTAGCCCGACCATGAAGCTGGGTACTTTTATGTCCCTATCTCAGTTGATTCACTCAGCCACCTTATAAATCAGGCCTTTCTGTTCCCCTCAGACAGATGAGGAAATAGAACCTCTGGAAAGGTAAGTAGATTTTAACTCTAACCCGATGGCATAAGACAGTGACAAGACCCTGACTCATCAGAAATAACAAATTGGCTAAGCATTGGGGTAAATCAACTTCATCTACTCCTCACCATAACTCTGCAGGTTTGGTATTATTGACTTTATTCTACAGATGAGGAAACTGAGGCTCAGAGGGATTGAGTGTTCCCAGGGTTGTAGTCTTAACCATTCTACTTTGCTGCTGAAGATGCCAAAAGTCCTGCCTGTCTCCCTCACTGAATTGGCACCACATGGAGAGCTGTGGCTGTAGTCTTTCCTCCTGAAGCATCAACTATGTTGCAAAAGACTCTTCAACAGGTTGAATAAAGGGGTCCTACTGTAGTCATCATGGTAGGATATGGCTGTTCCTTTGAGGATTGTTCATTTCTGCCCCAGAGCCCAACTCTTTGTCCCTTTTTGGTTTGGAAGGTCAAGGCCTGGATGTCCTTCCTTTCCAGGTCAGCTGAATGGATGGCTTTATCCAGATCTGGTGTCAACAGCCACCTGCATTGTCTTTCCTTTCAAAGGGAGTGGAGTCCCCCAGATCTCTGAGCTTCTAGTCATTTTTTCCTTCAGTTACTAAGGAAATATTGTACCATCTTAGAGCTGAAATAGGATCTGGAGCCACAGATGAGACTTGAGGGGGTTGGGAAAGAAGGGGAATTAGTGGTTGGCACCAGGCCTAAAGCCCTAGCTCCACCCACTTCTAGTTTTTGGAAGGAGATGGACCTAAATCCAGGATGGGGGTGTCATCTGCCTTAGTGTGGCCATTTCCTGAGCCCTGAAGAATTTTTCTTTTTGAGATATAATTCGTGTACCATAAAATTCACCCTTGGGCTCTGAAGAATGTCTCCTCCCTCTCAGGGGGTTCTTCCCCTTTTTAGCTCTCCTGCCACCCTCCCCCACCTAGCTCAGCCATGCCATAGGGAAAAGAAAGAAGAGAGGAACAAGTTTCCCCAGAATAGCATTTCTTCAATGTTGGGATCAATAAACCCGTTTGCTTAAAAGGAACCAGATGATTTCATCCTTATAATTACAAGTTTGACAGTTTGCAAATCTTGCCCAGGCTCCAAATGAGCCTCTTTGTCTTGGGGAGTAGAGGGGTTTCTCTGGGTGCCTGGGGATGGGGATAAAGCCTGGTGTGGTGGGAAGAAGGCCAGGCTGGGGCCAAGAGGCCTGGCTGACCATCTTAGAGGGCTACTTGGGATGCCCCTCCCTCCCCTCCCTACTCTCTTAACTTCTGGGAAGTGTTAGCAATCAGACTAGACAGGAGCTGGGGAATGGCAGCTGGAGAGCTCAAACCACACTCCTCTCCAGCTTAAGACCCCTCCCTCACATTTCCCATTTGCCTGAGGCAGAAAGACAAAGGCCCTTAGCCTAGCATTCCTGACCCCCAGAGAATCCTTACTTTCCTTTTCCAATCCGGTCTCATCATTTCTTCCTGTGGAACCCTCAGTCTGGCCACACTGGCCTGCTCGAGTTTCCCACATGTATCTGGCATGTCTTCTTCCCTTTCTCTGCTGGGAAAACTCATACTTCCTTTTAAAATATGTATTTGGGGGCCTCTAATTGTCTTCTAGAGAATGACTGCCCCCCAGCACCGACTCATTCTAGCATTTAGCTCTGTGCTGTGTGCCAAGGATATGGTCAGCCCACCCATGACACAGCCGCTCTTCAGGTTCTGGAAGAATTTGCCTCCCCTTTGTATTCATTGAGCTACTGCAAAGCCTTCACTTTGAAGGTCTCTTCCTGTACCCTTGAGATTTTTTTTTTTTTTTTTTAGGAAATACAGGGAAAGAATAAAGGAGTCCCACCACTTCAAAACTATCTTTGCTAGCTGAGCATGTCGATGTGTATCTGTAATTCCAGCTATTCAGGAGGCTGAGGCAGGAGGATCACTCAAGCCCAGGAGTTCAAGACCAGGCTGGACAACATAGCAAGACCACATCATTAAATAATGAAAGGGGGGGGGAGGAAAAATAACAAAAACATCCATTGCTAACATTTTAGTATATTTCATTTGACCTTGTCCTGTCTTTATTTGACATAGTTATGATATCCTCTATTTATAATTTTAAAACACAGTCTTGAATGCTCTATTAGGGTTTTAACTCTAACCCGATGGCATAAGTATTCTCCCATGTTATCTCTTAAAATTCCTGATGGTGACTTATAGTTCCCCTGTTGTTGGACATTTAGGTTGTTTTCTATTATCCATTGTTACAAATACAGCTGCTATAAACATAGTAGTGCACATACTTTTTCTTAAAAGTTCTGGGTAGTGTTTTTAGTATTAATTTCCAGAAGTAGAACCACTAGGTCAAAAGGTATGGGCATTGTAAGTTTCCTGATATGTTACCAAATTCCACTTTGACACTGGTTCTTTTCTCTTTTTGAGTTTTAAAAATCTGTTCCCTCCTCCATTTTCTCTTCTCAGTGTCTCAGAACAGGAAATGCCAACCAAGAATAAACCAAGACCTGCAGATAGAGATCAATTGATCAATAAAGGAGGTTGAATAATTTAACACTCACTTCTGGCTCATTATCGACTCTGGAATCCAAATGCATCCTCTTTTACCTTCTATCCTTTTGCACCCCTGATGATAACACCTTGACACTCTTCCCTGTTATTGGATTCTTTCCCAAGTTTCCCAGGCTCTAAACCACCCAGGATGACACGGTTTCCCATAAATAAGGGAAAATAAATAATATTCCCTTGTAAATAAGCAGAAAGAATTACCAGCCCATGGCCACCTCACCAGCCTGCCTCCCTTCTAGGAACATATGAGGAACAATTAATAAAGCAGACAACAGCTGTCTTCCTCAAGAGGACACTTTCAAGCAAATGGGCAAGGAGGTCAGCTCTGGTTTGATCTTGCCCTGGCTAACTTTCTCTGTCTTGCTCGATTCTCTTCCCCTTATTGGCTGGGAAGATTCATACTCTTTTATTAAGTGTGATTCAGAGGACTCAGGGAAAACTTTCTCAATTATACTGGGCAGAATGGCAGCCCCAAAGCGGCCCGTCACCATTGCCTGCCCTGGAGCCAGAACTCAACCTCCTCAGAGACATCCCACAGTCTCAATTGCTTCCCTAGCCTTACTTTATGCTAACTTCATCTTGCTCCTTTCTACCCAAGTCCCCTCCTAGCGAACCTTGCAGCTTAAGTAGTATTGGTGACTTAGATGCACAGAGAGATATGCCCCCAGATTCTTTCAGGGAAGGATTTCTCACCCAAGCAGCCAGGAATACTCTCAGTCTCTCTCAGGATTCCTTGAACTGCAGAGAACTACCTGCACATCACTCTTACCCTGGAGAAGTTCTCATCCAATGACCCATCAAGGTCATATTATAAAGGTCTGACAGGGCAATGTTGATGGGTTATGTTGGCCCCAGAGCTTTCTGTGGGGTTAACTGAGGCTATCGGTGGGGTTAACTGAGGCTATCTTTGGGCTTGACTTCTCTCTCTACCCAATCTTGCTTGTTTCCTCTCCCATCCTTCAAGAAACTTCCTAGAGAGTTCAACCTGTGACAGTGAAAGGGAGTTCTTTCTAAGAGAACCTCATATAGTGCCATTTCCTGTACTTTAACTGAATCTGGCTAGAACAAGTTTCTTTCCAATGAGATGCTGGAAGCCACCTTATAAATGTGCTTTAAGATCTCATTAAGAGGTTCAGTGGTAGAGCACTTGCCTAGCAAGCCCAAGAACCTGGGTTCAGTTTCTAGTTCTAAAAAGAAAAGACATCTTGTTAAGTTTTATTATTAAAATATTTTAAAAGTTTTTTTGGAAGAAGTAGTCATTTGAGGACAACAATGGTTGCCTGGTATGAGCTGAGATTCTTTATTAGTAAAATATGAGCTCCACAAAAATTTGCTTTAGAACAACAACAACAAAAATTTCATACTCTTTTATTGAATTACCGGATTTCTTCAAGGTAAAAAGAGATGGAATTACTGCTCTTTTTTGCAGCTCATGAAAATGAGACTTAGAACAGGTAACTGACTCATTCAAGGACATATAGCCAGGTAGACCTAGAGAGAGAGAGAGAGAGAGAGAGAGATCTCAGGAGAGCTAGAGTCTTGAAGTTGAAGAAACCCAGTCCCTTCACTATTTATTAGAGCAATTTGATGGCAGAGAACTTTAGTGACTTGTGTAGGATTTCAGAGCAAACTGGTTCTTTAGTTTTCTCCTCTATAATTTGAGGACAAAGGCATGTACTTATATCAGTTGGGATTCTTTTGGTTGCAAGTGGCAGAAACCCAATTAAAACTAACTTAGAGGAGTGGGAATATAGCTCAGTGGTAAAGTGCTTGCCTAGCATGTGTGAGGCTTTGGCTTCAATCTCCAGTACTGCAAAACAAAACAAAACAAACAAACAAACAAAGCCCTGGCTTACACAAAAAAAAAGAGAATACATTAGCTCATTTAACAAAATTCTGGGTGTATTACTGACTTCAGGTATGGCTAGATCCAGCTATTCAAGCACCTACACCAGAAGTTTGTCTGTCTCTCTCTCTCTCTCTCTCTCTCTCTCTGTCTCTTGTTCTCTTTTAGATTCATTCACCCACTGACTCACTTGCATGTGGTAGTCATTCTACCAATGCATTAAGAACTGCCCTTTCCAGATATTCCCACAAAAATCTTGAGATGGACTTTAATAACCCAAGCTTGGGTTACTTGCTCATCCCTGAACTGTGGGTACTGTGAATTGCTATGGAGTGGGTGATGTCACGGGAATGGGAATGGCTATATTGGGCAGGCAAAAAACATCAGGAAGTACTGAGTTTGTGTTTAGCATAATTATAAGCTCTCAATGAAGGGTAACTATGATATTCTTTAAGTTTCCTTCTAACCCTTCAACTCTAGGATTTTAACACCTGTATACTTTGATATAAACCCGCTGTGTTTATTGGCAGTCAAGGGAAATACTGGATAACAATTTGAACTCACACAAGGTCTACCCAAAATTGGCTGACCAGCGACCTAGAAAAGGAGCCTTAGCAGAGTAAGGCTGGGGAGTTCATGTTCTTCCACAGCAGAGGGTAACTGCTTGCGGCCTGCCTTCTTCTGTAGATGATCCAGGGATTGTGGAGGTGCCAGAACCAGGGTATGGCCCTGGACAGCACTCCTGAGGCTCTGAGGCCTACTACAAAGGATCCCTTCAGGTATGGCTAGATCCAAATGATCATCAAATGATCTAACTGATCAGAAGGCTGACCCATCTCTGGGAGGTAAAGGCAGCCGTACTTAGTTCCAGCGCATACTTAGGCTGGAACTGAACAGGACCACAGAGTCAAAGCAAGGTGCATGCTTTGGGTTAGGTGTTGATCAAGCTATCACCCAATTTTTCTGCAGTGTGTGCAGTGAGTTCCCCCAGGAGTGCAAATCAAGTAAGAGGCACATCCAGGGCTTTATCCAGACTGTAAAACAGGTAAGGATGGCCCCTGGACATGTGTGCTGTAAAAACTATTTTGTCTGCCAGACCTGGATGCTGGGGAGATGGGGAATGGAATCTAGAATATATGGTTCCACATCCAGGCTGCCTCCTGGTTTCTCACATTAGGCCTCCCTACTACCAGTGGTTGTTTGTTTATAGTTGCATCCTTGCATCCTTCAGGAAAGTATTCTTTTCCCAGATGTGCTCAATATTGCGGATGTGTCAGTCACCTAAAGGACAGGTAAAGTCAGCATTTCTCACTGCAGTGAGGATCAGAGAAGCCAACTGAGTGCCCAAGATCGACAGCATAGGCAATAGCTATATTAAAACCCAAGACCCCTGCCCACCAGCAACTTTTCCTGGCTGCATCCTCTCAAATCCATGATGGTGCCCCTTCCAGGAGCTGAAAGTACCAGGAACAGGCCAGAGTTTTGGAGTCTTGGGCCTGGGGTCTCTGGGAGCCCTAGAGGCAATACCAGCCCTTCCCCCACACTAACAGAGCACTTCTTAATTTAAGCAAGAGACATGAATCAGCCACAGGCGCCTCTGCCAGCTGTTGATGAATTTTCCTGCCACTAGTGCTAATTTCCTGAAAGGCCTTTTCTTTCACCTTCAGGCACCCCCTAGAAATGATTTTTTGTTCCTTAATAGTGGAGATCCATAATGATCATCCAGTAGCTCTTTGGTGAGGTCACCAATGGGTTCCTCCATCAGTTCCTATGGCTGGGAAGTCTGGGAGTCAATAGAACTACTGGAACATACTGAAGAGGGCTGAGGCCAGAGTCCTGTTCCACCACAAGGACTGCTCCCAATGTATAGAAGAAGAGAAGCAGGCCAGAGGAACAAGAGACCTACCTGAGGTTGTGCAGAGGAACAGGCCCAGACAGGAACAGAGAGCTCCCAAATTCTGCCTAGAGGAGGCACACTGAAACCTGCTCTGTGTGACCATCTCCTTCTTATTTCAGCCTCTAAGTTATTTCAGGGTTCAAATGGGCTCTCCTCCCCTGCCTATTGGTTTCCCAGGAAAGTCAACCAAAACCTCAACCCTCATGGCTGTGGAGTCCCCACTGTCATTATAGAGGGACAGTGGTGGGAGGTTAGAGTGCTGTCTAGAGTTCCATGGGGTGGGGACAAAAAGGCTTCCCCTGCAGCACCTGGCCCTGTCTCTACGCTATGCTGAATTTCTCTTGGGGCATTTTTCTGGGTTGAGTGGGAAGGGGCTAGTGTACCCTAGGCCTGGAGAGGGTCATGTGAGTTTCCAGGCTGGGATGGCCAACAGAGCTTGGGGTAGAGTGCTCCGGGGGCTGTACCATAAGTGGGGAGAGGGTAAAGTTGGGGTCAGAGTAATTTTCTGTCTTGGCCCAAAGCTTCTTGGGAAAACAGGATATCTAAGAGACTTCCTCAACACCCACCACCTCTTTCCTCCTTAGTCCCAAAGTCCTGGCCATTGGTTTTATACTTGCTTTATTCCATGAAGGATTTATTGTCCCTTTCTATGCCACCTCCCTTATCTCCCCACTTCAACTCTCTTCTCCTCCAGTTCCTTAATGTAACCTCAAAGATCCATCTGGAAGGTAAATCTGACGAGGCCATGCTCCTGCTGTAGTTCCCTGGGGACTTAGGGTAAACTATATGCTCCCTTCCTTATAAACCTAGTGCTCCAGCTCTGGACCCTGATTCCTCTCTTCACCTTTCTGTGTGGGCCATGTTTTACACTTTGCTGCTGAAACCAAACAAGGTAATTCCTACCTGTAGGTCTTTGCTCCTGCTGTTCTTTTAGCTGACAGATTCCCCTTCCTCTCCTTGATCCAGTCTCTCCACTTTTCCCCACTGATCCTAACAAATGCTCCTCCAGGATGCCTTCCATGACTCCCAGTCCAGTCCAAGTTAGGTCAACTCCCCTGTGCTCTACAACTCTCCGGTTGACCCTTTCTGAAAGCAAAATGAAAGAAAAAGAAAAAGAAACGGAAACAGACCTCAATGGATCAGCAATGATCTTGAAAATGTTGCACATTTTCAAGAGAGAAAATGGCAACTGGTTACAATAGGGGTCTGAGTTTTATAGGGCCCAGTGAGACTTAATCATAGCAGAACGTGTTAGTTGGGCAGTCAGGAAAGCAGTTGTAGAACTAGAAATTGTGAAAGTCCAGAGCCCATTGTTTTTCTTCTCTCCCTGGGACCCATTGTTCTTCTTTTCTCCCTGGGGGTTGTTGTTTTCCATATCCTTCACTTTCTTTCACCATCCGCCCCCCAGCCCCAGGATATCTCAGTAGTCAGATAATGTGGATTAAAAAATCAATCCTGCTCAGTGCCATCTTCTTAGAGTCCAGATCCTGCTCCCCATCCCTGCAGGCTGGGAAGCACTGCCCCTGTTCTCTGTACATCTGCCTGACTGCCTGTGTGTCCACCACCTCCTCCTTCCTTTCCTCTACCTCCTGACTTTCTTGACCAATTGTTCCCTTGTTCCTTTCATCTGGCTCTGTCCCTGGCCCCATTCTTTCATGCATTTGCACTTCATTCCATGAAGTACTTGAGGTGGTGTCACCATCTCTATGCCCCTTCATTGTTCAGTCTTGATCTCCCAATTTTCTCACAGGCACTTTCTCTTCTCTACACCATTAATGATCTTGGCATATGGAAAGGAGAGTTTTTATTCCAGAGAAGTGATCCTCTCTCCCCCAACATAGCTCAATTTCCAGAGTGCATTGTAGGCCCCTATTTTTTTTTTTTAAGAGAGAGTGAGAGACAGAGAGAGAGAGGGAGAATTTTTTAATCTTTATTTTTTAGTTTTCGGCGGGCACAACATCTTTGTTTGTATGTGGTGCTGAGGATCGAACCTGGGCCCAACGCATGCCAGGCGAGCGGCTACCACTTGAGCCACATCCCCAGCCCCTGCAAGCCCCTATTAGCCCTTCCCCCACAGAGAAGCCAGATCAGAGAGGGGTGGAGGATGAGAGAAAATGCACAGAAAAGGGGCCTGCACCTAGGACTTGTCAGGGGCCTCAGCACCTCCAACCCAGTCCCTCATGGCACTGATGGGGGAAACAATGTGCAGCAGGATCTCTTTGGCCAACCCCATTTGTGGCCTTGCCTACTAAACCCTCCCCTAGTAGCATATCCTGAGCATAGAGCCACCTTGTTTCCCACTCTGGGGATCTTGCATGCTCAGCTTCATCTGGAAAGGGGTTATCTGGGAAAAGAGGAAGACTTAAAGTGACAGTCCCTGGCTCCCACTGCTTTCTCTACCAGTCCCTCTTTTCTTCTTGCTGCGTCCCCAACCCCTGGGCTTTTGTGTGTGTGGTGGTGGTGGTGGGATCCTGGACAAGTCCATAGACCTTGCAGCCGGTAGGCTCCTGGAGAGTAGGACTGATCCCTCTTGGGTCTCCCAAAGCCTATGGATGAGGCAGGGTATGCAGGGTAACATCCCAGGAGAGGAAGCTCATGCATTCATTTACTTGTCTGTAATGAGGGCCTCTGGCTCTGTGCTGCCCACTCACCCTCCTACCCACCTCCCTGCACTGGAGGCACGAACCAGCACCAGCCAAGAGTTTCTAAAGCCTGGCCCTGTCATGGCCACTAACAGGTAACAGCTCTGGATCCTGCTGCCCAGTCTTGGAGAAGCAATGAGGGAGGGCCTGGGATGGTAAGAAGTCTTTTGAGAAAAGCCGACCCTGCTTGGGAGGGCCTCAGTTGTCTGCCTGAGATTGGGCCTCCCCGCGCCACCGCGCCAGTTGCCATTGAGTGACTGATGAAAAGGGCCCGAGGCACAGGGGCTCGGGGCTCAGAAGTCCTCGCAGGGGGCCCGGCCCACTCGCCCCACCACCACGGCGGCGAGTTTCAGCGCCGGCGCCCTTGCGTCCGCTGGGGCTCTGGCCTGGCGCCAGACGGCCGGATCCATCACCACAGTTGGCGGAAGGCCTGACGGCGAGTCCCCCGGGGCTCGCAGGCAGCCTGCGCAGTCTGCCAGGCAGGGAGGGCTGCGGAGGGCGGCTGGCGAGCGGCGGGAGCCAGCGGCCGGAGGAGGAGGCGGCGGCTGTCGCGCTGCGGGGGCTGCGGTCAGCCCGCCAGGCGGAGGGGCTGCATCTCCCGCACTAATTGGCCCTTCCCCAGCCGTCTTGGCCAGTAATTGCTGCCTCGGTGGGTGGAGGGTGGGGGAGTGTCTGGGGAGAAGAGGGGGTGCCGCTTCCGGAGCTGCGAGCCAGGCAGCCCCAGGTGGGCTGCGGGGCGACTGGAGTGCGTGTGCGCTCTGTGCCCGCGCGAGCCTGGCACGGGTGCGCATTGGTCCTCTCCCTCCTTGGCACGCAGAGGTAATCCAAAGGGGAATAGGAAGCTGCAGAAGTGTCTTGGAGTCTTCGTCAAGATCCAATCATTTCTCAGAACCGCTTCCCGCGAGGTGGGGCTTTTAGAAAAGACTCTGGGTGGCCTGGACTAGGGGGCGCTGAGTGGGGACAGGAAATTAAGGAGGAGGGAGAGCAGCAGGTAGCTCTCCCTGGGCCCTCATCCTGCTGTGTAGCCCCGGGAAGATCTGGCCTGAAGTGAGCACCTTCCTGGGTGGATAGGGAGGGTATGGATCTGAGGCAGTCCCACTCCCTATCCAAGCTGTCTGCTGAAGTTCTTCCATGTTCCTTCCTAAGGAAGGTCCCAAGGTTTCCCAGAGTCCTTTATGAGTCAGACTGGACCCTGACTGGCTCCCTCTCAGTTGTACTTCCTCTACGAAAATCAGGACACATGTTAAAGCTGGGGAATACAGGTTTTATTCAAGACCACCAAAGTTGGCATAAGGACCGTTGCAATGGGGATTTGCAGTGGGGCAGAGAGACTGGGTCAACTCCAAATACGTAGGTAAGTGGGAAATTATAGTCAGGAACAGAGTAGGGTCAGTAGATGAAAAATTAATGAGGAAGCCTCAGGGGTATGGGATAGGAGTTCTGGCTAAACCTATCTAACAGGATTCCTGCTGAAGACAGGCCAGGGTGCTCAGACATCAACTGGGAGATGAGGAACCCAGTTAGATAAGGAAAGTGATCAGATATTGAATGGGAGGGGCCCCTGATTAAACTGATTTGGCAGTGTTCTTCCTAAAATTGGACAATGCAGAGATGAACACAGAATCCCCAAAGCAAGGGCTAATTGAAAAAGTGCAGGGGAGCCTGAATAGAGTTTGGTCAATCAGTGAATCTTTTTCAGGGGATGTATTAATCTGTTTTCTGTTGCTAATAACAATACAACTGATTGGTCAGATTATGTAGAAAAGTTTATTTTGGTTCATGATTCAGGAGGTACAAGGTTGAAGGGCCACATCTGGTCATGACCTTCTTGCTGGCAAAGTCCGGAAGCAGTACAGGGCAAGATACTGGAAGGAGAGAGAGAGAGAGAGAGAGAGAGGGAGAGGGAGGGAGGGAGGGAGAGAGAGAGAGAGAGAGAGAGAGAGAGAGAGGGAGGGAGAGAGAGAAGAGAGAGAGAGAAGAGAGAGAGAGAAGAGAGAGAGAGAGAGAGAGAGACTATTCTCCCTCTTAAAAAGCCACCAGGATTCAAATCCTAATCACCTCACAAAAGCCTCACCTTGAAACACTATATAGTCTGATTAAATCTCCACCCACTTGATATCTCACAGTGGGGATTAAACTCTAGCCTGAGTTTCAGGGAGATAAGCCATATTCAAGCCATAGCAGGGAAAAAATGAGGAGCCCCAAGAAGAAGACCTTGACCAAACTAGTAGCTCTGCCAGCAGGCCACAGGGTGAGTCTCCCAGGACCTCCAAAGTCAGGATGTCCCCTGCTGTGAGTCAGGCTCCAACACCACAAGAAAATTTTTAAAGGGTAAATTTTATATATATATATATATATATATATATATATATATATTTTTTTTTTTTTTTTCCACATCAAAACTCACAAAAAGCCAGTAGTCCCAGCTACTGGGGAGACTGAAGCAGGAGAATAACTTAAGACCAGAAATTCAAGGCCAAATTTGGCAACAGGGCAAGAACCTCTATCCATTAGGAAAACACACACACACACACACACACACACACACACACAGAAAAGAAACAAAAACTGTGGGACAAATTTGGATATGCCCAAGTCAGATTACAGGAGAGAATAGAGAATGAGGAGTGTGGTTGTAGCACTAAGACCTGAACAAATGGACAGTGAGACTGGTCCTCACGTCCTGAGGGCATTTGCTTGAGACAGTGAAGAAACAAGCCAAGTATTTTTTTTGGCTCAGGCAACTTTGCTGTAGCTCCCCTTGATTGAGTGTACCCTAACAGGCACAGCCAGGGAGGGAGTAGGCAGTAATGCTCTGTTCCTCCAAGGGCTTAAGTGGAGACACCATGCACTTTACCCAACCATTTTACTAATGGAAAAATTGTAGGTTCAAGTCAACCCATCTTTATTGAGAATCAGCCTTGTGTGCAGGTTTTGGAGGGGCCCTGAGAGAAATGAGTGCGGATAGGGGAGAAGATCTCAAGCCGACAGACCTTTGCTATGTGTCACAAATAACCTGCCTAGGGCTTCCAGACCAGTGGGAACAGGCATGAAGTTGAGCAGGATGAATGATAAGTGACAAGTGGGATGCAATGACAGGCTGTGGCAGTCTGCATGAACTTCCTATAAGAAGTGGCTTCAAGTAGATCTTGAAGGGTGGGAGTACTTAGAGAAGGGAGAGAAGAGGTTGTCCTGAGGCTGTGGGGCACCGTCATGGCATCATGGGATGTTAGGCTGCACAGGGTGGTGCAGAGCTCCAAATAAGAGGCTAAGTCTCCAACTCTGGCCTGGAGGCAGTAGGGAGCTGTGGTAGATCCTAGATTGAGTGGGCAGGACTCTTGTCCCTAGGTGTACCCATGGCCATTCTCCCAGAGGCCTGGGTGATAGGACAAGCCCTTTGGCTTCCTCCCATATGGTCACTGTCCGAATTGCTTCTGCTTCTCAGGTCTCTGAGACTGGTACAGTCTCCTCCAGAAGGCTATCTTCTTGTCCTTGAGCTTCACACCCACTCCAATGGTAAGGTTCAGCTGCAGATACTTTTCATCTTTGTCATAGCGTGGCCAGCAGGGCAACTTCCCATCATTGGGGTTCCTATTCCAGAGGAGAAAGGCGAGAGGATTTTTCCCCCTCCCTTTTGTTCCACCTCCTCTTACCCTTCCCTCATTTACCTTCTCCTTGGGCATTGGAGATTAGGAGGACTTTATGGAGACAATGTTTAAACAGATATTTAAGAAAGAGTTGGAAGGGGTGTGGCTTCCTGGCAGACGGAATAGCATGTTCAGGGATTAAACATATGAAAGACCAGGGCTTTAGAAGAAGCACAAGTTCAGGGTTAGGTGAGAACAGGGTGTATGTGAAGGAAAGTGCAAAGGGATCACATTTCTTTTTCTTTTTCTTTTGTGCTGGGATTGAACCTAGGGGCACTAAACTACATCCCCAGTTCTTATTTTCTTTTAATTTTTAATTTTTCTTGAGACAGGGTCTTGCTAAATTGCTGAGGCTAGCTTTGAACTTGTGATCCTCCTGTCTCAGCCTTTCAAGTCCCTGAGTTTACAGGTGTGTGCCACCAAGCCCAGCTACAGGAAAGATTAATGGAGAGGCTGTCATGCAGTCTAAGGGTATGGGACTTTATTCTGGGGGCACCTGGGAGCCACAAAGGATTTTAAGGAGGTCGAACGATATTTCAGGCAGACCCGTCTAGTATCATGGTAGGCGCTGGAGAATGTGGAGATATAAAAATAGTCAGGAGGCAGCCAAAGCTCAATATAGTTGTCACCTCCAACTGAAGCCTCCTCTGCCCACCCAGGTTGGATCAGACACCTCCTCGATATTCTCAAAGTGCCTACTGTTCCACCTGGTACAGCTCTCATTGTGCCTGATTTTTGTTTTCATATAGTGAACTATAGGAGCATGGGGTGCACATCTGTGACATCCTTGAATTCCAGCTCCCCAGTACAGGGGATGGGTACACAAAGAGAGTGAGTGTAGAATGTCGGTCATGTGACAGAGAGGATTACATCCTGTAGACATTTAGGATCCTGTGACTGTCTGGGAAAAGGCGAGGGGGAAGGGGCACCCTGGTCCAGCTGATTGTGCAGTTCTTTTGGGACATGCAGGGGCAAATACCCAAAGCAGCCAGCCTTCAGGTCTAGCACAACCCAGATGAGTCAGGGGATCAAACTACTCACCCAGTGCGGGCAAAGTTGGCCCAGTATTTCATCATCCGGAGGCTGAGTGCCTTCTCTTCATCTGTGAATGAGCCTGGAGGCAGAAGGGGATGTGGTATTTGGGACAGAGCTGGGGTGCCAACCTTCAGCTATGCACAAGACTTTCATTTGGGAGAGGATCCCATACGAGGAACTGGCTAGCTCCCTGTGGCCAGCCATTGGAGGGGCGGGTCTGCATAAACACATGGGGGGAATAAATACCGAGGCAGGGATTTAGCACCTTTGGAGAATGGGCTCCCAAAGATGAAGCGGATCTCGTCCCCGTGGTCTGCCCCATCATTTCGAGGTTTGACAATTATGCCCAAGGGAGCGTGGTGCTCAAACTCGTACAGGTAAACAGGGAAGCCAGCATCTGTGAATGGGGACACCAGAGAGGAATGCAGAAAAAGCCCAGCCTGGGATTCCCATCCACCCCATGTATCCCACTCACTGTATCAAGAAGGAGAAAGAGCTTCAGCTTCAGAATCAAGAGAGCATATTTGAATCCTGTCTGCACTACTTGTTAGCTGTAACACCCTGGGCAAGCCTCTCAACCTCTCTGAGCTGCAACTGCTCATCTGCAGAATGGGGACAATAAAATTGAATTCACAGGATTATGGCAAAGATCATGGAAGCCTTCCTCTTTCCTTTTCTGAACTTCCCATTCTTTCCAGGCATTTAAGGATCTTCGGTGACTATCTGTCTTCCAGCCCTAGCTTTGCCTAAGATGCCTAAGCTCCATTCAACTTAGGCAGGACTGTCAAGTTGCTTCTAAGCTTGTCCTCTCAGCCAGGAAAACTTCCTAGACACACTAGCTTTCTCCTTAGGGCTGGGTGAGTCCTTGCTCTGGGAACAAGGAAGGGAACAACCCTTCCTGTTGTACAGTTGATAGCTCTCTGCCTTCTCTGTGGCATCTTGGAGTCCTACACCAGCCCAGAAGTACAGAGAGGGTAGGTGAGCAGTTGATGAACTCAGTTGGAAAGCAGTGTAGTTGGAAAATGGAGGGGAACAGTGTGGTCACTCTTGGTGACATCTCCTCCCATACCCCGGTAGTAGCGGGCTGCTTGCAGCGTGGTGTACACAAAGGTGGCATCTCCAGCTAGGTCCATCACATGGTTTCGGAACACCTTCCAGTCATGCTTAGGGATGTCGTTCAGGTACTCCTCCACCACAAGTGGTATCTGCTCCTTAGTGACATTCTGGGTGGGGAGGCCATACCCACCCTGAGGCCTGTTGTGCCAGCTAGGCCATAAGTGGGCATACCAGTGACTTGGATCCAGCCTCAGCCCCCCAGGAGTTTTGGGATGGGGAGCTTCCCAGGAAGGCCTCCATCTTGGCTTGTTTTTACCCCTGTTTTTGCTGCATGAGAACTGCCTCCCACAACCCTGAGGATGCCCCAGGGACCTTGCCCATGGGCAACTATCTAATCCCATTCCAAACCCCTTTGGGCCCTCCAAGAAAGACCCTGACCCAGGCTGAAGGCTCTTAACAGACAGCACCTACGAGGTAAGAAAGAATAAAAGGAGGGGTGTCAGCTCTGTTCAAACTGAGCACCCCTGCCAGCTGGGCTCCTCACCAACAGGGTGCTGGTAATCCAGAGCAGCCTGGTGAGAACTTCTTTCTTCGATGAATACCGGTTTAGTGGGAACTTCATGATCTGCTCCCAAGACAGGGACCCAGGTGTGGGTTACGTCTGAGATCTTGCCCATCTTGAATGGAGAATTCTCAGACAGAGCACACAGCCCAGGAAAGACCCATGATCCTGTCCTGCTCTGCTTTCTGTCACTTCCACCTGATCTAGAGCTGAAGTGGGAATAGGAGGGCCCATTCTGAGCTGGGGAATTGACCCAGATGTGGGAGAAAAGGAGAGACCCAGGACTTGTAGTTGTCTGGGGGCTCAGGAATGGACATTATAATCCATCTAACCTATGACTTGAGTGAGGATTTAGGGCTCTCAAAACCTCTAGGAGGCCACAAGTCTTTCCCCTCTCCTCCATCATTCCTAGCCAGATCTCCCTGTATAGGGAATACAGGAGGTTCCCAAATACTTGTATATCCCCAGAGAGGCTACTGGGATCTAACCTGGTGCTCAACATTTTCCAAGAAGCATCCTCTGCTACCCCACTCACTTACATAAGGCAAGAGCCAACTGAACTCCAGATTGTTGACACCTAGAAGATAGGGTACAGGTGAAACCTGCCCCTGGGTCAGGAGCACCACAGGGTCATCTGGGAACACCACACCGTCCACCACAGGGCTCAGGAACCATATAATCTGCAAAGCCAGGGTGTTTCCAGCCAGTGATCTCACATGTCTTCCCAGGGTTGCTCTGACCTTGGGTGCCCAGCTCAGCAGGTCCTCCTCCAGGGGTTTCTCTAGCCTAGGCTCTTTGGGAAAAAACTGGGAATGGCCATAGTGACCTCTAGGAAGGTGGGTGTGAGAAGGGAACAGGACAGACAGAACCAGGCTACTCAGACTTATGATGCTTTCCCCAGATGTCCACATTGCTCACTCCCTCATCTCTTGAAAATCTTTGAAAAATGTCACTTCATGGACATAGGCCTGCAGTATTGTTTCATTGCCTTTTGGCTATGATCAAGTGCAATGAGGCCTACACTATCTGTTGTATTTAAAATTCTATCACTCCCACCATGCCTGACCTCCTTGCCCTCTCCACTTGTGGCCAATTAATTATTACCTTCTAAGGAGGTGAATAATTTATTAATTTATAGGGTTTATTGTCTCTCCCCACTGAACATCAGTTCCACTAAGGGAGGGATCTTGATTTCAAGAATTCCTTGAGTATCCCGAGTGCCTGGAACACCATAGGTGCTCAATAAATACTCAAGTTGCAGAAAGTGGCCTGCTTACCTCTTGAGGTTGTTTCTGGAAGTTAAAGTGGAAAAAATTCTGTGGGGGGAAATGAGGGGATCAGAGTTAAACAAATCTCCTCAATGTGCTCTTGAAATAGATTCCCTGGTGACTATAACTTGCAGGCAGCCAGAACAGGCAGCTAGAATGCTTTACCTACCATCTTCCTGGACACATGCATTATCTGGGCCCCTGATAGAGACCTTAGACACTCTATTATGATCCTTGTGCTGTTGTGGTTGCAGCCAGCCAGGTGAGCAACCTCCTGTAGAGAGATGCATGGGTGCTCAGGGATGCCCCATTCTGCCCAATTACCAAGCCCTGAGGGAAGAGAGATACCCACCTTGGCCACCTTCAATGGGTCACGAGTGATGAAGACTTTGAATAGCACAGTGCCACTCTGGGAAATGGCCCGATGAAAGAGACCCTGGGCTAGGGGTGACAACATCTGTAGGGGTGAGGAGCAGGGCATCCATGAGTAGCACAAGTAAGGCCACTAAGGCTGTTTGGGGTGCATATCTGGCCATTGCTGAGTAGCCCAAAAGGGCTCAAGGAGGACAAGCAGCTGAGATGGAGCCAGGAATCCTGGGCTGGAGTCACAGACCTAAAGCCAATGCCTTCCTGCCTCTGGTTTGTGCAGAAGGAATCCGAGATTGCGGGAAAGGATCTGCTAGTGTAGGTAAAGAGTCTTTCTCTGCTATAGGATTAGAAATGAGGGTAAAGGAGAGACCCTATGGTTCCTACAGTCCCAGTTACCTGTGCTGATAGCTCTTAGTGTCTTTCCATTGCCCCAGTCTGGAGAACAACCACATTTATGGCTTCCTATCCTGTCCTCAGAATTCATATGCCCCACACCTGCTGCATCCAAACTCCAGCTGACTGTCATCACACCCACACTATCCATACAGCAATAGGGACCTTCCCTATTTCCTCTACTTATCCCCAAGTCTTATTTAAGTCCTGTCTATGTGACAGTGTGCCTCACTCTGCCACCACCCTTTACTCTCCATCCTTCCTGCCCACCTCCATTATATCGTTGGTCTTCCAAGTGTTTTCCCACGTCTTTCTAATTCAGTCCCATACAGCAGACTGAGCTGCCTCTAAATCCACATCTAAATCCAATTCTGTCCCTGCTCTCCAGTGTACTTTGCATAAAGTTGCTTCATTTCTCTAGGCCTCAGTTTCTTTATATGTGGAATAAGGACAACAATACTTTTCTTTTGGAACTATTAATGGACTCAAATGAAGGAATATATATAAGCTGCTTAGGAGAGTCCCTGGCACACAGAAAGTGCTCAGGTGTTTGAGTATTATTATTATAGTGGTGACCTGCAAGGCCCTACATGATCCCTGCTCATTTCACAGAATTGTGTGCTTCCAGGCACACCCCAGAGTCAGGGTCAAAGTTGGTTCTCCAACCCAGGCCCTAACTTCCAGGCCTGGTTTGTGACTCTAGCTCTGCTCAGAGGGCAGATAGTGGGCTCTGTTCAGGGAATACAGTGCTGGGAGAAAGTAGGTAGGCAGGAAGTGCTGGGTATCAGCACTGGATTCACTGAGAGTCTCAAGTCTCAACATTCCCTTCTGTGGGACTTGGTTTTGTCATCAGTGCTATCCCTGAACAGAGCAGATACCCTTTGATAAGAGGGGTGGTACCTTTGACAAGAGTGGTATCTTTGGAAGCAGTGAAGGCAGATCTGGAAACAGGCATGTTCATGTACATGCAGATCTCTGCACGTGCCAGTGGAAGTCACAATTATGGAACCTGGGAGCCTGTGTTTGTGCTGGCCCATTAGGACATCATGCTCACCAGTCCTGAAATGCACATGGCCCCCGACGACTGCCCGAACAAGGTCACGCTGTCTGGGTCTCCACCAAAGGCCTCAATGTTCTCCTGAACCCAGCGTAGAGCCTCGATTTGATCCAGCAGCGCCCAGTTGCCTCGGGCCTCGTTGTCACTGGTGCTGGGCCCCCAGGGGTTCAAGATCAGGGACCCAAATTTCGAAGGTCAGGATGCAGAGGGCTTCCACCTGAACCCCACCCTGCTTTCTTTCCCCACTGAGACCTAATTCTGCAACCACACCTGCTTCCATAGAGGAAGGATCACCCCTTTGAGACAGTATGGAGTTATGCCCCTTTCAGCAAATATTAGGCACTACCCTCACCACCATCTTCGGTGGTCCCACCCACAGGCCATGCCCTTCCCCTTCCACTAGTCTCTGCCTTCTCTGCCTGGAGCAGCTCACCTTAGGAAGCCCAGGATGCCCAGCCTGTGCTGCAGAAACACCAGCACCACTTTCTCACGGGCTGCTAATTGAGAGCCCTCGTAAGTGGAAGCCGAGCCAACAAGGAAGGCGCCTCCTGGGAACCAGACCATCACCTGGGCGAGGAAGGCCAGGGCCTGAGCCGGGTATCAGCACTGGATTCACTGAGTGTCTCAAGTCTCAACATTGCCTTCTGTGGGACTTGGTTTTGTCCCACAAAACAAGTCAGAGTGGGACCGTGGGTAACAAAGTGGGATTGTGGGTAGCAGAGTGGGACCGTGGGTAGCAGAGTGCTCACCGGCCGCAGAGGGTCCCCATGTGCGTGAACCGGCGCGTAAATGTTCAGGTACAGGCAATCCTCACTGAAGCGCAGCCACTTGTATTGTTTCCCCGTGTTTAAGTACATGGAAGTTATCTGTCCCCAGGACTCCTGAAGGCACCTGCGGGTACAATGTTTCCAACCAGTGTCTGCAGTGAGGGGATAGAACCAAAACAAGAATCCAGGCAACTACTGTGTGTGTGTGTGTGTGTGTGTGTGTGTGTGTCTGTGTCTGCGTGTGTCCCTGGAGGCCTCCACTAGTCTTGGGGTACAGGCCTGGGAGATAGGTGGGTCACTCCAGGGCCCATCCTTCTCCATTGATCTTGGGATGGAAGTGACTCCTTGCTCCTGCTGGAGATTGCTGGTGTTGTGGAGAGAGAAACTTGGTGTCTGTTTTTCAACCCCCACTCCCCCTCAGTTTCCCATCTGCATCCCAAACAGTTTCAGAATATACCCTATTCCCTCCATCCCCTGGAAGTTGCATTGGCGAGGCTATCAAATCTCTGGTCTGGACACTGCCCCAGTCTCTTATGCTTTTCCACCTTGTCCTCTACACTCTAGCCAGAAAGGTTGACAAAATCCACAAGTCTGACCATGTCACTTCCCTTCTTCAAACTTCCCTGGCTACCCACTGCCCTCAGATGAAGTTTGAGCAAACTGACCCTGGCCCTCCTTCCCACTCAGTCACCTCCTTCTCAGCCAACCTTGGCTCCAGATACATATGGCCACTTGCCTGCCTCCCAGCTTCAAGCCCTGGTGCCTCTCCCCCCTCAGCCAAGTGTCTCCTGCCCTGCCCACCAAACCTCTAATCATGTTTATGGCCAGCTCTTGAACCAGCCCTGTGGTACTTGTTGGAGTTATTTCCATTGGTTGTTTTTCTCCCCAAGTGACCAAGTACTCTCTGAGGGCAGGGACAGTAGTGGATTTATCTGAGTTCTGACACCCAGCCCAATGTCCTGCATTGTGTGGCTATTTGTAGAGTGTGGACGTCTGGCTGCTTCAACTTTTCTGCCTTCTGGTCAAACCCTAGGGTTTCTATTCTTGTTAGGGTGGAGCTGGACCTATTTGATTGAGTACAGGAAACCCAGTCTGCCTACTCCTTCTCTTCCTCCTATCCTGTCCCTAGAGCATTGCTGTCCCCTTTCATCTGTCCTTCCAAACAATACTTTCACCTGGCTTATCTAAACCTATCATTCCCATTCACCTTCCCCAGCAACTATTTTAGCTTCCCCACCGCCCCCCCCCCAGGTTGAATTTTTCAATGGTTTCTCCCTTGACCCCAGCCCCACTCAGATTCTCTAAAGTCCTCAGCAGGTAACATATCTCTATCACTTTTGAATGTCTTTGCTCTTGCTTGCTTGACTCCTCAGGTAGCAGCTAATGTTGGTGTCCAACGACCACACCCAGCCTCTCACCAGGAAAGTTGGGGCTTTCTAGCCAAGAACTGGGTTAGGAACAGCAGAGGCTTCTGTTCCCATCCTACTACCAAAGCTACTCCCAACATGGTCACCAAAGACCTCTATCTTGCTAAATGCCTGCTGTTGTCTTACTGGGCCTGGTAGCCTTCAGTGTGGTTGACCATGCTCCCCCCGCCACATTCTTTAACAGTGTTTCGTCTTTGTAATACCTCACTCCCCTGATTTTCCTGCTACCTCCTTGGTGGTTCCTCATCTTTTCCCAGGTCTCAGCATAAGAGTGCCTAGGCCTCAACCCTCAGTTCTCTCTCTCTCTCTCTCTCTCTCTCTCTCTCTCTCTCTTTTTTTCTGACTGTTCTTTACCAAATTGTCCTCATCTAGGCCCAAGGCTTTACTCTATTGAAACACTCCTGCCATTTTCATGCTGATGATCAGTTTGCCTCTGGCCCCCTTCATCCAACCACCTATTCCATATTTCCACATGGACATCTATCTGCATGCCAGACTTAACGTGTCCCAAATGAACTTGTGTTTTCCCACTCCTGCTCTTGCCCCACTCTTCCCCATTTGGGGAAATGGTACTCCTATTCCCTTGGCTGCTCTGGCTAGAAACTAGTTATTATCCATGGCTTCTCTTCTTTCCTTGTGAGTCATAACCAATTTTCTGGTAAATCCCATCAATTTTACCTTTAAAATGAATGTGGAATCTAACCATTTTCTATCACCTTGGCTGTAACTACACTGGTAGAAACCCCTATGTCTGCAACAGCCTCCTAGAGAGGCTACTCTTCCTTAACCCCCACCCTACAGGTTGTTTCTAAGCAATCCACAGACTCTTTCATTTGACACTCTGTTTCAAACAGCCCTTGTTCAAACAGCTTATGGCCAGTGTTACAACAATGGATGCCTAGATATCTAGGCAATAGACACCCTAATCTCTAAGCCCCAATCCTCAGGATTCTAGCAATGGTCATTCCATGTTCTGTCCCCTGATGCTCAGGGCTCCAAATAATAGTCTCAGAATGTTTATTAGAACATGTTTGTGAACATTGTTAGAATGCCAATGTTCACACTTTGACAGCCAGTGTTGACACAACTAATATCCCAGTATTCTAGTAATAGTGATAATGTTTTTGTTTTGCTGTGCTGGGAATGGAACCCAGGGCCTCTTGCATGATACAACCTCTCTCTGCCCTACATTGGTTGGTTGGTCCTGTTCTAGCAGTGGAACCTCTTCTTAACAACTGGTCACCCAGGATGGGATTTGTAGCTTTTTTATAGTAACTGACATCCAAGTTCTCATAACAGACATTTTTCTAAACTTGTGCTTTGACCAGCTGATGCTGAACATTGTTTATGAATGCCATAGAATATTCTGGGCAATAGATTTCTCCATGCTCTGAATAAACAATAAACAATAAATACACTTGTTCTGAATAAACTACCAAGTCCATTGCTTCAAAGGGCAGTTATTGTTCCAATCTTGCTTTGTGACTCCTCAGGCCTTGAGCCCTGCAGGAGGTGGCCACAAGACCCAGGGACTGAAATTGAGCCTGTGCATTCCCCATCTTGAAGCTCCCTCTGCAGGCAAGGACTGGTAGTGCCATGTGGGTTTGTCTTGGATATCAAGCTCCAGGGGAGAGAACTCAGGGTTGTGCTGTGACTGAGCACACAGCTCCTCAGACATGTTTAGAAAACCTAGCTTCCCAGCAGGCCCTAGGATACACTGAGGGACCACCTCCCCCTTGCCTGGAGCTCTCCTGTGAGAAACCTAGAATAGCATTATCAGTGCCTTAAATCCCATTTGGACCTGTCAACATATTATACAGGTTTGGAAACTGAGGCCTAGAATGGGCCCAGGCCTGCCTGTGGTCTCAGTGAATTGTTCAAAGCCTGACCCACCACCCTCCTCAGGCTCTGCCCACCTCCCAGCTGACAGTCCTTGGGCTTACGCAGGTGGGTAGTTAGTGGCATCTTTGATTCCTTTCCAGGGCTTCGGGGGCTGTGGAGGAGCAAACCTACGGGAACCCACAGGAGGTCTGGAGAAGGGGACTCCGAGGAAGACATGGAGGGGCGTCTTCCCCACAAGTATCTGCTTTCCTTGGAGGGTCCCATATTTGGTGACTACTAGAGGCTTCTTGGTGTACAAGGCACCTGGGAAGAGAAGGGAGAAGGGTCATCCCAGCTTGGTCACTCTCAACCACAGATAGAACTCTGGCCCCTCTGCCATGGGAACCAGCTACTGCCTTTCATTTCAATAAAAAAGTCTGAAGCATTTTTTTTTCTTTTTGGTACTGAGGATTGAATCCGGGGGTGCTCTACCACTGAGCCAAATCCCTAGCCCCCACTTTCCCTTCTTTTCCTTTCCCTTTCTGTGTCCTCCCCTTCCCCCTCTCTGTCTCTCTCTGTCTCTCTGTCTCTGTCTCTGTCTGTCTCTCTCTCTCTCTTGTTTCTTTACTTCCTCCCCACTTTCTTTCTTTGACAGGGTCTTGCTAAGCTGTTGAGTCTGGCCTTGAATTTGCAATCCTTCTACTTTAGCCTCCTGAATTGCTGGGATTATAGTGATGTATTACTGCACCCAGCTAAGCTTGAAGCTATTCATAACAATTGTGTCAATGTTCACTTTCTTGTACTTCTCTCAGCATTTTTTTCTCTCATTTAAAATTTCAAAGTCATGTTGGTAGTTACATAAAATTTCATGTTTTTTTATATGTCTATTTCTCTTTGAATCATTTGATGTCAATAAATGTCATTTACTTTAATTTCTGCTTATCTGCTATTAATATGGCAACATCTCTCTTTTTTAAAATATTTATTTTTTAGTTGTAGTTGTCAATACCTTTATTTTATTTACTTTTATGTGGTGCTGAGGATCGAACCCAGGGCCTCGCACATGCCAGGTGAGTGCTCTACCACTGAGCCATAATCCCAGCCACGGCAATGTCTCTTTTTTTGTTATTAATATTTGCCCGTCTTGTTTCAGGGAAAAAAATATATATATGCATATACACACACACATATACACACACAAAAACATACATATTTTCACTCATATGGAACCTTGAATCAATACTCATGTGTATGTCCAAATTTGTGCATACTAGGTATACAGGAGCACAGCTCATTCACAAAGAAACATGCAGAAATTCAATACAGCAGGTTTAGAGCAGAGCCCTGATGTGAGACACTTTTCATGACTTTGGACAAGTTACACATACTTTCGAGCTTCCATTACAACATCTGTATGCACATATGCACACAGGTATTCAAGTATAGTTATACATAGGTTGCAATGTATCCAATCCACAACATACATACATATAACACATGCGCACGCGCGCGTGCACACACACACACACACACACACACACACACAAGCATGCTGGTACCATAGCCAGCTTTTGGAATAGATAGGAGAGAGACCAAGTTGAATCCAACTCTCTTTCTGCCTTTGGGTACTTTCCTCTTTTCTAATCTCTCATCCTGCCCCATTCCTACTGCCAAGGGTTGGTTAGGCCTCACATCCCTTATTCTGCAAATCTGATGTAAGTAATTACTAAACCTTGTGGTGTGTCAGAATCACGTGGGGATTGTTGCAAAAATACAGATTCCTAGGCCATGCCCCACACTCTCTGAATGAGAATCTCAGGATTGCATCAGGAAATTAGATTTGCAAATATCTCCAGGAAATCTTGTTGCAATTGATTTTTGGATTGGTGTGATAGAGCACACTCTCACACTCCCAGCTGCAGGTGGCCAAAAAATTCTTCCCTGCCCACGTCTCGAGATCTCCCCATTTCTGATCTTACATAAGCCATATCTGGACACAAGGGAGTGACTGTAATGGTGGCACTTTAGACATGGAGGCAGGTCAGCAGGGCAAGGGCCCATCTTACCTCTTCTCTATGTGTGCCGCCATTTACAGTTTCCAACACTCTTTCAAATACGCTTCTCATTGGCCCTGGAAGAGCCTGGGGAGGTCTGAAAGCCCTGAAAAGGACAGTGACCAGTCTGTGGACTTGTGGGTCAGAGCCAGGAGGTCAGTTTTTGTCATATGACCTGGATTTTCCCTGAATTCAGGGGCCACTCATGATGGAATAGCTAATAACTATGCTTTATGGATCCCTTCCTATAGCCCAACACTATATATCTCACCTCATTTCCCCCCAAAGCTTTCATAGGGCAAATTGTACTAAGCAGTTGCTGAAATGGAGCAACTCGCCCAAGGTCACATAGAAAGATTTCACATCAGAGCTGTTCTCTAACCTGTGGTGTTTGTCCACTTCCTACCCCCTAACCATGGGGCTGAGTACTCTAACCTCCAAATAAGAGCTTTCACGGAGTGGCCCTGATCCCAGCTCTGCTACTCAGAGGTGACATGGAAGCACTTATGAAAACACTATCTACCTTATTGGAAGTCATGAATTGTGCTAACCAACACCTGGAGTTTCATCTGCCAGCTGAGAAATGAAAAAACGATGGCACCTAATTCTGGTGAAGATACAGAGAAAAGGACATTCACCTACACTGTTTGTTGGTGAAGAATAAATTGATACAATGCATTGGGAAAATAATTTGGTAAAATATATAAAAACTTCACATACTTTTAGTCAGTAATTTCATTTTTGGACCCCTGTGCTTTGAAAATAGTCAGAAATATTAAAACAGAGACTGTTCTGTTCCCCACTCCTACCATACTGGGGGTTGAATCCAGGAGCTTTCTACCTATAAGCTTCATCTTCTGTCCTCCTCCCTTTTTAAAATTTACTTTGAGAAGAAGTTCTCACTAAATTGCCCAGGCTGACTTTGAACTTGAGATCCTCCTACCTCAGTCTCATAAGTAGCTGGGATTACAGGCTGCTTTACCATACCTGCATAACAAAGACTGCTCTGAACCCAGTGGACAATGGAAGGATCATTTATATCTGGGGATGAAGTAAAGTAAATATAACTGTAAACTCAAGGTATAAACTACCTTCTGAATTTTTTTTTTTTTTTTGGTGTTGCTGGGAATTGACTCAAGGGACACTCTACCACTGAGCTACACGTCTGTCCTTTTTATTTTTTGTTTTGAGACAGGGTCTCTCTAAGTCATCCGGAATAGCCTTGAACTTTCAATCCTTTTGCCTCAGCTTCCTGAGAAGCTTGGATTATGGGCATGTGCCACCATGTCTAGCTCAATAAGATTTTAAGTGAAAAAACAAAACAAAACAAAACAAAAGGGCAGCATATAAAATATACATGCCAATATCACAGCTATGTTAGAAATGTGCAACAAAAAGGCAAAAGAAAAGGCAGCAAAACGCTTAAAGCAGTTTTAGCAAAGTTTCCCTCAAATTAAAAAATATACATTTATATAGACAAAACTAATTTATGACAGAAGTCAAACTGTTGTTCACTTTGAAGGTATTGATTGGGAATGGGTACGTGGGATGTTGGGAATGTTCTAGATCTTGATCTGGATGGTGGTTATTTTATATGTAATATAATATTGTATAATTAAGATATGTGCACCTTGCTGTATATGTCTCATACCTAAATAAAGTTACCTAATATACCTAAATGCGCTATATTTTTTTACAGAGTAAAAAGCACAAGTAATTTTAAACAGAAAGACACTGGGGAGAATTGAGCAGGTCCATGTAGGGGAGAGGGAGGGAGAAGCAGGCCTCCTGCTTAGAAGAAGGAAGTAGGAAGGAGGGAAGGAGGGAAAGAAGGAAGGCCCTTCACTTGTCCAGGGGTAGGGAGGTGGCGGGGGAGGCAGGAGATGCCCTTCTCATTTTGTAGAGCAGTCTTAGGGCTCAGAGAAGCCAAAGGACTTGTTTAGACTTTCAACTGGTGGGTGCGTGGATTAGTGCCCTGAAACTCCGCCCTCCATCTGCTTAGACCTTGTCTAAGTGCCCCCGCCCCACTGTCCAGGAAAGGTTGAGCTGGGACCTGTCCTGGCGGACACTCTCAGGAAGGGTTGAGGGTCTTACCTAGGGCTGTCTGTACCACCAGGCACAGGGTGAGACTCAAACCCAGAATCCACCTCATGCTCCTGCCAGCTCCTGCCTCGGGCTGAAGAGATGGTAGGATAACAGCTGTGACTGCAGACTGCCAACGCCAGGAAGTCCCACTTATATCTTCCCTCAGTCCCCATCTGCAAGTCCTGGGAAGGGAGGAGTTATGAGCAACTTCTGACCAGCCCACAGAATTATCTCTTCCTTGGGGTGACAGGTCACATTAGACGGTCTTGGCTCTTCAATAAACTGACCTACCTGCAATCCTTGTCCAGTTTGCTTATCTGTGCAAAGGCTTAAAGTTGGGCTAGTGTGAGCTAAACTTTGAGCACACAGTAGATTCTAAGATTGGAGCAGAATACCTGATCACTTGGCCCCTCAGCTTCCATGTTTCCTCTCTGAATTTAAGGGCCTCCCTGCTCCCTTCTCCTTTGTTCAGGTACTCCCCTGCCCTGACTCTCTTTTCAAACCTAGAATGGCCAAGGGGCCTGGGAATAATGAACATGTTTCTCGGACCATTTTCTAGAAAATCTCATGTGTTGATGAGGCTAGGAGACTTCATATCCACTGGGTC
This sequence comes from Spermophilus citellus, assembly GCF_964194105.1. Lineage (NCBI taxonomy): Eukaryota > Metazoa > Chordata > Mammalia > Rodentia > Sciuridae > Spermophilus > Spermophilus citellus. The sequence goes on along the minus strand of NC_138200.1, from coordinate 51,811,578 downwards.
CTGTCCTGGGATGTCTTAGTTTGGAACATCAGTGTGTTCTCTTTATTATACCCTCACTGTTGGTGAGCAGGTGTCTTCTTCTGATGGCGAGTGTGCCAATGATTGACCTCTCGTAAAGTTGTTGAACAGTATGCAGCAAGAGCCCTGCAACTGTATGTATCCTTTGACCGAGAAATTTGGTCTGTGAGACTGTCCAAAATACACAAAAAATTGTGTTTACACAATGAGTGTCTTAAAGTCTTGTTGACAGCAGTCTTACTCCAACACATCTGGAGGGTATAGGTGAAGAAGAGGTGTTACAGCTACAGGATATAACATGACACAGAGCTGGTAATAACATGCTCCACAAATTTTCACAGTAGCAGCCAGCTTGATGTGGTGGTTCTGAGCCAGACTGCTTGAGTTTGAATCCCAGTGCTCTCACTTACTTAGCTGTGGGAACCAATCACTCAACTTCTCTGAATCTGTTTTCCTCAACTGCAAAATTAGCATAAGAATAGTATTGATCTCCCAGGCTTGTAATGAGAGTTCAGTGGGTATACGAAAATAAATCACTTTAAACTTCTGTGAGGTCTATTGCCTTAGTTGTTGTCGATTGTACAGTTGTCCCTTAATGTCCCTGAGGGATGGGTTCAGGACCTCTGAGGATAGTAGAACATCCAAGGATGTTCCAGTTTTATATAATATGGTGTAGTATTTGCATAAAACCTATGCACATACTCCAACATACTTTAAATCCTCCCAATATACTTTAAATCATGGCTAGATCAGCTATAATATCTAATACAATGCAAATGCTATGCAAATAGTTGTCAGATTGTATTGTTTAGGGAGTAATGACAAGAAAAAAGTATGGACCTGTGTAGTACAGACATAATTTTTTAAAGAATATTTTTAATGTACCTTCGGTTGATTCTCTGGATTTGGAACTGGAGGATATGGAGGGCCATGAGAAAAAGCTGATGTTGTTCAATAATCTGAAAAAAGTAGAATCTGAAATTGTGTGTTGGATAGGACCAGCTTAGCCATGGAAAGTACTTACCGAAATATTTCAGAGATGTCTAAAAACAATAGACAAGCAGAACTGATGCCAAAATGGAATCTGTGGTTGGCCTATTGTTGATGGGACAACAGTGACCTTGATATTCTTTTATTCTTGAAAAAAAATTATTTCTGTATTTGAAAAATTTTCATTAATGAACACGGGTGGGGAGGTTCGCAGTCAGGGTGGGAGGTAAAGAGGTAGAAATGAGAGGATAGGGAGGGTAGGCCCAGGCAATTAGGGCCAACCAGTAGCTCCATCTGGCCTGGACCACATCCTACTCTGTTGACTACTTTCCTCTCTTGACTGCCTCATTCTGCCGGGTTCCCTGTGGGCTGTGGCCACATTACTAGGAGTATGGAACTCAGGCTACAGGAGGTGAGCGGGTTTCTTTCTTCTGTTGCCTAGGCTCTCAACAAAGTTAGCTTAGCTGTATGCACCAAGCCTCATGAAGAATGTGACTCAAAGCACAGGACAAACAATGGAGTGGACAGGGGAAGGGAGAAGTGGAGAAGGCAGACAAGATTGTGAGTCCACCTGCCAGGCCTGGGGGCCAGTCACACAATGACTCCCCGTCCCAGCTGTGCAGTTTCTTGGCCGGTTCTGTGTGGGCCTCAACAACCAATAGTCAACAGCTGCCTCCACTCCTGACACCTTTCCCCACAGAGGTAGTGACCTTTCACCTGGCCCATATGGGAAATACTTCTGATAGGCTGGATACCTTGATGGTGTTCAGGTGTCCCCCATGCAATATTATCTTAGGTGTAAGAATCAGCTCTCAGAAGAAAGCCAGGATATTACTTCCCTGAATCTCTGGGTAAAAGTTTCCTCCGATAGAGGGAAAATAGCCCCAGATGTGGAATGGGGATTAACTTCCGAGTGGGACAGGTCAACTAGTTGACAAGTCAACTAGTTGCTCACCATCCACGTATCACAGAGTACATTTCTAGGCTTCAGTGGTCCCATCTGTAAAATGGAGCCAGCAATGGCTAATTCTGAGGGTTGCTGTGGGGATTAGATAAGTGGCCGGTAAGTACAGTGGACAGGACTACAGGGCTTTCTGCATGTCCTAGACATTGATGTCCCCCTAGTCCCCTAGGTTTGTAGCTATTTTCCTGTTTAAAGAGAAAAGTTGTAGTACAAAAGACAGTGTAAGTGTGTTTTTTCCCTTTTATATTCTTAACTGATTCAAAAAGCAATTGTACCAAATAATGTGCATGTAGTACACTATTGGGCCTACATCATACAGAAATATATTTGCCACTAACTACACCAAAGAAATGGGTGGGGGCAAAGCTGTTTTGTTCCTGCTGTTTCCGCTCTCTGAAATGCCCTTCCCTACATTGTCAAACAGGTGAATTTTTAGTTATCCTCCAAAACCAAGTTTGTCACTTTCCAGGGTGCCCTTCTGGATGCATATCCCTACAGGACAGAGCCAGACCCCTGCAGCTTCTTGCATGAGACCAACTTACCCATCCTTATTATGTAAATAGGGAATCTAAGTCCTCTGTGAGAGAAGGGACCTGCCTAAACTCATGGAGAGCCCCAGCCCAGAGCCTGGCTCCCAGCAACTCCCACATGGGGATTAGCCCACAGCCTGGAAGTGCCCGGGCTTAAGGGTACAGAGAGGCTCAGATCTGAGCCTGCCCTTGTGGAGCATCTGGTCCAACTGGGAGATAACCAAGGAATTTCTACCACATGTCTGTATTTTTCAGGAGATCTCAGCACGGAGCAGTCCCAATCCTCGCTTCAGAAGTCCCACGTACCTTCAAGTCCCTCCTACTCTGCAGCCAATGCTGTCTGTTTCCCAGAACTCTGACCTGGCACTTTTCAAATGCCCCCCCAGGCTCAGGCAGAGACCTAGGTGTACCTCAAGCTAGCCACATGAAGGCCAGACCACAGCCCTGTACACTGGAGATTCTGGGGATTGAGGCATGCATGAGGATCTGGAAATCTGGGAGGGGCCAGGTCCTAGCCATCTTATAAGGGTCACAGTGAAACAAAGTCTGATAGGGACTTTCCCTAGTCACACTGCTTCCAGCCCTTGGGACAGCAACTCCTAGCAACTCTTTCCCTGGTGGATGGTTCTGACAAAGGCTGGGCTCTAGCCCTCGGGGAATAGGCCAGGGGTGATGGAACTCGGGCCACCTAGTCAGCCCTGTTGCTCTGAAATCCCTGGATCTGGTCTATTCTTTTCTTTCTTTCTTTCTTTCTTTCTTTCTTTCTTTCTTTCTTTCTTTCTTTCTTTCTTTCTTTCTTTCTTTCTTTCTATGGGTACCTGGGATTGAACTCGGGGGCACTCAACCACTGACCACATCCCCAGCCCTTCTTATACATTTTTTTTTTTTTTAAAGATTTAGAGACAGAGTCTCACTGAGTTGCTTAGTGTCTCACTGTTGCTGAGGCCGGCTTCGAACTCATGATTCTCCTGCCTCAGCCTCCCAAGCTGCTGGGATTATAGGCGTGTGCCACTGCATCCAGTGGGTCTGGTCTATTCTGAGAGTTGCCTGGTCTCCTCTGAGGCCCTGGAGGCCCTTTGTCTTCCATTGTGCTCACCTCTTCCAAGTGGAACTATGGTCAGCTCAGAGTGTTATAGTCCTTGAAGCCTCAAATGGTGCTGGGGGTGGCATGGGACCTGGAGATCAGGATGAAGGGCACCTGGATGCTCCTTGGGGAGGGAGGCTCAACTTAGCCCTTCACTCCGCAGCACCTTCCACATCTGCACACCCAGTTAGTGGGGTTGAGGCCATGAAGTCAGCTCGGGGTTGTCCTTGTGCACACTGGCCAACCCCAGGGTCTTGGTGAGAGAAGTCTGTGGCAAGTCTGTGGGCTGAGCAGCTGTAGTCTGAGGCCATTGCCTTACAATGCCATCCCCCACCCTCAACTAGGCCTTCCTTGCTGGCCTTGCTACTAATTAGAATCACAAACTCCAAGACTCCAACTCCAGCATCAGGAAAGCTTACTCTAGACAGGAGGACAAATTCTGGAAGGGGAAAGACTTGCCATTTGGAGGTCAACAAACATGAGCATGAGGTCTGCCTCTTCAAGGTCTTGGGCAAAAGGACTTCCCCTCTCCCGAGTCTCAGTTTTTTAATCTGTAAGGAGGACTGCCCAGAGGCCTGAACTAGGGGATGGATGTGTGTAAGCTTGGGCTCAGAGAACAGCTTAGCCGGTCTTCTGGTGGCTGGACCCCACCTCATTCCTACTGCCAACTATTGCCTTGTGCCCTAAGGCCCTGGTCAAGGCCCTTGGAAACATGGAGGTTCAGCTGAGGGACGGTAGGGAGGGGCAACCCCAACCCGAGGATATGCTCTAGTGGGCATTAATGCCCCCAGGCATGAGAGACCTGGAGCTAATCAGAGCGAGGTTTGAGGTCCAGGGCAGGGAGAGGGGGAGAGGTGGGACTGGGTGCTGCTATTTCCAGGCAGCAGAGATGGCATCTTCTAACAAGTTTCTGTCATTGCAACCGCCTTCCCAGAGCCTGGGCAGGCTAGGCTGGGAACCTGTATGCAGGTGGGAGGTGGCAAGTCCAACGTGGCTGGCTACAGGCAGAGTGGGGAGGGACTTAGACCACGGCTGTCCTGAGACCCCCAGGAAGGGTCAGGGGCTCCCATAGAGCACTCAGCCTGCCATTCAGGATGCCATAGGGCTGTACCTGATGACTCTTCTGGACAGCCACAAGTCCAAAAGTTATTTTTAGGTGGAAGAGGCCCAGATGAAAGTAACACCCTAACATCCTTGCATTCTTTCACCTTTTGTGGTAGTTGACGTTGCCATATGATTTTTTTTTTCCCCAGTGCAATTGGAGTCTGTGCCCATACCTAAACCAGGGAGCATTTGTTGAGCATTTTCTGGGTGTCAGACACCATGCTAGATACTTTATGTTCAATGTTTCTTCAAATGCTCACAGCAGACGTGTGAAGGGAATCAATATCGTCCCCATTCTACAGATGGGAGCACTGAGTAACAGAGAGGATAAAGAACGTTTCCAAATGTTCACGTCCAGTAAGTGGTCAAACTGGATTGGAACTCTATCAGTGAGCATGTATATATGAGACTGCTGATGGGCGGTACTAAGCTTGTCCTTGGGTTTGTATAGGCTTGTGCACATTCACTGTGAACCTCTGCTTGGCCCACGTCCCTGTTTGTGTTCATGTGAGTGCTCCTGGTGCTGCAACGCCCCCTGGTGCTCAACCATCATATGGCCCTTCCTATGGCCCTGCCACATGGAGGCATTCTGGGTCCTCCAGTCCATGCCCTGCAGGACCATGTCTGTCTAACTCTGTGACTTTCTCCCCTCAGTTATGTGTGGCTGCTGGGTCCTTGGGTCAGAACATCAGTTGGTCAAGGATACTCTGAAAGGCAGGAGAGGGGCAGTAGGTGAGCTTCAGGGACAGTGACCCAGAGAAGAGAGAATAGAGAGACAAGAGGATTGGAGTCCCCAGAGCATCAGCTTTGTAGGGGTGCTTTTCCCAGATGCTGGGGTGGTGCCAGCCAATCCCCTCTCTCCCTGTGTGCAGTCAGGGTCTAAGTGTTCACTGGCTGATTCACACACGTAGAGGCCTGCTGGTGACGGTGACATGGAAGCTGACGAGGTTTCTCCACGGCTGCCATTCAGCCTGTACCTTCAGGCCTGGAGGATGACGACTCTGCACAAAATCAGATCCTTGGTTCCCAGTGCCGCTTCTGTTGACTTTCATGGAGGTTGACCCTGGGAAGTCTTCCTCCTCTTACCTTCGTGACCCATCAGTCACTAAGACTGTCTGAAGACTCAAAGTCAAGAGGCCACCAGTGCCTCTCCATCTACCTGCAGGCCCACACTGGCCCCTTTCTTCTCTTCTTGTCCCAGCCTCTACACCCCAGCACCCTTTTCCAGATGATAAATCTGCACAAGTTGTCCCTGGTTAAAACCTTCCAGTTGCTCTCAAGCCCACATCCCCATCACAGCCTACGAGCCCCTTGCAGTCTGATCTTTGATTATCTTTCCACCTATTCAGAGCTACATTCCCTCAGCACATCTTGTCCTCTGGTCCCCGGCTCCTGCTGTCCCCTCTTCCAGGCACACCTCTCCCCTGTTGTCTACTACTCTGGCCAACACATTGAGTACCCTCTGATTTTTCAGGTTTCTGCTTAGGTGTCCTTCCTTCCTCCCTGTCCCCCAAGTCTGGACTGGTCTATGCCTGTGTTTTCATAGCTTTTTGACTTCCAGAAACACGCATGGGGCCTGTTTACTGGTCAGGCTCTCTACCAGTTCATGGGGAAAACTTTTCTGGTGGAGGGGGGGTGTTGAGAACAGGAGAACTTCAATGCCATGTGAACTTGTCCTCAGGGAGACAGGAAGTCATAGGGAGCTTTTGGCAGGGGAGTGGCATGACTCAGAGCCCCACTGGCATTGTGTCTCTCCTTCCTGCCCCAAGTGGGTTTTCCCAGAACATAATAGTCCTAGTTGCAAATGCTTTTCATGTAACCATCAATGGCCAGGAACTCTGGCTGAGAAAGAGTAGGTGTGCGATTGGAACAGGTAAAATAGGGTAGTAGGGCAAGGGAAGACATTGGGAGAATATAAAAATCCAGATTTGATTTTTAAATGGTTCTGGGGATTGAACCCAGGGCTCCACACATGCCAAACACACTACCACTGAGTTACCCTCCCAGCCTCATCTTCCCCCAGGGAAGAGAGGGAAGAACCCAGGCACTAGGGCTGGGAGCTTGTATCCCAGCTCCTGAGTGTCAAGGCTGTAACTGGAGAAGACTGTGTCTAGTGAGTTTGCCTAGTTGCTCTGCTAAATTCTGTTCTGTGTTATGTAGGAGCCAAAACCAGGTGGCAGAGAGAAGGGGACTTAGCCTTAATAGAAGGCCTCTGGGGCTAAAATCTCGTCTAAGTTGGATCCCCCTGGTGTCCCAGGACTTCCATACTCCCGAAATGCTTTCGAAAACCACCCTCCTGGCCAGGGCAGATAACACCTGTGGGGGACTGACCATGGCTGTGGCCCCTGAGGGGCCTGAGTTCAAGTCCAACAACCATCATTCTCTGCCTGCCATTTACCCTCCAAATATCTCCTGGGTCCAGATCTTGCCTCATCCTGTTATGAATGACAGAGTAAGGTCAGGTTGATCCTCAATTTCAGAGACCTTCTCTGGTGGGGACAAAGACCCAGACATAGACAGTGTGAACCTAGGGCAGGCTGTGGTTTAATGAACACCTATTCAGGACCACATGGCTTGGGGAAGGCTGGAAAGTCTTCCTGGGGAAAGTGGTTCTCCAGAGAGCTTGAAGAATGTGCTGGAAATTGCCATGAAGCCAGTGGCAGGACATATTAGGGAGAAACAGGAACTTGTACGAAGGCCCAGAGGCAGGAAGTAGACTGGTGACATTTCGAAAGAGTGCTACACCAGTCTTGCAGAGGCTGATTGATGGGAGAGGCTGTTTTAAGGGACATGAGCCTGGAATAGCCTAGGTTAGATTAAAGTGTCTTGGCAGGAGCAGAAAAAGAGGCTGCCTTCCTGGAACTTTGATAACCTTTGGGTTGGTCCTAGTCTATAAGGCCCAGGCCTGCCTCAGAGCTCCTCTGAGACTTTCCTGCTCTTCTGCTGTTGGTGCCACTGTTGGATCCTCCTGGGGAGCGTCTCTGTCCAGAACTGCATTCGGGCCTCCTTTAGCTTTTGCTTGATTCGTGGCACCAGGCCAATCTCCAGGTATTGCTCCGACTTACTGAATTGGGGCCAAGCAGGTAGCCCTTTGCCATTGGGGTCCCTGGGAGACAGGAATGAATGAGAACCAAGGCCTTTTGTGCTGACCCTCTTGGGGGCAGATCTGAGTGTCTCAGTCCCTAAATCTCAGGTTCAAAGCCAGTCATGCTCATTCACTCACCCTGTTCGGGCGAAGTGGGTCCACTGGGCCATCATGGTGAGGCTCAGCTGCTTCTCTTCCTCTGTGGCCTCTGGAAAGGCTGGGGGATGGGGGAATTAGACCTGGATCAGGGTCAGAAGGGACATGGAAGGAATCCAAGGGTCTCTGCAGCTGGCTGGAGACCTCTGTCCCGACAAGCCCACTCTGGAACCTTGGAGCACAGCATCCCAGGAATTGCATGTCTGTCTGTCTGCCTGCCCGTACCTAGGAGGGAGCGCTCATCCATGAGGAAAGGACCCCCAAACATGAAGGCACTCTCAGCTCCATGGTCAGCCTTGACCCAGGCTGGTTTGATCTTCACAAAAGAACTGGGTAGATGCTGGAACTCATAGAAAAATACGGAGCCACCAGAATCTGTAGAAAAAGGGCAGGATCGGAGTTAGGTGCCCACAGCATGATCAGGGCTTGCCTTTGGCTGCACAAACTTGTGAAAACATCAATCTTAATCATAGAAATGATGAAGATAACATGATTAGCAGCAAGCATTACTGAACTACTGCTAGGTGTTGGGTCCCTGCTCCATGAGCTATAAGTGTGATCAGTTATTTAATCTTCATAACAATTTTGAATCAGATTATCCCAGTTTTACAAATGAGGAAAGCCAGGCACAGAATAGTTCAGTATCTTTCTGGAGGTCACTAAGTTAAGAACTTGGAGCTATTTTAGAACTGTGTCAGGGAATGACAGCCGGGCTTGATGGAAGCAAGATGTCTCCCAGGAGAAGCATGAAAAGAAGACAAAATTATTCATACGTTGAATTAACCCCTGAGGATTGTGAAGAGCCCTTCTGGGTGACCTTTGATGAATCACTGTACCTCTCTGAGCTTCTGTTTTCTCCTTTGCAAGGTATCCTGCCAGAGATACCTCTCACTACAGTGATGCTACATCCCAGAGAGAGAGAGAGAGAGGGCTTTGGGAGTGGCAGAAGGGTGTAAGACAAAGGGCATCAGGGTAATGTTACCTGTGATAACCAGCTCCTGGGCTCAAGTAGGGAGGTTGGGGCAGATGGTCAGGGATAGGCTTACCCTGGAGATTTCTTGAGAAATTCAAGGTGGGAATGCAGAAAAGGATGTCACCCATCAATTCCTGGAAGCTGTGGCGTCTGGCTTGTGCATCTGAGTGATTGTCTATATATTCATCTATGATGGTGAACATCATCTCAGGGGGCACATCCTGGGGCAAGAGGTCATGCTCAGGCCTGCTCAGTTCCCATAACTGTGACAGACCTTCCCAAGAAGCCCTATGTTCTCCAGCATAAGTTCCCTCAAATGCCAGAGCTCATATTCCAGGGGTCAGCCACCTGTCTCCCTGCTTCTCTGGGAGTTCTAGATGGTGTCTGGGTAGGATAAGCTCAGGTTTGGAGTCAAATCCTAGTCCTGTGGCCACTGTTTGACGGTGTGACTTTCCACAGGGTGACTGAGCCTCTCTGAAAGGCCGTCTTGGCCTGGCAGGTTTGTGAAGTTTCCAGCACAGAAGAGTAGACATGGACTTGGAGTGGTTGGGATAACTGGGAAAGTGACCAGGGCTGGGGTCTGACCCTAATTCCATCTGGCATGTAACAGCTTAGGCTCTGGGGTTAGACAGAGCTGACTCAAGATCTGTCTCTTCCCCTTATCTACCATGAGCTTCAGTTTCCTTATCTGTAAAATGGAGATAATAAAAGTCCCGACTTCACAGACGTGCTGGGATGAATGAAGGACATGGATGCCTATCCTTGTGCTCAGGATAGCACAGTCCCCAGCACACAGGATGTTCTACTTATTAAGGAGCAGTGACAGTGACGACGACGATGATGATGATGGTGATGATGATTTTCCTTTGAGAACCACATTGACTCATGTCTAAGGGGATCCTTCAGTGGAACTAAAATTCAGCAGTTGGGTCAAGGGGCTTGGTGAAGGTTGGGTATCTGTGAGGGTGAAGGGTAGGAGCTGAGACTGTGCTGGATCAGATACCTACCAGCTTCCTCCCCCTGCTTCTTGCTCACCAAATCAGTCAAGAAGCGTCTCAAGATGGCCTTCGTGTCCTCCTGGCTCATCTGTTCCATCTTATCCAGAATACCCCAGGCCTGTGGGGACAACCAAGGCCCTCTCAGTACAGCTGGACCACAGCCCTCCCCATTCCCAGCTCTGGGCAGGGCAGGAGCGTGTTCACAACCCTGTGTCCATACACTCATTATGGACAAACCCACAAGTCCAAAGACCTCAAAAGATAAACCTCAAATTGGTGTGGGGGGTAAAGGTGACTGGGAACAGTAACATCACATGCAACAGGCAGTGGTTGATGGTAGTACCACAGAAAATGAGAGAAAGTTTTTCAATATTTTTATGGAATAACATTAAGACTTCCAGGGGCTATAGCAGGAGCTACAGGCAAAGTTAAAAATGTCAGATGTTAGCCTTATGTAAGTTATAATTTAGAGCACTGAAGACTGAATCCCTGGGTTTAAGTCTCGGCTCTGCCACTTACTAGGTACACAACTCAGGACAAGGTACTTAAATTCTTTGTGCCTCAGTTTTCTAATCCGTAAACAAAGAATCATAATAACCTACTAGTGTGGTTTGGATCCAGAATGTGTTCCTGAAAGCTCATGTGTCAAAAGCATGATCCCCAAAGCAGCAAGGTTTAGGGTGAGGCTTTAAGGTAATGATTGGGTCATAAGGGCTGTGACCTCATCAGTGGATCAACCCCTTTCCTAGTTCATTGATAGCGGAATGGATTATTGGCAGGTGGGATCTAGTTGGAGGAAGTAGGTTGCCGTGGGTCCTGGGAGGGTTTATCTTTCCCCTGCCCCTCTCCTCCTGCTTCCCAGCTTCTGCTTTCCTCCTCCATGCCCTTCTGCCACGATGATCAGCTTCACCTCAGGCTCAGAGCGATGGAGCCAGCAGCTGCCTATGGACTAAGACCTCTGAAACCATCAGCCCCCCCCCCCCAAACTTCTCCTCTAAGTTGTTCTTGTCAAGTATTTTTGTCGCAGTGATAAAAAACTGACTAACACACCTGCTTCCCAGGACTGTCATGAAGACTGAGTGTGTTAGTGTACACAGTAGCCCGGACAGAGATTAAGCACTATGGAGATGTTAGTTATTAAAATTCATTTCATTGCTACTAGGCTCTTTGCTAATCTTGAAAGAATAAGAATGAAAAATTCACAGATGAGCACACAGTGTCTTCTAACCCTCAGATCAGAAGGTGATCTTATTTGGAGAAAAGGGTCTTAACAAAAATACTTAAATTAAGCTGGGTGTGATGGTGCATGCCTGTAGTCCCAGCTACTCAGGAGGCTGAGGCAGGAGGATCACAAGTTTGAGGCCAGACTTGTCAACTTGGAGAGACCCTGTCTCCAAATAAAAAATAAAAGGGGCTCAGTGGTAGAGCACCCCTGGGTTCAGTTCCCAGTGCCACAAAACAAACACCCCTCCCCCCAAAAAAGGGTAATTAAGATGATTACAGAGGTAACCATTAGGGTGGGATCTCATTGAAAATAATTGGTATCCCTGTTTACATAAAAATTTGTACACAGAGGCAGACACGTACAGAGGGAAGACTATGTAAAGACAGGGTGGACGGCAAGCCAAGGTATGACCATGGCTACCCACCCCAAGCTAGGAGAGAGGTCCTGAGTGATTCTCCTTCACAGCACTCAGAAGAACCAGGGAACCAGACTTGATGGCACTTTGATTTCAGACTTTCAACCTCTGTAACTGTAATTTTCTATCATTTAAACCATCCATATTGTGGCACTATGTTATGCAAAGATATAACAATTTTGAAAGAGAACAAAGGTGGAGAGTCTATGCTTCTCAATTTCAATAGTAAGTGAGATAGTGTAGTAATGTCATAAAGATAGACATATATATTAATGGAATAGAATTGAGAGTCCAGAAATAAATCTTTATATTTATGGTCAATTGATTTTTAAGCAGGGGTGCCAAGATAATTCAGTAGATAAAGAAGGTTTTTTAACAACATGGTATTAGGACAGTTGGAAAACCATATGCAACAAAACCTCTAAAATCATATTCAAAAATTAACTTCAAATAAGTCATAGACCTATATGTAAGAGCTAAAATTATAAAATTCTCAGGAGAAGACATAGGGCTAAATCTTTGTAATCTTGGATCAGGCAATCCATCTTTTTAGACATGCCACAAAAAGCACAAGCAACAAAATAAAAAATATATGAACTTCATAAGATAAAAAACTTGAGTGTTTCAAAGGATACTACCAAGAAGGTAAAAAGACAATGCACAGAGTGGAAGAAAACATTTGCAAATAATGTCTGATAAGGAACTTGTATCCAGAATATGTAAAAGACTCTTACAACTCGGGGCTGGGGCTGTAGCTCAGAGGCAGAGTGCTTGCCGAGCATGCGTGAGGCACTGGGTTCGATTCTTAGCACCACATAAAAATAAACAAAATAAAGAAATTCTGTCCATCTTTAGACTATATATATATATATAATATATATATATATATATATATAGAGAGAGAGAGAGAGAGAGAGAGAGAGACAGAGAGAGAGACAGAGAGAGAGACAGAGACTTACAACTCAACAACAACACCAACAAAAGACAAATAATCCAATTTTTAAAATGGGCAAAGGATTTGAATAGACATTTCTCCAGAGAAGGTATAAAAATAGCCAATAGGACTGGGGATAGAATTCAGTGGTAGAGCACTTGGCTAGCATGCATAAGGCCCTGAGTTCAATCTCTAGCACCACTAAAAAACAAAGGCCAATAAATACCTGAGAGGATACTCAAACATCTTTAGGAAAATGCACACTCTCTTCACACCCACTAGGGTGGTTGGAATAAAAATGAGAGAATCAAAACAAGCGTTGACAAGAATGTAGACAAATTAGAACCCTCATATACTGCTGGAGGAAATGGAAAATGGTGTAGTCACTTTAGAATACAGTCTTGCAGGTCTTCATATGATCAAATATGTTTGTCATATGACCCAGCAATTCCACTCCTACATATATAATCAAGAGAAATTAAAACATATGTGGGATCATGTAGATGTGGTTTGAGTGTCTCTGTCTCTCCACCCTGCCCCTCAGGTTCATGTGTAGGAAGTTCAGTCCCCAGTATGGCAATATTGGGAAAGAGTGGGCCTTTAAGAGGTGAGGCCTAGTTATTGGGAACATGGGGGCTGTGGGGAAGGATTAACATAGTTCCTATGGGACTCCTGTTGAGTTCTTGTAAAAAACCAGTTGTTATTAAAGAGCCCCTCCTCTCCTGTCTTGCATGTGATCACTCCTACCATTGTGTTGTAATCTGATATTAGTAATCCAGCCATGGGGCCATCATCAGAATCTGCACCATGTTGTTTGGACCTTCAGCCTCCAAAACTATGAGCTAAATAAACCTTCTTACAAATTACTCAGCTTCAAGTGTTTCCTTATAGTGATGGACAACATATTTGCACAAAAATTTATGAATAAATTTGTGTAGCAGAATTATGCACAATAACCAAAAGGTGGCAACAACCCAAGTGTCTATCAACTGACAAATGGATAAACAAAATGTGGTATATGGTATCCATATAATTGACTCTGCAGCCATAAAAAGGAATGAAGTACTGATACATGCTATCACATGGATGAACCTTGAAAACATCATGTTAGTGAAAGAAGTCAGACACAAAAAGCCACATATTTTATGTGTGCATTTATATGAAATGTCCTGAATAGGCATATCCATAGATTTGACAGAAAGTAGATTAGAGACAGAAAATAGATTAGTGGTTGCTAGAGGTTGAAGGAGGGGGAACGAGGAGTGACTGCTAATGGGAACTGGGCTTCTCTTTAGAGCAATGCAAATATTCTGGAATAAGATAGCAGTGACTGGGGTGGGGGTGGGAGTGGGGTTGTGGCTCAGTGGTAGAGCGCTTGCCTTGTATGCGTGAGGCCCTGGGTTCCATCTGCAATACCACATAAAATAAATAAATAAATAAATATGAAGATATTGTGTCCATCTACGATTAAAAAATATTAAAAAAGAAGATAGCAGTGACATCAACTTTGCAAATATACTAAAAACTAGACTAAATATACTAAAATACTAGACTTTATAGGAGTGAATTTTTGTGGTATATAAATGATATCTCAATAAAGCTCATATTTTTAAAATGATGATCTGTAAGTGCTGGTAAGTTTACTAGGAAACTTGTGGATTCAAGTTGCTGGTGGCAGTGTAAATTGGTGTAGAAATTTTGGAAAGTGCTATGCCAATGGCATTATGTAAGAAGTGGAGGGGTTTCCATGAGAGGTATCGATTACTTTCCATGGCTAAAGCTTTTACCATGGATATTTAGTCAACACTGAGTTTGTTGAAAATTTTACAGCTGTGCTACTGTGGATGACTAAGGGGCGGGGGTGATCAGCTCCTGCCCCAGATGTAGGGAGCAGCCCTCAGATTCCCTGAGGCTGAGAAATGACCTCAGCTTAGATCCTGGGCATAGGCAAGCTTGGACAGGTCTTGGGAGTCAGCCAGGTTGGCACTCTGTCATTTTTGTGCTCACAGCTGCCTGTCAATAGTGTGACGGCAAGCTGTCTGCCAGAGTCTGGGACATTGACCCGGAAACTTGTACAGTCTTTGTCCTTGAGTGTCAAGAGAACAAGAACCTTTCATGCTGTTAGCAATACCCCTCCTGGGGATTGATTGCAAAGGAATAAGCAAGAGGACAAAAGCTGTGGACATGAAGGTGTTCACTGCACTGTTTGCTGCAGTAGCGAAAACTATAAGCTGCCCAAATGCCAAAGTGAAGAAACAAGATGAGACCCTTTCTTTGTGGGAGGTTTGCGGCCATTAAAAATAATTGTTGGGCTGGGGGGTGTAGCTTAATGGTAGAGCGCTTTATCTAGCACGTTCAAGGCCCTTGATTCCAACTCCAGCACCACAACAAACAAACAAAAAAGAGTTCTGCAGAGATGAGTAGACAAGTGAGAATGATATAATAAGACGCTCAGGAGGAAAGCACATGTTGATATTTTGTGGGGAGTTCTGTGTGCAGAATGGACTGGAAAGTACATGTCCCATGACTTGATGCTGTCTGAAATCTCAGAGTCTTAGGTAGTCAGTCTCTCAGGCATAGAGTCAAACTAACCAGTCTCACAGAGTCTAATGTAGAGACAAGATCCCAACAGGAGAGTGTTGTGGATCGGAATTGCCCAGACCACTTTGTACAAAAGCTTGATCTCCATAAAGGAAATATATGCCTTATGAAAATGAAGCTTAGTGACCTTGAGAGAGTCCCTTAAACCTTTTGAGCCTCAGCTTTCTTACCTACCAAATGGGAGGAAAGGAGCGCTCAGTGCACAGGACTGTTATGAGGACATTGGGGTAGAAGCAGATTGGCTGGAAAGGGACCTGAAGGGCATAGGTGCTGGAGGACACTCACCTTGGGAATGAGCCAGCCAAACTCATGATTGTTGACACCCAGGAGGAAGGGCACAGAGTGGAATTGCCGCTCATTTATGAGCTCCTGGGGACTTTGGGGAAAGAAGGAGCCATCAATGGTGTAGGAAGAGACCAAATTATTCTGCAGGAGAAAACAAGGCAGGAGGCCCCTGAGTCAGGACCAAGCCTCAAAGGATGGGAATCCTAAGGGCCACCCAGATGCATGTTTGAGTGACTGACCCTTGAGGAGATGGAGGGTCCAGTGGGGAGTAAGGAGACCTGGAGCAACTACTGCTTCCAAACAGATGTCTTCCCTAGCAGCCAGGGCCTACCCTTGGGGCTGGGGTGGACCCTCATCTCCTTCCTCTCATGATAGCTGCCCCAAGTCTCACCCCAGATTGGTAACTTCCCCTCTGCTCCCATAGGTGCTGGACAGGACCTTTTCTGTGCTATTGTCTGGCACCATCCCCCAAGAGGCTGCATACCGACAGGCTGGTGATCAGCTCCTGCCCTTTCTTCTGCTGAAGGCATTGTACCAGCTCGGCCGGGGAGTCAGAGTTGCAAGCCAAGGAGCGTGCTACATTCTGGAGAAACACATGTCACGCCTCCCTCTCAGCCCCCCCCATCTCCATCCTTCCAGTCTACTCCTTCTCACACAGAGGGGTTGTGTTTGTAGAATACTGGGCTGTTACGTTACAGATCAGGCCCAAGCCTGGCCAGATACCTGCCACCCCCCCTGAGAGGCCCATCCCTGCTCTGTGTGGTCCTCAGTGACATCAAATGCCATTCCTTGTTGAGGGAGGATGGAATGAGTGCCCTTTGCCCCTCTGAGAACTGTGTTCTTTTCTGTGTTAATACAGTTTGGGTAGGGAACAAGGACCGGGGTAGGGTGCGGAGTGGGAGGAGCTCCATCAGGCCACAGTCTGGGGATGCAGGGGGTGCCACGATTGGAGCAGGCCAGGGGTCAGGTAGGAAGTGAGGCTGTTAGGGACAGCTTCAAGGGAGACAGGGAAGGACCTAAAGTTTGAGGTGGAGAAAATCTCCACGGTGAGGCCATCGACAGGAGGCTCCTGTTGTCCAGTTAAGAGGCACTGTGCCCAGCTGAGGTTCCTGAATCATCTTGCACCAGGGGTTAAAGTATTCAGCTGCTCTTCTACCTTAGATGAGAACTGGAGCTAGGCGAGGTTACTGACCCAGCCTCCCCTTGTCCCTGACTCTATTGCTGGCCTTGCCCTGCCTCATCATGGTCTCTCTTGCCTGGGCTCTTCCTTGACCATCTCCCGGGCTTCCTGACCTCCAGAGTTGCTCCCTTCAGCCCATCTTCCACTCCAAGTAGTTCAGACTCATCTTTGCCCTGCTTCTTCCTGTCCTCTGGATCAAGTCTAGGTCCACTGCATG
This sequence comes from Spermophilus citellus, assembly GCF_964194105.1. Lineage (NCBI taxonomy): Eukaryota > Metazoa > Chordata > Mammalia > Rodentia > Sciuridae > Spermophilus > Spermophilus citellus. The sequence continues at coordinate 51,794,819 of NC_138200.1, read as the reverse complement.
GCCTGTGAGGTCTCTGCAATGCCTCCTATTTCTCCAGCACCTTTACTTCCTGCTCTGTTCCCTAACATGTCCTATTCCCTACCTGATGGCCTATTCCCTACCTGATGGCTTCCTACTTCCAGGACCTCTCACTGTCTCACACCTGCAGCCTTTGCAGGTGCATGCGGTTCCCCTTCGAGAACTCTCTGGCTTCCCCTACAACTCCTTGCAAGGCTGTCAGTGAGAATCTGGTTCGGGGGGGGGGGGGGAATCTAGAGGCTGAATGGAAATCTCTCAAGCAGCAGGGTGACTGGGAATGGAGAGTTCCCCAAGCACCCTTGGGGAGAGGTGTGCTCCCCAAGATCTCATCCTGGGGAGGGGGCCAGAGATGATCCATTTAGGGGTGGCCTCCTCCAGGAAACCATGCCTGACTGCCCAGCCCATGGAATACAGTCATTTCCTTTGAGCCTCCACGGGTACTGTGTGTTATTCATCCTGGTTTGTTCCTCTCTGACAACAGGGAGCTCCCCATCAGTGACCATCTCTCACTCTGAGACCTTAGGACCAGCACACATGGAGTAAGAGAGTAAAGAAAATGCAGACCTGAGCTTTGGGCCATGGGTTGGGTTCCATGAGCCCTGGAAGAGTGATGACCCCACTTTGTGCTATGGCTCTGTGGAACAGCCCTGTAGCCATCGGAGACAGGACCTGGATGCAGTGGAGAAGACTGATGACTATTAGAAGAGCTCAGGAGCTGAGAGGTATGGGGCTACAGTAGCTCTCCCAGCCTGGCCCCAATTGCTTGCTCCCTGTGATGACTCACGAGTGCAGAGACGATGGCACCACCAGCAGATCCACCAAAGATGGTAACACAGTTGACATCACCCCCAAAGGGGGTGATGTTTTCCTGCACCCAGTGTAGAGCAGCCACCACATCTAGGAAGCCCTGGTTGCCAGGCACATGCTTGTCCCCAGTGCTAGGGGGCAGGATGGGGCAGTAGTTAGCTCAAACTGACTTCCCAGACACATTTTCCTTGGCCATTGCAGATTTGCTTTGAATCAGCCACCAGGATCATGAACCTTCCTCTGCTCCCAAAGTCACCTGGCTATGAGCCTTGCTTGGCACCTATACACCCAGTATGTGGTGTGGACAAGCCTAGCAGGGCAGCCAGACAGGACTGGCTCTCAAGTGGCTGCCTGGGCTTGTTGCTCTTTGCCCCCAATCCCTTCCGGGACTTTGGCCCTAGCCCAGGAAGCCAATATCATTTGTCCTAGGGACCAAGTTCAATGTACAATTCCAGCTTTGGCTGGGCCCATCCCCAGAGTAAAGCCTCAGGGAGATATCCTCCTCTGCCCCAATCATCAGGGTTGCAAGGCTCTCCATTCAGGCCCTGGACATCTATTCTAGGTCCTTAGTTCTTCTCATGAGTTGACTTTTCCAGGGCAGTCAATGCCTTCTGCCAGGCTATCCATCTCACCTGAAGAAGCCAAGGAGCCCAAGGCGGTACTGGACTGTGACTACTACCACATCCCCATAGGCAGCCAGTGCTGATCCATCCTGGGACGTGGCAGAACCAACAATCAGAGAGCCTCCATGGATCCATACCATGACCTGCAGAGATAACCATGGAGCAGTGACCCCCAGCTTCTGGGACCCAGCTGCCCAAGGATTAGCTCAGGGCATTCTCAGGACCTCCGAGGTGGTTTGGGAATAGCTGGGAGCAGATGGGCAGGTGGGCAGGGTGGACACGGATCTCTGGGCTGTATACCGGCCTCCTGGTCTCTGAAGTGGTCTCAGCTGGGCTGTAGATGTTGAGGACCAGGCAGTCCTCAGAAATAGAGAAGAGCTGGTGTTTTCCATTGAGTGTAAATCTGCTGTTGTTCATTCTTTTCACATCCTGCAGGCACCTGTGGCCAAGGATGAATCCGAGGGCCAGTTGGTCAGCCCCATAACCCCTGGAAGATAGACCCCTGCCAACCTGCCTGCTTGGCCACCCCTGCCTGGGCTACTCACATGGGGGGATCAGTGCTGGCATCCCGCACGCCCTCCCAGGGCTGGGCTGGGAGTGGGGCTGAGAACCGGAGAGGGCCCAGGGGTGCCTGAGCAAATGGGATGCCCAGGAAGACATTCACCAGGCGATCTGTGCCCTTCACACCCATCTGCCGGCCTCGCACACGGCCCAGTGGGGTGTCCACTTCAGGACCAGTGACTTTGGACCCTGAGGGCAGGACGCAGAGGCCATGGGGTGAGTTTGCAGGGTCCATGAGAGGATGGGGTGAAAGATGATCTCTCAGAATGAAGGAAACAGCACCTGTTCTCTCAGCACCTGTTCCTCCAGGCTCTGTGCTGAGCACTGCCACGCAGCACCATAGTTAACCTCCCAGCAGTCTGCAAGCTGGGCCCTCTGATTACCCCTTTGAGTACCCCCAACTTCCTCCTTTTGGCTTGTCATCGTTATTGCTTCCCTCCACACCAAACCCGACTTGCTGTAGGGCCTTGGGCCTTGGGCCCACTTGTCCTCTTGAACCTCAGATTTTTCATCTGCTAAAAAAAAAGTTCTAATAATCATGTCTTTATTTTCTATATTATGTTTGACATCTGGAGCCTTGATGACCTTGGAGGGACTGCCTCTCCCAGGGTCAGCCAGTTTCTAAAGAGGACACAACATGTTGGGAAGCAAGTTATTCAATAGGAGCTTATCCAGAGCCATACCCCAGCCACCTCCTCAATGGACTTTCATAATCCTGGCCACTATCCACTAGCCCTGAGCACTCCAGGGCCAGGGACCAGACAACTTGGGACAGAGCCTCTATGCTCTAGACTCTGCTGAAATTATTCAAACTAGCCCATCCCAAGCCTGCTTAGCCCACTTACCTATTCCAGCTTGAGGAAATAATAAAGGTTCATGTCCATATTTTCCTTTCACTTCCTCTGCCACCACGGGTATGGTGCATCTCCTATTTCTAGGCAACAGTGAATAAACTTCTTTCTTTGTGACAGCCCTTTGCACATCTGCTTGTCTTACCATACCCAACTAAAATAAATCCTGAGTCCCCTTAAAACAAAGGACAATTGTGTCCCTGGACATGGTGCTCTGGGGATCACATACACAGCAAAGACAGAGCCCCTACCCATATTATATGCACACACCTAAAAGCTGTGCCCCTTCCCTGAGCTGGCCACCCACTCTTCCCCATCCCTACTCACCTCCCTCCCCTCCTCACTTGGTCTTCCTGCCAACCCAGACATTTCCACTCCTCAGACCCAGTGCTGTTCAGTGTATCTTACCAGTGGCCGTGGTAGTAAATGCCAGAAACAGAAAGCCCACCCATACCAGGGCACTGGACCCAGAATTTACCACTGTCCTCATGCTCCTCACAATGGATTGTGGGCAGAAGCAACAGAACATAAAACCATTGGCACCCTGACCTTTGGCACCATTGATATTTAAAGGGCGATGTTGTTTAAACCTCCATAGTCCATCCCACTTGGCTGGTGACCAGCTTCATGTCTCATGCTCTGATTAAGCCAGGGGCAGAACTGGGAAAGTCCCTTGCAGAGGACAAAATATGATAGCCCAGCTATGTTCAGATCCCAGCTCTTACTCTACTTCCTATTTGCCATGGGCTGAGCTGCTTTCCTCTGTAGGTTCTTCTGCATGATATTCTTTGCCTCACTTCAGGCCTGGAGCAATGAAGTAGACAGACCATCAGAACCTCTCAAACTGATTTTAGCTGTCATGCCCTGAAGATACACATGGGAACCGAAGCCTCTGGCCAACAGCCATGTGAATAAGCCATCTTGCAAGTGGATCCTGCAGTCCCAGTCAAGACGTCAGATAACCACAACTCTTTCTAACTACAAGCACATGTGAGACGCTGAGCAGGCTAAACCATCAGGCTAAACAGTTCTGAATTCCTGACCCACAGAAGCTATGAGAAAGTAAAATGTTTTTTGCTTAAAAACAACAACAACAACACAAACAACTCAGCTCTCCCACCTCAGTGATCCTCACAAGACCCTGTGTGCTCCTCAAGATGCCCTGAAGGAAGGGTGGCCAGTGATTTGGAGTGCAACTCTGAATGGGCCAGTAGGCCCCTGGGTAAGGGGTTTGCTGTTCATTCTTTCTGCTAGGGGTGTGCCTGAGCCCTGATGCCAGGTGGAGGAAACTAATTTGATTTTTTTTTAGAAAATTTAGGTGAAATTTTAAAAGTTGACAATTGAGCTGGGCGCAGTGGCACATGCCTGTGATCCCAGCTACTCGGGAGGCTGAGGCAGGAGAATCACATCACAGGTTCTGGGAAATTAAGTGGCACCCTATCTCAAAATAAAAAATAAGAAGGGTTGAGGGTGTAGTTCAATGGTACAATTCAATGTCATTTAGTGTATTCCCAATGTTATGTAACTACCACACTTCTCTAATTATTAAAATCTCATCATTCCAGCAAAACATCCTGTAAGCTAATAAGTAATCATTCTCCATTTCCTCTGGTAATCACCAATCTGCTTCTGTTTCAGTGGATTTATTTATTCTGGATATATTATATAAAAAGAATCATATGATGCATGACCTCTTAGGTCTGACTTCTTTCACTTAGCATAATGTTTTATATTGAGGTTTATCCAAGTTCTAGCATGTGTTAGTATTTGTTATAGCCAAATAAAATTTCATTGTATGTGTTTTAGTTCATTTTCTGTTATGATAATGAACCCCCTGAGTCAGACTAACTCTGTAAGAAAAAGAGATTTGGCACTGGGAGGTAGCCCAATGGTAGAGTGCTTGCCTAGTATGCATGAGGCCCTGGGTTCAATCTCCAGTACTGCCAAGAAAACAAAAATACACAAAAAACAAATAAACAACAGAGATTTATTTGGTTCAAAGTTCTGGAAGTTTAGAGGCATGACACCCACATTATCTTGGCTCTGATGAAGACCTAGTGATATATAGGACATGCAAGAGGCAAAGATCACATCTTGAAAAACAGAAATTCAGAGAGGCTGGGATCTCGCAATTCCTTCCAAGGACATGCCCCTAACGAACCTAAGGAGCTCACACCAGGCTCTTGTTACTGACAGCTCTCTTTTTCTCTCTTTTTCTTTCTTTCTTTCTTTTTTTTTTTTTTTTTGGCACCCAGGATTGACCTTAGGGGCACTCGACTACTGAGCCACATCCCCAGCCCTATTTTGTATTTAATTTAGAGACAGGGTCTCACTGAGTTGCTTAGCACCTTGCCATTGCTGAGGCTGACTTTGAACTCGTGATCCTCCTGTTTCAGCCTCCCCAGCAGCTGGGATTACAGGCATGTGAATAAGCCTCTTAAGCGCCCAGCTCTACCTCTTAAAGTCTGTCATCACCCATTGCCACACTAAGGACCAAACTTTGAGTATGTGAACTTTTTTTGTGAGGGGGGGACAAACAAAATTCATACCATAGCATTCCATCCGTGGCCCAAAAGTTCATGCCCTCACAATGCAAACACATTCCTTCCACCCCCAAGAGTTCCAAAGCCTTAACTTGTTCCTGTGTTACTAAAAAATCCAAGTGTAAAATCTCCTCTAAGATTCAAGGCAAACTCTTTCAGTTCTGAGCTCCTGTTAAAAAAAAAAAGTCAAAAAACAAAACAAGTACATATCTCCAAGATGTAATGGCAAGACAGGGAGAGGATAAATGTCCCTTTTAGCAAAAGGAAGGAATTGAGAAGCAGAAAGGAGTAAATGGCCCACAGGAAGTCTTAAACCCAGCAGGATAGGCATTAAATTCTAAGAAGTCTCCAAGTCTGGATCTTGTGCTCATCGCAGCAGGAGTGAATGGCTTTGCCAGTCCACATGGCTACTCTTATAGTTGCATGCTGATGTCCGTGGCTTTCCGAGGCTGGTGTGGCATGCTACCTTTATGGGTCTCCACTTTGGTTTCACTTTCTCAGCTCCATTAGGCATTTCCCCACTGGGGAGTCCCTGCAGGGACTCTGACTCTGCAGCAAACTTCTGCCTAGTTTCAAAGGGTTTTCTTTGAAATCTGGAAGGAAGCTATCATGACCCTATAACTTTTGCACCTTGAATGCCTGTAGAATTTGCAACGTGTACATCACAGAGATCTGCCAAGGGCTTGAGTGCTGTGGGGCCTACTTAAACTACAGCTACAGTGGCAGTAAAGCACATCATCAGACAGTTGGAATCCTGAGGTGGCCTTGCCCAGTGAATCTGTAGAGAGCAACCCAGTACTTTCCCCCAACCTGACCCCGGTACTGGGAATTGAACCCAGGGCTTCATGCAGACTAAGCAAGGTCTCTGCCACTGAGTCACACCTTCAGGCATTTTTATTTTATTTTGAGACAGGATTTTGCTGGTCTCAGATTTGTTATCCTCCTGACTCAGCCTTCTGAGTAGCTGTGATTACAGATGTGCACCATGTCCTCAACACAAAGGAGGACCTAATCCATGGGGGAGACTGAGTTAAAGTACACTTAGCTACTCACTTGACAAACATTAAATAAGTGCTTGCTTATCCCCAAACCTGCCAGGATATAGGCAACACAGCCTGGGCTCAGGAGCATATGCCAAGTCTGACTTCCTGGAGGAAGGAGTGTTAGGGGCTCAGCCTCAGATGTTCCCTGAAAACTGTCCTTGGCCCCTGCATTCCAGTCTTGCCTCCCATAGGCTCCCACAGCCCAGCACTGTCTGGGTTCCTTCTCAGCACCTTTGGGGAGCAATCAGCATTTATCCAGATGTGAGTAGTCAGCATTCTGAGAGCACTGCTTCTCTTTAACCTCCACCCAACCAGCAAGCCTGCTGTGGATTTAGTTTTCCTTCCAGTGCACTCTGCTCCAAGCCATCACTCCAGCCCCTGACTGGGCAGATGCTCTCTCTGCCCTGATTCTCCTGATCTAATTCATAGCTGGGCTGTGGGGCTCCTCCCACTCAGAGGTGTGTTACAAGCTTCTTCAAGTCTGCTAGACAACATAATGTTTCTTCCTAATCTGGAGTCTGCAGTCCACCATGGCTGGGTGAAGGTCCCAATGTGCTCTGCCACTTAGGGTACCATCTTATAGAGACCTGGTATTGAGGGTAGCCAAGATAACATTAAAAACATGAAATGAAGAAGCATCTCAGGAGTATATCTGTGTATATGTGTGTGTGTGTGCTTTTGTGTGTACATGTGTATCAATATACAAATATATAGTGAAAGAGGGAGCGAAAAGAGGGCAGAGAAAATGGAGACAGAGTCTCAAAGTCCAGGGAAGCCAGGCATAGTGGTGCATGCGTAATCCCACTGGCTCAGGAGGCTGGGGCAGGAAAATTGCATGTTCAAAGCTAGCCTCAGCAACTTAGTGAGGTCCTGTCTCAAAATAAAAAATAAAAAGGACTGGGATGTAGCTTGATGGTTAAACACCCCTGGGTTCAACCTTTACTAGCAAACCAAACCAAACCAAACAAGAACCAAAAAACAAAACAAAAGTCTAGGGAAATGAGATACTGCTACATACCCATTCAATATAATCAGATTTAAAACCCATAAAGAGGGGCTGGCGATGTGGCTCAAGCGGTAGCGCGCTCACCTAGCGTGCATGCGGCCCGGGTTCGATCCTCAGCACCACATACAAACGAAGATGTTGTGTCCACATACAAACGAAGATGTTGTGTCCGCCGAGAACTAAGAATAAATAAATGTTAAAATTCTCTCTCTCTCTCTGTCCCCCTCTCTCTCACTCTCTCTTTAAAAAAAAAAAGTCCTCAGTTAAAAAAAAAAACATAAAGAAACTGATGGTGAGGATATGGAGCAATTGGCACCCTCATATATGGATGGATGGGAGGTAAAAATGATATGGTCATTTTGGAAGACAGTTTGACAATTTTTCAAAAGTTAAACGCACATTTATCATATGACTCAGCAATTACTTTCAGGTCTTTTAAAAATATTATTATTATTATTTGTGGTACTGGAGATAAATCCAGGGATGCTCTACCTCTGAGTTATATCCATAGACCTTTTTTTTTTTTTTTTATTTTGAGGCAGAGTCTCACTAAGTTGCCTAGATTGGCCTCAGATTTACCGTCCTCCTGCCTCAGACTCCTGAGTTGCTAGGATTACAGGTATGCACCGCTGTACCTGGCCCTTTCAGGTCTTTACTGCCCCCCCCAAAAAAAACCCCCAAAAAACGGAAGCATGTGTATACACATAGTCATGTCTAAAAATGTCCAGATCATTTTATTAAATAGAGGCCCCAAATGGAAGTCACTCAGATGTGCATCAACTGGTAACTGGATAAAGTGTGGCAGATGTGTACATGCAAGGCCACTCCCCAATAAAAGGGAAGAAATGTCACTTGAATCTCAAAGTCATTATGCAAGTGACACAGTCACAAATGACTCCTGTGCTATGATATTCTAGAAAAGGCAATCTTTGGCAACGGAAATCGATCAGGCAGTTTCCAGGGAGCAGAGGTCAGTGTGATGACGAACTGTGAATGGGCATGTGGGAACATTTTGGAGCTTAAGAAACATGTGGTGTCGGTTATAGTCTCCTACATTTACTCAAATTTACCGAACTTTGTAGCTCAAATGGGTGAATTTAATTCATGGAAATGATCCACAATAAAGCTCTTAAAAAGAGCTACTGAAACTACTGAAATTCTGAAAAATACTCTGAGGACCCACTCTGGGAAGCATCCTGTGCATGCTCAGAACTGAAAACCATACAGGGGCATGTTTGCAGCAGGAGCACAATGAATGTTTTCAGCACAGAGTGGAAGGATTATGCACCAGTCCCTGTACACTAAAAGGAACTAAAAGGTCTTTTCACCTCTGCAGAGATCCAGTCGGCCCAGGCTTACCACTATCCTCGTCTGCCCCCTAGTGTCCAGTATGGGCAACACGGTAATCTTCATCTTCGTCCCTAAAGGGCATGGTGCTCTGTGGTTGGGCTTAAATGCACTGGGTGAAAGAGGGAACTTAGTTCCTTGGGAAAACTGGTGCCCCATGGAGGCAAGTTGGAGATAAGGAGGGTATAGGGAAAGTCCCAGGGTCCATGGAGTGAGGGACACAGCTTTTCCATGACAGAGAGAAAATGCTTTGGAGGAACAAAAAGGCATATTGAGCTTCATTTGGCACTTTTGATTACTGAGATAAAAGATGAGAGGGTTTTTATTGGAAGGGCCAAAAAAGTTTAGGGACATCAATGAGGTGAGAGGGAAAGTCAATCATGTGGATGCCATAGTGAGTGGGGGATGGTCAGGAGGCTGCAGATGAAATTCTGAAAGATTCTGGATGGACAGGCCCTCAGGGAGCCAGTGACAAGAATCTCTTCTGCTACCTGTCTGGACCTCCTGGCATGTCAAGGCCTCTTCCAGGACATACCCCACAGGGAAACATCTTCACAGCTGTGTTGTGATTGTGTCAGTGTGGGGCTCTCAGTGTCTGCAGAACCACAGAGAATAAGAGGCAACTTCAGGACCCCACCTGGCTCTCCAGGATGCATCCAGCTGGCCCAGGCTCCAGAAGCCAATGGAAAAGCCCAGTCCTGCTTCTCATAAGTATGGGGCCAGTCACCTCCTTGGGACAGAAATAGATGGGTGTGTGTGTGTAGATTTAAATGTTAATGATGAATGACATTTAATCTCTAGGGACAATAGAGGGGCCCGCCTCAGTGGCTAAGATGTATGCCTTGCAAGTTTGTGTGCTGCAATTTATATACTGAAAAAACAATCTCCAATATGATAAATCATTAGTATTGTGATAAATTGGAATTACTAACTGTATAAAAAAGGCCAAGAGAGATTATTCGCCACTTCTGCCAAGTGAGGATATAGTGAGAAGGTGCCATCTAAAAACCAAAGCAAGACATCCCCAGACAACAAATCTGCTAATACCTGGATTTGAACTTGACAGCTTCCAACACAGAGAGCAATAAATTTCCACTGTTTATGAGCTACTCAGTTTATTGTGTTTATTTGTTTATATTTTGGTAGAGGTACAGTGATCAAACCCAGGACCTTGACATGTTAGGCAAACACTCTACCACTGAGTTACATCCATGGCCCTTTTTATTTTGTTTTGAGCTCGGGTCTCCCCAGGTTGCCCAGTCTGGACTTGATAATTCTCCTCCTCAGCCTTCTGAGTAGCTTGGATTATGGGTTTGTGCTACTGTGTCTGGCTAGATTATTATGTTTTTGTAACAGCAGCTGGATGGACTAAGACACTGGAGCTTCTGATGTATAGGTTTTCTCTTAGGCTTTCTGAGATATGAGAACATGGGGGACTTGCTGAGAGGTGGGCAAGGGTTTCTGAAACCTAGGTCAGCACCACTTCATAAAAAATCTCTCTCAAAGTGGGAGGGTATGGAAACTTGCAGGAGAGGACAGAGAGGGTACAAAGAAAGAGAGAGGAGTAGGGAGGAAGGAACTCAAGCTCAGTGGGGGGGGAGGAAGGTGGGCATCCACTGGGCTTACCCGTCTGTCCACAGCTTCCTGGGGGGATTTACTGAGTGTGTCTAACAAAAGAGGACTCATGGCAGCCTGGGCAATGAACATGATGAGGTGAATTCCTCATTAGTATTGGCTGAATGGATGAATGAAGAGTGGATGAATGGCTACATGAACAAAGGGGTCAACCCTGGCTCCTTGGTGGGCATATGGGCACTACAGACAGATCCCATCTGCACATAGGCCTTCCCTCCCTCCCTGAACAGGGAGCTAGAGATCTGTGTGCTTCACCTTATCTCCCTTTAGTTCCTGGATCTTTTGAGGCAGGGTCTTGGTCCAGAACTGCAGCCTGTGGGCCTTCAGGGCCTTGCCCACAGCAGGCTGGATGTCCAGCTGCAGGTACTGCTGGTCCTGGTCGAACAGTGGCCAGTGGGGTAGGTCCTCTCCGTTGGGGTTCCTGTGCACATGCCCTCCCAGCAGGGTCAGGCGAGGGTCAGTCTGAGCTCTGTTGAATTCAGACCTGACCTCCCATCCCTGTTTAGGACTGGCCAGGCATCCAGGCAGGTGGGGGCTTTGAGAATGGGTAACGTTTTCCTGATGTAGGAAAGTAATGGCCTCTCACTAGTGTTGTTCTCCACAGGGCAGGGCAACCTGGTCTGTTTGGCCATTCCTTGTGAGAGGCTGGCTCTTATGGTAACCCAGCACTACGGTTCACTCTCCCGGCCACCATGAGAGTGCACCCACAAAGCAACCTCTTTCAGAGCAGGCCTTCATGTTGGAGAGGGAGCTAGGATGTGGTTAAGGCCACATGTGTGTTAATGAGATCACCTCAGACAAGGGGAGCAGTGGAGGACCTGTGCCCCGCTGGGAGGCTGAGTGTGCAGGTATCCTCACCCATTTCGAGCAAAGTTGGCCCAGTACTTCATCATCCTCCTGCTCAGCAGCTCCTCCTCCTCACTGAACTCAACTGTGGAAGGAGGAAGACAAGGGTCCAGGTCCTGGCCAACCCTGTTCACTCCTGTGCCACATTCACAACCCCAGCCATAGCCTGAATCGATCCAAGGCCCTTCTATTATAATTGGATGTGAAGTGTCCCCCAAGGCTCATCTGTTGAAGGCTTGACCCCCAGCTGGTTGCACTGTTGGGAGGTGCTGTAAACTCTATGGATGTGACCTAGGTGAAGAGGTGGGTCACTGGGGGCATGCCTCTAAAGGTATATTTTGTTCCTGGTGCCTGTATGTATTTCATTCTTTCTCCTCGTGACTGTCACGATGTGGGCAGCTCTGTTCCACTACTAACTCCCTGACAGGATGTCCTGTCTCTCCACAGACCCAGAATCAATGGAATCAAGTGACCATGAACTGAAACCATTGAAATTGTGAGCCAAATAAAATCTTCCTCCTTTAAGTTGAGTATCTCAAGTATTTTGTCACAGAAGGCTTGACTAATACACCTTCCCTACCCCAATATCCCTGGGGGACAGCCCCTCCCCTTGTCCAGCTTGCCCTTACTCATTCCAGCCTCTAGCTGAATTGTTCCTGGGCCATCTGGATCCAGAGGGCCCCCTTTTCCTTCTAAAACTGTAAGGTCATCTAAGAAACAAATATGCCATTTAAGTACCTTCCTCTGTACCCATTATGGACACCGTGGTTGGGGTGGGGCAGGTTGAGGGAGCATAGGCTGGAGTGGTGGGGCTCAGATTCTAATTAGGGACATCTTTTGAGCTGTGAGTTGGTGAACACCTGATTCTCTTTCTGAGCCTTAGTTTCCTTGTGTGGACCCCACTGGTACACATTTTCTGGAGAACAAAGACTCACCTTGCTTGCCCCGGAAAAAGGATCTGAAGATAAAGAGAATCTCATCACCGTGGTCGGCCTTCACATGGGGTGGCTTGATGTCCTTAAAAAAGTCAGGTCGATGCTGGAACTCGTAGAAGTAGACAGAGGCATGGGAACCTGGGGAATGGGGGTGGTCAGGCAGTGATAAGGTGACCCCTTACCTGGAACTCCCTTCTGAGTCACCCTAGGTGACAAAATACATAGGTCCAAAGCCGACTTTAACCTGGACAGTGAAATGGGGAACCCCAGGGTAGAGTTGAGGCCATTGAAGGGCCTTCAATAAATCATGGCCTTGGACTCTCTAGCTGTGTGATTTTGAGCAAGTCACTAACTCAGGCTCCTTGCCTATAAAATAGGATAGTTGTCTGTCACTTATACTATCCCTCAGGATTTGCTGAGATGAGGACTATCAAGTGCTTGGTATCAGGGGCCTGATAAAGACTAGTTCAGGATCTAGACATCACAATCTTCCTGTTCTCCAGACACCAGAGCTCTAAGTTGCCCTAGGCCATCAGGAGTCAGGTACAGACATACTCACTCTGAAAATGTGCTACTTGGAGTGCAGGGATCACAAACATTAAGTCCTCCATCATTTCCTGGAACTGGTCTTGAAGAGTATCTGGGTCTTCATTGTCCCCCATATACTCCTCCATCAACAGGTCACCAAATTCAGCAGGCAACATCTAGCCCAGAGGGATCGGGGAGAGTCCTGTTAGGCAGGCACTGAGGAAGGGACACAGTAGCTTAAGGGTGGAGAGATGGAATCTGGGATGGGTCAGGGTATAAGGCAAAGCTGTCAAGCTGTGGGGTGATCCCACTCACAAATGCACACAGAGATCAACCTTTGTTGCCGGAAGTTGCCTCATGGGAAGGATATCTGGGGGTATCCTCTCAATATTTTTGGTACTGGTGATTGAATGCTTTACCACTGAACTACATCCCCAGCCCTTCTTATTTTTTTATTTTGAGGTAGGGTCTTGCCAAGTTGCTGAAGGCTGGCCTTGAACTTGGAGTCCTCCTGCTTCAGCTTCCTGAGTCACTGGGATTACAGGGATACTACACCTTGATCAGCACTCTCCATTTTTTTTTTTTTTTGCAGGACCCTGAGAGTCTCACCATCTGTGCTGCTCTTCTCTGCAGAGCAGCCTGCACAGTCCTTCTGTCTATTTTCTTCTGGGGGTGAGCGGTGCCCATGCTCTGGGTGGAAAGGGGAGAGTGTGTTTTATAGTTCAGATTGGCCTGGAACTTTAAGATGTGTTTCCCCAAACACCTAGAAACTTGGAGCTAGGTCTCACCGAGGGAATGACCCAGCCATACTCATCATTGTTGACTCCAATGATGCTGGGGACAGGTTGAAAATCAGTAGAAGTCAGAAGCTCCTGGGGGTGCCTGGGCAGGAAGACCCCATCTACCACACCGGGAATGATCTTGAAGGCCTGAGGGGGCATTCAAAGTCATGAAGCACAGTCAGGTCCTAGAAAACTTCTGATGTCTTCTGAATGCTTTTCGCTCCTGTCTGGCCAGGAAACTCATAACTGCCCCAGGAAATCCTATTCCTGGTTTATTACACCCAAGCCTCATTTCCAGAATACCTGGGTGAAGTAACTGTTCCAGGGAGTTGGAAGGGCACCCAAATCATTCTGCCCCACAGCTATCAACCCTCCTTCTTCCACACCCATGCTCATTAAGCCTGACCTTGGTAATAGCCAGCATTTCCTCTTCGCTCTTGCCTCGAAGGCAGCTCATTAGAGCCTCTGACTCTACCTGCCCACAGTCAGACAGGTTGGTCACCATCTGTAAAGGCACCAAAAAAGTGCTGGATCATCCCTTCAGGCAGGGAGTGGGAATGTTGCCCAAGGTCTCAGCTGGGTGCAGGCACCACCAATATCTCAAAGGTGTGGATTGTTGCAGGTGTGAAATTGTTCTAACCTCCCTGAACCTCAGGTATCAGCCAGAGGAGCCATCACACATGTTCATGTGGTTCAGGGTACAGCTTTACAGATCATAGAACATATTCAACCACTGTGAGGTAGAGGTGTGTGGATTCTAACTCTTGAACCCCTCGCAATCCCTGGATAGGTAGCACTTCCCAAGGTTCCTCAACTGTTGTCTTCAGTGAAGAAAGAGGAGCAGTGGCTCTGAAGGTGAGGGATGAGGCAGTGGGTCTGGGCTTTGGTGGTTGAGGGCACTCACTGTAGAAACCGCTTCAGATGAGCTGGCAATGAGACTGGGCAGCAGGGCCACCCCACTCTCCATGATGGCACCATGGAAGAGTCCTTGGGACATCGGAGACACCACATGTGAGGACACACTTGTGCCACCTGCAGACTCGCCAAAAATGGTGACGCGATCAGGGTTGCCTCCAAAGTGGGCAATGTTCTGCTGGACCCAATGTAGGGCGGCCACTTGGTCCAGGTAGCCCCAGTTGCCAGTGGCATGCTGGTCTCCAGTGCTGAGAAATAGCAAGGATGATGATCACTGGATGGTCCTCTGTCTACTCAGCCTCCGTCGACCAATCCAGCCCCAAGCTCACCTGAAGTAGCCCAGAATACCTAGGCGGTACTGGATAATGACCACCACCACATCCTCAGTGGCTGCCAGAATAGAACCATCGTACATGGATGCCATGCCTATAACTAGCGCACCACCATGGATCCATACCATCACCTGGAAAATCAAGAGATATACCACATGGCTCCCACCCAGCCCAAACCCCTCCTGGGCTGCCTTATAGATTAAACACTGCTTTGAATTATGCAGCTACCCACACAGACAAAACTCCAGCAGACCTCATGACCTGGGCCATGGGTCAATGACCTAAGTTCAATCAGGAAGACCAGATCTCCCATTGGTACGTGATACATCCCATGTACCAAAACCTGGATCTATTACATCCTGAATCTTCTGCAAATTGGAAAGAAAAGGGGTGTCTACTTAGAATTTCCAAGAAACATTAATCAAAATTCTTCTCCACAAGAGCTCAAAGACAATCCATTGCTGTCATTTTTTTGTGTGACCTTAGTGTAGTCCTTGCACTAAGGGGGTCTCCTGGGAACAACTTGGTTGAATGAGAATGGTGTCCATCCAATGGCCACAGTCTCTGACCTCTGGGAGTAGCCAGGGCCCTTTGAACACAAGCTTAAGTCAGGGCCCACTGGTATAAGAGGCCTTCTTGGATCTGACAGTAAGAGGTTTCTCCTCATTGTTCATACTGCAGTAGGGCCCAAGCTGATCTTGTTCCTTCTAACCTTATAGAACAAATGTACTCCCACTCCCCTGTCAATCACATCCTGACACTCACAGGAAGGTTAGAGCCCTCATGGGCATGAGCAGGCGTGTAGATGTTGAGATACAGGCAGTCTTCTGACATGGGGATGGAAGGCAGGGTCAGATTCAACAGCTTCAGAGACTGTGTGTTCATTGCTTGGGCATCCTGCAGACACCTGGTGATCAACCATGGTAGACAGTCAACCCAGCGTGTGAACAGTGGTCAAAAGCAGACTTGGGTTCAGGTTTCTTCCAAGAAACCCCCTCAGGGTCCCTGTTACACCTGATGTCCTGTTCATACTGGATTTTTCTCTAAAGCCCCTTCCCACTGAGTTCAAGGCCTCTGGCTGGGGTGGGAGGGGGAAGCCAGGATGGAGTCCAGACCTCCAGGGAGGCCTCAAGGTTGTTAAGCACTTGCATCCAACTCCTTCTGAGGCTGGGCAATCATGACTCTAGGGGACTGTCTGGGAAACACTGGCTGCCTATGTTGACATTCACCACTTAACCCTGTCCCCATTCAGGTCTGGAACAGTATAGATGTCCCCAAATGGGTGGTGCCAGAATGGATGGAGTTTAGTTTCCCATAGAACATAGTAGGACAACCCACAGACCAAGTCTAGACTCTCAGGGAACCACAGAGTCTTCAGGTGTAAGCACATGCATCTGTTACTTGGCCACTGGCACCTGGCCCTGTGGGCTGGCATAGAGAATGCAGGTGGCAGATCCCAAAGGAGCCACTACTGCTTCCCTCTTCAGGATTCTAGAGTATGTACTGCTGGAGTCAGGGTATTTTATAGGTTCTTAGAGCCAATCTGACCCTCTCCCAGACACATGTACGTACCTTGGTTGCAGAGAACATCTGGCATAACATGAGCTGGGACAAATTATCTCCGCAACTAATGTTCTCTGGGTGCCAAGGCCAAAGACAGGATCCTAGGGAAGTTAGCAACTTCAACCCTCTGAGCCTTAGCACTCTCACTGGAAGAATGCATGTGAGAATCATCCCAATGCAGAGGAAAATTGTCTGGGCAGTGTAAATGAAGGAGCCCAGGGCTAGGAGTACCCATCCCCACCCAGCCCTGAGGTTTCCCAGACCCCTGGAGAGCTTACATGGCTGGGTGGGAGGTTCCATCCCTCACACCACTCCAAGGGTCAGGGGGCTCAGGGGCTGCAAAGCGCAGTGGTCCTACAGGTGGCTTGGCAAAGGGAATTCCCAGGAAGGTGTGGACCCCCGCATTGAAGCCCTTCACATGGACGAGGCTGCCCCGCACCTGCCCGGTGTGGGTGGTCCGGATGGGGCTGACTGAGACCTGGCCTGTGGTCAGAGAGATGCACTTCAGACTTTGGTCTGCTTAATCAGCTGTTGGCCTATAGTACTGTGGCCTGGTTGGCCTTCCTTAGCTCAATCTTGTGGAGGGACCCTGATCTGCAAACAATGGCTTCACAAACCTTCTGCCTGTCCCACTGTGACCCTCCACAATTACCCCCTGATTCTATTCTGATGACATGGCCAGAATTAGTTTATCCATAGACACAGAGAGCAGATTGAGGGTATGTAGGGTAGGGTTAGGTTCACATTGAGGGAAAGAGGTGAACTTTGAGTGTAAACTAAAAACCACTTATGTGTGTCATTGAATGGGTAAAATGTATGGTGCAGTAATTATTTTTCAAAGTTGTTATTAAAAATCTCTTTGCAAATTATGAAACTGATGTGAATTTTTTTTTGTTACTGAGGATTAAACCCAGGGGCATGTAACAACTAAGCCAAATGCCAAGCCCTTTTTATATTTTATTTAGAGGCAGTGTCTCACTGAGTTGCTTAGGGCCTCTTTAAGTTGCTGAGGCTGGCTTTGAACTCACTATCCTCCTGCCTTAGCTTCTCGAGCCACTGGGATTACAGGTGTACCACTGTGCCTGGATTAAATCTTGATTTTTAAAGAAAAGACCCTACATTATTACCATTCTAATAAATTAGAACATTTGAATAGATATTTATTTATAATGAAAACTGACACTGTTGTGGAAATACCTTTATCTATTTACCTATCTCTGTGTATATCATATAAATATTTGTATCATTCTTCCTCTTCTTTTTTTTTCAGTAGGAACTCAAGAAAAATTTACCCATGATGTGATAGCTGGGGTTGCTTTCGAACAATGGTACAAAGGACAGGGTGCATTTCAGATAATCTAGGTTGTGACAGTCCAGATACTTGTTGAAAGTGGCTGATGGATACATTGGGTTCATTAACTTTCCTCTCTGGCTCATATGAGGCTCATCCCTCTGTGCTGTGTAGCTCTTGGGCAACCACATCTCACTCTGTGCCTTAGGATACAGGGAGGTGTTCAGTAAGGCCACTGTCCCCCTGATATTGTTGCCACCTACAGAGGCTCCCACCTCTTGCACCTTCCCTTCACAGTCTCAAGTTCTGCCTCTGCAGAAATTGGCAGATCTGAGCCAGGTTCCATTAGAAAAAACAAAAGACAAGAACAACCTCAGGGATCTCCTTCTGCCCTTCCCAGGGTGGATCCTAATGCATCAATATGTGTCAACTGCTGGAGTTGAGGCTAGGCGTGGCAGCCACGTAAAGGCTCCAGAGAGGACAATCTAGTATCATCTTTCTGCTATTGTTTGAATGTGGTTTGTTCACCAGAGATTCATGTGCTGGAAGTTTGATTCCCAGTGTGGCAGCATTGAGGAGGTGGGACTATAAAGGGATGGGGTGTAATAGAAGGTGATTGGATCATGGCTAGGGTTAGATCTCACAGGAGAGCATTAATTCTCTGGAAAGTGAGATTGGATTGTTCTAACAGGGCAGCCTGGCCACTCTCCAGTCTCTTGCTTTGCTCCTGCCATATGATCTATCTCATAAACACTCCTGCTATATCATGTCTTTGCCATTTTATGACATAGCTACAAGGCCCTCTCCAGAGGTAGACCAGAGCCAGGCAAAGTGATGCACTCCAGTAATACCAGAGGCTTGGGAGGTTGAGGCAGGAGTTTTGTGTGTTTGAGACCAGGCTCAGTAACTTGGCATGAGTCTGTATCAAAGTGAAAAGTAAAGGGGCTAGGGATTTTGCTCAGTGGCAGATCACCTTTAGGGTCCATCCCCAGTAGTGTCAACCACAACAGACCAAAAAACAAAAACAGAGGCAGACCAGAGAGGGCCACCTGATCTTGATTTTTAGTATCTATAACTGTGTGCAAAATAACTATATTTTATTTATAATTACCTTGTGTTGGCTATTTTGTTATAGCAACACAAAGCAGTCTGAGACAGAAAATTACTACCAAGAGTGGGGTTGTTACTAAAACAATACCTGAAACTATGGAAGTGGCTTTGGAACTAGTTAACAGCCAGAGGTTGGAGGAGTTTGTAGGAGCAGTCAAGAAAAAGTTTTGTGTTGCTGGGTGCAATAGTGCACAGTTGTAATATCAGCAGTTCAGGAGGCCGTAGCAGGAGAATTGCAAGTTCAAAGCCAGCTCCAGAACCAGCAACTTAGTGAAGCCCTAAACAACTTAGTGAGATGCTATATCAAAATAAAAAATAAAAAGGATGGGGATATGGCTCAGTGGTTAAGTGTCCCTGGGGTTATACCCCCTGTACAAAACAGAAGAAGGAGAAGGAGAAGAGGAAAAAGGAGGAAGAAGAGGAAGAGGAGAAAGAGAAGTCTTATACTGCTGTAAATGAAGAATTATCAGTAATCCTTGTGAAAGTTCAGATAACAAAGAGACTAGGAAGGAGCTAGAACATCATAGAGATTGGTTAAGTGGTCATATTCAGAATGCTGATAGCAATGTGCTTAGTAAATGCAATCCAAAGGAGGATTCAGAAGGAAGTGGGAACCATCTGTGGAAATTAGAAGAAAGGCTCCCTTTGATCACTGCAAAAACTTGGCTACATTGTATTCATGCATAAAGATGTTATGAAAGGGCAAATATAACATTGATGACCTAGAAGATTCAGAGAACAACATTTCTGAACAAAATATAGAAGAAGCTGTGTGGTTATTTTTGGTCGTTTTAAGTGAGATTTGCAATGATAGTTGGCAAATGAAAGCCTACCTTAAATTATTGGAAATTTCATACCTGCTCACCCAAAGAGCAAAATGAGAGATTGGGTGAGAATATAGGGGATGGGAAAGAGAGTACCATGGGTGGGAAGGAGCCAGGCTCTTTGCTTCAAAACCATGGGAGAGAAGGCCTAAGGCCTACACATAATCTTCCAGGTGCCCTTGCATCAAGAGCCCCAAAGACCATGGAAGGGGCCCCAGCATTGTCTCAGGATTCTGCTCCTTGTTTCCTAGCAAAATGCTCTGGGTCTCTCCAACCATGGTTCATGAAAGCCCAGCCATGACTCCTGATACTGCTCCAAAGGGAGCAAACAACAGAACTTGGTAATGCCCAAGTGGTGCTATTTTTTAAGTGCAGAGAATCCAAGGGCTCTGCTGTCTCAACAGCCTCCCCTGGGGTTTCAAAGGAAAGTTCTGGAGGCCCTGCTTATGGGAGTGGAGTCACGGCAAAGACTGCCTAGTGAGGCCATGAGAGTGGGACCACTGCTCTTGAGACCCCAGAAGTGTAGAGCCACTAGCAGTGTGCAATGCCAGCCTAGGAAATCCACAGGCCATGGCATGCAGCGCAGGAGAGCAGCCATGTGGGCTGCAACCAGCATTACTCCCGGGGTGGGGCTGCCCAAGGCCCTGGGGACCAGTACCCTGCCCTGTTTCTAGGGGGCTGGGCTTGGAGTTTGGGGATCTAGTGTCTTATTTGGTTGTTTTAAGACTTGCTGGGAGTCTGGGAGCCCTTTCTACTTGCTATTCCTCATTTTTGCCACAGGACTATCTGCCCTGCCTGAGCCTGTTTCAAGGCTGTATCCTGAAACCATGTAACTTGTTGCAAGTCATTTGACTTGAGTTTCAGATGGGACTTGGGACTTTGCACTTTGTAGCCATGCTGGTAAGGTTTCAGCCTTTGAGAACTATAGGCACGGAAAGACTGCATTTTGCATTGAAAGAAGGACGTGAACCTTGGGGGGCGGGGGCAGAATGATATGGTTTGCCCCCCAAAGGATCCTATCATAGATGACTGGTCCCCAGTGAGGTGGTACCTTTCAGAAATAGGACCTAGTGGTTGGCTCAGGACTGCCCTGTGAAGGGATTAATGCTAGTCTTTCAGAGTGGATTATTAGATCTCATAGGAGTGGCTTAATTCCTTTGAGGTGAGTATAAGTTTTTATAATAGAGCAAGTCGGCCTCTTCCCTGTCTTAATGCTTCCTCTCTCACCATGTGATCTCTCTCCTACAAAGTCCTACTATGTCATGCCATTGCCACACTATGACATAGCTGAAAATCCCTCATCAAGATCTACCAGAGAGGGTCACCTGAGCAGAGATTTTCAGGCTTTAAAACTGTGAGCTAAATAAATCTATTTCCTTTATACATCATCCAGTGTCAGGTCAGTTATACTGTTTTAGCACCCCAAATCGAGCTAAGATATGTTCCAAGTCAAAAGGCACACTCCTCACGCACCGCATGTCTGTAATCCCAGTGACTCAGGAGGCTGAGGCCAACCTCAGAAAATTAGCAAAGCCCTAAGCAACTTAATGAGATGTTGTATCAAAATATAATGAAAAGGGCCGGGGGACATGGCTCAGTGGTAAAGCAACCTGGAGTTTCACTCAGTACGCAAAAGGGGCATGGGTGGTACGCACCTCTTCCCTAACAGGCTGCCTACACAGAATTCCTTACTGGGTGAAATTTCTTTTCATGTAATGTACACAGACAGCAGTCCCAGATGCCTCAGGTGTGTGTTGTAACAGCAATGGACAAAGTCTGCTAAAATGTCCCTGATCAGAGACTTGTTAAGTCAACAGCACATCATCCTTTCCGCTCGATGGTGGAGGAAGCTGCACCATGTAAGAGTGTGAGGTGCCTCCTGTGTTAGGAAGGGGAAAGCGTGGTGCCCCAGAGGGTGAGTTGTGGTCATGTAGATGGAAACCAGGCATGAGAAAAAAATCTCTCTCTCTCTCTCTCTCTCTCTCTCTCTCTCTCTCTCACACACACACACACACACACACACACACACACACACACACCGTCCTGGACATTGTGTGTAAGTCCCTGAGACCTTGATGGTTCCTGTGAAGGAATCAGGACTGGTTGGGACAGAAGAGGGTGTAACCCAAATCTGTGCTTGTGACTTGTTAATGATTATTTCTGATGGATGAAGCCAAGACAATATTTATAATGGCAGCCATCAGTGAAATTGGGCAGCTCTCCTTGTCTAGAAAGTCCTAGTGACTTTTGAGAGGAGCCTGGTCAACAGCAGGGAGATGGGAAAGACCCTTTGAGGGTGTGTCATGGTGGAGAGGTGAGTGTGGACTCCTCCTGGGCGTAGTGGGGAGGAGTAGCAGGAGATAAGGGGGCTGCACATTAGAACGCTTTTATGGAGAAGATCAAGCCAAGGACAGCCCAGGCATCCTGCCAACCTTGCCTAACTTCTGATGAGGGCCTGGATGCTGCCTGTAGGCTCAGAGCCCCATCACCTTTGCCCTAATGGCCAAACCATTCCCCTTTTTTGGTCAGGTGTATAAGGTGAGAGGAATCCAGTGACATCCCAGATCCCCTTTAGGACACAGTGCCTGGGACCTTCTGTATTTCTCCCAAAGACAAATAACCTTGCCTGGAGCCTCTTTGAGATGGCCAGGTCACCCTCTGGCCAAAGGCATGACCTAGAGCCAAATGGCAGCAGGAAGGGGTTCCTAAGTGGCTGTTTTTCCCATTGGCAGCTGGAGCTCCAGCACAGCCAGCACTCAGTGTCCTGAATGCCCGTCCAGAGACAGGGAAGTTGGCCCTGCTCTTCTGGGTTCCTCAGTCTCCCCTCATACCTTGCCTTCTCCTTGGTGTTGGTGACAGGAATTCTGACCCTGTCTGCACTTCAGGGGAGTCACCCTGGGCATTAGATGGAGCTCAGGGTGGCTGCACATTCCTCTCTGAACTGTCCTCTATCATTTCCACCAGCTCCCCCATGTATCATTTCCACCAGCCTACCCTCCTGCAGCCTCAGTCTCTTCCTCTACACCATTTGGCTGATAGGAGGAACACAGAGTCTGACACCCCAATCCCTATGTGAGCCTTACCCTGACCTTGGAGGAGGAGCAGCAGGAGCCCACAGGCCACGATGCCCAGCTTCCCATGAAGTCTGTGCAGCCACATGGTCATTTTCCAGGGCTGTTTCTGTGCTGCTGTGGTTGCTCTGCTTCAGAGGTCAGCACAGAGAAGGACCTGGGCCCAGGTGGAGTTTGGACCCTACAGGGAGGAGGCAGAGCAATGAGAGGTATCCTGCAAGCTGGGCACTGCGGGAGAGCCACTCTGAACTCGCAGAGGTCACAGAGGCATTGGGTACCAGACAGGACAGGGCTGCACTCCTTTGTCAGCTCCCAAGGTGCTGCACGGCCGCTGTAGCTGCTCTGAGATCTCAGGAACCCATTCCTCACCCCCGGAGTTACTAATTTATTGTCCTAGCAGCCACTGACTCTTTTAGTCTACTTTTTTTCTTTTCCTTTTCTTGATTCAAACTTTTCCATCCAAAGTTTTCCTCCCGGTTCATATGTTGACAAGAACAATATAGAGAAGGAAAAATTCATTTGAGGCTCATGGTTTCAGAGTTCTCAGACCATAGAGAGCAGGTCCATTGCTTAGGTCTCAAGGAGAAGCTGAATATCATGGTGGAAGGGTGTAGTGGAGGAGAGCTGCTCAAGACATCATACCAGGAAGCAGAGAGAGAGAGAGAGAGAGAGAGAGAGAGAGAGAGCGCTCCACTCAAAAAAGACAAAATACATACCACTAAGCCCACCCCAGTGACCCACCTCCTCCAGCTCCACCCTCCATGGCTACAGTTACCATCCAGTGAACCCTCATCAGGGGATTAATCAATGATTGGGTTAAGGCTCTCATAACCCAATCATGTCACCTCTAAACTTTCTGGAATTGTCTCACACATGAGCTTTGGGGTCATCTCCTCTCTAAACCATAACACTGGCCCATGAGGGTGTTGGGTGGAGAGAAAGGAGTAGTGGGCTGTAATTGGAGGAGACAGGAAGGCTTCTCTGAGGGGAAGCAAAATGAAGACCCCCACAGGTGAGAAATGATGACCTTGGGGGATGAGGGGACTGCCTGAGCAAACTGGGCAGTGTGACTGTGCCCGTGGTACTGGGAAGTCCTTCTTCCTCTCAGCATTCATAGTTTCCTGAGTTCCCTCCAAGGTCCTTGTAGTCCTGGTCTGAGGGTCTGTGTAAACCTGTCCCTATTCGGTCCTGGCTGCTCTGTTGAAATACACTGGTGACTGCAACTGTGACACTTCTTAAGAGCCCACCCCCTTGGGCTTGGGATAGAGTTCAGTTGGTCTTGCATGTACAAGACCCTGGGTTCAATCCTCAGCACCACCAAAAAAAGAAAGAAAGAGAAAAAAAGAAAGAAAGAAAGAAAGAAAGAAGAAAGAAAGAAAGAAAGAAAGAAAGAAAGAACCCACCCCCCTCTACTTGCTCTGTCCCTACCCTGTGGCTTCCCCTGAGGACAGCTCCCTCTGAGGTTGAATTTACTGTTATTTATGCACCTGATAAATGCTCTGAGGACTTCCTGGTTCTAGCACTGTGGACTTGGAGGGCTCTCTTGGGCATCTGGGGCCACTGGGAAGACAGACCCATAACCAGGAGATGTCAAATCTTCTGGAATCCTGCAAGGACATAGGGAATGCAGCAGGAGACAGGAGTGCCTGCTCTGCCTGACTTCCTGGAGGAAGGGGTGTGGGCTCCACCTCAGATGACTTCAGTACCTTCTCCTAACAGGCCTTGGCTTCTTCATTCTAGCTTGGGTACATTCCTACATGCCAGGATAGCAATTGGAGTCTTTCTAGGAGTGATAATATGCCCAGATGGCTGTGTCCTGGGGCTTCTCCTTGTCTTGATTCAAAGTTTTCCATCCAATGGACTGTGGTCCAAGCCACTGTCCCAGCTCCTGTCCAGGCAGATGCTTTCTCTGTCTGTATTCTCTTGACCTAATTTATAGCTGGGGCTGTGGAGGTTGAGATATTCCAGCTCCTTCCAGTTCATAGTCATGTTATAAGCTCCTTTATGTCAACTGGGCAACACAGTGCTCCTTCCTAACCTGGACTTTGCTGTCTACCTCTTGGTGAAGGTCCCCAAGCTACCGAAGCTAACAGTAAAACCCTGGAATGAAGAGTCTTAGAGTATTAGGACTTGTAGGGGGTGAGGTGGGGTGGAAAACTTACATATATATATATATATATATATATATATATATATATATAACGAGAGAGAGAGAGAGAGAGAGAGAGAGAGAGAGAGAGAGAGAGAGAGAGAAAAGAAGATCAAAGTAGAAGGTAAAAATCCAGGAAAATATCTGTAATGACAGATGGATGCTACAGGCTTAAGGTTTAAGACCCCATAAAAGCAAGTTTTGGTGAAAATATGGAACATCTGTCATCCTCATATCTGTTTGATGGGATGAAAAATGATATAGTCATTTTTGAAGATAGCTAGACATTTTCCTTAAATGTTCAACCCAGAGTTGGGAGTAGTGGCACATGCCTATAATCCTAGCAACTTGGTTTCTAAGGTGAGCCTTACTTAGAAACTTAGTAAGTCCCTCAGCATCTTAGGGAGACTCAGTCTCAAAATAAAAAATAAATACATACAAAATAGATTGGATCTGTAGTCAGTAGTGAAGCACCCAAGGGATAAATCCTCAGTACCCCCCATCCCCCCCAAAAAAAAAAAAAAAAAAAAAACAAGAGAAGAGCACATGTCCACAAAGTGATTTCAGAAAATGTCCACACAAGTTTTATGTAAAAAGTAGCCTAATCCAGGCTTGATGGTACACTTATTGCAATTCAGCTCCTCAGGAGGTCAATGGATGAGGGTTGGAAGTTGGAGGCCAGCCTGGGCAAGTTAGTGAGATCCAAATCAAAATAAAATAAAAAGAGATAGAGAAATACCTCAGTTTTAGAGTGCCCATGGGTTAAGTCTCCACTAACAAGGAAGAAAAAAAAAGGAAGGAGGAGGAGGAGAACAAATAGAAGTCACTCAGATGTGCATTAACTGGTAACTGGATAAAGTGTGGCAGATGTGTACATGCAATAAAAGGGAAGAAATGCCACTTGAATCTCAAAATAATTGTGCAAGTGACATAGTCATCATAAATGACTCCTGTGCTATGATATTGTAGAAAAGACAATCTTCGGCAATGGAAAGAAATTAGGCACTTGCCAGGGAGCAGAGGTCAGGGTGATGATGGAGTGTAAATGGGCACATGAGAATGTTTTGAAACTATTCTAAACCTGACGTGATGTTGGTCACACGTCTCCTACATTTACTCAAATTTACCAAACTTTGCAGCTCAAATGGGTGAATTGAATTCATGGAAATGATCCACAATAAAGCTCTTAAAGCTGGACATGGTGGAGCATGCCTATAATCCCAGTGGCTCAGGAGGTGGAGGCAGGAGGATTTCGAGTTCAAAACCAGCCTCAGTGATTTAGCAAGGAAAACATCTCAGTGAGACCTGTCTCTAATAAAATACAAAATAGGACTAGGACTAGGGATGTGGCTCAGTGGTCAAGTGCCCTGAGTTCAATCCCCAGTACCCCCCCACCAAAAAAAAAAAAAAAAAAAGCTCTTGAAAAGAGCTACCGAGACTACTTACAGTCTGAAAAACACTCTGAGGACCCACTCTAGGAAGCATCCTGTGCATGCTCAGAACTGAAAACCATACAGGGGCATGTTTGCAGCAGGAGCACAAAGGATGTTTGCAGCACAGAGTGGAAGGATTATGCACCAGTCCCTGTACTCTAAAAGGAACTAAAAGGTCTTTTCACCTCTGCAGAGATCCAGTCTGCCCAGGCTTACCGCTATCCTCATCTGCCCCCTGGTGTCCAGGATGGGAAACAAGGCAATCTTCATCTTGAGCCCTAAAGGGCATGGTGCCCTGTGGTGGGGCTTAAATGCACTGGGTGAAAGAGGGAACTTTCTTTCCTGGGAAAACTGGTGCCACAAAGAGGTAAGTTGGTGAGAGGGGGAGGGTCCATGGACTCCAGGGTTCATGGAGTGAGGGACACAGCCTTTCCATGACAGAGAGAACATGCTTTGGAGGAACAAAAGGGCATATTGAGCTTTATTTGGCACTTTTGATTACTGTGGTAAAAGATAAGACATTTTCTATAGGAGGGGTCAAAAAGTTTAGGGACATCAATGAGGTGAGAGAGAAAGTTAATCATGTGGATGCCATAGTGAGTGGGGGATGGTCAGAAGGCTGCAGAGGGAATTCTGAAAGATTCTGGTTGGAGAGGTCCTCAGGGAGCCTGAGACAAGAATCCCTTCTGCTATGTGTCTGGACCTCCTGACATGTCAAGGCCTCTTCCTGGACACACCCCAGAGAGAAACATCTTCACAGCTGTGTTGTGATTGTGTCAGTGTGGGGCTCACAGTGTCTGCAGAGCCACAGAGAATAAGAGGCAACTTCAGGAGACAGGACCCTGAGGACCCCACCTGGCTCTCCAGGATGCACCCAGCTGGCCCAGGCTCCAGAAGCCAATGGGAAAGCCCAGTCCTGCTTCTCATAAGTTTGGGACCTGTCACCTTCTTGGGACAGAAAGAGATGAATAGGCGTGTAGATTGAAATGTTAATGATGGATGACATTTAATCCCCAGGTGGGCTCAGGGATATGGAACTTTGGTTTTGTTTGTAGCCTGGGTGTGTAGATGTGGGAACTCTAAGTGTTTGGGCTGAAAGTTTGTGTGCTGCAAATTCATACATTGAAAGCCAGTTTCCATGGGCTGGGGATAGAGCTCAGTTGGTAGAGTGCTTGCCTAGCCTGCTCTAAACTCTAGTGCATTCAGTTCTAATACACTAGCTCAATCCCCAACACACACACACACACACACACACACACACACACACACACACACAAAATGCATAACTAATAAAATCCGTATACTACCTGAGATTTGATTGAAAAAACAAGCAAGCAAGCAAGTCTGAAAGTGATGAATCATTGGGAGTTGCCTGGGTGTAAGAACTGTGAAATAGTCCCAAGAGAACTTGTTTGCCCCTTCTGCCAAGTGAGGACATAGTGGGAAGGTGCCATCTAGAAATCAAAGCAAGACCTCCCCAGACAACAAAACTGCTAGCACTTGATTCTGGACTTGTCACCTCCAACACAGAAGACAACACATTTGCATTGTTTATGAGCTACCCAGTTTATTGTGTTTATTTGTTTATATCTTGTTGGTAGCACTGTGATCAAACCCAGGACCTTGTATATGCTTGGCAAGTACTCTACCACTGAGCTACTCTCCCAGGACTTATTATTTTATTTTGAGCTCAGGTCTCCCCAAGTGGCCAGACTGGACAGAGTATGTAATTCTTCTCCCTCAGCCTCCTGAGTGGCTTGGATTATGGGCATGTGCTACCGTGCCTCACTATATTATTATTGGAGTTGTTGTTGTTGCTGTTGCTGTTGTTGTTCAGGAGCCTGATGGAGTAAAACACTGGAGCTTCTGGTGTATAGGTTTTCTATAGAGGTCCCAGCAATATGAGAACATAGGTACTTGCTAAGAGGTGGGCAAGGGGTTCAGAAAAGTACCAGCTCTGCTTCCTGAAACTTCTCTGTCAGCATGGGAGGGTGTGGCAATTGGGAGGAGGGGTGAGAAAGGGTTGTAGGGAAGGAGAGGGGAAGAAGAGAAGGAGGGACTCAGGTATAGTGAGGTGAGGAGGAAGGTGGGCATGCACTGGATTACCCATCCACAGCCTCCTTGGGAATTACTGAGTGTGTCTAACAAGAGAGGACCCATGGAGGAGTGAATGGATAAATAACTATGTGAATGAGTGAATCAACCCATGTTCTTGGGTGGGCATGTGTGGGCACCACAGGAAGATCCCATTACACCTAGAATACCTCTCTCTTCCTGACAAGGAAGCTAGAGCTCTGTGTGCTTGTCCTCAGCCCCCGTTAGCTCCTGGATCTTCTGAGGCAGGGTCTTGGTCCAGAACTGCAGCCTGTGTGCCTTCAGGGCCTGGCCCACAGCAGGCTGGCTGTCCAGCTGCAGGTACTGTTGGTCCTGGTTGAACAGTGGCCAGTGGGGCAGGCCCTCTCCGTTGGGGTTCCTGTGCACATGCCCTCCCAGCAGGGCAGGGTGAGGGTCAGTCTGAGCTCTGTTGAACTAAAATCTGACCTTCCACCCTAATTATGGACAGGACATCCAGCCAGGCAGGCAGGGGTGTTGAGAATGGGGAGATGCGTCCTGATGTAGGAAAGCAATGACCTCTCACTTGTGTCATTTCACACAGGGCACAGCAACCTGGCCTGTTTTGCCCTTCCCTGTGAGAGGCTGGCTTTCATGGTAGCCCAGCACTATGGCTCACCCTCTGGACCACTGTACCCACAGAGACCAGTGACCTGTACCCCAAAAGTACCCTCTTTTAGTGTGGATCTACCAGTTGAGGAGGGGGCTAGGATGTGATTAAGGACACACAATTGCTAATGGGGTCACCTCAGACAAGGGGAGCACTGGAGGGCCCGTGCCCCCTGGGAGGCTGAGAGGTGCAGGTGTCCTCACCCATTTCGAGCAAAGTTGGCCCAGTACTTCATCATCCTCCTGTTCAGCAGCTCCTCCTCCTCAGTGAGCTCAACTGTGGGAGAAGGAAGGCAAGGGTCCAGGTCCTGGCCAACCCCATCCAGCTGTCCATTCCTGGGCCACACTCACCACCCCAGCCCCAGGCTTGTGTCCCTTCCCTATTACAACAGTCCTGGGGCCAGGCCCTCTGCTTGCCCAACCTGCCTTTACTACTCCCAGCCTTTAACTGAATCAACACTGGGCTCATCCTTGGCCTAGAAGTTTCCTTCTTTTGGACACTGTGAAGTCATTTAAGAAATGATTATGCCTTTAACCCCCCCCCCCCCCCCCTTCTCCTATGCTAGACACCATGGTTGGGTTGGGAACAGGTTGAAGGAGCATAGATTTGAGTGGGAAAAGTCTAACCCTGGAATAACCTGTTGAGTTGTAGTATGGTAGACTCTGAATCCCATGCTCTCTCTTAGCCCCAGTTTCTCATTGTACCATGAGAGTGATTGCCACCATGTACGCAGGAGAATGCTCCTGTGGAACAAGGAGAATTCACCTCTGATGCCGTTGATGTAGGATCCAAACACAAAAATGATTTCATCACCATGGTCAGCCTTCACATGTGGTGGCTTGATGTTCTTGAAGATGCTGGGACGATGCTGGAACTCATAGAAGTAGACAGGAGCATGGGAACCTGGAGGGTGGACAGGATGTGTCACTCTTGGTGACAAGATTGCTAGGTCCAAAGCTGGCTTGAATGTTCACAGTGGCTTGGATGCCCAGAATGGATCAGGGGCAGTTGGAAGACTGTTTGTTAATTCATATCTTGGATTTTCTATCTGTGTGGTCATGGGCAAGTCTTTGATTGCCACTACCTTAGTCCCCTCCTCTGTAAAATGAGTGTGATGTCTATGTCTTACTCTAGCCATAAGTATGTATGGAGATGAGGGCCTTCAGGTGCCTGGGACCAGGGTCTGGATAAAGACATGTGTTTGACACCAGACCTCACCTGGGACTCATAACTCTGAGCTATCTCTTAGGAAGCCAGAATTCAGCTATAGATACACTCACTCTGATAATGTGCTACTTGGAGTGCAGGCATCACAAACATGAAGTCCGCCATCATCTCCTGGAACTGGAGTCGGAGGGTGTGGGGGTCCTCGTTGTCTCCCATGTACTCCTCCATCAATAGGTCAGCACATTTGGCAGGCAACTTCATCTGGTCCAGGGGATCAGGGAGAGTCATGTTAAGCAGTCTCTGGGGCAGGGATGTAGCCACTTGATTTGTGGATGGGGTCTGAGATGTGTCAGGGAATAGGGCAGAGCTGTCAAGCTGTGGGGTGGCCCCACTCACAAATGCACATAGATCAATCTTTGTTCCTAGGGATCATTGAAAAGGAAGAGTGTCTGGCTGTACTCTTGCTTGGCAGAACCCCAGGGGCCTCACCATTTGTGCTGATGTTCTCTGTAGAACAGCTCGCATGGTCTCTCTGTCTATGTCTTTGTGGATTTCAGGGGGGCTCACAACCTGTGTGGTGAAGGGATACTCTACAGTTGGGGGTGGGATGACCAGGAGCTATGACGTCTAAAGCCGCTCCCACCTGACACTATCGTGGGGTTTTGAGAGGGGACTCACCATGGTAATGACCCAGCCATACTCATCATTGTTAACACCAATGATGCTTGGAACAGGTTGAAAATCAGCAGAGGCCAGAAGCTCCTGGGGGTGCCTGGGTAGGAAGGCCCCATCCACCACAGCAGGAATGACACTGAAAGTCTAAGTGGGCATTCAAGGTACATGATGACAGGAAGGAAAGTCTCTGTTCTAATGACACTGAGTTACCTCCAACCCATCCCAACTCAACCAATGATGCTCAAACCAACATTCAGGGATTCTACACCTGGTTTAGCATATTTTCATCTCAATTTACCATCCAGGGCTATGAGGATACAAGAAGACCAAGCCTTGGAAATGAGATCCTTGTTCCACAGTAGAAATCACTGTATTTTCCTTCCACCATAACCCCTGTCTCCTCACTAAAGTCCATTCAGCCCTACCTTGGTAATAGCCAGCATTTCCTGTTCACTCTTGCCCCGAAGGCAGCTCACCAGGGCCTCTGACTCTACTTGCCCACAGGAAGAAAGATTGGCTACCAACTGTAAAGGCATGAAAAAAGAGTGGATCATTTCTCAAGGCAGGGAGGGAGGTGTTGCCTAAGGTCTCAGCGGTGTTTAAGTTACCCATAATTCTCAAAGTGTACCCTCTGTCTATTGCTGCAGGTGTGAAATTCTTCCACATTTCCTGAAGCTCAGGTGTCAGCCAGAGGAGCCATCACACCTGCTTACATGGGTCTTCTGAGGATGAGGCCCCCAGTGTGCAGCTTTGCAGAACACAGAGCAAAATCAACCACTTGAGTCAGAGGTGTGTGGATTCTGACCTTTGAGTTCCTCAGAATTCCTGGGGTGTGGCCAGTTCCAGAGACACCTGCATGGTTTTTGTTCCCATAAAACAGACAGAGTGGCAGAGGCTCTAAACTTGAAGGGCAAGGCACCAGATTTGGCTATTGGTAGTAAAGAATACTCACTGTGGAGACATCTTTAGATGAGCTGGTGATAAGGCCAGGCAGTAGGGCCACCCCACTCTCCATGATGGCACCATGGAAGAGTCCTTGGGACATTGGAGACACCACATGTGAGGACACACTAGTGCCACCTGCAGACTCGCCAAAAATGGTGACTCGATCAGGGTTGCCTCCAAAGTGGGCGATATTCTGCTGGACCCAGCGTAGGGCAGCCACTTGGTCCAGGTAGCCCCAGTTGCCAGTGGCATGCTGGTCTCCAGTGCTGAGAAATGCAAGGATGATGATCACTGGATGGTCCTCTGTCTACTCAGCCCCCATTGACCATCCCTGTCCCATGCTCACCTGAAAAAGCCCAGAACTCCCAGTCGGTACTGGACAGTGACCACCAGTACATTTTCAATGGCTGCCAGAATAGAACCATCATACATGGAAGCTGAACCCACCACCAAGGCACCACCATGGATCCAGACCATCACCTGTGAAATCAGGAGATATACCATGTGGTAGCTACCTTCCCCAAACCCCTCCTTGCTGACCCCTACTCTGAAACCACTTTGGCCTGTGTAGCTACCCACACAGTACTCTAGTAGGACCTCATGAACTGGGACACTGGTAAGGGACACAAGTTTAATTTGGAAGATAAAGTCTCCCATACTTTGGGGTCTACCTATGAATCGAAACCTGGATCTATTATTCTCAGAACTACTCTAAAGAGAAAAGTGATGTTTCTGTGATTATCCTACCTGAACATTAATTTAAATTGTCATCTAATCTCTGGTCCAAAAAATAATCCATGGTCATTGAATTCAATGATCTCAAAGTGCAGCTTTGAGCACCTGAATGGATCTCCTGGGTACAAGCTGTGAATGGATCAGTGAGTCCCAACATTTGGCCTCTGAGAGCATCCAGGGCTCTTTTAGTCCATGCTTAGG
Organism: Spermophilus citellus; assembly: GCF_964194105.1. Lineage (NCBI taxonomy): Eukaryota > Metazoa > Chordata > Mammalia > Rodentia > Sciuridae > Spermophilus > Spermophilus citellus. The sequence goes on along the minus strand of NC_138200.1, from coordinate 51,762,161 downwards.
TCAGCTATCTGCTGGCATAAGAGGCCTTCTTGAGGCTAATAGTGAGAAACTTTTCATATTGGTTTACACCACAGTGGTAGCCAGCTAACCTATATCTTCCAGTATTGTTGTTGATATTATGTAGCACTTGGAGTCAATCCCAGGGCCTTACAACACTGTGCAAGCTATCATTGAATCATGTCACAAGCTTCCTTCTAATTATCTTTCAAAACAAATGTTCTCCCACCCTTCAACTGACCATGGCTTAACACTTACAGGCAGGTTAGAGCCCTCACAGGCATGTGCAGGCGCGTAGATGCTGAGGTACAGGCAGTCCTCTGACATGGGGATGAGAGACAAGTTTTTATTCCCTAGGTTCAGAGCCTCTGTATTCATTGCATCTACATTTTGCAGACACCTGGTGACAATGAAATACAGTTATTTCAGGGGCTGAGCAGTGGTGAATTCAGACCTCAGGTCCTGACTCTATCTAGACAACCTCACTCCCTGCCTTAACTGATGCCTTGCCTCACATGATCCTTCTTTCAAGTCATTCCCCCTGACTGTTCCAAGCCACAGTCTCAGGGTATGCTGGGATGGAGCCCAGACCTCTAGGGAGGCCTCAAGGTTGTTGAGCACTTGCGTCCTACTCCTCATGAGGCCGGGCAGTCCTGACTCTAGGGCCCTGTCTGGGAAACACTGGCTGTCTGTGTTGTCACCACTTATTCCGCATTCAGGCCTGGAAAAGCATACGTGTCTCCACACAGCTGGTGCCTGAGTAGATGGAGGTTAGTTCTCATAGAAGGGTAATGGGGCATCCCATAACCCAACTCGAGACTCTCAGAAAACCTTCCCCTGCAGAGAGTCTCGAGCTGTAAGCACATGCACCTTCCCTTGGCCCTGTGGGTTGGGTCCCCAAGGAGCCATCACTGTTCCCTCCTCAGGAATCTTCAGCATCAACTGCTGGAGTCAAGGTCTTTTATAGGTTTAGAGAGCCAAGCTGACCTTCTCCCAGACTCATCTCCCCTGGTGGGAGAGAACACCTGGAGTAAGCCAAATCCAGGGACATGTGTTTCTTCTCTTGTGTTCAACAACTGGAGCTAATGACTTTGGATTTCTAAGCCCTGAGTCAGGGGCCTGGCAGTTACTCTTGCATTGGAAAAACAAATGTGAGAATTGCCCCAATGCAGAGGGATATATTTTTATATATTTGTTCATTTAGGGCCTGGGTTTCAAAGACAGTGCATTAGATTGCTAAAAACACATTACCACTGACCTACAGCCCCAGGCCTTGTAGTCCAGTTTCGATGAAGGAGCCACTGCAGCCTGGCCCAGGGCTCGGAGTACCCACCCCCACCCCAGCCCTGAGGTTTCCCAGACCCCAGGAGAACTTACATGGCTGGGTGGGAGGTCCCATCCCTCACACCACTCCAAGGTTCAGGGGGCTCAGGGGCAGCAAAGCGCAGTGGTCCTACAGGTGGCTTGGCAAAGGGAATTCCCAGGAAGGTGTGGACCCCCACATTGAAGCCCTTCACATGGAGGAGGCTGCCCCGCACCTGCCCGGTGTGAGTCGTCCGGATGGGGCTGACTGAGTCCTGGCCTGTTGGCAGAGAGACGCACTTCAGACTCAGGTCTGCCCAATAAGCTGCTGACCTGCAGCACTGTAGCCTGGTTGGCCCTCCTCAGCTCCACCTTGTGGAGGAACCCTGATCTGTCAACATCCGCTTCTGAAACTTCTGCCCAACCCTAGTCCCTATCCCCAACACCACTATCAATCCACCGGGTCACAGCCTATCCCTCCAGGCTCACCAGGCTCCTGTGACTTGCCACCATCCTTCAGCCCTAGCAACTGCCAGCAGAATACCTCTTGGGCTGACTAACTGGGCCAGGTCATGTCACGCACTGAGAGGATTGTGAGAATGGAACTAAAGTTTCCTATCCTAAAGGATCTCATGCTTGAGGGGACAAGAAATGACATAAAGAAGCATCATTCATATAATGAGAGATGGACTTGGGAGGAGAACTATGAGTTCAAACATAAAACTCCTGTCCTGCCTGGGGTTGGGGATCAGGGCAAGAAAGCAAGGCAAAGTCAACCTAGATATACCTGGCTTGTCCCAGTCATGATATTTGTTAAATGTTGATGTTGTGCACTTTGGGTTTAACTCTTCTCTCTACCCCAAAATGGTTTTAATCTTGGGTGCTGTCCCAGTCCTCTCTGTGCTTCAGGGTGCAGAGAGTTGGCAGTCAGGTCCACAGTTCTCCTGCTATTGTTGACATCGCCACAGCTCCCACATCACTGGGTCCTTCCCTCCCCCAGGCTCAAGATCTCACTCTAGAGTTTGGCAGATCTGAGCTGGTTTCCATAAGAAAAATTAAAAACTCCAAACCTCCTCCTCTCTCTCACCAGGTCCTCTAGGATCTGCCTGTTTGATGTGACCTGGTTCAAGACAGGCCAGGGCAGCAGCCACTCACAGGACCAGAGAAGGAAATTGGCCAGCATCCCTCCAAGTCCAAAGACACACTCCTGTCCCTACCAACATGCTGTCTCCACACAGTGCCTTGCCAGATGGGATCTTGGTCCAAGTAACTCACATGGCCACTGGCCACTAATGCCTGATATTTGTCACTACAAAGGACAAAGCCTGCTAAATATTCCTGCTCGCAGTCTGGTGACATTATGTAGTTGCTTCCTTGAGGAGAAGCCCTGCATGAACCAGCAGCAGGAATCTCACCCATGTATGTATGTAGTGGTGGGAAGTGTCCCCGTGTCCAGATGAAGAAAAGCTCACATCAGAAAAGATGGGTTTGTGACCATTTAGGTGAGAGACAAAGATGAATAGTGTGTAAGTCCTGGACTCTAGTCAAGACCTAGATGGGCCTGTGGAGGAGCCAGGACAAGGTGGGCAGAAGACTGTGAGACTCAATTCTATACCCTTTCATGACTCAGTTTTTTTCCCTTTGGATGTGAGTTCAAGAAAAAAGACTGTTGAAAATAGAATCTTTCAGTGAATCAAGAAAAATCTTCCTGTTGAGACAGTTCTGGTTCCCTAAGACCCCAGGCAAGGGAGGAATCCTGTCAGTGTTGGTCTAAGGGGGACAGGTGAGCATGGATTCCTCTGTGCAGATTAGATTGGGAAAGCTGGGTCTATATCCAACACCCACACTTGGAGCCTTTGGGGTGGGAGGGATCCAGGGCTGCTGACACTCAGTGGGCATGGTTCTCTCCCGCCAACACCTTCTGATAAGGGCTTAGAGACTTCTAGCAAGTACAGAGCACTTTGCCTTTGCTCTAGAACACAATCCAAGGCATGTCAGCTCAGATTTGCCATTGACAGGAACCCAGCAGTCATTCAGATCAGCATTGAGAAGTGGTACCAGGGGCTACTGTATCCCCCAGGGCCAGTAACTTTGCCTGTGGATCTGACGGAAGGTGCCAGCACTTCTCTGGCCAAGGGGTCAAAACACTCAGAGCCAAATGTAACCAGCAAGCTCTTCTTATTGCTGATGTTATTATCCAAGGGTGAGTAGTAGCTACAGCCACAGACACACACAGGAGGGAAAGGTCCCTATCCCTGTTCCTTTGCCAGCAGGCTTCTGACTTGCCCATACTGTGCTCCTCAGAATCCCCTCACACTAGCTCACTCCTCCATGGGAGTGTCCTTAGGCAGCTCTGACCCTCTCTGGCTCACCCTCCAGCCCCCTCATCTCCTTCATCTGTTTCCTCTACCAACTTCCCTACCCTGGTGTCTTCCCTCCAGGCTCAGGCTCTGTCTCTGTGCACTTTGGCAGATCCAACCTGGTCTCTCCCACCCTCCCCATGGCAGCCTCACCATGGCCCTGGATGAGGAGCATCAGGAGCCCATAGGCCACGAGGATGAGCCAGGCAGGAAGTCGATGCAGGCACATGGTCGGCTCCCAGGGCTGCTTCTGTATTCCTGGGCTTCAGCTGGAAATGCAGAGCAGCATTCTGCCAGGTGGAATTTGAACCTGACAGTGAGGAGGCGGGGAAATGGGTGGTGCCCTGCAAGGGGTGTGCTGCAGGAGAGTCACTCTGAACTCTCAGAGGTCATGGAGCCAGTGTGCAGTGGGCAGGGCCCTACCCCTCTTCTTCCCTTGGCCACCTCCCAAGGTGCCACACAGCCTCTACAGCCCCTCTGAGATCCCAGGACCCTTCTCCTCACACCTGGAGTCACTAATTCCCTGTCCTTGCTGTCACAGGCCCATGAGGGTGTTGGGGAGGAGAGGAGGAGCAGAGAGCTGGATGTAACTGGAGGAACCTGGAGGGCTTCTCTGGGGGGTACAGAATGAAGATTTCCAGAGATGGAGAAATACAGGTGACTTTGCTGGAGTGAGGGGAACTGCTTACACAGTGGCAGGGAGGTGTGACGGTGCTTGCTGTTCCAGGGAACTCCCAGAGCTTAGGTGCTTCTGGGAGATTCTGAAAGATCCTGAGCCCTGCATGGGCCAGGAATGGAAGCCAGTCTGGATTAGGAGTACCTGCTCAACCTGAATTTCCTGATGAAGGGGAGTGGGACTCAACTTCCTGAGCCCTGCGTTGGTGAATGGAAGCCAGTATGGGTTAGGAGGACTGCTCAGCCTGACTTCCCTGATGAAGGGTTGTGGGGCTCAACTTCAGGCAGCCTAGAGGTTCCCCTGCAAACCGTCCTTGGCTAGCCTACCCCCACCCCCCCATAAGCTCTCACAGCCCAGTGTTGTGTCCTTCTCAGCCCCTTTGGGGAGCAATCAGCTTTATCCAGAAGTGAGTAGCCAGCATGCTGAGAGCACTGCTTCTCTTTGACCCCCACCTAATCAACAAGGCTGATGTGAATTCAATTCTTCTTGCAGTGCACTCTGCTTCAAGCCATCACCCTAGCCCCTCCTGGTCAGATGCTTACTCTGCTCTGAGTCTCCTGATCTAATTCATAGATGGGCTTGGGCCTCCTCCAAGCTCAGTCCTATTATAAGCTCCTTTGTGGCAACTGGACAACAAGTGATTCTTCCTAATCTGGAGTCTGCTAGGGTGAAGGTCCCTATGGGCTCTGCCATTTATGGCACCATCTTACACAGGCCTTGGCTTTGACAATGACCAAATAATAATAATAATAATGTGAAATTATGAAGAGTTTCATGAGTGTATCTGTGTATGGGTTTGTATGTAACATACCTTATACATATATAGAGATGGGGGGGAATGGAAGATGGAGGCAGAGTCTAAAAGTCAAAACAAACATCTGCAATGAGATCCACCAACAGGTCCTTTAAATACAATTTGATCTAAGACCATCAGACCAAGTGTTGAAGAGGATATGGAGCAACTGGTACCCTCATAAATGGCTGGTAGGGATGCAAAGTGACAGAGTCGTTTTGGAGAAGAGTTTGATATTTCCCTTAAAAGTTCCACACACACTTGCCATGTGACTCAGCAATTCTCCTCTCAGATCTTTCTTCAACAGAAATGAAAGCATGGGTCCATATAAATAATTTCTGACTATGTTCCTAAGAGTTTTATTGTCAAATTGGTCAAAAATTGCAAGTCACTCAGATGTATAGTAACTGGTCAGTGGATAAAGTGTGGTGTGTGTGACTACAAGGAATGCCACTCCCCAGTAAAAGGAATCTGAGATCTGCTGCATCTCAAAAATAGTATGTGAACTGACAGAGCCATTCCTAAAAGTGTCCATGTGCATCATATTTGGGGCAAGGCAAACTAGAGGAACAAGCAATTAGGTGACTGCCTTAGAGCAGGATTCAGGGCAAGGAAGGACTACAAAGAGGCATGAGGAAGTTTAGGAAGTGAAGGAAACTGGTAAAACTTGTGGTGGTGGTGTCTGCTTATCTTACATGTTACCTCAGAGTGAGAAAATTGTACACTCAAGAGATGAATTTAATTGCATATAAGTTATTCCACACTGGGTTGTGAATGGATGTAGCTCAGTGGTATAGTGCTTGCCTAGCAGGCCAAGGAGGTAGGTGTGGTCCGTAACACTGTACACACTCACACACACACACACACACACACACACACACACACACACACACACATATGCTTCACACTGAAGAATTTGAAAAATCTATTAAGTATCTAAAAAATATTGTGGGAAACACTTTGGGTAATACAGCGTGCTTCTGCAGAATTGAAAGATGGAAGCTTGCTCGCAGGAACTCATTAAATGCTATAAGATTGCACCCATCAGTCTTCACCAAAAGAAAAGTCTTTCCTGTGCTGGGTCCCTGCAGGCTTAATGTTAACCTTGTCTGTCCCCTGGTGGCTCAAATGGAAAAATGGAATTGTCATCTTTTGCCCAAAATTCATAAAGGTCTTTGTTTGGGCTTAAGTGTAGTCAATGGAAACAAGGGGGTCATCTCCCCTGGGAAAAGTGGTGCCCCAGGAGGGCATGTCAGTCAGAGGATGGGGAGTGGGGGGCTCCCAAGTTCTTTGGAATGAGAAATCCAGCCTCTGAATGTCTGAGAGAAAAAGATTTGAGGGACCCCAGAGACACATTGAGCATTATTTGCTACCTTTGTACAATGAGAAAAGATGAGAGGGTTTTTATAGGAGGGGCCAGAGAAGCTTAGGGAGAGCAATGAGGGGAGAAGGAAAATCACTGATGTGGATGCCATAGTGAGTGGGGGATGGTCAGGAGGCTGCAGGGGGAATTCTGCAAGGCAGAAGAACACCTTACTGGAATGAGAAGCTCTCAGGGAACCAGGGACAAGGATCTCTTCTCTGGACCTCCTGAGTCTCCAAGGCCTCTTCCAGGACACACCATACAGAGAAGCATCTTCTCAGATGTGGTATAATCTTGTCAGTGTGGGGTTCACAGTGTCTGCAGATTCACAGAGAATAAGAACCAACTTCAGGAGATAGGACCCCGAGGACATACCTCAGGCTCTCTTGGACATACTCAGTTGGTCCAGGCTTTAGGGTCAATGGAAAAACCCAGTCCTGCTTCCCACAAGTGTGGGGATGGAAATAGATGGGTGAATGGGTTGTTTTAAATAGGCAGAGAAATTTTCCAGTAGTTTGCATTCTTGGTGGCCGAGATCTTGGGCTATAGGTACTACAGTCTGAGAACTTGTGTCCACCCAATTCACACATTGAAACCTAATCTCCAATATGATGGTATTAAGATTTAGGGTCCTAGCTGGGTGTGGTGGTGCATTCCTGTAATCCCAGTGGCTCTGGAGGCTCAGAGAGGAGGAGAGGAGGGGGAATTCAAAGCCAGCAATGTTGAGGTGTTAAGCAACTCAGAGAGACTCTGTCTCTAAAAAATTCAAAATAGGACTGGGGATGTAGCTCAGTGGTCGAGTGCCCCTGAGTTCAATCCCAGGTACCAAAAGAGTTAGGGTCCTTAGGGAATGAATAGGAAACCACCAGTTATTGTGGTGGTTCTTCTTCCTCCAATGTTTAAGTCTGAACACTAGAGAAGTGCCAAGGCAAGCCTATAAAGGAGGTTTCATTCAAAAAGTAGTAATACAGACTTCTCCTGGGAGAAAGAAGGGGGCCATAGCTGGTGGTATCCTGATATCCCAAGAAGTGAGAGCATCCTGCACCTTTTAGACATTTTAGACTTTCTTTGTTTTCCTGCTCTCTTCCCCCTTATCTCTTCCTTCCTGACGAGGCCCAGGAGATGCTGGTGGAATGGCCAAAAGGTGAGAAGCAGGTGGGCTGGAAGGGCCAAGATGGAGTGATGGGGAAGGAAGAGACCTGCATCCCAGGAGACCTTAATTAGCAGCTCCCTGTCTGTTCAGTGGGTGCTTCTTGAACCACCTTCTAGGAGGGGCAGTATAGGCAGGGAATCCTGGTAGTCCAAGTGCTCAGGAGGCATTACCATTCCAGTCTCCCAGGGGTGGTCTCCACCTTCCTGGACTCCAACTGGCCTTTATTTTCTCCATCGACCTTATTACCTGTCTACATTGACTGCCTGTCCTTAATTCTGGCTTTAATATGGTCATGGGAGGAATTATTTGTCCCTTATACCATGTAATGACTCAGTGAGAAGGTGCCGTCCATGAGTGAAAAAGCCAAAAGCAAGCTCTCCACAGACTCCCAATATGCTGGCATCTTACTTTCTTTCTTTTTCTTTCAGTACTGAGGATTGAACCCAGGGAAACTTTATTACTGAACTACATCCCTAGTCCTATTCATTTTTAATTTTGAGACAAGATCTTGCTAAGTTGGTGATATTGGTATTCTACTTGTGATCCTCCTTCCTCAGTCTCCTGAGTTGCTGAGTTTGCAGGTGTACGCTACCATGCCAGGCTGGCATTTGACCTTGGAAAAAACCTCACAAACTCTGAATAATTTTCTGTTGTTTATCAGCTACCCAATTTGTGATGATATTTGTTACAGCAGTCTGAATGTACCAAGATTAGGGGTTTAGGTAAACAGATTTTCTGGTCTAGTCTGTCTAGTGGTCAATGTCAGAGATGAGAATACATGGGACTTGCTGAGAAGTAGATGTGGGATTTTGACACTCAGGTGTGGGCAACATTTTGAAAGCATAGCCCTCCTTTGAAGAGTGTCTAGGTGGTTGGAGGAGAGGAGAAAGTACTGGAGAGGGAAAGGGAGGAAGGGAGGAATATACTTAGGTCCAGTTGGGAGTATATTCAGGCCCATTGGAGGAAGGTGGGCATCCACAGCTTCCTGGGGGGATTTACTGAGTGTATCTAACAAGAGAGAACCCACTGAACATCATGAGGTGAGTTCTTTATCAGTGTTAGCTGAATGGATAGATAAAGAGTGTATGGATGGCTCTGTGAATGAGAGGGTCAACCCTGGCTTCTGGTGGGCAAGAGAGGACAACACAGGCAGACCCCACCTGCATGCAGCCCACCCATCTCTTCCTGACAAGGAAGCTAGAGTTCTGTGTGCTTGTCTGTGGAGAGCCATTCTGACACGTGATTGGGTGACTCCCGTTAAGGGTCTGAGGCGCTCTGGCTGTGTCGGAGCTTTCCCGACCCTTCCCTGATGAGAGAGCCCATCCGTGTGGGGGTGTGCGTGACCACTGACCCCGGAGACCCAATCACTGACCCTGACCTTGGAGTGCAGCCCCCCCTCAACCTTCATTGGATAGAATTCTCCCCTGAATCTCTTGTTCCCCAATAAAAGGCTACTCCCAGGCGTGTTCGCTCTCTCTCTCTCCTGCTAGCCCAGAGTAATCCTCGCTGCCCTGCTGGGCGGCTGGAGGCGGGAACCAGGGAGGCGAGCCGTCTCGGACCTAGCAATATAAAATAAGGTACTGGTTTGTGTGTTTTATTTCGATCTCTTCTAACTAACTTAATGCCTAGAACCTCATTAATGAAACCACTGCGCAGGCCGCGTGGTAGACTTGTCCTCAGCCCCTGTAGCTCCTGGATCTTCTGAGGCAGGGTCTTGGTCCAGAACTGCAGCCTGTGGGCCTTCAGGGCCTGGCCCACAGCAGGCTGGATGTCCAGATGCAGGTACTGCTGGTCCTGGTGGAACAATAGCCAGTGGATTTGGCCTTCTCCTTTGGGGTTCCTGTGTATATGCCCTCCCAGGAACCTCCCAGGGTGAGGTTCAATCTGAACTCTGCTAAGCTCAGACTTACCCTTACCATTACCAACCCATTTTGGCAGGCCAGGTGGTCAGGCTGGCAGGAGCATTGGTAAAAGTTTCCTGTTATAGGAAAGCAATGATCTCTCACTAGTGTCGTTCCCCACAGGGCAGGGAAGCCTGGCCTGTGTTGCCCTTCCCTGTGAGACGCTGGCTCTCATGGTAGCCCAGCACTATGGCTCACCCTCTAGACCACTGTGAGAAGAGACCAGTGACCTGCTCTCACAAAGCACCCTCTTTCAGTGTGAGTCTTCAGGTTGGGGAGGGTGCTAGGATGTGATTAAGGACACATATGTGCTGATGAGGTCACCTCAGACAAGGGGAGCAATGAAGGGCCTCTGTCCCCTGGGAGGCTGAGGTGTGCAGGTGTCCTCACCCATTTCAAGCAAAGTTGGCCCAGTACTTTATCATCCTCCTGCTCAGCAGCTCCTCCTCCTCAGTGAGCTCAACTGTAGGAGGAGGAGGACAAGAGTCCAGGTCCTGGCCAATCCCATCCAGCTGTCCACTCCTGTGCCACACTCACCACCCCAGCTGTAGCCTGTCCCTGGGTCCTAAGGCTGAGTCCCTTTCCTACCCTAACCAACCTGGGTCTGGGCTCTGTGCTTACCTAACCTGCCCTTACTCATACCAGGCTCTAGTTGAAGCCACTCTTGGCTCACCCCTGGCCCAGTAGTTCCCTTCTACTTTTGGACCTTGGGGTGTCATTTTATAAATGATTATGCCTCTAACCAACCTTGTCTCCTCCTATGCTAGATACCATGATTAAGGTGGGGACAGGTAGAGGGATCACAGATTGGAGTGGAAAGGACTTACATTCTAATCCTAAAGCATCTTTATGAACTGTAATATGGTGGATCCCTCATCCTATTCTCTCTCTGAGCTAGTTTCCTCATCTTTATAGCAACATCCCTTGGGGACCCAGCTAGGGCTCTATCTAAGCTCCTAGTGAATGAGGAGTTCACTGCCCTTTAAGGATCAAAAGACAAAGATGATCTCATCATCAGTCAGCCTTCACATGGGGCAGTTTGATGTTCTTGAAGATGTTGGGCCCCTGTCTAGAAGTAGACAGGGGCATGGGAACCTGGGTGCATAGACAGGCTGTGATGTGATGGCCCCCTCACCTGGAGCTCCCCTGCTTTACCCATGTTTTCAAGATATCTAGGTCCAAAGTTGGATACAATCTGGACAATGGAAAGGGGAGCCCCAAGCTGGGGCAGGGGTAGTAGAAAAGATTCTTGGTAAATCATAACCCTGGACTTCCTTGCTGTGTTCTCATGGGGAAATCACTAAGTGCCATTAAACTGACCTCTTCATTTGTCAAAAAGAGGTGATATCTGTCTCTTACACTAACCATGAGGATTTTCTGTATGAGGGCTACCAAGTATACTGCTTCCAGAGTTTGATAAAGACATCTGTGGGAACCAGGACACCAGAGACCTCACCTGGGACCCACACTTGTGAGCTGCATTCCTATGCATCCAGAATTCAGTAAAGATATGGCCATGCTGATAGTGTGCTGCTTGGAGTGCAGGAATCAGAAACATTAAGTCCACCATCACTTTGTGGAGCTAAAGTCTGAAGGTGTGGGGGTCCTCATTGTCTCCCATGTATTCCTCCATTAACAGGTCACCAAAGTTAGCAGGCAACATCTAGCACAGGGGATCATTGAAAGTCCTTTAAGCAAGCTCTGGGGAAGGAAGGCAAAGGTCTGTGGGTAGGCGGATGAACAGGGAAGGGATGAAAGGACCAAGTTGTGGGGTGACCTCATATATTATCAAACACACAGGTCAGTCTTTTTTGCTGGGGTTTGTTGAGTGAACAGGATATCTAGTGTGCCCTCTATTGTTTTTTTCTTTCATCAGTACTGGGAATTAAACCCAGGGGCACTCTATAGCTAGCTATATCCCTAGCCCTTTTAAGACAGGGCCTTGCTAAATTTCAGAGGACAGCGTTGAATTTGTGATCCTTGCCTCAGTCTGCTGAGTCACTGGGATTACAGGTGTGTACCACTGAGCCTGGTGTCCTCTAGATTTTTTTCAGGACCCCAGGAACCTCACCAACTGTGCTGACATGCTTTGAAGAATAGACTGCACAATACCTCTGTCCATTTCCTTCTGGGTGTCAGCAGTGTCTGAGCCCTGGGTGGTAGAAAGTCTTGATTTAGAGATGGAGGAACCTGGAGCTACGAATGTGTAAAAATCTCCCCAGGGCTTCCCAGACACAGGGCGTGGGAGGATGGACCTCACTGTGGCAAGAAGCCAACTCAGTTCATCATTGTTGACACCAACGATGCTGGGGACATGTTGAAAACCAGCCAAAGCCAGAAGCCCCTCATGCCTGGGCAGGAAGGTCCCATCTACCACACGAGAGATGGTCTTGAGGGCCTGAGGGGACACTCGATGACAGGAAGCAAGGCCAAGGTTTAGAAAATTCCTGATATCCTCTGAGTGCTTTCCACCTTTACTGGCTCACTCCTAAATGCCCACCCTAAAATGTACCACGAGTAGTTCCTCAAGGCCTGTTCCACCAATTCAAAGGCAGACAATGTATGGAAATGAGGTAACTGTCCCAAGAGTTTGAAGGGCACTTGAGCATTCTGCCCCACTTAGTCTCCATGCCATTCCTCAGTACCCATGACCATTCAGCCTGATCTTGGTAATAGCCAGCATTTCCTCTTTGCTCTTGCCCCACTAGGCAGCTCCCCACAGGCAGCTCACCAAGGCCCCTGACTCCACCTTCCCACAGGCAGATAGGTTGGCCACCATCTGTAAAGGGATCAGGCAGGGGCTGGATCATCCCTCCAGGCTGGAGGCGAGTGTTGTCTAAAGTCCCAGATGAGTGCAGGTGACCCCTAATTCTCAAAGGATGTTGTGTGTGGATTGCTGCAGGTATGAAATTGTTCTACCCTCCCTGAAGCTCAGGTGTCAGCAGAGGAGCCATCAAACTTGTTTAGATGGTTCTTCTTAGGATGAAGCTCCCAGGGTGCAGCTTTGCAACCACAGAGCAAAATCAACCACTGTCAGGTAGATGTGTGTGGAAGGTGACCCTTGAACCCCTGAGCAATCTTTGGAGCAATATCAATTTCAAAGATACCCCAACTGTTGTTGTCCCCACTAAACAGACAGAATAGAAGTGGCTATGATGGTGAGGGGCAAGGCAGTGAATCTTGGCTTTGGTGGTTGAGGACACTCACCATGGAAACCACCTCAGATTAGATGAAGTGGCACCATAGAAGAATTCTTGGGACATTGGAGACACCACATGTGAGAACACACTAGTGCCACCTGCAGACTCGCCAAAAATGGTGACCTGATTAGGGATGCCTCCAAAGTGGGCGATATTCTGCTGGGCCCAGAGTAGGGCCGCTTCTTGGTCCAGGTAGCCCCAGTGGCATGCTGGTCTTCAGTGCTGAAAAGTGGCAGGGACAGTGATCACTGGACTATCATCTGTCTCTTCTGTCCCCATTGACTATCCCTGTCCCAGGCTCACCCCAAGAAGCCCAGAACACCCAGGCGGTACTGGATAGTGACCACTGCCGCAGTCTGGCTGGGCACAATTCAGGAGCCACTTGTCAAAAGAAACTAACTTTATTTTTAGAACTACAAACGCCAAACAAAACAGCTCCTCAGGGAAAACCCCTCAGAGCCCAACTGCCACCACCGGCTTTCCACAAGCCTCTCACCCCCCCACAAACCTCACCACCTCCCACAATCCTCCTGTTCTTGAGGCCGATTGGCTGGGTTGCGTGGGCGGAGCCAAAGAAGTCCCCCAATGAGCAGCTCCGTGGAGGAGCCAATCAGCTAGATGTTGCTGGGGCCGCTGTGAGCCAATCATCAGCTGGCAGTCTGAAGGGCAGGGAAACAGCCCAATGAACATCACCGCAGAGGAGCCAATCAGCTAGATGTTGCTGGGGCTGCTGTGAGCCAATCATCAGCCGGCAGTCTGAAGGGCAGGGAAACAGCCCAATGAACATCACCGCAGAGGAACCAATCAGCTAGATGTTGCTGGGGCCGCTGTGAGCCAATCATCAGCTGGCAGCTGGTTGCTGGCAGCTGGAAGTTTGCTGGGGCCCCTTTGGCTGTGGCTCTCAACATCTCCCCCTCTCTGTTTAAACAACAAGCATGTGGCTTGGGGACCGTGCCTGCCTTAGGTTGTCCAATACTACATATGGTCCTTACCCGTCATTGACTACCGGTCCAGTATACAGCCACACCTGTGGAGAGGTCTTTGTCATGAAAAGCAGAAGGGAGGAAGATACACTAAGCCAATTGATGGCTCTTGTTGGAAAAATTGTACCACCAATGACATCATCAGCAAAAATACCCCAACACTACCACAAGTCGCTGCACCAACAGATAGTTCACAATGCATAGTCTAGGCAAGTCTAGGCAAGTTCTGCAAGTTCTGCACATAGTTTAGGCAAGTTCTGCAAGCAGTTCAGTGATGGCTATTGCAGAAGCTGTAGATTAGTTTTATCTTTGTCTTCACCGGCACTGGGATGAAGATAGGAATTCTGGCAATAATGGCTAAAGAAAAAATTATGTAACATTCCAGAAGGCACTAAAAGAAAACAATTTTCTTAACAATTTACATTATCTTGAAGAGAATTATTAAATATAATGAAAAGGTAAGGTGAGAATTATTAAATATAATGAAAAGGAAAGGTGAAAGTAAACAAACAGATCTGTTAACCTTCTTTTTTGTTTACATATTAAAACAATTCTTAACAGTTATTTACCCAATTTAAATTAAACCATTTAAATCACGTGAATAAAAAAAAATATTTGGATCCATTTTTTCATGAGTGCTCATCATATATGATATATGGACATACGTACATTCAAACATATAACACAAAACACAAGTGTGCACACATAATATACATATAACACATAACATAATAGTAAAGGCCTTATAACTTTTTACAGGTGAAATCTCCATTGCAATGTTTAAAACTCTATAGTCAAAAAAAAAAATAGAACTGATCAGCAAAACATTAACCTAGGTCTGTATGAGCTCAAAAACCAAAATAGAACTTCATGATATGGGAAAGGGCAATAATAAAATAGATATTGAAAAAAGCATCCTGGTTCTGTCGCAGATGTAAGGATAGCCAAATTGGTGTTTTGGATATCAGCTATTATGGATTTGAGCCAAATCATCTTCTTTTTGGTCTGTAGAAATCGCTTTAGTTAATCTCTCTGGAATCCAAATCGGCTGCTGTTCTCCCTGTGGAAACACACAAACAGGCCCCTGACTCCAGACAATCACTGGGTCAGGATTTTAGTTAATCTTTCCGGAACCCAAATCGGCTGCTGTTCTTCCTGTGGAAACACACAAACAGACCCCCGACTCCAGACAATTACTGGGTCAGGACCTTTCCATTGTCCTGTTAGAATATCTTTCCAAAGTACCTTGGGCTTATGTACATTTTTTGGACACATATGCCTTTCTGCAGCACTAAGTCCTGATGAATCCAAATTTAAAAAGTTTAGAGTAAAAAGGGTTATTTTAAGTTTATCTTTGGGGAATATATACCCCTTCCCAATTCCGTCTTTTTGCTTTAATAAGTATTTTTTAATAGTTTGATGAGCTCTTTCAACTATGCCTTGTCCCTGTGGATTGTATGGGATTCCTGTTATATGAGTAATGCCAAATGATGAGCAAAATTGTTTAAAAGAGCTAGAAGTATAACCAGGGGCATTATCTGTTTTTAACTGTTTTGGAATGCCCACAGTGGCAAAATTTTGTAAGCAATGAGCTATAACATCTTTAGTTTTTTCTCCGGCATGAAGGGAGCCCATCAAAAATCCAGAAGAAGTATCAACTGTAACATGCAAATATTTTAATTTTCCAAATTCTGGCAAATGTGTGACGTCCATCTGCCAAATATGGTTAGGTATCAATCCTCTAGGATTGACTCCAAGATTAACTTGTGGTAAAAAGGTCACACAATTTTGACATTGTTTTATTATTTGTCTAGCTTGTTCCTTAGTTATTTTAAAACGCTTTTGTAAAGTATTAGCATTGACATGGAACCTTTTATGAAAATTTATAGCTTCTTCTAGTGTAGAGAAAATATGTATGTCATGTGTAGTTTTATCTGCTAAATCATTGCCCAAACTAAGGGCTCCAGGCAATCCTGTATGTGCCCTGATATGTCCTATAAAGAATGGATCTTTTCTGTCCCAGATTAAACTTTGTATAGTGGAAAACAAAGAGAAAACAGTAAAAGAAGGGGAAATCCTACCAGCATCTTCAAGGGATACTATAGCATTAACTATATACTGACTATCAGAAAATAAATTAAATACAGAATCTTTAAACATCACAAAAGCTTGTAATACTGCATTAAGCTCTACCTTTTGAGCTGATTGTTTGGGTACTAAAAATGTAAAAGTTTGATCAGGTGTAACTATTGCTGCTGTACCATTATTTGACCCATCAGTGAATATATTTGGAGCATTCATGATAGGTGTTTTTCTTGTCATTTTTGGAAAAATTACAGGATGCAATGACCAAAAAGTCAATAAAGGATTAGATGGTAAGTGGTTATTAAATGAAACATTAGATTTGCACATGATTATTGCCCAAGTATTTAACTCATTAGCTAATTCATCAATTTGATTCATAGTATATGGAGTAATAATTTTATTGGGAGAAATTCCAAATACTTCCTTTGTTGTTTTTATTCCTTTGAGTATTAATTGTCCTACTGCCTCAGGATACCTAGTAAGAATAGTGTTAGGAGAATAAGATAAATGTATCCATAATAATGGACCTTCTTGCCAAAATACTCCTGTAGGAATATTTTTTGTTGGTAGTACAATAAATAATAAAGGCAAACTTATATCAATTCTATCCAAATGCATATTTTCCATATATGTTTCAATGATTTTTAATGCCTTTCTTGCTTCAGGCGTTAACATTTGGGGTGAATTTGGATCTGATGGACCTTTTAGGATATCAAATAAAGGTCCCAATTCTCCTGTTGGAATACCTAGATAAGGCCTTATCCAATTTATGTCTCCTAATAACTTTTGAAAGTCATTAAGTGATTTGAGTTGATCTACTCGTATTTGAATTTTTGGTGGATGGACCATGGTTGAGGATAATAGAACTCCTAAATAATTAATTGGAAAATTTAATTGTACTTTATCTATTGCTATCTCTAGATTATAATTTTTTAATAAATTTGTAAGTGTGGCATAACATTCTAGCAATGTGTTTTTAGCTTTGTGTGCTAATAATACATCATCCATATAGTGAAATATTTGTAGTTCAGGATTTTGATTTCTAAGTGGCTGGATTACTTTGTTAACATAAATTTGACACATAGTTGGGCTGTTAGCCATCCCTTGAGGGAGTACTTTCCATTCATATCTCTGATCAGGACCTTCATGATTTAGTGCAGGGATAGTAAATGCAAAACGTGGACTATCCTCAGGATGAATTGGAATTGAAAAAAAACAATCTTTAATATCTATAACTAAAACATACCAAGTTTTTGGCAAAGCAGACAATTGAGGAATCCCTGATTGAGCAGGTCCCATAATGACCATTTCATTATTAATGGCTCTTAGGTCTTGCAATAATCTCCATTTACCAGATTTCTTTTTGATGACAAAAATGGGACTATTATGGGGAGATACAGAAGGTTGTATATGTCCTTCCGCTAATTGTTGTTTGACCAGATCATGGGCTACTTGTATCTTTTCTTTAGTCAAGGGCCACTGAGGAACCCATACTGGTCTTTCTGATTTCCATGTAATTTTTATTGTCTCAGTGGCCCTTTGTGAAAATCCAACCCATGTCTGTCTGTTCCTTGATCTATTTGTATTGGTGCTGCTATACCTTGTTCTTGTTTTTCTAATCTTTTTCCTTTCCTAAAACCTTGTCTAGCCATAATAGTGGGTGCATTTTGATTGGTGTTATTTGTTAATGTCAAACCTAATTGATCTAAGACATCTCGTCCCCATAAATTTACAGGAAGATGATCCAATACATATGGCTGTATAGTTCCTTCACATCCTTCGGGATCCTTCCAATCTAATACCATTGCGCTTCTATCGGGATTAGTCGCCACTCCTAGGCCTCGAAGCGTTTGAGTGGCTTGTTGTAATGGCCAATGTTTTGGCCATTCTTGACGAGAGATGATGCTAAGGTCTGCACCTGTATCCAGTAGCCCATTAAATTCATGTCCTTGAATATTTAGTTTTAGCATGGGGCGAGAATCTAAATTTAAAGAAAGCATAGCCCAATCTACACCTGTGGAGCCTAATCCCTTGGAACCTCTTTCTACAGCATGACTGGAAAATTTATCATGTAGGCTTGGTATTATTAGTAACTGTGCTATTCTATCTCCTGGTGAAATTATTGATATACCCTTTGGAGAACTGGCTATAATTTTTATTTCACCTTCATAATCGGGATCAATTACCCCAGGACTTATCAAAAGTCCTTTTAGAGTAGAAGAGCTGCGTCCCAGTAATAAGCCTACTGTTCCTTTGGGAAGAGGTCCTTTTACCCCTGTGGGAATGATTTGAACTCCCATCTCTGGAGTTAGTACTGATCTGGCGGAGGCGCAGATGTCCAACCCTGCGCTCCCTCTGGTTTGTCTGATGAGGGATCTGATGGACAATGTGTCCTGGTCACTACCCTGATGGGGTTGCTGGGTTCCTCCAGTGCTCCGTATATTTGTGGTTTGGGGCCCCGGAGCATTGGGGCCCCCTGTCCAGCAACCAGCTGCCAGCTGATGGACCACCACCACATTTTCAATGGCTGCCAGAATAGAACCATCATATATGGAAGCCATACCCACCACCAAGGCACCACCATGGATCCATACTATTACCTTGGAAATCAAGACAGATGCCATGCAGTCCTAACCCAGCCCAAATCCCCCCTGGGCTGATCTCTATTCTATCCACCACTTTTTGATAGTCTTTGAGTAGTTACCCACATGGACAGCACCCCAGCAGGTGACATGATATTTCTTATGGGCAAGTGACTCTGGTTCATTCAGAAATCCAAGACCACTTATGCCTTTGAGTCTTCCCATGTATCAAAGTCTGTCTGTATTATTACCAGAAGTCCTTTGAGATGGAAATAAAAGGGTGTCTCCCTGAAAGACTTACATAAACATTAACCAGTGTTTCCCATTTTATTAGCTCAATAGATAATCAGTGTTTAGGAATTTGGGTGATGTCAAAGTGCAGTCCTTGAGGTCCTGATTGTCTCTCCCTGGTATGAATGGGTTGTCTGTGTACTGGATCTACCCTAGGGCCATAGCCTAAGACCTCTGAGGACATCCAGGTCTCTATAATCCCATGCCCAGGACTCAGTTACTCACCCCAAGTAAGAAGGTTTTCTTGAACCTATTAGTAAGAGTCTTTTTTTTTAAATCAGGGTCCACACTGCAGTGGAGCTCAGGCTACTCTCATCTTTAAAAAATCTTCTTGCAAAACAGGTGTCCTCCCACTCAGCAGATGACCAAGGTTTGGCACTCACAGGCAGGTTAGAGCCCTCATGGGCATGGGCAGGTGAGTAGATGCTGAGGTACAGGCAGACCTCTGACATGGGATGAGAGGGAGTGTCAGATTCAAGAGGTTCACAACCAGTGTGTTCCTAGCCACATCCTGCAGACACCTGGTGAGAATAGCAGTTATTCCAGGAGCTGTGCCATGGGCAAAACCAGACTGTGGGTCCAGAATGAGTCTGGGTGCTCTCAGTCACCCTTGGTCCCCACTCCCCTTCAACCCTCCTCACACTTGATCCTTCTCCAGAGACTCTTCCCACCAAGTTCCAGGCCACAGGCTCGGGGGAAGCTCGGATGGAGACCAGACCTCCAGGAGGTCTCAAGGTTGTTGAGCACTTGTGTCCCACTCCCCCTGAGGCTGGGCAATCATGACTCTAGGGGCCTGTCTGGGAAACATTGGCTGCATGTGTTGACCAAATAATCCCTATCATAGGGTGTCCCCACACAGGTGATGCATGAATGGGTAGAGGAGACTCTCAGGGAATCACATCCCTCCCACAGAGTCTCCAGCTATAAGCACCTGCACCTGTTCCTTGGTCTCTGGCCCCTGGCCCTGTGGGCTGGCATAGTGAATGTAGAGGGGGCATCCCAAAGGAGCCACTATTGCTCCCTCCTCAGGAATCTAGAGTATGTACTGCTGGGTCTTTTATAGGTTCTTTTTTTTAAAGGTTTATTTATTTCTGCTATCAAAGAACAGAATTATGACAGTGTAATTTAACAATCCTAATTGGCTTCATTTTTAATTTTAAAATCAGGCAACACTTCATTCCATAAAACAGAATCAGTTTTCCTATGAGCCAAGCACTCATCAAAAATATTTTGATGAGTTAACATCAGATTATTTATTTTGCTTATACAAAATAAGGACAAGGGAACTTCAGTATTTTGCCAGTTGAGAATGGCTGTTTTCCCTCCAACCAGATTTCTCTTGGAGGACCAGATGTGTCAGCTTGGTTTGATTGACTCCATGTTGTTGTTTTTTTCCCCCTGGAATATTGTCTCTGTTGAAAAACTGGCTTCACAAAGAAGGTGTCAGCAGGAAAATTTCAGAATCCAAAGCTTAAAAATAAGTCTTGGGCAGTGTGGGGTTATTTTCTGTCTTTGGGAGGGATCATCCAGTGTCTGAGGCCTGGAGATAGAGGCAAAGTCCCCAGCCACCCATCTAGGAGATGTCACTCTCAGTAGCATCTAGTGTCCTGACCTTTGCTCGCCCAGGATGACAGTGTGTAAGGAGTAGCAGGTCACAGGGGCCCCCTGACCCTCTGAGAGCCAGAGCTCTCCCTGGGCAGACCCCGGGACTGAGGGTCAGTGGCCAGGGGAGAATCATATCAAGTACTCCCTGCCTGTGGTCCCTGAGGTCCTGGGTCAGGGATACAGGAGGCAGCTAGTGTCATAAGATGTCCCCATCCCCAGCCAGGCTGGGCGCCTGGCTAAGAGAGGAGAAAGACGGTGGCCTGGCCCCTGTGCCTGGTCTCACTTCCTCCTCGGCACCGCCTGGAAGGGGAGGAAGTGACACCCAGGGGAAGGCCACCATCACATTCAAGTTCAGGGTGCGACAGCTCAGTCTGCCCCCCAACAGGCCCCATACTCAGCTCCCCTTCATGGGCCACGTCCCTTCTGAGAGTCACGCCCTGCCCTTTATAGGCACAAGGATCAGAAGTTCCAGGGACACGTCCATGTTTAGGCCCTTGGAATCGGAAGTGCTTCAAGCGTCCATGTTTAGGCCCCCGGGTCCGGGACCAGAAGTTTCAAAGGTGCACGTCCATGTTTATGTGCCCAGATCTGGAAGTTCCTTGAGCGCACATCCATGTTTAGGCCATAGCATCCAGAAGTGCCTCAGGTGCACATCCATGTTTAGGCTCTAGGATCCTGAAGTTCCTCAGGTGTCCATGTTTAGGCCTCCGGATCCAGAAGTTCCTCAGGCGTCCATACTGAGGCCCACGGATCCAGAGGTTCCTCAGGTGCACGTCCATGTTTAAGCCCCCAGGTCTGGAAGTTCCTCAGCATCCATGTTTAGGCTCTAGGATCCGGAAGTGCCTCCGGCGTCCATGTTTAGGCCCCAGGATCTGGAATGCCTCAGTCCTCTCCTCCATGTTTAGGCCGTAGCATCTGGAAGTTCTTCAGGCGCACGTCCATGTTTAGGCCCCCGGATCCAGAAGTTCCTCAGGTGCACGTCCATCTTTGGGCCCTCGGATCCGGAAGTGCCTCAGGTGTCCATGTTTAGGCCACAGCATCCAGAAGTTCCTCAGGCGCACGTCCATGTTTAAGCCCCTGGGTCCGGAAGTTCCTCAGCATCATTCATGTTTAGGCTCTAGGTTCCGGAAGTTCATCAGTCTTCCATGTTTAGGCCGTAGCAACCGGAAGTTCCTCAGGCACACATCCATGTTTAGGCCCCCGGATCCGGAAGTTCCTCAGACATCCATGTTTAGGCCCCCAGATCGGGATCCAGAAGTTTCAAAGGTGCACGTCCATGTTTAGGTGCCCGGATCCGGAAGTTCCTCTTGCGCACATCCATGTTTAGGCCATAGCATCCAGAAGTGTCACAGGTGCACGTCCATGTTTAGGCTCTAGGATCTGGAAGTTCCTCAGGTGCCCATGTTTAGGCTCCCGGATCCAGAAGTTCCTCAGGTGTCCATACTTAGGCCCACGGATCCGGAGGTTCATCAGGTGCACGTCCATGTTTAAGCCCCCGGGTCCAGAAGTTCCTCAGCCCTTTTATAGGTTCTTAAAGCCAAACTCACACTCTCCAAGACACACATCCGCTGGTTGCAGAGAACTTCTGTCAAAACATGAGCTGGGACAAATGTGTCTCTGCAACAAATGCTCTCTGGGTGCCAAGGCCTGAGACGGGAGCCTGCGGAAGTTAGCAGCTGCTACACTCTGATCCTCTCTCATTGGAAACACGCATATGAGAATCTTCTCAATGCAGAGGAAAACTGCCTGAGCAGTTTAGATGAAGGAACCACGGAAGTACCTTTCCCCACCCCAGCCTTAAGGTTTCCTGGACCCCAGGAGAGCTTACATGGCCGGGTGGGAGGTCCCATCCCTCACACCACTCCAAGGTTCAGGGGGCTCAGGGGCTGCAAAGCGCAGTGGTCCTACAGGTGGCTTGGCAAAGGGAATTCCCAGGAAGGTGTGGACCCCCACATTGGTGCCCTTCACGTGGACAAGGCTGCCCCATACCTGCCCAGTGTGAGTGGTTTGAATGGGACTGACTGAGTCCTGGCCTGTGGGCAGAGAGATGCACTTCAGGCTCAGGCCTGCCCATCAGCTGCTGGCCTACACACTGTGGCCTGGTGGGTCCTCCTCAGCTCTGGCTGTGGAAAGACCCTGATCTGTCAACATTTGCTTCAGAAACTTTCTGCCTACCCGACTGTGACTCTCCACAACTGTCTCCTGATTGTATTCTGATGACACAGGCCAGAATTAGTTCATACATAGACACAGAGAGTGACTGGAGGGTATGTATGATGGGGTTAGGTTTACATGGAGGAAAAGAGGTGACTTTTGGGTGTAAACTAAAAAAGAAATGGGTGGAATATAATTATTTTTCAAAGTTGGTATTATGATCTACTATTTGCAAATTATGAACCTTATTTGAATCTGGGTTTTTTAGTAAAGACTATATCAGTATCATTGTATAATAAATTAGAACATTTGAGTAGATATTTCATTATAATGAAAACACACAGTATTGCAAAAATACCTTTATTGATCTACTTATCTGTATATACATATTAATATCTATATCAATCTTCCTCTTCTTTTTTTTCAGTAGGAACTCATGAAAAATTTACGATGATGTGATAGCTGGGGTTGCTTTCGAACAATGGTGCAAAGGACAGGGTGCATTTCATATAATCTAGGTTGTGCCAGTTCAGATACTTGTTGAAAGTGTCTGATGGGCACATTGGGTTCATTAACTTTCCTTTCTGGCTCATATGAGGCTCATCCCTCTGTGCTGTGCAGCTCTTGGGCAACCACATCTCGCTCTGTGCCTTAGGGTGCAGGGAGGTGTTCAGTAAAGGCAATGTCCTCTTGATGTTGTTGCCACCTGCAATGGCTCCCACCTCTTGCACCTTCCCTTCACAGTCTCATGTTCTGTCTCTGCAGAAATTGGCAGATCTGAGCCAGGTTCCATTAGAAAAAACAAAAGACAAGAACAACCTCAGAGATCTTCTGCTGCCCTTCCCATGGTGGATCCTAATGTATCAATGTGTCAACTGCTGTGGTTGAGGCTAGGCGTGGCAGCCATGTAAAGGCTCCAGAGAGGACAATCTAGTATCATCTTTCTGCTATTGTTTGGATGTGGTTTGTTCACCAGTGACTCATGTGCTGGAAGTTTGGTTCCCAGCGTGGCAACATTGAAGAGGTGGACTATAAAGGGGTGGGGTGTAACGGAAGGTGATTGGATCATGACTAAGGTTTTTGGAGTGGATTTGATCTCATAGGAGTATATTAATATCCTGGAAAGCGAGAATGTTCTAACAGGGCAGCTTGGACACTCTCCAGTCTCTTGCTTTGCTCCTGCCGTATGATCTATCTCATAAACTCCTGCTATATCATGTCTTTGACACTTTATGACATAGCTACAAGGCCCTCTCCAGAGGTAGACCAGAGCCAGGCAGAGTGATGCACTCCAGTAATATCAGAGGCTTGGGAGGTTGAGGCAGGAGTTTTGTGTGTTTGAGACCAGGCTCAGTAACTTGGCATGAGCCTGTGTCAAAGTGAAAAACAAAAAGGGCTAGGGATGTTGCTCAGTGGCAGATCATCCTTGGGTCCATCCCCAGTAGTGTCAACCACAACAACAGACCAAAAACAAAAACAGAGGCAGACCAGAGAGGGCCACCTGATCTTGATTTTCAATATCTAAAACTGTGTGCAAAATAATTACTTTATTTATAGTTACCTTGTGTTGGCTATTTTGTTACAGAAACACAAAGCAAACTGAGACAGAAAATTCGTACCAAGTGTGGTGTTGTTTCTCAAACAATACCTGAAACTGTGGAAGTGGCTTTGGAACTAGTTAACAACCAGAGGTTGGAGGAGTTTGAGGGAGTAGTTAAGAAAAGTCTTGGGTTGTTGGGTTTGAAAGTGCATGTCTGTAATTCTAGTACTTCAGAGTTCCAAGGCAGTAGGATTGCAAGTTCAAAGCCAGCCTCAGTATCAGCAACTTAATGAAGCCCTACAAACTTTACAAGATGCTATCTCAAAAAAAAAAAAAAAAAATTGGGGATATGGCTCAGTGGTTAAGTCCCCTGGGGTTAAATCCCCTGAACACAACAACAAAAGAAGTTGAAGAATGAAAAAGAAAGAAAAGTATTGTACTGCTGTAAATGAAGAATTATCAGTATTCCTGGTGAGAGTTCCGGCGATAAAGAGACTAGAAGGAGCTAGAACATCATAGAGATTGGTTAAGTGGTCATATTCAGAATGCTGATAGCAACGTGCTTAGTAAAGGCCATCCTAAGGCGGCTTCAGAAGGAAGTGGAAGCCATCTGTGGAAATTAGAAGAAAGGCTGCCTTTGATCACTGCAAACACTTGACTACACTGTATTCATGCCTAAACATGTCAGGGAAGGCCATATATAAGATTGAAGACCTAGAGGATTCAGGGAACAACATTTCTAAGCAAAATGTGGAAGGAGTTGTGTGGTTATTTTTGGTCATTTTCAGTGAGATTTACAATGATACTTGGCAAAGGCAAGCACACCCTAAAACACTGGGAATGTCACAGTCTGCCCACCTAAAGAGCAAAATGGGAGATTGGGTGAGAATATAGAGGATGTAAAACAGATTACTATGGGTGGGAGGGAGCCAGGATCTCTGCTTCAAAACCATGGGAGAGGAGGCCTGAGGCCTACACATAATCTTCCAGGTGCCCTTCCATCAAGAGCCCTGAAGACCATGGAAGGGGCCCCAGCATTGTCTCAGGATTCTGCTCCTTGTGTTCTAGAAAAATGCTCTGGGTCTGTCCAACCATGGTTCATGAAATCCCAGACATGACTCCTGATGCTGCTCCAAAGGGAGCAAGCAACAGACCTTGGTGATGGCCAAGTGGAGCTATTTTACAGGTGTAGAGAATCCAAGGCTCTGCTGTCACAACAGCTTCCCCTGGGGTTTCAAAGGAAAGTTCTGGAGGCCCTGCTGTTGGAGTGCAGTCATTGCAAAGATTCTTCACCAGAATGCTTAGTGAGGCCATGAGAGTGGGACCACTGCTCTTGAGACCCTAGGAGTGTAGAGCCACCAGCAGTGTGCAATGCCAACCTAGGAAAGCCACAGGCCATGGCATGCAGCCCAGGAGAGCAGCCATGTGGGCTGCAAGCAGCATCACCCCAGGGGTGGGGCTGCCCAAGGCCCTGGGACCAGTACCCTGCCCTGTGTCTAGGAGGCTGGACTTGGAGTTTGGGGATCTAGTGTCTTCTTTGGTTATTTTCAGACTTGCTAAGGGTCTGGGAGTCCTTTCTACTGGTTATTCTTCCTTTTTGAAACAGGACTATCTGCCCTGTGCCTGTTTCAAGGCTGTATCCTGAAACCATGTAACTTGTTGGAAGTCATTTGCCTTGAGTTTTAGATGGTACTTGGGACTTTGCACTTTGGAGTCATGCTGGCAAAGTTTCAGCCTTTGAGGACTATAGGCATGGAATGACTGCATTTTGTATTGAAAGAATGACATGAACTTAGGGGTGTAGGGGGCAGAATGGTATGGTTTGGATGGGTTTGCCCCCCAAAGGATCCTATCATGGATGACAGGTCCCCAGTGAGGTGGTACCTTTCATAAGTAGGACCTAGTGATTGGCTCAGGACTGCCCTGTGAAAGGATTAATGCTAGTCTTTCAGAGTGGATTAGCTCTCATAGGAGTGGGTTAATTCCTTTGAGGTGAGTGTGAGTTTTTATAAATAGAGCAAGTCGGCTTCTTCCCTGTCTATTGCTTCCATTCTTACTAAGTGATCTCTCTCCCACAAAATCCTACGATGTCATGCCATTATCACCTTATGACATAGTTGAAAGTCCCTCACCAAGACCGAACCAGAAACCGTCAGCTGATCAGAGATTTTTCAGGCTCTAAAACTGTGAGCTAAATAAATCTATTTCCTTTACAAATCATCCAGTGTCAGGTCAGTTATACTGTTTTAGCACCCCAAATCAAATTAAGATATGTTCCAAGTCAAAAGGCACGCTCCACACGCACTGCATGTCTATAATCCCAGTGACTCAGGAAGCTGCGGCCAGCCTCAGCAAATTAGCAAAGCCCTAAACAATTTAGTGATATTCTGTATAAAAATACAATGAAAAGGGCTGGGGGACACGGCTCAGTGGTAAAGCAACCCTGGATTTCACTCAGTACCAAAAAGGCGGCATGGGTGGTACGCACCTCTTCCCAGTAATATGTTGCCTACAGAATTCTTTACTGGGTGAAATTTCTTTTCATTTAATGTACACAGACAGCAGTCCCAGATGTCTCAGGTTTGTATTGTGACAGTCATGGACAAAGTCTGCTAAAATGTCCCTGAACTTGTTAAGTCAACGGTACATCATCCTTTCCACTTGATGGTGGAGGAAGCTGCACCATGTTAAGAGTGTGAGGTGACTCCAGAGGGTGAGTTGTGGTCATGTAGATGGAAACCAGGAAAGAAAGAAAGAAAGCCAATCTGAAAGTGATGAATCATTTGGAGGGGACTGTG
The DNA here is from genome assembly GCF_964194105.1 of Spermophilus citellus. Classification (NCBI taxonomy): domain Eukaryota; kingdom Metazoa; phylum Chordata; class Mammalia; order Rodentia; family Sciuridae; genus Spermophilus; species Spermophilus citellus. Next base: position 51,735,378 of record NC_138200.1, on the reverse strand, counting down.
TTTAGGAACTGCCAAAGAGGCCCAAGGGAACTTGTTCACCCCTTCTGCCAAGTGAGAACATAGTGGGAAGGTGCCATCTAGAAACCAAAGCAAGACCTCCCCAGACAACAAATCTGCTAACCCTTGATTCTGGACTTGTCACCTCCTCCACAGAAGACAACACGTTCACATTGTTCATCAGCTACCCAGTTTATTGGTTTCTATTTTGTAGCTAACACTGTGATCAAACCCAGGACATTGTGCCTGCTTGGCAAGTACTCCACCACTGAGCTACTCTCCCAGGACTTGTTTTATTTTGAGCTCAGGTCTCCACAAGTGGCCAGCCTGGGATGCATATGTAATTCTTCTCCCTCACCCTCTTGAATTACTTGGATTATAGGCATGTGCCACCGTGCTTCACTAGATTATTGTTGTTGTTGTTGCTGTTGCTGTTGTTGTCACTGCAGCCTGATGGAGTAAAACCTTGGGGCTTCTGGTGTATAACTTTTCTACAGAGGTCCCACCGGTATGAGAACATGGGGTACTTGCTGAGAGGTGGGCAAGGGGTTCAGAAAAGTACCAGCTCTGCTTCCTAAAACTTCTCTGCCAGCATGGGAGGGTGTGGCAAGTAGAAGGAGGGGGAAGGGATTGTAGGGAAGGAGAGGGGAGGAAGGGAGGGAGGGACTCAGGCACAGTGTGATGAGGAAGAAGGTGGGCATGAACTGGTTTATCCATCCACAGCCTCCTTGGGAATTACTGAGTGTGTCTAACAAGAGAGGACCCATGGAGGAGTGAATGGATAAATAACTATGTGAATGAGTGAATCAACCCATGTTCTTGGGTGGGCATGTGTGGGCACCACAGGAAGATCCCATTACACCTAGAATACCCCTCTCTTCCTGACAAGGAAGCTAGAGCTCTGTGTGCTTGTTCTCAGCCCCCTTTAGCTCCTGGATCTTCTGAGGCAGGGTCTTGGTCCAGAACTGCAGCCTGTGTGCCTTCAGGGCCTGGCCCACAGCAGGCTGGATGTCCAGCTGCAGGTACTGCTGGTCCTGGTCAAACAGTGGCCAGTGGGGCAGGCCCTCTCCGTTGGGGTTCCTATGTACATGCCCTCCCAGCAGGGAGGGGTGAGGGTCAGTCTGAGTTCTTTTGAAGTGAGATCTGACTACCCACCCCAATTTTGGACAGGGAAGCCAGTCAGGCAGACGGGGGTGTTGAGAATGGGGAGAGGTGTCCCGATGTAGGAAAACAATAACCTCTCACTAGTGTCATTCCACAAATGGTAGTGCAACCTGGCCTGTTTTGCCTTCCCTGTGAGAGGCTGGCTCTCATGGTAGCCCAACACTATGGCTCACCCTCTGGTCCACTGTGAGAAGAGACCAGTGATCTGCACCCACAAAGCACCCTTTTTGAGTGTGGGTCTTCCCATTGGGTAGAGGGCTAGGATGTGATTAAGGACACATATTTGCTAATGGGGTCACCTCAGACAAGGGGAGCTGGAGGGCCCGTGCCCCATGGGAGGCTGAGAGGTGCAGGTGTCCTCACCCATTTCGAGCAAAGTTGGCCCAGTACTTCATCATCCTCCTTTTCAGCAGCTCCTCCTCCTCAGTGAGCTTCACTGTGGGAGGAGGAAAGCAAGGGTCCAGGTCCTGGCCAACCCCATCCAGCTGTCCACTCCTGGGCCACACTCACCACCCCACCCCCAGGCTTGTGTCCCTTCCCTATCACAACAGTCCTGGGGCCAGGCACTCAGCTTGCCCAACCTGCCTTTACTACTCCCAGCTTTTAACTGAATCAACACTGGGCTCCTCCTTGGCCTACCAGTCTCCTTCTTTTGGATACTGTGAAGTCATTTAAGAAATGATTTGGCTTTAAACCAACCTCGTCTTCTCCCATGCTAGACACCATGTTTAGGGTGGGAACAGGGGTAAGGAGCATAGATTGGACTGGAAAGATTTAACCCTGGAATGACCTGTTGAGTTGTAAGATGGTAGACACTGGATCCCATGTTCTCTCTAAGCCCCAGTTTCTCATTGTACAATGAGAGCAATTGTCACCCTGTAGTCATGAGACTGCTCCTGTGGAACAAGGAGTGCTCACCTCTTATGCCATTGATGAAGGATCCAAAGACAAAGAGGATCTCGTCAGCATGGTCAGCCTTCACATGTGGTGGCCTCATGTCCTTAAACATGCTGGGTGGATGCTGGAACTCATAGAAGTAGACAGGAGCATGGGAACCTGGAGGGTGGACAGGATGTGTCACTCTTGGTGACAAGATTCCTGGGTCCAAGCTGGCTTGAATCTTCACAGTGGCGTGGAAGCCCAGAATGGATCAGAGGCAGTTGCAAGGCTCTTTGTTAAGTCATGTCTTAAAGTTCCTGGCTGTGTGGTCACGGGAAGTCCTTGAGTGCCACTACCTTAGTTTCCTCCTCTGTTAAATGAATGTGATGTCTATCTTTTACCCTACTCATAAGGATTTACTGAGATAACAGCCTTCAGTTGCTTGGGACCAGGGTCTGGATAAAGACATGTGTCAGGACCTGACACCAGACCTCACCTGGGACCCACAGCTCTGAGCTGTCTCCTAGGAAGCCAGAATTCAGGTTCAGATTCACTCACTCTGATAATGTGCTACTTGGAGTGCAGGCACCACAAACATGAAGTCCGCCATCATCTCCTGGAACTGGAGTCGGAGGGTGTGGGGGTCCTTGTTGTCTCCCATGTACTCCTCCATCAATAGGTCAGCACATTCGGCAGGCAACTTCATCTGGTCCAGGTGACCAGGGAGAGTCATGTTAAGCAGTCTCTGGGGCAGGGAGGCAGGAGCTTGAGGGTAGGGATTGGGGTTTGGGATGTGTCATGGAATAAGGCAATGCTTTCAAGCTGTGTGGTGACCCCACTCACAAATGCACATAGATCAATCTTTGCTCCTGGGGATTACTGAAAAGGAAGAGTGTCTGGCTGCACTCTTGCCTGGTGCAGGACCCAAGGAGTCTCACCGTCTGTGTTGATATTCTCTGCAGAACAGCTCGCATGGTCTCTCTGTCTACGTCTTTCTGGATTTCAGGGGGGCCCAAGAGCTGTGTGGTGAAAAGATAATCTAGAGTTGGGGGTGAGATGACCAGGACCTACGAAGTCTGAAGCTACTCCCACCTGACACTATCGAGGAGATTTGGAGATGGGATTTACCATGGGAATGATCCAGCCATACTCATCATTGTTGACACCAATGATGCTTGGAACAGGTTGAAAATCAGCAGAGGCCAGAAGCTCCTGGGGGTGCCTGGGTAGGAAGGCCCCATCCACCACAGCAGGAATGATCTTGAAGGCCTAAGGGGACATTCAAAGTCCATGATTACAGGAAAGAAAGTCTCTTTTCTAATGATACCTGAGTTAACTCCAACCCATCCTAACTAATCCCTTGAGTCTCAGACCAACATTCAGAGATTCTATACCTGGTTCAGCATATTGTTGTCTCAGTTCCCATCCAAGGCTATGAGGATACAAGAAAATCAGGCCTTGGAAATGAGATCATTTTTCCACAGTGGAAAGCACTGTGTTTTTCTTATACCATAGCCCCCGTCTCCTCACTAACGTCCATTCAGCCTACCTTGTTAATAGCCAGCATTTCCTGTTCACTCTTGCCCCGCAGGCAGCCCACCAGGGCCTCTGACTCTACTTGCCCACAGGCAGACAGGTTGGCCACCATCTGTAAAGAAAGGGCAGTGTTGCCAAAATCTCAGCTGTGTGCAGGTTGCCCTTAATTATCAAATTGTATCCTGTGTATAATGCTGCAGGTGTGAAATCCTTCCACCTTTCCTGAAGCTCAGGTATCAGCCAGAAGAGCCATCACACCTGCTTCCATGGATCTTCTGAGGATGAGGCCCCCAGGGTGCAACTTTGCAGATCATAGAGAAAAATCAACACTTGAGGCAGAGGTGTGTGGATTCAGACCTTTTAGCTCCTCTGAAACACTGGGATGGTGGCCAGTTCTGGAGACACCTGGATGGACTTTATTCTCATGGAACAGACAGAGTGGCAGAGGCTCTGAAGTTGAAGGGCAAGGCACCAGATTTGGCCTTGGGTAGTAAAGGATACTCACTGTGGAGACAACTTTAGATGAGCTGGTGATAAGGTCAGGCAGCAGGGCCACCCCACTCTCCATGATGGCACCATGGAAGAGTCCTTGGGACATTGGAGACACCACAAGTGAGGACACACTAGTGCCACCTGCAGACTCGCCAAAAATGGTGACCCGATCAGGGTTGCCTCCAAAGTGGGCGATATTCTGCTGGACCCAGCGTAGGGCGGCCACTTGGTCCAGGAAGCCCCAGTTGCCAGTGGCATGCTGGTCTCCAGTGCTGAGAAATTCAACGATGATGATCACTGGATGGTCCTCTGTCTACTCAGCCCTCATTGACCATCCCTGTCCCAGGCTCACCTGAAGAAGCCCAGAACTCCCAGGCGGTACTGGATAGTGACCACCAGTACATTTTCAATGGCTGCCAAGGTAGAACCATCATACATGGAAGCTGAGCCCACCACCAAGCCACCACCATGGATCCAGACCATCACCTGTGAAATCAGGAGATATACCATGTGGTAGCCACAGTGCCCAACTCCATCCTGGCTGAACCCCTCATCTAAAAACCACTTTGTCTTGTGTAGCTACCCACACAGAATGCTAGTAGGACCTCATGACCTAGGGTACTGGTGACAGAGTAAGTTCAATTTGGAAGATCACGCCTCCCATACTTTGGAGTCAAACCTGGAAACAGAACATGGATGTATTCCTCTCAGAACTACTCGGAAAGGAAAAGAAAACTGATGTTTCTGTGATTATCCCACTTGAACATTAATTTAAAGTGTCATCTAATCTCTGGCCCAAAAAATAATCGATGATCATGGAATTTAGTGATCTCAAAGTGCACCTTTGGGCACCTGAATGGATCTCGTACAAGCTGATGAGTTGATCAGTGGGTCAGAACATTTGGCCTCCGAGAGCATCCAGGGCTCTTTGACTCCATGCCTAGGTCAGCTTTCTTCCTGCATAAGAGGCCTTCTTGGAGCTGATAGTGAGAAACTTTTCATGGTAGTTCACACCACAGTGGTGGCCAGCTGGACCTGTGTCTTCCAGTGTTGTTGGTATTGTTATGTAGTACTTGGGGTCAATCCCAGGCCTTCACAGCATTGTGCTAGCTCTCTACCTTGAACCATGTCCCAAGCCCACTTCTAATGCTCTCCCCAAAAAAGTTCTCCCACCCTTCAACTGACCATGACTTAACACTCACAGGCAGGTTAGAGCCCTCACGGGCATGTGCAGGCGCGTAGATGCTGAGGTACAGGCAGTCCTCTGACATGGGGATGGGAGGCAAGTTTATATTCCCTAGGTTCAGAGCCTCTGTATTCATTGCATCTGCATTTTGCAGACACCTGGTGACAATGGAATACAGTTACTCCAGGGGCTGAGCAGTGGTCAATTCAGACCTCAGGTCCTGACTTGATCCCAGACAACCTCACTCCCTGCCTTAACTGATGCCTTGCCTCACATGATCCTTCTTTCAAGTCATTTCCCACTGAGTTCCAGGCCATGGGCTGGAGGGAAGCAGGGATGGATTCCAGACCCCCAGGGAGGCCTCAAAATTGTTGAACACTTGCGTCCAACTCCTTCTGCGGCTGGGCAATCCTGACTCTAGGGCCCTGTCTGGGAAACACTGGCTGCCCCTGTTGACATTCACCATTTATCGCTGTCCCCATTCAGGCCTGGAACAGCATAGGTGTCCCCACACAGCTGGTGCCTGAGTGAATGGAGGTTAGTTCTCACAGAAGGGTAATGGGGCATCCCACAGCCCAACTTGAAGCTCTCAGAAAACCTCACCCCTCCACTGAGTCTCCAGCTGTAAGCACATGCCCCTTTCCCTTGGCCCTGTGGGTGGGGTCCCCAAGGAGCCACCACTGTTGCCCTCCTCAGGGATCTGCACCATCGACTGCTGGAGTCAAGGTCTTTTATAGGTTCAGAGAGCCACGCTGACCCTCTCCCAGAATCATCTCCCCGGTTGGAAGAGAACCCCTGGAATAAGCCAAATCCAGGGACATGTGTTTCTGCTCTGTGTTCAGCACTCGGAGCTAATAATTCCTTTTGGGTTCCACTCTCTGAGGCAGGAGCCTGGCAAAGTTACTTCTGCATTGGAAAATGAATGTGGGAATTGTCCCAATGCAGAGAGATATATTTCTATATATTTGTTTACTTAGGGCCTGGGTTTCAAAGCCTGTTTATTATGTTGCTAAAAACACATTACCACTGACCTACAGCCCCAGGCCTTGCAGTGCAGTTTAGATGAAGGAGCCACTGCAGCCTGGCTCAGGGATTGTAGTACCCATCCTCACCCCAGCCCTGAGGTTTCCCAGGAGAACTTACATGGCCGGGTGGGAGGTTCCATCCCTCACACCACTCCAAGGTTCAGGGGGCTCAGGGGCTGCAAAGCGCAGTGGTCCTACAGGTGGCTTGGCAAAGGGAATTCCCAGGAAGGTGTGGACCCCAGCATCGGTGCCCTTCACATGGATGAGGCTGCCCCGCACCTGCCCGGTGTGAGTTGTCAGGATGGGGCTGACTGAGTCCTGGCCTGTGGGCAGAGAGTTGCACTTCAGGCTCAGGTCTGCCCACTCAGCTGCTGACCTGCAGCACTGTGGCCTGGTGGGCCCTCCTCAGCTCAGCCTTGTGGAGGGAGCCTGATCTGTCAACATTCACTTCAGAATCTATCTGCCCATCCCTGTCCCTATCCCCACCACCACTATCACTCGACCGGGTCACAGCCTATCCTTCCAAGCTCACCAGGCCCCTATGACTTGCCACCATCCTTCAGCCCTAGCAACTTCTAGCAGAATGTCTCTTGGGCTGATGGGGCAAGAGTGTCCATTGCACTCACTGTGCCAGGTCATGTCAGGCACTAGAACTGTGGGAATTGAACTAAAATTTCCCATTCTCAAGTATCTCATGCTTGAGAAGACAAGACATGACATAAAAAAGCATCATTCATGTAAGGAGAAACAGACATTAGGAGGGGAGCTATGAGTTCAGACCATACAAATCTTGTCCTGCCTGGGGTTGTGGATCACAGCAAGGAGGCAGTGGAAAGTCAAACTATATATACCTGGTTTGTCCAAGTCATGATATTTGTTAAAAGTTTATGTTGGTCATATTGGGTTTAACTCGTCTCTCAACCCCTAGAATGGGCCTGATCTGGGTGCTATGCAGCTCTCTGGCTGTCCCATTGCTCTCTGTGCTTCAGGGTGCAGGCAGTTAGCAGTCAGGTCTACAGCTCTCCTGCTATTGTTGACATCTCCCCAGCTCCCACATCACTGGAGCCTTCCCTCCCCCAGGCTCAAGTTCTCACTCTAGAATGTGGTAGATCTGAGCTGGTTTCCATAAGAAAAATTAAAAACTCTAAACCACCTCCTCTTTCCCACAAAGTACACTAGCATCTGATGTTTGAAGCTACCTGGTACATGACAGGCCAAGGCAGCATGCACTCACAGGACCAGAGAAGGAAATTGGCCAGCATCTCTCTAAGTCTAAAGACACACTCTTGTCCCTACCAACATGCTGTCTCCACACAATGCCTTGCCAGATGGGATCTTGGTTCATGTAATTCACGTGGCCACTGGCCACTAATGCCTGATATTTGTTACTACAAAGGACAAAGCCTGCTAAATATTCCTGCTTGAAGTCTGTTGACATTATGTAGCTGCTCCCTTTAAGAGAAGCCCTGCTTGAAACAGCAGGAGGAATCTCTATCATGTATGTAGTGGTGTGAAGTTTCCTCATGTCAAGATGTGGAAAAGGTCACACCAGAAAAGATGTGACCATTTAGGTGAGAGACAAAGATGAGCAGTGTATAAGATCTGGATCCTATTTAAGACCTAGATGGGCCTGTGGAGGAGCCAGGACTTGGTGGTCAGAAGACTTTGGGACTCAATTCTATACCCTCTCAGGACTCAGTTTTTTTTTTTTTTGGATGTGAGTTCAAGAAAAAAAGACTCTTCTAAATAGAATCTTTCAGTGAAGCTAGAAAATCTTCCTGCTGATATAATTCTGGTTCTCCAAGACCCCGGGTAAGGGAGGAAGCCTATCAGTGGTGGTCTAAGTGGGACAAGTGAGCATGGATTCCTCTGTGCAGATTAGAGTGGGAAAATTGGGTCTATGTCCAACGCTCACAATAGAAGCCTTTGCCTTGGGACGGATCCAGAGCTGCTGACACTCCCTGGGCATGGTACTCTCCTGCCAACACTTTACGATTGGGACCTCGAGAATTCTAGAAGGTACAGAGCACTTCACCTTTGTTCTAGAACACAATCTAAACCATGCCAGCTTGGGTTTGCAAGTAAAGGGAACTTACCAGTCATTCTGATCAGCTTTGAGAAGTGGTACCAGGGACTCCTGTAACCCCCAGCGCTAGTTACCTTTCCTTTGGATCCTACAGAAGGTGCCAGCACTTCTCTGGCCAAGGGGTCAAAACACTCAGAGCCAAATGTAACCAGCAAGCTCTTCTTTTTGCTGTTGTTATTATCCAAGGGTGAGTAGTAGCTACAGCCACTACCACACACAGGAGAGGAAGTTCTTCTATCCCTATTCCTTTGCCAGCAGGCTTCTCACTTGCCCATACTGTGCTCCTCAGAATCCCCTCACACTAGCTCACTCCACAATGGGGGTGTCCCCATGCAGCTCTGACCCTCTCTGGCTCACCCTCCAGCCCCTCATCCCCCTCATCTGTCTCCTCTACCAACTCCCCCGCCCTGGTGCCTTCCCTCCAGGCTCAGGCTCTGTCTCTGGGCACTTTGGCAGCTGCAACCTGGTCTCTACCACCCTCCCCATGGCAGCCTCACCCTGGCCCTGGATGAGGAGCATCAGGAGCCCATAGGCCACGAGGATGAGCCAGGCAGGAAGTCGATGCAGGCACATGGTCGGCTCCCAGGGCTGCTTCTGTATTCCTGGGCTTCACCTGGAACTGCAGAGCAGCATTCTGCCAGGTGGAATTTGAACCTGACAGTGAGGAGGCGGGGAAATGGGTGGTGCCCTGCAAGGTGTGTGCTGCAGGAGAGTCACTCTGAACTCTCAGAGGTCATAGGGCCAGTGTGCAGTGGGCAGGGCCCTACCCCTCTTCCCTTGGGCACCTCCCAAGGTGCTGAACGGCCTCTGCTGCCCCTCTGAGATCCCAGGACCCCTCTCCTCACACCTGGAGTCACTAACTCCCTGTCCTTGCTGTCAACCATGAGGGTGTTGGGGAGGAGAGGAGGGAGCAGAGAGCTGGATGTAACTGGAGGAACCTGGAGGGCTTCTCTGGGGGGTGCAGAATGAAGTTTCCAGAGATGGAGAAATACAGGTGACCTTGCTGGAGTGAGGGGAACTGCTTGCACAGTGGCAGGGAGGTGTGACTGTGACCTTCATAGCTGACTGGGTGCCCTTCAATAGTTCCTAATCTCTTATAGAGGATGTTCTAAGAATCTCTGAGGGCCCCTTCCTTATCCGTCTGATTCTTCTTTGTGAAGACATTTCTGTAGATACCTCTCAACATTTGATCTAGGTCCAGTTTACAGTCACTTATCCACTGGAAAGATGTGAAATGAGTGTCTGTTAGTCCAGGGAACTCTCAGGGATTAGGTGCCTCTGGGAGATTCTGAAACATCCTGAGCCCTGCATGGGTGAATGGAAGCCCGTCTGGGTTAGGAGGATCTGCTCAACCTGACTTCCCTGATGAAGGGGTGTGGGGCTCAACTTCAGGCATCCTAGAGGTTCCCCTGCAAACTGACCTTTGCTAGCTTCCCCCATCTGCCATAAGCTCTCACAGCCCAGTGTTGTGTCCTTCTCAGCCCCTTTGGGGAGCAATCAGCTTTATCCAGATATGAGTAGCCATCATGCTGAGAGCACTGCTTCTCCTTAACCTCCACCCAATCAGCAAGGCTGCTATGGATTCAGTTTCCCTTTCAGTGCACTCTGCTCCAAGCCATTGCCCCAGCTCCAGCCTGGGCAGATGCTTTCTCTGCCCTGAGTCTCCTGATCTAATTCATAGATGGGCTTGGGCCTCCTCCCAGCTCAGTCCTATTATAAGCTCCTTTGTGTCAACTGGACAACAAGTGCTTCTTCCTAATCTGGAGTCTGCTAGGGTGGAGGTCCCCATGTGCTCTGCCATTTATGGCACCATCTCACACAGGCCTTGGCTTTGACAATGACCAAGATAATAGTAATAATGAGAAATGATGAAGAGTTTCAGGAGCGTATCTGTGTATGGGTTTGTATATATTATACCTATACATATATAGAGATGAGAGAGAGAGAGAGAGAGAGAGAGAGAGAGAGAGAGAGAGAGAGAGAGAGAGAATATGAAAGATGGAGGCAGAGTCTAAAAGTCAAAACAAACATGAGATCCCCCAACATGTCCTTTAAATATAATTTAATCTAAGACCCATAAGACCAAGTGTTGAAAAGGATATGGAGCAAATGATACCCTCATAAATGGCTGGTAGGGATGCAAAGTGACAGAGTCATTTTGGAGAACAGTTTGTTATTTCCCTTAAAAATTCCACACACACTTGCCATGTGACTCAGCAATTCTATTCTCAGGTCTTTTCTCAACAGAAATGACAGCATGCGTCCATATAAACATTTTCTGAAAATGTTCCTAAGAGCTTTATTAGAATTGGTCAAAAAATGGAAGACACTCAGATGTATATCAACTGGTCAGTGGATAAAGTGTGGTGTGTGCCTACAAGGAATGCCACTCCCCAGGAAAAGGAGTCTGAGATCTGCTTGTGTCTCAAAAATAGTATGTGAAGTGACAGAGCCATTCCTAAAAGTGTCCATTTGCATAATATTTGGGGCAAGGCCAACTAGAGGGATAAGCAATTAGGTGACTGCCTTAGAGCAGGATTCAGGGCAAGGAAGGACTACAAAGGGGCATGAGGAAGTTTAGGAAGTGAAAGAAACTGGTAAAACTTGTGGTGGTGGTGTTTGCTTATCTTACATGTTACCTCAGAGTGAGTAAATTGTACACCCAAGAGATTAATTTAATTGCATACAAGTTATTCCACACTGGGCTGTGAATGGATGTAGCTTAGTGGTGTAGTGCTTTCCTAGCAGGCCAAGGCAGTAGGTGTGGTCCCTAACACTGTACACACACACACACACACACACACACACACACACACACACACACTTAGACTCAACACTAAGGATATTTAAAAATCTATTAAAAATCTACAGCATATTGTGGGAGCCCCTTTGGATAATACAGTGTGATTCTGCAGAACTGAAACATAGAGGCATGCTCGCAGGAACTCAGTAAATGCTATAAGGATGCACCCATCAGTCTTCACCAAAAGGAAAGTCTTTCCTGTGCTGGGTCCCAATAGGCTTAATGTTAACCTTGTCTGTGCCCTGGTGGCCCAAATGGCAAAATGGGATTGTCATCTTTTGCCCAAAATTCATAAAGGTCTTTGTTTGGGGGCTTAAATGTAGTGAATGGAAAAAGGCATATCTCTCCTGGGAAAAGTGGTGCCCCAGGAGGGCATGTCAGTCAGAGGTTGAGGAGAGGGGGATTCCCAAGGTCTTTGTAATGAGAAATCCAGCCTCCTAATGTCTGAGAGAAAAAAGGGAACCCAGAGGCAATTGAGTATTATTTGTTACCTTTGTACAATGAGAAAAATGAGAGGGTTTTATAGGAGGGGCCAGAGAAGTTTAGGGAGAGCAATGAGGGGAGAAGTAAAATCAATGATGTGGATCCATAGTGGGTGGGGGATGGTCAGAAGGCTGCAGGGGGAATTCTGCAAGGCAGAAGGACACCTTACTGGATGGAGAGGTTCTCAGGGAACCAGGGACAAGGATCTCTTCTTTGGACCTCCTGAGCCTCCGAGGCCTCTTACAGGACACACCACACAGAGAAACATCTTCTTAGGTGTGTTATAATCATGTCACTATGGGGCTCACATGTCTGCAGATTCACAGAGAATAAGAGTCAACTTCAAGATATAGGACCCTGAGGACCCCACCTGGCTCTCCTGGACATAACCAGCTGGCCCAGGCTCGAGAGTCAATGGAAAAACCCAGTTCTGCTTCTCACATGTGTGAGGCCTGTCACCTCTCTGGGATGGAAATAGATGGGTGAATGGGTTGCTTTAAATAGGCAGACACATTTTCCAGTAGTTTGCAATCTTGGTTGCTGAGATCTTTTGCTATAAGTGCTAGGGTGTGAAAACTTGTGTCCACCCAATTCACACATTAAATCCTAATCTCCAATATGATGGTATTAAGATTTATGGTCCTTGCTGGGCCTGGTGGCGCATGCCTGTAATCCCAGTGGCTCTTGAGTCTGAGATAGGAGGATGAGGAATTCAAAGCCAGTCTCAGCAATGTTGAGGGGCTAAGAGACTCTGTCTCTAAATTAGAAAAGAAAATAGGACTGGGAAGGTGGCTCAATGGTCAAGTGCCCGTGAGTTCAATCCCAGGTACCAAAAGAAAAAGAGTTAGGATCCTTAGGGGATGAATATGAAACCACCGGTTATTGTGATGAGTTCTTCTTCCTCAAACATTTAAGTCTGAACACTAGAGAAGTACCAGGCAAGCATATAAGGGAGGTTTTATTCAAAAAGTAGTAATACAGACTTCTCCTGAAAGTAGAAGGGGGCCATAGCTGGTAGTATCCTGGTATCCCAAGAAGTGAGAGCATCCTGCACCTTTTAGACATTTCAGACTTTCTTTGTTTTCCTGCTCTCGTCTCCCTTATCTCTTCCTTCCTGAAGAGGCCCAGGAGATGCTGGTGGAATGGCCAAAAGGTGAGAAGCAGGTGGGCTGGAAGGGCCAAGGTGGAGTGATGGGGAAGGAAGGGGGCTGCAGCCAGGGGATCTTAATTAGCAGCTCCCTGTCTGTTCAGTGGGTGCTTCATGAACCCCCTTCTAGGAGGGGCAGTATAGGCAGGAATCCTGGGAGTCCAAGTGCTCAGGAGGCATTACCATTCCAGTCTCCCAGGGGTGGTCTCCAACTTCCTGGACTCCAACTGGCCTCCATTTTCTCCATCGACCTTATACCTGTCTACATTGACTGCCTGTCTTTAATTCTGGCTTCAATATGGTCATGGGAGGAATTATTTGTCCTTTATACCATGTAATGACTCAGTGAGAAGGTGCCGTCCATGAGTGAAAAAGCTAAAAGCAAGCTCTCCACAGATTCCCAATCAGCTGGTATCTTAATTTTTTTTTCTTTTTTTCAGGTCTGAGGTTTGAACCCAGTAGAATTTTACTACTGAACTACATCTCTAGTTCTATTCATTTTTAGTTTTGAAACAGTATTGGCATGAGATCAATATTGACATCATGTCTGCCATTTTAGGTCAGGAGCCATTTTATCTAGGGACTCCCAGGCTTCGATTCTGAATGTGTCCGCTAAAAGATTCACCCCACCCCAGCCCATAATGCAACCCCTACGCATGCTTGATGCTGCTCTCCTAGGAAAGACAGCATTGCCAGTTTGCTCCATGCTACTGACAATAAATCTCTCGCGTGAGATTTCGGTGTGTGGGGTGGTCCTTGGACTTTGCATGGACTTATGAGTGTCCTTTCACTGGTGCTGGGACCTGGGTTGGCTCTTGACCTTGCTCTCCCTTTGGGGACCTGCTTTGGGATCATATCCTGGATCCTTAGTCCACCCTCAATGCAACTCATGTTCCATTTCACTAAGCACTTGACTTCTCATCCATCACCTCCTTTAGTGAATTCAAACAGCCTGTTGGTCCCAAGAGTGACCGTGGAACATCCAGCATTCCCAGGGTTCCCATTTGGTCAGGGGCACCCCCGACCATGGCTTTGAAAGCTACAGTTGGTCCCTACCATCAACTGAATCCATAAGGTCTGAAGGTCTCACCTCTAGCAGAAGATCTCTCTCTGGGTCTTGGATACTCTTTGGGCTCAAAGCCCTGGTGCCAGGCACTGAGAAACCCCTATGGGCCTTAGCCCCAGCTGCCATCCTGAGGTTATCTCTTGCTCATTCAGTATGAGAAGACACAGAGGGACACCTCTGTTCCTCCCTGGGAACTCTCTCTCTCTCTCTTGCCATGGGTGCAGCCACCTATGCCATCCCCTGGATACCCCTTGGGTTGCCTTTTAGCAAATTTAGACTCACTCCACCTTACCCCTGACTTAAAGGAACAGAAACAAATTTGTCTCTGGAACCAAATTTAGCCCCTCTGTACCTTAGACAATGATTCCTAATGGCCACTTAACAGCTCTCTAGATCCCAACAATTTTGAGGGAACTTTTTAAATTTTGTGAGCACTTGAGGAAATGCAGAGAGATCCCCCTATGCTCAGGCCTTCTCTTTCCTTTCTTGCAAACCATCACTCTCCTCTTCCAGTTCTCTAGCCTAGGTTTTGCTGGCTTTTAAAACCTCTTTTCTCGACCTCAAGACTCTCCCGAAAACCCAGACTTTGACCCATTGATAGACCTTCTCCCTACCATTCTCCACCTTCTGCTCTGACTCCTCTGGGACCTCCCTCACCTACTTTCAGTCTACCTGTTACTCGTTCTTGCTCGACCCCCTCTACCCAGCCCGCACCTTTGCTTCTCTCTTGTGAAGTAGCAGGGTCAGAGGGAGTTGTCCAGGTACATGTCCCTTTCTCCCTTAGTGACCTCTCCTAAATGGAAAGGAGGCTAGGGTCCTTTACCTCCAATCCTTCAGGGTACAGTAATGAATTTCAATACCTAACCCAATCATAGGATCTATCTGTCCATGATCCTATCCAACTGTCTCCTACCCTAGGAAGGCAGGAGAGTTTGGAAGCAGGGTTGGGGAATAGCAGTTTTACCCAGCTCATTCCAGACCTAAGTCAGGACTTACACTGAAATGTAAATGGAAGAAGCCGCAGTAGGAGAATGATCTGAGGCCCTGGGGGGGGGGGAGTAAAAGTATCTTTTACCTGAATTCATACTATACTAATCCAAAAAGTTAAGTGTATGGCACTTTTTAAATTACCAGCTGTTTTTTTTCTAGGACTCTTTGTAAATATTTTAATTTTCCAAATTCTGGCAAGTGTGTGACGTCCATCTGCCAAATATGGTTAGGTATCAATCCTCTAGGATTGACTCCAAGATTAACTTGTGGTAAAAAGGTCACACAATTTTGACATTGTTTTATTATTTGTCTAGCTTGTTCCTTAGTTATTTTAAAATGCTTTTGTAAAGTATTAGCATTGACACGGAACCTTTTATGAAAATTTATAGCTTCTTCTAGTGTAGAGAAAATATGTATGTCATGTGTAGTTTTATCTGCTAAATCATTGCCCAAACTAAGGGCTCCAGGCAATCCTGTATGTGCCCTGATATGTCCTATAAAGAATGGATCTTTTCTGTCCCAGATTAGACTTTGTATAGTGGAAAACAAAGAGAAAACAGTAGAAGAAGGGGAAATCCTACCAGCATCTTCAAGGGATACTATAGCATTAACTATATACTGACTATCAGAAAATAAATTAAATACAGAATCTTTAAACATCACAAAAGCTTGTAATACTGCATTAAGCTCTACCTTTTGAGCTGATTGTTTGGGTACTAAAAATGTAAAAGTTTGATCAGGTGTAACTATTGCTGCTGTACCATTATTTGACCCATCAGTGAATATATTTGGAGCATTCATGACAGGTGTTTTCCTTGTCATTTTTGGAAAAATTACAGGATGCAATGACCAAAAAGACAATAAAGGATTAGATGGTAAGTGGTTATCAAATGAAACATTAGATTTGCACATGATTATTGCCCAAGTATTTAACTCATTAGCTAATTCATCAATTTGATTCATAGTATATGGAGTAATAATTTTATTGGGAGAAATTCCAAATACTCCCTTTGCTGTTTTTATTCCTTTGAGTATTAATTGTCCTACAGCCTCAGGATACCTAGTAAGAATAGTGTTAGGAGAATAAGATAAATGTATCCATAATAATGGACCTTCTTGCCAAAATACTCCTGTAGGAATATTTTTTGTTGGTAGTACAATAAATAATAAAGGCAAACTTATATCAATTCTATCCAAATGCATATTTTCCATATATGTTTCAATGATTTTTAATGCCTTTCTTGCTTCAGGCGTTAACATTCGGGGTGAATTTGGATCTGATGGACCTTTTAGGATATCAAATAAAGGTCCCAATTCTCCTGTTGGAATACCTAGATAAAGCCTTATCCAATTTATGTCTCCTAATAACTTTTGAAAGTCATTAAGTGATTTGAGTTGATCTACTCGTATTTGAATTTTTGGTGGACGGACCATGGTTGAGGATAATAGAACTCCTAAATAATTAATTGGAAAATTTAATTGTACTTTATCTATTGCTATCTCTAGATTATAATTTTTTAATAAATTTGTAAGTGTGGCATAGCATTCTAGCAATGTGTTTTTAGCTTTGTGTGCTAATAATACATCATCCATATAGTGAAATATTTGTAGTTCAGGATTTTGATTTCTAAGTGGCTGGATTACTTTGTTAACATAAATTTGACACATAGTTGGGCTGTTAGCCATCCCTTGAGGGAGTACTTTCCATTCATATCTCTGATCATGACCTTCATGATTTAGTGCAGGGATAGTAAATGCAAAACGTGGACTATCCTCAGGATGAATTGGAATTGAAAAAAAACAATCTTTAATATCTATAACTAAAACATACCAAGTTTTTGGCAAAGCAGACAATTGAGGAATCCCTGATTGAGCAGGTCCCATAATGACCATTTCATTATTAATGGCTCTTAAATCTTGCAATAATCTCCATTTACCAGATTTCTTTTTGATGACAAAAATGGGAGTATTATGGGGAGATACAGAAGGTTGTATATGTCCTTCCGCTAATTGTTGTTTGACCAGATCATGGGCTACTTGTATCTTTTCTTTAGTCAAGGGCCACTGAGGAACCCATACTGGTCTTTCTGATTTCCATGTAATTTTTATTGTCTCAGTGGCCCTTTGTGAAAATCCAACCCATGTCTGTCTGTTCCTTGATCTATTTGTATTGGTGCTGCTATACCTTGTTCTTGTTTTTCTAATCTTTTTCCTTTCCTAAAACCTTGTCTAGCCATAATAGTGGGTGGATTTTGATTGATGTTATTTGTTAATGTCAAACCTAATTGATCTAAGACATCTCGTCCCCATAAATTTACGGGAAGATGATCCAATACATATGGCTGTATAGTTCCTTCACATCCTTCAGGATCCTTCCAATCTAATACCATTGCGCTTCTATCGGGATTAGTTGCCACTCCTAGGCCTCGAAGTGTTTGAGTGGCTTGTTGTAATGGCCAATGTTTTGGCCATTCTTGACGAGAGATGATGCTAAGGTCTGCACCTGTATCCAGTAGCCCATTAAATTCATGTCCTTGAATATTTAGTTTTAGCATGGGGCGAGAATCTAAATTTAAAGAAAGCATAGCCCAATCTACACCTGTGGAGCCTAATCCCTTGGAACCTCTTTCTACAGCATGACTGGAAAATTTATCATGTAGGCTTGGTATTATTAGTAACTGTGCTATTCTATCTCCTGGTGAAATTACTGATATACCCTTTGGAGAACTGGCTATAATTTTTATTTCACCTTCATAATCGGGATCAATTACCCCAGGACTTATCAAAAGTCCTTTTAGAGTAGAAGAGCTGCGTCCCAATAATAAGCCTACTGTTCCTTTGGGAAGAGGTCCTTTTACCCCTGTGGGAATGATTTGAACTCCCATCTCTGGAGTTAGTACTGATCTGGCGGAGGCGCAGATGTCCAACCCTGTGCTCCCTCTGGTTTGTCTGATGAGGGATCTGATGGACAATGTGTCCTGGTCACTACCCTGATGGGGTTGCTGGGTTCCTCCAGTGCTCCGTATATTTGTGGTTTGGGGCCCCGGAGCATTGGGGCCCCCTGTCCATTTTTTGGCAACGGAGCCCGATGCCTTTGTCCACGATATTGTGGATAAACACCTTGTCCTTGTTCGTTTTTTGATAATGGAGTACCCTCTATGGTGGTTTGAGAACGGCATTCATTAGCCCAATGTAATGGAGTACCCTCTATGGTGGTTTGAGAACGGCATTCATTAGCCCAATGTCTCCCTCTATGGCATCATGGGCAAATACCCGGTATTCTACTCCTTTGATACCTAGTTTTGTTAAACCCTCCTCCTATGGGGCAATTCCTTTTAAAATGTCCTGTTTGTTGACAATTGTAGCATGTTCTTGGCCTGGTATATAAAGCCTGTTTTACTGCAGCTGCCACAATTTGCCCTTGTTCATTAATGTCTCTGGCATCTAAAGCCTGTTTTACTGCAGCTGCCATGACTTGCTCTTGTTCATTAATGTCTCTACATAATTTAATATATGTGTTTAAATCTTCCTGTTTCCATGGTCTAATGATATCTCTGCACCAACGATTCGCTTGGTCATAAGCCAGTTGTTTTATTAATGGCATTGCTTGTTCTGTATTCCCAAAAACTCTGGTAGCTGTTTGAATAAGCCTATCTACAAATTCAGCGTAAGGTTCATTAGCTCCTTGTATTATCTTAGATAATTGACCTTGTAAACCTCCATGTCCTTGTAAAGTCTTCCATGCCTTAACTGCATCTACAGCAATTTGTGAGTATACGCCAGGATCATATGCAATTTGTTGCTGCCGATCCTCATAAGGTCCCTTTCCTAACAACATATCTAGATTTCTCTGAGAATAACCAGCTGCTGCATTTCGCCTAGCCGTCTCCTTGCAAAATTCCTCATTGGCAACCTTCCATAACAGGTATTGTCCTCCATTTAGCACAGCTTTACAAATATTAGCCCAATCTGCTGGCGTCATGTTTAAGTTGGTAATGGATTCGACCAAGCTTACAGTGAAGGGTGCTTGAGGACCAGAGGTTGTTACAGCCTCTTTTAGCTCCTTCACTGTTTTGAAATTTAAACCCTGGTAAATTCGCTGCCCTCCTACCTCAAATACAGGGCATACTTGAGATCCTGTCTCAGGATCCCAACTATCAACTGCGGGGGTTGGGAGTCTCCTAGCATATGGAGATGGTGCTGTTGATTGGACACTTATGTCCTCTGGTGATAGAATGCTGTTAGTAGCAGTCTCCTGTAGAGGTGGTGCTGATGGTTGGACACTTACGCTCTCTGATAGAAAGGTGTTATTAGCAGTCTCCTGTTGTAACTTTTCCCCTGATGGCTTTTTCTGCTCTAAACTTCCTTCCTTTGTCTCACTAGCTTGAAAGACCTTCTCTTTTACTTGAATCTTTTCCTCTTTCTGACTAACTTGAGAGACCTTCTCTTTTACTTGAATCAATATGTCTTCTCCTTCCTCTACCTTTGTCTGAATTGAAGGCTTTGGACTAAGCAAACCAGATACAAGTGTCCACAATGGCAATGTGCCAACTGGCAGAGTCCCTGGGTTGTTCTTTTCTATTCTTTTTAAATCTTCACCATGATGGTTCCATTGTGATATATCTAACAACTCCTCCTTAAAAAGCCATGGGCTACATTGTTGTATTGTATCAACGTATGCCCTGACTGTTCTTGATTTTACTGAGATGCCTCCTTCCTCTAACAATTTACTTAACAGTCTTTCGGTTTGTTTTTTATTAATTGCTGATCCCGTATTTCTGCTATAATACAACCCAACAAGATGACGCCAAACAAAACCGAGACAGAATGAAATAAAAATGGAACCATACAAAATCATTATATCAACCTTTCTATCCTCCTGAAATGTCCATCCGTCCTTTCTCCCTATCTGTTCCTCAGACGCAATAGTTTTTCCTCAGATGTGAGCGGTTTTTCTTCCGTCTCACTCATCTCCAGGGACAGGCAACTTAAAACAAAAATGAAGCAAAACAAAAGAGGAATCTTAGAATGGCTACCCATCCTCTCACCCTGCCCTCAGGGGCGAGCAGTTTACTTACCCTCAGTTGCTCCCCGTGCGAGCCACCAAATGCCGCAGTCTGGCTGGGCACAATTCAGGAGCCACTTGTCAAAAGAAACTAACTTTATTTTTAGAACTACAAACGCCAAACAAAACAGCTCCTCAGGAAAAAACCCTCAGAGCCCAACTGCCACCACCGGGTTCCCACAAGCCTCTCACCCCCACACAACCCTCACCACCTCCCACAATCCTCCTGCTCTTGAGGCCGATTGGCTGGGTCGCGTGGGCGGAGCCAAAGAAGTCCCCCAATGAGCAGCTCTGTGGAGGAGCCAATCAGCTAGATGTTGCTGGGGCCGCTGTGAGCCAATCATCAGCCGGCAGTCTGAAGGGCAGGGAAACAGCCCAATGAACATCACCGCAGAGGAGCCAATCAGCTAGATGTTGCTGGGGCCGCTGTGAGCCAATCATCAGCTGGCAGTCTGAAGGGCAGGGAAATAGCCCAATGAACATCACCGCAGAGGAGCCAATCAGCTAGATGTTGCTGGGGCTGCTGTGAGCCAATCATCAGCCGGCAGCTGGAAGTTTGCTGGCAGCTGGAAGTTTGCTGGAGCCCCTTTGGCTGTGGCTCTCAACACCTGAATTCATACTATACTAATCCAAAAAGTTAATTGTATGGTACTTTTTAAATTACCAGCTGTTTTTTTTCTAGGACTCTGTTTCTTTTTTTTCCCTTAAATTCCATATTTTTTGAGCTCATGTTTTGATCCTACATACCGAGGTTAATGTTTCTCTGCTCAGTCCTATTTTTATTCAACTTTTTAAACATCTGTAACTTTGCAATGAAGATTCACCTACAAAAAGCTACAAGGCATTTGTTGTTGTGTTCTGTGTGCACACTTGTGTTATGCGTTGTATGTCTATATGTGTGTACGTCCATATATCATGTTCATGATATCCAAATTGGCATATATATAATGAGCGCTCATAAATTAATAGAAATGGATCCTTTAATTCACTTGATTTAAGGAGGTTCAATCTAAATTGGTAAACAGATGAAAGTAGTCTTTAGAATTATTTACCTCACATGTCTCTCCAGGTGGTCAAAGAACTAATAAAATATTGATGTCTACAAAATGTCTTATATTCATTGTTTCTAGGACTTTTCTTCAACAAGGGAGAAATGGCTAATACTGTTCAATACACTTGTCTGATATCTTGGTAAAAATAAGTAAGTTAGATTTGACATGGGATTACTCATAAGTGTGTTTATTAGAACATTTGATTAATCTACAAAGTTAAAATGTTAACTGTTAAATAGAACATAAAGTACTCTTAAGTCCTTAAATTCCATTAGGTAACCTTATTATCGTTTTCATAAACTGATAAATTAAAAAAGGGTTTAAAATTGCTTTGTCACCACTGAAAACAAGGTTACTAAAAATTTAAAGTCCCAACAGGTATAATTCTATATACTTGAACATTGTATTTTCATGAAATGGTAAACAAATGTTATTCTCTATTCAAAGAGGTCCAAAAGTTTTAATTGTTTCAATTAGAGTATTTTAAATAACATGAAGTATTGCTTCTCATTAAAATGGAATAATTTGTCTAAATTCAGAAGTTTTGAAGGATTGTTTCAAAAAGTGAATATAAAAGGGGGTTAACAGATGGGAAAGAGAAATTGGAAGGTTCTAGGTATGGAGCCATATTTAATAGAAGGAAAAGAAAATGTTTCTGGATAAGAAAGTCTTTATGTGGTGAAGTAAATAAGTGGGTTTAACTAAGTAATAAAGAGATCTGTATAAATTGGATGTGTGTGTGTGTGTGTGTGTGTGTGTGTGTGTGTGAGAGAGAGAGAGAGAGAGAGAGAGAGAGAGAGAGAGAAGAGAGAGAGAAAATCAGTCAAAGCTATTGAAGGTTTTTTTCTTAAGGCCAAATATTAATGTACTGATATAAACCAAAGTTTAATCTGTGTGTTAAAATGACAAGGATTTCTTAAAACATTAATTTACCTATAACACTGTGTTTATTATGTTTTACTTTTTAGAACAAATAATCTTGAAGGAATTTAGGTTAATACAACTGTTAAACAACAACTTTACAAAGTCTAAGTTTTCTTTAAAAGCTAAACTTAGTTAATATAAAAACATCAATGGAATTATGGTGCTATTCCTCTTCTTTGTATATGAAATGTGTTCATATCTTCCAGGTATGCAAGTCTTTAAGGTAGAAGGTTTTAAAGAATATTATATCAAGCTGGTGTTCACCAAACTAAAGTTGTATGGTAATTTTAGAATCATAGGGATAACAAATTTTATTGGGGATTTATTTATATCATTTAATGTTCTACAACTGAACCTGTTATCAGTAAGATATAAAGGTTTATGTTACTTTTGACAGTGGGAAACAGTTTAAATGTATTTTTAAGTTAATGAGAGCCTAATCTATTTAAAGGTTAATATTGTAAAACACAAAAGCATTTTGCTACTTTTCCACGAAAAAGTTAAAATCTCTCAGCCTGTTTTTAAAATTTATGTTTTAATTGTAATATTATATTGTGTTAGCTAACATTCATATGTGTTAGGTCTGATACCCCTCTAAGACTTATGATCTTACCTGGCATGACTTCTATGTTGTTGTCTCCTCCACCCTTACCCCAGGTGAGTGAGCCCACATCAAGCAGGCTGCACAAGACCATGCTGATCAAATTTGTCTAAAAGATATGACTCTCCGCAGAGGTAAAGCAGCTGCTCCCCTAACTGAACCAACTGAGACTATCAAGATGGCCAATGAGGTCACCCTCACTGCACTCGCATGGTCCAATATCTTATAGCAGGCATGCAGGTGGTTTCTAATAAGGTGGATAACTTTAATGAGCTGAGAGAAATTGCCCAGGATCCAGATGACAATCCAGCCTTATTTCTCAACCAACTTACAGAGGCCCTCACCAAATATACTAAGCTGGATCCTGAGTCTCCCTCCGGGGCTACAGTGTTAGTAACCCATTTTATTACTCAATCAGCCCATGATACTAAAAAAAAAGCTCAAAGGAGCCAAGGAGGGCCCTCAGACCCCTATCTGAGATCTGGTGAAATGGCCTTTAAAGACTATAATGCCCGGGAAGAGTTGGCTGAACCATCCAGGCAGGCTCAATAGCAGAAAAAGGTAACACTCCAAACTCAGGTCTTGGTGATGACCCTGAGGCCTATGGCTCCAGTGAGAGCTTCACTGGGGAACAGGATTCCTCTCCACCAGAGCCTTCAAATGTGTATGCAATGGTCCCTAGGCTTGCCAATGCCCAAACTCACGGCACCCATTCCAGGCCGTGCCCCACCTGTAAGCAGACAGGACATTGGAAGAGCAACTGCCCCATGGCTGGCTCTTCCTCATCACCTCCACGTGTGGGTATAACCAGCCAGGCAGTCCCTTCTCTTGAACTATTGGGGTTCGTAGAAGACTGAAGAAGCCTGGACTCAAGGACACCCATCACCCTTGCTGAGCCCAGGGTAAGGCTCCAGGTAGTGGTTAAGTCCATAACCTTCATTGTGGACATGGGGGCTACCTATTCTGTCTTACCTGCCCAGTCTGGGCCTCTGTTTCCTTCGCAGGTCTCAGTTATGGGGATTGACAGCAAACCCTCCTTCCCAACTGAACTGCTAAGCTGACCTGTGCCCTGGAGGGACACCTTTCATACACTCTCTTCTGGTCATTCCATCCTGTCCGGTTCCTCTCCTAGACAGAGATGTTCTCCAACTACTAGGAGCCACCCTCCAACTACACCCCAAGAATACTACCACCCATCTTCTTCTGCCTCTAATCCTTACCCTCTCTAATAACCTGACAGTACCTATGGTGCCATTTCCCCCTGACCTAGTTGATCCCCAGGTCTGGGACACTTCCAAAGCAGTCACAGCCTCCCACCACAAGCCAGTCTGTATCCAGCTGAAACTCCAAAGTAAATTTCCTTTGCGTCCCCAAATTTCCATTTCCAAAACCCATAGGGAGGGACTTAAACCCATCATAGACTGGTTACTTGCCCAGGGACTCCTCATCCCTACTGACTCCCCCTGCAACACTCCCATATTGCTGGTATGCAAACCCTCAGGAGCCTATCGCTTAGTCCAGGACCTCTGCCTAATTAATGAGGCATTTATTCCCATCCACCCACTGGTTTCCAACCCTCACATTTTTCTTTTGCATATTCCCCCTTCTATTCCCTTTGACCACTCACTCTATTGTCCTGGATCTTAAAGATGCCTTCTTTACAGTGCCTCTCCATCTTTACTCTTATTACCTCTTTGCCTTTCTATGCGAAGACCCTACATCCTTTAGGTCTCAACAGCTGACATGGACAGTCCTACCCAAAGGTTTCAGGGACAGTCTGAACTTCTTTGGGCAAGCCTTGGCACAGGATCTAACTGCTTGTGACTTGGGGGATAGCACTCTCTTATAGTTGGATAGAAGCCTTCCCTACCTCCAGGGAAACTGCTGACACCATCTCCTCCATCCTCATCATGCAGATCATTCCCAGGTTCAGACTTCCTGCCTCCATCCAGTCAGACAACCATCTGGCATTCACTTCTCAGGTTGTTCAACTAGTCTCCAAAGACCTCAACATCACGTGGAGGCTCCAAATCCCTTTCTGACCCAAATATTTGGGTAAGATTGAGAGGGCTAACAGCACTCTCAAGGATCATCTCACTAAACTTGCTATTGAACTCAGGCTGTCTTGGCCCAATCTCCTTCTCTTGGCCCTCACACAAATTTGGGCAGCCCTAGAGCTCTGTCAGGCTGAGCCCCTTTGAGCTACTCTATGGGCGCCCTTTCTTAATCAGCCAAAGCTTTCCACTTATTCCTTCTCCCCTTGTGTCCTTCCTTCCCTATCTCATACTTCTACACAAACTCCTAAGGGAACACGCAGACTGTTGCCTTCCTGGGCCATCCATTGCCTCAATCCCAGTACAGCCACAAACTGAATTGGACCCTTTTCTATAGGGTGACACAGTCTTACTTCAGGAACTGCATCCTTAATCATTGGAACCTTGTTGGACAGGACCCCAAAAAGTCATACTTATTATCCCATTGGTGGCCAAGCTTTTGGGCCACTCCCCCTGATACCATGTCTCCCACCTTAAAAAAAGGGCCTATTCCAAATGTTCACTCCTGGTCTTCTAGCATGCTGGGGCCCACCAAACTCAGGATTTCTTGCCAACCCTCTTTTTCTTTTAGTAATCATTACTCCTCTCAAGCTTCTAACCCAACCCAAAGATGGTTCTTCTATATCCAAAAGACATGGCACCAGGATGGCACCACCTGCTCTCAGTTTATGGGTCAAGGTGATTGTCCTTCCATTGCTGCAATGGGGCGGTCACCCTTAACATTACTGGATTCAACTGAGCCACCTGTCCCACATATGTGCGGCAATGCTATGCTTCATATCAGACCAAACTGAGGAATCTGGTAAGCGCTGGCCTGACACCTATGGCGGGTGCCCATATATTTCATGCAAGAAATGGTTCCTAGATCAGCCTTGCTATGAGAAACGAGCAAACACCAAATTAACTCTTTGGGAACCATGGGACCCAAGTTGTGCTTCCAGCGTTGGTGGTAGATTTAATTCTTGGGGTTTTCCAAGTATCCCTCAGCCTCTATCAGAATCTGGAGAACTTATATACAAGTGTTCCCTCAAATTCACAAAACCATCCAGGAGCAAGAGAAGGAACTCCAACATCAGCTGGATGCAGTTGCCCATCCTAAAGCTGTCCCTTTCTCATGGATGGCCCTAATATGTTCAGGGCCTTCAGCTTCTCAATTTATCCAAAGTTAATAACATTTAAGACCATTTCTTCTGGCAGGTTTAGATCATACTCCGTTAACTGCTATCCCAATTGATCTTCCTCTCAATACCTCAACCATACTCCAATGGCCCTCTCTCCAGCTTTTAAGGAAGCCCCTCTTTTTTATAACTCATCAGGGAATTTCCCCTGCTGCTCAACTTCCTCAGGTTCAGCACCCTGTGACCAGATCATTTGAATCTCTTTCCCAAACTTTGCTCCACTGGGTTTCTTTTTATGGTGCAATGGTACCCTAACAAAAACTCTAAGCCTCAACATGCCCTTTGCTTTTTATGTTCCTTCCACCTTGGTCCTTCAATTAACTCTGTACAGTGAGGCTGAATGAATATGACTTGTTACTACCTCCCTTTCCAGGACAAGGTGGGCTGTCTTTTTCTAGTAGTTGGACTCTCTCAGGCCTCCTCACTCGCTGCCTCCAGACTGGGGGGCAGGAGGACTTGATTATGCAATAACCGCTACTCAGAAGCTTGAACAACAACTTTGGGAATCCGTAGAGGCATTGGCCATGTCTCTTGGCCACCTCTCTCGCTTCCTTACAAAGGCAAATCACATCTATTGCTCAAGTTTCATTACAGAACCTTCGAGCCCTAGATTTCCTGATGTCAGACAAAGGAGAAACCTGTCTATTCCTGAAGGAAGAATGCTGCTACTATATCAACGAAACTGGATTAATCTAAAAGAATGCCGACACCCTCCATCGTTTGGGTGAATGGCTTAAATAGCAACAATCAAATGACCCTTGTCCAGGCTGGCTAAATTCAACCCTCATTACATGGCTGACTCCCATTCTCACTCCTATATAGGTAATAGGACTCCTATTAATGATTGCTCCCTGCCTCCTCAGGTTTGCCCAAAAGCGCATGGGTGAAATTGCCAGAGTGACCTACAACCTGATGCCCCTATACCCCTACAGTCGCCTCTCTACCGAGCCAACACCTGAACCGTCCCCTTCCCCCCAGTGCCCCTAGGCAGCAGTAAGTAGCCAGATGGATGTCGCCACCATATATCATCAAAAAGGCCAGGACGTTAGGTCAGTTTGAGGTGATTAAGCAGCCCATATGCACCAAAGAACCACGAATCAGGCATTGACAGAACCACCTTTCAATCAGTGGGGTTTCCAGACAAATCCTGGATCTTAGCAAGCTCCCCCAGCCAACCTTAGTAGGACAAGAGACTTCAAAAAACCCCTTTTTTTTCTGTCCCAAGCCCTCCCTTCCTGCCCTAAGCCCAATAAAAATTTCAGTCTGGTCCAGCCCCGCTTACTTCTCCTCGGACCTGCCCAGTTGATCTGAGGGTCTTGCCCAGGAGCAAAATCTCAAAAAAATCCTCCTTCAGCAGCCTTTTAAATCTGCTTCCTTTTGGTCACTGCTGTCTGACCTTACAAAATGGACTTTAAAAAGAGACAATATATGCTGACTTTGTAAAATGATATTTAAGAAAGAGGCAAAGATCAGCTTAAGAGCTAGAACACTTCACCTAAGATATACACATCTGTTCGCCCCAAGAACATATAAGACTGCAGGCTGTAAAAGAGATGATTAGGCCAGAATGCCCAATAAAAATCTAGAGAAACTGCCAAAGCCAGAAGTTTTTAGTTTTAAGGCCTACAGATATTCCTAACCTAAACACATAGGCTTGAAATTCACTAGTATGAGTATCCAGCCCTAAGTAACAAAAATAGATATTTTACACAATCTGATGACATTAAATAGCTTAACTACATCTTGAGAAGATGGACATCTGTGACATTAAAGTTAAATATTGGGCTGGGGCTGGGGCTGAGCGGTACAGCACTTGCCTAGCATGTGCGAGGACCTGGGTTAGATCCTCAACACCACATAAAATAAATGGATAAAATAAAAGTATTGTGTCCAACTACCAGTACAAAAATATTTAAAAAATTGTTGTGTTTACATTCCTGACAACTCTGGCTATGTTAAAGATTTATATTCCCAAATAAAGTCCTTGTCCTCTCCATCCTTGGTATGGGGACAACTTCTCAGCCCTCACACTTCCTGGAGAGAGATTTTTGGCTTCTCTCATTTAATATTAGGTCTTCTAGGCCTAAAGAGCTCCTTGGTAAGTCTGTGCTCATATGAGCCCTTGATACAAATGGGCTATTCCATTTGTCTCCCTACATGCCAGCCTGGGGTTACAGCAGGCCTAGCCACGGGAAGGGCAGGAATAACCACATCTGTTTCCCACTTTCATCAGCTCTCCAATCAGCTGATAGGGGATATCCAATAGGTAGCCAAGTCTATAGTAACTCTCCAGAATAAACTGGACACCTTAGCCTCTGTGGTCCTACAAAACTGCCATGGATTGAACCTATTAACAGCAGAAAAAGGAGGCCTTTACCTATACCTACCAGAGTAGTGTTGTTTTATGTCCACCAGTCAGGGGTAAAAGGACAAGATCAACTACTACAAGAGCGGCTAGAAAAGAGGAAATAGCAAGTAGGCCACCAGTTTCCTTGGGGAGTATGCAATCTGGTGTGGCCTTGGCTTCTCTCCCCAACAGGCCCCCTATTAGTCCTCTTTATGTTTCTCCCTCTAAGGACCATGACTGTTAAATTGCCTACAGAAGTTTCTGCATGATCAGATACACAAATTCACCAACAGTTGGTCAATCAACATCTTCTCCTTCAAGACTACCAGCCCCTGACTCCCAAGACAGAGCCCTATGACTCATGGTCAATTGCTCCAACTCCAGAGACTCTGGCCCCACCTAACATCCTCCCTGACCCCCTTTATAGGAATGAGATCCTGTGCCCCTAAGCAGCAGAAAGAAACAACAGAAGAAAGACCATCATGCCCCCCCAAACCCCGTATCTATGAAAACAAAATTGGAAGAATATTGGATGAGATATTGGCACCAAATCTGCCATTTTATGTCGGGAGCCATTTTATGTTGGGAGCCATTTTTATATAGGGACTCCCAGGTTTCGATTTAAGAGTGATTTTATCTAGGGACTCCCAGGCTTCAATTCTGAATGTGCCTGCTAGAAGGTTCACCCCACCCCAGCCCATGACGCAACCCTAAGCATGCTTGTTGCTGCTGTCCCAGGAAGGACAGCCTTGTCAGTTTGCTCCATGCTACTGACAACAAATCTCTTACATGGCATTCCGGTGGACTTTTTGAGTGTCCTTTCAGAGAAGGTCTCAGTAAATTGCTGAGGCTGGCCTTGTACTTGTGATCCTCCTTCCTCAGACTCCTGACTTACTGGGATTACAGGTGTGTGCCACCATGTCAGGCTGGGCATCTTGACTTGGAAGTAACCTTGCAAACTCTGAATAATTTTCTGTGGTTTATAAGCCACCCACTTTGTAATGCTATTTGTTACAGCAGTCTGAATGTACCAAGATACTAGGGCTTTAGGTAAACAGATTTTCTAGTCTAGTTTGTCTGGTGGTCAATGTCAGAGATGAGAATACATGAGACTTGCTGAGAAGTAGATGTGGGATTTTGACACTCAGGTGGGGGCAACATTCTCACAGCATAGCCCTCCTTTGAAGAGTATCTAAGTGCTTGGAGGAGAGGAGACAAAAAGGATTGGGAGGGGAGGGGAGGAAGGGAGGAATATACTCAGGCCCAGTTGGGAGTACATTCAGACTCAGTGGAGGAAGGTGGGCATCCACTGGGCTTACCCATCCACAGCTTCCTGGGGGAATTTACTGAGTGTGTCTAATGAGAGAGGACCCATGGCAGCCTGGACAATGACCATCATGAGGTGAGTTCTTCATCAGTGTTGCCTGAAGGACAAATGAAGAGTGGATGAATGGCTCTGTGAATGAGAGGGCCAACCCTGGCTCCAGGGTGAGCAACTGAGGAAAACACAAGCAGACCCCACCTGCACGTAGCCCTTCCCTACCTCCCTGAAGAGGGAGTTAGAGCTCTGTGTGCTTGTCCTCAGCTCCCTTTAGCTCCTGGATCTTCTGCATCAGGGTCTTGGTCCAGAACTGCAATCTATAGGCCTTCAGGGCCATGCCCACAGCAGGCTGGATGTCCAGGTGCAGATACAGCTGGCCAGTGGCCAGTGGGACAGGCCCTCACCATTGGGTCCCAGTGCACATGCCCTTCCAGCAGTGTTGGGCGAGGGTCACTCTGAACCCTGCTAAGCTCAGACTTACCCTTACCTTTACCTTTACCTTCCCATTTCAGCAGGCCAGGTGACCAGCCTGGCAGGGGCATTAAGCACGGGTAAAATTTCCTGATATAGGAAAGCAATGTGTGACTCTACTCTTTTTACAACCAAAGATAGGAAATATTGTGCTCTATATGTGTCATATGAATTGTAATGCATTCTGCTGTCATATGTAACAAATTAGAAAAAAAATAAATAAATTTTTAAAGAATGAAATAAAAATAAAAAAGATTGAGGATATGGATCAGTGGTCTAGTTCCCTTGGGTTAAAGCCCCTGTACAACAACAACAAAAGAAGTTGAAGAATGAAAAAGAAAGAAAAGTCTTGTATTGCTATAAATGGAGAATTGTCAGAAATCCTGGTGAAAGTTCAGTAAACAAAGAGACTAGGAAGGAGCTAGAACCTCCTAGGGATTGGTTAAGTGGTCATCTTCAGAATGAGGATAGCAATGTGCTTAGTAAAGGCCATCCTAAGGAGGCTTCAGAAGGAAGTGGGAGTCATCTGTGGAAATTAGAAGAAAGGCTTCCTTTGATCACTGCAAACACTTGGCTACACTGTATTCATGCCTAAAGACGTCATGGAAGGGCAAATATAAGATTGAAGACCTAGAGGATTCAGGGAACATTTCTAAGTAAAATATGGACGGAGTTGTGTGGATATTTTTGGTAATTTTCATTGAGATTTACAATGATACTTGACAAAGGCAAGCATACCCTAAAACACTGGAAAATTCACAGCCTGCCCACCTAAAGAGCAAAATGGGAGATTGGGTGAGAATATAGAAGATGAGAAAGAGATTACTATGGGTGGGAAGGAGCCAGGCTCTTTGCTTCAAAACCATGAGAGAGAAGGCCTGAGGCCTACACATAATCTTCCAGGATGCCCTTCCATCAAGAGCCTGAAGACCATGGAAAGGGCCCCAGCATTGTCTCAGGATTCTGCTCCTTGTGTTCTAGCAAAATGCTCTGGGTCTGTCCAATCATGGTTCAAGAAAGCCCAGGCAAGACTCCTGATGCTGCTCCAAAGGGAGCAAGCAACAGACCTTAGTGATGTCCAAATGGAGCTATTTTTCAGGTGTAGAGAATCCAAGGGCTCTGCTGTCACAACAGCCTCCCTTTGGGTTTCAAAGGACAGTTCTGGAGGCCCTGCTGTTGGGGTGGAGTCACGGCAAAGATTCTTCACCAGAATGCCTAGTGAGGCCATGAGAGTGGGACCACTGCTCTTGAGACCCCAGAATGTGGAGCCACTGGCAGTGTCAATGCCAGCCTAGGAAAGCCACAGGCCATGGCATGCCGCCCAAGAGAGCTGCCATGTGGGCTGCAACCAGCATCACCCCAGGGGTGGGGCTGCTCAAGGCCCTGGGGACCAGTACCCTGCCCTGTGTCTAGGAGGCTGGACTTGGTTTGGAGATCTAGTGTCTTCTTTGGTTGTTTTCAGACTTGCTGGGGGTCTGGGAGCAACTTTCTACTCGCTATTCCTCCTTTTTGGAACAGGACTATTTGCCCTGAGCCTGTTTCAAGGCTGTATCCTGAAACCATGTAACTTGTTGGAAGTCATTTGCCTTGAGTTTCAGATGGTACTTGGGACTTTGCACTTTGGAGTCATGCTAGCAAGGCTTCAGCCTTTGCATGCAATGACTACATTTTGCATTGAAAGAAGGAAGTGAACCTTGGGGGGCGGGGGCAGAATGGTATGGTTTGGATATTGTTTGCCCTGCAAAGGATCCTATCATGGATTACAGGTCTCCAGTGAGATGGTACCTTTCAGAAGTAGGACTTAATGATTGGCTCAGGACTGCCCTGTGAAGGGATTAATGCTAGTCTTCCAAAGTGAATTAGATCTCACAGGAGTGGGTTAATTCCTTTCAGGTGAGTGAGTTTTTCCAAAAGAGGAAGTCTGGGGCCAGTGTTGTGGCTCAGTGGTAGAGCTCTTGACCAGCATTTGTGAGGCACTGGGTTCGATTCCCAGCACCACATATAAACAAAGAAATAAATAAAGGTCCATCAATGACTAATAAAAACATTTTTTTTTGCAAAGTGCTCCTTGTTTTTTTTTATTGATTGTTCAAAACATTACAGAGCTCATGATATATCATCTTTCATACATTAGACTCAATTGGGTTTTGAACTCCCATTTTTACCCCAAATACAGATTGCAGAATCACAACTGTTACATACTCACATTATTACATAATGGCATATTAGTGACTGTTGTATTCTGCTACCTTTCCTATCCCCTTGGATGGCATTAGAGCAGATTATGCTAAGAGAAGCTAGCCAAGCCCTAAAAAACAAATGCCAAATGTCTTCTTTGATATAAAGAGAGCAAATAAGAACAGAACAGGAAGGAAGAGCATGAGGAAAAGACTAACAGTAAACAAAGACGAATGGGGGGAGAGAAAGGGAGAGAGAAGGGAAAGCATATGGAAATGGTAGGAGACCTTCAATGATATACAAAATTATAAGAGGTTATGAGGGGCAAGGGAGGGGGGGAAAACATTAAAAACATTAAAAAAAATAAGCAAGTCTGCCTCTTCCCTGTCTATTTAGTCTTCCTCTCTCACCATGTGATCTTTCTCCCACAAAGTCCTATGATATCATGCCATTACCATGTTATGACATAGCTGAATGTCGTTAACTAAGACCAAACCAGAGAGGGTCACCTGGGCAGAGCTAAATAAATCTATTTCCTTTTTACCTCATCCAGCTTTGGGTCAGTAATACTGTTTTATCACCCCAGATCGAACTAAGATATGTTCCAAGTCAAAAGGCACACGCATGTCTGTAATCCCAGCGACTCAGGAGGCTGAGGCCAGCTTCAGAAAATTAGCAAGGTCCTAAGCAACTTAGTGAGATGCTATATCAAAATACAATGAAAAGGGCTGGGGGACATAGCTCAGGGGTAGAGCAACCTGGGGTTTCACTCAATACTCAAACGGGGGCATTGGTGGTACGCACCTCTTCCCAGTAACAGGCTGCCTACACAGAATTCCTTACTGGGTGAAATTTCTTTTCATGTAATGTACACAGACAGCATCCCAGATGCCTCAGGTTTGTGTTTTGACAGCTATGGACAAAGTCTGATAAAATGTCCCTGATCAGAGACTTGTTAAGCCAACAGCACAACATCCTTTCCACTTGATGGTGGAGGAAGCTGCACCATGTAAGAGTGTGAGGTGACTCCTGTGTTAGGAAGGGGAAAGCGTGGTGCCCCAGAGGGTGAGTTGTGGTCATGCAGATGGAAACCAGGCATGAGAAAAAAAAATCTCTCTCTCTCTCTCTCTCTCTCTCTCTCTCTCTCTCACACACACACACACACACACACACACACACACACACAATGTCCTGGACATTGAGTGTAAGACCCTGAGGCCTGTGAAGGAGCCAGGACTGGTGGGGACAGAAGAAAATGGAACCCAAATCTGTGCTCCCCTGTGACTTGTTAATGATTATTTCTGAATGGGTGAAGCCAAGACAATTTTTATAATGGCAGCCAACAGTGACGTTCAGCAGCTTTCCTTGTCTAGAAAGTTCTAGTGGCTTTTGAGAGGAGCCTGGTCAACAACAGGGAAGTGGGAAAGACCCTCTGTGGGTGTGTCATGGGGGAGAGGTGAGTCTGGACTCCTCCTGGGCACAGTGGGGAGGAGTAGCAGGAGATAAGGGGACCCCATGGTAGAAGCATTTTATGGAGGGTATCAAGGGCTAAGGACAGCCCAGGCATCCTGCCAACCTTGCCTAACTTCTGATTAGGGCCTGGATGCTGCCTGTAGGCTCAGAACCTCTTCACCTTTGCCCCAATGGCCAAGCCATACCCTTTTTTAGTTCAGGTGCATAAAGTGACAGGAGCCCAGTGACATCCCACATCCCCTTTAGGACACAGTGCCTGGACCTTCTGTATTTCCCCAAAAGACAGGTAACCTTGCCTGGAGCCCCTTTGAGAGGGCCAGGTCACCCTCTGGCCAAAGGCATGACCTAGAGCCAAATGGCAGCAGGAAGGGGTTCCTAAGTGGCTGTTTTTCCCACTGGCAGCTGGAGCTCCAGCACAGCCAGCACTCAGTGTCCTGAATGCCCGTCCAGAGACAGGGAAGGTGGCTCTGCTCTTCTGGGTTCCTCAGTCTCCCCTCATACCCTGCCTTATCCTTGGTGGTGGTGACATCAGAAATTCTGACCCTGTCTGTCATTCAGGGGAGTCACCTTGGACATTTGGGGGAGCCTTGGGTGGCTGCACATTCCCCTCTGTTCTCTCTTATTTCCACCAGCCTCCTCCTCCCTTGTGCCTCCCCCCTGCAGCCTCTGTCTCTTCCTCTGAACACTTTGGCTGATGGGACTCAGACTGGGTCCCGCCAAACCCAAACTGGAGCCTCACCCTGGCTATGGAGGAGGAGCAGCAGGACCCCACAGGCCATGATGCCCAGCTACCCATGAAGTCTATAGAGCCACAAGGTTGGCTCCCAGGGCTGTTTCTGTGTTGTTGCAGTTGCTCCGCTTCAGAGGTCAGCACAGAGAAGGACCTGGGTCCAGGTGGAGTTTGGACCCTACAGGGAGGAGGCAGAGCAACGAGTGGTGTCCTGCAACATGGGCACAGCGGGAGAGCCACTCTTAACCCACAGAGACCCCAGAGCCAGTGGGTACTGGCAGGACAGGTCTGTGCCCCTTTGATCTGCTCTGAGATCTCAGAAGCCTACTCGTCACCCCTGGAGTTACTAATTTAATATCCTAGCAGCCACTGGCTATTTAATCAACTTTTTTTTTGATGCTGTACTCAAAATACCTGACAAGAACAACATAGAAGAGGAAAAGTTCATTTTGGGCTCATGGTTTCAGAGTTCTCAGCCCATAGACAGCAGGTCCAATGCTTAGGTCTCAAGGAGAAGCTGAATATCATGGTGAAGGGTGTAGAGAAGGAGAGCTGCTCAAGACATCATACCAGGAAGGAGAGAGAGAGAGAGAGAGAGAGAGAGAGAGAGAGAGAGTGCTCCACTCAATAAAGACAAAATACATACCCCCAGGCCCTCCCCAGTGACCCACCTCCTCCAGCTCCACCCTCCATGGCTACAGTTACCATCAGTGAACCCTCATCAGGGGATTAATCAATGATTGGGTTAAGGCTCTCATAACCCAATCATGTCACCTCTAAACTTTCTGGTATTGTCTCACACACGAGCTTTGGGGGACACCTTCTCTCTAAACCATAACACTGGCCCATGAGGGTGTTGGGGTGGAGAGGAGGGAGCAATGAGCTGTAATGGAGGAGCCAGGAGGACTTCTCTGAGGGGATGCAAAATGAAGATCCCCCACAGGTGAGAAATGATGACCTTGGGGGATGAGGGGACTGCCTGAGCAAACTGGGCAGTGTGACTGTGCCCGTGGTACTGGGAAGTCCTTCTTCCTCTCAGCCTTCATAGTTTCCTGAGTTCCCTCCAAGGTCCTTGTAGTCCTGGTCTGAGGGTCTGTGTACACCTGTCCCTATTTGGTCCTGGCTGCTCTGTTGAAATACACTGGTGACTGCAACTGCGACACTTCTTAAGAACCCACCCCCTTTCACTTGCTCTACCCCTACCCTGTGGCTTCCCCAAGGATAGCTCCCTCTGAGGTTGAATTTACTGTTATTTATGCACCTGACAAACATTCTGAGGACTTCCTGGTTCTAGCACTGTGGACCTGGAAGGGCTCTCTTGGGCATCTGGGGCCGCTGGGGACACAGGCCCATTACCTGGAGATGTCAAATCTTCTGGAATCCTGCAAGGACATAGGGAATACAGCAGGAGACAGGAGTGCCTGCTCTGCCTGACTTCCTGGAGGAAGGGGTGTGGGCTCCACCTCAGATGACTTCAGTACCTTCTCCTAACAGGCCTTATCTTCTTCATTCTAGCTTGGGTTCATTCCTACACACCAGGATAGCAATTGTCTTTATTGGTGTCTTTCTAGGAGTGACAATATTCCCAGGTGGCTGTGTCCTGGGTTTTTCCTTGACTTCTACCTAAACAGCAAGATCTGTTGTTAATTCAAAGTTTTCCATCCAATGCACTGTGGTCCAAGCCACTGTCCCAGCTCCTGTCCAGGCAGGTGCTCTCTTTGTATTCTCCAGACCTAGTTCACAGCTGATGCTGTGGAGGCTGAGATATTCCCAGCTCCTCCTGGTTTACAGTCATGTTATTAGCTCCTTTATGTCAACTGAAAAACACAGTGCTCCTTCCTAACCTGGAAGTTGCTGTCTACCTCTTGGTGAAGGTCCCCAAACTAACAGTAAAACTGTGGAATGAAGAAGAGTCTTCAGAGCATTAGGGCATGGCGGGGGGTGGAAAACTGACATATATGTAATGATCTAGAGAAAGTCTGAGAGAAGAGAAGAGGAGAGAGAGAGAGAGAGAGAGAGAGAGAGAGAGAGAGAGAGAGAGAGAGAGAATGAATCACAGAGAAGAAGATTGAAGCAGAAGCTAAAATTCCAGGAAAATATCTGCAATGACAAATCACCTGCTACCGTCCGTTCCATCTCATCAGGTTTAAGACCCCCTAAAAACAACTTTTGGTGAGAGTATGGAGCATCTGTCACTCTCATATTGTTTGATGGGATAAAAAATAATAGTCATTTTGGAAGATAGCTAGACATTTTTCTTAAAAGTTTAGCTCAGAACTGGGAGCAGAGACACATACCTATAATCTCAGCAACTTTGCGGGGGGGGGGCAGACACAGGAGGATTCTGAGTTAAAGGTGAACTTTAGAAACTTAGTAAATCCCTCAGCATCTTCGGAAGACCCAGTCTCAAAATAAAAAATAAGTAAATAGGAAATGGATTTGGGCTGTAGTCAGTAGTGAAGCACCCCTGGGTTAAACGCACAGTACCCTCCCCATAAAAAAATAGACGAAAGAAAGAAAGAAAGAAAGAAAGAAAGAAAGAAAGAAAGAAAGAAAGAAAGAAAGAAAGAAAGAAGAAAGAAGGAAGGAAGGAAGGAAGGAAGGAAGGAAAGAAAGAAAGAAAGAAAGAAAGAAAGAAAGAAAGAAAGAAAAAAAAAAAAACAACCAAGTTTCACTCAGTCTCAGTGTTTTGACCCAGAGGTTTCTAATCTCAGGGCTTTACTGAAAAACAAACAAACAAAAAAATTAAGAGCACATGTCCACAAAGTGATTTCTGAAAATGTCCACCACAAGTTTTATGTAAAATAGCCTAAGCCAGGCGTGATGGTACACTAATTGCAATTCAGGTACTCAGGAGGTCAAAGGACGAGGATTGGAAGATGGAGGCCAGCCTGGGCAAGTTAGTGACACCCAACTCAAACTAAAATAAACAGGGATGGATATGTAGATCAGTTTTAGAGTGCCCATGGGTTAAGTCTCCACTAATAAGGAGGGAAAAAAAGAAGAAAAAAGAGGAGGAGGAGGAGGACAAATGGAAGTCACTCAGATGTGCATCAACTGGTAACTGGATTAAGAGTGGCAGATGTGTACATGCAAGGCCACTCCCCCAAAAGAGAAGAAATTGCAAGTTCAAAGCCAGCCTCAGCAATTTAGCGAGACGCTAAGCAACTCAGTGAGACCTGTCTCTAATAAAATACAAAATAGGACTAGGGATTTGGCTCAGTGGTCAAGTGCCCCTGAGTTCAATCCCCAGTACCCCCGTCCCCCCAAAAAAAAAGCTCTTCAAAAGAGCTACTGAAACTACTGAAAGTCTGAAAAACACTCTGAGGATCCACTCTGGGAAGTATCCTGTGCATGCTCAGAACCGAAAACCATACAGGAGCATGTTTGCAGCAGGAGCACAATGAATGTCTTCAGCAGAGTGGAAGCATGAACTAGTTTACCCATCCACAGCCTCCTTGGGAATTACTGAGTGTGTCTAACAAGAGAGGACCCATGGTGGAGTGGATAGACGAATAGCTATGTGAATGAGTGGGTGAACCCTGGTTCTTGGGTGGGCATGTGTGGGCACCACAGGAAGACCCCATCACACCTAGCATACCCCTCTCTTCCTGACAAGAAAGCTAGAGCTCTGTGTGCTTGTCCTCAGCCCCCTTTAGCTCCTGGATCTTCTGAGGCAGGGTCTTGGTCCAGAACTGCAGCCTGTGTGCCTTCATGGCCTGGCCCACAGCAGGCTGGCTGTCCAGCTGCAGGTACTGCTGGTCCTGGTCGAACAGTGGCCAGTGGGGCAGGCCCTCTCCGTTGGGGTTCCTGTGTACATGCCCTCCCAGCAGGGCAGGGTGAGGGTCAGTCTGAGCTCTGTTGAACTCAGACCTGACTTTCCACCCCAATTATGAACAGGGCAGTCAGCCAGGCACACAGGGGTGTTGAGAATGGGGAGAGGTGTCCCGATGTAGGAAAGAAAGGACCTCTCACTTGTGTCATTCCACACAGGGCAGAAAAACCTGCCCTGTGTTGCCCTTCCTGTGGGAGGCTGGCTCCCATAGCCCAGCACTATGGCTCACCCTCTGGACCACTGTGAGAAGAGACCAGTGACCTGTGGGTCTTCCCATTGGGGAGGGGGCTAGGATGTGATGAAGGGCACACATTTGCTAATGGGGTCACCTCAGATAAGGCGAGCTGTGGAGGGCCCGTGCCCTCTAGGAGCCTGAGGGGTGCAGGTGTCCTCATCCATTTCTAGCAAAGTTGGTCCAGTACTTCATCATCCTCTTGTTCAGCAGCTCCTCCTCCTCTTCAGTCAGCTCCACTGTGGGAGGAGGAAGGCAAGGTTCCAGGTCCTGGCCAACCCCATCCAGCTGTCCACTCCTGTGCCACATCACCACCCTAGTCCCAGGCTTATCTCCCTTCCCTCCCCCAATAGTCCTGGGGCCAGGCCCTCTTCTTGCCCCACCTGCCTTTACTACTCCCAGCCCAACACTGGGCTCTCCTTGGCCTAGAAGTTTCCTTGTTTTGGACACTGTGAAATCATTTAAAAAATGATTTGGCTTTTACCCAACCCCCTCTTCTCCTATACTAGACACCAAGGTTAGGTGGTAACAGGTGGAAGGAGCATAGATTGGACTGGGAAAGGTCTAATCCTTAATGATCTGTTGTTGTAAGATGGTAGACACTGGATCTCATGTTCTCTCTAAGCTACAGATTCTCATTGTACAATGAGAGTAATTGCCACCCTGTAACCAGGAGAATGCTCCTGTGGAACAAGGAGAACTCACCTCCCATGCCACTAAAGTAGGACCCAAAGACAAAGATGAACTCATCACCATGGTCAGCCTTCACATGTGGCGGCCTCTTGTCCTTAAACATGCTGGGCCGATGCTGGAACTCATAGAAGTAGACAGGAGCATGGGAACCTGGAGGGTGGACAGAATGTATCACTCTTGGTGTCAAGATTGCTAGGTCCAACACTGACTTGAATCTTCATA
Source organism: Spermophilus citellus (assembly GCF_964194105.1). Classification (NCBI taxonomy): domain Eukaryota; kingdom Metazoa; phylum Chordata; class Mammalia; order Rodentia; family Sciuridae; genus Spermophilus; species Spermophilus citellus. The sequence continues at coordinate 51,696,148 of NC_138200.1, read as the reverse complement.
GTGGCTTGGAAGCCCAGAATGGATCAGGGGCAGTTGGAAGGCTCTTTGTTAAGTCATATATTGGACTTCCTGGAAGTGTGGTCACAGGCAAGTCCTTGACTACTACTACCTTTGTTCCCTCTTCTCTAAAATGAGTGTGATGTCTATCTCTTACTCTAGTCATAAGAATTTACTGAGATGAGGGCCGTTAGGTAGGTGCCTGGGACCAGGGTCTGGATAAAGACATGTGTCGGGACCTGACACCAGACCTCACCTGGGACCCACAGCTCCGAGCTGTCTCCTAGGAAGCCAGGATTCAGGTTCAATAAACTCACTCTGAAAATGTGCTACTTGGAGTGCAGGCATCACAAACATGAAGTCCGCCATCATCTCCTGGAACTGGAGTCGGAGGGTGTGGGGGTCCTCGTTGTCTCCCATGTACTCCTCCATCAATAGGTCAGCACATTCGGCAGGCAACTTCATCTAGTCCAGGGGATCAGGGAGAATCATGTTAAGCAATCTCTGGGGCAGGGAGGCAGGATTTAGAGGGTAGGGATTGGGGTTTGGGATGTGTCAGGGAATAGGGCAATGTTGTCAAGCTTTGTAGTGGTTCCACCCACAAATCACATAGATCAATTTTGGTTCCTGGGCATTGCTGAAAAGGAAGAATGTCTGGCTGCACTCTGCTTGGCCCAGAACCCCAGGAGTCTCACCTTCTGAGCTGATATTCTCTGCAGAACAGCTCGCATGGTCTCTCTGTCTATGTCTTTCTGGATTTCAGGTGGGCCCAAGATCCGTGTGGTGAAGTGAAGTCTATAGTTGGGGTGGGATGAACAGGACCTACAAAGTCTAAAGCCGTTCACACTTGACACTATTGTGGCGGTTTGGAGAGGGGACTCACCATGGGAATGCCCCAGCCATACTCATCATTGGTGACACCAATGATGCTCGGAACAGGTTGAAAATCAGCAGAGGCCAGAAGCTCCTGGGGGTGCCTGGGTAGGAAGGCCCCATCCACCACAGCAGGAATGACACTGAAAGTCTAAGTGGACATTCAAGGTACATGATGACAGGAAGGAAAGTCTCTGTTCTAATGACACTGAGTTACCTCCAACCCATCCCAACTCAACCAATGATGCATTCACAGATTCTACACCTGGTTTAGCATTTTTGTCTCAATTCCCATCCAGGGCTATGAGGATACAAGAAGACCAAGCCCTGGAAATGACATCATTGTTCCACAGTAGAAAGCACTGTATTGTCCTTATACCATAACCCCTGTCTCCTCACTAACATCCATTCAGCCTACCTTGGTAATAGCCAGCATTTCCTGTTCACTCTTGCCCCGCAGGCAGCTCACCAGGGCCTCTGACTCTACTTGCCCACAGGCAGACAGGTTGGCCACCATCTGTAAAGGCACCAAAAAGAGGCTGAATCATCCGACAGACAGGGAAGGGGTTGCTGCCTAAGGTCTCAGCTGTGTGCAGGTTACCCATAATTCTCAAAGGGAGCCATGTGTGTATTGCAGCAAGTATGAAATCCTTCCACCTTTCCTGAAGCTCAGGTGTCAGCCAGAGGAGCCATCACACCTGCTTACATGGGTCTTCTGAGGAGGAGGCCTCCAGGGCACAGCTTTGTAGATCAAAATAGAGCAAAATCAACTACTTGAGGCAGAGATGTGTGATTCTGACCTTTGAGATCCTCAGAATCCCTGTTGTGGTGGCAAGTTCCAGAGACACCTGCATGGTCTTTGTTCCCATGGAACAGACAGAGTGGCAAAGGCTCTGAAGTTGAAGGGTGAGGCAGCAGATTTGGCCTCAGGTAGTAAAGGATACTCACTGTGGAGACAACTTTAAATGAGCTGGTGATAAGGTCAGGCAACTGGGCCACCCCACTCTCCATGATGGCACCATGGAAGAGTCCTTGGGACATTGGAGACACCACATGTGAGGACACACTAGTGCCACCTGCAGACCCACCAAAAATGGTGACGCGATCAGGGTTGCCTCCAAAGTGGGCGATATTCTGCTGGACCCAGCGTAGGGCGGCCACTTGGTCCAGGTAGCCCCAGTTGCCAGTGGCATGCTGGTCTCCAGTGCTGAGAAATGGAAAGGATGATGATCACTGGATGGTCCTCTGTCTACTCAGCCCCCATTGACCATCCCTGACCCAGGCTCACCCGAAGAAGCCCAGAACTCCCAGGCGGTACTGGATAGTGACCACCAGTACATTTTCAATGGCTGCCAAGGTAGAACCATCATACATGGAAGCTGAGCCCACCACCAAGCCACCACCATGGATCCAGACCATCACCTGTGAAATCAGGAGATATACCATGTGGTAGGCACAGTGCCGATTCCCGTCCTGGCTGAACCCCTAATCTGAATACCACTTTGGCTTGTATAGCTGCTCACCCAGAATGCTAGTAAAACTTTATGACCTAGGGTACTGGTGACAGAGTAAGTTCAATTTGGAAGATCAGGACTCCCATACTTTGGGGTCTAACCAGGATTCAGAACCTGGATCTATTCCTCTCAGAACTACTCTGAAAGGAAAAGAAAACTGATGTTTCTGTGATTACCTCACTTGAATATTAATTTAAAGTGTCTTCCATTCACTGGCCCTCAAAGTAATCGATGGTCGTGGAATTTAGTGATCTCAAAGTGCAGCTTTTGGGCACCTGAATGGGATCTCCTGGGTAGAAGCTGGTGAGTTGATCAGTGGGTCAGAACATTTGGCCTCTGAGAGCTTCCAGGGCTCTTTGACTCCATGCCTAGGTCAGCTTCCTGCTTGCATAAGAGGCCTTCTTGGAGCTGATAGTGAGAAACTTTTCATGGTAGTCCACACCACAGTGGTGGCCAGATGAACCTGTGTCTTCCAATGTTGTTGATATTGTTATGTAGTACTGGGGTCAATCCCAGGCCTTCACAGCATTGTGCTAGCTCTCTACCTTGAACCATGTCCCAAGCCCACTTCTAATCCTCTTCTGAAAGAAATGCTCTCCCAGCCTTCAACTGACCATGACTTCACACTCACAGGCAGGTTAGAGCCCTCACGGGCATGTGCAGGCGCGTAGATGCTGAGGTACAGGCAGTCCTCTGACATGGGGATGGGAGGCAAGTTTATACTTTGTAGGTTCAGAGCCTCTGTATTCATTATATCTGCATTTTGCAGACACCTGGTGACAATGGAATACAGTTACTCCAGGGGCTGAGCAGTGGTCAATCCAGACCTCAGGTCCTGACTCGATCCCAGACAACCTCACTCCCTGCCTTAACTGATGCCTTGCCTCACATGATCCTTCTTTCAAGTCATTTCCCACTGAGTTCCAGGCCACAGGCTGGAGGGAAGCAGGGATGGATTCCAGACACCCAGGGAGGCCCAAGATTGTGGAGCACTTGATTCCACCTCCTTCTGAGGCTGGGCAATCCTGATTCTAGGGCCCTGTCTGGGAAACACTGGCTGCCCCTGTTGACATTCACCACTTATCTCTGTCCCCATTCAGGCCTGGAACAGCATAGATGTCTCCACACAGGTGGTGCCTGAGTGGATGGAGGTTAATTCTCACACAGCCCAACTTGAGGCTCTCAGAAAACATCACCCCTCCACTGAGTCTCCAGCTGTAAGCCCATGCCCCTTTCCCTTGACCCTGTGGGTGGGGTCCCCAAGGAGCCACCATTATTGCCCTCCTCAGGGATCTTCAGCAACGACTGCTGGAGTCAAGGTCTTTTATAGGTTTAGAGAGCCAAGCCGACCCTCTTCCAAACTCATCTCCCTGAGTAAGCCATATCCAGGGACATGTGTTTCTGCTCTTGTGTTCAACACCTGGAGCTAATGCCTGTTGGGTTCCAAACCCTGAGCCAGGGGCCTGGCAAAGTTACTCTTGTATTGGAAGAATGAGTGTGGAATTGCCCCAATGCAGAGGGATATATTTTTATATATTTGTTCATTTAGGGCCTGGGTTTCAAAGCCGGTGCATTAGGTTGCTAAAAACACATTATCACTGGTCTACAGCCCCAGGCCTTGCAGTGCAGTTTAGATGAAGGAGCCACTGCAGCCTGGCCCAGGGCTCGGGGTACCCACCCACACCCAGCCCTGAGGTTTCCCAGACCCCAGGAGAACTTACATGGCCGGGTGGGAGGTCCCATCCCTCACACCACTCCAAGGTTCAGGGGGCTCAGGGGCTGCAAAGCGCAGTGGTCCTACAGGTGGCTTGGCAAAGGGAATTCCCAGGAAGGTGTGGACCCCCGCATCGGTGCCCTTCACGTGGACGAGGCTGCCCCGCACCTGCCCGGTGTGGGTGATCCGGATGGGGCTGACTGAGTCCTGGCCTGTGGGCAGAGAGATGTACTTCAGGCTCAGGTCTGCCCACTCAGCTGCTGACCTGCAGCACTGGGCCTGGTTGGCCCTCCTCAGCTCTGCCTTATGGAGGGAGCCTGATCTGTCAACATTCGCTTCAGAATGTTTCTGCTCATCCCTGTCCCTATCCCCACCACCACTATCACTCGACCGGGTCACAGCCTATCCCTCCAGGCTCACCAGGCTCTTGTGACTTGCCACCATCCTTTAGCCCTCACATCTGCCAGCAGAATGTCTTTTGGGCTGATGGGGCAACAGTGTCCATTGCACTCACTGTGCCAGGTCATGTCAGGCACTAGGAGGACTGTGGGAATGGAACTAAAGTTTCCCATCCTCAAGGATCTCATGCTTTAGAAGACAAGAAATGACATAAAGAATCACCATGCATGAAAGGAGAAATGGACGTATGGAGGGGAGCTATGAGTTCAGACCATACAAATCTTGTCCTGCCTGGGCTTGGGGATCAAGGCAAGGAGCCTATGGAAAGTCAAGCTAGATATATCTGGCTTGTCCAAGTCATGATATTTGGGTAAAGGTTGATGTTGGGCCTGTTGCATTTAACTGTTCTCTCTTCTGCAGAATGGGTCCACACTTGGGTGCTGTGCAGCCCTCAGGATGCCCCAGTCCTCTCTGTGCTCCAGAGTGCAGAGAGTTGGCAGTCAGGTCTACAGTCCTCCTGCTATTGTTGACATCTCCCCAGCTCCCACATCACTGGGGCCTTCCCTCCCCCAGGCTCAAGATCTCACTCTAGAATGTGGTAGATCTGAGCTGGTTTCCATAAGAAAAAGTTAAAAACTCCAAACCTCCTCTTCTCTCTCACCAGATCCCCTAGGATCTGATGTTTGATGCTCCCTGGTACAGGTCAGGCCAGTGCAGCAGCCACTCACAGGACCAGAGAAGGAAATTGGCCAGCATCCCTCCAAGTCCAAAGACACACTCCTGTCCCTACCAACATGCTGTCTCCACACAGTGCCTTGCCAGAGGGATCGTGGTCCATGTAACTCATGTGGTGACTGATCACTAATGCCTGATATTACTTACTACAAAGGACAAAGCCTGCTAATGAATCCTGATGACATAATGTTGCTGCTTCCTTGAGGAAGCCCTGCATGAACCAGCAGTAGGAATCTCACCATGTATGTATGTAGTGGTGGGAAGTGTCCCCGTGTCCAGATGAGGAAATGGTCACACCAGAAAAGATGGGTTTGTGACCATTTAGGTGAGAGACAAAGATGAGTAGTGTGTAAGTCCTGGACCCTATTTAAGACCTAGATGGGCCTGTGGAGGAGACAGGACTGGGTGGGCAGAAGACTGTGGGATTCAATTCTATACCCTCTCAGGACTCAGGTTTTTTTTTTTTTTTTTTTTTGGTTGTGAGTTCAAGAAAAAAGACTGTTGAAAATAGAATCTTTCAGTGAAGGTAAAGAAATCTTCTTGCTGATAAAATTATGGTTCTCTCAGCTCCAGGTAAGGGAGGAAGCCTATCAGTGTTGGTCTAAGGGGGACAGGTGAACATGGATACCTCTGTGCAGATTAGACTGGAAAAGTTGGGTCTATGTCCAGCACCCACAATAGGAGCCTTTGGCATGGAAGGGATCAGGGCTGCTGACACTGCCTGGGCATGGTTCTCTTATGCCAGCACCTTCTGATAAGGGCCTAGAGACTTCTAGCAGGTATATAGCACAACCCCTTTGTCCAAGAACACAATCCAAGGCATGCTAGCTTGAGTTCGGGAGTGAAAGGATATCACCAGTCATTCAGATCAGCTTTGAGAAGTGGTACCAGGGACTTCTGTATCCCTCAGGACCAGTAACCTTGTCTATGGACCCTACAAAATGTGCCAGCACTTCTCTGGCCAAGGGATCAACACACTCAGAGCCAAATGTAACCAGCAAGCTCTTCTTATTGCTGATGTTATTATCCAAGGGTGAGTAGTAGCTACAGCCACAGCCACACACAGGAGGGGAAGGTCCCTATCCCTGTTCCTTTGCCACGAGGCTTCTCACTTGCCCATACTGTGCTCCTCAGAATCCCCTCACACTAGCTCACTCCTCCATGGGAGGCAGCTCTGACCCTCTCTGGCTCGCCCTCCTGCCCCTCGTCCCCTTCATCTGTTTCCTCTACCAACTCCCCCGCCCTGGTGCCTTCCCTCCCACTCAGGCTCTGTCTCTGTGCACTTTGGCAGCTGCAACCTGGTCTCTACCACCCTCCCCATGGCAGCCTCACCCTGGCCCTGGATGAGGAGCATCAGGAGTCCATAGGCCACGATGATGAGCCAGGCAGGAAGTCGATGCAGGCACATGGTCGGTTCCCAGGGCTGCTTCTGTATTCCTGGGCTTCACCTGGAACTGCAGAGCAGCATTCTGCCAGGTGGAATTTGAACCTGACAGTTAGGAGGCGGGGAAATGGGTGGTGCCCTGCAAGGTGTGTGCTGCAGGAGAGTCACTCTGAACTCTCAGAGGTCATGGGGCCAGTGTGCAGCGGGCAGGGCCTACCCCTCTTCTTCCATTGGGCACCTCCCAAGGTGTTGCACAGCCTCTGCAGCCCCTCTGAGATCCCAGGACCCTTCTCCTCACACCTGGAGTCACTAACTCCCTGTCCTTGCTGTCAACCATGAGGGTGTTGGGGAGGAGAGGAGGGAGCAGAGAGCTGGATGTAACTGGAGGAACCTGGAGGGCTTCTCTGGGGGGTGCAGAATGAAGTTTCCAGAGATGGAGAAATACAGGTGACCTTGCTGGAGTGAGGGGAACTGCTTGCACAGTGGCAGGGAGGTGTGACTGTGACCTTCATAGCTGACTGGGTGCCCTTCAATAGTTCCTAATCTCTTATAGAGGATGTTCTAAGAATCTCTGAGGGCCCCTTCCTTATCCGTCTGATTCTTCTTTGTGAAGACATTTCTGTAGATACCTCTCAACATTTGATCTAGGTCCAGTTTACAGTCACTTATCCACTGGAAAGATGTGAAATGAGTGTCTGTTAGTCCAGGGAACTCTCAGGGATTAGGTGCCTCTGGGAGATTCTGAAACATCCTGAGCCCTGCATGGGTGAATGGAAGCCCGTCTGGGTTAGGAGGATCTGCTCAACCTGACTTCCCTGATGAAGGGGTGTGGGGCTCAACTTTGGGCATCCAAGAGGTTCCCCTGCAAACCATCCTTGGCTAGCCTACTCCCACCCCACCATAGGCTCTCACAGCTCAGTGTTGTGTCCTTCTCAGCCACATTGGGGAATAATCAGCTTCATCCACAAGTGAGTAGCAAGCATGCTGAGAGCACTGCTTCTCCTTGACCTCCACCCAATCAGCAAGGCTTCTGTGGATTCAGTTCTCCTTCCAGTGTACTCTGCTCCAAGACATTGCCCAGCTCCAGCCTGGGCAGATGCTTTCTCTGCTCTGATTCTCCTCACCTGGTTCTCAGCTGGGCTCTGGGCTCCTTCCAGCTCAGTCCTATTATAAGCTCCTTTGTGTCAACTGGACAACAAGTGCTTCTTCCTAATCTGGAGTCTGCTAGGGTGGAGGTCCCCATGTGCTCTGCCATTTATGGCACCATCTTACAGAGGCCTTGGCTTTGACAATGACCAAGATAATAGTAATAATGTGAAATGATGAAGAGTTTCAGGAGCGTATCTGTGTATGTATTTGTATATATTTTACCTTATACATATATAGAGATGAGAGAGAGAGAGAGAGAGAGAGAGAGAGAGAGAGAGAGAGAGAGAGAGAGAGAGAATGGAAGATGGAGGCAGAGTCTAAAAGTCAAAACAAATATCTGCAATGAGAACCCCAACACGTCTTTTAAATACAGTTTAATCTAAGACCATCAGACCAAGTGTTGAAGAGGATACGGAGCAACTGATACCCTCATAAATGGCTTCCCTATGAAGGAATGTGGGGCTCAAATTCAGGCAGCCTAGAGGTTCCCCTCTAGGGGATGCAAAGTGACAGAGTCTTTGGAGAAGAGTTTGGTATTTCCCGTAAAGGTTCCATACACACTTGCCATGTGACTCAGCAATTCTCCTCTCAGGTCTTTCCTCAACAGAAATGACAGCATGGGTCCATATAAACAATTTCTGACAATGTTCCTAAGAGTTTCAGAATTGGAAACTGAAAATGTATAGAATTGGTCAAAAAAATGGAAGTCACTCAGATGTATATCAATTGGTCAGTGGATAAAGTGTGGTGTGTGCCTACAAGGAATGCCACTCCCCAGGAAAAGGAATCTGAGATCTGCTTGCATCTCAAAAATAGTATGTGAACTGACAGAGCCATTCCTAAAAGTGTCCATTTGCATCATATTTGGGGCAAGGCAAACTAGAGGAACCCAAGCAATTAGGTGACTACCTTAGAGCAGGATTCAGGGCAAGGAAGGGGCATGAGGAAGTTTAGGAGGTGAAAGAAACTGGTAAAACTTGTGGTGGTGGTGTTTGCTTATCTTACATGTTACCTCAGAGTGAGTAAATTGTACACTCATGAGATGAATTTAATTGTATATAAGTTATTCCACACTGGGCTGTGAATGGATGTAGCTCAGTGGTATAGTGCTTGCCTAGCAGGCCAAGGAGGTAGGTGTGGTCCCTAACACTGTACACACTCACACACACACACACACACATTCACACACACACACTTAGACTCAACAATAAGGCTACTTAAAATCTATTAAAAATATACAAAATATTGTGGGAGCCCCTTTGGGTAATACAGTGTGCTTCTGCAGAACTGAAACATAGAGGCATGCTCGCAGGAACTCAGTAAATGCTATAAGATTGCACCCATCAGTCTTCACCAAAAGGAAAGTCTTTCCTGTACTGGGCCCCCTCAGGCTTAATGTTAACCTTGTCAGTGCCCTGGTGGCCCAAATGGCAAAATGGAATTTTCTTCTTTTGCCCGAAATTCATGAAGGTCTTTGGGCTTCAATGTAGTGAATGGAAACAAGGGAGTCATCTCCCCTGGGAAATGTGGTGCCCCAGGAGGGCATGTCAGTCAGAGGTTGGGAGCTGGGGGACTCCCAAGGTCTTTGGGATGAGAAATCCAGCCTCTAAGTGTCTGATAGAAAAAGATTTGAGGGAACCCAGAGGCACATTGAGCATTATTTGCTACCTGTGTTCAATGAGAAAAGATGAGAGGGTTTTTATAGGACGAGTCAGAAAAGTTTAGAGACAGCAAAGAGGGGGAAGGAAAATCAATGATGTGGGTGCCATAGTGAGTAGGGGATGGTCAGGAGGTTGCAGGGGGAATTCTGCAAGGCAGAAGGACACCTTACTGGAGGGAGAGGTTCTCAGGGAACCAGGGACAAGGATCTCTTCTCTGGACCTCCTGAGCCTCCAAGGCCTCTTCCAGGACACACCACACTGAAACATCTTCTCAGATGTGTAATAATCTTGTTAGTGTGAGGCTCACAGTGTCTGCAGATTCACAGGGAGTAAGAGCCAACTTTAGGAGACAGGACCCTGAGGACCCCACCTGGCTCTCCTGGACAAACTCACTAAACACAGGCTGTAGGGTCAATGGAAAAAACCCAGTCCTGCTTCTCACAAGTGTGGGGCCAGTCACCTCTCTGGGATGGAAATAAATGGGTGGGTGGGTTGTTTTAAATAAGCAGAGACATTTTCTAGTAGTTTGCAGTGTTGGTTGCTGAGATCTTGGGTGGAAGGCGCTAGGGTCTGAGAACTTGGGTCCGCCTAATTCACACATTGAAATCTAATCTCCAATATAATGGTATTAAGAGTTAGCTCCTAGCTGGGTGTGGTGACACATGCCTGTAATGCCAGTGGCTCTGTAGGCTGAGACAGAAGGATGGAGGATGGGGAATTCAAAGCCAGCCTCAGCAATGTTGAGGTGCTAAGCAACTCTGTGAGACTCTGTCTCTAAAAAATAAAATAAAATAAAATAAAATACAAAATAGGACTGGGGATGTTGCTCAGTGGTTGAGCGCCCCTGAGTTCAATCCCAGCTACCAAAAGAAAAAGAGTTAGGGTCCTTAAGGGATGAATAGGAAACCACTGGTTATTGTGATGAGTTCTTCTTCATCAAATGTTTAAGTTTGAGCATTAGAGAAGTGCCAAGGTAAGCATATAAAGGAGGTTTTATTTAAAAAGTAGTTAAAAAAAAGTGGCAATAAAAAGACTTCTCCTGGGAGAAAGAAGGAGGCCATAGCTGCTGGTATCCTGGTATTTCTGAATTTAGGGTTAGGGTTTGGGGTTAGGGTTCGGGTAGGGCTAGGGCTAGGGCTAGGGTTAGGGTTAGGGTTAGGGTAGGGTTAGGGTTAGGGTTAGGGTTAGGGTTACCTTTCTCCCTTAGTGACCTCTCCCCAATGGAAAGGAGGCTAGGGTCCTTTACCTCCAATCCCTCAGGGTACAGTAAGGAATTCCAATACCTAACCCAATCATAGGATCTAACTGTCCATGATCCTATTCAACTGTCTCCTACCTAAGGAAGTCACGAGAGTTTGGGAGCAGGGTAGGGAATAGCAGTTTTACCTGGCTCCTTCCATACCTAAGTCAGGACTTACATTAAAAGGTAAGTGGAAGAATTCTTCACGCTGAGTAAGAGACTGATCTAAGGCCCTAGGAAGGAAAAAAAAAGTAAAAGTGTCTTTTACCTGAACTCATACAATACTAAACCAAAAAGTAAATTGTGTGATACTTTACTAATTACCAGCTGGTCATATTTTCTAGGACTTTTTGGGTTTTTTTTCTTAAATTCCATATTTTTTGAGACCATGATTTTGATCCTACACACCCAGGTTAATGTTTTTCTGATCAGTCCTATTTTTATTCAACTTTTAAAACATCTGTAACATTGCACTGAAAAATTGCCTTCAAAAAGCTACAGGGCCTTTGCTATTGTGTTATGTGTACACACTTGTGTTATGTGTTGTATGTCTATACGTGATTACGTTTGGGAGGTCAGTCCACTGGTATGGTTTAGTTGGTCACTTAGCTACCTCAGTCGCAGGGGTAGAGATGCGGAGTCAACACATAGACATTTTGGGAGCTGGTGAGAGCGCTGGCAGGTGACAACCTCAGCCAACCTCCAGGCAAGCTCGTTTAATGTGGAAATGATGACAATTGATATAGAATGCATCCTCCAGTCATACATAAGCAAGCAGGTTATACAACATCTAAAAACCAACCATCTTTATGATTAATGTAGCCACACTATGAGGAAGCTCTAAATATTGTACGTGGTGGAAGGCAGACTGGAAGGATTATTGTCCCTATGAAAAGGGGGCCTTATGAGTTGGGGGTTTCATGCCCTGAAGCATCTGACTCTCTTCCTGGCCTGGTAGCTTGGCAACACTGACTTCAAAAACTGAGGATGTGGTTTCACTGACAGCGCGCTAGAGCAGAACCACTCTGGGAAGCATCCTGTGCATGCTCAGAACTGAAAACCATACAGGGGCATGTTTGCAGCAGGAGCACAAGGAATGTTTTCAGCACAGAGTGGAAGGATTATGCACCAGTCCCTGTACACTAAAAGGAACTAAAAGATCTTTTCACCTCTGCAGAGATCCAGTCAGCCCAGGCTTACCGCTATCCTCGTCTGCCCCCTAGTGCCCAGGATGGGAAACACGGCAATCTTCATCTTTAGCCCTAAAGGCCTTGGTGCCCTGTGGTTGAGCTTAAAGGCACTGGGTGAAAGAGGGAACTTTCTTGTGAAGTGGCAGGGCCAGAGGGAGGCTAGTAGGTGAGAGGGAGGGTATAGGGGTAGTATCAAGGTCCATGGAGTGAGGTTCACAGCCTTTCCATGACAGAGAGAAAATGCTTTGAAGGAACAAAAGGATATATTGAGCTTCATTTGGCACTTTTGATTACTGAGATAAAAGATGAGACGGTTTCTATTGGAGGGTCCAGAAAAGTTTAGGGAGAACAATGAGGTGAGAGGGAAAGCCAACACATGGATGCCATAGTGAGGCGGGGATGGTCAGGAGGCTGCAGAGGGAATTCTGAAAGATTCTTTATGTATAGGTCCTCAGGGAGCCAGTGACAAGAATCTCTTCTGCTACCTGTCTGGTCCTCCTGACATGTCAAGGCCTCTTCCAGGAAACACCTGACAGAGAAATAGCTTCACAGCTGTGTTGTGATTATGTCAGTGTGGGGCTCACAGTGTCTGCAGAGCCACAGAGAATAAGAGGCAACTTCAGGAGACAGGACCCTGAGGACCCCACCTGGCTCTCCAGGATGCACCCAGCTGGCCCAGGCTCCAGAAGCCAATGAAAAAGCTCAGTCCTGCTTGTCATAAGTATGGGGCCTGTCACTTCATTGGTATATAAAAAGATGAGTATGCAGGTAGATTGAAAGTTAATGATGGGTGACATATAATCCCCAGGTGGGCTCAGGGATATGGAACTTTGGTTTTGTTTGTAGCCTGGGTGGGTTAGATGTTGGAATTCTAAGTGTTTGGCCTGAAAGTTTGTGTGCTGCAAATTCATACATTGAAAGCGAGTTTCCATGGGCTGGGGATAGAGCTCAGGTGGTAGAGTGCTTGCCTAGCCCGAACTGAGCTCTAGTGCATTAAGTTCTAATGCGCTGAGTTCAATCCCCAATACACACACACACACACACACACACACACACAAACACAACCACATACAAAATACATCACTAATAAAATCAGTCTACTACCTGGGCTTTGATTGAAAAAGAAAGAAAGTCAGTCTGAAAATGATGAATCATTGTGAGGGGACAGGGTTTTGGAACTGTCAAATAGTCCCAAGAGAACTTGTTCACCCCTTCTGCCAAGTGAGGACATAGTGGGAAGGTGCCATCTAGAAACCAAAGCAAGACATCACCAGACAACAAATCGGCTAACACCTTGATTCTCGACTTGTCACCTTCAACACAGAAGACAACACATTTGTATTGTTTATAAGTTCCCCAGTTTATTGTGTTTATTTGTTTATATCTTGTTGGTAGCACTGTGATCAAACCCAAGACCTTGTGCATGCTTGGCAAGTACTCTACCACTGGGCTACTCTCCTGGAACTAGTTATTTTGAGCTAGGGAATCCTAAAGTAGCCAGCTTGGGCTGCATATGTATTTTTTTTCCCTCAGCCTCCTGGGTGGCTTGGGTTATGGGCATGTGCCACCATGCCTCATTAGGATATTATTGGAATTGTTGTTGTTGTTGCTGCTGCTATTGTTATTACAGGAGCCTGATGGGGTAAAACCCTGGGGCTTCTGGTGTACAGATTTTCTACAGAGGTCCCACTGATATGAGAACATGGGGTACTTGCTGAGAGGTGGGCAAGGGGTTTGAAAAGTACCAGCTCTGCTTCTTGAAATTTCTCTGTCAGCATGGGAGGGTGTGGCAACTGGGAGGAGGGGATAGGAGGGGTTGTAGGGAAGGAGAGGGGAGGAAGGGAGGGAGGGACTCAGGTATAGTGGGGTGAGGAGGAAGGTGGGCATGCACTGGTTTACCCATCCACAGCCTCCTTGGGAATTATGAGTGTGTCTAACAGGAGAGGACCCAATGGTGCAGTGTATGGATGAATAGCTATGTGAATGAGTGGGTCAGCCCTGGTTCTTGGGTGGGCATGTGTGGGCACCACAGGAAGACCCCATCACCTAGCACACCCCTCTCTTCCTGACAAGGAAGTTAGAGTTCTGTGTGCTTGTCCTCAGCCTCCTTTAGCTCCTGGATCTTCTGAGGCAGGGTCTTGGTCCAGAACTGCAGCCTGTGTGCCTTCAGGGCCTGGCCCACAGCAGGCTGGATGTCCAGCTGCAGGTACTGCTGGTCCTGGTCGAACAGTGGCCAGTGGGGTAGGCCCTCTCCGTTGGGGTTCCTGTGTACATGCCCTCCCAGCAGGGAGGGGTGAGGGTCAGTCTGAGCTCTGTTGAACTAAAATCTGACTTTCCACCCCAATTATGAACAGGGCATCCAGCCAGGCACACAGGGGTGTTGAGAATGGGGAGATGCGTCCTGATGTAGGAAAGTAATGGCCTCTCACTTGTGTCATTCCACACAGGGCAGAGCAACCTGGCCTGTTTTGCCCTTCCCTGTGAGAGGCTGGCTCCCATAGCCCAGCACTATGGCTCACCCTCTGGACCACTGTGAGAAGAGACCAGTGACCTGTACCCACAAAGCACCCTCTTTTAGTGTGGGTCTTCCCATTGGGGAGGGGGCTAGGTTATGATTCAGGACATACATTTGCTAATGGGGTCACCTCAGACAAGGGGAGCACTGGAGGGCCTGTGGCCCCTGGGAGGTTGAGATGTGCAGGTGTCCTCACCCATTTCGAGCAAAGTTGGCCCAGTACTTCATCATCCTCCTGTTCAGCAGCTCCTCCTCCTCAGAGAGCTCCACTGTGGGAGGAGGAAGGCAAGGGTCCAGGTCCTGGCCAACCCCATCCAGCTGTCCACTCCTGGGCCATACTCAACATCCCAGCTGAACCTGTCTCTGGGTTCTAGACTTGTGTCCCTTCCCTTTTCCAACAGTCCTGGGACCAGACCCTCTGCTTGCCCAACCTGCCTTTACTACTCCCAGCCTTTAACCGAATCAACACTGGGCTCTTCTTTGGCCTAGAAGTTTCCTTCTTTTGGATACTGTGAAGTCATTTAAGAAATAATTATGCCTTTAACCACCCCCCTCTTCTCCTATGCTAAACACCCTGGTTTGGTTGGGAATGGGTGGAAGGAGCATAGATTGGAGTGGGAAAGGTCTAACCCTCGATGACTTGTTGATTTACAAGATGGTAGACACTGGATCCCATGCTCTCTCTTAACCCCTGTTTCTCATTGTACCACAGGAGCATGAAGAGAACTCACCTCTGATGCCATTGATGTAGGATCCAAGCACAAAGATGATTTCATCATCATGGTCAGCCTTCACATGTGGTGGCTTGATATCCTTGAAGATGCTGAGATAATCTGGAACTCATAGAAGTAGACAGGAGCTTGGGAACCTGGAGGGTGGACAGGATGTGTCACTCTTGGTAGCAAGATTGCTAGGTCCAAAGCTGGCTTGAATCTTCACAGTGGCTTGGAAGCCCAGAATGTATCAGGGGCAGTTGGAAAACTCTTTGTTAAGTCATATCTTGGACTTCCTATCTGTGTGGTCATGGGCAAGTCCTTGAGTGCCACTACATTAGTCCCCTCCTCTGTAAAATGAGTGTGATGTCTCTCTTTTACTCTAGCCATAGTATTTACAGAGATGAGGGCCTTCAGATACCTGGGACCAGGGTCTGGATAAAGACATGTGTCAGGGCCTGACACCAGACCTCTCCTGGGACCCACAGATCTGAGCTGTCTCCTAGGAAGCCAGGATTCAGGTTCGGATACACTCACTCTGATCATGTGCTACTTGGAGTGCAGGCATCACAAACATGAAGTCTGAACCAGCAGGAGGAATCTCACCCGTGTATGTATGTAGTGGTGGGAACTGTCCCCGTGTCCAGATGAGGAAATGGTCACACCAGAAAAGATGGGTTTGTGACCATTTAGGTGAGAGACAAAGATGAGTAGTGTGTAAGACCTGGACCCTATTTAAGACCTAGATGGGCCTGTGGAGGAGCCAGGACTGGGTGGGCAGAAGACTGTGGGACACAAATCTATACCCTCTCTGGACTCAGGTTTTTTTTTTTTTTTTTTTTTTTTGAAAAAAGTCTGTTGAAAATAGAATATTTCAGTTAAGGTAGAGAAATCTTCTTGCTGATAAGATTCTGGTTCTCTTATGCCCCTGATAAAGGAGGAAGCCTGTCAGTATTGATCTAAGTGGGAAAGACAAACAAGGATTCCTCTGTGCAGATTAGACTGGGAAAGTTGGGTCTATGTCCAACAACTACAATAGGAGCTTTTGGTGGGGGAGGGATCCAGGGTGTGGTGACCCTCCCTGGGCTTGGTTCTCTTCTGCCAAAACCTTCGGATAAGGGCCTAGAGACTTCTAGCAGGTACAGAGCACATTGCCTTTGTTCTATAACATAATCCAAGGCAAGTCAGCTCAGGTTTGCCAGTGATGGGAACCCAGCAGTCATTCAGATCAGCGTTGAGAAGGGGCTTCTGTAACCACCAGGACCAGTAACCTTGCCTGTGGATGCTATGGAAGGTGCCAGCACTTCACTGGCCAAGGGGTCAAAATACTCAGAGCCAAATGTAACCATCAAGCTCTTCTTATTGCTGTGTTATTATCCAAGGATGAGTAGTAGCTACAGCCACTACCACACACAGGAGGGGAAGGTCCCTATCCCTGTTCCTTTGCCAGCAGGCTTCTGACTTGCCCATACTGTGCTCCTCAGAATCCCCTCACACTAGCTCACTCCTCCATGGGGGTGTCCTCAGGCAGCTCTGACCCTCTCTGGCTCACCCTCCAGCCCCCTCATCTCCTTCATCTGTCTCCTCTACCAACTCCCCCGCCCTGGTGCCTTCCCTCCAGGCTCAGGCTCTGTCTCTGGGCACTTTGGCAGCTGCAACCTGGTCTCTACCACCCTCCCCATGGCAGCCTCACCCTGGCCCTGGATGAGGAGCATCAGGAGCCCATAGGCCACGATGAGGAGCCAGGCAGGAAGTCGATGCAGGCACATGGTCGGCTCCCAGGGCTGCTTCTGTATTCCTGGGCTTCACCTGGAACTGCAGAGCAGCATTCTGCCCAGGGGGAATTTGGACCTGACAGTGAGGAGGCTGGGAAATGGGTGGTGCCCTGCAAGGTGTGTGCTGCAGGAGAGTCACTCTGAACTCTCAGAGGTCATGGGGCCAGTGTGCAGCGGGCAGGGCCCTACCCCTATTCTTCCCTTGGGCACCTCCCAAGGTGCTGAACGGCCTCTGCTGCCCCTCTGAGATCCCAGGACCCTTCTCCTCACACCTGGAGTCACTAACTCCCTGTCCTTGATGTCAACCATGAGGGTGTTGGGGAGGAGAGGAGGGAGCAGAGAGCTGGATGTAACTGGAGGAACCTGAGGGGCTTCTCTGGTGGGTACAGAATGAAGATTTCCAGAGATGGAGAAATACAGGTGACTTTGCTGGAGTGAGGGGAACTGCTTACACAGTGGCAGGGAGGTGTGACTGTGCTTGCTGTTCCAGGGAACTCTCAGAGCTTAGGTGCCTCTGACAGATTCTGAAAGATCCTTAGCCTTGCATGGGCTAGGAATGGAAGCCAGTCTGAGTTAGGAGTACCTGGTCAACCTGAATTTTCTGATGAAGAGGTGTGGGGCTCAACTTCCTGAACCCTGCATGTGTGAATGCAAACCAGTGTGGGTTAGGAGGACCTGCTTAACCAGACTTCCCTGATGAAGGGGTGTGGGGCCAGGCAGCCTAGAAGTTCCCCTGCAAACCATTCTTGGCTAGCTTTCCCCCGCCCCCATAGGCTCTCACAACATAGTGTTGTGTCCTTCGCAGCCACTTTGGGGAGCAATCAGCTTTATCCACAAGTGAGTAGCCAGCATTCTGAAAGCACTGCTTCTCTTTGACCTCCACCCAATCAGCAAGCCTGCTGTGGGTTCAATTCTTCTTGCAGTGCACTCTGCTCTAAGCCATTGCCCCAGCCCCTCCTGGGCAGATGCTTTCTCTGCTCTGATTCTCCTCACCTAGTTCTTAGCTGGGCTCTGGGCTCCTCCCAGCTCAGTCCTATTATAAGCTCCTTTGTGTCAACTGGACAACAAGTGCTTCTTCCTAATCTGGAGTCTGCTAGGGTGAAGGTCCCCATGGGCTCTGCCCTTTATGGCACCATCTAACAGAGGCCTTGGCTTTGACAATGACCAAGATAATAGTAATAATGAGAAATGATAAAGGGTTTCAGGAGCGTATCTGTGTATGTATTTGTATATATTATACCTATACATATATAGAGATGGGGGGGGAGGGAGGGAATGGGAGATGGAGGCAGAATCTAGAAGTAAAAACAAACATCTGCATTGAGATCCCCCAACACGTGGTTTAAATACAATTTGATAAGACCATCAGACTAAGTGTTGAAGAGGATATGGAGCAACTAATACCCTCATAAATGGCTGGTAGGGATGCAAAGTGACAGAGTCTTTTGGAGAAGGGTTTTTTTATTTCCCTTAAATGTTCCACACACATTTGCCATATGACTCAGCAATTCTCCTCTCAGGTCTTTCCTTAAGAGAAATGACCGCATGGGTCCATATAAATAATTTCTGAAAATGTCTCTAAGAGCTTCGTTAGAATTGGTAAAAAATGGAAGACACTCAGATGTATATCAACTGGTCAATGGATAAAGCATTCTACAAGGAATGCCACTCCCCAGGAAAAGGAATCTGAGATCTGCTTGCATCTCAAAAATAGTATGAGAAGTGACAGAGCTATTTCTAAAAGTGTCCATTTGCATCATATTTGGGGCAAGGCCAACTAGAGGGATAAGCAATTAGGTGACTGCCTTAGAGCAGGATTCAGGGCAAGGAGGGACTATAAAAGGGTATGAGGAAGATTAGGAAGTGAAAGAAACTGGTAAAACTTGTGGTGGTGGTGTTTGCTTATCTTACATATTACCTCAGAGTGAGTAAATTGTACACTCAAGAGATGAATTTAATTGCATACAAGTTATTCGGAAGCTAGAGATCTGTGTGCTTGCCCTCAGCCCCTTTTAGCTCCTGGATCTTCTGAGGCAGGGTCTTGGTCCAGAACTGCAGCCTGTGTGCCTTCAGGGCCTGGCCCACAGCAGGCTGGCTGTCCAGCTGCAGGTACTGCTGGTCCTGGTCGAACAGTGGCCAGTGGGGCAGGCCTTCTCCGTTGGGGTTCCTGTGTACATGCCCTCCCAGCAGGGCAGGGTGAGGGTCAGTCTGAGCTCTGTTGAACTAAAATCTGATATTCCACCCTAATTATGGACAGGGCATCCAGCCAGGCAGAAAAGGGTGTTGAGAATGGGGAGATGTAGGAAAGCACTGACTTCTCACTTGTGTCATTCCACACAGGGCAGAGAAACCTGGCCTGGGTTGCCCTTCCCTGTGAGAGACTGGCTCTCATGGTAGCCCAGCACCATGGCTCACCCTCTAGACCACTGTGAGAAGAGACCAGTGACCTGCACCCACAAAGCACCCTTTTTGAGTGTAGGTCTTCGGGGGCGAGGATGTGATGAAGGACACACAATAGCTAATGGGGTCACTTCAGACAAGGGGAGCAGTGGAGGGCCCGTGTCCCTGGGAGGTTGCAGTGTTCAGGTTTTCTCACCCATTTCGAGCAAAGTTGGCCCAGTACTTCATCATCCTCCTGTTCAGCAGCTTCTCTTCCTCAGTGAGCTCAACTGTGGGAGAAGGAAGGCAAGGGTCCAGGTCCTGGCCAACCCCATCCAGCTGTCCATTCCTGGGCCACACTCACCACCCCAGCCCCAGGCTTGTGTCCCTTCCCTATCACCACAGTCCCAGGGCCTGGCCCTCTGCTTGCCCAACCTGCCTTTACTCCTCCCAGCCTTTAAATGAATCAACACTGGGCTCCTCCTTGGCCTAGCAGTTTCCTTCTTTTGGACACCGTGAAGTCATTTAAGAAATGATTAGGCTTTTACCCAACCCTCTCTTCTCCCATGCAACACACCATTGTTGGGGTGGGAACGCATAGAAGGTGTATAGATTGGACTGGGAAAGGTCTAACCCTGGAATGACCCATTGAGTTGTAAGATGGTAGACACTGGATCCCATGTTCTCTCTAAGCCACAGTTTCTCATTGTACAATGAGAGCAATTGCCACCCTGTAGTCATGAGAATGCTCCTGTGGAATAAGGAGTGCTCACCTCTGATGCCATTGATGAAGGATCCAAACACAAAGAGGAGTTCATCACCATGGTCAGCCTTCACATGTGGTGGCTTGATGTACTTGAAGATGCTGGGACGATACTGGAACTCATAGAAGTAGACAGGAGCATGGGAACCTGGAGGGTGGACAGGATGTGTGACTTTTGGTGGCAAGATTTCTAGGTCCAAAGCTGGCTTGAATCTTCACAGTGGCTTGGAAGCCCAGAATGGTTCAGAGGCAGTTGGAAGTCTCTTTGTTAAGTCATGTCTTAAAGTTCCTGGCTGTGTGGTCACGGGAAGTCCTTGAGTGCCACTACCTTAGTTTCCTCCTCTGTTAAATGAATGTGATGTCTATCTTTTACCCTACTCATAAGGATTTACTGAGATAACAGCCTTCAGGTGCCTGGGACCAGGGTCTGGATAAAGACATGCGTCAGGACCTGACACCAGACCTCACCAGGGACCCACAGCTCTGAGCTGTCTCCTAGGAAGCCAGGATTCAGGTTCAGACACACTCACTCTGATAATGTGCTACTTGGAGTGCAGGCATCACAAACATGAAGTCTGCCATCATCTCTTGGAACTGGAGTCGGAGGGTGTGGGGGTCCTCGTTGTCTCCCATGTACTCCTCCATCAATAGGTCAGCACATTCGGCAGGCAACTTCATCTAGTCCAGGTGACCAGGGAGAGTCAGGTTAGGCAATCTCTGGGGCAGGGAGGCAGGAGCTAGAGGGTAGGGATTGGGGTTTGTAATGTCAGGGAATAGGGCAATGGTGTCAAGCTGTGCGGTGGCCCCACCCACAAATGCACATAGATCAATCTTTGTTCCTGGGGATTACTGAAAAGGAAGAGTGTCTGACTGCACTCTGCCTGGTGCAGGACCCCAGAAGTCTTACCATCTGTGCTGATATTTTCTGCAGAGCAGCTCGCGTGGACTCTCTGTCTAGATCTTTCTGGATTTCAGGGGGGCCCAAGAGCTGTGTAGTGAAGGAATAGTCTAGAATTAGGAATGGGATGACCAGGATATACAAGGTCTAAAGCTGCTCACACTTGACACTATTGTAGGGGTTTTGAGAGGAGACTCACCATGGGAAGCATCCAGCCATACTCATCATTGGTGACACCAATGATGCTCGGAATACGTTGAAAATCAGCAGAGGCCAGAAGCTCCTGGGGGTGCCTTGGTAGGAAGGCCCCATCCACCACAGCAGGAATGATACTGAAAGCCTAAGGGGGAATTCAAGGTACATGATCATAGGAAGGAAAGTTTGTTGTCTAATGACACTGGAGTTACCTCCAACCCATCCTAACTCAACCAATGATGCTCACACCAACATTCAAAGATTCTTACCTGGTTTAGAATATTTTTGTCTCAAATCCCAATCAAGGCTATGAGGATACAAGGAGACCAAGCCTTGGAAATGAGATCTTTGTTCCACAGTGGAAAGCACTTTATTTTCCATATACCATGACCCCTGTCTCCTCACTAACATCCATTCAGTCTTACCTTGGTAACAGCCAGCATTTCCTGTTCACTCTTGCCCCGCAGGCAGCTCACCAGAGCCTCTGACTCTACTTGCCCACAGGCAGACAGGTGAGCCACCATCTGTAAAGAAAGGGTGGTATTGCCTATATCTCAGCTTTGTGCGGGTTGCCCTTAATTCTCAAAGTGTACCCTATTATACTGCTGCAGGTGTGAAATCCTTCCACCTTCCCTGAAGCTCAGGTATCATCCAGAGGAGACATCACACCTGCTTCCATGTGTCTTCTGAGGATGGGGACCCCTGGATGCAGCTTTTCACACCAAAGAGCAAAATCAACCACTTGAGGCAGGGGTGTGTGGATTCTGACCTTAGAGCTCCTCAAAAAACCCTGGGGTGGTGGGCAGTTCCAGAGACACCTGCATGGTCTTTGTTCCCATGGAACAGACAGAGTGGCAAAGGCTCTGAAGTTGACGGGTGAGTCTGCAGATTTGGCCTTGGATAGTAAAGGATACTCACTGTGGAGACATCCTTAGATGAGCTGGTGATGAGGCCAGGCAGCAGGGCCACCCCACTCTCCATGATGGCACCATGGAAGAGTCCTTGGGACATTGGAGACACCACAAGTGAGGACACACTACTGCCACCTGCAGACTGGCCAAAAATGGTGACGCGATCAGGGTTGCCTCCAAAGTGGGCGATATTCTGCTGGACCCAGCGTAGGGCGGCCACTTGGTCCAGGAAGCCCCAGTTGCCAGTGGCATGCTGGTCTCCAGTGCTGAGAAATGCAAGGATGATGCTCACTGGATGGTCCTCTGTCTACTCAGCCCCCATTGACCATCCCTGTCCCAGGCTCACCTGAAGAAGCCCAGAACTCCCAGGCGGTACTGGATACTGACCACCAGTACATTTTCAATGGCTGCCAGAATAGAACAATCAAGCATGGAACCTGAGCCCATCACCAAGGCACCACCATGGATCCAGACCATCACCTGGGAAATCAGGAGATATACCGTGTGCTAGCCACCGTGCCCAATCCCATCGTGGCTGATCCCCTACTCTGAACACCACTTTGGCTTGTGTAGCTATCCACACAGAACACTAATAGGACCTCATGACCTAGGGTACTGGTGACAGAGTAAGATCAATTTGGAAGATCAGGCCTCCCATACTTTGGAGTCTAACCAGGAAGCAGAACTTGGATCTATTCCTCTTAGAAGTACTCTGAAAGGAAAAGAAATTGATATTTCTGTGATTATCCCACTTGAACATTAATTTAAAGTGTCATCTAATCTGTGGCCCAAAAAATATACCATGGTCATGGAATTTAGTGATCTCAAGGTGCAGCTTTGGACACCTGCGTGGATCTCCTGGGTACAAGCTGGTGAGTTGGTTAGTGGGTCAGATCATTTGGCCTCTGAGAGCATCCAGGGCTCTTTGACTCCATGCCTAGGTCAGCTTCCTGCCTGCATAAGAGGACTTCTTGGAGCTGATAGTGAGAAACTTTTCATGGTAATAAACACTATAGTGGTGGCCAGCTGAACCTGTGTCTTCCAGTGTGATTGGTATTCGTATGTAGTAATTGGGGTCAACCCCAGGCCTTCACAGCATTGTGCTAGCTCTCTACCTTGAACCATGTCCCAAGCCCACTTCTAATGTTCTCCCAAAAATGTTCTCCCACCCTTCCACTGACCATGACTTCACACTCACAGGCAGGTTAGAGCCCTCACGGGCATGTGCAGGCACGTAGATGCTGAGGTACAGGCAGTCCTCTGACATGGGGATGGGAGGCAAGTTTGTACTCCCGAGGTTCAGAGCCTCTAGATTCAATGCATCTGCATTTTGCAGACACCTGGTGACAATGGAATACAGTTACTCCAGGGGCTGAGCAGTGGTCAATTCAGACTTCAGGTCCTGACTCAATCCCAGACAACCTCACTCCCTGCCTTAACTGATGCCTTGCCTCACATGATCCTTCTTTCAAGTCATTTCCCACTGAGTTCCAGGCCACAGGCTCTGGGGAAGCAGGGATGGATTCCCGACCCCCAGGGAGGCCTCAAGATTGTTGAGTACTTGCGTCCACCTCCTTCTGAGGCTGGGCAATCCTGACTCTAGGGCCCTGTCTGGGAAACACTGGCTGCCCCTGTTGACAGTCACCATTTATTACTATCCCCACTCAGGCCTGGAACAGCATAGGTGTCCCCACACAGGTGGTGCCTGAGTGGATGGAGGTTAGTTCTCACAGAAGGGTAATGGGGCATCCCACAGCCCAACTTGAGGCTCTCAGAAAACCTCACCCCTTCACTGAGTCTTGAGCTGTAAGCACATGCCCCTTTCCCATGGCCCTGTGGGTGGGGTCCCCAAGGAGCCACCACTGTTGCGTTCCTCAGGGATCTGCAGCATCGACTGCTGGAGTCAAGGCCTTTTATAGGTTCAGAGAGCCACGCCGACCCTCTCCCAGAATCATCTCCCCTGGTGGGAGAGAACCTCTGAAATAAGATAAATCCAGGGACATTATTTTCTTCTCTGTGTTTAGCACCTGGAGCTAATGTCTTTTGGGTTCCACACTCTGACGCAGGGGCGTGGCAAAGTTACTCCAGCATTGGAAGAATGAGTGTGGGAATTGCCCCAATGTAGATGGATAGGTTTTTGTATATTTGTTCATTTCGAACCTGGGTTTTAAAGATGGTGCATTAGTTTGCAAAAAACACATTACCACTGGTCTATAGCCCCAGGCCTTGCAGTGCAGTTTAGATGAAGGAGCCACTGCAGCCTGGCCCAGGGCTCAGGGTACCCACCCCCACCCAGCCCTGAGGTTTCCCAGACCCCAGGAGAACTTACATGGCCGGGTGGGATGTCCCATCCCTCACACCACTCCAAGGTTCAGGGGGCTCAGGGGCTGCAAAGCGCAGTGGTCCTACAGGTGGCTTGGCAAAGGGAATTCCCAGGAAGGTGTGCACCCCCACATCGGTGCCCTTCACATGGATGAGGCTGCCCCGCACCTGCCCGGTGTGGGTGGTCCGGATGGGGCTGACTGAGTCCTGGCCTGTGGGCAGAGAGATGCACTTCAGGCTCAGGTCTGCCCACTCAGCTGCTGGCCTGCAGCACCTTGGCCTGGTTGGCCCTCCTCAGCTCTGCCTTATGGAGGGAGCCTGATCTGTCAACATTCGCTTCAGAATGTTTCTGCTCATCCCTGTCCCTATCCCCACCACCACTATCACTCGACCGGGTCACAGCCTATCCCTCCAGGCTCACCAGGCTCTTGTGACTTGCCACCATCCTTTAGCCCTCACATCTGCCAGCAGAATGTCTTTTGGGCTGATGGGGCAACAGTGTCCATTGCACTCACTGTGCCAGGTCATGTCAGGCACTAGGAGGACTGTGGGAATGGAACTAAAGTTTCCCATCCTCAAGGATCTCATGCTTTAGAAGACAAGAAATGACATAAAGAATCACCATGCATGAAAGGAGAAACGGACGTATGGAGGGGAGCTATGAGTTCAGACCATACAAATCTTGTCCTGCCTGGGCTTGGGGATCAAGGCAAGGAGCCTATGGAAAGTCAAGCTAGATATATCTGGCTTGTCCAAGTCATGATATTTGGTAAAGGTTGATGTTGGGCATGATGGGTTTAATTCTTCTCTCTACCGTAGAATGGGCCCGCTCTTCGGTGCTGTGCAGCTCTCTGGCTGTCCCAGTCCTCTCTGTGCTTCAGGGTGCAGGTAGTTAGCAGTCAGGTCCACAGCTCTCCTGCTATTGTTCACATCTCCCCAGCTCCCACATCACTGGGGCCTTCCCTCCCCCAGGCTCAAGATCTCACTCTAGAATGTGGTAGATCTGAGCTGGTTTCCATAAGAAAAAGTTAAAAACTCCAAACCTCCTCCTCTCTCCCACCAGATCCCCTAGGATCTGATGTTTGATGCTCCCTGGTACAGGTCAGGCCAGGGCAGCAGCCACTCACAGGACCAGAGAAGGAAATTGGCCAGCATCCCTCCAAGTCCAAAGACACACTCCTGTCCCTACCAACATGCTGTCTCCACACAGTGCCTTGCCAGAGGGATCGTGGTCCATGTAACTCATGTGGTGACTGATCACTAATGCCTGATATTACTTACTACAAAGGACAAAGCCTGCTAATGAATCCTGATGACATAATGTCGCTGCTTCCTTGAGGAGAAGCCCTGCATGGACCAGCAGGAGGAATCTCACCCGTGTATGTATGTAGGAGAGTGAAATGTCCTCTTGTCCCGATGAGGAAAAGGTCACACCAGAAAAGATGGGTTTGTGACCATTTAGGTGAGAGACAAAGATGAGTAGTGTAAGACCTGGACACTATTTAAGACCTAGATGGGCCTGTGGAGGAGCCAGGACTGGGTGGGCAGAAGACTGTGGGACACAAATCTGTACCCTCTCAGGACTCAGGTGGTTTTTTTTTTTTTTTTTTGTATGTGAGTTCAAGAAAAAGATTGTTGAAAATAGAATATTTCAGGGGAGGGGCTGGGATTGTGGCTCAGAGGTAGAGTGCTCGCCTAACATGCCTGAGGCCATGGGTTCTATCCTCAGAACCACATAAATATAAAATAAAGATATTGTGTACGCTTATAACTAAAAAAATAAATATTAAAAAATACAATCTTTCAGTGAAGCTAGAAAAATCTTTCTGTTGAGAAAGTTCTCGTTCTCTAAAGCCCCAGGTAAGGGAGGAAGCCTGTCAATGGTGGTCCAAAGGGGACAAGGGACCATGGATTCCTCTGTGCAGATTAGACTGGGAAAGTTGGGACTATGTCCAACACCGACAATAGGAGCCTTTGGCGTGGGAGGGATCAGGGCTGCTGACACTACCTGGGCATGGTACTCTCTTATCAGCAGCTTCTGATAAGGGCCTAGAGACTTCTAGAAGATACAGAGCACTTCACCTTTATTCCAGAAAACAATCCAAGGCATGCCAGCTTGGGTTTACCAGTGAAGGGAACCCAGCAGTCAATCAGATCAGCATTAAGAAGTGGTACCACGGGCTACTGTAATGCCCAGGGCCAGTAACCTTGCCTGTGGAGCCTAGGGAAGGTGCCAGCACTTCTCTGGCCAAGGGATCAAAACACTCGGAGCCAAATGTAACCATCAAGCTCTTATATTGCTGATGTTATTATCCAAGGGTGAGTAGTAGCTACAGACACAGACACACACAGGAGGGGAAGGTCCCTATCCCTGTTCCTTTGCCAAGAGGCTTCTGACTTGCTCATACTGTGCTCCTCAGAACCCCCTCACACTAGCTCACTCCTCCATGGGAGGCAGCTCTGACCCTCTCTGGCTCGCCCTCCTGCCCCTTATCCCCTTCATCTGGCTCCTCTACCAACTCCCCACCCCTGGTGCCTTCCCTCCAGGCTCAGGCTCTGTCTCTGTGCACTTTGGCAGCTGCAACCTGGTCTCTACCACCCTCCCCATGGCAGCCTCACCCTGGCCCTGGATGAGGAGCATCAGGAGCCCATAGGCCACGATGAGGAGCCAGGCAGGAAGTCGATGCAGGCACATGGTCGGCTCCCAGGGCTGCTTCTGTATTCCTGGGCTTCACCTGGAACTGCAGAGCAGCATTCTGCCCAGGGGGAATTTGAACCTGACAGCGAGGAGGCGGGGAAATGGGTGGTGCCCTGCAAGGTGTGTGCTGCAGGAGAGTCACTCTGAACTCTCAGAGGTCATGGAGCCAGTGTGCTGTGGGCAGGGCCTACCCCTCTTCTTCCTTTGGCCACCTCCTAAGGTACTGCACAGCCTCTGTAGCCTTCTGAGATCCCAGGACCCCTCTCCTCACACCTGGAGTCACTAATTCCCTGTCCTTGCTGTCACAGGCCTATGAGGGTGTTGGGGAGGAGAGGAGGGAGCAGAGAGCTGGATGTAACTGGAGGAACATGGGGGGCTTCTCTGGGGGGTGCAGAATGAAGATTTCCAGAGATGGAGAAATACAGGTGACCTTGCTGGAATGTAGGGAACTGCTTACACAGTGGCAGGGAGATGTGACTGTGACCTTCATAGTTAACTGGGTGCCCTTCAATAGTTCCTGATCTCTTATGGACCATGTTCTGAGATCCTCAGAGGGCTTCACCCTTCTTAGTCTGACCCTTCTTTGTGAAGGCATTTTTGTAGATACCCATCCACATAAAACCAAGGTCCAATTTACAGTCATTATCCACTGGAAAGATGTGAAATAAGTGCCTGCCTGTCCAGGAACTCCCAGGGATTAGATGCCTCTGGGAGATTCTGAAACTCCTGAGCCCTGCATGTGTGTATGGAAGCCCGTCTGGTTAGGAGGATCTGCTCAAACTGACTTCCCTGATGAAGCGGTGTGGGGCTCAACTTCAGACAGCCTAGAGATTGCCCTGCAAACCATCCTTGGCTAGCCTACCCCCACCCCATCATAGGCTCTCACACCTCAGTATTGTTTCCTTCTCAGCCATATTGGGGAATAATCAGCTTTATCCACAAGTGAGTAGCCAGCATGCTGAGAGCACTGTTTCTCCTTGACCTCCATCCAATCAGCAAGGCTGCTGTGGATTCAGTTCTCCTTCCAGTGTACTCTGCTCCAAGCCATTGCCCAGCTCCAGCCTGGGCAGATGCTTTCTCTGTTCTGATTCTCCTCACCTAGTTCTTAGCTGGGCTCTGGGCTCCTCCCAGTTGAGTCCTATTATAAGCTCTTTGTGTCAACTGGACAACAAGTGCTTCTTCCTAATCTGGAGTCTGCTAGGGTGGAGGTCTCCATGTGTTTTGCCATTTATGGCACCATCTTACACAAGCCTTGGCTTTGACAATAACCAAGATAATAGTAATAATGTGAAATGATGAAGAGTTTCAGGAGCGTATCTGTGTATGTGTTTGTATATATTATACCTTATACATATATAGAGATGAGAGAGAGAGAGAGAGAGAGAGAGAGAGAGAGAGAGAGAGAGAGAGAGAGGGAGAGAGAGAGAGAGAGAGAGAGAGAGAGAGAGAGAGAGAGAGAGAGAATGGAAAATGGAAGCAGAGTCTAAAAGTCAAAACAAACATCTGCAATGAGATCCCCAACACATGGTTTAAACACAATTTGATCTAAGACCATCAGACCAAGTGTTGAAGAGGATGGAACAACTGATACCTTTATAAATGGCTGGTATGGATGCAAAGTGACAGAGTCTTTGTGGGGTAAACTTGGTATTTCCCTTAAGCATTCCACACACACTAGCCATGTGATTCAGCAATTCTCTTCTCAGGTCTTTCCTCAACAGAAATGACAGCATGGGTCCATATAAATAATTTATGACAATGTTCCTAAGAGCTTTATTAGAATTGGTCAAAAAATGGAAGACACTCAGATGTATATTAATTGGTCAGTGGATAAAGTGTGGTGTGTGCCTAAAAGGAATGCCACTCCCCAGGAAAAGGAGTCTGAGATCCGCTTGCATCTCAAAAGTAGTATGTGAAGTGACAGAGCCATTCCTAAAAGTGTCCATGTCCATCATATTTGGGGCAAGGCAACTAGAGGAACCCTAGCAATTAGGTGACTGCCTTAGAGCAGGATTCAGGGCAAAGAAGGACTACAAAGGGGCATGAGGAAGTTTAGGAAGTGAAAGAAACTGGTAAAACTTGTGGTAGTGGTGTTTGCTTATCTTACATATTACCTCAGAGTGAGTAAATTGTACACTCATGAGATGAATTTAATTGCATATAAGTTATTCCACACTGGGCTGTGAATGGATGTAGCTCAGTGGTATAGTGCTTGCCTAGCAGGCCAAGGAGGTAGGTGTGGTCCCTAACACTGTATACACACACACACACACACACACACACACACACACACACGCTCCACACTGAAGAATTTTCAAAATCTATTAAGTATCTAAAAAATATTGTGGGAAACACTTTGGGTAATACAGTGTGCTTCTGCAGAATTGAAAGATGGAAGCTTGCTCGCAGGAACTCAGTAAATGCTATAAGGTTGCACTCATCAGTCTTCACCAAAAGGAAAGTCCTTTATGTGCTGGGTCCCTTCTGGCTTAATGTTAACCTTGTCTGTCCCCTGGTGGCCCAAATGGCCAAATGGAATTGTAATTTTTACCCAAAATTCTTGAAGTCTTTGATTGGGCTTAAGTATAATGAATGAAAACGAGGGGGTCATCTCCCCTTGGGTAACTTGTACCCCAGCAGGGCATGTCAGTCAGAGGTTGGGAATTGGGGAACTCCCAAGGTCTTTGGGATGAGAAATCAGCCTCTTAATGTCTAATAGAAAAAGATTTGAGGGGACCCAGAGGCACAACGATCATTATTTGCTACCTTTGTACAATGAGAAAAGATGAGAGGGTTTTCATATGAGGGGCCAGAGAAATTTAGGGACAGCAATGAAGGGAGAAGAAAAATCACTGATGTGGATGTTATAGTGAGTGGGGGATGGTCAGGAGACTGCAGGGGGAATTCTGCAAGGCAGAAGGACACCTTACTAGATAGAGAGGTTCTCAGGGAACCAGGGACAAGAATCTCTTCTCTGGACCTCCTGACCCTCCAAGGCCTCTTCCAGGACACACCACACAGAGAAACATCTTCTCAGGTGTGTTATAATCATGTCAGTGTGGGGATCACATGTCTGCAGATTCACAGTGAATAAGAGCCACCTTCAGGAGACAGGATCCTAAGGACTCCACCTGGCTCTCCTGGACATACTCAGCTGGCCCAGGCTTTGGAATCAATGGAGAAACCCAGTCCTGTTCCTCACAAGTGTGGGGATGGAAATAGATTGGTGAGTGGGTTGTTTTAAATAAGCAGAGACATTTTCTAGTAGTTTGCAGTCTTGGTGGCTGAGATTTGGGTGGTAGGTGCTAGGGTCTGAGAACTTGTGTCCACCCAATTCACACATTGAAACCTGATCTCTAGTGGGATGATATTAAGGGTTAAGGTCCTAGCTGGGAATGGTGGTGCATGCCTATAATCCCAGGGACTCTGGAGGCTGAGACAGGAGGATGGAGAATAGAGAATTCAAAGCCATCCTTAGCAATTTTGAGGTGCTAAGCAACTCAGGGAGACGCTGTCTCTAAAATACATACATACATACATACATACATACATACAAAATAGGACTGTGGATGTGGCTCAGTGGTTGAGTGCTCCTGATTTGAATCCCAGGTACCAAAAGAAAAAGAGTTATGGTCCTAAGGGTATGAATAGGATATCACCAGGTTGTCTTGATGAGTTCTTCTTCCTCAATTGTTCAACTCTGAACATTAGAGAAGTGCCAAGGCAAGAATTTAAAAGAGTTTTTTTAATAAAGGCTTTTCCTGGAGAAAGAAAGGGGCCATAAGTGGTGGTATCCTGGTATCCCAGGAAGTGAGAGCATCCTGCACCTTTTAGACATTTTAGACTTTCTTTGTTTTCCTGCTCTCTTCCCCCTTATCTCTTCCTTCCTGATGAGGCCCAGGAGATGCTGGTGGAATGGCCAAAAGGTGAGAAGCAGGTGGGCTGGAAGGGCCAAGGTGGAGTGACGGGTCAGGAAGGGAGCTGCATCCCAGGAGACCTTAATTAGCAGCTCCCTGTCTGTTCAGGGGGTGCTTCATGAACCCCCTTCTAGGAGGGGCAGTATAGACAGGGAGTCCTGGTGGTCAAAGTGCTCAGGAGGCATTTCCATTCCAGTCTCCCAGGGGTGGTCTCCAACTTCCTGGACTCCAACCGGCCTCCATTTTCTCCATCGACCTTATTACCTGTCTACATTGACTGCCTGTCTTTAATTCTGGCTTCAATATGGCCATGGGAGGCATTATTTGCCCCTTATACCATGTAATGACTCAGTGAGAAGGTTCCGTCCATGAGTGAAAAAGCCGAAAGCAAGCTCCCCTCATACTCCCAATCTGCTGGCATCTTACTTACTTTCTTTCTTCTTCTTCTTTTTTTTTTTTAACTTTTTTTCTGGACTGAGATTTGAACCCAGGAGAACTTTACTAGTGAACTACATCTCTAGTTCTATTCATTTTTAATTTTGAGAAGTATTGGCATGAGATCACTATTGGCATCAGATCTGCCATTTTAGGTCGGGAGCCATTTTATTCAGGGTCTCCCAGGCTTCCATTCTGAATGTGCCTGCTAGAAGGTTCACCCTACCCCAGCCCAGGACACAACCCCTAAGCATGCTTGCTGCTGCTGTCCCAGGAAGGACAGCCTTGTCAGTTTGCTCCATGCTACTGACAACAAATCTCTTGTGAGGGATTCAGGACCCTCCCCAAACCCCAGACTTTGACCCCCCCTGATTGGCCCCCTTCCTACCATTCTCCACCTTCTGCTATGACCCCTTTGGGACCTCCCTCACCTACTTTCTTTCCACCTGCTACTCCTACTTGCTCTGGGCCCTCTACCCAGCCTGCAGCTTTGCTTCCCTTTTGAGAAGTAGCAGGGTCAGAGGGAGCTGTCCAGGTACATGTCCCTTTCTCCCTTAGTGACCTCTCCCCAATGCAAAGGAGGCTAGGGTCCTTTACCTCAAATCCCTCAGGATACATTAAGGAATTCCAATACCTAACCCAACCATAGGATCCAACATTCCATGATCCTATCCAACTGTCTCCTACCCGAGGAAGGCAGGAGAGTTTGGGAGCAGGGTTAGGGAACAACAGTTTTACCCAGCTTCTTCCTGTTTTATGTCAAGACTTACATTGAACTGTAAATGGAAGAGGCCTGCAGACTTAGTAGGAGAGTGTTCTGAGACCCTAGGAAAAGAAAACAAATGTAAAAGTGTCTTTTGCCTGAACTCCTACAATACTAAACCCCAAAGCATATTTTATGGCACTTTACTAATTACCAGGCAGTCATGATTTCTAAGACCCTTTGGGTTTTTTCCTTAAGTTCCATATTTTTGGAGCTCATGATTTTGATCCTACATACCTCGGTTAATGTTTTTCTGATCAGTTCTATTTTTGTTCAACTTTTTAAACCTCTGTAACATTGCAATGAAGATCTGCCTACAACAAGCTACAAGGCCTTTGCTATTGTGTTCTGTGTGCACACTTGTGTTATGTGTTGTATGTCTATGTGTGTGCACGTCCAAATATCATGTACATGATATCCAAATTGGCAGATGTACAATAAGTGCTCATAAATTAATAGAAATGCATCTTTTAATTCACATGATTCAAGAAGTTTCAATCTCAACTGGGTAAACAGATGAAAGTAAGGATGTCTTTAGGAAGAAGTATTAACTATTGATGTCTATAGAATGTCTAATACCCATTGTTTCTAGGACTTTTCTTCAACAAGGGAGAAATGGCTAATACTGTTCAATACGCTTGTCTGATAACTTGGTAAAAATAAGTAAATTAGATTTGACATGGGATTACTCATAAATGTGTTTATTAGACATCTGATTAATTTGTAAGGTTAAAATGCTACAACCCCAGCCCCAATTTTAGATTCTTAAGGATAACAAATTTAATTGGGGATTTATTTATATCATTTAATGCTTGATAACTGGACCTGTTATCAATAAGATATGTAAAGTATTTTGTTCCTTTTTACAGTGGGATACAATTTAAATGTATTTTTAAGTTAATGAGTGCCTAATCTATTTAGAGTTTATTATTGTAAAACACAAATGCATTTTTCTACTTTTCCACAAAAAAGCTAAATTCTCTCAGCCTTTCTTTAACTCATGTTTTAAATGTAATATCATATTGTATTAGCTAACATTCATATGGGTTAGTGGGTTTGAGGTGATTAATCAACCTGTGTCCGTGTAAGAACCATCAATCAGGTGCCCATCAGTGAGGTCTCCTCACCAATCCTGGATCTTAGCAAGCTTCCCTGACCAACCCCAGTAGGATAATGGAATCCAAAAACCCTTTTCCTGTCCCAAGTCCACCCTTCCTGCCCTAAGCCCAATAAAAATTTCAGGCTGGTCCAGCCCCACTTGCTTCTCCTCAACCTGCCATGTTGGTCTGAGGGTCTCACTTGGGAGCAAAATCTCAGCCTTTTCAATCTTCCTCCTTTGGTCACTGCTGTCTGAACCTACATCTGGTGCCGAAATCCAGGTGGGATTTTCTGGCGTCTCCCTTAAGGGATTGAGATCCACTCTCCCCACTTCAAAGGAACCAGGAAATTCCTAAGCTGCTCCTTTCCCTCACCCTTCATCCAGGCCGACAGGATTGGGGTAAGTTCCCATGTTTCCCCTGATCTTACAGCCCCTTTTTTGGGTGAGGGAGGCTATTGGTAAGTCCCGCACATACCATAGACCTCCACGGGTTCCATTCAAGGCCCCAGGAACTGTGGAGATGTCGCAGTCCTTGTGTTAACCCTTCCAATTCCTTTGGGCCCCCCGGTGGGTTGCAGGAATGCCTCAACCTTATCTGTTCCTTGGGTGAGTGCAATCAGAATTTGGGACACCTTTTTCTGCTCCCACCCACCCCCGAGGGTTTCAGAAGGTCATGGGAAACACCGAATCCTCCTTAGACCCCAAATCTCTTTTGGGTTGTCTTTTGCCAAATTAGGACTCACTCAAGACCTATGCCGAAAACCCCTCGTCTTACTCCACTGTGGCCTGGCCCCAGTGTGACTTAGACAGTGGGTCATAATGACCCCTAGAAGGAACTTTTGCTTTTAAATCCTCACTGAATTGGACAATTTCTGTCACTGGACAGGAAAGTGGGCAGAAGCCCCTTACATCTGGAGGCACATTCAGGCTTTGTGAGACTCTCTCCTGTCCTCCCTTCTGCTCTACCTGTCTACTGCTCAAGATTTCCTTGCTAGAGAAAATCCCAAATGCCTATCTCATTGTTCTACATCCCCTTCCTCATTCTCAGATCCACAGGAGCTACTCTCAGCCCCACCTTCCTGTCTTCCCTCTCCCCTCCCACACCTGCACCCCTCCCCCTCCTGCTGCTACCACAGTTCCTCCTCCCCCACTGCAGGACCTCCCCCTCCATCACTCTCCCCCTCCTGACCCTCTTCCTCTCCTGCAGCCATGGCTCCTCCACCCAACTCTTCTACTGATACAACCCTTCCTTCTCTTCCCACTCACTCCTCTCTTCTCCTGTCAGTACCCACAGCTGGTCTCAATAGGCCCTCTCACCAGCTAACCCAAAGCTCCTTTGTTCTCTCAGGGAAGTGGGCAGGTGCCAGAGTACATGTCCCGTTATCACTTCAAGATCATTCCCAGATTCAAAAGTGCCTTGGGTCCTTATTCGCTGACTCATTTACTATATTAAGAAACTTTGATAACTCTCTCAGACTTATGATTTTACGTGGCATGACTTTATGTCATTCTTTCCTCCACCCTACCCGATGAGTGAGCCAGCATCCAGAAGGACACATGAGATCATGTCTATCAAATTCGCCTAACAGGTACGACTCTCCCCACAGGTAAAGCGCCACTCCCCTAACTGAAACCAACTGGGACTATCAAGATGGCCAACGAGGTCGAGGTCACCGTTACTGCACTCACATGGTCCAATATCTTATACAAGCATGCATGCAGTTTCAATAAGGTGGTTAACTTTGATAAGCTGACACAAATCACCCAGGACCCAGAAGAGAATCTAGCCTTATTTCTCAAGCGCCTTACAGAGGCCTTCACCAAATACACTAAGCTGGATCCTGTGAGAGCTTCACAGGGGAGCCAGGATTCCTCTCCACCAGAGCCTTGCTTCAAGTGTGGATCAATGGTCCCTGGGCTTGCCAATGCCCAAACCCATGGCCCCCCACTCCAGACCTGGCCCCCCAGTAAGCAGACAGACTGGAAGAGCAACTGCCCCATGGCTGGCACTTCTTTGGCGACTCCATACATGGGTATGACCAGCCAGGCTGTCCAGAATCAACTGGACTCCTTAGCCTCTGTGGTCCTACAGAACCACTGTGGACTGGACATATTAACAACAGAGAAAGGAGGCCTCTGCCTATACCTACAGGAGCAGCGCTGTTCTATGTCCTCCAGTCAGGGTAGGAAGAACAAGAGAAAAAACAACTACAAGAGCAGCTAGAAAAGAGGAAAGAGCAAGCAGGCCAACAGTCCCCTTGGGGAATGTGGAGTCTTGGCTTCTCCACCCTGCAGGACCACTATTAGTCCTTTGTATGTTCCTTTCTGACCATGTCTGTTAAGTTGCCTACAGAAGTTCCTGCAAGATCAGACACACAAATTCACCAACAGTTGGTCAATCAACATCTTCTCCTTCAAGACTACCAGCCCCTGACTCCCAAGACAGAGCCCTATGATTCATGGTCAATTGCTCCAACTCCAGAGACTCTGGCCCCACCTAACATCCTCCCTGACTCCCTTTATAGGAATGAGATTCTGTGCCCCTAAGCAGCAGAAAGAAACAACTGAAGAAAGACTATCGTGCTCCCCAACAACCCCACATCTATTAAAATAACAATGGAGGAATATTGGCATGAGATATTGGCACCAAATCTGCCATTTTAGGTCGGGAGCTATGTTTATATAGGGACTCCCAGGTTTAGATTTAAGAGCCATTTTATTTAGGGATTCCCAGGCTTTGATTCTGAATGTGCCTGCTAGAAAGTTCACCTCATCCCAGCCCAGGACACAACCCCTAAGCACGCTTGTGGCTGCTGTCCCAGGAAAGACAGCCTTGTCAGTTTGCTCCATGCTACTGACAATAAATCTTGTGTGGGATTCCAGTGGACTTTGCGAGTGTCCTTTCAGAGAGGGTCTCGCTAAGTTGCTGAGGCTGGCCTTGTACTTGTGATCCTCCTTCCTCAGGCTCCTAAGTTGCTGGGATTACAGGTATGTACCACCATACCAGGCTGGGCATCTTGACTTGGATGTAACCTTGAAAACTCTGAATAATTTTCTGTGGTTTATAAGCTACCCACTTTATGATGACATTTGTTACAGCGGTCTGAATGTACCAAGATACTAGGAGTTTAGATAAACAGATTTTTCAGTCTAGTTTGTCTAGTGGTCAATGTCAGAGATGAGAATACATGGGACTTGCTGAGAAGTAGATGTGAGATTTTGACACTCAGGTGGGGGCAACATTCTCACAGCATAGCCCTCCTTTTAAGAGTATCTAAGTGCTTGGAGGAGAGGAGACAAAAAGGATTGGAGAGGGGAGGGGAGGAAGGGAGGAATATACTCAGGCCCAGTTGGGAGTACATTCAGACTCTGTGGAGGAAGGTGGGCATCCACTGGGCTTACCCATGCACAGCTTCCTGGGGGGATTGACTGAGTGTGTCTAATGAGAGAGGACCCATGGCAGCCTGGACAATGACCATCATGAGGTGAGTTCTTCATCAGTGTTGCCTGAAGGACAAATGAAGAGTGAATGAATGGCTCTGAGAATGAGAGGGCCAACCCTGGCTCCAGGGTGAGCAACTGAGGACAACACAGGCAGACCCCACCTGCACGTAGCCCTTCCCTCCCTCCCTGAACAGGGAGCTAGAGCTCTGTGGATTTGTCCTCAGCCCCTTTTATCTCCTGGATCTTCTGTGGCAGGGTCTTGGTCCAGAACTGCAATCTGTAGGCCTTCAGGGCCAGGCCCACAGCAGGCTGGATGTCCAGCTGCAGATACAGCTGGTCAGTGGCCAGTGGGGCAGGCTCTCACCTTTGGGATTCCTGTGCACATGCCCTTCCAGAAGTGTGGGGTAAGGGCATATTGGGTTTAACTCTTCTCTCTACCCCAGAATGGGCCCACACTTGGATGCTGTGCAGCCCCCAAGCTGCCCCAGTCATCTCTGTGCTTCAGGGTGCAGAGAGTTGGCAGTCAGGTCCACAGTCCTCCTGCTATTGTTGACATCTCCACAGCTCCCACATCACTAGAGCCTTCCCTCCCCC
Organism: Spermophilus citellus; assembly: GCF_964194105.1. Lineage (NCBI taxonomy): Eukaryota > Metazoa > Chordata > Mammalia > Rodentia > Sciuridae > Spermophilus > Spermophilus citellus. The sequence continues at coordinate 51,658,871 of NC_138200.1, read as the reverse complement.
AGGCTCAAGTACTCACTCTAGAGTTTGGCAGATCTGAGCTGGTTTCCATAAGAAAAAGTTAAAAACTCCAAACCTCCTCCTCTCTCCCACAAGATCTGATATTTGAAGCTACCTGGTACAGGTCAGGCCAGGGCAGCAGCCACTCACAGGACCATAGAAGGAAATTGGCCAGCATCCCTCCAAGTTCAAAGACACACTCCTGTCCCTACCAACATGCTGTCTCCACACAGTGCCTTGCCAGATGGGATCTTGGTCCATGTATTTCACATGGCCACTGGCCCCTAGTGCCTGATATTAGTTACTACGAAGGACAAAGCCTGCAAAATATTCCTGCTTGGGGTCTGTTGACATTATGTACCTGCTTCCTTAAGGACAAGCCCTGCATGAAACAGCAGGAGGAATCTCTACCATGTATGTAATGGTGTTAAGTTTCCTCATTTGTCCAGATGTGGAAAAGGTCACACCAGAAAAGATGGGTTTGTGACCATTTAGGTGAGAGACAAAGATGAGTAGTGTGTAAGACCTGGACTCTATTCAAGACCTAGATGGGCCTGTGGAGGAGCCAGGACTGGGTGGGCAGAGGACTGTGGGACTCAATTCTATACCCTCTCAGGACTCAGTTTTTTTTTTTTTTAATTTTTGGATGTGAGTTCAAGAAAAAAGACTGTTGAAAATAGAATTTTTCAGTGAAGATAGAGAAATCTTCCTGCTGATATAATTCTGGTTCTCTAAGACCCCAGTAAGGGAGGAAGCCTATCAGTGGTGGTCTAAGGGGGACAGGTAACATGGATTCCTCTCTGCAGATTAGATTAGGAAAGTTGGGTCTATGTCCAACGCTCACACTAGGAGCCTTTGCCCTGGGAGGGATCAGGGCTGCTGACACTCCCTGGGCATGGTACTCTCCTGCCAACACTTTATGATAGGGACCTAGAGAATTCTAGAAGGTACAGAGCACTTCGTTTTTGTTCTAGAACACAATCCAAGCCATGCCAGCTTGAGTTCACGAGTAAAGGGAACATACCAGTCATTCTGATCAGCTTTGAGAAGTGGTACCAAGGGCTACTCTAACGCCCAGTGCCATTTACGTTTCCTGAGGATCCTACAAAAGCTGCCAGCACTTCTCTGGCCAAGGAGTCAAAACACTCAGAGCAAATGTAACCAGCAAGCTCTTCTTATTGCTGTTGTTATTATCCAAGGGTGAGTAGTAGCTACAGCCACAGCCACACACAGGAGGGGAAGGACCCCATCCCTGTCCCTTTGCCATGAGGCTTCTGACATGCCCATACTGTGCTCCTCAGAATCCCCTCACACTAGCTCACTCGTCCATGGGGGTGTCCTCAGGCAGCTCTGACCCTCTCTGGCTCACCCTCCTGCCCCTCGTCCCCTTCGTCTGTCTCCTCTACCAACTCCCCCACCCTGGTGCCTTCCCTCCAGGCTCAGGCTCTGTCTCTGGGCACTTTGGCAGCTGCAACCTGGTCTCTACCACCCTCCCCATGGCAGCCTCACCCTGGCCCTGGATGAGGAGCATCAGGAGCCCATAGGCCACGATAATGAGCCAGGCAGGAAGTTGATGCAGGCACATGGTCGTCTCCCAGGGCTGCTTCTGTATTCCTGGGCTTCACCTGGAACTGCAGAGCAGCATTCTGCCAGGTGGAATTTGGACCTGACAGTGAGGAGGCTGGGAAATGGGTGGTGCCCTGCAAGGTGTGTGCTGCAGGAGAGTCACTCTGAACTCTCAGAGGTCATGGAGCCAGTGTGCAGCGGGCAGGGCCCTAACCCTCTTCTTCCCTTGGGCACCTCCCAAGGTGCCACACAGCCTCTGCAGCCCCTCTGAGATCCCAGGACCCTTCTCCTCACACCTGGAGTCACTAACTCCCTGTCCTTGATGTCAACCATGAGGGTGTTGGGGAGGAGAGGAGGGAGCAGAGAGCTGGATGTAACTGGAGGAACCTGAGGGGCTTCTCTGGTGGGTACAGAATGAAGATTTCCAGAGATGGAGAAATACAGGTGACCTTGCTGGAGTGAGGGGGAACTGCTTACACAGTGGCAGGGAGGTGTGACTGTGCTTGCTGTTCCAGGGAACTCTCAGAGCTTAGGTGCCTCTGACAGATTCTGAAAGATCCTTAGCCTTGCATGGGCTAGGAATGGAAGCCAGTCTGAGTTAGGAGTACCTGGTCAACCTGAATTTTCTGATGAAGAGGTGTGGGGCACCTCCCAAGTTGCCACACAGCCTCGGCAGCCCCTCTGAGATCCCAGGACCCCTCTCCTCACACCTGGAGTCACTAATTCTCTGTCCTTGTAGTCACAGGCCCATGAGGGTATCGGGAAGGAGAGGAGGGAGCAGAGAGCTGGATGTAACTGGAGGAACCTGGGGGGCTTCTCTGGGGTGGGGGGCAGAATGAAGATTTCCAGAGATGGAGAAATACAGATGACCTTGCTGTAGTGAAGGGAACTGCTTGCACAGTGGCAGGGAGGTGTGACTGTGACCTTCCTAGCTGACTGGGTGCCCTTCAAGAATTCCTAATCTTCTATACACCATGATCTGAGATCCTCTGAGGGCCCCTCCCTTCTCAGTCTGACCCTTCTTTGTGAAGGCATTTCTGTAGATACCCCATCCACACAAAACCAAGGTCCAGTTTACAGTCACTTATCCACTGGGAAGATGTGAAATGAGTGCCTGCCCGTCCAGGGAACTCCCAGGGATTAAGTGTCTCTGAGAGATTCTGAAACATCCTGAGTCCTGCATGGGTGAATGGAAGCCAGTGTGGGTTAGGAGAACCTGCTCAACCTGACTTCCCTGATGTAGGGGTGTCGGGCTCAACTTCAGGCAGCCTAGAGGTTCCCCTGCAAACCATCCTTGGCTAGCCTACCCCCACCCCCCAAAGGCTCTCACAGCCCAGTGTTGTGTCCTTATCAGCCCCTTTGGGGAGCAATCAGCTTTATCCAGATATGAGTAGCCATCATGCTGAGAGCACTGCTTCTCCTTGACCTCCACCCAATTAGCAAGGATACTGTGGATTCAGTTCCCCTTCCAGTGCACTCTGCTCCAAGCCATTGCCCCAGCTCCGGCCTGGGCAGATGCTTTCTCTGCCCTGAGTCTCCTGGTCTAATTCATATTTAGGCTTGGTCCTCCTCCCAGCTCAGTCCTATTATAAGCTCCTTTGTGTCAACTGGACAACAAGTGCTTCTTCCTAATCTGGAGTCTGCTAGGGTGAAGGTTCCCATGGGCTCTGCCATTTATGGCACCATCTTACAGAGGCCTTGGCTTTGACAATGACCAAGGTAATAGTAATAATGAGAAATGATGAAGAGTTTCAGGAGCATATCTGTGTATGGGTTTGTATATATTATACCTATACATATATAGAGATGAGAGAGAGAGAGAGAGAGAGAGAGAGAGAGACAGAGAGAGAGAGAATGGAAGATGGAAGCAGAGTCTAGAAGTCAAAACAAACATCTGCAATGAGATCCCCCAACACGTGGTTTAAGTACAATTTGATCTAAGACCATCAGAAAAGTGTTGAAGAGGATATGGAGCAACTGGTATCCTCATAAATGGCTGGTAGGGATACAAAGTGACAGAGTCTTTGTGGAGCAGAGTTTGGTATTTCCCTAAAGTTTCCACACACACACTTGCCATGTGACTCAACAATTCTCCTCTCAGGTCTTTCCTCAACAGAAATGACCACATGGGTCCATATAAATAATTTCTGATAATGTCCCTAAGAACTTCATTAGAATTAGTTTAAAAAAATGGAAGTCACTCAGATGTATATCAACTGGTCAGTACATAAAGTGTGGTGTGTGCCTACAAGGAAACGGAATCTGAGATCTGGTGCATCTCAAAAATAGGATGTGAAGTGACAGAGTCATTCCTAAAAGTGTCCGTTTGTATCACATTTGGGGCAAGGCCAACTAGAGGAACAAGCAATTAGGTGACTGCCTTAGAGCAGGATTCAGGGCAAGGAAGGACTACAAAGGGGCATAAGGAAGTTTAGGAAGTGAAAGAAACTGGTAAAACTTGTGGTGGTGGTGGTGTTTACTTATCTTACATGTTACCTCAGAGTGAGTAAATTGTATACTCAAGAGATTAATTTAATTTTATATAAGTTATTCCACACTGGGCTGTGAATGGATGTAGCTCAGTGGTATAGTGCTTGCCTAGCACGCCAAGGTGGTAGGTGTGGTCCCTGTACACACACACACACACACACACACATTCTACACTAAAGCAATTTAAAAAGCTATTAAACATCTACCAAATATCATGGACACCCTTTGTATAATACAGTGTGCTTCTGCAGAAATGAAACATAGAGGCATGTTGACAAGAACTCAGTAAATGTTATAATGTTGCACCCATCTGTCTTCACCAAAAGGAAAGAATTTCCTGTGCTGGGTCCCGCAGGCTTAATGATAACCTTGTCTGTGCCCTGGTGGCCCAGTTGACAAAATGGAATTTTCATCTTTTGCCTGAAATTCTTGAAGGTCTTTGGGCTTAAATGTAGTGAATGGAAACAAGGGAGCCATCTCCCCTGGAAAAATTGGTGCCCTAGGAGGACATGTCAGTCAGAGGTTGGGGGGTGGGGGACTCCCAAGTCTCATCCTTTGGGATGAGAAATCCAGCTTCTGAATGTCTGATAGAAAAAGATTTGAGGGAACCCAGAGGCACATGGAGCATTATTTGCTACCTTTGTACAATGAGAAAAGATTAGAGGGTTTTCATAGGAGGGGCCAGAGAAGCTTAGGGAGAGCAATGAGGGGAGAAGGAAAATCAATGATGTGGATGCCATAGTGAGTGGGGGATGGTCAGGAGGCTGCAGGGGGAATTCTGCAAGGAAGAAGGACACCTTACTGGATGGAGAGGTTCTCAGGGGACCAGGGACAAGAACCTCTTGTCTGGAACTCTTGAGACTCCAAGGCCTCTTCCAGGACACACCACACAGAGAAGCATCTTCTCAGATGTGTTATAATCATGTCAGTGTGGGGCTCACAGTGTCTGCAGATTCACAGAGAATATGAGCCAACTTCAGGAGACAGGACTCTGAGGATGCCACTTGGCTCTCCTGGACATACTCAGCTGACCCAGGCTCTAGAGTCAATAGAAAAACCCAGTCCTGCTTCCCACAAGTGTGGGGATGGAAATAGATGGGAAAGTGGTTGTTTTAAATAGGCAGACATTTTCCAGTAGTTTGCAAACTTGGTTGCTGAGATCTTGGGCTGTAGGTGCTAG